>NC_137742.1:72971643-75383375 GCF_963264785.1 Psittacula echo | reverse complement strand
TTCAGATCATGAGTGTTCAGAATGAAGTAGGAGAAGATTTTTATGTGTCAATGTAATACAGAGCTGTACAACAACACTTGAACAATACAGCCAGGAGATAGACATCTTCTAGTTTTTAATCTAAAAGACACTTGCATTGTACACTCAATGTATAGTTTCAAGAAGAGGAGAATGTAATAAAAGGGTTGGATGTGGGACAGGGACTTCTAAGGTTTGCTGTCTGCTCCTCTGTTGTGGTTTAACTAAGTATCACATTTGTAACTGAGATAAAACCAGTTTATTAATTGAAATAAGCTTGTGCCCCTCCTCACTGGCAAAGCCTGGGACAGTGAAAAGTCCTTGATCAGGGTGAGCACTGCTGAGCAACATCTAAAACATGGGTGTGTTATCATCATTGATCTCAGACTAAAGCTGAAACACAGCACTGCACCAGCTACTAGGAAGAAAATTATACCAGCCAAAAGCAGGGCAACCTTGTTTTATCGTTGTTTTGCCTTGTTTGGGCAACTTCATTCCCCAAACTTGCTTTATCATTTCTGTGCTCTTGTAAAAAGGGGGGAGTATCACCACCTCTAAAGGCACTTTTGGAATTTACTGGTCTTAAATATTAAAGAACTTACATTATTAGCATTATATATAAATATGAAGGGGAACAATCTATTTTCAGTACTAACTTGCAAGAAAAAGTGCTTGGGTTTAATTTTCACCTTACCTTAGTTGTCTGAGTCTTTTGTTTCTTTTCCCCTGTTCTTGATACTGGAACCAGGATTTGACATTAATGTTTTGGGGCAGCTTTTCAGCTAGGGTAACTCAATGTAGCTTGATCAAAGCCAGAAGAAGTACAACAGTATTCATAGTTCTGTTTGCTAGGAATTTATTTGGAGTTATTTTGGTCATAAGAGTCTATGACCATATTGTGCAAGACTCTTACAGAATAGTCTAGTATGTGAACACAGACATGAGCCCTTTGAACACTTTTTCCTTTATAGGAAAATGGCAGATATGAAGGAGATAGAATCACTCATTTCACTCATTACTGCAAAAATACCAGATCTGGAACAACCCTCCTTAGTAAAATTTAATTATTTAAATTTTAATTCTTGATCTTATACTGTGGTATAAAATACCATCTACCCTGCAAACCAGAAAAGAGGTAGACTGTCATGTTCATTTTTGTTTGATTTTATACATATGTTTTGCTTGAAAGATGTTAAAGTAAAAAGAATATACTCCATATGAAGATGCTCCATATTGAGTTCCTCAGTATTCCTTATGTACATCATGGAAACAGTCATGGCTAATAAATGGCCATACAAGCCTAATTAGATCTCCACCATCACTTAATGGTCAAATCTTTTCCCATTGTTGCAGTTGTCATACTAGTGCTTTCCTATTTTTTTTCCAGCTCAAATTAATTTACTTTAGACTGTGTAGGTGATGCCCTTAGTGGCATGGTTTAGTGGTGGTCTTGGCAGTGCTGGGGTAATGGTTGGACTGGATGATCTTAAAGGTCTTTTCCAGCCTGGTTGAATCTATGATTCCATGAATGGTCAGTTTTCACTGTGTCCCAAGTGAACTGTCACTGACGCTTTCTGGATTGACATCAGTGTTTTCCTATGCTTTCCAAAATTACTTAAATTCTTTATTAATCATTATTTATCTTGCTACAGATTAATAACGTTGATTTTAAAACAAGCAAACAACCACTATATTCTATTAATTAGTAGGTGTTCTCTTCATCGTCTGTTTTACACTTGTTAAATTTAATCCCTTTGAGAGTCATCCTGTCCATCTGTTTTCTGATCTGACACTGATCCTTCTCTTTATTACTGAGACCTTTCAACTTAAAGAAAGTAATAAAAACCTGATGTCTTTGTATTCACAGAGACGAGCTTTAGACCATGTTGATGCACAAGTGCATTGTAAACCGCAGTGCAAAAGTTATGCTGAGTTTCCTGTTTATGTTTCTTTATACAAGACAGTGCTTTTTGTAGTGGTAAAAAGTTTATCTTTTTCTTTCAGTTATTGAGAAAATTACTTTTTGAATTCTAACCTAAAATTTCTTGAGTACAGAAGGTGTTTCGTGTTCTCCCCAGCTGAAAGAAAGGTATCGTGAATGAAAGGTAGTATAATTGTGACAGAGGCAGTGCTCTGTGTCTGTGGGTTCACCGAATCAGCGATTCCTAACGGCAGCTTACTGCTACTCCTCTGCTTTGAGGAGGGGGAAATCACTGTCCTGTGTGACAAAGACAAAAAAGAAAGGTCTTTGCTGGCTAATTGGAGTGAAACTCCTGTTGGAATTTCAATTTTTCTTTTCTCTAAAATTGCTCACATCTTCCTTGTTTAAAAGTCTTAGCCATAACACAGATTGACTCCTTGTACCTCAGTAAATTACATGCTTCAAAGCATGAGTTGTTTACTTTATTCATAAAATAATTCATTTTATGTACCAGGGGAATCTGAATAGTGTGGCATTAATAATCTACAAGTTTGGATCTGTTGCTAGAAAAATGTTCATTAATATGAATTTTGTTTTGAATTTAGTTTTGCCTAATATTTCACAGTATCACAGTATCACAGTATGTTAGAGATTGGAAGGGACCTCAAAAGATCATCTAGTCCAATCCCCCTGCCAGAGCAGGAACACCTAAATATGGTTACATAGGAATGTGTCCAGGCGGGTTTTGAATGTCTCCAGAGAAGGAGACTCCACAACCTCCCTGGGCAGCCTGTTCCAGTGTTCCGTCACCCTCACTGAGAAGAAGTTTCTTCTCAAGTTTAAGTGGAACCTCTTGTGTTCCAGTTTATACCCATTACCCCTTGTCCTATCATTGTTTGCCATTGAGAAGAGCCTGGCTCCATCCTCATGACACTCTCCCTTTATATATTTATATACACTAATAAGGTCCCCCCGCAGTCTCCTCTTCTCCAAACTATAGAGACCCAGCTCCCTCAGCCTTTCCTCATAAGGGAGATGCTCCACTCCCTTAATCATCTTAGTTGCCCTGCGCTGGACTCTCTCCAGCAGGTCCCTGTCCTTCTTGAACTGAGGGGCCCAGAACTGGACACAATATTCCAGATGTGGTCTCACCAGGGCAGAGCAGAGGGGAAGGAGGACCTCTCTCGACCTACTGACCACCCCCCTTCTAATACACCCCAGGATGCCATTGGCCTTCTTGGCCACAAGGGCACAGTGTTGGCTCATGGTCATCCTGCCATCCACTAGGACCCCCAGGTCCCTCTCCCCTACACTGCTCTCTATCAGGTCGTTCCCCAACCTATACTGGAACCTGGGGTTGTTCCTGCCCAGATGCAGGACTCCACACTTTCCCTTGTTATATTTCATCAAGTTTCTCCCTGCCCAACTCTCCAGCCTGTCCAGGTCCCGCTGGATGGCAGCACAGCCTTCTGGCATGTCAGCCACTCCTCCCAGCTTAGTGTCATCAGCAAACTTGCTGACAGTACACTCAATTCCCTCATCTAAATCATTGATGCATATATTAAATAATACTGGTCCCAATACTGACCCTTGAGGCACTCCACTAGATACAGGCCTCCAACTAGACTCCGCCCCATAGACTACAACTCTCTGGCTTCTGTCCTTCAGCCAGTTCGCAGTCCACCTCACTACCTGATCATCCAGACCACACTTCCTCAGTTTAGCTATGAGGATGCTGTGGGAGACTGTGTCAAATGCTTTGCTGAAGTCAAGGTAGACCACATCCACCGCTCTGCCATCATCCATCGACCGTGTTATTTCCTCATAAAAGGCTATGAGGTTGGTCAAGCATGACTTCCCCTTGGTAAAGCCATGTTGACTGCCCCTCATAACCCTCTTATCCTTGACATGCCTTGATATGGCACCAAGGATAAGGTGTTCCATCACTTTCCCAGGGATGGAGGGGAGGCTGACCGGTCTATAGTTACCCGGGTCCTCCTTCTTGCCCTTTTTGAAGACTGGAGTGACATTTGCTTTCCTCCAGTCCTCAGGCACCTCTCCCGTTTCCCAAGACTTGGTAAAGATGATGGAGAGTGGTCTAGCAATGACTTCCGCCAGTTCCCTCAGCACCCGCGGGTGCATCCCATCTGGACCCATGGATTTATGGATGTCCAGATTGCTCAACTGGTCTCTAACCCATTCCTCGTCGACTAAGGCAAACTGCTCCAGTGACCTGACTTCATCTGAGGTCTCAGGAGTACAGGGCTCTTCAGGACTGCCTCTGGCAGAGTAGACAGAGACAAAGAAGGCATTCAATAACTCTGCTATCTCTGTATCTTCTGTCACCAGGGCACCCATCCCGTTCACCAGTGGGCCAACCTTACCTCTGGTATTAGTTTTATCAGCTATGTATTTGAAAAAGCTCTTTCTGCTGTCCTTGACCCCTCTGGCCAGATTTAATTCTAAGGAGGCCTTAGCCATCCTAGCTGCCTTCCTACATCCTCTAGCAGCAGCCTTATATTCCTCCCGAGTGGCCAGCCCCTCCTTCCATGACCTGTAAACTCTCCTCTTCCACTTGAGCATACCCAGCAGTTCCTTATTTATCCACGCAGGTCTCTTGGCCCTCTTCCTTGACTTCCTATGTGTCGGGATGCTCTGCTCTTGAGCTTGGAATAAGCAATTCTTGAATGTCAACCAACTATCCTGGGCCCCTTTACCTTCAAGCAGCCTTGCCCATGGGATTTCCCCTAGCAATTGCTTGAAAAGGCCAAAGTTTGCCCTGCTAAAGTCCAGGGTTGCAATTCTACTTGCTATTGTACTGGTCCTACCACACAAGATCCTGAATTCCACCATCTTGTGGTTGCTGCAACCAAGGCAGCCCTCAACCTTTACTGCTTCAACCAGACCCTCCTTGTTAGTGAGGATGAGATCCAGCAGCGCTCCTCTCCTGGTTGGCTCATCCACCATTTGGATGAGGAAGTTATCATCCATACACTGGAGAAACCTCCTGGGCTGTGGCTGGGTTGCTGAGTAGTCCTTCCAGCAAACATCAGGGAAGTTAAAATCCCCCACGACGACCACGTCCTGTGACTGTGAGGCCGCTCTCAGCTGCCTGTAGAAGGCCTCGTCAACTTCCTCACCCTGATCTGGTGGCCTGTAACAGACACCCACATCAGTATCGCCCCTGCCAGCCTGCCCCTTAATTCTCACCCACAGACTCTTCAACTCGCTCGTCCCCTGTCCCTGGACAGAACTCAGTACATTGCAGCTGCTCTCGCACATAAAGAGCAACCCCACCACCCTGCCTGGCTGGCCTGTCTTTCCCGAAAAGGACATAGCCCTCCATGAGTATATTCCAGTCATGTGAGCTGTCCCACCACGTCTCTGTAATTGCCACCAGATCATAATCTTCTGACTTAACACAGGTCTCTAACTCCTCCTGCTTATTTCCCATGCTGCACGCATTGGTGTACAGGCATTTCAAGGAGGGAGCTGAGCTCACCAATTTCACCCTAGGATTATAGGAGGCCTCCCAGTCTTCATCAATCCTAGAGTGCTGCCCCACTGGGGCAAGCCCAGTTACAACCCCATCCCCCTTCAAATCTAGTTTAAAGCTCTCCAAATGAGCCCTGTTAATTCATGCCCCAGCATCCTTTTGCCTCTGTGAGTTAAACCTTTCCCACGTGCCATCATTCGGACTGGAGCCTTATAAAACCAGCTGTTATCAAAGAACCCAAAGCCCTGACTAAAGCACCAGTCTTGTAGCCAATTGTTTACGGACTGAATTTTCCCATTCAGTCCCACATCATCACCGGAAGATGGAAGAACTGAGGAGAAGATCACTTGAGCCCCAGACTCTTTCACCATCCGCCCCAAGGCCCTGTAGTCTTTCTTCATCCCCCTCAGACTGCGGGAAGCAGCTTCCCCCCCACCTTATTTACATCTAAGAACAAAAGAAAGGTGCCATATGTAATTCATTTATTTCTTAGTGTTACCCAAACAGTAAGATTTGCAGGTTTCGTTATCTATCCATCTGTCTATGTGTTTATATTGAACTTAACTCCAATCTGTTTCATAATGTCCACCTACAGGATTTTTCACTCAAGGTAAATTTTAGTCCTAAACCAGGAGATGAATTCTTGACTAGGCTGACATCAAAACTTACGCTAACATCTGTGGGGCCAGAATCTGAAAAGATTTTGTCCTGAATTCTTACAGTTCTGTTTTATATAATAAAGTCCTTAAACAAATCTAGTAAGGTAGGGTTTTGAAATGCTTCCTTTATAATGAATTTTCGTGTCAGAGCCATTTAATCAGTTCCTTTCATTTAACGATGCGACAACTAGAGAAACCATATATGTGCCTTTGAAGATGATAAAAAAAAAAATCCACTTAATGCTTGCAGACTGTGGGAGGTGTAATGGCTTGTGAGATTCCAGAGTCAGATTGTCTGCACTGACAATAGTTGCTGGGGAAAGGCTGCCAAAATTGACATATGGTAGGACAAGAGAAATCATTACAGAGCATTAAAGATTCTTGGGAGCATAACCATTGGATGGTTTTGTATGCACTTGGTTTGTCTGGGTAGTTTTTAAGTTATACAACTTCTGTTTAGTTCACCTCTGTTTTTCCTCTGCATACAATAACTAGTAATTTTGTTTCTTAAAAGAAAATAAGATACTTCGGTTCAACAAGTCTCCTTAAGAAATTTTATTTGTAATTTTTTTATTTTTGAGCTGTAACCTAACTCTTTCCTATCCAGTGAAATGGAATTTTAAATTCAACTGAAATGGAATTTTAAATTCACCTGACTATACCTCGGGTGGAATCAGTGCAGCTGAAGCCTTTTGTTAGTTTTATGGAAAATTTGAGATATGTGAATGGGTTTGTTAAACTTTGCAGTCTGAAGCTGTCCCTCCCCTACCATGGCTAGTCAGTAGGTTTGATAAGATTAATAAGATTCAAACGGCAGTTGGGGAATAAGAAAACAAATCAGAATGACCTTAAACATACTTATACTGCTTTACCTGTAGCTAAATGGTGGACTGAGATTCACAGAGCGTGGAAAATACTGTATTTTCTGAAAGGGCATCCTGCCCCAAAGAGGAAAGACAGTTGTGCCTCCAGCACACTTTGCTTTTGCTGAAACCACTGAGGTGACTGCTGCACTGATTTTAATTTGGTGTTTAGCAGAGCTATTGAACTGCTTTTTCCTCGTTTTGTTTTCATGTCAGGGTTTTGAACTTTTTAGCTACAGCATTGGAAATGACATAGGGCTACTTCGAAAGGACAGAGGAAATAAGAGAGAGTAAACAAAAGAAACCACACAGCTTTTTGTAGTCTTTAGTCTAGCAGTGGAAGGTAGCTGCTTTTCTTTAAATACTGAACGACATTGAATAAACAGAGGGGATTGTTTTTCTGCCTTTTTTTTTTTCCTTAACAGTGTACATGAAGCTTCCCAAATTATTCATGGTATGCAGATGGCTCTGCACTCTTTGCTCATACACTTAGCCTATCAACATAAACTTTCAGTGAGTTTTAAGATTCCAGTATAACAATTTCCTCCTCTAACTTTAACCCCCCCAAAAAAACCCAAGCAACACCACCCTCCGACCACCCCCCTCCAAAAAAAAAATAAATCCAAACAAACTCCAAGACAGCATAAATGAAATGCACAGAGAATACATTTGATGTACTTTCAGGTAATACAAATAATGATGAAAAGTCAGTTCTGCCAGGTAAATTCCCTTAAATAAGGTCTGGCTGGTACATAGGAAATTCCAGATAAATATAAGGAAAACCTTTTATGGATGATATATAAACCCTATATATAATATAACCCCACTGCAGGTTGACCAGAGGAGTTGTGGTATTCTTTTTTGAGAAACTCAGAGGTTGTCTGGACAAGTACCTGCTCTAGACAAATTGGCTTCAGGCAGAAGGTTGGAGTAGATGACTTCCACAGGTCATTTCCAGACTAAATTACTTTATGGTACTATAGTAATCTTAAAAGAAAGGAATACTGCATGCTCTCCTGTTCTCTCAGCCTGCCTCACACTGACCAGACTACTGATGCTGCCAGATTTTGAGGGGTTTTGCAGTATGTGCTTGTCAGAAAAATCTCTGACTGGGCATTAGGAAGAGTTTGGAGCAACGGGTCTTGGAGTGGACATCTGTTCACAGCCTTGGCATTGCCTGTATGGGAGAGCCACTCAGCAGCAGGAGAAATGTTGTTGGTACTGGCCATCATTCTTTGTTTCCACACAAATTTGTAATTCTTTTTACTTTGGAGAAACTTGCTAAAGAAGAAGTTTGGGGAAACGGTGTCTTGGACAGCTCTCTGGTTTTTTTTCTTCATTAAATTTGACCCCTTTTCCATCTTTGACTTTTTTTTACAGTTAATCTTATGCTTTAAAGGCAGCTAGGATAGTAAAATTATACCTCTGAAGATTTCAGTCTTTTATTCACAGTCAGTTATTACCAGTTTTCAGTGTACTGTGTGTTACTAGAAATGAAGTGTAATGTCATGTTGAACTGTGTGTATGGGAGTGTCATGTACGTTAATTTGTTCTGGCTATGTAAGTGTAAATGTATGCACCATAAATCACAGTTGGATTAAATGAAAATATGTACACACCATTCATAATGTTTTATGTCAGAATGATAAATCCTAATTAAGATTGCTGCAAACATTTGCATTAGTACTTCTTGCTGTCATCTGCTTACAATCTCTAGCTCTCTAAATTAATCCATTCTAGTTACGGATTACTTTCCTGTGTTCTACACATTGTGATTCTTGAGTTCAACTTCTTTTGATGTGAAAAAAGTAAAATAATGCTATTATTAAAAAAGTTAACTATTTCAGCAACTCAGGATAGCTATTTGTAGAAATCTGAACTTTGGAAAAGGACAACAAAAGTATTGAGATACCTCGGTGTGATTCAAGGTTCTTGTTAAAAATATCAGCAGAGACCTGCTTGCTGATGCATTCTTGTAGTCATTCTTGAAGGAAACTATTCCTACCATATTTGTACTGAAGCTGAGTTATTAATCTTCTAAGTAAACATTTATTAATGGAAATAAACCTTATCCCTTGAAAACAACAGTTGTAGAGCTACTTGCTGTAACAGTGTGTGCTGAAAATTATGCCATTTGCTGTCCCATGTTCTATTACTTTGATTTTATTATTTTTAATTGTTTTGGGTGATTCTTTATGTTATTTTCATCATATTTCGTCTTTAAGTATGTCTTTCATGTAAAAATACAGAGTTTACAGATGAGATCAACGAAGGTTTTTTTGAACCTCATCAGAGGTTATAATTTTGGAATAAGTAGGTGATTTTTAATGGGTGTAATTACTTTTAACTCTGTAAGGCAGAGTCTGTACGTATCATTGAAATACATTACGCTGCCATTATTATAGCAGTAACGAGCTTTAAGCTATTGTCGCTTTAAATTATTGTCACTTTAAATTTTGGCCACATTGCCCAGCAGCAGTCAAAGAAATTCTCTAGTGTTTAAAAATATTAAGCAACTGGCTGTTGCTCTGTCAGTGTGGAAAAACCCCAGAAAGTGCCTGACAAGAAGAGGTTTAGATGCTAGATTTTAGTTTTAAACTTTTTTTATTACCTGGATAAAGGCATAAGAAAGTTTCATTTCAATGCTTGTGTAAAAGAATGAAATTTTAACTTAAAATCATAGAATAGTTAGGGTTGGAAAGGACCTTAAGATCATCTAGTTCCAACACCCCTGCCATGGGCAGGGACACCTCACACTAAACCATGTCACCCAAGGCCTCATCCAACCTGGACTTGAACACCACCAGGGATGGAGCATTCACAACCTCCCTGGGCAACCCATTCCAGTGCCTCACCACCCTTACAGTAAAGAACTTTCTCCTTATATCCAATCTAAACCTCCCCTGTTTAAGTTTGAACCCGTTACCCCTTGTCCTGTCACTACAGTCCCTGATGAAGAGTCCATCCCCAGCATCCTTGTAGGCCCCCTTCAGATACTGGAAGGCTGCTCTGAGGTCTCCACGCAGCCTTCTCTTCTCCAGGCTGAACAGCCCCAACTTTCTCAGCCTGTCTTCATATGGGAAGTGTTCCAGTCCCCTGATCATCCTCGTGGCCCTCCTCTGGACTTGTTCCAACAGTTCCATGTCCTTTTTATGTTGAGGACACCAGAACTGCACACAATACTCCAAGTGAGGTCTCACGAGAGCAGAGTAGAGGGGCAGGATCACCTCCTTTGACCTGCTGGTCACGCTCCTTTTGATGCAGGCCAGGATACGGTTGGCTTTCAGGGCTGCGAGTGCACACGGAAGCTGGCTCATGTTCATTTTCTCATTGACCAACACCCCCAAGTCCTTCTCCGCAGGGCTGCTCTGTTTGCTTCTTTTTTTTCTCTTTTTTGCCCAACCTGTAGCTGTGCCTGGGATTGCTCCGACCCAGGTGTAGGACCTTGCACTTGGCATGGTTAAATTTCATGAGGTTGGCATCAGCCCACCTCACAAGCGTGTGGAGGTCCCTCTGGATGGCATTCCTTCCCTCCAGTGTATCAACCGAACCAGACAGCTTGGTGTCATCGGCAAACTTGGTGAGGGTGCACTCAATCCCACTGTCCCTGTCACCGACAAAGGTGTTGAACAAGACCGGTCCCAACACCGATCCCTGAGGGACACCACTCGTTACCGGTCTCCAGCCAGACACTGAGCCATTGACCACAACTCTTTGCGTGCAGCCATCCAGCCAGTTCTTTGTCCACCGAGTGGTCCATCCATCAAACTGATGTCTCTCCAATTTAGAGACAAGGGTGTTTTGCGGGACAGTGTCGAACGCTTTGCACAAGTCCAGGTAGATGACATCAACTGCTCTACCCCTGTCCATCAGTTTCGTAGCCCCATCATAGAAGACCACCAAATTGGTCAGGCAGGATTTCCCCTTAGTGAAGCCATGCTGGCTGTCACCAACCACCTTGTTATTTGTCGTGTGCCTTAGCATGCCTTCCAGGAGAATCTACTCCAAGAGTTTGCCAGGCACAGAGGTGAGACTGACTGGTTTGTAATTCCCTGGGTCATCCATTTTCCCCTTCTTGAAAATGGGGGGTATATTTCCCTTTTTCCAATCATCAGGAACTTCACCTGACTGCCATGATTTTTCAAATATGATGGACAGTGGCTTAGGAACTTCATTCACCAGCTCCTTCAGGACCCACGCATGGATTTCGTCAGGTCCCATCGACTTGTGCACGTTCACGTTCTTAAGATGGTCTCAAACCGGATCCTCTCCTACAGTGGGCCTGAAGTCTTCATTCTCACAGTCCCTGCATCTGCCTTCCAAGACTTGGGTGGTGTGGTCAGAGCATTTGCCAGTGAAGACTGAGACAAACAATTCACTAATAGCCTCAGCCTTCTCCAAATCCAGGGTAGCCAGTTCTCCTGATAGCTTCCGGAGAGGGTGCACATTGTCCCTAGTCTGTCTTTTACTCGCTACGTACCTATAGAATCCCTTCCTGTTACCTTTCACATCCCTAGCCAAGTTTAATTCTAACTGGGCCTTAGCTTTCCTCACCTGGTCCCTAGCTTCCTGGACAACATCCCTGTATTCTTCCCAGGCTGCCTGTCCTTGCTGCCACCTTTTATAAGCCTCTTTTTTCCTTTGAATTTTCCTGAGCAGCTCCTTATCCATCCAAGGAGGTCTCCTGGCCCTCCTGCTGCACTTCCTTCTAGTTGGGATGCAACATTCCTGAGCTTGTAGCAGGTGACCCTTGAATATCAACCAGCAGTCTTGGGCCCCCCTGCCCTCTAGGGCTATATCCCATGGAACCTCACTAAGCAGGTTTGTGAAGAAGCCAAAGTCTGCTGTCTTGAAGCCCAAGGCAGTGAGCGGCTGCCCTGGAGCATCACATTTCTAACCAGCCCTTCCCTGTTGGTGAGCACGAGGTCAAGCATGGCACCTCTTGCAGAAGTAAGTTGTATTCCACACAATCGAGGAACCTCTTGTATTGCTTGTGCCAGGCCGTATCGTCCCTCCAACAGATATCAAGGTGGTTGAAGTCCCCCATGAGAACAAGGGCCTGCGAGTGTCAGGCTGGTCCTATCTGTCTATAGAGCTCTTCATCCACAGATTCCTCTTGGTCAGGCGGTCTGTAACAGATCCCCACAGTGATGTCCCCCATCGCTGTTCTCCCTTTAACCCTGACCCACAAACTCTCTGTTGACTGCTCACCTGCCCCCAGACAGAGTTCCATACTCTCCAGTCTATCACTAACATAAACAGCAACTCCCCCTCCCCCCCTGCCAGGCCTGTCTTTTCTATAGAGCCTGTAACCTTCCATTCCAGCACTCCAGTGACAGAAGCCATCCCACCATGTTTCTGTGATGCCTGTTATATCATACCCCTGTAGACGTGCACACATCTCTAATTCCTCTTGTTTGTTCCCCATGCTGCGGGCGTTTTTATAGAGGCATCTGAGCCGAGCTCCAAATGAAGCCAGCTCATTGGCTGGAGCGGCTGGAATATCTCTACATTGCTCCGAGCATTTATTGTAGGTGCTGGCAACTGACTGGGTGTGTTGGGATGGAACGGTGCCCCCCTCTTCCAACACATCTAGTTTAAAGCAACCTTGACCAGTCTGGCAAGCCTCCTACCAAAACCACTCTTCGGCTTTGTTGTCAGACCAGCTCCACCAGCTTCCAGCAGAACTTCATGGTATAAAGTACTTTTGAATATTTTTAGTGAAGTTTTGTGTGTGTCTTGATTAGTCATCTGGAAGACAGGGCAGGGTGAACCCTCAGCAGCTATGTAGATCATACAGAAGCAGTAGGAGTGGTTGATAACATGGGAAGGCTGGGTTGCCATTCAGAAGAACTTTGACAGGCCAACCTGGTGAAGATCAACCAAAGGAAATGCGAAGTCTTCATGGTTGAAGAGAAGTAACTTCACGAACCAGGATGGGCTGGGTACCAACCAGCTGGGAGGCAGTTGTGCAAAAAGCACTTGGGGATCATGGTGTCCACCAAGCCAGCAGTGTGCCCTTGCAATGAAGGGAAATAACAGCAGTCAGGACTGTGTAGCCAACAGGTTAAGGAGGGTTATCCTCCTTCTCAGCCCTGGTGAGACACATCTGGGGTGCTGTGTCCCATTCTGGATTCCCCAGTACAAGAAAAGCCGTTACTGGAGTGAGTCTGGCAATGGACTGTGAAGATGTTTAAGGGCTTGGAGCATCTGTTGTACAAGGAGTGGCTGAGATTAATGGGACTCTTCAGCCAGGAGAAAAGAAGGCTAAAGGTGATCTTGTCCATGTGTATAAGTGCCTGATGGGAATATTGAATATGGATCTAGACTCTTTCAGAGGTGCACAGTGAAAGGATAAGAGGCAAGAAGCAAAAATATGGGAAATTTCTTGTTAACGTTAAAAAAACCTCACTGTAAGTGGGACAAGGTAGAAAAGGTTGCCCAGAGGGTATGTAAAAGCCATTCATAGAGATATTCAAAACTCATCTGGACATGGACCTGCACAGCTGTCTCTAGATGACCCTGCTGTGAATCCCAGAGTTGGACTAAAGTAATCTCCAGATCTGCTTTCAAACCACAACCGTTCTGTGAATTTCTGATCAACTTCAATTTTGCCTTAATTCAGGTGGCACTGAGTTGCCTGTGTGTGAGTTTGTCCAAATAATACTCCCTATTTTGAATTTCTGTCAGCAGCTGAAGGACATGCAACTTGGTATTGTATGCAGGCAGGTAGTATTTATCAGTGATGCTTGAAAATTTACAGTTTCATGTCTACAAAGTGATGAAAGCACTTTTTGTACTCTTCCAGTTTTCTAGGCATGGTGGTATGGAAATAGAATTAGTCTGGAACAAGAAGTGCAACACAAACTAGGCTAAGAAGAAGGCTGAATATACAGATTGAGACAAATGCAGATGAAGTTTCAGCCATTTAAATAAAGGGATAGCATCACAGAAATATTAATATATCTAATTGCCATCAACACTCCCTTTGCTTTAGATAATTTGTTGCATTTCTTATAATTCTATTTTATTCACTCCTTTCACTGAATTTGTGGGGAAATGGCACAATTTTTCAGTCACTATTAGTGTTAACTCTGTACAGGTGTTACTTTGTAATTCTTGGTATAGAGTTGTCACAGGCAAGAGTATTGAGTATTGTCGAGCAAACAATGAGGATGGTTTTGTTTTGGTAGTAACATAAAATGGATAAACTATTGTATTTCCCAAGAACATATTACAGCTAGGCCAGTGATGTCCATGTAGAAGCTTAAATGTCAGCAAGTTCTAGACTGTAATCCGTGTAATGAGTTCTGAATGCAGATTGTGTTCAAGTCTTGTTATTAATAAAGGAATAGATTTTCCATATGTGATTAATGGTTTTGCATGCCTCAGATTGTGGCTGCATAAATTCAGAAATAATAAATGAGGTTATCTATCCCTTCCTTTTATGAAAGGTTATAGTAATTTATAACTACTGGGAAGTCCTGAGTTGGAACAGTGTTATCCAGAATACTAAGAACTTTGAAGTGTGGGTTATCTGGATTGTTTTCATAGCCATTCAATAGAAATAGATGAAGGATGGGGGGGAGGGGGGAGGGGGGGAGAAAGGGAAAAGAAGATTTTATTTGTTTAAATATAACCCAAAGGAAAATCCAGTTTTGATGATTAGCAGCAAAAAATATATCACGGTTTGTTAGTTGTAGTAGCAGAGACTATATCTTAAGTGTTAGGAGGGAAATTCCCATAAGTGTACTTTACAGACTTTAGAAAACTCAGCAGAAATCTCAAGTAAAGTATTCTCCATTTTCAAGGTGTTCCAAGACTGGCTTGTGAAACTGCATGAAAAGTCAGGGGTTTATTTTGTTACCTTTGAAGCATTTTAAACTAGATTGTGAAACAGAATGTATAGGTTACCTGGGTGTGATATGTCTTGCAGTTTAAAATTTTTATGGGTCTCAGAGAAATCACCTATTGACAGTGAACTATGCCAAGTTTTCATCTTTAAATGCATGTTTATGTTAATGTTCTCACTGAGCATCTAAAATGTTACTTAAAGAACAAGTTAAACCGTGCCCACAAAGTATGCCATTACATGTTGGTCGATGAAAAAATGAACATGAGCTGGCAGTGTGCGCTCGCAGCCCTGAAAGCCAACTGTATCCTGGGCTGCATCAAAAGGAGCGTGACCAGCAGGTCAAAGGAGGTGATCCTGCCCCTCTACTCTGCTCTCGTGAGACCTCACTTGGAGTATTGTGTGCAGTTCTGGTGTCCTCAACATAAAAAGGACATGGAACTGTTGGAACAAGTCCAGAGGAGGGCCACGAGGATGATCAGGGGACTGGAGCACCTCCTGTATGGAGACAGGCTGAGAAAGTTGGGGCTGTTCAGCCTGGAGAAGAGAAGGCTGCGTGGAGACCTCAGAGCAGCCTTCCAGTATCTGAAGGGGGCCTACAAGGATGCTGGGGATGGACTCTTCATCAGGGACTGTAGTGACAGGACAAGGGGTAACGGGTTCAAACTTAAACAGGGGAGGTTTAGATTGGATATAAGGAGAAAGTTCTTTACTGTGAGGGTGGTGAGGCACTGGAATGGGTTGCCCAGGGAAGTTGTGAATGCTCCATCCTTGGTGGTGTTCAAGGCCAGGTTGGATGAGGCCTTGGGTGGCATGGTTTAGTGTGGGGTGTCCCTGCCCATGGCAGGGGTGTTGGAACTAGATGATCTTAAGGTCCTTTCCAACCCTAACTATTCTATGATTCTATGATTTCCAACACCATTTGGGGTTTCATGAAAGCCTTTAGAAAGGGAGGAGACTGTGGAACAGAAAACCAACATTATGTTTATTTATTTTAATAACTACGGTTATTAAAAAAAAAGTACAGCGCATCTGTGTCTAGTGAACGTCTTCCATAAATTGTTATTTTTTTCTTGCCTTAGAGTAGTTCTCATGATCTGACACAAGTTTTGACAGCTAAGTTAGAGGATGGTTTTTTGAATATCCAAATCTCCAGTGTGTAAGATGATGTGCTTTTCTTGCACCTCAGCATAGCTCAGTTCCTCGGATTGGATTGCCCATGCCACCACCTTCACCATATTCCCAGCCTTTGTTGACTTTGATTGAGCTATCAGACACCGAAGTTCATGAGAGGTGGCCTGAAGCTATGAGGCCTCTTCAAGATGATTTTGAAAGGAATACACTTTAAAAAAAAATCTCAGGCTTGAATTGCTAGCCAGGTATGGCATTTTAAAGTCTGAAATGGGGGTTCAAATTAATCTGCAAATTAGCAGCAGCTAATTACCATCTTTTGATTATTCATCTCTGAATAAATAGATGGCAGTGTAGTAAAACCACTGCATCACTTTGGGCACTAATGGCCTAAACTCTCATGGAGAAGCAGAGAGAAATATTCATGTCCTCGGAGGGAACTTAGATTTTCTTCACAATTACACTACCTAGTAACTTTATTTTTGTAGGAAAGGTAAAATCCTGTGTGACCATGGAAACTGAACTACTGTGAACATCAGGCTGATTTCCCCCTTCACATCACTTTTGGTGGAGATGTTCAAACTGCTGTGAAAAGCTCCATGTGCAACTGGAATATTAATATATCTGTTGAATTAAAAAGAAAAAAAACCCCAGTTTCTAGGGTTGTCTGTCCATATATTTCACAATGATTAATAGGTATTCCAGAAACAGAAACTGCTGTCTTTTGCGTAGCATTGCATACCCAGGCATGTGTTGGTATGATGTGGGCAACCTGATCTAGTTGAAGATGTCCCTAGTCATTGCAGAGGTGTTGGACTAGATGACCTTTAGAGGTACCTTCCAACCAAAGCCATTCTATGATTCTATGAGTAACGAATTCCTGCCAGAAAATCAAGGAGGAAGACCTGCCAGAAACCATATTTCTAGTGTATCAGGTTGTGGTTCTTCTTCAACTGCGTTATGTATGATTAAAAGCTTTACTTGTTTATCTCCAGTAAGCTCTCCTAATTCATCTCCACATACAGTTGCAGCCTAACCTGGGGGAGGGGAATGCGTCTCGCAGTATAATTTATACAAATTCAAGGTAAATCAGTTCATTCAAGGTAAATGACCCTTGGGAAGCTGCATAGTGAGTCTTGTAAGGAGCAAGCCTGAGGAAGAAAGCTAAGCATGTGGGAGGTGGGATACAACTTCTTGCCCATCAGCACTGAGAGGGCAATGGAGGAGTTGAGCCCAAAGGACAGCCACCAGAGAAGTGGAAAAGGGAACAAGAAGCAGACAGCAAGAACATGGGAAACAGAGGGATGAGGAGTGTAGGGAGAGCATGATAGAAGAGAAGTTGGGCAAGAAGGCTAATGCAGCAGGAAACAGAGGCAAACATATATATTGCTCTACAAAGTCCTCTGTTTTATTTACAACCCAGCACTTGAGAGTCTTGCAAGGTTTTCCAGTCCCACCACAAGTGCTCCTCTGCCAGCAAAAAGTTAATTTGTAAACTTGTTTTTACACTGGGTCATGCCACGCAGAGGTTCACCATGTCCAAGTGTACTTTTTGAGCCTCTTGGTGTCATTAGTTAGTGTGGTCATTAGCAAGTCAGAAAAAACAGAAGGTGTGACATTAGAGCCTTCTTATGCCTCAGTCTTTATTTTGCCTTCTTGATTATTCCACATCAGTTTTTGTTCTCCTTTGTGGAGACTAAAAATACTGGTTCTTCAAAGGTATATTTTTTTGGATTATATCGTTTCCTTGAGTTGGAAGTTGAATAAGCAAAAGTTTTCCATTTTCACCAAGTTCTTCTTAAATGCATGGTGCATGAATATTGTTGAGACAGTCTGTAATTAAAATCTTTGAGAAGCTTCTTTATATCTGTTCAGTAGTCAAGTTGAAATTACTTTCTATTAGCCTGTTTTTCTGCTTAGCCGTGATTCACCTGGATCCAGAAATGCTTTCTGACTTTTTTCTTTCTGTAATGCTTTCTGAATTAATTCTTTCTGTGGTACAGTGGTGCATTTGGTGTCAGATACTTGAGGAAGAATAAATCTCTACTAGCATGTCAGGTGCTGTCCAAGAGGTACTCTTTCATTAAATACAGAAAAATACTAAGAATGAGAATTTGAAAGTTGCTGTTTCTTTTCAAATGACAGGTAATACCCTCCCACTGAGACTGCACTTGCAGATAGTTGATTATATAGCTCTGGGTTGATGTAATCACCACCTTTACCTGAAGTATCAGACTTTAGCACAGTGCTTCTTAAACTCCAAAGAAAAAAAAGTTTCTTTTTTATTTAAAATTTCAGAATTTGAGCAAGCTTCTGTTGTGCTGTAATTTTCAGTTACTTGGTGTCTTCTGTGATTTGCAATTCATCTTCATATTTGCTTGAAGATTTTATGACTTCAGATGTAAGCAAAACTCAGGATCTGAATATATTTCTTAACATTACTTAGTAATTTGTTGTAAATATTAGGCTGGTTTTAGTTGTGTTGAATGGTGGCTTTTCTCAGTGTGACGTGGCAAAGAAGTCGCCCATAATTTAAGGAAAATGTGGATACGGGTGTAATTTGGATCTGGCAAAATGCAGTATACCTCAGGGATGGACTGGTTTCCATGACAACATTGTCTTTTGTATTTCTGAGGCTAGAAATGATGGTCAGAAGCTGTTTTATTCAGCAGTGATTAGGTCAGTCTTTGGTTTTGGTTAATAAAAGAATGCAATCACATGTGAATGCCAAAATAAGTATTAACCCTTTCTGGCTGTACTCACCTGGTGGGCATACAGGTGATCACTGTTATTGTAAATACCTAATTAGAAACAGAAATGTTCTGATTTCTCAGAAATTTTGCCTAAATGCATTTGAAAAAGCGGCATTATTTGAATTTGATAAAAACTCATGCTTGAACAAAGTACTATGCCTTATTAGAATACTCAAAATCTAATTTTAAATGGTATTATGATTCCATAAAATAGCCATATTTGAAAAAACTTGAGTTCACCAAATAGTGATGTAGACTTGTTTTGTGTGTGTGAAATGGTGATTTTCTTTGAGGCTCTTCTAAGAATCCTACCTGTGCTGAAGAACTACAGTTTGTTGGTGTTGTAAGATATCCTGGAGGATGTTGCTTGATGAGAAATGTAGTGTGTCTCTGAGAAATTATGTTGATCAGAATCTTCACCATAACAGTTTTTGCTTTTAACCATTCGTACTGCCAATACAAGGGGGATGCATCCGAAGATGAAGTTGCAGAAACCCTAAAACTGTTTGCCTTATGACCTTAATTTAATCTGGCTGCAGTAGACAGGTAAGTTGGAAGGGCCTAATATTAGGAGGAATTGATTGTGTATTGGCTCTTGTTTTGCACTGATTATCATTTAGCTTGGAAAGAAATTGATAATCTTTCTAGTGCTGTTCTCCTCTAATCAATCTTTTTGATACAACAGCAAAGAACAAGTAGCCCTGGGTACTGCAGTTGCTTTAAAGCACAGTGTGAGTCTGGCCTTTTAATTTCAGAAATCTTAATGATCCATACTTACTTTTAATCTTTGCTCGCCATTTAGAGATCTGTGAATTGTTTACACAACCAGCCCTGTAATGTCTTTGTGAGACCAGCAAGCATACTTCCTTCTCATGGGTCTATTTGATATATTCCTATTCAAAGTTTGGTGAAAAATCTCTTTTAACAACTCTACTTGAGTTGTATCTGCTACCCAAGGAAGCACTTTAAGTACTGTCACTTTATGTGTAAGATGACAGCCATTCATGTAGAATTGACTTAATGGTTTTTTTAAGTGGTACCATGTGGTGAATTGGAGATACATTTTGAAACTAGCCAGAGTTGTTGCACCATGCTTAACTAATTTTATGCCTTGCCTGTTGCAACTTAAATACGGAGCACAAAGATACAAGATCTTGCTAATTGAGAGAAATTTAATATATGTGGGCACAAATCAAAATAAAGGAAATTCCCTTTAGACATCACAAAATTACTGTGGTGGTAGTTGAACGCTAGAACTGCTGTAGTAAGTCTTACAAAGGGGTTGGCCTAGACTTAGTAAGAACCCAACTTCTCCAGAATGTTACAGAGGTCCATGGGATTACTGTAGTCACTGTGCACTGGACATATTTTCTTCTTTGCTGGTTCTTTCTGCCTTCTCTCTGAGGTTATGACAATTGCCTAGAGATACTTTCCCTCTGAAGTCTGCCTGTATGCATGTTTCATTGTCATTTGCTTTGCTAGAATTCAGTAAAAGTCAAGCATGATTTAAGTACTGTCTCCACTGAAGTAGAATGAATGGCAACATGTTCGTTTATTTTGTGGGTCTCAGATGAATACCATGTTTGCTGGCTGCTTCTCCTAGAAGAGAAATGTTGCCTGTTGTGGTGATCAGCCAGAGCCAGGTTTTGGTAAAATCCTGCTTGTCTTTCTATCTCTTCATAATCTTTGACGTTTACCATTTAGTCCTCTCAAATGAGGCTACTTCTAAGTTTCTTGGAACAAAAATCTGGAGAAGCCTCTGTGGGATGTGCAGTGTCTTTTAATGCTCACTAACACCTTCATGTTCTCATTGATTTTGCAGAGAGAACCCTTAAGGGCTGTTGGCTCTCAGACCCAGGAATGGCCATACTGTCAGCCCGTCCAACTAAAGGTGCCTTTTATGGTGTAGGGATACATAGTACCATGATTTTATTCTTTCCACCAACAAAGACTTCAAGCAAATGTCTTTGAAACAAATGAGATCTTTAAAGCTCTTTTGAAACCCAGGAGCCCATTGTGAAAGGAAATGTCTCTGAACTTGCTAGTTCTTACCACAGGCAAGAACTACCGCTTAGGGGCCTGCAGAGGTCTGTTACAGACAGATTAACATTTATTAAAACTAGAAGAAAAGTGACACCAAGGTATGAATCTGCTAAACTGAAAATGTACAGTTGCTCCTTGGACCTTTCTAAAATTACATCTTAAACTAATTTCATTCACTGACTTCAGTGAAAATAAATAGCTGAGAGGACTGGTTGTTCTCTCTTGTCAGTTTTGTCTGCGTGGGACCTGTAACCCCAGTAATTAAGTGACTTGTAAATCATAAATCAAATAATTTTAAAGTAGGATCTTCCCTTTCCAATATAACTTAAATTTGAATGAAATTGACTTAAATCCCATTAAGTTAGATTCAGCTGGCTATGATGTAAGCACTGTGGATGGCCATGACTGCATTCATTTCCCACAAGTGATGGGAAGGTTTTGACTTTTCAAGTTGCATCATTTCTCAGGAAAAATTTTATCTGAAGTTTTGAGGATTTTTTTTACCAGGCAGTACAAAAAGCCCATACTTATATTTACATGCTAAGTGCATTCGCTCCCTGTCTCTCCTCCCACGTCACTTGGCAATATGATAATTACAGGGTATTTTTTTTTTTTAATTTCTGCCTGCTGAATAAAGTAAACCTTTTTCTGTCTATGGTATAGTGTATTTTCTGTTCTATCTGTGATCCTTAGCATTTTTTTTCTGACATGTATGTGATGTCCCACCCTTAACGCTTCCTTTCCTGCTGCTGAGGGAAGAGGAAGGAGTTGACAGTTCACACACAAAGCCTCCTGGTCCCCAGAGAAGTTATATCCTGCTTGGTCTAGAGTACAGACT
Source organism: Psittacula echo (assembly GCF_963264785.1). NCBI lineage: Eukaryota > Metazoa > Chordata > Aves > Psittaciformes > Psittacidae > Psittacula > Psittacula echo. The sequence goes on along the minus strand of NC_137742.1, from coordinate 75,361,801 downwards.
GCTGATTAAAATTAAGATACTCCTCATTACTGCACCAAAGAACCATTACTTATTTAAATACATAATGGATATGCAAGGTTGTAGCTGTTAGAAGCTGTATTAATTATAAGGTGACTTCTCAGGGAAGCTCGGTTCACTGTTTTTGAAAATACATGTCGAGAAAGGCGTTAATTTTGCTTAGATGATAGCTTTTCATTGTTTGGGTTTTGTTGGTTTTGTGCTTTTCTTTTTTTTTTTTTTTTTTTTTTTTTTGATAGCATTGTTGCAATAGCCATTGCTATAAAGCTGCAATGGTCATTACTATTAAGTACCACTGCCTCATGGTATTGTATTGGATTTAGTTTTGAAACAACCCTATAAAACTAGCCTGTATTAGTTCTAAGCATTAGGATTTTCTGTTTCAGCTGTGTTATGTGAAGTCTTAACTGTAGTAAAGATCAATCTGACTCAATTTTTCAGAACTGTTAGATGTCTTAGTTCTAAAAATTCAGTTCAAAAGGGTTTTGTTGTGTCATTTGAATCTGAAACAGAGATTTAGTGCTACATAAATGTGCTGTTTATGCCTTATAAAGCAGTTAAAGAGCTGCAGAAGAGATGGGTCTCCCCTTGAGATAGAATAAGAAGTATGAGGGGAAAAAATGAACATCATTTTGAATAAGGGTTAAAAATATTTTCTGAGCTTTGATGAAATCATTGTGCAGTCTTGTCTATATTCTGCACTCAGAAATTCAGAAATCCAAAACTGCCAGCTCTGGTGTTCAAAATATACAATGGGAATGAAACATTACTATCTTTAGGCTTGATGTGGGAGGCATTCTTTGAATATTCACATCTTAATTGCAAAGACGTTGAATACCTTAAAGATAAACAGATTTCTGTGCCCAGCTCTTCAGAGATCTCCAGGTGAAAAGAAGCTTGGTCTTTATATGGTTATTAAATGATAGTGTCAGTGTAATAGGCCAAAAAAGAAAAATCTTACTGAATTCAAACGGATTTTGAAGCAGTTCTGATTTATTTTCTTCTTCTTTTTCTTTTTCTTTTTTTTTCTTTTTTTTTTTTTTTTTTTTTAGCATACAGGAGCAATTTTCTCAACAAAAAGCAAGACAGGGCACGTGTAATGAATGATAATATAAGGGTGTGAGAATAATTACTGCTTTGTTACTTCATTATTAGGAAGTACTTTCTTTCCAGGGAGGGGAAAAATAAAATCAGAATAAAAGTTTTATTGCTATCTTTGGTCTTCATCTTTGTAATACTTATAATTCATCTGTATCTAGAGCTGCAGAGTTTATGTTTGGGCTCCAGAGTTTGCATTTGCTCTCTGTAGCAGAGATTTAAGTGCACAGAGTTTTAGACTGTGGCTACCAAGCTCAGAGCATCACCTGCAGGGAAGGCAGAGGGCTGTCCCCTAGAGAACACAGTAATATTCTTTATATACTATATGTATAAATATATATACACATGAATATATATATGGTAAGATTAGAATACCTTTCTAATCTTGGGATGATCTTTAGTTCCATTTACTGGCTTTCAGTTGTTGTCAGAAAAAATACCTGGAGAAAGTAAATGGCATAGTACATTAATGTTTTAATGTAATGTTCATTGTCTTTTATATGAAGAAAAAGTGGTTGTGGAATAGTATGGTAAAGATTTGAGGGATTCTGTGAGGTTTAGATTTTGTTTTGCTTAGCTACAACAGATAAGAAAATTGTAGGGAGGCGTTCTGTGTATTTACAGTTTATGCTGATATTAGGACAATATGCTGGTATCAGAAAACACAGATGTAGAGGTTCTGCTATGCAAGAAGCTGCAGACTGTTAGATGTTTGGCAGGTGATCAATGACAAGCTTTATGAAGAGTGTGAAAAAACACGCTCAACCAGATATTCATGCACAAACTTAGACTGTATAACGTCTTGAGTGTTGCAAACATGAAAAAAAGCAATCAGTATTGGGCAAAAAAATATATTACAATTTTTGGCTAATTTAGCATTTATTCCTTGCGGAGTTATTCTGCTTTTCTGTGGAGTTAACAAGTGCTGAAATTTAACCATTTACAAGTGTTTAATTTCTGGAGAGTAAGAGGCATGGAAGGTTTTATGCATGTATATACATTTTATTCTGCTGGGAGTGATTTGTTAGTTGTTTCTGCCCACACTGCAGTGTCTGGAGGCATTCTCATTTGCAGAGCTCCAGCTTAGGGAGGGTCACTGTGAAGAAAACCTGGTTAAAGCTGACTAGTAGTGTTGGCCTCAGCCCAGGTTTTATCTGTCTACTTTGTGGAGGAATTCTGTTCAATAATTAAAACTTGTTTTGTTGTTCAAAATGCCGTGCAGGTATGTTCAGAGTTGCTGTAGTCAAAGGCTGCTATTTTGGCTAGAAATAACAGCTGTGCTTGTTGAATGGGTGAGCAAAGTGGAAAGGGAGAATTTTTATTTTTTTTCCCCTGTAAGTATTGTACATGAGCATCACTAATACAGCATTTGTCTGCAAAGAGTAGCAAAGGAATTTAATCAGTATGGATTAAGTGACACCCTTTTGTTTTTTTTAAACATGGTGAAGGGACTCATGTAATTTCTCTTTAAAAAATAAGATCCTGTAGTCAAGTCTTGAGACTCAACAGGCACTGTGTCATATTGGCACATTGCCGTGTCTTAATTTCCTTGGAAGATGAAAAGCCAAGTGTCTCAGCTATTGGTGAAATGTTAAGATCCCAGCATGAGACACATTCCAAAATGTCTTAGTGTGATTATGAAATGGCCATATTTTATAAGTACAATAAAATAATGCATATATCAACTTTAGGAAAAGGATGTGTAAAATTAAAATTATATAAGTTAATCGTAGAACCATGGAATGGTTTGGGTTGGAAGGAACCTTAAAGCTTATCTAGTTTCTACCCCCTGCCACAGGCAGGGACACCTTCCACTAGGTCAGGTTGCTCCAAGCCCCATCTAACCTAATTAGTTAATCCAACTAAGTATTTATTAAGCTTTTAATTATTTTGTTTTGTACATTTTATGTGTTGTTTGAAATAGAAACTAGCTAATGACATTTGAAATAATTCTGAGCCAGTATTTAGGTACAGAAGAAGTTATGGAATACAAATACTGGGAAAAGCTACGGCAAGTAGTTGCTCTCTCCTCATTGTCTTTTTTTTTCTCATGGGGATTCTGTTCTGCTGCTATGTATCAGTAGAAGCACTTTTATTCCTCATTCATTATTGCCAATTAGAGTTAAACTCAAATTTAGTGAATTTTTATAGTATCAGCAACTAAACTAAATCAGAAGAGGTAAAAGGAGTAATGGATTGAGGACTCAAGAGGAATGTAAAGAAGGCAAGGAAACAAGTGACTTCATTGAAGAGAAAAAAAGAAGTGAGAACAGAATAAGACAAAGCAGAGAAAGTGGATTTTGCAGATGCTGACTTGAAAATATTGGCAAGGAAAGAGAAGAAAGGACAAGGTACTGTTGCACATGAGTGTACATGGGCCCAACACAAGAGATCACTGTAGATGTCATGAAACACCGTATGGTGTGTGGACATTTATCCTGGAAACAGACCCATAGCTTTCACTGTTGGTCATGCTGAGGTAGTCAAAAAAGCCCAACTCATTATGTATAGCTATAAACTCACATACTATGTGTGTTTGTGGTCAAAGTATTCATGAAAAGATACTCCTCTGTAAGGAAGGTTTGCTCCTTTGAAGATTGTAAAGAGGTGCAGAATTTCACTCTTTTGTATTTTATTCACTTCACATGGGACTTCCATTTTTTCAGAATCACTCCTTAAATTACTTACAGTCAGTTGATTTTAAAATAAAAAAACAACATGCCAAGAATGAACTCAAGTAACTGTAGTCCAAAATACATTATGCAGATTAACTACATGGAGAAGTTGATGATTTTGGCCAAAGTTTTAATATATTTTTAAACATATAACCACAAAAAAATATCTACATTACGTTCACTGAAAAAATTATTGCATTTTTGAAAGCTGAATAGCACTGGAAGTTAATAAGACAGCTGGGTCAGTCACTGAGTCTCTGTAAATCTGGCGTTTGGTATTTTGTTTATTTTCAGGCTTCAGATATTTCCCAGATTGGGAAATCCCTCAGTCTAAATAACATCCAAACTCTACAAAACAAACCAAACACTAAAAGCCTGGATTTGGGGTTTTATTAAGTGGCCCTAAATTCAAAACAATGAAAACAAATGAAGTGTAGCTCGTAAGTAGGTGCATGGAAAACAGTCCTTACAAGGAATTGTTTTATTGTTGGGTATATGCTCCCAGAGGAAGTGATGAAAGCATCACTGGTTTTGAGTCATTTGAAAGCAGAAAGGACAAAACACCCTGACACAGACATTGTGAGGCAGCATAAAGGTGGTGAAGCATTAAAGTAGCTTAGTTGGTATTCCTTCTCCATTCAGAAACTGTATGTAGCTTTAATCATACAGCAGGCTCAGCTTCTGGTTACTTATGTACCGCTGTTCTTTATATTAATGTGCTTCTCCTTTATTCAGGAAGTATCTAATGGCATCTGGGGGAGGGGAAACTCATTAGCTTCCTTCCTGAGTAATATAATTTTTATTTCCTGTTGTAAGAGTGGCCTCAGCCAAAAGCAACAGCCTAAAATGTGTAAGGGGGAGGGTTGCCTGTGTAAAAGATTTTCATCTCTGAAGTGAAATGTTGGTTACAAGACAATTTTGAGACCAAGAAGCAGTTTTAGAAAGCCTTTTGCCAGTGCATTTTGAACTTCCTGTCCTGTATTGCAGTTTTCTTTAATTACGAGGATGGAGGTGACTCAGAACAGCACTGAACAGATCATTTGTCTTGTGTTTCCCTGCTGAGAGTCCTAGACTGCCTTGCTGTACTCCACATTCCTCCTTTGACCTCCCAAGGCCACCCAAAATAACTCTCCTCCCAGGCTCCAGGTATGGTGTCTGCAGTTGCTGCTGTGTTCAGTTCCCCACATCCAGTTTGAGCAGCAGAAACAGAGAAGCTCTGCAGACCCTGGTGAAGAACACCCTAAATGTGGGGGTTTGAATGTACCCCGAGTCTTCCCGCAGGCACACGTCTTTCTCTTCATGTGCCAGCTATGGCACAACTTAAATTTGAAAGCATGAAGCAGTCTGCTTGCCTTTGTCCTCTTGACCTGCTTACCCTTGCCTCTTGAAATTTTGTCTTGGCACTATGTCATGGCAAATCCACTGAGGTTTTTTTATTTAAAGCCTTTCTTTTCCAAAACATTCTGAACTAGAGTGCTTGACAAATATCACAGGAATGGACACTGATAGATTGAGGGTTGATGAGGATGAGGAGGATTTAACAATGGTTAAACAATAATAAAGTGGGTTTTTTTTGTTTGTTGGGGTTTTTTTTGTTTGTTTTTTTTTTTTTTTTTTTTTTTTTTTTTTTGTGGTTTTTTTTTTTTTTTTTTTTTTCAGTGCCTCATCAGTTATCAGTGTCATGTTAAAATTGCATGCTGTTCTGTGCATAAAGGGTGTAAAAATAATTGGAAGGCTGAAAAAGTTCATTGCTATGGCTGATAAAAGTTGTGACGATGTTTCCCCTGCCTGGGAAGTTAAAACATTTTGTCCAAGCTTCATGTTTATGTTTAAGCCCAGATTTTTTTCTCACCTTTTCACACAATTACCACTGTGTTTTGGGCTGCTTTTTACTCTGGAAGTTACAAGTTGTTTTCATTCAGTCTAGCTACAGCTAGACAGTCACTGACCTGAAGTATTTTATCTAAATGTGAATTTTGCTATGAGTACTCTAGTATACAATATGCCAGAAACATAAGTCTATACAGCAATAACACCAAGCTGGGGCCACTAAGAGAAAAAATTAACTTTCGATTACCCTTCTGCTATGCAAACAGTACACCTTTCTCATGTATTAAATATACCTGAGAAGAAATTAAATGTTCGTGGCACTTGAAACTTCATTATCTATGCCCCTTGAACCTGCTGCTTATAAAAATAAATCCCATATTGTTTCCCTTGTCCAGCTCATCTGGTGTTCATTAGTATTCATGATGTTGCCAATTGTATTTCAGTGCTGATATGAAGTAGCTAATAGGACAACAGGAGCAACAAAAAACCCTTTTGAACAGTACTTGTTGCTTACAAACTGTGAAGCTTTTCTCTATGGACCATTTTGAGATGGTGGTTGTCTTGTTACCTATTTTAAGGGGGTAGCAAATTGAGTGCTTAGAAAGTAAAGAGAACAGCCTGTATTGTGTATTATTTTCATTAGCAAATATTGATGCAGATAGTAAGCATAAGGAATGAGAAAAGAGCCTTTTTTCTAGAAGACAGATCCTGGAAAGTCACTTTTATGAAGCAAAGGCACAGCAGTACACTACATCATTGAGGATCGGTATGAACAAGTTCATTTCACATGAACTTGGGGGTGTGAAGGACATCAAGCATGCAGGTTAGCAGGTTTAAGCTTTGCTGAAGTAAATTGCAGAAGAACGAAAACAACCATCCTAGAAATCTGTATCTTTCCCTTTCGTCAGCTCTTGCTGTATTGAGGCTACTAGGGTAGAAGCTGTTAAATGAAGTACTACTTCATTACCTGTTGTTACCTGACACTAAGTCAGTTTTGTCAGCTTTTGTACTAAACATGGGTATCCCTCCTGTGGGACTGTCTGCCTGCAGAAACTGGTTATCTTTGCAAGGTGGACTGAAGTCCCCAGAGAGTGAAAAGCCCGGAGTTGTTTCTAGGGATTCGTAGACTTGTAAGTGAAGAAGAAGAAATGATGGGCATGAGCTTTAACGTTCTGTGCCTTGGCTGTTGCTTGGAGGAAATTCCAATAAAGGCTTCATTTCTCTCGTTCTGTTAACAGAACACAGCATGGACGTAAACCCTGTATCTGGTAGCTCAGCTGCTGTCTTTTTACAAGTGGGTCTTACTTTGTCAAAACTTGCCCTGTTTCAGATTGATGGAAGAAGAATGTCAGCTCTCCACCACTTACTGATGTGAATCTTATCAGCAGATAGCGAGAGCTTTGTAATTTCCCATCAAAAGGCCAACATAATACAGGCTATTTACTTGATAGTGGGGAGCACTGCTATAGTGCTGTTTTTCTTAAAGCAATTTTTATAAAGCAGTTTATAGCTTACATTATCCCCTGGTAGCACAGTACTTAGGACCAGCCAGCTCTCTGTCATTAACCAACCTGGCTGAGAAATTGTTTGGGTTTCTGTGTCAGAGAGAGGAGAAATAGTGTTATAGAAGGATGTGGTGGAGAGGGAAAATGCCTGTGACTGTCGTGGTTTAGGTAGTTTAGGATGGTGATAAGTTTTATAATTTAATTAGTAATTGTTACTTTAGGATGGGGAGTAGGCTTCCATTTTTTAAAATTCTTATTTTCGCTTTTTACCAGCCTGTATATTACATTGTTCTTAGCCTGCTGTGATTTAACCTGATCTTAAACTAACTTCTAACAGAGTGAGAGGTATTAAGTTATAGAAGTTGACACGTGTGTTAATAATTTAAGTAATTATTTAGATAATTTTCTTCAATGAACAGAGCTAAACTCTGTTCTGATCTACCTGTATTTTCCAAGCTGAGAGGAGGAAGCCCTTTTTTTTTATGTATAGTGAATATGCATTATTGCAACCAGTAAGTACTAACATTTATCTCTAGTAGTTTTCTAGGTCAGTTTGGACACTGTGCTGAAGCAAGAGTGACCATGACAGTAGGTTTTTATTCACACACTTTGTGAGGAAGCTTAGGAAACTGTGCTTGCTTTTGGTTTGGATTAGTGTTATATGACCTGACCTAATTTATATAAATGATATAAATAATGTTTTTATACATGCTTTACTTTGTGAAGGTTCCTTCCACATAGTATGTGTATCTTCAGCCAAGATATGTATACACATAATTGACATTTAAAGCTGATCTCTATGTATATGCAATCTAGGCATGTATGAATGTCTATTACAGACCAGGTTGCATGGTGCCATTTTTATGATAGGTGCCTGTCTGTGGTTGAGTCAGCTGGATTTTGTCTGTTGTTCCCAGCATAACATACGTATTTAAAAATACACAATCAATATTGGCATTCTCCATGAGGTGACCCAACAGAAGGACGGGTCCAGCCCAGTGGGACAGCTGGTTGTAAAACCTCCAGGAGAGGAACTGCCTTGACTCTAGTCCCCACGTTCAGGGCTTGCTGGCGGCATAGAGGGTGGGCTGCGCCAGTATCTATGTGGCCACAACTTAAAAACATTAATAATAATAATAAAATAATGAAAAGATTCGGATTTTAAAGATGTGTTCAAGAACTGTAGGAGGTAGTTAACCCTAAAACCCTCAAGTTCTCGTTATCACCACCATGTATTTTCACACCACAGGGTGTAAAATAATTGGTTCCCTGAGGAGAAGCAACCTGAGACAGCCACTTGGGTTTGACTTGCTTTGCACTGTAAGTCCCAAAGAAAAGGGAGGATATAGGTTTTTTAATCTTCAGTAACCCATTTGTGTGTAACTTAAAGAGACACTGCTGTCCTGCCTGGCTTCATTGGTGGGGCAGCAGAAGAACTAGTGGGTTTCAAATGACACTTAGTAGGGATCTTTTGGGGTTTGGAGGGGGGTGTGTTTGTATTATTTTATTTTACTCGTGTCCTAAATTTAAATAAAAGTTTCTGACATGCATTAGACCACCATTCCAGATAGAGAGTTTTTGAGATACAGACACAGTATTTCAGATACTGAAGCATTTAGAAGAACATCTAAAAAGCCTTGTGCAGGCAGGCCCTTAAAGGACTGAGCCCTCGGCCTCTGCCTCTGCTGTTCTTTGAAAATGGATGGATGACTCTTCCTTGAATTCTGGTATCCTGTCATGGTTTAAGCCAGCCAGTAACTCAGAGCCATGCAGCAGCTCACTCACTCCTTCTCTTCTTCCCCCTGCTCTTGGTAGGATGGGGAGGAGAATCAAAAGAATGTAACTCCCATTGGTTGAGATAAGAGCAGTCCAGTAACTAAGGTATAACACAAACCACTACTGGTACCACCAATAATAATAATGATAAGGGAAATAACAAGGGGAGAGAATATGAAACTAAAACCCGGGTGACAAAAGGGAAGGAAAAAAAAACAAACAATAAACACAAATGCTGCACAAGACAGTTGCTCACCACCCACTGACTGATACCCAGCTCAACCAGAACAGCAGTCTGGGCCTCCTGGGTGCTTCCCCTGATCCCCAGTTTATGTAGTGGACATGATTTGTTGTGGTATGGAATATCCCTTTGGCTGGTGTGGGTCAGATGTCCTGTCTCTGCTTCCTTCCAGCTTCTTGTGCCTCTCCTCACCGTCAGAGCATGAGACTGAACAGTCCTTGATCAGGGTAGACGTTACTTACAAACAACTAAAACATTGATGCGTTATCAGCATTGTTCTCAGGCTAATGTCGAAAACACAGCACTGCACAAACTACTAAGAAGGAGAAAAATAACTGTTACAGCTGAACCCAGGACAATATTCACCCCGTATTCCATACCATTCACGTCATGCTCAGATACTACATTTTTCAATATAATATTGCTTTTTGTGTCTTTATATATATAAAAATGTATATATGTGCACACACACACAAAGAGACTGGTAATCATTCCTTAGTCAATGGACCATCCCTATAAAGTTCACTGAGTTCATTCACACTATGATGTCAGGCTCCATCTATCCTAACAGTCTTTCAGGGTGGAGAGATGGTGTGTAATGTTGGATTGTTGCCTGCTGATGACAATGCTTAAATCATCTGGTCACTGCTGAGCTTGTTGGGTTTCATCAAAGTTCATTCTTTGTTGGGGTGATGATCGGAGGGAAGTCAGGGTCAGCCAGTGGTGACGTGAGAACAGTTCTGCTGCTGCTGCCGGCTTTTCCCATAACTTTATTCTCTGCCTTTGAACATCCAGCCCAGCACAGGCAACCGGGGTGCCAGGAGGAGCTGTGCTTCAGTGCCAATCACTTCTGAAGCAGCTCGAACCCCTTCATAGGCTGCCAGTATCTCTTTCTCAGTTGGGGTATAGCTGGCCTCAGGTCCTCTGTATCCCTGACTCCAAAAGCTGAGGGATCGACCTCCAGTCTCCCCTGGAGCTTTCTGCCAGAGGCTCCAGGTAGGACCATTCTCCCCAGCTGCGGTGTACAGTACATTTTTTACATCTGGCCCAGTCCGGACTGGTCCAAGGGCCACTGCATGAACTATCTCACGTTTAATTTGCTCAAAGGCTTGTTGTTGCTCAGGGCCCCATTTACAATCATTCTTCTTAAGGGTCACATGATAGAGAGGGCTTACAATCGAACTTAAAACAGAGAAAAATAACTGTTACAGCTGAACCCAGGACATACCCCATGGGTAGCAGGTCAGGCCTTTGTTACTTGTAGACTGCCCAAGATAACTATATAGCAAATAGTCACCAGCATGAAAATGTTAGTCCTTTGTAAGCACTGTACTTAATTCTGTTTTAGCTCTTAGAGGTGTTAACTCTCTGCTCAACAAGTTACATTTATCCAAAGATAGATACTCAGACAATGTGAGAAAAATGAGATGCTTTACAGGCTAGCTTTCCATGAGTTTTAACTTTACCATATTTTTCTTCAGATTGGCAATGCTTTTCTTAGACTCTGATATTAAACATTCTAGCTGTTCTTGTAAACCTTAGTTTCAGGCATGCCTGAAAAGTCCTATCTTGTGGACTGTGTTTTGATATCAATACTGTGCACTATACATTGCATGTAACTCTTCAGTTAAACTGAAAATGCTGAAATACATAGAGGGGTTTTCACAAAGGTGAACCTAAGTTTTGGTGTGGCTGGTCTTGGTCTCCCTGTGCATCCTTTGTAGATGATGGGAAAAGATGCACTCATTCAGAGGATGTCTCTGAGCAGCTTTCTCTTTATGGTGGCCTGAGGAGAGGAGTCTCACTGGGCTAGTTATATTTGCATGATAGGGAAGTATTCCTAAAGACTTCTTTCAGGTGTTACTTGGAAATTGAGAAATTCCAGCATATATCTTTAATTTTCAGATGCTTGTTATTTTTGTGAGAATGTTCATCTTATGATGATGTTTCTGCTTATGGAATTAATTTCACGCCATCTAGGGAGGAACTTCACTCTTAAGAAACACAGGGAAATCTTTTCCAAATAATACTGTTTTTAGTCGCAATCTCTTTGTGTCTTAAAGTGAATACAGACTTGATATGGAATAAAACATATATTTTTCAGGACCCATATATATACAAGAAATGCCACTGATTTTAAAGTAATGAAATTCAGGCTCTAAAGAATGCATTGTGTTATGTTCTGTTAACTCAAGTAAGAAAGAAGCTGATGTTCAAGAAACTCCAAATGGCTGCTTCTGTATGTTTTTGTCTATGAAAATGTGCTGTCACTAGTATGGTATTGTGAAATCATATTTTCATGGTTTAGGACAGAGTAGTAACTTTTACAGCACAGCCTTGAAAAAAACAGAGCTGTATCTGTAGATAGTATTTTAGTAATGGTTATTAAAGAGGAATTTCATGACATGAAGGTCCAGACAAGAACCTTCAAATATACTATTGCTTGAGCAAAGGAGTAGCTTCATCATCAGGGACATTCTGCAGTTCAGCTTTTTCTGAAATAAAATATATAGGTTTTGTGCATCTCCTTTCTTTTACAGCCAGCTACGTATGGAGATAAAAATCCAATTCTGATAACAAGTTACTTGAGTTTTCTCATACTCACATATATATATAAATATGATATTTGAAGCTATCAATGACCTGAAACTAACCATGTGGTAAATGTGGTTTGAAATATATAATATTGCCAAGATTGCTGACTCACTCCCAGGTGACCTGAGGGTAACCCAAGCCAGTCTACTTTGCATTTCATAATAAAAATTAATCTTTTAACTCACAGCATAGTTAATTCATTCATGTTTCATAACTTGGAAAAGAAGAGAGGTGCAAAGAAACTTTTATTATTAATCACTATATTCTTAAAATGAGAGAGGACTGTTGTGTGGAGTGCAGTGGCATGAGAACTGTGCTATGGCAGTCTCAAAATCTTTAGAAAACAAAATGAGTTTAACAATTGTATTAATACATTAAATGATTAAAAGACATGATTAATTTATTAAAAAGCAGATTAATTACTGGAGAAAGGGTGTGAAATAGTCTTATCATGCTAGCCTAACTAGCACAGTCATACCAACTTTGAATTTTCTGTAAAGCATCAACAGAATAAAGTGGAGTGTGTTTGGAGCAGGAAGAAGAGAGTAGCAGTGATCAGCCTACTTTGAGCAGTATGTCATGGCTTAAGTAGAATCATAGAATCAGAGAATATTTAGGGTTGGAAAGGATCTTAATATCATCTAGTTCCAACACCCCTGCCATGGGCAGGGACACCTCACTAAACAATGCCACCCAAGGCCTCATCCAACCTGGCCTTGAACACCACCAGGGATGGAGCATTCACAACCTCCCTGGGCAACACATTCCAGTGCCTCACCACCCTTACACTAAAGAACTTCTTCCTTATATCCAATCTAAACTTCCCCTGTTTAAGTTTGAACCCGTTACCCCTTGTCCTATCACTACAGTCCCTGATGAAGAGTCCATCCCCAGCATCCTTGTAGGCCCCTTCAGATACTGGAAGGCTGCTCTGAGGTCTCCACGCAGCCTTCTCTTCTCCAGGCTGAACAGCCCCAACTTTCTCAGCCTGTCTTCATACGGGAGGTGCTCCAGTCCCCTGATCATCCTCGTGGCCCTCCTCTGGACTTGTTCCAACAGTTCCATGTCCTTTTTATGTTGCGGACACCAGAACTGCACACAATACTCCAAGTGAGGTCTCACAAGAGCAGAGTAGAGGGGCAGGATCACCTCCTTTGACCTGCTGGTCATGCTCATTTTGATGCAGCCTTTTGAAGTAGTATTAAAAACTTCAAAACAAATTTTGAAGTAGTATTAAACAAACTCATATGTGGACTAAGCATGGTATTTCTAAACCTAAGCTTTAGTTACCGATTGACCTGATCACAGAGGATGCCATATGATCATCAGTTACCATTTTAAATTATTTGGAATAATTATTTAAGGAGCAATTTTGTATTTCAGCAATTTTAAATGTAAAGGCAATGCTTCGATCTCATAAGGGAGGGTTAAAAATTCAGATAGATACACATAAATGTGTCATGGTCATGTAAGTTAAACGATTTCCTCTGATCATTTTCGTGCTAAATGCTTTTTAGGAGAAGCATCTTTTTTGCATATCTTCATTCAAACTGCTCATGGTGAGGAAGGCAGCGGGTTAAACCCATGGTCTGCAATGTCAGTTATTCAACAAAGATGTGATCTGGAGGTGCAGCTAGGAAAACAAACAGTGCATTGAGTATTTTGTGGTTGTTAAGCTAGCAGATCGAAGCAGTCCTGGTCTCCAGGGAATCTGAAGGCGGGGTATGTCATTTCTGGAAAGAAATAATTTCATTGAAATATCACTGCAGCTCAGCTCCAAGCTGCAACCACAGTGTCTTGTGTCCTCAAGTGCCTTTAACTTGTCAGCAGCATGGTTATTACTGATGGATCCGATAATACTGATGCATTTTATCAGACGTGTCGCATAACTCAGCTGGCTAGCCTTTGGTGTTTTGATTTTGTACTTAGGTGTACATTACTAAATAACACAGGGCTTGGAATTAAGCTTAAATGAATGCCTTTAATTTCCTGGAAAATTGTCTGAATTCATTATTCGAAATAGTATTTATTTTTGTGTCTTTGTAAAGAAATAAGGGAACCCAAGTATTCAGCTTTTAAATATAGTTCTGTATTTCCATATTTAAAACACAAATTAATTTTACATTTTTTTTTCAAGTGAACATTCTGTTGATACCTATGCACAGTAGTGATTTTAGTAACCTCCAGTGGATAACAGAAGGTTCATTTTAAAATCACTTTTCTTTATAATCATACTTAAGAAAAATCTTTGTCTGGAAATTGTGTTCTGGAGAATCCAGGAAGCAGCAGCTGAGAAACAGGGCTGAAATGCTGTCTTTTGACAAGAGCTTGAAATCCTTTTATTCATCAATAGCAAAGCTGTCTTCAAAAATAATTTCTATTACCCTTAACAGTACACTTCCAACCTAATACCTGCTTCTCAGTAGTGTAATAGAATTTTACTATCTCAGCTAAGTAGAATGAAAACCCCAGATTGGGCACTGGGATACAGTAAAGCAAACTGTAATCCTACTTCAGATAGGGGAAAGCTTTGCTTGCAGTGAGGTTGTTTTTGGGAGAGGATTATTTCTTGAGGGAAGAAGAGTGGATGGAGCCTGCATCAAGAGGTCCACTTCACTAAGTGAACAGTTCTGCTGAATGAAACCAGGCAAGCCAATTTCCTGCCCCCTCCCCCCCAAAAAAGAGATTAAATGTGATTTTTTTTTTCTTCTGTTGACAGATAAACAACTTGGCTATTAATAAAATTATTAGATATGACATTATATATTCTTTATCACTCATAATGTAGTGAAGATGGAGTGAAGGGAAATAGAATGCCAGGGTCCAGATCAAGCTGTAAGGAGCTGCAATTTGAGGAAAGCGGTAAAGTTACGAGGAATAACATTATGACCTTCTACAATTAGACTTCTCAGACTACTCCTGTCATGTGAATGCCTTCTTATTACACAGCAGAAATTAAACATTTTAGACAAATACGTATCAATGGAACTACACCAAGAATTGATTGGGTCTTGTGATCCAGGTCTTTCAAATGGCTTGCTCCTATCTGACAAATCTAGATCTTTGGGCACGCTCTCCAATTCATCTTAAGTAAACCACAGATACTTTCTAGAGGCTGTGGTTATTTTGTGTACGGCTGATTATTTCAAATACTCTATAGAAGGAATAACAGCTTATTTAAATATTTTTTTGTTTGGTTGGTTTTGTTTTTCTTCTATTATTCAGAGCAGTGAGTAGTTTCATGTTATGTCTTTGAGAAAATGAGGTGGTTTCTGATGGTTAATCACAGTAATTCCTCTTAGTATTTTTTTCTCTGATTCACAGTAGGTAAAAGTTACTGAAACATTATTATAGTAACTAGCTAACGGCTTACAAACACTTGGTAAGTTGCAGATTGATGTGTTTACAAATGGAAATTTGCTCATCTTGTTACAATATTTTTCTCTTAGTTTTGTGCTTTTTGCGCATCAGGGACTGATCAGAGCTAAACACGATGGCCCTAATGTCATCTGTTCATGTTTATTTACCTGAGTTATCTTAATTGGCATTGCTGGATGTGATGAATGAAGCAATACTGACTTGGAAAGACATTTTACTTTCATACGAACTTCTTTGTACATTCATCTCAGAGCTGTCAACTGACTAGCAGAGTCTTATTTATGCTTAATGTCAGTGCAAGTTTTCAGTATGGCTTTTAAGGAAATAGCTACCAAAAGTTAAACTTTTTCTGCCAACACTATGCTGCTGTCATCAGTGTTTCAAACTTGATACCAAAAATGGTTGTTGCATCCCTGGATTGTCCTTTGCATTCATCCTTACATATTTGCTGTTCAGTTAAAATTACCTGTACATTAATGTCATATCAACATACACAAAACTAACCTGAGATGCTGACCATTTCTGCTCTTCTTTTGATTCAGCTGACTGTATTAATATTCTCCAAGACAGAATATTTTTGTCTGGTTACTGCATCTTTTGGTTGCATATATGAAAATATAATGATCAATACTCATACCATAATCTAAAAAAACCATCTAAATTCATGTAGGTTATAAAGCTCAGTGATTTTAAAATAAAATAATAATGGTTTATTTATTACAGGAACAAAAATTATCCTTAACACTATGTTAAGTTCTGGTTGTATATATATATTTCAGTATTTGAACTGAGGAGTGAATACATCTTAGTCATGTTAAGATTTAGATGAAATGAAAAATGATGCTGCGTATATAAAACAGCTAGTTCTTGGAATTGCTCTGTAGCAGATTTCTTATGAAAAGACCTCTCTTGATGAAACCCTTGTATTTCAGAAAAACTGATAAAAGTGTTATTATTTCTGAAGATCTTGCCAAAATTTTTGTGACCTATCTTCTCTCTGAAGCAGGATTCAGAAGGAGAAAAGAAAGCTGAAGTATGTCTATCAGTGCTTACAATAGTTAGTAGTTTTTTTCTGATTATCACTCAAAATCAGACATGAAATTTAGGAATAATCAAAAGCAAGGCTTTCAGTTGCACCATTAAAGTAATTAGAGTCTCATCAGAAGGAGTATAAGAAGGAGTTCCTACACAAGTGCTGCTTAGCCTTTGGACTTTGAGATCTGTTGTAAATGCCAAGTTTCTTGGTTATTTTTGGTTGGGTTTGGTTTTTTCTTGACTGAATGCAGAAAAAGAGTGCATGCAACATGAGGTTGCAGTAATATGCAGCCAGTTCTGCAATAGGATGTTTCTGCTTAGACTTGTAAGATTGTGAGGGCCTAAGGGCCATCTTTCAGAGGCACTGTCAGCCTGGAGATCACCGGTGAAAGCATCAACAGGCTGTTGCTTCTAGCAGTATATGGAAGGGGCCACAACTTGGGATGATGGAGACGTGTTCTCAGGTCTCCCTTCCTGACATATGCAGTGTGATGGGAAGTGGGATGAAGGATGGGAAAACACAGTTGCATCTACTGTGCAAATAGTGAGAGGAATGCTCGTTAAAAGGGAAAACTGTTTCAGACTTTACCTGTAGAAAAAATTTCAAGGAAGAGACTCAGCCTAGCACTCTTGACAGCACTGACAAGCATCTGTGCCTTACAAAGTCTAGCTCCACTTCTTCCAAACCAGAGTTATTAATGAAGCTCCTTCTTCACAGGTTCACAGCTGCTGCTGTGCTCTCAAAAACCTGATGCTACTGTTCCTCTTTGATGCCAGTTTTAGTATCATTAAATCCTAAGAATGGGGTTTTTAACTTGCATGCATCATGGACACTGGTGCCAGTGGTTTCAGTGTCATATAGAGGCACTGCCTTGTCTGTGCCTGGGTTCCAGCAGGGATGCTTACTTGCATGGTCTTCACAGCACAATATACTAGTAACATTTTAATACTTTGCCACAGAAGAAAGAACACAAGGACACTGCCTCTGAATGAGCTAGCAGCAGAAGGGGCTGGCTTGATGCTTGATGAAGCTGAAGAAGTGGGTACCCACAGTCTCTACTAATTCAGCAAGAACTAGGGTTGTCCAGTTAAATCAGCAGATTTAAGGCTGCTGTAGCAGAGGTTTTTGGAGGAGGTTTGAACGATGAGGGAATTGAGTGGCTGTAGATCTGTCTTATATGTGAGGTTCAGCTTCTCACATCAGTCGTCAAGCAGATTTCATCATTCGTCATTAAACAGATTTTCCTTATTGTGGAAAAATTTAGAAACATGTGACAAACTTCTTCATTTGTGTAAAAATAAGGGTGTCTTACTCTAAGCAAAATACCTGAAATTAAATGCCCAGATCAATGAATGAGCCCAATGAGGATTTTTATACATAAAGTCAAGTCCTTTCTTTGTAAAATTCTTTGATTGCAACTGGAATTCTTCTGTGAGCTTCTGTCACAAACCTCTTGTGATAGCCTCAAAAAATGACCCATATGTTGCAGACTTCTCTGTGGATTTTTATTTTTCAGATACTGTACAAATGGAAAAGCTAATCCATTTTATTTTTATTTTTTATTTACTTTGTGATTTCTTTACTGCAAAAATCAGCTTAAACTGTGACTAGTTTTAATATCTTTAACACAACCATCTATTTTGCAATGTTAAGACTAGCTTAGGTAGATCAAAGAATCACCACAGTAAGTTTCATTCAAGTATGCCATTTTAATTAATAATTGTAAGGAGATATCATAAATTAAGTATTTTAGCTGTAAAAGAAAATAGTTTTCTAATTTAAGGAGGTAAAATACTGTACTGTCATGGTTTAAACCCAGTTGGCCATAAATCAGCCACATAGTCTCTCTCTCACTCCCCCTTTTCTTTCCCCCACTCCCGGAGGGAGGAGGAGGAGAATCAAAAGAATGTAACTCCAACAGGTTGAGATAAAAACCGTTTAGTAAAGTATAACACAAATCACTACTGCTGCCAACAGTAATAATAATGATAAAGGAGATAACAAGGGAAGAGAATGCAACACCTCACGGCCTGTTGACCGATACCTCGCCCCCACCCAGCAGTGATCTAGCCCTTCCGGGTAACTCTCAGTTACATCCTGGGCATGACGTGCTGTGGTATGGAATACCTCTTTGGCTAGTTTGGGTCAGATGTCCTGTCTCTGCTTCCTCCTGGCTTCCCCTCCTCCCTGCCAGAGCGTGAGACTCACAAAGTCCTTGGTCAGACTAAACATTCTGACCAGCAACTAAAAACATCAGTTTTATCAGCGCTGTTCCCAGGCCAAAAGTCAAAACCACAGCACTGCACCAGCTACTAAGAAGGAGAAAAATGACTGCTACTGCTGAACCCAGGACATGTACGAAAAGTTAAAACCATTCAAATTTTCCTATTTCATCCTTTTATGAAAAGCAGGGAAAGCAAATTGCAAATATTTAAAATGTCAAACTAATGAACAACTGTAATGCAAGCAAAAAGAAGCCATGGTTTGCTGTGGGACTATGAGAAAAGAACATCAGTATAGAATAAATAAGAGTATTTCAGTGCGGGAGTTGCAGGTTGGTTTATTGACCTACCTGGTACAAGTTCTTAAAACATTCATTGGATAGCACAAGCTAGAAAATGTAATATACCCATAATACTGAAAATGCTTTATTTCTGGGTTTGGGACTTCATTGCCTATCAGGGAAGAAAATACAAACAAATAAATATGAAAACAGGAAAAAAACTTCAGTACATTAGATGATGAAAGATAGAAACTGAAGTTGCTGTAACATCTAAGAGTGGACTACTGCAGAATGCCTATAGCTACAATATTCTCACAATTATTAAGCAGTAAAAGTGACCTACTGTCATGGCCACTGAAACTTCACATTGCTCTGTCCTCCTTCCCACTCAGGGATACAGAGGAGAGATGGTGTATATAAACTGCACAGTGTAATCAAGTCTCAAATAATTAATCCAATTAAAATCAATTTATTGAATACCTCCCTGAAACATCGTAGTCCACACGCAAAAACCAGCCAACATTAGTAAATTAATTTAATTTTGAGTAACTAGCCTGAAGAAAAGAGTTAATTCCTCTCTAGTTGAGACCTTTTTCTCTGGAAAGCACAAGAACCAAGTCTGGATCACCTGCATGGTCTTCCACAAGACCATGCTTTTCTTCCCCCTTCATTATCACAAGTGGTTCCTCCGATACCCATCTGATAGCACTGCTCTGATCTCTTGGCTACCCTCACTCAGGGCACCTCTCCAGCAGGACCTTAAGCAGCAGGCTTTCTGAGGAGTCTGTGGAAGCTCTCAGTCAACAGTCCCATGTGTTGGCTTAATTCCATCTCCTTTCTCCGTATCTTTTTCATCAATAAAGTGGTACAAAACCCGCTCCTCCAAAAAGGACATATCCCCTTCACAGGAATTGGCAACAATATGTCTTGGTACATGTGTGAGGTAGACTTACGGTCATTCATTGCCATGTCTGTAACTCAAAGAATTGCCCATTTCACCCGTCCTGGAGAGTTACATGCTCATGTCTGAGGTTCACCAAGGAACAAAGCTGGGTTCCTCTGGTATTAGTGCTAAGTTAGATTCAAAAACAGGAAAAAAACCCCGCACAACCTACTATTGAGTCAATTATGAAAGTGTATATTTCTTACAAAGCCTTGTTCGGGTGTTTAATGGCTAACATCTTAACAGATGTTAAGTATAATTTCAGTATTTTTCTCCCTGTTTTGGAATAATAATTATTTCCCTTTTTTAAAAAAAAATTAACTCTAGAGTATATTTTACCATTTTTCCTTTTGAATGTGATTTTCAAAGTGTGGGAAACAGCATGAAGTCCCTGGGAACAGAACCCAATATCCCCATAGAATCACAGAATCAACTGGGTTGGAAAAGACCTTTAAGATCATCAAGTCCAGCTGTTCCCCAGCACTGCCAAGTCCACCACTGAACTCTGTCATAAAGCGCCTCATCTACATGGTTTGTGAACACTTCCAGGGATGGTGTTTCCACCACTGCCCTGGGCAGCCTGTTCCAATGCCTGACCACCCTTCTGGGGAATAAATTGTTCCTAATCTCCAGTCTAAACCTCTTCTGGTGCAGCTTGAGGCCATTTCCTCTTGTTTTGTCACTTGTTCCTTGGGAGAAGAGACCAGCCACCTCTGGCTCCATCCTCCTTTCAGGCAGTTGTAGAGAGTGATAAGGTCCCCTCTGAGCCTTCTCTTCTCCAGACTAAACACCCCCAGTTCCCTCAGCTGTTCCCCATCAGACTTGTGCTCCAGGACCTTCACCAGCTCCCTTGCCCTTCTGGATCTGCTCCAGCACCTCAATGTCTCTCTTGTAGTGAGGGACCCAGAACTGACCACAGGATTTGAGGTGTGGCCTCACCATATCCCAGTACAGGGGGATGATCACTGCCCTGGTCCTGCTGGCCACACTACTGCTGATACAGGCCTGAAGCATTGCATGGGGTTGTTATGGACCAAGTGCAGGACCTGGCACTGAGCCTTGTTGAATCTCATCCCGCTGGCCATAACTTCATCAAGCATAGGAGCACTGCATCCTGAGAAGTTGTGCCTTCCTTCTCTCACAGGCGTTCTTTCAAAAATTCCGGCAGCTCTGGCAGAGGCTGTAGTTGAGGGGGACATCTGAGATCCACTGAGTGCATGAAGACACCCTGATGTGCATTAATGCCTGATATAGTTTAGTAATGTGAGCAGGCGTGAGTGAATCTGGGATGGAGGGCTTTTGAAAACTGTGTATCAGAGGAGGTGCTGCTTAGTATTTTTCTGATATCTGGCAGCTTAATTTTATTTTGCCTATCTGACTTCATCCTGTGTTTGCCCAGTGATTTATTATAGTCTGTTTAAATGCTTTATTCTGTAGCATCAGCTCCATTGGGCATACTACAGTGTGTTATTACATGGCCGGTAAAGATGGACACAGCTAAGGTAGCATAGGGGTGATCAGGAATTAGCATGCAAGGAGGGCTGATACTGTAATAATGTTCATTGTTATTAGTGCTCCTTTAATGGGCTACTCCTTCTTAGTCAAGAGACTGCAGTGCAGGCTGTTCTGGACATTTTAAGATGCTTAGCCTTTTAATGTCATTGATTTTCTCCATCAGTGATGCTGCTGTTGTCATTCTTCATCTAGAAAACGTGTACATACAGAAGTAAGATCCAACATACTTCACTCAAACTGTGTCTGCACCTATTCATGGTTTTACTTGGCATTGTTACCTGATGCTCAGCTTAAACAGGTCAGGTTTTGCTTAGGAAAAAGGTGAAAACTTTCTCTTCTGTTTTCCTTTGGAAATGCAGTTAATCTGAAAACAGTTAGTGGACATTCACAGAGGCCGTGCAAAAGCAAAGAAGTATAACAAAATCACTTTGTACTTCAGGAGTGATTTCTGTACATTCACACCACTTGCTTATTTCTCCCTCTGCCTGGGAGGCCAAGATACTATGACAGACCTGCAACAGACTTCCAGGGAGTCGCATGATTTTGCATGCATTTCAGCCACATCATACTCCATTCCATTGAACTTCAGGCTGTGCCCAAAAAATGGCAGTGGCAAGTGAGGAATGGTCTTTATTCACTACAGTTTTATCAGCTAGCTTGGTTGATTTGTGGTAGCCTCTCATGAGAAGGCATTATGATTCAAGCGTTTGCTACATCCAATTCACCAACTAGCTTTTCCTGTCAATTGCAGTTATCCAGTATTTTAATACTGATCCTGCAGACCAGATCCATGCACAAATAAGACTCTTTGTTGCAGGTTTTTCTAGTGAGTCTTAAACTGAGTTTTTCAGTCTTACACTGAGTTCTGAAGCCAGCACCTTCTGCAGTCTTTGTATTTTAATGATACGTTTTAGACTTTTATTTGGAAAGAGCTGTCGTGGTTTAAGCCCAGGCCGTAAATTAGAACCACGCAGTCTACTTCCCCCCTCACCCCCCCAGAGGGATGGGGAGGAGAATCGGAAGAATGTAACTCCCACGGGTTGAGATAAGAACAGTCCAGTAACTAAGGTATAACACAAATCACTACTGCTGCCACCAATAATAATAATGATAAGAGAAATAACAAGGGAAGAGAATACGATACCGCCCGCCGGAAAAGAGCCCGACAGAAAAGAGGACGTGCCCTTCCGGGTAACTCCCAGTTACATCCCCCGGCATGACGAGCTGTGGTATGGAATACCTCTTTGGCTAGTTTGGGTGAGGTGTCCTGTCCTTGCTTCCTCCCGGCTTCTCCTCCTCCCTGGCAGAGCATGAGACTCACAAAGTCCTTGGTCAGGGTAAACATTCTGACCAGCAACTGAAAACATCGGCTTTATCAGTATTATTCCCAGGCCGAAAGTCAAAACCACAGCACTGCACCAGCTACTAAGAAGGAGAAAAACTGACTGCTACTGCTGAACCCAGGACAAGAGCATACAGCTTAGATGCTAAATATGCTACTGCTAGTTGTTCAGAAAGTTGATTCTAAAGCACAGCTTAAGCCATTGAAAACTCAGTGGCAATTAACTGAATGTTTCGTTTCTGCTTGGCTTAAAAAGGTCATCCCTTCTTTCTGCCAGTTTTAGCTCTTCACAGTATCACAGTATGCTAGAGATTGGAAGGGACCTCAAAAGATCATCTAGTCCAATCCCCCTGCCGGAGCAGGAATACCTAGATAAGGTTACACAGGAATGTGTCCAGGTGGGTTTTGAATGTCTCCAGAGAAGGAGACTCCACAACCCCCCTGGGCAGCCTGTTCCAGTGTTCCGTCACCCTCAATGAGAAGAAGTTTCTTCTCAAGTTTAAGTGGAACCTCTTGTGTTCCAGTTTGTACCCATTACCCCTTGTCCTATCATTGTTTGCCACTGAGAAGAGCCTGGCTCCATCCTCGTGACACTCACCCTTTATATATTTATATACACTAATAAAGTCACCCCTCAGTCTCCTCCAAACTAAAGAGACCCAGCTCCCTCAGCCTTTCCTCATAAGGGAGATGTTCCACTCCCTTAATCATCTTAGTTGCCCTGCGCTGGACTCTCTCCAGCAGGTCCCTGTCCTTCTTGAACTGAGGGGCCCAGAAGTGGACACAATATTCCAGATGTGGTCTCAGCAGGGCAGAGTAGAGGGGAAGGAGGACCTCTCTTGACCTACTGACCACCCCCCTTCTAATATACCCCAGGATGCCAGTGGCCTTCCTGGCCACAAAGGCACAGTGCTGGCTCATGGTCATCCTCCCATCCACCAGGACCCCCAGGTCCCTCTCCCCTACACTGCTCTCTATCAGGTCGTTCCCCAACCTATACTGGAACCTGGGGTTGTTCCTACCCAAATGTAACACTCTACACTTCCCCGTGTTATATTTCATCAAGTTATTCCCTGCCCAACTCTCCAGCCTGTCCAGGTCTTGCTGGATGGCAGCACAGCCTTCTGGCGTGTCAGCCACTCCTCCCAGCTTAGTGTCATCAGCAAACTTGCTGACAGTACACTCAATTCCCTCATCTAAATCATTGATGCATATATTAAATAATACTGGTCCCAATACTGACCCTTGAGGCACTCCACTAGATACGGGCCTCCAACTAGACTCCGCCCCATAGACTACAACTCTCTGGCTTCTGTCCTTCAGCCAGTTCGCAGTCCACCTCACTACCTGATCATCCAGACCACACTTCCTCAGTTTAGCTATGAGGATGCTGTGGGAGACTGTGTCAAACGCTTTACTGAAGTCAAGGTAGACCACATCCACTGCTCTGCCATCATCCATCCACCGTGTTATTTCCTCATAAAAGGCTATGAGGTTGGTCAAGCATGACTTCCCCTTGGTAAAGCCATGTTGACTGCCCCTCTTAACCCTCTTATCCTTGATATGCCTTAAGGTGTTCCATCACTTTCCCAGGGATGGAGGTGAGGCTGACCGGTCTATAGTTACCCCGGTCCTCCTTCTTGCCCTTTTTGAAGACTGGAGTGACATTTGCTTTCCTCCAGTCCTCAGGCACCTCTCCCGTTTCCCAAGACTTGGTAAAGATGATGGAAAGTGGTCTAGCAATGACTTCTGCCAGTTCCCTCAGCACCTGTGGGTGCATCCCATCTGGACCCATGGATTTATGGATGTCCAGATTGCTCAACTGGTCTCTAATTTTCTTCCCAGCATTATTCTTTGATTTCCTAGATAGTGTGCCAAACACCTGGAAATAAAATTTCCAGATCTGCATCTTCTGGATCAAGTGTACAATACAGTGATAAGTTAGTAAACATAAGCCATTCAGATTCTGTAGGGCAAATACTGGCAGGTAAGCTGCAAATGGATCTTGTTGTGCGTGAGTCCTTCCACAGAAGACTGTGAGTCTTTATAGGTAATTCAGCCTTATGCCCTACAGAAACATATCACAGGAAGGAAGACTACAAGAAATTAAAAGTAATTGAAGTTCCAGCACATGACAATGCTAACAGTTTGGCTTCCCTTTTTGTGACTATCTCCTGCTTGTAAATTGCCAGAAGCAATATTCTTTATTTGCTTATTCCAGCTGAAGGATTTGTAAAGGTAACTAATTTCATCCTCTGATTCACTTCTTGGAAATATGTTTTTTCTTTTTCCTTCCAAAAATCGTAACCTGAATTCTTCTAATTTGTCATGATGGTTATTTTTGGGGTTGGTAAAATCATAAGTATTGTCAGCAGAACATTCCTTCTTGTACTGTTTGTAACAGAATCCTGTTTTGAAGCTTGATGTAGTTCTGAAAGAATATTACAATCTGCTGAAATTATCTTTAAAGTGCTTTGAAATTGCTGATAACATGCATAAATTACTTTCTTTACTATCTGCTATGTATATCCTTGTGTATGCATGAGGATGTTTATACATATAAGTAAAAATGTGCAAGTTACATTCACATTTGTATATGTAGAGACATACTCAGATGTAATATTTTTTAAAATCTAGATGAGATCTGTTTATTTGATGCATATTTGTATATCTGTGCAATCTGTAGCATCCTTCCCCTCAACATTCGTTAGTTATTTTAAGACAATATTATACTTGTATAGACTAAGCACTATACAATTTCAGTTTACCTTCAAATGAAACAATGACATTATGACATATCCAGAAAATTACTTTATGCATTTTGGTCAGGTTTTGGGTTTTTTGTCTAATTTTGTTTCTTTCGGGGGGTTAATGCCTACCATGCAATGACAAAGGTTTTTTGTTTGGTTTTTGTTTGGTTTCTTCTAGGGATTTAATGCCTACCATGCAATGACAAAGGTTTATTCTTCCTTTGTTCTTTTCAGAGTGCTGCAGCAGCTCCCAGTCCAGTGCTAGGAAACATTCCCCCAGGAGATGGCATGCCAGTAGGTCCTGTACCACCGGGGTTTTTTCAGGTATTCAGAAAAATTATGATTACAGGAATTTCAGGATAGAAAATCCTCCGTAATACTGTTTACAAGTCTGTAGAAAAGGTCCTGTTCTAAACTATGTCTTGCTAATATGGTGCAATAACTGAGGTCTTTTTTTTAACAAAAGTGAATAGGTGGAAAGGAAGGGATGTCTCTGACAGACAAGTATTTAATATGTGGAATAGGACGGCACAAGTTATTTCAAAATTTCAAGGATAAGAAATGGTGGAGACTGAAAATGCTGTGATATAATTTTAAAATAATGTCTTGTGATATGTACATTGCATTGAAAACTTAAAGTAAAATTGTTGTTGGTCATGTTTAGCCCTGTGGTAAAGCCACAGGCCAGATTTTTAAGATGTTAGAATTAGAGGTAGGCCATTAAGAATTGCATCTCCTTGCACATTGAAGATCTCAACCATAATGCCTAAAAAAAACAAGCCAAGCATTTAGACCTTGTGTTGCTTCTGTTAAGTTTTGTTATAAATTAAACTAAATACCCAGTTATCACCTTGGACATTGAGTACAGAATGCTGTAATGGAAAAAATAGCAGCTGTTAGTGCAAGGCCAGCCTAACAATTGTAATCCAGAGATTAGGCTGATCCTGTGAGCGTGCTCACATCTCCTCCTACCAAAACTTGGTTGCTTTGCTCCATGCTGGCGAATTGTGGCTGTGCAGCAGGAGTAAAAAGTAGCAGCATCTCTAGCACTGAAACAGCTCTTCAGGAAGAGCAGAGATTTCCACTTTACATACTTGATCTCATGATGTGAAAGAAACAACCCAGATTTGCAGGATTGTGATGTGAGGAGAACATCCCGATAGGATGTTCCATAAAAGTAAAATGCTGAAGTCCAGGTAGAGACGCGTATCTTTTTCCTTCTTCACAGAGATACATAGATAAAGAAAGCATGTTTCATCGGGGCAAAAAGAAACTTTTTGTTCTTTTTTTTTTTTTACTACTTTTACCACTTTTTTTACTGGTGATTGCATATAAATGGCAGTATATCAGCAGCCTTAATTTACACTGTATGTAAGTGACAATATTTTTTGTAGGTTCTCCTTTTCACACAGTCATAGAGGGAAAAACTGCTCCTTGCAGCAATGATACTAACAAAAAGAAACCCTGAACCTGGCATGAGCATGTTGTTTCCTTCATCAACTCAAAAACTGAGACACAATTTTTAATACATGAATGAAAAGATATTTGCAAGTGAAGTAGAAAATATCTTACTTTTGCCAGTCAGAAAATCCTCAGGAGCTGGCAGAACTGATTAATTACTTTATTTCTGCTTTTACTGTTTTGAACAGCTGCTTGGGTAGATTTTTTTTTTTACACACAATTTTATCTTGATTTTTCTATTTTATAAATATTTCACTTTTTCTTATTTTAACCACCCACTCCAGTTTTAATGTCAAAGGAATTAATTTTTCCTTTTATTGTCTTTGAGGACAATTAAGAGTGGGAAGGGAACAGATAGGACAAGTATGAGAATTACAGAGGAGAGAAGAACTATTTTAAAGGTTTTGCAGAAGGAGGGTGTGGGAGTTTTGTTTTTAGAAGTGTAAAAAGACTTCTAGCCACTCTAGATCTTTAAAGATGATAGGAAGTTAAGTATGGGTAAATGTTCCTTGTCTGTCAGTATCTGACTTCAGTCTTACTTGAAGTCCCACCAACAGCCTGCTCTATTTGCAAGGCCTGGTATTGAAAATAAACAGAGGAAAATCCATTTTCAGGGTAATGCAGTTTGTGACATTAATCAGAGCTATCATCAGCTGAACAGCATGGCTAATGAGTCTTCTGCAAGACAGGTTCCAGGATCTGGTCTGCACAGTCTAGTCTGGACTGCTCCAGCGGTCACCCTTCACCTCTCCTTGAAACTGCCACCTTGTCTCTCTGTATCATGCAGTGCTCAAGATGAGTTCTTACAGTTTATCTGATAGAGATCTACTTTCCTCAGCTGAATAGGATTCTGAACAGGACATATTTTTCAAGAGGTTATTAAGGTTTTGCTGTAGTCATCTGCTTAAAATATACGTAAAGAAATAGAATGCTTGTTAGCAAATCCAAGTTTGATAGCAGATCCATTGATATGGTTGGGAGCAAACCCAGCTGTCAGCTGGGAGCTAACAACAAGGGGAGCTAAGCCAAAATCCAGTCAGTTACCTAACAGCGTACTGAAACTGTAAGGTGTGTATAGAGCAAACACGTACAGACAGTCCATGAC
This sequence comes from Psittacula echo, assembly GCF_963264785.1. Taxonomy (NCBI): domain Eukaryota; kingdom Metazoa; phylum Chordata; class Aves; order Psittaciformes; family Psittacidae; genus Psittacula; species Psittacula echo. Next base: position 75,334,030 of record NC_137742.1, on the reverse strand, counting down.
AATGTGTTGTGGTGTTGGAGTGAGTGTTGTGAAGAAGCAGTTAATATATCTGGTTGAATACCTTCAGATGGAGCTAAGTCTTATCAATGTCAATTTATCAGAGGACAAGAAGAAAATACACTGGCAGACATAGCCGTGTGTGTAAACTTTGAAAGTTGAGGAGCTTCATCTGCTGCCATAAAAAGCAGGTGAAACAACAAGGAAGAAAGAGAAACTCATGCCTGCTTCCTTCATAGCTGCTTTCTTTCGAGTAAGCTGCTTTCTTTAACTAGACAATCTGTTCTGTATGCACTTCTGCAATTCCTCTGATCCCAACTGATCACAAGAATAAACCAAATCACAGAAAACACATTCATAGAGTGAATCACAGGATGGTTTGTGTTGGAAAGGACCTTAAAACTCATTCAGTTCCAACACTCTGCCATGGGCAGGAGTACCTTCCACTAGACCAGGTTTCTCCACGCATTCAACCTGGCCTTGAATATTTCCAGGAATGGGGCAGCCACAGCTTCTCTGGGCAACCTGTTCATCTGTCTTCATATGAATACTGAGAGATTTTAGCTTTTCCATGAACTACTGGTCTTCTTTCACTGAAAGTTGGGGATTCAGACCTGCAAATCACTCCTAAATCACAAAAGTGAACGATTTTGGTTTTTAAGAGAAGATTATAAACAGTGGGAGAACTGTTCTTATATCTACATTTAGGTCACTAGGACTTTGCACTACAAACACATACTAACTTCTCAAGTTTTTACAACCTGAAATTCATTTATAAGATCATCCCGGAATGATAAGGTTGCCTTTTGCTGCTTTCAAGAAATGTTTGGATTTGCCTAAGCTGAACCTGTTGACAGCTCTGTACCGTCCAGCTCTGCTTGGCTAACTCAGAATTGCTAGACAATTTAAAGTCATTTCATTTCTCATGAGTACTAACTCTTGGTTTTACACTGCAGCTCAATTTTAGCGTGCAGCACTAACCACTAACGCGGACATGAGCGAAATTGGTGCTTTGCTGCTGCAATTCCTTCATATCAGACTGGTCAGGGAAGGATGGCAGCCTACATGCGGACTGTGCTGGGAACCAGGAAACGCTGCCTGGGTTCCAGCTTTATTGACACTGGTGACCACCAGCATTATTTCTGTGACATTTTTTTTTTTATAACAGAAAATAAATTTATTGAATAAAATGATATACACTAGTATAGCACATGGAGGTAGATAAATATGGGAGAGGCATGGTTTCTCAGACAGTAAAGCTCTGCTGTTTGTTGAATGAGGTTTTCACCTATGTGGAGACCACCAGCACTGACGTTAATTAGCAGTCTGTAGCAGTTTATGCCTGGTCCACAGATGTGGAGTTCTGAAGGCAGCAGCTGCATTTATCTTCTATCTCTCTGTAATTATATTTTTATACTTCAATTCAGGTGATAGGTGATGATCACTACAGTGCTGAGAGTCCAAAATGCAACCGTTTGCAATGATAAGTGAAAGGAAGGTGCTAGAGTTGTGCATAACTACTGTCATTAACTAAATTTTTTTTTTTTTTTAGAGAACTGTTTACAGTGTCAAAAATTAAAACAAAACTTTGAAAAGTCAAGAAAGCAGGTTTATGTAGAATTAGGATGTGTCTGAATTTCATCTAATGCTCTACATTTTAATGTAACTTCAAATTTCATAGCTACATACTTTTATTTTTGTCCTCATCTTGCAGTACGTAGAATAGGTGATACCCTGGAAATAAATTGGGGTTACACAGTAACTGAGTCTTCTCTTGGCTCATTAGCATCAAAACTGAATGTGTGGGACTACAGGAGGAGATAATAGGTCATGCAAGACTTTTAAACTGCAAATAGAAGAATCCAAACAAGTTTTAGAGTTGATTTTGTCTCAGACTGATATAATGGGTCAACTGCAGTTCAGTGAGGGTGATGTCTGTTGGGTCAGTGCTTCTGGTAAGTTGCTTCCTTAAATAGAGAAATTTTTCTCCTTAGAGAAAAATAATGGTTGAAAATCAATGTGAGCCTGGATGCTAAAAACGATGTGCAGTTCATCACTAAGGTACCCAAATTTTTCCTTGGTAACCCAAGATAAGTTGTTTCAATTCTCTTTCTTCATGTTTCTCTGCCTATTAAAATGGAGTGTCATCAGTGATGATACTTTTAAAAGATTATGAATTACTTGGGTAACAGCAATCATAAAAATGTGTTAGACTTCATAAGGGCAAAATGGCTGTATACATTTCTGAATTGATCTTCTAACTCCAATCTGAGTCTTGAAATACATCATCAGTTTGCCAGGACCACATCCTGTACATGGAGCTCAGGTGTAAGGAAGGCACTTAGCTACTATATTAATCAAATACAGTCATTTAGGACATGTTTTCCGTGCCAGTTTTTAGCATCAGAGTTACCCTGCTGTTAGTTTCTTCATATGACCATACAGAGAGGTCGGCATGGCCTTGTCTTTGCCCTCTTTTTGTGGTCCTATCTGATACCAAAATAGTAGAGCAACTGGGGGACTGATTAAGATTATAATAATTATTTGCCTTCAGGTAAATTAGAGGATGCATATAATGTCAGCAGCTAAAGCTTTACACATGATTCTAATAAACTCTTTGAGGTGAGTTAAATTCATCCACTTGTGATCAAAGAGGATTAGGTCATAGAATTCAGACTCTCATATTTTCACGTGCCATCTTACTTCTAGTTTCTGGCCTGAGGACAGCCAGCATTTTTCACCAGGGTTGTTTCTCTGCAGTGCAGAAGTGTTCCTTGTGAAAGTCCTCTTAGATAGAGGCAGAGCAAGGTCTTCCAAATTTTACATGCTAGCCGCACTCCCTTCTTCTTGAGGACAATGAGATTAGAAAAAACCCCAAGTTTTATACTGGCACATCATTGTACAGGGTGCTTTTAGAAAATAACACAAATATTTGAAAATATCATCATGAAGTTTTGAAGTTTGTGTACACTTTTGTTCCATGGCACACATCAACATGTCCATTTGAAGCATGAGGATTATGTTCAGGTGCAAAGCTCTGCTCTTCAGGCAATGAGTTGCCCATTTCCATCCATCTCTTCACTGAATCAACTAAATCAACTGAAAAATTTGAGATACATTACATTTTTATTTTTGCAGACTATTTATTTCATCCTCATGGATCATGTCAGCATTAGTAATTAAATAGAGGCCAGAGGGAAGTTCTGCAGCTTTTGTTCATTGAAGAATTTTGTATTTTTAGGCAGAATGAATATTGTTGATTTTGCAGAATGTTATTTGCCTTTTAGTTACTTTTTTTGTTTTTAATGCACCTATATGCAGAATTAGAATCAATCATGGAAGGGTTTGGGTTGGAAGGGACCTTAAAACTCATACAGTTCCAATCCTCCCTCAAGGGCAGGGACACTTTCCACTACACCGGATTGCTCCGAAGTTCTAGGTTCTAATTGAGTGGCTTTCATCATGTTTCTCCATGTTAGTGACAACTAGGACAGCTGAATATCTGACTCCGGTTCTGCACTGCAATTGTGAGAAACATTTAAATGCATATTTAATTTAACCCCAGTTGTCTTCACATCTTTTATTACACAGTTGACCAAAAGTCTGCTATGTCTGTATCTGCCTAAGGAACCTGTTTGTTTTTTAAAGGCACTTGGGCAGGTAACATTGGGCTTGTACTTAACTCACCTGAGAGACACTGCTGAAGAGTTAACTCATCAAGTGCCAATGGAGGTGTAAAGGAAGCAGGCTGTTTGATAATTGAGAGTTCACTTGTTTAATATGGTAATTTTAAAAAAAGTTAAGTCCTGCCACTGACTATACCTTTTCATATACAAAATAAAGCACTTGTTCTTTTAAATGCAATACTTTCTTCTTTTTCAGCAGATTTGTTAAAATTTCTTCTAGTTGAGCTTGCCACTAAACCTTATTTCCATTGAGTATATAATTTCTAAAGGAATTGTCAAGTAGTTTGCTTCATTCACCGATTTGTGATCATGAGATATACTTGGAATGGCATGGGAAAAATGTGTCGACACCATGTTTGAAACACAAATGTTACACATTCCTCTTACATAAAGGGGTAAAAAAAAAACAAACCCAGACCAAACCCAACCTCTTAATGTAAGGCTGTCATGCCATCTAGTGGCACTTATTTTCATTTTAGCTCAGTCAATATTATTCTAAGGTATTATTTTTAGCCTTGTTGTGCCTTAGTAGATCTGATCTGATGCTTTAAGGAGAGCATCATTACAGTAAGACACATGAGATTAAAGAACTTTTCCATTTCTCTCCTTGCCTGCTAAAAAAAAAACAAAAAACTTTTAGCTATTGAAAGTAAGCAAAGTTACTGAATTAAAAATCATTGACAATATTCGCCTCTTGCATTTTAAAACAGAAATAATGAACTATTTATATGTAAAAAGAAAATGGGTTTGTAAAAATCTTTATCATGTACTACTTAAATTTATACTTATATTTACAATATGTATAGTAAAGTCATGGTATGATACATATTTTAAAAATAGAACTTATATTATGGATTTGTAAAATGCAGTATTTGAGGAAAACAGTTAAATTTTGCTATATACCCCTAACAAAACTAGCAAGGAAAATGATAATTGAGCAAAGGGAAGCATAGAATATCTGCTTTGTTTTAAAAAGTCACTGATCAAAGTCTCCCAAATACAGATGGTAACTTTATATATCTGCTCTGATTCTATGACATCTGGGGTTAAAACAGCCCGTTTGTGGTTTTTCTCAGTCCTTACACTCCTTTTAAATGAGCTCACATGTATTAGTCTCCTGGAAATTATTGTGCTGCATATGTGATCCTCTGCCTCAGCCGCTTCACACTCCCACAGCATCCTCAAAGATTGCTCATTTGAACAAGCATCCAGCAGTAAAAAAACTCAAGGAGAGAGAAATCCTCCAGTGTCCTTTTAAAGCCATTTTGGAATGGCTGTGTTGATTCTATGAATTGTCCACCAAGGGGTCGTTGTTTGCACAAGGAATGAAGATTCCTAATTCCAGCTGCTAAATTACTTTACTAAAGCTAGAAGATGCAGGCATCTCTCAGACTGGTCTTTGTAAGACCATAATGTGTATCTGTATTTATTTTAAAACATTTTTGTTTCTTTCTAAACCCCTTTGAACTCTTTCAACTATTTCTTCCCTTAATACTCTGAATCATAGAATAGTTTGGGTTGAAAGGGACCTTAATGACCATGTACTTCACATAGTTTCCTGTTTTTTCAAGGACCATTTTTTATCCCCCATCTTGAAACAGCCATACTTGGTTAACAATCTTGCTTCATCAGTTACCTTTCAGTGCTGATCCTTATGTTTTCCCCACTTTTGCAGGATTCCCTGTACTTTTTTCTCTTTTCCTTTTCTTTATTTTTTTAACTGAAATTTACAGTCACTAAAAATTAACTGAAATTACTGAAGAATTAGCCGGATTTGCTACATGTTCACAGCCATCCTGAATTCCAGCGGAGAAGAATGAATTATTGCAGGTGAAGGACTGAAAAGTTAAAAGAATTGGCCCTGAGCAGAAGGGGTACACTGAAGTCCCAGAGGTCTGAAAAGCATCATGGATTGTTAAAACATTGCTATGAGCAAATGAAATGTCACCAAAGCAATAAATGCAGATTGTGAGTTAAGCTAGCAGCTTTTGTAGGCCTTTGAAAAGCTTTGAAAATAGATTTTAGAGGGGATTTCCCCTTCACTCTGCATTTATATAAGTAATGTTAGTAAGAAGAATTTTACTGTATTTTTGAAATCTCTGTTGGTTGTAAATGCATCCACCCCAGTATAGCAGACTGGCACCCACTGGGAACACTCAAGTGCATAAAATTACAAATATATTTCTAATCCTTTGCAGAGTTTGGATCTGCACATTCTTGTCCTTGTGAATATCACACTGCATTTTAAAATATCTTAATTTAAAAAATTATTTTGACTTTTTAGACTATGTGAGAAGGGATTATCGTCTAGAAAGATCTGCGAGTAGTTTGTGTTTGTTCCTCTCTTGTTTGTTCATTTTCTCTCAATACCAGGAATAAAGTCAACTTAAAAAAAAGATAAAGGTGTCCGACATCTGCTGGCTTTGATAATTCCATTCTGCAGTTGTGGTAATGGTTTTGCTGCTTGTAACTGTTAGAATAATTAAAACTGCTCAGCTTGAGTAGCTAAATAAGCTCTGAGCCCATGCTTCCCCAGCCTCCTCTTCCACAAGTGCATCTCACACAGCCACAGACCCACTGCTAGTTGTGAAGCAGGGGGAAGAAGTGAAATTGGGCACGAGTCATTTCCCTAGATCAGTTCTGAACTTTAGAAGCTTATCCTGAAAATTGAAGTTCTCTGTGAGATAACCTTTAGAATTTTATGGGTACTGACCATATGCCAAATTTGGCGTTATAATTACTGCTGAAGTGGTAGAGTCGGGGGAAAGATTGTCATTTATGTATGATGCTTCCTTCTGCTGAGGTTAATTCAAGTTCCCGTCTAAGTCTGACTCTTCCTTTTTACATGAGCCGCAAGTGCTTAGGTTTGAAGACAAAATCCTGGGATGATGATAATACATGTAGCTTTGAAATAATATGTTTATTAAATTTAACAGCAGGAATAACAAACTCCAGCTTGTCATTGTCAAAGTTGTTCCAAGAAAATCAGTCATTTACTATAATTAGGGGTCAATAGAAGGTTTACTAAATTTGAAGAAAACCTCTGTCAAGCTTAGTGGTGCATATGATGTCTGATTTCTAAAAGCACAGTTTGTTTTCTGAGGAGGTTATACTTCTTGGTGCTTTAGTTTTGGCTTGTAATGTTTGAAATACTCTCATTTGCTGTAGTATTTGCATTCAATAGAAATTTAAGTAAAAGCTGTTAACCAGTTTTAAAATGCATGTAGGTAATAGCCCTTCTAAAATTGTGTTGTTTTGCGGGTTTGTTTTTGTGGGGTTTTTTGTTTTTTTTTTTTTTTTGGTTAAAAAAAAAAAAATCCATTAATTTTCTTGTGCAGAACCTAGAACCTCTCTCTCCCACCTGTTTAGCTAGGGGCAAAATATTTTTGTTTTGTTTTGGGGGAGGTGTTTGGTTTTTTGTTTGGGTTTTTTGTTTTGGTTTTGGTTTAGGAAAAGGTTTAGTTTCTTCGTCTTTCTATGCTGACCATGCAAGGTATTACAGCATTCTTTCGTATGGTGCAATGACTCCTGTATTTCTTGGCTAGAGATAAAGCATTCATTTCATTTGAAATACTAGTATTCTTGTAACTTTCGGAATATTTAATGTCTGTAGAAAGCGTTCAGATTAAAAAAAAAAAAAATTTTGCTCCATACTCTTAAATTAAATCAAACCTCTTACTGTTGCTGTTTAGAGGTTGCTAAAGCATGTCAGGCTGCTCTTAGAAAACCATAAATACAGAAGTTATTTTTTTCAGGGACTTTGTCTGAAGAACAGAGAAGAATTCGCTCACGCAAATATGTTTGATCATGAGGAAAGGCCAATGTAGAGGGAAATCCTGTCTCAATGCTTAGATTTTAACAATTTTTTTATAACATGCAAAATAGCGTAGATGAAAACAGTTTGATTTCTACTGGTGGATTACAAGATGTATAGTGTGTAAGCCAAATTTCATCTCCAAAATAATTTAGCAAAATATAAAACAAATACCTCTATACCAATAGACATATGGGGAGCAAAGGAGGACAAGAAGGGTTTTAAAATTAACAGTAAAATGCAGTTGAATAGGAAAATAATTTGTTTAAATTTATGATAGCCTGTCTGAGCTTTGCAGAGGATAAGTTGCATATTTGTGCTTATCAGCAGACTGTGCCAGGGCAAGAGTGTTATTTGGAGAGCTATTTTAGTTTAGTCCTGGTTAGAATTAAAATGTGTTAATGAAGAGTGTCTTATACACTGCAATGACTGTTGCTGCTGATGGAGATGTCTGCAAAAAAAGCATAGAGGAAACTAAATTAATGAAAGTATATGAATTGTAACTCGGATAAATTCAATTCACACCTACTTTATGGTTCATCATCAGTACTCTTAAAAATAAGAGTACAAAACCCATTTCATTGAGAATGGAAGCACACAGCTAGTGGTAGTTGTAAAGCACTTCTAAACCATTTTATAAAACACAGGAGTCTTAAGGAGATACATTAAAATGTTCTTCCTAGTAATTTTTCAATACTGCTACTATAATATAAAAAATGAAATAAAAATATTTGTAATCTTATTTCTTACAATTTGGAATATAAATAGTTAAGTGATGCCAACCATTTTAACCAGGAATAGTTTGCAAATGAGAAAAGATAAATATTACTTGCATTTTCAGAGACAGAATATATCACTTGGCAATTGAATTCCTTTTTTAATGAAGGAGAGGAGAACAAAGATCTTTTGTTTGTTTCACTTCTTATCACTTAGAACTTTAAATGAATAAATGAAGGGATTTGCTCATTATGAGAATTCCTGTCTGGCTTATGACCTTGATGCTGGCAGCTTGAACCCTCTTAAAATACCTGATCTCCAAGTAGCAGCACAATTAATTTTAAATAATTTGTCATAGTGTGCACGAGCAAAGTCTCTGGTTCCGTTTTCAGCTTCTAGTGATAAATGGTATTTAGAGCTTGTGCTGGTTATGGTGACTGAATTATACAAACCAATTAATGCCATTTCTGTCTTTTCCAGTGCTAAAACTGTTTCACCTTGTATTTTTTAGTTTGTGGTGTAGTCTTGCTATGCTCCTCTCACAGTGTTGAGACATACATTCTAAGGAGAGTATTCTAAATTTGATAATGAAAGTTAAATAAAAAAAAAAAAAAGGATGCTGAAGAAGAGTTATTACTTGGATTTGTTTGCTTCTAAGATCATGAATTTAGGGGTGTTTTGAGAGAGCACTCTGGTGCAAGCAGAACCTTTTCCTCTGCTTTCCTAAGCATGTAAAAAACAGTAAGAGTGTAGCATGGGCATCCTCTTTCAGGTCTGCATAGAGCTGTTAGGGACTGGTTGAGCTACTGCCCTGCTTTCTGCAGTGTCCTTAAATGTAGTAATTTAAACCAAATTGGTGGTGTGCTTTAAAACACACCTTATGTCCTGCTTTGACCAGACAAAACATGTTTTTCTTGAGCTGAAAAAACTTTAGGTACACCTAGGTAGGAAGACGTTCATGTGAATCTAATCTTGATGAGCGTTGTTATTTTAAGCTAACCTAACTGAAAAAGGTGGGTTTTTTTCATGCTATGGTGACAGGATTCTTTTATTCAAGTGATATGCATTCCATTTTGTACTCCTGAGCCTGGGCTTTGTTCATCAACATGTTAGCTCTTGGTATTTTACAGTCGGCAGATATGTGCAGCCTCCTCATTACTAATGCCTAATGATTGCAGTGATTCTTTTTGAACTACATTTATGTATTTTCCTGGTGTGTGTATGTGTTTCTTACATAAGGTTGTGCTATCCAGTATAACAAGCCATAGGGTATCATGTAATATGTATGTATTGGAATACATACGAATATTTACAGTAAATTCAATCTCATCAGGAATTGAAATGTGAGCAATATTTAGGATTAGTTATTTGACTGTGGATTTTTGTAAATTTTGCAATTTATCTTTTACAGAACATGGTCGATAAACGTAACTAAATAAGTAGAAAAAGGATGAAAATGTCAATGTAAAAATCCCCCACTATATTTTGAAACAAGTAAATTATTTTCCCAGCTTTTGGAAGGGAAGTAAATGTAAATATAAATAGATTTATTGAAATCTGTCATACTTAGTAGAACACTGTCTTTTAAATTCTTTTATTCCATTGGTATGAGGTACAAGAAAACTAAGCCACACCATATTCTAGAATCATCCAAACAACTAAAAAAAGACAGAGTAATAATTACACAGTTCTTGTATTTAACAATAACTTTATTTTTTTACAATTACAACAATTGTTGTAATTGTTCAACAATAACAAGAACTTATTTTTAACAATTCAGCTTGATAGGATGCTATAAGTAATAGCAGGGAGCTTACTAAATTTGACATTTCTCTTACTGATTTTATTTTGTGTAGTCTGTATTCTTTTAGTATTTTTTAAGTATTCTTTTTTTTTGTAATTTTCTCCCTTTAAGTGTTTTTTTTTTTTCTCTTTAAGTTGATAAATGCATATGGTCCATGTAGTCTGCAGTAACTGAACAAAAGTTTTTTCTTCTCTGGCTTCTTTTTCACCTAGTTTAGTAGACCAAAGCTTCTGCTTTGGTCACAGCTGCATGACAGCAGCCTTCAGGATGCTTCCTGTGATACCAAATTACTGAATTTTATACCTGAAGGCAGTAATTACAATATACTGATGCTCACAGATGTGTTTCATTGGCTGTTCTCCAAAACATTTTCCAGAATCTTATGCTGTTGCTATAACTTGTATGACACAGGTTTTCAAACGCTGGTGACATCTCCATCTCAGTTGTGGCTTAGATATGACATTCTTGCTGTTCTTTTGTTTTCTTCATATTTTTTTTCTCTTTACATTTTTTTTTGTTTGTTTGCTCTTTTTGTTTTACTTCATTGTTAATTTTTGGTTTGATTTGTTTTTTTGTTTGGGGTTTGGTTTTGGTGGGGTTTTTTATGGGTGTTTGGTTTTTTGGGTGTTTTTGTTTGTGTGTTTGTTTTGGTGTTTGGGTTTTTTTTAATACACTGGTGTATATATCAGTTCCTGAACTCTATTTGAGAAATAAACTGTAGCTGAGGACAGTGTGCAGTAGTGTTGTTTACACCTCCTTGTACTCCTCGTAATGTCCCTGTGGTGATTTAGGAGGACTGGAAGGCTGCAGTGGTGACTGGAAATCCTTGAGAGCCATTTCAGCCTCTGGAAATTACTGTAGAATGGAGCCACTCTGGTAATACTCTTCTTCCCCAGTCAGATCAGCTTTCAGAGACTGATTTGAGAGACTGGATGGGGTTGTAGCTGGGCTGGCACTAGTGGGGCAGCACTCTAGACTTGATGAGGACTGGGAGGCCTCCCATCCCCATAGGGTGAAATCGGTGTGCTCAGCTCGCGCCCTGAAATGCCTGTACACCAATGCGTGCAGCATGGGGAATAAGCAGGAGGAGCTAGAAACCTGTGTTCGGTCAGTGGATTATGATCTGGTGGCAATTACAGAGACATGGTGGCACAGCTCACATGACTAGAACGTGCTCATAGATGGCTATGTCCTTTTCAGGAAAGACAGGCCAGCCAGGCAAGGTGGCAGAGTTGCTCTTTACGTGAGAGAGCATCTACAATGTACTGAGTACTGTCCTGGCACAGATGGGGAGCAGGTTGAGAGTCTATGGGTGAGAATTAAGGGGCAGGCTGGCAGGGGTGATACTGTTGTAGGTGTCTATTACAGGCCACCAGATCAGGGTGAGGAAGTTGACGAGGCCTTCTACAGGCAGCTGAGAGCGGCCTCACAGTCACAGGCCGTGATCGTCGTGGGGGATTTTAACTTCCCTGATGTTTGCTGGAAAGACTACTCAGCAACCCAGCCACAGTCCAGGAGGTTCCTCCAGTGTATGGATGATAACTTTCTGATGCAAATGGTGGAGGAACCAACTAGGAGAGGAGCACTGCTGGATCTCATCCTCACTAACAAGGAGGGTCTAGTTGAAGCAGTAAAGGTTGAGGGCTGCCTCGGTTGTAGTGACCATGAAATGGTGGAGTTTAGGATCTCGTGTGGCAGGAACAGAATAGCAAGCAAAAGCGCAACCCTGGACTTCAGCAGGGCAAACTTTGGCCTTTTCAAGCATTTGCTGGGGGAAATCCCATGGGCAAAGCTGCTTGAAGGTAAAGGGGCCCAAGATAGTTGGCTAGCATTCAAGGACTGCTTCTACCAAGCTCAAGATCAAAGCATCCCGACACGTAGGAAATCAAGGAAGGGAGCCAGGAGACCTGCGTGATTAGACAAGGAACTGCTGGGTAAGCTCAAATGGAAGAGAGTTTACAGATCAGGAAGGAGGGGCTGGCCACTTGGGAAGAATGTAAAGGCTGTTGTCAGAGGATGTAGGGAGGCAACTAGGAAAGCTAAGGCCTCCTTAGAATTAAATCTGGCGAGAGGGGTCAAGAACAACAGAAAGAGCTTTTTCAAATATATGGCAGATAAAACCAACACCAGAGGTAATGTAGGCCCACTGATGAATGGGGTGGGTGCCCTGGTGACAGAAGATAGAGAGAAGGCAGAGTTGCTGAATGCCTTCTTTGTCTCTGTCTACTCTGCTGGAGGCTGTCCTGAGGAGCCCTGTACCCCTGAGGACCCAGAGGAAGTCGGGAAATTGGAGGAGTTTGCCTTAGTTGATGAGGACTGGGTTAGGGAGCAATTAAGCAATCTGGACATCCATAAATCCATGGGTCCTGATGGGATGCACCCACAGGTGCTGAGGGAACTGGCTGAAGTCATTGCTAGACCACTCTCCATCATCTTTACCAAATCTTGGGAAACGGGAGAGGTGCCTGAGGACTGGAGGAAAGCAAATGTCGCTCCAATCTTCAAAAAGGGCAAGAAGGAGGACCCAGGTAACTATAGACCGGTCAGCCTCCCCTCCATCCCTGGGAAAGTGATGGAACACCTTATCCTTGGTGCTATCTCAAGGCATATCAAGGATAAGAGGGTTATGAGGGGCAGTCAACATGGCTTCACCAAGGGGAAGTCCTGCTTGACCAACCTCATAGCCTTTTATGAAGACATAACACAGTGGATGGATGATGGCAGAGCAGTGGATGTGGTCTACCTTGACTTCAGTAAAGCGTTTGACACAGTCTCCCACAGCATCCTCATAGCTAAACTGAGGAAGTGTGGTCTGGATGATCAGGTAGTGAGGTGGACTGCAAACTGGCTGAAGGACAGAAGCCAGAGAGTTGTAGTCAATGGGGCGGAGTCTAGTTGGAGGCCTGTATCTAGTGGGGTGCCTCAGGGGTCAGTATTGGGACCAGTATTATTTAATATATTCATCAATGATTTAGATGAGGGAATTGAGTGTACTGTCAGCAAGTTTGCTGATGACACTAAGCTGGGAGGAGTGGCTGACACGCCAGAAGGCTGTGCTGCCATCCAGCGAGACCTGGACAGGCTGGAGAGTTGGGCTGGGAAAAATGGGATGAAATATAACAAGGGGAAGTGTAGAGTCATGCATCTGGGCAGGAACAACCCCAGGTTCCAGTACAGGTTGGGGAATAACCTATTAGAGAGCAGTGAAGGGGAAAGGGACCTGGGGATCCTGGTTGATAGGAGGATGACCATGAGCCAGCACTGTGCCCTTGTGGCCAGGAAGGCCACTGGCATCCTGGGGTATATTAGAAGGGGGGTGGTCAGTAGGTCGAGAGAGGTCCTCCTTCCCCTCTACTCTGCCCTGTTGAGACCACATCTGGAATATTGTGTCCAGTTCTGGGCCCCTCAGTTCAAGAAGGACAGGGACCTGCTGGAGAGAGTCCAGCGCAGGGCAACTAAGATGATTAAGGGAGTGGAACATCTCCCTTATGAGGAAAGGCTGAGGGAGCTGGGTCTCTTTAGTTTGGAAAAGAGGAGACTGAGGGGTTACCTCATTAATGTTTATAAATATATAAAGGGTGAGTGTCACGAGGATGGAGCCAGGCTCTTCTCAGTGGCAAACAATGATAGGACAAGGGGTAATGGGTACAAACTGGAACACAAGAGGTTCCACTTAAACTTGAGAAGAAACTTCTTCTCAGTGAGGGTGACAGAACACTGGAACAGGCTGCCCAGGGAGGTTGTGGAGTCTCCTTCTCTGGAGACATTCAAAACCTTCCTGGACACATTCCTATGTAACCTTATCTAGGTGTTCCTGCTCCGGCAGGGGGATTGGACTAGATGATCTTTTGAGGTCCCTTCCAATTCCTGATGTTCTGTGATTCTGTGTGATTCTGTGGTTTCCCATAGACAGGCTTCGCAACATCTTAAGCAGAATCTGGACCTGAAATGCCAGATATTATTTGGAGAGTATCCTTATGCACAGAGAGGGCTCTGGGAGATAATATTTTGCTCCACTCTGTCTTCTTCCTACCTAATGGCTAAAGTTGCTGTATTATTTGATTATAGTTCCTATCTTTTGGCATATTTTTCAATTTCTTTCTACTTTAATACTGATTATTTTTTAATTATTATAAATTATTATTTTATTATCATAGCACATAAAACCATATACTGACATATCACTATGATATTGTTATATGTATTATGTTTTTATGTAGGATGATGTATATTTTTATATATTGTACAATATATAGTCATAATATATGAGTAGAGAATAGCATATTACATTTTTTTACTTTTTTGTAAGTCATATGCCTCTAATCCTTCGGTGGAAGAAGTGGTTTTTGTACTCTGTATTGCTGACAGCCCTCTTCCTCCCTGCTAGCTGTGGTGAGCAAGGAAGTCTTTGATTCATTGGCACGGCGCAGCTCCTATCCACTTCCGCTGCTGAACTTTTGAGGCAAATAAGGAGAGAATTTAGTGTGGGAATCCGTTACTGGTTTTCGACTATCCAGGTGCTGAATTTTGATTTGGCACAAGTCTGAGGTAGCAGGAACAAATGTTTGTTTCTTAAACATGTGAAGAATCAATTTTTTGTCTTCAAAGACAAGTGCTACACTGACCAATTAAAACTCTGTGACCATCAGTTTTAAGTTACTGGGCTTGAGACCTGCCTAGACCCAGACCTTCTCAAAAATCTGAGGCAGCTACTCACATCAGGGCACAGCAAATCAAACCATACAGACTTACTCTCAGGCATTAGAAACCATCTTTTGAAAAGTGAAGTTGTGACTTTTTATTAGTAAGCTGCTTTCTCTTGTTACTGCAGTGGGGTATTTGTGTCACTGTTTTTAATAAAATTTCAATTCTATGAAAAAAATTACAGTTTGAGATGTTTTTATAAACTGCATAGAAAGGTGAACCCACTGGAGAGCGAGGAACAAGCAGGTTTCCACTGTGCTTGAAAGGAGCAATGTTCTGCTAAATAACGCACAGTTATATACTAATATTAGTAGTGTGATTCTATATTAAGGTACGGTTGACTTGAGAGACACTGCTGATACCCCTTTTATGAACTGTAACAACTGTAAATCAAGTTAAGGTTGTGTTTGCTGAATGAGGTAAGACAAATCTAAGTTACTCACTAGGGTATCTTGCTGCACCCCAGATAATGCACTAGGTTGACCTTTATGGAAATCTAATTTTCTCATGCTTTTACTGCTTTACAAAGGCCTGCATGTTTACAGCCTTCACCACATGCGGAACGCTTTTTAATGTCTTTCTTCCTTATCAGAGACTCTCACCATCAGAGAAAGGGCATGAAGGAAGGCTCCCTCTTCTATAGCACAGAATTTCAAATGCCTTTTTTAATAATGTTTTCACAATTGTCACTGAACTGTCTTCTTCAGTTTGTAAATCCTCTCCATATAAAATTGCTTTCTAGTACCTATTTTGAATTCATGTTTATATAGGTTACATTATTTCAGCTTTCATCTGATTCTAAGGTGTGAAAGGATCTATTAATTTTTTTATGCAAGATCATAGGAAAAAGTCCTTTACTGATTATTGGTAAAATAATTATAATTCTTTTGCTACCTATTACTACTATTAATACATGATTACTAGCATTGATTGTCACTGGCATTTTAGTTTATAACGCAGCAGTGCTGATGGAGCTGAAATATGCCATTCCTTGGTCCATAGCTACAGCTGGCTAGATGATGCCTGTGTAGGTATATTTCTTTCTTTTCAAAGAGACACCAAAGAGTGGGTTTAAAAGTGCAGTAGCTCCTTTGTTATTAGAGATGGCACCTGGGCAGTCCCAGCAAACTCCTCTCCTTTATCTCTCCTTTGGCTCCAGTGGCAGTGTCGTGAACAGAAGTGAGCTCCTCTTTTGCAATACAAAGAGTCAGTCTTTTCGTCCCTGTGTTCACAGTCAGACCATACTTTTAGCTTTTCATTTTCTTCTGTAGTTATAGGTACGCTTGCTTGCCAAAATGTTCCTCTTCATCATCTGTTTAGTCAGATGTTTGTCCCTTTTTTTTCCTGTATGTAGGTCATACACTTGCCACTAACCTCCTGGCTGTTTACATTTCTAGATTATTGTCACACTTTAGGGTGGAATAAGTAAAGATGTTAAATGTATTTGCTGGTACTACTATTTTTTTATCATAAGAGACTAACCTTCCTTGTCACATGTCACATGGGCTGTGAATCATGTAGTATAGTAGTTACCAAGCGACACTAGAACTTCACAAGGTGCAGGATGGTATGACAGATTTGGGGTATAAATTTGGTTTTGAGAGAGGAGACGTACTGCATGAGCATGGAGTTGCATATGGAAGACGGGACAAGTGCAACATTGAATTAATATTGTTAATGGAACAACATAAACTTGAAATCTGTGTCTTCACAATCTTGTATTACATTTTACTGTATTATTATGAAAAAGTGAATGGGAAGTATTTGTGGATTTTTATGCTATTACTTACCACTTTACTTTTCCAAGAACATTTTTGTTTTCTATTCCAGGGTTCATATCTTTCCCCCTTCTCCAGTGGAAAGTATAGGTGTGTGATTATGTGATCTAAATGGTTTATTATTCCACACTGTTAAAGCATTGCTTATATTCTGCACTCACAATTGCTGTAGCAAAGTTCTAAATAGATGCATCTCAAAATTTATTTAGTTCTGCAAAACATTGTGGAAAAAGGTACTGAACGCTCTGTGGAAGTATTTAAGCTGGATGCTTGAGGTGTGAGCATGGCACAAGGCATACACCCAATGACTCAATGTGGTATTTGCAAACTAAGTTGAATTATTTAGCAGTATTTCTTTGTTTTTCATAGCCTTTCATGTCTCCTCGATACCCTGGAGGTCCAAGGCCACCTTTAAGAATACCTAATCAGGTAAGAGTTTTTCATTGATGCGTCCTGGTCCAAGGTGATGGTACAGTGGTGGGGACAGGGAATGTTGTATTGTTGGCTGTCAAGGGCTTGTGGGATACAAAACTCATTCAGGTACTTCCCCACCCCATTTTATCTGACCATTAGTCATTTTGATAAGGTGCAGCCATGCCACTCCCAGCTGACTTTCCTATGCATAGTGTCTACGCCTCAAAATTGTGAGCTAAGCTTTTTGCAGAGGGAAGACATAGTTGCCTTGTGTTGTGCTGCATTAACCTCCAGTCAATGCTGCCGCCTCTGAGATGGAGGCAGAATGTCCCCATAATTGTTACACTCTCTAAAGTTCCTAACCACACATCAAGCAGTTAGCTCTGAGAATATTTTTTACTTAATTCTATGTAAAATGCATCACTACCTCCTAATCTTTGTTGGATATATGAAGTATATTTACTTCTTAGTAAATATGAAGATTATTGGTGAGAAGGAGATACTGTGAAGTGCTTTATGGCTCTTAGAGACACTGAAGTCTTCATAAAAGCATCAAATTCCCAATTTCTCTCATTTCCAAAAAGGATATGCGTGGCAGCGTAACAGGAATGAGTTATGAGCTGCTGTTTGGTTCTGAAAGCAGATAGCATTTGTATTTTTAAGTTCTTCTTGGTGCAGATAGAGGAGGATATTAGAAGAGATATTGGGAAAGGTCATAAGATAGATGGAATGGGTGTTTTGGTCCAACTTAGACTCCCCGGAATGCCTTTCTTGTCACAGCTCAGTGAGCTGGCTATTTTTTGGGTCTGTATAACACATGAACAAACTTGTCTTTAGCACCAGCATATTGTCACAAAGCATGAAGTTTAAATTTGCGTGGGCTGCGTATACCAGGTGCCACGACTTCTTCAGATATTCCCCTACATCAAACACAGTGATGTTTGAGAGCAGGTTAAGTTACCTGTACCACAGCTGCTTTCTCACAAGGGAAATGGGTGACTTAATTAACCTTGCAGAAGTGATCATCAAGGGACAACTGAAGTATCAGTTAAATCTTTGCTACAGACATACTGTAACTCAGTACAAAATATCTTCTTTATTTTTACACTTCTCAGTTATACCTGAGCCAAAAACACTCCAGTGTTTGGGTTTCACATATTCTTTTGTTTTTCTGTTTCTGAACACTGTAAATGCTGGCAGGTAGAAGCAGGATGTGATGAGTGCTGTGAAACCACTGCGAACCTGCAGTTTTAGTTTCAGATGTGCTTTTGTCTGCAGATTGTGATATTTCCAGTTCAGAGCTGTAACATAATCACATAATCTCAGTGAATTACTGCTCTTGCCATTCACTTACATTATGCCACATCAATGAATTACTGCTTTTAGCAACACTGACATTATATAAGTTACAGTATAGATAGGCAATGTGTGGAAGTAATAAACTACTGTAGTGCAGCTTTAAGGCTGAAATTTTGATTAGATGGAAGTCAGTAAAAATCAGAGTTAAAATTCCCTCTGTTAACTATAATTTTATTCCTTAATGCCTTGAAGTAGGGATTGTGTTTCTTAGGCAAGTAAGGGTAACACAGGACATGCATGCACAGCAATGTACAGTGCTGTGTAAGGGTTATCTGAGCTAGTCTAGGCTTTGTAGGAGGAAAATTAGTACTGAGTGCGGCATGAATACCCCTAAGTTGCCTCCAGTACTTGATCACATCCTACAAGATCAAGACCTACAAAGTTACTTGCTGTTGGCAATGCGTTGTGCTGTGCAGGTCACTTGTTTTACTTGGGAAGTAGTCTGACGTTTTAGAAAGGAACTATGGTCCCTCGTGTAATGAATCCACAGTGTAATGACTGCACGAGATAAGGCTTTGGTCACATGTGCTCACAGCAGCAAATGCCTCCTTGTCCTTGTGTGTCCATCTCTGGCAGAAGTGACAAGTTCCTGCTTTGCTGGTAGTTGACACTTCCCCATACACTTCATGTATTATTCTTATGCATTATTCTAACTTCAAGCCTTCAAAGTACATGTAAAACTCTGATTTAAATGACATCATCTCAGATTATTTGTTAATTCCATTAATCTTGCAGTGCAGTACCTTTTGACTGTTTTACCTTTGAGGAAATAATGTGCATTTTAATTGTGAATTTCCTGCCTCTTGTAGAACACACTCTACAGTATTTGCAGATAAGTTCCCTTTTGTATATATCCAAGACTACTGTGGTATTTCCCATTCAAGAGTAATTTACCCATTCCTGGAGTAAGCATTGCCTGTGTTGCCTGAGTAGATTACTTTCAAGTAACAGATTTACTCAGTCTGGATACATTTTCACTGAAAATGTGGTGGTGTTTTGAAATGCTAGGTGGATCAGCCACGAAGACCCATTCATAAAAAAACTTCTTTTTTGTCGACTAAACTACAGGTAAGAGATTGTAGAAATTAGCCTTAAATCTAATTCAGTTACTGTAAACACAAAGGTCGGATTAAAATGTGAGGTCATAAAAGCAATATGTTTGATTTGGACCAGAGGTGAAGTAACAACACAGCGTACCTTAATGTATCAAGGCAAGATTTAGGAGCAAGTTTTGTGACAGTTGTTATATCCTGCATATGAATAATAAGCTTATCTTTGCATTGGTGCCGTTCAAGAAGAGTAAGGCAGAGTGAAAGACAAAATATATTCCCCACATCACAGCTCACTAGCTGTACACTGTGAATACTGTGCACTTGGCTCAGTTATGGCTCACTCTTGGAGAATATCCGTGCCTGCATCCTGACTTCTGAAAGGAAATGTTAAAATAATGGTTAAAAAGGAATTTAAAAAGGAAAACTGTAACAACATAAGCTTGGGATAAATTGCTACATACCCAAGAAAAAGGCACTGTTTGGAGGTTAAATAATAGGTAAGATAAAGTGAAGGGTGGGCGGAGGAGGTGCAAATTAGGCAATTGCATCTTTAAAGTAAATTTCAAAGGAGTATATGCTCTTAACATGATTTCTGTTCCTGCAGGCACTCGGAGGTGTCCCAGGAAGTCAGCCATTATTGCCTAGTGGGATGGACCCAACAAGGCAGCAAGGTGAATGAAATAGTTATTTGGACTGTTCAAAAGTACTGTCTTCTCAAACTTGTGTCTTTCTTTTTCCTGGTTCAAAGCTTACTGCAGCTTCTTAAGCTGTTAATTAAAAATGAGTGATATGTTAAAGCTGTTTTAGAAGGTGCTTGTGTATTGCATAGTTTTTTAAGCTACAAAATTTTATTTGCAGGGCATCCAAACATGGGTGGGCCAATGCAGAGAATGACTCCCCCGAGAGGAATGGTTCCATTAGGACCACAGGTACCTTCCACAGAGAGATGCCCATTTTTATTGATAAGCCTGTACTGATTCTGTTACTCTGGTTTTCCGTAGCTTGAAGATGGCCAGGACTTGTTCTTCTAATCCCGTTTATTTTTTTTTAAAAAAAGCTATTTTTACAATTTACAAAATTCTGAGTTGTGGCTGTACAAAGTCTAAAATAAAACCGTCAGTCATTTCAATTAAGATTTGAAATTAAAAGAGGAATCCCTTACCTTGCTTATTTCAGAAAAGTTCTGTTTGTCCTACAGCCAGTGTATGTTGTAATCAAAGGCTGACATTTGTGAAGAAGACCAAGTGTTTCCTCATCCTCCCAGTGTAATTGATCATACTGTTTAGGAGGAAAGGATTGATATATCTAAATAAGGCAAACTCTGTGTACCAAAGATACCCCCAAAATTCTATAAAGTTTTTCTTTCATCCACTATTGATCTGTATTTTGGGGGACTGCTAGTGAGATTTTAATGTAAAATTAGGATTTCATGCTGCCATTTCTCCCCCTTGTCAATCAGCAGAATCTCTCTAGCTCTGTGTCTGACATCCAAAGCAACCTTGCATTGCAAGAATCAGCCTTCTGCAGGACACTAATTATTTATAGGCTTTTTCTTCAAACCTGTGAAAACATGAGTGGATATTTGTCAGTATTACATTTCAGCAGCAAACAAGTTAATTCTGATGCATACCTGAAATATGAATCCAGAATATTTTTCTGTGTTTTGTCAGTGCTGTCAGTGAGAAGATTTAGGTGGTGGTGTTTCATACCAGTGTTGCCAGTATTTTGTTTTACAGCATGCTTGTTGTGCCCACACTTTGCATTTTTACTTTCCCATTTCAGATAATCTCTCTAGAGAGTTCTTTATTCCTTGGAATAGCAACTGAATTTTAAATTATTAAATACCTTTGCTTTTCAAACCTGTTCATAACTGTCTTTACAGTTTTGGGTCTTCTTGGGTAGTAATCAGTTGTGCAGTCTACACTATATCTGCTGTGTGACCAACAAACTATTAAATTATTAAATTATTGGGTTTTTTTGTATCACTGAAGTATATTTGCCACTTGTCTTTTGGAGGTAGGAAGAGAAGCTTTGCAATGCTGCCATGTGAGATTGAACTGATACTTTATTCGGCACCATTAGTCACACAGCTGGCAAATCTCATGCCAATTTTTGCAAGAATGATTTTTACATTTTTGCTGTCTCCTAAAATCTAGTGGTTTTGTAAGGTTCCTCTCTCTTGTACTGAACATCCTCTTAAAATGGGGAAAAATATAATTACACAAAATTTAAGTTTGCAGATTGATCTTTTCTGTAAACAGATCATCATCTGTCTTTGTTTCTGGCATTTAGGATCTTCTCAGAATACAGTTCTAAAACCAAATTTGATGACTCCTTCACACCTACTTTTAACATCCTCTTGCAAAGTTGACTGAGGTGTGACTGTAGGAGGAAGCTCTGCTACCTTGCTGCACAGGCAGTCAACTTGCAGAACAATTGATGTGCTGATATAGAAATGCTTATGGCCAGTATAGCATGCACGTGCTAGAAAACTTAAAGAAAATTTACCTCAGATTTGTATTTTATGATTCTAGACTGTTTCAAACTAAGTAACAGAAAACAAACAAACAAAAAAAAAAAAAAGTGGATGGTTGTAAACACTTGAATTTGTGAAAAAGTTCAGAGAATTAGGTTCAGGCTTTTTTCAAGATATAGCTATGTTAGATGAATGGGGTACTACCTTCAGTCTGTGACTGCTACTTCTCCCCATCCTTTGTATCTGCTGGTGAGCCTCCCACATGCTCCCTGCTGCTTTCTAGACAAAAAGAATCAAGCCATCTTCAATATTTAAGTAAAAGGTTTTGGCTAATCTGTCTCCTTTTGGCCACCTGATGTTGAAGAGCACTCTTCTGAACAACTGTGTTGTTCTGGACAAACAGTGGTGGTGCTGACTTAAGAGTTAAAAGCTGTAAGGAACAAACTGGGGCACTAACTTCTGCAGAGAGTATAGCTGCAGATGAAGGAACATGTATATTGGTAGCCTTAATGAAAGCACTCTTATTTTAGGACAGAAGAGTACATTTGATTAGAATTGGCAGCAATTAGAGTTAGAAGTACATTTGATTAGGTTTCTTCGAGTCCTGCGGGATTTCATAGAGATCTTTAACCCAAGTCCACACAAATGATTCCTGAATTAAAATAAAGAGGGGAGATACCAGGGAGACCAAACAGGGAGAATGTCTCGGCCCTCCACATCAAGATGGAAAAATGAAATAAACCAGATACAGAACTGCTGTCTTGTTAGTCAGACTGTGTTCTCTTCCAAATCCAGCACTGCCAGCTGGGGTTGTCACTGTGCCCAGCTGTTTTGACTAGCCATCACTTACTCCCCTACAGTTGCTCAGGCAAATCATTTAGGATAACTTAGGTTAACCAGGAGTTAATCTGGCTGACTTTTGCCACCAATCAGTCTACCTGCTGGTACAAAAAGGCAAGTAGTTATTGATGACCAGCAACTCAGATATCACTGCTGAGTCTGGAAGAGGATGTTCACAGCCTCTGGTTGTATTCTTGCAAACCAGCTATCGATGGGACTCTTTCAGTATTGCTAACAATTAAGAGATTTTTAAGTTTGGGGGTTTTGTTTCAGCAACAGAAACTTTTCTCCTAATTCTTGATCACTTCTAGATCAGTTCTAGATAACTGACCATATCAGTCAAAGTATAAACAGCACCAGACCCACACTTTGACTATCATTGTTGGATTTCTCCCATTCATGACTTCATGTTTACATGGTTTTATGAATCAGACTGATTTAGAGAACACCCATAAGTATGACTGATATAGTTTATGGAGCATATAAACTGTGTATGATTTATACCATACATGAAATAGGTTTTATTAGTTGGAAAACGGACTGCAACAACTACCCTTTTTTTAAAAAAATTACTTTCCCGTGTTCTTTGAAAATAGACAGGTGTCCATTGTAGAGAATTTTCTATTATCCGTTCTTTTGCAATATCAGAAAAATGTAGCAGGATTAATACAGTTCAGGCAGTCTGTTATGACTCCCAGACTGTTCTGCTTGTATTCCTTTGAATGAAAATAGGTATAATTTATTTTTCTCATAACTAGTACGGTTAAACTTCTGTCATAATATCAGAGCATAAACTTAGATTTTATAGGCATTGAGAATGCATTTGTTAGCAGTGCTATGACATTCATTATTAAATACTTTTCATATTACTTACTATAGATTTACTAGAATTGACTGATTAGAAGAGAAATGTAATGATTATGCTGTATGTTATAAAAGTGATAGTGTAATTTTATACAAGCATTTATTGACATCCTAACAAAATCTAATTACAAATAATTCTATTTAAATGCCATGATGTAGAAATTTAGAATTTAAGTCTAGGTTTCTGATTTTGAATGAGTTCCCTCTATATAAAAGTTAAATACATTATAAAGCCTGCCCCTTAGCTGGCCATTGCCTTGACTTTTGCATGTGTAAATAATTCCTCCTGAAACAACTGACAATTCTTAGTCTATTTCTATTGTATTGTAAGTCTTTCTCTGTGGATTTAACAGTGTTATTTTTTGAAGTCAACAATGGAAACTCCTGAAAGAACGAATTACTTTGGCCTATCCAGTGAGCAGTTACATAGGGATATCATTAACCTGCTGTCCTTTTTTTCCCCCCTCCTCTTTGGTTTTCTTTTTTTGTTTTGTGGTAGTCTGACCCTTGGTTATCATTACAGAACTATGGAGGTGCAATGAGACCCCCACTGAATACTTTAGGTGGCCCAGGGATGCCTGGAATGAACATGTAAGTACAACAATAAAATCTTGCCATATTTAGAAAAATCATTATTTCATTGTAGAAGTAACATTTGGGATACAGCAATTTGTTGGGGATTACCCACAAAAGGATTACCAAGAAGTAACATTTGGGATAAGACAAGGAGAACATGCTTTGATGAGTAACATGCTTTGATGACTACTAACTGTGATTTAAAAAAGTGTCCTTATTGTAAAAAATGGCAACAACCAGCTTGTGAATTCATTGATAATATGTAAGTCTGAAAGCATATACTCCACAAATGTAGTACTGCTAAATAATTGCTTGCTCCATCATAACTAATGCTTATCAGATTACTTTTGAAACAGCTAATACATGTTCTATATTCCTCTACAAATTTATTGTATTTTACTGTGAGGTTTGAAGCTGAAACTTGGTGTAACCTGTTTTAGTAAGGTTTTACGTGTTTGTAGAAAAATGCTGTCTTTGGAACAAAATAGCAAATTTCAGGGATCAGTGTTAACATTTCACTGGCACCTTTTAATGGCTTATGTGACCTGCAATGCTGTCTCAAGCATTAAGAATATCTCAGTCATGCCTGAATAGAAAAAAAAAAGAGTGATTTTGGTTTTTTACTTCAATTTATAAACTGTGTCTCAATGTTTAATTTCCTGATTGAATTTATTTGCCCCTTGGGAAACTGCAACTTCAGACTTTATTTTTCAAGAACTAGGATCAACAGTATAGGACTAAGTTTAAGGATAAAATGCAGCTCCAATTAGTCATAGTGATAGCTGTTTCATAAATTACTCCATTTTGAAACTGGCACATTCATAATAATGTTTTATGACTTTGTCAATCCAAATTAAACATTTAATAAAGAGCAAAGCCCCCTGTTTGCATTGCATTGAAAAAAATACACAGATAGCTTTTTTAAATGTGTGTTTTATAAGCTAGTAGTATTTGGCTCTACAAAAACCATATGGGTTTCCAGCAGAATCTGCGACAGTGTTTTCTGTCTATACTTAGAGCTGTCCATGTCACTGTGGCTTAATCATGTATCTCAGTCACCATTTTAATATCTTGGTAGCTCAGAGTAATCTGTAGTATTGTCACAGCTATTCTCCATTTGATGCTTTCACTAGATATATTTGTGTTACTTAATGTCACACAAAATTTCAGGGTTTTGGGGTGAGAAGAGACTTCCAGTGTTAGTAGAAATATTCCTGTTTTCGTAGAATGGTTTGGGTTGGAAGGGACATTAAAGCTCATCCAGTCCCAACCCCCTGCCATGGACAGGGACACCTTCTACTAGACCTGGTTGCTCCAAGCCCCATCCAACCTGACCTTGAACACTGCCAAGGATGGGGCAGCCACGGCTTCTCTGGGCAACCTATGCCAGGGCCTCACCACCCTCACAGGGAAGAACTTCTGCGTAAAAGCTCATCTCAGTCTCCCCTTTGTCAGGTTAAAGCCATTCCTCCTTGTCCTTTCCCTACAGACCCTTGTCAAAAGCCCCTCTCCAGGCTTCTTGCAGCCCCTTCAGGCACTGGGTACTGCTCTCAGGTCTCCCCTTAAGAAGCCTTCTCTTCTCCAGGCTGAACAAGCCCAGCTCTCTCAGCCTGTCTCCAGAGCAGAGACATTCCTCAGACCCCTGAGGAATACTCATCACTGGTTTCCACTTGGACATCAAGACGTCAACCACAACTCTTTTGAGTGCAACCATCCAGCCAATTCCTTATTCACAGAGTGGTCCATCCATCAGATTCATGTCTCTCCAGTTTAGAGACAAGGATGTCACGCAGACAGTGTCAAATGCTTTGCACAGTTCTAGCTAGATGACATCATTTGCTCTTCCTTCATCCACCAATGCTGCAACCCTGTTGTAGGCGGTCACCAAATGTGTCAGGCATGATTTGCCCTGAAGCCATGTTGGCTGTCACAAATTGCCCCCTTATTGCCCATGTGCCTTGGTATAGTTTCCAGGAGGATCTGCTCCGTGATCTTGCTGGCACCAGCTGACCAGCCTTCAGTTCCCTAGGTCTTCTTTTTTTCCTTTTAAAAATGTGGGTTACGTTTCCCATTTCCAGTCAACAGGAACTTCACCAGACTGCCACAACTTCTCAGGATGGATAGTGGCTTAGCCACTTCATCTGCCAATTCCCTCACAACCTATGGAGGCATGTCATCAGGTCCCATAGACTTGTGCGCCTTCAGGTTCCTTAGATGTTCTCGAACCTGATCTTTTCTTACAGCAGGAGGTTCATTCTCCAGTGCCTTCTGTGGCTTGGGCAGTGTGGCTGTAGCTCTTGTGGGCAAAGACTGAGGCAAAAAGTCATTGAGTACCACAGCCTTCTCCACATCCCGGGTGACCAGGTCTCCTGTTTCCTTCTGGAGAGGGCCCACATTTTCTCTGACTTTTATCACCAGTATACCTGTAGAAGCTTTTTGAGTTGCCTTTGACATCCCTGGCTGATTGAGTTCTGTCAGGGCTTTAGCTTTCCTAACCTGATCCCTGACTGCTCTGTTTATATTCCTCCCGGGCTACCTGTCGCTGTTTCCACCCTCTGTAGGCCTCCTTTTTATGCTGGAATTTGTCCAGGACCTCCTTGTTCCTCCATGGAGGCCTACTGGTGTTCTTGCCTGACTTCTTTGTTGGGATGCAACGCTCCTGAGCTCAGAGGAGGTGATCCTTGAATATCAACCAGCTTTCTTGGGCCCCTCCTCTTTCCTCCAGAACTTCATCCCATGGAACTTTACTAAGCAGGTTCCTGAAGAGGCCAAAGCCTGCTCTCCGGAAGTCCAGGGCAGTGAGCTTGCTGCACTCTCTTCTCACTGTCCTGAGGATCTCGAACTCTACCATCTCATGATCGCTATAGCCAAGGCTGCCTTGGAGCATCACATTCCCCACCAGCCCCTCCTATGTGAGGATAAGGTCCAACATAGGCCCCCCTCCTCACTGGTTCCTCTATCACTTGGAGTAGGAAGTTGTCACCAACACATTCCAGGAACCTCCTGGACTGCTGGTGCCTTGCTGTGTTGACCCTCTAACAGATATCGGGGTGGCTGAAGTTTCCATGAGCACAAGGCTTGTGAACATGAGGACCTCATCCTCAGTCTTCCTGGTTGGGTGGCCTAGTAGCAGATCCTCAGTGTAATGTCCCTTGTTCCTGCCCTCCCTTTAATCCTGACCCACAAGCTCTTGGTTGGCTCTTTATCCATCCCAGGTGCAGTTCCATGCTCTCTTCTGAAAAACAGGATCTAATAAAACAAATATTGCATATAGAAACTAAAACAACTTTTTTTGGGGGGGAAAAAGGAGCACCTCATATTTCACCTTGTAATATTTAGGAATTGCTGAAAATTTGAGTGTTTGAATATGCTGACCATTTGACCTGAGGAGCATGAGTACTGTTGAGTCCCTTTCCTTGCTTCACCTCCCCTTTCTCCCAATAAATAAGGCAGAAAAGGCATTCCAAAACCAAAATAATTGGAAATAAGTAAGTTTTCACTTGATTTAGTTTAGTTGATTGTTTGAGCTTATTTCTTTATAGTTTCATCAGCAATGTAATAGAAAAAAGACAAGATACAATATTAAATCCCTCAGGCAACTTATCTACTTAATAGGTTTCAGTTTTGCAAGACTTTAAAATAGATAGAAAACTTCCTGAACTCGTTAATAAAACCTGTTTTCTTCTGTATATTTAAATCACTCTCCCATGTCTGGAAGCTGTGATGGCTAATGTTGATTTTCTAAAGCTAATGAGGCCAAAATGCTATTCTAAATGTGAAAGTTTTCTCATCTGCTCTGCCTCTGAGTTGTCAGGGCCTTCAAGAAGTGATTTTGCCTTATTTATAAATAACTACGAGCTCTTAATGCTCCCAGGAATAATTATGGTTATTGAGATGTTATGACTGTAAACATGGAGATTTTACTCCCATATGGCTTGGATCCCTCATAAGGGACTGTTAAAAGATGAAACCTAACCATCAAACTATTTTTTCTGAGCTCAGCTAAGAGTGAGAAAATAACAGCGAGAGATGTGAAAAAACCATCATCTATCTGCATGGCTCCTCCTTTTTTCTCTTCCCTGCCTTTAGTATCCCTCTGAAGTCTCCTCAGAGTTGTCTTTATCAGAAGGTTTTTGTGCCTGTGAAAACTCTTGTCCCTCCTGCTGGGGAGCTGCCACTTCATCATGTGTACACCACTTGGATCAAATGTAACAAGAATGTTTAAAATCTCCATTTTGACTGCTGTAGGATATATTTTGTGTTTCTGTGACTTCTGGTGCCTTAGTCAAGTAGCAAACCGTTTTTAGATATATTCCTAAACATGTCCAAAGAGTATGCACAAACTGGCATGTATTCAGTTGTTAATACATGAGATTTATTGTAATTATTATCAGATAGAGGTTGTAGCAATGTGATTTAATGTGGCTTCTTCTTTTAAAAATACAAGTTTTCCCAAAACATATGTAATGTACTACCATCACTTTCACTAATAAAACCTTGCCATACTTGCAGTATTCTAAAACTATACTGAATAAATGCATTCATCTTCAGTTCTTCAGGAAGGTATTTAATTACCTAAGCAAGAGTACTGTTCCTATGCCTGAAATTATACTTCTATTTTAGTACCTTCCTGCCTTTGTCTCTACTATAAGCAGACTTTCATGGACTGTGTGATTCTTCTTCCAGATATTTTAGAAAAGGTTAACAGAGTACTAGGTAAAAACCTCCTGTGAGAACTTACAAGAATTTGGAAACTTGGTTTTTACCCTTTGCAGAACTTCTGTGCCATATTAACATGTTGCATATATGTAACACAGTTAAATTCTCTATGAGCAGAAGGAAAACACTTCAAGAGACACACACTTGCAATGTCTTTCAAATTGTTGTTGCCTTGAGAATATAAAAGGGGAATGTCTGGCACTTCCTAAATTTGCAAGTGTTTGGGACCAATGCAAACTGTGCCATCTCCACTGCAGCCTCTGGCAGTGTGGCTATTGGGGAAGAACTCCTTATGGCTCCATTCTGGCAGGTCCCTGTCCTGAAAAGCAAAGAAGCACCAGAATGAGTCGGGAAATAAAGTGTCTTAAATGTGAGTGGCAGGGTTGTAACAATAAATAAATTATCTTTCATCAACTCATAAACTGATTAAATGATAACAGTAGTGCAACAATGGGAATTTTGCTACAGCATTATGACTTGGTGTAGTTACAGTTTATAAACAAACACACTTTATTTTGAAAAAGCTATCCTTCCTTACTGTGGAAACAGATTATTTTTATTTGCTTCCTTAAGAGCTGGTTAGAAGATGGGGATTGTTCCGTATCTCATCTTTCATCTTCTGTTACAGGGGTCCTGGGGGTGGTAGACCTTGGCCAAACCCAACCAATGCCAACTCTGTAAGTAAATATTTAAAATATATTAGACATGATCTTATATTTAAGGAAGTATTTCACATCAGTACACAAGGAAAAAGCTTCCAGTTCATTTAACGAACAGGATACTGCATGCTTTATATTCCTGTAACCCTAGTGCACCCTAGTGCAGAGCAGGTACAGTGTGGAGCACATCTGAACAGAGCGCTCATTGACCTGCAAAAATCCAGCTGCGTACGTAATCAGCAATAGCTCTACATCTTCACATCAGTTACAGCACTTCCATAATGGAAAAGTTATCCTGGGGTATATTCGAAATACATTTTTGTTTCCTTTAGTGCCACTAAGATGAATTAGGTCAATACTATCTGCCCAGCAAGATCTACAGAAATAACAGCTTTTAAAGACACAGCTCAATGTGTGCTCACATATTTTACATAACAAAAGTACATTTTGCTGCTCTAAACCTGGGAATACAGAAGCACAGAGCAATTCCTTGCAACAAATCAGCCATTTCTCAATGGTTTTTGTAAAAAGCAGTGCACTCTATTGAGTTTCATGGCAACAACTACAAAATGAGGTAGTCTCATAACAGCTTTAAGGAAGAAGAGGTCAGTGAGGCATCCCACATGAACAAAAGTGGTCTGAATTTTCTTCAAAAAACACAAAGGTAAAGTTTTCATTCAGTGATCATACATCATTAGTATTAAAATGTGACATCTTCTAGCACTTGCAGTTGGATAAGATGGGTCTGGCTTAACTGACTAGCCTGGTTCTTTCTAGCCTTGTTCTCAATTTTGATTATTTAATTCTACTAATGACAGCTGGGGGTGGGGGAGGGTGATTCGAAAAAACCAGCTGAAACTCTTCCTCAGTTTTCTTTTGCATATACTTAACTAAAGTGGATGTTAGGCTAGCTGAAATACTTTCATTCTGTGAAATTAATAGAGAAGTCCAGTAATAAATGTATTTGTAAGACTGAGCTGTCTGACACAAGTTGTCTACCATCATGCAAGATGGTGATGCTGTAAAATAATTTTATATTTTGTCAGTGCAGTTGCTTAATTCTTACCCCATGTAATAGTATTGGTCCCTGCTCTTTTAGAAAGAATAATTGGACAGGTCATAATGAAAAAGAAATTTGGATTATTCTTGGGCAACTGGATTTCTCCTGATATCCTCTGTAACAAATACCGTAACTGAGTTTGAAATGAAAATAAAATACTGTCCTTTAGTTAAAAAAAAAAAAAAAAAAAAAAAAAAAGGAAAGAAAGAAAGAAGAGGAAGGCAGCTTAGAAATAAAACTAGTATCTTCTAGGATGAAAGGGGTTTTTTTTTTAGGTAAAGATTTTAATCAATATTAAGTATACATAAGAACATATAAATTCAGTACACGCTCCTCTTGACTTAAATGCAAGTATGTGCTGCTTAATTTTATAAACCTTATGAAGTATATTACCTTAATAAAATTATAGCTTAATCTTATAGCTTAACCTTCTACTATAGACTGCAGATCTTTACAGACCTTACTGTGGCTCCCATAGTAAGAATAAGAAGACTGTTGCCGCAGATGCAAGAACTGGATTGGTACTAGAACTTGTAACCTGGTGTCTTTAAAAAGTGATGCTGGCTGTTAAAAATGCATGCCTCACTTATGAAACAATGGAGAGCAGATATGAAACCTCAGCCTACAGACATTTAAATATGTGAATTGTGTTATTTGTATTAATGTAATTTGAGTGGCTACCAGGGCATAGTAATCTTAAATGGAAATATTTTTATTTGAAATATTGGATATTAAATTTGGTTTGTGTCTGCACTGATAGTTGACTTAAACCTACTACAAGGACAAGTTGTTAAAAAGAAGAGGTGTTTTTTTGACAACAGTAACATTTTTTCATAATCCTTAACTGTGTCTTTGAAATAAGTTAAACAAATATGCATAACATACAGCTACACATAGATGTATATATGGACTCCATCTCACTGGAGAGGAAATTACTGGTTTGTTTCTTTTGATATTACAGATACCGTACTCTTCAGCATCTCCTGGGAACTATGTAGTAAGTACACTTGTGTGTGTTTGCTTATTAGAATGGATGTTACATTTTATTTAGGTAAAGACACAGCTGTCCAAATGTTAAGAAGAACCCTTGTGTATTGGTTGAGAACTGAGCATCTGATCTGCACTTAGGTTTTTTTCTGCCGTCTGTGGTGCATATGTTGATGTTTATTAGTAGAATCATTATCAGTCTGATCAAAATTGCCCTGAGTGCTGTTTTACTTCAGCAAACATTTATATATCCAATAAAATATATTGCCTTAATAATAAGGGGCAAAAAAACCCCCAGTTTCCTCAATATCACAATATTGTGTATGAGTTTCTGAACTTTTTCAGAAAAAAAAAATTGAAAATTTAGAATAAGCTTTTATCTCCCGAAAGATGTACATATGTGTCCTTGTAGGTCACATTTTAAAGGAAATTTATGTTCTTATAATTGACTTCTAAAGACTTTCAAATTCTTTTTTTTTCCATCGTCTGGCCATCACAGATATTGTCTTAGCTTAGTATGGATAAGTTGGTATCATTGTTTTTTCTTAGTCTGAACTTCAAAAGTAAGTTGTTAAAACTTTACAATATGCCCAGCATTGAGCTGTCATTTAAAAGAAAACAAAATGCTAACCCTCTCAACACTTTACCTATCAACAAAATGTTTTTTGTGTAGTATATACTACTGTTTTTTTCTCTAGCCCAAGAGATTAACTATGTTTATTCTTGTAGGCTTTTTATTGTTGTTGTACTGTTGTACTTGGATTATTTGTACTCCTCATGTACTCTTCTAAGGCATATTGTTTCTGGTTTTATCACATGTTTAGTGCTGGTATCACATGGTAATAATACTCCCTTGTTACCCTGTGACACCAATATATTATACATGGAAAGTATATATGTATGTGTGTGTGTGTGTATACAAATATATACCGGCTGTGCCAGGTTTCAGTAGACCTCTCTTTTGATGTTTTATGTTTATCACTTGAAGATTAGACAACTACAGGGCATTGCCTTTAACTAGCATAGAACCTGAAGCTATTTCAGAATGTGGAAATAGCAGGTCCTTCACCATGAGGACAATCTTACAGTGTTTTTTCATCTCTTTGTGCAGCTTGTAGGTTTGTCTTTGAAGAGTTCACAAATGAGCTTGTTTTTTTGTAGACAAAAGCAATTTCTTTTGTTCTTCATTTAGACAATTAGATGTGAAAAGGGTTATGATTCTCATAAGTGTCAATAACTGAGGTACTAATTTTGCCATATGTTTAGTGGAAACAGTACAAATCTGCTGATCACCAGCCTTCTAACGCAGAATTTAATAGATTTCTATCTATTGGAAAGAGGTTTCATTGGTTCTGCCTTTGATATTAATGATCAGTTTTTGTTGCAAATTTTGAAGATTATTTTTTAATATTTGACTTCATATTCTTGTTTTTTGGAAGTATGAAACCCTGAGAAACTAGAACAGGAGATACTATAGAACCTTATTTTAAAGAAGCAAACCTAAGTAAAATGCAGGCTGTAGTAGTGGACTGTGCTGGTGTATTCACATCAAGACAGAAGTCAGCCAGGATAAATGACTTGGACAAAAGAGGGCATCACCATATGTCAGAGTACGGGTAGAAAGGAGTAAGAGTAAAAAGATGATTTTACCTCTTTCACTGACAGTGATGAGTGATGGTGGAATGTTGCATGTAACTGGTGATGATGAAGGAAAATCAAAAGATAGGCAAAGATACAAGAATGAGACACACAAAAGATAGAAGTATTGGAGGGACACTTCCAGAGGGAGCCCTAAGCAAAGCTGAGGCTGCTGCTAGCAAGGATAGTGGTGAAGCAACTGAGAAAGGGGACAAGGGTTAAAATCTTCTTCTGCCAGCTTAAATGCTTGTAAATTGCGTGTCTTCTCTGATGCTAGGAGGATAGTCTTGCTTCAGAAAGGCTCACCACATTTTGGAAAAGGAAGGCATGAACTCCAGCCCTACAAACATCTAAATAAGCAAAACAGGGGTGTAGCAGCTTTCAAGAGAGCAAGTATATGGGAACAGGGTATGGGCTGGGGAGCTTTTAAAGCAGCTTTTAGCCAAAGGATTTGAGATCCGGAACCTATGCTCTTTGAGGGCTCAGTCTGCTTAGTTTGTCAGACAGTTTTTGAGAAATAATTCCATTAGATATGAATATATTCTGAGGGTGAAAGTACTTGATACCAAGAGGCTTTCCGAGAGCAGGAAACACACAAGCAATGAGAGCAAATGCAAATTTAACATCAGGTGCAAAAGTTAGTAGTGAACATAAGTAGCTTTTCTAATAAATGAACAGTTAGTGCTTTCTACACCTCTCTCTGTTATGCTGAAAAGATATATATAAACCTAAAAAAAAAAAGTCATTGAGCGTAGCGCTCAAGTACGCAGATAAAATGTCTGACAGCTCTGTGATGCCTGAAAGGTCTTATATATGATCCAAAGGTTTCTTTGGAATCTGTAGCTCTGCAGCAGCAATGATGGAAATTCTTGCTGAGTAGGTCTTTCAGACAGTTTTGCCAAGCCAGATCCTAACACATTAATTTCTGATTCAATTCTAATTTGGGAGGGGTAAAAAGCAATGTGGCTGCTGGCAGTATGAAATGAAGTTATGATTATGCCTTGATATTTATAAGCTGATCTGTGGGTGTTGTGGTGGAGCAAGTCCTTGTTCTAGCATGCTCTATAAGATACTCAGTGACCTTGCTTTTAAAACCTTCCAAAATACTTCAGTGAATTATAGCAAATCTCAGCAATGTTCTTGTAAGCATACAAGGACGGCTAAACCTTTATATTCAGTGCCACTAAAAAAATACTCCTGTCTGGAAAAGTGCATCTGCTATTTTAAATTATAACAAAAATTATAAAAAGAATAATAGTCATATGGCAATGAAAACAAATTTTGCTAGCTATCTGTGTATTTTTTATAACAGAAAGTCAATATTTATTGAATTCTATTGACACAGACATTTTTACCAAACTGGAATTTGTTAGGTTCTTATATTACTTAAAAATATTAGTGAATCTCAGAGGAAGCAATACGCTATGGTTCTGTTCTTCCTAAGTGATTAGGATATTTAGAATACTATTATTGCAGAAATTCTTAAAGAAGCTTAAAACACTTGTTTAACAACCAAAGCAGTTTGTGTACAACTTTTAGTCGTAAGCAGATTTGTAACACAGAAATACCTGAAACTAAGAAAATAGATATTCTTTGATGGGTTGGTTTGTTTTTTTTTTTTTTATCTTTGAGTTGGCAGTCTGGCCAAGTAATATGACTGTATCCAGCATTATTCTGACTTTTTTAAACCATTTGTTAGTACTTTGAGAAGAAATGTTTTATACAGATGTTATTTTAAAAATTGCAGGATATTATGCAGACAGAATTTAGATGCCAACAGCATCAAGGTACCAAGTCTGCCTTAAAAAGGTGATTCTTAAGGTGATTAGGTTCTTTTGGCCTCATGAGACACCTCCACATTTTGTGCTTAGCAAACATTAGTCTACCACTGACCATGAACAGAGTGCAACAAAACAGAAATGTCAGCTGAAAAAACACTGGTAATGAAAACAGGTTGAGGGAATTAAGTATAATTGTCTTAGGCCCTGTTCCAAGCATTTCTCTCATCTGACTCACAGCATGACACAGAGTTATTGACTAATGGATATTCTTGGGTCTGTATACCTATGTACATCAGAAATCTGTGCCAGAGCTTGCTGACCAATTACCTCGTCTTAAACTGTGATGAGATGTTTCACTAGCTTAACAGAAAATGTGCATGTTTTTACCAATTTAATTCATGACATTCATGGTACTTTTTAATTTTTTTTTCATTAGTACTGTGTTCAGTTTTTATTGCAGTATCTTTTTCTTCCATGCCAACTGACATTCTCTGCTCTCTCTAGGGTCCTCCAGGGGGTGGAGGGCCACCAGGAACACCTATCATGCCTAGTCCTGCAGGTACTGAAATATACTTCAAAATAATAAAAAGCAATTGTAAGGGATTTTAGGAAGCACACAAATTATTTTTCAGATGTTGATTTTGATAAAGAATCAGCTAATGATAAGTTACTGGTTTTATGCTTTCTGTATGAGTTTTTTTGTCTTTGCTTTCACTCTTTTTCTCTCCCTGCTCTGTTGCAGACACAGAGCATTGTATCTCTGTAGTTCAGAGCAGTTATTTACTCTGGCTTTTGATCAAAATTACAGTTTCAGCAATAGCAAGTTAAAAACAAAGGAAGACACAGTCTTTATTTGCTTTTACTTATGTTCTTTGGTAAAGTTCCACCAGGTTGGAAATCAGGGGATTTCTGAACGTTGTAAAACTTCCCTGTACTATGCTATGGGATAGACATGACCAACATGTGGCTCTTGAGTGATGTGCTGCATCCTGCAGCTATGTCATCTGACTGACAGGAGGGTCATGATGGACAGGTTGCTCTCCTATATCTTACAATAGAGGAGTAAGGCCCCAGAGGAGCCATCATCATGTCCTACCAGTGATCTGTTCCCAGAACTTCAACTTCCTTTTTTTTTCCCCTAAGTGGATGGTCTGTATCTTGCAACTTGGACCACATGGAGATTTTGGCCAGGCAAAAGATTGGCCACATTCCAACCAAGGTTTGAGGAAAGAAGGAGGAGGATGGGAGGATTTGGGATGGCTAGCCAGCTTCTCAAGGCTTAATAGGTGGTCAGCTAGATGTAAGTATTCTCCGAGTCACCCTCCATCAGTGTTGTGCAAAGATTCTGATACCACGGTGGAACTGCAGAATGTGGAGGATGCTGTCCTCCCCCATGGACAGAATCCTGCTAAAATGCAAGATGCAATTGCATCTTGTGTAACATCAGTATTCAATAGCTACTCCTTTTGTAGCTAGTCATTGTGTAATATCAGTATTCAATAGCTACTCCTTTTGGCCTGTATCTGCCTTTGTAACTCACTTTCACCAGCTAAGAGGTCCCTCATTCACCTCAGTGATGTTACAGCATCCTCAGTCCTTGTGTCATATATGTCCTTGCTGTCCTCAACAGCACAAAGAGGGTAGAGGATTTTCTTAAGTAGCTATGAAGACTTCTTGCAGCAGTGTAACGTCTTCATTAAATACAATTATAGGGCTTTAGAATAATGCAACCTAAGATGAAGTATAGGGTTCCTTGTTCGTATGATTAGTGAAAAAGATAATTAGTGCAAGCTGGCATTTAAAAGTCAGAGTCCCTTTTAACATAAAACAAGCTTACGAACAGCCTGCGCTTCCTCAGCACTGCAGTTATGGGTGATGTTAGGCTGTCTGTGTACTACTCAAATGAAGCTTCTGCTGACAGTTTTTCCCACTTTCAGTCAGAGACTCAAAGATGTTTTGAGGTTCTGCTTTCAAAAGTATGAAAACACTTGGAAACTGACCACCTGAGAGTTTTGCAATGGTATTTATTTGCCTCTGAGACAAACCAGCTCCAAAGGTTCCCATGGCCCAACCAGCTCCTATGTATTTTGATGTGAGCAAGCAGAACACAGGGAAACTTAGGGAGGTGTGTTGCAGAAGGATCTGATGATGGAAGAACTTTTTGCCTACCTCATTGGACATTAAAAATAACTTTTTATATGCCAATCTTACTTTGATAACTTCAGGATAAAAGCTTTTTGCCCCACCTCCACTTCTGCAAACAGTGTATTTAAATGTTCTAGTGATACATAGTGCTCTGTTATATAATGGAATTATTTATTCACCCAGGTGAACTAATGCTTAGAAAACTTGTCTGAGAAAGGTTAAGAACTAGACAAATCCTTGATTTTAACTTCGCAGAGTACATACAAATACATTCTTACAGGAGGTCAGGTTGCATTCCCTCTTCCAACACATTTCGGTGGGCTCAGCTTTCTTGCTTTTACTATTTCTAATTCAAAAGTTCCACCATCACCTTCTCTTTGAAAAAGAATTACAGCTCAGCAGTGGTTTTTTTGTTTGTATCCGTAATCTCAAAACTCTGGTTCAAAGGGGTGGAACGGTCTTTTGGAGGATTCGGGTGCAGAGTACTAAGCTATTCTTTATTCTTTTTGTAGGTACTATAGTGGTGCTGGTTTTTCAGAGTTCCTTGTATTTTTTTAAATCATGCTGTCCCCTTAGGGGTGTACTTAACTTTCCTTTGGTCATTTTTCTGTCAGCAAACCTTCCCATTACATGACCTATTTCTTGGGAAGTTCCTTTGGGAAAGGTTTTGCCTAATTGTCTACCATCTGCTGCATTTTTTGCCTTCTCTTTCATCCAAGTATTGATGAAAGGTGTTAAGATGTTGTGTGTGTGTGTTAGCACTGGGGATGAGCTGGAGATCAGAATGAGTAATCTGTGTCTAATGGTTCTTAGGCATTGGTTTCTTAAGTTCAACCACACAGTTAGCTGAGTTGTCTCCTGCATTTCAACTCTGGAGTTGCTCCATCTGAATGTTCATGTGCATTTATTGCAAAAGAAGGATTGAGATGGAATATAGGTGTGTCAGCGTCTGGCAAGGGCAAGTGAAACTCTTGGCAGAGCTTACTAGCTTAAGCACCATCCTGTGCCAGGATGGTTTTGTTGGGTTTGGACTTAAAGAGGTTTTTTTGAAGCATTGCACCATGCTGTACCATTAGGATACATTAAAGCTGTCCTTGGAGTCAGGATCTTTGCATGGTGTTCCACTGAACGGTTAGATATATCCAAAATCAAATAGACTGAGATGGATGAGAATAAAAATTTTTCATGTGCTATCCTAACTTGAAGTCCGTATAATGAGAAGCTACTTATCATTTTTTTACAGATGGAAAACAAATTGCAGGAAGTATTGATAAGAAACTCCTGTTCTATAGAGAGAATTGAAGATGCGTGAAGTAATGCAGAACTCCGGGAAAAAGGGGTTTATGGAATTAAACAGTTACAGCTACTTGGTGATTTATGAATCTTTTAACAGTCATGCATAAAACTAGAGTCTAGATGTAGTCACTTAGGGACCATTGCAATTATTTCTTTTCATAGCTCTGTTGTGTGGTAGCAGTAGATAGAAAGGGAATGAAATCTATTATATTGCCATTGTGTATCACTTATTCAGGCACAGAAATAATATGAACAAAATGACAGGATATGTATTAGGTGAGTAGTTTTATTGAAAGGTACCTATTAGCACTTAAAATAATATCTTATTACAGATTCAACCAACTCTGGAGACAACATGTACACTTTAATGAATGCAGTACCACCCGGACCCAACAGACCTAATGTAAATATGACTCTAGTTACATACTTCTTCGAATTATGCAGCTTTTTTTTTTTTTTTTAAATCCAAACACTATGTTTCCATCACATATCATTAATACTAAGTTTATAATTCTTATGGGTGACACTTCAGTTGCTTCCCCTCACCATGTACTTTTTTGTTTCCCAAATTATGTCAATACATGCAACATAAAGATTGGAGCATATTCTTCTACATAGAAAAGACCTTAGAAGCTCTGCATGTGGATTTTAGGGATGTCTGTGATGCAATAGACTTTGGTGTGGTAGAACATCATCTTAGGAGCTGCCAGTAAGCATTAGTTTCAACATGATTCAAACTTCTGTTCAAATAAAAGTATCTATCCTTGAAAAGGGAGGAGAAAATTGCTGAAGGTGACTCAGTATTATGTTGCCCTCCTCTTCTGTGAAAGAGGACAATATAAATGCTTCTGAGAAGAAACCAACTTCCCTGTTTGTCTAAATGGGATGTTAAAAATGAAACCTATTGACAACATTTAAATATTTGCCTAATGAACTAGTTAACTTCTGACTATTTAGCCTAAACTTCAGCATTTCTAGTGCTTACAAAAATCTGGATTCTCAGGTAGAACTTGAATCTTTGATCTTTCTCTACAGCTTCAGTTTTGTTGTATTTCTCTTTTTTACAACCACATTTCATTTAATCATGATCCGTATTATGGGCCTTTTGGAGAAGAAAAAAGGAAGTCAGTAAGACTAAAAATATAGTTATTTAGATACTTCTAAATCATAACACCGTGTATTCTATTTTTTTTCTCTATGATGTTAATGTCATTAAGTATTTGAAGAATAAAATGTAAGATTAATATCTGAAATTAGTCAGAAACTCCACAAAGGTAATGTGGAGTAGTCAAACTGTCAGTATAAGGTGGGCCTTGAAAGCTGTTAATTAATTAGTTCATTGAAGGGAATCATAAAAGTTTCCTGTAACCCCAATAAGAGTACACCTAGGTCAGCACTAGCAGGTTTGAAAGTCATACCCAAGGTTTCGAAGTAAATAATAAATTATTCCTAAGCTATATTCCAGCTTACAGAGAGGTGAGAGTTTCATGAAGGTAATATTGGGAAAAGTTAAAAGAAACAATGATGTTTTCGCAGTCTTCACATGAAATACTTTAATTTGACTTGCACATTCAGACATAGGACTGTGCATTTTTCCTTCACTTTTTTTTTGGGGGGGGGTTGGGGTTTTGGGTTGGGGTTTTTTTCCTGGTTTTGGGGGGGTTTTGTTTGTTTGGTTTTGGTTTGTTTTGGGGGGGTTTTTTGTTTTGTTTTGTTTTTTAATCCTAACAAATATTTTCTTTTTATTAGATTATCTACAAGAAATTGTACAGTAATATCAGTTTTTAATGTCTGGTCGTTTTATAGTTTCCAATGGGGCCAGGGTCAGATGGACCTATGAGTGGACTGGGTGGAATGGATTCACATCATATGAATGGATCATTAGGTAATGATAGTAAATATTACAAGCATTGTGAATATTCTATGACTAGTGGCATTTTCTATGACCAATTCTCTGAGTTATGTGGAAGACTGTGTGTAAAAACTTTTTAAAACCTGAAAAAGCTGTATATACATTAGTGAGAAGTATTAAGATACTCTTTTAAGCAAATGAGTTGGCACCTCTGGAAGAAAAATACTGTGTTTTATTTATATTAGAGAGTATAGTTTTGATGCAGTTAATGAAAAGCAGTCTGAAAGCATACCATCACAGTAATTTAGAGGTGAAGGCTTAGGAACTATTTTTATTTACCTCTGCTCCTCTTTGAAAATCTTGGGAAGGTATCATTGTCAAATGCTGATGCATTTTCTTATCAATTACCTGGAAGTAAGTTATTACCTATTTCGATGTATGTGTTAAGCTGGTTTTATTCTAACATTTATATATTGTCATCTGTTCCATACTTAGCCATATGTCTGTTAAGTTTATTACTCTGTACCCACTAGCTTCAGACAGTTGCCAATTTTAATGCATCCAAAAGAACATGAGTTCTGGTCAGAGCATGCAGAGGAAGACGGAACAGTGTACTACTTGGCTCTTGGCACTGTGATTTTTGAAGGCCTTGTATCTAGGGGAGAAGCCTTGCACAACTGTGCAAAATATACACTGTTTTATCTCCTGACTATCCTAGCAAACTGTCTGCTCTTACTCTTTGCTGGAAGCCTGACAGATGTCTGAAAGGGATTTTAAGAAGCAAGCTACAGCTAAATAAATTGCACTTATGCCTTCCTCTTCCATGCTTGCAAGGTAAATAAATACTCTGATTTTATTTCTGCTCCTACCCTAGCACAAGGCAAACAGCTCTGAATAGAGTTCTTATGTTGTACTCTTCACTTCTGTCTGCACCAAGGGGTGCCAGTCATGCAGGCAACAGGGTGGAACTTCAGGCTGTAAGGTTCTTTAGGTTTTTCCTCTTCTATCCTCCTAGTCCACCAGCAGTGTTCTCTTGTGCCTCCCACAAGGGGCACCAGCAACACCCTACTGAGCAGTGTTTTTCTTTATGGGGAGAAACCCAAGCAAGCTAAACACAGGTCAGGCAGGCAGAAGCCAAGCTGCTGGTGCTCCTCTTGCTGTTATCCCCAAACAAAAGCTCTGTCACTTTCCCAGCACAGGCATGGACCAGCCTAAACTCCACATGGTTTAAGTCCATACTTCCATGGTGGGTGGAGATGTGTCACTCACAGCCCAAAAGCTGGAGGTTGTGAGACAGGAAATACAAACTGGTAGGACAAAGGGAGAAATCTGAAGAGGCTATGTCAGGTTGGGAAAAAAACAGCTATCAAACCTTATTTGCAGACATGTTCTGAGCAATTAAAATTCAGCAGTACGCATCTGTCTCCTAATAGAATTATCTTTTTTTCTAGGAAAGCATGTCCCCGAAATTCCTAGATTACTTTGCATAAGGACACCTGATGATTTTACAGCCTTTCTTTATATATTACAATCCTAAAGTTGGTTGTTGCTTTAATTAAAAACAATGCACGTTACGTTCAAAAAAATTAAAAATTGTGTAAAAGGTAATAGCATCTTTTACTGGTAGGTTTCTACAGGCTGAGAATTATTTTTGGCTAAAAGAAAATAAATTAAATTGAAACAGTTATGGAAAGATTTTACAGGCATCTAAGCATTTGCTTAGTTATTTTCTCTAGGGAAAGAGTTGAAGTGCTTAGTCAAATTAATGATGACTGCTTTCTAGGGGTAACTTCATATCTAAATTAGAACCTGAGTTCTTTAAGGAGAATAGGGCTGGAAGGGATCCTCTGCATTCATTTCCATGCTGCAGTAGGCAGCTGTGTCTCATAATCAGATGGATAAACTGGTCAAGGTCCACCTTGAACTTCTCCAACTTCTTTGACCATAACATTTATATTGGGTACCTGTTCATAGCTCTGATGTTTAGATAGAAGACTTTTCCTGATTTCCACAAAAATTTATCCTTTGGGCTGTGACAAGATAGCTCTTCATAACATTTATGTATCTGATGTATTTATATAGAGAAATCACATTCCTTCTCAGCCTTAATTTGCCTGGCTAAGTATAGTAAGCTATTTCAGTCTTCTTCCACAGCTCCCATTTTCTTGATTGATTTCCCTGATACTTTTCTGGGTTTGTATTCAGTACTCTTGTAGCATACGTCTTTCCTGAAAATAGGTGACCCGAATTGTTTACTGTCTGTTGATGCTAAAAATGCTTTTTTTTGATGCATTCATCCTAAAGTTTATTTCTTCTTTGCCTTACCAGAGTGAGAGCTACAGCATGTGAAAAAAATTCAATAGTCTTGCACTCATTATATTTAATTCTATTTGATTTCTGTTACTCTGGTCCTCAGGATCATCTACTTTCTTCTGAAAGATACTGTCATCATCAGTGTTTGTAATGAATCAAAACCTGAAATCATTCCAGCCAATTTCAGTAGTAGGCTTCTGCTTCTGCAAGCAAAGACACTGATGAAACCCTCCTAGCTGACCTTAGTGATAATAGTGGTCTTTTTTCTTTTTTTTTTTTTCCCCCACAGGAACATCAACTTTTACTAGTTAGTTGTCTTTTTTTTTTTTTTTTTTTTTTTTAAATACAGCTAATACAATGTCTCTCTTGGTGGATAATACCACAAATGAATTGCATTACCTGTACCCTAGATTCTGGAGTTGTGCTGGCTCTCTCATCCTGAAAGGATGCCACCCAAATAAGAGATACAGATCAGAAGTGTTTCCTTATTCTTTTTTCATTTTTTGGTATGTTCATAGAGAAAGGGCTAGCATTATTCAATACTGACTGTAAACTTTTACTAAGAGAGACATTGGGAAGGAAGTGAGATGATGTATGATTGGTTATGTTTTAAAGTATTGCTGTAACACTATATATTTACTACGAAAAAAAAATCTTAGATT
This sequence comes from Psittacula echo, assembly GCF_963264785.1. Classification (NCBI taxonomy): domain Eukaryota; kingdom Metazoa; phylum Chordata; class Aves; order Psittaciformes; family Psittacidae; genus Psittacula; species Psittacula echo. The sequence continues at coordinate 75,290,837 of NC_137742.1, read as the reverse complement.
ATCTTCAGCTTAAAACTAATTGAAAAAATGTCTGTTTTAATTTAAGGCTCAGGAGACATGGACAGTATTTCCAAAGTAAGTATCTAATAAAATATTTGGAATTTTTAGAATGTTTCATCTTAAACATATTTTCTTTGTTATAGTGCTTTTTGTTACGTATCTACATTTTCTGCTTGTCAGCTCTTTGGAAGCTATGCAGACAGCATCAGTATTAATTGAAAATTCAATAACAACATAATAAATGGGGAGTATAAGTAGACTTATTCCCTACTGCTTAATAATGTCTATTAATGGATGTGATTAATTAGGTCCAGTTCATAATCTGATTGATCATGTTATAATCTTCGATACTGTTAAGACAAAGGAATGTAGTTCTAATAATCAATTCTATTTAAATGTAAATTTGGGGAAATGTCATTAGGATGTTACATTTATGCACTGCATGATTACTTTTGTCACTTCTGTAATGCAATCTTAATCATTAATATAAGTTCCTAAAAGCTAGAATAAGAAGTAGTTTCAGAAGTACTATTTTGATGGCATAACCATTAAATAGTTGGAAATCAATGCGAATTTAACTTGAAGGGGTTTTCCATCAATGAAAATAGTACTGTGCTTGAATGGTATTGATAAAGTGACCTTTTAATATCTGCATAATACCTTTTAATAGCTGCATGCAGGATGTGTCCGAGGCCATTGCTGCTCCTGTGAGGGAGCGATCCTGTATTTTTGCATATTTTTTGTTTATAACATTTTCAAGCTCTGCAAAATGATGGATTGAAATGACAGTGTTGCCTTAGATGTGCAGTGATGGATTCAATAAAAGCCTCCAATGAGTTTATAACCATACAGCATTTTTTAAATCAATACCCGTATCTTTTCTTCAGTATCTTTATTGCAAACTGCAGAATTTTTTGCAAAACCCCAAAACATTTCCATTAGCTTGCCGTAGGGTTATTTTTAACAGCCTGTGTTCAACTGACTGGTATTAAGTGTCAGTCTATGTGCTAATACAAATATCAGGAGTTTTGAAAACTTGGATCCAAATTTATCTGGAAGTCTTGCGATTTCTTAAGCTTAATAAATCACTCATGGAAATCATGTTTGATGCATGTCTTTTTCAAATTACTAAAAGAAAAATGCTGTCCCAGTGATGGGCATTGTTCACTAAAGTTAATATAGCTTGGAGTGTGTGATGCTCAAGTCCAAGCACAGGGTGTCACTGGAGTAAAATGCATATTAGAAAAGCAGATGATGCATTCCCAAGAGATTAGGAAAATCAACCCAGTCTTGGTAGAATCACTACATCTCACAGATTTCAGAGCAGATTTTTCTAGAGAAGATTTTATTGTAATTGGCTGAACATCAAAACATTAAGATTTTATGAAGTAGATTGAGATGGGAGAAATAAATGAGCTGAAATGATGCATATTAAATAAACATTAATAACTAGTGATACTTGAAGTGCCCATAAAATTTGTGCAGGCATCAAAGACATTCTTGCTTTGGAGAAACCCAGCTAGTGCTACAAGGCTAGACCTCATACTGGCCATAAAAGCCCAGAGGAGTTGCTACAGAAGTGTTTACATCAGGAATTTGAACCTTTGGGGCTGGTGTACTCCAGCAACTGCAGAATTTCAAAGCTTTGCACTACACAGAGCAAGATAAAACAGGGGTGAATTCCCCAGGAATGAACAAAAGTGTGGGAGCATCACATAAAATAAATGTGACAAGGCCTTAGTGAGTTTTAAACTTTATATTCATAGATTTTAAGGCGAGAAGGGACTGAAACACTGTACAGTATGACCTTTTGCATAACACAGGCAACCAGACTTCCCTGAATTAATTCCTGCTTAAGGTACAGTAGCTGTGGTTGAACCAAAGCAGTATTTTCAGCATTTTTCAAGCTGTGGATCCCAAAATATCTGCAGTACTAACTTCACTGAATAGCAAACTTAATTGTCTGATGTTAATCAGCTAGTTAGGCTTTTACTTGTCTTTGATGGACGTGTTGCCCAGTGATTTCTGGAGATCTGGGGATCAGTTTGAGAAGCAGTGAACTAGGCTGAAGAAAGCAGAAGGCTTGGGTTATGGGTTTTGACCCAACATTAGAAGCTGCATTTTAGATGCTAATAAACAAGTCATGTGTGTATGTCACTTGGGTAATTAATTTTATATTTAACCTATAAGTGAAAATAAATACACCAAGATGAACTCATATACATACTTCGCTATTGAGACTTAGAATGGTCATCTTCCCTCAGGGGAATATGGCGAAAGAGGAGCATGCAGAAGAAGTCATAACTATCCCATCCCCTTTTCTATTCAGTGAGCACTCCAGTGTACATCTTTAAAGTGCCAGTATAGAGAGCCTTTGTAGTTCTAAGGGAAGTGGCAAGGAATGAAGGGGACTTTATCTTTCTTTAATGTTTCCAATTTTTCATTCAAAGTTTGACCTATTGCAGATTTAGTTATACTAAATGAAGACTGCATGCAGGTATTTTCAAAGTGCAAAATACCTCTTTGGGTTGTTTGGTTTTTTTTTTTTTTTTTTTTAAAGAAATCTCTGTGCTAACAGATGTAGCATAGAGGATTATAATTGAGGTAACATAAGAAAAAGAGGACAAATTCACTTCGGATTCTTACAGCCATTATGATTTGGTCGTTTTGATCAAGTTCACTACTTGGAATTACATTTTGTTAGCTTGCCCATTGACTGCACTAGGTTTGTGTTGAACTTGTTATGACATATCAGATTTGCATTTGTATAAGTAAAATCTCAACAGCAATATTGCATTCAGTTTTCTGGATCAAACGAAAACCAGAAGAACTGTGATAGACGTAAATGTTTAATGCTGACGTTCATGACTTCACTCCTCAGTTTCCTTGACTGCTCCTTTTCCATCACAAATCATCTATAAGTAGGAATCTTAACAGTTATGGAAAGAGAATTGCCCGTGCTTCAGGCATGGTAGGGTACCGCCAATCAACTTTCTAAAACCACCTAATTATAGTGCTTACAATAATCATGTACTGGCTATTGACTCGGAATAAGTTCTGTCGCAGTTACGTTGTTTCATAGAACCATAGGATAGTTAGGGTTGGAAAGGACCTTAAGATCATCTAGTTCCAATACCCTTGCCATGGGCAGGGACACCTCACACTAAACCATGTCACGCAAAGCCTCATCCAACCTGGACTTGAACACCGCCAGGGATGGAGCATTCACAACCTCCCTGGGCAACCCATTCCAGTGCCTCATCACCCTCTCAGTAAAGAATTTCTTCCTTATATCCAATCTAAACTTTCCCTGTTTAAGTTCTAACCCGTTACCCCTTGTCCTAGCACTACAGTCCCTGATGAAGAGTCCCTCCCCAGCATCCTTGTAGGCCCCCTTCAGATACTGGAAGGCTGCTCTGAGGTCTCCACGCAGCCTTCTCTTCTCCAGGCTGAACAGCCCCAACTTTCTCAGCCTGTCTCCATACGGGAGGTGCTCCAGTCCCCTGATCATCCTCGTGGCCCTCCTCTGGACTTGTTCCAACAGTTCCATGTCCTTTTTATGTTGAGGACACCAGAACTGCACACAATACTCCAAGTGAGGTCTCACAAGAGCAGAGTAGAGGGGCAGGATCACCTCCTTTGACCTGCTGGTCCCACTCCTCTTGATGCAGCCCAGGATACAGTTGGCTTTCTGGGCTGCGAGCGCACACTGCCGGCTCATGTTCATTTATTCCTCGACCAACACCCCCAAGTCCTTCTCTACAGGGCTGCTCTGAATCTCTTCTTTGCCCAACCTGTAGCTGTGCCTGGAATTGCTTCGACCCAGGTGTAGGCCCTTGCACTTGGCATGGTTAAACTTCATAAGGTTGGCATCAGCCCACCTCACAAGCATGTTAAGGTCCCTCTGGATGGCATCCCTTCCTTCCAGCGTATCAACCAAACCACACAGCTTGGTGTCATCACCCTTTCTTTAAATAGCTGAATCCTGAAAGCATTTGCTGAACATTACAAAGGTGGTTCCTCACTTTGTAAGGAAAAAAAAAAAAAGCCAAATGAAAAAAGGAATTTTATCTTCATGAGTCTGTATATTGTTATTATTTATTAGCATGTCAGTCAGACCAAGAGACTGAAAATGTTGCTTAAAACACTATTGTATTAAGCTGTGTGCAAGCAAATGGCAAAAGTGCAGCTCCTCCTGTGAAAAGGTTTGTGAGCCCAGTCCAGTGTCCAGCTGTTACTCAGGAATCTTTTGTCTAAAAGACTCTTGTTCACTCTTTTACCCAAGAAGGCTGTGTGTTAGCTGTATTCAGAGGTTTACTACTTGAACAACACTTGTGAACTACTTGTGAAACTGTATTTCAATAAACTGTGAACACTATGAGGAAAGACCCCAGACACAGGCCTTTGTGAAGGTCTGTGTAGACCAGATCCATCCATAGCTCTACCTTTAAGTACATATTTCTAAGTCATGTATGTCAAGGCACACACTCATAGACTTCACTGCATTTGGCCACATGATTTAATGTAGTGACAGAACTGGCTCGTATCCTGATGCAGCTATTGTAACCTTCCTGATTTTAGAAGATATTTCAAGAAGAACTTGAAAGCAAGAACTGCAGGTAAATAATTCTTGCTTTAGGTCATTAGGAAGCATTAGTTTACAGGCTAAAATTAGTGACCATCATGCAGACCCATGCAGAGGCTTATTTTTTGTCTTTGAAAATCCCAGTGCATTGCACAATGCATTTTAGTGCACTACAGTATCATGTAAAGTGTGCCTTTGGCACACCTGGTGAAGCTGGGAAGTGGACTGCAGTCTTCGACACTTAATCTGTATTTTAAAATCTTATTTAACAGAACTCTCCCAGTAATATGAGCATGAGTAATCAGCCTGGCACTCCCAGAGATGATGGTGAGATGGGTGGAAACTTCCTCAACCCTTTTCAGAGTGAGAGTGTAAGTATTTCTTTACCTGTTTTCTTGTTTGTTTTGTTATTTCCTTTTACTTTGTGAAACTTTAGCTCTGTAATTGTGTTTAAAAAAAGAAAAAATACAGCAATAAGAAACAGTTTTGTAGCTATTTGTAATGCAGTACTGTGCCTCACGTTCTTATTAGGTTCTAAAATTATAGTATTTATGGATTTGACAAAACATTGTGCAAAAGACTGCTAGAAGTTGAGCTGAAACTGGAAAATGCGGGAAGTGTAGATTTACTACAGAAATTTCCAGATTAAGAGGTCAGTTATCACCGAAATATCTGTTAAACAGTAATAATTATGCATCACATATTCAGTAGTGTACAATGGGTGTTTGTTAGGCAATATCCAAGCAGCCTAAATACACATAATCAACAGATCCTTACACCTGAGTGTTTTCAATGTATGGCTGCCCAGCCTTCAACTCATAAATAATGTGTTTTGTAGGGAATGTATTTTTGGAACAGGATTTTCATTGAAGGATATGATCAGAGCACAGGTATATCTCACGTTGCAAAGAGGCAGAAAAAGCAAAGGTTCCCTCTAGTGTTCATTCCGGCTTTTTGAAATGGAGAATGCTTGAGGCAGCAAAATGTGGTATAAACTACATTACAGAGCAAGCCCATGGTGTTTTCATACTCATGTATCTGAAGCTGAGTTTCTAAATCCACATTTAGGTTCCTAAATAGGAGTGGCCTGATTTTTCAGAAGTGCTGAGTGACTTCAACACTTCTATTATTATTGGAAATCACTGCTGCCCAAAGTGAGTGCAACTTCATTAACTGTGGAGTGGTGAACTTCAGCTCAGATATTATGACAAGTAAACTGTCCGCTCACAAAACAGTTGAATTTCAAGGCAAATTTAATGGGAATCAGATTGGGCGTGGGGGTGGGTTTGCTTTTTCAACCTAGTGAAGAAGCAGACTTTCTGCATGTTAGCTGTTGATGTCTTCATAGCGAGGGCACATGTTCACATGTTCCGATTGTGTGGAGTATTCAAGAAAAATGCTTTTTACAACTCAAAAAGGCTGCTGTTTCAACATCTGCCAAAAAAAAAACCAGTCATCATAGAACCTCCATTAAATGTAATCCTTGACTCTCAATTTGGCATACTTTGTACTGAAGGCAGGCAGCCTGGTCAGCAAGCAGGCCAGTTTAGGAGACTAAGGTCATGGAAAGAAGGACATCAGCTGTACTGTAGATCAGTTTTGTCAGGCACTTCCTGGATTCTAGGTGCACCTAGATGTTGTTTACCTACCTGGAAGAACCTGGGACTCAGTTTTCCCAAGGTTTTACGTGAGATGTATAACTACAAGGCATACATTATACATGCCACGTTCATTTAGGTATGGGTTCCTCTCTAACACAAGTCACACTGTAGTCCTTGGGAACTGTTTTGCTTTCTGATTTGTATTTTATTACTTGGCTACTTAGAGTAGGCATTATTATGAAGTTCTTCTCATGCAAATTTGCTGTTCACCAAGAGTTTTGGCTGGGGGTGGGGAACAGTGCTTGGCTAATAGTAAGTTAAAAATCACAAACACATTTAGATATCTGTTGATTCCTTATCCAAAGTGATTACTCAGGTACTTTGGCTCAGTGCAGGAAATAGGCTTTGCTTTAAGCATTTGAGCTGGTCTCTGTGGCTAAAGATAAGCATGTTCTTTTGTTTGGCAGGACATGATGGAAGTAGCCCTAAAGCAGTCAAAACATCACAGACATGACAAGGCATAAATAGACTTTACCTAGATAGTCCATTACCGTACCCAAATAGTCCAATCTATACAGTTTACATGACTGGGAAGACCTATCCAAGATGCTTTTTTTTTGTAATATGCTTGTTTGGAAATGGCCAGCTTGAAACTCTAGCTTTGGCAGGATTTTTATTGCATATCTGTTCTTGCAAAGGCAAATTTATCTTTCTGTTTCTTATATCAGTTTTCATAATGCTAATACTTCTTGCATTTGAACATTTTCCTGAACTCAGAAGATTTTAGGCCAAATTAAGTGTTGCTGCAATCTACAGTTTTCAATTTAAAAACAAATTAGGCATACAGATACGCACTTTTTCGAGGCATTGTGGTGTCCCATTGATTACTGTGATGAAGTACTGCTAACTTGAGGGAAACTATAGCTTGCATAAGGGCTGCAGTTCAATTTGTGTTACAATAATAACATAATGTGGTGATTGAATTTTTGTTTCACACAAAGGAGAATGACCACTGATCCTTGATTCAGTTTGCCTCGTAAAATTGGTAATGCAGAATAATGCAGACCAAAAGCCTAGTTTAATTCCAGTCTTACATACCTTTACTCCTTTCTTCACATAAAGTAATAAAAAACTCTCCAAAATAAGTATGTGGTTCAGCTAACCATAAATACAACTGGTCTTCTTGAGATAAGTTAAATCCCCCCAGTATCCAACACTGACCAGGAAAATGTGTGAGGTATTGGTTCATCACACTACCCAGGTAAGACCAAAACACTCTTCAAGAAAGTTGACTTTATCAGCAATAGCTGTACTTTCACATAATGAGAGAAACAAATTGAACTACAGCCTCAGGCTACAGGACAATTTTAGGAAGAAGTTCAAAGAACATGTTGACACTCGAACCCGTTGCTGTGGTCCAGAACTGGGTTTAGTTACCTGGGGGGGGCAGGAAAAATGGTTGTTAAAATGTGTATTCCTCTTTTTCCAGTACTCCCCTAGCATGACAATGAGTGTGTGATCCGTTAACAAGTCTCGCCATGAAGACCACAGTGAGTTGGCCCTCTTCAGAGAGCTACTGCAGAAGAAAATTATTCGTCCCAGTGTACAGTTTAACAAAAGGATCTCAGACACAATCAGACCCACCTTTTTTTTTTTTTTCCTACCATCTCCCCTGTTTTGTCAAGAAAGTGGGTCCCAAACATGATTGAGATAACCATAAAAAGTGACATTAAGAGAACTGCCCAAGATGGAACTGCAAACAATTTTCTGTGTATGTACATGGGTGGGTTGATATATATGTATGTCTGTGTGATACAGAAATACACACATACATACATAGACCTGCAGGATATTGTAAAATATTATGACATGACATCTTAACTAGAAATGAGAAGTAGGGACTTTTATTCCTTTTTTTTTTTTTTTCCACGTTTACATTTTAATTATTAAAAGTTGCTTTTTTTTCCCTCTCCCCTCCTGACCTGTTTTATGTTGCATATGTCACTGCTTTATAAATTATTTTTTATGATGAACTCAAATGATAAATTCTTCTGATTTTGTTAATGTCTGCCATTATAGATAGGAATCAAATTGCTTATAAGAGCTTTCATTAACTTGTGTTTGATACCAGTTACCCTGTGAATTACAAATTGTACTGTCTCAAGAAATAGAAGAAAGCTCAACTTAAATTTTTTTGAGAAATTTACTAATTTTCACTTAGTTTGGGGATTTTTTTTATACTTTGCCTTTAAAAAAAGAAGCACTGAGGGTTATTTTTCTTCCTGAATTGAAGCCTAATATCTGCAATATCTATTTTAAATGGAAGCCTGAATTTGATACAAGAGTCTCAGTTCATATAGAGTACTATAAGGTTACTGTAAGTGAGCTCCAATTGCTATAGAATCTAGCAATAAAAAGTCAGGGCTTCTTCTGCCCTTGGTAATGAGTTTTGTATTTAGCATGATCTTCCATAGGGGTGGTTCTGCAGTAGAGTCCTTATCACCAAAACCTTTTCTAACAATTATGTTTTCTCATTTTCACTGATTCTCAACCAGATGGTAACAACCCTACTATAAACAGCATTTCCCAAGCCCATTCAGAAGATCAGGTCACCCTGCTATTCAGGCGTGTATTTTTCATCACATTACCAGAACTAATTCCCTCAAAATTTTCAGTAAACAGCCTTTTTCTTCTTTTTTTTTTTTTTTTTTTTTTTTCCTGAGCAAAAATGATGCAGTAAACTTTTTATGACTGCTGGCCTTGTGAGGGTCTCACTTTCGCCATGAACAGAAGAGAAAATACAGTGTGGGCCATTTTATAAGGAGGTCAGCCTATATTAGACATGAAAGCTGAGGACAGAATGGAGAAAGGGTATATGGTCTTAAAGGAAATGTTTCTGGAAGCAATCCCATGTCTCTTCAGGCAAAGCTCTAAAACCAAGGTTATGGCACATGTAGTTCCTAGTAACTTCCAGCTCCCCCAAGAAAACAAAAGTTTTCAGTTGTGTAGAGATCAAAAGGTTGATGAACAGCAATGAGGCCAGGAAGAGGCTGAACAAAAGTTCATGCCACAGACAAAAACCAAAGTCTTCTCCTTAGACTTTGCATATAGAAGAGCTACTTACATCGGAGGAGCAGTTCTGAGATGTGCTATGGCTGTGAAGGCTTGCAAGGACTTTTTTTTCATGAACTTATGATAAGGAAGGGCATGCAATGGACTCCTTGTGACAGCAGCTGCACCCAATGGGATGTGCAAGGAATACTACAATCTCCTAGCTCATTTTTATTTACATATATTATATTTGTCTAATGAATATAATATATATATAATATATGGAAATAAAAAGGTGTAACACTTGTTACTCTCTTGTTAGGGCTATTTAAAGATGAAACTCTTGGAGGCTTAAAATGATCTTAAAATATTAAAGATTTTGGCAGCATCACTTTTAAGTGGTAATAACTACTTTGATTTGTTGTAAACAAACTAGATAGTCATTACATGATTTTGTGGACTTAATTCCCAGTGACTATGAAGGTTGCATTCATCTGCTTATCTTTGTAAAACACTCTGTTGCTGTCCCAAAAGATGCTAGAAGCCCCTGCTATTGATTTGAATTACAAAACCACAAAAATCAGATCTAATTTCCTCAGATAGTTTGCTGTTGTCACTGATACCACTGATTTCAGTGGCTGTGTCCCCAGTGCACTGCAGAGTCCAGGTGTCCTTCCAGCCTGCATTTGACACCTATATTATCCATGGTAGTCTTCCAAGAAGGACATTTGTGCCCAGCCAAGCGGTCATTTGCCACTGGACTAAGATAAAAGGATACACCTGGACTATGCTTCAAATGCCAAAGCCCATTCATGCACCAAGTGTGCCCCAGAGTGAGGTCTTACACCACTGAATGCGTGTGGGGTCTGTTCTGTATCTCCAGGAAGCTCCTGTGCTGTCGTGTGCCAAGCTGGAGCTCCGGCAGGCAAGCAGTGTGTCCAGTGACCACCTGACAGTATCACTGAGGCCTCTCTTACAAGACAGAATATGTGCCGCTGTAGCATTATTAATCAGAGTAAGGTTTTAGATTAATCAGAGTCTTGATTTTTTTTTTTTCCTTCTTTCTGAATTTTGCTTTGTCTGCAATATTTTAGCTCATATGCACCTGTTCAGGATGAAAGTCTGACCATTAAATCAAACCTTTGCAGAGAAGCACCTTAAATGCAACTGCCAGCACATATTGAATAAATTTTTAGAAATATCCTAGTTTATATAGAAGAGTATAACATCCTTTCAGGCACGTATGTTTTCTTCTGTGGCTCTTTCAAACTCCTTTCTATACAATTTTTCTTACTGCCATCATGCCTTTGTTTCCCCTTTCCATTTCTTTTTCAAACCATTTATACAGATCAAACATTTAATACTGTTACACTGATCCTGCAGTGTTAATCTGGGTAGATACATTCCTGGCTTCAAAATGAACAGGACCAGGCCCTGCTTCTTGTAGCCTGTCCTTCACTGCTAGTTACTAGGTATGTCCAGCACCTCTCATTCGTACATAGTCTCGCAGACTGAGGGAACAAAAGATGTGCAAGCCTGCAAAATTATAGATTTGGAAAATCTCCTTGAATACTCTTAATCTTGCATATCTTAATTGCTAGAATTTTAATCAGATATAATGAAACCTAATCATCTTGCTTTCTGTAGCGGATGCTTACATCCCTATGCTTATGTACATGAGTAGAGTTACTTCATGTGCATTGGCAAGCCCAGGTGATAATACCATACATAGTTTCTGCAGCTGAACTATAAGAAAGCAGTCTTATGTGACATTCAACTTTAAAAATCATAGGTGTCCCTTTGGGTGTTGGTTTGGTTTGGAGTTTTTTTCTAATATGCATAGAGCTCTTTGCTTGTTCACTTCTTTTCTTTCGGTTATAAATCCTTGTAGGATTTCCAACATATCTACAGTATTAATGTGGAAAGACTATTTTCATGCATTAACTTACTCCCACTTACATTTCTAATACTTTAGATACCAGTGTGTAATGTAACTGCTCGTTTATACGTTTTATTACACAACAGCATTACTGATGTCAGAACTTGTCCAGCTCTAGGAGGAATTCTGTTTTAAGTGATGCAGGGTATTTTCTTTACACTTGATTTTAATGTAGATTTCTTTTTATTAACACAGAAATAAATAGACCATGGTCCTGTAAATGGTTCTTTCAGGCAAAGTCAAAGTAAGGCTTTTTAAAAACAGAAGTGATGAAACCGTAGAGTAGCAGAAATAGGGAGTAATGGATGTCTCGTACTGTGAGAATTCTGGCAAATAGTCTGTCCTTGTACAAATCAGCTGAAACTAGGATTCACTTGTGAATTTCACAGTGAAATTTTATCTGCGTCATAAGCCTATGAAAAGGAGTGTTCTTACCCAGATTTTATCTCCATGTCTAATTCTTGTGTAGGCAAGAATCAGATTTAGGGCAAAGAAGCAGCCATACAAATCACATGTAAAGCATGTGGCTTGACATGCACATTAAAAAAATATCTGGATATTTGCATGTAGGGGTTATATTATTTTCTTAATTGCAGGAGCATGAGGAAGAAATGCAGTTGCACTCTTGTGTTCCCCCCTCCACTATACAGTGAGTTTGGTGTGTGTAAAAAAACATGTCCATAACATTCAATAACACTGAGTCTTTGACATGCTGCACAGTGACATAAATGTGCCTCGAGTTGACTTGAGGGCATCTCAGAGTGACAGTCCCCAGATGAGAGGATCGTCCATCAGCCTGTGGCTGAGGCCAGATTTGCCATTTTTTGTTTGGAAGCCCTTCTGGTTGCAGAACCCAGACCAGCAGTGGGTCACACACTCAGAGATGGCAACAGTTTTCAGACTTAACCAGCCTGCTTGCCTCAATGTAGAATGAAATGCCCCATGTCCCAAGATATCCAGCTGCTGTTTTCCCTTGCAGTGGGAATACACAACAATAAATACGTAGGCTGTTTATTTATTTCAAATAATTCAAACTAGGAAGAAGGGAACAGTCTTGCTTCTTTATCCATAGCAATTCATATGTCAAAAGGACAGCTTCTTGAACTGGCTAGAAATCATGTGAATTTTACCCTGTTCTGTGGCTTGCAAATGAAATACTGCCTGTAAAGATGATTTGGAATTAGATGAGTAATTTAATGAGGGACCAGCTGTTCCAGTATTCAGTGTTGAACATTTTACTCTTCTTTTTCCCTTTGCCAGTCAAAATGAATTTTCAGCTGATACATACTGCAGCGATTTCTATTTCTCAGCTCAGTTAATTATTTTTAAGTGTAATCTCCTGTTTCTAGTCAGCTTTGATTCTTTTTTGTTGTGGTGGCTAAATAAGGACTGGAGTTTTCCAAGATCTGACCCTACAAATTTGCATGTCCAGAACATAAAATGGAGCTTAACAATAAAAAAGAAAAAAAAAAAAAAACAAGAGATTAGTGCAGGTGAATTTATTTTTCTTTCATTCATGAAATGCCATGGCTCCTGTTCCAAACCCGCTTGGGTTTGGTCAGGCCCAAAGGATGAGAATCCTGACAAAAGCACCTATTTCAAATAAAACTCAAAAATACTCTTCCAACAGTGACAGCTCATTTCTCTTCAGAGTGATCATACTTAAGGATATAATTCAGGATTTAATGATATGAAAACAACTATAAAGATTCAGTGCACTCAGAAATGAATGAGTTAGATTTAAATGTTACTGTGTGCAGCTTCCTCTACTTTCCTGACAACCCTGTAAGCTGCCGCTCATGCCAGTTGTCCTGCTGAAACAGATGAAACCACTCACGTAAGGACATTTTTTTGGTAGGATTTCACCCTAATCTGGATGAAATATGTAATTTATCCAAGGTGTGACATTTGGCAGATGTATAAACTGAATACACAGAGCAAAATACAGAGGGTCTGTTGAAATTAAAAAATTGATGTCTCAACCTGAAAAAAAGCAACCAAAAACAAAACCAAGGAAAGGTCCTTATCTGAAATACTGCTTCGAGTACATGTGTGCAAATTGTCTGCCAGTGTTGTTATCTTGGGAAGAAAAAAAAATACAGTAACAAATCATCTGTTCAGCACATTGAAACTCTGATCCTGAAAACACGGGCAGATTTGTTTGAAATTAAGCCTGCACTTGGTTAATTTTAACTAAATTTCAGAATACAGGCAGTATCCTTCAAGAAAGTGGGACTGCTAATATGCTATAACCATACTTGAGCATGAACAATCTAGAAGCTCAAATTTAGTTTTCCCTAAGCACGTTATTTTAAAGATTCTACCAGTGCAGGTCCATGTTTATGTATTGGTAGTACTGATATGCAGAACAGATTTGGCTTTCTTCTGTTTCTTATTTTATTAAAGCGTTGCTCACTACTACATGAGTTATTTTTGTGAACTTGTCCTTCCATCTTGTTTTCATTTGTGCAGCCATAGTTTCCCTCAACATAGCTAACAGCTTTGCAATTTTAGTCCAAACTTCTGTTTGGTCAGTATTCTTTCAATTTAAGCTTAAAATATGTAAGAAAGCCTCTCATATAATGGGAAGACTTGCCATAAAAATGTATAAAGGTTTTCTTGGGTACATGTTTTCACATTTAATAAAAATGCAGTTTTCAGTTATAATTTGAAATGATCACTTTATAGCCACTATTTAATTTCTATGTGAAAAAGAAACTGAGGAAAAAAACTCCCTTTTATTTATTTGAATTCAGCATCATAAATGTATATTGAAAGACGTGGGTTTGGGAAAAACAGATCAAAATGAAATTTACTGCCTAGTTACAGCCGGACTTTTATGTTGAAAGCTCCTTCCACACCCCCAAAAGTGGATGGCTTAATGTATGACTTTGTAAGAGCCCAATTCACAAATGTAATTTTATTTGTCTATTGCATGTTTTCACAATATCTTGTGGGGGATTCAGGGTGCCCCTTAGCTGTGCAGGGTTCTGTGGTTGTATCTCTCAGAAGAGTAACCGAGTGGTCAAGCAGGCTTGTTCACAGGATCTAGTAATTAAGGACTGGCGATTAATATCCACCAGTGTGCGCTCAGAAACAAGGTATTCGTACGCTACCTCGCTGTTCTCTCGAGAACTTGGACAATTCTTCTTGCAGTTAGGTATGGGGATCCTTCAAGACTTTACAATGCTGAGACAAGAAGAATAATTTTGCTTAGAGAAAACTCTGGCAGTTTAGCACCAGTTTTCATAGAGAATCAGCATAAAACATGGGGATTTTTGAAAGGTGATGCCTTTTCTCAATACCCTGGGTGTACCAGGAAATAGACCATACAATTTAGAAGTTTGGTCTGTTACAGAGATATATACAGTTCCTCAAATTAGGAGGGAATTATAACAATAACCGTGGCCAAACCTATGTTTGTCCCTGTAGAGTGAAATCATCAGCAATCGCTTTTGATGGGAAGAATTATTGCTATGGAACAACTGCTCCAATCCTTGAGGAGCCAAATTATCAACTGGATGAACTGGATATTTGTAGGTTTCATTTCTGTTGTTTCATCTTCATATTTTTTTCTCTCTTATTTGGATTTTCCTAATAAATGTACTGTCTCAGATCTCTGCACAAAAATAAGATCCAATAAATGTACAGAAAGTTATTCAAATCTCTATCTAAAGCCCTACTGCAGAGAGTTTATTTCATTAGAGACATTGAGCTTAACAAGAAATGTGGAGTGGCAGTGCAGCATCCTGAGAGCTCTTACTGTTCAGGATTAGGAAAGTTAGCCTCTCACAGACTCACATTAGACAAGATGATTTCTAGCAGTGACATAAAGCAGCTTGAAACAAAAGCTGATATTTACCATGCAGATTGGAAGGAAATAAAATTCAAACAGATGATCTGTAATTGAAGCAGAGTTTTTACTGGCATAGCTTGGAAAGTACGTTACTGATAACAAGCTTGTTATCAGCAAAACTGGTAGTTAGGGTTCAATAGCTGCTCTCTTTTTTAAAGCAGAGGTGCATCCTGATCCTGCAGAATCTGCAATCCCCAGCAGAAAGGCTGGTCTTTTTGATTCAGGCAGGTTGTGGACCAGGGGCTGCGCTATCCACCAGCCACACCTTTTGTTACACATGAGCAAAGTGCGAATGCCCTTCCAGTGGGTGTCAAAGTCCATCTGTAACAGGAGCATAGAGTGTGTCCAACAGCTTAGCAGAAAAGCAAAGCCGTGTTTGCTAAATTGTTGTCAATAAACATAATGTTCAAAAGCAAGTATAAGTTGTTCCCCAGTCTATTTTAATTTTTCTGATTAACTTGTAGCTTTGATTTGATTTACATTAATGATTACATTAATTTACATTAATGAGTACATTGACGGTTAAGGAAGAGAATACAAGTTCCTAAACTAAGGCTAAAATACAGACATGGAATAGTGGCACGAGTAAAGTGGAAGCTGGAGCTTTCTGTTAGTTGAGAAGCAAGTAAATTTTTATTATCCATAAAATAAACTTTTTAGCCTTATAGTGGCTATTTGAGTAGCGTGACTTAAAATGCTGTATATGCTTAGAGGCCAATTTTGAGGGCTTTTTTTTTGTGGCAAGTATCCCCTTGCAAAAATGTTGCAGTGCATCTATTTCGTGCATGTTTGCCTAAAAACACAAAAACAAATAGATTTTTTCTATGGATTGCTGTATATGCATCTGGCAAACACTTGTTTATGGTGGGAAGAGGAGGAGGGTTTGATAGCTGGTGGGTTAGCATATTTATGTGAATTACTTAAAGCATTGGTAAACTATTGTCAACTTTGTTCACATTGCACAAGATACTCTGTGTAGTCTACTGCTGGCATTATAACCTCAGTGATCCACGCATATTCTGTAAATTCCTGTAGGTTTTGTGTAAGAAGCCTTGTCACCATTGCTTACTACTGTAAATTGTTTTGAAGCAAGAGGTGGCGTTTGATTGTACAGCCATGTGTATTTTATACTACAGCAGTACTTGTTCTCAAAACTTGCTGTTCACATATAGGTAAAAGGTTTGTTAAGCACGCTTAGTGGTTTCAGAATTTATTTCAAACAGCAGCTATATAAGCCATTTGCAGGACTATTAAATGTAAGAGAATTCAACCCAGCTCATACCCTTTCGGGGGCTGGATTTTAGCAGACAACAGGCAGCTGCAGGTTAGCACATTTTGTGGCTCCATGCCGGATATGCAGTGTGTGCTTTTCAACTGCATCAGTGCCAGGACAGAAACCCATCTCTAAGGGTATGCAAGGGATAAAGCACTGCCTTTGTATTGTGTCCTTGTCCCCAGCCACCACAGGTTTTATGTGTGGCAGTGTTTTAAGGAGAATTTAATTCTTTGTCTGTTTATGGAGATAGAAAAATAATCCGAATTCTTGGACGCTGGATTATTTTTTATTACTATTTTATGATATACAACAAAGACCTGAAAATATGTGTGTGTTCTTTGCTGGTTTCTGACATTCAAGTCCTGTCTAAACTGAAAGACAGTAATGAGAAAAGTGAAAAAAGTGGGAAAGTTGAAGGGGATAATTACTTTGATTATTTTAAATTCTGTGTTTTACATGTTTTTATTGATTGTTTAAATGTGTAGGTTAATATTTTGAATAAAGGCAGTCTTTGTTAATGACTTTGCACCTTCACCCTTTCACAGTGAGTACTTTCAATAAATGTTCCTGATGCTTCCAAGCCAGTGTGTAGATAAATTCCCTCTACTTCTAAGATCAGAAAAAAGTTTCTACTGATTATTTCAGCCCTTTAAAAAGAAAACAACATGGGAATCCCATAATCTCAAGTATTTGCAGGTCACATCTGAATGATTAGGCAGGTGTATATTAGAAAAAGAATGACTTTCAATATCAGAAATGAAACTAATGTTCGCACTCCGGTCTCTGGAAGTAAAGAAAACCTCAGTAGTTTTCCAAACGAGCACGAATTAAATTTGTCAATATAAATATTAACATGGAAAACACATTTAAAACTTGATACTGCCTCTGACCTTAAGCATTAATACTGATAATACTGGGGGTCTCACAAATGTTGTGTATTTCCGAACACCCGTATTTCTCCTTCATGTGTGCTTCACTATCAGCATCTACTGTAGTGAGTGAATACATGCCATGCCAAAATTGCTCAAAAGCATAGAGATAAAAAATTCCCACAACATCATAAATACACTGACATCTGTGCGTGTTGATCTGATTTACATTAATGATAATGCAATGATAATTGCGATGAGTAACCACTCCAACTGTAAATTTCTCCGGACCTTATTTGAAACATTTAAAAGCAGCCTCTGGGATGGGTTCAGAAGGGCAGTAGTCTGTGCTGATGAAAGGTCCAACATGCTGCCCAGCTCATAAAACCAAGGTCATAAAATCAAGTCTCACTGTTTTATCTTTTAAAAGATCCTTGCGAGACTTGTGAGCTTGCACGGATTGTGTGGGTCCCTAACCAAAAAGTATTATCTGGTTTGAAGCCTCAGACAAGGCTGACAGCCTGTGTTTTGTCATGGTAATACATTCTACCACATCAGGCATGTTTCTGCTCCAGACTGTGGCCTGATTCATCCTACCTTAGTTTCAGCTGCCTAAAAATTACCAGCCTATGTCTATTCTGTAAGTCAGAGGTGGAACAGAAGAGGATATGCCTCTGGAAGATTTCCCTCTCCACTGGTGAAACCTGCATGCTTTTAACTGCCTACAATTAGTTGGAATGAATCCAAGGCTTTATATTTAGCTTCACATCACTGTACACAAAGGTATCAGTCACACTCTCACTCTTTGCCTGCACTGATTCATTCATTGAAAGCAACACATGACGAAACCATTGCACAGATGAATCAACACCAGACATAGCATATGATGCTTTTAAATTAAGCCCCTGTGAGATTGTAACAAAGATTCTAATGTTCATACATTTCATGGGATGGCTAAAGATTCCTTTCCTGGGAGCTTTAAGGAATAAATTTAGAAGATCCTCAGTTAGGACTGTAAGAATACAGGTAGTAATGGCAGTTTATGGTGGGAATTTTTTGTAAACGTTCAGTACATCTATATGATTTCACATGCTGGTTTGGAAACGAGATCTTTGTGTCAGTGTTACTGTGGGTTAGCAAAGTAAATTTACAGCAGGTTCCACCTCAGGCTTTCACTGAACATCTACATTATTCTAGTTTAACTTGATTACATTTCTTCATTAACTGCTGGTATGAAATCATAAGAGCAGTTGTACCGATTCTTGCTGAAAGCTGAGGAACAGTTGAAGATTAAAACTTGCAAACTTGCACCTTGTCACCTTTACGAAGAGTCCACATTCTCACAGCTGGGCCTGAGACAGCAGCTGAAGTTGCCATATAACTTCATCACACAAAAGTGGGTGTAATTTTTTTTTTGTGAGTTTTAACAGGAGCGGTATTGATAGATTTGCTTTATTTCCCAAGTTGTAAGTCATTCTGTGTTGAAAATTATACACATCTGGTGTAGCTATGAATAGAAGAATTGAGGAATTTTTTTTACGATATGCTAGTACAATCCCTGCTTTGCTGTTCAATATTTCGAGTGCTGAACTTGACCAAAACTTTACGTTCATGGATTATCTTAGCCTCATCTCTGCGTGAAGATGGGTGTGAACTTCCAGTGACTGACTGGGTTCTCAGTGAATTCTGGGACACAGGTAAACAGTTGCAGTGGGGAAAACTGCTGTGGCAGCCACTTTTCACTTTTTGACAACTTTTCAGATGGATAAAGCCATTCTGTCTGTTGTCTGACACTCATCCAGGTTTCTCAGTGGATCACCATGTTCTTGAGTAACTTGATGGGTGTTGTCATCTAGTGGAGGAAAGGTGAGCAAGCTCACCACCCAAGAAAAGTAGATATGTATCTTCCCCAGAAATCATTTATTTTTAGTACTTAACTTTCCATTAACATTGGCATCTTCAGTTGCTATTTTGCCATTCAGTATCTCAAGGTGGTATGAGCAAAAATTTATGAGCATATACAATTTACAACAAATACAGGCTTGTATCATGCCTTTGTAATTTTCTTCAGCTTCAGTGTCTATAAGCTACAAGTAACTTCTTCCCTCTTGGAGTGTTCTTTACTACAAATACAAATATTTACTTTCAAAATAGCAGCTGATGGCTTCATTCATGCTGGCTGTTTTGAATCTTCTGGGCCTAATCTTTATGTTTTTCCCAGGTGAAAATGCCATAGGATACTTACCAGACATAAGCACAATGACATGTCGCTGCAGTGCATGCCATCTCTTAGCCTCTCTCTTAACACGTACTTGCATGCTGGAAATTTAGAAATGCTGCTGTATAAATTGCTACATGGTTTACCCAATACAAGTGTTTTTCTGCATCCCTTTTTTGCTCTAAATTTCAATTAACTTGAAAGTTAGTGATGGCTTGAAAGGGGGTTTTGGAGCACAAAGGATGCAGGGATCAACTCTTCGGTAGTTTACAGACTGCTGTAAATTCATGTCTTCTCAGCAAAGAAACGTAGCGTTTTAGCAGTAACTTCCTAGTAAAAACACTGAGCGTGCTTATCACTTTTAAGATTTTAAGGACTGTGTAATTGTATCTCATTTAATTTTGACACTTAACCAGTAATATTCAATGAGGTATGAACGTCAGTTATATCTACATGTTCAACCAATGCAGCACTGAAAGTTGAACAGCCATGTTTTAGTATTGCAGTTACACAAGAAACCAGTTTTCAAGGAGTTCTGTTTTGATTTTGCTTCTTTAACTTGTTTTCACCACAGAAGTATTTTTCTACATGGTCACCTGAGGCTTCCTTTCACCAAGCAAAACATTCTGTAGCCTTCTGCACTGTGAAGGGGCCTTGCGCTTGCCCAGCAAATCAGCAGAAATTCCATGCAAGCCATAAAATCCTCTTATGTTATCTGTGTTTATGTAATTAAAGCAATTGGGGATAGGAGCTTCAGGAATAACAAGGCCTCTCTACCTTCCATTTTACTCTCTGTCTGTACTTCACAGGGATTCAAGAGTTCTTTTTTTCAAGGCTCAGCTGTGTCTCTGAACCAGTGCAGTCTAAGCCTCCTGTGTGATTCAGTTTATGGAGATAGCATTGGAGCATGAAGATTTACATGTGGTAGCAAGGAGTAATACATGTTTCTGTGGACATGGGCACTTGCAAACAAGTCTGATACCTAGAATTTAAAAAAATAACATCAAGATGGTACCGGTAGATCAGACTCTCTACTATAGTGGGGTTTTTTTTAGCTTTTGTCATTTGTATTTTATTTTGCAGGAGAGGAGTTGGGGAATCTCAGATCACATGGGGAATTTTAGAAGTGTATCACTCAACAATCATTTTATAAAGTCTAACTTCAAAATGCACTATGATTTATTACAAAAATATATTTTCTTCTGTTTGCCAACATGGTTGTTCCATTTGTGGTAAGTTAAACTCAGCAGTTAATTTGTTGCACTGCCTAGCTGCATGAATTCATCCAGTGTACATATGTACCTGTGCAGCATTACTTTGGGTTTTGTATTTGAATTTGCAGTATTGATTATTATTTTTGTATTTTACTTTGCTTCTGTTATTGGAATTGTAGTAAACATAATTTATACATATGATTTTACAACTGTTTTGCAACTGAAAAGTCTTCTTTAAATTGTAAAGTTTTATTGATGCTCATTAAAATGTATAAGAATTATATTAATAACTGTTCTGTGTTTGATGTTCTCTGTACATAAATATTTGTCTATTTATCTGTTTAATGGTGCTCGTGTCTTGCAATTTTGGATACATTTTAGAATAAAGTTTCATTTTACAAGAATTAGTTGTATTTTCACAAGCGGTGTCAAGCCCCCCCCCCCTTTTTTCCCATTAATAACTAGGGTTATGGAAGAACCATACGAATCTGAAACATTTATAACTTCACAGAGTAATACCTTTGTTTCAAGAATATGGAGATATACAGTCTACAAAGATGCACAGCTCTACAGTGTAGTTGATTTACTGCAGTAAGTGACATCTGTATTTAAAACATCACCAAAAAGATCCATTTTGGAGTTATGTCTTGTAGCTGCTGACTCCATTGGTAAAAAGAGATTATGAAGGTGTTAACAGTATCACAATTAGCACATTAGTCTCTTATTTTCCAAGGAACATTAAAGCTTTATAGTCATGCATTCATCTGTTTAAATATAGAAGAAATTTTGGTAGAAACACAAAAACTAATTCTAGATGATGGCCTTCTGTAGAATTTTGATTCTTTGCTAACCCCTTGTTCAATACCATTTCTCAGGATAAATTCTAGCTCAGATGAAATGCAGGTCTGGATCAGTTACACTACTAGCTAGGTGGGCTGCTAGCTGGCTGGCTGCTGCAGTACTTGCTAGCTCTGATGACTTTACAGAAGATTTAATCACATCTAATACTGAGCTCATCTTTTATTAATAAAATACCTTACCTATTCCAGCACAGTTCCTCTTCAGGCATTGCACTGTGTCTTGTTCTTCACAGTGCTCATGAGATACGCTGCTGTGCTGCACAAATCTTTTTAAGTTATGTTGGTTCAATTAATTACAAATGCATGTTATTAGAAGATTATAACCTAACATTCATTCTGGTTTTTCGCTTTATTTAAAACAGTACTGCACCTGTTGTTGCTGCTGTTTTTACGATTTCAGTTCAGCAGGAGAAGCTGCAGGCCATTAAGTGGGAATCATTTATTGACAAAAACTTTTTATAACTGCATTAAGCAAGCAACAGTGCTGAAGGGATGTCAATTTCTTAGTCAGTTAACCAAACTTTTAAAGCTGAGCTCACTCTAATCCACCACCAGTTCTCATTTCACAATAACAGTTTCAGCAAAGCTGGTGACTGAGTGATGTATGGGTTTGGATGTAAGGCATCCCCCATCTACCTTTAACCATTTGTTCACAGTGGGCATCAATAATGAGAAATCC
Source organism: Psittacula echo (assembly GCF_963264785.1). Classification (NCBI taxonomy): domain Eukaryota; kingdom Metazoa; phylum Chordata; class Aves; order Psittaciformes; family Psittacidae; genus Psittacula; species Psittacula echo. The sequence goes on along the minus strand of NC_137742.1, from coordinate 75,268,689 downwards.
GATGGTTCACAAAGATGCTTCCTGAAGACTGCCTAAGCCACATAGTGTTGGTCCAGCTACCTTCAGCTGGTGGTGATGCCAGAAGTGGTGGTACACGCTACTGTGCCACAAAAGGTACTTTTCAACTCAAAACCATTGAAAAGCACAGATTCTCTTCTGGGAGAAATTAAATTACTTGGGCCAGTTGTGAGAGGAGAACAATACTGATGTTGCAAGTATTTTCTGAAGACAAATACATTGAAGAATGTTAAATAGTGTTACTACAGTGGAGACTGTGAAGCTAAAGGAGTACATATAATGACTGCAGAGAAAGGAGTCACTGAAGCCAACTGGAAGACTTGCATTAGTCTGTTAACTCAGCCGGCAGGGTCCAGGAAGAGGAGCTGGAGGGCAGGAGAAACACAGCTTACAAAAGCTGAGGCTGTCCTCGGAAAAGGACATCTTAGGCTGCAAGTTCATCGCCTCACTCTCCAGGTGTTTTTGCCAAGTGTCCAAAGCAGCGTAAACCATATGCATTGTTCATTTGGATCCTGGGGGGCCATTCCTGTTCTGGAAGTGCAGCTGCTGCTTCTACCGGACATATTTTGAATGATATCCTTCCCTTAGAAATTAATAGGTATGCTTCTCAAATACCAGCTTTCCCTTACCCCAACGGAAACTAGAGGCTACCTTTTCTGCTTCTCCAAAACTCCTCCATACAGCCCAAGAGAGGTCTGCTGATCACTCATCCCAAGCATGTACTCCTCCACATAATTCAGAAAGTTTCAGATATGAGTAGATTGAGATTTGACTTTTAAATCTCTATGATACTAACAGCTCTGTAAAACCTAATCTTACAGTAGATAACATGTATTATAGGCCAAACACTGATCACTGGGACTATGTGAAATGGAGATTAAAGTTACCTATGAAAGAATGAAAAATAAGCATTATCTTTGAGAAAGCCTGGTCAATGAGCAGGACAAGGTAAACCTGAAAACGCATTTACAAAGTACTGGCCTAGGAAGGCAAAACAAGTTTCTGGTTTTGTTTTTGCTTGTTTAGGGTTGGTTTGTTGTTGTTGTTGTTGGTTTTTTTAATAGGAAAATGTTTAGTTCTCTTTAAAGACTCTTCCTTCTGACATCCAGGATCCATGGTGTGAGAAGTTGATACCTGAGGTTTTGTCATCTGGACTGAGCAGGCAAGTAAGGAGAAAATACTGGTTGCATACTGTTTAGAAATCCTGCTCAGGCAGCAAGACTGAGGTATGCTGCTGCCACTTCTGAGAAAGCCTTGCCTGCACTGAAGCCAGTCAAAAAAGGAAAGAGAAATCAGTACAGACATATTTCCTGAAGCAACAGAATAGAAATAAATCTAGAGACTAGCATAGCATGCTGAGTTTCTCTGCAATGTAACTACTGTGATGGCACAGCAATCCTGTCTCTCGCTAAGAGTATGTGACAATGAAACAGAGATCTTGCTATAGTGCAATGACAGTAACAGGTCATGTGGGAAGAAAATCACTAGTGCACTGAGAAACTCTTATCTTGGTGAGGCAGACTGGTTGAAATTCAGATTTTCCTGGCTGTTACAGGTTAAAGCTGGATCTTCAGCAATGTTAAAATGAACATATATTCATTATATAAATTCACTGCTGTATGTTTTTTAATAAACGTGTCATTAGAACGGTAGGTAACAAGTCATAGTTCAACGGTAAAAAGAGGAAAGGCTGTAAGGAAAGCCTACAAATAGTTTTGCTGTTCTGTTGAAAACCATGCTGTTTACAGGGGCTGAAAATTGCACACAGTCAAATACAAGCTTTGGAGTCTTTCATTAAAGACCATTTACAAGTTACACACTGCTATGTCAAAGCAACACGCCTGCTCCACCAACCAGCCCTGCCTCCACAGCTGACAAGGCCAGGCAGCGAGCATCTACAAACTGCCTTCTCCACATGGCTGAGCCTTCAATAGCAGTTATGTGTGGCAGTAGTCAAACACCAACATTCCTAACTGATTCAAAAGCAATTGCTCTATTCTTCCTACTCCTTCCCTGTTCAAGGCTGGGTTGGCCAGGGCTTGGAGCAACCTGGTCTAGTGGAAGGTATCCCTGCCTGTGGCAAGGGTTGGAACTGGATGAGCTTTATGGTACTGTTATAAAAATTCAGTCTTAGCCATGACTGATTCCAAATATTTTACTTAGATTGTTAAGGGTAAGAGGCAATAAGCAAGCAGCGCTGGGTGCGCAGGGGAGTCTCCGCTCCACCAAAGACGCACACCACAGTGTCGTTTCCCGTGACATTTATCCTCTAAAGTTAACACGCCTATACATATTCATGATCTATCCCCGCTTCATATTATAATGAGCTAAAAGGTCCTTTGCACATGCGCAGTGCCTCCCCGTGGTCGTGGGCGAGGGTCTCAGGATGAAGTAAATGAGTCTTCCTCTTGTGAGTAGGGGTCTTCCAAGATGAAGTAAACGAGTCTTCCTCTTCTTAAACTTTTCACCTTTGGCACAGTTGGATGCCCCAGTGGTTACACAATTAGCTGAAACCAACCGTATCTGTGATTCTTCTGTTAACTAGCAAAGATTTAGAACAGGGTGACCTTCCTGCAAAATTTATTGCAGGAAAGGGCAAGCAAGGAGTATCTCAAGCTAGCAAATGTTTGGAAGGCTCTGTCTGATAAGTAGAAAGGATGGTGTGAAATGCTATACTTTAGAAAAACAATTAACTCATGTTTAGTGGGGGCCCCTAAATTTCACAGACTTAAGTACTTTATTTTTCCCAGGCACTAGAGTTTCTTATATCAAGTCCTCTGTATCAGTTTGACACTTACACACAACTTAAATTCATTCACTCAATATCAATATTACAAAACCTACAGCCATATAATACACAAACTTTACTTGATCAGCAAATTAAACATTTAAGTTTATTACAGTCCCTTCCAATCCAAACCATGCTATGCTTCTATGATTCTTCAGCAGTGCTTGCATTTTCATGGTTTGAAAAAGTGTCAATATCCTGCAGTATGTCACCAGCCATGTGAAGAGGACTAGGTAACAGAAGGAGCCCTCAATGAGGTCTCCAGTTAACTCCTCCAGGAATACGTGACCAGGGCCATAGCCACAGCCACCAAGGAAGGTGTCAACACATGTACCAACAGTGGCAGTGGTTCACCAGGCCATGGCACCTTCCCCACTTGGAGATGGGAACGTGTCTACCCTGGGACTATCTGCAAGGCTCTCAAGTTGGTGACGGGAAAAAGGGAAAAATAAATCCGAGCCCGATTATAAAAATTTCAGTGGCAAAGCGCACACCGAGAGCCGCCGGCAGCCCCTGCATAGGCACCTGGCTGCCGCGCCACCATGGCGGCTGGCAGCAGACCATGAGGAGCTGCGGGGATGGGAACGGGGCCGCCCTCCTCGCCCCTGCGGGACCACGTTCGCTTCGCGGTGCAGCCGTCCGCGCCCAGCCACCCGTTTGCCCGCAGCCGCACGGCTCCTTCCCGCCCCCCCGCAGCGGCTCATCCCCCGCCGGAGGCGGCGATTCCACCAGCCCTGGGCAGGTCCCGCCCCAGTCCGCTAGGCAGCAGAGGAGCCGGGGCAGGGCTGTCTCTCCGTGTCCAGCGGGAGGTTCGGCCGCCCCTGCCCGCCCTCACCCGCGGCGCCATGGAAGGGCGCGGGGCGGCTGGGTGCAGCGATGTTTGCATGTGCCAGGCCGTGTTCCCGGCCCACGCCGACCACCGCGGCGAGCTGAGCGCTGGGCAGCTACTCAAGTGGATGGACGCCACTGCCTGCCTCGCAGGTAGAGGGACTGCGGCGGGCGGGAGCGTCGCTTCTGGCTTCCCCGTCTCTCTTCAGAAGTGCGCCTTGAGCTGGTCGGCTGTGTGGGGACAGACAGCGTCGTGCTAGAAAAACGGTAGCACCGTCCCCGCATTTGCCCATGACAGGCTAGGAGGAGGTGGAAATTTGCCCTTGGAGAGGCTGAGGGGAGGGTTGAGGGAAAGTTTAAGTCGCGGGAAGCATGTGAGATGCGGGGGTTTAGATTAGGAACAGGCATCAGGGGAGTGAGAAAGCCCGTAGAGCTGGATAGGAGTGTCAGATCTTAGCGGGTGACAGGCGGCTAGAATGAGAATTAAAGACCACAGGAGCTGAGGGGAAAAAAGGATGAACAAAAGAAAAACACTAGAAGAAAGAAAAGTACTAATTTAAAAACATTGACACACAGGTGGAAAAAAAACTATGCAACATAAACAACCACAAATCCAACCAACAGGCAGAGCACTCTGTGTCTTGTGTAGCTCAGCTTAGAAAACTTTTTAAATCTCCTCGGCTAACTTGTGGAAGCAAAAGCCACATCTAAAGCCCTAAGAAAACCCAAGTGTGTGCTGTCTCTGCTGTCAGTGAACCCCATTTCCAAGTACAACTGCATATATCAGCAGCCTATAAGGAGTCTTGCAGAGAATACCGGGTGTGTTTGGAGAACTCAAGTCTCCATGTGATGCAGTGACCACGGTGAGCTCACTGCACAGTCCCACTCGACCTCTACAGAGTTTGGATCCTGGAGAGTTTGTCCCACGCAGCAATGTATCTGGCATGTACCGACTTTCACGATATGATTGTGTATTTTTTTTATTCTAGTACCGAACCATTTGGTTTTGGCCCTTCAGTGATTAAGCCTGTAAGAGTGCTCTCTGTGGAGGGACTGAGCTGATTTCCACAAGCCTTGAACTCAAGCCACAGCTCTGAAGTAGCAGAGCCCCAGCTGCTACAGCAGTTCATCCTTGCTCCCTTGGACCTTGTTTAAGCTGTGATGATCTTCATCAGCTGTGAATCTGTCACCAGAGCTCACTTTCATAATTGCTTTTACTTGGTTAGGCTTAGGGCAGCAGCAGTCATTCATGCCTCAGGGTTAATTCTGTGGCACACAAGGGGATCTCAACATGTTCTTTTCTTAGTTTACTTTTTGTGTCACAGTGAAACTCAACATGCCAGGCAGATTTGTTTGGCTTTACCATCTCTCAATCGCATTAGTGCCAGCTGATGCAGTTGCAAGTGCCTGGGATTTGCACCTTCCTCCTTTCATTTTCATACCCTGCTTTACGTGTGCTGCAGCCAGTACATGGCTGGCTTCTTCCTTACTTTTGAGGCTATTTATAACTATCGCTTACTCATCATCTTATATTACCTGTTGCAGTGACAAGTCCACCTTCTTGGTCATCTGTGACCTCTTCCATTTCATCCCAGTTTGCTAGTTTGCTGTGTTTCTAGTAAGTGCCTTTTTGTGTTTTACACTTGTATTTTCAAAAGGAACTCCTCACATACTGATGCAACTCCTGACCATTCTCCAGTTCCTCCAAGCATTTGCTTGCGATGCTCACTAAAAATACTGGACTGTTTGGGTGTGAGAACTCCTGCCTGTTGGGCAGTGCTGTTTTCTAGCTTTAATGCTAGTCCTCTGTTTTGCCTTTTACTTGTGGAACTTTTTGGAGCAGGGCTTCCCTGTGTTTATACAGCTCCTAGTGTTCCCCAGAGGAGATTTAGCCTCTGACTTGGAACTCTGGCTGCTATGGTCAGATAAATAATAAATCACAATAACTTGCTGTAAAAAGGTAACTATTGGCCTATTAAATATTAACAGTAAAGATGTTTAGCTCTTGCAGATTAACTTCCAGATTAGCAAATAGAGTGCATTGTTTTTCATAGTCAAATGCCTCCTAGGAGATGAAGAATGCAATTCATATTTTGGTAAAATTATTTTAAATTAAATAAGCAGATTTGATTTTTTTTTTTTAATTCTTGTATTTGTATTTCTTGTTTGTATTTCTGTAATTCCTGTATTTTTAGTACAGCACTGAGGATGCACTTACCTGCTCTCCACTGCTGTGACCATGCTAATAAACCAGTAGATCTCCCTCCTGTGTCTGAGAGTCTTCAACTGATGTGAAACTTCCACACTGGTTTAACACAGCCAATATTCCTGACATCTTGTGTTGAGGGAGATTGCCAAGGTTTCTTTAGGCGTGCTATGTGACTCTTTTTGTTCTGTAAGATGCTTATTGATGCTGTGTTACCAGAATGTTCATTTTTACAGACAGACCTTAGAGCTTTTCAAACTGAGAAGGAACATTATCATCAGTTAGCCTCATCTGATTTCATGATAACTATTGACTTAGCTTTTCTTTTTCTAAGAGGCCTACTGCAGGCTTGCATTAAGGTGATCAAAAGAAGTGGGATCTATTGTGTTTCATCTCTGTCTCTTGTGCAAAAGTATATAGGTGAATAGCTTGCTGCAAACAATGTGGTAACTGTGTGTCCCTGTGTCTCTTTTGAAGCTGAGAAACATGCTGGTGTTTCTTGTGTGACTGCATCTATGGATGACATACAGTTTGAAGAGGCTGCCAGGTACAAAACCAGCTAACATCAGTCAAATGATTTTATTCTAGAGATTCTTATTTGGCAGAGATAAACTGAGGCATTATAAAATCTGAGATAGCAGGCGAGTGGCCTCCCTGGAGTCCCGGGGCTATATCTCAAAACTGCTCTTTTCTATCTATGATAGCCTGGCCCACCTGGAAAAGAGCTCAGTTTCACACATAAAAAATAAACTGCAGTTACTTTGGCTTGACAGTCTAGATGCCACGTAAGAAACTGATTGACAAGTGATCTTTGGCTCTAGTTAAAGGCAGTGCTGCAGTCTGTTACTTATCTCTGTTAAATAAGGAATACATGCCTATAACAGTTATTGTGTGATTTTTTTTCTTCTGTTGCAGATGCTCTTTCAGTTTATTTCTTAACATCTCTTTCAGCTCTTTTAGAAAAACGTGTGCATGTAACAAAACAAAAATATTTTGCATTTGTGATCACTGAATATTGACAGAGTCAATGTCCTGCTTTCAGCTGGGACAGTTGTTTTTCTTCCTAGTAGCTGGTGCAATGCTGTGTTTTGGATTTAGTCTGACAACAATGCTGGTAACCTTGATGGTCTGACAACAATGCTGGTAACTGATGTTTTAGTTGTTGCTCAGTAGCACTTACCCTGATGAAGGACTGTTCAGTCTCATGCTCTGCCAGGAGGGGCACAAGAAGATGGGAGGGAGCAGAGACAGGACAGCTGATCCCAACTATCTAAAGGGATTTTCCGTTCCACAGAATACTATGCTGAGTATAGGAACTGGGGAAGTGGTAGGTATCTGCTGGAGGACAGAGTGAGCATCAGTCACAGGATTGTGAGCAATTGTATTGTGCATCGTTTGTTTTTTCTGAATTTGTCCTTATTTTTTTTCCGGTCATTCCCTGTTGTCGTGGTTTAAGATGGTGACTCAGAACCACACAGTCAGTCACTCTCTCCCCCCCAGCTTCATCCCCCAGCTCCTGGTGGGATGAGGAGGAGAATTGAAAGAATGTAACTCCCATGGGTTGAGATAACAGTCCAGTAACTAAGGTATAACACAAATCACTACTGCTGCCACCAATAATAATAATGATAAGGGAAATAAGAGGAGAGAATACAGTTGCTCACCACCCGCTGACTGGTACTCAGCCCAACCCAAGCAGCTATCTGGGCCTTCTGGGTGACCTCCGCCAGTCTTTATACTGAGCATGATGTGCCGGGGTATGGAATACCCCTTTGGGTAGTTTGGGTCAGGTGTCCTGTCTGTGCTTCCTCCCGGCTTCCTGTGCCCCTCTTCACTGACAGAGCGTGAAAGACTGAACAGTCCCTGATCAGGATAAGAATTACTTAGCAACAACTAAAACATTGGTGTGTTATCAGCATTGTTCTCAGACTAAAGCCAAAAGACGAACACTGCACCAGCTACTAAGAAGGAGAAAAATAACTGTTACAGCTGAACCCAGGACACCTATTACTATTATAAATATTTTTATTGTTGTTATAATTTCTATTATTATTAGATTTTACTTAATTTCAGTTATTAAACTGTTCTCATCTCAACACATGTATTTGATCTTCTTCTGATTCTCCTCCCCATCCCACCCGGAGCATGAGTGAGAGAGCAGCTGCATGGTACTTACTGCTAGCTGGGCTTAAACTACAGGAGTCTACAAGATAATACAGGACTTCTGTTTTAACCATTTTTCATTATTCTCCAAAGGATAAAAGACACTGTAAGAGGAAATTGCATGTTTATTCCTAAGCCATATCTTTAGAGAAACTTAAAGCCATCACTTTGTAGGTTTTACCTATTTTTACACCTTGCAATCTGGAAATCAGTGAGTGCTTAGATGGAATGAGCCTGTGGGTTACACTGATGAACATGCATGCAGTTGTCCTGACTGAACCAAACAATGCTGGCTGTTGGATGTACAGCTGATGTCAATTTAAAACTGTTTGCAGCGCAGGAGTTTAAAACAGTTCTGAACAGCAGATTTTTAGACTAGTGGCCATTAGGATGAGAACTAGAACTAGTAACAAAGAAGTGAACATTGTCATTCTTAGTCTAGAACTCCAGAGAGTTTTTTGGTCAGGTTTACGAAATTAAAGTGTTTGTCCTGCATGTAATTCATTTCTGGTTTTTTGGAGTTTTTATTTATCCTTAGGAAAAAAATCCTCTCTGTGAAAACTGTAATCAGAGAGTCCTACAAATGAATTCAGGCATAATATTTCAGGCATAATATTTCAGACTTCAGTAGCTTCAGCACAATTTTCTCTCTTGCTTCCAAGATCAGAGCAGAGCTTCAAAAGTATAATGAAAATACTTTTCCTTCCAAATTTGTTTCCAAATATGTCTCTAGTCCTCCTTCCTCTTGTGGTACCAATTTTTCATTTTTAACACGAATTCAGGCTCAAGCCTAGTAACTGTGAAATGATTTCAGTAATTGTTTTTCAGGCTCAGGTTATCTCTAACATTCCTATTGTAGTTTACTGTGTAATTTCCAAAATTTTGCCAGATCATTTTGATTATACAAACATCTTGCATAAATAAGAGAGCTCTTGTATCTCACTCTAAATTAAAAGATGTTTTGTAAGTTACCTACTACAAGGTTTCATTTACCTAACTCAGGTTACCAAATGTTCTGTAAGGATTAACTTTTCTGTGCATATTTGTTTTCGGTTGACATGGAAACAGATATTTCCACAAATCTCTTTATTGCAAACCTCAATTTTATGCCATAATAACAAATAAACACCTCTTCCTTGTTGTTTTAGTATGCAGCAGTTCAGTGGTAGTAAGAACATCTGATTTTAAATTAAATGTATTTAAATTTTGTTAGTGCTCCATATGTGAATAATATTCAGTCAGTCTGTTACATTTTAAAAGCTTTCTGCTTTATGCCAGATGAATATCTGTTTGGGGATTCTGCATAGGTAAGTGGTGGTCTGTGACTTCTGCCCTTACCTATCTATTTAAATGCCCAAATAAATCAGGTTGTCCGAAGTCCAAAGTCAGACTATGTGCTATAATGTAAACCATTTAATTTTGAAACAGCTCCTGAAAGTATGTGAAAAGACATTTCACTGTCATAGTGTCTGACCATCTCAGTTCTGACATCTTCATTTTCTGATCTGGCCATGGACTCCAGAGGAGTACACTTTTCTACAACAAAATGTGAGTCCAGCTGCACAGACTGCTTTGTGCACCATGGAGGTGCCAGTCAGTCAGGGTGTCTGATGCCGGTGAAGTCCAGACCTGCTTTGTTGCAGTGCTGTCCCAGGCCCAGTGGGATCACATCCAGCTTTGTTTTGTTGTTCCCACCCTGCAGCTTTCTCATCATCAGACAGACCCAAATTTACCTTTCTCAACCTTTCTTACGCAATGTTCTCACACAGAGGAATAGAGGTTACCAGGGAGGTGTCACTGACAAAGGTGAAATAAACAATCTTTGTACAGAAGAATACTTACAGGCCAGTAAGCCTGAGACTGAGACCTTTGCAGTCCCTGATGGGACCTCATGGACAATCAAGTATTGTGGTATTTTTGACAGGGACCATGACATCCCCTGCATGCATCTGTAGAGACTCTGAATTCTCTTTCTTTTAAGGAAGGCCTCTCTCACTATTGGCATATGTTGCATTTAGTTGTGCGGGTTGTCCAGTTAGGATATTGTGTTTTTCTCACCGTGTATTTATCATTACCACTACTGCTCTGTTACTGTAGTCCTCTCTCTTGGGAGTTTTATGATAAATACAGAGCCTTCAGAGGTGTTTCAGGGTACTTGACTGGGTTTTGACTTGAACCTTTCTAAAGCCTTTACAACATTGTAATGTTAACTTCTTCTACAAACTTAGACATAAATATTGTGTTACAACTATGAACATATTCTCCTTTTTCTGGTGGTTCCCTTAGCTGTGAATTTAGAATTACCGTATTAATGATTGTGCTTTTTCTTTACAATGATGGAACAGTTCCATCTGAATATATTCTTCAAATGGTAGTGAGGGCTGTGTATTTGCATATGGTCTTCTTTTCTATAGCCATTTTCCTCCCCCCTGTACTCAAAGGCTTCCACTTCTGTTCTTGAATGTGAACAAGAAGAAAGTTTCCATGTAATTGGTTGTTCGTGTCTGGTATTGTAAAGGAGCAGGTTTCCTATTCCCCATTCTAGTGTTTGGTAACAATACATTTGAAGTTCTGGCATAGAGAGAAGCAATTTAAGAAAAGCCAGGTATCTTTATATGTCAAAACCCTATTCATTAAATCAGGGAGAAATGATAAAAAATTTTTTTAATATAAACTCAGGTCATAACTGTGCCAAATTGTTAGCTATAAATGCCAATTTCATAGGTACTCAAGTGGTCTGAGTTACATTTTCACGACTCGCATGTAGCTAGCTGCGTTTAGCCTACTCTGGGACTGATATGTACAATTGTCAGTCTGTCTGAATTCCCTGAAGGCAGTGGCCCAATGCCTAGTTATTTTGTCTGTTCTGACTTACCATGCACATCATGTCCTTTTATTGCTGTGCTCAATAAGGCAGTTTTAGGGGAAACTCTCTTCTTTCCTCCCTTTCAGCACTGCCTTGTGGTAGGATATTAGGGGTTTGAAAACAAGTGTCACTCCTGTTACCAACACGTAACAGGTACTTTAGACATTCCAGAAGGAAATAAATCAGTTTCTCATTTAAATTTGATACTGTTTAGGTAGAAAGATACAATTCTGTTTGGGGATTCTGTGTAGGTAAATGGGGAAGAGTAGTTGTTCACAAGTGTGCTGTTAGAGAACAGAAGGGACATGCTGCAGCACTGTTCTTGGCTAAAACTTGCAGTGACCTCTTTCCCCATCCTTCAAAGGTGTGAAACACCACTTTTCCTCCTGGTATTCTTCATGTACATGTATCTGTATGCTAGAGAATATACAAGGAGTGTATCTTGTATGATAGATATATCTTGTTTTGCAGACAGACGTATCTCTTTGACCAAAAGCAGAATGTAGGCCAAAATTTCTTGGAGGTCATGGGGCCTGAAGCATGCGTGATGTCACACAGGAGAACAAATACTAGTACTAAGCTTACAGAGTTTTCTGAACAACTAAAATTGTTACTGAGCATGAATGAAGTCTGACAAATTACAGAGCTAGACCTTTTTCAGTGCGTTTTCAGTATGGGATGGAAGGCACAGACTGATTAATGAGATTTTCTTCACTATTAGGAATACCTAGAGAGGCAGGTTCAAGCCCTTATGAAGCTGCATGATTACATACCATGCTATTTTTCTTAACAGGGTTGGGCAAATTATTACCATCAAAGCAAAGGTGAACAGAGCATTCAAAACCAGCATGGAGGTAAGAGATCATCACTATTTTGACGGTTACGTAAAGAACAGAAGTTAGGTGGGAGGAATGGAGAAATGCAGCTTTGGTCCAGGAGCTTTGTGCAGATATCTAAAGAATATCTGCACAAAGAATATCTGCCTAATTAAAGTGTTTTCATAATGTGTATTATAGTTGCATGTTTCCTGTAAAATAATCAGTGTCAAAATAGAAACTGGACTCCGAAGACTTAAAATATTTGGCAGGTGTAGTGAACAGGATGGGTAGGTGGTGTTGGTTCATTCCAAAGCAGTTGACCTTTAAGCAGTCTTTAGGTCAGAGCTAGGATCCACTGGCTAAGTGGAGTTCTAAGTATATTTGAAACTTATGATACAAAAATATACTCTTCGTTTTGTAGCAAGTATGCAATGCATTGCCCAATCACTTACTTGAAATCATAACTGAACCTTAAGGTTCAGTTTCTCTGCATTATGTCCAAGCCCAATTCTTGTTCATAGGGTGGTGCATCTCACAGAGGATGTATTCTTGTCCTGAAAGTTAGAAAACAGTCAGAAGCTTTGATTCATGTCGGGCATGTGTCACACAGGATCAATTACACTGTTTCACCTTGAAGTGTTTCCTCGAGTTTTATATGTTTATACAGACTTCTCTGCTCATACAGATCTCAGGGACTCCAAATGGCACACATGTAAATGGAAAGAGAGATCCATACTACTAAATCTAAGTGTCTTTCCTGTTTTTTAATTTATCTTACAAGTGATGCTAAGCATACCTACAGTTGTACTAAAACACTTTTCAGAGCTCAGTGAATATTGTGATGTTCTTACGTGTTCAGAGATGTCTCAGTGGTAGCAGAGCAGTTCTTTTACCTTCTTTTCTTTAAAGAGACTGCACCATTTTGTCTCAATTCAGCTGACAATGATGTAAATACTCTTTTTGTCTCCTTCTTCACTACCTTCTTCCTTCTAGGTTGGCATCAAGGTTGTGGTACAGGATGTTTTGACTAATGTTGAAAAAATTGTGAGTGTGGCATATGCAACATATGTAACCAAACCAGTTGGTGCTGGAAAGGTATTTCTTCATTTTCCTTCTATGCTGAATTACTGGGACTGAGTTAGTTTTTGCTAAATAATTCAACTTTTCTGGTTGTGAAACACACTAAAATGTTCATACTTGTTATTCTGATAAGTAATAGGAAAACAGTATGAAGTGCAGACTTTATGGAGATGCATTTTTTTCCCACATCTCTGTTCTGAAATTCCTAGGCTGCTTTTTATTGTTTCCATTTGTGTTTCATGTTTGCTAATAATGGAACTACTGTCTTTGCAATATTGAGAGAGGCAAGCACTGGAAGAGAGATACTTGTGAGTCTGCGTAGTCTCTCTCCTTTTGAGTTACTGATCTATCTACATTCTGAAACCTGCAAGGGCGTTTGGGGTGGGGTTTCTTTATCCTTTACTTCCCCTTTTGAAGAGGTTGTTCAGACATCACTATTCACATAAAAGACATTATTTTTAAGGTAGCTTCCAGTCTAAATTAATTCTTTGCCATTTATGTTAATTAGTTTTCAAGCCAATGTTGTTTCTTCTCTCCAGTGTTTGGCTCCCTGGAGACATTTAGAAATCAGTCACGGTACTGTTAGCCTTCACATTGCTGTGCCAAGCAGGCACAGTTCTTTTAAAGCTTTCATATGAGAAAGGCCTTTCTCATGCTTAGTTTGCAGAAGAAACTGATCAGAGCAGTTTTACCAAAACTAAAGCCCAGCTTGTCTCGGAAAGGTTAATGGCTAAATTGGTTAACCTGAAAATGTCAAAATAGCATAAAGTAAGGATTGTTTATTATTGATTCGATATCATATCAGTGGCATCAACCCGTTTACCCATTTACCTTTTGCCCAAATTTCTGGGGAGATTAATTCAGGATTAAATTGGTGATGAATAAGGTTAGGCTTAAGACAGTAACACCCCAGAGGGAGTTTGAGACTTCAGTTCAAATTCCATCACAAATTAAAGTGTTGGAGAAATTAAAAAATGTTTTTTTCAAATCCACTTTTCTGAACAACTGTTGCTAAAATTGAGTAGAGAGCAACAGTATGCACTCACCATCTTAATCTTTTAGTGGGGCTGTCTGGAAAAAGCTAGGAAGCTGTTGAGAAGGGCCAGAAAGGAGGCAAGGAAGCTGCAAGAGACCTTGAGCAAAGAAGACTCAGAGCCTTCTTGAGAAACATGAGCAGCACTAGTGCAGGATACAAAATGTTGTATTTGTCCATGTTGCAGTGCTTGTGTATTATTTTCAGGTTTCTGAGGGTAGACCTTGCAGACAAGTCACACAAATGACTGTTCAGTGGCACCTCTGCAGTATTTATCTAAATGTAATAATTTTCTTAAGTGAGTACAGGTTTGGATTGAGTTTGTTGTTGAACTGACATACATGGGAAGTTTTACTTACAGAAGGTCTGATCTTGGCAAGAGAAGGGTGTGTCTCTGAGCACAAGTAGCAGTTTTGAGCATAACTGTAGTCTGAAGCTGCATGAAGTGCTGGGTGTTCATGTGTTTCTCCTCCACATCAGTACACCTCAGTGCTTCTTTGAAAACTGGTCCTCAAGATAGGTGGAATAGGCTATGTGAGTATGGAGAGTATTTCTGCTTTCCATAGAGGGAGCTATTTCTGTTGTGGGTGGGAGTCGGCTCTGGGGTACACTTTCCCATAGACTATACGACTGATTAATGCAACTGGATTATTTTTCTGATACAAAAAATCAGTAGTCAGACCTACATATCAAGATCTTCTCAGTTTTTTTTCTGAGAACTGTCTTAAACTGCATGTGCTGTCATGCGCATTTGTATTTAAAAGCTAAAAGCACTTTGTTATTGCATTTTAACAAGTGATTCAGAAAGGATAATGCAGAATCTCTTGAACTTCAACTCTACACTTATTGGTATTAATAGAACCTGTCATCTTGGACAGTTGATAGCAAAAGATTGTAGAAAATGCTGATGCCATTTTAAGCTCAAAGTACACTTTGTTATGATTATGGTGTTCAGAACATTTTTTTATTTTTTTTATTTTTTGTTTGCATAGATTGAATTAGAACCTGTAAAGCTTCTGTCTGCAGAAGACCACCTGGAGCACAGCCTGGCTATTGAGAGAAGAAGAATCCGACTGGGCTATGAACACGTCTTTCAGAACCTAATGCAGGAGAGTAATAAGGAAGGTGATTACTGTGGTCAGCATAGAGAATGGAACAAATGACTTTTGAACAGCTGGAGGGGAGGAAAAAAGCAGACACAATGCCTGAGTAGAGCTCTTTGACATTGTGGTATCATGTAAAAAAGCATCTGCCAGATTTGTGAGGGTGTGTAAGACAGTTATTCTAATAGAGTGGTATTTCTTTGTCTTTCAGACATTCCAGATTTAAAAATGCAGGATTGAAGGCTAAGCATGTGTTAAATAGATGTGAAATGCAGGTATTCATGTATGTTATCTGTGTAAGGTTTAACAGTTCACACAGAATTTTGCGAAATTCCTATGTTGGAATTCCTGTGTTTCCTTTTTGCAAAAGTCCTGTGACACTAGTTGTAATATAGATAGGAGGATAAAATTCACTCAGGCTTAGAGCTATGTCTTTGCAAGAAAGCACTAAGAACTCTGTTTATCTTGTGAGATCATTACCAAGAAGCAGAAGAAGCTTCAGTACATGGAGGTCAAAACAGGTAAAAGAAATTTAAACTCCTCATGACCAAATTAGAAAAACTGAGCTACAGGCAGGTTTGTCTTTATTTCTTATCTCTGGTCTTAAAGACAGTTGCACTCAAAAGTTGCTGAGCTCCCCTGCAAAAGAAATTATTCACAGCAGTTCAGAAATATGCTGATATTTGGAAAATGGGAGCATCCACATATAAACAGCAGACATCATGTGGTTTTACTGAGGAAAGACTAAACCTGTTGTAAATATAGATTCTAGTCATAACAATTTAATAAGATTATCTAGAACTGAAGAGACTAGTTTGCTAGAAGCAAACAAGTTATTTGTCTTCATGGTAACTGCCCCATAGGAAACAGCTTAATACCATGAAAGACAAATTGGACTTGTGCAAAGTGTTCGACGCTGTCCCACATGACATCCTTGTCTCTAAATTGGAGAGACATCAATTTGATGGATGGACCACTCGGTGGATAAAGAACTGGCTGGGTGGCCACACGCAAAGAGTTGTGGTCAATGGCTCGATGTCTGGCTGGAGACTGCTAATGAGTGGTGTCCCTTGGGGATCGATGTTGGCACCGGTCTTGTTCAACATCTTTGACGGTGACATGGACAGTGGGATTGAGTGCGCCCTCAGCAAGTTTGCCGATGACACCAAGCTGTCTGGTTCGGTTCATACGCCAGAGGGAAGGGATGCCATCCAGAGGGACCTTAACACGCTTGTGAGGTGGGCTGATGCCAGCCTTATGAAGTTTAACCATGCCAAGTGCAAGGTCCTACACCTGGGTCGGAGCAATCCCAGGCACAGCTACAGGTTGGGCAAAGAAGAGATTCAGAGCAGCCCTGCAGAGAAGGACTTGGGGGTGTTGGTCGAAGAATAAATAAACATGAGCCGGCAGTGTGCGCTCGCAGCCCAGAAAGCCAACTGTATCCTGGGCTGCATCAAGAGGAGTGGGACCAGCAGGTCAAAGGAGGTGATCCTGCCCCTCTACTCTGCTCTTGTGAGACCTCACTTGGAGTATTGTGTGCAGTTTTGGTGTCCGCAACATAAAAAGGACATGGAACTGTTGGAACAAGTCCAGAGGAGGGCCACGAGGATGATCAGGGGACTGGAGCACCTCCTGTATGAAGACAGGCTGAGAAAGTTGGGGCTGTTCAGCCTGGAGAAGAGAAGGCTGCGTGGAGACCTCGTAGCAGCCTTCCAGTATCTGAAGGGGGCCTACAAGGATGCTGGGGAGGGACTCTTCATCAGGGACTGTAGTGACAGGACAAGGGGTAACGGGTTAGAACTTAAACAGGGAAAGTTTAGATTGGATATAAGGAAGAAATTCTTTACTGAGAGGGTGATGAGGCACTGGAATGGGTTGCCCCGGAGGTTGTGAATGCTCCATCCCTGGCGGTGTTCAAGTCCAGGTTGGATGAGGCTTTGCGTGACATGGTTTAGTGTGAGGTGTCCCTGCCCATGGCAAGGGTGTTGGAACTAGATGATCTTAAGGTCCTTTCCAACCCTAACTATTCTATGATTCTATGATTCTATAAATCAGAGGTTGATGATTTTGTTTCCACTGTCTTCCCTAGGAACTTCCTCGAAGGATCTTATCACTGTTAGCACTAATTCACCTCCTTAAGGAGACAGAACAAGCAAAACAGGGGAAAGAGAGAAGAAAATACTGTGTGTAAAGGCTGCCAGGTAGCAAAATAGATATAAATCACATCCATAAAGTGAAGCTTGTTTTCTGAGTGATCTTATGCAACAACTTAAGTAGGTCCAAAGTGCGAGTTAGTCAAATATGTCCACACTTTCATGTAATTATAACTTCAGTTAATTATGGCAAAAGTCAAAAGTACAATTCAGATGCACACTGGCATCATCACATGTCTAAATCTGATCTTGCAAAACATAACTGCAAAAAAAGAATGTGGATGTATAGCTAAACGTGAAAATGGAACTACAAAATGCTCAGATAATGGAAGATCATTACTGATACAGATCAGTATTTCTTACTCTTGTGTGTCCTATATTGTCTCTGGTAATCACAAGATTTGTTGAAACAATCAGGCCTAACCTTAATTAGACACATTTACACAGATGACCATCATATATGGTGGTCAAAGTCTATCAAAGTCATTTGAACTCTCTGACATAAACTCTCTGACAACATCCATTAGAGGTCATGCATAGCAACCATGAATAATCACAGGCTATTGGCTGTCTGCATTCACAGATAGCCAAGCTTCACAGTGACTGCTTCTGACACCACTTCTTGAAAGGTTGTAGGGGGGCTGGGAAGGATTACTGTTGTGACAGACTGCAGCATGCACCATCCTCTACCACTTATGTCTCTTGAAGAAGAGAGCAAATCTTCAGCCTCTTGCTTCCCTTGCGAAAAACAGAGGTCTTCTTTGTCTTTCTTTTTTAATTCTTTTCAGTATTGCCTGAAGCAAATTGCACACTTCAGTAACGGGGTATTTTCTTCTTGGCTATCATAGTTACTAGCTGAAATAATTCATTAATACATTGCTGCCATATTTCAGATACTTTTGAAGAGGAAGATGGAGTTTCAACTGACCTTACTCATGTACAGAGTAGTGAGCTTGTCCAGCCTCCTCATGCAAACCATCATGGAAACACTTTTGGTGGCCAGATCATGGCTTGGATGGAGACAGTGGCAAGTATTTCAGCAAGGTACTTTTCTATATCATAGTCTTTGCACATGGTTCTGAATGGATGTGATTTTAACATTAAGGGTTTCACAAGGATTTATTTTATGAAAAATACAGACCCAAGCCTTTGTGACTTTTCTTCCTTCTAAGATTGCAGGAGGCCTTTGAAGTAATCATGTGGTACAGTTCCCACAGCATGCCACACCCCTGTGGGAGACAAATGTTATTCTTCTGTTACACATGGAGACCCTAAGGCAAAAGAGGCAGTGTTCTTCTCACGAGAATCTCTGTAGAAAGTCAGCAATGGACATCAGAATAGAAGCTTGCCGTCCTGGTGGTTGGTGCATTGTTTTAAATGTATGGTTACTTGTTAAGTCCGGATAAAACCAGTACAAACTCTGTATCAACTGATACCCAAAAGTGAACAGCCTTCTGAATATTAGTCTGCAGATCCTTATGCCAGAAGAAAGAATAAGTCAGAGAAAAAGAATCGAAACAGGTTCTGTTTTGTTGGTGCACACACAGAGTGGATGCGTAACCTCATGCATTGTCATTTGACAATTCAAAGTCATTTGACCTTTCAGTCTGAGTCCCCATCCTATGGGTCATAATATTTTTGGCTTTTTAAAGGGCTTTGTCATCTTCAGGTATTAAGTGCGAAGTATTTTTGTAACACTGCCTAGTATTGCTGGTCAGTTTGGCCTAGACTTAAAATAATTTAATTTCTCTTCTAGTGAAATAAAGCTGTTGGTTTTATCCCTCCTTGTTCTTGGACGCTGTACAAAGCTTTTTTTGTTAGCAAAACTAGAGAGAGTTTCAGTTTGAATTCTTTTTGCATACCAAGTGACCTAATTCACTGCAGGGATGTTAGATATGTTTTCACTTTTTAACTTTAATAATTAAATGACTTTCCCATTCATTATTCATTTAGTTTCGATTTGTAGCCAGTAGTTGTACAGATAACAACAGATTTTCTGTAGGGGTTGGATAAACAGCTAGTTTTAGTAATATTAGAATGCACTGACCTTACACAAGTATGTCATTTTATTGGCTTCCAAGGGATTCTTTCAGATCTTTGCCAAAATACGACCCAAAATATTTACCTGTTTTCATTTTTCATTAATTTTATCTAGTGAGAGTCACACGTTCAAAAAGAAAAGGAAAACATCAGCAAACCAAGTACTGAAAAATTTTTGTTTGAACTAATGTATGTCAAACACAATTCGTCATGTTGAAAATTTCAGGAGTAATAGCTAGTGACAGAGCCTTGTTAAAAAAAGAGATTTTGTGCTTTATGCTTGAGAAATGGCTAGTTTTGAGACAAACCTTTTGTTAGGCCACTCACAATTAGACCTGACCTTTGAAGGTGCCAATTAAGAGTTGCTATGGCCACAAACAGATGGAGGAGCACAAGAGGGCTGACGCTTGACAAATACATTTCTAAGGGTGTTTTAAAGGTTACTCACCCTTAAATTATCCCACTTCCCTCCTGCCCACAATTTTTTGTCTGGATAGTAGATGAAAATATTGCAGATAGCAATAAAGACATTTGAATATTAATAATACTAGTTTGATTTCGATCTGTACTTTTGTGTTTCATACACTTGCAGTATAAGTATTTGGGGCATAGTCTTCCAGGAAAACTGGAATATTTAGGCCTAATTTCTGGGTTTTGCCTCCCTTATTTTCAGTAATACTGTGTTTGCATCTTTCTTGTGAACATTGTAGATAAGATCACTGTTTTGCATTTAAAATCAGAGAAGCAACTTAATGAAATGACAGTCATTTAAATCTATTAGTCTGTTAGAAAGATGTATCAGTCAGTTAGTTAGCTACAGGTACTTGTGTGTTTTTGAGAATTCTGGTGCATTAGTTTGCAGAGTGCAGTTGAGTTAAAAGGTAGGAATGCTACCAAACTGCATTTTCAAGCCTAAAATCTGCACAATGAAAAATCTATTCTCAGATATGCATATGAGATTCTTACTGAGGATTTTGCACACATGCATGAGGACAGACCGTGGTTTTTCAAAGTCCAAAAATAAATGGCATTATTGTGTATTGTTCCCTACTCATGTGATCCAGAGAGATTCCAGTAAAGATTGGGACTTTGACTACATTTATAACTCCTGAGTCATAGAATCATAGCATCATGGAATGGTTTGGGTTGGAAGGGACCTTAAAGCTCATCCAGTTCCATCCCGCTGTCACAGGTAGGGATATTTTCCACTAGACCAGGTTGCTCCAAGTCCTGTCCAACCTGGCCTTGTACACTGCCAGTGATCGGGCAGCCACAGCTTCTCTGAGCAACTTGTGCCAGGGCCTCACCACCCTCACAGGGAAGAACTTCTTCCTCAGTCTCCCCTCTGTCAGGTTACAGCCATTCACCCTTGCCCTGTCCCTACAAAAGGCCCTTGTTAAAAGCCCTTCTCCAAGTTTCTTCTCCAAGTGCCTTCAGGCACTGGCTCTGAGGTCTCCCCTTAAGGAGCTTTCTCTTCTACAGGCTGAGCAAGCCCAGCTCTCTCAGCTTGTCTCCAGAGCAGAGCTGCTCCAGCCCTCACAGCATCTCCATGGCCTCCTCTGAACTCTCTCCAACAGCTCTATGTCCCTCTTGTGTTGTTGCCCCAGAGCTGGATGCAGGACTGCTAGGGGGGTCTCCACAGAGCGCAGCAGAGGGGGAGAATCCCCTGCCTCGACCTGCTGCTCGCATTCCTGTTGAAGAAACCTAATTTTTGCCCACTCCAGAAAGCATGCAAATGAGACCCTAATTCCACAAACCCTTCACCTGTACTTGTGCTGCAAATTTTTTTCCTGGAACGTCTGTGAAGGTCAGAGAAGCGATGAGTTTTTAGAATTCCCTAGTGTAGATGACGCACTATTGCAAAGGTTTTTCTTTAGCAAAATTTTTCCTTTAGCTGTGTGACTGGGTTTGATCAGGTGTGTATCTGTTTATCCACTATACTGGTCTAAAGGGCAGCTTTATGAGTATACTTGTGGAAAGGGTACTTGCCTGGCACAGACAATCTTCTGTACTAGACATGCAAAGTTTTACCACAGTGGCTACAGCCTGTTTCATGAGAGTACAAAGAGATACAGTAGGACAACCTAGCTGAACATGACTACACATAATTGAGCACAGTGGAGGTTTAGGTCTGAAATAAGACAGCTGAGCAGACACACTATGCAATCAGAAGGATAAAGGGAACAGGCTTACTAAGATTTGTGTGTTTGTAATACACTGTTGTCCACTCAGCTTTTGAAATTTAGCCAACAGTTTCTGAATCAGTAAGTGATCACTTCAGCGTCGTTATATTCTTTTGTATGTGCGAAGATGTGTTTCCCAGCTCAGCACCAGTAGTGAACTGCATGTAATTTAGTAGAACAGACCAAAATATAAAAAAAACCCCAAAAAAACCCAACAAAACCAACTATGCATTTGACAGTTACATTAGTAGGTTTTAATTGTTATTTCATATAATGCTAGCAGAAAACATCTGATAAGCAAGCAAAACAGTACAAGTGTTAAGTAGGCAGACGGACAGTGTTTTGCTTGAACATTGTTTCTGGAGCTCAACCTTTCTGCTCAGGTTTCTTTTAATCATTTAAAGGATTTATGATCTGGCTTTTCTACATACTGAACAATATCCTACTCCCCATGCTGTCATATAGAAATTAACGAAATTCTGTAAAGTAAGTGGTTACTCTGTAGGTAAACGATTCATGATCTGGCTCCAAAAGAAGGTAGTATCAAGCAGCAAGAATTAGTCAGTGTTTGTAAAGTGTGTTGAAAATGAAACAGCATGACATAAATGGTACTATTATGTTTGAAGCTGGAATTTTATGCACTTGGAGCTGAACATGTTAACTGTATTTCAGTGGGTTATGGAATAAATTAGAGTAATAGAGTGATCTTCTAGGTTGCACAAACCTTGTTTCTCTAATCACGACCCACTTCAAATCTAGCATCGAGGTTTTTTAACGCAACTGTATGTTTTGCTCTCTGCCTCTTCTGCTTTCTTTTTCAGCCGCCTTTGTCATTCATATCCTGTCCTGAAATCAGTCAATATGTTTAAATTCTGGGGACCATCCGTCGTGGGTGACTGCCTTGTTTTCAATGCAATTGTGAACAATACATTTCAGAATAGGTAAGCTCCTTATCTGGTTGTCTTCCTTGACTTGTCCAGCACCAGCCTAAATGTGTGTTTCAGGTTGCAGCTATCTGTAGGGTTTGCATAATAATAAATAAATGATTTTTCCGCTGGGGCTTTCAGGGATATACCTGTAACTATCTGTGTGTGCTTTTTTTTTTACTTTTCTCAGTGTTAGTTTTAAAAAACTGTTCTGTGACATTCACTCTCAATTTAAAGACCATTTGTTAAAAAATTCCAATCCTGCAAATTCAGACAATGAATGTAACTTTGAAATTCAGGGATTTTCAAGAGATGAGTTGATCCCCCAGCTTTGTTTCTTCTTAAGACTCAAGCTTGCTGCCAGGATCTTCTTGTCTTGGCATCTGTTTACAGATCTAGGTTCTATTTATTGCTAGCAAAATTCATGCTTTATTTTGTTTATTTCTTCCCAGTGTTGATTTGGGTGTACACAGAGGTGAGGCTTTGCCAGTTGCAGTTTGGAATAAATGGCTGCAGCCCATGCTGAAATTTTATCTTTAATTGAGTATATGGTCACTGTAAGCATGAAACAGAGATTTCAGCACACTGAATGCCTGCTCCTGGAATTTAGTGGTGTGGCTGTTGACCCATCATGCAGAGAGCCTTCCTGCTAATGGTTACTCTCATTTCCCCATGCATGTGTTACCTTCTCTACAAAACTAGGGCTACAGTCGTGTTTGCCTTATAGAGAATTACTCTCCTCTAACCTTTGGCAACAGGATAGCATTCCTCTGCTAGGCTATTTCCCCATCTATAGCATGGCTTTGGGCCAACAGACTCTTAAGTTATGCCAGGGCTGTGACACATCTTGTGGAAACCCTGTCCCAGTAGAAGGACATGTTCAGAAGTTGCAAAAGGTGTACCAAGACAAGCTGCAAGAAAGCAGAAGCTAAAGTAATTCCTCCTCCAAATTCTGTACAAGGGGCAAATGTTGCCCTGGCGTTGCTGTTCTGTGACTGTTTTCTTGATAAGTGTATTTGGCCCCACTGAATGCTAGCAGGGAATGAATTGCCTTCATACCACGATTCTGCTGAATGTCAAATCAATATCATCCTGTTCACTTTTGCTGTCTGTTCTCACAGTATGCTTACTGGTGGTCATATTTTGTTACTTAATTCAAGCTAGTGCCAGCTATTATTTTATTTCTGAAATGTTTCTGTCCAGACTGAGTAATTTATTTTGTACGCTACAGAAGCTATTTGAGTCAGGCCTCCCTCGTAGAGAAAGGTATCTAGCAGCCCTTTTTAATATGTCTCAGAGCTACTTCTGCATCACTTGTAGTAGTTCAATAATTAATTTACACTTCCATTTCAGTGTGGAGGTTGGTGTCCGTGTCGAGGCTTATAACTGTGAAGAATGGATCAAGAACCACGCACGGCACATTAACAGCGCATTTCTCATTTTTAATGCTGTGAATGACAATGGAGAGCTGCTCACCCTCCCCAGAATCAAACCTACTACACAGGTCAGCTCTCATCCTCAGGAGTAGCATGAATGCATACATGATGGTTGGACTTCATGATCTTAAAGGTCTTTTCCAACCTAGTTGATTCTATGACTCTATGAGATTATGTGGTCCAACCTAGAACACTGCATGTCACACAGCCAGCCACTGTGTGGCATGCATTTTCCTTGCTGGGGAAATGGAGGACTAAACAGGGCACTAAAATTTTCTCACAGAAGAAAAATCCTCTACATGAAATGTTTGTCTTTGAGTGAGCAATTTTTCATTGTTAACTTCAGTCATCCAGAACTGAGAGGTGTCGTGGAGGGTCACTACCCTCCGTTATAAATTCTGTAGTTAATGGATAGGGAAGAAGAATCTGCTTTTTGCAGGTTTTTGTACCTGTCTATACCTATCCTGTGCAACCTCCACCAACTGTAGATGAAAATCCTAAGTGTTTAGTGAACAAAAGTTATTTTTATAAACCCTTAATGAAGGTGAGAAATAGAATTAATAAGAAAATCTGTAGAAGTCGAATCCCATGACATGGATAGGCTTTCCAGTTCCTTTGACATGGAGATTTCAGCATATGTTTCCCTGAAGGTGGTTCATGAAGCACTCAGAGCAGTTTGAATACTATTTGCTGTGATGTCACCCGTCATTAATCTCACTGCTCCAGTTATGGAATTTTTAGAGAGCCAGCATGGACAGAAATTAAATGATTATTCAGCGTCAGTGAACTTACACTTTATGAGATGGCAACTGGACAAATAAATGAAGGTGTCCTGTGTACTAGCCGAGTCTGTAAGGTTCATTACCGCCCCTTACATGGTGTTCAAAGAGGGAGAACTGACTCTTCCTCTTAAGAAAACAAACAAACAAAAGAAGCCATAGCAGTTTAGCTTCTGTCAGAAACGTAGTGCTTCCCTAAAGACCTGCCTAGAGGGGCATCCACAAACATCAAGATAAGAACATGCACGCACATTTGTTTAGAGCAAAGAAGACAAATCTTGGAAAATTAGTTATGTGCTCAAGGTAGTTTAAACTTTCAGTGGTCTTAAGTGACAGCTGGTATGGCAGAGTTCTACCAAACAGGCAAGAGATGTTTTCAAAATACATCATGTAGTTTAAAGAAGGCTGGGATGCACTAATCTGGAGATTCTTATTCCAGAAGCTGCATGTCAGCTCTTAAAAGCTGAGGAAATGAAGCTTTTTGAAGTGGCATGTCCTTCTAGATAACAAGTGCTATTAGCTTTTAATGCAGTTTGTTATGATATATATTCTTATGTCGCTTCTGTGCTTCAAAAAAACATCCACTGGTGCAGAATAATAACAAGGGAAGACCTGCCACCTGAACAGGCAAATCACATCTGCAGTGCTGCTTGTGTTCCAGATCCATATGCACTAAAACAGGAGTTCTTCCTGCTTCCTTTGTGCTTTGAACATCAGATGCTGATGAATTTGATTAATAATTTAGTTGGTGGATGGCACATTTAGAAAGCGCACAATATGTATGGTGCAATGCCCAGCTGCCACTGGTTTAAAACCAAAGAGTGCTAGGAACAGGCTACTGTGCTACAACTTTTTTATTGGATTGTTGGTGCAAATTTAAGGGAATATTGTAAAGTCAGAGGAAAACCACTTGCTCAGGCGAATCTGGGTAAAGGTCAATATACAGAGTATGTTGTTTATTTGTAATACATCTCTGGCATTTGTCCATCTGTAAGAAATAAGTTTTAGTTGTCTTTTTTTTAGACTGTGTCCTAAAATAATCAGATGTGTTACTGTCTGGTTTACTTTTTGTAAAGGATGGTATGAGGCGATACCGTGGAGCTATTGCCCGAAGGAGAATTCGACTAATCAGGTATATAGTTGAGTTACAAGGAGAATTTGATTTTGAAAAGTTAATTTTTTAATGTATCTTCTAAAAAAGTAATCATTTATTTAATAGTGAAAGTCTCCTCAAACGTAACTATTGTGGTGCTTAACTTTCCGAACAGTTTTGTCGAAGTTGCATTGAAATTATTAGAGGTTACTTGTCTCAAAAATACTTTGCTCTATAGTTTTTTTATTTCCCTGTCTTGGGAAGAAAAAGGAGTTATTGCAAACCTGTCTTGCAACTGAAAATTGATAAAATACCTGTAAAAGATTTAGAAGACACTTCATCCTGTAGAACTGATTGTTTCTAGCATATATAGAAAGTGTAAAGAACCATTCATGCTATAATTTTTCTTTTGAATTTTGTTTTAGAAAATGCATACTATCTGCTGAAGTAGACAAACCTTCTGACCTCTGGGAGAAAAGCAACCAGGTAATCTGTAGATCGTGTCCTGTTGTCTGGTTGCATAAAATGGCGTATTTGTATACTTTTGGGTGTGTATAACACTTGTACCTACCGGTTTCCAAAGTGGACTGTCTGTACTTAAGTGTTAACATAATCATAGAAGAATGGATCAATGTGTAATAAAATCAACTTTCTTTTTTTATCCCTCTAGAAAAAAAAAAAAAAGAGAGAAAATCCTTCACTATTGATTTAAGAGTAAATTTCATACAAATCATAAAAAATGGCTTTAAGATGGACTTTTAGCAAGTGATCCCTTAGGCAGCCAAGCTGTAAGGTCTCCTACAGATTTATGTCCCGGTGTTCCCAGCTTTTAAAAAGCTGAATTGTCCTGTGGAGGAATTAGTTTCTTGGGGGAGGTTGTGGTTTTCCTTTTTTTTTTTTCTTTTTTTTGCTTTATCCAGCCACTGACTTTCTCAATTGCTGTGCGAAGACCATTTATTAAATGCTAAAAGGTGGGGCAGAGACAAATCAACAGACAGATGAATAGTGAAACAGTGTAAACATGCAATCAATAATGATGAACTTGAAACCTGTATTTAGGTGGATTTACAGACACCCTAAATGCTTTTTTCAGTGCCAGATTTTTGTGGTTAAATTTTCATTGCATTTAAGATCTCAGTGGCTCCCAGCAGTTTTACTTGGTCTTTTTCCATTACCCAAAAAAAAAAAAAAAAAAGAATTATAATGCAGGAAGTGATTTGCTGTTAACAGTGGCATCTCTGCTGTTTGAAGCAGCATTTCTTTTCTGCAAAACAAAAAATATAAATATGGGCACAATGATAAAAAAGCTTACTTAAGATTTTTTTAATATTAAAACCTGTCATTAAAGACTCTAAGGCTGTATTTTCTTTATTACAGTGGTTAAATGAGAACTCTGTCCACTGTAGTCAAGCATTAATAATGAATATATTTGTACTTTTTCTGATCTGAGCATGCTGTCTAAAGCAATTGCCAAGGTAGACCACAGCTAGATCACAATGAAGAGGTTAATTTTCTAGTAGTTTTTAATTCCTGAGGCGGAAGATGGATGAAACCATTAATTTAGTGGTCTGAGAGGTTTACCTGTATTATCTCACTGGGGGTCACAGTTTCTCTGCACTGCTTTATAATTGGAGAAGCCAAAAGTAGTATTTTGTTGTTGTTTAATTAGGGCTATTTTGCCAACAGCAATATGAGCACATAATCTAGCTATTGAAAGTATTTAATTCAGAAACACTGGACTGTGTTTTCTGGAAGGAACACTTACAGGACAATATACATTTGTTTGCCATTGAAGGGTAATGATAGAAAAAGAACAACTGATTTCCGCAGTGTTCAGTGAAATGTAACTTGTTCCTTTATTTTCAGAAATGTATCTTACTTTGTCCCTGCCCACTGCAGGGGGGGGTTGGAACTAGATGATCTTAAGGCCGTTTCCAACCCTAACTATTCTATGGTTCTATAATTTACAGGCATATGAGAGTTACAGCAATATAGCTGCATTGACACACCTAGCAGCAAAACCAGGATGGGAAGTAACCAGTACAGTGGATGATGTAAGTGCATAATTGTGGATAGCTCTATAGCCATGTTATGTTTCACCATGAGAGGTGGGTGGAGAAAAGCAATGTTTTACATTTGTTTTGACAGTGTTAGGTACTGTGGCTAGGGCTGAAAACCAAAACTCCCAGAGGTTACCGGAAATGTTGCAAAGCAGTCTCTGATTGTCCAGAACACTGTGCAAATTGTAATTACCATGGAGTTCTTCTAAGATGGTCGGAATGGCTGGTGGACACAAGGACTTGAATCCCAGAAAGGCAGACTTGCAGGCAGCTGATCAGTTGTGGTGGTTGAGCAGCACTCAAGGAGAGTGTAAAAATGCAAACAAACTCGTATCTCATTTTTGTGAGGCATTTTCTTCGCCACAACTGACATGCTTGGTTTTGCAGTTTGGTTTTGCCAGATGGTTTGATTCCACTGAAATTTGATTCCACCAAACTTAGACATCTTTGATGAGTCAGTGCTGTTGATGATCTGTGGTGTAAGTATCTACATTTGTATTTACATTTAGATTTAGGTATCTCATGTCACTGTGATACCTGAATTTTGTGCAGCACCCTGTAACATACTGTCTTTACCAGCTTTGCAGCATGGGAGATACTTCTGAGTAGCAGGCATTATCTGGTGATAGTTCCAAGTGGACATTCCCTGTGGGCAGGTGGCAGGAATTTATATACCACATTTTTCAGTCCCTGTCTACTCAGTAGAATCACAAAATCCCAGAGTGGTTTGGGTTGGAAGGGACCTTAAAGTTCATCCAGTTCCAACCCCCTGCCACGGGCAGGGACACCTTCCACTAGACCAGGTTGCTCCAAGCCCCGTCCAACCTGGCCTTGAGCACTGCCAGGGATGGGGCAGCCACAGCTTCTCTGAGCAACCTGTGCCAGTGCCTCACCACCCTCATAGGGAAGAACTTCGTGCTAAGATCTCATCTCAGTCTCACCTCTGTCAGTTTAAAACCATTCCCCATTGTCCTGTCCACTTTTTCTGTGAAAATTTTCCCTCCAGATACTTTTACTTCTGTCCTTTTTCTATTAAAATGTTACAGAAGCCTCAAAGCAAAGCACCTCCCTGTTCATTGATCAGTGTTGTAAACTCAAAATCACTAAAGAATCTTACGTGAGTCAGTTTTAAGATAGGAAGATGCTGTTAAGAAAACCAGTAGCAAGATAATTCAGCTGGGAAAATTATTTTAACTTAATTGCAGTGCAAATTTCCCAAACTATTGAGAGATACCTGTTAAGGTTTGGTTTCTGAAATATGGTTAGTCCTCCTGCATCTCACAGGTTATGAAACTTCACTTACTGATTATTGCCTCTAGTCAGTAAGCTACTTGAATAAGACAATACGTACAATTAATAAGGAATTCCAGTGATGGCAAATCCACCAGTTCTGTGTGTAGGTTGTTTCAGTAAACCCTGTTGTGCCAAATAAATGACAGACAGAACTCATCCTCAAAAAAGCAAGCTTGAACAATCAGAATGAAAAATTGAGTGTTACTTTCAAGCTTCTGCTAAGACTGTGTTATTATCCATGTGAAACTTCCTTTCTGCATCCACTGGCAGTGTCATAATCTCAGTTTCTTTCCTTCTTAACAGCAAATGCTTGAAACCTGTAGTACAAATAGCATTAAATCTTGTGAAAAAAAATACTTCATACAAAAAAACCCAAACCCCATGCACATTCTGGATGAGATTTTAAAACAGCATGATTTCATTTCTCTCAATGGGCCACCAGGTACCTTGCAGTATTACTGAAGTGTGGAACTTTCTGCCCTTTTTTGGATATCAGGAAAAAATAGTCCTGACAATAAGATCTGCTTCTGAGCTACTTGGGACTCATGTCGTGAAAAATCTCGAGTAGCTTTTTCTAGCTGTTCTTTCATCTAATTGAAGTATCTTAAATCCAGCAAAATCTCAGGCAGGATGTAGGATGGTGTCATGATTTAACCAGTTTTAGATGGTTAAGGTGGAAATCACACTGGTGCTGTCAATGGGTGAAGACTAACCATCTATTCCTATTGTTCTGCACATTTCTGCATAATCTGGCATTGTCAGAAATAAGATACTCCTTTAAGAAGTGTCAGGGATCCAGGGCAGCACACTGCTTTTCTTCTTTCTTTGTCTGGGATATATGCCGACTGCATATACACAGGATATATGCAGTCAGCAGTGATAGCAAACCATACTTTTGGTTACATGACTGTAGGCACTTCAGTTGTTGTGTATGATTTATTCCATTAGTAAGTCTTCTTTCTTATTATCATCTACTTGTAGGCACAAAGTAAACTGCTGACAAAGTGTGGATGGATGTCAGCAGTAGGCAGAGGGTATACTTGTTGCCATATGTAACTGCATGTTTACCTCTAAATTAACATACAGTGTGGATTAGATTTGCTTTTTGATAGAGAAAGTGAGAGTGAAACCAATCCTGAACTTCACCTACACACACAGCTCCTCTGGTCAAATTTAGATACATGCTTGAATCCCTAAATGCTGGTATAGATGCAGCTCCAAGGGGAAGGGGTTTCGGCCAGCTCTGGTTAATGAAACTTACTGTCTTGGATAGTGTGAGTTTGGTGCACTTATCACCATTTCACGCTCACTTTTGTCACTTTTGCAAACATGAGCACAAGCGGATATCCCTTAAGAAGCTATACCTAGCTCAGAATCTTTCCTTAAACACTGCAGGCCAGCACACATGCATCCTACCAGTCTTATGTGCTCTGCACTCATGCAGCAGGTCTTGATCCTCATCCTTGGTCTGTACAGTGATGTAGACACAGAAAACCACTTATCCTTCTCTTACAGACATGCATAGCAGCATCTCCACTCAAACAGACCTCTTCAGTGTCCATTAAATGGTTTCTTGGGGAGGGGCTGAGATCAAAAATAGTAGGAATCTAGGAGCAGTGCTGGTCAATGCTCTGCCTGAAGGCAGTCATACTATAGCAGGGGAGACTTGTCAAGGACATTAGACTGAACTGTATTTGAGAAGAAATATTCTAGTAGGTAGGTTTTACAAAGTAGTGTGTGTTTCTGTATATGCTGAGGATTTGTTCCCTTTTCTCCAGAACTGGAAGGACCCCAATTTGATTGACGACTTTTGAAGGTAGAAAGTGGCACTTTGACATTGAGCCACAAGACTTGTAGGCATATAGTAACAATATAGCCTTACCAGTGTTCATTTAGCAGGGAGATGTTTTAACAGCTGCACAAACTGTTTTCCTTAGGAGAAGACTCCTAAAACATGATTTCCTTTCTATGCCTCAGAGCAGTATTGATTCATGCATCCTGTAGCTGGTTACTAAAGCTCTCAGGCCTTCTGCTGTGTGCCAAACTTTACTTTTTACTTCAGCAAGGTACTTGCTGGGTTATGCTGGTTTTTTTTCCGTATGCCAAGACATGAAGGTATGAAAACACACAAATTCTTTGTTGCACAAATGCTCCATTAGCCAAAAGATATATAGCAAAAAAAAAAAATAAATCAAGAGATGATGAAACTTACTAATTTTTTATCACTTAGAAATGAAAATCTTTTAAACTTCCTAGGATTTGGGAAGCAATTTAGCATACCGCATCATCAGAACATCACATCTTAATTTGGCAATAAAGTCCACTAATGCTGAGCAGTCTTTTCCGCTCAACTTGTTCCATTATATAGGGCTATGGAACATACCAAGCCCTTCTTTTACAATGATTGTGTGTGATTGTTATGTACAGGTTAGTAATTTTGCATTCTCTGTGTTAGGGTTTAGGCCTATTACTAGCAATAGACCCAAAATAATCAAGACGAGACACTGCAAGTGTGAGACAAGAGAGGCAAAACTGTTTTGAAGTAGTTTTTCAATATATCCTTAACTGTAGGTGCTCTTAATCACAATAAAGAATAGGGAAGGGGTGGGGGGGAATGGGGAGGGAAGCCTGTTGGAAAGAGAATTGTTGAGTCTTTTTAGGGGAAGAGGGCAGGCCAATGTGTGGCTAATCTGCATGTAAAAGGGAGCTGAAGTAGTTGAACTCTACAAATTACTCATTAAAGACAAGCTACTGAACTGATAGGTTGGAGAGGTGGATCAAGGAGGTCATCTGTCATCTAAAATTATCCCTTTTAAGCTTGGAAAGTGCTTTTGTAAAAATCTGTTCCTGCTTGAATGTTTCTAGATAAGCTCCTCAAAGATGCAATGCACAGGATTGCTGGATATGTTCCAAAATCCAGATGGCAGGGGGCAGTTGCTTGGTTTGTCTTATTTTGATTAATTCTCACACATGCTGCAGGGATGCTCGTCTCATCCAGTGTGGCCTTTCTCCAGATTGTTCCTGCTCACTAGTGCCACATCCAGTGGATTCTAGTCTGTAGTTTCAAATTTCTGGAAAGCTTTAAGTGACAAACACTTCCAGATACCTTACATAAATTGAATGGAATTCCTTCCTAGTAAATTCCATATTACCTTTCCTTGTTTTCCCATATTTATGCTGTATTTCTGTAACTCAGCCTCGCTCAAGGGCCAGGCTAAGAAAATAGTAGAATTCTGGACTGATACTGACTTGCTCTGGTATGAAAAGTCCAATCTCCTGTCACCAGTCACTGATGCCAGATTCACAAAAAGAACTGCATGAGGTCCTCAGCTTGCCCCATTGGCTTTTGGAGTTAGTGAACTGAACCCCTTATGAGGAGACATCCTGTAGGAAAGATGAGAAGAGGCTTTTACCTCCATTCCTAAGTGGATCTGCTATTGTATATGAAAGTGACGACATCTTCGTGTCCTGACAGAAAAAAAATCACACTGATAATAACTCAATTTTTTGAAGTTGCCTGCCGCGTAAAGGGTATTTAGAGACTGTGTATGCATGGTGTGAAAAAGAGGTCATACTGGCCTCTAGTTCATTGAGTTCCACTTGCAAGCTAATTCAGTTGTCCCTAACCAGATGTAATTATAATTCCATGATGTCACTATGCTATTAGTGTATATGATTTTACATTGTGCTGTATCTGAATGTAAAACTGCATGTCTGCATTTCATCTGCCACATATAGTTTAATAGGTACTCCTGAGAAAATCTGCGTAAGTCATAAATGTGTAACATTTATAAGTGTTAAAGCATTTATAGTAATCATTCTTTGGTTCTAATATGTTGTACACTTTTCCAGATAAAAATATGGACTCACGAGGAGGGTGAAATGTTGTCATTCAAAGTTGAAATGCAAGTGAAGATACCATCACATCTAGCTTTCTCTCTTTTGTCTGACTTCACATTACGCTTACAATGGGACAAACATTTCTTGTAAGAACTTACCTTTCGAATTTAAGACTGTTCTAATCCACTGACAGCTAACCTTTTCTGAGACAAATATTTTTTGAGATGTTGAGACTTTGCTACCTAATGAAGAAGAAATTGCTGTAAGAAGTTGACATTAAAGATTAATTAGTCAGAGTATGGATTGGGGGGGCTTAACCTTAAAAATAAAATCTGATTTCTTCTTAATCAGATTTTAAAACACTGTTGCCCTGGACTGTCAAAAGAAAGAGCTGCGGCAGAGGTTATCCTTTTTGAAAATGAATACAATTCTGTGCCTAGATGTGTGTATGTTAAAAGGTTTAACTGTAGTAAATTGCCTGTAATTTGAGGTGGATATATTGTGCATGCTCTCTAAGAAGTAAGGCAAAGCTGTGGACTACTTCATGTTAATGTCTGGGACACTAATGCTCAGCTTCATACAGTCAAAGTGAGAAATCGAGAAATGGAGTTCTTCAAAATGCATATTTCAAGAAAAGTAACATCATTTAAAGATTATCTGAATTGAAATGGGTTTCAGAATTGCTGTAAAGGGTGTTTAAGATTTTTTTATTTACTTTATATGGTGTAGAATAATGACTAGAAACAATTGAATTGATAATACTGATCATATTTAGTGAATATTGTCTTAAATGAAAAGGTTTTTTTCTGTTAGTCATTCTGCCCTGAAAGATTTTTATCAGAGGGTGATAGTGGAATCATAGGGATATTTGAAAATTTACAGTCTGCTGCATTTATAGCTTGTAACAAATGAAATACAATGAAATACTAAGTTGACTATCCATATCTACAGCAAAAAATTTCATCTTTCATTTGACTGCCATGGAGCCTGATTGACTGGTGAAAATGGAGTACTGGCTTAGCCAGTGGTTATTGCAGAGATGAAATATATATAGGAAAACTCCGACTTTTCTTTGAAGTGAAAACTCAAGAGATAGTGGTCAGTACTTCCAAAGACAGTGAAAGAGTGGTCCTGTCTGAACCGAGTAGAACACAACTTTGAATAAAATTTTACGACTCTCTTTCCTGTGGTGTGTCAGATGGGTGATACTTGGTTATTCAGCAAGTGCGTTACAGCTTGGAAGCTAATGTCATTCCAAACAGCGTGCAAAAGGTATGCTTTTAAGACATTACTGCAGCACCTTGCAGCATTTTTTAACAATTCTGTGCGATAGAGAAGTGGTGTCAAATGAATGAGGTGGTGTGAAAAACCTCAATTTTCCACTCTGTGTTCCCCCCTCTTCTTTGCTGCCTGAACATGAATATTATAGGCTTATTGTTAGGATGGAATATATGTATGTACAGTGTTTTTTGTAGAAGATGTTGTTGCATACATCAGGGTCTGCATGTGTGTGTTAAATGTATTTGCAGAACTTGCAAGGTCCTGCAGGCTGTGAATGAAGATGACAAAATATATTATGTTACTTCTCCACCCATGACTGGCCATAAACCCAGAGACTTTGTGATTCTTGTGTCTCAAAGGTGGCCCTTTAAGGCAAGGTGAGTATGCAGTTTCCAGTTTAACTGTGAGCACTTTGGAGTCTCAGTTTTGATTACTGTTGACCTTTACCTGGGCCTGCTGTTGAGTAGCAAAGATTTTATTTTTTTAAGAAACCAGATTTGTTTTGCAACATGAAGGTGCAATGAAGTAAATTCAGAGCATCAAAAATTTGTAGTGTAGTCCAGTATTGCTTTTTTGATAATGACTCTTCTATCATGAGGGAAAATAGACCAGAATTCCAAACAAGCAGTTCGGAAAAAGGCATGCCCCAGGGGGCCTGTCAGTGTGCTGAAGCACATAACTGGGAGTTTGTCTGTTTAAGTGGCTCCTTTGTAATCCTATTTACTGTAATTCTGAAGATTTTCTTACTCAAGGAAGTGATTGGCCCTTCTTGAAACCACGGTGTGACACATTTATTGTATCTGTAAATTTTGCTGCTGAATTTGGTTGAAAAAGCCCATGGATCAGTCTAAGATACATAGATGGTTGTTTTCCCCATTAGATTTCCTTTTGTTCCTTTATAATGAAAAACGGATAAATGGGACCATCTGGTGTAACTTCCTATTTAGTCTCAATTTCTTACATTAGTAATTCTTCAACAGAATATTGCTTCTAAAATTCAGTATTGTAAACTGTGCTTGCTTTTCTCCCCATACATCTGGAAACTGAATCCTGTCTACCTTTGCTGGGGCCACACTGTAAAGCATCTCAGTAAGGGTTGCTCTGTGGCCCTGATTCCGTAAATGTGGGTTGTGGAGAGCAGGATAAATTAAAAAATAGAGGTGCTGTATGTGGATGATTGTACTGTGGCTTTCCACAGAAGTTTCCCTGGTGGGACGCTATGATAAAGCCTTCACAAGACTCAAAACCAATTTTTTTAACATATATCTTTAAAAATACAGAAGCTTGTTTGCCTTCATATGAAAATGACATCTTTGGTATAACCATGCATACTCTGTACTCATTTACATGTATCTTTTTTAACATCTTCTTGAAGAAGTGTTTGATTCTTCCTTTGCCCTGCAGTGAACCTTACATAGTAGCTGTGAAGTCAGTTACCCTCACGTCTATGCCACCTTCTTCAGAATACTGGAGAAGTGAAATCCTCTGTGCTGGATTCCAGATCTACAGTGACAGTGATAGCTCCTGTACAGTGAGTAGTTCTGCAGACCTCAGCTGTGTCTCCTTTCCTGCAATATTACATGCGCATATAGTCATATTTTTGCTAACAGTCTGGAACAGAATCAGTAATACAACAACAACAAAAAAAAGAGTTGATTTCCCCAGAGTTCAAGTCTGGCTATTAACACATTCTTTATTCCATGAAGTGAAATCTGTCTTGTACAACTTTGGCCAATCTGAATGTTAGGAATGAAATCTAAACTAGACGTGGCCAGGCATCTCCAGTCAGTCAATCATTCAACCCTAAAATACACTTCTAGAAGGTGTGCATTAAACTGGTCATCTCTTTTCTGGCTGCAGAAGAAGATCAACGAACCAGTTCAGATTAAATGCTTAACTGTAACTTTGACATGAAAGAAATTATGTGACCTGAGTCCCATCTCTAGACCAGTGTTCTTTTGCATGGGAAAGTAATAACTTCCATTGAAGGAAATATGTTTCTGAAAACATTCAGAAACTCTCTGTAGCCAGGATTCTTTTTTCAGGCCACAGCTTTGTTCATAAAGCACATCTATTTAACAGGTTACACAGAATGTTTCTTGCTGCACTGCTGGGTGCATTTACCTACAGATGCTTGAGGACCTGTCAGTAGTGAGGACACTGAGATCACTAAAGTACTGTAAAAAAGGCATGTTTTTTTTGATAATTACTGCCTTCAGTTTCAGAAGCACTCTGTGTTTCTATTCACATTCATAAAAACTTTGATACTCATCTAGCCTCTGAAAAAGTGTCCAACTATTGCAATCTGTATGCTTTTTAGTTTCATTTATTTCTGTTCAAACAGGTATGTTACTTCAATCAAGTGACATCAGGTGTTATGCCTTACTTTGCTGCAAATCTTACTGGCTCATCTAAATCCATTGAAGACACTGCTTTGGAATGTATGAAGTTCCTGGAGATGAACAACAGCAAGTTGAAACTGAAAACAGATTTCTGAAGAAACCTCTGAATATGATCAAACAGTGCTGGTTTAAATTCCTGCATGTGTGTCAATCATTTTCCTACAGGTTAGTTACTTTAGATCATGTAGCCAATAGTGGGCTAGATGAGGATATCTAGTACAAGCGTTTTCTATCAAACTAAGGTTAGGCTAGGCTCTAAATTCAATTTTTAACTTTAAAAAGATTAAACAAACAGATTTCTGTCTTGATTGCATTAATGAATTTTACGTAAATTGAGGCAGAACGTGGCTCAGTAGAACTGTAGCTCATGAGATTATTTCACTATTTTAATGTTACATTGAACAGAATTGCATCCACTGAAGTTTTAAATTAGTAAATACCACCCAGTGTAATTTGCAGAGAAGTGGTGCTGCTAAATAGGTTACCCAGTGCTCTGGTTATCCAGGTTCTTGCACACCTGTTACCTGTAAATTGATTACACCCCGTGTTGTTAGTGTTTGCTAACTTCAACTGTTAACACTTCTATTTTATCTGTTGACTTACAATAAAATACTGTTTCTGAGGTTACAAATCCAAATCTTATTACGGTGCCTCTGGAACAGCTTTAGACATTGTTCCAGAAAGGCAGCTTTCCTGTTATGTTGGGGACTGTTGACCTCCAGCTGGCAAGCTCTGAGCAAGACTGTTCTGAGAGCACTGCATAAATGCAGAACAGTGAGACTCTTGGATCCACTCCCTCACAGATGAAAAAGGAGTGGTTTCAGAGATTTTTGTTGTGGTGCGTCTAGTTTGGTTTTGGCTGTGACTTTTGCTCTGAAGAGCTGTGTTCAGAAAAACAAGTATGGTCATCAGCAGTTGAATCATAACACGAATGCAGGGGTGTTAAGGGAATCAAAGCCTGTGAGCTGTGGCATTGCCATTTCATCTTACTGTAGTCTCCTAATTGCTAGAGTGAGAGCTCTAGGGGTCTGGTCCAGTTCCCACTTAAACACATCTTTTTAACCTACAACCAAGTCAAAGCTTTCAGCAGTGATTTATAGGTTACGTTCTGTGTACAGCATGTCTACCAAGAGCAGCAGCAGAGACAGCAGCAGGAGGCCTGGAAGCCCTCTGGGTAGCAGCACTAGGAGTCATCTGGCCTCTCAACCAGACTAGTTTAGCTTGGGCGCAACCTTGAACCAAAGCACTAGTGAAATCAGTGCCATATTCTACATCTAGCAAAGGCTGGCTACTGTATGCTGCATGACATAACCTTTGCTTTAGTAATGAAGTAGAGAAGGTCCTGGTTGTTGGCTCTGAAGCAGAGACTGTAGATCCAGAGCCTGGTTTTGGATCACTTTTATCATGTGAGTAAGGTGCAATACTGCCTCAGTCTAGGGAGCAGCCTCAGGGCAGCCCCCTCCAGGCCCTGCTTGCCTCCTCCTGGCTCAGCAGGTAAAGAAAAGAGTGAGGGCCTTAGATTGTGTTAACCAGGAGCTTAGCTCTCCCAGCCCTGTCCACGTTTACTGTGTGCAGATGATGGCAGACAAGCTCTTGAATTGGTAGAGAAGTCTCTGTGGGACCAATTTTTAGTGAACAGAGACACCTAATGTTCAGCTCTGAATGCATGCACATCAGGGGAGAAAGACATCAAACGCTGCTAACCGCACCAAGCTTTCCCTATCATATGTCCAAGTGGCTCTCTAGGGAGCGCAGTCTGTAATGAGACTTTAGTAACACTTGCACAACTGAACTTGGCTGTGGGGCTAATGCAGGGGCTAGTTGGAGAAGGTTATTTGCTCACCATGACCAAGCTTCAGTGTGTGCTTCAGCCCAGAACCCCTCCGTGTGCTAGGCTGCATCCCCAAGAGAATGAGCAGCAGGTCGAGGGAGGGTTTCTCCCCTTTACCATGCTCTGGGGAAGACCCCCCTGCTGCAGTCCCGCATCCAGCTCTGAGGCAACAACACAAGAAGGACATGGAGCTGTTGGAGTGAGTCCAGAGGAGGACATGGACATGCCGCAAGGGCTGAAGCAGCTTTGGTCTGGAGGCAGGCTGAGAGAGCTGGGCTTGTTCAGCCTCGAGAAGAGAAGGCTCTGGGAGACCTTACAGCAGCTCCAGTGCCTAAAGGGACTACAAGAAACTTGGAGAGGGCCTTTGTACAAGGGCCTGTAGGGACAGGACAAAGGTGTACGGCTTTAACCTGATGGAGAGGAGACTGAGATGATGTCGTGGTTTAAGCCCTGGCTGTAAATTAGAACCACGCAGTCTACTTCCCCCCTCACCCCCCCAGAGGGATGGGGAGGAGAATTGAAAGAATGTAACTCCCACGGGTTGAGATAAAAACAGTCCAGTAACTAAGGTATAACACAAATCACTACTGCTGCCACCAATAATAATAATGATAAGAGAAATAACAAGGGAAGAGAATATGATACCACCTGCCAGAAAAGAGAGCCCGACAGAAAGAGGACGTGCCCTTCCGGGTAGCTTCCAGTTACATCCCCTGGCATGACGAGCTGTGGTATGGAATACCTCTTTGGCTAGTTTGGGTCAGGCGTCCTGTCCCCGCTTCCTCCCGGCCCCTCCTCCTCCCTGGCAGAGCAGGAGACTCACAAAGTCCTTGGTCAGTCTAAACATCGGTGTTATCAGCTTTGTTCCCAGGCCAAAAGTCAAAAACACAGTGCTGCAACAGCTACTAAGAAGGAGAAAAACTGACTGCTACTGCTGAACCCAGGACAGATGAGATCACAGAAAGAAGTTCTTCCCTATGAGGGTAGTGAGGCCCTGGCACAGGTTGCCCAGAGAAGTTGTGGCTGCCCCATCGCTGACAGTGTTCAAGGCCAGGTTGGACAGGGCTTGGAGAAATCTGGTCTAGTGGAAAGTGTCCCTGCCCGTGACAGGGGTTTGGAACTGGATGAGCTTTAAGGTCTCTTCCAACCCAAACCAGTCTGGGATTCTAATTTTTGAATTATTAGTGTTCTGCCAATATTACTGTTCTTCTACATGAGAGGTTCCTCCATCTGCCCCCACACCAACACTTGGGCCCCTGGAGACTGAAGCACTGTAAAGCTGGGCTACGTTGTGGACACAGCCATCACATGTAGTTGGGGTTGTAGAAGAGACCAAGGATTGTATTTTCCCAAAGTCTGTCAACTTCTAAGACAAAGAGATTCAGGTTTCTGGCACACAGACTTCACTTAAGTACTCATTATTTGCCTAATTTTTAATTTTGTTTTGTGGGTATGATGTGGCTTTACATGCAGCACCTTTCACGGCTGCTTTTCAAATGGCTTTCTTCAACTACACATATCCTTGTGAAATAATCTCAAAAGTGGTTAGTGGGTGCATTTAACAAGGCATTTTGTCCAACAGTGACTGAAGATTGACAACCTGTGCCGCTGTTAATTGTGGCAAAATCATTTAAGTGTCTCATTTTCCACAGCAGTCACTAATGCAGAGGACAAGAGGGAGGTGTACTTGCTTCCAGCCCTATGCAAGCTGAAAACGGCTGCTGCCTTTATACTGAAATTCTCACAGCAGCTGTACCCTGTGATTTTACCTTGTGAAGTCTGAAGAAGCCCATTATTTCTTCTCTGAGATCACTAGTCAGGTGTAGCACCCTGACAAGTGATTGTATAGTGCATAACAGATCAAAGCAACAGGTATCAAATTCCAGGTTGTGACAGTGATCAGCTGTGGGAAGGGAACAGTAAATTTTCTCTTCCTCCAACTGACATATTGTATATCACAGAACTCAGCAGTCTGTAAAGGGGACACTTCTGCTCATACTGCCTCAGCACAACCAGGTGACCACATCTTACTGGGAGCCACAGATGTGCTTTGGAAGAGGCTGTGCTCCCAAGCCACCAGCTTGCACACCAGTCTGCACCAACCCCTCTTCTGGGAACTATTGGTACCGCTATGAAAGTCAGGGTGCTTGGCTCCAAGTTCCTATGGATAAAAGAACATGTTACAGTACCAACAAGTTTTTAAAGGCAGGGAATAATCTAAAAAGATGCTTTTTTAACAATATAAACTAAACACTTTTTAGGCTGGAATAAACATCTGTTGCAAAATTGTCCATATTAAAGCGATATTGCTTTAAGCTTTAATTCAATAGTTCTTTAAAACTTTGTAATTAATCCTTGATTTCATCCACATCCACTCTTCTTCCCCATTTAAATGTGTGCTGTGATTAATACAAACTGAACATACTCGCCGTACTGTAGTCAACTTAATGTGCCTTTGCATCCAAAGCATAACAAGGAAACCTACAATAAGAGCTCCAACTACTGTATTCTTTAGCAGTGTTTTATTAAAAATAATTAACATGTACAAATATAAAATATACCCACACCATTAAATTCCCATATGTGAGGTTTTCTTTGCTGTAAGAAGAGCACATTCCAAATCTATAGTTTCAGTGGCTGGTCCTGAGCATGTCAAAACCCAGTCCTGATCTCCAGTTTTCTATCTGGTGTTCCAAGTAACACCAGTCAGGCACAGGTGAAAGCCTACCACCATTGGCTGCATTGCTGTACCGCTACTACAGTATTTGAGAGCTGTTGCAGGAATAAACTTTAAAAAACCCCAAAAAAACAGTTTTTTAAGGCTTTCAGACTGCAGTCTCCATTTAAAAAGAAATAAATCTGCCATTAAGCAGGCACTTATAATACAAAGCAGTTTACTCCCAGCTCACCAAGACAGAAACACTGAAAACTTCTGATCACTTTCCTCGGAAAACAGGTAAAGAAAAAAACAAGGTAAAGAAAATAACAAGGAAAAGAAAATAAAAGGTAAAGAAACTGAGCAAGCTTCTCACTTGTTCTCCAACTCCTTCCAGGTGTATTTCACCACAGATATCACAGGAAGGGCATGATTCTGTTTCTACTAATTGAACACACACTCAAACAATCCAGCATGTGTGAGCAATCAGGTTAATGCATGTACATATTTTACCTGACCTACCATGAGTAGTGGGAATTTTACACAGAAGCTAAACAGGCTATGGGGTTTCCCTGGTACCTTCAACACAGGACTGTTCAGGCTGGCATACACAGAAAAAGAATCAATTTGCTCTAAAAGAAGGCGGCTCTTGAGCAAATACCCACAACCCCTCTCAGAGAAATAAACACTCTTGGTAAGATCAGCATAATTGTGTTCATCTCTGGTAAAGTAAAACAGCTCTCTTAAGGTAACAATGCTGACCACAGAAATCCACTGGTCATAAGTCCCTGTGACAGTACACACATGCCCTGTTTGGTTACTGCAGCCAGATCCCTGTCCCAAGAAGCAGCCAATTTCCCTTTTCAGAGAGCTGGCAGTCAGAGGGACTGCAAATCAGAGGGTATGCTGTATTTTGGCAGAGATACACGAAAGTAAAATACCCACTTGCTGTATTTCTGTGGTTTGCAGCTTTGCAGTAAGCTGGGTGAGTCTGGCAGGCAAATGGAAAAATGACGGGGGCCAAAAAAAAAAAAAAAAAAGAAGGCAACGTAATTTTGCAGCAGCAGTCGGTTCGATTTTCTGGAATCAGCAACCCACTCTGTGTAGTCCCTACTCCAAAGTGAAGCAGTGCAGGTGAAGTGATTTAGAGCCAAAAGGCTTTCAGAAAGTCACAACTTTGGGTACTTTCACTTTTCGTTTTTGCAGCTTTGGTGCTCCTGTGATTTCTTCGTAATCTGCGCTCATTCCAGTGGCCCATCGCGCAACCGTAATCTGGTCTGCAGAGAGAGGCAGGTGATACGGAAAGGCTCACCATTACCATTAATGTCAAACTTACGCATTTGAAGATTTGGCCTGCAATAGCCTGTCATTAATTCATTGAAGATCTGTCCATTCAGTTCCAGCTCTGAAGCCAACTCTCCTTATGCAACTTTTTTTCTAAGCTGGGTTTTGTACACTCCCTTTCTTCCCCCACACGAATTGTCAAGGTCCACAAAATCATTACTACATGGTTTTCCTATTTCACTGCCCGAAGAAGCATTCAAAAAACATAAAATGGTATGTTAGCTCTCACCTAAGTCCAAGTAACACTTAAGATGATGATTTCAGAATACCTTAAGTGTGTCTGAATATAAAGGAAAAATGTCCATTATTAAGTGCTCAAGGCCAGGTTGGAGAGGGCTTGAAACAACTTGGTCTAGTAGAAGGTTCCTCTGTCCATGGCAGGGGAATAACTGGATAAGCTTTAAGGTCCCTCCCAAATCTAACAATCCCATTATTCCATGATGTACAAATGCAAAAATAAGACTGAGAAGGCACAACAGAGCAAAATTTACATTTCTCAACTCACATCCCTGCATATAATTAACATCATCCTGCTGTTTAAATGCTGTTTAGATGAATTCCTACTCCTTTGCTAGAGAAAACAGTTAACCAATTCTGAATGATAATTTAATTTTCATTGGATTGGAACAAATCAAATCATACCAAGAATATAGAATCAGACTGGTTTGGGTTGGAAGGGACATTAAAGCTCATCCAGTTCCAAACCCCTGCCACAGGCAGGGACACCTTCCACTAAACCAGGTTGCTCCAAGCTCCCTCCAACATGGCCTTGAGCACTGCCAGGGATTGGGCAGCCACAGCTTCTCTGGGCAACCTGTGCTGGGGCCTCACCACCTTCACAGGGAAGAACTTCTGCCTAAGAGCTCATCTCAGTCTCCCCTTTGTCAGGTTAAAGCCTTGTC
Organism: Psittacula echo; assembly: GCF_963264785.1. Lineage (NCBI taxonomy): Eukaryota > Metazoa > Chordata > Aves > Psittaciformes > Psittacidae > Psittacula > Psittacula echo. The sequence continues at coordinate 75,225,567 of NC_137742.1, read as the reverse complement.
CTGTCTCTACAGGCCTTTGTCAAAAGCCCCTCTCCAGGCTTCTTGTAGCCCCTTTAGGCACTGGAGCTGCTGTAAGGTCTCCCAGAGCCTTCTCTTCTTGAGGCTGAACAAGCCCAGCTCTCTCAGCCTGCCTCCAGAGCAGAGCTGCTCCAGCCCTCGCAGCAAGTCCATGGCCTCCTCTGGACTCGCTCCAACAGCTCCATGTCCCTCTTGTGTTGTTGCCTCAGAGCTTGACGCAGGACTGCAGGGGGGCGTCTTCCCCAGAACACAGTAAAGGGGTAGAATCCCCTGCCTCGACCTGCTGCTCAGGCTCTGGGGATGCAGCCCAACATCCCCAGCACACAGGGAGTTCTGGACTAAAGCACATACTGAAGCTGGGTCATGGGGAGCTTCTTGTTATCAAAAATCCCCAGTCCTTCTCCCCACGGCTTCTCTATCAAGTCTGCCCCAGTCTATGTTTCTGCTGGGGATTGTCCTGACCCATGAAGGACCTTGCACTTGGCTTAGATGAAATTCTTGAGATTCACACTGGCCTACCTCTCAAGCCTGTTCAGGTCCAGGGAGAGGTCCACCCAAAGAAACCACAAGCTGTAGTGCCTAAACCTGACAGCTATCAGCTATCTTCCTGTAGTCTAAAAGTACTTTGCATGATGTAAACTGATTTCAAAGAATATTACAACTCTTACCAATGGTGTCACAGATTCAACTGATTCAACTATTTTTAAAACGTAAGGGCAAAGACTACCATGTCCCTTGGCAAATTAAACAGCAGTTGTTAGTCTTTATTTCGAACATAAAGCTTCTCAAAAAAAAAACCCAAAACACCACAGTAGGAAAAAAATGCGGATCAGATACAAAAAAATGGCTGAAGCATAGGCCTCTATTGCCTACATAAATATCTAACATAAATTCCACAAAATGGCACATTATTAACCCAAAGGTTCTACAAGCCATGCAAACACATTATAAAAATGCACAAATGTATCACCACTCCAGTAACAGAATCATTCTTCAAACCCTTGTTTCATGCTCTTGCCTTCCATTACACAGGTGTTTTGGGTTTTTTTTTTTTTTTTTAATATAACACAATTTTTCCACCACAGGTAAAATCATGAAATTATAGAATGGCTTGGGTTGGCAAGGACCTTAAGATCATCTAGTTCCAACTGCCCTGCCATGGGCAGAGACGCCTCCCACTGTACCATATTACCAAAAGCTTTGTCCAATCTGGTGAATCCAGCTGGACAGATCTACCTCCTTCCTCTTTCCTGTCTTGAATGACTGGAACACTTGCCTGCACACACAGCTTCTACAGGCTGCCAGTCCTACCACCCTGCAACTGACACTACATTCAGTTGCACCACTTCACACAGAAATCAGAAGCAGCAACCAGTTTTGTTCTACAGCTGCTAAGTTTTGAACAGCAGCAAAAATACTGGCTAACAAGTACACATTAGCCCATATTATCTTCAGAAACCTACAAACTGGCTATTTTTATTATAGAAAGTTTGAGTTATGCATTGCAGCTTAATGCTTCCTCCACACACCCCTCAACAGAAGCACTCGTCCCAAAGGAGGGTCGCCTTTGCTCTTTGCAGTTCTCTTCTCAAATCTATTTTTTCCTGATTGAAGGCAGGCAAAGCAGTAGATAAACGTTACTCAGCTGTGCACTCAGACTCTGTTCTGTACACTCCCCTGCATCTCACCTGTGTTCTGTTTTACTGGACAGTCTTTTCGGAAGTGCTCCACAGAGCCACAAAGTTTGCAGCCACCACCTGTTAAGAGAGAAACCTGTTACTCATCTGGGAATAAAAAACTAGTAACAGATAACCAAAACACCCAAACACAAAACATCCCTCCTACACTGTTTTGCTCTTGTATGTGTATTGAAAACATCTACTTATCTGTAGTCATAATCTTTAAAAAAGATATGGCAGTGTCCTTATGGATAGGTCTGCACTCCTTGGCAACATAACATCATGGAGCATACACAGCCAGCTTTGGAAGCCTCCAAACATGGCTTCCTCTGTCTGTGCCTCTGACAGACAGAGCTGCCTGCAAACAAACTGCACTGTAAAGCACTACATACTACAAATTCCAGTCACCACATACTGACTATTTCTGATCTGTTGGAAGTTTTCACTTTGACTATGAGTTCTGCTAAAATTCATACTCAAAAGGGACTTCTGAAATTAACAGGAGCTCCTGAGTGGCAGGCAATCCAACTTCTGAGATACGAAATATAAAATCTATAAACACAGATTTTATATTTCATAAATATAAACCAAACATTGAAAGTAAAGCGATTGTCCTGTAAGATCATTCTTTTGAGTTTGCTAGGCCTCAAGTCTGTACTGGGAGACAGAATGCTGCGTTTTAGTGCCAATAAAGAAACCAGATAAAGCAGAATCTGAGTGAAATCCAAACTTAGATCACATTTCTCATTACAGTCACTTAAACTGAAAATGTCCTTTTTCTAGTTAGAGCCATTGTGTTGAGCAAACACCTCCCAGAGTCTTAAAACTTATTATGACAGTATGTTTTTACCACGTTCTTTGATATATGTACATTTAAATACACACTGACTACATACTTGACGGCGTATTCTCTGATTGTTTCTTTATGTGCCTTTTGATACTGCAAGCACAAGCAAGTTCTCATACTTAAGAGAGTATGAGAATTTAAGCTTACAATTAAAACAGAAATCCCTACATAATCAATATTAACACTGAATTCCCCTGAACTAATCTGCTTTCACCAAGAGTAAGGATAGGTAGATATTCGTTTTAGTCAGATCCTCATTCACTTGCAATGTAATCTTGTTCCATATCAGCTAAATATGAAAAATGTGTTTTGGTTTTAGTAAATCAGTGCACTCACCTTCAGCATACAATCCCTTGGGATTATCTGGACATGACCTTGACAAATGCCCCATCTCACCACAGATGAAACATTTTGCATACGGAAATGGCCCTGCAAAATCCAGTACAGTTTATGATCCACATTAAAAACTCTGTAAAGTCCAGACACTACAATGACAATGTTTTACTATACTATAAGCACTATACTCATACACTGACAGGTTCATTTTTACATTAACCTGTCTCCTGAACACAGTTAAATTACTAAAGCACAAAGACTGTATTTCAGTAGTTAAAAAAACCCACAAGACCAAAGCATCTCAAAACCCCACAAATTTCTAAGACATACCAATCGCTGGATCTGTTTTTGCTTTGCATTTGCTGATGTCATGCTCTGTGGATCCACATCGGTAACAAATTCCTGTACCCATATCTTGACTTTCAAGTACTGCAGGACAATCAGCAACACCATGGCCGGGTTCTCTACAGTGGAAACATACCTTCAAAAACAAAAATTAAGTTGTATGTATTTCCACAGAGAGTTCACACATCAAAACACAGCACTTAGAGGTGACACTGCTAAAGAATTCACTCTGATTATCTGATTATCACCTACTACATTTGTACTAGACCACTATTTCTCTTGGCTGAAACTTTGAGGTACTTATCTCTGGTGTTGAGATTTGAGGTTACTTTATCATAGAAAGACAGGATTCTAAGCAGGGCACCCAAAGACCTGACAAATCCCAGTCTAACAAGGTGTTCCAGCTTTTCAGAAGGCAAACATACCAAGATATTTTCTCGTTAGGCAAAGATAGCTAGACTAAAAAATACTGTACCCTGTCACAAAGTAAATGTCAGTGGTCTATGTCATTAAAATACACTATTATGGGTGCTCTTCTCCTTTTACCAACACCACACCATACAGGGTATTCACTGACAACCAAGTGCCCTGAACAAATGATGACACTTGATTTTGACTGCAGTTCCCCGAGCTCTTTAAGTACTGTTGCAGCAAGGGCTTAAGCAAACGTAAGCTATGTTGCACCAGTGCTGCTATTTACTCAGGAAAAACTTAAGATTTCTCAGACAAGTAGTAACTCTCTTCATATGTTCCCCGATTACATTCAGCACAAGTTCATGCTGAATGCCCAAGTCTGTTGTGAGATAACTGCTTTCAGACAGTCTTATTAGTCTGCTGGAGATCCCACTTCAATTCTCAAGCAGAAGCCACTGCAGAAAGAGGCCCTCAAACAGCAGAAAGATTGTACGAAAGAATTATACATGGAATTAGCTTCACCCAGGAGAAAGGAAGGGCTGAGAATTCATCACAGTGTAGCATGAACAGTATGAATGGCCTAACGGTTATGCTGGAATTCACCCTCATTACCTTGAAAAGTCACTCAGCACACGCTGTGCTTCTAACAGGTAAAGCACTCAGCCTCCTCACGGAGCCACCCCTGGCAGTGCCAACAAAGAGTTTAGAACCTGCATTTTACACACAGATCTTTCCCCAAGTCCTTAACAAGCTGCCACGGAGAGACAAACACCTGTGGCTGCAGACAGAACTCACCATGGCATTTTTCTTCATTTCTTGCCTCTTCAGCCTCCTCCCCTCCCGTCGCTTGTCCTTCTTCAAGGCTATGGCTACCTCCTTTTCCAGGTCAGCGCTGTCTGCTCCGGCCACCTCGCCACTCCCCGAGCTCTGCTTCAGGAACGCCGCAAACCCGTTAACGTCTTCGTTCTGGTAGTCCTTTTTCTTCTTCTTCTTCTTCCTCTTCTCTTGCTCCTTCTTCAAGAGAAGAAGGTCTGGGCGGCCCTGCCCCTCCATCTCCTCCCAGGGGGTCGCATCCAGCGCCTTTTCGCCGGGAGCGCCGCTTTGGCGGGCCCATCTCGTCATGGTGGGCCAGATCCTCAACACACGGACGCCACCGAACAGGGGAGGCCCGCACTCCTTGGCCCGCGGAGACCACGGCGCAGCCCCGCTCCTCAACGAGACGGCTCTCCAAGGGACAACCCCACAAAGCCGCTTTCCCGGCCTGTGGCACGTGCACTCCCTCCCTCCCGCCGCCCACCCCAAGAAGCGCCGCGCAGCCGGCAGGACAAGACCGAGCTGGGCTCCTCCCAAGGAGCCACCGCTCACCCGGGCCCGCCGCGACAGACGCCGAGCCCCGCCGCGCCCCGGAATTGGCCCTGCCGTACCCCGGCGTGGCGTCACTTCCGCCGGGTGCCGCTCTGACTTCGCGCTCTGCCGCCATCTTGCGGCTGGGCGGCGTAAGAGATGACGGCAGCAGCCCAGCGGCCGCAGCAGATTGTGGGGCTGATGCCGAATTAAACATTGCGTGTATAGAGACATGGTCATGAACAAGGTTCACCAGATGAGGAAGGTATGCAACAATTGTCTTTCTTCAAATGGATGTGGGCATTCCTTCTGTCGATAAGGCCTGACAAATAGGTAAACTGCTGTGAAAGAAAACAGCTTGGGGAGCCTCTCGGGGTCATAAATTAGCCCAGACAAGAACGTGTAGTTAATTGGAAACGCTAAACACATTCCAGTGTCCTTAAGTAATGGATTTCCATAGAAGGGTAAACTGAGTAGGGGTGTTTCTCCCCAAACGACCACCATGACCCCCAGAGAAAACTCCTCAAGCTCACAGCAGCTGTGCCACGGCCTTATCTGCCCAAGTTACCATACACAAAAGTAATGGGGATTGGGTGGGCATATCATGGAATTGTAATGAATGTGTATGTAATGAAGATAACATGAGCTGTGAACTCTCTCGTTTCGGTGTGGTTCCTCCATGTGGGGGTATCCCCCATGCACCCGGCACCATACTAAAGTTATGTTGGTTTCTATCCTGCCATTCTGGTTTATTTTGGTGCCAGGTCACAATGTCCCTCCTAGCAGTGGTGTTCCTATCGTGTTTCCACCTGCTAGTTACCAGGGTAACACACGCATGGTTGTTTGCAGTGTGATCGTGGTCTCATTGACACAGATATGCATCTGCTGTGTGTGAAGGTGCCTTGAAAGGGCTAGCCCTCTTCCAGGCAAATTTAACTTCTTTGTTTACAGTGATAAAAGGACTGTGGGGCATGGTCCTTTGCCGTTACCGGGTGCCTGTCCAGGAGGATGGTGAGGTGTGGCACAAGGTTTTGTCTCTAGTGCAGGTATCTTTCCACTAGAGTGGAGTGGGATGATGAGTGCCACAGCTGGTTCAGGTTTCCTGGTGTGTAGGGGAGCATGGTGATGGGCATCAGTCACAGTGCAGGGTGCCTTAGAGGTACTGGGAAAGGAGAGATGCTGGGGCAGTGCCACTGGTGGACCTGCTCAGTGTCTTGGAGAGCTTGTGTGGGACAGTCTTGAGCTGCTCTGTCTCTCCTGGATGCAGCTGCACTCTCACAGTTGTAACACTGCCATACTTAACAGTTCTATCACTTATATACCAGACACTGCAGATGAGGACCTGTGCTGGTGTAGTTACGCCTCTTCAAATGATCATATGGTTCAGTAAAGTCTGTTTAGATGGGATTTATCTTCCACCAAGAGCAATGCTGGGGCACCACTGTGGTCCCTACCTCCATTATATAGCAGTGAAGCTGATTCAAACCTTCACCCAAAAAAATTCTCAAGGACATAGCTTTTGGAAACATGATTTATGACACATTTTGCTGTACCCAAACCATTCCCTTAAGGTTCACAAAATAGATCCCCAGGACTATGTTGTTAAGAGTCCCCTGTTTAGCAATGAAATAAATGTTTATAAATCCAGTAAGACTTTTTTTCTAAAGTCAGTCTTCTGCTTCTTGTATTTTTAGTATTTCACTAGATGTCCATTACCTTTCCTGGTAATCTTGAGCTGATGTTAGGACAGCTGGGCACCATTCCTTCGTTATTATTTGTCCTTAATATTTATGTCTTCCTAGAGAAATGGCCTTGCTTTGTTTTGGTAGTTTTCCTCTTTATTTTGCAGTTTTTCCGGGGTTTTGCATCCACTAGAGGGGAGTATACAAAAAGCAGGCATTGATCTTGGTGTTAGGACTATACCGCAGCCGGTAAAAACAAGTAGATTTAAGAATATTTAAGACTGCATTTACTGCAGGTGAAACTAATTGATGAATGCCGTTTAAGAGTCGCTGTTAATAAAATATGAAATCAAATCAGAAAGAATCGGTATTTAATTTTAAAATTAATTTGCTGATGTAGTTACAGCTCAGCCACAGCATGAGGTCCCAGTTGTTCCTGCAATGTACTCCAGCAAGCCTGTAGGTTAGAAATCATGGCCAGAGCTGATTCGCAGAGCCAGAGAGGGCTATTAAAACAGATGACAGTGACCCAAGGATCAGGAAGATAATCAAGGATCTCATGAGCATCACACGTAACACACATTTCAGGCATATGTATGCTGTGTATTTATTAGGCTGTGTTGTACGAATAGCTGCATATTTATGTGTTAGAAGGTTTTAAAATGATTTTTTACTGCTAATCTGTGTGTAGCATACATGGCCAGTTTAATTGCATTACAGTGGGTGAGGATCGAATTACTTGTCAAATTGAAATAAAATACACGTGCATACGCATGTAGTTACATCCATATGTGTAAGTCCTTCTGGCTTATCAGTTTATTTTCACTAAGTGGGGACGGCAGTGTGCCTTCTAATGCATTCAGGCTGCTCGCAGCTTTCAGGTCAGTGCAGGCATTTGTTTGGCTGTAGCTTCCTTTCTCCTCCATACTGAGCTCATAAAAGACCGGTTGTCAGTCCCATTCTGGGCACGGACATGGGTGTAGAGAAAAGCTGAAGAACAGGCTGCACAAGGCCAGTACGAGGAGACTTGCTTTGCTTTCTGTTCTGCTGAAGTCTTAAATGTATTGTCTGTCTTTTTAAATTAGAAATTTTTATCTGTGTGTGTCTAGGCAGGATCAGTGACCTTTAGTATCCCTGACCAGGTTTGCAGGCAGTGGAAAAAATCAATCGAATACCTTACTACTTAATCAGTAAGACAGTATTTCCCCCACATATATCACTTCTTTGATAGTGACCACACCAGTTTAAATTTACACTGGTTGAGGTTTGCTCCAGTTTGACATTAGCTGTCTGGGAGCTCTGCTGTGCACAAGCAGCAGGTGAAAAATGAGCAGGACAGCAGTTGTGCAAATTGTTGTAAAAATTTGTTGCCTTTTTTCCGTATTTTACTAAGAGGTAGCAAATTGCCTTGTCCACAGCACAGTGTTCAAAGCAACACAGTCAAATGCCTCTTTTTAGGAGACTTTCTTCATAATTCTATCACAAACATAAAATGATTTGGAGATTTGAGACAACAGAATTGGAAATCTGGACCTGTGGATCCTGTAGCATCTTTTGTAACTTGAGATGGAGTCTTTTGGAATGTTGCAGGTTCATTTTTGGGGGCCAAAGAAAGATTCTAGTAAACTGGAAGAGGAATACAAAGATGTCCCCTGTAGTATGGCATTTGATATAGGCACAGCTGTGAAGCTGAATGCATCACAGTGTCAAGTTCTTTAAAAAGCTTGATGAATGACTTTGGTTTTGTTCTGGTTGATAATCATCATCCTCAAACCTCCAAAAGGGAAGTTTTGTCTGCAGAAGAGGCTTTAGTCGTATGTACATGTGACTGAGGGTACCTCTGTTGACTCTTTTTTTGCCTGTGTTTGAGTAGTTAATACTACTTGTCAAAGTGTCTGAATGACATTTTCCTGGTTGTTTTAATTTTGATTTGAACCTGGGGAGAGAAGATAAGAAGTAAGGCCTCTTTCTGCTTAAATTCTTTTACCTCTGCAGTATTCTGAGGGCTCCCGTTAGCTTTGGCTTATTCACCATATGCCAAACAATTACTGATCCTTTTTTTTTTTTTTTTTTTTTTTTTTGGCATTCTTGTCTGTGTTGGGTAATGATGTATACTGGTTTTAATCATAAATATTTAATGGGTTTTAATTGCTACAACTAAGGCTGCATCACCTTCAGGAAGCCTGTCTGGCTGACCATCACCCCATATTATTTCCATTAGGCTGGGTTGCTTGTGGCTCTGATTCTTTCAGGATACTTAACAAGTGCTTAAATGTGTTGCTCAGTCAACTCACATATGTTGCTGGATCAACTCACTTATTTAAGGGTTTATATTTAGGCAAGTGCTTAAGTGCCTGGATGAACTGAAGCCTTTAAAGGTTAACCTGTGGTCAGTTATTTTATTTAGTTACTTTACACTGCAAAGAAACATTGCTATTTATTATTTCTAGAGCAAAATGAAAATCAGGAAAATGTGATTCAGGTGAAATGGAACACTGGTTTTTCATAAGAGAGCATTTATTTATTATTTTTTTTCTTTTTTCTTTTTTTGAAAAACACACATTGGGAACTATATAACTTAAAATTGCACAGTACTACACTTTGCTGGTACTTTAACATCACAAGATAAGTTCTAATTTCTAGTTGAAGATACGAAAGAATAAAGAAATGCAGAATGCATTATCCTCTGCAGTTCACTGGGATACATTTAGATGCAGTGGCCTCTTCCTTCTACAGTATTGGCTGTGTTTTGAATAAAGCTGCTGTGTTTCACAGAATAAAGGCAAACCAACAGTCTAAAGCTGCAAGCAGAGGTACAGGTTCCTTAGGCATAGTAAGCAGCAAGGGAGGGTGCTTCTAATCTTTTCAGTCTTACTTCTCTGTGACTGTCCATTAAGAAAAATACAAATCACTTATTTCTACAGAAGAAGGTCAAAGTGCCAGTAATCTACAAGGTTATTTGCTGAGTACCAGACAAATTATCAATAGCTTTTAAGGCCAAAGTCATTTGGATAACTAGCTCTTGCTTAGACGTCTTCTATTTTCCTTCTGTTGGAGCTAGGCACCTAGACATGTTTCTGAGATTTGCCAGTAACTTTTGGAATTAGTAATTTATCTTTGCTTTCTTCAGTGGTTTGACTTGATAAGGTGTTCTGGCTTGGAGGAGGAAAGTCCATCTCCAGATATGTGTAAGTGTCTTCATATTCGGTAATACAGATTTAGCTACCTAGGTAGTCTCTTGAACATACAAGCTTTTATAGACTTTAAAAATACAGCTAATTCTGTTCATGCCCCCGTTGCCAAATAACTGTCAATGTAACAGGAAATTCTGTTTCAGAAAGCAGAGCTGCAAAACTGGAACGAGAGCTAAGACAGACTCTTTGATAAAGGCATAGACACAAGATTTATGGACAGTGTTTTCATTTCAAACAAGAATATGCCTGTACACAAAATGGATCAAAATTAACTGATACCATTAATCAACTTTTTTTCCTCCTCTGTCTAGGAAGCTCTTGGATCCATCTGAGTTCCCAGAAAAAATGGATAGGTGAACAAAATATGTTCATTACCCTTCTTTACAAACTTAGTATTGTAACATACCTGGTATTTTCTCATTAGGAGCCCAATCGTATTCTATAAGAATTTATTCTGAGTGAATTAAAAATGCAGTATCAATCAGCAACAATTTGTTCTGTAGTAGATGGCTGTGCCCTCTTGGAAGACTTGACGTGGTAGGACTTCTGTACTCTACATAGTGCACTCTGGTATATGCCATCCATGTCTTCAGGCATCTTTGCAGGCAAAAGAAATGTCATAAAAAAATTAAAGTCTTTATTAATTAAGCCTGAAGTTGAAAGTAAACTGTAAAAGGCATTAGAGTAGAAAGATGGACATTCATTATTTTGGCATGTTTTAAATTGCATTCCAACAAATCTTATTAGTAAAGTAATTCTGCATATAAATATTAGCTGTAAGTAATTCCTCAAGTTATCTGCTCCCCTTTTTGATATTTCCAGAGTAAAATTACAATAGGTCTGCTCATGTATGCATTAGTCTTGTAGGAGTGACAATTTCATGAACTTCTGAAGTCTGTCTAGTCAGTTTTTGTTAGGACATCGAATAATTTTAGGTGAAAGGTGTCACAAGAGAAATTAATTCCAGCTGTCATTGCTACAGGCTTGGGCCTTAAACTTTTAAATCAGGCTTCAGGAAATAAATCACTTCTGTGCATGTAGTCCCACCTACCAAGTCTTCATTACTGGGAACCCTCCAAGTGAGGCATGAATTTTGTTTGCTCTTTCTGTGAGTGGTGTGAGCACCAGTGTGTAGAATAAAGCCAAATTTCAAATCACCCACAGTAGGTCAGTTTTCAACCACACTGATGCTGCTGTAGCACACATTGTGTTATATTTCTTGGGTGAAAAAAGGCAGTATTCTGGTAAATTTTCCACTGTCTGGCTGCCTTTCTGTACAAACAACTCGTATTCAGCCCTGTAGTGATGGATAGATCTTGCAATTTGCCAAAAAACTGAATTGCTCCAGGCAGCACATTTGTTCAGTAGCTTACTTAGTCACCTGAGACCTACTTGTCAATATATGGAAATTCATCTTTTGTCTATGTTGTAGGATCCCATTTACAAATACAGGAAAAGTTTTAGCCCTCTTTGTAAAGGTATGTGTGTGTTTCTCTTTCTTCGGATCTGCTGTCCTGAAGCATCCCTTGCCTTCTTCCAAGGCAACCCCCACACACATGCTACTTCATACCCTGGGCTTTGGTTTCCTGCCTCTCTCAACTTGGTGCAGCTCCTGACTTGACTTTTACATTTGAGCCACTCCTTAACTTTAACATTTTTTTGACAATGCTGCTTAGCCAGGCCATGGGCTTGTTGCAAGAGCTGCCTTTTCTTGGAGTCAGTGGCTGTGTGTATTAACTTTAACACAGCTCACAAATAATTTGGCTTGTATGTCCATGCTTGAATCTCCCAATATATATAACTATGCTCTTGACTGGCTGACAGTCACCTGACTTCTGTTTTTCTTGGCTTTTCTCCTGTGCTTTCAGCCTTCATTCTGTCATCTACTGTTTCGTCTCTTTGTTTACCCTGGATATGCCTTGAAAAAGTAGGTCTGTCCTTAGGCTAATGTTTTGGTAGTGTACAGGTCAAAGGATCTGTACCTAACTGAGGGCCTTTTGTCTCCCCATGGTGCAAATACAAATCAACACAGTTTATTCCCATCACCCCAGCCTTTTACAGTATTTACTGTTACAGCAGTATTTGTATGGCAGTTTCAACACAGAAAAATGTGTCTGCTGGTGTACAGAGGCACCTCCTGCAAAGTTATTGTCTATTTCCTGATAGAGCTCAGAGTACAGTGACTGCTTTTCCCTTGTCCTCTAATGGCAGATTCACTCCAGTTCTCACCCTGCATGAACTGCCTGATGCAGCACAGGTGGGATTTGATGGAGCATGATCTAAGAGTTTACTTTTGCTGATCCCTAGTCACTGATGTGTTGGTCAAGATTGTAAAAGTACTTGAGGCATGGCATATAGCTCTTCTTGGAGTATTTAATCAAATAAATTTCAAAGATTTATAGAGAATCAGTGTCTGAATCTATCAGGAAAGAGTTTTATCAGCAGAGAAGGAGCTCAGCAGTGCAAAATTGGTGACATGGGAAAAATAAATGAGAAAGTGAGAAGTAACATCATATGTCTAGAGCTAGTGCACCAACCCAGCTTTTTAACCTTTAGTATCTTCTTACTAAATCATAATCTGTGTGATTTTCTTTCACTGTTTGATAACCTTTCAGGTTCTTTATTTCCTGCTGCAGAAATTCTCCAGAGCATATCCTCTGGAAACAGTGCAGCTGCAGTGTTGCTCCCTTTTAGCTGTTATTGAACATTTACAGGAGCAGATGAACCCCCCTTTTCTCACACTTCCAAGCCCCAGCATGTACTTGACTTGGAGATAAACATTGTCCAGGCAGACAGCAAACTGGTCTGAGGACTGTTATGATGGAGCAGGACTGAGTAAATATGTCCAGCATAATGTTAATAGACACATGACTGTCCAAGTTTCATTTAAAATACTAGATAGTGATGTGGAATGAAGAATCGAAATACATCATTCTTATTAATCAGCTGAGTTACACTTGCTGACAGTATAAAGGTCATGGAGAGTGAAAAAGATCACTGAAGTAAAAAGTGTAGATAGCAAATAACAAACTTTTAAAAAATAATCCATATGAAGAAAAGTACTTTGATTATGAAGGAGACACTTGGAAGCCAACAATAGAGAGAAGGCCACAGCTGAATATTAGCAGAGAGTAAATTGTATTAGGGTATCCGTACTTTGGGTAGACATAATTCCATGTCTGGTCAGAGCACAGGATGGCCAGGGCTTTTCTCTGGCCTATTTAGTCACCTAAAGGCATTTTGCAGTAATTGATTCAATCACAGGATCACAGAGTTATGTAGGCTGGAGGTGATCTGATCCAACACACCCAACCCATCCTACCCCAAACCCAAAGCAGGGCCAACTTAGATCAGATTGCTGATGACATTCTTCCTTGAGTTACTTTCACGTCTGTTCCTGTGTTTGGCCATCCTCCTAGTTCAGAAGGTCTTCCTGACATCTAACTGGAATTTCCAGTGTCCCAGCTTGTATCTGTTGCTTCTTTTTCTGTTACTGTGCACCTCCAGGAAGAGTCTTGAGCTTAGCTGGTCTACATCCTCTAAGGCAGACAGCAGTTGTGGACTTCAGTAAGATCTCCTCTTAGCCCTCTTTTCTCCTGACTGAACAAAACCAGCTCCCTCAGCTTCATATCATACATCATGCTCCAGCTCCCTTGATCCTCTTTTGGCCATGTTGAGGACCTCCTGCATTTTGTTACTGTCTTTTCTGTACTGCAAATGAAGTCACATAAATACCAAACACAAGGGAAACTCCCATGTCCCTCAAGCTGCTGGCTATGCTCATGTGTAAGATAGCTCAGTATGGGCATACTGCTGACTCATGTTCCGGCTGCTGTCCACCAGGACCTTGAGTCCTTGCAAAGCTGCTTTCCACCCAGTTGTCCCCCAGCTTGTGCTGTTTTATGGTGTTGCTCTATCCCAGGTGCAGAACTTTGCCTCTGTTGAACTTTGACATTTTTGTCAGCCCTTTCCACAGTCAGACACCCTCTGAAGAGCAGCCCTGCTCTCCAGTGTACCAGCTGCTCTCTTTTCATTTAGTACCAGCAGTGGAGTGGCTGACCGTGCAAGGCACCTCATCATTTAGGGTGTTATTGAAGGTATTAAAAAAGTATCATCATCTCCAGTGTCAACCCCTCAAAAAAATGCTATTAGTACATGGCTGCCAGCTGGATTTTGTCCCACTGCCTATCAGCAGCTTGCAAGTTATCAGGAGAAAAGCAAGTAGAGGCTATAATCTGAGCACAGTTGGCCCACAGTTGAATTTTGTGTTGATCTGAGTGTTTTGGAGAGTTAATGGTGAAGTCTTTCCAGTTTTACTTGTTCGCCTTATATGTGAAATCAGCAGAAGTCTGTTTTCGTCCCCTAGAATTTCTATTATTAGCCACCATTTAGAAAGCTAGTAGCAAAATAGTTAGGGAACGTACCCAGCAGAGATGAGGGAGAAGCAGCAATCATATGGAAGCTCCAACCTACATTATACACAACAGCTCTCCTAAGTGAGAAATAAGAGCACACCATGCTGCTATTTCCTAGATCTGCTAATTCACCATCTAGCCCTCGATTAGCTTCCAGTTACGACTTTTAAAATCTGTAACTGATCATGGCCTAACTATCCAGTCACATCTTTTCAATATGACTCACTAAAAAACCTTCTCCAGAGGCTTTGCACCATGTAGACATTCTGTAGTAGACGTCAGCTGAGAGGTTTCTGATGAAGGATGCTTTGTTAGGGGAGTCCCTACCACAGAAGAATCAAACCAGGACTAATATGCACTTGTAAGAAGCTGTGGCTGCCCCATCCCTGGCAGTGTTCCAGACCAGGTGGGATGGGGCTTGAAGCAACCTGGTCTAGTGGAAGGTGTCCATGCCCATGGCAGGGGGTTGGAACTGGATGAGCTTTAAGGTCCCTTCCAACCCAAAGCAGTCTATGGTACACCCCACTCAACAGCAACACTGCACATTCATCAAAGCATGTTTTGACTTCCCCCCCCCCGAGAACTGATGTTTTGAATGAACACTGAATGTGTTTCAATATGAAAACAGGAAGCAAATGTTAACATCTGCTGGTTTTGCTTTACACCACCAACATAATGTTGAGTACAGAGATCTTACTCAGAGTGGCAGTACCTCCTAAGGCACTTTGATATGTGATGCCTAGCCTCCATTACCTGGAACCTAAAGGCGGCAGGAGGAGATTGGGACAGGCCAAGCAACACACATTTATGTTAGATGCAGACTATCAGCAAACATATTTGCCCACTGATTTTTGGGCCAGCTTTCTACAGGCCAAGGCCACAGGCCAGATATTATGCCAGAGGGAGAAAGCTTAGAAGTGACCTGGTGAGTTCTCCAGAAGTGAAAAAAATCTGAGGGTTTGGGATTCTGTGTGCAGACTACTCCTAGACAGAGAAAGATGGCTCCCATGCAGAGACACCATTTAGTTCTTGATGACAGGTCAAGCTGTGCACTTCAGAGACTGAAGGCACATGTAGCTGCCTACTCCAGTTAACTGCTGAACTCACCATGGTGTCCAGTGGCTACTGAAAAAGCAATGAGCACCTTACAACATCTGCCCTCAGGCTGACAGACTTCAGCTTTCTGGACAATCACAGGAAAGGAGCGTGTTTGTGAGCAACATAGGGTGCTCACAGGAGACTTTGTATGTATGACCATAGGTGCAAGTGCAGAATAGAGATTTTCTGCTTTTTGCATTACTGAGGTAGTACTTTTCTTGTCACCAACCATGAAAGAAAGGAAAGCAGTCTCCACAAAAAAGGTAGTTGTGTTGGGTGCATCCTAGTAAAGCTGCAAAAGGACTAGGTTCTTCCGGTGCAGCCAGGCATTTAAGGAGGCATCAGGTATCAGGTAGTGTTTTATTACACAAGTTATTTATACAGAGACATACAGTGGTGCCTTTGTGTCAGAATGGCAGCTGTATTTACCATCAGTTGCCACCACGAACAGCAAAATCACTTCTTGCCAAACTGGGGCAGCGGTGGTGGCACTTTGATGTCTTGACCTCTTTCCAGTTTCTTCTCGCAGTCAACTAGAAAATTGACCCCATCAATGACAATCTGGACTAGCTCCACCTACAACAAGAAGAAGAAAATAGCTATAATAGAAGCTTTAGCTAATGCTGTTAATAGAGGAAGGGAAAACTGGCTTGTACTGCAACAACAGCAGGTAAAGCTGTAAGTAAGGAGGGTCACAGCAGAGAAATCACACCCTGTGGGAGAGGGAATATGGGTTAAGCTGGTCCAGTGAAAAACCATAGTAATTCCCTTTTCCTATTTGTCTTGAGTTTGAACCACCAGCAACGGTATTTTCAAATAGGTGCTCAATATCACCACGCAGTTCTTGCAAATGCCCTTGTTGTGTGTTCCCAGTTCCCAAGGTTGTCCCACCCCTGTGCTTGCAGGAGCATTTGTGTGAGCACACAGACAGAAGCTGACTGGAATGGTGGTGCAAGGATGGAAGACAGGTTCATTGCCTTTATCCACACTGGACCTGAATGCTTCTGGAGGCACAGGGTAGGTGTCCTTCACATGGCTGGCACTGGGAGGATGGCAGGACTATCTGATTTGCCACAGCCATTTAGACTGCCTGAGAAAGTTCGTCAAGCCAGAATCTTGTTCTTCTTCACACAATATGTTCCCCTGCAGATGACCATGAACCCTGCTGTGATGGTTAGTCAGCTGTGGGGAAAGATGCCCTACTCATTCTGCAAAGCATCCTGGCTTTGCTGGGGCAGTTTGGACAATGCACATCTCTGAAGCAGACACTTATCCTAAACTCATGCTTGCTGTACACCATCCATCACTCCTTTGTTTTCAGCTCTTGATTTACACTGGCAGGGGTGGGATTAGCTCCAGGCCCAGAGCAGCACCAAAATTTGCAGTTCTCTATGGCAGGGGGTAGTGGTGACTTGTAAAATTCCTCAAAATTGCTGAAGAATACAAGGTGTCTTGTCCTCAACAAACTTTCTCCATAGCAGTGACATGGGAGGCCCTATGGCATTGTTAGCCAGCAAGCTATAGCACTGAGTTTTCTTTATCTTCATGGAATGGTTCATTAGCAACCTTTAATGACTGGCTTGTTAAAACTTAGTACGAAGACTAAATCCTATTGTCTCTTTATTGTGACAGTCTTTGATTTTCAAGGGACTTGGTTTTTACTACAAAGCATTTGAGTGGCTTGGCAGTCTATTTTATTGTCTTTTACAGACCAGCTGTGTTGGGAAATCAGAGGTCTGAATTTGCAGCCTCCAGAAGAAAAGGGATTTCATATTAAGTTTGCATTGACCAGTAACTGAAACAAAGCAAAAATACAAATAATTCATCTTGCACTTTTGGGATCATAATTCAGTTCTGCAAACACATTTACCACGTAATGGAATTTGTTTTATTATATACCGAAAAAAAAAGAAGTATTTTAAAACATTTCCGTCCCCTTGAGTTTGTCTTGTCTTATTTAGATTTCAGAACCTTCAAGTTGTATCTTATCTATTGGCGTAATCTTTTGACTCGTTGCAGTACAAGGCATCACTGACTTCTGTGGAAGTCTTCATGTAAGCAAAAATTTGTATGCTTAGCCCATCTTTCAGTAGAACTCGTATTAAGTAACTGTGCTGTGTAATCCTTTTGTATTATTAAGTGTTATTTTAGTCTAAAGCACACATTATGATGTTTCAAGTATTAATAATTTTTTTTTTTCACTTACTGGTTTTGCAAATAATATAGCTCAATAGTTTTTCTCTCTTACTTATTTTGGTCTAGATTCAAAGGAACATAGCTGCCTACATCAAACTCCAAAATTATGAATATCCAAGTCCCTGTCCAAATGCCCCTTGGCTGTGAAGACATTCAAGGGCATTTCCAAATAAAAAGACCTGACTTGTGGAAAATAGTGGTGGAAAACCCAAGGTGAGTGAGGAAGAGAAGCCACTTGCTGTTTGGATCTAGTTGTTACCCAGGTGCATTATCCTAGGGTTATATTTGTGTTATGAAAACCTACCAAGAATCAGGCTGAACTCTGGATTGGGCTGGAACACCATGACCAAACTGTATCTGTACGTAAGCTGCCAGAGCCTCTCAGTCCTGTGCTCCTCTGGGTTAAACATTGACAGCATGCTTTCCCTTGCAATCATATTTTAACTTGCACAAATCCCCCAGGGTAATTAACAATTTGCTGTTGGGCGAGCAGGCAGCCCTTCAAATCCTGATGTACAAGCAGAGTTAGCATCTGAGCCCCAGTCGTGTATTGCATTACTGGTGGAGAAAAAGGGTCCTCAGGAGACCTCAGTCCCACCAGGGCCTGCCTGGTTGACCATTGTTGAGATGTTATAGCACAAACCTGGGGGGCAGAAGATGTGTTTGACAGAAGCTTTGAACCTCTGTTTCCCATCTACTAGCAGAGTGCTCAAATCACTGATCTTACAGGGTCTTGCAAGGTAAATTTTTGCTTCGGTTGTTCTTGACATGGCCAGGGGTGAGCACAGCCCTGGTGTTGAGGAGGGAAAGGGATCTGTAGCACTGCCAGAGGACTTAGAGCCTGTGCCCCAGAGTAAGAGTTTGCCTCAGGCAGAGCTAGTGGGAGGAGGCTGCAACTCTGACAGGGCTGTTTCTCCTCCATCCTTCAGTAGATTTGCGCTTATAAGCTGTTCTGCTTTATAAAATACTTGAATATGAAACTGGAATGAGGTCTGGGACTTAAGTCTTCCAGAAGAGCAGCACCACCACAAGGCTGTAAGGTCATTTCCACTCTTAGGCACAACAAATATTCATTCAGATTGAGACAGCTTCAAAACAAATGTCTGACATGAACCCATCTCATCATAGCCTACAGCCCAACAGGGAGGGCTCAGCTGACAATTAAATCTTTGCCCTGATTTAAACCCAGCTCTTCTGCATCCTTTGCTCAGCAGCACACAAAACACATGAAGATGACACCAACTCCTCCTCAGTTATTCTGAGTGAAAGGATTTGCCTTTGTCCTGCAGTCTACCTGTGAAGAAAGTGCATGGATGAGTACTAAAAGGAAGACAAGGTGTTAAACCAGTCTTGCTTTCAGTGTCTGATTCCCCAGGTAGGTTAGGACTTGACTCCTGCTTGTTTCCCCAACACCTTGCAGCAGGTAGAGCAGGTCCCACCCAATGTGCAGTAGCTAGCTCAGTGGTCACTGTCAGCATACAAACATGTCTCATGTCCAGCATAGCAGAGATCACCAGACTCTGATCTTGTAGCCAGGCATCCCAGCAGGCAGGCATCGCTAAGAACTTGTGCTGTGATGCTGAGAAACATTATCCTGAGGGATGTCTGCTACCAAAGCCAAACCTTTCTAATACCTGTGTACTCTCAATGGAGATACTCATCACATAGAATCATAAAATAGTTGGGTTGGAAGGAACCTTCAAAGGTCACCTAGTCCAACCCCCCTGCAATGAGCAGGGACATCTTCAACTAGATCAGGTTGCCCAGAACCACATCCAGCCTGGCCTTGTATGTCTGCAGGGGTGGCACATCCACCACCTCTCTGAGCAACCCATGCCTGTGTTTTACCACCCTCACTGTAAAAAATTTCTTCCTCATGTCTAACCTGAATATAAAATCATAAAGTAGTTTGGGTTGGAAAGAACCTTCAGAGGTCATCTAGTCCAACACAACATGGTGCAAGCAAGATGCATTTGTGGGACTTGCTCAGGGTTGTTATTTTTTCATTGCCATAACAATATTTGTCAAACACTTTATGCATGTTAGTTTTTCTTTTGAGTTAGCATTTTGACTGGACCAGATTAATTAGGAGTAAAAACTGCCAAGGATGGCTCCACCGAGGTCAGCAGAGGGAAACTGACTTCTATCAGCACAGATCAGAGCTAAAAAGCAAGGGAAAATAAAAAGAAGAGGTTACCTCTGAGCGACCCATACGGTCCAGGTTGGAGATATCGTATACATCTGCTACAGCTGCCGTGTCCACACCACCAGTGCCACGTTTTTGCAGACGCAGGTTCTCCAGGATTTTTGGAAACCGAGGATCCTATCAGAAAACAGTTTTGAGCTTAATGCCTGTCATGGTTTAAGCCCAGGCCGTAAATTAGAACCACGCAGTCTACCCCCTCCACCTTTCTTCCCCCCTGGCTCCTGGAGGGACGGGGAGGAGAATCGAAAGAATGCAACTCCCACAGGTTGAGATAAGAACAATTTAGTAACTAAGGTATAACACAAATCACTACTGCTGCCACCAATAATAATAATGATAAAGGAAATAACAAGGCAAGAGAATACAACCGCTCACTGACCCCACCCCACAGTGTTCCAGCCCTTCCGGGAACTCTCAGTTCTGCATCCTGGGCATGTTGTGCTGTGGTATGGAATACCTCTTTGGTTAGTTTGGGTCAGGTGTCCTGCCCCTGCTTCCTCCCGGCTTCCCCTCCTCCCTGGCAGAGCGTGAGACTCACAAAGTCCTTGGTCAGGGTAAACATTCTGACCAGCAACCAAAAACATCGGCTTTATCAGTATTATTCCCAGGCCGAAAGTCAAAAACACAGTGCTGCACCAGCTACTAAGAAGGAGAAAAAAATGACTGCTACTGCTGAACCAGGACAATGCACCAGGACAATACACACTGTGTATTGTGCCAAATTATTGCAATACTGTTATCCATGGTGTAGTAGCATCTCCAGAAAGACACGCAGAGATGGATAGTTTTGTCAGTCCTTGGATTAAAGCCTGTGTTGGCAGTTGTCTGCTGAGTAGATAAATTTCCATAACAGATACAATAATTTGCAGGATAAAAGTGTGCTCAATTAGTGGTGCTTTATCCCTGGGACCTTGTTACACATCATGTAAACATGCAGTCGCTGTAAGTTGGCATTTTAAATTTATTTCTTTATAAATCAGAAGAGCTGATTTATATCACTGGCCTTTTAAATGACTTGCATACCTTGCTTAGCCTGGGCAGCTTAACATGGACTCCAGCACGTAAACCAGTTCCCAGGTTGGAAGGACAGGTCAGAACATACCCAAGACGCTCATTCCACATGAACTCCCAGCCCCGTTCTTTAATTAATCTTTCCACCTATGACAGAATAAAAAAAGAAAGCATGAAGAAAAGGTCAGCATACAAATGTCTTATTTTAAGATCTCTGCTTGTAACGGGCATTCTTTTCACCATGTATCTTTGTTGATGATGAACTTCACTAACACCAGTGGAGATGCATGAACTTACACCCAAGTACATCTGGTTTGGATCTGATGCAAATGTTTGCACTCATCAGGTACCAAGATCTCCAGTGCATATTGCAAGGATTTCTTCATCATTTTCTCACAACCACTAGCTTGGAGCCTCTGACACTTTAGCACAAAGATCCCTATCATGTTGGTTTGCAATAGCCCTAGCCTGTGAAGCTGTATCTTCACATAAGAATTAGGGCTTTTGCCATGTGCGTCTAACCTTGGTATTTTTGGAGCAATGTGGCAACACACAAGCCCAAAGGACTTAAATGCTACAAAGCAAACAAAAGCAGCTGAATCTGAGTTTCATGTGATTTTCAGTATGATGCTGTGATTCTTTCGAGGGGACACTTGACTTCTAAATGCCTAGTTGTAACAGCCAATGCACCTTGTAAGGCTCCAGCTGCATCGCCTAAAATTGCAGAAGGCAAAGGCAGAGACTGGGAGAATGAAGAACCGCCGCTGTAGAAAAAGATCAGATTTGAGAACATCTGAGGAATCTGAAGGTGCACAAGTCCATGGGACCTGATGAGGTGCATCATCATCCTGAGGAACATCCTGGGGTATGACCAGCAGTGTGTGCTTGAGCCCAGAACCCCTCTGTGTGCTGGGCTGCATCTCCCAGAGTGTGAGCAGCAGGTCAAGGGAGGAGGTTCTCCCCCCCTACTGCACTCTGGGGAGACCCCCCTGCAGTCCTGCGTCAAGCTCTTGGGCAACAACACAAGAGGGACATGGAGCTGTTGGAGCAAGTCTAGAGGAGGCCACAGAGATGCTGCGAGGGCAGGAGCAGCTCTGCTCCGGAGACAGGCTGAGAGAGCTGGGCTTGTTCAGCCTGGAGAAGAGAAGGCTCCAGGGAAACTTTAGAGCAGCTTCCAGTGCCTAAAGGGGCTTCAGGAAGCCTGGAGAGGGGCTTTTGACAAGGGCCTGTAGGGACAGGACAAGGGGAATGGCTTTAACCTGACAGAGAGGAGAAATTGAGATGAGCTCTTAGGTAAAAGTTCTTGCCTGTGAGGGTGGTGAGACCCTGACACAGGTTGCCCAGAGAAATTGTGGCTGTGGAAGGTGTCTGTGCCCATGTAGGGAAGATGAGCTTTAAGGGCCCTTCCAACCTTAACCATTCTATGATACTGCCTATGGGACATGGTAATGTCTTATTTCTCTGTTAAATAAACTTTTTCTGTGCCAGAAGAGTACTGGGGCTGCAGTGGGCCCAGAGCCAATGTGAATCATACCTGGACTGTCTAGACAAAACTGAACGCCACACACCATCTCATGAAAGCTGTTTTTTCTTTGTGAATAGGTAGACCAGAATACAATTCTAGAGTCTTCGGTATCATTTTTTAGTATTTTAATCACAAACCCCCATATCTCCCTAAAAGTGGCACTGAGCCAAAGGGTCCTAAGCTCCAAGTTCTGTGCGCAACCTCAACAGCATCCAGTTTCCCATATCAGAGAAGAGAATGAAGAGGCTGAGTCAAATAAATTCTCCATTCAAGCAAATCAAGCAATCCAAATAAAATGTGTGATCTATGGATTTCCACAGCCTACAGGCACAAAATCACAAAAAAAGGATATTTCATTAGCCAGCCTGTGCTTAATATTTGAATGAAAAGCTACAAAGACATTTTGTTTATTTTTCCTTACAACTCAGATTTCATGCTAGCATGAATGCCCATATTTACTTCTTTATCTGCATTATTGTGAGTTGCTGTGTAGACTGGTGTTACTTCATTTTGTTGCTCCCAGAAACATCAGTTCAGTTATTTATTATTTATTTATTTATTATTTATTTATTTATTATTTATTTATTTAGTTATTTATTATTTATTCAGTTATTTATTATTATTATTATTATACCCTATTAAGTACTGCTGACAAGAGCTGAACAATAAACAAACAAGAATAATAAATGCATTGAGACATTACCTCCTTTAAGCCACGGCAAAACCTTTCAAACACCCGTTTCATGTTGCCACCCTTCTCCATGGAGATCACCCTGGTGTGGTCCTCTTCATTAATCCAAATGAGAAATGTCTTGTCATTGTTATGCCTGATTGCATTTGGGGGAGGGAAACAGTATGTTTAAAAAGACAGGCTCTGAAAAATAGTTCTCAGTATCCTTAGTTTTATCACAGTCTGTTGGGGCTGTGGAGAGCTTAAGCATGGCAAAATAATGTTCTGCAAAGTCAGGCATCTAAGCTGCTTTCCTAGTTGGGTCCTCCATGCCAGTGAGGGGCATTACATGTGTTTTTGGGCACAGCAAGAAGGGCAGTTTTTCTGATCACATCATGCTGCTGTGTTGCTGAGTGAGGAAAAATGTGTTGTCCTCTATCACAAGCGCAGTTGGGGGTGTAGCAAAGGGAGAAGCCAGGCTTTGCGTCCTCTGTCACTAGGGATGGTTTTTATTGTTCTCAGAAAGCTGTACAGCTAGGACACAAACCTAACAGTAACGTGCTGCTGGGGGCCAAGCAATATGTCCTTACTTAATTCTTCCCTATTTCAAATCTTCCCTAAATCAAATCTCAGTGCCCTCTGTATCGCTTGGTAGCAGTGGATTGCCACATCAGTCAGGTTACATGTCTGAGGACAGCAGCTGCACGTTGCTTGCAGACAGCACGTTAGCGATGCTGGCTTGTCAGTCAAGATCAAAATGCCTGAAGATATTCACTCTTGCTCCAAATAGATCAGCTGTGGTTAGGTTTATTAAGTGCTGGGTCAAACCTGAGGTCAGTTGTCCTGGCTTTTCGTCTACTTTCTCTGTTTCCTACTACATACAGCCTTTCTACTGCACATAGAAGGTGACTGATGTCATCAGACTCATTCGTGCAAATGGTGGAATATTATGAGGTTTGAAACACATGAAAATTGGAAGATCAAATTCACCAATAGCCTGACTTTGAGCTCGTACTTGGAGTTTGCCAGTGCAGTACTGAGGAGGTGTAGACATCCTGTGCCCTGACATTATGGTCACCCAAGGTCCTGTTACCCTGTCTTCAGTCACGTACAAATGTTCAGGGGTTTTCCAAATAGTCTGAGGTTAGCCTGACCCAGCTCCCTTCTTTGGTTGATTGTGTAACTCTCCCCATTGCTTTAAGGAACGTGGAAGGAGGCCATGCTGAGCACATTAAAACTGTGCCATGAACACCACTGATGTCAGTGGGAATAGTCCTGCAGCCAGTAAAAAGGACAGAATCACAGTCAGTATAAGCAAAATAAGGTACTGTTTTTGACAACAATTTTTTGCAAGAGAAAGGCAGGTTTTCTAAATGTGGCTTACTGAAATACTTTGCAGTCATGCCAGGTTTTTTCCTATGTGCCTAATATTTCACATATAAAACAAGCCAAAACATAGACCTCTTTTATTCAGGAGATCCCTGGGTAGCAATTGTATTGTTGGTACTGCTGGGTTTTTGTTCATAAAGACAGTGAATGGGATGCCTCAGCTTTATCCTTTTTCTCAGATTTAGGTGGGGACCAGGGAGCTAAGCTGAAGCTTGTTGAAATAAAAAAATCGTCACAGATTTCCAGAAGGTTGTTAGTTTTCGTGGGTCATCAGCTTTTACAGCCCCTGCTCCCCAGCAGAAATTGTGTTTAGCTCATCACAGTAATACTGCCTGTGCTTCTGAACATGAGCCAGTATTGTCAGACACTGCTTGGAGAACAGCTGGGGTTTTTTTTCTACATAAAGGCCTGTCCTTTCTGAAAGTCTTGAGCCTGCATAGGGCAGGGAGATATGCTACATGATTCCTTAGAATCCTTTTTAGCCTTATTTTTACAATTAAAGCACTGGTAATGCCTTGAAGTATACCAGGGTAGACAAAGATGCTATGCACTATGAACTGTCCAGTTCTTTTGGAAAGAAAGGGTTACTTTCAGCTCTGGGGATTAATGTAACACTTTGTGGGGAATAGGAATTTGCTATTCAGTGTCCTGCAGCTGAATGGCCGGTGGTTCCTAGGTGACAGCGTGGCTACAATCTGGTGTTAGAGCTGGTTTTGCTGAGGTTAGGGTTAGGGTGAGAGTGACTCATGAGCTCTTTCCAAAATCAAATTTTTATTTAGTAATAGAAAAAAATGAGATAAAAACCCAAAGAAGGAGCCATACCTATGATGCTGTGTCCTGTGCATGATATTAGTGATGGCTTTTCGCATATAAAGGTTTTACCCATTCTGTTGTTCACTAATGGATTTTGCTTGGTTGCTTGCTTGGGCTTTGGTTTGGGTTTTGGTTGGGTTTTTTTTTCCCAAAAATTAAGCAAGAAAACTATTTAAAAAGCAAACTGAACATTCTGTGAGTATAGGGACAGAGTGGCTCCAAGGATAGGACAAGTAAGGAGATTTGTAACACAATCTTTAAAACATGACACAAGCTTTTGCGCGTCACACAACATACCAGATTCCTCTGGCATCTGGCCAGTCACGTGCCATCCCAGCACATGTTAGCAAAGGGGACACTGGCTTATCAAAGAGAAAGTGATCCTGGACACCAAAGTGGGGACAAAGAGAAAGAGAGAGAGAAAACAAAACAAAATTCAAGTTCATTCAAGGAAGCAGTATAACATTTTCTAATACAATTTAAGTGAGGGCAGTCAACGTACAAGTAAATCACATCGTACAGCTTGTGAATCTGATTCCTTCTTCTGAAAACTAGAAGTGCTTTACCCAGTGATTTTCTTCCATCTTGCAGATTCTCAATTGACATTGGTAATATGACCATGTTTTGCCAAAAACGTTTTTCAAATGTGGAGAGGAATGGGAAGTTAGGACCTCATACCACATACACAACCAAAGGGTACTCTGCAAGGACCTGACTGCTACCAGCAGAGATGTTTTCTGCAAGCAGACATATTTCGGGATAGGAGAAGGCAATGAGTTCTTAAAGGTTGGGGGAAGAAAAGAAAAATAAATTAAAAATGCTAGTTCTGAAAAGAGATTTCTCCAGCACAGAGATTTAGCAATTTATTCTGAGCGTGAAGTCAAGGTAGGAATTAAGTCAGTGCTAAGGTTGACCTTTTGGAATAACAGACTTGTTCTGTTCCATAACAGAGGTGCTATTTCTGATTTAATAAATGTAGCATTTGCTGTGACATTGCTTTGCCACATTCCAGGCAATTTAGATTCTTATTTTTTTAACCGGGCCGCTTTTTTCCCAAAGCCAATAAATATTTGATTTTCTTGTGTGTGCTGAAAAATCATTAGTTCTTAATTCCTCAAATACTGCCATATCAAATGTTATATGGGGGTTTTGTTGGGTTTTCATTTGTTTGTTTTTTAAATCTAGAGTTTGACTGAGAACAGTGAGGCAAGCTATCCAGAATAAATATGACATGGTAGACAAGTTGATACGCTTTACTTTTTTTTTCCTGTTAGAGGAGAATTTTTGGTTTTCATCTTTTAATACCCTGTGATTGACTGGATGCAGCCAGACAGTTTTTGTTTGAAAGAAAACTTCCTCTTTTTCAAGAAAACATCTGAGCACTATTACTTTCCCTATAATGTGTGTTGTTCAAATCTGCAAAGTACGAGATACCTTTTGTGCTGAATGCCATTCAGCTAGCGCTCATTTGTTATTACCAAGATCAAATGGTGCTTATTAAAGGCTGGCAGAAAACATGACACCATAGAGGCTCAAGGTCCTAAAGTACTTGAAGAGGTAAGCAATGGTATGAGTTAAAGGCAGAATCTGAGGTTACAACATTCAATGCCCTGACTTCTATACATTTGCATTAACGTAAAAACAAAAAAAAAACCAAGGTAAAATTCTGAATCAGTGAAACCTATTTCGCTTCCCAAAGGACTTAACCTTAAACCATGAAGGAGTTTTATTCTCCATGCTCCTATTTCAGCTTCTGCTTTCTGAGGAGCTCTCTCCTGCTGAAAAAGGCAATAAAATAAAACCTACAATAGGTCATCAACATCTTGTCAATAAGCATATTACCAAGGACATTCAATTAAAAAAGTTACTGACCTTACATAAATTCTTAACTCCTGGTTAATCCAGACTGTGACACCTAGTTCCAAGGTTATAAATAGTTATGTTACTTCATCAGCTCCCTTTTGGTTGATGTTATGGATTAATGTGCCATGAATATAGCTAACAGGGTACAGCCATTCCTTTGGATATTTAAAATGCACATTCAAGGTTTGTTTGACATGTCACATGCTGTGACAAAATCCATGATGAAAATCCTTGTCTTTCCATCTGTGTGACAATGAAAACTCTTGTTATGGGCCTGATCCTTCAAGTCCTGAAACACAGTTACAGGACTGGGAAAAGGTCACCTGGGTGCAGTTGGCTACAGCCATTCTGGGGAACTTAGTGTAGTTTTGACAGACAAATTACAGCCAAAGCCTCCCACCCCAACAGTCTAGAATACAGATAATAAGTAATGTTTATCTTAGTGTAATATTTTTAGTTAGGATGGTTATTAATACAGAAAATATCAATCTTTCCTCAAGGAAACGACCAAGATAAAGTCCTGAATTTACATCATTATTTGTTCAAAGTGGTGGCAGCAGCCATGTGTTTGATTTGACACAGATCTTCCTATCTGGAATATAAGTCTGCATTTCAGACCTGTACAGCTAGGTACTTAACCAAAATATAGACCCTGGATGATTTGTTATTGCATTAAAAATACTGACAGGCCGTTAACTACTGGGTTAATACTGTGATTATCCTCCTTACCCACACAGAAAAGCATGTGCCCCAAAGAAAAACAAAGGTTAAGATAAGTGAGAGTAAATGAAGTTGGTGTCAGCATTGGAGCTGTACTTACATCAATAAGCTGCTGCTGGTCCCTCTCGGTCATGCTGGTCAAGCTATAGTACTTGCCACAGAGGTCTCCTTTCAGCCCAGCGAGTGCGGTGACCACAACGTTCTCCACCTCTCTCCGCTCTGCTCTGGTGCAGGCAGGAGGAAGGCTGAGCCCCCGAATGCTGCGTCCAGTCCGCACCCGTGACGAGAGGACATAGCGCTCATCGAATTGACCGTGAGTGATCTGGAGGAAGAATGAATAATTAGTTCACACACATCCCCCCATCTTGTAGTTCACCATTAAAAACCAGAAGGGCATCTTTCTGCCCAAGCACGATGAGCTCTCTGTGAGATCACAAATACTCAGAATACCAGGAGCCCCTCAGAGTTTTAGACACCAGGAGGTTTCTTTAGGAACAACGTGTTTCTTTGACAGAATCAACATGGCAGAATAACCAGTAGTGGTCCAAAAATATGAAGGAATCTTCGTGGCTTTGGAAATATGGATATAGGCAGAGACAGGGGGCCAGGTAAGGAAGATTCTTTGAAAGAGGAAAGAACAAAAAGGTGCTAAAACATGGTGTAGTTGAACTATGAAGGAAATACTAAGCAGCAAGCAAGGTGTTAAGGTTTTATCCTGTTTATGTGGGCATATTGGAGTTAATTCGTGTTTTTATTCCAAGTCTTAGACACATGGTTATTTCCCAGCTTATGCACAGACCCAGTGCCAAGGGAGACTGTGGCCCAAGTGCTTAGTAGGGACTGTAGGACTGAACCACCTGCTAGGAGCAAGGTAGAGATGCAGCTGTCTTGCTGATAGGGCCATGAGTGGCATCCCTCTTCTCTTAACCCTAAACTTAGTGCCTTTGGAGTTGGATCAGGAAAAAGTACTGTTGCATACAATATCATCACTGTAAGAAGCAGCCCTGATCCTTTATTGTATCACTGTTTTATTTCAATCCTACCTTGGATGCATCCAGGTCTGTGTGATGCTTCATAGTCCGTGGATCATAGCCATTGTGCCTTGCTTTGATGACAGGGTCAAAAATCTCAGCAAACACCTATGGAGTCAAGAGAATCTATAGAGTCTGCAGCTTCACAGAAATGCTTCAGTGCACCAGCTTAAGCCACAGGAGAAGTCCCCTGGCACAGGCTCCTGGGTGACAGACATACAGGGGGCTTTGCAAGTGCAGACGGGGTAAATATAAAAGGAGGGGTGCTTGTCTTCACAACAGAAATTGCATTTCAAGCCTATTCTAGTTGCCAGAGAGATACTGGATGTAGTGGCAATTAGATTAGGTTTCAGGATATATTACCAGCCAGAACACACACTCAAGAGTCCCCCAGCAGCTTGTATCTTGGTTTTAGATCCTGCAGGAATATTCTGTTTCTTCAGTGCCATGGGATGCTAAATCCTCATTAGAGCCACTTGGCTCAGGTGTGTCAACACTGATCACAACCACACCTTCCTGCAGATGAGGAGTGGTGGCAATGACACATCTAATTGAATATAACTGAACCACAGGACTTGATAGTCCAGAATACCAGATGTCCCAGTCCATCCTCAGCAGCCCAGCCATAAAATGTTTAGTTGTAGGAAGCTGTGGCTGCCCCATCCCTGACAGTGTTCAAGTCCAGGTTGGACGGGGCTTGGAGCAACCTGCTCTAGTGGAAGGTGTCTCTGCTGGTGACTGGCATGGGACTGGATGGGCTTTAAGGTCTCTTCCAACACAAACCATTCTAGGATTCTATGAATGAGGGCAGGTGTTGGAGGCAGGTAGCAGCTGCTCCTAAGCAGGTACCCTTCAT
This sequence comes from Psittacula echo, assembly GCF_963264785.1. Taxonomy (NCBI): domain Eukaryota; kingdom Metazoa; phylum Chordata; class Aves; order Psittaciformes; family Psittacidae; genus Psittacula; species Psittacula echo. The sequence goes on along the minus strand of NC_137742.1, from coordinate 75,195,915 downwards.
TAACTTCAGTTGCAGCAGGGAGAGCACCAGTAATAATACCTCGTATTCATGCATTTCCTAATGTAAGGAAGAGTAGGGAAAACACTATCTTTATGCACATGGCCTGTCCATTATTTACTCTCTGGGATAGAATTTACCTCAGGAATCCATACCCTACTGGGAATCTGAATTCGTCTAAGGAGCTATTGTCAAAGATACCATAAAACCTGAACCAAATACAACACTGTAGGGGAAACATCTTACCTCGTAGGATTCTTCATCACCTGCGACCATGCCCACAGTTTTAATGAAAGGGTGGCCAGGATTGTCCACCCCAGTCTGGATGCACTGGTCTAGGGTGTAGCCATTGGGAGTCATCTTGTCCCTGAGCCGAGAGTAAATGCCCGGCGTGAGGCATTCAGCCATGCAGTTGTTATGTTTGCGGAGATCGGGGTAGTCTGCACTGAAGACAAGAAGCCCAAGCAGTTAATGTGACACTTTGAAGAGTAATCTTTGCTAGTTTAAGAATCTATTAAAGGGGTCATGAGAAACAGAATACACAGCATGGTTTAAAAGTATAATTAGTTCTCAGTTTATATGTTGTATTGAATTTTAGGAAGGGAGAAAGATTCTGATCACTGAAAGTACCCCATGTCGCACACCGGTGGGCCGCCACACCAACAGGCAGTTGCAGCTTTCCGCTATGCAGAGCCATCAGGAAAATGTATCCCAGTGGGCTCTGAAAGTGTACTAAGCCCCATTAAATTTCTGCTGAGAGAAATAAGAAATAAAGAAAATTTATTCAGAAATAAAAGAGCTCCAACATGGTTTTGTTCAAGGGGAAAGGTAATTAAGTGTAGCTGAAAACATTCTCTCTAATTCAGAGCCTAAGTGCTCGTTCTTCTACAATATCTGGTTTTGCTTTAATGGCATTACTGTTTACAGAAAGATGCATGGTGTACTAAGCCAGGGAAAATAAAGATGTTATGCTTTAGCAAGGCATTTTTTCAATTGAGTCAGACCACATTTACCGTGTGCTGGTAATTATTTGCTTTATGCACAACTCCATTATTTCTTTAGGAATGTATTTTAACTAGGATGGTATTCACTACTGAATAGTATTCACAGCCTGTCTCAGAGCCTGGTCTGTATTGTTTTTCACAAGTATGCCAGCAAAGTCAGCCTACAGAGATGGTCTGTAATTAGTTTGTAATCATCACTTGTAACAGAATGAGGAGTATTTCAAGTGCAGCAGTTATATGGGAGGTGTCTTTACTACTTGTATAATGAAAATACTTCCACATTTTCTTAATGTACAATCAGCCAGTCCAAAAGACTGAGATGCAATGTGTCTGACAGCTGATGAGATGAAATAAGGGTTAATCTAGTGTTCTGCTTAAAATCTGAAATATTTCTTAGGCTGGTTATTGTTTGTCAGTGGCTTTTTTAAGTGTTGATAATATCCCACACCCCTGCTTTCTGGCCCTGAAGGCCATTGTTGATGCTACCTAAAATTACGGTTATTAATAAAGGGTGCTGTTTTTCACACAGCCCATGTGCTGTCACACAGCCCATGGACAGGCACATAGACTGTGTGGCCACATGAGGACCCTGCAGGGACCCTTTGATAGGGATCTTCTTCCTCCAAAGAGTTAAATGTTGCTCCTAACTCAATTAACAGGGCGCTGACCCCCTAGCCAAGTCCTTACCTTGGCGGGAAGAGTTTCCGTTTCTCCTGAACAGCAGCCTTCACATTTTGCTGGTTAAGGAGGTACCCTGTGGTTAGCACCCCTGTGCCTGCAGCTGCAAAGAGTGCAGTGGTTGCACGGCCAGCCAGGAGACGACAGAAGGTGCCAGCCATTCCCCTCGGAGGTTACAAAGTCTGGAAGAGAAGAGGGCCAATGTCAACCCATAAGTCACTGTGGAGGGAAAATGACCAGTAAACCCGCACTTTAGATGGTAGCTCTGTAAGAGAAGAAGTTTCTTTTTATTGTCAATTTGTGCTTATATACTGTTATCAAAAAAATGGTTAGTATTTGCATGTTTTATTCCTATACATGTATTTTTTTTCTATTTAATTCTACTGGGATTATATCTTGAGTTCAGATCTCTAAGTCTGCCAGAGAAAATGGCGTGTTCTGTGAAAGTCACAGAAAGAAGACTTTCTGTGAAAAGTCTTCTGAATAAGACAATGCACATTTTTTCTTACAAGAATCAGAGTTTGACTAGTATTGCCTGTGACTGGGGGTTCCTCAGGAAGATATAATTCCTGCTTAAATAAAGGACACAAATTCCAATTTGTATCATTGACAGAAGCTTATTCTTCAACCTGGACTCTGGTAAATCGTCTTTGGAAAGTGGTCATGGTAGGTTTGCAAGAAAATATTTTCCTCGGGATATGCAGTTTTAGTGGCTTTTTCAAAATTTTAAAACATCTTTAAAAACATAATTGTGTATGCAACCTCTTCACCATTATTTTAGAGGGTAAACTAAACACCTGAAAGCGTTTGGTTTTATTTTCAGTGAACAAAGTCTTCTGATTTCCAATTATTTTCATGTAGATCTGGATTAGTTAGCCCTGAACCCTGTATTTCTTTGCTTTTTCCATGCCTGTCTAAAGACAAAGGCAATGTTGAATCTGTATCTTCTCACTTGGTAGAAATTATTACATCCTTGCACAGGTTTCTCTTGCAAAGCAATATGTTCTTTGTAATTTGGTCACATACATGAGATGAGAAACAGCTGTGTTTCAAGTTTGAGAGACATTTATTTTGTGTCCTGTGTCTTGTTTAAACAATTATATACCTGAATTTCATTATTTTGTTACTCTGTCTCCTTCGTGCCTTTGAAATGCAATATACATTTATCTCACTTTCCTTCCAGAGAAAGGTGCTGACTGATTGACAGTCAATATTTTAAATTATTTTTAACTAATGGGTCTATTTTCTGTAGCACTAGAGTATAATGAAATACGTGCTGTCACTGTGCTGGGACAAGAGACAGATCGTCAACCATAGCCCTTTCTTATCTCTCGGCATGGCTTCCTTCCATCTATGGATTTGTCTAGGTGAAAGTTGCACCCTGTGTAATTCTTAATTTAATAAAAAACTCTTGCCACAAGGGTGGGCTGTAGCTCTGAGTATAAATGCATACAACACTGCAGCACAAACCTGAGTCCGTGTTATGTGTTATACAATCTAAATAGCACAAATAGACTTGCTCAAAAACCCAAGTTCAAGAAATAAAGTTTTTACATAGCGGGAGTACATAATGAATAAGACATTTTATCTGACAGGAAACAAGACTGGTTTGGTTTGGGTTTACTTTCATTTCCCTCTAAAATTAGCTTGATTTCTAAGAAATATACTGCTTCAAAACAGACATTTCAAAAAGATTCATGAAAGAGTCTAAACAGAATGATCTCAAACTCAAAAAAATTCTCAACTGTTTGTCAAATCTGACCTCAGATCATTAACAGATTCAGCTGTGTGGGTTTTTTCCTCACAGAAAATGCCAGCCTGGCTTAACAATAAGTTTACACCTCTGTGAATACAGAGAAAAATAATTATCCCAGCCAAAGGTGTTGTTAAAGGCGGAAGGTATTTCTAAGAACTCTTTGCCAGAAATACCATGCTGTGATTCAGGTTTCATGACAGACTATCATTAGGCCTCCACTGCAAAGATTTCACTTTCATCAGAGAAATTTAACCATTGCACAGCCTAAAAAATTGAAAGTGCACATTTTTCTTTTGTAGTTTTCTAAGGGTCTTCACTTGTGCTCATGATGGTAGAAAATCAATTTTCCTATAAATGCCTATAGTGATACCATAGTGCACCTGGGAAGGGGAAAGAATTTTTCAAGATCAGAAGAACTTGTGTGATTATCAGCTTTAACCGTGCACTTGCTTGTACTGATCAGGTGTGCTGGAAGGAAACCACCTGCATTAGGAAAGTATCTGTCTGGCATTCAAAATTATCTAGAGATACTAGAGTCTCTAGTAGATAGAGACTGGAGTAGATAGAGGATTTCCAAGGGTTGATCAACCTGAATTTAAAAAAAAAAAGCAAACCCCAACATTCTTACCTTATTTCTGACCTACATTTATTTGTCTTCAGTTTAAATCACTGGCCTTTGTTATTGCTTTTATCCGTTTGTTGTATGTTTCTACTCATTTTTTTTCACATGTAGCTAGTTAATAACTAGCTTTTTTAAATGTCTCTCCATCAGTTTTTTTATCATGTTTTCAAATTTATTAATCATTCTTTGGTTCTACCCAGAACTCTTTCCATTGTGTTTTATCCTCAGCATCTTCCTGATACCAGAATGCAACCTTTTGTTGCAGTGATGGTCATACCAAGTCCCTGGCATGGAAGCAGCAGAGCATCTCTCTAGCTTATGTATTCAGAGATCATATCATCCCCTTGAGACCACAGCAGTTCAGTAGAGTGACTAGAATGAATAGTCATTGCCTGCCAAGAGCCAGCATCACGTCCTTCGCTGAACCACAAGTAGGGAGTGATAGCTGCAGTCTGCAGGATGGACTGGGCAGCGTCCTGATCAGAGCAGAACTATTTCTGATACAGACATAGATACACTTGTGAGTAAGATTATGTGATAGGGTTGTCTGTAATAGCAGGGACCTGATTGACTTAAGTCTCTACCAGTATCATCAATTTTTTTTTTTACTATTACTTTAACTTTCTTTTTAAGATGGAATGCTTCCTAATAATTTTCTACCTTGTTGTCGGATTCTGAATGTACTGCTAAAATATTCTTGAAATGGTTCCCAATTATTTCCGTTTAAAATATTTTTCTGTGCTAGGTAGTTTATTAACTGCACCAACCCTTGGAAATTTTCAAATTCTTTCAATGTACCACAAGCTAGATGTGAATTTGAATTGTATTCTTGCAACATGCAGGACAGAATTAACTGTGTCTAAGTCTGCACTGATTTTTATGTCTGTGAACATCTCTTCTTCAGTTATCCAAACAAGGTCTAATTTCTGTGGTATTGGACGGAACACTTTTTTTTGAAGTATAAACCTTAATAATTTTACCTTATAGATTTTAACAAGATTGTCAGGATTCATGGCATGAGACCTCAAGCATGTTTCACTCAGATAATATTCCTCATAGTAATAAGACTGTTTTTCCAAATATCATTGGACAAGCACATTATGAGTCAGAGAGTTTCTTCATTAATAATTTGATGATATAATTTGATTTCAGCACATTGTCTAAGAAATATTCAGAGATGTGATCTATCTGTGAAGCTGGAGCGCCATATATATTCTGTATGCAGACCAGCAGAAGATGACTTATCAGGAGACACAGAAATCCGAAGTGAAGAAATGAGAGCTGGTATTTTGCAGTGGGAAAATATAAATTAGAGCACAAGCTTAAGTCCACAGACTAGGACATCACCAGCCTTGTTGCAGCCCGATGGAAAGAGCAAGCAGGGAATATCAGGGAGAGAAGAGCATGAGCTTCTCAGATGCCTTAGCAGATGGCAGAAACACAAAAAATGCACCTCATAAGCACTGTGGTGACAGCCTGTGCTGTAAATGGGAGGGTGCAGCTACTTCTGCACATGGCATCAATGTCAGATTTGGCTCACCATCTCTCTCATGTGAGTGCCAGGGTTGCTGGCTCTCATACAGTGGTCCTAGTCAAGTAATTTATGTCCTGCTTTTCCTTATGACAGTCAGGGCTGATCTGCTCTACTGTCACATAGCACTTCCAACACATCTGTCTTCCTCTCCTTTGCAGATAGCGTGGTGTTCAGCACTGCCATGAAATGAGATATGCTTTAACTGATGATGGTGGAGAATAACACATACATGTCTCAGCTGGTACCCAGCATCAGATGGATTTCCTACAGGTAAAGTGGCAGGGAAGGTTTTGGTTTTTTTCTTAGTAGTCAAATGTTCTGCATGACACTTTGAAGGCTCCTGGTATTCGAATATAGCAGTTTTACAAAATGCTTGAAAAACTTGCCTTGCAAATTTTCTGTTTGTCATTCTGCTCATACTTCGGATACTGGCTTTGCCTCATGATAGCTAGTTAGAAGTCTTTTATATGCCTCCAGGATTGCACATGCCTTTGGCCCAAGGCCAGAACATGGAGCATGCTCAGCTCAGTAGCTCTAAGAGTGGCAACAAGTCCTTTAAAGTTTTGTTTCCAAGGTCATTTGTACTTGTATTATCACTTTGAGAACACATAAATACTGCGGTACAGGAGAAAAGAGGCACAAAGCAATTGGCTCAGGGACAGCTGATGTGTATCCTCCATGGGCCAGGTTCCCTCCTGCTGTTCCCTAGTGAACAGTTTTGATGAATTCCTTGTGAGTTATCTTGTGGATTAATGTCTGCAGTGGTTAATGATGAGGGGGTTAAATGCAGCAGTGTCTTAAACTAACAGCCACTAAGCTGTAGTGTGAAGTGTCTGAAAAAACAAGGTTTCTTCACTCCTGTTCTCTCATCACATCATCACCATAAAAGGTAAACAAATTCAGTGTCAAATTGGTGTTGCCTTTTCCAAAGCAGTATTGCCGTGTGCTGTGATGACTTACAGCCAGTGAATCAGCAAAACATGTCTGAAAGGTTATGATCTTAGAGGTCATAGCCTTTATCTCTCTGCTTTCCCCCAAGACATGCTCAGCTACCTGTAACCAGGCTTCAGGACATTAATGTCCTGCTAGGAGTATATTTTAGGTTTAAAACTCTTTCAGCATGTGTATCACTTACCATGCATAGAAGGTAGACAAAAGCCAGCAGGAAGTTTTAACATAAGTTATTACTGCAAATCTGGTTCTGGCTGAGAAACAGACCAAAGGATCATTTAATGTGGAGGGGCTGTTTGTAAGCCCAGTTTGAACCCCAGGATGAAAAAAATTGGAGAATGCCTATTTCAGGGCCTTAAAACAGTTTTCCCTCTTATTCATGATGCAGCTAGATTAAAGCCTGTGCTAAAGGTGAAGGTACTCTCCACAAGAAATATGCCTTTTGTACATCAAAAGAGTGAGGGTTGGTCCCTCACCAACACTAAAGAGATCCTTTTTTCAGATCAACAGCTGAAGAAAACTGACATAGCAAAACTTTCCTTGCTACTGTGCACATAGGTGAAGCTGCTGCCCCCCTCTCTGGGAACTTCAGAGGTATCAGTCATCAGAAATGCACAATCTGCCTCTTCACCCTTTAAGGAACTTGTGAACTTTACTGCTACTTTTAAAATTTAAAAAATAATGTGCTGCTGTAACCTGTAATAGTTACTCTGGTAATGTAAATCTGTGTGTGCTTTGCCACAGTAGCAACTTGTTACTGGATGAAGCAGGTGAAACTCTGCATTGATGAGGTACAAGAACTGAGGTTGACCAAATGCCTGCTGCCACAGTCAAGGGCAAGACTGGGTTGGCCTCTGTGTTTGCCACCAAGAAGAACCTTTAGCTCTGCTGTTGGCTGCAGCCCAGCAGGCGTGGAGTGGTGGGGAAACATGCCATGCCAGACCTTGATGTGAGGGGATGGCCTCCCCTGTTATCAGAGAGCCATTCAGGAGAAAAAGGGCAGACCCAGCAGCCTGTGATTGACCTATGTTGAAGAAATATGGAAACATGCTAAGATCTTACACATGGTGTATGAGGATGGGCAAGCCTTTTGGCTGGACAATTTATTAGGTGAATGGGGACTGACAGGTTGGCTGGTTGCTTTAGTAGAAGGTGGACAAATGGTGTTTATTGTCATTTTAACTATTTTGATTTTGTTGCTGTGTATTTTTCAGTGTATTCAATGCATGGTTATGGATGCTACAAAGCACGTTTGGCTTGTGTAAAAAGAAAAAGGGGGAGATGTGGATGATTTTCTGGCAAAGAACGGCCATGTGCCCAGATCAGCAAGTGCCTACATGGAGTTCGACATGAACCAAGGAACAAGGAAGGAGGATGGGAGTGAGGCGCTGGGAGCTGGAATTTACTGAGTTGCTAAATTGAGGACTGTTGGAAAACTTTGAAGGTCAGGTTCTCACACCTGTGCTTAACCAATTATATGTTAGTTGTTAAGGGCCTCACAGATATGTATCCAATCACAATGGGCCAAGTTAGTGTAAACAACTTTAAGAAATAGTATATAAAGAGTTAGTTTTCTGTAATAAATGGCTTTGTCTGATCACATTGATCTCCGACTGAGTCCATTCCGTGACAATAGTGCTTTGGTATTAATTCTTTACTCTCTTAAACTTCTTTTAAAGAGGAAGTTGTCAGCTCTGTTTTTCTCTTAATGTATGTGAACACAGGCATTGGTCATCCTGTATTTCTCACTAGGGAGCACATGTGATTTTAGCCGAAATGGGAAGGAAGGTGCAAGGGTTACAGTGACATTTCCTGAAATAGAACTAGATTAAATATTTGAACCATGTCATGGGTGGTATTAATTGCACACCATGTGATTCTGAGTGACATTTTAGAGGAATGGCAGAGTCATAGCTAAAGTTCACGCAGGCTCATAATCACAGAAAATGTATATGCACTTCTGTAACTGTTAAGCTGTTTGGCTAATGGTATCACAGCAGTGAGCTGAACTTTCACATGGTGGAGGAGGAAGGAGGCTGGTCTTTTATATTTGAGAAGTAATTCCTTTGAGTCATCCTTAGCTTGAGCTAAAGCTTGCAGATGCCAGTGGAAAGTTTTCTCTGGCCATCTATGGAAGTTGCTGGCACCATAGAAACATCTGCAATAAATGTCACAAGTGACTACATGCATGAGAGACCATTTTTAGATACCCAGAAAACATTTTATTATCACTCTCCAGGTTCAAAGGATAAGATACAAAAAAAGAACAAAATATCATAAGGCAGTATTAGTGGAGTATTTTTCAGTTTCCCATAGCTCACTCAGAGCAAAGCTCAAACCTTTTTGACTAGTCTGGGTTTAAGGTACCATCTCCAGAGTGCAAAACAATGTGAGTACAGACATTCTAATTGTGCCTTAATTACAGCATGGAACATCTATGCAAAAAGTCAATTACACTTCCATCTCTTTCTCCTTGTAATGTCAGAGGTCAGTGAATAGTTATAAAAATGTAATAATTAAAAAAAAGCACAAAACAAGCTATGAATCTATGAATAGATGCATGAATAGAAAAGACATGACAATGACTGTTCATAGGTGAGACAGCTACCCCTTAGTAACTACCCCTTAGTAACAACATGATTTTGATTTCTATCAGCTGAAGGTTTGGCCAGTCAGACACAACCTGGTGAGACTCAAGACGCCCAAATTCTCCTACTGAAGCCCAGCCAAATGTGCAGGGAGTGCTGCTTGTTCCAAATCAATCTAACATTATTTTACAGTGTCAACCCCTCACCACCACAGTGCAGAAAGCCACAACCAAAATCACAAAAAGCTTGTTGAATTAGAGACATTTTCTCATAACTGTTACATATCTGCAAAGAGACTTATTTTTCCTTCATTTGAACTGTTAGTTAAGGGTCAGTATTTGAAGCAGCTGCACAATGGGCTGAGACATCTTTTCCTGCACGAAGTACTTACGCAAATCAATAAATTATAACCACATTACACCACGTTTTGTGGTGCTTTGAGTTTATTTTTAATAACCCTTGTATTTGAAATGTTACTGTTTGGGGCTGGAAAAGCAATATAAGTAGTTAAACTGACCTTGAAGCTGAAGGTAGACGTCCTGCTGCCTGCAGTGAGCCCAGTGTAAAAAGCAGTAACAAGTTTGTGTGCTGAGAGGAGCCCAGGTAATTTGAGAGGGGGGAAAAGGAGGTGAGGGACACAAAAATAATTGCTGCAGTGGCCAATCCTGTTTGACTGAGTTACATGAGTGACATTTGCTCACACAAGGGTGCCTTTGAGGATGCAAGTGGGATGTGGCAGGAGGGGGGGATGTAGCAGTTGGGTGGTAACAACATCATCTTTCTCAAGGGAAAAGAGTTCACGTCAGCAAATGATTGGCCAAGATGCTTAACTGCAACGAGATGCACTTCTGCTGTTTCTCCCTCAAGAACCCGTTTAGTAACAGCCAAAGGAGAAAGGTCAAGAGCAGCCTGTCTGCTGGATTGCCTTGCCTGCCTGAACAACTTCTGACGGACACAAAGAGCAGGATAAACCCACCTACATGCATCCCAGCTGGAAATGAGTCAGAGCAGTGAACAGGACTCAGACAAGCTGAAATCCCTGTTGGCATTTGCTCCCAGCCCGCCTTTACTTTGTAATTCAGAACATTGGATCTTGACTATTTGTAAGGCAGAGGGGTCCAGAAACATGAAATGCAAAAGAAGCCTATCTGAAACCTCACATTTAGAATTACAGTAGCTACGTAGTGCTAAAGTACTGGAAGAAATAACGTGATGGTTTGGAAAGCAAAAAAGAATAATCGGTTTCATTCACCTATCTCTGCTTGCATCAAAGCTGAACATTTATCAAGGCTGACAGAGGAACACAGAGGCCAGTACAATGCAGCTTTTAAAAGTCCAGTAATTTAAAATTATTTTTTGTTTGTACATTTAATATTCCTTGCATTATACGTAGCAATTTCCTAAACGCAAATCTCCTTTTTTTTTTTTTTTTTTTTTTAACTTTACAAAACATTGATATCTCTTGGGTTTGGTCTAGATGTCAAAAATGTCATGACTTATTTGGATTAATGAAGCCATACGTACCTACCATAATTAAAAACAAAACAGCCACTCCAGATCAATGCATCTGGACTACCGAATATTTGAAACATCCCCTCTTCACTACACCTGCTTTTTATTAACCCAACATTGTGTTTCTGGTATTGATAGAGAAAAAAATCCAATTGAAGACCTCTTGAGGTAACATGAGTACAGAAATATGAGCACAGCAAATTTGCCCCAGTTCAGGAACTGGCAAGGCAAACAGAAACCACCTTTTCCTTTCATGCTTGACAAGAGCTCCCTAGTAGCTGTATCACATCTTTTGCTCCTGCTGTAAGCCCCTGAGCCTGCATTTAATGCAGAGCTTTGTGTACTAACACTTCTGCAGCTGCCGCTATCATCTCTTGGTTAGCAATGCAGCCCCCACATGTCAGGTCAACAAGCTCTTGACTGAGGCGTGTATCTCAGTTTTTGACTAATGGCAGCCTTTTTCATAAAGCCCTTGAACAGACAAAGACCTTCACCTCAAAGTAGGTGATGCTATGGACTGCAGTGTCTTCCTGGCTTATGAGGCTGTTTAAGCTATTTGCCAGCTCAGAGCCTCGAAGAACAGAAGATGCAAATAAAACTCAGCCTGCTAGTTAACATCACAAACACCTAACAAACAGTGTTAGCAAGTTCCGTTATGATTTTTAAAGACTGTATCATTAATACTTAAAAAATATCTTGGTCCTGCTGTTCTTTGAGCTATTTTGTAAGGAACTCAGCTGCAGAAACAGTTGGGATGCTAAGAACTATTCATAAATAATGCTCTGTTTTCATCTCTATCTAACCTAAATATTTATGTGAAATCTCCCAATTAAAATGCTGTCTTGGTTCTATTTGCTTGTGCTGGGGAGGTAGCAGTAGCTGAGTGTTAACACAATTGCAATTCATGTTAATGCCATCTGTCCCTGGTCAGGGAGTTCACCTGAAATTCAGCAATAATTTGTGCCCGTTGGAGTTTGCTGGCTGAACAGAGAATTACTTATATGGACCAGATGAAAGTAATTTTGTTTTATGAGAAGGCTTTTCTGATTAGCACATTTCTTTCAGAGAAAATGTTTATAAAGTAAATTTCCATATGTGGGAAATACTTTATTATTAGTCAAAGGAATCAGGGCACAAATTACAAGTGTAGTTATTCTTACTTAGTATATGTATCCAATTAGGAATTAGAGGATACTGTGTTTGTTCTGAAGAGCTTGCAAGGATAATAATCACTATCTCTTCTGCATCTGGAGTCAGAGCTCTGCTATTGTGCAGTTGCGAAGAGCCACTACACACAATGTCCTTAAATAAGGTAGCAGTAGCCTTGCACCCAGTGCAATGGCAATCACTGGTTTTCAAGATTGATGGGTATTCTTGAGATTCCTAAAGACAGAATAAAGCAGAGAACCATGCCATCTTGGGAGTAAATGTAGTTGTTTACCATATGGTTACCAGACCTCTGCCAGAGATTTCCTTGTGACTGTGGATGTTTTCAGTACCCCCTCACATAGACTATATCCAGTCCCTGATATCTCAACCTGGAAAACAATGCATTTTGAGGTAGCATTCAACCCCTTAAATCCCACTAAAACTGATGGAATTTAAGCAAGTACTTGGTGCTAAGCATGGGCACGAATTCACCATGACCAAATGCATAATCAGGCACAGAACAGTCCTCCTACAGTTATGATTAGGCCTCCAGAGAAAGGCACTTGAAGGAGCCACATCTACTAAATAAAGAGCTCAATTGGATGTAACCAACCTGTTAAAAATAACCCCAGTTATTTTAAGTTATTGAAGTTGCTCTTCACAGAATATCCACCACATACTATAGGAAAGGTTCTCTATAATTAGCAGTGTGTTTTCTGGCCAGAGGGAGGAGAAAAGGTTTTCCTGAAACTGGAGTTGACCCTTTGGAAAAACAGAAATATCAGAAATTCTTACAACAGAACAATGCACAATTGCCTAAAAGGTGATCACATGTTTTTTGCCAGCCGTGTTGGAGACTGCATTGCACAGTAGCACGTATGTTTTCAATTTGAGAGGTAGGTATTGTCTAGATCATGAATGTGAAAGGGAGTGACAATTCTGTTTCAGACAGCTTCAGTCCCTTGAAAAGTTGCTCTTGTGTGACAGTGTGGTGAAGATTCTGTCTCATTTAAAAAATTTTAAAAGATTATTTTTTAATTGTATCTCACTGAAATTCTATTTTCTCTCAAGGGTATATGTTGAGACATGATTAGAGACAAACATTACTGCTTTACAAGAGGAGACTTTGACATCTCTGCTCTTCAGCCCAGTAGAGGATATTCATTCTGTTCTTCCACTGCTGCCACTGGCCTAGCCACTGCTGGCGATGGAGGCTCACAGTCCAGCAGACCATGGCTTTCTCCTCAAAACACAGCCCAACCATGGATCTGGATCTCCCCCCTTTTTCTTTAAATTCAAGACTAAAAAGTGTTGGGTGCTGTCAGATTTCCTCAAAGATTCTATCATTTCAGTGAGCCTGTCATTTTACAGAGTATTTAGTTATTTTGTTGCAATGTACTAAATAGTAGAAAAGAGCCATCCCCCTGTGAAATACTTCTTAAACAATCATCTATGATCTTACTGTGACTGGTAAGATCATGGAGCACATCCTCCTGGAAGACATGTTGAAACATACAGAAAGTCAGGGAACTGAGGAGAGACGGCCAACATAGCACATGGTGGTTGACTAATCTAGTGGTCTTTTACAACCGAGTGACCACATGAGTGAATAAGGAAGACCTACTGATGTCCCCTATCTGGACTGTGGTAAGGCCTTTGAAATGGTCCTCCACATGTCCTCTCTAAATTGGAGAGATACGGATTTGATGGGTCCAAGTGGAAACCAATAACCAGTAGCGTCCCTGAGAGGTCCAAATGAGGACAAATTATATTTATTATCTTCATCAGTGACATGGACAGTGGGATTGAGTGCACCCTCAGCAAGTTTGCAGCTGACACCAAGCTGACTGGTGTGAATCATTCACTAGAGAGAAGGGATGGGATCCAGAGAGACCTGGACAGGCTGAAGGAGTGGGGCCATGCAAACACCATGAACTTCAACAGCCCAAGTACAAGATTCTGCAGCTAGATTGGGGAAATCTCCAGTACCAGTACAGACTGGAGGATAAAGAGACTGAGAGCAGCCCTACACAGAAGGGTTTGAGATACTGGTGGACACAAAATTGGACATGACCCAGAAACATGTCCTTCCAGCCCAGACCCCTCCATGTGCTGGGCTGCATCCCCAGAGCATGAGCAGCAGGTCAAGAGAGGGGATTCTCTCCCTCTGCTGCGCTATGGGGAGACACCCCCCCCTGCAGTCCTGCGTCCCGCTCTGGGGCAACAACACAAGAGGAACGCGGAGCTTTGGGAGAGAGTCCAGAGGAGGCCATGGAGATGCTGCGAGGGCTGGAGCAGCTCTGCTCTGGAGACAGGCTGAGAGAGCTGGGCTTGTTCAGCCTGGAGAAGAGAAGGCTCCTTAAGGGGAGACCTTAGAGCAGCTGCCAGTGCCTGAAGGGGCTACAAGAAACCTGGAAAGGGGCTTTTGACAAGGGCCTGTAGGGACAGGACAAGGGGAATGGCTTTAACCTGACAGAGGGGAGATTGAGATGAGATCTTAGGCAGAAGTTCTTCCCTGTGAGGGTGGTGAGGCCCTGGCACAGGTTGCCCAGAGAAGCTGTGGCTGCCCCATCCCTGGCAGTGCTCAAGGCCAGGTTGGACGGGGCTTGGAGCAACCTGGTCTAGTGGAAGGTGTCCCTGCCTATGGCAGGGGGTTGGAACTGGATGAACTTTAATGTCCCTTCCAACCCAAACCAATCTGTGATCCTGTGATTCTTCGATTCCGACCTTAGGATAAAAATGTAAAATCAGCCAGGTCTTTGGCACAAGGTCAATAAAATTGTTTAAAGTGTGGGAAAAACAACTTGAAATCAAAATTATCCTGCAGTACTTTTAAATAGAGCTGTTTGGCAAGTAGTTTGATTTTTTTTCTTGCACTGAAAATATCTGACAACAAAAATATCTGCCAGTTAAGTTGCTTTCTCAGGCTATTTCAGTTTTTATGTGAAATACCAAAAATTTAAAAAGATTGCAGAATATGTGGCTGCAAGGTCACAGAGTATTGAATAGATGCTGATTTTAATATGTCACTTGTTTTATCTCCATCTTGAAATATGCTAATTATTGAAACAAATTTAATAGGCATCTTTCTGTCATAAAGAACTTATCCAGTTCAACAAAGGAAAGCAGTAGACAGTGATTAAAGCATATAACAGAAGCTGGAGATCTGGCTTTGTAGTCTTGGTCTCTATTGTATTTTCCTTCAATTTGCAAGTAATTTTATCTCCATATGACTTGTTTTCCTATTGCAAAAGGAGGGATATGACATACTTACAAAGCTTGAATGTTTTCTGTGTTTACTTGGGTATAAAATTTGGCAGTACCATTTCTTTAAATCTAGGGCAGGACTCCAGACAAAAGAAGGATAGGAACATTTAGACAGAAGTCCAAATCCAAGACAAGGAGATAAAAAATTTAGGGACAATGTTATTTATTCCCTACTTATGTATATATCTTGTCTTTTGCCTAAAAAAAAAAAAAAATCTATTGAAATGGGAATTCCTTAAGCACCTTCTGAAATGATATTTAAACATGTACCTTCCTTTAAAAGGAATAGAGGTATGGAAGGGGAGAGGCTTTCCTCAGCTGAAGAAGAATGAGTTGTGCAGCTGGTTGAGTTTATCTGTTAAGTCCTGTTTAGATATTTGTGCTGTACACTTCATAGTGGTTCAGCATTTCCAGTTGTGTATGTAGTAGGCTTCGTTCTCTGTTCCAAGTTAAAATCAGCATTATTCCCAATGATGGCCACCACAGCTGCAATGCAGCACGAGTGAAAGAAGAATAAAATGCTGTAATTCAAACCATTCTTTTCCAGTACAGACACAGAATTTTCTCTGCTTTTTGCCTTTCCTGCTAATGGATTGTCCCTTCCCATCCCATGTTTCTCTAAAAGACTCAGTAATTCAGGTGTAAATTTAATTATTCACCACTGGGAAGTAAACAAATAAACAGATATGAGTAAGGACTCAGGGGAAAAAAAGTTTAATTAGCATATTGGCATTAACACCCTGCCTGATATGCCTCACTAACAATACAAAGCAATAACCTCAGGTCAAAAAATAAGTTACAAGACATGCAAAAACACCTGGATTGTGCACTAAGCAACATGTTAGATATAGGTACATCTATCAAATAAACATACATCTATTCTAAATAACGAAACTTCAGAGACTATTTATAAAGTAAAGGTACAACGAAACAACCATAGTTGAGCAGCATATTGGACACAGAGCATCCTACATGGAGACATTTGACCTTTGGAGGCAAAAACAGTAACAGGCAAATAGCTGAGAGCTTGATCCCCAAATACTTACAAAAAGCTCTCGGTGAAGCCTAAGGTATTATCAGAAAGAGGTCTGGAGGATTTTGCTCTCAATGAATAAGAATTATGAGTGGATAAAAATGTCTCTATCAGTGAGAATTTTAAATCATGTATCTAAGTTTAATGTTGCTGGTAATCGTGAAAGGATGAAAGACTGAATATTGATACAAGTAAATCAATGAAAAGATTTGTAAAACCCTTTAAATGGTGATTATGAAGGAAAATTTGGGATAATGAACGTGCTGAAATAAAAATTGACATGGTTAAAATTAATAAATACTTTAAATAGTTAAGTTCCTTTGTATCCTACAGAACAACAATCAGTATTAAGAACTAGGAAAGCAGGAGAAGGACAGATACCTCTTCCTTTACTTTAAAATAAGGGTAATCAGTCCCAGTATCATGTCCCACTATTAAGCTATGCATTTGTTGTTACAGGACTAGCCATAGGGAAGGGATAGAATATATACACACTTACTGCTGCTGTAAATTCAATGGATCATCTATGTTTTTGTCCAAACGATGCCTAATCATGGGCTCAGTCCACTAACAATACTGGTGAATCTAGTGGGGGGAGGACAGAGATGGGGTAGAATGAAGGCTGGGGTGAAGGCCACTCTAACCTTGTATCAGTGTGTGACAAACGCACTCTGTCACATGGAAGGGGACATGTCTGTGCTGCTGCCCGGATTCCCAGATAACTATGGGCTGAATCCAGGCTGCTACTTTATGCCATAAAAAATACTACAAAACGCCCTTCATACTTGGCTGGCGAGCGTGCCCACTGCTGAACCAGTGGGTGAAATATGCTATCCCCATTGCAGCTAGCCAGCCTGTACACCCTGAGGCATTTTTGGCCAAAGAGTGATGAAGGGAGCAGCCCCTCCAACATGAGAACTGCTGTTGGATCTGACAGACACAGCAGGGCTGAGGAGCTAAGAAAGGCAAGTAGAGAGGCGCTTCAGCCCTTCTATTTCTTATGAATCCTGAATCAGCTGGGCTTTTTCAGCTCCAATTGCAGAAAAGCAAGTCTGCTCTGCTTCCACAGCATAAAAGCTAGTGGAGAAGATCCTAAAAGACAGCAAGATTCAGATGACAAAGCCCTCACTTGGAGACATCCTCCCTAAAACACCAGAAGCAAACAGTGGGTGTTTTATGTCCAGGATTTCTCTCTGTATGTAATATGTGGCTGTGGTGGAGTGGCACAGAGAAGCGGATAGCAAGAACCTCCACAATCCCTGTGTGCTGTACAGGGAGATTGCTGCACTAGCTGGGTATAGAATGTATTGGGCAAAGCTTCACATAAAGCAGGTTGCTGCTGCCTGCTATTGCCATAGTCCAAACACTGCAACAGTACTGTAGCAGAGGCACTCAGGCCACTTACATGTGAAGTACCCAACCTGGCTGTGGGGTAGACACACTGCCCTACACTCAGTGTGCAGGACTTTGGCAGAAGAGCCACTTCCAGCTTTGGCTGGGGTTGCAACACTGGATGGGGTTGTAGATAACAAGACGTGTGCTTACTTTGAGCAGTCACCTCCTGTATTTTAAAGAATGCATTGTATCCTCAACCAGACAGATTAATATTAGCTATCAGCAAATCAAACATTACTTTTTAATGTTTTGTGACCATACACTTTATTTGTTGTTAGGGTTTTTGTTGTTGTTGTTGTTGCTCTGAACGCGAATCAAGTATCTAGTTACTCTGGTGATTCTAACCTACATCATGCCACTGATCCAAGACAGTAACCTTTGGCATATAAATAGTATCTGCCATATAAATAGTATATGCTTTTCCAGAGGGGCTGAACTACCACCTTGCCTACTGATTTTAAGATATGGATGCTCAGCACCTTTTAAAAAAACACGTCTAATCCTTCGTCTTCTTCTCTGCCCATTTGCAACACCATAGCATGAGCACAGCACTACCCCTGCATATTGCAAGCATTAAAATGCACTGAATACTTTGAAACACTGAAGAACCAGTACACACATAATAAAGCACAAAACAACAAACTGTGAAAAGAGTTAAGTGAAGAATTGTACCCTGTAACAGTAAGAACATCAAGGAAATTCAGCAAAATAGGGTACAGACAGATAAAGCAGCAGTTAATAGCACACAACAGAGATGCCAACTGGCATTGACAGTTGTTACATATTTTTGTTTTTAACATAGAAACAATAAAACAAAGTCAAAAAATCACTTTTTGAACCACATTTCCCTCTAATTCTTCATTACTTCTAAGTGTTTTGCGAAACTACCGGATGGTAGCTGCTTTTGTACAGAAAACACACAGTAAGTTGGTTTCGTGGTCCAAATAGACCATGCTGCTTTTTCTTTTTTCTTCTCCATACCATGCACTGAGATGCAATCAGCTTCTTGTCAGTCATTAGGGAAACTAACAAGCATATTTTTGACAATAAAGCTTCTGTAAGTATAATTTTCCATTCATTTCTACAGCAGTCATTAGAATTACTTAAAATGCTTCTGGAATTTCCTTTTCTGTTGCTGTCTGCTGTTCTAATGGACGAATTTCCCAGTATTTGCAATGCTTCTTTATGCAGTTATTTACAATGGGATCGTCCTTGTGGTGAATCACCCTAATGAACTTTACAGTGGCTAAGGTATGTTTATAAATGCTAGCAGTTACACTCAGACAGAACAAATGGAATTTATTGTGCAGCTCTGGGCTGGGCCAGCAATACAATTAAAGTGCAAATAAAGATAAAACCCACAAGCCAGGCAGATCCGTTTTTCCTTGCCAGTGTTAAGCATCATGACTGTGGTAAGAAATGTCAAGTCAAATAGGCCTAGGTCACAATTTATTTTAAACGTCTATCTCCCTGAGAGGATTTAAGGGAGGTATACAATGATATAGCCCTCTTTCTTCAACTGGCTGAATATCATTGGAAAAGTAAGGACACTTTTCCAGCCAATTTTTTTTTCATCAGTACTAATAACTGTGTTTTACACTAGGATGCACTTTACAGCATGCATTTGAGCTCACTTTTCATGCAGCTACAACAGGCCACTTTTTATCAGGAAAATTCAGCAAGTACCAACTAGCTGTAGAAATGACATCTGTCTACCTGGTATGTCACAAAAGCATAGGTTTTGAAAACATTTACAAACAGCACATTTTCTTAAACGTATGCCCATATGCAAATAATAATTCCTAGCTCAGATGTGTTTGCTGGCATTCGAAGCTTGCCACCAATATGAACAATTTTAGAGCTAAGTCAGCGCCGAGTGGCTGAACAAAAAACCTAGACATTTTCAAACCTCTGATTCCATGTGAAACGAAACTGTCACTCCAGCTCCTAGTGTTCACAGATGATCACTACCCATTGCCAGACCAGACATGTATTTCTCTCCACAGTGTATCCAGAAAGTGCTCTGTAGCCTGACTCGTCAAAGAAGCTGCAGGAAGTGCAGAAAAATAAAGTGCCTTTTCCAGGGCTGTGTGCAACCTGACCAACCATTCCGTTCGCTGTATCTCTGGATTTCTCGAGTCTCAGATAGAGCTCCTAGTCTTGCATTTCCCAGCTAAAGCTTGCAGGGCTGGCAGCTATTTACAGTCATTCAGCTAGTCCATTTGCTTTTCATGCTGTAAATACTCTCATTCTGTATTAATGAAAAAAAATATTTACAATTCATTTGTAAATTGGTCTCCTTAGAAAAGGCTGTCAGGATATTTAAAGAAGATAACATTTTATAAAGGGTAGCATTAAATGTACAGCAAGTGTTTTGAATAGCTGCAGATCTGAAGATAATAGATGCTGTTTTAATGTCGCTCCAAGAGAGCAGATGACTGTTAAGATCCTGTTTCTTCAATGAAGTTATCACTATATGAGGACACTACCACAACCGCCTCAGTGAACACATAGTTAGCAATCAACACAGACCATATCACAGATATCTCATTTTGCTCATTTATCTTAATATACCTGAGTATATTACCACCCTTTATATATGTAGTATTAATTAGTCACATAAGATGGCTGCAATTAGTACCCATTGACAGGGAAGTCTCCTGTTTTCCATTAAATGCATAGTCCCTGCTGCAAAACATTATATTTGCGAAGCAGCAATCCATTAATCCAGGTAGGAAGTATCTTTGTCTTCCACCTCAGTGCTCATTTTCGTTGCCTGAGAGGGAAATGCTGTGAGACTCTGTATCTCTTATTGGAAAAGAGAGCTTGTATTCTTCTCAGTATTTCCCTTGTTGTCTTTAGGACATGACATACGTGATTTTGTTCATTGTACTAAAGCTTTCTGTAGAATCTGAGGCAAAGCTGGCTCTTCAGGCAGGGAGCCTGGGTTCAATCTTCAGGGAAAGCTCATACAGGGTGTCTTCGTCTATGATGAGTGTCTTGTCAAGTAAATAGTGAGTGACCTGGCATGGAGAAAACACAGATGGACAGACTCTTTAACTTCCACAAAAATTTTCTGCTTTCTTTTTCCCCTTCAGCCCATTTTGGATCCTGACATCCCCCCCATGTTATCTTCTTGAGAAACACAACACAAATCTGCACCAGCAGCATTCTATGAATTAAGCAGAGGCTCCTAGAAATGGGCAAATCCTTAGCCAGGTTACCTAAGCCCATGTTGCTTTTCTGGAGCCTGAGATGAAATCTCTGAAGGCACAGACTAGCTTTGATCAAGTTTTCCTCACTCCCATAAGGGACAAGGGGGAAACAATTGCAGGATGTACACAACATCAGCAGATTCTGAGATTTGTGGGAATTAATATTCCAACTGGGCAGGGAGAACACACTTCCCTTTGAAAACACTGCCTCATACCCCAAAACCATGAAGGCTGCAATCCTGACAGAGTTTCCAGGGAAGGAGGAAGTTGCTTCTATATACAGTGTCAAACAAAGAGTTTCTGCCAGGGTGAGAGTATTACAACCCTAGAGTACCCATCCATATTCCTGTATATCTTTCCTGTGTGTGGGAGCAGAATACATTGACTTTAGCTTTCAACAACAGCTGTATCTTACAACTAATTGTTGCCACAGCTTTGATTTTGTCAGGAGCTAACAGTGCTTAAGAGGAGCCTTACCTTCTGCTGATGCTCTATGCGGTAGGACGTCTGCTGGAACTGGCGTATTTCCCTGATAATATGCGAGATCTTTCGAAAGAATACATGTATATGAGTAAGTACAACTGCATTTTGACTTCAGCTAAGCCACCAGAAGGTGGTGACAGAAGACTGGGTCAAGTAATTGCTTTCAAATAGCTGTATGATTCCAATATACTTGTATGTCTTAGAAGTTAAATTCTGGAGTTATTGTTAAATCAATAATTAACTCACAAAAATAAACACATGTTGGGAAAGCATACAAGGAATCAAAAATTACCATTCTCATTTTGGAAAAATTGACAAGGCCTTCCTCAGTGAAGTTTGGTGTTCCTTCTTCAATAAATGCCAGGTCTGTTAGATACATTCCAAGGTAGGGAACGGCAGGTGGGTTACAACTGCAAAACAACAAATCAACATATTAACCTGTAGCTAAATTTGCAAACTATAATTTTATAACTCACATAAACTCTTTATTACTTAATGTATTTCTGATCAATGGGTTACATTAATTTCTAAGACATCTTCCTTGATTTCATGAGTTGTATTTGCTCTGCCCGTGACAAATTGTATGTATTCTGTCCAATATCTAGTATTAGTGGCGGATGACCTTCAGTAAAGGTAGAACCATGATGCAGTGAGAGGAAGGACATGTAACCTCTGGAATGAAAGAACACCCTCAAGTATATTTCAATCCTGACTGACACACAATCTCAGAAATAGATCCCACACACATGCTAAAAATGCCATGTGGACATGCTTCTGAGTGGTTGATGTTCTGCAATAGTGTAAGCATCCTAGAACAGTAAGAGTACATGTGTGTGTATTGGGCATGTCCATGAACATGTGGAGATGTACATATATATAAATGTGTATATATGCATATATATACATGTTTATACATACGCATATGTATGCATATATGCATGTATATACACATGTGTATGTATCTGTATACATATGTATACACCATGCTGTCAAAGTCTATTCAGGCTGTCTCAACAGTGGACACATAGAACAAAGAGAAAGATAGAGGGATAGCAAAGATGATCTGGAAAACTAGGAATTGCGAACATAGAGAATAGGTTTTTTTCTTTTATTGGAGGGACAGGAGGAATGGGATAATGATTGTTTTTTCCCTAATGCAGTAATCACATCTCCATGTTCAATGACTCTTGTCTCAGCAGAAACAGTAGAAAAAGGATTTCTGAAGCTCTGCCATAAGAAGAGTGCAGAGTGATGGCTCTACTGTTAACTTAGGCAGACAATGCTCAGCAGTGCACTTTATTCTGGTTATTTTTTATATTACAAGTATTATTGTACACAGGCAAGCAATGTATTAACTGAAAGATTTATAAAAATACCTCTTCATTTTACTAAAAACATTTTTAAAGTCATTAGCTCCCCAAAAAATATATGTATATCTAAGCACTCCGGTAATTAGTCTAGTAGATCAATTTTTTGCTTCTCTCAAGATCATTTAAAGTAGTGCTACCACTCAATCCTGAAAAGCCTACTTCTGATTATGAAACTTGCGAAAATACAAGTTTTCCATGCATGCTGCTGGGGTAGAACCCTTGCCCCAGGATATTTTGGGTACCAAAGTTACATATGGTCAAGTGCAATCTGACAAATATCTTAAAGAAAATAATATCCAAGCACTACTGAATAAAAAAAGCAGACTGTTTTCCAGGGAGCTGGGAGGCTATAAAAGAGGAAATATTGTTGTGCATTGGTCTTATTGTTATGTTCCTCTTACCAGCTACTGTCCACAGTCAGAAGCAAGATAAAGAGGTGAATAGATCTTTGGTCTTACTCAGGAGTATTCCTAAATCTTAAACTTCTTATCTTGAACAAGTACTCTTTGGAACCCTGTTTTTAAATATGGCTTCACACATATTGAAAAAGTTTATCAGTAGAAGAAAAACTCCAATAGGGAACAATATTCACACAGAATAACAGTTTAATTTGCTTCAGTAATTCTCTGGAGATATTATATTTATCTACAATAATGCCAAATAGAATAAAATTAGAATTTCAGAAGTTACTAGGTAAAAATATTATCCAATATTATATTAATTACGAAAGATTAATCAAAGCCAATTAATCTTTAACATGTACTATCCACTGTTTATAACAAACCACAATTGTATACTGTAGGGAAGCATACTTTTTGAGCATTTCTCTAAGGTTTTTAAATCTTCCTTCAGATGATACAGTCTTCTGAAGCTTGTCCATGAGAGCTTTTGTCTAGAAAGAAAATGGATTACAAATTTCATTGCTGTTGCACATTAATGACTGGGATTAGATTTTAGAAAAGCTGTAATTCACTTACGGTTTGACCCCATTTTCGAAAGTAATAAGATAGGTGTTACAAATTTAGCTTTGCTGTAGTTCCCAGTATATATTTGAAAAAGGAGGTTATGCAGTATTAAAGATTTTTCATTTGAGTGATCCACAGAACCTGTTTCTATGCTAAAATTATTAGCCTGCAAATTCAGGAAAAACACAAGTTCATAAATTAATGGTCAGCAATTCAGTTTATTGTGTATACAAGAATATTAGGGACTTGATCTTATGTGCTGCTGAGGATCCCCAGCTACATTTACTGAAATTAGTGACAGTAAAGGATGTTTACTGTCTTGCAGCTTGCACTAAGATGGTTTTGCCTCCAAGTTTCTGATAAAAGCTGAATATGTATTTGAAAATGTATTACTGTCTTATGCAAATTACTTTCAGTGGGCCTGGTCACTTAATAAGTGAAACAGATTTGCCTTTTCAGTCAATTTATGCTTGAAATAATGTACAGAATCATGAGAAATTTGTTGGTTTTCAAACTGAATTTCGAGTTAAGAGAAAGCTGTAGGCTGAAACAAACACTTCCTTTTTTTTCTGAATAGCAGGCTGATGAAACAATCAGATTACATTTCCAATGAGTACTGAAGAACTGTGGAACAACATTAATCTGTCTTTTTTTTATTATTATTATTATTACTATTTGAGAAGTTTAAAAATCAAATGCTAAACATGAAACTTTTTCAAGGTAAACTGTTACATAACATTTTGTATTGAAATGACTTTTAATATGTTTGTTAACAAAAGAAGATAGCACCAGCTATAAAACATCTGTGAAAAACCTGACTGGAGAAGGCAGTACATTCAGAATGTATTTTAAGTGGATTTCATTGGTTGGGCGGCCTTAGTGCTTTGCAAAAGCTGCAGACAGAGCAAAAACACAGAGGAGGAAATGCAACAAAAAAAGGCCACCTTTTACATGTCAATTAGCCAGATCTAAAATGGGCAACTTGAAATATTCCCATTAGCTGGAGTAAACTCTGTGTCCAAATACTACCTGACTTACAAGTGACTTGCTCTGTCCTACTGACTTCCTTGCTCTGTTATTCCATCATACTAAAAAGTCACTTTTTCTTTTTTTTTATTTTTTTTAAATAGCAGAAAGCTGAGTTTTAAGTAATTCAACAAATTTATTCAAACCATTTAAAACAGAGCTACTATTGCTTACTATTTTAGGCACCTGATCTGACCGTATGAATGCAGGCTGAGAAAGTTGGGGCTGTTCAGCCTGGAGAAGAGAAGGCTGTGAGGAGACCTCATAGCAGTCTTCCAGTATCTGAAGGGGGCCTACAAGGATGCTGGGGATGGACTCTTCATCAGGGACTGTAGTGACAGGACAAGGGGTAACAGGTTAAAACTTAAACAGGGGAAGTTTAGATTGGATATAAGGAAGAAATTCTTTACTGTGGGGGTGCTGAGGCACTGGAATGGGTTGCCCAAGGAGGTTGTGAAGGCTCCATCCTTGACGGTGTTCAAGGCCAGGTTGGACAGAGCCTTGGGTGGCATAGTTTAGTGTGGGGTGTCCCTGCCCATGACAGAGGGGTTTGGAACTAAATGATCTTAAGGTCCTTCCCAACCCTAACTGTTCTATGATTCTATGACTTTAGCTATAGCTAATAACCATCTACATATATGTTTCTGAAAATATTTTGATTTAGTTTTCTTATGTACTTCATTACTTCAGGCCCAAGTCATAGTCTTAGGCACCTGCTAATTCCATCGAAATCCGTTTGTTCCCACAGATATTTGATGATATTAAAAAAAAAAAAAAGGGTAAATGAAATACAAAAGACCTTGACATAAAATACAAAGACCACTTTGTGCTTCAAGCAAATAGAATAATGTAAAAGTGGAAATATTATGAGAGGAATACTAGCTCAACACATTCTCTGAGCAACACACTGACCAGTGAAATCCAGAAACCCTACTTGTAATCCTGTTTTCCTTACCTGTTTGGATACTTTACCCCAAGTTTTCTTAAGTCTGTAGATTGCACTTCTGTTCAAGGCTGAGGTGATTTCTAACACACCATTGTAGTTGTGCATACATCGACAAATATCAGCTACTGCTACCCACTTTTCAATTGAGTTAGCACGGGAGCTAACATCAGCATAATTCATGATTTGGGAGGCAACAAGGTTACTCATCTGGCCAAACAAAGAGGAATAAATTTAGAACATTTAAATAAATTATCCCTTTCAACATATAACTGTTTAACCAACAAGGCAGAAAAACCTATGTACAATGGAAATAACGGCTCTTAATAAAAACAGAGGAAATGTATTGAGAACAGTGTTGTAGGGAAGTGTGGGAGAATGAAGATATGAAAAGGTAAGAGATGCAAAGGGGAGTATCTCCAAGCCAACAGTAGCAAAACTGATTGGGAAAATGGTAAATGAGCAAAGATACAGTTGGGGATACAAAGGGCATTCATTAAATAGAATCAGTGCTATATTTTCACACTCTGGAGAAAATTAGATTCTTCTGTAAGCAAAAGGGCATTGTAGTACCATTTAAAACACTCTATTAAATTGCCATTGAAACTCTGAACACCGATTCTTGAAAACAGGAATCTTTGTGTGCTTTGATTTAAAAGGTTAATCACAAAAAGACTGTAATAGTCATTACTAGATGAGAAGTTTTACCATATTGTAAAAATAAAAAAGATATTTTTGCTCCAGAGGTCATAGACAGTGTTAACAGGGGTCCTAGAAAGCAATGTATATTTAAAAGTACTTACATCATTAAAATGTTGACTAGTTTTCATAATATAGGGTGTTCTCTCATTTTTATCCATTTTCATCCAGCCCTGCCCAAGAAACTCTCTAGAAATTTAGGGGAGAGGAAAAAAAAAACAAACAAAAGAGCACTTAATAAACACAGTACAGAGTCTGTCTGCAATGTTAGCCTAAGTGGATTTCAAGTATAACTCATTTTGTTAGAAGCTAATAACATCATAGCTTTAAACCAATTCCATCACTTTTAATGCTGTCTAAAGCAGTAAATATTATAAAGAAGCTCTATTTTTCTTTTAATCCCCTTCCCCATCCCCCCATTCTAATTTTCAGCACTGTGACCCTACTGAAGTTGTTCTTGTCAGTGGATGTGGTTATATCCATGTTAAACTGCTGTATGTAAGAATTCATCACTTCCATACTATGTTCACCCTTCACTAGCCCAGAGCCTTAGACCAGAGGGTTGGTTTTTTTATTAGCAAAGAACTCAGTCTTTCAAAACATGGTCAAACTATACGGAACCAAAGGCAATGACACAAACAGCCAAAGGATATTATCTGTTAAGTATGCAAATCTTTTTGCCCTTAGCATGCATCAGTGTAGTGCCTAACACTGCCAGTCAGTAACTCATCCACCATACTCACTTCAGTTACTTGTAGGAGAACACTTACTCATAGGGTATGCTTCGAAAAACTATGTGATCTAAAAGAGTTATTTGCTCTGCAAGCTCCATGGCTGACAAAGTCTCAAAGCACTCTGGTTTTGGGCAATCTGACTGCAAAAATAAGGAGAACACTTAATGACCTCATTTTGCATCAAAAGACATTTCAAAACACAGGGTACTAGGAACTTCACATGAACTTTCAACATGGAGTTGTAATTAACTTCCTTGCTACAAAGAAATACGAACTAAGAAAAAATGCTAATAACATAAGGGTAAATATTCAGACTGGAAACTCATAGAAAAAAGACACCTACCAAGTCATGAGTACGCGTATAGGTTAATTAGAGTCTGTGCATTCTGCATTAATTTTCACATAATCACATTGCAAGTATCTTCTTTTTTTTTTCTTCATCATTCCATTGTTTGATTAAATCCAAATCGTAAAGTTTTAACCTGTTCATCTGTGATATTCTGAATGTCCCAAAACTGAACTGTACATTCCTGATATAAACCAACAGTATTTCTGTCCACAGCTGTAAAGTTGCAGTTCTGCTACATTTTATTTACTTAAACACACAACATTTCTATAGGAGGATTTAATTTAATGTTTAAATGAACTTACCATCTGAATGATATTCTCTATTTTTAAATGGGTATCATCTTGATCATCTTGTGAAAGAGTCCTGAAAAATTAAGTAGCACAACACTCTTAAGTAGAAAAGAACACAAATAAAATTTTCTATGGTTCTGAGAAAACCAAATAGGCAAGCATGTTTATCTAAAATAAATCCTAAGACTGTAGCTGAAGAGGTTGAAAGAAAAAAAAAAAAAAAAATCTGGTACCTAAAATCTCATGTCTCGTTATAAGTAAAAGTAGTAGTTTTGCCTTAAATGACATTAGAGTCATATAAGGTAAAAAGATGGCCATAAAGGCTTAAAATCTCTGAGCTAAGAACACCATATACTATAGAATGGTCAATGACAATAGCTACTGTATATACGTGTTGATTACAGTGATAAGGTTTCTAAATCTATCCCACTTTGGCTTTAGTGCAAAGAAGTTTGGTGGACAAAGTAAATCTTCCTTTTCAAGAACGGGACTGGCAACACAAAAACACAACATGGTGAGAATAACATGTAATCAGAAGCTCTCTATTCAGAATAATCCGAGAAAACCTAAAGGTGGAGAATTACATCTCAAGCCTTTTCTCTGATTTTTAAACTACTGTGCTAAATGATATTTTGGGGAAATGTTTAAAAAAACCCAACATTTGAGAAGTGAAGAAAAGACAGCAACATGGGCATGCATATAAGAGTGATTCACTGGGAAGCGTTCTTTTTTATTGGCACTACACTGTCCTATTCAGTATCCCACACAAAGAGCTGTGAGTGTGGATATAGACAACAATCCACTAGCAGATTTTTACTTGTAGCAAGTACATGGTTTGTGTTCAGCAATACGAGTGAAGAAGTTATGAGAGAAAGCAAGGGTAAGGAAAGATTCTGCTGGACTGTTTAACGGCATCACTGTCAGGGAGGGTTGAATGGGATGACACTTCCATTGTTATCCTTACAAATGAAGGAAGTAAACACATATGAAATAAGTTTTTAATTCTTAGAGTCAGCAGCTAAGACTAAACCTCTCTTTCACTTAAACTGGTCATGTCTGATCAGTCCAAATATTAAAATAATTTTCTATTGGAAAATATTAACATTTGTCTCCTCATTCCTTTACAGTACATAAAATATTTTAAATACTGCTGTAAATTATAGAGCCTGAAATGTATTGTCTAGTGAGATCATACAAGGCAGAAAACTGGTCATTCATCTGCATATTCATTATGACATCTGCATATCTCTGGATTTCATTTACATTTACTCTGAGGAAGAAAAAGGAAGAACTGTTTCTTGAACCACCTTTTTTTTTTTAATTTTTTCCTCCAGATAGGACTATTTATCAGTTATTCACTGCTGCATAATCTGAACTTTACACGTTCCTGTTTCATCATCAATGAAATTTTAGCTAGATTTCAGGAGTTCATAAATAAGACTGGTAAAATCTCAAGCAAAACATACTTCAGTAGGTTTGCATAGCTTTCAGAATGGATATTTAATAAAAAGAAGCTTTTTTACCCTGCAGAGAAATCCTGTCAGTCCATTCAACAAGAATCTCATCATGCAAGAAATACCAGCTGTTTTGCTGATGATTCAAGAAGGCATGAAGCAACTCAGTATCTCTTACAAACACTTCCCTTGCCATTCACATTTTATACAGAGTCTTTCCCAGAGCTGACCATATAATCTCCATAATATAAACCAACATTTTCTCCTTCTCTGATCTCTGCTAACAAAGGGACTGATTTTCCAAGAAATTTATATGCACATATGGACCCATACGCTCAGTTTGTAAAGAGACATTTATACCCAATATCTTTCAAGGGCACAGTCCATGGAATATACTCATACATAGGCTCAGAAAGCATGAACTTTCTTTCACAAGTGTTTGAACATTGAATTTAAGATAAGAAACGCTTTTCCTGACCTCACTCTGAATTCCTCTACTTTTCAGAGTTGAGAGGAGACTGAAATGCAGGGAAGAGAGTAGACTGAAAACTGAAATGCAGGGAAGCCAAGACTGAGGGTTGACTGGCAAACCAGAATTCTGATAGACTGCATGTTTCAATATGCCAAGGCCTTTCAAATCACAAAGCCTGCACCAAGCATCTCTTCAGAACAACTAAAAAAGCGTATTCTATGACACTCACCAAGCAATTTGGTGGATTGTTATTTTCATGAGGGGCATGTCAACTGGCTCACCCCTCCTTCCCATTTTCATCCCATTCCAGAGAAGCCCTCTGAGTTGATGTTTCATCAAAGCTTCCAGTTACAACAAAACTGTGCTTTCACGTAGAAAACATGCTTTCAAAAATATTCAAGTTGATTTCTACTAAAAGTAAAAAAGCCCTTCAGTTTTAAGTGGGTAACTTGTATTTTTTCTTTAAGTAGTATTAGATAGAAGCCCTCCATCTAGAAGAAAACCAAACAGACAGTGTATTTCCAAGGAGGTGGCTATGTGGTGATGATGGACTGAGCAGCATTTCTCCAAACCAAAAATTGGTACATGAACCAAAAGCGGAACATAGTATCTGGTGCACCTTTACACATTTCTATAACAAAGAAGATTCTAGATTCCTTTAGGACATCCAGGGTGGGATTCACATCCTCTGAAAGTCACTGCCTGTGTTTTGTCTGAGAACGAAAGGTGTCTTCTATGATCTCCGGAGGAACAGTCAAGAGACCTAACTTTAGACAATTTGGGTGGACAGAATCTCCTTTGTGATAGGCAGTTACCTTGGAAGAAGTGCTCCATTAGATGCCTACAGTTTGTCTCATGCTTAGGTGCTTCAGTTAGCCACCAAAGAATTTTTTCCAAGACAACGTAGAGAGGAAACCTCTTTCCCCTTACTGCCATTATAAACTACGGATGGTTCAAGGAACAAGAAATTATTTTATTCCATTACAGGCCTTGTCTTAACATTCAGAACATGGACTGTACTCTGCCATGTTGGTAAACGATAGAAAATCTGTAATCTGATCCAGAACAAAGAAAACAATTATATGAGAGGTATAATGGTGTAGAACATAGTGCCTCTTCACGTCTTCATGCAGTATGAGCATGTTTGCTTAAAGCTTAGCAGTTCTTGGTCAAGAGGAACATGGCCTTGGTTGTCCCTACTACAAGATTCAGGGACAAGTAACAGAACTCTCCCACCTTAGGGAAAAGCATGTTCAGTGTTTGTTTTGACCTACTTCTACAATGAGCCTTGGCACCATGGGAGGCACCAGGCAAAAATGGCAGGGAAAGAACCATTTCCATGTCAACGTGTCTTCTTTTTGCACATGAAGCAGTATCTTCATTTTTAGCAGAACTATAGAAAAAGCTTTGCTCTTCTGGCAACAGAAACCTGGTTGCTAACTGGATTCATAAAACTGTATTGTCAGATAGGATGTACACATGCAGATGTTATCTCTTCTGCTTCTGTTTGTTTCTCATTCTTCAAGAAATCAGTTCCAGAATTGAGCAAGCACCTTTTCAACCTGCCAGAAAAGCTAAACCCTCCTGATAAAAACTAGTACTCAGTTTTATATTTTGGATTACTAAAAGGTTAAGATTTCAAAGAGCAGCCTAGAGATGGTTCCACCTCTGAATTCACTAACACGCTGAGAAACTGGAGGACCAGAGGGACTCCTGCTTGATGTCCATTAGCTGAATGATTCCTGAGGCAGACAAAAGTTTGTGTTTACAGTCTCCATGGGATAGCAGGTCCAAGACTAGCAACTTGATCAGTTTTTTTTAAAGCTCATTAATCTTCCTATTTCAATAATGTGCAATAAAAATGAAGGCTTGTGGAATATGCACCCGTGTCACTGCCACAAATACACAGTTTCACACAATTACATTCAACTGCAGATTCCTTAAATCCTACAATTTGCACTTCTTAGTTAATTATATAACATTGTTCAGAGTATATATCTCTGGAAGTAACTACAGTGTTTTTTTAAGTTTGGAAAGCTTGACTAATTACCAGACAACCCATTTTCCTGAGATGATTTAGGAAGCAGAGCTACTCCTTTCAGTGAAAAGGCGAGATGTACATTTGTATATTTCACTCCAGCTGAATGATTTTTTTGTCCACAACCAGAATTGCTCCAATACACTCTTTCTCACAAGGTCACTGAGGCAGTTCCTACTCATGGAGAATTAATTTCTTTAATAGCCGTTAACAAATATGACATGCCTGGTAAATAACTGCCTCCTGTGTGGCTGGTGAGTGAGTCCAAGCCTTCAGATTACAGTTTTGCATGGCATAAGACATTTTGATTTATGCAACAATATTTTGAACTTGGAGACTATGTCCTGATGACTGCAGTTTAAAAACAGCTTAAATTATGAAAGTTTTATTTATGCAACAGCTTCTATCTGAATGTTTATTTATGCAATAACTCTTACTGGAAAGTTTATGGGCAGTTTGCATATATAGTAAATATATGGATAGGACACAGGAGTAATTTTAGCTGCTACTGAAACATGGTGCTACTGAAAATAGAAGAGAGTTGGTTTTTGAACCCTTTGGACAGCAATACTGTGTCATCAATGCTTATTGGAGTTACTGTTGAAATAATATTGAAATAGTACTGAAATACAGTTGAAATATTATTGAATATTTCAGTTGCATATTACTGTATATTGTAGTTGAAATAGTATTGAAATATTTGACAAAAAAGCTATCCGCATGCAGGTATGTTAGCAGCATTGCCAGTCTTTAAAAGCAATGAAGGATTTTTGGTAAGCAATGCTAGCTGAGGCTTAAATTTCATGCCTAATTTTGAAGAAAGTGGGACATCCATGCTGCATTCAGTCAAAAGGTCTAGTCCTGCACGCAAAGCCACCAGTGGTTCTTTTCCCAGTGCTAGCTTGTGGGGTGTAACCAAGTACTTATGACTCTGTCTGACCAAATCTACAGTCAGATATGTTGTTCAAAAAATCTGGCAGGATTAGGGTATGCAGCTGCAAACCCCGATGAAAGATGGCTTGGCCGAGGACTATATTTGAGGAAATCTTCATTCTCTACCTGTTTCCAACAGAAACTCCCACTGATAAATTGGACAGGCCATTTTATTCGTGCTTTACTTGCCTGCTTGTAAAGTAAAGTGCCATAATCCTTTCTAGAAATATTGTCAGGATAATGACTATGAAACAAAGATTTTAAAAAGTGCAATATTTTTCTATAAATTGTTTCAAATGAGTTTATTTTTAATTAACTTTTACTTGAATTTCCGTGCATACATTTTTTCATTTTTACTAAAATTTTATTTTTGAATATTGTTTGATTTCACTTCTTTGCTTTGCTTTTTATTTGCCTCATTTCTCAGTTTTTAAAAATGTAACTTTTTTCAGATTTTTGTTTTTATAGACTTCCCTCCCTCCCCCCTCCCCCCAGAAAAAGAATATAGTGCGAAAATTCACAGTATGGTCAAAATTCAGTCTGAATTTTTTAAAAATTCTAAAAACTGTTTAATGTAAATATCTGATTAACTGTATTCACTATAGAATGTGCTCAGATAGCAATATGTGCTAGAAGAGAAGAGAGGGCAACCAATACCTACCATTTCATAGAACAGCAGTAAAAGAATGCAAATGGGGGCAACTCACAGTTTACACATAATTACCAAGGTTCCATACATTTATTCCATTACTCTGCAGAAGAGCCAATCCAGGTTTATTTTCTCATATTTTTTAAGAAGCTAAAGGTCTTAATGTAATTTTCCCCCACTGTGAACTATCTGACAGAACCTTTGCTGTCACACATATTAATAAAACCCATTATACTAACCCTTTTTGCTCTTTTTGCTTGCTGTTTCTTCTATCAAAATACAAGAAAAAAACCTCAGTATTTTTACTTGGAATAACAGCACAGGCAGTGTTACTAAAATGGAGGTTTATTTTTATTTAGGTGAAAATTAAGTAGGATCCCATTAAGATTAAGTGCTTTTATAAAGAACTTATCTTTGTTTCTTATCCTCTGACTTTTTCCCCCACAATTGAACACGTTTCCCCTCACTGTTTTTCTTCTAAGTATCTGCTGCAGAAACCTGTCAAATGATCTAAAAATTCAGACACACTGCATCTACTACACCCTTAGTTTTTTTCCTTCAGAATACTTACATATATACTACAACACATGTCATAGATTCATCTGTGGTTTTAAATCATATCTTATTTTAATAACTGATTAGTCTTTAAATGTTTACTGCTCCTTAGTAATGTGGAACAATTTACATGAAAATCAGTGTCTCTAAAATATTTGCACTTAGTAGATGGAATTATTTTCACTGAAAAATGCATATAAAGATTTGTCTTTTTGGCATGACTGGACACTCACCTCTACAATATCAACCCTAAGTAACGAAATAAGGTGTTCTAACCCTAATTTAAATAGTCCTAGTTATGCAGAAGCTTAAAGGTCTTATATTTCATGGGATTAATTAAACAAGATTTCTTCTCTGTAAGCTACCCAAAGAACTCTGGACATGATGTCAACACAAAGGAGAGTGCAAACATGGTCTTGTTAGGATGTCATGACATACCATCACCCTCTCATGAGCTTAGCAGACTGAACACGTAGCTGCCAGCTGTTCTGCCGCAGAATTTTCTAAAATGGTATTTTTATGACCAAATCCTAAAACACTCTGTTTTATAGCAAATAAAACCCTTTATAGCTAATAAAATACTTTAAAATTAAATACTCTGGAGAAAAACCAAACCCTGTGTATTCGATGATACAGGATCCCCTAACTATTTCACATGTTATAGTTAACACACTAAATTATTAGAAACTTAGTTACCTTAGTATGTTTGCAGTAGCTTTTCTTTCTTGTGGCAAAAGGTCAGGGTCTCTCAAAACTTCTTCCAGCAAATTTAACACATTCATTTTCAGCTCATTGTTCAGCTCAAAATCCTACAAAGGAAAACAATTTTACTCCTTTTTGTCTGAACAATATTGATCAAAAACCTGAAAGCATATACTTTTGTGCATTTTGCCTTTTTTTTTCTTTTTCCCTGTAAGTTTTGAAACCATTTAAAGAAAATTGGAAAGCTGTTGCCATGAACAGACCACAGAGATATGAGCCCTGAAAGCCTGTAATTTATCTCATTTTCCAACCTTTATCTTGTGTGTAGAAATGGGGAAATCATTTAATCTTTGCCTTCTGCAGTAAGAACTGCCATCTCACCAATACCCACAAAACACCTTGCTCTCTCTTATCCTGTGATGACTATAAAAGCAGGAAAAAGTTTAATTGCAATACTGAGATGACTGCCTACTGAAGCTAGATACTGTGATTTGTTTTGGTTTGGGGTTTTTTTTTCACTGTTTTCTTGGGTTTCTCTGTTCTTTTGCCTCCCATTCCGGTATTTTTACCTGATACCATTTTGTAATGGTCTGCTTTTTGTTCTGTGTAGTGAAATACTAAACCTAATAAGCTTGATAAATCAGACTAGTGCTCTCTGGCACTGCACTTAAGAACTTTGGCATTTTAATTACTTTTGAGGCAGACTGATGCATCACACAGGACTGCAATTGAAGAGCACTAGACAAAACAACCATAGAATCATTGACACCCAGACTGGTTTGGGTTGGAAGGGACCTTAAAGTTCATCCAGTTCCAATCCCCTGCCACGGGCAGGGACACCTTCCACTAGACCAGGTTGCTCCAAGCCCCGTCCAACCTGGCCTTGAGCACTGCCAGGGATGGGGCAGCCACAATTTCTCGGCAACCTGTGCCAGGGCCTCACCACCCTCAGAGGGAAGAACTTCTGCCTAAGATCTCATCTTAACCTCCCCTCTGTCAGGTTAAAGCCATTCCCCCTTGTCCTGTCCCTACAGGCCCTTGTCAGAAGTCCCTCTCCAGGTTTCTTGTCAGCTCCTTTAAGATGCTGGAAAACTGTTATAAGGTCTCCTAGAATCACTCCTGTTGGTAAGAAAAGCAAAGAATAGAACAACATACAAGCTTTAAGGTGAGAACTTGCTGGCAAGTCTTGAAGTAGACTCCAATATTGCTTCTATTTGGCTCAAAGCTAGCATTTCAATAAGTAAACTAAATCCAAACCTTCAGTCATCTAGTGCATCACAGATCTTCCTTCATAACCCACAGTTACTTTAAAGCAGGACAGCGTTTGTGGCGAGCTTCTGCTTGTTTCCATGGGAACACAAGCCATGAAATTACTAAAAATGGGAAATATTTGGCCTCTCTGTGCAAGAGCTGTGTATTTTATTTTCCCGAAGAACCAGCTACAATGCTTCTGTTGCGACGGGCTCCTGTACTTACAGGATTCCTGGAGATGCATGCCTCTGGGGAGAACCACCCCTGTTGAAGACACATGTCCTCAAACCACAGGCTTCAATGGAGGGGATGTGTGAGCATCAGAGCGCACCCCATGTCACAAAGTGATGCTTGTTTCAGAAAAGGGATGAAATGCTTAAGAGGAGGAGAAGAATCCATGCTCATTAAAGAAGGTGGTGTCACAGCCATACTGTGACATGTCAGCTCAAAATGCTCGTCTCAGCAACATCTTGGGCATTTATCTCCTGTTACAAGCATTCCCTTTTCATTCTTCAAGTCTTCTCACCTTGACAACAGCTAATTCATATTTTGAAACCAAGATACGTGTCTTACTTTTTTTTTTGTAATGTTTGTCCATATTAGAGAATATTGGAGAACAGGAAGCTGTGCAGTATCAGGCTTTGGATGGGTTATCAGGTATAGCCCTCAAAGCCAAGCAAGAAATAGTTCTGGGTACTGCGTTGTGTTTGTTTTATAAAACATATTTTCTATAGCCATAGTCCAAAATGACTCTCTTAGTAAATATTTTAGCCTGTTTGCAAAAAGTAGAGATTTTTATTTGTTTGTTTAGGGTATGGTAATTGGAAATATTTCATTACTGAAAGCGTGAGGAATGCAACTGAAGTACATGAGAGTACTGTTTGCTCCAGTGATTTCAAAAAGAAAAACATTTGGAATACGAAACCATCAAAATTTAGCTAAAGGAGAAACCTTGAGTCTGCACAAGCTTAAGCAGCAAGTGTAAGTAATATTAGCATTGTCTACCCTAAAGCTTGATGGTGAATGCTACATAAAACAAGTTTGGTATCTTTGCTAGTTGTGCCACAAAAGTATCATAAATGAACAGAAAATGTATCCAAGTCTAACATCCCCATTTAGCATGTTAGATCAAATGTTCGGTAAAATTCTCTACCTGCCACTGTAAATGTGCAGATATAGAAAAAAATGACAGCTGATGAGTTAAGTAAGAAGTCTGCCTTGCAGACACCTAGGATAAGAATAGGATGTGTGCTGCTCCCAGCTGATCAAAAGCAGTGCTGACCATGTTCAGTACCACTTAATGAAGTTTCCAGGAGTAGAAGTCTGCGGCAACAGACAGAAGTGTATTAATTTTGCTGACATGCTCCTGCACTATGAAAGCAAAAGCCTCCTTTGTAACTACAGTGCACCAAAGTCAGCATGATTATATTTTAAGTAGACCATACGAGCCTGTTGACCTCTCTCATGCACAGCATTAGACAGCAATGTTCTCTTTATATGTACAAACACATTTCTTTGCCAGGAGGAGCTAGGAAAGCTGTGCTGCAGTATGAGAAATGCTTCAGAAGCAACTTATTCCAGCAGAGGAAAAAAAAAAAAGAGAAAGAGGGAATGATGGATTTGAAGTCACTGGCCAGAAGAAAAGAGACTGCAGCAGAGGCAGCAGAAAGCAAGACAAAGAAAATTTAGCTATGCTGGTGAGGTACAACTAGAAATATGTAGATTTTCTATTGGTGGTTTATACAATATAATAGAATGCAATTTTCAAGTTTTGCCATGGGCTCAGTGAAACTCCAAAAGATTTTCTTCCCCTCTTTCTTTAAATCTTTCTAAGTGAGAGCAAACATTCTTCATTTAAACAATGTGAGGAAACATTGAATAACACAGACAAATAAAAGGGAGCTAAAACCTGAGAACCTAATTTATGTTTGAGTTCATAAGTTATAAGAACTAGAGAAAACACTGGAAGGAGGGCAGGAAGGGGCAGGAGGGGAGAGAGATTACTGGAAGACTGTTCACAAGGAATCTGGAATATTTTTAAATAGCTAGGGTTTTCCCTATGACTTTAATATCTCTGCTGTCTTGCCAAAGTGTAAACAGATAATTATTTCAATGGCATCACTGGAGTGGTTTTTAATCTCGTACACAGCAAATCAAACTCTATCAGAGTTAACTGAATTTCTCCAGTGTTGCAGTCCCCTACAACAATATTTAATTTTCCAGCATAAAAGCACACTTCAGCCATCACATCCAATTGTGCTGAGGTAAATGTTTATAAATTCACTGGCCACAAAACATTTACAGAAGAAGAAGGCAGAGAGAAAAGATATAATAACTGGCTATCAGGAAAATTCATCCCTGGACTCGAAGTAAGTCTGACTTTCTTCAAGAAGCAAAGAATAGCAGCTTTGTCTTTCAGCTAGTTTCAAGTGCAAACAGACAGTCATCATTTGGGGATGAGTCCAAGTCCTGATTCTATAGTATCAGCATTAGCTTGTCACTCCTGATGGAATATAAACAGGTTAAAAGTACAAGCTATGTTAACAGCACAACTGAGTAACTCTTGGCACGTACAATACAAACCTCTCCTTATCCAAGCACTGTGTAACCCTGTAGTTAAGAATCTAGCCATTAGGTATCATCAGATTGAAGTGTTCAGGGCAGATAAGAAATGTGACATCCCTGCCTGTAAGACCTGGGATGTAGTACATTCAAGAGCTTTTCAGAAAAACCTCAGTGAAGAAGGACCTGTCAGGCTCCAGCAGAAGTGGATGCAGAATACTCTTAATTAGTTTGGCTGACTGCAAGCTTGGCTACTGTTCTGGGAGTGAATCATATTCCCTGAAGGGTCATGGTATAGCAACATCCAGGCAGAGCACAGCAGCAAATAAGTGCATTACTACTCAGAGCATAACTGTATTCTGCAAGGGGCATAAGTTTGTGCAAACTGGATTTCTTTGCTAAGTGACAAACGGCACACTGGAAGGTTCACTCACGGTTCCCTTGCTCAGCCTCTCTGGGGAAACCTCTCTGTTTCTTCAGTTCACAATTTGTATCATGATGTCTGTTTATTCCAGACAGGACTCCAGAAATTATTTTGCTGGTTCAAGGCAGAGGCCACAGATCCTAGGGATTTATTTGAAATGTAGTTAAAATACAGCACATCTGCTATCACACAGCAAGTGTGGCATAATTTGTTCACATTTCTACAATAAACACTGTAACTTTGCCAGGCATCATATTCATAGAATCATAGCGTGGTTTGGGTTGGAGGGGACCTTAAAGCTCATCCAGTTTCAACCCTTTGCCATGGGCAGCAACACCTTCTACTAGACCAGGTTGCTCCATTCAGCCTGGCTTTTTCATTACTTTATGCCTTTAAACATAAGCCAAGTGAAACCCATGTAAAGAAATTTTTGTCTGGTTTTATTCCAATGTACAAAATGGAATTGGCCAATTCATATGCACTAAAACTATTTCTAACTAACTGAAATCATGTTTGCTTGGACAATTCTCAGTATGCAGGTGTCCTCCATAATCCCCAAGTGCTACCAATAACTGCGTCTGCAAAACCTTCTGTCGAAAACCCAAGACAGCTTTGTCAGCATGAACAAGAAAATGACTGGCAGTAGATTATTTCTCATCTGAAACAAGACAGGCAT
Organism: Psittacula echo; assembly: GCF_963264785.1. NCBI lineage: Eukaryota > Metazoa > Chordata > Aves > Psittaciformes > Psittacidae > Psittacula > Psittacula echo. The sequence continues at coordinate 75,156,639 of NC_137742.1, read as the reverse complement.
CGAGATCATGACTAGTACTCTCAAATTCAACCCATGGTCTGCTCCCCAGATCTTGTGGCAACTCTGTAAAACTCACTGACACTGTCTGGCAACCATCTAGTTTGTAAGAGAGTTAAGATTTGCTAATTCATTCCAGCTGAGATCTTCAAAGAAGCCAACAGGAACAAGCACCCAGCTGTCACTTAAAACTGGGAAGTATGGAGAAGCCAGCTTCTCTTTCCTCGTCGGCATGTGAAAGCTTTCTCCTTGGGCAAGCTCCCTTTCAATCTGCTTGCCTCAGAAGCAGAAAGCTCAATTTTGTAACACGAAGTGTTTAGATAAAAGACAAGAAAGTATTATTAAGCAAACAAAAGGAGGCTGCAAGACCTCACTAGGATAATGAAAATCAGAGACTTTATCCTTTTGGCTTCTTTTCCCTTCCTATTTTTCCATCTCTGCAGGAGTCACTGGGAGTTCTATCATCACAAGCCCTTTCTGTTCCCATCAACACTCCTGTCTTCACAATGACTGTCTGCCTCATCATTTGTGTTTTTATTGTTTACAACAGGAAGATCTTACGCTGTTTGTCTCAATTACATTTTAAAACAAATTGTAAACATTCTGATAATTTTTCTTGGACAAAAAGAAAAGCTTTGTTGGCTTGCAGGTGGCTGAATGAAAGAGACAAAATAGGGAGAAGAAGAGAAGGGGTAAGGAATTAAAAGAATAAAACATGTAAATAAAAAACCTGGAAAACCTGAAAGAGCCATCTTTCACACTATGCGGGTTTTGGCTGATGAGCAATACAGGTTTGATTCCTCTTGCTTAGTTGGGTAAAACCAAAAAGTATGTAGTATGTATCATATTATGTGAAGATGGTTATTTTTTTCCCCAAATTTTTAACTGTGCACTTGGGAGCGCCTGGAGACATTATTTAGTTCATTCTGCCCTCCTGAAAGGGCTGCAGATCTGGCATTACCGCTATATATTTACTCGGAATTTAAGTGAGGCTCCTACAGAGTATGACTCCAGTTTTAAAAATCATGAATCTTTTTTCTAAGCGTTGTTTAGTATGATTTCAAGATAACAAAACCACGTTATGAAGGCACATCCTCACTGATAGGCTGAATTGTTAATTTTCATGATTCTGGGTTTTAGCCACAGACAAGTTTACATGTTAAATACTGCTCATGCTCAGTAAATTTTAAAAAATGTGTTTTAAAAAACCCCCAACCCTAAACCATATATAACTATGGTTTTGACACAATTGCAAGATACTGGAGGAAGCTGATTAATTCCATAACCTAGCAGAGGCAAGACCCTACAAACCCTGGCCAACGATTTGCTAGAGAAAAGTGAGTAAACACAAGGCTTTGAACCATTTATTTGGACCATTCCTCTGTCCCTCAGTTCATGCACTGACATTGGCCCATGTTATTATACACTTGAGAGCAGCACACTGAAGCAAGCTAAAGGCATCCAGAGGGGGTGATGGAGGGTAGGGAATAACTAAGTGGGATGATATATGTAAAAGCACTTTTTAACAGGTTAGGCTTTTTATGTTGCATACATTTCCGAACATGGCACGCTCTCACAGGACTGTGCTCTGGGCACTACAGCACAATAAATCTGTAAAATAGTTCAGGCAGACAAATAACTTGTGGAGAATTGGCTGTCACTGGTGGATCAGAAAGCACCAAAACAGAGTTCACTATGATGCAGAATTAGTCACATGCTGCAGTGTTAAGTAGCATGTCTGCAGTAGCACCTCACACTGTAAAAAGAGAACTAAAGAAATCCCCATCTAATGTCTCAGTTTCTCTTTACATCTAATAACAAGGAAATGGCATTTTGGCTGAAATAATGTGTTCAGTAGGTCACTTCTACAGTAGTGCAGGGTAGCAATGACCACATGGATCTCAGGCACACCACAAGGGTCACAGTCTACCGCACAGTGGGAGAAGCTGCTCCTCGAGAGGGCAGAAACTGCCTATTTGGTTCTGGCAGTTGTTACAGCAAAAGCAAATTCAAAGATAAGTGGAGAGGAAACAGTATCAGCAAAGCATACAGAATTGTATGTTTAGCTTCCACTTTGAAGATGCCCAGTGCAGAACTATTACTCATTATCTTTGTTCTCTTAATACTTTTAAAAGACTACTAATTGTAAACATTATCCAAAGTAGGTTCAAAAGTATCCAGGACAGTATTATACCTTTGCATATCATGGGTAATTTTGAAATGGAAACAGAGAACACTTGTATTCTTAAGGAGAGAAAGTGTATTTTTGTTAAATTGCTACAATGACAGAGTGTGCTTGCACTCTTTACAGTTACTCTGTGTTTATGATAAAGAATCATCATATCTCAGTCAGGGTCACCTCTGAAACATAATCTTCCACCTAAGTATTTGTAGACAGTTGCTTAATATAGACAAATTCTGATGACTTGTAACGTTTTCACAATCACATTAATTAACTATCTTTTAATTAGTATAGAATCTCAACTCCTAGCAATTACTTAATATGAACTGTGGCCGGGACATGTTAAACATGTACTGTACACTATCATAACACAGAATAATAATAGCAGACTTATGTTCCCATTACAGCTCAAGATTTTGCCATGCAATGATTTTCAATTAACAAGGTCAAAGAAAACTTGGTGTACACTGGCTGTTTCCAATAACTCAAAATGTTTAATCATTCCCATGATAGCAAGAGAGGTTTTATTAAACTCTGCTGAACTGTTCAGCTTTTCAAACACAACCAATTTCACAACTACAACACAAATTTTCACATTTATGCATTTCTTACTGACTTCATTACCTAGCAAAGTTAACCTCTATGAAAATTACACCCATTACACGGAAAAAAGGAGATTGTGTTTGACAGAGGACAGTTTGACATTGCTGCAGTTAGCTGTACAATAAAACCTTTTTAGACCAAGTGTTCTTGATTATAATGTAGTGTCAAATCAGTATAATTGCCATGAAGTTCCCATCTATCCAAGGCATACAAAAATCTTTTGTTTGCTTCCAGTTTGCTTTCTCATTCCCTCCCTCCTTTCTTCTTTTTTTCTTTTCTTTTCTCCTTCCCTCCCTCTTTCCTTCCTTCCTTCCTTCCCTCCTTCCTTCCTTCCCTCCTTCCTTCCTTCCCTCCTTCCTTCCTTCCCTCCTTCCTTCCTTCCCTCCTTCCTTCCTTCCCTCCTTTCTTCCCTCCCTCTTTCCTTCCTTCCCTCCCTCCTTCCTTCCCTCCCTCTTTCCTTCCCTCCCTCCTTCCTTCCCTCCTTCCTTCCCTCCTTCCTTCCTTCCCTCCTTCCTTCCTTCCCTCCTTCCTTCCTTCCCTCCTTCCTTCCTTCCCTCCTTCCTTCCTTCCCTCTCTCCTTCCTTCCTTCCTTCCCTCCCTCCTTCCTTCCCTCCTTCCTTCCCTCCTTCCTTCCCTCCCTCCCTCCTTCCTTCCTTCCCTCCTTCCTTCCCTCCCTCCTTCCTTCCCTCCCTCCTTCCTTCCTTTCTTCCCTCCTTCCTTCCTTCCCTCCCTCCTTCCTTCCCTCTCTCCTTCCTTCCTTCCCTCCTTCCTTCCTTCCCTCCTTCCTTCCTTCCCTCCTTCCTTCCTTCCCTCCTTCCTTCCTTCCCTCCTTCCTTCCCTCCCTCCTTCCTTCCCCCCTTCCTTCCCTCTCTCCTTCCTTCCTCCCTTCCTTCCCTCCTCCCTCCCTCCCTCCTTCCTTCCTTCCTTCCTCTCTTCCTCCTTTCCTCCCTCCTTTTGACCCTCCTCCCTCCCTTCCTCTTTCCAACCTTCCAGCCTTCCTCTCACCTGCACCTTAAAGGACATTTCTATCTATGAAATTCTGCTAGCTGCTCAGATTTCTTTCCCCCCCTCCTCTGCCAATGCAGCTTTATGACTATATATCAGACTCATAGTCCTGTCATGGTTGTAGAGGGACCAACATGAAGGTATGGTGACTCTTCCCATATTTCACAACAAATAAATAAATACCTGTATATAAACACCAGTATTTTAACATGGTCTAAGTAACTGAACTAAGCTGCCGGTAGCATGAACGCTGACAATCTGAAAGATAGTTCAAACTGTCCATTATGTATTTCAACACACATTATAACAGTAAAGCATTCATATGGAGTGTTACCAGGAATAAAGTTCTAACTGGATATTTGCAAGGCTAGATGCTTAACCAGCCTTTCTTAGCATCCTTAAGCATCCTCACTTGCTTAACAGCATGCTTTTACAAGCTAAATTCTCCATATCACCTTTAGAGCACTGATTTTTCAGACTGTTTGACCTCCAGAATACTATACAGCAGCTTAAAATATTTAGTAGGGAAAGCATAAATGTATTACAGCTGGAAAGGAGAAGAGTGCAACAGAATACCTGAGAATGCTTGGAGACCCAGTGACGCAAGACATTTAGGACACGATTTGTGGCTGCCCTGCGTATTATAAACTCTTTGTCGCATGTGCGTTCAGAATTGTTAAATCCTGTGTGGAAAAAGCACACATTAAAGTTAATGGGGGTAGAAACAATTAAGATACAGTATGAACAACACTGGTAAACTGGAAGCTCACGGAACATTTATGTGCAATAAAAGGAAAGATGCCTATATAGACTTACAAATATGACCATTTGGACTGCTGAAATTCTGCAATATCTGTAGAATACAGCTTTGCACATCGTAACTAACACAGACACCTCCCTGGGCCAGCATTCGGTTTTAGAAACATGAAGAATATTTGTGTGCATCATTAACGTCAAGGTCTCCCTTCAGTATAGAAGAGAATAACGGTAAAAACCAGCACAAGCCCAAAAATGTACAGGGTCTGTCATCAAGCAGATGACAGACAGAAAGTGAACAGGATTTAGGAAGCAGAAAGAGGTAAATTTCAGAAGGTAAAGAAATAGGGGAAGGTAGCAGTTTAAACAGACAAGAGAAGAATGTCAACACAAGAAATGTTCCTTTGTAGCAGCAGTATTATACAGTCAACAGAAACTGTTCAAATCAGCTTTTTTTTTTTTTAGCACTGGGTGACAACAAAGTGAGAAGGTATGCAGAGAACACATTTACAACCCCAGCTGCTTGAAAACAGAGTTGCCAACTGCAACATTTCCCTACACATCTTGTAAATACAACTTTTTTTTTTTTTACTCTACAATATTAACTTATAGTTTTAAAAACAAGCAAGAAAGTTTTTTCCTACATTCACATTATTGCTTCTTTCTCATCTCATTCTGCTCTAGCTCTATCATAGATACCATCTGTATGATAAAGTAATTATTACATTATTTTAAGAATAACAAATTATCTTATAAAATCACCAATTTAAAAAAAAAAGTTAACTGAAGATATAGTCTAGAAGTCTACAATTTTCTAAGTTTCTGTTAGATTTGATCTTACATTGTGCTGCTTTCCATTTCACTCAGTGCACAGTGCAAGGAACAGCTGGAAACACCCTTCTATTTTACCAGTACTTCACAATTTTTTTGGCATAAAAGCTCTTCAAAAACCTGTGTATTATTATAGATAGCAAAAATAGATAGAACTTCTATTTATTCTGTGAAAACCTCATTGGAGGTATTCTTAGAGTCTAGTATCAGTTTTGCTCTATTTTTATTAAAGGCAATCCAAAAAACCCAAATTGTTTCTCTATATTTTTTGAATGATCATCAGGAAAACAAAAGTTTAACTGTATTTTTACATTTTTTACTGCAGATTAGACCCCAAACCCTGAATATATTTTCTAACTTCTGTTTCATGGAAGCTTTTTAACCTATGGCATATTACACTGTCGGTATCTAAAATTCAGTATCAAAGGAAGTTTCATATTAAAATATCTTCTGGAGTTTCATTGCCCATAAACAGCAAGGTAAACAAAATCTCTGAGGCCTTACTCAGTAAAAGCTAACATACACAACATTTTGTGTGTTAATTTTCTATGCCTTCCACAGTTAACCTCTCACAGAAGCAATTAGGCATACTCATTTTAAACTGTTCAATTAGCCACTTAATTGCAGCAATGAAAGTCGCAATGAAAATTACATATTAAAGCAGTGGAGTTTTTATCAAAGTACCATTAAGGAAAAGGAGTTTCAGTAGGCTGGAAGGAAAACAGAAAAAAGCCTACAGAGACAGTTTTCAGTTAGCTGCAAAAAGAGTAAAAAGAGCAAGAAAGGAAAAAGGAAAACCTCCAGAGATCACTTCAGCAAACATTTATGGTCCTCAGAATTTCATCAATTTTTAAGCAGTAATTAGCTTGTTGTGGAGAACAATCAACATGATCACTCAGATCCACATTGTCAGTACATAATGATGTCTCGAACCTGTAAATGGAGATCTCTAGTTTTGTAAGAAAAGAATCATAGAATACCAGGTTGGAAAGAATCATCTGGTCCAACTGTTTTTGGCAAAAACACGGTCTAGACAAGACAGCAGTTCTCTGTCCAGCTGAATCTTAAAAATACCCAACACTGGGGAATCCACTATGTCGCTGGGGATATTATTCCAATGATTGATTGTTCTCCTTGTGAAGATTTTTCCTCTTGTGTCCAACCTGAATCTCCCCAGGAGTACTTGTGCTCGTCATCTCTCCTCTTTTCCATGTGACTGTAAAAAAGTGTCTCCACCTTCTTTGTAGCCACACTGTAAATACTGAAACATGGTGATAAAGTCTCCCCTGAGCCTCCTTTTGTCAAGGCTGAACAAAACAATTTCTCTCAACCTTTCCTAATACGGCTCCCTGGTCCTTCTATAATTTTTGTGGCCTTTCTCTGTATCCTCTGCATTTCATCCACATCTTTTTTGTATAGCAGTGACTAAAACTGAGCCTGGTATTCCAGGTGTGGCCTGAGAAGCATTGAGTAGAGTGGGATAATGACATCTTTATCTCTGCTGCTGATGCCCTTGTTGATGTTCCCCAGCACTCTATTGGCTTTCTTTGCCACAGCTGCACACTGTTCACTCCTGTTAAGCTTGCTGTCAACCAGGAGCTCCAGGTCCTTTTCCACAGAGCTGCTCTCAGCCAGGCAGATCCCAGCCTTTGCTGCAGTCCTGAAGTATGTCTTCCCAGGTGCCAAGAGTTTACACTTGTCCTTGCTGAACAAGAACTTGGGTTCTTACTACCCCACTCTTCCAGCCCATCCAGGTCATTCTGCAGGGTGGCTCTCCTTTCCAATGTGTCCACTTCACCACTCAGTTTGGTACTGTCAGCAGACATGGTCAGGTTGCACTTGATCCCATCTTCCAGATAACTTATGAAGATACTGAACAGCAGTGAGCCCAATATTGATCCTTGGGGGAATCCACTAGTATAAGCTGCCAGTTTGAAAAGGAGCTATTTGCCACCATCCTCTGCTGCAGCATATCAGCTAGCTCCTCACCCACCTCATCGATCACATATTTAGACCATAACATTTCTCTAGGAGGAGGCTGAACACAGACACACAATTGAATTTAACTCCAAGTGGGTGATTCATTGTACATCTTCAGGTACAAGACTTCAAATAAATAACTGAATTTGTGAAATACATTTTTTTGAAATACATTTTTTTTTCAAAATAAAACTGCAAATCTTTTAACTCCATTTTGACCTTGTTTTTAAATACCAAACAACTCAGACAACCAGGATGTGTTTTCTTCTTTCTTCACAAAAAAACCCATAGAATTTATTATTCCTTATAGGAACAAAAAAGAATCCAAAAGTTCTGAAGAAACACTTACTGTCCAAGACTTAAATCTGCAGGTTGATTCTGAAGAAAATTGTGCTTATGAGATTTTCTCATAGAAATGGACTGGATTGGAATATCCAATATTCTCTGTATACTGGCTTAGTGTCCTTCTATTTGGATGTGTGGATTTACCTCAAGGTTTTTCCTCAGGACTTGTTTTCAGTAACAGCAGACCTCAGGCAGGCTCCAGATTGAGTGGCTCTGACAGCAGCTCAGAGGAGTTAGGCCTCAAACCAGAGCCAGTAATGCTAGAGAATAATACATGGAGTCCTTGGACCTTCTTGAGGCAACTGAGGCTGGAGCAGGACAAAGCTAATGGGACTTGTAATGTTCAGAAAAAGATGCATCTGTCTCTCTTCCTCCTTTACAATCTACCATGCTAATTCCAAGCAAATCATAGAATCATTTAGGTTGGAAAAGACCTTTAAAATCATTAAGTCCCACTGTTACCCCTGGGATTGCCAAGTCCACCACTAAACCATGCCATTAAGGGCCTTATTGACATGGTTTTCAACACTCTGCAGCCATGGAAGGAACATGGATCAGTTCAGGACAAAGGGATTGACCATACTCCAACTTCAAAAATTGGTGACAATCTTCTAGGCAATGCTGGAGATGCACTGCAAGAGATGAAGATGAAGAACTACCCTTCATGAAGACAGAGGTGTACAAGTCATCACTGACAGGTGCAGGGGACATTTAGGTGGGATATAAGGAAGAAATTCTTCACTGTGGGAGCACTGAGGTCTTGGCACAGGTTGCTCAGAGAAGCTGTGGCTGCCCCATCCCTCTCAGTGTTCATGATCAGGCTGGACAGAGCTTGGAGCAACCTGGTCTAGTGGAAGGTGTCCCTGTTCATGGCAGGTGGCTGGAAATGGGTGGTCTTAAGGTCCTTTCCAAGCTAAGCCATTCTATGATTCTATAATTCTCCAGGTTTACCACCATAAGACATTGCAAAGTGTGAACCTGTTGCATGGTGGTGCTTAGAATGGAGCTGTTAGCATTTCAATCCTGAACTGACTTGTAACTGAAGTTGGAGCCAGAACTGTCAGCATGCAGTAGATATTGTTACCATCCTCATCATTAAAATGCCCAACAGGCACAGATTAGTTAGATTAGTCTGAAAATTAGAAGTTATTTAATAAGTGCTACTATGCCTTAGATAAGCTTAACTGGATTTATATACATGACTTTGTCATTAAAATTACAGACAATAGACCCCATTTTTTTATTTATTCACTTATATATCAGAAGACTGTGTAAGTTACACATACATAGATACCAGTAAGTCTGTTGAAAACTGGTATGTCAGCTCCCTTCCAGTCAGTACAGCTAAAACCCCCCACCATTTAAAGTGCTGGATTGCATCATTCCCATAAGGAAATTGTGTCAGAAATCTAAAGAAAAATTTAGTGAATATTGAAGGTGAAAGCAACAGAAATCTCAGTAGTTCTTACAGTCACTGAGTAGACCTTTTCATTAACCAAAAGGTGACAACATGTAAAAGAGAAGGTACTCAAGAACATTCAAATTGCACAGAAGATTGCTATTAATCTCAGGATCTTACAAAACTCAGAAAAAAGTATCAGCTGCAAACAAGTAAGACCAGTGAGCATTGTTAATTTTTGTTCTTCTAACTTTCATAGAAAAGGACTAAACAAAACACAACCAATAAACTTATTGTCACAGCTGCATCATATAGAATTAGAAACATGCAAAGTACATCCAGTACCGGTTTTGCTCCTCGTGACTTTCAAAACCACTTGGGCTTTGGGACAGAAATGCGAAGAGGAGATGACCACAGACTAAGATCTGATGAAGATACTACAGAAGCTATCCAAGCAGACATCAGTGAACGTCGATGGTGTCATCAGTCTTTCCTGCACCATCCATAGTGAAAATTCCTCCTAATGCACCAGCTTTACTGCTGCTCCTTACTTCCTCCACTCCCTCTCTGCCCACTTAATTCTCTCATAATATAACTCCAAACAAAACCCTGAGCCGCCATGACAACTGCAGCTACTCCGTATGCGTAGCCTACTTGTTCATGCATATTTCAAGGAGTCCACTATACAACCTTATTTGATTATGCACATTCACATCACCAGTTTGGATAACCCATGTGTCTGCTGCTGTTTACGCTGCAGACAAACGGTAACCCAAATCTTCCAATTCTATTTCTGCAATATGTGACAGTGGTTCTGGTCTAGTAGGAAATCCAAGCTGTCTTGCCAACTGCAATAAAACAGGAGACAGCCAGAACCTTGTTGGGCCACGCATCATGCCCTGACTGTCCATATGTAAGTGTGAACCTGGACCTGCACTAAGTGACTATGCAAAGTTTGCAATATGAAATTTTGTTGTCATTTAACCCTGCTATGCAGCTAAAAGAAAGGATGCTGACCCACAGACCAGAACTGGAAGCCAAGGCTTCAGGCATGATGCTGCAAGCAACAAGGGTTTCACCACACCTCTAAAGTATATCTTGGAAAGCATCCTACCAGTTTCCAGTTAACTTTTTAGCATTTTGGCATCTGCGCTATTATAACCCATATACTTTTTCTACCTATTTTGGGGCTAGGATTAGTTTTTAACTCTGATTATACACTCCCTAGCATAGTATCATTCCTGTCCATGAGCTGTACTTGGAAGCACTCGTAGCCATTTGGCTATAATCAAGGTGGGTTGAAAGGTTAACAAAATAGAATCACAGAATCATAGAACTGTTTGTGTTAATGTAGCACTGCCAAGCCTACCACTAAACCACGTCCCTAAGTGCCACACCTACATATCTTTTAAGTACCTCTGGGCATGGTGATTCCACCACTGCCCTGGGCAGCCTGTTCCAATGCCTGACCACCCTTCTGGGGAAGAAATTGTTCCTAACATCCAGTCTAAACCTTCCCTGGTGCAGCTTGAGGCAGCTTCTTCTTGTTTTTCAAAAATGTCCTTTTGTTTTTCAAAACAAAATGTCCTATTGTTTTTCCTTGGGAGAAGACACCAGCCACCTCTTGGCTCCATCCTCCTTTCAGGCAGCTGTAGAGAGCAATGAGGTCCCCCCTGAGCCTTCTCTTCTCCAGACTAAACCCCCCAGTTCCCTCAGCCATTCCTCACCACCCTTGTGCTCCAGGCCCTTCACCAGCTCCCTTGCCCTTCTCTGGATCTGCTCCAGCACCTCAATGTCTCTCTTGTAGTGAGGGGCCCAGAACTGAACACAGGATTTGAGGTGTGGTCTCACCAGTGCCCAGTACAGGCAAATGACCGCTGCCCTGGCCCTGCTGGCCACACTATTGCTGATAAAGGCCAGGATGCTGTTGGCCTTCTTGGCTGCCTGGGCATGAGCTAGCTCATGTTCAGCAGCCATCAACCAGCAGCTCCAGGTTCTTTTCCACTCAGCAACTTTCCAGCCTGTGTTCTCCAAGCCTCAGATGAAATTTTGTCTAGCTTGATATCCAGAAGCAAATCCTGGTGGAAAGAAACTTTAAAAGGGGCAGTTTTAAAGCTGTCCTTCACATAGTGTGATAACCTTAGCACTGAGCAGTTTTGGGGCTTAACTACACACGTTACACTTAAATAAGTGGGTAAGTATCCATGATTTCTTCTAAGTTCATCTTTACTGTGGTTCCAGGAGACAAGAGGTGAAGGGTCCAATCCAGCAGGGTGCCAACCTTTGCAGTGTTTTAATTAGGATTCTGGATGGGACTGCTAACATCCAGACCCCAAAGTGAAATAACGTGAAACACTTGGCCAATATCTGCTTATCTCCTGAGGGAAGCAATCTTTCCACATTAGAAATATCAGCAGGATTTCTAATCATTAATCATTTTAGTGGGCAGCTGCTTCAGTGAGTGCTGCTTTCAGGTAATGTTTTTCCTCAGTATGTGTTGAGATTAATACACAGAGCTTTCACAAAGTTTCGTCATGTAATGGTGATGCAGATCTTTTACCACAGGCTGTCAAACAATGTTAATCTGCCAGCATTGCTAGATTCAGTGAATTACTTCTTTCAATGTAATTTAATCACTCTTGTCTTTAGATTATGTTATGCAAAACCTAGTTTCACCTTCAGATGCTTTTCTTATGTGCATTATATTCAAAACTAATATCTTTATAGCTTCCACTGTCGTTGAGGATTAAAAAAAAGATGCTGAATAGACATAAATCTGAACATCTGCAGAAAAAAACAGACTAAATTATAAGAATACCCTGTACATAGACAGCTCTTCTTATGTAAAAGTCTAAATCACTTTTCAGTAGTAGGTATCATCATCTATCCCATTCATAAAGCAAAAACCACAGGAAATCAATACCTACAGGTAGGATGTGTGGAATTGCTGCACTCAGGACCAGATCCAAGGATCTCATCACATTCAGCATGAGACAGACGACAGGCCCCTCCTCAAAAGCTACTAAGAAGTCCCTACAGCAAAATTCTATCCTGCTTTTTCTTCTTCTACTGAGCAAACCTGACTCTACCAGCAATTTACATTATTTCCTCTTTAAAATCCACCTTGCTCAAGAGGAACATTTGCATTATGTTACATTTTGCACCATAAATGTCAAAGAAACTAAATGATGCACATTTGTTTTCATATTTTTCTTAGGATGTCAAAACCTATTAGTTTAGTAACAGTAACTATATTTATACTTTATTAATATATTTATACTTTAATACTTATTAATATATACTTATGAATTTTGATTTTCTGCATTAATGCAGAAGTTCACAATTCCTGACCACAGCAATTAAATTGTTGAAATCTTTGATGATACATCTATTTTTAAGGGTTTATCAATAAAAAAAGAAAATTTCTGTTCATAAGATTTAGGGGTAAGTTTTTTGAAGTTATGAAGCGTGTCTTCAACAAATTTCTGGTGTCTTTCTTAGCAAAAAATATGATTTCAGAAAAAGATTTTATGTGTCAGTTTCACTGAGATACTCTGAAGTCAGGCACTGAACATATGTTAGCACCTAACATAGGATGAAACTGCACTCCAGCTTATGACAAGGTCACAGCAAACCCCACAGAGGCCCAGGGAGGCGGAAGGGGAACATTCATGGTTCATGAGACAAATGACAAAAAATCGAAGGAAATGTTAAATGCAGTTCTGTCTTGTGGATTGTTTTTTTTTTTTCCTCTTTCTTCTGATAAATTTGCTCTTGAGTTGTAGGCCAGTTTCATGTCTCAACATGGTCCAAATCCTGAAATTTTAGGCTTGGCAGACATCAGTGTTACTTTCTGACATGGATAAAGAATAAATAAACCCCAGGCTTGGTTCAATTTTCATCAGATTAAAACTGAAACGGCCTCTCCAATGTATGCAGCACAAAAGGAAAGCCTTCCCAACATATATGCAGCAAAGAAAACCTAATCACAAAAAAGATTTCTTTGATATTCCTAAAAAAGCTTGGATGACTCAATAAAGATACCCATCTTTATTGGTCATACATTCTATAGCAAGAAATTGAGTTTTACACATTTTCAAAGAAATACGGCAGAGAGCAAGTGGCCCAATATTGATAAAAAAATCTAACCTGCCAATGGTTCTGTTCTCCTTTTATTTCCTTAATTATGATATCAGGTTGAGAAACACTAGCCAGCTGAAGAATGGCAGAGCTGGAAAAGAAGACCCTATTAACTTTGATGAAAACAAGCATAAAGATGATGAACTCCCACTCACAGAACAGCATATTTGATCAATAATACAGTTGTTTTTTTTTGTTGTGGGATTTTTTTTTTTTTCTAATTATCAAATATACACATTCAGAGCCATAATGAAGCCAAGGGAACTGGGATTGTTTAGTCTGAAGGAGAGAAGGCTCAAGGGGGACCTTACTGGTTTCTACAACGAACTGAAGGAAGGATTCCATATAACAAGTAACAAGTGATAGGACAAGAGGAAACAGCCTCACTGAGTAGAAATTAACTGTTGACAGTGATGGAGTTACCATTCCGGGCGGTATTTAAAAGATGTGTAAATATAGCACTTATGGACACACTTTAGTGGGGAACTTGGCAGTTCTGGGTTAACAGTTGGACTCGGTGATCTTAAAGGTCTTTTCCAACCTAAACAATTCTGTGATTCTATGTGAGCAGTCTGAGGCTTGAAAGTCGGAGGTATCAAGTCTAGCCATGATCTTTGCGCCACCTCAGTTTAGGAGAGAGGCATCTGTAATAATTCACTATGCCAGGATTTGAGTTTCACAAACGGTTACAATCTCATACAGCATCAGAAGAAGTGACTATTAAAAAGCAGAAGAAATCAAGTGTCCAATGCATTTCAGGCTTTTAATTTCACTTTCACTGGTTCTTGGGACATATGAAATAATTTTTTCTAAGAAATATGCCACTGAAAATCCCTGTTGTAACCACCCACGTCAGAAGTAATTCCAAGTATGTATTTGATTTTTCTCTCTAAAGCCTCCACCACAAATACAATCTGACTATCAAATCAAGTCAAGGGATTATAGTCTTTGTAAGGTAAATCCCACGGATTCACATGCACCAGCTGATGTAAAATAGTGTAACACACATAGAGCTATACTGACTCTGTTCGATTTCTGCAAAACATTTAAGAGAAAGGTTGGTAAACTATTTTTAAATGACTTTTGCTTTAGAAAGGCTTTTTCTAATCAGAAAAATTTAAAGAATATAGCATTGAGATAAAGCAGTTATGTCACGACTATGCTGCAAACTTGAACTCAATCCAGAAGTCTAAAAATATCTCAGCCCAGTGAAATACTTTCAGTTTAATGGATGGGGAAAAAAAGGTAAGTGGCTAAAGAACATGCTTATGACCAAGACACTATTTTAACTCCTAATAATAACATTAAGGTTTATCTGACAATTATTATTATATTACTATATATTGCATATGAGATTTATGGTTAAAACATGAATACCACAAAGAATGAAAATACTCCTTTAAATGCAAAGAACTCTTTGAATTAGAAATTTGTGATTTAAAAAATCCTTAAAAATAGGGTTACTGCAATAGATAAAACTGGCAAACTGGCACAAACTCTTGGAATGTTCTCTCAGGAGACTATATCAGAGTCTCACAATTGGAAGAAAGTCTTTAAAAATTGCTATACAATGAAAGCATGCATGCAGCTGCAAATTACACAATGTGGTATTAAAAATCCATGACTTGTCTTAGAAGTAAAAGATACCAAAGAGTCTGGGGTTTGGGATTTTTTTTTTGTTTTGTTTTGTGTTTTTTTTTTTTTTTTTTTTTTTTTTACTAAAATTCAGCAGCATTACAAGATTACATTATTAATATTGGCATATGGTGATAAATACATAGGCTCAGAGAAAATACCATTGTGCATTTATCTACTAAAGATAGAAAAAAACATTTGCATGCATTAGCATTTAGGTTTTTTGCAAAAGCACCAGGAATGAGCATCTAAAGCTTTAGACTACTGCACTTCTTAGAATGCATTTTCCACAACTGCGAACAGCAGTAACTCCATTAACACTCGACAGCATCCTATTCTTTTCTTCCTTCAGCAACAGCAAAAAGAGCAAACACGGAGTTAGTGTCATCACCAAAATCTAGTACTAGATTTTAGAGTACCTGCATGCAATGTAAGCGCTAGTCCACTTTCTCCAGTGAAGTCCTACGCAAAACCACCCAGATCTTGTGCTTTTAGATATATCTCTAAAAAAGAATAGATCCTGAATTTCAGAGGCTGTTGTTGCCAATTGTGTTTACAGACTGCACAGTATCATGACACATGTGCAATGTGACAGCAGATTTTTTTCCTATGACTTACTTATATAAAAGAACTATGGCAAACAATTGCAAAGAAGAAGAAAAGCCTTTTTTAACAGCCTAACTTAACAATTATATTTGTGACTACTTTAGTACATCTTATTCATTTTTTTTACTTTACTGCAGCAATGTTTGAATTATCTTTCATGAGTAATAACAAGAATGGCAACACTGCAGCTGGTATTTCTTTGAATTTGTACATCAGCCAAGTAAATTTACCAGTGTTCCTGCTATGTCTCCTGGTCTTCAGGGTACATAAAAAGCAATTTTTACATACTGATGTATTTCTGCATTTCAAGAGATATCTACCTCATGATTTCTTTAATTACACATTGACTGTACTCTAAACCTGCTCTATCAGCAATATGAAGAGCATAGCAGATCTTTTTTGCATAAAGCTCAGTCTTTTCAAGAACTGCTAGAAGAAAGCTTTCAGATCTTTAAAATTCTCAGTGAGCCCTGCCACAAAGGAAAGGTTAAAATAAAGTCTATGGCAATGTACAGCTAGAAATATAAAACTGTAAAAAGTGCTTTTGGATTTTTTTTTTCCTTTAGTTGGTCTGGGCTTTTTGCACAGGCTAAAGGAAGTAGTATGCAAAATTATTCATTATCTTTTTAATGACAATAAATGTTAAATGGAAAGGAGGCGATAATTGCAAAGAGCCAAATGTATAATTTTTCAGACCATCTGTGAGCAGAGAGTTGACTGTCACGCAAAACAAAAATTGGCAGGATGCACACCAGTCAACAAAAAATCTCTGAACAAAACGTCCATCTCATATGCAGCTTCCAGACCACTTATGACTGGGCTAGAAATTAAGCAACTCAATAGTAGCATAAACAAATATTAATTATGCAATTGACTATGCAGTTAGGCTCAATGGGGGAGTGAGGAAGGGGAAGGAAGCAAAAAACCCTCACATAAAAATCCTTCCAAAATTTCTCTTCCCATCCTACAAACATTAATGAATGCCCCAAATATAGGGAAGATATTAGAGAATCTAAACAAACCTGCCCTCATTATGAACCCAGACCTTTTGATTGAACTCCCTGCCTGCAACGTCAGCATACTAGGGCTGGTTTTCTGCATGCAGTGGTCAGGGCTTCATTCCAGCTGCTCTCCTCCCCAGCTCAGAAGAGCAGAGGGAATACCACCTAAAAGCTTGCCAGAAAAGCTTATCTAAACCACTGGAAAATGCATATTAAACACATCCCATCCAATCTATTGCAGTAGGATTGGGGTGACCTATTTTGGGGAGGCAGGGATAGGTAAGTCTCCTTTCTTAGATGAAGAAGGAATTTTTCTCTCAGTGCCAGATTGCTTGCACATGTCTATGGTGCAGAGTTTTCCTTTCTGCTGCTCAGGACTTAGGGTCAGGAAACACGTGGTTCACAGTGTTGTAACTCACAAAATGTCCAGTGCAAATACCTTTTTCCTCAGTAGTCAGCTCCCTTAATGAACTAGAATAAGAAATTTATTCAAGAGAAAGAAACATATAAAAAAAAAGAAGGTATCTTAAATTTCTGCTAAAGTGAAGAAAAATCATCATTTTCCTCTGGCTCTTAACTCCCAAGGCTAGGCACCACTTGAGACAAAACTAATGTTAATTTTTTTAAGTCATTATTTTAAAACAAAGTTGTTGCTCTAATAAAACTTCAAGGGAAGATTCATCTCAATTTGAACATGAATGTTCAGCCAGTTATCTAAAATTGCTAAGCAACAATTTTGTTAAATTCAAAGGGGTCCTAATTCAAGAACAAAAATAGAAGTCTATTAAAATGCACTATAGACTAGGTGAATATTCAGAAGAAAGAAATAACATTCAGGGTTATTGAATTAGAAGGCAGATTCCAAGAAAATTAGTTTTAATCTTGATTTCTATTTTTCTAAGAATTTCCCAGTAAAATATCCTCTGGCAGGAGAAAACACAGATGTCTCATAAAAGCAGCCTTGTGAATTAGTGTTAAAAATGGAACAGAGAGCAAGTGTTTCTCTCTGCTGGAGGACCGGCATCCCTTTTAACCCAATCCTTTTAACTCCAGTGGGTTGGTCACAACGTGTGCTGGCCACCTCTACTTTGGTAACAACATCTGGGCAACTCCTGATGACCCTCCAGCCACCGGGAAAGAAAGCTGATCGGGTAAAAGCCAGTGGCTGCTTGTCACACAACCGTTTCTAATAGAGAACAGCGTTAGCTGTACAGTAAGTCATTGTGTATTTCCCACCAGGAGTTCTGGGGAATAGAGAACTCCAAGGAAGTCTAGTTTTCAGATCTCAGTGCTTCTCAAACTACCCTGAATCTGCATAAATTGGTCTGGAAACATCATTAAAACATGTTCCCAACAGGGAACTATTACTTACTTTCCCAGTTCCTGGCTAGAGCCATTAGTCAAACAAAAATGACAAGTGAAAATGATTGTCCTGTATAAGAGATGAGGAGAGGATAACAGATCCTACCAACACCAACTCTTTTCTTTCTTGGAACTAAACTTTCTTGGGGGAGGGGGCGGGGAGGGTCACAACAGAAGCAGGATTGATAAGCATGCCTGTGTGAGAGACTGAACTGAAATCAGACTCCACTGCCCATTGTCTCAAAGATTGGTATGAGGAGGTGAGGTCTGTTATCTTGAAGATGGGTGTGAGGAGCTGAGATAAGACTCCACCATCCCTTATCTCAAGGACTGGTGTCAGGAATTGCTGCCCATTATCGAAAGTATTGCTGACAGACATGCACTCTTGAAGAACCGGCTACAAGACCAGAGAAACTGGATGCACCCAGAATGTGCAGTACATGACATTAAGAACAGAGGTACTTCCCCCTAATGCATTATGAAAGAGGAAAAAGTAATCGTTATTGGGGGACATACACCATCGAAGATGAATGACTAAGGACCCTCGGGACACCACTACATCCACAGTGGTGACTCTCTCTCTGCACTTTGAATGCTTGCTTGACTTCTATCCATTTTTCTGATGTGTCCTATCACTATAATAATAATAATATTTTTAACTTTTTATAATAAACAAACTGGCCGATTGCAGTACTTGACCTTGTTTGCATCTTAATTTCACTCTGAGGATCACAAACAGAATATTTATGACACTAGATTTTATCCAGTTGGAAGCTGACAGCCTCAAACAATGATTTCAGTTATGAACTGATAGCACCCTGTATCTCTGACAGGAGCCTAGATGCTCTCAAATTCAGTCTTAAAGTTCCATGACCTGAAGGATTACCGTTACAATGAAGGTCTGTTTCCCAATATTTAGGAACAGTCTGTGATACTTACAACACTGTCAATTATCCAATTTACTTCTATGAAGAGTAGCCCTACTGGGACAAGCTGCAGATTCAAAAGAATTAAATGCTTTGCATCTTGATTGTTGATTGGGTTATATCACCACCGTGGTGGGTTTTTTTTTTTTTCCTTTTATTTTGTATCTTAATTTATAAGGAAAAGGTTCCATAAAGCTTTTCAAGTACAAGAAATGAGATGTTATAACCCAGAAAACTGCTAGAGTGCAAAACTACTGTAACTATTACTAATAGCAATGTTTACGGCACCGTAACTAGAACATCAACTAGAAAAGACACACATTTTCTGGTCTTGATTTAGACATGGATACTTATGTACAAAGCCACAAAGAAATATATACCTTTCCAGAAGCTAGCTTATAACTACTGATGTAATTTGAAGCATTTAGAACAGCACAACACAGAAGTGCATCACCCAGCTATCCACATAATGTAGGATCCATCTTGACATCACCATCAGATACCACTCACCTTTCACAGAACATTCATCATAGCAAGGAAATCTCTGCCTGCCTTCTCACAATGGGTATAAAAGTAATAATTTCTGTTATAAACCTCAATTTATCCTCATTTTCACCAAATTCCACACTAACTCAGCTGCCTACTCTCAGGAAACGTAATGCCACTTTATTATGCTTCTGGTCAGAATTAGGGAAATACTCCCTGAACAGTACAGCTGATAGCCTTGAATGTGGAACTACATGCTCACATCAATCTGTGTGCAAGACTGAGGAAATACTGTATCTGTTAAAAGCATAATGTATGTTTCTATGTGTTTTTCCATTTTAATGGGATCCCACTGGGAGTGTATGCCTTCATTATTTTGTACAGTACATCTCCAAGTCCTACTATTCAGCTTAAGTGCTGATGGCCGCAGTGTGTACAGCCACAGTGCCTCCTCTTGGCACAGTCATACGTATAACTACACATGGACACATGAACATGCAATGGTCTGATCTCCCTCGTATCATTTGTCACAAGCTGTGTCATTCCGTTACTCCAATTATGTATTATGCCAAAACAAACAAAACAAAAATATTGTCACACTGGGAGCTGGCAAGTAGTTTGAATAACTGCAGAATAACACCGCTGGTCACAACCTAAAATAAGCTAAGCAAGTCTTGTTAAAAACTTTTGTGAAACTTTCTCATGCTGATTTTGGCCTTTTAAAATTAGCAGTCAGCTTAAATCAATCTGCGCCTGATTTATCAGAAGGGAAAAGACTATGCATGACCCACTATGTAATGTGGATTTCTATGAAACATGAATTATTACTAGTAGCTAATTTTTATTCATCTAATATTGTGACAGTAATCAAGCCAGGGTAAAGTGTGTCAGACAGAGCTCACAGGACTCATCTGGCTCAACTTCAGCGCTTATGTGGCTTTCAAGAGATATGTCAGTGTGGAAATCATAGCCGTAATTTACGAAAGTTCACTTGTATTTGTTATTGCTCTGACAGTTGGGGTACGTTATATATGTTCCAGTATCTGAAGGGGGCCTACAAGGATGCTGGAGACTAGCATCGGAGACTAGCAATAGGACAAGGGGTAATGGGTTTAAACTTAAACAGGGCAAGTTCAGGTTAGATATAAGGAAGAAGTTCTTTACTATGAGGGTGGTGAGGCACTGGAACAGACTGCCCAAAGAAGCAGTGAATGCTCCATCCCCGTCAGTGTTCAAGGCCACGCTTGACAGAGCCTTGGGCTACACCATCTAGGGTGAGGCAGGGGGGTGGAACTAGATGATCTTAAGGTCTTTTCCAACCCTAACCATTCTATGATTCTATATTATGGCAGACGAACTCCTACAGCACTTCTGAGGAGATGAGGACTTTCCATATTCATTTCAGTGGCTGTTGAAGTTGACACTGTCACATCAATCACTGGCATACTGTTTACCCTCAAATGCATTCAGTTGCTCTAAAACTGAGCTTTGGCAGCTTTACTTCAGAATTAGTCAAAGAAAGTACAGAAAGGCCCTACAATGTTTTATCCCAGGCAGGGATCAAGAATACAAAAATAGCTAAGTCAAAATAAATCAGACATTTATACTCTAACAGGATTACACACTTCCCTCTGTTCATCTTTTCCATCACTAATGCATAACTTACACATATAATTAGTGCATAAATGCATAATTGATTATCAGTGGAAATTAACATACAACTACATTTTGATACAGAGTTCAAGAATAAGAAAGGAATTTGACCCCTCCCTAATCAGTGATGTGATTGCATGATTATCAGTGGAAATTAACATACAACTACATTTTGATACAGAGTTCAAGAATAAGAAAGGAATTTGACCCCTCCCTAATCAGTGATGTGATTGCATGACCATCCATGTAGACGCATTGTCAACATTGGAAAATACTCGGTGGCAGTATATGGAAGTGGCACCAGGACATACTTTTGTATGCCAAGGCATATTAAATTGCTTTGCAGGAGGACACTGCTTGCATTTAGCAGCTGCAGCTAGCAGATTAGTGGAGCAGGTTTTGTGCTTGCTTTGTTGAGAATCTACTGCAGCTGCAAAGGACTGATCACTTCTGCAGGCAGATTGTAAGAACTATGGAAAATCAGATAATATCAGAAAATGTTCTGGTAAACAGGCTGATGAGGTTTGCTAGCCTAAAACCAAGAGCAATCTAGATTAAGATTGCTTCTCTGAAGCACCAGCATGGATTTGTGAAAAGACAAGGAGTTGTCTGTATTTTCTATGCATAAGAAAGGATTTGCAGGCTGATAGTTTGAAAGATCTTTTGAAATGTTCTTTGATAGGGCACAAACTCTAAAACACAGGAGCTTTAGGAAAAATTCTCTCTCCTGAACAATATTCAGGTAAATAACTCAAGTCAAAGGTAATTTAGCCCCAGAGATATGTGCAGCCAATTAATTGAAATGGATAGTATATGAGCAATTCATTTTTATTTAGATGCTTCAAAGCTTCAAGCTGTTATTTTAATTGCTCCTTTAAATCACTAAAATCATGGGGAATAAGCCCATCTTTCCTCCTTGCTTGCATGGAGCAGATTTTCCTACATGCAAATCATATTTGTCAGAGATACTCCCCCAAAGGCTCTTTTTTCCCTACTTCTTTCTCACTCTCTCCTCTCCCTTTCACATGTATTTTAAAAAACAAACGCTTATACTAAAGAAGCCAGACCCTCCTGCCAACCACAAGCTTCCATCCCACTTCTGTCCTCTCCCATAATGTCACCTTGTTCTTGTGAAAAATGGTACATTCTCTACAGCGTGGATCAGTATGCTGTAGGAGGGAGGCAGCTTTGAAGCATGCAGCATGCTGGAATACTGACGTGCCCAGCTCACAATCAGATGACAGAATAATTGAAATAAAGCTGCAATGTTCATTAGGGAACAAGCCTTTTGTTTGGGTTTAAGTATTTGCTTCTTGTCTAACGTTTATTTTCTATGTTGGGGATTTTTTAATTGAGTTAAGGGACAAAAAAGTCTTCTCAAAGTTTTTTCAGTCTATCTGCTGTAAAATATAAAAAGTTCAGTTTAGACTCTGAATTTAGTTTTGGCAAACAATCTCCTTGAAGCCCATGTTCAGTAGATTAATTTAAATATAAAATTATCAATTTATTTTCTTCAATTTGTCTTAGGCATTTTTAGCAGAGAAGAAATTTGTACTTTTGCTAAGCTTATGTAAGTACTTTTTACTTTATTCATTATTTACAAACCCAACACTGCATTATTTTGCTAATTCGGCTTCATTCATACAACTATTCAGAGACTTTAAGTGAAGTTTGAATCTCTCCCAATCATGCAGAGCACCTTCAGTTTATGAGAACTAGCAAATATGAGGGCCTGCATGCAGAGCAAACAGTTTCAGTAAATAAGTACCAAAAGATGTTTCTTTTTTAAAAATGCGTGATATCTTACTGATCCTGACACAGTGCTCTGAATCTGTGTACAATAGACATAAAGACAAATTCAAGGATTAAAAATCAGCAGTAACACACTTGAAAGAATTGTACAAAGATAAACCAGGGAAATATTCAAGTTCTACAACCCATGGAAGAAATAAATACTCTTCCATACAAATTGGTTTTATCTAGTGCTAGGTTTTGTGTGGGTGCTGTATACATTATACTGTTCTTACTTAATTCCTGTAACATCTGCAGGATTTTTGCAGCAAAACTACAAATGGTTGGTGAGTATTTTGGCAGGAGGTTCCTCTCCAGCATTGCCAGTCTCACTCCTCTTGACACTGGCTGTGTGACAGACTCTCAGGCAGAAGGAAATCATTCCTGAAAAGGTGGGGCTTCCACTTAAAGAGGTGGAGTTACACTTAAAGACCACCTAACTGTCATGGCAGAGCTAAAAGAAGAGATCAGCACAATATTCATTAGGATGAGGCCATTAGCACTAAAATTTTTGTAAGAACTTCTCCATATTATAAGAAAGACATTGGAGCAGAGCTGCCAGATAACTTCTATGTTGCTTTTGGAAGCTAGCACCAATTCAAGCGGAGCGAGCAAGCAAGGCACCCAGCATACAGTGTGGTTGGGCAACCCAAGCTTGAACTATTCCTAGGGCCCAGGTAGGAGTACATGTATACGTCATGCACCCAGATAGCAAATGAACTCAACAGATCAGGGTGGCAGAAAAAACACAGCTCTGCTCCACCACACTGGGGATGAAGAAGTCTAAGAGCACTGCTAATATGCACTTCACTCACATTGCACCTGAAGGGGGAAGTGGACCGATACCTAAATCAGACCAAAGCACTCAAAAGTCTTTCAACCTTGGTTTCCCATCAAGCCACATGCTGTCATGCAGCCTGTATACAGGACCAACATAGACAGTGTTCCCATAGGTGCTCACCTAACAGTATGCAAAGCCATTATACGCCATGGGAGAGCTGATCAGAACTTTGCATACTTACGAGTATTTAAACTTTTTATTGCATGGTAACAGCATTATAAAATGTTATGGCCAGCATTCTCCAAATGAGATGATTAAATATTCTTTATGTCTGGTTCTGGTAGAGTGAGTATAGAGCTTTGCTATCTGCTTGCCTCAATTCATTGCTAAACAATCAGAACAGGAAGATAAAAGGTTGAGAAGAACTAAGAGCTCATAGCCTGGGAAAACAACAAAACAAAATAAAACAAAACCAAAAGTGGCCTGAAGCTTCAGGGAACAGTGAGGCCTGAAGACACAAATGACTCTTGGCTCCAAATACCTTTGCACAACCTCCAGCTGATTTCAGCTCCTGACCCTGTTCTAGGTTGCCACTCTAGTACCTACTAATGACCGTTGCTTGCAGGTATCTGCCCACTTTTTGAACCTAGGTATGTCTCCTCCCTTCACAATGTCCCTCAGCAGAATCTCACAGGCTTTCTACTCATTGCACAAAGAACCACAAACCTGTGTTTGTTTTGAACCATGGCTTCATGCTAGTCATCTGATGATTCTTACCTTTTGCATTAGAGAAAGCAACAAATGCCTCCTAACTCTCCCTATGACATCCATGACTTCCCAGAACTTTCTCAGCAACCCTCCAAGTCATCTCTCGCCTAAACTTCAAATGCACAAAAGCCATTTCATACTTCCACTTATCACTGATTGCAAACTCTCAACCTTCTCTAGTTCTCATTCCTTCATGTAAAACATGACACACCACAACTGTACATAGTCTTCAATACACATGCAAATTCAAGATTTATACTGTGGTAGCACAAAGGTCTTCTCTGCTTTCATCTTTGTCCCTTGCCTTATAATTTCTCATGTTTCCTTTATCTTTTTTGCTCCTACTGAGCACTAATGTCATTTAAGGGAACTATCTATTGTAATCCTAGATCTCAGTCCTGACTGGTAACATTCAGCACAGGGCCCATTCTTTCAGGTATAGAGCTCTGACTGTTTTGCCTCACATGTATCATGTAGTATTTATCAACACTGAATTTCACCTGCCATTCCATTACGTTCCACGTAGGAATATATTAAATGGCACACATCACAATATCTGTTGCAGTGACACCTATGACCAACTGAAAAAAGAATGAAAAAAAAGCACCATAAATCTCATACACAACCCAGACCTGATTCACTGAGGGATTATGTCCATCCTATGCAGTGAATGAGACAGAAGCCCACTGGGAAAAAACATATTATTTAACAAAACCCCACAAAATTAGAACAATACATACCTGGGGAAGAAATACTATTATTTTAATCACCCAAATTTGAACTGCATGACCCTGCAACATTAATACCATGTCTATTATGATTAATTAGTGACATGGTTTAGCACTGGACTTGGCAGTCCTGGGGTAACAGCTGGACCTAATGATCTTACAGGTCTTTTCCAACCTAGTTGATTCTATGATTCTAATTGCATCAAGTTACAAACCAGGTGATTAAGCTGTCTGAGCTGTGGTTTGTAGCCTTGTATTTTTGTATTGATTACAGGTGGACCGCCTTGCTCCAGCTTAGTCTCCTGAGACTCTCCAGCACACACTTTTCCTGTTAGATTTGCTGCAGAACCTTCTTACTGTTCTTTAAGTCACCCAGGACAATGACCTTTTATGCAGAACTAGCTTAAATGGCAACATAAAGAAAAAGGAACTTATGAATATTAGGGATGATGTTTTTTTTCTTTTTTCAATATTCCCATGCTTTGATATTCCTTCAATTGACTGCGTACTTGTAGATTTTATTTCTATTGTACTTCAATGCTACAAATATTGAAAAGCTGTGCTTTTAACAACACAAAAGCAGTAGTTCTTACTTGAATTGATCCTAGTGGGAAAAACCAGTATATTTTACTTATACTGCATTTTTTGAACAATATGTAAACATACTGGAATTAATTCATACTGCAAAGTGATTCCTTGGTAGTGCCTAATTCCAAAGGCAGAGATCATTCATAATTTCAAACAAAAATTTTACTAAATGCGTGTTTCTGACAGGTTCATAAAGTTGTTAAAACTAACATTACTCTGTTGTGATCATCTAAAGATCACAGGAAGTACACAAGAGTAATGGAAGCACTGATCCATGTTTATCCAGAAATTATTTTCTCATGATGCCTACTCACTCGTCAAGTGGATGACCGCAACTTTAGACACAGTGAATACAAGAACTGTAATCAGTGGTGACAATTTACTGACTGGCAAAGAATTTCATGAGTGATTTTGAGATGACAGTCTAAAAAGCAGTTTCTTGACATTCCAACAATTATAATGGAAAAAAGGCAGATGTTAATTTACAGTTGAAGTATGTTTTTTCCTACTAAATCAAAATGAACCATGGGCTTCAGTGTGCCAATGCAAAGTGAAAGCGATTTTGTGGACTTTAAAAGAGTTGTGTTTTATTTGTAACATAACCTAGGACCGGTCTCAGTGGAAGAGAGAGGTCAAAGGGTACACAGCAAGGCAGCAAGCAAATTCAAAACTTAAATCAAGTATTTTAAGTTGCATTAAATACCTTCAATCAGCAGACGACACAGCTGCTTTCAAAGGAATATACAGCTCACACTAGCAATAATTTATTTAAGCACAACAGCTCTTATGTATGCCAAACTTGGACATAAGAAAGGTCATTTTCAAAATAAAATCTTCAATTTTAAGTGAATACTCAAAAATAAAAAAAAAAAAAAAAAAGAAAGGTATATTGGTTCTATGATTCTATGACAGAGATGTTTATCAGATTGCATATGTGTAAAATATTAACCTTTGAGTAATAGGCTGAACTAGAAATATCAAGGAAATAGCTGAATACAGGTGTTCAATCAACAGATGATGAACTGAAAATGTTGAGTGATAAATATAATTCTGATTTAAGTCAACAAGAAAAGCTACCATTGGTTTACACCACGATTGTTCAAAACCTCACTGGTTTGGCAGTCTCCTTAGATTCTACAAAATAAAGGCACAGAAGCTCACCTGTTTCTTGAAGGTATGTGGTATAGTATGCAGTTCACATTTGCTAGGTTTCGTGTTTTGTTCTAAATATATTTCTGAATAAATTCTCCTCCTTTCTCTCCTTCAAGTATATGTCATGGTGGTTGCTGTCAAGTCCCCAGAACAGGGTGGTATATAAACAGCCTAAAAGATGATTTTACTCTTTGGTGACATAAATTGCTTCATTCTTCAAAGTTTCCAGACTGTCACAGCAGGTATGCATGTGGTGACTGGTCAGCCTGCCCTAAGTTGTTTTAGTCATTCTTATGGGTCAATTTCACTTTCAAATTAAATGCATTACAAGTATTTTCATAATGTCCATATAACTGGGAGTCAAGATGCCAACTATCTGTGAATACTGTACTGAAGTGTCCACACAAAGGCGAGGTTTCTAGACTCAAACCACCAGCAGATTAAAGTAACAAATCGGAAGCTATTTAGGATTCAGGTAAGTATGTTCTTAAGAAATATTTAATATACTTTTTAAGACCTAAGGATTTTATTGTTACTCTGTTTTGCGCAGCATATTTCTCACCTGGTGGACTCCCATGCCCTGCTGCAGCTGTAGCAATGGCAAAAGCAGAAGCAGGAGATACCGAACAGTGGGTGTTGTCAGCAGTTTGGACTGTAAAGGAATAGGCAGGGAAAAGTTAGCAACTTCTATGTACTTCTTTGTATTTTTCAAGTTAAGTAACAATAAGATATTAAATCTTCACTAATGTTTATTCTTTGTGAACGTTTTATGCTTTCATTGTCAGAAGACTTTATGTTACGGGAAATAAAAATATTGTGTTAACATCTGTGATTTAAGTTTTATTTCCATTTCACTATAATTAATGTTGCTATCGAAAAAATATCTAAGACACTGCCAAGGTGAGGAATAAGCAGTAATCAAATGGCAAAAGGGGGGAGAGACAAAAAAGGGAGGGGAAGGGTGAGACAAAACCAGTGGTGTAGAAAAGAAACCTAAACAAAAAATCATATTAGAGAACTAAGCACATAAACCAAATTCTGATAGCTAGGTTCACCTGTTTTCCCAGTTCACTGCCTAGGATGAGTAGAGTTTTGCAAAGTTTATTAGGCTTTCTCTGTAGTGAATGCTATGAACATTACTTCTGACTACAACTCATATAAGGGGCAGCGTTCCACGGAGATTCCAACTACCAAATCATGCCATCTCACCATAAAAGTGCCCAGTAACAGATGATTAGTATTGATTTGAAATTAAATGTCTCAGCAACTTCCTAATAGCTGATAAGACTTTGCTCTGGTTTTGTTGTTTTAATTCCAAGCATGAAATAGCTGCCTAGAAATCTGGCTTGCATGACATGGCAGCGTTTTAAGCATTCATGGACAACATAGCTCACAGCTCTGCTAATGATTATAAAGAGCCACGTGAGAGCTATTCAAGGAGCTCCAGCTCTCAGTTTTCCTTTTCAATTGAGCAGTTCATTCAAATTTTGGAATTAATAATGTGACACCATCTGTAAATGTTCAGTGTTATACAAAGAAACAAGTCACAGTCACTCCCCACTGACAATAATGGGTGTTGTGTATTTCGTGATTACATACGGTGCCCAAAATATGCTCCCTTAAGTAGCTGAGAGAAATCTGTGATGGTTTTGAGATTTTTGTGAGAATAAGACTGATTCAATATCAGTTTTGAACTTCGGCACATCCTGCTTGAGCTATTTAAGAACATTTTATCACAGCGAAGTCCCAGTATGCTTCCATACATTACTATACAAATTAACCAGTGTAATTCACATTCTAACAGGTGTTTGTTTTGTTTTTTTTTTTTAATACCTGAGAAATAAGAAAAATACGAACAGAACGATTAATCTAACATCATTCTTTTCTAACACTCTGCAAAGATTACAGCTGCAGTATTTAAACTCTTCAAAGTGACTGACAGGGGAAAGAAACATCAGGCTCTCACCTCCTGGCTGACGATAGCGGAGATGACGTGGTGTTGAAGGGGATCTACATGGGGAAAGCTCTGTCGTGTCCACTGCTGAGGTGCTTTCAGGAATCGTTCGGTCCACTGACACAGACTCTAGAACTGCTGCTTTAAAACAGAATCAATGTTAATACTGGGATGCTCATGCATAATTTACAACACTTTCATGTCTATAAATGTGTATAGGACTTGACGATCTTAAATGTCTTTTCCAACCTAGTTGGTAGTCTGATTCTATGGTTTTATATTATTGTATATTAATGCAATAATATAGTGTATAAAAATAAATATGTAACAACTTATGTTAATAATCAGATATATTATCTAACATTATCAGGTATATTGTATCATACTGTGTTATATTAATTTTATTATATTCATATATTTATAAAGTACAAATGTTCTTGGAAAATATCAAGAGGCCATAGGCAACTAAAGTATGGGGATTTAAGATATGCTTTTTTAAAGAACAAGAGCATAGTCCGATTAGTTTGTCTTACAGATATTGAGTGCTTCTGCAAAGATTTTAGAGTATGTGGATGCTTGCAAACACCTAAAGACAGAAAGTCTGCAAGTGATCAACTTTGAACAACTTAAGCTGTGCTGCATCGGTAAAAAATATGTACATCAAACGGGACTTCACTTGTTTAAAAAATTAAATTTAATTAATTAAAAGCACTTAATACCAGTGTTTCAATACCAGCCTAGTACCACTAAACACCATCTAACACAAAGTTGTTTATGTTTAATCTCTGGTATATAGCTGCTTTAAATGGTACTGCTTCTGGAATTTTTGCATTAGGAAGACTCAATAATAATTATCCTTTGGATGGAGTTAAATGACTGGGAAAGTTTTGTACCAATGGCATAGCCACACAAAAGCTCATAAATAAGGAACTTGGTGAAAACCAGCAAATTGCCAGTTTTCAAAATAGCTTGGAGAAGACGGAAGAATTTGCAGTGAAACACACATGTAATAAGGATAATTGAAGTCACAGGTTTTATATGAGCTAAGAATAGTTTTCTGTGTTGGAAAACTGTGTGTAACTAAAACCTGCGCAATAAAACAGCCAAACAGCCCTGAAAGGTGTATTACTCTATGGAGAAGTTCTCCTATCAGAAGAACAAAAGGGAATGGCAGAAATACAACTTCTGAAATGAGGGAAAAGAAGCTGATAAAATATATCGTACATTTGATATGAATGACAACTGTGACTGCAGCACAAACATTATATATAGAATATATATATATATAAACAAAACCTTTGCAAACCAAAAACTTTCAAAACAAACAACAGCCTTCACAGTAGGTGAAGAAGGTGGTAACTCCAGGATGGAAATGGACAACACTGAAGAATGACAACCACCATAATAATGTGTCCTGGGCAACAGAATCTGTATGGTTATATTGGATTTATATCAAGCCACAGTTGTTCTCTTGGAAATCTGGCACTACTAGAGCAACAGTATTAACTGTAATGGGTTGGTAGCTCCTGATTAAGTAGAACTGGCCTCCTTACCCAGGAAACTTCAGAAGTGAAGAAGCACATTACATACGATAAGAAATGTGCAGATTAACTTTTTGTAGTTCTACTACTACCCATCTCCATTCTCCTTGTGAGATTTTTTTTTTCTAAACTTGCTTGTCTTCCCCAACATGCTACATGCAGCTGGGTGACAAAAGGACTTTCCCCTGCAGAACTGAGCTACCTCGCTCCAAACTCCAAACTGAGTGCAAACTGCTCCCCAGAGGGACTGGAGACACTACACAGAGGGTTATTTAGCATTTATATGAGGTTCTTGCCGTTTCCAAATGTTCCTTACACTGCCCAGATGACACGTCCAGCTTTGATAGACTGGAATACAAAATACAAATACTTCTGCAACCATGACTACTGCTAACACTAGACCAGAATAATCTATTCTTTACTAGTTTCCTTTACAGTGTGTAGCAAAAAACATTACGTCTAAGACTGCCGTTACGGGTGTACAATTAATTTTAATGCATGGCTTATATTTTGCAACATGCTGTGCTATCATATTGTTTTGAATGTGGTTATATTAGCGCACAAGAAAATTTGCCCAAATCTGAATAGTAGATTCTATATTTTACATATGTAAACAGTCTGTTACACTACTCATTTAATAACATGCAGTGTACAGAAATATAAGGATTAAGTGTAACAGCCAACCATAATTTTATGAAAGCATAAAGCATCGGCAAGCATATACTCCTGTAATGCTAAGGTGGCTAAATTGTCTGTTAAAAGCATTCTTTTGTTGAACAATTGACTGCATTCTGTAAAAGCAATCCCTCTGCATAGTACAACATGAAATTTCTTACCAGGGCACTTATTTCAATTCATCAGTAAGGAACAGACATAATGCTTTTCTCAGTTTATGTTTGGTAATCTTTTTCTTCTTTCCCCTCAGATTATATCAATCTTCATTGTTACAGGTACTTGCAAGTAAAGCTGGGCTAAATTGCTCAAAGTTCAAATTCCTCAGACCGTAAGTCAGGCCATGTAAGATCACTTCTAAACGTGAACTTCAGGGACAAAACAGATTTTTTTTTTTTTTAATTATTTCCTTATTTTCTGTTTAATGTAACAAAAATTAGAAAAAAATACTGTATAGTTCTAATTCCCTCCATCCCAAAAGAGCAATGAGAAATAAGCACACACTTATGCATCCTATGAGATTAGAGCTACTTTCTCTATGAGAAAGTATGCCTCCTGTGAGATTAGAGCTTTGCCATCTATGAATACAATGATCGGTTTCTAAATGCCAACACTGAGGTTTATATCAACCAACTTCAGCCCTCTGGAAGTAGTACCTATTCCAAGGTGCCTTACACAATCCATAGAGGAAAACAGGCTTTCACACAGGAGCAATTAATCTGTTTTAGACATCTACCTTCTGGAAGGATTACAACCAAGCAGTATGAATATCATCAATGTAGCAAGTGAATAACATAAATTATTTGTTTGGGTTAGTTTCTGGAAAACTAGTCCTGTTATGTAAACATGTTAAAGCAGTTCTGTCTTTACATCCCTATTTCTTTTTAACTTAATGTTTCACTTCCTGCAGTAACAGTACAACCCCAAAATCTTTCCCTTCAGGAAACACAACTGGCCTCAAATATTTCCTTCTGCTGTTCTCCTTACCACTCTGCTGAAGTGAAAACAGACATGGCAATTCTGTCATGTTGCTTTTCCTACAAAGAAGGAAAACAAACAACTCATCACAGCCTCTATTAGAGAAGAAACAGAGAGCGAAGTACTTGGTTTCGTAACACAACTTACGTTGATCAGGAGTTAGACGTGCGAAACAATTCAGCAGTGATCTGACAGAAGTCAAGCCTACCTTAGAGATAGCCCCATTTATCAAAAATAGCATTCAGTATTTTGTGGGTATATAATACCTCTTCGAATGCTTCTCCTCAACTTGTTACAGAGGTCAACACGAGGGTTCTCCAGGCTGTCCTCTATAGAGCCAGGGCTTTGCTCAGGAGATGAGGGCCCTCTGCTAAGGTCCAGAGGTACTTTGCTACCTGACGGTGGTGGGGAGGTGGCTGGGCTGTAGGTTGAGGTAGGACTGCTTGCCACAGATGAAGCAGAGAGGTCAAGGGCACCAATCCTTGAATTCAGTGGTGAGGTCAGTGACAGTTTTCGGGCTCTGACAGGTGAGGATGTTCTGGAGAGTGACAAGGGAGGAGGAGAAGAAAACTTGCGACAGAGATGTGGTGACTTCCCATCAGCCAGGTACTCTCCTCTATTGTTTTGACTAGTAACAAAGAACAACTCCAGAGACCTGAGAGTAAGAAACAAAAAAAGCAAAAGATGATAACAAATGCCAAATAGATTTAAGAGTGAAAATACTTGCAAACAAGTTTTGGACAAATATGCATGGCACTGCAAAATCTGTATGACACTTAGCCCTCAAAGCCTAGGAAGAATGTTGAGACAGACTTACCTGAAAACTTACACCTTATTAACAAAGAAAAAACTTTATTCTTAGTTAATTTATGTAATAGAAAATGATGGTAAAAAACACCAATCAAAAAACCAAAACCCAAAAACCAAAACCCAACAAATTACAATTCCATAAGTAACCTATGATTAAAAGTGAAAATCCCCAGAGCTCACCTGACAGGAATAGAAGTAAAGGGCCGTCTGTATATGTCTGAAAGTTTTTCCAGCACCACAGCTGCAGTAGTAAATATGCGGTAAGTATGTAGGAAAGTATTCAGAAAATCAATGCTTAGAAATCGCAGGTCTGTTAGACGCTCCAAAAGGCGCTCAACGCTTGCGTAACGGATTTGGGGTACTTTGCAGGAATTCAGTGTTTTGCTGAAGCAGATATCAATGTCATCTCTATGAAGACGAGCATCAGATCTACACAAAAATTAAATTTAGAACAATTCACCAAAAACCTGATGATCTTGAAGGTCTTATTCAACCTAATTGATTCTATGATTATGATACAGTAATGGCATCATTTTAGCTGCTCTTGTCAACAAAAAAGCATCGAATATACATGCATTCTTGTATTTCAACACCACCAAGAAACTATTAATCTCTCATGACACCTGCTTCCATTCAGTTATAATTTATACCATAACCAAGGGAATTTAAATTTTGTTTCTGGCAAATAATTAATTTATATTTCAAAGTCTAAGACATGCATTCTTGTATTTCAACACCACCAAGAAACTATTAATCTCTCATGACACCTGCTTCCATTCAGTTATAATTTATACCATAACCAAGGGAATTTAAATTTTGTTTCTGGCAAATAATTAATTTATATTTCAAAGTATAAGAAACCACTAATAATTAAATTTCTGAAATGGAACAGGAGGCAGATTTGTTCCTTCTTGTCTCTTTCAGGCTGCTGTGGCTTGTACACCAATTCTATTAAAAGCTCACTATAGAATAATAGTGGACTGACTGCATTTTTTTCTGCTGGGATCTAGCTTTATCTAAAATAAACCTATGGACCCTAGTAAAAGACAGCAAAATTAGCCTGTTACCTAATCTTAAGGCTCATCTGCAAGGTAACACTTGCTGTCAGGCTCCAAGAATTACTTTTATTTTTTAAAAACAAAAGGGAACAGCATGAAATATCTCAAATTTCAGAGCAGAAACCATGGCGAGTCTTTGTTTCCGTGGAAAAAAAAAGAAAAAAGGAATAAATTTGGTTTGGACATCAAACAAAAATCAGTCATTTACATAATCCTATGCATAATGCCATTTCTCCAATTTAGTTTTGCTCAATTTTATCTAGTTGAAGGCTTAGGGTTTTTTTTTTTTTAAAAAAAAAAAGTATGGATATTGCCATACCTTTTCATTAAAAATTATTGGATTTTCTTAGAATACATCATGAAGACATTCCACACACTTCTACATTGCATTACATGTAACTTATACATTACAAAACAATTATTCTTTCTTAAGTTGAGTCCTCAGGAAAGTAGCTTTGTTTTGTTGTTTGTTTTTTTTTATTTCATCCAAAGACATGACTCTCAAAGTCAATGTGTACTGAAAATCGGATGATTTCCTTCACAGGAGGAGAACACCAAATTTGTGTCTGTTGTTAGGATCCTGTATGTTTTTCAGA
Organism: Psittacula echo; assembly: GCF_963264785.1. Classification (NCBI taxonomy): domain Eukaryota; kingdom Metazoa; phylum Chordata; class Aves; order Psittaciformes; family Psittacidae; genus Psittacula; species Psittacula echo. The sequence goes on along the minus strand of NC_137742.1, from coordinate 75,122,315 downwards.
ATTAAGATTTCTTTCTCTTGACATTGGGAGTAAGACCTTGCTGTATTCCACAATTTGAAAACAGATGAATGTATTTTTAACATTCAGCAGGTAACAGAAGTGTTCACACACTGGAGAGTTCCTGAAATAAAACTCAAGACAATAAAATGTCTTTTTTCTGGGGATCAAAGTTATGTGCTCTTTCACTGTATTCACACGTTATCTGTTTTTCATTTCATATACAAAGAGAAGAGAGGCAACAACTACAAGAGGCATCTGAGAAACCTTCATGTACAGAGTACATTCAAGAGAGAGAAATGGCCTCGTGACAGATAACAATAAGAAAAGAAATAGTTATATTTCTATTCCTAAATTTTATTCCTTGATATTCATATTGGATAATAGTAAGTAAAACTCATGCAAATACAGATCTGTAGAGGTTTCAAGAGGTAAAATTGTGTTAGAAATTGAAACTGAAAATTGCTCTCTACAATTAAAAAATGCTTTTTAAAAAATTGAAAGAATTCAAGGGTGAAAGAAGCAGGTTTATGAATAATGATGTTAACTTCATGTGATCAGTTAAAATTATGAGAGAAAATTATTTTTTTTTCTCAGAAATAAGAGAAATGGAAGATTTGGCTAATATAACAAAATACCTTGGAAAACTATATTTGTCTGCAGTCACCTAAATTCTGAATACTTCTTAAAGTATACTCAATACAATTAGGAGTGGTATGACCAAGAAAAGCTAAAGAAAATAAAATTATTCATCTGATGCATAACTGAAGGCTACTTCACAAATAATAGAAAAATCTGAGCTGTAGTCCTATACAGCCCAATACTGTGAATTGACAGTTTACCATTTTGAGTCACTCCTATCATTTCAAGGAAGAGATTTTTAAAAGCTACATTTTGGGAAGTAGCATTAAATCCATTCAACAAAAAATGGGTGGAAAAGAATTTAAAAGGTTGCATTTTCAAAATACACATTCTATTTTGTTAAAAGTTTTATTCAAAAAAACCCCAAACAAGCAACAAGATATTTAGTGTATTGGGGAAAAAATGCTGCACTTACTTGATCATATGTGGCACTGTGACCTTCGAGTTTTCTTCAAACACTATGGTCATTAAACCATTGCACCTTATGTTATCAATGCACTGGAAAATGAACATTGAAATCAGTTAAAATCAATACACAAGGTAAGGGTAGTTTCCACGCTTTCTGTGTCGCTATAAGCTTAAAGCATAGTTTTTACAGGTATGGACTGATGGTATAAGGTATTTTCATACATGAAAGTCAGTGAATCAAAATTTATAGCAGACAGGCTTCTCTAGTCTTCTGTCTTTGATTTGCACATCTGCCAGTCCACACGTATTTACCAGCACATTCAGGGTATTCAGCTCAGCATCTCTATTTTCACCTGAAGAAGCATTTTGAGTTGGAAGTGAAATTTCCTTTCAAGTTCCTTTGAAACTGAACAGATTTAAATATCCTTAACAATTAGTGAGTGAGTATTAAGCTTGAAAAATCAATACTGCAGGGAAGTTAAGACTCCTTTATACATGAACAGATACACTAATACTTAACCTTAACCCTGTGCAAAAAAGACCAAAGAGAATTATAGAAAGTTTCTAGAAATACACTTGCTAAATTCAAGTGGTCCTGTTGTGGCACATAGCTATGAGGGTGCTGCTCAAGTAGTTCTTTGCAAAGTCTTGTATAAATGTTTCAGACTAGGCATTAGAAGCTGGAAAGACACTTCTGGGGCATGGCCTCAGCACATACTGCTTTAGAAATTGCAAGTAGGCCTGTGGCCAGTAGAAGTATACAGATTATGTGTGCGTTAAGTTGCTCTTCAAGCCTCAGAAAAGCTCAGTGCTAGTGGCACATAGGGGTAGCTCAAAGCCATTTCTACACCATTATTTTCTGGTTTGTACTTTTATATAGTTAAGACAACCCAGCACCATAAGGCTTGCTCTTGGAAGTCAGCATAAAGTCTGTCAGAGGATCAGGCTTATACATTCTGCAACAAGTACTTCCTACCTAATACTGTAAGACTCTTACTTTATAATACTTTGTAGATTTATTTGTTGAGTATCTTTAATATATATATGTGTAGATATATATAAATACTAAGATGTTTACCTTGACTTCAATACAAGTTACATTTTCCTTGACTTCAAGAATAAAAATAGTCTGCTGGGTTTAGAACATCTCATAGCAAAATAATGATTGATGTTAGATTGGTCAAACAAGATAATCACAGTCCTCTTAGTTTTAAAATATATCTACATAGCTATGTATTTAAAATATGATCTATGTAGCTAGATGTCTTTTTAAATTCAGGTATTTAAGATTATTTGAAAAGTGCAGTTTTAACAATTCACATTATGATTTTAGCAAATTGTTACTTAAAAGCACTGAGAAAAACACATCAAACAAAAATACATAATTTCCCCCATGTGAATTTTAAATTCACAGAGAAGCCCTTAGCATCAATCATAAAACTGCCTGAGGTAATTCAGCACTCTTATGCTCAGTCTGCACTGGCCTAGCATTTATCACCTCCCTGACAGTAATGGGGATCCAGGGCTGAAGGACAATAAGCTCAAACAAGAAGGGAGGCTTCTTCACCATCAACAAAAACCATGTATTTTTCATAAAAATTGCATGGTTTGCTTGAAGGGAATATAAATTCAAGAGGTGTCATTAGGAACATAGAGAAAAATATGACCAATAGTTCTTCTGCATATATAATTTAACAAGAAGCTGGAATCTAAACAAGAAGACTAATGCTGTGAGTGAATAGCAACTACATGTATACTTTTTTTACTTGGAAACACAGGAAAACACATATTTACTACAAAAATGTTTTTAGATGCCCTTTTTATGAGCATAACTGCTGTGCTTTCCTTGAGGGTTATAGCCAGGGCTCAATCATAGAATCAGTATGGTTTGGTTTGGAAGGGGCCATAAAGCTCATCCAGTTCCAGCCCCCTGCCATGGGCATGGACACCTTCCACTAGACCAGGTTGCTGCAAGCCACGTCCAACCTGGCCTTGAACACTGCCAGCGATGGGGCAGCTACAGCTTCTCTGGGCAACTTCTTCTTTTGGCAGGGCCTCACCACCCTCACCGTAAAGAATTTTTTCTTAATACCCAACTTAAATCTTCCCTGTTTAACTCATTGCCACTTGTCCTGTCACGACAGTCCCTGATGAAGAGTCCCTCTCCAGTATCCTTTATAGGCCCCTTTCAGATGCTGGAAGGCTGCTATCAGGTCACCATGCAGCCTTCTCTTCTCCAGGCTGAAAACCCCCAACCTTCCCAGCCTGTCTTCATACGGGAGGTGCTCCAGCCCTCTTATCATCATGGTTTTCAGGAGACCAGTGGTCTCACTCATTTAGAAGTTCTCATGCATTATCTGTTGTTTCACCCCTAATTTTCTTCCTCCAGCAGAAAAGTGGCACGCTTCTTGCAATATTTTCTTCTTTTTTGCTTTCTACATGGAGTATATGCATCATCTTGTGCCCTTCTTATTCCTTTATCTCTTTTAAGCCACTGCCTACCCCCTCAGCATCTCTTGCTTCCCTTCCTGGAGAAGTCATGTTTACCTCTGCCTTGCTAAAACACTCTCAAGCTTTCTAGGCAAGCAGCTCTCCAGTCAGCTGTGGTGCTTTCCAGCTCTTCCCCTAACGCCACAGTAGGGTTGTTTGGAGCTGGAGTGGTTTGGAGGATAAGAGTTGGCCTTTGGAGGCAGACCAAACTCTGATCTCTAGTCTACATGGACTGCATTTGACTTTCTCATTTAAATTTAATATTACTTAGGCTGAGAATGGACTTATTCTTGTGCATCCCATGTTCTAGGCCAGTTCTTAGGCAGTCTTTCCTACCCCGGAAATAATTCCAATACTTTTGTATGTAAATGGAACAGCATACATACTGAAAATCCATTTTGTAAAAAATCTGCAGGCAGATCAGTCTGTAAGACCTGTATGCATTGAGGTGCAGCTCAGGCTATATTTTGAGATTTGTACCTTTTTATTTTTGTTCTTTTACAATAGTCCAGAAGAAAGTAACTCAAAATACTTATTTTTAAGCAATTCCCACTAATTATGACTCCAGTTCACCTGGAGATGTTGCCAGCAATAACAGCATCTTTAGGAATCCATCAAATTCCACACTGATATTTGTCTAATCAACTGTTTATCTTGAAATTAATAGAGAATAGGACTCAAATTCAGAACTATGAGAGATCGATGCACTGTGTCCCATGGCAGGGGGTTGGAACTAGATGAGCTTTAAGGTCTCTTCCAACCCAAATCATTCTATGCTTCTGTAACTCTGTAAACAAAACAGCAATGCCTTAATTCATATCTGGTTTCCTGAAAGCTCGGATTTTTCACAGTGCATTCAATTTCTTTCCCCAAACAGATTCCTGTAAAAGTTTTTCTGCTATGTTTTTAGCCAAAATCACTCTTTTTTTTTTTTTTTTATCCCTGATATTGAAGTGTTTTAAATCACCATTTTTCTTCATTCACAATAAGGACAACTGCACATTGCTAGAATGCTCAGTAATAATTAATAATGGTTTGTTAGTATTCTTTTTGGTGGGAAACTGAGTTCATCTTATTTTCTCACTGCATGGGAGATGATTATTGATGTGATATGGTATCATTTTCACTCTCAGGACTCTCAGATGTTTTCTGATCTATGTAAAAGTTATGAAAAAACAAGTAAATCAAAATACGTACCTGGATGGGCTCTCCTTAGGCATAAAAATTACTACCATTACTATTATATTTGTCAGCTGACAATTTTGTATTTTACATCCCATCTTTTTCAGTGAGAAACAGATTTCACTGATGACTTAAATGCAATTACAGAATTTTGAGGAAACCAGATAACACTAAGGGGTTTTTACATATATTACAGCAAATCAGCCCTCAAGAAATCAACATCTCTCCTTTGGATTAGTTTTCAGAAATGCAAAATAAACTAAGATTTCAATACAAACATTAATACATTAAACTACCTGACTTATGTCACTTGTCCATGCAGCTTTCTCCTGTCGTGATGGGGCTAAAAGTACAACAGTAAAAGAAGGAGCATCTGTAGGTTCAACTACAAGCTTGAAATCAAGATGTCCAAACACTTGTCCAGAACCTTTTGCTTTACAGCCAGAGGAGAGAAAAAAACCCAAAAGTCAAAATGTAAGACTTCAGACTGTAAGACAAAGAAAATACTTGTTTCGTTTAAAACTGGAGTTACTTTAACACATCTCTCTGACAAAGAGCAAACACACCTGGGAATCCAAAATTCATACACTAAATAAAAAGAAAAGTTGCAAACACGCAATACTGGGAAGTTGCTGTACATTACTTTTAAAGACACCAAGTAAGGCTAAAGTCCTTCTACACTGCTATGCTGATATACCCCCAGTATATGAGAAGTATCAGTGAAATTAAAGAAAACTGATTTCAGAATTCAAGTGCAAAACTTGCCTAGAACTGCAGGATGGAAGCCAAAATTAGTAACACTAAAATCAGCCTGAGATTGTGTTTTATTTCATTTGAGCATGCCTGCAGTTAAGATTTGCAGGGACTCCAAACCAAAAACTTTCCACTAATTCTGCCAACTTAATCAACCCCCATGTATTTAAGAAACCCAATTAGCTACTGGTTCTTTAAGGCGTACTTCTTTCTTTCTATCATTCTCTGGGTGAAGCTGTAATATAAAAGTCAGCAAATAATTTGTCACATTCTTTCAGTCAGTCTACTTGAAACTCCTATGTGGGATGTCAACAGCAAGCACAAACATAGCAACGAAACCCTCTTATCTATGCCAGCATGTCCGTTACTAAAACATCTGTTCTACTGAAGCACTTCAACAAGGTATTCCTCAGGTTTTATGAAAGGCGAGAGCATACCAATTTGCTACTGTGAAGAATAAACAAAGGGTACCAATTTAAAGAAATTAGAAACTGTAATTACTACAAACAGCTGAACTTAACTTACAATCATCATCACTTGCTTCTGTCTCCTCGATCAGTGTGCACTCTATTAAAGACAGAACACCTCCTGTCTATGAAAACAAAGCACATTTTTCACAGATTTTTACATTTGTTTCCATTTCTTATTACAGTTATTTTTAAACGTTGATATACTTTAAAATTTTACATTAAAGTTTTTAGGAAGATGCATCTATTTCATGATGCTTTTTTTTACTCAAGGACTGCACCCAGACAGATTAGATATAACTTTTTTCTTAATACAACAAATCAACAATATACTCTCATGCACAATTTTTTTTTCCTTTTTTTACCACACTGTAATTTATCTCACATACAGACTTGCTCATAAATATCAAAAAAGGTAACTAGAATTTCATCTTCTCCCACATTTAAATACTTACAAGATTTTTTTAAAAGTTTGGTTATACTCTATTTACTTTGCGAAATATTTGAACTATTTAAGGGTTGAAAAATGAGAAAGCATGCAAACAGTCTTAAAAACCTCTCAGGAATGTCTTTATCAAATTAAAATTCTATTCAACATAATCCATTCTGTAAACTACCAACACTTCTTTATTCACAAGCCAACACTATGAAAGCTTGATTCTTCACAAATATGACTGGAGTGTTCTTAGAAGAGCTTTCATCTTAAGAGAATGTGCTGTTTGACTTTTAAAAATTATTTTCTTAGAGCTCTGGAAAATATTCCTTGGTAATTCCAAGGGGTTGTACGGGCTGGTGTATGCACTGAAAACTGATATTCAGTGCTAGCTTATACAAACAGACAAAACAGAAACGAGACAAATAGGTCTTGCTTCTAACCCCCAGCTTATTCGAATTACATGCTCTTAGGAAAAAAAAAAATGTAGTTAGCAAGAACTTTGGCTAAATTCCATTATTTGTAATGAGAACGAAAAGCAGTTAATTACTGTGTACCACCTTGCTTCTATCCGTAACAATATATGCAAATCTCAGGTTAAAGCCATAAAATAATGAAATATTGAAATTGTGTTTTCATTTTGTAAATTGAGTTAGAATGTAAAGTCTGTACCTTAAGAAGATGTAGTTTTCCTCCTGAACTTCTTGTACAAATTAAAAAATGTTTTGTAAATAAGAAGCACTGCCTTTCTCCTTCTTTCTTCAAAGATAATGATCCCAGACGAACTTTACTAAGTTTTCCCCTTTCAACTGAAGGGACTTGAATAAGGGAACCTGATAATAAGATTCAAAATTTACTGTATCATAGTAATATTTAGTGTTTAAAGTGTTAATGCATTGAATATTGTATTTTTATTTAATGCAGCTTTTCATTATAGTATGTATCAACATACATCAGCATCTGTTTTAAGGACAAGTCAATCCCCTTTTTATGTACACTTTGTTTTTTATGATAAATAGATTCAAGCAAGTATACCTAGACAAATGCATGGCAGTATTAGATCTTGGGCAAATTCTTATGCAATTTAAACACACTAATCACACATTGATCAGAAAATGAAGCTGAATAGCAAACTGCACTTTTGACAGCTGCTAGACTTGCAAAAGATATATTACTTATAAGCTATACAGGCAGAGGATGAAAAGAACAGGTTTTGAAGCAAAAGAGTTTGTGTGTGTGTGCCTGTGTGCAAGAGAGATGGAAATGAAGCCCATTTCTTCTTATCTTCTACTGCATAATTTTCAATACTCCACAGCTCATCTGAAATATGTTACCAGTAAAATACTTCTGAACTGAATTGAACTTGCTTATATAAGTCTGAATTTGTGCTATGCAGAACTCCAGACTGGGGACAGCTTTGCTTCTCTGACATTTCATACCTCAAAACCAGTCTCTGACCAACTTTTCCAGACTGGTATCACCACATGTGTCACTTCTGAATTTAGATCTGCAGTTAAATTTGGTAGTGAAGTGCAATTCTTCTATATATCAAAGGGAAGGATTTTATGATACAACTGGTTGTTACCAGACAGGGCAGCCAAAAGACCTCCTAATCTCATTCCCACACATCTATCCTTACTATCACTGGCTCTCATTTTATTCCAACATTAGCCACCTAATAGAGCTAAACCAGCAGGAAACTAATGCTACAAAGAAGCAGCTGACTTAACTCCCTGATATCCCTCACTTGGAAGGTCAAAAAATCACCAGTGATGATGCAAAGGAAGTTAAAAGCAGCAGAAAAAGCATGAGAGGATGGATATTTGCCTTCCTCTTCCAGAGGCAACAAGATATTGGACTAGTGCAGCTGTATCAATGCTCAAACTAGGGGCAAGCATGGATGAAAGAATCACCCATGAAATATTAGGTTACTAATTCTTATTCTACATTGTCAAATAAATTATCTTGTTCAAAGTTCACATGCAGAATCTTAAACAAAGAAATTAAAGTAACTGAGAAAGCTACTGTTCATCTACATTTTTTACACTTAGCTCCCTCCATATATTTAATTAGCTTTAAGTTATTAATATATTTGAAACTCACACTGTCTGGCATAGCAAGATATACACCAGTAAATATGCAACAGAACACTGTTCTTTGGCAGCCAATTCACAATTAAACTAAATGTGTACAAAGTGATTTGTGCCACTGCAACAAAACTGTAGAGTGAAGTAGTACTCCAGAGATTTGCAAAGGTCTGGAACATATTTTGTATTCACTTAAATTCTGAATAAAACCCACGGGTACTTATTGGTTGTTGCACATTTCCTCCAGACAAAACAGCATACCTGCCCCAACTTTGAAAGACAGGAAGGAGATCATCCCCATGTGTTGGAACGGTGGCTTTTCCATTCTATACTGACTCCCCCCTAGGCCACATTGCAAGGTGAAGTATTGTATAAAAAACAACTCCCAAGCAACCTCCCATCACAAAATTCTCAACATCATTTTTATTTTTCTCCTGAAGTTCCCTCTACATGTATAGGGTAACAATATTCAACCTGTATGTCTTATTTCTGCTTTGCTTCTTAGAATAACACTATCTGTAAGTATGATGTGCTTACAGATTAAGCTTTACAGCTACACAGGTACAGGTAGCTTTGTTTTTTTTTCTTTTTCATCAGAATTCTTTAGGAATAGCATGTTACGTTCTGCTAAAATGGGCTGAAGGTTATGTGGTGCTCTTGTATGGAACTGAAGTTATGATTTAGTAAGGTAAATCAGAATAAACTAGATTTTTTTAAATGCAGAAACAAGAGACTGCATTATTTTGCTTTGATACTCAATATTTACAGTGGGAAACATATACATGCTGCATGATTCTATGAAATATTGTGCTGCAGTCTTAACTGCCCCTGTTGCCAAAAGTTATGTAAGTTAAGCTACTTAATAAGGCTTTTGGGGAAGCAAAATGTGAATTACCCAGATATCCTACTCAGGAATGTTCTATGATTCTATGGCTGACATCAAGCAGGGACTTCATGCATTCCTATCAACTTTTTGTGATTAATGAAACTGAGCGTTTGCCTCCTATGCATTCTACTACAGATTTCCTCTTAAGGAAAAAAGCGATCACGACTGGCTGACGTACAGTTGCAGTGAGCAAGTGAGCCTAATTTTAGAAAATTCATTAATAGTATTAATAACTATTAATATTAATAGTATAGTTTGGACGATCAGTGTAATCTCAGGAATTTCTATCCAGCTACAAACCTAAGCACTTTCAGTACTCCAGTACTGCCAGAATAGTCACTCCATTACCCTTTGTTCAATCCAAGAATTACAAAAGGTTGTATTAAAAAAAAAAAAAAAAGCCTACATATTTAACTGCCTGCTTTACAAATTCAAAGTTTGTCTTTCTCCATTCTGGAGGTCTTTCAATTTTACCATAAAGACAGTGTGTCAGTAACAACAGATAATGGTCCGTGGTGAAACACACAAAAGTAGAACAGTACTGTCTGGCATGGGTTGTGGGAACATAATCTTGAAAACGGGAGTTAACACCATTGTTAGCAAAAGGGAGTCTCATACCAGTTGCAAGACACATGAGATAATGGTCCATGGTGGCTCCTTCCCAAAAATCCCCTAAAAGTCCCGAACCCCAGAGACCCTTTCGGTATAGCTGGTGTTGTGGTTTAAACCCTGTCATCAAGTCAGCCATGCAGTCCACTCTCCCCCACACCTTTCTTCCCCCCACTCCCAGAGGGCTGGGGACGAGAATGGAAAGAATGTAACTCCCACAGGTTGAGATAAGAACCATTTAGTAAGTAAAGTATAACACAAATCACTACTGCTACCACCAGTAATAATAGTGATAAAGGAAAAAACAAATGAAGAGAATACAGCACCTCATCAACTGTCGACCGATACCTAGCCCCCCCCCCTCCCCAGCAGCAAACTAGCCCTTCCGGGTAACTCTCAGTTACATCCTGGGCATGACGTGCTGTGGTATGGAACACCTCTTTGGCTAGTTTGGGTCAGGTGTCCTGTCCCTGCTTCCTCCCAGCTTCCTCTCCTCCTTGGCAGAGCATGAGACTCACAAAGTCCTTGGTCAGACTAAACATTCTGACCAGCAACTGAAAACATTGGTGTTATCAGTACTGTCCCCAGGCCGAAAGTCAAAAACACAGCACGGCACCAGCTACTAAGAAGGAGAAAAATGACTGCTACTGCTAAACCCAGGACAGCTGGCTACTCTTTCCAATGTAGGCTGGCCCCCTCCGTCAGAATGAGTGTGCATTTTTGCTAGCATAAAAGGCCGAGCCTCATGCAATGAGGAGAGGCAGAACCTCATACCACCCAGGTCAACGTTGCCTCCGTAGGGATGCTCACTAAGGTTGAGCCTGCCACCTTGCACTGCAATGATGTCTTTCAGAGCTAGTTTCCTGATCATCCTCACATGGTCTTTGGGGCTGGTAAGATAAACACTCTCCAAAAATACCCATCTCTGTTTTTTTAACCCTTTGCCAGCTCTTTCTCCCTATCTTTTCCTATAATAATAAACTAGTCGGTTTTCTATCTATTGTGTCTTGCCTTTCTCTCAACCTGGAATCCCCAAACTCTGGAACAGATGGTCAAACACAGGAACAGGTTGCTCATTCCAAAAGGCTGTGGAGTCTCTATCCTTCCAAACAACCAAAACCTGACAGGGCATAGAACAGAGCAACCTGCTCCAGCTGATGGTGCTTTGAGCAGGTGAGATTGGACTGGATAATTTCCAGAAGTCTCTTTGAACTTCAACTATTCCATGATTTTGTAATTGTGATGTATTTCCCGGTAAAGCTAAATGAATAACAGGCAATGTTATCATAGCTAGTCAGCTGATCGGAGCTAGCACAGCTAGAGCCGGAGCCAGCACGCTTCAGAGACCACAAGGTTCAGCAGAGATTAGGAAAATCAGAGGGGACAGCGCAGAGACATCGCGATTCCCGACATCTCCCGATCCCCGAAGCCCCAGCAGCCCTTGCGAGAGAGCGGCTGACGTGGCAGGGGGCGTTCCCGCAGTAACGGCGACCGCACCCCTGCCCCTTGCCTTGAAAGAGCCTCTGAGAGGGCAGCGACGGCGCTGCCCACCAGGCTCAGGGAGGAACAAGCAGGTCGTGTTGCGGACTCTGTTGCTGGTGTCCCAGACTGCTGACCAATATGGTCGCCTCCAGAAGGAGAGCTTGCAGTAAGGAGACTGTAGCAACTCAGAGATCCCATCCCAAACCGTGGCTGTTCAGGTCTCTGGCTGCAGGGAGTGCCAGAGCCTGCTGCTGCTGAGGGAGGGAGGCCAGCATTCCACCTGTGTGAGGTGTGAGCAGGCAGAAGATCTGCTTAGCTTGGTGGCAGAACTTAAAGAGGAGGTCGAGACGCTGAGGACCATCAGGGAGTGTGAAAGGGAGATCGACTGGTGGAGTAACTCCCTGGCGTGCCAGCAGGAACGGTTCCAGGGAGATACCTCCCAAAAGGGGATGGACCCCCTGTCCTCTCAGACAGAGGGGTATGGCCTGAGACAGCCCCTGCCCTGTAGCTGTCGCACAGAGGTAAGGGACCAAAAAGACGATGAGGGCTGGAAGCAAGTTCCAGTTCGGAACCGTGGGCAACCTTCCTCCCTTCCTGCCCTGCTTCCCCAGGTGACCCTCCGTAATAGGTTTGAGGCCCTGGATCTTGAAGGAGAGGTAGGTGAGGATGTGATGCAAGGCCAGACTACAAGGTCACATAGGAAAAGGCGGTCAACTTCACGCCTCAAGACTGCCTCTGACAAGAAAGAAAGAAAAGTCATTGTTGTAGGCGATTCCCTTCTGAGAGGAACAGAGGGCCCGATATGCAGAGTTGACCCTCATCATAGGGAAGTGTGTAGTCTGCCTGGAGCCCAGATCAGGGATATCACCAAGGCGCTCCCCAGCCTGGTGCACCCGACAGACTACTACCCACTGCTGGTCTTCCAGACAGGTGGGGGGGAAGCTGCTTCCCGCAGTCTGAGGGGGATGAAGAAAGACTACAGGGCCTTGGGGCAGATGGTGAAAGAGTATGGGGCTCAAGTGATCTTCTCCTCAGTTCTTCCATCTTCCGGTGATGATGTGGGACTGAATGGGAAAATTCAGTCCGTAAACAATTGGCTACGAGACTGGTGCTTTAGGCAGGGCTTTGGGTTCTTTGAAAACAGCTGGTTTTATAAGGCTCCAGTCCGGATGATGGCACGTGGGAAAGGTTTAACTCACAGAGGCAAAAGGATGCTGGGGCATGAATTAACAGGGCTCATTTGGAGAGCTTTAAACTAGATTCGAAGGGGGATGGGGTTGTAACTGGGCTTGCCCCAGTGGGGCAGCACTCTAGGATTGATGAAGACTGGGAGGCCTCCTATAATCCTAGGGTGAAATTGGTGAGCTCAGCTCCCTCCTTGAAATGCCTATACACCAATGCGTGCAGCATGGGAAATAAGCAGGAGGAGTTGGAGACCTGTGTTAAGTCAGGAGATTATGATCTGGTGGCAATTACAGAGACGTGGTGGGACAGCTCACATGACTGGAATATACTCATGGAGGGCTATGTCCTTTTCGGGAAAGACAGGCCAGCCAGGCGGGGTGGTGGGGTTGCTCTTTATGTGCGAGAGCAGCTGCAATGTACTGAGTTCTGTCCAGGGACAGGGGGCGAGCGAGTTGAGAGTTTGTGGGTGAGAATTAAGGGGCAGGCTGGCAGGGGCGATACTGATGTGGGTGTCTGTTACAGGCCACCAGATCAGGGTGAGGAAGTTGACGAGGCCTTCTACAGGCAGCTGAGAGCGGCCTCACAGTCACAGGCCGTGGTCGTCGTGGGAGATTTTAACTTCCCTGATGTTTGCTGGAAGGACTACACAGCAACCCAGCCACAGCCCAGGAGGTTTCTCCAGTGTATGGATGATAACTTCCTCATCCAAATGGTGGATGAGCCAACCAGGAGAGGAGCGCTGCTGGATCTCATCCTCACTAACAAGGAGGGTCTGGTTGAAGCAGTAAAGGTTGAGGGCTGCCTTGGTTGCAGCAACCACAAGATGGTGGAATTCAGGATCTTGTGTGGTAGGACCAGTACAATAGCAAGTAGAATTGCAACCCTGGACTTTAGCAGGGCAAACTTTGGCCTTTTCAAGCAATTGCTAGGGGAAATCCCATGGGCAAGGCTGCTTGAAGGTAAAGGGGCCCAAGATAGTTGGTTGACATTCAAGAATTGCTTATTCCAAGCTCAAGAGCAGAGCATCCCGACACGTAGGAAGTCAAGGAAGAGGGCCAGGAGACCTGCGTGGATAAATAAGGAACTGCTGGGTATGCTCAAGTGGAAGAGGAGAGTTTATAGGTCATGGAAGGAGGGGCTGGCCACTCAGGAGGAATATAAGGCTGCTGCTAGAGGATGTAGGAAGGCAGCTAGGATGGCTAAGGCCTCCTTAGAATTAAATCTGGCAAGAGGGGTCAAGGACAGCAGAAAGAGCTTTTTCAAATACATAGCTGATAAAACTAACAGCAGAGGCAAGGTTGGCCCACTGGTGAAGGGGATGGGTGCCCTGGTGACTGAAGATACAGAGATGGCAGAGTTATTGAACGCCTTCTTTGTCTCTGTCTAGTCTGCCGGAGGCAGTCCTGAAGAGTCCTGTACTCCTGAGACCTCAGATGAAGTCAGGTCAATGGAGCAGTTTGCCTTAGTCCATGAGGAATGGGTTAGGGACCAGTTGAGCAATCTGGACATCCATAAATCCATGGGTCCAGATGGGATGCACCCGTGGGTGCTTAGGGAACTGGCGGAAGTCATTGCTAGACCACTCTCCATCATCTTTACCAAGTCTTGGGAAACGGGAGAGGTGCCTGAGGACTGGAGGAAAGCAAATGTCACTCCAGTCTTCAAAAAGGGCAAGAAGGAGGACCCAGGTAACTATAGACCGGTCAGCCTCCCCTCCATCCGTGGGAAAGTGATGGAACACCTTATCCTTGGTGCCATCTTAAGGCATGTCAAGGATAAGAGAGTTATGAGGGGCAGTCAACATGGCTTTACCAAGGGGAAGTCATGCTTGACCAACCTCATAGCCTTTTATGAGGAAATAACATTGTGGATGGATGATGGCAGAGCGGTGGACGTGGTCTACCTTGACTTCAGCAAAATATTTGACACAGTCTCCCACAGCATCCTCATAGCTAAACTGAGGAAGTGTGGTCTGAATGATCAGGCAGTGAGGTGGACTGCAAACTGGCTGAAGGACAGAAGCCAGAGAGTTGTAGTCTATGGGGCGGAGTCTAGTTGGAGGCCTGTATCTAGTGGAGTGCCTCAAGGGTCAGTATTGGGACCAGTATTATTTAATATATTCATCAATGATTTAGATGAGGGAATTGAGTGTACTGTCAGCAAGTTTGCTGATGACACTAAGCTGGGAGGAGTGGCTGACACGCCAGAAGGCTGTGCTGCCATCCAGCGGGACCTGGACAGGCTGGAGAGTTGGGCAGGGAATAACTTGATGAAATATAACAAGGGGAAGTGTAGAGTCCTGCATCTGGGCAGGAACAACCCCAGGTTCCAGTATAGGTTGGGGAACGACCTGTTAGAGAGCAGTGTAGGGGAGAGGGACCTGGGGGTCCTAGTGGATGGCAGGATGACCATGAGTCAACACTGTGCCCTTGTGGCCAAGAAGGCCAATGGCATCCTGGGGTGTATTAGAAGGGGGGTGGTCAGTAGGTCGAGAGAGGTCCTCCTTCCCCTCTACTCTGCCCTGGTGAGACCGCATCTGGAATATTGTGTCCAGTTCTGGGCCCCTCAGTTCAGGAAGGACAGGGACCTGCTGGAGAGAGTCCAGCGCAGGGCAACTAAGATGATTAAGGGAGTGGAGCATCTCCCTTATGAGGAAAGGCTGAAGGAGCTGGGTCTCTTTAGTTTGGAGGAGACTGCGGGGTGACCTTATTAGTGTATATAAATATATAAAAGGGGAGTGTCACGAGGATGGAGCCAGGCTCTTCTCAATGGCAAACAATGATAGGACAAGGGGTAATGGGTATAAACTGGAACACAAGAAGTTCCACTTAAACTTGAGAAGAAACTTCTTCTCAGTGAGGGTGACAGAACACTGGAACAGGCTGCCCAGGGAGGTTGTGGAGTCTCCTTCTCTGGAGACATTCAAAACCCGCCTGGACACATTCCTATGTAACCTTATCTAGGTGTTCCTGCTCCGGCAGGGGGATTGGACTAGATGATCTTTTGAGGTCCCTTCCAATCTCTAACATACTGTGATACTGTGATACTGTGAATATCAGACAGAGTGTTTAGAGGCATCTAAAGGGCCTTGAGATGCCCGGTTGTCTGGGTGTCAGCCAATGTTGGACTGCAGATTGGGACTCCTTATGTTTCCTTTAGATTCTAAAAGAAAATGTTCCTTACTTGTCTGCCAAGACTTACAGTGTGCCTGGCAATCATAGAAACATAGAATAGTTAGGGTTGGAAAGGACCTTAAGATCATCTAGTTCCAACTTTCCTGCCATGGGCAGGGACATCTCACACTAAACCATGTCACCCAAGGCTCTGCCTAACCTGGCCTTGAAGGCTGTATCTAAGCAAGAGACAAAGAAAAGCAGACCTAAAGAAACCTGAAGGGGAATCCACGATCTACATTGCAAAGCACTGCCAGAGATAGTTCCTATGGTCTCCACTTGCATAGCTCACAGAATCAATCTCTTCTTAGAAAAATAAAATATATAACACATAGCAAAATTGTAATCTGCCTTCACAGAAAAAGCCTGAAAAAAGGGTAAAGGCACATCTCTCCTTTTTTAAGCTGAAAAGTGGACTCCTGTACCAATCTACACTGATCAACACAAAGAATAGGAGCATAATCAAAAGTAGAGGAGGCACACGTCACAATAAGTGACCCTACTGTCATGTGTGAAAGGAAAAAGCACTGTGTTATTTCATTAACTCTATTCAGATTTTTGCACTCACACAAAATCAGTGGATGTTCCAAAAGCCTTCTGTACAGCCTCTGTAACATACAGTCTTATCCATCATCCTTTGACTGTATGCCCAGAAAGAAATCTGAATTTAATTTACTTGAATTATTTGTTTAAGTTTGAGCAAAACTAAGAGTTTGACCTGGGTCTAACCCTTTAACAGTAATCTTTTTCAGACTGATTCCCCAGAAAAAATAGTAAGATTTTACTGATGAAACATTGGGTACACAGACAAAATAATACCAGCCAATTTTAAGAAGGAAAGCCCCAACAAATATATAAATATGAAATATTGTAACCACCTTGAAAAAAATTCAAAAATTTAATTAAATTTCATGGTTAAAGTCAATCTAGGATTATCAGAGCCCTATAATTTTTTGGCTTTGGATATAATACAACAGCTTTATGTTTTTCTTAAAGCCATATGCGTAACTCTTTAAATATCCCAGTTACAACAAATACACATTTAATGAAGACAAGAAATTTAATAGTGACTGTCATACAAACAATCTTGGAAGTTATTACAGAAAGTTTCATAGTTTGGCCACATGACTACAGAAACAGCATAAAATAGATTTCAAAATGTATACAAAGCCTATTAATTACCAGCTGTGTATATAGCTCTGTTAAATGCCAACTGTTCTGCTGAGGCTCATGAAAAGACCTCATGAAAGGATGCACCTAAATTACATTCCTTATGGGAATGTAAGTCCTAAATACATTTAATGCTTTTCAGACACAAAGAAGCTTTTCCCATTCAAAACCCTATGCTATATACAGATCTGTAGTTACTGTATACAAAACTACTAACTTGTTTTTAAAAGTTCCAGAAGGAAATTATACATATGGAAGGAAAAAAAACCACCACGTAAATCTCACCAAATAAGAAATGCAACCAGATTGCAGTCCCTAGTAAAAAGTGAAATTTATTTTAAATGGAAGAGTTATTTTACCACAATTTTGTGGAACTTAACAACAAATTCTTCTGCTATAACTAAATTTCAATAAAAGAGTCTCTAAACCCACCAAGAATAGACAAAAATGAATACAGTATGGCTCTTTCCCTCTTGTTTCATTAACTGTTGTATTAGTAGTCTTACATTCCTGGCAGAACAGGATGCCTTTTCTTCATGAATTCTTGTGTACAAGTGCTTTTTATATCTATCCTGAACTTCTACAAAAGCCCAAAAATGTGCATTTCAAGGGGCAAAATGAGTATGCTCAGCTACAACATCCGTGGTCTCGCTGTCATTGAGCTGTTTTCAAAGCACGAAGAAAAATGGGGAAAAATTGACAGCTTTTTTCTTTCCTAGCAATTACTTTACCACTGGCAAAGCTTCAAGTTTCTCCTGCCCTTTTACCCAAATGTTGGTATCAGCTGGGACTGCCATGTTAACTGGCTAAGCAGCCCTGGTCTCTGGAGCTGTAGGCAATTTCTATCCCTTTGAAGATCACAGTCTAGTCAGAATGTACATTACTGTCCCATGGGTGTTATACTATTTATGTGCTGCTGGTTTTCATGGTTCTGAAAGAAAACAGCACAGAATTGAGGTTCCACTACAGCCCAGAATTAGTTGCCATCAGGGCATTTTGTGACTTGCCCTCCATAGACTATCAATAGTCTTAGGATGCTAGCTGTGCTCAATGCAGTGACCTGATGAACCCTGCTGGGTTTAGTACAGTTTTGTCATTATTATATAGATAGCTTTAAAAAAGAATGTCTTACCTTGGCGTATAAAGGTTTGACTGGTATCTAGTAATATATCACAGCCTTCTACTATCGTTCTTTCTATGGCTAGATTCTTACGGATGTTTTCTGTGTCACTCACTTCATCATGCATCACTCTGTTAGACACAATACAAAATGCGCTTTAAATTCTGGAATGTATCTTGTACCTGTTGTGTCCATTTTCACTTGCACTTACACAGCCAGCTGTATACCCATGCAGTACATAATCACTCTAGACCAAGCTTCTTACCTGTTTTTTCCCTTCCTTTCAAATAATTTTTGCAGGAATTTAATTTTTTTCAGCAGTGGAAACAATTTTGTTAGACTTATTTTTAGATTATTCCTTAGAACATCTGGAAGATGCCACCAAGCTAAAAACCCTTCACATCTGGTAGAACAGTACTTCTTGATCCTTAATAGACTAGGCTGCTATGAACCTGGAAGTGTTTCCTAGCACTTTGTGTTAGCTATATAATACATTGTAGAGTCTCTGCTCATGACTTAAGGTTCCCACTCTGCTCTGCTTCAGTTTCCATCTCAATGTACCATTCATTTCCACCTTGATTCCAGTAACAACCACACAAATGTTGTTGATGGCTTACCACCTACTATATTCCACTTATTTTCACAAGCAACCTTCCCGTACACAGAGAAATATAGACTTTTTCAAGGCTAAAACCAACCCAGATGTTTATACAGTGTTGTGATGTATAATATTTTCCTAAATTGGGACTGGACTGCACTATCTGAAAGCTCCTTCTCCCTCAGAACTACACTAAAAAGACGGAAATTAGTCGCAAAGTTTTGTACTTATGATCTGTAGTGCCTGCCTTATACACAGAGAAAAATCAATCAGTCTCAGCCTCAGTTTTGAACACTCAGTGATGAGTTAGTTGGCTCAGCAATGAACTCTGACTTCTGAGTTGAATCCAAGTCAAAGCTGATTGATCTGCTTATGTACAAAACCCTGGCCAGAGAAATTCTTTGCTTTGCTTGAGTGGAAAGGAGTCATTACTTCTTTCTGCTTCAGATGGCCTTGGAACAGGGCAGAACTTATTCAACACCGCAGGAATTAAACTCAAGCATTTCTGTAAAAGATATTCCCTTCCCCACTCTTCAAGAAGTTAGAGCTTGAAGAGGTGGCACAACATGACCTGACTCAAATAGCTGCCTCTGTTAAATATACAGCAGGACCAAAAAAGGAAAAAATAATAAGCTCTAAATTAACAAGTAGTTAGCACATGGTAGCAATTTTGTCTTAACAGAATAAAGAAAACTGAGCAGTCAAGAGCATGAAATTAACAAAACTATAAATTGATCCCTATTTTACATATTAAATACTTTACAAAATATGTAAAGTATTTAATATGTAAAGTATTTACCTACTTTGGGAATACTTAAATATTTCCTAAGTACATTCACGGTGAATACTCCAGATACCCTAGATTTATATCCTGGAGTTTATGCAGCATTTCTTTGTTCACAGCAGCAAACTTTGTCTCCCAGAGATAACAACCAGATTTCTTACTGGGCTGATAGAGGCGAACACCCAAGAATGGTCTGGGAGTTTAGGGAAGAGCTTAATTTTGCAGGCTTCTACAGGGTATCTTTAATTCCTGTTTATCTGGCATTATCTGAAGCATATGTGAAAATCACATTTCATTAACGCACATAAACTATAACACAGATTGAGAACTCAGTACTTCTCAAGACCCCCTGTCACAGAGTATCGAAAATGTCCTCCTTTAAACTGTAAAAAATGTAGAGGTATTTCTCTATATAAACAGAATTGCTTTGCTCGAAACCCAGAAGTAAGCGGTTCCTATGGCAACTCAGATTCTCCCCTACCCAAAATACCAGGACACACTTGTAGATTTATGTTAGCCAAACAAAAAAACAGAAAAGACAAAATAGTAGGATGGGATATTTGGGGTTTTATCTTTCATTACCTTTGTTTTGGTTTGGGTTTGATCCTTTTCTTCAGAAGAATTTTTTTTTTAAAAAAGAACAAAGCCAAACCAAAATAAAGAAAACAGATTTTTCATTTCAAAACCCTTTGATACAAGATTATCAGGCATTAGAAACGTAGAAAGGTAAAAAAATCTTACCTTGAAAGTTCTTCTAGTTTAGATTTAGCAAATTCAAGGCTTTTTCTCTCAACATGTTCATGTGGTGTGTGAGCCAGTAGTTCATGAAGTGATATAATATACCTAGGAATCTTAAAAAAAATTAAGTATAAAGTAAGTAAGTCTATAAAGGAATAACTCCAGTACAGCTTTTTGCTAAATATTAGCCATTACCTTTATCAGAAAAGTTTTGCAAACACAGTATTTTTCTAATGAATATTCACAGCTACATGATTATACATACATTCAAAATGTACCTATTACTGAACTTTTAGGTGACAGAGACTGTATATATATATATGTATGTTTTCAGTTTGAGGAAGCACAAGATCCATTTAATACATTCTAAGGCAAAGTTCAGATCAGAGGCAGCCACAAGTATGATATTAAATTTCATTGTTTCAAGCTGCTATTCCACTGCCAATAAAGAAAACTTTCAAAACTCCCTGGGAGATCCACACAAGCCTTCCCTCAATTCTAATAGGACATGTGCATCTAAATTTCTTGTGACTTTGAAAACATCAGCTAACCTGTTTGCATTTAGATAAAACTCACATTGTACTAATGGACACTGAAGAATATGCAGTATTTGGCTATTAAAGACCACATGGTAACACAAGGACCCTGACCCATTTATTATTACTTCAAGCAGTTTCAGTGCTTTTAACCAGAAACAAGAGATACTGCAGTATAACTTGTCTTTACAGAATGAAAGCTCTTTGGAAGAAGAAGATGTGCCTTATTATGGTGAAATTAAAAGAAATTAAAAGTTATCAGTAATTATATCCTCCATCACATATGGATAGGATCCTCTCTTTCCCTTCTAAGATCCCATGACCTTGTTTTATCTTAACCAAAAAATCCCCAAACTGCACAATATATAAGAAACTAAAACACTAAAAAAAGAGAAATTGTTAATAACTAGCACTAACACAAGTATCGCTGACACAGAGGGAGTTCACTATTCTCTTGATGAGTAAAGTATTAGGTTAAATGTAAAAGACACAAAACCATCAGACCAGTGTTTCACAGACCTCTTAAGACAGCTGCAAGTTATTAATCCAGGCAGAGCAAGACAAAATACCAGGATAAATAATGTTCTTAAAACTTCTGCAATATAATTTTCTAAAGATAAGTCACTGGAGAACAAAGTGGTAGGAAAGTTTCAAAATGTATTCCTATTAAAACGTTTGTGGCTGCTCTAACTTGCTATACTAGATTTATTATTCTTCTCTGGCCAGCTTCATAATCCTGTAGCAGGCAGAAGTACAGCAATTGTTTCTCAGCTTATTTTATTTTAGTCTTCATCCCACATTCTCCTTCAACATACATAAGATTCTCAATAGACATAAAGCAGTATAGTTGGGGAAAATATCTCTACAGGCAAAGGTTCAGCATAATAACACAATAAATTAAAAACACATTAATTTGCATGAAAGTGGGTTTAGTTAAGCGAGAAGAATCTTCAATCAATTGTAGTGTCAGCAACACAAAATGAATCAACCAAGCATTAAAAACAAATAGTCACAGAAAATATACAGAGACTACCTGAAACATGGGGTAAGTAAGGAAAGTTTCCAGCATTCGCCCCTCACATGCTGGGTTGGCTTCATATTGCTTCAAGAGTTTGTCAAAATCTCTGTTTTGCTTACAGTTTGCCAGCACTTGTAGACTATATTGATGATTCCGAACAAATTCTTGATATATGTTCAGCATTGGCAGTAGAATGTCAAATAGATCAGCTAGAAAAAGTCAAGAAATGCTTTTTTTTTCCCAGCTACCCATCTCTTGAAATATATTTTTAAAGAAACTATTATGTTTTATGGAAGTGAATTACTATAATCAGTTCTATTTCAAATACACTGATATTTCAGAAATATTAAGCTTGGCTCTTTTACCTGCTAAAACATGGTTGTTCTGATTAGCAAATAACCAGACAATATCACAGAAAGTTCCAGGGCCCATGTCTAATCAATGCTTAGGGCAGAGGCATTCTCATGTATCAACTGGAACACAGGCATTATAGCCCATGTGGGACTCCCACTATACCAGATCTTGTGGTGTTAGTTCTGGAAATGTGTTTCATTCAAAGAGGACTTTAGAATGTCCGCTCTTAAAAACAAAAACAAAAATAAAAAGAAACCAAAAAACAGAAAAAAAAACCCCACAAAACCAACACAAAAAACCCCAAACCAAACCAAATAGAAAAAAAAAAAAAAAAAAAAAACAACAAAAAAAACCCGAACAAACAAAACCCAAACCTTACTGTAATTTCAAAACTAAATATGAAAATTGTACCTCTAGATAAAATATAGCACCTTACCTAGGATTAAGGTAGGCCAGTTAGCTATTCTTGCTTTTAAGCCTTGGTGAAATATCTCATGAAGAAACATGATAGTTTCGCTGAAAAAATAAGTATTTAAACAAAAAGATAATTCAGGTTTTATTTTCTGATTAATAATTCACAGAAAAACACCTCTTCCTGGTTAGTAGCATGTTTTACATCAGAAGATAGTTATTATTACACAAGTAAGTGCTTACTTTTGTTAAGATTAAAAATCTGAGTGTAATATGCCTAAAAAATACATAGTATTTGGTGCATATTCTGTCTGTTTTAAATAAAACTTTTAAATAAAATAATTTATTGAATAACATTCCATAGTTTCATGAATAGGTTTTCTGAGAATATCCTTGACAATGCAGTCAGTTGTTTAAGAGGACCAATAAGACGCAGAAACCTCAAGCCAATGGTACTCATCTACAATCTTGCTTGCAGCTGTTTAAGATCTGAAGTTTACAACTTTTCTGTAACATGAACCTCAATACTGTATTTTAGCTTATGAGGTCAACAGTAGTAGGGGACATTCCAGTTTTAAGAAAAACCATAGAGTATAGTGATTGTGAATGAGCTATGAAAGGGAAACTTGTCTCATAACTAAAGGAACACATTCCATTTATTAGAAGTTTGGGACAAACTTGGATGCAGTCCCAACCCTGTATCAAATGTTAGATGCCTGCTG
This sequence comes from Psittacula echo, assembly GCF_963264785.1. NCBI lineage: Eukaryota > Metazoa > Chordata > Aves > Psittaciformes > Psittacidae > Psittacula > Psittacula echo. Next base: position 75,099,070 of record NC_137742.1, on the reverse strand, counting down.
ACTTTTTTGTACATACTCATTATTGTAGTACTTGGATGCTTATTGCAAAGAGCAATTCTTTTTTGTTGTAGGATATGAAAAGACAAGTGGGAGGGAAGGAGGCTCCTTAGGCAGGACAACAGAAAATAGGAGATTTGATGTACTCTCCTCAGGGTCTTATCTGGATCAGATGAGGCCACTAAGTCCAATTTTGCTCTCTTAAGAGAAAAAGAAACACGAAAGGTGACAGAAAATTATAAGAACTGCCCCAAGAGGCATGATTTTTCATTTGTTCTTTATTTTCCTCTAGCAGAGGAAGAAATAGAATGTAGAGAGACAAAGAGGCCTAGCTGGTTTCAAACAGCATCACCAACAGCACCTTGCTTTTTACCCTGGAAACATTGTTTATCTCAGTGACATTGCTTTCATCAGAGCAAGAAAAAGAAACCAAGCACCAGACTGCACTACTGTAAACTGAAGGAGAATGGGAAGAAGTGGCCAGAGAAACCCCCAGAAAGCAAACAAAAATCCCCATACCTGTTGAGGAAAATGCTACTAACATCATCATGACTGATAGGTGGCTTCTTTGAACTTGCAGCCATTCTTAAGGGTCGCAGAAAACAGTTCACAAGAACATAAAGTTGATGTACATATTCAGATTCAGCCTCCACCATGTTAAAAACTATCTGATTCCTTTTCCTCATGCTTTCTGCATGGGGAGAACAAATATAATCTTGGACAATAGTTTTCCATTTTCTTCTACATAACCACCCCCGCATAAAGCTCTGGACCTAAAAGTGAACCAAGCAGAAAACAAGAATCAGAAAAAAAATCACATAACTTATCATGAGCTCTTCCTTGTAGAACTGAGATTCTAAATGAAATACCTCTGTTTAAAAAAACAACAAACAAGCCCTTATTGATCTATAATTGTTCCTGAATTTATTTTATTTTTTTTGTTAATAAATTTCCTACAGTCATTTGGTCATACTTGTTGCCAAGAAACAAACTGAGATGATATCCCATCCTTATCAAAGTATCTTTTACTGCAAGCTCAAACATTGTACATATTTTTCCCATCATGTACAACCATGCTACACACTGTGCAGGCTTTTTATCTCCTTTTACCTTCCTTTACGCATTTCTCTTATGCCCCCAAGGTATTGTGCAATGCTTCCATTCAAGACAGACATCTTTGCTGACATAATACTAAAATGGCTGTTTTCAGTTTTGAATAGAAACCACTTAGCATGTGCATTTAAAGCTATGTATCAATATACTGCTTAGTACCAGAAAGCTAGGCCAAAAATATTACTATCCAAAAGAAATAGATCTTTGGCATTCTTAAAAAGCACCTTTGTGTCATGTAAAAATCTACTTAAGTATAATACCCATTGAAGTTACAAGTAGATTAAAGATTACAGAAAAGGTCTATATATGGTCACAGAAAATTTCTGTATGTCTTTGTCCTGATCTTGATGTGGAGATCATGCATCTTGAAAGAGAAATTCAGAATCTCACTGGTAGCAGTTTACTTTGAATAAATAACTTTTTAAAAAGCGTCCAATTGTCAAAACAATCAAGATGTAGAATGCTGTGAATTATATACAAAATCAGAGCTCTCCTTCTACTGAGACATTTCTAACTTCTCCTACAATGCTTAATCCACGTGAAAATGAAAATTCACACAAGCTCACTGCTGACCCTGACTTAAGACCCCATGAGCCAAAAAAAGTCACGAACGAAGTCCACATCACATAAAGGATATTATGCAATTCAAGAGACTGAACACTGTGAGAATAAGGGTAACACACAGGGAACCACATCTTCTAGCGTGAATTCCATTTGTGCTTGAAGATGTGATGAATTCCACTCATGCTTCTGCACTAGAACTTGAGAGAGTCAGTGATGGGCAAAGTTCTGGAGGCTGGTTATAGCCAGTCTTAAGCAATACTGCCAAAAGCTGCACACGTAAATGCCATACAGAGCGGGACAGTTCTGTCCTTGGTATGAAGAACACTGGCCACAGTATCCTGAAACAATCACCATCAAACAGAGCAGAGGACAACCTAAACCAGACTGCTCTCTGCATTTGTAATATTTGCATTCCAGCTTCACTAGCAGAATAAAGGTCATTCTCTTACATCCTTATAAGCATTTTCATAAGAAAGGAGTATAAAGTCACCCTACACTTGATTCCCAGAGAACACAGCCCATAACTTAACTTCAGCCTTAATAAGCAGTTGAGAACAATGTGCAAACTTCTTTAAGAAACAATATATATATCTTGCAAGTAATAATGAATAGATAAGTAACAAATACACCATGGGATAAATGTGGCACTGAAGCATAAGAAGCTGATGTAATTTGATGTTTAAATAAGGGCAGAGCAAAAGAAATCTTGCTATTTGACTGTTCTCAATGAAAAATAAATGAAGACAAAACTAGACAGACTAAAATACAGAAGTACACCCCCATCCCACCCTTCTCCTCTTAAGAAAATTACCTTTTTAATTTTTTTAATATCTGGGTTCTCATCTTCCTGGCTGCCTTGATAAGGCCGCATTCTTTCTTTTGTTTTGTTGAGAGCTACAATCTGACAAAAAAAATGATTCATTAAATGCTTTCTCAAGCTAATGAGATTCCCAGTTACAGAACCAACAGAAAAAATACATTAAAAATATTAAAAAAAAAAATATTCAAAAATATTAAAAAAAATAAATATTCAATAATGTTGAAAAAAGCATTTAGCCAAGGGTTCACAGGGAGACTATAACATATTAACCTTATTGGTTTCCATTACTTTCACAAATATTACAGAAATATTGAATTTTATTGCAATGCACAGAGCAAAATGAGCCTAATTCATAGAATCACAGATTGGTTTGGGTGGAAGGGACCTTAAAGCTCACTCAGTTCCAACGCCCTGCCACAGGCACAGACACCTTCCACTAGACCAGGTTGCCTTAAGCCCCATCAAACATGGTCTTGAACACTTTTAGTGAAGGGGCAGCCACAGCTTCTCAGGGACTACTTGATGGCTGTGGCACATACCTCAGATTTAAGTCTTTCAATTTCTGTGTCTTGATCCTCAAGCTGATGTCGAAGCTGATTAGCTGCAATCTTTTCAGTCTCTACAATCTGGACAAGATGGATGTACTTCTGCATTAACACCTCCCTTTCAATCAGAATATCTGAATAACTAAAAGGAAAAACATTTACATTAGTAAAAATAGGCAAATATTGTCTTCCATATCCACTTATGAGATATTGTCAGAATAAACATTGCACCAATGACAAAACTGCAAAATTGTGTTTCTTTGTCTTAATATAAAATTAATAGTTTGGTCATAACTCCTCCAAACTTACAGTGTCCAATATCCTTTACAGACATAGGTGTACCAAGTTTCACAGTACCCAGTTACTGAAAGCAAGGCAATTGCACCAATCTTTTTTATAAGTTTCTAATCCTCAGGCTAAGCCCAAGAATTCTATTAATTCAATTTTTTATGTTAAGGGCTGCTTTTCTCCCTTCTCCCATCCTTGTGGGAGGGGATTCATCAGAGCTATTTCTAATTCTCTCTACCTGTCATATCTCTTTATGGAAGAATTCCCATCACAGAATCACAGAATCATAGAACACTTAGGGTTGGAAGGGACTTTCAAAGATCACCTAGTTCAACCCTCCTACTATAAGCAGGGACATCTTCAGCAAGATCAGTTTGCTCAGAAAGAACCACATCCAGCCTGAATAACTGTTATTTAAGTTTGCTAACACCTATTTTATTGTTTAGCCCAGTTTGAGATTACTCAAATAAATGTATTTATTCTAATTAGTAACAGGAACTATGGTACCAGGTGTTTCTTTTAGCTCTTGGGCAGCAAAATGCCATTGATTTATATTTTCCTGAAAAGGTATGGTATCCCTAATGCAATTAGATATCACAATCAAAGCAGTGATAAGCATCATACTAGAGGTACTGTTCACATCTTCAGGTAAAGGAGGAATCAGTTTCTCCTATGCAACTTCTTTATCAGACTGTTCTTCCACGTAATTCAGCCTCTCTCACACAGGTAATTTAAATGTGCAGAAACTACGTGCTTGTTTGCAGACCTTTATTCAGCTGTTAAATTCAACAATTAACCTGGAAAACAAGCTCAGGATTTTTAAAAACAGAATAATTTTCCACAGCTGTCATAAAGCAAAAGTTTTTCCTCCTTGAATAGGTTATGAAAAGCATAAGAAGTGAATTTAATTCTATTGCATTTATTGTTATATTTTGACTACTGCAACAGTAAACAATAAATGACAAAACAAAAGCTCACAGCATCTCTTCCAACAAGTTAAACAATACACATAAAAAATCTGTCATTAAGTAATCCATGTATCTTAACTGTGCAATAAACAGTAATAAAGTGTGAGATTTAGTTCTTTAAAATTGTTTGATAATAATCTTTTTGGTTTTCAAGAATCCTGTTTCTTTCAGAAAAACCATAGTACATTATTTCTTTCTACCCTAAGGGATATTTGTACATGATAAAAAGTGTCTGGGTTAGATATACAACACTGGTTGCTTTACAGTGAGAGATGTTATGAAGACAGAAATACACGTAACATATGTAAAAAAATGCATTCCTTAGTGCCTGCAGCACCATCTTGATTTACATTGAATATAAAGCATAGTTTTATCCAGATGCAGATAGGTGACCACCTTTTCCTGTTTGTTATTTTGAAAATTTTCTTACACTTCTGCTACCAAATATTTCCAATACAGAATTTGACAGATTTGGCTTTGCTTTTATTCAAGATGCAGGAAATTAGTAGGGCACAGAATCACAAAGGGTGAACAGCAGCTGCAGTCAGAGCTGACGTAAGACTCGAGATACTATTATATATCATGCTTTTCTTTCATATTTTTTATTTTTATTTTCCTCCTTTAGGGGAAGAAACTTCAGATTTTTCAGTTTCTTTTAATGTATTAAGCCAGATTTCCACAGTCTTGCTTTACTAGGGAAAACAAACTTTGCTATGGAAGACTGAAAAGGTTTTGTACTTTTGAGATGTACGCAGAGTATTTTGCCTAGTCAGTGGCTTTGGCTGTCTAAAATGTCAATCTCTGCCTAGAAACCAAACATTTCCTTCACTGCCATAATGAGCAGTATGAAGAGGAGTTAATTAGAAAAGCCTATGTACACCTACACTATCTTAGAATAGGCTATTCATTTTCCTTCTCAAAAATGCTACTTGTTCTGGAAAACGAAAACCCGAAGATTCTGGAATAAACTTCATGTGTTTCCAACAGCCCTTTTCAACCATCTCTCTGTATGTATGAGTTAAAGATCATCATGCCCAAAGTGCTAACCTGGATATCCAGCATAATGTCAGGAGCCTTTCAAGAGTGCAGGATTTCAATACTGACTTGATTACACATGCATATAAAAAAGAAAAGTGTACTAAAGTGTTCAAATGTCAAAGTAAGCTGAAAAAATCATACAACAACTTGTAAGCAGCCAACCTAGGTCTAGTTCTCTGCCTTGGATATCATTTAATAGAAAGAACCAACTGCTGTGAACCACAGCTTTCTATGAAAGGCACTAACATTTTACTGAGAGAATGTGCTATAAATTTATAATAACATCTAGTAAGACTCAAAAGAGCATCCTGAAAGCTGAGGCTATACCTATTTCCTACTATCATCTGTAGAGATAGGACTCAAAGGAGTCCTTGACAAGATATTTCAAGAACCTTAAGCTCTGCTTGACCACTACCTACCACTACCTAGAGACAGGAAGAACCGAAGAAAGTCCTGAGAGAAATGATGCATTATTTATGCCCTGTGAGAGCTGACATGTTCAGAAAATATAGAAAATGTGTGAAAGTTTAACCAATGCTGCGTTATTAGAATCTTGTGATAGCAGACCAAGATAAAGGTTCCAGTAGTGCTATCAGCAAATACAATTGATTTTTGTACCAAATTTAGGCCACAGTTATGGTTCATTGGATCATTCTATGCTAATTGTACTGAAGGCAGCTGCAAGAATCAGGCATTGGTCATATCAAATCACCCTTCTGAAATGCAAAATGGACAATCTAATCAACTCTTTACAAAAGCCATGTAATATGGCTGTGGGGATCTGCAAGGCAAAAGAAATGGCCTACATCTGCCCATGCAAATCATATTCAGGCAACTAAAGGACTCCTTAACAAAGGAGGTTTTAAAGTCTAATGGCATATGAACAGCCACACTACAGATGGAAACAGTAAAAGTCATAATAAAGCTTACACAATCCACCCCCATGACTCTAACCAAGGTGACCTGAGGGACTACCTGTACACAAGAACTATTAACTTTAATTAACTCCGGTATGATAACGGAAATCAAAGGACATCTATGTCTGTGAGGATTACAGAGATGAGGTTTATCAGAAAATAAAAAATAAAGATGGGTTTTCAGACATGCATGGACAACTGTTTAGAAAGGCTGTAAAAGAGGTTGTCTGCTGATTTCCAGTCAAACTGGTGGGAAATGGCACTTGGGCTGGTGAACAGCTACAGCAACCAGGACTTACAGGGCGGGTGGGTGGGTATAGGACTGTGTGATGCATGGGGGAGCAGTAGAAGTACATACCCCAAATGATTTTTACTACAATATCCATTTATTTGAGAAAGAGAAGTACAAACTCGAATAAAGAATATTTTTCAAGGGTGCCCAACAACCATAAGAGGTTTTGTGCACTCAAACCTTGTCAGTTAGGGAATGGCTTACTGTAGGAGCATGGGTGTGTGGGGAGGGGAACGCTACCCTCTTGTGTAAGAATGAGACAATCATGAGAACACATCTCACTAGCCAGTGTGTTACTCATCAGACTCACAACTCATACTAAAACCAGGAGTTCCAATTGTCCTGGCACTTCTTTATCTAGGAAAACCTGACTACAGGAATTAATCTACAAACAAACTGGAGCAGAAAGGCATCTTTTCGCATTACACAAAACCAAGACACGAGTTCAACAGCAGCCATGAAATGCACACTAAATACAATGGAAAGGACACTCCTTGCAGGGCAAGCTGAGACTTCAGAGAGCTGACATGAACTTGTAGCTGCTGTCTCCAGAAAGTGTGATTGGTCGGATTTCAAATGTTCCCTTAGAAAACAGCTACCACACCAACCTTCTGCACAGCAGTAATCACCAGTGTAATCACTCCTTTTGAAGTTTCATGTCTGTGTTATTTAAAGCTGTCTGCCAAGACCTACAAGCCCCACTGACGAACTTACAGAGCCCTCTGCAGCAGCACTGAGATGTCTGCTCCAGCACAAAGCCCTTCTAGGGGAAAAACCAGATTTCTATGATGTGCAGTACAAATGCACAGGAGGTATGGTCAAACCCACCAAGACGAGTCACTGGGAAGGCTCCCCACATCATCTTTCAGGCTGAGAAGAGTTACCAACTATAGGGGTGTGAAAAATACTATGGGATACAGGTAAAAGCATTTTGGGATTGTGCAAGGTTTATTACGGGATGTTTAAGGATCAAAGGATGTTTAAAAATCAAAATGCAGGAAAAGGGAGGGATGAAGAAGGTTTGAGGAGGAGGAAGTTTGGAAAAACACAGAGGTAAGGGTATAAAAGTGGATAGAGTCACATGTAACCAGTTTGACCAAAACACTTGCCTGGCCATGCTCTGCACACGATCAGCACAGCCCAATCTGTCTTCTCATTAAACTTCATTTCTAACTACTTTCCTTGGTGAGGGGACTCTGTATATACATCCATGGAGCTAAAAGTGCCAGCTGCTGGAATTGGGACTGAGGGGCCATATATCCCTCTGTGTCTGCAGTGCCAGTTAGTCACTGGAGAGGTGGGAGTTTGCGCATATAGTTTGGGTGCATGCATCTGTGTGTGATCACCAGCCTCTGTCATGCCTGCCTAGCTAGAGAGTAGGATCAGTTTCTGGGAAGCGTGGTGTTAGGAGATGCATTAAGTTCAGGTTGGATCATCAGAGACTCTGTGATTTGATGACTGCAGGACATGGGAAATCCAACCCAGCTACCGGGAAGACCATGAAGTTGGGTGGTTGACTAAAAAACTCATTTGCGCACGTGCTTTTGTGCCTGTCACAGGTGGAGACAAGAACATCCTGTATAGTTACCAGCTAAAGAAAGAAGTTTAAATAATAGTTTTAGACTATTGCATTAGATTTTTCATGCCAACTTAATCAAACAAAATAGAGCAGATTTGCTTCAGGGATTAAATTTTGCCTGCATCATGATTTAGAATTTTTTTCTTGAGTTAGTCCTTATTTTTGACAAATGGGACAAGCTTTGCAACTTTTTCACTGTCACTATTCATTTGATGCTAGCCCAAGACATTTCTGACCATTCTGTCAGGGTTTTGTTTTGAATTGCTATCTTATATTTTGTGTAGCCTTTTGAAGATACTTTTTTTTTTCTGTAGTATCTCAGGTGTCTCAGGTAGAAATTCTAGGAGATACTGGGAGCATTCCCCCTAGTCTTAAATTGAAAACAGGACTGTAAACATCCTGTTCTTTGTGAACATGTTGGTGTCTGTGAGATGGAATTATATAATTGCTTTCTGGAGGGTCTTATCCTCATGAGTAGCCATGGTAATCCACATTTTAGCTGAGACAAAGATATCAAGCCTTTTTTCTTTTTCCTTCCCCCCCTCCTTTTTCTTAGATCGACATACACAAAATATAATTTTGGATTGTTTTTCATTATTGTTTTGCCAAGTACATGTTTGCAGCCATCAAAACCTCTTCCATGTTTTATTTATTTTGCAAGTCATGAACAAACTGTTGAAAAAACAACACAATCCCACTGCACCCCATGTCCCACTCTAGACAAACAGGCACTTTGTTTGAATGCAAACTGGTACCTAAAGGATTTCCTGCTGTGCATTGTCCATTGTTCCTTGGAAGATTTCACTGGGGATGGGATGCGACTGCCTGTCATTTTGCAGGGTACAGTGCACATGATTCAGAGCTGACATGCTTTTGCATGCTACAGCTACATGCTACGTTGCTTATGTTCCTTTCTGCAGTGTTTTATCCTCATTTGAGAGAGACTGTTTGACTTCTGAGATTGCAATGGGAAGTGTAGTATATTTTAATATTATTATTTTGAGTGCCACATCCACACCTATTTTTCATCTCTTTAATTTTTATTTGAATTCTCAGTGTTTCGACTTCTCAGTAATGTCCAGGGTGGCAGAGTAAGGTTTGCTTCTTCTAAGTTATGTTTCTGTGCTGGAGGGCTTATTCCTGGCAAATCCTAATTCCTTTGTCACTGACTGCACGTGGAAGTCCTCTTCTGGGCCTTGTTCCAGAACTTGACCTCCTATGAAAAGACCTGGTTCACTCACAATACACTGGGTAGACTTTTCACTCTCTCCTACAAATTCTTATATGGGCTTGTGGTTTTTCCTTTTTTGCATTTAACTCAAAATCTTCTATGCTTTTTTGTTCTAATATGGATGCAGTACTCACCAAATTTCTCACCCATTTCTACTTTAGCTTATTGGGAAGTCTTAAATTAAGTGCTTCAGGCTGTAGTTTCATGTGCGCTGCAGTCCTGCATAATTCTACATTGCTGCTGAAGGAAGCAGCTGTCCTTATCATAAGTCAACCATTCATTCCCACACCTTTACCAGTCTTTCTCTCATGCAGGCACAAGTGTGAACTTAATTGGGAAACTGGTGTGCACTAAAGGGAATTATGTTTTATTTTTTGCCTGCTTAGTATTGATCATCTCAATTCTTCTGGGTCTGTTCAGTGACCGTTCACGCAATACACCTGTGTTCATGCACAAGGGAGAGGGAAGTGGATGAGTGGGACATGGAAGCGCATGAGTGCTATGCTGGGGGGGTGCTTCTTTCAGCTAGGTCAGTGTTTAAACTGTATGATGAGCTACTGCCTTCCAACCGGTAATTTAAAAAAGAAAACAACAACAAAAAAAAGGCTTGCTTTCAGATCTGTTAGCATGCTTTACTTGCTAATGCAGGGTGTATTTTACAAAGTATTTTACAGGCAGTTGTAAGCTCAGTATAGTAGCTCAGAGGTGCCTGGAAGCTAGGAGCAAATGCTGTGCTACTCATGCCTTGCTGTTGAAGAAACTGTATTACCTGAGGCTTGGTGCTATAATAAAACTGCAATTTCGTAGCTTCCAGTTGACTGGGAATGGGGGAGAGAGAATTTGAGTAGTGCTCAAAACACGGGCAAAGCAATCTCATATCTGCCTTGCAAATAACATCTAGCTAGATCCGCAGACCAAAGTGGTAGGGGCTGCCAGAGCAGATAGGTTTACAGAGGTGAGGCTGCCACAGCTCCCTATACCTATGTTGAGCCAGAAGTGAGCCTAGCCATATAATTCCAATACAAATGAACATGCATGTTCATACAAACACAGCTGGATGAGGGGATCAACACAGACAGAAACATTCAGCACTCAGCTGGGCACAGACATACCAGCAGCCTCATCCTGTTCCCACCTCAGATTGATCAAAGAGGGGAATGAAGGTATGTTAGTGGAAAAATAGATACAACACAGTATAGGTGCCCCCAAAAATATCCCATCCATGCAGCCTGTTCATTGGTCCAGGAACTGGTCCTGGATGTACTCCAGTGTCCACAGACCCTCTCTAATTACTGGTACTCAGTCTCCATCACTCAGAGATATGCATGCATACCCCTCTTCCTAGCACACTGTGGATCCAGTAACTGGTCTAAGACAAAACTCTACCTCAGTAACCAGCCGTGGACCCATGTACTTCCAGTTCCCTCACACACCCACACCATGCACACGCATGCGCTGTGGATCCCACATTAACTGATGGACAGGTGTTCCTAAGCCTGCACACATGAACACATATAGACACCCAAACTCTATGCATCTCTCCTGTAACTGCCTTCCAAACTCAGTGTGACTGGTAACTAGGCCTTGGATGTTCTAGTCTCCACTTGTCACAGGCACACATGCACCTGTTTCTTTCTCGGTCAACCAGTGGATTTGCCAATGTGACAGTTGTACACCAAAGCTGTATTTCACTGCCTTCCACATTGTGATGGTGATAATTATTGTCAAATAACTTTTGGGTTGCTCTCCTTCACTCTGGAGGGAAGAAGGGCTCTGCCCTTTGCCAAGGCATTGCTGATAGTCCCAGGGGTGCACCTGGTGTGACTATTAGGTGGGTGGGATACCTCATAGCTTCTCAAGATCTGAAATAAAGTGGTTACCAGAGGGCTACCATGCAAAATGTGGTTCACGTAATACCACAGCGCAGCAGGTGCTTTCCAAGAAAGGACAAGACCACATTCAGTTAGGTACCAATGCTAAGAGGAGGATGCAGAACCAAAGACTGGATGTCCAGGTGACACAACCCCTGCAGTTTTTGCCTCATTTCACAAGTTCTAAATTATAAACTACTAGCTGGTGGTGTTCATTTTTAGTTACAAAGCAAAATCACTTCTGTTTACATGGTTCATGTCCTAGGCAGCTCAGAAACTGACTAGTTCCTTCTGTGTTACCATGGCACTGTAGATTAGCTGTCTATCAGAGGAGGATGGAGAAAGTGCATTTCAGCAAAGACATGTGCCTCCGCAAACCATTTCACAAACCCTCAGTTAGATGATCTGCATTTAGACTATACTGTAAACCTTGCCCATTCTCCATGCAGACCTGCATCGTTAGTCAAGACTTCTGTTTTGAAGTTGAAATTGTATTTGTTGCACTTTATCATCAAAATGACTTGACCTCATGTCCTGGTGTTCGCTGGGATAGAGTTAATTTTCCTCCTAGTAGCTGTCACAGTGCTGTGGTTCGGCTTCAGACTGAGAACAATGCTGATAACACACCGCTGGTTTAGTTGTTGCTCAGTAGCATTTGCTCTGATCAAGGATTTTTCAGTCTCTCATGCTCTGCCAGTGAGGAGGGGCACAAGAAGATGGGAGGGAGCACAGACAGGACACCTGATCTGAACTAGCCAAAGGGGTATTCCATACAGCAAGTGGTTGTGTGGTGCTTAGGTGCCAGCTGGGCTTAAATCACAACACCTACTCTTTTTTACATTTATTTCTATATATGAGTTTTTTAAGAAACACTGATTTATTCACGTGGCATATCACCATTTCTTCATTCTTATAATAGACATTGCCTCTAACAGAGGACTAATCCTAGGGGTTGTTTTCAGTAAGAGTCTTCTTTAACTAATTTCAACTGGAATACAACCACTCACGAATGATAAAATCATAGAATTGTAACATGGTTCGATTTGGCTTGGAAGAGACCTTAAAGCTCATTCACTTCCAACCCCCTGACACGGGCAGGGACACATCCCACTAGACCAGGTTTCTCCAAGCCTTATCCAACCTGGTCTTAAATACATATTGATGTAAGCATGAATGATAGGAGCCTTTTTTTCCCATAACATACCTATTAATCACAATACACATCTAATGCACTGTAACATTTCTTAACATCTAGAGATCTAATTTAGATTTTCAAATTTTTATCAATTTATTTACAATAAAATGGAGCTGAGGATTAAAAATCAGGTTTCATACCTAGCTTGGTGAATAGCTTCTACCCATTCATCTCCATCAGCTTCATCATCACAACGCAATTCCAGTGGCTTCTGCCCTTCATGGCCAAAAAGAACAGTAAAGTAATGCTGCAAATTAGAACAAGAAAAAAAAAATTAGAAACACATTTTAATAAAACAGGTACGTAAAACAAATAAAAAAAAAATCTGAAAAATCTGACTTTTTAAACATAGCCCAAAGCATTGCCAGCCTAGGAAGATGTGTTTTAAGCTCTTAGTCATAAAACATGGATTGAATTTGAAACTATATCCTTAACATATTCCCCTGTGTGTCAAGGTAATAGCTTTCATGGTACTTGTCATAAGTTACTGTTCATAAGCTCCCATACACAAGACAACAGGATATAATTTCCTAAGCAGCTTCTGCAGTTGACTACAACAGTCTTACTGTAGTGGGGTGCCTGTAGTTCTATTTCCCTTTCATTTTTCACTTAAAATTTTTCTCTAGAAAAATGCCAGCATACAATACCAAATCTGGAACTGCCACCATTTCCTCACAAAAATGTAAAATGTTAGCTAGCTCTAGCTTATTTTCTCACCTTTCCAACAGAACTAGGAAAGTGTCCCTTCTCATTCATCACAATCACAAAACATTTTTGCCTTTCTTTCAAGAAGTCTCACCCATAATTGTCATTGCAATGTCTTTGAAAATGCTGTTCATATGAGTGTCATATTCTTTGATGACATTTCTTACCCGAAGGATGTTTCTCACACATTTCCATAGAACACAGAATTTCAAGAAAGATTTTGCTACTTTCAGAATGTAGTAATAATAGCAATACCTAGTAAGGAGGTGAAAACCCTTAAAACTCATTTCACAAAGTTTGTCATTAAAAACCTTACATTGCATAGCTTAAGTATTAACTTACAGCCAGGCAGCAAACAGAATTCTTTCAATTTAGATAAAAATAGGTGAGAAAATACCCTAAGTGCACACCTGTAACATCCATTAAATGCAGCCATTACTATGCCAGCTGTTTCACAGGCAGCCTGCTTATACAGAAAACCATCTGGTTATTAGGTCCAATGTGATTCAGGAGCTCTTAATACCTAAACTTCTGTGCAACAGATCACTCAGTTTTCTTCATTACCTAGAACTTCTCAAACCCTCTTTCACCGTCATCCCAGTTAACACAGAACCAAGTATAACCACATGTTGCGGCAATTACTTTCTGGAGTCTAACAGCGAACTCCAAACTTGCTACAGCCAGCAAGTGAAGTATATAATTTGCATTCTCTCATGCCATTAACAATTGAGCACAGCAGTAAGAAACCTGAAGTGATGTCAACAAACATTCTGCTTTCCTTGTCAAACCCACAGCTCAGCTGAAAAAGCCTCTCTGAGGGAAACACCATGCTGGAGATGAAGCAAACAGCAGCTCAGAATTAAAAGCCATTTCCAAGGCAGGAGGAGCACATACAGAAACAGAAACAGAAGGGATGAAATTTTACCTTCAGAGAATGGGCTGCAGATATTGTCAACACTGTTAACGAATTTCGTCCATATAAAAAGATTATTCCAGCCATTTAGTGGCCCCTTCTGAAACATCTGGCAGCCTGATATACACGAACACCACACAAGCTGGCTGCACAGTGTGCACAAAGCAGGTTCAATACACCCCAAATGCACTGGATTCACCACACTGGCTCTAGCACTGTCTGTGCACCTGCATTTGCATCAAGGTTTATGCCTGGGGACCTCACATTTGCAAAACCCATCTGCCTCTGTGCATCTGAGTACACTCATATGTTTGGTTTCTTTTTGAGGTAATATGACGATATTCCTCATACTATGGCATTCCATAAAGAGAAAGCTATTCATATGAGCATTGTATTGATTTGCTAAACATTGTTACATGTATACAAAACCCCTTTCTTACAGAAGACCACAAGCAGTGTGGGATTAGCCACATACCAACAAAGCAGAAACAAGGCACAAGAAGACATGCCATTCACATTTAACCAGGTATATAAAGTCCATGCTCAGATCCACTAAGTTTCAGACACAAAACCACTTTGGAGCACAGACAAAGATCAATAAATCATTAAAAGGATTAAAACAAAACAAAACAAAACAAAAAAACCCCGAACAAAAACCAGACTGGATTTTTTTTCCAGTGGTTCATATCACTTAAACCTCAATGCCATGAATAGGAAGAAATATTTAATCAGGTCCATAGGAATCTCCATAGCATTGGTAGATAAAAACTTCTATAATAATACAGTGCAGTTGAAAACAACCTACAGGGGAGTAAGAAATGTGTTAAGATTACACACAAATGCGCTCTGTTTATAATCTGAAATGGTCTATTTTAAAAAGTATACTTAAAGATAAATCACACTGTTCAGAGCTGCATTTTATGTAACAAGTTATTTCTGTTTCATAAAGCAGCTACATATAAAGCTAGATTAAAGACACAAATGTCGACAAGCACTGGATTTAATCCTGTTGTGTAGGGATTCAAGTTAGAGACAATATTACAGTCCTCCCTCCTTTTTCTTTTAAAATGAAGTGACTCAGATGTCTTTTGAGAAAGACTTAGAGGTCTGCAGTTACTTTGGTGGTAAGCATGATGTAAACACTTATTTAGACCAAGAAAATGCACATATTTAAACAAACAGAGGGCTACTACAGTAGGACTGGACCCAATGGGGGAGAAAAAAACCCCAAAAAAAATGCTAGATTTTAAGAAGAATTTGTTTTCACAGGCTACTTTAAAAATCATCTATACCATCCACCCCATTCAAAGATCCATACTGCACTCAATCATCAGTGTCAGCTATTACATCATTTACACAGAAGCAGTCAATTCTAGAGTAAGTGAAGTGCAAAGAAAATACCACAACATGCCTCTAAAAAGAATCTCTAAGTCATCCTTGAATTCTCTTTTAAAAATAAATGCTACTTATTTAGAAAACTAATTTACTACAAGAAAATAAGATGTGTATCTGTGATGCATTATTAGATTTTCAATTTGGAGATGTATGTGAGTGGGCCTGTATGCATATATATTTATATATAGATATATATAATTTTAGTGGTGCCATTCAATTTCCAAAATAGCTTAGCTTTGTTATCACTGCAGTACAGTACAGGTAAAAACCACTTTTCTGTATGCACACTATTATTTTCTTTAAGAGGTGATACTAAATATTGAAGAACTATAGGACGTATTTACATTAACTACCCTCATCGTTATTCACTATGTCCGTTGGACTACATGTTTCAAGGTAAGCCTGTAGTCCAGTTGGATATTTTTTATTATTGTTTATTCCAAAAATCATCATACTCAAAGAAGATAAAATGAACATTCTGTACTTTGATATTAAAAAAAATCATTGATTTAATTTGAAAGTGTCTTTTCAGGATTCAGGTATGCCCAAGCAAAATGGTAAGTCTCAGTTTTAATAAGAACACCTTTGGCAGGGAGTCCTTCAAATAAAGTTTGCAAATAGAAGAAGGGAAACTTTCATTTACCTTATACAGGTGTGAAGGCAGTATGTAGACTCACAGTCAAGGAAAGAACAATGAGATCAAGATGCATGAAGAATACTGTTGTATATCACTTCTCTGACTTGCACCTACTGCTAATCAGAGTTTCTTCCTAGGGTGAAAAGGAAAGACTAAGGAATGAGTTGACAGGCACCTCTGCCTCAGAAACAAAACTGGAACAGCATGAAGACCCTGAGTGAAAGAAGTCCTGTGCCAAAGTACATTGATTACGCTGAGCTAACCATTGGCAGCGGCTGACACCGTAACTTTGTCCTTATAAAACTGCCTCAATAATGGCTGTATTCAAAATAAGTTATCAAAAGCTCTGAGGTTGCCATGCTTTCAAAGAGAGAGGAAAAAAAAAAAAAAAAAAAAAAAAAAAAAAGCAAAACTGATATATGCCCTGTAACAGAAACACTGCTTTTAAGGCATATTGAGGTAGAGCTTCCACCAATACAGATACCGTGAGACAAAATATCCCAGCAGCAGAATGCCATTCTTTTCATGACTAACAAGGACATGTGCTGTTTATGAAGTGAGAGCAGCACTGACAGAAACATCACACTGTCCAACACACTGGCATGGTCCCACAGCTCATTCTTTTCTCTCTACCTCACATGGAAACTACAAAGAACATCTCCTATCCTATCTCTGATCCCCTATGCCCTGATAACATATTACTATGTCTGCTTCATCCATTACTCCTTTTCATCTCCCAGTAGCTCTAGTAACCTGATATGACTTTTCCATTTGTAAATTAGGGGTGATGCTTGCAACAATTCAGTTACCGAACCACAGAAGGACAAAGAATGGACACCCATCTTCCCACAGTGGTGCTCCTACCTGTCACAAGCAGGAAAGCTGCCATCCCGGATAATAATGCTGCTTGGCAACTCTTACTGCAGGTTCCTGCCTTCAGCTCCTCATAAATTTGGTCAGCTTTGAATGTCCAGATAGAAAAACGGATACTGGAGAAATGACGCATGTGTCAACAGTGGCTTTGTTATCTTATCCTTCCAAAAGCACAGCATATAACCATTTAAATCATGTTTCAAAGGACTCCAAGGAGACTAGTACATTTTGTTGTATTGTGGGCTGGTAAATTACTATAGTGTGGTAACAGCTACTTTCTTATGAACTGCTTTTCCCTAAACTTATCTAACCAAACAGAACAAATTTAATTATCTTCATAATATCCTATAAAAATACAATTTTTAAACCTTAAATGTGTCATGACCTTGTTACATGTTATTTCCTGATCTTTTAGTAACTTGGTTTAACAGTCTTGGTTTAATCATTCAAGCCAGGACTTTGACAGTAATTTAAAAGAAAAATTTCCAGTCACCAATATTTATAAGAATGAAGACTATAAATGCAAAACAAATGTAAAAAGTTAGTCTGTACTAAGATAGCAACCAAAAATGAAAAGACTTCACAAAAGTCTGTCTTCAGTGCAAGGCAAGAGGAAGCTTAATTATCTGCTGTACCTTTAAGGCTTACATTCACTACCTGATGCTTATAAGGGCATGTTAAAAAAACTTTGAGGCTAAAAAATGTGGAAAAGTATTTAAAATGACAAGCTAAAAGTATTTCTCATTCTTGACTTCTAAAGATATTTTCATTTCTAAAGCTGGAAACCTCTATGCAATCTCAAACACTAGGAAATTATTGGGCAGCAGAGGACAATCACTGCAACAATTGAAAACTCTTCAATAATCCTTTAAGGAAAAGCAGCAAACTGCAGTCTAAATCAAAGCAGCTTGTATTATTCAAGGGCATGTTAAATCATTAAGTTTTCACATTAAGTTAACACATTAGATGTGTTCTATTGACAGTAGTTTCCCAGCTGCTGAAATACAGAACATTATTTGTACTGTATTTCTTACATCCTGGGGAAAGGGAATGAAAAGAAGGGAACACGCTTGGAAGAAGGTAGCATCCCTAAAAGGGAACAAGTGCAAGAGGATGAGTGTATGCAGATGACCAGATTGGAGAAGACAATAATCCCTCCCCATCCCCAGATCAGCAGCATGTTAGTGGGAAGAAGAGTATTGTGCCTTAAGTCAAAAGAAGATAAATGCCAGGGTGAGGTTTTGCCACGTTCTGAAACTTGCTGTGCCACTAGCACTGGCAAGGAATTCATAGCCCATTATTGATAAATTAACATGAGAATGGAATAATGCCAGGAGGGTGAAAACCATGACAATGCTTTTAAAAGTTTCCAGGAAAATCTACAAAACCAATATGCTTCATGTTAGTATCACACCAGTTAGCAGAAGCAATAATGATAATATGATTAGTGGACATCTGAATTAACATGATGTACCTGGGAAGAGACAGAGCGGCTTTTGTAAAAGGATGCCATCTCCTCTGAACCCTGTGGCGTTCTCTGAAGGCGTCAACAAACATCTGGATTACAATGAAACGGTTTTCAAATAATTTTGATATAAACACATAAGTGTCTAGAACTTACAAAAAGAAATGTCCCTCTCTGGATAAACAAGCTAGGAAACAGAGAGGGAATATTAGGCCATCTCTCAGTTCTTACTATGGAACAAGATCATCAAAGGACTTCCTCAGGAAATAGCATAGAGGACTGAGATAGGCATTCCAAAGAATGACAAAATTTGTTAATTATTCAGGATAGTAATGATAAGAACCTATTATGAAGATCTGCAGACTCAACAAGCCTGAGTTACTGGACAGTAAAATGACACTTGAAACTCATTGTCTGCAAATGCAAAGTGACATAAATGAGGAAAAACATTTCAAGCTTCACACGTGAAAAGATAAACTCAGGGATCAGTAGTACCACTCAGGAATAAGATCCTGGAGTAAGTTCCATGAAAACACGAGACAAAGCTCAGTAGCTGCTAAAAAAAGTAAACCACAGCTCGCACAGAGACAACTGGGAAAGAAACAAAGTAGACAAGGCTGTTAAACTGCAACACATCTTGAATACTGTGAGTAGTTTTGGACCTCTCGTCACAGAAAGGGCAACATGAAATGGAACAGATTCAGAAAAAGATAAAAGTGGTAGGGAAAGACTTGTGTATGTCCAAATCAGATACCTATATATGTAAAAACTGAAGCTGAGACTCTTCAGTACAAAGAGACAACCTTCAGCATACAACATGGGTCTACAAAATCACAAGAGATATTAAATGGATGGATAGGAATCCAATGCTCTAATTCTCTTTCAATTAATAAAAAATCTGTTCTCTAAACATCATAAAAATCAGCTTCACAACATACAAAATAAAGTGGTTCTTCATAGAATTGGTAGTAAACTGCATTCCTCCTTGACAAAGGAAGTGGTAACCATAGTAAGTGTCAGTGGGTCGCGAGGAGACCATGGAGTTCACTGTAGAGAAATCATGGGCTACATAGAACTCACATATTCAGAATTCAAACAGTCCCAAAGCTGAAAATAACTGGAAGCTTAATGTTGTCTAAAAGGAGAGGGGAAGGAAAAGCAAAATATGTACCTCAGCTGATGCCTTGCCCAGCATGTCCTCAGAGTGAGATAAGATACTAGACCAATTTACTCTTTGGTCCACTCAAATAAACCCTTTCTCATAGTCTTACAGGAGCTAATTAAAACTTCATTTGGTGTATGAGTCTTTTAAATTCTTCAAAATTTCACATTTTATTATAAACAAGATACACTGGCATTTTCATGAACTCCTGGCGCTTACTTACTGTCTGGGTTTTTTCTTGCACGTGTTGGTTTTGATTTTGATACTTCAGAAAAATAAACTGGTGGAGAGCCACCACAGTATTTCAGCTTTTGTTTTTCTCTGTGGTGGAACCTAGTGATTAAGGGGTTCTTTTCATCAAGTTATTAACGTTATTTTACCACCTGCGGTAGACAGAAATCTGGTATTGAACAGTACCACAGAGAAAAACTTCTAGACTTAAATGAGAATACCTTTTTAATCTGCCAGGCTACTTGATCAAGAACACATTAGAGGACATTGTTCCAGAGGGACTCTTCATTAAGGACTGTAGTGGTAAGACAAGGGCTAATGGGTTAAAACTTAAACAGGGGAAGTTTAGATTGGATATAAGGAGGAAATTCTTTACTGAGAGGGTGATGAGGCACTGGAATGGGCTGCCCAGGGAGGCTGTGAATGCTCCATCCCTGGTGGTGTTCAAGGCCAGGTTGGACAGGCCCTTGGGTGACATGATATAGTGTGAGGTGTCCTTGCCCATGACAGGGGTGTTGGAACTAGATGATCTTAAGGTCCTTTCCAATCCTAACTATTCTATGATTCTATGATCTCCATCTCCCATACCAAAGAGAGTCAGAGATGGGCTGTAGTATTTGCTCTGGGTTTTAACACTGGGCATATATATATTGCATTTATTACACATATGTATATATATATATGCACATGCACACACACCCTATATTGTATTGCAGAGATGAGATGGCTTGGTATCTTCTCTCTGTAACCAATATTGGATTAATCAAGATGCAACCTGCTGCATAAAATCTGTTCTGGCATCTGACAATGAATCACCTTCCTGAGCCATTCTGCAAATACTGTCTGGGCCAAGAGCAACAGCATTCTGAGGTCGTTATATTTAAATATGCAATCAGCCATTCTGGAGTTAGAAAGATTATACATAAATATACCCTGTTTTATAAGCTCTTACTATATCAAAAAAAAACCACTATACCCATCTTGCATGTAAAACAGCAATTGAGGAATACACAGAGGTCACTGAAGACCTTAATTCTCCTGCAACTCTGTTGACTTGCATCAAAATTATGCCAAATTACAATGGTTATAGCATTGTTTTCATGGATGAGAGAATGAGGCAAATACAGGCCCATCTGCTGTATTTTCAATGCAGACCACTTGTACTTCAGCATTAGTTTATCAACAGGGAAAAATCCTGTCACACGAAAAGAAATTTCATGAAGTAAAGCCTACAGGAACTGGTACAACACAGTAAACACAGCTGAATTATTCACTAATAATAAACTGAGCATAGGTTATCATCATCTCAAAATGTATTTGACACTGTCCAGTAGGAATTTCCTGCCATAAACCACAAGCTGCTTGCCTAGAAGACTGTGCATTACCTAGCTGCATGATGTTTTCTTTCTCACAACATTCATTACTACCATTGTTGCCAGTGCCTTGCATTGAACAGAATCATAGAATCATAGAATAGTTCGGGTTGGAACGGATCATCTAGTTCCAACCCCCTGGCATATGCAGGGAGGTCTCACACTCGACAATATTGCTCAAGACTCTGTCCAACCTTGCCTTGAACACTGCCAGGGATGGAACACTCACAACATCCTTGGGCAACCCATTCCAGTGCCTCACTACCCTCACAGTGAAAAACTTCTTCCTTATATCTAACCTGAAACCATTACCCCTTGTCCTACCACTACAATCCCTAATGAAGAGTCCCTCTCCAGCATCCCTGTAGGCCCCCTTCAGATACTGGAAGGCTGAGATGAGGTCTCCACGCAGCCTTCTCTTCTCCAGGCTGAACAGCCCCAATTTTCTCAGCCTATCTTTGTATGGGAAGTGTTCCAGTCCCCTGATCATCCTTGTGGCTTCCCCTGTACTTGCTCCAACAGTTCCATGTCCTTTTTATGTTGAGGACACCAGAACTGCACACAATACTCCCAAGTGAGGTCTAATGAGAGCAGAGTAGAGAGGCAGGATCACCCCCTTCAACCTGCTGGTCATGCTCCTTTTGATGCAGCCCAGGATATGGTTGGCTTTCTGGGCTGTGAGCGCACACCGAAGCCGGATCATGTTAAGTTTCTCACCAACCAACACCCCCAAGTCCTTCTCAGTAGGGCTGCCCTGAATCACTTCTCTGCCCAACCTGTAGCTCTGCCTGGGATTGCTCAAACCTAGGTGCAGGACCTTGCACATGGCTTGGTTGAACTCTGTGAGGTTGGCACTGGCCACCTCACAAGCGTGTCAAGGTCCCTCTGGATGGCATCCCTTCCCTCCAGCGTATCAACCGAACCACACAGCTTGGTGTCATCGGCAAACTTGCTGAGGGTGCACTCAATCCCACTGTCCATGTCACTGACAAAGATGTTGAACAGGATCAGTCCCAACACCAACCCCTGAAGGACAGCAGAAAGAGCTTTTTCAAATACATGGCTGATAAAAACTAACACCAGAGGCAATGTAGGCCCACTGATGAACGAGATGGGTGCCCTGGTGACAGAAGATACAGAGATGGAAGAGTTATTGAACACCTTCTTTGTCTCTGTCTAGTCTGCCGGAGGCAGTCCTGAAGAGCCCTGTACCCCTGTGACTTCAGATGAAGTCAGGTCAACGGAGCAGTTTGCCTTAGTCGACGAGGAATGGGTTAGAGACCAGTTGAGCAATCTGGACATCCATAAATCCATGGGTCCAGATTGGATGCACCGCGGGAGCTGAGGGAACTGGCTGAAGTCATTGCTAGACCACTCTCCATCATCTTTACCAAGTCTTGGGAAACGGGAGAGGTGCCTGAGGACTGGAGGAAAGCAAATGTCACTCCAGTCTTCAAAAAGGGCAAGAAGGAGGACCCGGGTAACTATAGACCGGTCAGCCTCCCCTCCATCCGTGGGAAAGTGATGGAACACCTTATCCTTGGTGCCATCTTAAGGCATGTCAAGGATAAGAGGGTTATGAGGGGCAGTCAACATGGCTTCACCAAGGGGAAGTCATGCTTGACCAACCTCATAGCCTTTTATGAGGAAATAACACAGTGGATGGATGATGGCAGAGTGGTGGACGTGGTCTACCTTGACTTCAGCAAAGCATTTGACACAGTCTCCCACAGCATCCTCATAGCTAAACTGAAGAAGTGTGGTCTGAATGATCAGGCAGTGAGGTGGACTGCGAACTGGCTGAAGGACAGAAGCCAGAGAGTTGTGGTCAATGGGGCGGAGTCTAGTTGGAGGCCTGTATCTAGTGGGGTGCCTCAAGGGTCAGTACTGGGACCAGTATTATTTAATATATTCATCAACGATTTAGATGAGGGAATTGAGTGTACTATCAGCAAGTTTGCTGATGACACTAAGCTGGGAGGAGTGGCTGACACGCCAGAAGGCTGTGCTGCCATCCAGCGGGACCTGGACAGGCTGGAGAGTTGGGCAGGGAATAACTTGATGAAATATAACAAGGGAAAGTGTAGAGTCCTGCATCTGGGCAGGAACAACCCCAGGTTCCAGTATAGGTTGGGGAACGACCTGTTAGAGAGCAGTGTAGGGGAGAGGGACCTGGGGATCCTAGTGGACAGCAGGATGACCATGAGCCAGCACTGTGCCCTTGTGGCCAGGAAGGCCAATGGCATCCTGGGGTGTATTAGAAGGGGGGTGGTCAGTAGGTCGAGAGAGGTCCTCCTTCCCCTCTACTCTGCCCTGGTGAGACCGCATCTGGAATATTGTGTCCAGTTCTGGGCCCCTCAGTTCAAGAAGGACAGGGACCTGCTGGAGAGAGTCCAGCGCAGGGCAACTAAGATGATTAAGGGAGTGGACCATCTCCCTTATGAGGAAAGGCTGAGGGAGCTGGGTCTCTATAGTTTGGAGGAGACTGCGGGGTGACCTTATTAGTGTATATAAATATATAAAGGGTGAGTGTCACGAGGATGGAGCCAGGCTCTTCTCAGTGGCAAACAATGATAGGACAAGGGGTAATGGGTACAAACTGGAACACAAGAGGTTCCACTTAAACTTGAGAAGAAACTTCTTCTCAGTGAGGGTGACGGAACACTGGAACAGGCTGCCCAGCGAGGTTGTGGAGTCTCCTTCTCTGGAGACATTCAAAACCCACCTGGACACATTCCTATGTAACCTCATCTAGGTATTCCTGCTCCGGCAGGGGGATTGGACTAGATGATCTTTTGAGGTCCCTTCCAATCTCTAACATACTGTGATACTGTGACACCACTCATTACTGGTTTCCAGTTGGACATTGAGCCGTTGACCACAACACTCAGTGTGCGGCCAGCCAGACAGTTCCTTATCTACCAAGTGGTCCATCTATTAAATATATGTCCCTCCAGTTTAGAGACAACGATGTTGTGCAGGACATTATCAAACACTTTGCACAAGTCCAGGTAGATGACATCAATTGCTCTGCCTCTGTCCACCAATTCTGCAGCCCCATCATAGAAGGCCACTAAACTGGTCACAGAATCATAGAATAGTTAGGGTTGGAAAGGACCTTAAGATCATCTAGTTCCAACACCCCTGCCATAGGCAGGGACACCTCACACTAAACCATGTCTCCCAAGGGCCTGTCCAACCTGGCCCCTAACACCACCAGGGATAGAGCATTCACAGCTTCCCTGGCCAACCCATTCCAGTGCCTCACCACCCTCACAGTAAACAACTTCTTCCTTATATCCAATCTAAACTTCCCCTGTTTAAGTTTTAAACCATTACCAGTTGTCCTACCACTACAATCCCTAATGAAGAGTCCCTCTCCAGCATCCTTATAGGCCCCCTTCAGATACTGGAAGGCTGCTATGAGGTCTCCACGCAGCCTTCTCTTCTCCACGCTGAACAGCCCCAACTTGCTCAGCCTATCTTCATACGGGAGGTGCTCCAGTCCCCTGATCATCCTCATGGCCCTCCTCTGGACTTGCTCCAACAGTTCCATGTCCTTTTTATGTTGAGGACACCAGAACTGTACCCAGTACTCCAAGTGACGTCTAACGAGAGCAGAATGGAGGGGCAGGATCACCTCGTTTGACCTGCTGGTCATGCTCCTCTTGATGCAGCCCAGGATATACAGTTGGCTTTCTGGACTGCGAGTGTACACTGAAGCTGGCTCGTTAAGTTTCTTATCGACCATTGCCCCCAGCTCGTTCTCAGCGGGGCTGCCCTGAATCTCTTCTCTGCCCAATCTGTAGCTGTGCCTGGAATTTCTCCGACCCAGGTGTAGGACCTTGCAATGGATTTCATCAGGTCCCATGGACTTGTGCATGGTCAGGTTCTTAAGATGGTCTCGAACCAGATCCTATCCTACATTGGGCCTAAGGTCTTCATTCTCACAGTCCCTGCATCTGCCTTCCAAGTCTTGGGTGGTGTGGTCAGAGCATTTGCCAGTGAAGACTGAGGCAAAGAAGTCATTAATAGTCTCAGCCTTCTCCAAATCCAGGGTAGCCAGTTCTGCTGATAGCTTCCAGAGAGGACCCATATTGTTCCTAGTCTGTCTTTCATTTGCAATGTACTTATAGAATCCCTTCCCTTTGTCCTTAACATCCCTAGCCAAGTTTAATTCTAACTGGGCCTTAGATTTCCTATCCTGCTCCCTAGCTTCCCAGACAACATCCCTGTATTCTTCCCAAGCCACCTGTCCTTGCTTCCACCTTTTGTAAACCTCTTTTTTCCCTCTAAGTTTCCTCAGCACCTCCTTATCCATCCAAGGTCGTCTCCTGGCCCTCCTGCTGCACTTCCTTCTAGTCAGGACACAACACTCCTGAGCTTGTAGCAGGTGATCCTTGAATATCAACCAGCAT
Organism: Psittacula echo; assembly: GCF_963264785.1. Classification (NCBI taxonomy): domain Eukaryota; kingdom Metazoa; phylum Chordata; class Aves; order Psittaciformes; family Psittacidae; genus Psittacula; species Psittacula echo. The sequence goes on along the minus strand of NC_137742.1, from coordinate 75,073,480 downwards.
TCTTAGGTCCCCCTGACCCCTAGGGCTATATCCCATGGAACCTTACTAAGCAGGTTCCTGAAGAGGCCAAAGTCTGCTCTCTTGAAGTCCAGGGCAGTGAGCTTGCTGCATGCTCTTCTCACTGTCCTAAGGATCTCGAATTCGACCATCTCATGATCGCTACAACCAAGGCTGCCCTGGAGTTTCACATTCCCAGCCAGCCCTCCCTGTTGCTGAGCACGAGGTCAAGCATGGCACCTCTCCTTGTAGGCTCCTCTATCACTTGTAGAAGGAAGTTGCCTTCCACACAATTGAGGAACCTCTTGGATTGATTGTGCTGGGCCGTACCATTCCTTCAACAGATGTCAGGGTGGTTGAAGTCTCCCATGAGAACAAGGGCCTGTGAGCATGAGGCTGTTCCTATCTGTCTATAGAGCATTTCATCCACAGATTCCTCTTGGTCAGGCGGTCTGTAACAGATCCCCACAGTAATGTCCCCCATTGCTGCTTTCCCTTTAACCCTGACCCACAAATTGTTAATTGATCACCTGCCCCCAGACACAGTTCCATACTCTCCAGCCTATCCGTAACAAAAATAGCAACTGGTCAAGCATGATCTGCCCTTAGTGAAGCCATGTTGGCTGTCACCAACCACCTCCTTGTTTTTCATGTGCCTTAGCATGCCTTCCAGGAGAATCTGCTCCAAGAGTTTGCCAGGCACAGAGGTGAGACTGACTGGTCTGTAATTCCCTAGGTCATTCATTTTCCCCTTCTTGAAAATGGGGGTTATGTTTCATGTTTTCCAGTTGTTGAGAACTTCACCTGACTGCCATGATTTTTCAAATATGATGGACGGTGGCTTCACAACTTCATTCGCCAGCTCCTTCAGGACCCACAGATGGATTTCATAAGGTCCCATGGACTTGTGCACATTCAAGTTCTTAAGACGATCTCGAACCTGATCCTCCCATACATACAGTGAGCCTAAGGTCTTCATTCTCACAGTCCCTGCATCTGCCTTCCAGATATAAGAGCTATAGTGAAAGTACAGGAGTGGAATTCAGGACAGTTAGTTTGTTTATTTTTGATGGGAATTCTGCACACAAGACAGATCAAAAGGCTTTTTGGCAACCAACTTCCTCTGTATCACCATGCTTGAGTCTGGCAGAGCAATTCATAAAGCCTCTCATTTAACTTTTCAGGGCCCTGAAAGGCTGCATCCCAATGCCAGTATATTCACTAGTAAACATTCACAGCATTCTCAGAACTGCTGCCTTCCCTCATATCCTTAGCCTCCCCTCTCACTTGTAAGGTCTTCTGGTCTTGACACTGATATATGTCTACGTCTAACTTCCTTAGATGGCTGTTGCTGTGCTTTGAAGATACTTTTTCTAGGCCGAATTTCTATGAATGGAAAAGCATTTTCTATAAACCACAACCAAATCAAACCTCACTGAACCAAGAGACAGACAATTGCTTCCAATACATAATGGTGTAGGTATCCTTCTGATCACCACTCTCTGCTCTCAACCTCATTCCTAGGACTCACCTTTACAAGGAGTGGAAAAAAACATGGCATTCAGGTCTGCAGATCCCACTTACCAATAAAACCTGTGAATTTTAACCACCACTTGCTGCTTTAGATCTCTTCAGGTCTTCAGGTTTTTTATAATATATTTCTTATGCTTGCAAAGGGAAAAATCACTTCCTTTGAAAGAGGTAAGTTTAATCATAGTTTGAGACATTTTCAACACATACAACCTGTTATATGGAATGTTCAGCAAAGGGTCCAGTACATGTGGGGACCGTGATCTCCTGTAATGCCATGTCTGCAGTGCAAACAATGAAAAAGAAGCACAGAAATCCCATTATTCTTACAGATGACCTATTCCAGCATGGGGGATGGGGGCACAGCTCCTCACTTCTTGTCTCTACCTCTGTTTCTCCTGTGTGCCATTAGCTGCCTTTCTACTGGAGCTGAAGAGGCTGGAAAGAACAGACACGTTAATCCAAGTTCTGGTCCCTCCTCAAGTCGGGTACAGCTAAAGAGAATCAAGATTACAGCCTTACCACATAACTGAACACAATACAGCTGCTCTAGTAGAAAACTGCGCTGTTAAAAGTGACAAAGAAAGGACAGATGGGGAAAACAGAAAGAAACAGACATCAGGGAATAATGTAATCACTGGCAGGTTTGTGTATTTTTCAGGAACTAAGACATTTTGTGGTTTGTTCTTCTGTTAGCCTGCCTTATTCCTTCACCATTCTTAAGCAACCTTAACCTTTCTCCATGTACTGACAGCCTTTACGTCCTTGTACAAATAACAGCCGGAGCATCTGATATCCAATTTTCTTGTCTGAAATCTAAAAACGATGCAGAGCTCCTTCACATTAATTCAGCTAGGAACTATCTTAGTATTTGCTTTGCCCTGAAAAGAAATCTCTGCATTTTAATTAAAACATCAGACTTTAAAGGCCAAAAGGGATATTTATAGCCTTCTAGTCTGATGATCTATGTAATAAAGACAAAATCTCACTAGGCAGCTCATGCATCAAACATACAGGATCAAGATGAGACAGAGACCCTCCCTAATCAATCCTAACATCAAAAGTAATGAAAAACCGACCTGAGCCCATGTTTAATTATTCTGGATATTAAATTACCCTCACTAGTAAAAATGCACAGCTTCAGTTTAAATAACGAGTAAATGGGTAAATAATGAAATTATATAATGGGCCTGTTTTGAAGCCTGCATGCATACAGTGTCTATGTAAGAGTGGAGCTGGGTTTCTCACTAAACACCACACATACTACAAAAAAAAAAAAAAAAAAAAAAGGGTATACTTACCCCAAATCATGCCCAATAAATGATTTTTACACAGCAAGTAATTTTAAAGTATTTACTTCTAGAAAGCAGATTAATTGGCTGGCTTCCTTATTGTATTCTGAAGATAGTTGAACAAAGGTTTTGTCATTTTTAAAGCTCTTTACAGACAGTAACTAATCTTCAAACTCCTCTACAAGGTAACAATTATGGTGCCTATTTTAGACACAAGGATATGTGTGAAGATACCCAAATATAGATCTGCTGTAAATGAGTTCAACTCAAGATTGCTATAAACAGAGCTTCTCTTCATGAAGTGAGCCAACATATAATAGGAAGAATAAGAAGTCAGCACATCCTAGACCTTGTTACATCTCTGTTATATATAGTAACTTCTATCTATAAACAGTTTCAAGGGAAAAAAAAAAAAAAAACAAACAAAACCAAACCCCTACAACAAAACAAAAAAACACACTCATAATTTCAAGCAACTGCAGTATTCTGTGAGATGAGGACAAGACTTCTACAGTCACCCACCAGCAACACAGATTACAGGGTTCTGATGTAAAATAAAAGACCACTGAAAAGAGCCACATGCAATGTTTCCAAAACTGCATACCAAACCTGAATGATTCCATGACAAGGAAAAATGTCTTTTTGGTGCCACCATGCTCACTGACAACCTTTCTCTGTGGCTAACTAGCCCTAGAGGTCAGATCCTCAGCATTATCTAGTGAAAAACTTAGGAAGAAAAGTGACAGAATCTAGTTTTAAGCAACAGAATGTTATTCCAACACCAGAATAATGTTCTGCCTGGACTTTCGCCTTCTATTTACTCATATTTTAACAAAAGGAGAGCTACCTGTACCACATTCAGGAGGCCAAGTAATGGCATTCAAGAAGTCCATGAACACCACAGAGCTAAAAAAAAATGCTTCTCTAACCATGGCTCACAAAGAAATAAGTTCTTCATTAAACTTATATTTCCCAACCTTGCTCCTAAAGACTGTAAGTAGAAAAGTTGTGCTTTCTCATTTGGAGGGGACTATAACTAAGCCTATTAGGACATTCAAGACCACCAGGCAATTGTTTGGACTGCTCCGTCTCAAAATCACCTGAGTATACTCAGACACATAAAGATCCAGTATATTGTGTCCTGTCATCTCCTACCTACTAAGAAAGGTTGGGATCAAATTTCTGTGACATTTCTATATGCATTCTTGTAACTGCTATCCTTCAAGTTTTCATCAATATAAAAAAAAAAAAAAAAAGAAAGAAAAACAAAAAAATGCAATGCACCTAATCTTGGCCAAGCAACAATTAATATGATTCAGTCTGTAAGACAATCCTTCCTTTATCATGAGGAACATAATTTCAAGTTTCAACTATCCCTAGTTTTATACACAGATTCCCCGAACTTTCCTTAACTGTTGAATCTGTTTAGACATGCTATACTAGAAAACCAAAAATAACCCAATCAACTAACCCACCTTGCATATACAAGTGAAAACTTCACTTTTTTATGAAGGGTGAGAACTGAATTGTACTATACAAGTGGTGAGCCTAAAATTGGTTGTTAAAATTTGGCTGGAGACTGTTGAAATGTATTCACAGCTTGCATAAAATAATTTTTAGCTTTTAAAACCAATAGCTTTAGAGATGACATCCACCTTTTATAATATTTACTGTCACAGACCTACTTAAGCATATATTCAGTTTTCAACAATTTACCCAACTGCAACTATTTTACATGTTTTCTTTTCAGGTTTTTACTAATATCTCTCAAATCATGTTAGCTGTGATACATTCAATAGCTTGCTAGTAACAAAGATTTTGCAGTTTATGCAACATGAAGTACTTTAAACACTCAGAAATAATACCCAATTCATCACCCAAATGAGTGTCACGCATACAGCTACAGACATGTTGAAGTTTCCTTTTTAAGTAATTCAATCACTACTCATATTCTCTGATAACAGGATAGAAACATTCAACGTCTTTTAGAGAATGCCTGGCTTTTGGTTCCCCTAAAAACTGGTTGTGAATACTCTGGTTTAAATTACACGTGTCATTCCACCACTATTTATAGACAGCAAGGTTTGTACAAAGAGAGCAATGCGAAATTACTTATGTAGTTTACGCAATCTATTTCTTACTCTTTAAACTGTACTGGCAGGTGGGGAACTCACATTTCTATTTACACATAGCCACAGAGTTTGCTGTGCTACTCTTAACATCCTACCCATTCAAAAACAAGAACACCTTAATCGAACTTCTGACTGTGAGAGGTGAAATGAGCTTAACACAAATACATCAAAAGAAGCTACAGAACTACCTTCAGAAATCCATTTACTGATAATACCTTTATATCAACTCTTTTTCCCCTGGAGTGACGAGAGTTCTGGATGCCAAGAAAATAGCAGTGACCTTTTTTTTTGGCACCGTGTGTTTACCAAAGGATAGGAAAGTTGAAGAACTTATTTATTCATGCTAGGCATGAATTCCTTTCCTGCATTGGTTAACACCGTCCTTTGGAAGCACCTTTCTGATAATTGAGACCTTTCCAGATGTTCCACAACTCCTGGATCTCATGATCATCTTAACAGTGTCACCACTAGCTCTTCTGAGATAATACTCTGTTTTGTTACTGAGGGTATAGAAAGACAATGAGCTACAGGAGAAGGTCCAGTGGAGGGCCACAAGCATGATCAGGGGTCTGGAGCCTCTCTCTTATGAGAGATTGTGGGAGCTGGACTTGTTTAGTCTAGAGAAGAGAAGATTGGGAGGGGATCTCATTAATGCATATAAACATCTCAAAGGCAGGTGCCAGGAGAATGGGGCCACACTCTTTTCAGTGGCGCCCAGCAACAGAATGAGGAGCAATGGCCGTAAACTAAAACACAAGTTTCACCTCCACATGAGTTGGACCTTCTTTACATTGAGGGTGGCAGAGCCCAGAGGGGTTGTGGAGTCTCCCTCTTTGGAGTCATTCAAAACCAGCCTGGAGAAGTTCCTGTGTGACCTGCTGTAGGTGGCCCTGCCTTGGCAGGGGAGTTGGACTGGATGATCTCCAAGCACCCCTTCCAACACTAATGATTCTGTGATTCTCTAATTCTGTAAGGTGCATGCAGTGTGGTTTCACTCTCTAAACAATGCAGTTTGTTAGGGCATTTTGTATTACACACATTTAAATTAATACCACTTTCTGAAATACTTTATGAAGCAAGTCAACGATTACCAGTTGGTGTGGTTTAAGTTGCAAAGGGCAAAGCAGAACTCTTTCAGAGTCATAGGTGTTGCTTAGGCTCAGTGACCACAGCCATCTCACCCCAGTCCAGGCACTTTTCTATCAGGCTATCCTGCACACACTCTGGGTGTGTGACCAGTAAAGCCTGATCCTGCTCTCCACAGATGTACAATTGAGAATTTCAAAGCATATACAAGGAGCAGGTGACAGTGAGAAGTGAGTGCAATTCTAAGCTGACATCGTCATTTTGGAGAAAACAGAGTCACAAAAAGGTTGAGGAAGAGAGGGCAGAAAAGTACAGGAATAGCTTTCAGTCTCCCAGAAAAGAATAAATTGTATGCAGAACAATGGGATTTTCTGTTCGTTTTCCACAAAGAGAGTATTTTATGTTCTTCCTTCTTATGCAGCCTCAAATTTTGCTTCCTATGTCAAATAGCATTCCCAGCAGCAATACTGAATATTCAGCTAATTTGAATAAACAGAGATTTTTAGCTCCTGAGGGAGATCATCTTTGTACAGGAAAACCTTCCCATGATGGTACAGTTGTTCCACAATAAACCCTATGAAGCCTTGGCTTGAGAAGTGCAAACCAGCATCCTGATCTTTACTTTGCAGCAGCCTAACAGTCAAAGGTCATTGACTTCTTGCCCATTAGACAGAAATGCGCAGTTCCATAGGTCTTGAACTTGCCATAAAACCAAAAAAAAATTTCCTTTTAAGTAAATCTCTACTTCTCACTATGTTTGTTTCACAATGCTTCTCATAACAAATTGCTGAAAAATATAGGATGGCAATAAAGCAGACCAACAAATCAGGTTCAGCTTGAATACAAACAGAATCATCTCAAAGGATGTTATTGCACTTTCTTTCAGTGCTGCCAATATCAAATTTCAGAAGTTAAGATCTCAGCTATTCTACTGGTGTTTCTCAAAATTATATTCATGATTCACATTTCCTATGTAATGTAATTGTAAAGCTCAAATAATTAAATATCCACACAGCAAGTGCTGAAATGCAATTTGCTCTACGTATCTTTCTTTTTTCATTTGCATGTCTAATTTTTAATTGAAATTCTTTTTCCTCTCAAACAAAATATAAGTTGCCTCATTTTCTTTTAAATTTTACCAATATTTTAACTAAAGATAAACACAGATAGAAACCACCACACCTTTTAGCCATCAGTTTCAACCAAAACATCTGATAAGCAGTGTATCACTGATAGCTTCATCTAAATACAAACAGGTTTTTTGTCTTAACTCACTGGAATGTACTGTGGGAAGACTATGCCAGAAATTCCATTTTTCTTCTCACAATTCCCTCATATTTGTAGATTTGTAGCCCACGTGCAGATTACTCTTTTCAAAGGCACAGAAACATACAACAGTGTGTAAGGATTGAAAAGTTATCCAGTTTTTCCACTGATAACAAAATAAAGAGACATTCCCTGTATTAAGGATACTATAAAAGAATATAATTTTCTTCATTAACCGGTATACAATGCATAATGTCAAATTACAATAGGAAATCAGCTACAGCTTTCAGGTCAGTTAAAAGCCTCGCTCACTTTCTCACTCAGAACACATTTTTTTCTGCAGCAGCTGACAAAATATTCCTGAAGTCAATTTTCTTTTTAAATAATATTTCTAGTAAGATGAAAAATACTGTTCACAACTTCTGTTTTGATATAGACCATAGTTGGGCAAGGGAGGTGTAGGGGGTAGTAACATGGAAAAAATCCATCTTTCTACCCTACAGGAAATTCTAACATTTTATCATATTAAGACTTACTTAGAAACATGAAATCAAATTAAAACAAAAGCTTTTAGCACTTTGTGTTGAGTCAACTGACTGTGATGTATCAACCAAAACCCACTTTGTCTGAAGCCTGTTTGTTGTTGTTTAAGCCTTGCCAGTAACTCAGAACCATGCAGCCGCTTGCTCACTCCCCCTGCCTTTTTTCTCCCCATGCTCCTGGAGGGATGGGGAGGAGAATCGAAAGAATGCAAATCCCATGGGTTGAGATAAGAACAGTCCAGTAACTAAGGTATAACACAAAACCACTACTGCTGCCACCAATAATAATAATGATAAGGGAAATAACAAGGAGAGAGAATACAATTGCTCACAACCCACCAAGCGATACCCACCTCGACGCGAGCAGCAGTCTGGGCCTTCTGAGTAACTACCCCCAGTTTATATACTGGGCATGATGTGCTGTGGTATGGAATACCCCTTTGGCTAGTTTGGGTCAGGCGTCCTGTCTCTGCTTCCTCCAGGCTGCCCATGCCCCTCCTTACTGGCAGAGCATGAGACTGAAAAAGTCCATGATTGGAGTAAACTTTACTTAGCAACAACTAAAAACATCAGTGTTATCAGCACTGTTCCCAGGCTGAAAGTCAAAGACACAGCACTGCACCAGCTACTAAAAAGCAGAAAAATGACTGCTACTGCTGAACCCAGGACACTGTCCCACATTAACCTATACATGCCTGAAGGGAACTGTAATGCAGCTCATGCCCTGTACAGGTGTAATACTCATCCAAGTTTTGTTTCCAGAGTGGGTCTGTGGTCATATGGCTTTCAGGACACATGGCTCTCAGATGCAGTGGAAGCAATAAATTGCAGATTCACAGACTGGTTTGGGTTGGAAGGGACCTTAAAGCTCATCCAGTTCCAGCCCCTTGCAACAGGCAGGGACACCTTCCTGTAGACCAGGTTGCTCCTAAGAAGGAGCAAGTGCCTTCACATGCCATAAAAATCCATCTCAGGTATTCTCTTCAGAAGTGAGCCTTGCTGATTAGAAGCCTCAGGCTGAGAAGTGAATTGACACTTGGTTAAAGTGGAAGACAGGTTTCACCAAAGATAAGCAAACATTACATAAATTCTTAGCTCTCCATCAGCTGGGAGGGAGAGAGATGAAAACCACCAGGGTAAAACTACACTGAAATTGGCAGCACTATATATATATATAGTTCTAGAGAGCATTCTCTTGTAGTACAAAGTCTTACTACAGTACAGATTTTATTTCCAATAGGAACTATAGGTGTTATCATAACATGACTCCTAAGAGCAAGCAGGACAAAAGTTCAAAAGATAGTGAAAGAATTTGTAATAGAAGGTGTGAATATCAGGCTATGCTGGATTTTCTACCTTTTATTAGAAATAATATAATGTTCAGCAAATCTTCACCTAATCACCTAGCTAAACTGAACACTTTGGTATGCTTACAAATGAAGTAGAAGAAATTCTAGGCCTTCTGGAGAAAAGCTTGAAATCACGAATGTAATACAGAAAGAAAAAAGACAGTTAAAAGCCATAGTTTATTGAGCTGTTTGTATCTTAACCTAGGTTTTTTGAACTCATGAAGTTAACACGTGCAGAGTTTAAAGCCGTGATTTATCCTATATATTTATCGTAATGAGCCTTTTGTGTTATTTTCGTTAAAATAAGTGAAAATATGTGAGAATGTACTGCGAAGATTGAGGAGTCAATATATAAAAGTGATAGGCACCACACGAGACTTGTTTGGGTCACCACAGCACTATATACTGACTATATTGTTTAATGCTACTCAGTTCAAAGCCAAATATTTCACTGTGGTCAGCAGATAATCTCATTCACAAAATCAAACCAGACAAAACTATGTATTCAATCACATGGTTGGGGGGGAAACACAGTAAATTGAATGAGGGGTTTTCAGGTCTTATAAAACTACTTTTTCCATACAAAATAATTCTAAAAAAAAGTTTAAGACCATCATACAGAAGCCCTCTCTGTATTCCTATGCTGATTGATTTCATTCTCACACTTCTGATGCCTCCTCTTTAACTTCCGTAAGGAAAAAAATTCTTCGTTCTATTGATTACATAAAAACGGGATACTACTTCTCCTGTAGCAGTGGCAATATTTATGGAGATGGCCATCCTGCTGCCTGGCATGGTGTCAGAAACATAACCTCATTCAGGTTTCTTAAAGAGAAGAAAAAAACCACAAGTCCTTAAGATTGTCATTGCTATAGATAAAACAATGCAAAAGTAGCTGTAGTGCTTTTGATAACTAAAAGCTGGAAGTTTCAAAGTTCACATCTTGAACACAACTGGGGAAACATTTGTATGTATAGAGATGCTTATAGTGCATTCTTGTATACACTGTCTTGTATCATTATAGTTCTGTATTCCCATGTAAAAAGAGATGTGGCATAAGAATCATGTGAATTTACTTGCCTGCTGCAGAAACATGAACGACGTAGCCAGCTGCAGTAAGGGAGAAAACTAAGAAGAGGGAGAATACTGTTAAACAAAATTCTAGTTTCAAAGTGACATTCCCATCAATATTGTCATATACAGACAAATTTCCAACAAGAGTTTTGTGAGGAAGTTCTGCAGAATCCAACCATAGAGAATTGACTGGAACAATACTACCCAAAGCAAGGGAATCAGCTCTGGTTTTGGCAATTACTCTTGTACACATGTTCGAGGGAATGTGACGTTTAATCGTGCCTTAATTCCTCACTGCTTACATACAGACACAACAATCCTCATCAAGATACAGAAGAAGAAGGCTAGTTTGTTTTACAGAGCTGACAGTATGCTGCAATCCACAATCCTCAGCTGAGGATGGAGCAAGAGGGATGGAGCATTTTTCTGCATATGATTGAGTACATAGCTTTTTTCTGGTTTGATTTTGTAAATCAGATTATCTGCTGACCCACAGAGAAGTACAGACCAAGTAACCCAAGTCTTCTGTGAGCCTGGGAACAAGATGCCATAAGCAAATAGCTCCACTGTAAATTGTGACATATGAAAGCTTGCTTCACATCTTTCACCTCAAAGGTATTCAAAATGTAATCAATAAGCACTCAACCCAGTTTAAACTTGATTGACAAGACTCAAGGGATCATTTTTATTCTGCTCCCACTCCTTTTCTTTATAAGAAAACATTGTTGGTTCTATAAAGACAAGGTACAGTTTTCTCTAGGAAACTGCTGACTGAAAACACAGTATGTAACAGTGTAATAAAATAATTTCTGTATAAACAGAATAAAGCATGTGGGCATGGCAGGCAGCCACATGTTGTGGTTATAGGTTTTGCCATCCTGACTAAATTTAGCCATCCATTTATTACCCTATCTGTGACAATGGCCACTTGTTAGTTCTTAAATGATCCAGAGAAAGGGGAAAAAACAAACCAGCGAGAAAATTACCAAAACATGACTCTAAGTGGCTGTCATTAGTGGCTCCTGTCAGTGGCTACTCTGTGGTTGAAATCCAACTTATTTTCCTTCTGCTAGTTCTGAAAGGCAGGCATGTGCTATTGCAAAACACAGTATGTAAATGCTTTACTTGCATCACCAGTGCTGCAAGGAGATGATTCTTTTCTTAAGAGGTACGTACGTAATCTTCTCTTGCAGCACAACTAACCATGTTTACTTCTCGATCATTAAAAAGGTTATGTTTTTCTATTGAAAAAGGAGCTTGATTTGTTGAACAAATCTTACCACTAAAAACAGCGTCACAGCCCTCTACATTTCCAATGATTTGATTTTAGATGTTTCAAGTTACTACTGAGACTTACCTCTTGTAAATATTTGTATCAGATCATTCCACAACATAGGTACCAACCTATACCACGGCTCCCGCTAAATGATTGTCATTTAGATGTCACGCACCGAAGAGTGATATTTTTTCCTGTTCTGTAGTACACAGCAAAGTCATCACAATGTCATTAAGGTAAAGTAGTTACAGAACAGAGTTCTAACAAAACAAGACAAAGGCAAGTCTGCAATATAACAAGGTGACATATGTCCCACTATAATTTGGGGCTTGAATATGAGAAAACACCATTTCCTGCTGAGAAGGTCAGTAATCCAAACACAGCTATTTACATAGCTAGATAGAGAGTTGGGTTGAAGACTTTCAAACTGCATCTATAAAACACTTACCATACAGTAATACTGGCTCTACTAGAATAATTACAAGTAACAATCTGTTCTCTCTTATGTAGCTGGCTAAATTATGACTGCCAGGCTGAAATTTTATCATTAGTGAAATACATGGCAAAACTTCAACTAAATGCAGAGAACTGGGGTCTTTAGATCCGACCCTGACGTCATTTACACTGAGGTTAAAATTATGCAGTTCCAACTAACATCACCCATTATTTCTTATTAGTCTTCTTACTTCCTGCATTGACTCCCAAATGAGCTTCTAGACACTGAAAATCTATCACATGCCAAAGGTCCTAGCACACAAAATAATTGTTCGCTCTGCTCAACCCCTTCTATGTACAACCTCCACTCAATGTTGCTCTCACCTCAAAGGTTCTAAAATGACTTGCATACAGATTTGAGGAGCAGGCCCAGAGCTAGTGGTTCACATCACATGCTCAAGTGCAAAACTAAAAAGAAACTGTGACAACTTGACATTCATTATTTATTCAGTCTGCAGAAGAGAAAATTCATTATTCGAAAATACTAAAGATTTTATGTATTTCCTCTGGAACAAAAGAAAGCAGAAAACATAAAACAAGCACACAGATCAATAGACACATGTTTTGTAATTATGATGCAATATACACATACCTTAAGGAAAAGAAATTTTGTGTCTTACACTTGCTAGAATCATAGAACCACAGAATCACAGACCAGTTTGGGTTGAAAGAGACCTTGAAGGTCATCCAGTTCCAGCCTCTGCAACGGGCAGGAACACCTTTCACTAGACCAGGTTGCTCCAAGCCCTGTCCAGCCTGGCCTTGAACACTGCGAGGGATGGGAAATGATAGGAAACAATTTTTTCCCCATCCTTGAATAGTAGAGAAAAATAAATACTATCTGCTATATAGCAGTCTCACTCATAAAACAAATCAAAGAAATAAAAAAAAAAAATCAGTATCAATATATGATTTTCATAGACACAAAAAATGCTGGATTTTTTTTAAATATAATAGGGGAATTACATAAGAGTCAACAAATTGCCAGTCAATTTAGTAATTAAATGGCCACACTGGCACAAAGCAAGCATTCATCTAGGTCAGAAATCCGTCTCCAGTACTGGCTAATAGGAGATACATAAACTAGAATATCTGAAGACTGTGAGTTTCGGAAATTTCATGCCCACTGGGACGCACAACTGGGCTCACCGTACACACGAAGTCATAAGGCAGTCAAGGATGGTGGTCTCAGCAACTTCTGCGATTTCATCTCCTTCTGTCACTTAGGGGACACACTGCTCAACATCTATTTCCCAGACCAACAGGTCCTTTCTAGTCACACAACAGAATAAGGAGTACTTATACCTATGGGCAGTTTGTGGAGCAAGAAGCTGCTGGCATCGTGCTTGGTCTCTCCTAGCCCATTACAACACACACATGCTAAAGCATGGGAGGAATACCAAATACACCAGCTGTGAAGAGGTAGTGTGCACAATTAAGACAGAGCAAACTAACAAACAGCTAAAAATACTTCTGCAGACTCTCATGCCACTGCAGAAGGGCACGCTGTTCCACTCCCAAGTGCAGAACAGCACAGTATGGAAAAAGAACAACTGTCTGTGGGAAATAGGCACAGTCTGTAACACTGGTGTGGCCAAATCTTCTCCTTTGCTGACACAGCCTTGACCCTAAAGGCACAATGAAAAAGAGCTCATTTCAGATTAGCAGCGCATAAAATTCCTATGGCAGGTAACTGAAACAACAACAAAAATAATGTAGTCTGGAGGACGCTACTTAACTTTCAACTAGTATTGGTCCAAATTTCCCAGATTTCTCACTATTTCCCTGAAAACATGCTTTCTGCTCATGCATTTAGGTACACATGAATGATGACCTCAGGCTTTGGGCTCAAGTTACTAAAATTATGTTATATCATGTGTCAGACTAGTAATGATTGCTGTAAAGACATAGCATTGAAGCTAATGAACTATTTTTGACACAGGATCACCATCACTTCAGTGTTTGTTTGCACACATAGGACTGTTTTCAGAACTGCAGTTCTGAAAGAAGATTTTTCCAATCAATTATGTAATTCAGATACATTGCATAAAATTGACATATGTTAGTTTTACAATTTTTTTCCACACCATTACTTAAACATCAAAAAATAGTTTTCTAACAAAAGGAGGCATAATTTTTTAAGGTAAATACATTCTTCTGTGCGTGTATAAGATACATTTAATCTTTCTTTTTAAAAAAAAAAAAAAACAGAGAAAACTACATGCTATCAGCTCTTCTATTTAGCAGCAAAATTTTTATTTTGTGCTTTAAGAAATTTTCACAGTGGACTTCTTCCAAATTTTCTTATATACTTATATACTTCCATATGGAGACAGGCTGAGAAAGTTGGGGCTGTTCAGCCTGGAGAAGAGAAGGCTGCGTGAAGACCTCATAGCAGCCTTCCAGTATCTGAAGGGGGCCTACAAGGATGCTGGGGAGGGACTCTTCATCAGGGACTGTAGTGACAGGACAAGGGGTACCGGGTTAAAACTTAAACAGGGGAAGTTTAGATTGGATATAAGGAAGAAGTTGTTTACTGTGAGGGTGGTGAGGCACTGGAATGGGTTGCCCAAGTTAGTTGTGAATCCTCCATCCTTGATGGTGTTCAAGGCCAGGTTGGATGAGGCCTTGGGTGACATGGTTTAGTGTGGGGTGTCCCTGCCCATGGCAGGGAAGTTGGAACTAGATGATCTTAAGGTCCTTTCCAACCCTAACTATTCTATGATTCTATGATTCTATGAATATAAAATACTCAGAATATCCATCTATAATAAAAGTAAATAAGGATATATCAACACTGACCAAATGCCTACACAGTCACACAAAATCTAGTAATGCTATGACGTAGACTATTACCTGAACTGGAATTACCTTAAGAGCATTTGATACACTAAACTTTAGTCATAAGCATGACAGAAATTTAGATGCAAGTTATGTTAGTGACAAGCATATCTATAGTAAAAAAAATAACTACATTTTAATTACACTACAGCATATTTTCTTAACGTCTAGGTCACACCTTCTCTTAAAAAAAAAGAAACACAAAAATAAAACAAACAAAAAAATCAAAAAACAAACATAGCATCTTATGCCCAAAACAAGCAAAGCTTTCTTTACAGAGTAAATTATTCAAGGTAACATAGAACAAGACTGTCTCTGAATACCTACAGGAAGGTTTGACAGTATCTACCAACAAAGTGTTATAACTGCCGTTGAAATTCAATGTAAATAAATAGAAAAATAAGTATATGGTGAAAGACAATCTGTACACGCACAATAATAAGCCCTGAGCAGACTACACACTGATCAGGCTTTTGGGCTGTAATGGAAAACCTCAGGTCTGTGACTTGGTACTGATCAGAATGATATTCTGAGAACAGCATGGGAGCAAAAAAAAAATGGCCCTATGCCATAATGTATATAAATGATAAAAAGCATTTTCAATGCTAGGTACATCCTGGCTTGATCTCAGTAAAGGAGCAGTGCAGTTGATTTGCTGGAGTGAAGGGATAGGATCCAGAGGGACCCTGACAGGATGGAGGAGTGGGCCCATATAAGCTTCGTGAAGTTCAACAACACCAAGTGAACTAGGGCACTAGACCTGGGTCAGGGCAGTCTCCAATATCAATAGAGACTGGGGGATGAAGGGATGGAGAACAGCCCTGAGGAGAGGACTTGGGGGTTTTGGTTGAAGAGAAGCTCCCCATGACCCACAGTGTGCTCTTAAGCCCAGAATCCATCCTTGTACTGGGCTGCATCCCCAGAGCATGAGCAGCAGGCCAAGGCAGGGGATTCTCCCCCTCTACTGCACCCTGGGGAGATTCCCCTGCAGTCCTGCATCCAGCTCTGGGGCAACAACACAAGATGGACATGGAGCTGTTGGAGCAAGTCCAGAGGAGGCCACGGAGATGCTGTGAGGGCTGGAGCAGCTCTGCTCTGGAGACAGGCTGAGAGAGCTGGGCTTGTTTAGCCTGGAGAAGAGAAGGCTCCAAGGAGACCTTAGAGCAGCTTACAGTGCCTAAAGGGGGATAACAAGAAATCTGGAGAGGAGCTTTCGACAAAGGCCTTTTGTAGAGACAGGACAAGGGGCAATGGTTTTCAACCAGGAATAGGTAGATTAGGTTGGACGTAAGGAAGACAATGAAAGGGGAAAAGATGAGAGATTCTATTATGAGAAACATATCCAGACGAGTCAGTGGAAAGGCCCTTCAAATCATCTTTCAGGTTGAGAATGGTGCCTACAGGCGGAGGACACTTGTTATGGGAAGCAGAGGAGAGCATTTTGGGATTGTATAAGACTTCTTATGGAATGACTACAACAGGAACCAAAGGCAGGGAAAGGGATAAGTAAGAGTGGGAAAATATAGGAACAAGTTGACAGAAGAGGCCAGTCTTCCCCATACATCTGCCTGTCCATGCCCTTTAAAAAGGTCCTCAAAACAGTGTTTCCTGTTTTCACTTTAAACTCCATTTCTAACTCTTTTCCTGGATGAGGTGACTGTATTTGTGTGCATGTGTGTGTTACGGAGTTCTAAGCACCATCAACTGGCTGATGCACCACAGGTCACAGGGGCCCATGTACCTGTGGTGCCAGTAACTGTACTGAATGTGACTGCTAGTGAAAATCAAGCCACACCAGCCAGTGAGCAGGACAAGTCACCTTGCAGCCAGCTATCAGGACAGAACTAAGTCTGGGCTGCATAGGTGAGACTCTGTGACTGAGACAACTGGACAAGTTAAGACACTGAAGCAACTAGAAGGTCCAGGCCAGCTCCTGGTGGGGCCATGAAGTCTGGGGTCTGTGGAGAGACCCCACTGGACGTGACTGTGTTCCTGTACATGAAGAGGATAGAGGATCTAGGAGACAGCCACTGGATGAACAGTGTCTAGGCCATTTTCTGGAGGGTCCCACATTGTAAAGCTGTGTAATTCCCGCTAACAGACCTCCATCTTGATCAGCCAGAGTGGTAAACAGGATTAGGACTGTTTGTTCTGGCATAAGTGCTGTTTGTGTTGATCTGTGTGTACTGAACACCCGGGTTTTGTTCATACACTCCTACATGAGGTTGTGTGCCTTGATGATGCTTGGACACGGCAGTGTGAAGCTGCAGGAGATTCATGAGCCTTGAAGAGTACAACATTAAGGTGTAGATTAAAAATCAAAAGGTATTTCTGTATGGTAACGTGTAGTGAGCCCTCAAACTACCTGCAACAGCCACTGGAAACTTTAGAAGTAAGTATGCAGGGATTCAAAAAGGCATTTGGCAGAGTCTGAGAAGAAAAATAGCTATTAACTACAAAGGCATGAACTTCAGCTCAGGGTATCAGAACTGCAAGTTGCTAGAAGCCAACACAGCATTTGTGGAAAACATCATGCCCTGTTACGATGCACATAATCAGCGATCAGCTGTCTAAGAGAGAGTGGACATTGGGCTCAATGAACTTTTGATATAGTGGTCAAGCTTACATTGAATCACAGAATCACAGACTGATTTGGGTTGAAAAGGACATAAAGGCTCATCCAGTTCCAACACCTGCCATGGGCAGGGACACCTTCCACTAGACCAGATTGCTCCAAGCCCTGTCCAGCTTGGCCTTGAACACTTCTCTGTACAATCTGGGATTGATTTACATAATCGATATGGAACTCTTGCTACTGTCACAGGAATGAAACTAGCATTCGGTAAAATTAATTATGTAACAATTATGAATGTCATGTAATTAAATCTGTTTTAGAGCAAAAAGTTGATACTTGAAGTGTGTGCCATCTCTTCAGAAGTTGACTCATGCTCTCAGTTCCAAAACATTTTTTTAAAGGTACTTTATGCACCCTAAAGATAAATGTTCTCATCCACAGAGCTAAACCAAGCACATGGTGTTCTGCTTTGATCAGTGTAAACACAGCCAAGTTGCTTTGCTAGTATTCTTGACCTCACTCATCTTTCAGGCTAGGATGTCAAGATGTAAACATTATCTGATAATAACAAATTGCACCACATGACATCACCACAGAAACATGGCAATCCCTTTCATTTAGTTCAACAAAAAATATTCTAAAATGAAAGGTCTCTAGCTTTATGCAATCTGGTCATTTAAGGGCTCTCAAATAAATTGTAGGTAAGTGCTTGAATGGCCCAGATATCAGCATTACCTGAAGAAAACAGTGAGGCTCAGAAAACTGAGCTAAGAGAACCAGCTGTGTGTCTCCATATGAAGACAAGGATACACCACTAAAATACCAAAATCAAAACGGTACCTCAAAGAATTATTATTTATTTTGAAATGTTTAGCAAGGTAAGAGTGCCACAAGTGTCAGTTATCTAATGTTCTGCAACCATCAGAACATCTCAGGCAAGGAACCAGACACCAGTTTCCAGATCTTAATCTAGGTGTGTGACTAAAAAACCAATTTTAATGCAAGTTTTCATGACATTTTTTCTTTAAAATATATTGGATGATAGTATATACTTAAAGCAATCATATTATTCTTGCTGGCTGTCAACTGATCCTGGAAAACCCAGCTGGCTTGCTAGCAGTGTGGCTAATCATAAAGGAGATGTGCAAGCATTATTTTTAAAACACGGCCTGTGTAGAGATAGAAAAGTTACATGTTAATTTAAAAAACACTGCACAACTTTAAGTGTGATGAGTACCAAGCACAGTAAGTAAGAATTACTACTACCGCATCTGGAAGTTCCTGATGATAGGAGTTATAGAGACAAAAGTTCATAAAAGACATTTAATAAAGTACATTTCAAGATTGCAAGAAGTCTTTCTAGGTGATGAGAGAATGTTTAGGGAGTTTACTTGGAAAAATAACATCAGAATTTTACAAAACTTAGGGGATTACTGCCATGCTCTAAATATTTATATATTTAGTATTTAATAGCACTAAATGTCCTAAATTTCATGTAATATTTAATAACATGTAGAATAAGATATTTTTAAAACACTTCAAGAGACCAGAACCCAGCTCCAGAAACAACTTAAAGCAAGTATTGGCAAGTGTTTCCAAAAATCAAGTTGCTGTTCAACCAGCACACAAGAACAATTATTTCATCAGCAGTTTTTAAAACACATGTTTCAACTGCTGAATTTAAGGAGGTCCTCAGAGCAGTTTTAAGTAACAACATCAACAACAAAGAAAAAGTGCATCTCCCCATGTTTCTAAGTTCATGTTGCGTATTTTATTCTACTGATCACAAGGACTTTTTTAGTGTACTCTGTGTTTATTATGCTAACAGGTGCCAACACCCTCTTTTAATCCAATCTGGAATGTCTGCTGTATCTTACTGTGCCTTCCCATGTCTATGTATGGTAAGCTAAGCATGCCTAGCTCTAAGACGCCTACAGTCATACAGCTTTTGCTCTTCTACGTACAAGCAGTATCTTCTTATTTAGCTTCTCTGAGTATTTAACAGAAGGCACTGCAATCGAATCAGGTTTTCTGTGTACCCAAATGGCTCCTACAGGTTTAAATTCATCAATAAACATATCTGATAAATAAATTTGATATTATTATTTAACAGGAAATGGTGTTTGCTAAGGGTTCTTAGGTATTTCAGATGACATATGTATAAACAATATTGTCCCCACACACCCCACCCAGGAAACAGTAATGAACAGAATGATAGCATCAAAGAAGCACAGGGGTAGCAAGGTTCTGATCCACACATGAACCTATTCATCACAGAACAGTTCATAATAATGCACCTTTTTCTCAATTACTTGGAGCTTTAGAAACAGCTATCTGCATAATAAGAACTTGCAGTTACTCTTGCCCATCAAAGAGCAGTTTATTAAGGCAGTGAGAGATCAAAGACTTCCAGTACGGCGACCTGAGGAGGAAAGGAGCAGACAAGGAAAAAGAAAATTAATTGAGACTTTTTAGCGCCAGTCTTGATTTTCTGGTAGAAAGGGGTTTTAGTCTCCTGACAGCTAGAACCATAAAAATTTGTTCTATGAGAAAGTTTTTGTTCAACATAAACACTCTCAACAGATATGACTACCCTCAGTGACAAAATGGGTTTTAAGCATCTCACCACACTAATTACTCCTTTTTAAGTCCTTAAGTTTTAAGAAGCACCCAAGAAACAATACTATGTCATACTCTGTTGTGCCACATTGTAATCCAAAGTTAAAAACAAGAGATGGTGCCAACAATTCTAGGCTAAAACTTTCCATATTTTTACCTTGATAGCCTTGTGTTTTTCTCCAATAGTTCATGGAAAGCTGCTGGTGTTTTAAGCTGATTTTACCATATCCCAAATAACAACTAAAAATTAACATACACTGACATTCTTATGACATGAGTAACTTATAATAAAAGCTGCAGGTTATATATACAATGCATGCAGAACTGTATTGTTAGTGATATGCGCATTACTCAGTGATAATTAAATAATCTGCTGTAGCTACATTCAGGGTTTTTTTAAAGAGTAAGAGGGCAGATTGATTTTCATAAGAAGTTTTAATCAAACAAGTCAATTACATTTGAATACACTTCTTTGGAAGCTCCCAAAATGCCCTTTCAAATATGTTTTCTATTAATTGTCCACATTTCCCACTGCACCCCACCCCACTCATATCCTTCCTGACCTGGGTGACCTAAAAATAACCTTGAATCTAGAAAGAACATCAGGAAATATAAATGGACATGGCAGATGATCAACCCTTAGTAAAAGGTACACAGTACTAAAGCAGATCAGGCACCTAGTCCCACTTGATATGTTTAGAAGAGTCTAAACTCTGAAGTCAGTTTAAAGAATCCACTCCAATGAAATTATATCAGATATACACATAGTGAAGGAGAGACTCTTATTTCTACGGTTTTAATGTAAGAATCGCCGACTCATGCATTTTTATAAAAGGAAGTGGAGTGGGAACAAACCCTTACAATGTTTATCTTTGCTTGAGGGTGTTCCAGTTTCATACATCATGCAGCTTCACTACTTCATAGGTATTCCCCAAATATATTCCAGGAGGTGAAGATTTAAAGTAAAATAAAAAGCTACATGAATAAACAGTACAGACACAGGGAAACTCGGGAAAAAAAAAAAAAAGAGTATCAAAGTAATGCGCACTAGAGCAAATACTAGACCTTTTGGCAGTTTCCTGAATTCACGAAAGCTTAACAACCACTTTCCCCTCTTTCCTTCTGTCTCTATAATAAATACAGCCTAAAGAAGATCCAAAGTTATGTTACATTTCCCAGGGTAGCAAAACTAAGTATTTTGTAAATATTATTACTGCTTAGCACAAGGAGAAAAGAGAAGCAGAAAACTGCTGAATTATGGATATATTCCAAGTACCTCAAGAGAAGGAAAAAAGGCTTCAGCTTTAGTTAACAAGTTATATCACATTCTGCTCATTAGCGCAAGAAGTTTAAAGTTTATTCTAGTTGCAGAATTTTTTCCTGCTACAATTTAAACCTTTGCCAAACCAGAAAGATTACTTCAAATTTAAATCAGATGGGAACTGATTAAAAATAAAACAACTCTTCTCCCCCAGAAAAACAGAATAACTGAAGCAGAAAATACATGTCACGTACATTGCAGTAACATATGCAAAAAAAAGCACATCACAAGCACAAAAAGCCAGAAAGGATTTTTATCTTTTTACTTTTCAGAAAACTCTTAGAAATTCTGAATTCAGATTTTTATTATGGTTCTCAGTAAACCATCAGCTAAGATGCTGAGCCAACAATAAATTTCTTCCAGAGAAAGAAAGTAAGAATGATACCTGTATAGCAACTCAAAACAGCGACCTTACATATATAGTTCTTTTAACCCATAATTTTACTTCCTGACAACAAGTAGAGAGGAAAATGTAAGAAAGTGGAAGCCTTTCCTGGGTGAAGGTTTGACATCACTTTTTACTTGTGTTCTGGGCCTGATCATTCAGTCAGTTTTCAGTGCACACCACTGTTCACTTATCTAACCCATACTTCGTCTGCTGTCTACAATGCTGAAGTTATGGGAGACAGTATCAAAGACTTTACTGAAGTCAAAGTAAACAACTTCCACTGCTTTCCTCTTGTCCACCAAGCCAACCACCTCATTTTGGAAGGCTGAAAGGCTGGTCAGGTATGATTTCCCCTTTGTAAATCCATGCTGACCACTCCCAATCACCTTCTTGAACTCAACTGTGTGGAAATGCTTTCCAGGAGGGTTTTCTTCATCACCTTCCCAGAGACTATGGTGAGACTGACTGTCTTATAGTCCCCTGGATCTTCCTTTTTGCCCTCCTTGAAGATGTCCAGCCTTCACTCAGTCATCATGACTTCAAGTCTTCAGTCCTGTGATAAGAGGTTCATTCAAGCAAGAAGTCTGGACACCACTGAACTACATTAAGACATAAAGACTATGGATGGAGTCAAAGTCAAAGAGACTTGTGTTCCTGAGTCATTCAAAAATATATAAAGTTTTGAATTTTTAAATTAAATTGGAGTAATTTATAGGAAAATGTTCTCTTTTTACTGCATATAATTGCCAAATAGAGACATTATAGTAAGGAGGCAAGGTCCAAACATCTAAACATATAAGGAAAGATGAAAAAATACAATTCAAAAGATGAGATGCCTTGGAGGCTGCATGTTTTTACTCTTTTTACTTAAAAAATCTCACAGTCCATCACAGAGTTCAAAAAACCACACAGGAGGCAAAAATCAGAACTGCTTTCAAAATTACTTGGCATTGCTGTGTGACCTTTGCAAAGCAAATCACTAAAAGCTCCCCTCTGGACATTCAACGTATTCTACAAGCTGTTAAAAGCAGACCCAACATTTACCATTGTACTTGCCATATAGCCAATCATTAGGTCTCCACTTGAGTTCTCATATATTCCCTACACCCTAGTACTTGACCCAGAAAATTAAAGGTAAGGAAATCTGGCAACAGCAAGACCAAGTAGCCAAGACAAGAATCAAAGAAAAGGGCTGAATCACAAAGTGGACTCTGGTTGCAACGGTGTCCACTATGGGAAACCATTCTGTGAGCTGTCATGGTTTAAGCCCAGGCCATAAATCAGAGCCACGAAGTCCACTTCCCCCCCCACCTTTCTTCCCTCCACTTCTGGAGGGACGGGGAGGAGAATCAAAAGAATGCAACTCCCACGGGTTGAGATAAGAACAGTTTAATAACTAAGGTATAACACAAACCACTACTGCTACCACTAATAGTAATAATGATAAAGGAAATAACAAGGCAAGAGAATACAACCGCTCACCAACTGGTACCTCGCCCCCACCTCGCAGTGATCCAGCCCTTCTGGGAACTCTCAGTTCTACATCCTGGGCATGACGTGCTATGGTATGGAATACCTCTTTGGCTAGTTTGGGTCAGGTGTCCTGTCCCTGCTTCCTCCCACCTTCTCCTCCTCCCTGGCAGAGCATGAGACTCACAAAGTCCTTGGTCAGTCTAAACATCAGTGTTATCAGCCCTGTTCCCAGGCTGAAAGTCAAAAACACAGTGCTGCAACAGCTACTAAGAAGGAGGAAAAATGACTGCTACTGCTGAACCCAGGACAGTATCCACCCCTTATTCCATACCATTCATGTCATGCTCAGATCCCACATTTTCAATATACCATCACTTTCATCTCAGTGCACTCTTATCTTAGTGCACGGACCAATCCCTATAAAGCTGCTGAGTCCATTCGGTCCATGATGGTGGGCTCCATCTCTTGTAACAGTCTTTCAGAGCAGGAGAGGCCCATTGCAAAGTCCACCCCTCAATCATGAGTCCATCTCTATGTTGCATCTCTGCCCTAATGGCCTGAAGTGTCATGGGCCCATCAGGCTCAAAATAATTCACCCTCCCCTGCAGCAGTCTCTGCAACTTGTCGTCGGGGACTCCACACAGCTGCCTTCCATCTCCGACGCTTCCAAAGCACTGGAGGGGCCCAGTGGATTAGATACTCGCCCGGACTGTCCCACACACCGTGACACTCATGACTGTCCAGCCTTGGAGAAAACCTCTTGGTCCCCCTATATCGTTGTCTAAACCCAGACAAGACCCAAACCTGACTCTGCTTAACTCTCGGGATCAGACAAAATGGCCATGGGTAAAACACATTCTGTGTGTGTGCCAACATGGTGATCCCCATCACAATCAGCAGGCAGGTCCCAAGGGTACCCAAAGGCCATTCAAAACCTTCAGAACTCTCAAATGATGCTGCTGTACTTGTCACTGAGGCTGTAGCTGCTGTGCTTGAAGGCTCTCTCACCACCAGCTCCACTTTTTCCGAGTCCAGATCTTCCTCCTCTGCCTTGCTGGAAAGTGCTGTGGGGTCTCCTGCATCCTCCTGCGTCTCAGGCTCACGGGGCTCGGCGGGCTGCTGCTGGGAAATGCTCTCGGCCGCCGCGGGGCTGGGCTCGGCCGTGGGGCTCGGCTCCTCCGCCGCCTCCTCCCGCTGCTCTGCAGCCGCCTCCTTCCCGGCCTCCGGCCCCGCTCCCGCCGCCGCTTGGTCCCCGGGGCCGCTCTCCCGGGCTGCTTCGGCCGCCGCCGGCTCCCGGGGCCGCTCCCCCTCAGCTCCCCGCAGCCTCACAAAGACGGACGCGAGGACGAGGGCCAGGACAGTGAAGAGCAGCGGGACGGCCAGATACAAGTCCACGGCCACGTCCATCCTGCCCTGCTGCCGGAGCCCGCCCGCATTACAAGCCATTACCATAAAGTACAGTGAAACAAGAACCTTAGCCCAAGGCCCACACTTGATAAACACTAACACAGCAAATACCGGCTCTAAGTAAGCTACAGCATACTGAAACTGTGACATCAAGAGAAACAACTTTGAGAGCCAATAAATCAGCATTGTGCCTTGGTCAGATCTGTCATTATCTCAACCCTTCGAGCCCCACGTTGGGCGCCAAAAAGAACTGCCATTGTTTAAGCCCCAGCTGTAAATCAGAGCCACGAAGTCCACTTCCCCCCCCACCTTTCTTCCCTCCGCTTCTGGAGGGACGGGGAGGAGAATCAAAAGAATGTAACTCCCACGGGTTGAGATAAGAACAGTCCAGTAACTAAGGTATAACACAAATCTCTACTGCTACCACTAATAGTAATAATGATAAAGGAAATAACAAGGAAGATAATACAACCGCTCACCAACTGGTACCTCGCCCCCACCTCGCAGTGATCCAGCCCTTCTGGAACTCTCAGTTCTACATCCTGGGCATGACGTGCTGTGGTATGGAATACTTCTTTGGCTAGTTTGGGTCAGGTGTCCTGTCCCTGCTTCCTCCCACCTTCTCCTCCTCCCTGGCAGAGCATGAGACTCACAAAGTCCTTGATCAGTCTAAACATCAGTGTTATCAGCCCTGTTCCCAGGCTGAAAGTCAAAAACACAGCGCTGCAACAGCTACTAAGAAGGAGGAAAAATGGCTGCTACTGCTGAACCCAGGACAGAGCATAAGGCAAGTGAGAAGCCATGTGAAGGTGAACACCCAAGGTCTCCCAGTGAGGTTACAAATACCACAAAGAGCACTCTCTACAACAGCTCTTTGGAGGTCACACCACAATACTCTCTTCCATGTTTTCCACATGGAAGCTGAGTAAATGTCCCTGACCTCTTTTGGTTTTTAAGTAACCTCCTGTGCACTGCACCACTGTCAGAATGAAAAGACTTGGTTGCTTACACTTTTCCACCCACCTTGAAAGCAACATAAGAAAGTCAGGATCTCCCAGCAGACCAAGAAATAAAATGTTGATGCCCTGGAAACAACTACCATGCACAAGAAGGGACACAAGTGGTTAAAGTCTTATACAGGTACTTGGTTTTGTTTATGTGTTCACTCTTGCTAGCACATTGAGTAATTTTCTAGTATGATCAAAATGAGAGAAGCACAGAGACTAAGGAAACTTACATGGTGTTCCCGGTGCTGCGTACATAAGGCAGCTCAGAAGCGCTATATTAGTATTTATGGGGCAGAAACCAGCCCAGTAAGACAAAAGCAGCTTGCAATTTACACATGGCAGAGCAAACACTGAAGAGAAAGACTCAAAGAAGAGGACACTAGAAAGCTGAAGCAAATGTGTGTACAACAATATATTATCCTAACCATGAATTTCAATGATCATAAAAAATGTAAGTCTTGACAGAAAAAAAATATCCTTCTAGCCTAAAGTAGTATTAAGAGGACGTTCTATAATTACACGTAACTTATTAACAAAAAAACTCCCCAAAAAACCAAAAAAAAAACCAAAAAACCCCAACCCAAACCAGCGAACCAACCTAACAAACAAAAAAACAAAGCAAACTGTTTCCAGTGTTGGCTAAGTGCATCAAAACTAAATTGCCTGAAACAGTAAATTGCACAATTGAGGTCAACGGGACTAGAGAGAGCATTTTGCCTTGAAGGACAAATTTGTAAGGCCAAGGTATACCAAACAGATCCCAGTGGCTGACAAAATAACAAGAGGAACATCCCAGCTGTACATTTCAGGATTAGGCACTTCTCAGGCCCTACCATGTGCTTTTCCTGCATGCAGAAACTTACTCATGATACCTCATGACTAACTTGGTAACCACTTCTGCATTTACCCATTAAGCTGCAGATGAAACCCTCCAATACTGCAAGGATAAACAAATATCCCCATGCAGATGGTGTTCCCCATATGCTAGCATATGGGAAACACTATTAGGACTGTTTTACTACTGCAAAAGTAAGGCAGTCAAGAAACTGATTCACTAAGAGGCCACAGGGAGTGAGGGGTTCAGAGAGCAAATGCACCCAGGACACACATAACCCAAATAACCATCCTTCTGCTTCATATCACCCAGCCTATGAACACACATTAAGACACACTCACATCCAGAGGTATTCGAAAAGTAAAAATAAAGTAAAAAATCAAGTAAAAATTCAAAGAGGTATTTACAGAAAGTCAATGAAATTTAAGAAATCCTACTCAAAATAAGAGCTGGGAAAGTGCCTCTTTTTTTTATTCTATGAAATCTGGAAGGGAGAATCTATGTATTTATTTCAGGGCGAACCACTCAGCATTACTCTGAATTGTCATGTACATCCAAATGGCTGTCTTTACTTCATTCACTTCAGTGGCATGTAGCCAAGTTATCTGCTGCTAAGCTACAAGAATGCAGTGCAGTATTCAGGGAAGAGTGTTTCTCTTTAAAGCATTTTAATCTTAGCATACATGGTGCAGACATGACTTCTCTGAAGGTCTGCAGCAATTTTCATATTGCTGATGATGGAGCTCTCTCAGGTCGCTGCACATTTTGGACCACATAATACTGGACACCAGCTAGCTGGGCTTTCCCTTAGGCCACAAAGTAATGCACTTACAAAACTTCCATCTGCAGTAAGCAGAAAAAATATGACAAAAACTCTTGTCTAGGGCCGGCAAGCTTACACCTAACACAATAACAAATCTTCACCAAAATGAATTGTGTCTATCTGGTTGTTACTATAACATACATCAAATACGTCGAAAAGCTTCATTTTTTTAACACGTGTTTATCTCTCAATTTTATGTTGTTTTTATTTTATTTGGTGGTCTTTTTTTCTTTTTTTCTTTTTTTTTTTTTTGGCATTAGATCACAAAGATCACACAGATGTTAGGAGAAGAACCACATCTGAGGCTGCCAGCTGCCTTGTGCATTGTTTATTTAGTCCAATGTGTGCAAGCATAGTAATTGCAGTCCTTTATGACGTGATTCTTCTTTCAGATCCTAGTTCAGTTACCATATATAAGTGCGACATAATTTCATATTGTCTTTATCTTGATTTTTGAATGTGCATCTGTCTGTTTCATATCTTGCATACTAAATCAGCAAAGTTCAGAAACTTCCTAGGTAATGACCTTCTCATGAAGTAATTCAGATGCTTCCTTAGAACTAATGCATTTATTTTCACAACAGTCAGTGGCACAAGAAGGAATTACTGCAAATATGGTCAGCACAGATGCCAGCAGTTTCAGATGTAACTCAATTTGGATGCCTGATCTGAAAAACTATCGGCCTTTGGTATTTAAATGGCACATTTATTGGTTTTAACCACTACTTTCACAGAGATCAGTTCCACCTTTGCATGCCTAGCTCTTGTGCCAAGCTTGGGCCCTATAACAAGGAATGTTTAATTATTGTCAAGAACCTCACAGATGTGGTTTGTGTAGTTTTTCACAGAGGTCCTAGGCAGAACACAGAATCTAGCTCCTACAGGTGGTGTTCTGATTTTACCATGAAATATTTTTTCTCTTCCTGTAGCTTCATGCTTCACATACTCTAAATGCTCAGAGGTGTTGGGGAGTGTGGGGGGAACAGAAAAACCCTATAGGAAATTACCCCCTTCAGGGTATTAACTGAAAAACTTGCTTTGAATACTTCATGAGAAAGGAGCCCAGGAAAGAAACGGAACTGCTGAAACTGCAGATCACAACACAGGAGAGAGTGACTGACTGCTGGGCTGCTCAAAAGCTGTGGCTCTGTCCACTCCATCCTGCATCCTGACAGCCTGTTCATATACTTTGCACACACAATTCTTTGGACTCCACAGAAGAGAAAAAAGAGATGGAAAACACACACAAAACACACTAATACTTGTAAGGAGCAGCTGCAGGACCAGAGACTCTCCTCCAGCCCTTGGACCTTACACTGATCCAACACTATGACAGCAGTAGCTGGCTAGTATCATGGAATCACAGAATCAGCTAGGTTGGAAAGACCTGTAAGATCCAGTCCAACTGTTAGCCCAGGACTGCCAAGACCACCACTAAACCATGTTGCTAAGGGCCTTATCTACCTGGCTTGTGAACACTTCAAGGGATGATGATTCCACCAGTGCCCTGGGCTGTCTGTTCCGATGCCTGACTATCTGCTGTGTGGATAGCCACTAGAGGGAAAAGGCATGTACCTCTCCAGCAGGCCATACGCTTCTCATCTGCTGTCACAGGAACACTGAGATTCCTGGATTGTGGAAGTCTGGAAGATTCCGGAGTCTGGAAGCACCAATTCATCTGGATCTATCTCCCCGTTAGTGTTCCTCAGCTCACCTGGTACTCCCTTCAGTCATCAAATATTTCTTGGGGTAGGAAAGCTACGACCAAAAGACCTCACAGTCACAAAAACAAATACACTCAGCAAATTACACATATAAGACTGAGTAATCACTTTGCCTGGTGTTCCTGGTTAGGCCCTAAGAATAAGTAAAAAATACTTAACATATCAAATGCAACAGCACTATTAACACCTCAATGCCTTTTAGTACTGTTCTTCCCCTCATCTGTACACCCAAATATCTGCATGACTAGCGATTATACTGTGCAGAATCGGTGTTGGATGCCTCCAGTCTTCTGTCAGTTTTTCCTCCATCTTTCTCTTCAGAAAGCTTTGCAGGTGGCCCATAAATTTTAAATTCTCCCTGACAGATTTATTAGGAACAAGCATTTTTAATATTTCTCTAAAATTGCTCTGCAAGTGCCAAATGGAAGAGAAAATGACGAGTACAAAAGAAGGTTGCAATTTTCTTGTCTTGCCTCAGCATCCACAAATGCACAGGGTTAAAAATAAATTTCTGATTTCATCCTGGAGGATATCAGAGAGACTCTGTACAAGTCATTGAACACAGTCTCCACAGCTCCAGAGAAGAATACAAAACCTTTGGCATTTGCTGAAACCAGAGAAACTACTTGTGTAAGGGGAAGGAAGTGAACAGAAAGCAGAAAAAAAAAGAACCAGCAGTCACCTGCAATCATCCTAAACTTCCAACATGTGAAGATGCTGCATATACCTAAAACATCAAAACGGAAAATAGCAGTAATGTAGTATGTTTTAGGATCCAGCATGGGAAATCTCAGAACTTAAGGCTACAGCCATACACACTAAAATACCACAGTCAAAAACTCAAAAGGCAAAAATGGACAAAAGCCACTCTTCTAGAATGCCATCCAAAGGAATAGTAGAATATAATCCCATACTCTTCTCAATAGTTACAGCATTTAACTCTTAGAACAAAATCCTTTTTTTTTTTTTTTTTTTTAAGAAATAGTGGAACTGATCTGCCATAATAAAATGCTTCCACAGTGGAAATTGAATTGCTTATGACAATGAAGCTCAGCTTAGATTTAGCAGTTTAGAAACACTTCCTAAGAAAACTCAAGTTAGTTCTGAGTTCATGGAACATACAATGCAGATATTGAAATAGGTGGATTGAATTGGGAAAGCCTCTTCTATATATACTGATGCTGTACCTCAAACAGAAAACCTTATGGGATTGGTAAGTCAAAAAACATTGGAAGCTAGATTGTAAGCATATGTTCCTAGACATCTAGTGCAGAGGCACAGTGTCAAAAAAAAAAAAAACCCTCAGCATCAGTAATGGCTGTTAGACAGAAAAAAAATGGGAAGAGAAAAAAAAGGTACTCTGTGGAATCTCATTTTCCTTCAACTCACAGGCGGGTGACATCATCTCTCTGAATTTGTGTCTGATGAACAACAAGGCAGCAAACACTGACAATGTTTTCAATCCAGACAAAATCTACCCCACTTTCCCCCCTCAGCAGATCTATGAAAGAGTTCCTAAATTTGGCCAGTCCGTCACCACTTTGGGAAGCATGAAGTGAGAATGCTTAGAACATTCACACTGAAAAGCAGGTTCATGTTGCCTCAGAATCCACAGCAGCTGTGGTACCAAGCCTGCTTTGATGTGGTGGACCTAGCAGAATGTGCTACTGTTAGCAGCAAAAATCTGTTGCTTGTGGGCAAAAGCAGTAGGTTGATATTTTCAGACCTTGCCATCTTCACCAGCTGCGTGAGGTCTATGTTAATGATTTACTGCACCAAAGGGGTTCTTTTTGGCGTGAATCTGCTCCAGTACTCATGGAAATCACACAGTGGGACACTACTTAGAGTTCCCCACTTGCAGTGCAGGCAGAGGATCCTGCAGCAATTAGCTCCCTACATATGCATTATGCACTACCATATGGGTGGAACATCATTGTTGCTCAAGATGCATTGTGGAAATATACACTAGGAGCCATAATAGGCTGCATCAAAACAGGCCACATCCTTGCTACTCAGTAATGCATACATACTGTAAGTGGCAAAATAAGCCTGGTAATTATAACATATGTGGCCAAATTGAGGAACCATGACAGCTTTTATTGTACATGCAGATTCTTAGGATGGAGAAATCCTCAGCAAGTGGATCAAAAAAATGCTGCTATACTACTAACAGTGACATTGTAATACATAATATATGAATATATAAATACTGTCATAATGCTGTCGCGTTACTATAGAAATAGAAGCTCTGCCTGGATCTGCTATTCAGGTACATAGCAAGAAATTAATATGGGTAGCATGCAACCAGAAAACAGGGTATGTGCCTTAGCAGCCTGCTCAGATGGTGACAAAGAAGAAGAGCAAAATCTATTTTTAAAGTTAAATAAAGGCAAATTAAGATAAATAGAGTATAATTATTCAGTAGACTAGAGACTGACAATTTAGGTTAGAGGCTGACCTGCTGTTTGTGTGCTCAGAATTTGTTTTCTACATATTTCCTCTTACATTTGAGCAACTAAACAGATCAAGACAAATCAATGCAACTCTGCCAATAAGGGAGACAATATTAAAAAGAAGTAGCATTGACTACAAGACTAGTCAAAGAATAAATGTTTAACTGTTATGATATTTTATTTTAAATGTAATTTGACTATTCACATTATCGGTGTGAGCTACACTGCTTTATGTAGTAGATTATGATCACCTTGCATAGCTTCATGTGATGTTTAATGTTAAGAAACATATTACTATTAAATGATAAATGTTTGTGTGACATTTTTGGTCTTTATGCTTTGGGACGCATTTCTAATTTAGTTCTAACTTGCTTCCAGTCTTTCATTTGCTGATATGTAACCTGTCAGCTAATAGGGTTTCCCAGCAACTCCACAAATAAGCCCTTGATAAATGTCATTTGCCTTGGGATCTAACTATTTGTCAATAACTTCATTAAGGAGTATGTGTTTCTGTAAAAGCATACTGTAATACTTCAGGATATTACAATATTTTGCAGAGAAATGTTAAGGACTTCACCCTGTGGTTTCTCTTCATTAATACTTTGTCTCACCAAAATCTCGTCTTATTACCATCAGTCCCAACGTTCTTTTACTTATTCCTTAGACTAAGATATTCAGGCAGTGTCTTTTGTTGTCTGTTTCCTTCAAGTGTGACAGACACTCGAGAATAGAAAACATCACTGTCCAGCTTCTGACTGGGGCCTACAAGGATGCTGGAGAGGGACTCTTTGTCAGGGACTGTAACAATAGGACAAGGGGTGATGGGTTAAAACTTAAACAGGGGAAGTTCAGGTTAGATATAAGAAAGAAGTTTTTCACTGTGAGGGAGGTGAGGCACTGGAATGGGTTGCCCAAAGAAGTGGTGAATGCTCCATCCCTGGCAGTGTTCAAGCCCAGACTGGACAAAGCCTTGGGCAGCATGGTTTATGACGAGGTGTCCCTGCCCACAACAGATGATCTTAAGGTCCTTTCCAACTATTCTATGATTCTGTAAAGTCTCTTGATATGGATTAAAGTAGCCAAAGGTTTAATATTAAACTATTCAATGCATCAATATCCTCTAAATTACGTCCGTCTGGATTGAACTAACCTTTCAAGAGGAAGGCATGTCAAAAATAAATTAGATCTACCTGTAACTCCCTTCTCAGCTGGGGATATTCCTCAATTCTGCATAGTTACAAACAGCCCATTTAGGAACACTACAGCAGAAACATACACTTTCAAGAGCTAGAATGAAATGCTTAAATTTGGGCAAAAGAGCAATAAAGATGGCCATGAGATTTTCTGTTCTTCTCCTTATTCCTACAGTGTGCTCATTATTAAGCAAGCAGGTAAGCACAAAACATCCATCAAATGGCAAAGTTCAGTCCCCGGAGAGATCACAAGGGTTATACTTTTTTATTTATTTACTGCTTGTTGCCTTAGGGCAGAAAGCACACTGCAAATTCACTTCAGAGTTCTGCACGAAGAGCCGGAGGCAGCCACTTCGATGCAGCTTGCCTTAAGCACAAAGTCAGTGACTTGTTTTTCTTCTTAAATGCATATCAAAACGGTTTGAACCCATTTATTTGTTGAATGTGCCCACAAACTCTTATTACCTCATGACAGTGACCAACAACAGTGGCAGGACAGGGGATACCTGGGAAAGAAAAAGACAGCTAGTTACCCCAAAGATGTTTTCATGCAAGACTCTTTCATGAGAAGGTCTTCCCAAAAAAATACTAATCCCAATAGCGCTAATATCTTCCCACTGGCCATCTTTTTTAATTAACTCCTTCTGTTGAAGTAAGTCCATCCACCAAAAAAAAAAAAGCCACCAAGAAAAAAATTTTGAAGAAAAAAAAAAGCCAACCTTTTTTTCTTCTTATATACTGAGAAGGCAAATTCATCCATTATTTTTTAAATGCTGCAGGAGATTTCTAAAACATGGGCTTCTCTGTTGGACCTTTGCACTGGAACATCCCAGGTTGTTACTTGCCCACATGTGAGCAGTAAGATTTATGGACAAAAGGTGACAAATTCTCTTGCCAAAAAGGTAACACCACTCCTCAGCCATCTACCACATATAACAGATATAATACATATAACACACATAACAGATGCTGAACAACATGAGGTGGGGTTCTCCAAATAAAAGTGAAAAGATTAACTTTTAGTTCATTGTATCTTCAGGGAAAAAAAAAAATAACCAACTTTTAAGCACGGTTGCTAGGTTTTATATATACTAAATTAGCAGTGAGGTGCAGCAAAAGCTGTTGATGGCATATGCCTGCCTTATCACTTCAAGGAATAGAGAGGTTTCAAAATCACCACGTCCTTTATAAAATAAATTCAAAGCTACAGTAAGCAGAAAAATTAAAATAAATGGATTCTGCTAATCTGTGGGGACAAGGACTTAATACTGCATTTAATTTTGTTAAGTGGGAGGAAGATTATTGCAGGCAAGATACAAAGAATAATCTCTGCTCAAATCTTATAACATTTACAAGCTTAAATACACTGCGACAGTTATTAATAACTGTATCAGAACATTTCCATGTATTCAGTCCACAGTTATGAAAGAAACTAAACACACAGGCCTCCTCCTAAATCAGATAATAATAATATTTACATTCCTCTACACTGTTGCTTCCAATACTCTTAAAAATACTGTGAACAAGTGCCAGTCTGCTATGAAACACTGCAGAAAGCATCATTTTAGGCGTTTTAGTCTGCCTCTGAAGGAGACTAGCCATTTACTGAGATAAACCAATCTCTTTCCAGGATTTTTGAAAGAAAAGATGAAATTCATTTTCATGGAGTCTGTCATTGTCACAGTAGAGAACTCATTGGGAGCTGCACTTGTTTGCAGCCTACAGCTCCTGCAGGAAGAAGCTGTTTAACTGATGTCAGAATTTAAGCTGTCCACATGTAGTAGTATAATCTTCTAATTCATCTCCTAAACAGAAGCTGTTTTGAAACTCAGCTTCTTCCACATTGTTTCTGTTTCAATAAAATCTGTCTTTTTTTTTCAGGAATGTGAAATCAGAGTAGATAGCAACACCTGTCTGGCACTTACAAAATTCTTTTAAAATCTGAGCGAGATCAAAATACTTTAAAAAAAAAATTACTATCTGCAACATACTCGATTTGATCCCATATTCCCAGACTATCAACTGATTCATGCATTATGCGGTTTGTTAATACTAAGAAAGATACTGTACCTTTAAACGAATTTCCTTTGAATCAAGTGTCCTTCTGAAGGAAAAAAAATACACTAATATCTTAATGGAAAAGACAGAAAAAGTGTGTTCTCTCATTGCAAATTTTTTTCCAAGCCCTCAATACTGTGGCGTCTTCCACAAAACAGTGGTACCGTTCCTGTAATACTTAATGTCCCCTCATAAGAGACTGCTGGAAGGTCATAACAGCACCAGCAGTGATTAAATGTGAAATCATTCAGTTTGTTGGGAGATAGATAACCAAACCTAACACATGTGTTGACTGAAACATGGTCTCCAGTATAGGGAAGTACAGCTAGTACAGCTCCATTGCTCTCTGCACTGAACTCCTGACAACTTCTCAGCACAGTTCTTGGCAAGAAATCCTTAAACAACTCTAAGATTAAAAGATCCGCAAACTAAGGAAAACAACACCTATTTGTTCTGCATGAATTCTCCATAATCTTCAGTTACATAACTTAAAGAAAATGTATTGCTTACTCCACTCAAAGGATGCTGATGATGCTCTCTTACGTGATTAATTCCTCTTTCTCTCTTTCCATTATCTGTGTAATTCTATAACACATAACACTCTAATGTCTAAATTGCCTAGGTAAATAAAACCCGAACTAAAAGAGTTTTGGTTTGTTTTTTTTTTCTTCTCTTTCTTTTGGAAGAGAGAGATTAGATTCTTCGAAAACTGGCATAAAGATAATTCTTTTCATGACATTAATACATCTGTGTGATTAAATCAAAGCTAATTAAATCTAGGCAGCATTTTTACACTGCCAGTAGTTATCATGTACAACACTGAGTTTTCATTATTATCTGGTTAAAATGACTTTGTCTTTCTCTGTTAAAAAAATGAAGGCTCACAGTTTACTCCTTTACACTTGTAGGAATATGAGCACATTTTCTAAATGTTTAATTTCCAAATATTTATCTTTTTTCTTGTGGTTGATCAGTTTTAGTTGCTAAGGGAGGTTCCTGTACACTTTAGCTAAGGTTTGTGCCTAAATGAATATAGAAATAAGGGTGTACTTTAACAAGCAAACATCTGTAGAAACTACTGACACTCAAAACCTTTATTCTGCACCAAGAAAAAGGTGAATAGGAAAATGATATTTTCTGATGGTCTGCCTCCAAAATTCAAAATAGGATCCCATGAAAAAAAATTTCAAGTGTTCCTCTGCCTCTTCGATAACAGACTGCTATTGTTAAGAACATCAACATAATTGATGTTTGAAGCAAAGCAAAATTCAGTTTCAAACCCTCCAATTATTTTGTCTCTTCACTACTAAATGTAATTACAAACAACTCAAAGGTTCATCACTATAACAGCACAATTTAAGATTCCCAGAGAACAGATATATAAAGGCATTGTTTTCACACAGTTCTCTTAGTCAAGCCATAGTTTAACAACATTACCAATAAACAAGTGCACTAAGCCAATGTAAAGCAGACAAGGAAATATTCATGTTTACTTTCATCTAGGGAATCCTCTGGTGTTTCATTTATCGATGCTTATACAAATATGCCTCAAAGCAACAAGCAAGAACGTCATGGATGAATATGACATAACTACAATCATCCCAAAGTTCACTTGCCTAACTATGCACCATCTCAAAGGCTGCTTAAGCACACAAGCATTTGTTGCAAAAGGGCAAAAAAGCACAAACATGAGACCAAGTTCTGAGTTCTCCTTGCAAAATTACCACTCTAACAGAGCAAACAGATGTAGCAGTTTTCAGAGGCTGACTGAAGTCTTTGTCCCTTCCTCGCAATCAGCAGGAAATGCCTGCAGCCAGTTCGAAACCACCCTGCTTAGAATTACCCAAACTTTTCCAAACCAGTTTGACACCTGTTCAGTTTCTCCTGCTCAGGAAGAGAGATGCTAGGGCATGCAAGATGCAGATTCAAACAAATTCAAACAAGCAGCAAGTGAGATCAAGATTTTACATGAGGCAATAGGAAGTGTGTGGTTAGGATACCCAATCTCTATCTACGATGAACAACTACAGCATCCTCTGCTTCACTGTTATGCAATACACACATAGTATTTAACCTCTTGCTGGTTTCGTACATGTATGTGGAACTGATCAGCTTTTGGGAAGGAGGTAATTTGACAGTTCATGCACTATTAATAGCCACCCCTCAAGTGAATGAATCCCACCAGAGCCTTGAGCGTTCCTCGCCCGCCCAAAGCCACAAAAGATCTGCCTCCTGCCTCGAGCGTTGTGGCACCATTTCTACTGCAAGCACCATCAACTTCACAACACCTGCCTGGAGAAGAACCTGAAAGGTACAGGCTTAAACCAGAGCACTCATTCACACCTTGACTTCCTGCCACCAGCCTGGCTCTTGGAGGGGTTCCCAAGGTAGAGCTGAGAGCTCATTACCCCCCACAGCATTACTAAGACAAGCAGCACCCCCACAGCAGAATGGGCTCGGTGACTTCTTGAAGTCCCCCATATGCTGTTTTGGTACTTTGCACCCTCACACACTCTGTTTACTGAGTTTGGTTGGAATTGTGTAGCTGTATTGCAGAAGTGTCTATGTGCAGATGCTACTCCCGGGGCACCCTGCTGAAGCAAGGTGGGCAGGCAGTGGGGACTAAAAAGTCAGTTGAGAATGAAGAATCATTAGACGGCGTGGGAAAGCCACTGCCCTTGCCACTTTCTGAGCAATTGATGCTCTTTCGGGAGTGGCACGGACCTTCCTGCCTGGGCTCTAAAGCACCCACCACCATCCTCCGGGATGGATGCAAGGATGCCGAGGGAAAAGGTTGTGGGGTTCCTGACCGCCCCGACGGCCGTGGCTCCGCTCAGCCCCCGGCACCGCGGGATCGCTGCCCCGGGGCCACATCTCTCCATCCCTCCATCCCTCCATCCCTCACGCCCCGCAGCCGTGAGGAGCGGTACCTGCTTATCCAACGCAGCATCCTTGGCGCTGACGGCGACGCATCCCTTGGGAGCTGGCACCCGCTCGCAGTTGCAACCCTCCAGCATGTACATGCCGGCGGGCCGGGCGCTCTGCTCTCCGTCGAAGTAGAAGAGCACATTTTGGTAGAGGGCGAACCACTTCTCGTGCCAGCGGTTAGTCTCCGCCGTCTTCTTGCTCAGGTAGCCCCGCTTGGTGCCTTCCTTTCGGGCCAGCAGCGCCAGGTACAGGGCATGCCCCTCGTTGTACCGAACGCTCTTCTGCATCTTGCTCCGCAGTTTGCTGCCGCCTCGGGCACTCTCCGCTATACCGGCTGCGCCGCCGCCGCGCTCCGCGGGCTCCCCTCGCCCCACCACCGCCCTCTCCGATCTCCTCCTCCCGCCTCGGAGGCGGCCGCCGTTAAACCTCGTCCCCGCCTTCCCGGAGCCCCGCGGGAGGAGGGAGGTGCTCACTCCCCCTCCCCTTCACGCCCCCCCTCCCCCCCCTTCCCGGGCAAACTCCGGTGTGACGCGGAGGGATCAGGCGTAAGCCGCTTTGGAGAGCGATTTAAAGAGCAAAGTCGCCGCTGCAGAGCCCCGCGCCCTCCCTCCGTCAGCTCCCGCTCGCCCGACCCGGGGGGGAGCTGGGGGGCACCATGGGGATGAAGATGGTGAGGGATCGGATGCGATGAGCTTGGCCGCTGCGGGATTTGAGGGCTTTGCGGTTGTTTTCCCGATAGTTTGTGGGGGGGTTGATGCTTCTGAGTGAAAACCTTGGAAAGAGGCAGCCCCGGGTTGAGAGCGGTGGCGGGAGTCGGTGACTGGGTTTGTGTGTTAAAAGCACAAGCAAGAGGCGAAATCCAACTGAAATGCCAGAAACACGTTGCTTTGAACCCGGTACTCACGTTTATTCAAAGGCGAGGAACGGGAGCGTGTCGGCAGGGCTCATCCCAGGGAGCTGCATCCCCGATCCTTCCCCAGCATCCCTGCTGAGAACGAGTAACGCGGCAAGGACTGCAGACAGCCTGTTGTATGTTTACTCCTTACGCCGAGTTTAGCGAGGCTAGAGGCAGGCACGGTTCTGTTTCTGCAGTCAGGATAGTAGAATGAGGAACAGTCAGACCTTAATAATAAAAAATATGCTCTGGCAAAGGAGCTGGTATCAAGAATTGCTTCACATAAGACATAAGCAATACAGAAATTTCTACCAACTAGAGGACTCTGTGCCTGTAATTTACCAAATAATTTAAACTTCCTTTTAAGGTTCTTTCACAAAAAGGCATTTAAAAACTCCTTCATTTATAACTGCATTTTGGATATGTCTCTTCTGCTTCATCGAGTCTTACAAGTGAGAAAGAAAATTCATTCTCTCACTAGCTGTCTGAACAAAAATGTGACAATGGAATACTCTGTGAGCTGTACAATACACAGAACGAGTTAGAAAGTATTCCCCATGTAGTATCAGTGAGTGACTATGATTTGGAATATTAGTTACAGAACTGTGAACCCATATGGAGTTTTAAGGCTCTCATTCTGCAAACAGAGCTTTCTATCAAAAGAAATAAACAGATGCACAAATCCTGCTGGAACTGAATTTTGTTTTCTTTGTGGCTTCACATAGTGAAATTTGAGCTTAACACAGAACATTGAAGTCTAGGTTTTGGAAAGGGGTTGGAGATCATTTGAGAGATTTGTGTGTATGAAATGACTCACATGCGTGCATCTCAGTAACTGGGCTCTTTCTTGCTTCTTACAGTACATCTTTATTTCAAATTCAGTCAACTAGCACTATCCAAGCCAGTATTAATTCAGTGTGTGAAACTCCATGGGATATCGTATGTCTTGATGCACGTAAATGGCAAGGCAGAAAGGAACAAGGGAAAGAAGCAGTCTGAGACTCAAAAAAGAGTTTTCAGATACTTGACACTACGTGTAGAGTCAGTGCTCTCCAAGGTAAGCACATCGTATATCACAACCAAATGCTATAGTAAGAACCTGTCTTTGCCAAGATAACGTTGCAAGTTTCTGTCCCAACTTACATAATCTGTACATTAATAAAGCTTCTGCAGAAATCAGAAATGACTACACACCATCTATTCTACCACAACACTTGAGACATACAGTAAAAATAAATGTCCGGAGTTAAATTTTAACTGCAAAATAAAGGAAGAAAGGGTTTCCTTTCAATACCTAATTTTCTTCTAGGCACACATGCATTTTTCCTGAGCTGAAAGTGTTGAATATGTCATTGCACAGCAATCCTTGGAATTACGAGGCATTTAGTATTCCTGTTCGCTACAGTGAACGCTGACTGTGTAACCATCAGTTTGTCATGAATTCCTGTGCTTTACTGCTCAAAGTATGATTTAGTTCTCTCAATGATATTTTGTTAATTACTTGTTCGTCCTTACACAAGTCCAACCTAGTCTTTATGTACTACATACCTATGTATGTATATACTAATACATCTAAACACAAGTAAGTAAACATGATTTTTTTTTTTAATTCTTCATTACCAACAATAAAGAAGGGATTGTTTGTGGTTTGTTGTTTTTTTTTTTTTAAAAGAAATTCTAAGACACATTCATATGTATGGACATGGGCGAGTTGTATGTGCAAACACACGTAAAGGAATCTGCTGATGTGATTTATTCTGTAGGGCTATAAAGCAAAGAACATACACATAAGCACACTAGTTCCCTTTATTTTCTATGCTTCTTAATTAACGCTTTCCTTTCTTTGTATTTTCATTCCAGGGGATTTATTCATAAAACCATACTCCCAAGACCTGTGTCATTATGGGCCCCAAGGAGCTTCCTGTAAAACTATGGTGGAAAGTTGTGGTCACATATAAGCTAATTTAACACACTTAACTTATGTCAACCTTGAAATTTCCATGAGGAACTAAGTCATTGCATATTGTTCAGAGCTGTCATAAACAGCAGGATTCATAGCATCATATGACTGTGCAATTGTTTATTCTCATCCAGAAGTGACCATGAGAGCTTGGGGGGCATGTCAGTGAGTTGCCACTCTTCCGAGTGACAGTAAAATCTATTTCAGAAAGTATGTAAAATCTAGGCCTCTGTTCTCAAAATCACCTAGGAAAAAATATTATTAATGTAACAGTAGTAAAAACTGATTAAAGCAATGGGAAAAAGATGTTACACTACCATTTTTATGTCTGGGCTTGTATGTATTTGCTATGTGTTGTTACTCTTTTTGAATGCTTATTTGTCAGTAATTTGAGATGATAGTAAATCATTATTTACCTTTTTATTTCAAGGTAATGTATCAAGTACAAAATAATTCTGTAAAGCTGTTGAACAGCTTTACAATATCTTATGGGGAAGAAACTAGGTTTCATTAAGAATATACCTACATATCTCCTCTTATATATTGTCTGAAAAGTAGAACTGAACTAATATCCTTTTTGTGATTTTACTTCCACAATTTTGCTGACATAATGGTTTACTTTCTAAGGCACAGAGTATGATACAGCTATTTGAAAGGTGTTTAAAATGTGTTTAAAATAACATCTATCAGTTATCTGATAAAGCAGGAAATTTTTCAAACACATATTACACATCACTGATATTGTAAGTCCTGATTATCTTGAAAATAACAGACTATTCTTATGTATATGTAAATGTCATTTGGCTTTTATGATTCTCCTTTTAAATTACCACAAACAAGTTTGTGTTTGCTAAATCTAGCTTTTAATGTCATTTGAGAAGATTTGCTTTTCCTATTTATCTAGACTTTTTTTTGGGGGGGAATTGTCTTGGCTAACCAATTTTAAACCACTGTGTGTGCCAGACCATGGTAATTCATTCCTCATGGTTACTAATACTTTTTTAAGCAAGTAGAAGCAGATGTTGGAGTCAGCCTTCCTGTGGAAGAGATGTGACTACACATATGCCTCAGTCATATGGGAAAGGTCATGGAATAAGTGTTGATGAGATTCCTTCCTTCAGGAATTTCAGGCCTTCAGGACTTCCACAAAGTGGGGAGGAAAGGATATTTACTGTCATAATAAAGGGTAATGAAGGGACCACCGCTGTCAGTGGGAGATTTCAGCAGAAGTCGAAGGAGGTGATCCTGCCCCTCTACTTTTCTCTCATGAGACCTCACTTAGAGTATTGGGTACAGTTGTGGTATTCCCAACATAAAAAGGACATGGAATTGTTGCAGCAAGTTCAGAGGAGAGCCACGAGGATGATCAGGGGACTGGAGCACCTCCCGTATGAAGGCAGGCTAAGAAAGTTGGGGCTGTTCAGCCTGGAGAAGAGAAGGCTGCATGGAGACCTCAAAGCAACCTTCCAGTATCTGAAGGGGACCTATAAGGGTGCTGGAGAGGGACTCTTCATCAGGAACTGTAGTGATAGGACAAGGGGTAACGGGTTCAAACTTAAACAGGGGAAGTTCAGGTTAGATATAAGGAAGAAGTTATTTACTGTGAGGGTGGTGAGGCACTGGAATGGTTTGCCCAGGGAAGTTGTGAATGCTCCATCCCTGGTGGTGTTCAAGGCCAGGTTGGATGGAGTCTTGGGTGACATGGTTTAGTGTGAGGTGTCCCTGCCCATGACAGTGGAATTGGAACTAGAT
Source organism: Psittacula echo (assembly GCF_963264785.1). Classification (NCBI taxonomy): domain Eukaryota; kingdom Metazoa; phylum Chordata; class Aves; order Psittaciformes; family Psittacidae; genus Psittacula; species Psittacula echo. The sequence goes on along the minus strand of NC_137742.1, from coordinate 75,031,189 downwards.
GATCTTAAGGTCCTTTCCAACCCTAATCATTCTATGATTTCATCATTCTATGGAAGGATTGTCATGGAGAAGAGAAATTTGGGAGCAACGGAGGATGCTGCTGGTTAAGGCTGGAAAACCAGGTGATTGGTAAAGAGGTGGAAGTCTGCTGCTGAGATCCTGGTAGGAATCAGGAGTAGCAAGAAAAGAGATCTATACGCAGTGGGAAATTAATGGGGTTGGTAGGGCAATGATACAGGTGAGGAAAAGGAAAGTCAACTACAGTCAGTTCAATGCAGCACAAAAAGCAAAAGGATTAGGTCAAGGGTAATTCTGAGGAAGAAAGCAGCGTTTTGAATGGAGACATGCTTGTAGTCCAAACCAGTGCTAAAACCACAGAGGGAAGAAAAGAAAGGCAGCTTTTCTTCTTAAGCCTATTTTCAGCTGGTTCCTTTGCTCTGGAGAGAGCAAAGGTTCACTAGCTGGGATTAAAATGGAAGAGCCAGCACTCACATTGCTGACCAAATAAAGATATGCAGACATACTTCATTAATTCAGATCTCCAGATGTACTTATATAATAAAGATACGACAAATATACACTAAGTTCCTGATTGATGCAACGTATAGTGAAAACAGAATTTTAAAACTTCCCTCACATGGTTAAAATCTTCACATTCAGACACATACTCACTTAACAAAAGCATGACTGTCAGAGCTGAAAGTTAGCAGAGATTACTCCCTTTTTTCCTATTCTGACAGCTGTGTAATGAGAATTTTACAGACCCTTTGATTAGTGTAGTATCCTTAAGAAGAGTATTGTCCTACGGTTCACAGATAGCCAAAGCAAGAAACTGTCTTGACATTCTTGGGAGATAGCTTAAATTGATACTTTGGATGTTCCAAAGACATTGGCATGTCGTAACACAGATTCCATAATGTTCTCCAAATGTGAGTCAAGAGAAACAGCCTGATAACCAAGGTCTTGCAAGTAAAGGATTCAGCAGACACCAGGATATGATTACTCTAAGTTTCAGAAAGCCCTTAGTAACTGGGAAAATAACTTTGGAATTAAAAATACAGAGTAGGATAAAATTTCCTTTTATTCAATGTGAGCTGAGTATACATGTAAATCACTTTTTGCTTAATCTGTCAAGATAATCTCACATATTGGCCTAAAATAGGCAAAATGTGTAAAATATTAAACTTCCTCATTTCTTGGGAATAAGTAAGCCCCACAGATTGGAAGAGAGTGCAGTGGGTACCATCTGGAATAAGTAGGTAACCCTGAGAAGAATTTGTGATGTTTACAAGGCTCAATGCTGACACAGGGAATTCTATCCATCTGACATAAAGCCTGCAAATAATCTGCCACTGGGGTGCATAATTCAATACAACAGGTTTGATAAACCAGAAGCAACATTCCGTATAGTCACCTTGAAAGAGACATTTAATGTATTATGCGGCTGAGCTTTCAGCAGTACAGCACCTTACTTTGCAGGTAGGCAGACCCATATGCCATAAAAATCAGCTTTATGGGAAGTGGAATCCACTGTTCTCTCAATAGAAATCAGATATTGCAGGGTACTCAAGATCACGTGAAATCTCTGAGACCATGCCTTTTTATGAGAACATTATGTTTATATTTGGTATAGATGCAATACATTGAAAACCATTTTAATGAATCCTTTCAGATGTAGCTGGGACTGTACAAATGCCTGGAGAAAATATATGTAACAGAAAAAAAAAAAAAAAGAAGAAAAAAAAATCTTAAAAGGCTGTAGGCAGAGCAGTCCTGGCAACAGTAATCTGAGGCAATGTTATCACATGGAAGCAAAAAGATACCAAACAGTCTTGCTTAACAAGGGTAAAGAAATTAAGCTTAACATCAGGCATTGCTTGTCTTGGGGATTTCTGGGTAGGTGGGAAGTGGATAGGGGATATCTGTAATTGCTGACCCACTGTTGCTCAAGCTCATTCATCCTGGTCCAGACTTACGTTCACATTCTCAGCTCATAACCTTGGTAGCTGCTTGGGAGCTATGGAGTATGCTTTTCTGACCAAAAAAAAGTATCATTAAAAGAACAAAGGAAAACAGGAGAAAAAAATGTTCTGAAAAACATAATACATGAAGGGAAATAAAAAAAAAAAAAAAAAACCCCAACAAAAAAGCAAAACAAAACAAAACTACAACAATATCGAGCTACAGTTGTATTCAACACCAGAAAATTTGTAACTTCACCTTTCATAGTAGAATGCTTTCCAAGGTAGAAGGATATTAATAGCACTTCATATTAATGCATCTATTTTTTAAACAGAGTACAAAAATAACATTTATTCTACTTGTCACAGAGCCGCTACTGCTGCATGCTGAAGTGAATAAAGGCCTGAATCCATATAAAAATACACTTGGGGGTTTTAATGCAAAAAGAAATCATGACTTATTTCACAAATAGGTTCCTCTTGAATGTATAGTAAAGAAGTGAAAGAAAAATTATTTTACTGTTTAAAAAAAAATTATTTTATCATTTTTAAATGGTAAAATGTTCACTCATTACTGTTTGTCTTCTTAGGTCAGTTGGATTGTTTTGATTAACACAAACTTTTTGTTAATTATTAGTGGTAGCAAGGGGAGCTGAAAGGTATTTTTTATTCCAATTTGATGTCCTATTTTCTTGTATCAATAATAAAGTTAGATTTATAATATTCAATAATTTTGAGTAAGACTGTTTCTTGTTTGAGTGGTGCTTCTTTTACCAAAGAAAGAGGCAACACAAAAATATGTCTTTTATTAATTTATACTGGTTTTAATTTTTGCTGTTGCATGTAATGGCTTTGTGGAAATAGTTCTAAATTTCTGACGTAAGTGTAGATACATAGATCAGATACAGCTATCACATAGTAGTTTTGTCAGGTATTAGGAAAGGCTTATTAGATAATGCCTTAGAGTCTTCTTCAGATAGAGCAACAAAGATCTGGAATTTACATATCCTATAGGTACATAAGCCTGCAGAATAGGTAAAGTAAATCTATACTGTAAGACTGGATGAGAAACATTTTTCATGTGTAAGATTTAAAAGAGCTTTATTCATCGCAAGTTGTGCTCACTGCAAAAATCTCTAAAATTATTAATCTCCAAAACTCTGGGGAAGAAATGGATTAGGGAAATTGTATTGTTCAACCATTTAAACAGTCTGTAAAACTCAGACATTTTTTATTTGGTTTTGCAAAAGTCAAAAAGGGCTTATATATGTTTGAAAATTCTTCAAAAAAGTCAAACATGTCAAATACCATCTTTTCCTCAAATTGTTCACTGCTTGTCAAACAGATTTTTTTAATGAACCATAGCTTTAGAAAAATCGCTTCCAGTTCCAGCATAAAGAACTTGAGACATCTTGGTTCTCTCCCAGAATGAAAGTTACTGTCCTTGGAGCTGTCATAGCATTGCCTTCTGCTGTAGTTTCAATCCAGTGGGAATAAATACATGGATTTATTTGCAAAGCACTTTGAAGTACATCAGTGAGAATTCACTGGAAGAGCTTCAGGTGACAGGTTGTCCCATTCTGCTGCATGGTGGAAGGAAAAAACACCCTGTATACTTCTCCGTATCATCTACCATGTTCTCACTTCTAATAAACCTTAACTTCTATCCAAAGAATCAGCTTACAAGATTTTTGACAGAAAGCTTTATATATGTGCATTATATACACTTTCTTAATATGGATTGTAGTTATCTTTATTAATTGCTCATGTATATATTTCTCTTTCAAACTGTTACTTCCAATGGATTTAAGGAACATTCTAGGATCCTACAGTTGTTAGCACTTACTGATGTAATTACTATGTATGGTAAAGCTTGCTCATCCTATAAAACTGATTCTTTTTCTTCTAGAGGGCATGTCTTTATGTTTCTGTGTTACTCATCTGTAATGCAAGGTGACAAGAAATGTAATTGAAAGAAAAGAAAACGGGAGGTCTTGAGTACAGGATGTTTTCCTGTGAGACACGGGATGTATTGAAACTGTTTTGAAAAGAGTTTTGATATGTGTCTCTCGGGTAGCATCGAAAGACATCAGCCAGCTTGGCTGCACAGAGTTTGGATAGAATAACTTAAGTTATACCTCAGCCTCTCCAACAGCCACCTGCTGAAAGCTTTCCGACCTCTTTTTCTGAAAAGCTTTTAAAATTCTCTAAGTGAGGTAAGTGGAGTTAGTAACGTGATACAGAACTTTATGCCCTCCAGGCACTCATTCATACTCAGTAAAGACTGTAATGATTGCCCATTTACCTCTAGTATCTGGTCAGCAGGCAATGTAAATAAGTCAATGCCACCTGTTCAGTTCTAGTAAGTTGGGTAACACATGAGTCTATGGGATGGGGGAAGAGGAAAAAGGTCAGCATGCTCCATACCTTTGTTGAAACATATTCCCTCATGTTTACAGCCATTTTCCTCTGGTGTAAAGTTCAAGAAAAAAAATAAAAAGGAGAAACTCCCTCCTGGGGAATCCTCCAAGTGTGAACAAGGTTAGGCTAGTGAATTTAGCATCTCACTGTCCCTATTCCAGCCCATCTATGGTACTTAAACCATCAGAAGATAGCATCTCCAAGGCCAGGTTGGACGGGGCTTGGAGCAATCTGGTCTAGTGGAAGGTGTCCCTGCCCGTGGCAGGGAATTGGAACTGGATGAGCTTTAAGTCCCCTTCCAACTCAAACCAGTCTGTGATTCTACAGTTGTATGATCTCTAAAACCAAAATGTGTCAAGCATTTTCCTGCTGATTTTCTCTCCTTACTCTGTAGATAGGAATGAAATTAATTGTACATGCTTGCAAGATCTTTAGACAACCATCAAAGCTGGACTCATTTTATCATGTTGCAATTGATGGCTCATCTATGGTTCCAAGAATACCTTATAATGGTAATAAATGACTGACTTACATTTGGATATGTCACATATATGTACAGACACTTATATATAAAGACGGTGGTTTTACTGTTCTCTGCCACACTTCTTTCATCAAAATTCCCTTCTTCCAAAACAGTTAAAAGATAATAATTGCCTGAAATTAGAGTCATCCAATATGACTAAAACTGAGTTATTACATAAAAATGGATATGAAATATAAATGAAATGTCTATAATTTATATAAAAAGTATTGTTCTGATTTCATTTCCATTAACACCATTTTCATGCTGTGCTTTCTTAAATTATTGCTGTAGCTTGAATTGAGCTGTGAGCTGTACATTGTCAACCTTACTGGGATGTACTGTATAAATTATGTAAGTCAATTAACATATATGCATCAGAATAGCTGTTAAAATTAGAAGTACTAGCATAACTGAGAAAATGAGTTAGGTAAAGGAGTTCAGTAGGCAAGGACGAAACAAAATTATGAAGAATCAGCTTACTGATTTCATTTGGACTTCTTAGTAATAGCCACTATTGTCCTTCTCTCTGCTATTTTATTTCCAGACACAGCAAAAAACTTCATAAAGAAAACGTTCAGGAAAGGTCTCAAAGTTCCCATTTATTCTGCTATCTTGAAAACATCCTTTTCTGAGCTAATCTTCTGAATTAATCACATAAAAATACAGCTATGCACAGATTTCCTGCAGTGTTCATTTACCCACAAAAGCTGAGCAGAAATACAAACCTATTTGCATTAAAAACAAGAGTTTATTCCCCAAACAGATTTCCCATTATAATAAAATATATTGAAAGTTTTGGCTAAATTCAGTTTGTGGTAAAGACAATCATATGCCCAAAATAATTTTTTTTTTTTTTTTTATTTTTTTTTTTGGAGATGGAGTGTCATAATGCAGCAAAGCTTGTCACATACAGATAGAAGAGCTACAACTGCTTCCTGACTCCATCAAATGAATCAGCTGGTATATAGTAGCATTTAGGCATGTTTCCCAGAACATGTGTACAAGCTTGATAATGCATTTTCTTCTATTTTGAGAGCTCTGCCACCCTTCTTATGCCAAAACAGCGTCTTCAGCAGTATCTCTAGCTCTGCGCATTATAAACTTGCAGGAGTTTCTGCAGGCATGACCCTGGCATGGATTATGCTTCTTGGCCATAAATACTCTGTATTTGCAGCCCCAAACAGGCCAATTCACCAGCCTTGCAAGAAGGGTTGGCTGATGCTCTGTCTGTTCTGAAGAGTTTGCTGAGCCCTTTCGATGAGGACTTGCTATTCATGTGGTGCTTGTGGGCTGAGTGCATGTTAATAGTGTGATGCTGTGTGTGATTAATTGCTGTCCTGATTCAGCCTGCAGTGCTCTCCTTGTCCTCTTCTCTTTGCTATCTTTAAAAAAAGCATATGGCTCTCCCCTCAACCTCTCTGCTTCAAATTCTTGAAGTGTGGAGGAAGCTTGTGTTGAAAAGACCCAGGTAACTTTTCAGAAGGAAATTTTATAATTTAGGTAAAAAGTTTTATCACGTCAGCATTTCCAAAATAATCTTCCTATTGGAATACAAAAGTAAAACTCACACTCTCCAGTCTTTGAGAAAGGCTTTTGCACGAAACCAGTCTTCCCTGATTACTGAAATCATAGGGCTTGTTACAAGTATATGATGTAGGAATTTATAATTGATTCATGTCTGTATAAGATTTCTAACGTACACACTAACTATGATATCATTAACTCATAGAGCTTGGAAGGATTTAAAAATCCAATCCTCTCCCTAGGCAGACTGAGCCAAGCCAGCACCATTCCTGCATCCCTGAGTGATAGATATCTCCCAGCTTCAGAGGTCTCCAAGACTTCGGATTTTTTTCCCAGATGCTCCACACCATCTATTCAAGTGACTAGCTAACCTTATGTTTGGGAGTTTCCCCTTAACATATAATCTGAATCTTATTTCCTGCGATATTAAGTCTCTGTACCTCTCTACACCCGTGGGACACAGGGAACAGCTTGTTCTTGTTTGCAGCAGCCTTTTATGTTTCATAAGACTGTTGCCATGTCTGCCTCTCTCCAGGTTAAACCATTTTGCAGTCTTCCCTCCTCTGGCCCTGCTTGCAGATAACTCATCATTGCCACATCCCTGTCCTGGTCTCACTTGAGTAGGTCCTTGTCTCTCTTGATATGATGCCCACAGTTGGACAAGGCATTCACTCCAAAGACCTGTCTTGCAGGACGCACTCCTGCTCACACAGCTTCATCTAACGTCTGCCTTTTTCACAACAGCATGATACTGTTGACTCATATTCAGTTTATGATAACTAGCTCTGGATCTTTTTTTTCTGCAAAAAATGCCACCTAAATGAGGTTATAGGATATACTGTTGCTGTAACATTAGAAGAAAAAACACAACCCTTCCAAGTCATTCAGTTTTAGGACTTGTAATTCAGACAAACAAATGTTTGGCCACCGCAAGGGAGGCCACAGGACAGAGGAAAGTAGAACCAGTTTTTCTTCGGATCCTTTTGGCAAAATGTGCTTGTGGAACTGCGGTCTGAGGCCACAAGGGTTTGTAGATCACGTAAGATGCAATATTTTATTCAACACAACTTGATATTCTAAAATGATTTTTCTAAAATGAGTTTTTACTAATTGCTTTATTTAAACAATAGCAGTCCCATGATTGTATGGCAAATTGGCCTGGTTTGCTCACTTGCCTGAAAATTAAAACAAGCCATGAAACTGCTAAGTAGTTCTTGCCTTGCAGTCACTCACTTGCTGGAAGTGATGCAAAAAAGAGGTAGTCCAGGGCTTGGGTGGGAGAATGACACCCCCTTCCATCATCACCAGCTATGTTTTTGAGCATTTTAAGCCAATGGTGAAACTGCACCTTTTCTGTGGTGGGAGCAGCAAGTTTTGTGAGGGGACACAACCACATTTAATATAATGAAGACATTAACTTGCATAGATTGCCAACAAAACCTCACTGCAAACTTACATCTTAAAAGCACTGTAAGACTTGGCACTCGCTGGCTGCAGAGCATGTACAGGACTGAGTGAATGACTTCTGCAGTTCCAGAGCTGACCTTATTCTCTCTTTTCTTTCTTGTCTTAATGGTGTTTAAACATGATTAGCTCCACCTCCTTAATTTTCAGACATAAGGTTTTGCTCAGAAACCTCAGTGAATTCATCTCACAAGTCATACCTTAGCCTAAATAGTAACTCTTTTCCAAAAGAAAGCTGGTCTAAGTTTCTGTAACATCATTTTAGTGCTTATTTTTCATGTAGGCCTGACAGCATGAAACAATCAAATTACAGCTGGAGTGAGAGGGTGTTTATATACGACCTTTTTTTGCTAATAATCATAGAATCATAGAATAGTTAGGGTTAGAAAGGACCTTAAGATCATCTAGTTCCAATTCCACTGTCATGGGCAGGGACACCTCACACTAAACCATGCCACCCAAGGCTTCATCCAGCCTGGCCTTGAACACCGCCAGGGATGGAGCATTCACGACCTCCTTGGGCAAACCATTCCAGTGCCTCACCACCCTAACAGTAAAGAATTTCTTCCTTACATCCAATCTAAACTTTCCCTGTTTAAGTTTGAACCCATTACCCCTTGTCCTGTCACTACAGTCCCTAGTGAAGAGTCCATCCCCAGCATCCTTGTAGCCTCGCTTCAGATACTGGAAGGCTGCTATGAGGTCTCCACGCAGCCTTCTCTTCTCCAGGCTGAACAGCCCCAACTTTCTCAGCCTGTCTCCATACAGGAGGTGCTCCAGTCCCCTGATCATCCTCGTGGCCCTTCTCTGGACTTGCTCCAACAGCTCCATGTCCTTATTCTGTTGAGGACAGCAGAACTGCACACAATACTCCAAGTGAGGTCTCATGAGAGCAGAGTAGAGGGGCAGGATCACCTCCTTTGACCTGCTGGTCACGCTGCTTTTGATACAGCCCAGGATACGGTTGGCTTTCTGGGCTGCGAGTGCACACTAAAGCTGGCTCATGTTCATTTTCTCATTGACCAACACCCCCAAGTCCTTCTCCGCAGGGCTGCTCTGAATCTCTTCTCTGCCCAACCTGTAGCTCTGCCTGGGATTGCTCCAACCCAGGTGTAGGACCTTGCACTTGGCATGGTTAAACTTCATAAGGTTGGCATCAGCCCACCTCACAAGTGTGTCGAGGTCCCTCTGGAGGGCATCCCTTCCCTCCGGCGTATCAACCAAACCACACAGCTTGGTGTCATCGGCAAACTTGCTGAGGGTACACTCAATCCCACTGTCCATGTCACTGACAAAGATGTTGAACAGGATCAGTCCCAACACCGATCCCTGAGAGACACCATTCATTACTGGTCTCCAGCCAGACACTGAGCCTTTGAGTACAACTCTTTGCGTGCGACCATCCAGCCAGTTCTTTATCCACCAATATAACTTTAAAGATTGCTTTGAACAGGAAGAATAATTTGTGCATAGATGTTTTAGATAGTAACTATTATTTAAGGAACTATATTTATTTATTAACTGATTAAAATGCCCTCCTGAAACTTAAGGGCAACAGCTAATGACCAATGAACACTATATACAATTCTGAAGGAGCTTTGACAGAAGAAAACTAACTTACACTTAACTTACTAAACTAACACTTCCTAATTTTTGTTCATCTAGTCACCTGCCTGAGAAGAGGAACGAGGGAAGGGATCTCAGGCATCTGAAGAATTGGTGGATCATGGCAGAATGGCTCATGCCATCTTTTCTTCAACATGTTTCAGGCAGTAAATGGGAGATATGCACACAGGGGTGGGTAAAACAACCCCCAGCCAATTCAAGGAACTTGAGTGTCTGTCTCCCTTGCAGACTGGCAGCAGTGCTGGACACTTCTGAAACTCATGCCAGCTGCAAATCTGGTGATGAGAGGGGACAGGCGGAAGCAGCCAACAGCTGCCAAGGCACTCCAACAGCTTCTCTTTCTCACTCCCTGTGGGAAACTCCCTAAATGCACCAGAAGGTTTTGCATAACTCAACAGTTTGTTGTGGCTGGACTCTTCCTACAGCCATACCCTTCCAACTGACCACCTGACACTTTTACATATCAAATGTTCATTAGAAATTGTGTTTTATCTGTGCAAAACTCTTTGTTGTGTTACTCTTGCTATACTGGCTTAACCATAAGGGGAGAAAAGAAAACCTAATTACTGATATCTTTTGCTCATGAAATAAGAAGGTTTGTGCTGCTATGCTGATTATCTGGTCTTACACAGTAAATACAGAGAAAAGTTTTTCAGAGACCAGAGTTACCATCAGCAAGGGAAACCAGAAGGCAATGGAAGTAGAGGGCATGGTGTCACTGGTTTATGGTTTATGATCTTGGCCCAAACAGCCTAATCAGAAGATATTTCGCGTTGTGCAGCTGACGCCATTTCCATGGCTGTTTCTCTGCTGAGGTCCACAAACTAAAAAAGACCCAAGTCCTTTGCGCTGCTGAGGTGAGTGCAGGGGGTGCTCTATCCAGGCTTTTGTGGGCATAGTTCCCCTCTTAGGAGCTCTGCAGCTACAGGACAGTGTAAAGGAGATGATTTTGTGTAACCCATGCTATAATTGCAGACACCATGTCTGAAGAACCACAAAGTACCATGGGTAACGTCACTAAAAACAATGGCTGATTTCCTGCAGGGCCAGCCTGGGACAAAAGCAAGCAGGGAATATTTGTGGGCTTGGTCTGCTGAGGACAGTTTCACACTCTTTGAGACCCAAGGAAACAAGCCAGAACTGCATCTGCCATTGCTTCGAGAGCTCAGGGTATGCTTTGTCTCCAGGCCACAATCTGCAAATTCAATTTGGGAAAATCTAAGGGAGGAAGTGTTGTTTGTACAACTTATCTGAACCTATTTCCTGACAATAACTATTGTTCACTGTAGTAACTTGACATAATATGAGTTATTTTGTGAAAAATACATATAATTTCCAGCCCATAACTGTAGCGAGATATACTGTGGTTTTATTAACAAAAGTAGATGGATGTTTTTCATTGTTTCTGAAAGATACAAACATGATTCTATTTGCAGAATGCATTAAAAGCTCGTCTCGAAACCATTGAGATGGCATCACGGTAGCTGATTTCAGTTCCTAACAACTTTAGTTTAGTTATAAGATGCTGTGGGTTCCATATGCTGAAAAAATATTAATATTCCTATATTTGCTTTGAAAACTGTCCCCCATGATTCAGTAATGTCAAGAAATCTTGATGTGCCCTGCTTACACTGGTAAGATTCTGCTTTGTAACCAGGAGAAACAGAGGTGGTTGGTTTTTTTTTTCATTTGTGACCTTTATAATGAATCTCTTTATTGTGTCTTTTGTGGCAGTAATCCATCTGTGGATCTTTTGAGGATGCTGATTTGTTAATTGGAGGAATGTGATTTTGGTGTCTGACAAGCTGAAAACTAAAGCTATGTGGAAGAAAAATCCAGAAAAGTGAAAAACCCCAAAAATATCAGCATATATGCCCCATCCTTAGCAGTGTTCAAGGCCAGGCTGTGCAGGGCTTGAGCAATCTGGTCTAGTGGAAGGTGTCCCTGTCCGTGGCAGAGGGTTGGAAATGGATGAGCTTTAAGGTCCCTTCCAACCCAAATCATTCTATAAGATATATTCTTGCAGCAGACCTTATACAGTACTGTGAAAGTTTATTTTCATCTTTCAATTAGTATAGAAGTTTTCCTCCATGAATGCTGTGGACTATTTAATCTAAATTTTTCTCATATGTAGCTTCCACCCTACCCCTTCTTTATCCATGGTATGTTTTCCTTATTACAGATTTTATTCGTATTTTTTAACCACAGTTTTGCAGAAAAAGCGGGATTTTTTTAAATATCACAATCCAGAACACTACCTTGAATAAATTTCTATCTCTTCTACTAAAGCATCCACTCACATGTGAAAAATACCCAGCAACACAGGGTCCCCCAGAACTGTTAATAACTCCTGTTGCTTTTCATCTTCATTTGTTGTTAGGGAAGATGCTCAAATTATTTAACTTGCAGCAACTGGTTTTACCATTGTCTCTTATACAAGCCCAGGCACAAATTGGTGATTTCTGCTCTGCAGCTGGTATTTCATAAGCACAGTATAAGCAGTACAAGCCTTTAATACAAGAAAGTCAAATCTCGTGAACCTATCAGCTAGAGCCAATACCTGCTCCTCTAAATGCATGACCAAAGGAGAGAAGGTCATGAAGAAATCTTATGAGCTTCATTTTCCAGCACTGGTTGGGTAACATGGTTTAGCGTCAGCATTGGGAAAAAGGTGACTGTTCCACCTAGCTCAACCTGGACAAATCCATGCCACTGTGCTCCTCTGTGGTTGTCCTGAGCCTTAAAGCAGAGTGTCCACTCTGAGGGGTGTTTCTCTTCTTGGAAGTTTTTTCACATAGGACTTCCTGACAGAGCTTACTTAAGAAAGGTGTTTTCCAAGGCTAGCTCAGCCTGCAGCTATTTCCTCTCTGTCATAGAAGCTGTCCATTTCCTGATTTACACACAATTCCACTTACCACAATTCATGATTGAGGGGTGGGGAGAAGCAAGGTGTTATTATTACCGGTAGCCTTGAAAAGCTGCTGCTTTATGTCCTGTCAACCCTACAAATCCAGACAAGTGACTTTATTCTCAAGGTGCAAAAATTATGTATTTTTTTTAAGGTGTGACAGCATAGACAGGTTTCCTTTAATTCATACATGTAACAGCATAAGTAAGAGCAAAGCTGTCTAGATTACTAAGAACAAAACTGATCATACCTCTAATTATGCAAATTAGAAACTTAAGAAAGTATCCCTTTATTCTTATAAGCAGGACTTTTTTCCTCATGTTAAGCAATGAGACAATGAGTTTAACATTAACTTCTCTCCAGCAGTGCAGGGCTGCTGTACAGGAGACATGGGTGTCAGCAGGACATTTTAGGCAGTATTCTGAATTCTGAGTCTCCTCACCACTGCGTGGTTCAGGGCTGCCTTGAGTCACCTCCCAGAACAACCCGGACTTTGCCTTGGGTTCTTCTTAAGCACCAGCTCTCCAGATGTGACAGGAGCAAAGCACTCACTATGCCACTTACGAACACTTTGATATGAATGATGATTAGATCTTGACTTGCATTTCAATAACCTAGAACACAGCTTAGCAGGAAAGGGAACAAGCTGTGCTCAGGTGGGGAACATACCAGGGGATACCAAGGAAGATGCTTCAGCAGGAATAGTGAGATCAGTCCCACCTCACCTCAACGAAACCAAACTAAGCCCATGACTGTGTTACAACAGGGAAATTGGTTTCAATTGCCACTCAATCCTGGTTTGCCTCTTATATTCCTTTGTACTTTTCCTCTGTCTATGTTCACACATTTCTAGTGGCACAAAAATTACTTGCTGCAGAGTATCTACTCTTGTCTAGAACACTATACTATGGGAGAATCCTGACCCATTGGCAGAACCAGCTCTGAATGGAGAATCTGGGGCTTTCCTGTGTCAGTCATGGCTAGCCACACAGCCCCGAGTGTGCCCCTTTTTTCTAGTCCTCAGTATTCCCTTGAAATAAACTCAGAAAGAGACAGAAGAGACAGAACTTAAAGGCATGGAGTAAGACCCGAAGTTTCTTCTAACATGTCACACGTCCCATACTTTGCTCCCAACCTTTGAATGGTTTTGGAAGAGAATAATCTTTTGGAGAAGACTGCTGGTCCTCTTGACTGTTAGACTGGGAAAAGTACGCTTTATGTATCTAAGAATAAAACCCATATGCAGGGAAAAGCAGACACCAAAGGAGCATGTTCAGATATTTTCTCCTCCTGTGTCCTGACTTTCATGTAAAGGCCTAAACCCATGACAAACCATGGGAATCTTGTCCCAGTTTTTTATCATTCAGTACATAAATAGTGACGTGGAAAAATTAGGCAAGAGATAAAGATGCAAAGTATTCTTTGGTATAACATGTTTTTATGTAAGCTAGCTCTCAGCTAAAAATAAATACCTGATGAACCTCTATCCATTCATACTGCAGTCTTTAGAAGCTGTTTCTTTCCACTTCAGAAGGCATGCAACAAGGAAGCATATACTAAACACTCATTGCATTGCCACCCTGAATTAGACCTGCACTAGATCCCTTTCTGTAGAAGTGGGAGACGAAGCCAAGATGAATGAGCAGCGAAAAGCAATCCTGAGAGAAGAATCTAGATTTCTGATGGCAACGCCCAGTTCAGAGCTTAAGCAATTGACAAAGCTGTTGTTTACACGAATGTTTAAAATAGTTACTCGGTGCACTTAGGAGAGATTTACCCTCACAAGTTTCCACAAATATGAAAACGCTGCCAATGCTATCCAAACAATATCTACTCTTAAAGCAGTTGATTGACAGACTGTTATCTACTATCTTTGTGCAAGGTGAAGGCTTCTGTCAACAGTTAGCATACATAAACAATCCTCAGCTGAGAGTAAGATATATTAGTTTTGTATTTTCTGTGAAGGTCACAATAAAGTGTCCCTTAAAAGCTTTCACTTTGTACACAGCAACAGACTGCTTACCATTCAGAATAATAAAAAATGAAACCTTGAATTGTGTTTTGTTTGTAGCACAATACGAGTTCCCAGTGAAGAGGGTGGGGGAGGAAGCCTCAGGAACAATCGAAATAGTCATCTATCAGTGGCAATAACTGCTGGTCATGTTGAAAAAGCAGTAGGGATTTTGGGCCTCTAAAGCCAAAGAGCAGATATTGTCCAAGACATGGCTTAAAGTAGGCAGCAGTCTTATACACTCATGTGCCATGCTCTGACACTACTCAGCAGCTTAGAGAAACAGAGACAAACTTAACGTGATAGGTTTGCATGCATGGAAGTCTGCTGTGAGTAAAAGGACCCTTCAGCCTTGCGCTCCTCCTGGAATGGACTTGAGGAGCATGGATGACGACATCCCTGCCACCTCTGGCTGCTCTGATATGTGATAACACTGAAACAAAACTTGCAGGTCTTGGTGACTGAGTATGATTTTTACTGCATTAATAAATCCATCAGTGTAGTATAATCAACGCTTTATCACAAAAATGTCTATCTTTGAAACACAAGTGAAATGTGGTAGCAAAGGTATTAGAAGTCAATTTTAAAAAAAACTTTCTGTGAGCAGTCCCCTGGATGTGAATGGTTAGACTTTATTTTAAAGGTCTTTTCAAACCTAATTGATTCTATGATTCAATGTCCCAATATTCTGGTACAATAATCTGAGGTGGGTTAGAGATAGATGGTCAAAGATAAGTAAAAGGAGACTTGGCACATCAGAATGGCAGTAAGGTGCCCACACAAACAGTGATCAACTGCTCAATTAAACAAGCTGCAGACACAGCCTGGGAGACACATCAGGCAGGAAATCTGCTGCTGTCCCTTTGGGCTTGACTTGCCCAAAGTCAACTGTGTGCAGCCGTAGTATTGCCAACCTCTCTGACATGGCTCAGGGCAAGACCCACAGCAAGACAGCTTGGGTCCTCCCTCTACACATTGCGACAACTGCCAGCCTCACACAGATGTTGGCTATCCCGGGGCATTTCAAATGGCATGAGTTATGGGTGTTGGTTAATGAGAAAATGAACATGAGCTGGTTTCAACATGCGCTCGCAGCCCAAAAATCCAACCGTATCCTGGGCTGTATCAAAAGCAGCATGACCAGCCGGTCAAAGGAGGTGATTCTGGCCTCTACTCTGCTCTCGTGAGACCTCACTTGGAGTATTGTGTGCAGTTCTGCTGTCCTCAACATAAAAAGGACACAGAACTGTTGGAACAAGTCCAGAGGAGGGCCACGAGGATGATCAGGGGACTGGAGCACCTCCCGTATGAAGACAGGCTGAGAAAGTTGGGGCTGTTCAGCCTGGAGAAGAGAAAGCTGCGTGAAGACCTCATAGCAGCCTTCCAGTATCTGAAGGGGGCTACAAGGATGCTGGGGAGGGACTCTTCACTAGGGACTGTAGTTATAGAACAAGGGGTAATGGGTTAAAACTTAAACAGGGGAAGTTTAGATTGGATATAAGGAGGAAGTTCTTTACTGTGAGGGTGGTGAGGCACTGGAATGGTTTGCCCAGGGAAGTTGTGAATGCTCCATCCTTGGCGGTGTTCAAGGCCAGGTTGGATGGAGTCTTGGGTGACATGGTTTAATGCGAGGTGTCCCTGCCTATGACAGTGGAATTGGAACTAGATGATCTTAAGGTCCTTTCCAACCCTAACTATTCGATAATTCTATGATTCTATGAGTTATCTGTGTTCAGATACCTGGCTCATGCCCTTTACACCTGCAATACTGTGACATGATATTTGTCATTAAAACAAGTTGGACTGGACTCACACATGCTATCATATTTGCAGTGCTAGGAAATCCAATGCAAATTTTTAAATGGTTGCATATAGAAAGAATATAACTTCATCATAACAATATACTTTCAAAATAATTGATTCTAACAGGAGAGAACATGGCTTTCAGAATGTATACATGTATGTTTGTATATATATGAACAACACACTGAATTGGTGTCCTGGGTTCAGCAGTAGCAGTCAGTTTTTCTCCTTCTTAGTAGCTGTTGCAGCACTGTGTTTTTGACTTTCAGCCTCGGAACAAAGCTGATAACAACTGATGTTTAGACTGACCAAAGACTTTGTGAGTCTCATGCTCTGCCAGGGAGGAGGAGGGGCCGGGAGGAAGCAGGGACAGGACGCCTGACCCAAACTAGCCAAAGAGGTATTCCATACCACAGCACGTCATGCCCGGGGATGTAACTGGGAGCTACCCGGAAGGGCACGTCCTCTTTTCGGTCGGGCTCTTTTCCGGCGAGCGGTATCATATTTTCTTCCCTTGTTATTTCTCTTATCATTATTATTCTCGGTGGCAGCAGTAGTGATTTGTGTTATACCTTAATTACTGGACTGTTCTTATCTCAACCCGTGGGAGTTACATTCTTTCGATTCTCCTCCCCATCCCTCTGGGGAGTGGGGGGGGGAAGTAGAATGCGTGGTTCTAATTTACAGCCGGGGCTTAAACCACGACAATTGGTTTATACAAACTATTGTTATCTGACACCATAGTTGTCCCTTATGGAAAGATTTCTAATGTCATCCCATCAACAACAGAAATGGCAGAGCCTTCTCTCCTCCAGTCTCTCAACTCTGTTCCCAAATACCTTCGCCATGGTAAAAAGCTCCCTCTTGCCTGTTGGGGACATTAGTATGCACAAGTAGCCTGGATGCACAACAGCAACTTCTGCACATGCTGGTAGACTCACTGACTCTGACCTCACAAGAGGGGAAAAGCTCAAGTCCTGCCTGCTCTTCCTCAGTGCGTCTTTTGGACTCATTTGGGTCTTCTCCACAGTTGCCAATATTCCTTGTGCACTGCTGAGGAGCACATCTTTGAGACATGGATTGAAACTGACCAGTAAGTTAAAAAAATGTTCAAAGGTTGGAAAAGGAAGGCGTAAGGAAGACATGAAAGATAGGTCAATTGGGTCAGTTGCTGAGGGGAGTAGCTTGAGAGAGGTCGCCTTCAACACCGGAGTGGGAGGGAGATCAGCGTTCAGGAGCCTCAACTCAGAGCTGCGACAGCCACCGAGGGAGCCTCAGGTCCTCGACAGGGCTTGCCCAGGAGCCGGCAGCTCAGCTGACGCGAGCAGCTGACTCACAGGGGGCGGAGCCACGAGGAGCGGCACCAGCCCTGACTGGTTAAAAACCTGCCCCAGGGAGCGCGGCGACCAGGGGGGTCGAGGCAGTCAGACAATCAGGCGGGTTGGATGGTGAGCACTCGCCCTATGACCAGGGCCCGATCTGGAAGCTCTGCTCTGGCTGCCCCGGCAGTGGCAGCGTAGGCACCCAGACAGAGCCGATGAGAGGGGAGGCTGCAGTGCAGAGCTCGGAGTGTAGAGAGTGCCTGCACTCTCTACAGTCTTGTGAGGGAAAGGTGCACAATGGGCAGGGCTGCACTCGGTGCTCTGTGGGGGAGGTCCTCCTGCAGCAGGTGGCTGAGCTGCAGGATGCTGTTAATAGGCTGCAAGATGTCAGGGAAGCTGAGAGGAAGCAGGACTGCCTCCTCCAGGCCCAAACTGTGCAGGGGCCTCAAGCGTCCCCTGTAGCTCATGGAGAAGAGAAGGAGGCCGTTAACCCAGGAAGCTGGGAAACAGTAACAACAACAACAACAACAAGAAAAAAAAAAAAAAAGAGGAAGAGGACAATTAACAGTGAGGGGCTTCCTCCTAAATCTGATGTCCTCACCCAGAACCGCTTCGCATTTATGCAGGGAGCTAACAAGGAAACACACACCATACCAAAGGAACAACTGGCTGATGCACTGATAAAGAAGATCTCTACTGGTGCTGCCAGGAAAAAGTGGCAGGTCATAGTGGTAGGGGACTCTACTTTGAAAGGGACAGAGGCACCCGTCTGTCAGCCTGACCCAGTCTCAAGGGAGGTGTGTTGCCTACCTGGGGCACAGATCAGGGATGCTGCAGATAGGGTCCCTGCTCTAGTAATTCTCACTATTACCCACTTCTAGAATCCATGTGGGTGCTAGTGATGTAGATAGCAGTAGCCCAGAGAACATAAAGAAGGACTACAGAGCCCTGGGAGAGGTGGTTAGGGGCTCTGGAGCTCAGATTGTCTTTTCGTCAATTCTCCAGCATAAAGGGGAAGACCTTAAAAAGGCTAGGAGGATTGGCCTAGTGTGGTCTAGGATTGTTAGAACAGTGGTGCCATAGTCAGGGGTTTGGGTATTTAGAACACGGGACTCGATTTGAGAGGCCAGGTCTACTGGAGGCTGGTGGAGCTGACCTGACAATAAAGGGGAAGAGCTGCTCTTGTAGGAGGCTTGCCAGACTGGTCAAGAAAGCTTTAAACTAGATGTGTTGGGAGAGGGGGGCATCATTCCATCCCAACACACCCAGTCAGTTGCCAGCACCTACAATAAATGCTTGGAGCAATGTGGAGATACTTCATCCAATGTAGAGATACTTCATCCGCTCCAGCCAATGAGCTGGCTTCATTTGGAGCTCAGCTTAGATGCCTCCATACAAACGCCCGTAGGATGGGGAATAAACAAGAGAAATTAGAGTTGTGTGCACGTCTACAGGGGTATGATATAACAGGCATCACATAAACATGGTGGGATGGCTCCTGTGATTGGAGTGTTGGAATGGAAGGTTACAGGCTCTTCTGAAAAGACAGGCTCGGCAGATAGGGAGGGGGAGTTGCTGTTTATGTTAGTGATAGACTGGAGAGTATGGAACTGTGTCTGGGGGCAGGTGAGCAGTCAACAGAGAGTTTGTGGTCAGGGTTAAAGGGAGAACAGCGATGGGGGACATTACTGTGGGGATCTGTTACAGACCGCCTGACCAAGAGGAATCTGTGGATGAAGTGCTCTATAGACAGATAGGAACAGCCTCATGCTCGCAGGCCCTTGTTCTCATGGGAGACTTCAACCACCCTGACATCTGTTGAAGGAACGGTACGGCCCAGCACAAGCAATCCAAGAGGTTCCTCAATTGTGTGGAAGGCAACTTCCTTCTACAAGTGATAGAGGAGCCTACAAGGAGAGGTGCCATGCTTGACCTCGTGCTCAGCAACAGGGAGGGCTGGCTGGGAATGTGAAACTCCAGGGCAGCCTTGGCTGTAGCGATCATGAGATGGTCGAATTTGAGATCCTCAGGACAGTGAGAAGAGCGTGCAGCAAGCTCACTGCCCTGGACTTCAAGAGAGCAGACTTTGGCCTCTTCAGGAACCTGCTTAGTAAGGTTCCATGGGATATAGCCCTAGGGGTCAGGGGGACCTAAGAATGCTGGTTGATATTCAAGGATCACCTGCTACAAGCTCAGGAGTGTTGTGTCCTGACTAGAAGGAAGTGCAGCAGGAGGGCCAGGAGACCTCCTTGGATGGATAAGGAGGTGCTGAGGAAACTTAGAGGGAAAAAAGAGGTTTACAAAAGGTGGAAGCAAGGACAGGTGGCTTGGGAAGAATACAGGGATGTTGTCTGGGAAGCTAGGGAGCAGGATAGGAAATCTAAGCCCCAGTTAGAATTAAACTTGGCTAGGGATATGAAAGGTAACAGGAAGGGATTCTATAAGTACATTGCAAATAAAAGACAGACTAGGGACAATGTGCACCCTCTCCGGAAGCTATCAGGAGAACTGGCTACCCTGGATTTGGAGAAGGATGAGGCTATTAATGACTTCTTTGCCTCAGTCTTCACTGGCAAATGCTCTGACCACACCACACAGGTCCTGGAAGGCAGGGACTGTGAGAATGAAGACCTTGGGCACACTGTAGGAGAGGATCTGGTTCGAGACCATCTTAAGAACCTGACCATGCACAAGTGCATGGGACCTCATGAAATCCATCTGTGGGTCCTGAAGGAGCTGGCGAATGAAGTTGCAAAGCCACTGTCCATCATATTTGAAAAATCATGGCAGTCAGGTGAAGCTCCCGATGGCTGGAAAAAGGGAAATATAACCCCCATTTTCAAGAAGGGGAAAATGGATGACCCAGGGAATTACAGACCAGTCAGTCTCACCTCTGTGCCTGGCAAAATCTTGGAGCAGATTCTCCTGGAAGGCATGCTAAGGCACATGAAAAACAAGGAGGAGGTTGGTGACAGCCAGCGTGGCTTCACTAAGGGGAAATCCTGCCTGACCAATTTGGTGGCCTTCTATGATGGGGCTACGAAACTGATGGACCGGGGTAGAGCAGTTGATGTCATCTACCTGGACTTGTGCAAAGTGTTTGACACTGTCCCGCATGACATCCTTGTCTCTAAATTGGAGAGACATCAATTTGATGGAGGAACTAACTCAACGGATAAAGAACTGGCTGGTTGGCCGCACGCAAAGAGTTGTGGTCAATGGTTTAATGTCCGGCTGGAGAACAGTAATGAGTGGTGTCCCTCAGGGATAAGTGTTGGGACGGGTCTTGTTCAACATCTTTGTCAGTGACATAGACAGTGGGATTTAGTGCGCCCTCAGCAAGTTTGCCAGTGACACCAAGCTGTGTGGTTCGGTTCATACGCCGGAGGGAAGGGATGCCATCCAGAGGGACCTCGACACGCTTGTGAGGTGGGCTGATGCCAACCTTATGAAGTTTAACCATGCCAAGTGCAAGGTCCTACACCTGGGTCGGAGCAATTCCAGGCACAGCTACAGGTGGGGCAGAGAAGAGATTCAGAGCAGCCCTGCAGAGAAGGACTTGGGGGTGTTGGTCAATGAGAAAATGAACATGAGCCAGCTTTAGTGTGCACTCGCAGCCCAGAAAGCCAACCGTATCCTGGGCTGTATCAAAAGCAGCGTGACCAGCAGGTCAAAGGAGGTGATCCTGCCCCTCTACTCTGCTCTCATGAGACCTCACTTGGAGTATTGTGTGCAGTTCTGCTGTCCTCAACAGAATAAGGACATGGAGCTGTTGGAGCAAGCCCAGAGGAGGGCCATGAGGATGATCAGGGGACTGGAGCACCTCCCGTATGAAGACAGGCTGAGAAAGTTGGGGCTGTTCAGCCTGGAGAAGAGAAGGCTGCGTGGAGACCTCATAGCAGCCTTCCAGTACCTGAAGGGGGCCTATAAGGATGCTGGGGATGGACTCTTCACTAGGGACTGTAGTGACAGGACAAGGGGAACTTAACAGTTTAACTTAAACAGGGGAAGTCTAGATTGATATAAGGAAGAAATTCTTTACTGAGAGGGTGGTGAGGCACTGCAATGGGTTGCCCAAGGAGATGGTAGGGCACTGGAATGGTTTGCCCAAGGAGGTCGTGAATGCTCCATCCCTGGTGGTGTTCAAGGCCAGGTGGGATGAGGCCTTGGGTGGCATGGTTTAGTGTGAGATGTCCCTGCCCATGGCAGGGGGGTTGGAACTAGATGATCTTAAGGTCCTTTGCAACCCTGACTATTCTATGATTTTAGGATTCTATATTATGTCCATCCCTTGTCCTTAGTACATCCAGAGTAAAAGGTAAACTCACATAAATTTCTGTAGTCATGGGAAACCACAGAAGCCATACTTAAGTAGCTTGTCTATGATGTATGAGTGTGTGTCAGAACATAGGCTGAAATTGCCTAGCCTCATCTGTAAGGCAGAGACTTAGAGAGTCTAACAGAAATGTAACACAAATATTCTGTTTTCCTGGCTTTTTGGTGGCACTTGCTGAAAACCTTGTATCTTCCTTATAAGCAATTCTATCCTCAGTTCATTTATAATCACATTTATTCCAGGATAATCTTTTCCAGTAACAAAACCGTAAACTCCAAGGCAGCATGAATCTCTTACCTAAGTATCAGTTTCTTCCTAAGTGTAACATGGACCAAATTTTAAGCCAGTTACAGTGCTTGTCTGGTGACAGTCTGAAGGCATGTAAAAGATGTACAACCCTCAGTTTCTGAAAGAAGAATGAAGTCAGGCAACAGAAAATGCATTTTTCCTTCCAGTCTGTCAACTGCAACTTTCCTTGCAACAGCTTGTAAACCTCTAAGACTCAGCAGTGCATACACTGTTTAGCTCATAACCTGTTATGAGACCACTTTCACACTAGCAGGACCAGTATTTGTACAAATAACTCATCTCCTTTGTTTGAACATTATAAACTACCCTCTACCTTCTTACTTCTACTACCCTTCTGCCTTGTGTTGCTAGCAAAGAAAAGGTTATATTGCCTTGGGTCCTTTAACAAGCACTCATTTCCTCACTTGCAAACCCAGTCTGAGTACAATGCCTAAATCTTCTATCAGGATATGTGGTCTTAACTAGGGAACATCTATCTTCTACATGCACTTACAATGCCACTGTAAATCTCTCAAGGGAAGGATGGGATTCAGCAAGCTCAGGAATTTGAATGACAGATCACCACCACAGCCACTTTCTCCTCGAAGACCAAGGCTGTATTCAAACCTAGTGATATGCTCACCTGCAGGGTGCTAAACTGAAAGATCTGTAGCAGCAGTGTGCCCAATATCTGATGTGCTCAGCCAACTACACCTTCTGTGCTCCTTTTTCAGTGCAGCATCATGCTTCCCATTGTCTAGCCAATTCCCTCTGTAACACCAGACAGCTACATTTGTATGTTTATAGACACCTTCACCACAAGGTCTGTTACAGGAATCTAGTGAAGTTTTAAACACAATGACATTAAAAAAAAAAAATAAATCTAACTTTCAGTAAGTGCTTGACAAGGGCAGCCGTGTATGATGCAAAAAGACAGGAAGTGAAAAGGTAAATTTTAAAATGTTTAATAGAGACAGAGATATGTCAAGCCAGCTAAGGGAAGCTGATGTACAGCACTGGGCTGCTTGCTATAAGCTTGCCTGAAAACACAGTGGGTTTAAAACTCAGAAACCAAGTTTCTCAGATTTGAAAATACAATTTCAGATATTCCTTTATTCCAATACCATGGCAATAAGCAAAGTGTTAAAGGATTGCTGTGTAAAGGTGCAGGAAGAGTCAGAATGCCTCTCCTTATCATTCTCTTGCCTATATGTCAAAAATACAGAAGAAAGAAATTATTAAAAGTGCAAGTTAAAAACAAAGCTATACAGACAATGCTTGCTGAGTTTGTGTGAAACACAGGGGAAATAACAAACCAGTTTCTAACCCAGAATCTAAATCAACTCTCTCTCAAGTCCCTGGGAACCTTTTTAAAGGACTCTGAGGATTAAACTTTGAGAATTGAGCATCTGCTAAGAAACTGCAGATAGCATTAAGCTCACTCAGCCTGTCAAGGGGGAAACACATGCGTAGTCCAGCGCTTCCCAATCCACAGGGAAGAAATCCTTGCAGCCAAACAGCTTGTTTATTATATGATGCAGGGTCTTGTCAATCCTGCATCTAACAATGAGGCATGTGAACAGGTCTTTACAGAAACTGGAAGAGAGTAGATAGGCTGCAGAATGCTGTGGCCTAAAGAACAACACAATGAAGGAATGCAATGAAATATTTTTATGTTAAAGCATTGGGAATATAAAATCCAGAACTGTGGAATATAAAATCCAGGCACTCTACTGAAATGCCTGCAGTTGGTTCCTAGAGGGAGAATGATTTAGTTGCAAGGCGCTGTGTATAAAATTTAAATTTAGGATCAAGGTCTTCTTTTATTTTTTGTTGAATATACTCTACCTTCATCAGGAGGAAGCAAAATTATGGGCTGTGATAGATGAGATAGCTGTAGCCCATACCAGGTAAGAAACAACCAGAGGATGTGAGGAACAGACTATGAGGCCACTTCAAACTATTAAATAGGGGAGTAAAGCTATATTCTAAGCCAGGTGGGCAGTGATGGTACAGAGGATGTTATGATGCAAAGGTGAGATCCAAAGGGACAGCCCTCTATGAAACTGTGGGAATGGATAAAACCCCAAGTGCCATGTACACAGCTGCACACGCGTTTGTGTGCTGCACATCACTTGGGAAATGGGTGAAGATGTTTTTCCTGCTGCTGGGGACAGAGGGGGAAGGAAAGCTGAAACTTCTTAGCCTTGCTGGCTTTTTGGACATAACGCAGTGTCAGACTAAATGTCAGACATCAGCCATGGGCCTGAGCTTACACCTAAGACTTAATTGCTTCTCAAAAAAAAAAAAAAAAAAAAAAAAAGTGCCAAAGGCTTGCACAGCTTTAGTTTGCAAATTTAATTGAAGGATTAGCAGAGTTTTCTTTTCCTGTGTGGAAGCTATTAAGAATAGGAATAATTAAGAATAGATTACCACATCCCTGGCAGTCTTCAAGGCCAGACTGGATGGGGCTTTGAGCAACCTATTCTAGGGGAAGGTGTCCCTGCCTTTGGCAGAGGAGTTGGAACTAGATGATCTTAAGGTCCTTTCCAACCCAAACCACTCTGTGATTCTATCATCCTGTGATCAGTTCATTTAATATAGCTACTTATTGCATTAGTACAGTCCTTGCTTAAGCACTGCAGAGCACACTATTTTGCTTTACACAGAAATACTTTCACAGTGAGCCACAACAAAATGAGATTAATTGGAAGTGCGCACAAAACATAACCAAGGAGAATACAAACACCACAGATACCAACCAGCTGGGAAGGGAGCAGTCTCACTGGACAGTGTGCTACTCACAAGATGACAGTTGAATAGCTGAGAATATTCTTGGTCTGCACAGAAAAGACAGCTCAGTGTACCTTCTTGTTGTGAACTTGACATTATTAAAAATTATTTGAGATCAGTTTTTGACAAAAAAAAGTCTGAATTACAGGTCTTGGTGATAACTTTTTGTGTAGTCTGACTTAAACCAAGATGAAGGTGCTGTTTCAAGGCTTTTCTTTCAGCATCCCCCCCACTCTCTTTGACTGGTCTCACTGCAACCCTTGTGTTTCCAGTGACTGTGAGAAATGTTACAGCTGTAGAGGGGAGGCTGACATGCTGCCTGAGTTCACACATTCAAGCAGAGATCTAAGGAATGGTCTTTAGCTTCCGCACTGCAAAATACACATTTGCCCAATGCATCCTATCTGCAGTTTTCGTTCCCCGTGGGATCTGCTCTAGTCTAACCACAGAACAGACCCTTCCTTTCTCCCTCCCAGTCAGCAGGAACCTCTGCTGATTAAACAACCCAGTGCTCCAAGGGCACAACCGTGGTCTCTCTGCAGGGGTTCTCTGATGTCTAGGTAGGGACAGCATCCCCCTCAAGCTTCCATGAGGAGCATGGTCCAACCAAAGGACGAAGGCTCTGGGGAGGCTGATGGAAATGGTCCTGCACAGCCGTGTGAAAACAATCACCAGCTCACCACCCTGATAAATCTTCCAGCAAAAGGAGGTCCTGCACTCTTAAGTTCAGTGATACGTGCCTCATGGGATATTATTTTCCTCCCCTCTGAACAAGGAAACAATACGTACTCATGCAATACATGAGATATTATGAATCACTCTTAAGATGATGGGAGTCGATGTGGGGGAGGGAGGGGAGGAAGAAGGAGGGGAGTGAGCAAGCGGCTGCATGGTTCTGAGTTACCAGCTGGGATTAAACCATGACACTCTTGAATGCTCCATTCCTGGAAGTGTTCAAGGCCAGGGTGGATGGGGCTTGGAGCAACCTGGTGTGGTGGAAGGTGTCCCTGCCCATGGCAGGGGGTTGGAACTGGATGAGCTTTAAGGTCCCTTCCAACCCAAACCATTCCGTGATGCTATTATTCTACGACCATCAATTTCTAATGCTTTACGCAGAGAGGACTATGCAAAGAGGAATATTTCAATATGTAGGCAGAAGGAAAAGCTCAGTACTTGACTGAAACTTTTTATTTTGTGTTACATAAAACTGAGATAATTATATCTGTAATCTGCCTGGTATTCAGGACACACTGAATTTTAAATCATCCTAGATACTTGGATTATTATAAATAAAAAGCAACAGTGATTTCTACTTCCTTATTGCAGATAGCATATTTAAAATTTGCTGTGTATTGTGTTTTCCAATTCCTTCTTCCCCAGGAATCACCCTTTTTCTTACAGCGTATTTTAAAGTCATAAAAATGGCTTAAACATTCCAGTAAAATCAGAAATTAGTTTTCATGTTTATCACTAGATGAAGCTAACAATATTTTAAATAAAAGTCACTTTATTTTACAACACTTGAAAAAATACTTTAATTTATAAGCAAACGTTCTAAGAGCTGGAAATTCTTCTTAGATTTCTATTATCTGGCTTTATCTTGTTTACCTTTTATTTCCCCTGAGTAGTATCCTAGGCACTGTCCTGCTTTTCTCTACAACTCTCTTATGACATAAACCAGTTTAGTCTCAGACAAGAACACCATTTCAGTGAGCAGCATGGCCTGCAAGGAGTCACATCTTAAGACAACTTGTTTCAGAATTATTTTTTTAAGATTTTTAAGAAATTAAGGAAACATCCTTTGCTTTCTACTCCTCTCTATAGGTAGGCAAGGAGAAAAATCTATAACGTAATTAAGGAATTCAATGAGACTGTGCATTTGTAGCTGAGGAAGAAGAAACTGCTGTACCATTTCAAGCAAGCAGAGGATTTCCATGCCAGAGGTACTTAGCCATGTACAATGACAGTCGCAGCATCCTTAAGGTAAGCAGAACTCTATAATTTCAGTAAGAGTATTCCAGTATTTTCAGTAAGCTACCACACTGGGCAAATTCACAGCTTCCCCTATACAGAGCCAGAGAAGAACAGTCAACAGTGCTGGACTGATGCAGGTCAAAGACCCAAATAAGTGGTCTTGGGACTGAATCCCAGGTTTACCTGTATTTTCAGTCCTGAATTAATCCTTGTTCAGCTGCAAATACCTTCCTTGGATCTGGCCATAAGCTTTCTCAAAACCTAGCAATTCTGATCAGCAGACTGCAAATTTGTCATCCAAAACTGAATGATTTAACCAGTATTTGTTCTGGGATTTGATTGCCAGAGATTTTGCAAGGAAATGAAGGAAAGCTTGGAAAACAGCTGGGAAAAGTATGCCGAGATGGTGAATTTCAGCTTGCTATGGCCTTCATGTTTTGGAATAAGTGAAAGGTAATGAGAACCATTCACTCTATTCATATGCTCCAAAATCTGTAAGGGAGAATGAAACAGTTCAGGCTTACTTTAAAGATTCTTTTAGCCCAATACTTGTACTGGTATCAAGATTTTGGAGGACTGCAATATTCTGGGGTGAGACTAGGGAGGGAGGCCCCCTAACAGGCATTCTGAAGTGTGATCCAGATTCTGGAACAGAGATGCAATCTACCAAGCCCTTACTTCCCTATGAAACACACATTTACATCAGAACTAAGAAGTTAAAATAACTGAATTAAGTTCTCACTAAATTTTGCATATAATAGAAATATTTGGATAATTTACTTTTCACTAGACTTCAATAAACAAACATTCCTTTCATTACTTTCTTTACTTTCAAGCAGTGAATGGACTGTTGTGGTAACAAACAGTCACTAAGTCACTAACTAACAGTAACTAAGGGATAACACAAATCACTGCTGCTGCCACCAATAATAATAATGATAAGGGAAATAACAAAGGAAGAGAACACAACCACTCACCACCCGCCGACTGATACCCAGCCCAACCTGAGCAGTGATCTAGCCCTTCTGGGTAACTGCCCCCAGTTTATATACTGGGCATGACGTGCTGTGGTATGGAATACCTCTTTGGCTAGTTTGGGTCAGGTGTCCCGTTTCTGCTTCCTCCCGGCTTCGCCTCCTCCCTGGCAGAGCATGAGACTTAGAAAGTCCTTGGTCAGACTAAACATTACTTAGCAACAACTAAAAGCATTGGTGTTAGCGCTGTTCCCAGGCTGAAAGTCAAAACCACAGCACTGCACCAGCTATTAAGAAGGAGAAAAATGACTGCTACTGCTGAACCCAGAACACAGACTTACTGCAATATCTGACTCAGCCGACATTCCAGTGGTATTTGAATTAATTTACGCATGTTGTAAACTTATGTGGTAGATAAATTCACGTTATTCCTATAAATACTTCTGGAAAACTCTGCAATACAAAGAAAAATCCTCTTGAGAATTTCTTCAGTGAAGGGTGCCATATTCCAGTAAGAAAGATAACTGGTAATGTGCTTTACTTTGGATATTGTATAATATCGTTCTTCTATAACCAAATAAAAAAAGGCAGTGACAAGACGTCCAGCTCTCTCTCTCCTCGTCTATCCAAATGGTCTACCAGTTTTTGTGGCTAACCTATGGCACTGTGATTTCTAAATGCAATACATTCAAGATGCACAAAGGCATTTTTATGTTAAGAGCAGGGAAGAGACGAGTGAAAGAGCTTAAGAAAGTGGTAACTACCAACTTTAAAAAACCTGATAAATGCCATAAAAGGCAAAAAGTGTATCAAAGAGACTCCACCTTTATGTATAGTACAAAGCTGTATTTTTCACATCAATATTAAATTTTAATGATGTCAGTAACATGTTGACACAAGCAGCAGGAGCCAATACTCCATGCAGGTTTCAAAATACATTTAGACATTCCTTTCCTGAAGGCCATCTCAAGACTAGCATGAACTCCCATTGCAACCAAGGACCATCTAGGTAAGGGTCACTCCTCCTCAATCGTACAGCTGTCAGTACACAATCAAATTTGCTGTCTCAGCAGACAGACAATACTCTGGCTTAAAATAGGGCACACCTATTGATAATGCCACTGTCAAAACTGTACTGCAAATGTCTGGAAGTTGAAGCTTAGTGTGAATTTAGGGAAAAAAAAAACCAAAACCCAAAACCGAAAAAAACCAAACTCCAAACAAAAAAAAAAAAAAACCCAAAAAAAAACCACCCCAAAATCCAACAGAAGGAAAACTCAAGAGCAGCTTCCCATCTTTCTGTTCCTTAGTACTCCTACTATGACAGACACAAGAGTCCCAGCTTACCAGAGCAAAAGAAATGGAAAAAAAAAACTGAAAAATTAATGCATTTCCCTCATTTTCTGCCAGTCTTTGTTCCTTTCTACTCTGCTTGTTACCAAAGGCAAAGCAATGTCTGTCTGTCTGGGGCCTGTCTAGACTATGCCTAACCTCATTCTCCACAAAGGTACCCAAGTGAGCTCTGAATTCATCACATCCCATCCCAGAGCTCTGCTAATGACTGTTGCTGCTCCACATCTGCAGAACAGAATCTAGATAACCTTGAACTGTACACAGTGTTTCACTACAAACGTACCCTAAAACTGGCACTAAACACATCTAATAATAGCATCTCCTTATAGTGTATTCTCAAATGCAGTAGCTTTTATAATTAGCTTACATGTCTACAAGAAACCTTATTGGTGGGACAGCAAGATAATCTCTGTTGTGGAACTGAGCAGGGCTAAAATAAGTTATTCTCCAATATGATCACAGATATTAAGAGAACTGCTGTAATTGCTTCATACTTGATAGTATGAGCAGGCCAGTAACACTGTGTCCATTTCCCCATTCTTAATTGTATTTCTTCATTTTTTTTCAGACTGCATCCAGGTGTTTTTTTTCTTGTTTGAATGCTCCTTTGAGAGCAAAGAGAGTCTTACTAAAAGCTCATTTAGCACATGTGGGAATTTAGCAATGGCTCATTTATCCTCTTTGAAGACTATGGTCAGAGGTCTTTAGCTCCAATGCACTGTGTCCATGTGCATTAATAATAGAGAATTATATTCATTATGCTTCACAGTGTGTGGCACAGAAAACACACATGTGCATTGTAACCTTGAAAGACTAGTTTTCTTCTTCAGCTTTCCCAGTTTAAATATACTGCAGCTCCAGAAGGAGATGCTTGTATTGATTGCTGCCATTTGAGTAGCAGACAAAATATTTAAATGATACTTCGTCATCTGAAGAACCTAGAAAAAAAAGTCTTTGGTGAAGGTTAGTAATTGTTTATGGTAAGTAAAAAAACATCCTTTTCTGCACAAAGTTCTCTGCATTGGAAAGGCTAATTCAATCACCTGCAGTGAGATTACTTCATATTTACCTGATGCATTATTTTGCAAAAAAATCCTTCATTTACTGAAAAAAAAAATAAAGGTTTAGTTGTCTCAATGATTACAAAGCCTTAGTTTACTCTTTTCCTTATAGCAAAATCAAGATGATACTTTATTTTACTTCTTCTCACTCATGGTGGATCAGTCCTGGCTGGATGGCAGGTGCACAACAAAGCTGCTCCATCACTCAAATCACAGTAGGATAATAAGAAATAAACCCAAATCTTAATACACCTTCTCCCTACCTCTCCCTTCTTCATGGGCTCAACTTCACTCTCGAATTCTCTACTTCCTCCCTCCTAGCAGTAAGGGGGATGGGCATGGAGGTTGTGGTCAGTTCATCACACACTGTCTTTGCTGGTCCTTCCCCCTCAGGGCAGGACTCCTCACACTCCTCCCCTCCTTCATTGTGGGGTCCTGTCTCCATGGGGCCACAGGTCCTGTCAGGAGCCTGCCCCAGTGCAGGCTTCCCACAGAGACACAGGCATCCCCCTGCTCCAGCATGAGGTCTTCCATAGGGTGCAGGGGGATATCTGCTCCACTACAGACCTCCACGGGCTGCAGGTGGGTATCTGCTCTACCACGGACCTCCATGGGCTGCAGGCGGGTATCTCCACGACCATGGACCAATATGGGCTGCAGGTAGGTATCTGTTTCACTGTAGACCTTCATGGGCTACAGTTGGGTATCTGCATGACCATGGATCTCTATGAGCTGCAGGGGGACATCCTGCCTCACCATGGTCTGCACCACGAGATACAAGAGAACCTCTGTTCCAGTAAGCATCTCCTCCCTGCCTTCTGCACTGACCTTGGGGTCTGCAGGGCTGTTCCTCTCACATATTCTCACTCCTTCCTCAGGCTGCAATTGCTCCTGTGCAGTAACTTTTCCCTCTTAAATTTGTTATCCAGTGGCGTTGCTAAAATTGCTCATGGGCTCAGCCTTGGTCAGCCATGGATCCATCTTTGATCCAGCTGCACTGGCTCCACTGAATATGGGGGAAGCTTCCAGCAGCTTCTCATAGAAGTCACCCTTGCAGCCCCTTCTCCCCCCACTACCAAAACCTTGCCATACAAACCCAATACACAACTTAGTAAAATATATTTTTTAAATACAACAAACTTTTGGCAAAGTTTAAGCATGTCAACATCATTGTTCTTTCTCATGGTAAGATATTTCACCTGGCTGTATTTATAAAAGAAAACTAAATTGGGTATCATACTCCCAGTTGAAATTTGGACTTAGTAACTGCAAATAAAAATGAGTAAAATACATTTCTCTTTTTTCCCAGCTTTACTCTGCATTTGACAGAGCACTGGAGATGCTAGTTGCATAGTTTGAATTGTTTCTTTCACCTCATCTTACGATACTCCAACATTATTTAGAGGAAGTCTTTCAATAGACAGTGCCAGAGAGGATCAAGATCAGTAGGAAAGCTAAAGCTGAAAAGGAAGTAGGCATGCCTATGAGTGAAGAAGAGGGAAAATAAAACACAGACAAGTGCATGTTTTGCGCTTTTGCTCTCAAAACTATTAGTTGCATCATCATCAATCACATCAGTAGGAAAAAAAGTCTTTTAATACAGCAACACACCACACGCTTTCTTAAATTCACTGGACATGTGAGAGTTCAGGGTGCTCTACAGAACTACGAATTTTTTAATTTGTTAATACTAGAACATAAAAAAAGTTTATCATATTTATTCTTAGCGATTGCACAGAAGTATATAGCAGAGTCAAAATTCTGCTACATTTTCCCAATGCAGAGGAGTATCTCTTTAGAAACTGAAGTACAATAAAGTTAAAAGACATTATTTTATTTATAAAAGATCCACCTAATAATTTATCAACATTATTTTTCATGTTTCCTAAAAACATTAGAAACTAATTCCAATGCCAGTAAACATTTTGCAATTAAGGGAAAGTGTGGAAAACACTTCAGGGAAGGAATGTAGAGTGATAAAATTGCATACAATCAGGAAGCAGATGTGGGGCATCATATCATGACACAGCATCTCTTATCTCTCAAAATGCAGAAAAGTCAAATTAATGCACCTAGAACTACACCCTGATAGGATCTTTTATAGTCTCCAGACCTACATTTTGCATCTCAAATATTTTCCATCTGCAAGCGTGATGTGAAGCTTAAAAACTGTCCTTTCTTTCATCTTCAGGTTTACACATACTTTTCCATTTTTGTAGTTCCTGAGAATCATTTATCTTCCATACTTCAGCAAAGGACTTCAGCTTTTTTCTGGGGAGGGAAAAAAAACCCAAAACCATATCTTACTCAAAATGCTGACACATTCTTAAATTAAGCACATCAAACATTAAAAGCCCTACAGTCATCTGCAAAATTTTAATACAAAGTCAAAAATAGCAGTTTGCATAGCCCAAAATGTTATGTGAACTTTAAACCATCAGTTGATATTTCCCAATATACATATTCTACTTCTAGGACAGTCAACACTTTAATTTTTTAACTAACTTGCAGTACGAGAAGCATTGATAAGATGAAATAAAACACTCAGCAAGAGTAAGTCATTAAAGAATTGTAGTTTGCACAATTTAATTTCCAGCATTCAGTTCCTACAAATTTGCACTTGCAGAATCATAGAGAGATAACACATTTTCCAAATAAATGAGTACACACATCCTTCCTGTTTCCTTTTTAATATTTTTTGATTTAAGAAGGATTCATAAGAGCTGTGACAAATAACAAGACATTTAAAATGGTTTAACCCACATTCATGATGACAAAGATGTCAAGACTGGATGGAATGACCCAATGGATTTTCTTAAATAATATGAAAGTGATTTATAAAAATATGACAACACAGCTGGCCTGTGGGTATTGTGACAGCACAAGTGTACTGCTATAGACTGGTCTAATTTTGATTCCCAAAATCAAGATAATTTTTATTTCCTACCACACATATAGCATACCCATTTTAAAACTTCCTAGTATCTCTTTTGGGAAGAAGACACAGAACAATACTTTGACATTTAAATCATATTATGGCAATACGTGAAAATAAACAGGAATACATAAGAAAAAAATATTTGTATAATGACCTACATAGGAGAACTGGAAAAAATGAAGAATTGAGTAATACAATAATTTATGCACTGTGAAATCATCAGACACATTTGATATTGGGGTATTTTTTCTGACTTGAGCTCTTAAGGTTTATATTGCTAGAATCATATAGAATCATTGAATGGTTAGGGCTGGAAGGGACCTTAAAGTTCATCCAGTTCCAATCCCCTGCCACAGGCAGAGACAACTTCCATGAGACCAGGTTGCTCCAAGCCCTGTCCAGCCCGGCCTTGAACACTGCTAGGGATGGGGCAGCCACTGCTTCTCTGGGCAACCTGTGCTATGAATGATAGAATCATAGAATAGTTAGGGGTGGAAAGGACTTTAAGATCATCAAGTTCCAACCCCCCTGCCATGGGCAGGGACACCTCACACTAAACCATGTCACCCAAGGCTCTGTCCAACCTGGCCTTGAACAGCGCCAGAGATGGAGCATTCACAGCTTCCCTGGGCAACCCACTGATAGATGATCTATGAATGACAGATCTACGATCTATGAATGACAGATGCTCAAAGTTCCCTCCAAATCGCATACAAGAGGTCTACAGTGAATAACTTGCTTACCAAAGAGGGAGGCAAAACTGTCCCAACTTCAGATGGGTACTCTGGTCTGGCAAGCAAAGCAGCAATGTCAAGGTCACCATTATTCTACCAACTACTGCCAGAATCATGGACTTCCCTTTCTTCTCACTCTCACCCTTTCTTCCTCAGGTAGTGATACCTATTCACATGTAACATTAGGAAACTGAGCTTGCACGCTATCAACTGGAGAAAGAATGACGTTTCAGCTGGATCAGATCCCTGACCTGGTCTGTTTTGTGGTCACGCAAAAGCCAGCCCTGTCACCACAGAGAAAAGGGTAGACAGCACCCTCCTGCATGAGATAGGGAGCCTGCTCCAGCTTGTCCTCTCCAGTACCTATGATACCCATGTAGATTGGGTGGCAGCAGCAGGGGCTTCCAGCCTTAGTGTTACGCGAGGAAAAAGGACCCATCACAGCTTTAGATTATTTATTCCTTTTCACATTAAGAATGCGAGTAGATTACATACTGCAAGCTAAAATATGGACAGTTGCTTACATATTCAAAAGCTGATAAAAGGGACACAATTAAGGCCTATAATTAAGATTGCCCGTCAGCCCTCATTCTAGCCTTCTCTGGGCACTGTAAATCAGTCTGGTAACTACATCATCACATACTATTTTTACTGCTGATAGGTTTTGTATGCAATTAACTCCCTTTTTAGCAATAGAGACACAGTAGAACTCTATTTGTGTGCTGTCCAAGTAATATGCTAGCGTCATTTCCATAGAAGATAAACCAAAGGCACATACTATATTATTTCACATCTTAATTTTATTACACAGCAACTCTGGCCTTCCAGCTCATACTCTCACCTTTCTGAACAATTTTTCTTGACTTTACAACCCTAGTTATCCTGTAACAAGAGAGTTAATACACTGCTAGTAATCTGTTGTTTTACTTTCGTCAATTATAGACTATTATTTCCAAATAAAACATGAACTACCACATTATTTTTCCCATAAACTGTCATTTAACTTCAAATAAAAAATTTTTATTTTGCTTTCTTAAAAGGGGATAAAAACTGGTGTTAAATGCTAAGCACAGTTAAGTTTCAAAATAACTGCCTGCACCTACAAATAATTAACATTTAAAATTTTCTTATATGAAATCATTCTGTCAGGATTAGTTACAGCCATCAGACGATAAAGATCCTGATTTCGTATATTCCTAAAGGGCTATTTGAATTTTGCTGATATGACTGCCACTGAAAATAGTAACAACAAAAAATTGGAAATTAATATAAATACTAGCACATATTTACATCTAAACTGTGTACATGATTTTACAGGTTTTATAAAGATGATCCTATTTGATACACATGGGAATTTTTATAAGTAATCTAATATATAGGGTTGTCGTGGTTTAAGCCCCGGCTGTAAATTAGAACCACACAGTCTACTTCCCCCCCCCACTCCCCAGAGGAATGGGGAAGAGAATCGAAAGAATGTAACTCCCACGGGTTGAGATAAAAACAGTACAGTAACTCAGGTATAACACAAATCACTACTGCTGCCACCAATAATAATAATGATAAGAGAAATAACAAGGGAAGAAAATATGATACCGCTCGCCGGAAAAGAGCCCGACCGAAAAGAGGATGTGCCCTTCCGGTTAGCTCCCAGTTACATCCCCGGGCATGACGTGCTGTGGTATGGAATACCTCTTTGGCTAGTTTGGGTCAAGCGTCCTGTCCTTGCTTCCTCCCGGCCCCTCCTCCTCCCTGGCAGAGCATGAGACTCACAAAGTCCTTGGTCAGTCTAAACATCAGTGTTATCAGCTTTGTTCCGAGGCCGAAAGTCAAAAACACAGTGCTGCAACAGCTACTAAGAAGGAGAAAAAGTGACTGCTACTGCTGAACCCAGGACAGTATCCACCCCTTATTCCATACCATTCATGTCATGCTCAGATCCCACATTTTCCATATACCCTCACTCTCATTTCAGTGCACTGTTATCTTAGTGCACGGACCAATTCCTATAAAGCTACTGAGTCCATTCGGTTCATGATGTTGGGCTCCATCTCTTGTAACAGTCTTTCAGAGCAGGAGAAGCTGTGTGCAGTGTTGGATCGTTGTCTGCTGATTCTGATCATTCCTTTACTGTAGAACTCGTCCGGTTCTATCAAAGTTCATTCTCTGTTGGGATGATGGTCGGAGGGAAGTCAGGGCCAGTCGCTGGTGCCCTGCAGACTTCTAGTTGATGGCTATAGCAGGCAACAGCGTACAATTGAGTTCATTGTCTGTTTTCCCCTAAAATCAAATCCCCTTGAGGTACGCATCGGACTTCCCCATCTTCCTGCATTACCCACCAAGTATATCCAGGTCCCTGAGCAAAAGCAATCCCATGAGTGGGTTTGCCTTTACCTGAAGCAGGAATAACCCAGACTGTCTTCCCCAGCAAATTCTTCATGTGCACCACAGGAACTTTGTCCCCCTCTACAATATGTAAAAGTTCTGACTGGGCTGGGCCAGCCCTGTTGGCAGATCCTCTGGTGTTGAACAACCAGGTGGCCTTTCATAAGTGTGTATCCCAATGCTTGAAAGTTCCCCCACCCATTGCTCTCAGTGTAGTTTTTAACAGCCCATTATACCGTTCCATTTTCCCAGAGGCTGGTGCATGGTAGGGGATGTGATATACCCACTCAATGCCATGCTCTTTGGCCCAAGTGTCTATAAGGTTATTCCGGAAATGAGTCCCATTATCTGATTCAATTCTTTCTGGGGTGCCATGTCTCCACAAAATCTGGTTCTCAAGGCCCAGGATAGTGTTCCTGGCAGTGGCATGGGGCACAGCGTATGTTTCCAGCCATCCAGTGGTTGCTTCCACCATGGTAAGCACATGGCGCTTGCCTTGGCAGGTTGGTGGGAGTGTGATATAATCAATCTGCCAGGCCTCCCCATATTTGTACTTCAGCCATCGTCCTCCATACCAAAGAGGCTTTAACCGTTTGGCTTGTTTAATTGCAGCACATGTTTCACACTCATGAATAACCTGGGCAATAGTGTCCATTGTTAAGTCCACCCCTCGATCACGGGCCCATCTGTATGTTGCATCTCTGCCCTGATGGCCTGAAGTGTCATGGGCCCACCGGGCCAAAAATAATTCACCTTTATGTTGCCAATCTAAGTCCATCTGAGCCACTTCAATCTTAGCAGCTTTATCCACTTGTTGGTTGTTCTGGTGTTCCTCAGTGGCCCGACTCTTGGGTACATGGGCGTCTACATGGCGTACCTTCACCACCAGGTTCTGCACCTGGGCAGCGATATCTTGCCACAGTGCAGCAGCCCAGATGGGTTTACCTCTGCGTTGCCAGTTGCTCTGCTTCCATTGCTGCAACCACCCCCACAGGGCATTTGCCACCATCCATGAGTCAGTATAGAGATAAAGTACTGGCCACTTTTCTCGTTCAGCAATGTCCAAGGCCAGCTGGATGGCTTTCACCTCGGCAAACTGACTCGATTCACCCTCCCCTTCAGCAGTTTCTGCAACTTGTCGTTGAGGACTCCATACGGCTGCCTTCCATCTCCGATGCTTTCCCACAATACGGCAGGACCCATCAGTAAACAAGGCATACTGCTTTTCACTTTCTGATAGTTTATTATATGGTGGGGCCTCTTCAGCACGCATCACCTCCTCCTCTGGTGACATTCCAAAATCTTTGCCCTCTGGCCAGTCCATGATGACTTCTAGAATGCCTGGACGACTGGGATTTCCTATTCGAGCTCGTTGTGTAATTAGTGCAGCCCATTTACTCCATGTCGCATTGGTTGCATGATGTGTACAGGAGACCCTGCCTTTGAACATCCAGCCCAGAACGGGCAACCGGGGTGCCAGGAGGAGCTGTGCTTCAGTGCCAATCACCTCCGAAGCAGCTCAAACCCCTTCATAGGCTGCCAGTATCTCTTTCTCAGTTGGGGTATAGCTGGCCTCAGATCCTTTGTATCCCCGACTCCAAAAGCCGAGGGGTCGACCTCGAGTCTCCCCTGGAGCTTTCTGCCAGAGGCTCCAGGTAGGACCATTCTCCCCAGCTGCGGTGTACAGTACATTTTTTACATCTGGCCCAGTCCGGACTGGTCCAAGGGCTACTGCATGAACTATCTCACGTTTAATTTGCTCAAAGGCTTGTTGTTGCTCAGGGCCCCATTTAAAATCGTTCTTCTTCCGGGTCACATGATAGAGAGGGCTTACAATCGAACTGTAATTTGGGATGTGCATTCTCCAGAACCCCACAGCACCCAAGAAAGCTTGTGTTTCTTTCTTATTAGTTGGTGGAGACATTGATGTTATTTTGTTGATCACATCTGTAGGGATCTGGCGACGTCCATCTTGCTGTTTTATTCCCAAAAACTGAATCTCCGGTGCAGGTCCCTTGACCTTACTCCGTTTTATGGCAAAATCAGCTTTCAGCAGGATTTGGATTATTTCCCTCCCTTTCTCAAAGACTTCTTCCGCTGTATCACCCCACACAATAATGTCATCAATGTACTGCAGGTGTTCTGGAGCTTGCCCCTGTTCCAGTGCAGTCTGGATCAGTCCATGGCAGATGGTAGGGCTGTGTTTCCACCCCTGGGGCAGTCGGTTCCAAGTGTACTGGACGCCCCTCCAAGTAAAAGCAAACTGTGGCCTGCACTCTGCTGCCAAAGGAATTGAGAAGAATGCATTGGCAATATCAATCGTGGCATACCACTTGGCTGCCTTTGACTCCAGTTCATACTGAAGGTCTAGCATGTCCGGTACAGCAGCACTCAGTGGTGGTGTGACTTCATTCAGGCCACGATAGTCTACTGTTAGTCTCCACTCTCCGTTAGACTTTCGCACTGGCCATATGGGGCTATTAAAGGGTGAGCGGGTCCTGCTGATCACTCCCTGACTCTCCAGACTACGGATCAGTTTATGGATGGGAATCAGGGAGTCTCGGTTGGTGCGATATTGCCGCCGGTGCACTGTTGCGGTCGCGATTGGCACTTGTTGTTCTTCGACCTTCAGCAACCCCACAACAGAAGGATCCTCTGAGAGACCAGGCAAGGTGGACAGCTGCTCATTTTCCTCAGTCTCCAAAGCAGCAATACCAAAAGCCCATCGGTACCCTTTTGGGTCTTTGAAGTACCCTCTCCTGAGGTAATCTATGCCGAGGATGCATGGAGCCTCTGGACCAGCCACAATGGGGTGCTTTTGCCATTTCCTTCCAGTCAGGCTGATCTCAGCCTCCAGTACAGTCAACTCTTGGGATCCTCCTGTCACTCCAGAGATATAGATGGGTTCCACCCCTTGACAGCTTGACGGCATCAGGGTACACTGTGCACCGGTATCTACGAGAGCTTTATACTTCTGTGGGACTGATGTGCCAGGCCATCTGACCCACACAGTCCAGTAAATCCGATTATCCCCTACCTCCACCTGGCTGGAGGCAGGGTCCCTCTAACAGTCATCACAATGTTGGACACCTAAGTCGTATTGAAAGGGATTATTCTTCGTTATCATAGGAGCTGGAGTAAAATCAGCTCTTCCGCTCCATCTGGGAACCTGCTCACCAGAGACTGAAGCCGCAGCTCTCATGGGATGATTAGTCTTGACCCTTGTTCCTATTTTCAATTCATGCACCCGTTCCTCCAAAGCTGAAGTAGGTTTTCCATCCCACTTCGTCATGTCTTCTCCATGATCCCGCAGGTAAAACCATAGGGTGGCCCGTGGTGTTTGCCTTCTATATCTTCTGTCTCGAACAATAGGACGTCTTTTGTTAACAGCTGAGACGTGTGTTGGTACACGTGAGGAGCTGGATAAATCAGATAGATCGTCCCTCAATTGTTTGACATCCTGGGACAGTTTTTCCACAGCTGAGATGATGGAAGGGGTGAGATTGTCTTCGAACTCTCGGAGTTTATGAATCATTTCATCCACTGTTGGTGTTACTATGTCACCCCAGGTTACTGTTGCCAATGAATGGGCATATGATGACGGTGCATTCCGCGTAAGTTTTCGCCACATGGGTCGTGTACATTCGACTTCATCTGGGTCTATGGGTATATCTCCGTTATTCGGTTTGATGTGATAAATCATCTCTACGATGGCTGATTCCCTCAGAGACTGGATGCCTTTGTCTAAAGTAGTCCACTTGGCCAAATGACTCGTAACATCATCCTTGTATGGAAACCTT
Source organism: Psittacula echo (assembly GCF_963264785.1). Classification (NCBI taxonomy): domain Eukaryota; kingdom Metazoa; phylum Chordata; class Aves; order Psittaciformes; family Psittacidae; genus Psittacula; species Psittacula echo. The sequence continues at coordinate 74,990,993 of NC_137742.1, read as the reverse complement.
TCTTTCACAGCTGCCAAGAGCCGCCTCCAAAGACTGAGGGACTTTTTCTCTCTTGCAATTGCTTTGTCAATTCCCCCTTCTCTAGCAAGTGATCCCAGCTGCTTGGCTTCCATACCTCCTAGTTCGTGGCCATCGGCCCCATTGTCCCAGCATCGGAGCAACCAGGTGATGATGTGCTCCCCTGGTTGACGGGTAAAATCTTTTCGCATATTCCGTAGCTCGGTTGAGGTCCAAGGTCGAGAAGTCACCTCTTCTTCTTCTTCGTCATGTGACGATGACTCCTGATCAGATGGTGGCCCGGGTGGTGAATACATTGTTTCTTCATCTTGCTTCACCCTTCTTGCCTCTTTTTTGCTTTTTCTCTTGCGTAGAGGAGCAATCGATATTGGTACGAATTGGTCCTCTGGTTTAGCTGCAGTCATCACTGTGGTTTGAGTAGCAACAGTACTTGTCGCTGGGGGTGGTGTAGCTGCTGTGCTCGGAGCTGGAGTAGCTGCGCTGTCTGTTGCTTCGCCCTCAGATCCAGGGACATTTTTTCCCTTTTGAAGGTGCTGGATAGCGTTGAACAAGGCCCAGTAAGCATAGGCCAAGCCCCAGCACGTTGACATGATTTGTCCCTCTCTGGTATGACCAGGATGACAACACACCTCATTTAAGTGTTTTACTAATTCTTCTGGATTTTGCAGTTGTTCGGTGGTGAAATTCCAAAACACTGGAGGGGCCCACTGACCTAGATACTTGCCCATACTATCCCACACACCCTGCCACTCATGGCTGTCCAGCCTCGGGGAAAATCTCTCGGTCCCCCTATTTTGTCGTCTAACCCCAGACAAGACCCAAACCCGACTCTGCTTAACTCTTGAGATCAGACGTAATGGTTGTGAACAAAACACACTCTGTATGCGTGCCAACATGGTGACCCCCATCACAATCAGCAAACAGGTCTCAACAATATTAAAAGGCCACTCAAAAATTTCAAAACTCTCAAACGATGCTGCAAACGGTCTGGGAGGGGCACTGGGAGGGTAAAAGAATGTCTCCTTCATAGGTTGACCACCCAGGAAGGAGAAAAAAGATGTATAGTTGCTAAGCATTTGTATTATATACCTCCCAAAGTATAAAGGTGGTGACCACACTGGGAACACAAGCCAGATCAGTTTCATGATCAATCCTTCTATTGTATTACAAGTCATTGCCACAAAATACAACGAGACAACAACCTTAGCCCAAGCCCCACACTTGAAAAACACCAACACAGCAAATACCGGCTCTAAGTAACCTACGGCATATTGAGACTGTGAGATCAAAAACAACAACTTTGAGAGCCAATAAATCAGCATTGTGACGAGTGACTATTAATCCAAAACACTGAATGCTTATCACAAATACGATTAGACACACTCCGGTCAGATCTGTCATTATCTCAACCCTTCGTGCCCCACGTTGGGCGCCGAAAAAAAAGAACTGTCGTGGTTTAAGCCCCGGCTGTAAATTAGAACCACGCAGTCTACTTCCACCCCCCACTCCCCAGAGGAATGGGGAGGAGAATCGAAAGAATGTAACTCCCACGGGTTGAGATAAAAACAGTACAGTAACTCAGGTATAACACAAATCACTACTGCTGCCACCAATAATAATAATGATAAGAGAAATAACAAGGGAAGAAAATATGATACCGCTCGCCGGAAAAGAGCCCGACCGAAAAGAGGACGTGCCCTTCCGGGTAGCTCCCAGTTACATCCCCGGGCATGACGTGCTATGGTATGGAATACCTCTTTGGCTAGTTTGGGTCAGGTGTCCTGTCCCTGCTTCCTCCCGGCCCCTCCTCCTCCCTGGCAGAGCATGAGACTCACAAAGTCCTTGGTCAGTCTAAACATCAGTGTTATCAGCTCTTCCCAGGCCAAAAGTCAAAAACACAGTGCTGCAACAGCTACTAAGAAGGAGAAAAACTGACTGCTACTGCGGAACCCATGACAAGGGTACATATGCCCCTAAATGAAAATTGGTTATCAGAAAAACAATAAAATCCCTAGACTTCCAGTAAAATTTTGTAGGTTTGGGGAGCAATCAAAGCACATTTTATATATATTTATATACATATATATAAAAGCTGAACAAGAAGAATAATATCCACATTCCCTTCTACACTTTGTGTTTTTTTAAGTTTTTCAAGTTTTTTTTTCCAGTTCCAAAGTGACTAATATACTTTCTAAATTATTTCTATTAATCTTTTCACTGTTCTGTGAACAGAAGTAGGATGTATTTGAAATTCATCCTCCTGAAAACAGTGATAATACATAACTGAAATAGTATTTTTTCTAGTATTTGCTGTAAGAAAATAAAAAATAGTTTATTCCTAATGTTAGCTCAATATGCATTTACTTTTTATAATCTTGTCTCAGAGGACAGCAATTAGTCTCTGACGTAAGAGCTAACTATAAAATATAAAGTTTTGATTCAAATAGATACCACCATTTCCTCAGTGTCTTTGTCAGTTTTGTTTTAGTCTCTTCCTTGAAGGGTAAGAGGATATCTGAAGAAGCTCTTACTACTCTTCTTTTTAATCACACTGTGAGAAATGCTCTTTGATTCGTGAGAAATGCTCTTTGATTCATAGCTGGTTTCATTGTGGGGGTGGGGGGAGTAAATCACAGTCTTTCTGACCTTTTCGTATTCACTATCCTCTCCAACTCCTTTGATTTGTGAGCTGCCTTTTTCAAGATTTCCTCAGGAATATCTGCCAGTTTGGCAACATTTAGCCCATAACTCCTTGCAGAGACTCCTTTTGTTATCTGATAAAGGAAAGTGATAAATTCAGGACTTTCTTCATCTCCAGATCCTAAAAAAAATAAAGCCAAAATCAAAACCTCCTCTATTAGGTTAATAAAACATAACAGAACAACGACTAAAATATCAAAGACTGTGGTTTTTCATTCATGCTTCTTGTGTGATTTATTCCATTGAAGAAATACGGAAGAAAAATATTTCCATGAGACTACAAATGTTACCTACCCATTGTGAGACTGAAAAAAAATCTTTACTATGCTTTTACCTGATGTCATACCAAGCAGACTGTGTATGTACAACTTAAAATTTCTGTATGTTAAATTGATTAGTTATGCTGTAACTGGGATACTGGATCTCACATTCGCTGAGCAGTGATAAAATAAAGGAAGTGCCAGGAACCTCACAACTAAGAAGTCCATAACTAAAGCACTACAAAAAGTTGCTGCCTGCCAGGAAGTTATGAGCCACAGAAAATGCTTAGTTAAAAAAAAAGATTAGGATGATGGATCTTTTGCTATGAATTCTTTCCATTCCATGACAGTAAGATGCAAACATAAGAGCAATCATTATAAATAGGATGACTCTTCTTCCTCTTCAGACATCCGTGTTGCATCTCTGCACAATCTAGGCTTTGTGTAAAGAGCAGAAAAATTATGCGGTTACTCACTGCCATTCATTCTTCTGTTTTAAAAAATGCAGGGTTTTGGAAACAGTGGAGATTGTCATAAATGTTGATGACTCAAACTGACTGAATCTGAGTGATACAAGCCAAAGATCGAAAAAAGCCCATGCCACAAAACTCACCTTAAATAAAACAATTAAAACATTAAGACATAAGGAGTTAAAGATACAGGCAGAGTGAGAAACACAGATGTGTTGTTGCTTGCAGGCTGTGGTACTACACCTATTGTGATTTCTGCAGCAAAACAGTGAAGAATACATATGGCCTGAAGGTGCAGGTCAGCTAACACTGAAAGCAGAAATGCTTAGGGAGCGCACTGAAACACAAAGTATGGGGTTTCACAGACACAGTAGTTAAGGAATAGTAAATATTGGGTGTTCATAACATTTCAATTGCCTGAGAGTATCACAGGCCAACAGTTAACAAACTGAACTCAGAGAAAAAGGACATGCGGATGTTTAGGAAAGTGATGCTCTTAGCTGAGAACACCAGTGTGGCCAGGTAGCGCTCACCTAAACACAGTATTACTTTGAACTACCTGTGCTCAAAGTTAACATACATTTGAGGGATCCCCGCTTCTAACATTAGGCTTGTATTTGGCTCCCTCTAGGCCAAACCCTCAATTTTTAATTAAATCTCTGAAAAACATTTTAAAAGTGATAGATTATATACTTAAACAGATTAAGTGGCAAACAGTAAACTGATCATTTACAGTATTAAGAATGAATGGGGGGCAGATTAATGGCAAATATCATGCCAATTCTTAAAAAATTCTCAGAATGAGTTAGGGAACAGACCATTCCTAGGCAAAGAGGGGAAACCAGAGTAAAAGCAGAATTATCAAGCACCTGACTAAACCTGATACATTAAGGGGAAAAAATAAAAGAGGGAAAAAAAAAACAACAAACCCCCAAAAACCCCCACGCAGTAGTTTATATGGAGGGAAATCCTACACCAAAAATCTATTACAAGTTTGGAAGCCACATGAGTCATGAGAGAACCAGTACATAAACCATACAGGATTTTCAAAAGGCTTTTGACAAGAGTCAAAAAGCATCAAATGCTCTTCTGAAAACTAAGTATCCATAGTCCGAAAGGCAGGCCTTTGCATTTGTAAATAATAGATTAAATGATAGGAAACAGTAGGTAACAATCAGTTCTTCAGTTCTCACCAAGAAGGGTGATCATCACTGCACTTAGAGTTGTTCAACATACCCATTATCAAACAAGAAAAAGAGCCAAGCAGTAAGCTAACAAACTTTAACGAAAATACTAGCTACTTAAGAGCAACAGTACAAGAAGAAATGCTGTAACTCTTCTGCTTGGTAAACCCAGAACTGAATGGGATTATGATAAGCAATCTAAAAAAATTACATATGGCATAGAAAGGATGAACAGAAATTGTTCCTCTGCCTCTTCTAATTCAAGAACTGAGACCATCAAGTGAAGTTACATGTTGTTTTAAGAGTCTGGAAACAAACAAAAGGTGGTTCTTCGCACAATGCAGTGTTAAATTTTGAGCATCGTGATGCAGTAGAATGAAGAGGCTAAAAGTACGTAAAGATACTCAGGAAAACTAGACAACCTTATTGAAATGAAATCCACTAAAGATACTAAAGAACAGGAAACACATCTAGATCTTGAAACCTTCTAAATAGCAAATGTTTGCAGACAGCGAGACCTTTTAGAAAAGAGTTGCCATATGTTTGATCCCTAATCCCTCCATACCTAATCCTTTGTATTAGGCTTCTGTGAAAAGCCAGGACACTGGGCTGGGTGAATCTTTTATCTGACAAATCTCAGTCATCCTTATATTTAATACTGAAGAGAAATGGTTGTTCAGTTTCCAAGCCCCCTCCAAATGTGTGTATAGACTGATACTCTAGAGTTCAAATGTACTACTTGCACGTTGAGTTTTAAATTACCGTAACAACTTTACAGTTTCTGCTTATAGCTACAGTAGCAGAATCTCAGAAGGATTCATACTGTACCTGTTTGTTCAGCACTTTCCCCCTCATTCACCAGGAAAGCCATGTGGTAATTGCCAACTCTGTCTGGATACACCTTCTCTAGCTCACAAACTGATGGATAGTGAGTGACAAACAGTGTCAATGATTCCACCTACAACAATGTAATAATGTACATAAGAAGGTTTGGCTTTGAATTTTTTTTTAAACAGTGCAATGTATTGTATCCGTTTCTCTGAGTAGGTATGCCACACTTCTACAACAAAATGCATACCATGTGTCAGCCTACCATAAAACAGGCTGAAAAAGCATTCACAAGCATGTGTCAGATGGAACACTTACATCTCTAATAAAATGTTCAAGTGTAGCATAAGCAATAGCAATTCCATCATGTGTGCTAGTTCCCCTTCCCAATTCATCCAAAATTACTAGTGATCTTGAAGTTGCTCTTCTTATTATCTCAGCAGTATCTGTCAGCTCTTCCATAAAGGTACTTCGGCCTTTGCAAATGTTGTCTGCTGCACCCATTCTGCATTGAAATATAAACCAGATCAATTTATTAAGTTCAAATAAATGCCAGATAATGCTGGGAAAAAAAAAAAAAAAAAAAAATTAGAACATTTTTTTATAAATCTCTTGTTGCTGCTCCAAGCAGAGCAGAAAAAACTAGGCAGAACATTCACCTTCTAGAACAAGCTACTACTTAGGGAAAAAAGCAACAACAGCATATGGTCTGGATGTGAGGGTATTCTAAAAGACATAAGGAACTACTCGTGTACCATTAAGTAAGGGCTTGCATGCATTCTCTAAGACAAAAGGGTACACTGACCCATGGGCATCTGGGGGAGACTAGGCTGTAGGGACAGCAGAGAATTTTTCTGGGCCACCAGTAATCTAGTCCCATTGTAAAACTATAGACAGAATCTCAGCATTCCATGTCAACTACAGGAATTGGAGGAAAAATAAGAGGTAGACAAGGGTGTGTTTTCCTGGCATGCAATTCTTCCACTTTGACAAACAGTACAAGGCAGCCTGCTTTTCCTTAAAAAGGACCCTGAGAATTTAAACCAGTCAGCTCACAGAAAGGATTCCAGCAAAGGTAGCGATGAAAATTAATTTTACTTTTTTATCACTTAGTTTGGCTATCCACAATTCATATGTTTTTCAAATACTAAGAACACCTGAAAGTACCAGAAACTAGCATTTCCACATAGAGACAAACAGACATTAAGGTATCTGTGCATGCAAACAGACACAGTTCCTTCCACTGCAGTTTTCACCTCAGAAACTTGCTGGTACTTCACCCTGTTTTTTCTTTTATTTTGCATCTTTCCTTAAATACTCAATTAATATGCACTCTACCTGGAGAAAGAAAACTTCCTTTTTCCATATATGCTTTTCAGTTACATTAATCACATTACAGTATCACTTCTGAGATAAGTCATCTCTACCAAGACTAGGGCTGTAAAAATGTGGTTTTTCATTCTCATCAGCTTAATAATATAATTACATACAAGCCACACTGATTTAAGCAAAATTGACTCACCAGTTTAGCATATTACATTTTCAATTATAACAGCTGGCCACAACAGTATTTAAAGCCAATCAAAACCTTTAAAGAGAATCCCAGTACAGGTTTTTTTCTCTCTTTCAGTGCATCTCTTTCTAATACAACGCTTCTGTTGTCTACAGAAGATAGCAAGATACTCATCATTTTATGAGGCTCTTATGTTTATCAAAAGTAACTGACTACCAATACCAAAAGCTAGCAGCAAGACCAAGTACAACTATGATTTCTATATATTCTCTGTCTCCCACCCTAGAAATTTGGTATGGTGCCACACATATTGTCACAATATGCAAATCTTCAATTAATAAATTAACTAATTTTGTTTGGAGATGGGCATTATGATAAAACTGAGTGCTTTTATTTCACAGAGCATGTGCTGACTCATATACCTATGAGTATACCTACTGTGTGTATGTAAACACACACACAGTAGGTATACTCCCAAATACTCTGGAAGAAAGGTGATTTTGCACATAAGCTAAACTTTACATGATTTTCACTGAATTAAATATGTAATTCAGGATATTGAGGCATTGTGAAACTAACATTTTATTAAACCACTTGTTGCCTTCGAATAGGCGTTATAGTGTATATATATATATATTTATATATATATAATAGTTCGGCACCACTTGTGGTGTTTCTGCCCGGTTTCAAACTGGGGACCTTTCGCGTGTGAGGCGAACGTGATAACCACTACACTAATGTGGGTAGCCAGGGTCTGACGGTCGGAAGATATCGCGCTGTACGGAAAGATAGGGCCCCTCTCCTGATAGCCAATAACACTTAGTTTATGATGAAAGCAGACGGAAGTGACGTTGTAAACCAAAGCTATATAACGCCGTGTCATTAAGCAATAAAACGCCATTTGCCGTCCACCACACTGGTGTCAGTGAGCTGATGGTCCAAGCGGCCTGGGGTTGGTCGCCGTGCCATTCCTGAACCAGGTCGCCACACCTATTCGAAGGCAACACCACTTACTATTGTAATAATTTTAAGTGCTGGGTAAGAACTATGAACATACTGCTGAATTTCTCAGTGTACCCAACACCCACCAGCACCCCCCTGGTTTGGTTCAGCCGCACTGAGCTGCTGTAAAATCAAACAATCCCCTTTTTATTGCAATATTGAACAGATATACAAAGAACAATATAACTTCAATCTACTTTTAACATTATTAACTCCATGAGAACAACAAATACTTTTTATGTCTGAATAATCTCTGGCTTCATAATGGGCAACTTTAACCCTAGTTTCTGACCCTAGGATTGTTAGTAGTATTATTTTATCATTTTTATTTGGCTTTTCATTACAGAGACAGCTTCTAACAGGCTATTTTGCACCTATGATTATTACACTTAAAGAGTTCTCAGTTTTATTTTTTTCTTGGATTCTATCATTTCCACAGAGTCCTCAAAAGCATTTAGTCATTTTGCATCTGATTTGCAGTCACAAAAATAATTTTCAGAACTTCTTCACTAAATGCTCAAGATACAAACAGAAATTAGTATCATTTTTCTCTTGTTAACAACAGCTGCAAAGAAGCCTTTCTTTCAAGTATCTTAAATCTTCCAATCCAACTCATGCTTATCTGCAGATTTAAGAAAAAGCATGTATTTTAAAATGACATAAAACCTCTTAAATGTCATTCTTTGGAAACAGGTAGAATTGTTCTTTCTGCTGCTGTCCTTGACACTAGGAGCATCACACTTGTTTTTCAAACTCATGTGATAAGCAGTATTATCCAAGAAACAAGAATAACTATTTTTATGTGGATGACCGCATTGATAAAACTAACAGTTAACATGCAGGAAAGCACTGCTCCTGAACTGTGTGCTTTAATATTCCTCACACAAGAAAATTTTTGAGTCAAAACACCTGTTGTTTAAACAATCTCTTTTGTTCCAGTTTGAAACAGCTTTACATGATTTTCACTGAATTAAATACATAATTCAGGATATTGAATTACATATTTAATGTAATTCATTACAACCAGACTTCTACATGATTCAGTGGCTTTCAATTTACATTTTAATGTAGATTCCCTCATAAATGTTTTTATACATCAAAACATCAAACTTTTTCCTATAATATTCTGCCCACGAGAAGTGTGCAGACATCCAATGTGAAGAATGCCTCTTCAAGTGCTGCCAAGAGATCCATCACTCCTCAGCAAATGCAATTTGGCTGGAAACTACTTTTAATAATGTCTCTTTGACAGCCAACCAAATATCGTAAAATTAAAAGCTCTTCATCCTATAATGTTCAACACATTCATTACGTAAAGAAAATAAAGGCGGTGGGGGAGAAAAAAGGAGGCATTATCTCTTTTCAGTGCTAGGTTTCAAGTGGTAAAGATTCATGTCTACAGCCTCAGAAAAAGCAACAGGCAGGTAATGTTTTCAGAAAGGTAAGTTAGGTTTCAGGAGGATAAGTTAGATGAAATGGAGCAGTAGCGAGCTTTATGTAAACCAGCTGGTGATATGTGCTAAACCTGTATGTGGTTTCTTAGAGAAAAAGGAAGAGATTTCTTTATTCTGCAATATTATTCCAGATTTGAATGCAAGCAGGAAATCTGGAGAAAGCAGCAAGAAATCTGGAGGGGGGCTTTTGACAAGGGCCTGTAGGGACAGGACAAGGGAGAATTGCTTTAACCTGACAGAGGGGAGATTGAGATGAGATCTTAGGAAGAAGTTCTTCCCTGTGAGGGCCCTGGCACAGTGTTCAAGGCCAGGCTGGACAGGGCTTGGAGCAACCTGGTTTAGTGGAAGGTGTCCCTGCCTGTGGCAGGGGGTTGGAACTGGATGAGCCTTAAGGTCCCTTCCAACCAAACAAGTCTGTGATTCTATGAAATTGCTGGGTTTTTAACGTGCTCTCCTGAGTCAAGACATGCACACAGTACTGATCTTCTCCAATGCAAATGTTTATATTATGGAATATAGAGTAGTTAAAAATTAATGTGAAATCCAAGCTTCTAGTTAAGGCTGTTTTCCATGCTACCTTTCAAAAGAAGTTGTCTGACATGCTGCTGTTAAGGTGCTTTGGTCATAAAATTTAAGAGCACTGTGTGGAACTCAGGTATTTTAGTATTCTTTTATGTTAGTGTGAATTGCTCACACTGCTTGTGAAAATGACCAAGTAGCCCAAGAGCTCCCAGTAGCAGCAAAAACCAATTACATAGCATGAAACGAATCCTAGAAAACAAGACTGCAAAACCATTCTATAAAGCCTTAATCTCTTACAGTTGTTAACATCCTGATGGTATTTAGGAAGTCCTAGTTTATGAAACATTATCACTGAAAAAAGCCCACTTAAATGAAATTTACAATTTTTCATCTTGATTTTAGAAACACATTGACTATAGAAGTTCATCTAAAACACTTCCTGGAGAAATCAAACCTACTGCCTGTTACAGAAGAATAAACGTAATTATCATAGAGCCTCTACACACTGCCTTTGCAGTTCTCAAGAGAAGGCATTTAGGTTTCCAGATATGGTTTGCCTTCCAGATCTGAAGCCAGAATTCATCTCAGAATGTAGTCATAGTCAATTTATTTGTTCATCAAGAGCAATTAACACTGAAAGAAAATTACTCTTTTCTCTGAGAATATCTTAAATGTAAGGTGCAGAGCACCTCACTCTGAACACCACCGACAAAGACATCCCTTCTGTGATTCAAAGAGAACACAGAGAAAAACACACAATAAATTCATAATCTGATTTTACAATTCCACTCGCTCCCTCTCACACAAAACCCTTTAAAATGTCATTCCAAGGATCACTGTACTTGAAAAGGAGTTATTCAAATTAAAATAACTAGTTTACAGGAAAAAAAATATTAAATGGGCTCTTGTCTTATAGTTTATGCCTTTTCTTGCATGGGACCGTTCCTTACAACATCTTTTTGATAACAACATATGGTTCACATTTTTTCAAAAGATCTCATAACAACTGTTTTGCATCCTTTTATTTTTTGCAGAAAACACTCTCCCAGCTGAAGTTTCATCTGGTCTCTGCAGAAAACAAAAGTGTGAGCCTTAACTGAAGACAATGTTTATGAGAACAGAAAAACTTGTTATTGCTCTTGCCATGAAGGGAAGAACACAAGCGCAATTTCATTTCAAAACTTAGGTAAATTTTCTCCCATTGAACTGGGCTATTGACTGCATTAAGCACCTAGCAAACAACACTTAGAGATTTCACAGGTTAAAAATAAAAAGCACTTTGCAAATTGCTCTGCCAAGAAAATGAAAATGGGCATCCTAAACAGAGGTCTGGCAGGCTGACTACTGCATGTCCTCTCCTCTGCAGCCCAAAGAATCCCAATACCTTTAACCAGAACAATTACTCAGTTTTACTCAAAAAAACAATTTGAAACCCTGTGTATTTTAGAAACACTGGGACTGATAATAAGAATTTCACAGTGTTTAGCACAAAAGTAGCCCAACTGGGATATTGTAACTTCTGGCCACTTTCCACACGCAGTGAAAATTTATCAAGTAATTCTTTAGAAGAGAGCATCTGCAAATTTATAACAGTTCACTGGCAAGAAACTAATGCTTCACACTTCCCCACAGAGTACTGGTAAATCATTTACTTCATTTCCATCAAGCTCTTAGAATTATTAATTCAAATACAAACTGTCAATAATAATAATAATAATTTACAGAAACTGCAATTACAGAATTTGAAAAAAACATCCCTTTTTTCCTAAGTATGACAGAAAGCATTGTTACCAGGGTAGTTACTAATTCTGCATTATTCATGGGCAACTTCTAAAAAGTAAATGTGTGCAAAGTTACATGGATGACTATGATAGCAAATCAGAAAATGCTTGTGATACTAACCTCTTCACAGTAAACAGGCACACATGTGCTCAACCATTTCCAAAACTACTTATTTGCGAATTTTAAATGAAGAAATACCAATGGCACGTCACCCAGTTTAGAACAGTTGTTGAAGAGCCTGACAGAAAGCAATACACATTTAATTTAAAATATTCTTACAAAATTTTTATTTTGCAAATTATTGTAAATGAGATATTCTTCTTCATTGAGAAATTAATGAAACTCCTAAAACCTAAAATCACTAGAGATACATACTTTGCATTATCCTGGAAAGAAAATCAAGTGCAAAGCAATTTTAACACTCATGGTGGTTTTTATCTTTTTCTTCCCGCGGCTATCACGGTAACTGAAATAGCCAGAACAAGTAATTACTTAAACCCTTATTACCTTATAGACCTGGCAAACAGAGGCATGCTGCACACATGAGCATCCCAGTATATTAAAAGCAATTTATCTAACAGGATTAGCTTCCAAGATGTGAACTGCATTGATTTTTTTGATGAAAGCCAGAGGAAAGAAAAAAGCATCCCTGGATTGCAATGAACACTCAATATTTTAAAAGCTTCACCTTGACTGACAGAACAGGTAGGACTGAGTTCAGAAGACAAAATACCACCCTAGTCAATACAGTCACAGAAGTTACCAATATCCTCTCATTCCTAATGCTGTAGAAGGCATCAGAAATTCAGTTTTTCTTCCAAAAGCTTATGTTACATTATCTACTGAAGAACTCCTGAGAAAGCTCTTTCCTGAAATTCAGCAGCAATACCCTCAATAATATTAGAACTCCTTAAAATTACTTGTTACATCACGTACAGCAAATGCCTCGCTCACTGTTAAAATAATACAGCAGATTTCTAGTTAATTCTACATTTTTACATTGTATTTTAAAACTGGATGAGTCCAAGTGCCCTTTCTTCACCCCACATTACTCAGAACTCTACAGCAGGTGGCTGTCAGAGGGCTGAGCTCTTGCAGGAGCAGGGTGTACTGCGGCAGAAAAAGGACACAATAGCAATAGCTTAAATTCCACATTCAAACACACAAAGAATGTTGTACCTAATGTATCGATGGATTGCTTTCCACAGGTCATCAGCTTTTACACTAATTTAAACACATGTTTTTTACCCTGATTTCTCCGCAGGAAACCATTAACACATTAATAAATATTACTGATCGACAAGAGAAAGAACAGATTAAGAGTACAATCATTTTGCTGGAAGATAAATTATAAGTGTAGATATTTAAAGTTGGGTGTTTTTGTGAGCCATTAATGTTAGCCTGAAGAAGCTGAGAAAAATGAAGACAAAGAAAAACTCAACTCTAAAATATGCACAGGTTTACACTTACTACTCTGGGATTCCAGCGAGGAAACTCAAGGTAATTAAGTTAATGTGCATATGCAGTTGAAGGATTGAGGCCAAGGGGGATTAAAAAGCAGAAACTATAGCAACACACAGGGACAATAGCTGAAGTGTTCAGCACAAGTGAACTTTTCCCCTTTAAACCTGTGGATGCTATGGAAAATCCAATTTAAACTGTGACTGGGTTAAATCGTAGCATGGAAGAGTTTTAGAAAGGTTAAGTACCAACACTCAGTGTAAGAGTTAACTTTGCTGCAAGATAGCTTGTCAGCCTCACAGGCAAATGCTGCCACCCCCTTATGGGGAAAGCTTTTCAATCCCTTCCAGGAATACCGCAATATGCAGCAGAAATTGTTTTATAAATCTCACTGTATACATAAGTAACTGTCTTTTATTGACTTTAATGAATTTTTCAAGCCTGATTTAAAAACTTGCAAGCAAAACAGTTTCTTGTATTTACAGGTATTATTGATTCCCATGTAGATAACCAAAGCCTGTTTTGTTAAATATTATTTTATTACAGGTATACGAGATAAACCTAACACTGCAGATGCATGTTACTATGAAATGAACACAGACAGGAAACTAAATTAGCCACAAATACACGCATAGCGCAGCTTAATTTATTTCTACAGAGCTACAAACCACTGTCAGGAACAGTGACACTTCAAATGTATTGTGACATGTCCAAAACAGAAAACCTAAAACCAGAACAAAATAATTTCCAAATTAACAACACTAACTACAACTTTTACTTATTCTCTTATTTTTCAAAAAGAATATCTCCACGTGATTACAAATAGGTGCAATGAACTTAATACACTACCTTTGTCTTCCCCTGAAAACAGGGAATAATTTGCTCCAGAGGTGTAATTATAGGACTGTAAGCATAACTGAAATGCTTAAGTAATTTTTGTTATTCTGGCAATAAACACAAATACAATTAAGCAAGAACAAAATTAAACAAATTACTGTGCCATAAAAAAGTAATATTTCTGAAAATTACTTTTGGGTTCCTGATAACTAACAAGTTCTATTTGTCTGTTGTTGCTGCTTTCTAGAGCAATACAAACAACACTTGTTCAGCATACCAGCATATAAAATTCTCATGTGGAATTGCCAGTCACTTGGGACTGCTTTGTATGGATTGTTCCCTACTTTTCTGCCATAAGCACACTATATAATGTGTGTATATACATAATACAAACAAAGATGTGAAAAAAACCCTTTGCTTTTAAATTTTCTCTTGTCTTTCAGAGCCTAACTGCACAGGTAAATTGAGAGAAGCCAGGGGGGGTTTTTTAAAGGAAATTCTGAATAACTTAAGTTTAACATTTATTTTCAGGTGTAAATAACTGAAAAAAAACCCCACACCAAACAACCCAAACAAAAAAAACATCCACCCAAAAAAACACCCCCAAAACCAAAACAAAAAACCACAACACAAAACCAACCAAAACCCAACAAAAGAACCCCAAACAAACAAAACCAAACAAGGCATCAACTAAAGTTCTGGCCAGAAACAGGTAACATACAGACAAGTTGCTCTGCTGAGATACTCCTTCACAGTTTCCCTTCAGCGTTCAATTCCTGGTGATTTCTGTATTACACAAGATGCCTCCAAACTGACCTGCCACACACTGCTGCCACCTCAAGACTAGAATTTCATAGCCTAGTTTTTTTATGATAAAGGTATGAAGAAGCTGACTAGCTGAATCTTCATGCCAGGTTTTGTGATTTAACTGATATTTCTGGGACAGGCAGGAAGACTAATCTTCATAATCCTACCCTGTAAGCCTTAAAGAAATCGATAAAGCTTAATAAAAGAATAAATAGAAGCAAGGAATTTTGTAGTTTGATAGCTGGTCTTTTGAGTTAACAACGACAAAGCTTGCATGTGATAAAAAGATGAGAGGGTAGTGCTATTCTTGCAATATACTGAAGAGTTTATCATAAAGGGCAACTTATTATTGCCAAGTATGTGAATGCACAAAACCTATGCCAGTCTAGCCCAATTATATGGCTAATTTTGGAGGTTGTGGCCATCACAAGAATTCAGAAAAAGGCACAGAAACCCTAAATGGTAATGATGCAGGGGAAAAGATCAGCGAAGGATTTTTCAGTAGATTAAAAAAAAATAAATAAATAATTATTTAACCTTTTAATCTCTCATGTATAATTCCAGGTATAGTAAATTTTAAGATCTATTACAAAACAAAATCAGTGTAGACCCCTCAAAGGGTGAAAAGCAATACCATGGTACTCCGCTCATAGAATATGGACTAACACAAGACAGGCCCATTTAAGATGTAAAAGCTCTGCAAGTCTTACCTGCACACTAGCAGCTGCTTTAAAATGTCATCAGCATGCTGCCCCCTCGGCCATCATGGTTAAGTATAGAGTAGCTTCAGATGGGAGATGTTCATTTCCTTATTGAATTGAAATCAGTATGTAGGAAGAGACTTCTAATGAAGAACACCTCTGTACCATTTTCAAGCAGTGAGTTCCTGGGCAGTTTCTTCGCTTATCCATGAACTGAGATATGCTGAACTAGCAAAGAATCTAACAAGCCGCATTCTCATCAGAAACTGCTCTCTTTTCAACCTTAAGTTTGCCTACTGCTGTGCAAATAGCACCATTTCTGCAGTGAAGCTCTGAAATAATAGAGCTTGTTACTTATTATTTTAAATACAAAAAATTTTCGCCCTCTGTCCTGCTCCTGTCCAGCTCCCTCCCACTGATTAACCAGTAAAAGTGGAATGAAATTAAGTGCAATGTTATTTGCCTAGTTAGAAGAAGCTGGTAAGTTGGTTTTGGGGTTTTTTTGCCACCAGCAATTAGATCAGAGGATCATGCATTTCCATTAATATTTATAAGCACTATTCTGGTTTTAAGTGATTTACCTTATATTTCAATTTATTGTGAAATCACCTTCCACTCAGTTTCCATTCTGAGAGAAACATTCTTTTTCCTGTTTCACACACCACTCCATCATGTCCTTTCCAATTTTCTCTTGATTTCTTATAAAATGTACCCTTAACGAGATTTGGAACATTTTTAATCTGTTAAAAGTAAATCATACAATATCTTTCAAATTTTATTGTTGGTCACATCCCAATGCAGCGCAGAAAAAATAAATACGAACATCCAAAGCTGACTGCCTAAATGTTTGCAGGTGTTAACACAGTATTTGTTTTCCATCATGTTTTAAATAATACTAAAGCCTGTAACGATGCCATAAATACTTACATTTTATCCAGTTAAAAAGAAAAGCGTTTGTCTAGAGGTTGTCTACCAGTTTCTTTCAGCTCCACAGAGTCTTGACAAAACAGTAATAGGAGTTTGTCAAGCTGTCAGAATTAAATAGCTGTTAAAAGTTTTTAGGAAGGTAACATCCATAATGTATCTATTGTAAAACCCAACCTTTTTGAAAGCAAATTCCACCACGTGGAGCTCAGACAAACAGACACTCCAAAGAAAGCATTGTGGCATGTTTGATGCACAGCCTTTAAAGAAATATGAATTAATAAGACAAGATTTTTTTTTCACATACACGCAGCAGAAACAGAGATAACTGCAGTCCTTGCAGGTGTAATGGGAAACAGGCAAAGGCTCCATATATTCTCCATTCTTGCACAAGCCCACTGAAGTGCAACCACACACATTCCCCTATTTTACGGCCCATAAATTCTCTTTTGATGTGACAACAATCAAGTAAGAGAAATAATGTGGGTGAAGGGATTTATGATGGCTGTAGTAACTCATACAAGAAATGTCACTTTGGGATACATAAATGCCCTTTCCTCTTCCATGCCTGTGAATCCAAATGCACATGACTGACAGGTCTTTTTGCTCACAGAATGACAGAAATGAGGAGTGCCAGTCACATCAGTCAAGCAGGCATTCTAATACTGATTTTTTCAATGTAACATCAAGCTCTCTCCTATGTGAGTGTGCAACACTCACAAATTTAAGTGGAATGGGCCACATCTTAGCTTTGAGGATTTCAGGATGAGTGGAAGATACTACCTAAGCAGGCAGCAAGGGAAGTACAGCCGCCAGCTGGCAGAACAGCACAACACATTCAGTTACCCACTTACAGGGACTCTGTTATGAAATGTCTTGGCCGTTAAAGCAGCTTCCTTCTGACAAAAAGAGGCTTAATCTCATCAGTGTCACCACATTAAGCCAGGCATATGTATAAATAATGCCATTTCTATTTCTTCTTTAGACTGGAAAGTAGAATGTAAGTTGACTGGCTGACTTCTGCAAACAGCTGAAAGAAGGCACGGTCACTTTGTACAAAGAACTGAAAAGACAGAAGAAACTTGTTTTCCTTGCACCTATTCTTTTTCTTAGAAGTGAAAGAAGGATTATCTGGTGGGGACTATAGGGGTGCTTCTAAGACAGAGTGCCACTCTGCTACAAGCAAGCAGATTCAACTGGGATAAAAAAGCCAGGTTGGAGTGATGTGCTGATCTGAGAGTGACCGGAGGGTACCTCACTCACTGACACTCCAATGGCTAACAGTAGCGCATGCACCCTTTTCAAGGGTAGACAGAGCCTGTTCATAGATGTTTTGGTAGACTCTAGTAAGACTAGGCAAGTGATGAGGTGAGTGGAGTCTCCTGAACTGTATCACCACACACAACAGCTGAGAGGACATAGCTGATACTCACATAGATAGGTCCTCAAATGCAATTCCCAATAGCAGGAGTTAACCTTCACTTGGCAGGTCTCTCAGTAGCACTGTGATCCTTCTAGCCATCAGAATTCCTTCTCTTGACTGAAGCCACTAATCAACTCAGACTCACCACTCCTTGGCAACACAGGTGGCTGGAATTGGATCTTGGCTGCCAGACTTGAAATAAAATGACCTAACTAAGGCCAGTGTCAAAGGGGATTAAATTCCCACATTATTTCAGTGTTAAATGAAGGTGACAGTTTTTGATCAGTGCAGAAAACATACTTTCCTTTCTTCTGCTTCATCCTTCTCCTTATAAACCCAAAGATCACAAAACCTGAAAAGCAGTTTCCTGCGTATGAAGGCCAGTGAGGATAGGTCTGTCTCTGCCTTCAAATACACCTTCAAGAAGCACAGCCTGAACCTGATTCTCTCATTCGTTTTCCACATCTGGCAATAGAAGCAGATGACATACATGTTGGGGACACATGCAAGTACCTCAGCAGGACACAGGTTCTGCTGAATAAATTAGTAGAGTCAGGTCACTTTATGATGTCAACAAATTAGAAGTCAAAGTGCCTAATTTATAGGGCTCTTCAACTTTGTCATGTCAAACAGATGTGTAAGGATCAGCTGCCTGAAGATTTCTGCACTCTAGCATTAACTGAATGAGCAACTATTATTCAAGTTAAAAATCATTACACAAGGAAGACAGACAAGCAAGAAAATACCAAACCAGCTATGTAACTGGAACCCTGGAATAGACAGTTGAGGATTCCACTTGTGGCCATGATTAT
Organism: Psittacula echo; assembly: GCF_963264785.1. Lineage (NCBI taxonomy): Eukaryota > Metazoa > Chordata > Aves > Psittaciformes > Psittacidae > Psittacula > Psittacula echo. The sequence goes on along the minus strand of NC_137742.1, from coordinate 74,972,295 downwards.
CTGAAGGATGCTGTCTACAGACATGTAATACAAGTTAGAACAATGTCCTGGTTTAGCAGTAGCAGTCATTTTTTCTACTGGTGCAGTGCTGTGTTTTGACTTTCAACCTGGGAATAATACTGATAAAGCCGATGTTTTCAGTTGTGGGTCAGAATGTTTACCCTGACCGAGGACTTTGTGAGTCTCATGCTCTGCCAGGGAGGAGGAGAAGCCGGGAGGAAGCAGGGACAGGACACCTGACCCAAACTAGCCAAAGAGGTATTCCGTACCACAGCACGTCATGCCCAGGATGTAGAATGGAGAGGGCCCGGAAGGGCTGGATCACTGCGGGGTGGGGGCGAGGTACTGGTTGGTGAGCGGTTGTATTCTCTTCCTTGTTATTTCCTTTATCATTATTGTTATTGGTGGTAGCAGTAGTGATTTGTGTTATACCTTAGTTATTAAACTGTTCTTATCTCAACCCGTGGGAGTTGCATTCTTTTGATTCTCCTCCCCGTCCCTCCTGAAGGGGAGTTAAGAAAGGTGGGGGGGAAGTGGACTTCGTGGTTCTGATTTACAGCTGGGGCTTAAACCACGACAGTTCTTTTGTGGCGCCCAACGTGGGGCACGAAGGGTTGAGATAACGACAGATCTGACCAAGGCACAATGCTGATTTATTGGCTCTCAAAGTTGTTTCTCTTGATGTCACAGTTTCAGTATGCTGTAGCTTACTTAGAGCCGGTATTTGCTGTGTTAGTGTTTATCAAGTGTGGGCCTTGGGCTAAGGTTCTTGTTTCACTGTACTTTATGGTAATGGCTTGTAATGCGGGCGGGCTCCGGCAGCAGGGCAGGATGGACGTGGCCGTGGACTTGTATCTGGCCGTCCCGCTGCTCTTCACTGTCCTGGCCCTCGTCCTCGCGTCCGTCTTTGTGAGGCTGCGGGGAGCTGAGGGGGAGCGGCCCCGGGAGCCGGCGGCGGCCAAAGCAGCCCGGGAGAGGGGCCCCGGGGACCAAGCGGCGGCGGGAGCGGGGCCTGAGGCCGGGAAGGAGGCGGGAGGAGGCGGCGGAGGAGCCGAGCCCCATGGCCGAGCCCAGCCCCGCGGCGGCCGAGAGCATTTCCCAGCAGCAGCCCGCCGAGCCCCGTGAGCCTGAGCCGCAGGAGGATGCAGGAGACCCCACAGCACTTTCCAGCAAGGCAGAGGAGGAAGATCTGGACTCGGAAAAAGTGGAGCTGGTGGTGAGAGAGACTGCAAGTACAGCAGCATCATTTGAGAGTTCTGAAGGTTTTGAATGGCCTTTGGGTACCCTTGGGACCTGCCTGCTAATTGTGATGGGGATCATCATGTTGGCACACACACAGAGTGTGTTTTACCCACGGCCATTTTGTCTGATCGCGAGAGTTAAGCAGAGTCAGGTTTGGGTCTTGTCTGGGTTTAGACAACGATATAGGGGGACCAAGAGGTTTTCTCCAAGGCTGGACAGTCATGAGTGTCACGGTGTGTGGGACAGTATGGGCGAGTATCTAATCCACTGGGCCCCTCCAGTGCTTTGGAAGCGTCGGAGATGGAAGGCAGCTGTGTGGAGTCCCCGACGACAAGTTGCAGAGACTGCTGCAGGGGAGGGTGAATTATTTTAAGCCTGATGGGCCCATGACACTTCAGGCCATCAGGGCAGAGATGCAACATAGAGATGGACTCATGATCGAGGGGTGGACTTTGCAATGGGCCTCTCCTGCTCTGAAAGACTGTTACAAGAGATGGAGCCCACCATCATGGACCGAATGGACTCAGCAGCTTTATAGGGATTGGTCCGTGCACTAAGATAAGAGTGCACTGAGATGAGAGTGAGGGTATATTGAAAATGTGGGATCTGAGCATGACGTGAATGGTATGGAATAAGGGGTGGATACTGTCCTGGTTTAGCAGTAGCAGTCATTTTTTCTACTGGTGCAGTGCTGTGTTTTGACTTTCAACCTGGGAATAATACTGATAAAGCTGATGTTTTCAGTTGTGGGTCAGAATGTTTACCCTGACCGAGGACTTTGTGAGTCTCATGCTCTGCCAGGGAGGAGGAGAAGGTGGGAGGAAGCAGGGACAGGACACCTGACCCAAACTAGCCAAAGAGGTATTCCATACCATAGCACGTCATGCCCAGGATGTAGAATGGAGAGGCCCGGAAGGGCTGGATCACTGCGGGGTGGGGGCGAGGTACCGGTTGGTGAGCGGTTGTATTCTCTTCCTTGTTATTTCCTTTATCATTATTACTATTAGTGGTAGCAGTAGTGATTTGTGTTATACCTTAGTTATTAAACTGTTCTTATCTCAACCCGTGGGAGTTGCATTCTTTTGATTCTCCTCCCCGTCCCTCCTGAAGGGGAGTTAAGAAAGGTGGGGGGGAAGTGGACTTCGTGGTTCTGATTTACAGCCTGGGCTTAAACCACGACAAACAACAAAACCATCCCTCCCTAGCCAAGGTGAGCAACCACCATCTGTTTTCATGATGTCTTCAGATATACAGTGGAGTTTGAACCATTTCCCAACTACAGACTCAGCAATAAGGAGTGCCCTCCATGTTAAAAATACATTTAAGGCATCTGTCACAAGGATAAAAATGTAGGACAGGGTTCTGTATGCCTCAATACAGATCGTGTGATGCACAGAGACTGTATCAAGACAACTGCCTTGAAGTGCAGGCAACTGCATGTCTTACGTAAAGTGAAAGATTAAATGACTGCTTAGTTAGGCAACCTACCACTCCTCCTGTTAACCTGTATTGCCAAACTCCTACATCCCTCTGTTTCCCTAATATACCTTCTCAGGCAATTCAAACTCTATTTCTTTGCCATCATGAGGATTAAAGACAGGCTGAGAATCTGTAAACAGTGGGATAACTCTTTCTGAGAGAGACAATGTGCATGAGAGGATAATCTGCATGTATTGTATTGATGCTTCTATTTCTTCCTTTAACATTTAAGCATGCAGGACATAACCTGCAAAGGGCAGTTTTCAAATGCAATCGAAGCACAGTGCATTGTATTAGTTCAGACAACTGAAGCTCCACCTTTAATAGTATGCCCAATGTGGCTGATGGTGTAAAACCTCACTGGAAGATGTATGTCACCACACATCTGTGCAGATTTACTTCTGACCACTGAAATAAGTGAAATAGCTTTTATTTCAATACAAGAAGAGAAATCCAAGAAGGTAGGGGCTCTAGGAAGGAAATTCTTTGTCTCTTTACCATCACCTACAGTTGGTAGGAGTTGGTCTTCACAGTATTCTCTCTCATGGTAGCTTGTGATTTCAATAAATTGATTTTCACAGTCTTGAATAAAAGGCATTTGGTAATTTTAACGATTAATTAGCTTCTTTATTTGAATATATTTTACCTTCAAATTGTTAGGGAATTCTCGCTCAATTTTGAAGCTCAATTTTTAGCTCATGAGGAGCTATTGGTGACCTACTGGAAATATGCTGAAGTTTACTAGCGCTAAGAAATTACATCAATATTTTATGTGAGATGTCTTTAAAGGTCAGCTTTCTTCAGCAGCTTAAACATCACCTCTTCTGAACACATGATTAAGGCAACAGAATTTGTTCCATTTGTTCCTCTATGTATGTGTTTCCACACTTGCTTTGCCTTTCTACGCAATGCAGAGAGAAGCAATATATTCATTCCAAGTCTGAATAACTATGTTAGAACTAATGCAAATTGAAGGTAAATTTGATGCAAAAACTGAACCCATTTACTGCAAGGAGAAGCTTGGATGGAATTTTCAAACATGAGAGAATTAAACACTGAAATCCCACTAAAAGTCAACATAGACTGGGTGCTCACCTTACAAAAACTCTTCTAAAATTCTTAAATATAACAGCACTGACAAAGCTAAATTCTTTAAGCAAAGGCTGCATGAAAACATTATCCCTTATTGGAAAAAGAAAACAAAAAAAGGAGAAAAACATAAACTAGCAAAGCATCCTCAAAATATTGTGCACTCCCTCCATATTGCATAATTGCACACAGCATCCCACCATATCGTATCTAGGTTTAGGGGCATTATGCAGTGGAAGGCTCCTCCTTTCCCCTCTTTATGATGAAGTTATCAACACCACTGAAATGTCTGGAGTAACCTTAGTACTCTATTGTGTCTATACACTCAGGTAATGAAGGTGAATCATTCCTATTTGCACTGTACCATCTGCACTGAAGTAAGCAATACAAGTACTATTCCTTTTGCTTTTCTAAAAGATGTTTAATATAATGCAGTATTTAAAGTCAATTGAGAGAAGCTGTAATACATACATACTAGATATATCCAAAGGAATAACTATAGTAGCAACCTTTCAATTTCCATGGAAACCCTACTTTAGAACACAAGATACAAATCCTAGATGAATGTTAATCTCTTAAGCCTATGTAAATTCACACTTTGAAGATGCAGTCTACAAACAAAAAAGAGACTACAGCATAGCACCAATATTAAAGAAAAATTTAGCAAGCAGCAGAACTGCTGGTGCTCCTGATGCACAGAACTCTTCACAGAGTCAGCCTGTAAAGCATACCTCACAGCAGGGATGCTATGCTAATAGCAGCACCTAGAAAACAACATACCATGTCAGTGATGAAAATAACTTGGAAACTGACATCTTCTCGTGAAATGTTTTTAAAGGTTTAAAAATACACCAAAGTTATCAACAAAATAATCTCATTTTTCAGCAAGACACTTGTGTCTGTGGTGGCGGTGCAGAAAGAAGGTCTGCATAGCTGTTATCCTATTAAAAAAAACCCATAAACACAACAAACCAAACCAAACAAAAACAACCCCCAAACCAAAACACAGAAGAAAACAAAACAAAAGCAAAACTTGGGGCTAGTTAAGAGAAAATCTCTGGTCTATTCAAGCTCATTCTGTACCAAAGGAGAGTTCTTGGCAAAAGCTGAGGCTTTAGAAATGTATGTTCAGCCAGACATAGCATTAAGGACACAAAGTAGGGCATACTATGTGGCAGTTGAATTTATTGTTTCTCTCCTCCAACCAGGAATTGAAAACTATTACAAGCATAACTTCCTAAAGCTAAGAAATACCCTGAACATCACAGCAGGTTAACCTGGTCTGTCAGACTTGCATACTTTTAAGACCTTTCCCAGAACCTTTAAAAAAAAAAAAAAAATCAAAACCACACACATACACAAAACCAACCAAAAAACAAAAACAAAACCAAAAATCCACCCAACTCCCAAAACCCTAACGCACTAAAACAGAAGGGCCTACTTCCTGGATAGTTTCTGTACACCTTGAGCCTCTGAGCTGCAGAGCCTGGTAAGCTACTCCTTTTCCAGTCAGAGAGGGTGAAATTCACAATTTGGAGATGATGAAAACGAAGCAGCAGTTAGGCAAAGGCTACTGAAGACCACTTTGTGGCTACTGACAGCAGGACAGAAATGAGCACTGACAATTTGAGGAGTGTGGATGTCATGACTTGGATATGCAGAGCAAGGAAAGGCAAAGAAAGCCCCCAGACTCCACAGGCTGAAGCAAAATCATAATTCAAGTATTCTCCTGGACATCTGTACTGGAATGGAAGCTACAGCTGGGTCAAGATCTAATATTCTGTGGACCATCGCAAATACCTAATGCCTGTCCCAGCAGTGCAATTGATTCCCTCAAATCACACTATATAGAAGGCAGAAGTTTAAACAGATGCACAGCCAAGCAGTTCCACTGATAAAAATTTACAAATTGAATTCCTGGCTTTCTGAAGGAAAACAATAAACAAACTCAGAGTTCTGGTTTGTTTGTTTTGTTTTGGGCTTTTTTTCCTCCTGTTAGTCTTTTAATTAATGCATGACTACTTCTACCTCAATAATACATTTTCAGTCTCTTCTTGATTAACACTGAGCCAATTAGTTTACTCTTAATCGCCAGTACAATGACAAGAATTTAGGTAAGTCTTTAGTATATTCATCTGGCGTTTGACATATTTCACATTGAATGAAGAATGGCATATCCAGCTGAGATTCCAAAACCAGTTTAGATGGGTGGGGAACCAATCCCATGTGTTAGAACCTGATGGGGCTCCAAATTAAATAGTCTGAAACCTCACAGCCAGTAACAGCCTAGGCTTTCTTGGCTTTAAATCTAAAAACCTAAGTTTTACTTTCAACCACACTACCTTATCAGAACAGATGCAAAAGAAACTTAGAGGAAACCTAAGTGGAATTAGAGAAATATACTGGGGAACAGGTGGAACTCAGATCTATTAATTTGTAAATTTTCACACTGTAATTTTCATTTTTCTGCAGAAATAATTACACTGCAATGACAACAGAATGTAAGTAGAGGATGTGGATATTAAGCTTAAGAGTAACAGACTTACGCACCTATAGTTAGAAATTAAGATGATGTGAGCACAAGTACTCTAAGTTCACCTACAACACACATACAAAGACAAAAAAATCTTCAATTTGCTCGTAATGCTGTAATGTTTCTTTCTCTAATGTAAAGTGAATCTTCTGTATCTCCATGTTCCTTGTGAAATGCTCATCCAATCAACCAGTTAATTATTTTCAACACAAGGTTAGGGAAAAAAAAATAAACATTTTGAATTTTCAGCTCAAATTAATTTTGGAAAGGTAATACAAATTGTTTTTCACTTTGTTCAACTGCTTAGCAGTTAGCACTGAAGTGCATCAAAGCGGAGTTTCGTTCACTTTTATCATGACACAGTGTGGCATAAGAATACAACATCTTCACATGATGAAGCAATCCCAGATGAGCAGTATTACAAATTCTCTTCAGAGTTAAAAGTTAACTCTGACATGCACACTGCCATCACTAGAATTTCAGGAAAGGTAATTGTACCAAACATACACATTTGTTGTGAAGACTATAACTGTAAGCAATTTGCTATCTAAAATACCATCACTAACACAGAACTATTGCTGATTAACAAATAAAGAAACGGGAAAAAACAGATGAATAATTCTTTGTAATATGAGATTATAAAATATGAAAGTTTCGACTGTACTTTAAAAAATCACTGAGCTTAAAACTGAGTTTTTCACTACCTTAAAAATGAGACTGAGTGAAACGAACTGCCATGTTCATTCTTTGAAAGAGTAAAGTATGGTCAAGACTGCTAGTAGAGGAAGGATAGTAAGCAGAGAACATATGCAGGCCCACATTCTCAGTCTCAAATACTGTGAGCATTCACAACTGCACTGCACAGCAGAAACTATGACAAGATTTTTAAAGGTGATAGCATTTATTTTAGGAGAAGCATCATTTGCTATAACCCAGAAGAATAAATTTGGCTGAGATGTCCATTCAGGCAGATGAAGTTAGATATCTGGATCTTAATCAAGACAGATACATTAACATTTTTATCATTTAAAGATTCAAAACCAAGTACTATAGCTAATGAGAAAATCACAATCAAAACTTAATAACCAATGCAAGTATTTAAAAAGAGAACTTCAAGTATAAATGAAAAATTTCATCCTTAAAAGTGTTCAAGGCCAAGATGGATGGGACTTGGAGCAACCTGGAACTAGGTAAGTTTCAAGGTCCCTCCCAACCCAAACCAGTCTGCGGCACTATGATGAAAAATGAAATTATACTTTGATATACACACACACACACACCCCCCCCGTCACACTAATGTTTTCATAAACATACAGCAAGTTTTGAAAGATTACCTGGTAAAAATACCATCCACAATACCAACTGTTGCCTCCTCTGCTGGAACATAAGAACCAATCTGTGCCATGACTGTGATCAACGCAACTTGCTTTATATAGGAGCTCTTTCCTCCCATGTTAGGTCCAGTTATTATCATGACCCTTTCACCATCTCCCTGGAAACATAAAACAGTGGTCAAATATATTGTCCAGTACCTGGTGCTTCTATGAGGAAGTATGTTGTGTGTACATTGCTTAGAGGTATACAGGACAAGTTCTTAGGATTAAACATTCTGTTTCTAGGTGAACAGCTTGCTTCATTCTTGGAGTTCATCACATTCACATTTTAAGATATTATGAAGTCTCAGGTGGATAAATCTTCCCAAGACCTTTCTAGACTACTGAGACAGAAGCATCAACTTTTACTACTCCTCAGCAAAATGGACAGTGAGGGGGAACCTTCTCCTTCTCCATCAAGGTGCCAAGAAAGCACTCCAGCAATTCTGTGTGCCATTTTCTTTGAAGAAAGGGAGAAACTCATCAGCTTCTAGCATAGCCCGTGCTGTCCAAATTTGGTTGTGATCTGGATTCCTCTCTAAAGAGTTCTTACTGCCAAATGGGTAGATCTGGCAGACAAAGATATGACCTAGGTTTTACACCCATTCATAATTGCTTGCCTTGGTTCAACATAAGCACATTTAAACAGACTGGCTATACAAGAAATGAAGACATTGCCGAGTTTGGAAGTATTCGACTGCAACGCAGATACTGTGAGTTGACTGTATTAGACCTCTGATTGATCAGTGCACCTAACCACTGAAATCCTATGGGAAATAAAATCAGATGCGAGAGCTCAGCTCTAAGATTCCCAGCAATACAGCTACCTGTCTACAGCTACAGAATAGAACTCTGTGCAAGTCAACTGCTAATACAAAATTAAAACTCATCAATGAATCTATAAAGCTTTCCCATAGCCTAACTCAAGACTAGGAAATTAAGTTATGCAAGGACTTTGGGCAATTAAGCTTCTACTTTCTACTGGGTACATACAATGAAATTCAACAATCTGATGAACTAACCAAAAATAAGCATATTCCATTGCCCCATGGGAGGGGCATGGAAGAAAGGACAAGCTGTGTGTTAGCCACACTACTTAGGATTTTTGGAACTGATTAAGCATTGTGACAACAACAACAACAAAATCTTCACAGAATAAACATCACAATCTTTAAACATCACAATCTTTACAGACCTGTTTTTTGATACAGCTTTCATTTTGTTAACAAGGAGGTTAATAAAATTTAGACAAGTCACATGTCATGATCCTGATCACACAGAAGATACATGCAATCAGTATTTATTATAGGTAAAAAGTTGTTCAGCTTTTGTGAAGGAAACCCCATCTATGTGGAATTCAGAATAAAGTAAAAATCCAGAAAATGCCACTCTCACAAATAAAGGATGGATGTAATAAAATGCATATGACTCTACAGGAGCAAAACCCACAATTTAGTCTCTAAGATATAGTTTGAATACTGCTACTAAAACTTTGCCAGGGCTACCACTGGGCTCAACACAACAGAATTTATAGATACTTAAAACCAGAATGAGTTCATCTGCTGGATTCCACAGATTTCATGCATGTTTGGTATCCCTCCAGGGTCCCTCTAACCATGCTTGTGAGGCTGGTGGCTGGTTTGCAAAGCCAGCTTTCAAAAACAACATAGGCTGTAACATCAGACCACAAAGCCCATCTGCCCTTAGAACCATATGCAACCATAAGCTAACATTTTACTGAAATTTACGGCTGAAGTTAAAAGTAATAAATGAATCCATGAATGTTTGTGGAGGAGAGGGGGAATGGAAGAATGTTTATTTCAGAGCACTGCAAGAAAGCTTTTCCTAAAGTTAGATATTCAACATTTCAGCTGAAAACACGACAAAAGATCCATTTTCCTGCTGATTCAAAGACATCTGTTTAAAAAAAGAGGCATTTTAATAAACTGAGTTCCCACCCACCTCTCTCAAAAAACAGAGAGCTGAAACCAGCAGTAGAGGCAAAAGTGATTCTACCACGATCACTTGATTTTGTAATATTCAGTATTTAGAAAGCCAACATAAGAATGGGACTAAGAGGGGAAAGTGCATGATGATTACTGAATGAAGTGCTGAATTTTTTGTAAGTGCCATCTGCCGCTTGTTTGGCGTTGACAAATAATTTCGAAAACATTCCCTGATGTATTGCACAATAGCTGTATCATTGTGCAGGATAGAAGAGCATTTAAAAATATTTCCTAAGAAATAAGATACACAAATCTGAATAGTGTTGATCACAGCAATGCTTCTCACTGACATCTGTTTCATACCTTTTCTATATTTACTGTATGAAAAGGCATTTATGTATTCACAGTTAAGTTGCAAGCCTATCTTTTACATGTATTAAGAACAGATGTGTAATATTTCAAAAAATATATAGACATGTAAATATTTAACAAAAATATCAAAAGGACATGTAACTGAAAAGACAGATTCTATTTTTTTTTTAGAGGAAAAAAGGAGGAAACAAACTAAAATATGTTTATCAGAAACAGATTATGTTAAATAAAATACAGCAGTGTTTCCTACATATGGTAATTGCATATTTGTAGCAATTTTAGGCAATTTATGTCATACAATTCGGGTAACATTGCATAGAAAATTTTAAGAAGCAGCATCCACACTTTCTCTGACCTACTGACAATACAAGTAAATAGTAGTCTTACTACTTCGCAACATGGTTATTGCAGAAAATAAGTCAGAGGAAGACTTAAAAGTAACATATAAGCTGCAAGCTACACTTTGCAGGGGGGGATCTTTATCACATATTAATACGAAAGCCTTCTTACAACTAATGTGCAGCTACAGTGTGTACTTGATACAATATAGTGAAGAGTCAGAGCTCCAAACCTGCTTAGTCAGAGCAAGAAATGCTGTATTAAATTAATACTTCCAGAAAGAAAGGAAATTACAAAGTAGATAAATATCTGGAAAAAAATCTGAGCTATCTGAGAATTAATTTGGAAAACTGAGCCTGTAACATGTTACACGGAGACTTAAGTTAGAAAACTTACCTGTGTATATGAGGCCCTCAGTGATATGGTTTAGTGGTGGTCTTGGCAGTCCTAGGGTAATGGTTGGACTTGATCTTAAGGGTCTTTTTCAAACTAGCTGATTCTATGATTCTAAGTTGTTGCTATCTTCTACATTAAAAAACTCCACAAGTTTGAGATAAAGTTATGACAAAATGCAGACTCCTTCTGATGAAGCTGTTAAAAAAATTGTGGTGTTTTGGGTTTTTTTAAATAACCATTTAAACTTTCATTTTCCTGACTTTGAGATCACTTTTCTTTATGCCACTGAGATGGAACAAGGCTGTAAAGAGAGCATCTGGCTGTAAGGTATCAGAAAAGTGACACAACAGTCGTGGACACATCTAGCTATCCCTCTCTGAATTGCAACCAAGCAGACAGTTGTGTGAATAAATTATTTCTTTTAACTTCCTGGCAAGAAGCAAATCCCAGATTCCTTCCCTTGAATTATCTGAAGTTGAAATGGTATCTCAGTACTTACTGAGAGGTTAGTGGAATTTGGAACATACTGATCCTGTTCTCCCAGCAATGTATCAATCACAGGGTGCCTCCCATTTTTTATAATTATTTCTTGCTGGTTATCCTGCATAGTTGGTCTGCAAAAAAGGAAGAGACATTAATTTCAATGTTTATTGTAACTGATTATTTAGAACTACTGTAACTAAAGCATGTAGGAGGTTCATCTATGATGCAGATTTTGGGGGGTGGGTGGAGAGAGAAAAATTAATTATTGCTATCAAGCATTTTTAAATAATTCCTTGGTTTCATTCAGGTATAAAAAAATATTAGAATATTAGCAGATTGAAAAAAAAAAACTTTAGAGTATTTTCTTCAGTTTTCATGGCCTAGGGAATGTTTTTAGTTGTTTATGTGTATTCTAAAAAAAAACTATTAAGAATTACAAAATGAACTAGCAATAGCAAAACCCCCAAACTGATAAGTCTGCTTTCGATCCATCACTGCACCAACTTCTGCCAAGTGCCACCTTCTGCAGATACATTTCATATTCTCAGAATGGCCTTGCTGATGAACTGGGTCAGCTTGTTACTACATTAAGTCCTAAGCGGAGCACGGGAGTAAAGAAAGTTTTCCAAACGTGTTTTATGACTGGTAACACATTAAGCAATACAAATCAAAGACTAGGGTATGATGAGGCAATAAACCTTCAATATACATCACAGCTCTTGTAATCCGACAGCAACACCCAGTAAGTCACCAAACAACTGTCTATAAAAGAGCTTACTACCTAAGTTGAAACACTGAAATGACAGTACCTTTTTATAAATTAACATGCAAACACATCAATAGTTTTTTTTCCCTCATCTCCAAGCCATGTAAAAATTTTTGCCTCAAATGCTTCCACCTTACCTGTAAATTTGTCTACATGTCTACTAATGTAACATGTATAATTCTGTTACATATCTCCATGTCTGAAAACCTCCATCTCCAAGAGCTGCATGTTCTTCACAGAATAAAAAAAGCAAAAGCAGCATGTTCAACGGAATTATGACTACAATTTCTTTTGGGGTTTTTTTAGCATAAAGATAATTCCAGCAGTTGTATGACTGAGAGGAAACCAATACAAACAAGGTCTTAGGCCTTGGGGACAAAGAAAGGAAATTTCACTCTGCACTTGCTGGATGCGTAAGTTGAAGCTGTAATATGATGGTCTGAAAACAGTAGCACATACCTAGAAGTACTTCCTCCTGTATCTCTCCACTTTAATTTCAAGAGAGGGAGATGACAGCTAAGTGATCCATTTGCCATTTCATAATTCTGCCCTCAGCTTTGGAAATATTTCCCTTTTTTTAACTGCTTAAGCCTCCTCCAAAGTTATTTGCGAGACAGGATGTGATTTCAGGATGCCATGAATCTTGCTAACTGCCTGTTCTGGCTTCTAAGGGGTCCATGAAGTATTGCTTCAGCCATAGTAATTCAAGAGCTCTCCCCTGCCCTGTGTTCCTACAATCACACAATCGTGCGTCACAAGACAGAAAAATAGACTAGACTAGACTAGACTAGACTAGACTAGACTAGAATAGAATAAAATAAAAGTAAATTGCTCTGGAATGCATAGCAAGTCCTTTAGTCAGGTACCACCTTCCCAACAGTATCCCCTTCAAGTTAAGCAAATTCAGCTTGCAGAGTAGATTCTCAAACACCAGATGATCATCTCTGGACTACCTACATCATCTTTAGGTATCTAACTTTGCTGCTCAGGAGACCTGATGTTCATTTTGTAGTCCTTTATGTAAAATGCCTTACTGAAAATCAAGAAAAACCACATCTACCGCTCTACCATCATCCATCCACCTAGTTACTTCCTCATAGAAGGCTATAAGGTTGGTCAAACATGACTTCCCCTTGGTAAAACCATGTTGGCTACCCTTAATGACCCCCTCATCCTTCATATGTCTAGAGATGGTGTCAAGAATAAGTTGTTCCATCACCTTTCCAGGGATGGAGGTAAGGCTGACCGGTCTATAATTACCCGGGTCCTCCTTCTTGCTCTTCTTATAGACTGCTGTGACATTTGCCATCCTCCAATCCTCAGGCACCTCTCCTGTTTCCCACGACTTAACCAAAGATGATGGACAGTGGCCTAGCAATGACCTCCACCAGCTCCCTCAGCACCCGTGTGTGTATTCCATCTGGACCCATTGATTTATAGATGTCCAGATTGCTTAACTGATCCCTAACCCAATCCTCATCTACCAAAGCAAACTCCTCCTTTATCCTGACTCCTTCTGGGGCTACAGGAATTTGGGGCTCCCGGGGAGAGTCTGCAGGAGTAAAGACAGAGGCAAAGAAGGCATTCAGCACCTCTGCCTTCTTTATATCCTCTGTCTCCAGGGCACCCACCTCGTTCAGCAGTGGGCCTATATTGCCTCTTGTGTTAGTTTTATCCGCTTGTTTATATGTCTCAAGTAGGGTGACAGGAAACAATCCGCACTCAACATTCCTCTGAAATACTTAAATTAGTTACTGTGAAAATCTTTCCTTCAGTAGCCCTCCAAAATGAATTACTGACACCTTCCCTGAAGTTTCACTGAGAAGTCTCCTCCTTGCCAGTTTGTATGTGGTTCTAAGCCACTCTTCAAAATTCAGTGAATTACTTAAAACTCTGCACAGTGAACAAATCAGATTTCAATTTGTTTTCTCATCTGAGTATACAGAACCAAGCAATTATTTTCAAAGAGATTTTGACAGAGGCACACAAGATCCCAAGAGTCCAGAAGTGATCAGCACACGTAAGCTAAATGCCCTGCATCCACACACACTTAAGACATGATTTGTTGTATTTCTATGGGTCTCAAATGTTAAGAATTCATAGTTATCCCAAAGCAGCTGTATGAGCACTTGCAGCACAGCCCCACCATGATAATATTTGAGAAGGTTTTTTTAAAAACACATTTTCAAAAGAGAGTCAATGTGGACTGTGTGACAGAGTGAATGGTTGAGGACTGGAAATCAACAGCCCTTGCAGGAGTGTCTACAGTAAACCTCAGAAACAGTAAGGGCTGCCCTCTAGGCCAGCACTCAGCAGGCTGAAGCAGTGGCTGGCCCAATGAGCATTCAGTGCCTCTGAAGACAGAAACCTCATTGCATGGAAGAAAGCACTCCAGTGAGACTGACTGTCTCTGTGTGGGTGCAAGAGATGTGGGCTCCTGAGTGGGAGGAAGACCCAGCTGGAGGGTGTTCAGGCTCAGGAGCCAGCTCTAAACCAACCTCTGGTGAAGCAGGACTTGAGTGTTCGTGTTTCTCCTTCACAGAGAAATGGGGGAACAACCCTGGCACCACCAGAGTCCCAGGCTCGTGTGCCTGGGGTACATGTAAGTTGCACAGCTCATCAGGCCAAATACGTGATCCTAGGTGAACCATCATCACCGCTCTGGAAGCTGGTACTAATATTTACCTATTATTTTCCTATATTTACCTATAATTTATTATTTGTACTATATTTACCTGAAATACATCCTTGAAACATACCTAGAATTTTAGGTATTAGAAAGACTTTATAAATTCAGACCTTGCTGAGAAAGAGAAGAAAAAATTTCTGCACAGAGTCCAACATATATTTATGTACATGTGAGATATCACCTACTACAGTCAGGTCAAACAACAGACAAACATAAGATGTCAAATTTGAGCTGTAATGTTTACAGATTTGCATGAAGCCCAGAACTGTCGCTTTGCAAAAATTAGATTAAGCTGAATCCACTGTAAACAATTTTAGTACTGTGTTTTGTCATAGTACACCTATTAAAATTCAAATTTAATTTAACAACTTCCTGTAAGAGCCTACATAAAAATTAAAAATTCATTACCTGCAGTAGTCTCCTTGTTTAGCCACCTGGGCCAATGAGAACAGGCAGTCAACAGTTGCTAAGTGACCAACGGCTTTAGACACAGGGTGATAATGTTCACTGAAATGGCTAAATCAAAACAGAGATAAAATATGGAAGAGAAAAAAAATAATTTCATACAGATACAAGTGTACTGTTAGAATATACCCTGCTCAGCCTTCTCACAGAGCTCCCATGCTCTTAAAATTACTCTGAATTCAAAACTCCCAGCAGTGTATTAAGTTACAATATGAGGACACGATCTTTAATCAAGATGGACTTCAAAAAAAGCAGACAAAATGAATTCATTAAATCTCATAATCTCAAGTCTGCAGCTGATCCCTGCTGCCTAAATGATGTCTATACAAATGCTGTCATTTATCACAGTGGCAACTGAATCCCAGCTGCTGATTCACTTCAACCTTATGTTCATCAAAAACCCGCAAAAACCTGAAAGTGCGTGAACGCATAAGTTGCCTACTTTTAGGATAAAGGATCTACAGCAGAAAATACAAGAATTAATTTCCCATCTATGGTATTGCTTCCCCCAATAGAATAACAACGTTACCAGCAGGACACAGTTTTCGGTAGAGTTCATTCACTTAGTCCTCAAGAATTTCTTTTCTTCCCCTCTCATCATCTCAAAGATACAGCATGGAACATAAAACCAGTAGGGGGGGGGCAAAATTAAGTCATTATTTTAATAAAAAAATAAAATTGAGAGCTGGGGAACAAGAGCACTTTCCTACACACAAGTCCTACAGCTGGTCTCATCTCCCAACTACCAAAGGATAGGACAAGAGGTAACAGCCTCAAGATGCACCAGGGGAGAGTCAAACTGGATATTAGGAACAATTTCTTCCCTGAAAGGGTGCTCAGGCATTGGAACAGGCTGCCCAGGGCAGTGGTGGAGTCACCATCCCTGGAAGTGTTCACAAACTGTGTAGAAGAGGCCTTTAGTGACTTGGGTTAGTGGTGGCCTTGACAGTCCTGGGGCAACAGCCGGATTTGATGATCTTGAAGGTCTTTTCCAACCTAAACAATTCTATTATTCTATCATACAACACCACAGAAAACAGCAAAGTGACCATGAAAGCAGCAGTTCTCCAAGTGAAGAAAGGTTAAAATAGGTCTACTCAAACTTACATGGATGATACAGTGACAAATTATTTAACAGAACTATTTTTACAGTATTGCAAAGGCAACATATCAGGAGAAGGGTGAACTGGAATGTGTTTTTTAATTTCTACAAAATTTAAGGAATTGCTAGGTTTCTACTAGGAGGCAAACCTTGGCATCAGTTATGTCCCATGACACAATTTCAGAAGGAGCTTGTTAAGGTTTTGCAATGAGGGAAAAAGCACAAATGAAAGCAAGCCAAATATCACTTCATGGCAGGAAGGACAATTTCAGTGGGTCTGTAATTCATGGAAGTAAAAAAATATATTTGATAACCAGACACCTGAAAAATTAAAAGGTATTCAGAAGTTTGAGAAATATTTTTTAAACTCCCATTTCAAAGATCCTTTGGCTAAATAGCCAAATAACTTTTTTCAAAACACAGATCTGAGACAAACAGGTCTTCTGTGCCCATTATGAGGGACAGTAACAGTCCCATTACTTTCTATCAAACAGACCCAGTCAATTGGCAGGGACAGCATACAAAATATAGGAGTATGAAGAATCACACTAAGCCAAGGGTCCGCCTTTGGGCACCTTGAACATTCTGAACTCAAAACCTGTAAGCTACAGTACTTAATTTATTGGGTTTTTTAAGTAATGGAACACTTAACAGCAAAGCCATACTCTATTTCAATTAAAATTAAAAGTGAATTTGGTTAACTTGTATACTAAATTATTTTTTCCAGTTCAATTACATTGTACTGTAATAATAAAATGACTAGATTTGGTTTAACTCAAAATGTTACTTTCAGGTGTTTAATGCAGTGATATTAGCTTTCAAATTTTGAGAGCCACTTTATATAACAGTGTATTTTCATGAGAATTGTAAAATCTAGAGATATCTCTGCTGGTCTCAGGACTCAGTCTGCAAATATCTTACATCCAAATGCTTTAAAGTGAAGAATAATATTTTAATTGACTCTCTTTGAAGTTGTTGTGGGCAATATAATCAAATTATCAATGTTTATTGCTTTATTTCCACTATAACAACAGAAAAAGAAAAATGTTAATCTTAGAAAAATAAATACAATGACAAAAAATGACTCTATTTTGTAAACTCACTCTAAAAATCGTAGCCATTCAGCACTACAGTCAAGGACTAGCTGCTCCCGGAGCTGATTCAGATGTCTATAATTTTCTATAATAAAAGGAGAGTGGAAACGGCTGACAGCTTTTGTACTGGAAAAAGAGAAAAGCCAAATATAAAATAAAAGTTACTAGCAATCAGTTACACCATCTACAAAATTGGACTAGTTTGTCTTCTGCGAGCTCTGACAATAAATATTTGGAAAAAAAAAAAAAAGGCTTTTATTGTGGTATCAAATTGTATTGATTCCAATTATCTTTGTTGTGAATAAAGTTACTGCATCGCTACCCATTCATAAGGCTCTTGAAATGTTTTCCACAATGTAGCATATATTACTTCAGTTTATATATTTCACAAAACTTTGTTCAGCAACACACTGCACAAAGGGATGACTTTTCTGTGATTGCATATATAAGGAAATCAAAAAAAAAATTTACTTTAAAGAGGAAAACTTCATGATGAGCCTGAAATAAACTTAGTAAATACAGACTGTCTTGTAAGTTTCTCTTTGGGTACTTGCTATTTATGTATGCATTTTCATTAAGGAGTCACTTCTGCATTCCCAGGCATTATTTTACAGAATCCAGACTAGCTGTAATTTGCTCTTCATCATCTTCATTCTGTCTGATTTATGTGCTTTTAATACTGAATTCTTGCATAAGTGGATAGAAAGTAATTTCAGGGTCCACTTTGATTATGCCTATTTCTGGTGCAAGATGTTTGTGCTCACACATTATACACCAGGCCTTGCAGAGTGAACACTACGCATTATCATATTGGACTCCACACACTACAGCACTGGACGCCACACATCCATGGACTCTATAAATTGTAACATTAAGGTATTCCACCTGTTTAAATAATAAAACAAATGACTGAAAAGAAAAAAAGCCAACTACATAATTCAGTCTATCTTTGTTTCATCTACCGAGAAAATAAGCCAAAACTATTAAAATCATGATTACACAACATGAAGTACCATAGCAAGCAAACCTTGCCTGTATGAATATGTAAAATGACATTTTAAATGCAATGGCTATATTGAGATGCACAGGTATTTGCACAGCTACCTTCACCTTTCTGAATAAAGTAAGATCAAAATTTTATGAAAGATTTGCATGTACAAGCTACAGGCAAAACTGAATTCAGACCATAATTTTGGGCACCATCATACGCACTTTCATATACATATACAGTATATGAAAGATTAAGCAAGTAACATAGTGCACCAAGGATATACCATGTAAGAACAAACATTTTAAGAATTCTGTTTTTTCAGTTTGGTTTTGTTTGTGTTTAAGCAAAACTGACTACGGCAATAAATTAATACAACAATTTTTGTTGGCTGTTTTTCAAATAAAAAATTAAACCAAAACCACAAACACACGGAGCAATGAGAATATGTATGTAATTAATTGTAATACTAAAATCCTACTCTTCTAATATAAAAATAGAACAAACTTCCAAGAGATTTTACATACCTACTAACCATAACCCAGTCAGACGGCACAGATGATTTATGGGAATTCTTGACTTCTACCATGAACTAAAATAAACAGAAATATAGTATTACATAGCATGGGACGTAAGGAAGACTACAGAACCATAATCATCATGCATCAAGAAATCTGCATGCATCACAAGAAAACCATAATCAGCCTAAACTGACTGAGCAGACCAGAAGCTAACGTTCTTTTTTTGCCCTACAAGTGATGGCTACGGCATAAATATTTTCTGACAAACAAGCAACTCCTATCCTCTTCCTGAGCCCTACCATGTTGCTGCCCCATCTCTGCCCTCCTATTCCTCCATCCACAAACATGCTCTCCTCACCTTCTTCTTACTAAGCCAAAACCATACTAAGGCTAGTAGGTAAGTTTTACTTACCTGATCCTGACTGGGGCTTGTAGAGAATTTAGCATTTACACTGACTCTATGCTATAGATCACCTGATAAAGCTACTCCTTATCAGAGAGATGTGTCCTCCTGCCTCGGGATCAGTGATTCTGCTGAGCCACAGCCATCTACATTTCACAGACAGGAGCTCAAACTCTCAAATGCTAGCACTGCATCAATAGTACTTTCCATCAAGTTTGTATCAACTTGCGGTCAGGAAGGGAAGGAATACGGAAAACCAGCCGTAGTAGCAAGATGCTCAGTGTAGTGTAATTTATATGATGTGTTGATTGCAGTATTTTATATGATTCACGTCCATTATCTTTATAACACTAGCCTGAGGTCCTGGATGTCAAAGAATTGAGGCATTCTCAAATGAAAAATTTCAACTGGAAAACACATTTCTACCAGAGATAAGATTAACTCAGAATGTGACCACCTTCACAGAAAAGCTGACAAAGCTTTTCCATTACATTTAGTATGTTTTAGATAAAAACTTTCATACCTCACCAGAACAGCCAGCAATCACCCCCAAGTACAAACAAGAGGGGTAATTCTAATGTGAGCACAAGACTCCAGCAAGGACATAGTGCACTAGTTTTTAATTCATATAAGACACTTTTAACATATGTTGCAATGTAGAAACCCTGAAATTGCATAATACATGTGAGATAAAAATACCAAAAATGGGCAAAGCAGAGATCTGCAAAGATCTGAACATGAGACAACTGCTGCAGCCACTAGTGGTGTTGCTGATGTGCTGGTATTACAGCTTTTTCTGAAGTTCATCTCAAATAAATATCCAGTGTTTACAAAAGGAAGACACAAAATAGTGTGACAATTGTGTCTGTGCTGGATGCCTAAAAACAGCCTGAATTAACATAGCCAGCTCAGTCACCTGGCCTGTTTGTGTGGCTAGTAAGAAACAAGCAGAGAGTTTGCAGTCTTCTTCAAACAACAAAAGCATTTGCTTTCATTCTTAGCCCTACTAGATAAATAATTGCAGTAATAAATAAACTGGGACCAAAGCACTGCTTATGTAATACAAGAAATCAATATTTGTCAAATATAGCAATTCCTCTCTAAATCCTGCCTGAAATGAATAGCAATGCTATCGCTATCCAGACCGCTTTCTGTCCTATTCAGTGCACACTAATGAATTACACTACAGGTCTGGAAACAAAAGATAAGATAGATAGGGGTGTAACCTCATATTCTGGAAAAGGTATGTGTCAGCTAGATCTTCATCAGAACTCCAACAGGAACTTAACAAATGCAAGTTAATAAACTGGGCTGACTCTGAAAATCTAACCATGTGCTCATAATCATGGTTTTGGGGGCACATATTAAGGAGAAAATAGTTCCATTATTTTTTTTTCTCCAAGAAGGCCTGTACCTTGAACAGCAGTTCAGAGTAGGGGGATGCATAAGACAGCTTCCCGGCAGCTTCTCTAGCTTCCAGAACTAGCAAACCATAAACCTGCTTTCTGCCCAAGTCTGATGTGAGGAAGCGTTTGAATACTACATCTATCACACTGCTACAAGAACATGAGAATACACCATACAGAACTGAAGGAGAGTGTAACTCAAGGAGACTCCCCTGCAACTCCCATACAATCCCCTTTCCATTACTTCCATTCCTTTAGTGTCCTTCCTTTCCTCACAACCATCCCTCTCTACTGCTTTATTTGATGTCTCTGAAACACCCATACCAGATGTTAATTAAGTAACAACTATCCCTAAGCTCTGCAGCTCCTTTCATGAATACACCAAAGACATAGCTCCCTGTCTGCAATGGTTTCTGAGCTGTCCCATTACACAGCTCTCCTCCCATGAACATGTGCATAGTGTTTGGTGGTTTCTCAAACCCTCCTGGTCAGTTCGTATCTGTCTACTTCATCAGATGCTCTTCTCTCTTTGAACAATTATTCTCTTCTCCTTTCTTCACATACATGTCATCACCCACCTCTTAATGCAGTCTCTTTGAGACATACCTCTCAAATCCTGGCCCTTCCCTTTCTCACACAATACTCAAACACACTCTTCCATGTTTCTGCTTTTGGATTTCAGCATCCATGCTAATAGCCTACCCAAAAATTTACCTACGTTTCCTCTTCCCAGCTTCACCCTCAAAAATCACAGAATCATAGAATACTTAGGGTTGGAAAGGACCTTAAGATCATCTAGTTCCAACCCCCTGCCATAGGCAGGGACACCTCACACTAAACCATGCCACCCAAGGCTTCGTCCAGCCTGGCCTTGAACACCACCAGCGATGGGGCATTCACAACTTCCCTGGGCAAATATATCCAATATCTCCAATATAATCCAATCTGATCCAATATATCCAATCTAAACTTCCCCTGTTTAAGTTTGAACCCATTACCCGTTACTTCATAAGGTTGGCATCAGCCCACCTCACAAGCATGTCAAGGTCCCTCTGGATGGCATCCCTTTCCTCTAGCGGAACTGATTCACACAGCTTGGTGTCATCGGCAAACTTCCTGAGGGTGCACTCAATTCATGGTCCATGTCACCGACAAAGATGCTGCACAAGACCAGTCCCAACACCCATCCCTGAGGGACACCACTGGTTACTGGTCTCCTGCTGGACACTGAGCCATTGACCATCCGTTGTGTGCGGCCATCCAGTCAGTTCTTTATCCACCGAGTGGTCCACTTATCAAATTGATGTCTCTCCTAATTAGAGACAAGGATGTTGTGTGGGACACTGTCAGACGCTTTGCACAAGTCCAGGTAGATGACATCAACTGACCTACCCCTGTCCATCAGTTCCCGTAGCCCCACTATAGAAGGCCAATAACCCACCTAAGGTGTTTATCAAATGCTGCTATCTTTAATTCATTCCTTCTGACTATCTCTCTCACCTTCAGCATTGCCTGTCAGCACCATGACATGTCTCTTGGGTCTTTCCCACCTGCCTAGGCCCTCAGTGTGACAACGGGCTGCTTCCAGTTCCTTCCCTCCTTATCTTTACCAATTACGCTTTTATTCCCAACTCTCGTTCCTAACTCCTAGTTCCCTAACTCCTTTCTTTTCTCAATTTTCAGTGGCATTTTCCCCAGTCTTCCTACTCTGAGCTGCCAAAGGCCAAAACTGAGTAGTGTTACTTCACTGCTCCTTTCAGCTCCCCCACCAATCTGACAGGATCTGCCATCTCTCTTCATTTTTTTGCACTGAACTTCTTAGCTGGCTGGAGCATGGCCTGCCCACACTTACACAGCATCTGGCAAACAAAAGCTCTGTTCCGCAACTACCATTTCTAAGAACTAAAAGTAAAAAAAAAAAAGTATCATTCTTTAATACTGATCCTCTTCTCTCCCATCTTTCAAATTACAGCCTTAATCAGTAATAACAAATCATTTTACCATTCTTCAAATTAACCTAATGCTGTGCTTTTTGGTTCTCTGAGAATATTTCGGCACTTAATAGCCACATAAATAACCCTGGAAGTATGCAAGCGTTTCTATATATATAGAAAAGCAAAGCATTACTGAACCAAACTCAACTGAAATAATCTGGCTTTATTATCTGAATCACGAAAGTAATTCACTTAAAAAAGTGACAGTGTCACAAAACTGTACTTTGAAGTTGTACAAAAAATTATGTTTTTTAAAGTATATGACCTCATTGAATATCACATTAAATGAAGAGAACTCTAGTTAAGTCTAACTTTTAAGCTGTTTTTTAGACAAGGAAGGGCACTGCCATACATAATAGATACCATATTACCTCTTGACCAGAAACTGTAACGTATTCTGCAGACGGGTTCTTGATCTGTTTACGAATGTCCAGCAGATGCAGTTGGATTTTAGAAAGCACACCCAGAATCTCGTCTTTTTTCTTTCTGATGACAGGGAAGTCTGTAAGGTCCTTGAACAATTGGGTTTTATCTCCAGTCCTATCCATAAGAAGCATAAGATAAAATAATGGTAAAACCAAAGATAAGTTTTTTAATTCTATGGGTTGTGTCCATACTTTCATTTGCTAATTTTCATTTGTTTTAACACTAGCTTTATTCTTTTCTAAATATAGCTTTTCTGCTACTGGGTCACAATACAGATCATTTACCAAAAGCTGTCATACACACTACATAAATAGAAAGGAACTTTGTATATGAACTCTAAGAAGCTGCACCAAGATAACCCCCCAAATGGTTCAAACCCAATCTGTTCCTGTTTCTTTCTACTGTATCACTTCATGCTCATTCTTGTATTGCTGTCTCAGGTTTCTTGTGTTTCTGGATGTGCATTCTGCAGATTTCTGTTTGTTCTCCATCAGTTGAGCAGAGCAAGAAAAGGAAGCACACGACAGACCATTCCTTTCTGCCTCAATCCTAATTCTGGAATGGAATTGCTGTACCAACCTGGTGCACGCCAAGTGCTGACAACATCTTTATCATGAGTAAATGCGAAGATTTAGATAATTTCTGAACACAGATTTGAAATGTATTAAGAATTTAGCCAAACTGACAGATTTTCATGTGGATTGAGAAGTCCCTCCCAATAGGACTTCATCAAAGCAGAATGTCATCAGGAGTTTCTCAGAGCAGCTTCCTTCTTTTCTCAAGGGAAGAGCATTTTTAATGCATGCAAAACAAAGACTCTTTTTCTAGTCTCAGAGTCAGAAAATGACAGAATTGTTTTGGCTGCACTATCTCAGCTCAGGATTGAAACCCGAACACATAATGTCATTCAAATGTTTAAAACTGGAAAGCGGAAATATTATTAAAAAGACGGTTGTCACCAAAAATAACAAAAATTTAACTTAATAAGTAGCAGGCAAACAAAGTAGTGAAATCAGCCCTAAGTTAACTGGAAACACATTTGTATTTGAAAGCAAATACAAAATTGTACGTGTTAATTGCGTAATTACCCTGAAATCAAATATTTGGAGAGCAAGTAATTAACAAAGAAAGTAATAAAATATGGAAGTAATATAAAGTCTAATAGTCTACCCGCTCCAATACCCCTTTGCCTGAGAATGAAACTACAGCTGGTCACAAACCAATGACCAGCCAGGTAACAGTAAGCTGTGCTTTGATTTTTGCATTACATGGATGTAGTTATTGCATAAAATGACAGTAAAAATGTCACTTTAAAATACATGTTGTGGTTTAAGCCTCTGACTCTGCTTAACTCTTGGGATCAGACAAAATGGCCGTGGGTAAAACACACTCTGTGTGTGTGCCAACATGGTGATCCCCATCACAATCAGCAGGCAGGTTCCAAGGGTACCCAAAGGCCATTCAAAACCTTCAGAACTCTCAAATGATGCTGCTGTACTTGTCACTGGGGCTGTAGCTGCTGTAGCACTGTGGTTTTGACTTTCAGCCTGGGAACAGAGCTGATAACACTGATGTTTAGACTGACCAAGGACTTTGTGAGTCTCATGCTCTGCCAGGGAGGAGGAGAAGGTGGGAGGAAGCAAGGACAGGACACCTGACCCAAACTAGCCAAAGAGGTATTCCATACCACAGCACGTCATGCCCAGGATGTAGAATTGAGAGGGCCCAGAAGGGCTGGATCACTGCGGGGTGGGGGCGAGGTACCAGTTGGTGAGCGGTTGTATTCTCTTCCTTGTTATTTCCTTTATCATTACTACTATTAGTGGTAGCAGTAGTGATTTGTGTTATACCTTAGTTATTAAACTGTTCTTATCTCAACCCATGGGAGTTGCATTCTTTTGATTCTCCTCCCCGTCCCTCCAGAAGCGGAGGGAAGAAAGGTGTGGGGGGGAAGTGGACTTCGTGGCTCTGATTTACAGCCTGGGCTTAAACCACGACAGATCAGTATTAATTTTTAGAAACAATTTTGTGCTAATTAGACCTGTTTCCATGGGAATGCAGTAAAAAGAAAAAAGAAGACTACTAGTAGCCAACAGCTGATTGTGAAGACTGTCAAAAATACAAAAGTTGACAGTTAAAAAAACCAAACAAACAAAAAAAACCAACCAAAAACCCCAAAAAAAACCTACCACAAACCTCAAAATCTCAAACACCCTCTAAAAAAACCCTGGATCACAAGGATGCTTTTGAATGCCACTACACTATTTTACCCACACCACATAATAAAATTAACACATAATGCAGTATACATACATGTGCATGTATGTATAAGTAGTCACTGTGATTGCAATGAAAGAAAGGGGTTTGAGTCCAAATAATATTGCCACACAAGTTTTAAATGTATAAAGACCAAAAGGTGAGGTTTTTTAGTAATTTTGAATAAATGCAAATAAAACGTATGACTTCTGCAGATCTCTGATACCTTCTACTAATACTATTGTATCTTATTTTTGTATACTGTTCAAGCCATTATCTATACAGTAACAGAAAAAAAAAGGAAGCATATTTTACACCTATCTACAGTAATTCTGGTATAATTAAGATACACTCTGTTTTGTCATAACCTGCCACAACTATAACTGAATCACATTCATCAGTAGAAATCTCATAATCTCACCTCTCCAATAGGCGTTGCAAATACTTCAAGCCTTCTCCACTTCTAAATTTACATACCTTGCATCTGTCTCTAATTCTGAAGCAAATAAAGTAAGGTCTAAGCACTCTTAAGTTCTTAAATTTCTTAATTTTAAATCTCAGTTAGAGAAAGATAAAAAAAGATTTTATAAATAGAATGGATGTTTTAGTCTGTTTTGAAAATAAAACATCAAGACTATACTGCCCCAATATAAGAACATATTAAACTATAGACCATATCTTTCATCAAAGAACCTTTACCTATATCACAGTCAATTATATCTCATTAATAATTAATCTCATTAATATCTATTCAGTCTTATATCATCATGTTAAAAGTTAAATGAAACTTGCTTATAGCATGGAAGTTTAGGAAGATCTATCTATAAAACTAGGAAGATCTATCTATAAAACTATTAAACTTATTTTCTCTGTCATTAGTGACCACGCAAAGAGATTTTTAGAAATGGATGGAGGGCACTCAAAGCTTTGATGAATTTTCATAAAAAAAGTCAAAGGCTTATTCCTGACAGCAGAGCAGCCACTCTGCTAAAGGTCATGTCTCTTCTCAAAAAAAAAAGCTTCTCTATTAAAAAAAAAATAATTTAAAAGTTGTTAAACAAATTACCATGAGCAAAACATATTTTGCTCTAAATTCATTCCCCAAAAAAGCTGAAAAACTTTCAAAAAATTATGCAGCCTGAGGCAAACACCCACTAAGCAAACTACTTTCTCTCATAGTTTAACTTTAAAAAAAGAATATAAGCTGTAGAAAACAACCTCTGCTTTAACTAAGTAACCTGTACATAAAACAAAAAATACAAAACTAAGGTATATTAAAACCAGATGTGTAACCCTCATAACTGAATACATTTACTCAGAAAGTCTATGAAGCACTGAAGATTCATGTATTTTCTATACTTACTTGGCTGCTTCTTCATTAAGGATCTTTAAATAATGTTTTACTGGGGAGAGAAGTTCTGGGATTTCCAACAGTGCATTTTGTAATAGAGGAGTTTTCACATAAGACTGTATGACTGGAACAAGAGCTTGAATCTCCAAGTCCAGGCGAGACAGGGTGCTGACTATCAAGAAGAACTCTTGGGTTGAGCACTGAGAAAGGAAGCAATGTCTAAATCATTATGGTGTATTATATTTTCATTAAATTCTACAAGCTTTTATGCTCTTTTGAAAATTATACAAAATACAACAAAAATGTATGGACTGTTTCTAACACAGCTGCATAATCTTAAAAAATTCACAAGGTTAATAAAGCATACTACTATTTCAACCACTGTTGTTAGGAACCAGTCAGGAGCTGATCTCCGTTATTCCTGTTGCTGGATAGAGACGCATAAAACATATTTTACTGATCTGTAGATCAGATATTCCTTCTTCAGTGCAGTGAAAATACAGAAAAAAAGTTTATTTTCCTCACCTGAGAATGCAAGGAAGGGAGTACGATATACTGAATGCTTCTACTATGAAATTCTTCATACGCTACATCCTTCTCTTCCTACATTATGTTTTCTCTCCTACCTAGACAAGAAATAGCCTAGTATTCAATTTCTGGTCAGTGTTTTCTGGTAATCGGTACAACATTAACTGCAGAACATGTAGGCTTCCACGAATCACTATTTCATAAAACACTCCTACATTTTTATTTTGCCACCCCTTCTCTTTCAAAATCTCTCCCCAGAGGTAAATTTTTCATTCTCTTTCCTTCCCACAGCCATATGCAAGAACTAAAACAATTCTCTCATCTGTTACACTGTAGTTATTTCTTTCAAATAACTTACGTACCCAGAAGCAAGTATTAACAAAAATGCAGGGCTCTAAAGGAACACTTTGTCTCCTTCCCCACATACATAACCCTAAAATAAGTTTGTTCTGTAATGCCTTCACAACACAAACACCATATAAATGCAATCTTCTGAAAACCATAAACAATAAATTAATGTACATTCCAGTTACAGCCTTGGCCCTCTTCTCATTAAATACACATCACTGCTGTGACCAGCAATGGAAGAGCGTCCTCCATGCTGTATAAACGCAGAATAAAGATACATCTGGACCTGCAGCCTTGGCAATCTACTATGGAAGTAGTAGAACACTACTGGAAGTTGTAAGTGACTGACAACTATAAGGTTAGAAAGAAAATAATTTTTAATTGACGTGTTCACTGATTTGCTCTATCATAAAGGCTGTATTAAACAAAAATTAAAAAAAAAATAAAATCATTCCTGGCCATTTAAAATGCATTCAGTCACAGGAGTAATTAAATGTTACTGAAGTTATCATAACGCCAGTATCTGTTACATACTCTCCTGAAGCATGGCCGTATGCTGAAGAACCCTATCAAACAGGCAAGGCTGGTAGATATTCGCTGAAGGACTGTGTAATTTAACCACGGTATTCCATGACAGTTTGGAAGACCAAAGAGATTTCATTCTGAATTGTTTCTGGAAAACCTAAGTTCATCTTTGTTTCAGACCCATGTAAATTAGGGATATAAGAGACCCACTGGGTGGTTTCCCTGCAACTGCTGAATTTTTCTGCATGAGTTTTCTTTTCATCTTCTCTTGGGCCCTAGTATTCTTAGAAACTGTGTGCTTACCACTTCCTTTCAGAAATCAATCCATAAAGCAGTAAGTATCATCATGTAAAAGTTTTATCAGACAGCCTAAATTTCCCTTCCATCAAATTAATCCCAGCATCTCTAGCTTTACTCTTTTGTACAACACTACCTCATCTGCTTTTCTGCTGTTAACAGGGTGTAAATAAGTATCACTAAACATTATGTTCTCCTCAATTTAACTAAATCATCAATTTAACCAAACTATAGTCTTTTAATCTTTCTTCTAAACAATCCATTTGTCAGCCTCATGAAAACTTTGGCTCTCCCCTGCACTCACTGCAATTTATCAGCATCTTTCTGATAATCTGGAACTTACTTATTCTATCTTGCAAAAGCTCTGACAAGAACATAAAACAAATAATAAAGCAGTAAATCTGTCAATGACATTTGAAGTCAAAGCACAAAGGAAAGGTCTGAAAGACTAAATAAATGATAAATCCAGGCTTGGACTGGTAAAGTAAAATACAGTATGACCGAGTATATCATCATCAACATTGATGCAGATAAAAGGACAGGATTCTGCAAGACTTCCCTTGACTACAAAATGAACTCAAGGAGGCAAAGGCTGAAGCCATGCCACATGAAATTGCAACGTTGATCCTTGAAAAACAGTATTAGCTGATTCATAGCAATGTCCAGAAAAGAAGAAGGAGTAAATATGGACAGTAAGAAATACATCAGTTGACCAGCTGGTGGTGGTTGTTTTAACTGTTCTTTAAAAAAAGGAATAAAAAAGGGATTTAATTAGTACAACACCTACTGAAGGTGGGAAAAGGAAAAAGTTCTAAGAATACATAAAAACTTCTCTAAGATGTTCTTCAATAAACGGTGGTGAGGCTTGTGAGGGTGAGGCTTCAGCAGGGGTAAGAAACTAGATTTCAAGCGTCATCTATAAAAGAATTGGAGAGGGGGGAGCAAACAAAATTGGTCATGTACAAAGCCATAAATGACCCTGAAAGTTACCATGAGATTTCTCAAAGGATGTCTAATGAACACGCCAAAGCTTCTCTAATCTTTAATTTTTATTTTCTGTAATTTTTAATTAATTTTTTAATTTCTCTAATCTTCATTTCTAATGAACACGCCATGGCGACTCTGAAAACTTACACACCATTAACAGACATACAATGAGTTAAAACCTATCTGATTTTACTGTGAGCTACGGTCTACAGTACCTCTGGAGAACAGGAAATCCAGCATGCTTTACTGCAAACAATATTGTTAAACGCAGCATTCCCAAGAAAGAGGGTGAACATACCCTTTTTTTGCTTATTCAGAGCATTACTGTTTCTCTTGGCTTGATTTTTGTAACACCGCAGGACTTCGCATTTAAAATTTAATGACTCCCCTGCAGAAATGATTTACTAAGCAAACATGTAACTTGGAACAGATGCACAAAAATACTTCGGAAAAGCTGAGGTCCACTAAAGTGGGACTGATTTCACTTAAATCCTAAGTAACCTTATAAAATACATGTAACACTATTATAAATTAGAAGCTTTAAAATGAAGTAAAAATGGCTTGCATAAAGTGGGATTAATATTCTTGCATTCACGGAAGATTCTCGCAAGCTTATTCAATGCAAGTTTTGAAGTCTAACTTTGAAATACCATCAATGGTAGCTGTTAGAGTTTCTTCGGCACAAGGAAAATAACCTCAGAGTTGACAGTGATGCCAAACAATAGTTTCAACCAGCAGTTTATCCAACTGTACTGAAAATGGTAGGACTGCCATCAAAAACAATGCATGAAAGATCACAGCAGTATGCCAGCTCTAACACATTTTCAACAATGCTGAAAGCAATTTAGCCTTGTTTGCATTAGTGGAATTGTCTCCTGCAGATCTAGAAGGGAGCCACAGAGACACACTGCTGACAGCCATTGACCACCCCAAATTAAAAGCATTTTAAATTTTTTAAAAAAAGTGAGCTGAAATGCAGCATACATTTATCACTCCTAACAAAATGTACTATCTACCTTTATATTTTTAATATAGTGAGCATAGTGGTTTTGGTTTAGGAAAAATGAGAAATTTGATTTTAAGGTTACTCTGTCGCCTTGTTACGACACTACTTCTATTAATTCAGATTATCAGGGGACAACTTGCTCAAATCAGCAAGTCTAAAAATATCTATGGTGCAAATTCTTTAAAAGATTAAAAGTATAGCATACACAAGATGTGCTTTCATAGAAGAAAAAATTTAAAATACAAAAGGTACATGTTGTCTGAAGTCAACAACATGCTATGGGGAGATTTTAAACATTCTATTCAAGCAGTAACTAATTTCCTGGGCATATACAGTAGATATTGATTTAATTGATTTAGTAAGAGAAAAAAAAATATTTTGAAATACAACATTTTTCTCTGAATCTACTCAAAATAACACAATCTTCAATGAAGTATTAAACATACCTTCCAGAGAAGGGCACATTTTCAGCATCATTCTAGATGACAAGCTTATAGCAAAGATTTTAAACACTCAGCAGTCATCTAGGCAGCACATTCTCCATCAAGGAGTCAGAGCACAACAGTGAAGTATTCACTGGAAAACCAAGGGTAAATCCCTGGAGGCATTCAAGCAGCAAATACTCTCCTTTGTAAGCAACTGCCCACCTGCTTTATTTTGCACAGGTGAGCAGCCCTGATTAAGTGGGCAGCAAAGTTTTAGACAGTGATTTAGAACTGAACAGGCTTTTTCAACTGCAAGAAATTGTGAGGAACTGCAAACAAGGGAGAGCCTATGGCGGAGGCCAGAAGCAGAACAAACTGAAATTACACTTTCCTACACACCCAGAAAAGGTTTGATTATTGACCTCACACCCTGTATAGCAGTTCAGTGAAACAGCTTCACTTTAATCTGTTCTAAAATTCAATGACTATTTGTTATGATGATTCCTGTTCACGTTGGTGACTGAGCTTTAGTAAAAAAAAAAAAAAAAAAAAAAAAAAAATTATTGCGCAAAAGGTACCAGTAAGATAAACATTTAGGGATCTAGGCTGTATAAATATTTATCTTCTGAAACACACTGCATGAAGCCAGGCATGAAAACAGCAAGCAACATCAGGATGGATCTGTAGGACACATGACTGAAAGTACTGATGACATATTTACTCTGTACTGGGGTTTAGATCTGTTCAATCATAGGTCTCCAACTGCTCTATTGCCCTTCTGTGCACTCCAAGACAAGACTAAGCAGTAATCATTCTGACTGAGACACAAAATAGGGTCCTGCTATTCGTATTTCCCCCTGTCCTGAGATGCAGATCACAAAAGGAAATGCACATGGCCTACATTTTGTTCTATTATTTGGTGGCTCTCTCCAGGGCCTAGAGGGCACAGCTGAACTGGTTATGGAAAACACTGAACCAATGTGTCCTTCCAGGAAGATCTAGTTTTGCATCTGCTCCACGCCCTCCTAGAAAAAGCTCTTTGCAATTCTCTGTTTCCTCTTGAAGTCAACTTTTCAATGTTACCAAGAAGTCTTCAAACAGTTGATCTCCAGCCACCCTTCTCTTGACCATTCTGCTGTTGACAGCATTTCTGGCTGGCAAGATGTCAGGTGCTGGAGCTGTAAAAACTAAGAACCAGTCCTTGTATTAATTGCACTCTCCATAGAACAGTAACTTTGTTCCTGTCTCCTTATTCATTCTCATAGTCCTTTTTCAAGCTGGGACAAACCTGGAGCTGGTAATACAACCTCCACGGTAATACCTCACTGCCACTACAATAATGCTGCTCTAATTCCACATTGCTCATACCTGGGGTTTGATCAGCAATGCTGTTTGGTGGTCTGGGTTTGGGGCAATGGGAACTTGTGGAGGATCAGATTTAACAACTGTCAATATGAATGATGTTACCAAATAAGAATCATTAGCAGACTTACTAAAACAAACAAACAAACAAACAAACAAACAGACAAAAGTCAGACCAGGAAAATACACAATGATGTTATTTATCGGAAGAGTTTCCGTAAGTCAGTTCCAAAGCAGAGCACTGTTTTGCCTTCATTTTTTTCTGTTTCCTCCACAGGTTACTGGTGCAAAATGCATTGCACAATAAAAAGTTCTGCAGTGGCTGATCTGAAAGAAAGATGTTGGGAATAACTAAGACAACCCAGCTATCTCTGTCTACTTCAGAGTTCTGCCTTCATGAAACATACCTCCTCAAATGCTTAAGTCACTGGAGTCTAAATGGCCTGAAGGATGAAATACTTGCCACATTCACCTATTTTTCCTGCAATTGACACTGAACTAACAAGCACATTCATTTAGTTAAGCCATCAGTGCGTGGCACTTGAAGTTCTGGATCCCTTAATGGGAATGAAATTACAGTGAATCTCATTCCAAGCATGTGGGAGATGGATATCTGGAATTAACAGAACTGTAAAGGTTTCTATAGCAGGAACTGAAATGAAATAATTCACTGGATATTCTGGGGGAGGGGAGAAAAACCAACCAACCAAACCAAACAAAACATCAAAACCTCATGAAAACCAGTTACTCCATGTTCTTGAATATGTATCTGCTTTGCAGGGACCTTTCTTCAGATTCCATATCCACTGTCCGTCTAGACTGAAAATCTGTTTCCCCGCGTCTGCTTTTGATTCTTTATTCAAAACACACCCCATCTTTCAGGGACACTGTCATCTCCTCGAAGTCCAGGAGTTCTTCAGGGAATACTCAGTGACTCTTCACAGTGTTCTGGAGTGGATGACAAACTAGATTTTTACCAAGAGAAGCTAATTCATTAGAGGAAAAGTGATGCTTGGATCTTTTCCCCCTCATTTACTCTTCTTGAGGATTCTCTGGGAGCACCCTCCTCTCCTGCAACTTCTTTCCAACATCTGATTCACTACACATATCTTCATGCTACAGTGAATACTGTTAACACAAACTACATTATCACCTCATTCCAAAAATCACATGAAAATTGAGGATCTCTAAATGTTTCCACCTAAATGACAGCTTTAGAGCTGAGAAGGGGTAAGCAGTCCTACAACAGAAGGGACACGTGAAGAAACACATACCAACTACTATAAAAAAAAAAAAATTATAAAAAAAAAGGAAGCACAGGATAGGATTGCCAGGTTGTTGCTGTGGAATACAGTTGTATCCCTACAAACATTTCTTTGCAATTCTTTACATTCTTTAAATTCTACATCTCTGGCAGTGTTCAAGGGCAGGGTGGACAGAGCCTTGACAACATGGTCTAGTGTAAGGTTTCCCTGCCCATGACAAGGGGTTTGGAACCAGATGATCTTAAGGTCCTTTCCAACCTAAATCATTCTATGATTCTGTGATAGGGTACATTTTAGAGGATGAGGAAGTTGGTGCACACTCTCTCTTTCCATAAACTTCATTATGGCTGTAAGTGTTCATTGACACATCTCATTACATGTAATTATTAAAATGTGCAAGTGAGATCCAAATTACAGAATTTATAAACAAATTAACATTAATTTGAAAACAGCTACCTACAGCTAAGTGGCTTCACTTTCAAGCGTGATTTTAGATAAGCATACAGAATGCAGTGGTTTGTTTTAAAGGGAAGTAACCTATGGCACAAGGACGTATCGCATAATCCCATCTCACTGAACCCAGCCACTAAATCATAAATACCAGAGATGTATCTCCTCTTAGCATTAGCAATACAGTTTATGTATTCCTGAACCCTACACAGGCATTTCTTCCATCAGCATATCACTGATTAACAAATAAAATAATGCTCTACCATACGGCAAAAGTAATTTTTATGAACTCACATCCTTTTATTAAGTCAGCCTGAGTCTTGCTAAGAAGAAAACATGTTTAAACAAACATGCAAAAACTATGATATGTTAAGAAAGAATGACGCCATTTGGGAAATAATATATTAGGGTAATTATGGATATACCTTTTTGTGAAAAACACTGCAGAGGCCTCTTTCTATATCTGGCAGCTTACAAAGAAGATTTTGAATCTGACCAAACACACTGGATTCTGACAGCAGAATTTCAGACACTGCATCAAGCCGGGCATTGATTTCACTGTAAAAGAACAATTGTAAGACCAATAAATAAAACTTGTGTTTTTCTGAGGGAAAGGCATATACCTCATGAACTTTTTCCTTTGACTTGTTTGTCTTTGTTGGTTTTTTGGGGCTTTTTTCCTCTTTGCTTGGGTTTTGGGGTTTCTTTTTAACTTTGACTAAGGCCACATTCTCATGAATAACTAAGTAGAAGAATTTAGAAGAATTGAGAGATGCAAACAATCTTGGGCTTTCACTGGAGATGCAAGCAAAAAGCTGGATATAAACTCATTATCCCCTCTCTACGTCCAAACCAGCTGAATACACATCTACATGTGCTTCCAGTGGTACATTATATGAGAAACACTGAATCCTGAACAGTCAATCCTAAACCTTCAGACAAGTATCTGGGGGAATTTACATTTGAACTCTACATCTATTCCAACAGAGTATAGATACTGGTTACCACTTTGCCTCTCTATTTTTGATTCGGACCAGCAACTTGTAATTACATGAATCAGAATGAATGTTGGGTTCCTCTCCCTGTAACATTAGCCTCCATATTTCAGGACTGAAGTCAATCAATAAGGTAATACTTTTTATGCGAAGAAACAATTCCACAGTTATTTGCACCTTCCTTACAATTATGTTCTTACAGCCACTGTCAGAAAATAACTTTAAAATGAACAGCATACTGCCAAGGTTCACCTCAATCTACATTGCTGCTAATGGCACAGCTACAGCTTCCAATACACCCATGAACTGACTGCAGAAAGCAGAGCTAAGGGAAACTCCATTTTTATTTTTGTGCAACCAAACTACCTCAATACTGCTTTCTAGTAGGACACTGAGATTAGGGGTATATGGCTGTAACGATAACATACAAGTTAGGAAATTAACCTTTGGGAGTTAGTGAACCAAAACTCAGTGCATGCAACACAAAGGAAACAGTGTCCATTTCCTTCTAGCCCACCCTAAGACAGCAGTGAAAGAGATGTGTCAAAGTTAAACAGCATGATTCCTCTGAACATAGCTTTTCCACATTCAGGCTTCATCTCTGAGGTAACTGTGCACTACAAAATAGAATCAACTGGATGAAGGCTGAGCTGAGATTTGCTGAGGTTCCACAGCAAAAAAATATCTGTTCCAGATTACACATTACTCCATAGTCCCCCCACCAATGTGCTGCTGGGCACACTCTGTGAGTACCAGCGCACTGGAAGGGTTTAGCTGTCATCCAGAAAGCTTCTGGCAAGTAAAGCTGAATTTGAAACACAGAATCACTGGTTTGGGTTGGAAGGGACCTTAAAGCTCATCCAGTTGCAGCCCCTTGTCATAGGCAGGGACACCTTCCACTAAACCAGGTTTCTCCAAGCTGCGTCCAACCTGGCCTTGAACACTGCCAGGGATGGGGCAGGTTTTTGGTCTCCTTTCAGTGTAGTTTTTGTTTATACCATATGCTCAGAGGACATTCTGAACATGAAACAAGTATCATCCAACTTTATGGGCAGATGATCCTAAACTTCCCTGCTACGGGCAAGTTTCATTTAAGTTTGAGCATGTCGTCATGTGTAATACAATGAGATATAACTGACTGTGATATAGGTAAAGGTTCTTTGACGCAAGATGTGGTATTATATAGTCTCACAAATCCTTAAGACATCCCAGTGCTTATTTAAAATCCTTGTGTTTTCTTCCAGAATGACAACTAAGGCTTATCATAACATTCTCCTCCAGAGACAAGAAAGTTCAAAAAACCTCATGCTGCTATGTGTCTGTCCACCCTTGCAGGTCAAGAAGAAAGCAGTCTTTCAATACCAACACTTCATGTACCAGCTGAGTACGTGCAAGACAAATACAGCCCTGCCCACGTCTGTTCTCCCAGACCAGCGAGGTGCTTCGAGCTCAGCCAGCACAAAGGGATGAAAAGTAAGGATGCAATCAAAATGTAAGATTTCAGGGAAGACTGCCTGTCTTGCCCATGGCTTTTATTGCCAAACTGCACTGTCACTTGCCACTGTAGCTGCTAAAAATGCTACCCATGAGGAAATCCGTGAAACCATGCAGACATTACAACAGACTGGCAGTCAGAGGCCTCTGGCCCTGAAGACTGCTAAATCTAAGAGTCCCTGAAATTCTATTAAGCTGCATGTGAAAAGGAGAACACCATGACTGGATATAAGCTCAGATACACATAAATCTAATGGCATTTAAGTGCCAGGATTTTGTTCAGTGACACACTGCCTTCTACTAAAACAGTAAAACCATCCCTTCATCTGCCACAAATGACACATACTCATTCCCTGCTGTGCAAGACCAGATTTCCAGTGCCCCATCTGCCACCATCTACCTGAAGCACAGGTAGATGCATTCCTCCACAGTCATACAAACTGGTAACAGACTCTGTTGTCTTGATCCCAGGCAACTTCGGAATTCACTCTGTTATCTCTGAACTTGACAGCAGTCTCTATGATCACACCACAGCACCCAAAATATTCCACTATCCTAAAAGCCTGCTTTTTTCCCAGCCCTGAGGAAAACAGAAATGTCAGACTTTGCAGGCTCTGCTTTACAGCCTTACTGCAGGTCACAAAAACAACTTCTTCTTCCTTACCACTGTTCCATTCCTCCAGCAATGCCAAAAGCACCAAATTAAACATTGATCCTGTTTTGCGCAGCCAGGCAACTGCAAGCAACAGCAGCAGACAGCAGCTACCGCCAATGCAACTACTCAGACCTACAGAGTGGTTCCTGTTTTCAACACGGAACATATCCAAGCTTTAAATCTGATCCTTAAGAGCCACAATCATGTATCTGGTGTAGACTGGCAGGGTTATGAGAAGTTATGCAACCACACAACTGAAGACCAAGCTGTTGGCATCCACACATATATTCAAGACAACAGAGATTTAAGGTTTTTACATCAGCCAGCAAGGCGCTGCGCACTACAGCTGGATAATGGAAGCTGAGAAGCATTAATACCAGTGACAAAGTAATAAAATAACCCAAGTACGTAGCTTTGAAATAAGCAAACAGCTACACCGAAATTCTGAAAGGTCAGTATCACCACCCACAATTATATTTTCATGGAGGATTATTAAAATTCACTGTACTTGACACCCTGGAATGCTCCTCTGCCTGAAGGAGTACTGAACTGTTGAATTATGAGCACATGTACCTTAAAGAAGAAAATAATCTGTATTTTTATTATAAAAAGCATGTGTAAGCAGCAAAATTCTGTTCCAGAACACTGCCACGTAATTTAAACAGGATTATTGTTATTATCTGGCCAATTGAAAAGAGACAATATGTAAAATAGATGCAGATATTAAAAATTCTCCCCCCCTCAAAGCTTAATCTGCACTTTAATCATCCTCACATATGGCTATGTTACTATAGTTCCAGTAATCTAAAACTAAGCATCCAGACAGTTTTTCTTCTTTAATCCTACAAATAAGAAAGTCAGGAAAATAGCATCTAGCCTCAAATGACCTATTTTTTCCCCCCTGTAAACAAAACATAAAGGGATTCCTATTTCAAAAGCCAAAAATTACAGTGAAGAATTATGCAAAATCCTATGTGCATGAGGAAGGAAGGACAGTGAAATTATAGAAACAGCCAGATGATTGAGACTATGCTTTTAAACTTAAAATATTTATAGATAAGCTAATAAAAATTTTGTTGAGCATCAATGTATCACTCAGACCACTTTTAAGCCACCTGAAAAGAAATCTGTTCTGCACTGCACAGTTATTCAGCAGATTTGATGTACAGTTTGGGGTTTCTAATCTCTGCATGAACTGGAAAAAAATTTCATCACTAAAAAATTTGAAACCAGCATTATATAAAGAAACTCAACAGCTTACACTAAGAAATTGTCTTACATTTTATAAACTGGCTACTACTTCATATTTTATTTAGGTGCAGTATTAGCCTATTCTTTCCGATCTGTATAAACCATGTCAGCAATCTGAGCTTTATTCAATTTTCCAAAAAATCTTCTGTGAAATAATGTAATGTAAGTCAGTTGACTAAAAGCAATATGCTTATTTCTGCCATACTCTGCATCCAAGAATAGCATCATTAATACTAAAATCATTTTGCAATGCATTTAAATGTAACAAATTCTAACTGCAGATTTTTCTTTATTCTAGTCATGTAAAAGAACTAATTGAAATTAAATCATGAGATACTCCCCTGTATTATACTGCTGCCAGATATGTGAACAATACAGGAAACTAGCAAACAGGGAAACATTTGAATCCTGAACTAAAAATTATTTTGACAAAGCAGAAGGCTGCACTGCAACTGAATTAACATCTGAACATCTTAACAATCTAAACAGGACTGCTGGTTGCTAGCATGCTAGCAGACCTGCTGATTCCTCATACAGGGAAGCAAACACAACATTTTTAGATGTGGAAATGTATCATACAATCTAAAGCAGACTGTAATTGTTAAAAGTAAAGTACTGCATAAAAAACACATAAAATTTTCAGTAATATAAGGTTCAATTTTTATACAAGGTGAGTAAATATGAATTTATCAGAAATCACTTAATCTAATAGCAGAGAAGTATGTAAAGCTACCAGTCACAAGAATTCAACACCTGAAAAAACACACTGAAGGGTACAAAATAAAAAAGGTTGCTTTCCTTGAACTATAGCATCTAGATCAAAGCCTAGCAGCCTCCTGCCTACCTGCCATTTTAAAGAAACATTGGGAAGATGCAAGATACACATGGTTATCAATTGTGACTGACAAAGTCCCTAAACTGCAAATTGTTGGAAGCTAGGAGAATGCCCTGGGGAGGTAACATTACCCAGCCACCTTGTTCTTATGCTTGCCTCTGGTAACTGTCTAGTT
The DNA here is from genome assembly GCF_963264785.1 of Psittacula echo. NCBI lineage: Eukaryota > Metazoa > Chordata > Aves > Psittaciformes > Psittacidae > Psittacula > Psittacula echo. Next base: position 74,932,984 of record NC_137742.1, on the reverse strand, counting down.
TCAAACACAGGACAAAGTGAAGCCTATTTTGATTTCTGCTGCTTTATATTTTTTTGCACTTATATTTTGCTTTTTTCTTGACTTTCCTTCAGAACACAGTTTACAAATGAAGACATTAAATGAGATAATTAAGTTAAAGACTGTGCTAAATAGTACAGTGTATCCTGCTTTAGACCACTCTTTCATAACAAGCAATTAATGCCATCAAAACCCAAAGCCACAGTAGAATTAACACTATGTAATCAGTAAACTATATATGTCTTTTTAAAGAACAAGTAAACAAAAATACCCGATCTATCTTAGTTATTTTTTTACTTACGTGGCCAAGTTAGACTCTGGCTAACTTTATGGGATAAATCCAGAATTGTTAAATTGTGCTGTGCTGCTGTAATTCTACGCATAAGCAACAACGAAAAAGTACAAACAAGAGTAATTATAACATAATTACTACGGTGCAATTTAAGTGAAACCTAAAAAAAAAAAAAAATTAACATCCTTCCAGATCTGTTTCCCTGGTTTTTTATATGCAGGAGAAACAGAGTAACTTACTGTCAAAACTCATGTTTTATACCCCTCCAGAGAGATCCAACATTCCCCTAAATAAACATGCAACCACAAGAAGACAATATTCCTGAATGGATCTCAAATACTTCACAGCAATATAAAAATACTATAAACTTTGTCTTCACATCTGTTATAAGAATGTATAAAATATGCAAATGGTAATCAATCACTTTTGTTTATGTTCACACACAATATATTATGGCTATTTGTGCGAAATTAAGGGAACTGTTAGCTATTTTAGCCGACATGAATGAATGCTTGATTACTACATTTATAAGGAGTTAAGAGACAGCATTCAGTGGTACCAACACACACCCAAGAACAATGAATGAATACATGTGATGATGCTGCAATCTTTTTCTTTACTACAACAATTTTGAGATCTCAGACTTATGCTGTAACCTGCATTTGTACATTTTATATTGGCACTGATGCTATAAAACCTTTATTCTTAGGAGGAAAACTAGCCCATGGAATTCTGCTGTAGGAACGGATGGATTTTATTCCTAAATCACTGCTGCAATAGAAGATACTAATCCTGCTCTGCATGCTGATGGTATCAAATGTGACTTCAAATGGGTTTCTTTAAAGACCTCTAGGTAGTTTGTTTTACTGCCCAGATATCTTGATTACGGGAACAAAGTCGAACTTGAAATACTTTCCTTTAGAACTGTAGTTTGTGTATACATGTATAAATGAAAGGGCACTCAATACATTCAAAGTGAGATGATTTAAAACAAGCTATTTTAATATTAGGAAACACATATTGTTGCCATCATCACTATAAAGGGCCCTTCTTCCTAGTTCTACAGTATATATCCTCCAAATGAAAGTCATGTAATACCAATTTACACTCTTTCTCTTCTTTAGTGGTAAATAAGGAACTGTCTGCAGTTCTGGATTGTGCAGTTTTGAGTTTGTTAAAACTAAAGTTATGGTCGTCCTATGCTCTTGCCAGGCAAAGCACATTCACACTAACAGTAACTATTAATACTATTCTACAAGGCATTCATTCAGCCTTAATTAAAAGCACCATCTCACCCAGAACTGGAAGAAATGGGGCAAAAAGACTACTAGAATCACAGGGGAAAAAATTGAAATCCTATTTTTGAAGAGTAATTAAAAATTCAGTTTTTCTAGTCTGCAAAGCAAAGGTTAAAATATTTTTTGTCAGCTCTCTCAATACATACAATTTTTCTCCTTCATTGAGATTTTAACATTAGCGTTAAACTAATGTTTCTTTTTAACTAGAAAAAGATCAAATTAGTACAAAGAGACTACAAATAAATGCAGGCAAGAAACTAGAGTTCCAAACACTGAAGTCACTTGTGGCAAACAGCATGCCTTGGAAACAAGAACATGAACAACATCACAGAACCATAAACTCACAGAATTACGGAGTGGTCTGGTTTGGAGAGAACTTAAAGATCATCCAGTTCCAGTCCCCTGCCATAGGCAGGGACACCTTCCACTAGACCAGGTTGGTTCAAGCTTTGTCCAGCCTGGCCTTGAACATTGCCAGAGATGGGGCAGCCACCACTTCTCTGGGCAACCTGTACCAGGGCCTCACCACCCTCACAGGGAAGAACTTCCTAAAATCTCATCTTATTCTCCCCTCTGTCAGGTTAAAACCATTCCCCTTGTCGTGTTCCTACAGGCCCTTGTCGAAAGAAAGGTCTCCAGTCTTCTTCTAGCCCTCCTTTAGATATTGAAGACTGTTCTCTGTGGAGCACCTTCTACTCCCCCACCCCCGAGCTTTTAAGATTTTGCACTAGATACTCTTCTAAGTCCTAAACTAAGTACTTCTGCAACAAAGGCAAGCATCAGCATTTTCCAGGTTGTCTTCCACTTAGATAACAAAGTCTCTACCTTCTCCATGGCTACAGTACTAGAAATGACACTTCATGATGTCCACCCACTGGTATTTAAAAGATATTCTACCTCTCCAGAAACAGATGGGGGAAGGGGGAGAGTAATACCTTATGCAATGCTTTCTATACATACAGGCCACAGAGTTCTCTTCACAGGAATGGAATTCTACACATATTCCCCTACAGTGGCTATAAATTGCTCAGTATGATACATACATCATTAATTATCACAAGTTATACTTTTAAGTACATAGAGACCATTTTACTAGCTTTACAGAAAGATCTAATACGGAGGTAATAAACCTCTACATAATCATAGAATCATAGAATGGTTTGGGCTGGAAAGGACCTTAGATCATCCAGTTCCAAGCCCCTGCCACGGACAGGGACACCTTCAACTAGGCCAGGTTGCTCCAAACCCTGTCCAACCTGGCCTTAAACACTGCCAGGGATGGAGCATTTACAACTTCTTTGGGCAACCTGTTCCAGTACCTCACCACCCTCACAGAAAAGAACTTCCTCCTTATATCTAACCTGAACTTCCCCTCTTTAAGTTTAAACCCCTTGTCCTACCACTATAGTCCCTGATAAAGTCTCCCTCTCCAGCATCCTTGTAGGTCTCCTTCAGATACTGGAAGGTTGCTATGAGGTCTCCACACAGCTTCTCTTCTCCAGGCTGCACACCCCAACTTTCTCAGCCTATCTTCATATGGGAGGTGCTCCAGTCCCCTGATCATCCTCGTGGCCTCCTGTGGACTTATTCCAACAGCTCCATGTCCTTCTTATGCTGAGGACACCAGAACTGTACACAATACTCCAAGTGAGGTCTCACGAGAGCAGAGTAGACGGGCAGGATCACCTCCTTTGTCCTACTGGTCATGCCTCTTTTGATGCAGCCCAGGATACAGTTGGCTTTCTGGGCTGCGAGTGCACACTGAAGCCGGTTTCTCATCAGTCAAAGTCCACAAGTCCTTCTAAGCAGGGCTGCTCTGAATCTCTTCTCTGCCCAGCCTGTAGCTGTGCCTGAGATGGTCCCAATCCAGGTGCAGGACCCTGCACTTGCTTTGTTAAACTCCATAAGGTTGGCAGTGGCCACCTCTCAAGCATGTCAAGGTCCCTCTGGATCCCATCCTTTCCCTCCAGCATGTCAGCTGGACCACATAGCTTGGTGTCATTGGTAAACTTGCTGAGGGTGCATCAGTACCAATGTCCATGTCACAGACAAAGATGTGGAACAGGATCAGCCTCAACACCGAACCCTGAGGGACACCACTCATTACCCATTTCCAGTTGGACATGAGCCCTTGACCCAACTCTCTGTGTGCGGCCAGCCAGCCAGTTCTTTATCAGCCAAGTGGTCCATCCATCAAATGTATGTCTCTCCAGTTTAGAGACAAGGATGTTGTGCAGGACAGTTTCAAACATTTTGCACATGTCCAGGTAGACAATGTCAGCTGCTCTGCCCCTGTCCATCAGTTCTATGGTCGTCCTATCACAGAAGGCAACCAAATAGGTCAGACATGATTTGCCCTTAGTGAAGCCACACTGGCTGTCACCAACCACCCCATTGTTATTCATGTGCCTTTGCATGGTTTCCAGGAGAATCTACTCCAAGATCCTGCCAGGCACAGAGGTGAGACTGACTGGTCTGTAGTTTCCCAGGTGTTTGTCTTTCCCCTTCTTGAAAAATGGGAGTTGTATTTCCCCTTTTCCTGTTGTTGGGATCTTCACTTGACTGCCATGACTTTTCAAGTATGATGGACAGTGGCTTTGCAACTTCATTTGCCAAATAATAATTGCGCTATTTGTCCCTCTTTCCCAGTTTTGACCATTTTGTTTAATTTAGCCACCTTGACAAAGTCAAGCAATGTGTTTGTTTGGTACTAAGGAAACAATTTTCTTGCAAAACTGTGCAAGAATCAACAGCTGAGCAAGGCACAGGCACTAACACTGAATGAGGCAACAGATGCAATATTCATTCTAGAGCTTCCTACTCTGTCTAGACTCCAGACTGGGCAAGCAGCACTGTGTTGTGGTTTAAGCCCAGCCAGCAACCCAGAACCATGCAGCCGCTCGCTCACTCCCTGATCTTCCTCTATCCACTCCCAGAGGGATGGGGAGGAGAATTGAAAGAATGTGTTGAGATAAGAACAGTCCAGTAACTAAGGTATAACACAAAACACTACTGCTGCCACCAGTAATAATAATGATAAGGGAAATAATAAGGGAAGAGAATATAACCACTCACCACCTGTCAACTGATACCCAACCCGACTCGAGCAGTGATCTAGCCCTTCCGGGTAACTGCCCCCAGTTTATATACTTGGCATGATGTGCTGTGGTATGGAATACCTCTTTGGCAAGTTTGGGTCAAGTGTCCTGTCTCTACTCCCTCCCGGCTTCGCCTCCTCCCTGGCAGAGCATGAGACTGAGAAAGTCCTTGGTTAGAGTAAACATTATTTAGCAACAACTAAAAACATCAGTGTTATCACTATTGTTCTCAGGCTGAAAGTCAAAACCACAGCACTGCACCAGCTACTAAGAAGGAGAAAAATGACCGCAACTGCTGAACCCAGGACACACCGCTATAGCAGGGAGCTGCTCAGGGAACAGGAAAGGGAGATGTAAAATGAGGGTGGGAGGGATTAACCATGGAGATAACAGAGAGACAAGGAAAGACACATTCTGCAGAGATGAGGTTTAAGATTGTCCATGTGGAGGGCAACATCTTCCTTGACTTTCTTTTATACCACAATCATAAGACAACACACCCACAACATACAACGACCACACAACAAGATGCAAACCAGATCCAGGTTTGCTTAACCAGGCCTACATAAAGCTTATCTTTTTCCTCTTCCTGTAGCTACTGAAAAAGCAAAGGCTGTTTCACAACAGCTTCAGAGGTTCTGAGATTAATTTTGCATTAGGAAAGAAATTATTTTTAGATGTTGCACACATGCAAACACACAAAGATCACCTTGTGTTAAAACACTGTATCATGATACCAGTCCTTAGCCCTTTTCCTGTTGAGTATGATAATACACAGTTTTACTCCTTCTCCTGCTGAAATTCCACTGGGATACAGCAAATCTCATTTAGTCAAATATATTCCAACCAACTCAGCTTTCTATTTCCTTTTCTTTCCGCTCCCCTCATGGAAGTTAGGCAAGAAAGGCACCGGATGGAACTTACATTTCAAAGGCAGTTGAACAAAGAACACTTCTGTGATCCATAGAGATATTAACTCCTACAAAAAACAGTAAATTTCCTGATTCCTCCTAAAATGCTCAATCCTTGATGACTCATACGTTCTTATCTATTATCTTCATATTGAATAAGCAAGGACATTGCACCTTTCTTGGTTAAGCCTTTTTTTTACCTCAAAATTGCAAATGTCTAATGCTTAAAACCTTTTACTGTAATTCTCTGAATGTATTACATCACTGATGATCTAATGGTTATCTCCAAGTTTGTCCAAATGAGCTCCCTGCACACATTCTACCTTTATTCAACCTACTGCATGGTTTCTCCACTGGAAATTCACTTATCATCCCAAGCGATTTTCAACTATCAGGCACAAAGCAATAATCACACCCTCTCATTTTTGATACATCAATAAAACTGCACCTACCCACTGACTGCAAAAGATGCAGTACAGAAATCTTACTTCCTCTGAAAATGTCACTCCAGGAGGCACAGGTGAATTACAATTACAGAATGTTCTCTAATGCACTTGTGTGGATTATTGGGACAATACTGCTGAATGTCTGATGCACTAAGTACATGAAATTGCAGATCAGGATTCAGAAATGGAGAAATACACAGAAACAGAATAGCATTCTAGGTTTAGCTGAGGACTCCTGTCATCTCCAACCATCAAACCTTCTTTTATACTAAGGCGGCTGAAAAAGGGAACACTTATCAGTCTCTAGAAGTAGCAAAGAGCAGAGGAGAAAGACAAGAAACCAAACCTGCAAACTTGTAAAGCTGGAGGCATGGGAGAATTTAAACTAAATTTACTGGTTAAGAAGGAAGGGCTGAAGTCCCCATGCAAGCAGTTTTCTATCCTCTGTGTCTAGATAGGATGTTTGTCTATTTGACTATTGAATAGTATTTCAGCTGTTGCATCAGACATGTGATCATTTGGGAGCAAAACTGATTAAGGCACACCTTTTCAGGTCCCCATCCTCAGTGCTGCCACCATGTCAGACCAGCGCCTGCACTCTGGCTCCCCCAGCTGATAACTACACAAACAATTCCCCGAAGGCCACAAGGTGCCCTCAAGGGCAGGAAAAGAAATAAACCAATTTATTTCAATTTATTCTTGTAAAGTGGACCAGCAAATCTATATATATGCTTTTAAGGTGAACACCAGGCACATAATTAACTTCCATAAAGTCTAATACTATTTAGGATGGTTACATCAAAAGCCTTTTTGAAGTGGGTAAGATATATAAAAGCTATTATCAGAAAGATTTATTTTTTTTAAAAAAAGGCATACTGAAATGGATTTATTAAATCCCTGTCAGAAACTGCAACATTAAACAGTCTAACCAGTAGGCTCCTGTAAATGAAAAAGGTTTCTAATATTCTAAATTAACAAAATAGGAGGGAAAAAATAGTTATGTGCTTTTCTAACACTACTGGGAAAACATCCTTACAAAAAGGCTAATAAGAAAATTAAGCAACGATCATTCGGAAGTATAGTGCTGTATCATAAATCATATTATCTCTGGACAAGGAAAATAAAAATGCTTCTCTAGAAACATTTGTAAATTACCAACAGCTAAAATATTGGTATATCTCACTATTCAAAACTGTTAAAAATAAAAATGTAAAACTGTTTAATACATTTACAAAAGTAAAACAGATGGAAAAACTATTTAAGGTAACCAAAAAAGAGGAATTTTCTGTATGCCATAACTGAAGTGAACAAAGTGACAACTGAATAGATTGCACACTGACAATGCTGAGGGAATGCACAAAGGAACAAATCCAAAATCTTAAAATGCAGGCAACAAACAGTCCATGGACTCAATATTGTTATTTATCACATATTCAAGCACAACACTTCAATAAAACCTGCAAAGAGAAATCGGGGAAGATGGAGTCCGTTTCAAGACAAACTAGTAAAAAAAGCACAACTGTATTACAAAATAAAGCATTAATAAATAAAGCATAGCTCAAAATACGAAAGTGACCAACTCATCATCACATTTAAGAACTAATGAAAAGAAACACTTTCATACTCAATACACTGTATACAGGGATAAAACATCCATAGTTACTTTAGAATAAGTTAAATATATTAAGGATGTAAATACTTATGATGCAAGAAAGACATCAAACATTAATTGGCAAGTTTGGGAATAAGACATCATCCAATAGAAGGTAATACTCACCCACTGTCTTAAAAATTATACTGGATTAGAATTTGAATCCAATGTGATTTCTGCATAGGAATTTCTGTCTTGCTCCAAATACACTACTCTAAGCTACTTAGATGTCCTGTGCCCAAAAACAGAAGTTAATTCTTTCTAGCCTATATAATGTCCACATCTTTTATTATTTCCTGAGCAAACTATCAATCTCAGGCCTTAGTGAAAAATAAATACATTGGTCATACTCAGCATCATAATTATAAAATACAGATTTAGGCCAAGATAAAGAACTACTTCACCTGCATTTCATGAGGGGCTGGGTTACCCATTTCTTCAATCTTCGACGTCCAAAGGAAGTTTTAGTATGATCCAAGATCCAGAGGAGGCTTCCTTTTGTTTTCATATCAGTCTAAAATTAAAAAAATAGCAATATTATTTTTAACTGAAAAATCAATGATGTAGAATCACAGACTGGTTCAGACTGGAAGGGACCCTAAAGCTCATCTAGTTCCAAACCCCTGCCACAGGCAGGGACACCTTTCACTAGACCAGGTTGCTCCAAGCCCTGACCAACCTGGCTTTGAACACTTGCTCAAACCAGTCTATGATTCTAGGATTCTGGTGAAATGCACCACAGAAATTCACCACGATACTTAAACATTCTGCTTAGACTTTACGATATGGCAAATACACACTTGTTTACCGAACTTGTTCACTGATAATGCTCTACATTAAGTAGATATGCATCATAAGATACTCAAGCATGTCTTTCCTTTAGCCAGAAAGTACTTCCAGAAAATGACCAGAATAAGTTAAATTGTGTCTGAGCATAAAGGTCTGTGTAGTAGCACGAAAGTTAAAACAAACTCTACTGCAGTCATATCTCTTGACTGCAGCTGGCTCAAGAACTCAAACTTTAGTAAAGCTCTTTGCTAGTCAAAGTGCAATAAGGTTCCTAATTCATACTAAACCCCAGCATACATTAACTTTCATTTATGCTTCTGAAAATGTAATCCTCCTTCAGTTTGATCCTATTTAAAATAATTTAAACCTTCTCAGTGAGATTTACAAACTAACTTAACAAACATCCTTGGGAACAGTATGTCAAACAGCTGTGAAAAATCTCGGCATTTTTTTTAAAATAACACTACATTGTTCTTACCTGATTCTGTATAATTTCAAGATTTTTCATTGTTGTCCCATTAATTGTCATATATTCAGTTTCACTTGACAACAGTTTGAAATTGCTGGGGGGAAGAATTTCAAATGTTATATTTTAAATCCGGGCACAGACCTAACAGTCTCACATTAGAGAACTCAATAGTTATGTAAAATAAAAAAATCAAGTGAGAAATTAGAATTTATTTAAATAAAAAAAAGAACACAACACTGATGACTTTTTTTAATCTGCTGCTTGGGAAAATAAGATTTGTGACTCACTTTCCGGTTTCCTACAATGACTGTGACAAAGCTCAGAATAAAATCCAGCTCTCCTTTTACTTTATCCTGATCCACTAAATAGTTAAGAAAGTACCCCTTCTTCAGTCTCTGATGAAATTGGGAAAGTATGGTTTTGTTAGTGTTCTCTTATGACCACTATAGCGATATGGGGCAGGGATGGGACTAAGAATTACTGCTCTAAGAGTGGAACAGATTTTTAGCACAACTAATCATCAAACTAGCACATCAAAATATACATTATTATTTTCCACTAGTGCTACAAATTTAAACAGGCCGTTTAGGAAAATTAAAATAGAGTATATTCAAACTATGTGATTTTACTTCTAATACGAAATAACCATTACTATAATTACTTGACTTTTTGACACTCCCTAACAGAACTGGGTAAGACCAACCCAAAGCTTACATTAGTTTATTATCAACATTAATAATTGTATTAGATTCCTGAGTAAACTATGGATCTCAGGCCTTCATGAAAGGCCTGAAAATTATTTCAGTCTCAGACATATACATGTGGTAGTCAGGACTGTGATGTGAAGTGCAAGATCCTCACTAAATGCTTCTGACAAATCAAGTCATGATTGTCTAGGTTAATCATACTGCTGACTGCCCTTTGTACAAATCTAGGGCACTCTTTATTGTCTTAGAATAAACAGAATGATTTGCTGGGTAGGATTTAAAACTGCTTTATTGACTTTTCACAAAATCTGTGTCAGTGCATTCAATTTCAAACTCTCTGGGGGAGCACCCAAATGCTCAAGTTTTTCTGTTAGGCATACACAGCTGCATTATTGCTGCATTAAAAATATAACCAGCACTAAAACTTTCAGAAACATGAAATATTCAGAGACTAATGTTATGTATTTATTCTGTATGCAGGTGTCTGGGCCTGCTAGCAAACTTGTTCCTAAGTAATGGGTCAAATTAGGAGTATTTTCCACAGGATATATCTACCATATCAATATCTATATTGGTATCTATATCAATATATATATATGAAGAAGATATTTATAAAATTTGATTCAACTGAATGCCCTCAAGATGTTCAATGAGTTTGGAAGGAGAGCTGACTCAGAACTGTACCCATAGTCATAATTATTCTGCTCTAATGTGCAGCCAAAGTTGACCAGTAAAATAAAACCTTGGGAGGCAAAAGTAGCAGCACTTTCCACAGTACACAGTATTTTATAAGCAACACCACAGTAATTCCTTTTATTATCTTCAATCACAACTGCTGATGCTGGTAAAAATTAAGCAGGAATGATTTCTGCTTGACTCCCAATCCCTATGATCAACCACAAAACCCTACCCCCTCTTCCAAAAGCACATCTTTGGCATCTACGACCTACCTAAACTGCAGTTTCCCCATTTGCTGCTGCGCTTCAGTTTGCCACTACTACAGACTGCGACCTCTTAAACCCAGCTGGGTAGGAGCCATGCCTTTCCATCTCTTCCCGACAGCAAAGAAGATGCTTTTGGCTGTTTCTATCAAGCCTTAATCACCCATTCCTGAGCTTCAAGGTAGTGGATTTACTATGTCTAATGTTTCCCTCCCTCAGATGGCTTCAGAGCACTTAACACAGAGCATATTCTGTTCACAGGAACCCTGCTCTCCAGTAGTATTTAAAAACAACTGATTGCTCCATTGCAAGTGTGGAGTGTATTTACTACTCTTTCAGAATCAGATATGCTGAAGTTGCCCTCACAGCATAAATTATGTGGTTTATATTATCCAGGTGTTTGCTTCATCTGAATTATTCCACCCTGCTATTAACCCCGGTAATTGAGAGCTTAGAATATATGAATAATAGCCAAGATCGACTCCAGTATATGCCCAACCAGCAATTCCAGATGTCACAGCACAGAACATGTTTTGCCTCCACCCCCTCATCTTCCTTCAGTTTGGGATGATAATTTGATAAAAAAGAGAAAAAAGACAGGAGTCTCTGTAGGAAACGTAAGGACCAAATGGAGTAAGAAGATTGTAAACAAATACTAAGTCAGTGCCAGTTCTGCAGCAAGGGTGTCAACACATCGCTTGTGAGAAATTCTGATGTGCTGCTATCAGCCATCTTCTGCATCAGTAAAAATGACCCTTCAAAGTCACTTCAACTGGATCACAATTCCGTAATTCCTTCTGCAGGTGACGGTGTGACCCAAGTTTCAAAAAACAGGCTTGCAACTGTGTCATAACAAGGTGATGGGAACAGCTGGCAAGTTCTCTACTGAGGAGCAAGGCAAGGTAAGATTATGCAGTCTGGGCTGAGAAAAATGAAAGCGGGGGAGGGGAAGGGGAAGAAACACAAGCTTCTAGTAAAATTTAGGAAACTTTGGGGGAATACTCATGAGTAAGAGGTTCCTACTCATAAAATTACCTTTTACCACACTTAATGAGTATTAATGGGTTACTATGATTGCTTTAGGACAGTGAACTACATCCTCAGACTTCAATTATTTCGTGCTACCTGTGACACTGGATCTTCTTGGTCATTCTGCCTCCTGAGGAACTTGCAGTGAAGGGCATTTTTCATGCTTTATTCGTTATTCTCTCCACAGGAGATTCTACATATAATTTCTTACTCAATAACCCAGTCTAAGCAAACGCATGTTATTCAGATCAGTAGTTTTCAACTACTTTAATTTTGTAAATCTGTAAAGCTTTGAGCGAAGCTGCAAGGCATTGTATGGAAAGCCTACTAAGCAGCAGATTTTCTCTGCTCAATTACCTTTTCCAGACCCCTAGAGTCCATGTCTTCAAGATTTCTAAGGGTGAGTAAACCACACAACAAACCTATATATTCAGACAAGAATTGCAGGAATCTCTACTCAGCCTTAAGAGGTAAAAACAAGTCTCTCAGAAGCATTAGCTTTCTTTAGATAAGACACCACAGTTTACATAGTGAAGGACAGCAAGCCCAGACTATGCTCTGTATTTAATTAAGCAGTTTTAAATCAGCTGATATAGCCACAGGGCTGTAGAACTTCTGATCTGTACCCCTGATGTGAATCCAGAAACTTCTGGCTAAACCAAGAACAAAATAAAATACATACACACAAAATAAAACTGAGAAATACAATACAAAGAACAAGAACAGAAATTAAAGGACCTGGGAAGACTGAAGAGAAACAAAAATAATCTTCATCAACTTTAGCCTGAACCAAGTCATCTTTTTCTCCACTGAACTCACCCCAAAAAGTACGCCCGCAACCTTGTTCTACCCAGATGCCTGTGTTCTCCCAGCATGTTTTCCCTGTGTGCAGACTCAGCACTCCTGTGAGCTGCGAATGTCCACAGAGCAAGCGGTCCTTCCTGCTGCCTTTCCGCAACCACGAAAGAGATGGCAAATCCTTTGCTCATTACTTCTCTAGCATCTACTTCTTAGCATCTGAAAACCGTGCCTTGCCTTTTTTAGTCCCTCATACTCCTGAGCTGACTTTCAAGCCTCTCAAAATAATTTCAGTACTTCCTTTCTCATAGTGAAAGCTGGTAAATAAATCCATGCATTGTTTTGTACACATGATGTTTCTGGCATAGAATCATAGAATAGTTAGGGTTGGAAAGGACCTTAAGATCATCTAGTTCCAACCCCCCTGCCATGGGCAAGGACACATCACACTAAACCATGCCACCCAAGGCCTCATCCAACCTGGCCTTGACCACCACCAAGGATGGAGCACTCACAACCTCCCTGGGCAAACCCATTCCAGTGCCTCACCACCCTCACAGTAAAGAATTTCTTCCTTATATCCAATCTAAACTTCCCCTGTTAAAGTTTTAACCTGTTATCCCTTGTCCTGTCACTACAGTCCCTAATGAAGAGTCCCTCCCCAGCATCCTTGTAGGCCCCCTTCAGATACTGGAAGGCTGCTATGAGGTCTCCACGCAGCCTTCTCTTCTCCAGGCTGAACAGCCCCAACTTTCTCAGCCTGTCTTCATACAGGAGGTGCTCCAGTCCCCTGATCATCCTCGTGGCCCTCCTCTGGGCTTGCTCCAACAGCTCCATGTCCTTATTCTGTTGAGGACAGCAGAACTGCACACAATACTCCAAGTGAGGTCTCATGAGAGAAAGAGTAGAGAGGCAGGATCACCTCCTTTGACCTGCTGGTCACGCTCCTCTTGATGCAGGCCAGGATACAGCTGCCTTTCTGGGCACACGGAAGCTGGCTCATGTTCATTTTCTCATCGACCAACACCCCCAAGTCATCCTCCGCAGGGCTGCTCTGAATCTCTTCTTTGCCCAACCTGTAGCTGTGCCTGGGATTGCTCCGACCCAGGTGGAGGACCTTGCACTTGGCATGGTTAAACTTCATAAGGCTGGCACCAGCCCACCTCACAAGCATGTCAAGGTCCCTCTGGAGGGCATCCCTTCCCTCCGGCGTATCAACCGAACCACACAGCTTGGTGTCATCGGCAAACTTGCTGAGGGCACACTCAATCCCACTGTCCATGCCACCAACAAAGATGTTGAACAAGACCGATCCCAACACCGATCCCTGAGGGACACCACTCGTTACCTGTCTCCAGCCGGACATCGAGCCATTGACCACAACTCTTTGCGTGCGGCCATCCAGCCAGTTCTTTATCCACCCAGTGGTCCACCCATCAAATTGATGTCTCTCCAACTTAGAGACAAGGATGTCGTGTGGGACAGTGTCGAACGCTTTGCACAAGTCCAGGTAGATGACGTCACCTGCTCTACCCCGGTCCATCAGTTTCGCAGCCCCATCATAGAAGGCCACCAAATTGGTCAGGCAGGATTTCCCCTTAGTGAAGCCATGCTGGCTGTCACCAACCACCTCCTTGTTTTTCATGTGCCTTAGCATGCCTTCCAGGAGAACCTGCTTCAAGAGTTTGCCAGGCACAGAGGTGAGACTGACTGGTCTGTAATTCCCCGGGTCATCCATTTTCCCCTTCTTGAAAATGGGGGTTATATTTCCCTTCTTCCAGTCGTCGGGAACTTCACCTGACTGCCATAATTTTTCAAATATGATGGCCAGTGGCTTAGCAACTTCATTTGCCAGCTCCTTCAGGACCCGTGGATGGATGTCTACAGGCCCCATGGACTTTGTACATTTAGGTTTTTAAGACGGTCTCGAACCAGATCCTCTCCTACAGTGGGCCTAGGGTCTTCATTCTTACAGTCCCTGCATCTGCCTTCCAAGACTTGGGTGGTGCAGTTAGAGCCTTTGCCAGTGAAGATTGAGGCAAAGAAGTCATTAAGTACCTCAGCCTTCTCCAAATCCAGGGTAGCCAGTTCTCTTGACATCTTCCGGAGGGGGCCTACGTTGTCCCCAGTCTGTCTTTTATTCGCTACGTACCTATAGAATCCCTTCCTGCTATCCTTAACATCCCTAGCCAAGTTTAATTCTAACTGGGCCTTAGCTTTCCTAACCTAGTCCCTAGCTTCCCAGACAACATCCCTGTATTCTTCCCAGGCCGTCATCATTAACACCCAAGAGATATGAAAGTCCTATATGAAAACCACTCTCTCAATTTCTACATTTCCCCTGAGAATTCAAGGATGTCCATCATTTTAAGCTGAAGAACTTGTATTTCGACTTCCTTCTTAATTTCATCTTGTCAACTCCCTTCCACCGCCACTATAGGGTACAAACACTCCTCTTAATTATTTCTTTCATTCCCTTCCTCCATCAAAGCCATTTTAACCCTCCCCTGCCCTCTTTCAACATGACCCAGCAGTGTGTGTTTGCAGCCCAGAGCCCCCTCGCCCCCTTGTGCTGGACTGCATCCCTGGAGCGTAAGCAGCAGGTCGAAGGAGGGGATTCTCCCCCTCTGCTGTGCTCTGGGGAGACCTCCTTGCAGTCCTGCATCCGCTTCTGGGGCAACAACACAAGAGGCCATGGAGATGCTGCAAGGGCTGGAGCAGCTCTGCTCTGGAGACAGGCTGAGAGAGCTGGGCTTGTTCAGCCTGGAGAAGAGAAGGCTCCTTAACGGGAGACCTTAGAGCAGCTCCCAGTGCCTAAAGGGGATGACAAAAAATCTGGAGAGAGGCTTTTGACAAGGGCCTGTAGGGACAGGACAAGGGGGAATGGCTTTAACCTGACAGAGGGGAAACTGAGATGAGATTTAGGAAGAAGTTCTTCCCTGTGAGGGTGGAGGCACTGGCACAGATTGCCCAGAGAAGCGGTGGCTGCCCCATCCCTGGCAGTGTTCAAGGCCAGGCTGGACAGGGCTTGGAGCAACCTGGCCTAGTTGAAGGTCATGGCAAGGGATTGGAACTGCATGAGCTTTAAGGTCCCTTCCAACCCAAACCTGTCTATTATACTTTGGCCTCTCTCTTCTATCTTCACTGCTGGTAGTTCTCCAATCCTAAAGCTACTCCCCTCATTCACAAAGATACCCCTCTCTTCTATTCCCTGCATTTTTTGGAGTTCATCTATCAGTGTTCAAAATCTAAAAACTACAGTCACTCTTTTGTGTCTCAAATATGCTGGAAAACATGTCAGTAAAACTCAATCACACAGAGACACATTTCCTCAGCAACTGCTATGCAAATGGGGATGTTTCAAGCAAAACTATGTTCTCAACTGGATTTGAAAACCTCTCATAGATGTGTACCAATTTCTTGTCAAAAGCCAATAAAGGTCTCTCAGTATGTAAAGGTATTAGAACATTGTGATTCAAAAAAAACTTTTATCATTCATTGTTAAATTTATTTTTACTTGCTACTAGAGCTTTAATGCAATCTAGCCACATCCCAGGGTCCTGGTGGGGCAGATACCTTTTTTATTTCTTTTTAATATTTTGCTTTATTTAGGATATTAAAAGTGGATTTAAAATCTTGATCTAAATATCAAAACAAATCTTGTTTTCCCCTTGATGATACCTCCTCACTTATATGATTCACGGTTCTTGCTCTTAAATTTCAACTGAAAGTGTTTATCCAAAGAAGGTACAGAAGTGTAAGGAATTTTTCTGCCATTCTTCCATCAAATACATCCTTTTCATCCAGATCTGTGTCACTTATATTAATAAACTGAAAACTATCTTGCAACTCTTGACTTCATGCTCACTGATTCATCAGTATATGCTCACTGGCCTGGATTCTCCTAAGAATTTTAAGTTGCTTGAGCGTGCAATGGAAGTATTTCTCCTTTATTTCCTGCAGAAACACAGAATATTCATGAGCCTGGCACCCTCTGCTTCAAAGGTTTTCAGCTTTCCCTTTTCAGTGTTTAGATATTTCCCTGGCATTGGGAAAAATACTGAGGTTGAGTTAGCCTCAGTATTTGGGTCATCATTTCCACGTATGTGACATACTAAAAACAGCAAGCAGAATTCAGTATGGGGTAGTAAAAAGAGTAAAGGCTTTAGAAATAAGTACAGTAGAATCCAAGCTCCTGAACACAGTAACAAAGATACCTCAAAGAATGTATTTTATCTCTTCATAGCTTATCACCAAGATACCAGATAGTTCATTGCCTTTCCATTCAGATCCTCATACTTTCACATAAAGTCCATTAGAGCAACCTTCAGCAGGCAAATGTCAACTCTAAGACTTAATGCTTTTCCTCCTCAATCTGTAATTATAGTAGATTTTAAGATGTGGCTATTACAAATGTGACTGACTGTTGCTAGATAAGCCTTCATATAATTATGTTTCTCCATTACTACTGAATTACTTCTAAATAAAAGATTGATTTTTTTATTTCTCTCATCTGAAAGAACACTCACCTTACTTGATTACACATAAGGCACTGCGACAATAGTGACCTGCAAGTGTGATTGTGGAATGGCATTTCGTTGGAGTTCACTGTCTTCTTCAGAAACTCTCACAAAAAGATTTCTCCAGCCACTCAAGCATTTTCAAAAAAAAAAACCACCATAAAGCCATCCAAAGAGGATGAGTGGGGACACCACAGTGCTAAGACACCACAGATCAGAGTGCCCCTTGAGGGAATAGGCAGGGGAGACAGCTTAGAAAATAGACAGGTATTCTTTCCTAATTAGGCCTATAAGCCCAGCATTTTAATAGTACTTGGAGTGGAGAAGAGCAATTTACGGATGAAAAACCATTCTAAAATCCAGAAAACCCAGGTATTTCCAAATATTTTAATAGATACCTGGAAAACTTTCAAAGCTGACATCTGCAGTCAATTTTTAAAAGCAGCTGCATTTAAAAAACATGGTAACATAGGGACCCCTTCAAAATCTAAGCTTGAAACTTGAAGACTGTCCTACAAAATGTGAATTTCTATGACTGACTTGATATATTTCAAAGTTTTCAGTTTGCAGCCAAACTTACACTGTTAAATCCTACAGGACAGAGGAACAGTGAGACAACCAAAAGAATATTTTGCACAGGAACCATCACAGCTAAAGCTGCTTTAATAAAGCATTTAATAAGCCTCAATGATATTTTCAAACATAAGACAGGTAGGAACGCACTTTTTTATACTTCTCCAAGACAGGATAAAAAGATGCTTTAGCAGCAGTATCTTTCCATTTTCATTTTGAGTACTCGTTTGAGCCTATCTCATAACCCTGAGCATTGGGACTACACAGGGAAAACCAAGATTATTTCCATGTCTGTGTGGTCATATACTAACTTCGCAGAAACACTGACAGTCTATCAACAACTTCTTGCATGATTGTTTTCCCACCCCTAGGTACCACTGAGCCGACACAAGGGATTTTTCAAGACAGCCAGGATGTGCTGAACATCTGTTTCCTTTATAATTGATAACTAGATTCACCAACTCAAACAGACCTGCCTAGTACTGCCTAAACATTACAACATTACAACATTAGCATTTATACCTGCTTCCACAACTTTGCAAAGAAAAAATTATTTACACACCTCTGGCATAATGAAACATCTGCAAAGCTAAATTACAGCATTAATTTTCTTGTTTAACCTTTCAAAAAAGCCCCAGATTTTGTTTCCAAAATAAAACTGAGGTTGAGATGCGATGGCTGATACTGACTGACAAACTTTAAAATTTCCCCCCAGTATCTACCAAATTTTTTCTTTCAGTTATACTTGGCAGCAGTACCCGTTCATTTACACTACTGATAGTAATGTCAAGACAAGGAGGCCACAGAACTGCTCCGAGTGCTGGAGCAGCTCTGCTCTAGAGACAGGCTGAGAGAGCTGGGCTTGTTCAGCCTGGAGAAGAGAAGGCTCCTTAAGGGAAGACCTTTGAGCAGTACCCAGTGCCTGAAGGGGCTACAAGAAACCTGGAGAAGGGCTTTTGACAAGGGCCTGTAGGGACACAACAAGGGAGAATGGCTTTAACCTGACAGAAGGGAGACTGAGATGAGATCTTAGGCAGAAGTTCTTCCCTGTAGGGATAGTGAGGCCCTGGCACAGGTTGCCCAGAGAAGCGGTGGCTGCCCCATGCCTGGCAGTGTTCAAGGCCAGGCTGGACGGGGCTCGGAGCAACCTGGCCTAGTTGAAGGTGCCCCTGTCCGTGACAGGGGGCTGGAACTGGATGAGCTTTAAGGTCTTTCCAACCCAAACCAGTCCGTGATTCTATGGTAAAGATTTTCATGAAATATCACTTCATAAAATCACTTGATTCCTTTAGTTCTGATCAGGAGCTGAAATGTGCGATACAATTTTTACAAGGAATATGTTTATAACTCTTAGCAAGTAGGTTCATTATAATCAGAGAAGTTGTCTGCTAAAACTTAGACGGTAACACTGGTACGTGGATTTGTGCTTTGAACTGAAAGTATGTAAGGCAACTCACCTTGGATTGTAAAGCATCCTTTCCAAATTAAATTCTTTGAGGTATGCAATTACTGCTGCCAGACAGCAAATAACAGGCTTATCCAAGCTTAGTATTACAGATAGTTTTTGAGGACCTACAAAAAAAGGTTATTTTCTTGTTAACCGTTTAGTAGTTAAGTATTTTAGAAAAATCATAATCTATTTTTCAATTTAATCAGATAGAAATCTGTAATATATGTTCAGTGTGCTATGATATCTACAAAACAACATAAAGTCAGGTTCCAAAAAAACACAGTTCCAAAGAATACAGAACATTACAATAATGTAAGCACATCATGAAACACTTGATTCCACAGGTTTTTCTTCATAAAAAATGAATAACTGTTGGCATAAAAAATTTCTAAATACATACACTAAGATTTAAATTCTGATATCTCCACTACTGCTGGCAACATCTGCGCAAGTTAAAAGGCATGAACAGGCCCTGGTATAAGTGCTGATGATTTATCTGCCTTGGCCAGTCTGCAGAACATGGTTCCATCTTTGTGAGACAACTTTTGCATTTGATAGTGTTTCTAAACAGCACTCTATGACAATCCCTGGACCAGCTGCAACAACAGGAAAATTCACTCCATGGTATCTCAATATAAAACGTTATTTTTTAGAAACCTATTAAGTGTTTTCACAGATGTTTTTTAAATGTGTTCTTCTGTTCTTAGAATGTTAACACACACACAGGAACTTGAGGAAACATTTTATATTGAATAATTTCCCACAGTTGCTACTATGTATGTGTGAATTTAAATCTGCCTAAACACACATATTCAGACTACGAAAAAGAAAGGATGCTATACATGTCTCTATTTAAATTATGTTTACTTTCAAGGTTCACTTCCTCCAAGCTCAGAAAAGATCCCAATGTGCAGAAAATTAAGTAAAGGTGACAGAAGACCTGCATGGACGAAGAAGATGCTCCTGATGAATTCAAATGCTAAAAAGGAGTATGAGAGATGGAAGCAGGGACAGGTGACCCAGAAAGAATACAGACATTGCTCAAGCTTGCAGGATGGGGTTAGGAAAACCAAAGCCCACCTGGAGTTGAGACTGGCAAAGTATATGAAGGGCAACAAGAGCTTCTACAAGCACATCAGCAGCAAAAGTAAGACAAGAGATAATGCGCACCAACTGCTGAGTGGGGCAGCAGATTTGGTGTCAAAGGACATGGAAGAGGCTAAGGAACTCAATGCTTCTTGATTTTACTGGCAAGATGTGCCTTGAGGAATCCAAGGCCTCTCAGACCACTGTGAAATTCTGGAGCAATGAAGATACCTCCTTAAAAGAGGAGCATCAAGTTAGGGAATACTTAAACTGGACATAGACAAGTCCATGAGACCTGATGGGATGCACCCATATGTATTCCCTTTTTTATGCAAAAGCTAACACAGCTTCAAAGACATTTTGAACGACATACCTGTAGTACCAGGCACTTCTTTAGTGTAAAAACCAGTGATCAGCTGGAAAGCACGGCTATATTCAAAATAGACATTTTCCATCCTTTCTATCCTAATTTTGTCATCCCGTAACCTGCAAAGGAAACACAATTGACTTTCAGTATTTATGCTCCCTCCGTGAAAAACCCTTAAGTAGGTTATGAAGGTATACTTCCTTTCACCTTTTATTTGTTAAGAATTGAATGGGCAAAGAATAAAGAGATGATCTACTTGGGTGGGCTAACAACACTTCTGACCTGTGGTCAGGTTTTTTAAACATTTCTTCTTTGCATTGTAAAACTGCAAACAAGTAAAACCCAAACAGCAAGCCCAAAAGAGATGTACAGAAGTTGCCTAGTATTCCTGCAACCCTATATATTACTGCAACGTAGACCTAAATTCATTTTTATCAATTGTAAGTATTTGGCTTACCTGTTCTTAAAGACATGATGATTAAAAAATGAAGCAATTCTCCCATGCTTCCTATTACCATATTTAATTATCCTCTATCTTTGAAGACTTTGTCCTATACTGTACAACTTGTTGCAACACAAACCCATTCCATCATTTCTGATAGGCAACTGAAATAAAGTATTCCTGTCCCTTTATTTTCTAACTATTTGAAGACTTTTGTCTTCCTTGTGCTAAAGGACTTGATTCTTTTAGTCTTTTTGCAGTCCAGGACGTCAAGGATGTTGTCAGTACTCCCAACATGCCAGCAGTTCCTCCCAGTTTAACAGTACCAGCAAAGGCAGCAAACTCTGTTCCACCATTAAGCCAAATAAGGTATCTTTCATGAATCCTTCCCTATTGTCAGTAAGTAATTAAGAATTACAGCAGTACAGGATTTCAACCAGTTTTGCAACCCATGAGAAATTAATCTAGCTAGTTTCCTCTGATCCCCTGCTGCATCATCAATTCAACTTCTACAGCTGCTAATATAGCATTAAAGAGATGTACTGGCTCAAAAAACAACAACAACAAAACAAACAAAACAAACCAAAATAAAAATCACACACACTCCCCCTGAAACTTTTGAGCATAATTACACAGCTACAGAATAAGCACAGAATAACCAGCTAGTAGAAAGCTATCAGTAAATGACATATATGCATCTGGTTTCATACTACCATGGGACATGAATTAATTAATTAATTAATTTCAATTAATTATTGTAATTTAATTATTTTTAATTAGCGAATTAAGTACTTCTAGCACAATGGAATTATGCAAATGAGAGGGATTGTGCAGGTGTTATAGGAAGGAAATTAATCTATACAATTTCTGCAGGGCTTTTTTAATTCACAGGAAAAAAAACACACAGGTTTTCTACATTACATTGTACATATTCCCATCTGAAAGGATCAATACATCTCTGAGGATCAGCTCTTAAAAATGAGAGCTATTTTCCTATAATACATGTCAAATTAACTGAGCCTTCGAGGTATGACTTTTCTCAGCACATCCTAGATGATCCCTTGCTTACTTCAAGTGCCTTAGTTTTAACTGACTGATCCAATTAAGTTTTCATTCTCCCTACCCTCTGGGATTCTCCCCTGCCCCAACCCTACTCAGAATGAGCAAACATTTTTAAAGCAGATGGATTTCTGTAAAAGACAATTAGTCTGTGTTCCTCAGCCTCTGACAGCAACCAGCTATTTTCTTCCTTGCATTTTCACTTGCTCCAAGCTTCACTAATAATCTGCTCTAACACATCCACCCATTTGGCTAAATTAGCATGTACACTCAGTACAGCCTTTTGCAAGAATACCCTTCAGCACTGTTGCATGCTACCCTGACGTTAGGAGAGTACAAGCCTTCATGGAAGTCTTGCCAGACTGCAGGGCCTTTCTGTTGACCATGTGTGAGTAGGGACTTACACAAATCTTTTTAAAATGGGACTTTATTCCTCATTTCTACTTCTTCAGGAAAGCGAGGCTTACCAAGGTCTGCAGAGCTGGTTTTTAAAGCCGAAGGAGGCTTTCACTGACTGGTTTCAGGTAATTCCCTGAATGATTCATGCTACACCTGCTTGTTTTTAAAGTAATGGTGAAAAAACTGTTGTAGTTTTATTTAATGCGTTTTGATTTTTCTCTCATTTTTCACTTCATTCTTCACAACTAAATTTATCCAACACCTTAGCATAAACTTTGGCAAACGACAGTTACAATCAATATGAGTGACTTCTTATAGCAGTATTTTTGCTCATCAACTATATTGATAGGAAATAGTTACTAGAAATTAGAACTAGACAACTTGGTTATTTGTAAGGATCTTCACATATTTCAATATTTATATTCTAGATGTAGCATCATCAAACAATTATCCGACACTTTATCAAAGTATGCATCTGATTTCTATGTAAAGCAAAAAAAACCTGGAAAGTTATAGGTATCTATTAACGGAAGGAAAAAAAAATCTGAATTTTTATCATGATGTATGAAAACAAAATTTGATGCAGAGGTTTTTGTGTCTGTCCTTTGTTTAGCCAGATGATCACACATAGGCCATTTTTCTGATTATAGCCAGAATCTATGTGGATGCTTATGTTGATGCTCTATCTCTCCAGCTACCAATGCCTGTTTAAATCAGAAGTCAATTCACCATCAACTTTTGTAAACATCATTCTTGTCAGAACATCTACAACAAACTGCTGTGCAACTCATCCAGTATTTTATTGATATTCCTTCCAGGACTTCTGAAAACAAGCAACCTCATGAACCCCTGACATTGACAGGCATAGTTAATTATGAAAATCAACTTCACAAAGCTTTTTTACTTTCCTTGCACAAATAATTCTACTACCACCCTTAACTGGATATTGGGCAGAGATACTTCAGGGTTTTAAATTGTCAGCTGATGGTACAGATAAACGATCGAGCCCTTATTAAAATTTCCTGCTTTCTAAATGCACTGGGATTTGATGCAGAACTGTCTGCCATCATAACATGAGTTATGGGAGTTGCTTGAAGAGATTATTATTAGCCACAGTTAAGAATATGAAACCTATGTGTCCATAAATAGATGCATAAAGGATAGGATTATAAAATATATTCATGCAGACAAACACACTTTCTTATTTGTAACAAAATACGTAAGTCTCCACCTATACTGTTCAATGATTCTGTTACTACAAGGCCACATTTATCTGTCACCCAGCTGGGAAAATTAAATAGGGTTAACATCACTGGGTTTTATCCCTCTATTCATCTGGCAATTCAGTGCATTCACTTAAAGATTCACTGCTTACCAAATGCTGCAGGAAAAATATTTAAAAGAGATCACTAAGTTTGGGAGGGAAAATATCTCTTAAGACAAAAAAAATAAATAAAAGCTCAAAACTAGAAT
Source organism: Psittacula echo (assembly GCF_963264785.1). Taxonomy (NCBI): domain Eukaryota; kingdom Metazoa; phylum Chordata; class Aves; order Psittaciformes; family Psittacidae; genus Psittacula; species Psittacula echo. The sequence continues at coordinate 74,909,168 of NC_137742.1, read as the reverse complement.
AATGTAAAACTATATAAAATAAATTTACATAAACTGATTCAAAATATTTAAAAAAATAATAAAATCCTTTCTTGAAAGAATGAGCTTGCATATAAGCACAAGAGCTCCCTGCTGTGTGCTGATTAAAACAGGAGTCACTTCACTAGTGCTCTACAATTCACAATTAAAAAGGCATGAAGTGCATAAAGACTCCCCGAAAAAATTAACACATCCAAACTAAGTTTTCTTAAAGCTCAGGAAGCCTTCCTATGGAAAGCAAATAACTCCAGAATTTTACCTTCCGAGTACTATCCTGCCCTGTCCATTCTGTTTAGGACTACTCGCATGCAGGGGTGCAGGCATGAATACTTTACTGTACATCCATTTACCACAACACAAGTTCATAAACAATACAGAATTTCAGGAGATCTCTGCTCCTAAAACTTAGTTTGAAGTTTTTACTTCTGATGATAAGCACAGATTTATAAAGCACAAATACCTATTATTAAATTTTTTCTTAACACTATTCAAACTGCTGTTTTCCCTGCACTGCAGCAGGATGGCTAGTTTGTCTCTGTAAGGATAAAATGCCTATCCTGCACAGCAGAGCAAGGCAAGCTGAATGCACTAGTCATTCAGAAATGCAAGTATATCATGCCATCTTCCTTTATGAACAAGCTCAGCAGAAATTGCATTTCTTTTATTTGTCATCACTGTGTTACCTTTGTTATGCAATTGCTTCTAGCTATGGGACTCTAGGTTTGAACTGGAGATCATCCTTCCTTTTTGGTAAAACTTGGCATGGAGCTCCGGTAGCTTCTCTGGCAAAGCCACAATGACATTTCCAATCAGCTGTTGTTCTGGCACTAACTCCATACATTTTTATAAGCAGTTATTTTTCTCCTGCCAGTCAAGTACTTTCCCACATAGCAAACAACTTTCAGGTACAATGATAGAGACAATGCTGTTGCAAGGAAAATGGCAGCACAGTCACGTTCTCTGAGCGTCTGCCACTCTCAGAATTATACAAATCATTCTGCCAGTAATAACTAAACAATAACTCACAAAACCCCAGAATTGTTAGGGTTGAAAGGGACCTCTGGAGATTAGATGATCTCCAAACCCCTGCCATGGCAGGGCCACCTGTATGCTGACAATGTACTATATACAACACATTACCCCACAAGACCTCCAGCTTTCCGAATGTCCCATCTGAAACCTCTCATTTATGCTAGAAGCTGCTGAAAAGCCTAGAAGCAACTGGCACACTTTAATAGATATATATACACACACGTATGTTTAACATATATATATATACACACATACAAACACACACACTCTACAGAAAAAACTGGGAAAAACTCCTTGCTTGTCTTTTACTATCCAAACTATCAACATTTCTTAACATCTACATTCTGATTTCTGTCTAGTCACCTTAGCAGAACTACAGCTGAGAAGAACTCCAAACCAAGAGTCTGGTTCCAAAAAATTTGAAGAAAACATTCTTTTAGTTTTAGGGACTCAGAGACAAGAGCTATCAAGGATGGAGAGCAAAGAGGGTATTAGCAAAGCAAAATGCAGAGGGCTGTGTAGGCACTGTATATTAGAACAGAAGTAGGTACTACAGGACAAAACACAAGCACAGTTGCACTCTAGCAGTTACTGCACAAATAGACACAGTCTTTTTCAGGCTCCTTCTGTCTTCCTGTTTGAAGAAAGGGATGAGACACACTACACTCATTTCACGGAAGGCTAGTAGAAAAGATGAAGAGCTGCTAGGAAACTATTTCTAAGCACCTACAAGAAATCAACATGAGTAGCAAACAGCACAGATTTATCAAGAAAAGCAAAACCCATCAAATCATTTTAGTATCCTGCAAAGGTAGAACAGATAATGTGGACAGAGAAGCAGCAGATGATTTCCTACACGATTGCAGTGAGCTTATTTTATATAATTTCACACATTCTGATAACTTAACTACATAAGCATGATTCACATGGAAGTACATATTACCGAATGGGTGCAAAGGTGGGTGGAAAACAACACACAGAATGGGATCAAGGGGTTTGTCAAAATGAGTGTGCTGTGCAAAGCTTCATAAAGCTCAACACTGCATCTGGTGGCAGCTCAATACTTCAGTTATCACTTGGGACAGTGAAAGATTGGGCAACTCCGGTCAACTTGAAAAGGATATGAAGTTGAAGTGACTGCCAAAGAATGCTGGAAAAACATAGTTGAACTCAAAACAAGGTAGAGAAATTACCTAAAAAAATCCAAGTTCTCTCCATCACGTATGGCTATGAATAAACAACACAAGCAAACAGAATGAGGATAAATGAGTAGAAGCTCTAACTTCCAACATAGCGATTCTTTCCATTAAGCATCCAAGGCACATACAGTTTACTTGTGAAATGACAACACAGAGCTGTTTATATCCAATAAACAACACTATTTGAAGTGATCTTCAGTGCCTCATGCAGTTGTATCAGGTCATACAACTGCTCTTCAGAAATCAGCACAGTTGTCTTCTCCCTCCACTCTCAGCCATATTTCTCTGTTTTGCAAGTGCTACATACACCATGACACTAGGAGGATGCAACTATCTCTGATTTGGTATCATGAGGAGACTAACACACCACTGGCACCACAATCCCTCCATTCAGGATTATGCCAAACAGCAAAAAGCTCTCTGTTGCAGGGTTTCAAACAAAATAAACAGCAAAACCAAAAACACAACCCAAAGCAACACCACCATCACAAAACAAAATGTAAGAACACTCCACCTATTACCGGGCATACTACATGAACATCAACACAATAATGCTCCCCAGTTACATCTCACCAAGAAAAACACCTCTTTCTGAATGCAAGTGTGAGTGAGACATAGATCCAGCGATTTTTCATGACAGCTTGGGATCACTCCTGTGGCTTTTATCTCTTTTCTGCACAACATGAAGTCCCCACAGCAGGCCATATTTTGTGGCCTTGTTTAACTGTTCTGAGGCTATTTCTGCCCTGAGTTTTCTGACATCAGTTACATAATGCTGGAAATTTCCAGCAGAATTAACACACACTTTTATTTATTTATTTATTTTTAAACTGCAAATTTTTCACAAGATTTCACTGCAGTGACTTTCTGTCAGAGAACAGTTCAACAAATTCCAGATGCATGCTATTGTGCATTCCTGAAAACACTCAGGGCTTAAGCACACAGCAGTATGTCAAGAAGTTTACTAGCTAATAGTCAACAGAAGCTCTCCAGAAGGACACCACTAACGTGATCCTACCACAACCCATAGAGCTTTTCACATCTTTTTCTCATGATACAGAAGCTTTTGCTGAGTACTAAATAAAATGTCAATTATCTCTGTTCTTTCCCATCAGACAGAATAATTTTCTCTATTTGCTTCACACATGGGATCGTAAGCTTCATACAATGCATACTTTATACAAAGGGGATAAATACTCACTGACCTCAACATTAGCTCTTGTTACCATGTCTGGTCTCAACTTTTTTGCAGCTACAGTTCTGTTCTTGGTCTACACCAGTGCAGCTACTGCTTATCATGGTACCATTCTTGCCAATCCATTCATGGCTGCTTATTCCCACTGCTTCCTCTGCAATGGAAGTAGAGCTTTTCTGACCCTGTGACAAGTATTTGGAGCATGCCATGACAGAAAAAAATCAGAGGAGGGGGGTTAAGAAAAAAAAGGGGTTTTGCTGGCTTAGCATGATTAAATGGCTCAGCAACAATGAAGTGAAAATATATGATGATGACAGGACCAGAGCAGACAGCTTTGATCACTATTTCTAATGGAAATTCATAGAATCATTCATAGAACAGTTAGGGTTGGAAAGGACCTTAAAGATAATCTAGTTCAAATAGTGGCAAAAGCTTGCCACCAGAAAGCTTTAGAAGCACTTGCTATTGTCTCAGGCTTGTATCACAGTACTCTTCCCACTGTCCCTAGGGCCAGAAACTTTATTTCAGTATTTGCAGTTGGTCAGCAAGAAGACTCTTCTGCCCAACACACACACACACACACCCCCCAGATTTTCCTATTTTCATTGCTTAACAACTTGAGTTTGAATGTCAGCAATGATCACAGTGAGCAGAGTGGAACCACATATCCCACCTCTGAAACTGCGGAAATCATTGCGGGACCTCTGGAATCACACTGTTCAACGTTCCACTTGAAGCAGGACCATCACCAATATCAGAGGGATCACTTAACTGAACTGCGTAAGCATCTGTCACTGGTATGACAAAGGAGCTGACAAAAGTGAGAAAGGGGTTTTAAGAGCAAGTCCAAGATCAGACCAAAGTGAAGACTGTGAGATGGAGCAGCCACAGCTGCAGGAGCTACACCCTTAACTCCCACACAAGAACATCACAGGACAGCAACACATCTATTTGCTAATACAGCCACATGCTAAAAGGAAATACTGCAGCATAAAAAGCAGAACAATTACAACTGCTCCTTACCTAAACCACGACGAGGAGCTTAGTGCCAAAATTTTCCAGTACATGACACACACTAGAAACTGCTGATCTCTGGGAAGCACAACAAAACTCACACTTAGAGAAAAAGAAATTTAACTTAGAGAAGCAATGTCAGGGTCAAAATGAGAGTCCCATATATACAACTGTTTGGAAAAGAGCAGAAATGCAATCCAGGAATTATATCATCATTTTAATCTATTTTTGATATATTTCCCCAGAAGCCAGCTTTCCTGCAATATTTATTTTTTACGAAGATGATGCCCTACTGCAAAAAACTGCTGAATCTGCTCATATGAAGAAATACTTTACATAATTTCATATCTAAATTAATACTATTTTAAACCATCCTCTAACATAGTCATAACCAACTCTCAAGACTCCCTCTAAATTACCACACTTTTCAACAAAAGGGATGTGTAAAACAATGTTTACACCACCAGACAATAAGGTGGCACACAGAAAAACTGAGCTTTGCATTACATATCGTATAACTAGAAATATTACAACCTGACCTTGCATCATTAAAAATCCCTTCAAATCCTTTATCAATATTAGCAATAAATTTAATAATAAGAAGAGAGTGACTACAGGTAAAAAATTCTGAACAGGCAGAGTGAACGAAAAGATGATAGATAAATAAAACTAGTTTTGAAACTCTAACAGGAATATGTATGGTGAATTTTGGACTATCACCTTGTTCTGAATAGCAGCTTTTTTTTCCTAATACCTCACTCTCAACCCCACACGTCCTTCACTGTATTATACATCTTTCAGAAGCGAACATACTTTGCTTCACAAGGTCACGAGTTGTCTGAGCGTACTTCTGTTGTTTGACAGGAACAAGAAACTTTCCCATTTTGAACAGCAAAAACTTCTAAGCACAAAGCACTTTTCTTTGTTTCTCATCTAATCTTTCTGGAAAGGCTTTCCACCTACCAGATCTTGGAGTTAAGTCATAATCATTGTGCTTCTGTCAAATCAATGCCTACTATCATTGAAACTCACTATTACAACTACATTCTAGGACAAAGTTGATGGAAGAAAAATTAAGTAGAGTACATCTTATTCAAAGACACATCTGCCCTAGCAGCAGAAGTAATTGCCCAAATTCAGTCTGAACAAAGTCAAGTTCAATGCCTAACAATGTTATTCCCCTTCCCCTTATGTTGTGCCTGAGCAAAAATATCTTAGGCATTTTTGTTTTTATATATTTGAAACACCACTGGCCCTCAAAACATTCAAAGTTATCTGGATTCTACACATACATATGCAGAACACCTTGTGCTTTGTCCAAGAAAGTAAAGTGTTTCCTAGGTGAGGCTGTTAAGATTAATAAAAACTATAAGCAGACAGCTACAACATACTTCTAGAAAGAATCTTGAATTCAAGTTAGTGACTTTTTCACAGAATTAAAGAGACCCCGAAATCAAACCTGAAAGCATCAGCCACAGAAAATTCACAGTGGTTCTCAGGAGTGCTGCTGAAGCATGAGTGGTGCATTTGCTAAGTTGATGGATAAAAGGATATTCTACTAGCACAGGCAGACAGCATAAATAGGAAGTTGAATGGAAGTCATTGTCAGCTTATGAAACATCATGATTATATAAGATAGAATAGAGACAGTGACAGAGTCCATCCATGTATCTGTTATAAATCAATCTGAACTATCCTCCCACACTACTACCACAACTCTACCTGCCAAGAACTGTCAAAAACATAAATTCTGTTCTTTAACCAGCGTGAGAATTGCTGTGGAAATTTACTGAGAGCTGAATATCCCATATGGACAACACTAAGAAAGTATATTGTTTCTGCAAGCAGGAAGGCCACAGCTGGATTTTCCACAAATCACTGCACTGAAACCACTTAAGTTAATGGCTCTGAAGAGGAGATCTAGATCCTTTTCAGGCTCTTACACACCTTCTTGTGCATTGTAAAGACACAGCATGCCCACTGCTTGCCCACTATTTATAATAAAATTATTATTATATACATACACACTAACAATAGAGCAAGAGGGAAATCATACAAGAAGACAGTCCAATTGTTTTGTTGGGCTGGACTGCTGTACTAGAGGAAAAGAGAAAACGTGGATGTCCTCTAGGGACAGCCTGAAAGAGGGAGGAAGCCAGGCAGCGGATGGTTATACTTTCCACACAGATGTATTGTGGGACTGGAAGAGCTGAAAGGCCTCCAAGAAGAAATCTATCTATGCCTTGTCTGCATTACAGAAAGTAATATTCTGACCCATCTCTGGAAACTCATCAGCAGTCAAAATTAGCTACATATAACTAACTTTGTCCTCTGATCCATAGATTTGCGTTCACAGCTGGAGAACCCCTGATACTCCAAATAAACTAGCGGAAACTGGAAATTTTCTCCTTTCAGCTTACTAGAGAGCAGATCACAGTTCAGAGCAGAAACAACAGCCTGACATTTCTGCCATGAATTCCTCAGCGAAATCCTGTCAGAAGAAACTGGTTCTCAAAGTGGCAGACGTCAGATAGCAACACATGCCTGAAAAAAATCTCCCACAAAAAACCCATAAAAAACCAAATCGTCACAAACACTTTGCATGACCCTGTAGGATTACAGACAAACTTAAAAAAATTAAGCAGGGAAAAAAAGAAAGTAAACATTTAGCCCATAATATCTAACTTTCATACTTTTTAATAGTTGATATAAAGAAAAAAAAAAGTACCTGATCTATGCCCAGACCTGAAACTTTTGGGTAGCCATTCTTCCAGGTATTACCCATCATTAAAGATAAAGTGGGAAATACATTCACCTAAGCTTCAAAGAAAAGCCACAGCGTGGTGTTTATATACCACACAAGGCTTCATACTCGGAGTGACATTAAACAATATGTCTAGGCTATATTATACTTCTCCATCTGTATTTCTCCATACAGGTAAGACACTAAGGGATACTGGTATGCATTTTGTGCAAAGAAAAAGAAGGGCAAAATACCAGCATAAAGTAATTTGAGTACCATGAAGGCAAACAGTTCTCATAGCACCTAACCCATACTGGGCTGCAGCAGCAGAAGGACAGTAAGTTCAAGAGAAGGGATTATTCCACTCTACTTGGTATTTGGAAGACCTGGAGTACTGAGTTCAGTTTGGGCCTCCAGAACAAGACACCTACCAAAAAACTAGAGGGACTCCAAAGAAGGGCAATGGAGCTGGTGAAGGGCCTGGAGCACAAGCCTGATGAGGAACAGCTGAGGGACCTGGAGGGGTTTAGTCTGGAGAAGAGAAGGGTCAGAGGGTCCGTATTGCACTCTACAACTACGTGATAGGGGGATGGAGCCAAGAGGTGGCTGATCTCTTCTCCCAAGGAACAAGTGACATGACAAGAGGAAATGGCCTCAACCTGCGCCAAGGGAGGTTCAGACTGTACATTAGGAACAATTTCTTCCCTGAAAGGGTAGTCAGGCATTGGAACAGGCTGCTCAGGGCAGTGGCGGAATCACTGTCCCTGAAAGTGTAGGGGAGTAGAAAGTGGAAGTGTAGACCACATAGATGAGGCCCTTACTGACATGGTTTAGTGGTGGCCTTGGCAGTGCTGGGGTAATGGACGGACTTGATTATCTTGAAGGTCTTTTCCAACCTGGTTGATTCTGTGATTCTATTGTCTAAATCCTGGAACAGACTGTTGTCAGAGGTGCACAACGAAGAAACAAAGCCAAGCAGTTGCAAGCTGCAACTAGTTGAAAATTTTGCTCAGACTTCAGGAAAAAAAAGCCCAAAACAAACCATCTTCCCCACAAGACCCATGAAGCACACAAGCACGTGGTACAGAGAAGCTGTGGGCTTCCTTCCTTGAGGATTTTCCAAACTGGGCAAAACTCCAGGAAACCTAACACTGAAGATAGACTCCTGCTTTGAGCAAGACGTTAAACAAAATGACCTCCAGATATTCCATCAAAGCCAAATTTTTCCAAGATTCTGAGAAACAAATGATTCTAAGAAACTGTGAGTTATTAAATATAAACCAGCCACAGTTTTACAGCACCAACAAGAACATATGCACTGGCTGCATAGCGTTTCTCGTCTTAACAGCAGTTTTACCAGGCAGATCCTTCTGTGATATAGAAAAGAGATGAGCATATAGCGTTTAATTTACTATTTACAACTATCTACTACTACTGAGATCAGAAATGGATTTAATACTGGAATACTTATAGTTCATAGTTGCTTTGTGACCACACTGTGGTCTAGATGATCTGCTTTCACAGTCTCACACGTCTCAGAAACTCAAGATCTGTGCTCTGAGCTGTGGATGCTTTTTGGAAAACTAAGGAATTTTTCATCCAGGAGTCCTCTTCAGGTAAAGACTTCCATTATCCAGTAGCTAGATGAAAAGATATACTCTTTCCTTTTCCAAACTTCATGTGCAACAGGAAGGACAGAACATACTATTTAAGCTGATTACCTAGCCACGTTTTTCAGCTGAGACTGTGGCACAAAGTCTCTCACCTTATTTCTTGATTTCTGGCATGCATAACTTGCCATTCACATTTCATTCTCCTCTCATGCTGTCAGCATCACTTGAACTGACTCCAAACAAAAAGACATGATAGGCACTATAACTACTCAGCCTACTACTAGGTTTTTCTCCTCCTTCCCTCTGTTTGGAGGACCAATGTTTGAGATGCCTTGGGATGTTCAAGTCTCCTCTACACTAAAGAAATAAAACTATAACCCACAACACGACCTTGAAGCTGTCAGCATTTGGAACCACAGATGCAACTAAAGGCCATAAAAAAAAAACCATACTAAGCATGTCCATCCCAAAAATCAAACCTACTCCATTTTGAAGAAGATTCAGTAATCAAACCGAGTGTACCTCTGCACATGGCCTAAACCTTGCAAGCTTATCTCTTTTCAGGGAAGATCCATCTGTGTGTTACTAGTGTATTTTTTGTAATGATCCTACAACCTAGTATGGCTGGAAAACTGTATTACCCCCGATTTTCTTCCAAATACGAATCCATCTGAGCCCTCCAGCTATGACTAAAATAAAGACACTCCAATTCACAAAAATATCCAGTGAGACACTATCTTCAAATCTAAACACAATAGGCAAAGTTCTGCTCTATCCCCATTCTTTTTTCCTTTGCTGTTTCTAAAGTTCTTCTCCTTCATTGCTGTCAAGCCATGAGACCACCCTGGTTTCTGCTGCATTCTAGCCTTTCCCAGTGTAACTGACCCTTATCTTGCACTCCAGAACAAAACTGATCTTTAGTCACCAGTGAAAACAGGATGACATTTAAGATGGAGGAGTGAGTGGGGAAGGAGTTGACATAACAACAAATCCAAGTACGGAACGAGCAGGAAGTCCCCAAGAAAGTATACTGAATGAAAGCAAAAAAAGCAGCAGGAACCTTCACTGTTACAGGTCTTAATTTGAGAATGAGTATCACACTCATTCTCCAGACCAAAACCAACAGAGTCTTCAGGGGTTTTGTTATGTGCGCTAATTGCAAATAGGATTTTTATTTTTAGTAATTCTAACTCAAGCAGAAATTGGGCTCTCATGCATTAAAAAAAAAAAACCTGCAAATGGTAGACAAACATCCAAAGATGTCTTCAGATCTTGAGAGTTCTGTGTTAAACCCCAGAAAGGCCAAACTCAGGTTTCTGGAAAGAGAGCTGCTGAGTTAGGTCATGATTTGTCTTGTGTTGGTCCAAGGGGAAGAGCAGTATCAACACAAAAGGAGGCCATTTACATCCTCACTGTTAACTGGGCATGTCCAACAGAGCAACAGAGATTCTTTGTGATTAAGGGGACCTCTGCAGCTCCCAACCATCTCAAAAAAGGAAAACTGAAATACGGAATGGTTCCATAAGGCCCTTTTTGTACCCGAGGAGAATTAAGTTCCAAGCTTGAGACTGAACACTGTAAATCTGATGGGCAAAACATATTCTACCCATGCAGAAGAGGTCTGCACATTTTACCTTGTTTAAGTGTGCCAATGCAGCAAGGTAGAGATCATCTTCAGTACATGCCTGCTTACTGCTCTCAATACATAAGCCTAGCCTGAGAACTGCACTGCTATTAGAGGACGTCTTGTGTGTAGTGAGGAAAATTCAACCACATGTTCAGTTTCAGTCATGCAGTACTCCCCTCCAGGAACAAAGAATTCTGGTGTTCTAATCATCTGTCATGTTTTAAAAGGGATTTCCTACCTGCTGGTAACATAGCCTGGCTCCACACAGAGTAGTACATGCCTACAGATACTCGTCACCCAATATGCTTTGAACTAAGAAACTATCATTTAAATCTCACTGCTTGAGCAGAATTTGGCACAGGGAAGTTCTCAACTCCCTCAGATAAAGAGCTTTAAATGTTTTGTAATGTTTTTAATAAGAGGCTGCTGGATGGAAAACAGAAAACAGCTGGCTAGTCAATTACACTTTTAATTAATGTTTCCTTTGATAAGCTGATACAGATTTAAGAATCCATTAAATATGATGAAATAAACTTCTTAATTTTTCAACAAATCATTTCAGGCTTTCCTGTGGGATGTACAGGGATGCTTAAACACTGATATTTCTAGCATAATAAATACAAAAAATGTTAATAATTATGCTCTCTATACATAAATTATTCTTTTCATTGCCAAATTCCTGTAATTAAGAGCAGCACATTTTAACCACAAATGGCTACTTACCTTGATTTCACATTCTATGAGAAGTTCATAAAAGTGAAAAAGCAGGGAAGTTATTTTTCCCATTTTTAATTTAGTATTTCCCTATTTTTAATTTAGTATTCAACATATGGATGCCTGTATTTAACGTATTATTTATTTTTCATACTATTGCTTTGGTAAGATTTATGATCAATGAGCCAACAGCAAAAAGCTAGACTATTTTTCAGATGGAACATATATTTGAAAGAAACAGTCAAGGCAGCACAGGCTTAATGGTATCCTTTTTAAGAAAAAAAAAAAAAGAAAAAGCAGATCAAGATTCAAAACTTACTTTATCTCATATTTACACTTTGGAGGCTGCAATTTGACTGAATGCTCTCTCTGGCAACAGTTCAGCCCAAAATTTAATTTTCAATACCCCTCTACTGCACTCTGGGGAGACCTCCCTCCAGCAGTCCTGTGTCCATTTCTGAGGCAACAACACAAGAGGGACGAGAAACTGTTGGAGCAAGTCCAGAGGAGGCCATGGAGATGCTGCGAGGGCTGGAGCAGCTCTACTATGAAGACAGGCTGAGAGAGCTGAGCTGGTTCAGCCTGGAGAACAGAAGGCTCCTTAAGGCGAGACCTTAGAGCAGCTTCCAGTGTGTAAAAGGCCTGACAAGAAAGATGGGAACAGACTAGTAGGGCCTGTTTCAATAGGACAAGGATAATGGTTTTAAACTAAAAGGGAAGATTGAGACTAGATATAAGAAAGATTTTTTTTTATTATGACGGTGGTGAAACACTGGCACAGGTTGCCCAGAGAGATGGTAGATACCTCATCCCTGGAAACATTCAAGGCCAGGCTGGGTGGAGTCTGACCAATCTGATCTAGTTGGAAGATGTTCCAGCTGACTGCAGGGAGGTTAGACCAGATGACCTTTAAAGGTCCCTCCCAACCCAAACTGTTCTATGACTCTATGAATACCACCTTGCTCTTCACATGTTTTCTTGGTTCTTTCTCAGGTCCTAAAAAGAGATATTTAGAAAAAAGGGAAATGCATATCCCAAAAGAGGTATAAGACACGAAGTGAGATGGTGTGAAGTACAAAAAACTCAGTGACGCTGTCCAGGAAGTTTATCCTTCCTTCTCAGAACCCTGCACTTAATCAGCTTATGTGAAAAATGAAGAGAAGATTCTGACTTATATCCACCCTGGGATGCTATCTAGAGAGCTACTACTTCTCTCTGCATGTTAAGGCCCCTGTCAGCCATGACTTCGCATAGGTTTATGTAAAGGAAAAGAACAGCGCCAAGCTGTCTGTGGCAAGCAGTGCCTGAAATCTTGCTAGAGACTGGGACAAGAGCACCCTAGATACAGGAAACAAACGGCAGAAACAAGAAGAGGTGGCAAAAATTCAAGAAAGCAGGTAAGAAACTTGCAAGTGAACAGGCAGAAGGGATGGAAAGGCAGACAGTAATCTTCCATCTGACAAGAAGCAAAAGAGACAGGTACAACATAAAACATAAAGAGGAACAGATTCAAGTCTATTTGCTAGAAATTGTTTTTAAGTACATCTGTGTGCCCCTGCAGAATGATTCTTTCACGTAAATGGAAAACAAATATACATATCTAAAACCTTTTTATGTTACAAAACGCTGCATTACTAAGCTTTGTACTAGAAGAGTTAATTACTATAGCAATGATTTCAAATTCTTTATTAAGTACTGAGAAAGTATCTATGTAAATTTAGAAGCAAACTTAAGTATGAATTTCTAACAATCATTTTTACTATTCCAAATTCTCAGAGGAAGAATCTATGCTTAAAGTACACTCTTCACAACTCATTTACTGAAAGCTTCTTACCTACGCCATACATCAAAAACAACATCTGTTAAAAGAGAAAAATGTTGTGTGCCAGTCAAGCACAAAATTAAACTGTTAAAAGATAGCCTGGAAGATAAAGCTTATTCCCTTTTGCAGTTCAGCAGATTGATGGCACATAAAAACCCATTTCAGTCCATCTTCTTCAAAACTAAGAAAATTAATAAATTCTGGTTTTATGAAAAATAAACATATTCATTGCCTTTTTCTCTTCCCTGACTCGAGAGGGGTTGGGAACTGCTATTACAATGGTACTCCAGTACCACTGCTATCTGCATGTCAAACATACTTGCTTCACATCACTACACTGCTTTGGTTAAAATTGCTGTATTTCTAACTCCTATCACTAACAATGAGGGCAGGAAATGTGGGTAAAGATGCAGCTAATGCTCTGGTTGTAAGAGCAAGTTGGCATCAGACATACATATTCTGCTTCACAACATGTTAGCTCCTCCACAGATGGTCAAACTTACAGATACGCTTACCCTTACAAAGGCACACTTAACATTACCTCTTGATGAAAATAGACAAATCACCTTCACATTCAAAACACAAGAATATGCACACTGGAAGTTAGCATGGACAACATGCAAGAGAGCCTAGACCATGGAGTTACAACAGCAAAGTGATGATGTAACTGGATGTAGCTCCAGATGTAACTGGAACCCTCAAAAAGGATTTAGCGTTGATTCAAAACTAACTTCCACTCCAAACAGAGTTGCCAGTTATGTTCGGAGTTTTGGTATTCTTAAGAAAAGCTGCTTACCCTTGTTCTGCCCACCTCAAAGCATGTAAACAAGTGGCTGGCTTCCCATAAATGCCTAAGAACTCACTAGCATCTGTACAGTTAGAGTTACTGGGACATGCAACAATTTTGCAGCTCATTTATATCTGTGTTCCAATACATCTGAGTCAGCTTCAGTTTTAAGCATGTGCATGTGTGTGTGCCTTCCCTCCTCCCACCTCCATACAGTATGCAGTTGCTATACACGCAACTGTACAAGCCTATCAGATACGACCACCTGATCTATCACGTAGCTCTGGGGCCACCAACAACAAGAGGCATGTAGAGTTGCTGGAGAAAAGTCCAGAGGAGGCCACAAAGATGCCACGAGGGCTGGAGCAGCTCTGATCTGGAGACAAGCTGAGAGAGCTGGGCTTGCTGAGCCTGGAGAAGAGAAGGCTCCAGGAGACCTTACAGCAGCTTCCAGTGCCTAAAGCCGCTACAAGAAATCTGGAGAGGGGCTTCTGACAAGGGCCTGTAGGGACAAGACAAGGGGAATGGCTTTAACCTGACAGAAAGGAGATTGGTATGAAATCTTAGGAAGAAGTTCTTCCCCCTTAGGGTGATGAGGCACAGACTTCCCAGGGAAGCTGTGGCTGCTCCATCACTGGCAATGCTGAAGGCCAGGCTGAATGGGGCTTAGAGCAACCTGGTCTAGTGGAAGGTGCCCCTGTCCGTGGCAGGGAGTCAGAACTGGATGAGCCTTAAGGTCCCTTCCAACCCAAACCAGTCTGTGATTCTATGACTCTATGAAATCTCCAATATATATATATAACATCTACACTAGCTTATCACCAAAGCAAACCTCCATTAGCAAATGTTCTCTTTTTGTGAATTATAATTGCATTATCTCAAAACTGGAAATTAAATTACTAACATGAATCACATCATATCACTAATACATACAACAACGTTGGATTGTTTTAATTTTTTTATCAGAGCAATGACCTCTATCTTAAATAGAAAATTTAAAATGTAAATGTGAACTGTTACTTCAAATTAGGATTATTAACTTGGCTATTGATTATCATGTCATTAACCTGGTCTAGTGGAAGATGATCCTGCTCACTGCAGAGAGGTTGGACTACATCACCTTTGAAGGTCGGTTCCAACCCAAACTGTTCCATGATTTTATGTCTACCAAGACTCCTAATGCATCACAATTATTTTCCTCATATATACCTGAGGAAAATCAGTTATTGCTCCCTCCCCAGAACCTGGACCAGCAGCTGCAGCAGGTTGGTTTCACCTCCTGAAGGACAGAGGCGTGGAGGTCCAGACTCCCACCTGGGTTTGTAATTGTGAGTTTCAGCACCTTTCCCTGGCTGAGAAACTTTGGTGGCTGCTGTGAAAAGTCAATCGTATATAAATATATGCTGAGTGAAATAAGCAAGTAATATCACAACAATCAGAGAGGACAACAAAAAGTAGAATTGCTTACATGTCACCTCCTGCAGTTTCTGATCTATAATTACTCATCTTTAATAATCAAATAGGTGCCAAAACACAAAAAAAGATGTTTTAATGTTTTAGTTTTCCTGCTTCTTTGAATAAGGTGGGGTTTTTTAACTAAAAAGTTAATTTTTTGACAGCAAGAAATTGCATATGCATCAAGATAAATTTAATAATTTTTCAATTTAAATATGGGGGGGGAGGGGAGAAGCTAAAATCATGAATATCATCACTTATCAGTGCAAAAAAGCCACAGATACAGCTCTTGAATACAGCATGTTTTCCATGCTGCTTATGATCACATGAAAAATAACATACCCCTGAACCAGGCACAAACTGCTGAGGAAGCTTATCAGGGCTCACATTTTTGCTTTTGCATGGAGGGATTTACAGAAACACAACAGCTGGGCAAGGCCTGCAGAGGCCAGCTGTTATTAAAACAAGCAACGTTAATATAATGTATCCAGCATCTAGTCCAAGTTAAGAAAAGTGCTGTGCACTGCACTCAGACACAGTGCTTTGCAACTCTGCCTTCCCAAGGTTTTCTAGTGGTGACTCTGCACACATAACAGAACAATAATTTTGTCTAAAGGATGCCTTATGCCTCTGTTGTGTCCCCAGCTGTGAAGGGCAGCAAGATAGGCCCTGGTTAAGAAGCAGACTTTACACATAAGCAATCTGCCAAAAGACATTTAAGACCCTTACCTGCAATACCATAAAAGACAATAATGAACTACAATATTGAGAATAAAATGTTTCTTGACTGCAACAAGATTAAATCACAAAAACAACCTGTCCAGCAATTCTTTTGGGTCATTACATGATTTGGTAACACTGCTATAATGTTGAGGAGTTTTTCTCCCCTCTTCTATTCAAAACAACTGAGCTACAGTATGACCGATATTCTTCATCAGGTCTCCATACTCAGCTGCCCAGGCCATGTATTGGATTATTAGCAGTGCAAAAAGCCTCTTTAGCTAGTAAACATCTGTTTGGTGATGCATTTGGGTTTTGTATTTACAGAAAATAGCTCACATGCCGTTTTTGTACTTTGCTTGCTTTTTTCCTGCAGCAAATCTAACTGCTTGTAGTTTCCATTTATATAAAACATTCTCAAGATGTTTGTCACAGCTTGCCTTTCACTTAAAAATCCATGGGAATAATGCAAGATATATAAACCATGAAATCACTAGTTTTTATGATTACTAACCCTTTAGATACCTTTCACTCCTAAGCAATTTCATCTGCCGTACTGTTTACTCTCACTGGAACCATTTGGTGTCTTGTTTTTGTCACCACAAGTGTTTCTGTCTTTGCTCACCTACAAACCTTATGAGTTGAACTACGTGAATACATGCATATAATCACTCCCTACATTAAAAAAAAACAAAACAAAACCTCAACATTAACTACATGAAAGCATCCTCTGATGTGAGCAACCACCAGCCACATATAAAAATCCACAAAATTAAAAGCATTTTATATTCATTAACAAGACTTCCCTGAGTTCATTCTGGCTGAGTTTCCACTTCTTGATTGATGACATAAAGCCATAACTCTATCCATGAGAGCAACTAGCAATGAACAGTGCTATTGACCAAGGCATGCAATATTTCACTCCTGTACCTTTGACAGATTAACTAATATGGTTGTACTTCCCAAGGAACCCACAGCACTGCAGTACCACACATACTAAAACAAAAAAGCCAAAAGACATCTCTTATTCTTGATTTTTATGGACTACAAGTTCAGGAGAGCAGAATGACAAGAAACAATCAATTAGCAGTCAAATATCACCACCAGCTATGCCACAGCTAATGCTTTGGGCTGGTGAGAGATCACGTCAGGGATGAAACTAGAGCGTAACACACCCATGGTGCAATGCAGGTACCTGAGAGACCATGACTGGTAAGAAGTTAAAGGTAGAAGCTACTGCTAAAAACAGAGCGGGTATCAGCACTGCACTGACTTTGTGTAAGCAGAAAAAGCTTGAGATGTTATATGTAAAGGTCCTTAAACCCAAAAAAGGACTGGGCTGCATGGGATGATAAAGACGGTCAGTTGCTTGAGGGATTCGATCACACCGGTGAGCAGGGAGGATGATTTCAGTTCTCAATGGATTTCAAAGAGAAAGGAATTCCAGGGAGCAAACCCCAAGGCAAAGACAACATTGCTCTACTCAAGCGAAAACAGAAACCTGAATGCCATGATCAGAAGAAATAAAATCTTAAGACATATTAAGGAGAACAATAGCAGACCTACCTGTAGCCTAAACAAAGCACTACGTGATGGACTTTGTGTTAAAACTGTCTCCCAGGTTACACGCCCAAACTAAAAGAGGGAGGACATTATCCTCTGCAAACAGAATAAAGTGAAAAATCTGTGGGTATAGACAAGAGGTTAGTTATTGATGCCAGACTGCTGGCCAGACATCAAACAAGACATGTAAAAATGAATCCCAAAACAGTGCAGACTTGGGTGAAATGACGCTTTGTATTGAAAGAGAAGTACTTGTGATCAACATGTTTTTACATGGTGCAAAGGGATGCTACAGAATAAAATATTACATAAAAAAGAGCAAATGGAAAAAAAATATAAAGAGGAATACTGGGGCACCCTTAAGATATGCTGGATTTTTCAAATAAACAAAAAAGGGGTACGTGAGAACAGCAACCAAAACGGAAAGGCGCCTCAAAAATGATTTCAGGAAGACCAGTACACGCCATCTTTCAAAGCAGCCAATATGTTAAGGAAGATGGGTACTGACCCTTGACTAGGAAGAGCTTAGAGTACAAAACACCATGTTCCTCTGTAAAAACATGTATTTTTTTCAAGGCAGGAATGTTTTCCTGGTTTTATAGAAGGAAGGAAACTAAAAGCGTTAAAGATTTTCCTCCACCCAGGCCAGCAGCTGTGAACAGATGTTACTAACCGGTCAGGAACAGCACAGTACCCACCAGAACAGTTTGTCCTGAATAAGTTTCTGCAATAGACTTCTAACAAAAGTGACCTCCAGTTCAGTGTCCTCAAATAGTCCTTCTTAGTCATTATATCTGTACTTGACTAGTACTTTCTACCTATAAACTTTTATGTAAAAATGTACACAATATCAAAATAAAAGTACCAGTAAATAACGTGAATAGCACAGCTGAACGTGGACATAGCTGTGGTGGCACTGGGCAAAGAACAGGAAGAGGGAATCACAGCATTCCATAAGGAGAAATAGGTACATTATGTATGTTTTCTCTTAGAAGAAAGGCAGAGAGACATGTACACCTGTATATAATATTCGTATTTGGTCGAAATTGAAGGAAAGCACACAGATACTTTCAACTCTGTCAATATAACCAGGCATGACTGCTCTCATAAAGCTGCAATGTTTTATCTGGACTAAACATTTTATTTTTTTTTTAAGAATCATCAACACACTCTTTGTTCAAGAGTCACTCACTACGAAGTTCTAATACACAACACCTAAAACCAAATCATCTCCTGTGTAACTCAGACAACCCTTGGAGCAGTTCTTACATGGCATGGGCATGCAGCAAGCACAAAGACCCTTCTCTTAACCACTCCAAGCTGTACACCTCCTGAGACTACTTTTCTTTCCCATCTGTACCCCGCTTTTACAAATTCAGTGGTTTTCCACTTCATGACAAGCATTCCTGAAACACAAGATCTATTTCATATGGGTTTAGTCAAAAAGATCTTCCAAAAAATTCTTGAAATTAAAACTTCCACAGCTAACAGACAATTCTCATCATCAGGAGTTATTAGAAAAGAGCAAACTAAGAATAAAATTACCAGCTAATAGACAATAACCAAAATGAATTAATTTAGACCACCTAATATGCACTAGAATAAGATTAATGCCTGCAGAAAAGCAATTAAATAAAAACTGAAGCTTAGTTAAAAGCAAGAAAGCAGGATACTAGAACCACTTTAATATTAAACACTTCAGGGCCCTCTAGTGGTTTAATCCTCCAAATGAGAAAATCCTTTAAGAATTGGTTTTGAAACAGGTCTACTGAAGTGTACTAATGTGCTTTATTTTTATCACTCCCATGTAATTGAGGACATTTAGGCTGGCAAGCTTATTTACCAGCAAGTAAATTACCAGAAAGAGGAAAAACCTACAAACTAATGCCTGTTCATAAAATCAGCTAATAGGTGGTATTTTTTTGATGTCAGAAGTTAGTTACTAACATTCTCCTCTGTGAACAACCAAAAAAAATAAAAATAACACTATCACTCTCTTAAACTTGCATCAGAATTACCTTAACCTGGAACTATAACACATCTTTTTGAAAAACGCATTTGCTTTGTTGGCTTATTACATCATTCTACCTTCCTCAGGTTTCCACAAAATTGTCAGCGCGCAACACAACAACAAGGAAAACAAAACCAACAAAACAACAAAGCAAAAAAATAAAACTAAGAATTGTTGATCTTCATGGTGGTATATTTAGAAACGCTTTGCATTTGACCCAGGGAATTACAGACCAGTCAGTCTCACCTCTGTGCCTGGCAAACTCCTGGAGCAGATTCTCCTGGAAGGCATGCTAAGGCACATGAAAAACAAGGAGGTGGTTGGTGACAGCCAGCATGGCTTCACTAAGGGGAAATCCTCCTGACCAATTTGGTGGCCTTCTATGATTGGGCCACGGAACTGATGGACCGGGGTAGAGCAGGTGACGTCATCTACCTGGACTTGTGCAAAGCGATTGGCACCGTCCCCGCATGACATCCTTGTCTCTAAGTTGGAGAGACATCAATTTGATGGGTGGACCACTGGGTGGATAAAGAACTGGTTGGTTGGCCACACGCAAAGAGTTGTGGTCAATGGCTCAGTGTCCGGTTGGAGACCAGTAACGAGTGGTGTCCCTCAGGGATCGGTGTTGGGACCAGTCTTGTTCAACATCTTTGTCGGTGACGTAGACAGTGGGATTGAGTGTGCCCTCAGCAAGTTTGCCGATGACACCAAGCTGTGTGGTTCGGTTGATACGCCGGAGGGAAGGGATGCCATCCAGAGGGACCTCAACACGCTTGTGAGGTGAGCTAATGCCAACCTCATGAAGTTTAAACATGCCAAGCGCAAGGTCCTACACCTGAGTCGGAGCAATTCCAGGCACAGCTACAGGTTGGGCAAAGAAGAGATTCAGAGCAGCCCTGCGGAGAAGGACTTGGGGGTGTTGGTCAATGAGAAAATGAACATGAGCCGGCAGTGTGCACTCGCAGCCCAGAAAGCCAACCGTATCCTGGGCTGCATCAAGAGGAGCGTGACCAGCAGGTCAAAGGAGGTGATCCTGCCCCTCTACTCTGCTCTCGTGAGACCTCACTTGGAGTATTGTGTGCAGTTCTGGTGTCCTCAACATAAAAGGACACAGAACTGTTGGAACAAGTCCAGAGGAGGGCCATGAGGATGATCAGGGGACTGGAGCACCTCCCATATGGAGACAGGCTGAGAAAGTTGGGGCTGTTCAGCCTGGAGAAGAGAAGGCTGTGTGGAGATCTCATAGCAGCCTTCCAGTACCTGAAGGGGGCCTATAAGGATGCTGGGGAGGGACTCTTCATTAGGGACTGTAGTGACAGGACAAGGGGTAACGGGTTCAAACTTAAACAGGGGAAGTTTAGATTGATATAAGGAAGAAATTCTTTACTGTGAGGGTGGTGAGGCACTGGAATGAGTTGACCAGGGAAGCTGTGAATGCTCCATCCCTGGCAGTGTTCAAGGCTAGGTTGGATGAAGCCTTGGGTGACATGGTTTAGTGTGAGGTGTCTCTGCCCATGACAGGGGGGTTGGAACTAGATGATCTTAAGGTCCTTTCCAACCCTAACTATTCTATGATTCTATACACCTATAGAATTGATTTGCTAAAGAGAAAGTTATCAAACTAAAAGGATTCGCAAGGCAAAACATCCAACTGTTGGCAACTGGAAAAGGTCAGTTACTTCCTAATCTGGTATTTTATCTGACCAAGTCTTAACAAGACATTTTACTGCTAGGAAATACATTGATATTGTTTGCTCAGTACATCTAATTAGAGCTGATCTTTTCAACTCCTATGGCCTTGCAGTCCATACATGAGCTGAGAGAACAAAAAAGCCTAGTATGTCAAGAGCACACTTCACTACAAGTGGAAGTGCCACAACACCCCTGAATGGTGATGAATACACCACTTTCACAAGGCACATTTTCGTAAGATGCCCAAGACCAAATCATATGTTTTCAGTCCTTCCTCTCAGTCCTGCCTCTCACATACATGTTCCCCTTAAAGCTTCGTAGCTGAGTACAGCAACATGTCTGTAAGTTCCTATAGTGTGCCACAAAATCATAGAATCCGAGAATGGTTTTTAGGTTGAAGAGGGCCTTAAAGTTCATCCAGCTCCAGCCCCCTGTCATGGGCAGTGACACCTTCCACTCAACCAGGTTGCTTCAAGCCTGGCCTTGAACACTGCCAGGGATGGGGCAGCAACGATTTCTCTGGGCAATCTGTGCCAGGGCCTCATCACCCTCACAGCGAAGAACTGTCTAAAATCTCATCTCAATCTCTCCAACATCAGTTTAAGGCCACTCCCCCTTGTCTTGTCCCCACAGGCCCTTGTCAAAAGCCCTTCTCCAGATTTCTTGTAGCCCCTTTAGGCTCTAGAAGCTTCTCTAAGGTCTCCCCTTAAGGAGTCTTCTCCAGGCTGAGCAAGCCCAGCTCTCTCAGCCTGTCTCCAGAGCAGAGCTGCTCCAGCCCTCACAGCATCTCCGTGGCCTCCTCTGGACTTTCTCCAACAGCTCCACATCCCTCTTGTGCTGTTGACCCAGAGCTGGACACAGAACTGCAGGGGGGAACTCTCGCCAGAGTGGAGAAGAAGAGGAAACATATTTTCCTGATGACTTGCCCACCCACCATTTCATGTCAACTTCATTTTCTTTTTAGTAAAAGGGGATGAAGAAGGATTACACTGCCAGGTGGGGAAAAGAATGCCTGTGGAACAGATTGATAAAGAAACTCAGCCACTCAGAGCATGAAAGGAAGCTACAAAATGATGATTTGGGCAGAGTTTAAGTGAAGTAGAAAACATACAGAGTTGACTATTTGTCAGGTGGCTACCATCCATGTGACTGTGATGCATCTGTCTTTCTTTACAATATGGACGGGTGACAATATCTGTATCTTCCCCCCCAGTACAACACTTTGCCTATGTAGTACATTCATTTTTATTTAGCTTTCTTTGGCCCCCGTGTTGTTAACATGTAAGATAATTTATCCTGACTAGTTCATTCAGAATGGAAATAACAAGCTCTAAGCTAGCTCCCTACTGCCCAGAGCTGCACAGTTAAAAAAAAAAAGAGTGAAAAAATAGAATTTTCTCACAAGAATTCCATATGAAAGATTTTGCAAGTTCATCATACATGTTCAGAGGATTGTTTTATGTTTTCATTCTTCAAATTACATCCTACTCTTGCTTCATTCCACCATGAAACTGATACAGAAAACAACTAACAAATTTGCTCTTGAAATACACAAGTACACAAAATATAAACAGATTATCAGTCACAGTACTTCACAACACAATACACAAGCTCGTATCCAAGTTCCAGACAGTGTAATGGGACAAACAGAATGAAATACAGGAATGCCATCCAGAAGGACCTTGACACGCTTGTGAGGTGGGCTAATGCCAATCTCATGAAGTTCAAACAAGCCAAGTGCAACGTCCTATACCTGGGTTGGGGCAATCCCAGGCACAGCTACAGGTTGGGCAGAGAGGAGATTCAGAGCAACCCTGCAGAGAAGGACTTGGGGGTGCTGGTTGATGAGAAACTGAACAAGAGCCAGCTTCAGTGTGCACTCGCAGCCCAGAAAGCCAACCGTATCCTGGGCTGCATGAAAAGGAGCATGACCAGTAGATCGAAGGAGGTGATCCTGCCCCTCTACTCTGCTCTCATAAGACCTCTCTTCAAGTACTCCACACAGTTCTGGTGTCCTCAGCATAAAAAGGACATGGACCTGTTGAAGCAAGTTCAGAGGAGGGCCATGAGGATGATAAGCGGGCTTGAGCACCTCCCATATGAAGACAGGCTGAGAAAGTTGAGGCTGTTCAGCCTGGAGAAGAGAAGGCTGCATGGAGACCTCATAGCAGCCTTCCAGTATCTGAAGGGGGCCTACAAGGGTGCTGGAGAGGGACTCTTCGTTAGGGACTGTAGTGATAGGACAAGAGGTTACCAGTTCAAACTTAAACAGGTTAAACAGGTTCAGGTTAGATATAAGGAAGTTCTTACTGTGAGGGTGGTGAGGCACTGGAATGGGTTGCCCAAGTTAGTTGTGAATGTTCCATCCTTGGCAGTGTTCAAGGCCAGGTTGGACAGAGTCTTGGGTGACATGGTTTAATGCAAGGTGTCCCTGTCCATGGCAGGGGGGTTGGAACTAGATGATCTTAAGGTCCTTTCCAACCCTAACTATTCTATGATTCTATGATAAATACCACTTGCAAAAGTTCTGTATGCCTATCTACATTAATACACAGTTCCATGCCTTTTAGAGATCTTCAGACTATAACTAACAAGGAAAACAGCCACATAACACCACTTTCTGATCCAAAGATAAATGCATGAGCTCTGAAAGGAATCCAACAGGTCACATCATTGCAAGTGTGCAATCTCTCTAAATGAATGTCTAAATGAATGCAAGTCTCTCTAAATGAACACACAAATATACACATGCACGAATCTTTCACAGATAGAAGTCATGAATTTCAGTCTAAATACAATTTAAGAATGAGTGCCCAGAACTCAGTGGGATATGGGAAATTTTCAGCCCAGCAGCAAACTACAGCCATTCTGAATGGGCCATTACAGAACTACATATCCATACTTGCTTCTGGATCTAAATTCCATCAATAGCTATGCTGTAATTAATAATAAAGGCAAAAAATGCCAAACAATAGAATTTCCATACAACATACCTCATGGAGGTTATACTGTTGATGAGCTTTTCAGATTGATCTGACAAGCTAGATGGAAGTATCATTTCAACTGGCTGCAGGCGCAAAACCCGAGTCTCTAATTCTGAGCGAAATGCACAGTCCCGAAAACTGTCAAAGATCACTTCTCCAGTAGTTGGTTGTATTGCCTGTCAAATTAAACAAAATAAATCTAATTTTCAGAGAGTATTTCAATAACTCACACTGTTAAGCACAAAGATTATGGTGTATAGCACAAAATTATATAGCACCCACATGCTTAAATCTGAAAGTGCCGTCTGAAAGTGGCAGATCAAAAGATAAAATTGTGCTTTACAAATCTGTGATACAGTAATAATTTCAAAACACTACCACAATTGTGTCTTAGTAAATGATAACAATACCTCAGGAATGTAAATGTGCATTTCCTATCATCAGACCATCACTGTTCAACTTTTATTACTAGGCAAACACATATAACTGTAAGTCTATGGAAGGCGCATGCATTCAGCCTGGAAACTCATCTTAGTGCATGCTACAGTGGAAACTCATCCTAGCACCCCCAGCTACAGTGTGACAGTCAAATACAAGCAAAATAAAGATGCTTTTAAAATAATGAATTACAAGCAGGCTGGGCTTCAGTTACCAGTGTTCTGCCACTTGAATAATCCTGCTTTTAATCTTCATCAGACAATTTTGAAGTGTAAACAGTAAAAAGCATGTCTGTTCCTCTAAAGAACAGTATTTCATAGAGGAAAAAAGTGCTCACAAGCTTCAAAACATTTGACTTTAAAAATATTTATAGTAAAGCATCCAAGCTAGTAATTCCCCTCTATTTGGTTCAAATGCAGATATGTTTTCAAGTGATCCAACAGCAAAAAACTATGTCGGGAATATTAAACTATCAGCTCCAGACCTTTTCTATAGCTTTCAAACACAAAGCCACCACAATTCACACAGAGATGATATCTTACCTAAACTGCACTTAGCTAAAAAATAAAAAAAACCAAAAAAACAATAAAAAAACCAAAAAACAAACAAAACTCCGAAGGAATCTAAAAGACAGAACAACTATGAACTTAAGAAGATAACCACCCACCTCTCAAAAACTCCAAGAAAACAACACCCCAAAAAAACACATACGAGCCCTAAAATACTAACTCCCCTGAGAAACTGACTTACCATGATTCCTATAACAATGTCACCTTTCTTTCTGTCTTTTAAGTTTTCTCCATTTTCACAGATACAGAGGAGGTAGTTATCAGGGACATCTGTTGTTACATCTTCAACAGCTAGAGAATCATCTAGCTTCAGCAAAGGGTTCACATGTAATAAATGTTAAAAAAGATAGTACACAGACATTGGTGGATTATTCACAAGTCCTGCTAGATTTAAGTCCTTCTCAGATATATTTTGTGACTCCTGCTCTGATTTTGCTGCTATGCCAAAAGTTAAACCAGCAGCTCATTCTGCACACGGGCTGCTTCACCTTGCCACTTTGACTTTATATCTGCAAACCATCTGCACACAACAATAAAAAATAACTGCATCAGTTATGCAGCAACTAAAAAGCAGGCAATTCCCCGAGTGAAGCAAAAGTCTAGATCTTAGCAGGAGTGCTACTTGTATTGAAAACTTGCTGCACATCTATCCACCAGGTTGGGTCATACTGCTGAGCCTGTTTTCATCCAGTTTGCCAACCATTACACGAAGGTCTGTAAGTACACTAGCAGTTTTCCAACAGAATCGTCATAGAATCCCAGACTGGCTGCGTGGGAAGGGACCTTAAGGCTCATCCAGTTGCAAACCCCCTGCCACAGGCAGGGACACCTTCCACTAGACCAGATTGCTCCAAGCCCTGTCCAGCCTGCCTGTGAACACTGCCAGGGATGGGGCAGCCACAGCTTCTCTGAGCAACATGTGCCAGGGCCTCATCACCCTTACAGGGAAGAATTTCTTCCCAAGATGTCATGTCAATCTCCCCCCCACCGTCAGTTTAAAGCCATTCCCCTTGTCCTGTCCCTACAGGCCCTTGTCAAAAGCCCCTCTTCCAGCTTTCTTGTTAGCCCCTTTAGGCACTAGAAGCTGCTCTAAGGTCTGCCAGAGCCTTCTCTTCTCCAAGCTGAACAAGCCTAGCCGTCTCAGCCTGTCTCCAGAGCAGAGGTATTGCAGCCTTCACAGCATCTCTGTGGACCTACTGAAGTGCAACCTCACAGGTATTAATCTAACAATCTTTTTAACAATCTTTTTTCTCTTCACTAGTTTGAGAAATTAAAAAAAACCCCAAACATTAGCTAGATAAGGCAGCAATTATTAAAACTAAGACTGGAAGGAAAGAAATTAATAAAAAAACTTCACTCGTTAAAGGCTATTTCTAAGTCATTTTCTCTTTCACATAACAGTCAGGAATTAATTACCTAGGTAGATTTTTAACAGTCCATTGATTGTATCACCTTCTTTTCACTTTAAAGCAAATTGTTGACACCAGATAGCATATTCTTCTTCCTTCACACCCTTCTGAATCACTAATGCTATGCATTCTCAATCTAGTGAAACATCTAGTTGAAGACAAGACCTACAGGGCACTGCAGACTTGGGAAGTCCATGCTCTGACTTCAGAAAGGAACTACAGTTAACACAAGCTCTGTTGTTTCACAACAAACCTAAAGGCCTGAAGAGATTAAATTCTTTATAAAGCCAGCATGTTGTTTACCATAACATAAAATTAAAGGAAGAGCATTTCCTGCTGCCACTCTTTATGTCAGCCACTAGCTGACAAAGACTAGAGTTCTGAAACCAAATTTATTTGAAAAAGGATATCTTCTCCAATAAGCGTAGACTTAGTGTAGAGAGCAGTCAGTTTCCGGCTGAAGAGAGAGCTTTTATTTTCTCCAGCAGCCTTCAGTGCTGCAGTTTCCATTTGTTTTATTACTCCAACCTACAGCCACACAAACAAGAAACAAAGTTAGCACTTTGATAATAAACTATTTTTTTATTATTATAGAAATTTGGTGATCTTTTAAGGTGTGCAAACAGCATGTGAATCATTAAAGCTGAGCAGGAATGGCAGAGGCTACTACCAATCCACCTAATCAGGCTGTAAGGCACTGCTTTTCCTTACAGTGTTTCCACTTCCAGCTACCCTCTCAAATTCTGACCCTGTGGCTTCTTGTCCTGTTTTGAAAAATTTAGCTAGAGTTCACCAATTGCCAGAGAATGACTGCTGCAATCAACTTAGATTCAACAGTCCTTTTGTCATAATGAGAAAGAAAAACCCCAAAGGTATCAACAGAAAGCAACAGAATTATAGGGATCAACAATAGGAAGGAAAAAAGTATTGTTTGAGAGAAGAAAAACAGGGATGTGAGGAAGAATAGAAGAGAGAGAGGTTATGTAATACACTATAATATGATGTGTAAGTAATGTAATGTAATATATGACTATATAATATACTATAATAGGATATTGTATATGTAAAAGCTAATAAAATGTAATATAAAATACAAAAAAGTATGGTAAGGTATAATCTAACATGGTATAACATAACATACAATCTTTATGAAATTCAAAGGCCTGATGAAAAAACTGAGAGAGAAAACTGTTCTAGAAAATATAAAGATACTTTACTTTAAGAGGGAGGAAGCTTCAATCTACTTAAATTCCATGACGCCCCACAGAATACAGATATTGAAACAAAGGAAAGTTAGCCATTTTAATTGCAAAAACGGGTGATTATGAGTTTCCCACTTGGCAGTTGAAATAAGACTCTGGTAGAATAAGTGCCAGTTATTTCAGTGTTATTCTTACTTAACATCATTTAATAAAAGCCAGGAGTAACCTTATATCCTTTTGCTACAAGTCGCCGCACGTGGACAAACAGCCTGTGACTTGGTATACTGGCTGTCATAAAGTTATGATCCTGATGACAATATATGTTTAGCTCTTTAGCTGCAATCTGCAAAGTACAGGAAGAAGAGTCAGCCAATAATTCAAAAGTCAATACTTGAGCTCATCTCTATGACAACACTGATGCACAACTACAACTAAAAGTCAAAAGGAAAACATTACAGGAAAAAGAAAATTACAGAGAGCTGAGCTCCTCCACCTTCCTGTCCCAGCATGTTGTCACTAACACAGGCTTCAGTATCACAGACTTCATGTCAGATTATTATGCTTCGCCTGGACCTTTACCACCATAAGGTAAACCACCTATAACATATACACACAGATTCTGCAATACAGCTCAACAACAGGTCAAAGAATTTCCATAATGCTAAGTATGCAGAAAGGAGTTATTTTAACTGCAGTTATAAAGACAGTATTAAGCTAGATAATCAATTATAATACTGAAAAATCTTTATCCAACAGCAGTGGAAGATAAATACTCCACAGAAGAAAAATAACAACATAATAATGTATGATCTATATTTGCTTTTTTGCCCTTTGGCGAAAGCTAGGTGTACACTGATTAGGAAAGTGTTCTTAAGCAGGAACTGCAGCCAAACACTTAACTGTGTACCTAGATAGTATATTTCTGTTTCTGGACTGTGAGCACACCAGCAAACAGGTAGATAAATTAGACAGTACAAATCTGATTGGGAAAATTAATTCTCAGCAACTAAGCAAAGTTTCTCCCTGGTCTCATGTATGAAAATAAGCACAGATCAAAGGTTGGTAGCAATGATTTTGGGACAGATCACACAAAAAAACCTCATTACAAACCATTTATGAACTGTCATTTCAAAATTAAGTTTGATGCAAAGTATCTGCCAGTTCTACAGATCAGGCATGTGTAGGCACCACATCTGAACATGCATCTGAACATTCTAGGACCTCATCTTAAGTTCTCATTATGCAGGATAGCAAGCATAAGATTACAAGATAACAAATGTTATTTTAGTAAAAAGTGTATGCAGAATGGACAGCCTTCAATTTAAGCATGCAGAGATTTTTCATCTTAATTTCAAGTACTAAAAAAACCCACAAAATTTATGCCTCTCAAAAACATTCATTCTTGAGGTGGCCACAGACCTAGTATAACACTAACATAATGCAAGTATCTTTCCATAATCATGACAAAAAGAAAAAATTACCTCTGCATCTTCTCCAAAGAAGCGGTATTTGTAGCCACACTCCACGCATAAAACGGCATCTTTATTCTGTTTCTTCATTTCTAGGAACTGAAGTTCTAGTGGAGTATAAACGCTTTTGGTTCTCTTATTGAGATTTGTATCTGAAGTATTCTGAGTATTTTCGTGAGACTTAAAAGATGCAGAGAACTGACTAAGGTCACAGCGTAACTCCTCCTGTAGATGGAAAAGTAGAGTTAGGAATTATTAAATAAATCAATCACCCCTGCAGACCTTGGCTCATATTGACCACAGAGCTTAAAGACTGTTCTTGCATTAAGCAGCCCCAAGAACTTCAGCAAAAGTAGGATACACAGAATACAGTTAATTTGGATTTAAAAGGAATTAAAAAGTCATGAAAGTAAAAGATTTTGCTTCACAACTGTCCTCACACATCTCAGCTGAAATCAGATCTCTACTATAGCATGAGCTCTCAAAACTCAGAGACACACAGGCTGCAAAGACTGGGCAGTCTAAACTGGCCAGATATAAAAATAAAGATGAATTACCACTCCAATTTACAGATGAGACACTGCAGTGCAGAGAAATGAATAACATTCCAAAAATCCATGGTAAATCAAGAAATAAACCAATTTCAACACATCTCAGTTCACTCTCAAGCTCCAAAACCGTATTTCTTCTCCAGTCTGCCCTTTCTACATAAGCTCTGCAGACCTCCCAAAATAATTTATTCTGAAACACAGAAAAACTATATTCATTTCTAAAACTCTTGAGTTAAGGCCTTGAGACCACTGCCTCTGTGGTTTATTATTTACAATGACATTATGTAGCCTATGCTAGACAAGCAGCTTCAGCTCTACAACCTTCTTTTGTTCTGTACAGTAAGAAGGGTGGTGGATTCAGTCTTTTGGAACAGCACTGATAAGGTGCCCTTCACTTACAGCAAAGTTCCTCCTCACATATATCACAGTATCAAGTACCGATAAAATTGGTTAAAGATAAAGTAAAATACAAAGACAACACCCTCCACAAGTTTCGTACGACCTTGTCCCTTTTTACAGAGAAAATTATTGCAGCAAAGCATGTGAAGTAAGGTCATGAAAGAAAGTAAAAACACACATGAAAGTTGAATTGTTGAGATGGTAGTAAGTTAGCAGCTCAAGAGATTTAGAAGAAAATCATCCACATAAAAAAGTTCTAACTCTTAAGAAAAAAGCAAGACACAAGCACAAAGATAAGCCACCCCAAAGCACGCAGGCCAGCCCCTCCCCACCTGACTGCCTGGGCAGCAGACTTAGCTGGTGTGCTTTAGTGAAAGATGATAGTAATACTTAGTCAAGTAAGTCATGAGTCCTCACTATCTACTGAGTATATTAAGAAATAACTGCTCTTTACTTTTACTTTGCATACATCCTGCTTGCAGAGTCTCTCTGCACACGGCTAAAGCTGACCTTCCTTGTGCTCTAGGAAGTCAGTTAACAGCTGCTAATCCCACAGACAACCTGTGATTGACTGGATCCAAATGCTGTTTGGCGACAACCACCTAAGCATACAAATACACAATGGCAATACTGCTATAAAAAGCACAACAGTATCAGTGCACTGGAAACCAACTTTGTAATAGGCAGGCAGAAATACTGCACAGCTCATACACAGATTAACAATCATATCTGTTCAAAGATAAAGAGAAACCTGCAGAAACAACAATCTTAGGCCCACAGGTTGGTGGAAGGAATGTTGAACATGCCTTTGCTCACCAAACATGCACTTCCACTGCACCACACACATTTTTAACTAACAACCTATGTCAGGCATATGCTGTCTCCAGTTTACAGAAGAAAGTCACTAAATACTCCCCATGCATGTTTCACAAACATGCACATATAAAACATATAGATTTTATAGTTTCAGCATCTAGAACTGTTTCTCAAACATCTGTGAGACATGCTAAAGTATGATTTATAGATTAAACTAGCAGGGGCAGCATCTGGTGTAACTGCATGGACAAAGGGTCAGAAATTAGGAAGTCCCAGACAGTCAAGGGTTTTAAGAAGAGGGACAGAGAAGGGGTCAGTTTCTTGTGTTCTCCAACTGACCATACCTACAATCTCAATTCCTCGTCACAACAGAAATCTCTTGCCACAAGAAAGAGATTTACGTTTTGATCTCACATTCACACAACCCAGACACTCAGCTTAATATCATGACCTTCAGACAGGGAAGGGCAAATCAATTATACCACCTTTCATACAACCGCTTTCCTCCAAAAACAGACACAAAGCTTTGTTAAAGAGCAGTTGAGTTACAAGGCAACACCACCACAGACAGCTATGAGATGATTTCCAGGACCTTCAGGTACTTCGAAGTGAATTACTTCAGTACTTTAAACTTAGCAAGCTGACCCCAAACCCAACCAATTAATTATATTAATTAGCCCCATAATTAGGAGAAGCAAGTACTATTATACTCTTATCAACTTCTAACATGATAATTTTTCATGGGAGCCACCCATATTTTCTGCAGATGAAAAAAAAACAGTGATATCTTTAGTAGTTAGATTTATCAGCAACTGTATTGAGCTACATCTCAGCAGTAATTCTACATCATATTTTTGCAAAGAAAGCCTGCTTGGAATTTTACAGTTTTGTATCAAAACTGAGAGCTGAAAGAAAGCTGAGCTAAAGGGCACACTGAATATTTGTTATTATAATATTATGGGTTCACATACTTATAAGATACACTGCCAGTGGTTCTGCTCTCTCCTTGTTGTTTTTTTCAGTGGCATCACTGAACAGCTCTAAGAGGCATCCACCTCACTATACTAGGAGTTCCAGGAAAATATCCACACAGAAACACTGGCCTATTAGGCACTGCTGTACTATTTCATGACAGAACACCAAAACGCAATGGGCATCTCGTGTCAAAGCTTGCCTTTTTAAACCATAAAAAGTAACCTGCATAGCACTGGACCAGAGCTCTACGTACCTTCTGAGCAACCTTTGGGCTACTGTTCCAAGACTGAAGAGGGTTTTTCAGTTCTGAACTTTTTCCAGTAATAGTGGGACATTTTTCCAAACTCAGAGATTCTTTCTTCTGAAAACTATCCTCCTGGAATCTGTTACTTTGCTGGTCCAAATCACTGCAGAATTCTCTCAGTTTGCCTAGAGTTTGCAAACATATACGGGGCTTTTCACACTTCTGAGGTTCTTTTTCAGTTAAAAAAAAAAAACAAACGAACAAAAACATATTAGCAACTTATTTTCTAAAACAGAATATTAGAACAACATCAGTAAGCAGAGAAAACAATCACCTTGCTTTATCACTTGCTTCCCTACAATCCTTCCCCTCCCTCAATGCAGTATTTCTGTCAGCCCCACAGAATTGTGCATGCAACCATCTTGATTAACTTCCCTGGAAAATCAATAATCCTCCCTGTATTTTTCATCATACATGGGAAAAGAGACAAAATTATTTTCAGTACAGATTATTTCTGTACTGATAACTGCAAAGCAGAAAACTCCAATGGTATTTTTTCATTACAGTTTTTAAGCAGACCATATTGCTAAGTTGATGGTGTCCTAATGACACTTCAAATCACCATCACACCCACAAAACTGAATATAATTCCCCCTTTAAAAAGAACAGTGAGGTTAATGCTTTTCAGTGAAGTGTAAGTGTAATGAAACTTTACACTGATTTTTTTTTCTGGTTTTCTACTAGCACCATTTACATTTGACAATGAAGAGTATTTATTGGATATAAATGCTTGAAGGTTTGTTTACAGCAAACTCACTTTTATCCTGAGTCTTCAGTGGATTACAGATGTCTTCTAGAGTAATTTGTCGTACCTTGGTCTTCTTTTCACAGGGTTCACTGCTTTCATTTGATGTTCTTGTGCCAAATTCAGAAGCCTAAAACATAAATTATACAAAGAAATTCAGTTACTTTTTCTCTTTGCCATCTTCCATGAACGACAAGAATGCACTCAATTATTTCATGAAGAGATAGTATGAAATGAATTTACAATACATGAAATCCTTATTTTTACCTATCCAGTTTTTTGTTTATAAAATAATTCTTCTAACATTCAAGGCCACCAGAGGAAGCTAAATAGTGCATTCTGTGAAAAAGTTGGCTGTTGTGCCAGAAAGAAACACTTGTAGTTTCTACAGCTTCAAAAGGCAGTTTAGAACTACCTCTGTGGCAGAAAACTGAACCAACACTTAACAGACACTCCCATCATACCACACACTGAACATTTGTGTCTGAATCACATCTCTTCTGCAGATCCTCATTCCCTCAGTTCAGAGTCCTTGAGAAGGCTTTTGACACATGCACTTTAAACACTTCACAAACAGAAAATGTAAAAATTTACTTTGTTTCATCTCTGATTCATCTTTCATCATTTAGTTTCATCATTGATGACTTCTTTAGCCATACTTAATGGACAGAATGCAGTTAAGTATAACTAAAGAAGTAACTTGCAACTGCAAACACAAACACACAGCAGGTACTTTTAGCAGCTAGCATTCATGTTTCATAAAGTAATCTTAGATGGTTTTGAGTATATATTTGTGGGAAATTCTATCTCCTTGTAACTACACAGGATCTCCATGCTCAGCAACCAAGCCCATAACCTCTACATAACATACCCACATGCACAACCCACATGAGTGGAAGAGCGCTCTCCTTCCAAGTCCACTATTACATGCCACCAGATTAATACTAATTAGAAAGCATTTTTTCTGCATGGGCAAAAATTAGTAATCACACCTTTCAAAATATATCAGGCCCAATATAGCAAAAAGGGCTGACTTGAGGGCCGGAAAGGGCTACAAACATTATCTACAGGGATACTGGAAAATCTAAACTCATGATGAAACCCATTTGCTGAGAGAAAACATTTTTTTCCCAGCAGCGACATGGAGAGGCTGCTGGATCACTGCAGCTCTCTTGGCCTTGCACGAAAAAAAGAGACTGAACTCCATGACTGCAGCAAGGGCCCAGGGGCAGAAGCTGTGCCAGGGGATCCAACACTACTGCAGTATTATCAAAACACTGGTTTTGCCAAGCTCACCGTACTCATGTCAAGTTAGGTCCTACAAAATGGGCATATGACAGCAGCTTCCGGAAAAACTAGGTACGGCTACCCTGTGTTACACAAGGCAAGGCTGCTACACAAGCAGTGGTTAAGCTGAGAGACCCTGCCTGATGGAGGGACTGCCGCAGGGCACTCTTCCATCCTTCCTGACACGACTGGCTGACATGAGGTACCCAGACAGGTCCGAGGGACCTCCACCTCCGAGAGGAATCCCGCATGGCATCAGCGGCCCGGCCCGTTCCCTACAGGCTCCCTCAGCCCCAACCGCCGCCCCGGGCGCACCGTCTGCAGAGCGGCACTCTGCTCTCCGCCGCTACCCGCCGCTCCGAAGAACTTGCTCAGCACCAGCTGCTGCCCGCAGCCGCGTTCCCGCCGTCGCCGCACCCCCCGCGGCATGCCGATGGCGGACGTAGGGCCGAGGCCGCGGCCGCCGGCACCACCTTCCCCGCCGGATGCAGCAGCGCGCGCGCGGGGCGGGGCGGCGGGTAAAGAGCCTCCGCCCGCGGTGCGCCTTCACACAACCTCCCGCCTCAGCAGGACCCACCACTCCTCTGACGCCATCCCGCGTCGCTGCTGTGCGCTCGCTCGCGCCCTGCGAAGTCCGGTGACAAGGGAGGCGACGGTGGGAGTCATGGTGCGCTCGCTGAACTCCATCGTGGCTGTGTGCCAGAACATGGGCATTGGGAAGGACGGCAGCCTGCCCTGGCCGCCACTGAGGTACCGCGGGTATGGCGAGGGTCTGCCCGCCAGGGGCAGTGGGCGCGCGGGCGGACTACAACTCCCAGCTTGCATCGCGGCGCGCTCCCTGCTGTCGGGCGACCGTGGAGCTGCGCGTTGCGCCCTAGGAGTTGTAGGCTTGATGGGGGTGACGCTCAGCAGGGCGGGAAAGGGTTCGCGGTGCTGTTGACGGGACTGCGGCCGGGGCTATGGCTGCCGGGACACGCCGCCTTGACGGGTATCCACGAGGGGTTCAAGAAGGCGCGTCGGCAGGCTCCCGGCCGTGGGTTATCTATCACGCATCATGGCCTTGTATCAAGAGTAGTGTGGCCAGCAGGACCAGGGCAGTGATCATCCCCCTGTACTGGGCACTGATGAGGCCGCACCACAAATGCTGTGTCCAGTTCTGGGTCCGACGCTACAAGAGAGACATTGAGGTGCTGGAGTGGGTCCAAAAAAGGGCAACGAAGCTGGTGAAGGCCCTGGAGCAAAAGTCTGATGGGGAACGGCTGAGGGAGCTGGGGGTGTTAGGTCTGGAAAAGAGAAGGCTCAGGGAGACCTTATTGCTCTCTAAAACTAGCTGAAAAGAGGATGGAGCCAGGAGGTGGCTGGTCTCTTCTGCCAAGGAACAAACAATAGGACAAGAGGAAACGGCCTCAAACTGTGTCAGAGGAGGTTTAGACTGGATATTAAGAACAATTTCTCCCCCAATAGAGTAAACAGGTATTGGAACAGGCTGGCCAGAGCAGTGGTGGAATCGCCATCCCTGGAAGTGTGCACGGACTGTGTAAATGACATGGTTTAGTGGTGGCCTTGGCAGTTTGGGGAACATTTGGACTTGATGATTTTAAGTCTTTTCCAACCTAGTTGCATTCTATGCAAGCGGAGCTGAGACCAAAGGTCACGCTTCAGGCATGGCATGGGGCCAGCCTTGTCCAGCCTTTCCTCCCTGGGCACCAGCGGTATTTGTGCTATATTTTTGTTGTTTCATTTTTTTTGTGTTTTCTTCTAATTAGAGAAATGCATCTTATTCCTAAGCCATGTTGTAATGGTCTTTTTGTTTTCTTGCCAGGAATGAGTACAAGTACTTCCAGAGAATGACTAGTACATCCCAAGTGGAAGGTAATGTTTTTCTTTTTCCTAAGTTTTGCTTCTATCTATTAAAGTTATTTTCTGTGGTATCAGTCACAGAAAATACTGATAATTTGATTTTTCCCTGACTTAAAAAGTCCTGCTTCTGCAAACAGCCTGCCTTCCCAAGCCTCACAAGTATTTTACCCCGTGTAAATGTGTTGTCTACAGATACTTTGGGTTAGGTGAAAAAAATGGAGATGAACCTGATGTTTCAGTTCTGCAGGTGATGTGTAAATAAAGAGAACTTCAAAGTTGTGTTTCTCCAACAGGGTAGAAAACTTCAGCTGCCTGTCTTTATTACCTACAACTCTGACATGTTAAAAAAGGAAAGGTTTTTATTTGCCAATTAATCAGCAGAGGGATGGTTGTTTTTTCAGGCTGTATTAGCTAATCTAACTTGTTTGCTGTAGCTCAGCCTTGGCCATTTGTTCCACCCCTCTAATCCTTTGACAGTAATTTAGTTTGATTTTCTGAGTGCTGAGCCATCCAATAGCCAGAAAACCCTAACTATACTGGTATGTGCAGCAACAACGCTGCAGACCTCTGCAGTCATCTGCACACAGTAATAAACAACTGTACTGGTAATGCACTGCAATAATGTTCCAGTCGAGCAGACCTGAACCTTTGCATTGTAATAATATTTTAGACAATTTGGTGAGCTAAAACCAGTTATTGTGAAAAAAAGTGAAAGCACAAATGGGGTAAGAATGCAAGAGATTAAAAAAGTGATTTGTTCTGGCTTGGATGCTAACTGCTGTCAGAAGAGACAAGTCTTGTAGCATTGCCTCCGCTCCTCTTTCACCCTGACTTTGGTGCTGTTTTGACTTTTTCTTAAGCTGTTTTAATTCTCTAACGCAGTAGACTAGGCTGCTTTGGGTCTGTGGGGACAGCCAGTACAGGGTGTGTAGTAGGAGAAGGAAAGAGGCATTGGGAGAGGATGAATAGGACCTCCGTGAGCCATGTGGCAGGCTCACTGCCTCTAGTGGAACCAGGGTCATGCAGAAGATCAAGCTTATCCTCACATTTCTGCTGTGGCTTTATTTGCCAGCATGGTCACTCTGTTTACTGTGGTGCTTTTTTTCATGCTCCTGTTAAAACCACTGCCTGGCAAAACTCACTTGTTTGCTAAAAATTCTCTAATATGTACTCTTGTTTTGATTGAGTGACCTATTCCATATTCTGATTTGAAGGTCTGTTCCATATTCCACAAAGAATATCTAATATCATTTTGCAACAGCCTGAAGTGTAATATTGTACTTACTGTTCAGTGAGTTGATTAAGCCCATTTTAATCTTACATACAAAAAGACAGAACACAGTTGTAAGTCTTCTTGTATGTCTGCACTGTACAAGTAACCCATAGTAAAAAAAAAAAAGATGTTTCACATACAATTAAAAAGAAATTTATTCCATCCTGCCTACACACCTTTTAATAAGCTATGACCCAAAATCTAGACAGTGAAGTTGGTTCATAACCTCTTAATGGGTTATGCTGCTGTAAATCTTCACAACAAGGATGTCACTATCGGCTCAAGAAAGAGAGCTTTTTGAAAGTGGGAAGAACACAGTGCAGAAGCATCACATAATCTTGCTTTTAGTCTATGTGCGTACGTGCACTGGCCACTGCTGTAAATTAGCTGTTGGTCTAGACAGATCCTTGTTCTGAGCCCTTAAGCATCCGAGTGAATCTTCAGTGAGGAAATACATACATTGTTCAGAACTTGTGCATTTCCTTCAGCACTAGTGCCAGTGGTCTGTGCTAACATATCTAAACTGACACCACAGTATTGCTCTTGGAAACTTGCTCATGAAACTTAGGTGCAGGAGAAAGGTCTTCAGGCACTGCTCAAGAACAACTGGAAGGTTGGTTCTGTGGTGTGGTCTGGAAGATCCAGCCCCTCTTTCATCAAGAAGTGGGGAGGATAGCTGCGAAAAAGTACTGTTGTCTTTTCTCTAAAATCTCTCCTGCCATGTAACAGTGTAAAACATTTTCTCTTACCTTTTGTGTGTTTATTTCTCTGGCAACTTCATTTGCTTATAAAGAGAAACCATCTTTTTAGCAGGGTATATATAAGAGAGAATCAAGTAATGAATGTTCGGATTTGATCAGAAATTATGCTTACCGGTGAATACTAGAATATGATAGGACATCTATTGCACTTTTGCTTTGCATCTAATTTAACTGGTTCTTCTCCTAAAATTTACCCTTTAACTTGGTGTTTTGTTGTTTGGGTTTTTTTCCCTCCCTTAAATAACACCCAAAGCTGGCAATTATTTCTTATCATATAACTGGAATTATGGAACATGCAAACACAAAGTTGATTATTGTGTGCTGCTTGGATTTATAAAGAGAACAATGATGGTTTTTTACACCAAGAGAACTCTTTCGAGGGTATGAGTTGATCTTGCACGCAGAGATTAATTCATCCCCACACCTGTAGCAGAGGCAGTGTTTGTGTAATGCCTGTGATGGGCAGTGACATGCCTTTTTTTCATTTTCTTTCAATTATAGGTGTGCACAGACTACTTAGACAGTTGACAGGTGTCAGCTGTCTGACAAGGCTTTGAGGACCCAAACATGTCCTTCTGTTCATGTGACTAATTTGAGAATCGGTGTCTAAGCCTTGTACTTTTGTTGACTGCTAAAATAGAGTTTGGAAAGGGGAGAGAAGGGGAAAATGGATGACCCGGGGAATTACAGACCAGTCAGTCTCACCTCTGTGCCTGGCAAACTCCTGGAGCAGATTCTCCTGGAAGGCATGCTAAGGCACATGAAAAACAAGGAGGTGGTTGGTGAACAGCCAGCATGGCTTCACTAAGGGGAAATCCTGCCTGACCAATTTGGTAGCCTTCTATGATGGGGCTACGAAACTGATGGACAGGGGCAGAGCAGGTGACGTCATCTACCTGGACTTGTGCAAAGCGTTCGACACTCTCCCACACGACATCCTTGTCTCTAAATTGGAGAGACATCAATTTGATGGGTGGACCACTGGGTGGATAAAGAACTGGTTGGTTGGCCACACGCAAAGAGTTGTGGTCAATGGCTCAGTGTCCGGTTGGAGACCAGTAACGAGTGGTGTCCCTCAGGGATCGGTGTTGGGACCAGTCTTGTTCAACATCTTTGTCAGTGACGTAGACAGTGGGATTGAGTGTGCCCTCAGCAAGTTTGCCGATGACACCAAGCTGTGTGGTTCGGTTGATACGCCAGAGGGAAGGGATGCCATCCAGAGGGACCTCAACACGCTTGTGAGGTGAGCTAATGCCAACCTCATGAAGTTTAAACATGCCAAGCGCAAGGTCCTACACCTGAGTCGGAGCAATTCCAGGCACAGCTACAGGTTGGGCAAAGAAGAGATTCAGAGCAGCCCTGCGGAGAAGGACTTGGGGGTGTTGGTCAATGAGAAAATGAACATGAGCCGGCAGTGTGCACTCGCAGCCCAGAAAGCCAACCGTATCCTGGGCTGCATCAAGAGGAGCGTGACCAGCAGGTCGAAGGAGGTGATCCTGCCCCTCTACTCTGCTCTCGTGAGACCTCACTTGGAGTATTGTGTGCAGTTCTGGTGTCCTCAACATAAAAAGGGACACAGAACTGTTGGAACA
Organism: Psittacula echo; assembly: GCF_963264785.1. Classification (NCBI taxonomy): domain Eukaryota; kingdom Metazoa; phylum Chordata; class Aves; order Psittaciformes; family Psittacidae; genus Psittacula; species Psittacula echo. The sequence goes on along the minus strand of NC_137742.1, from coordinate 74,869,326 downwards.
AGTCCAGAGGAGGGCCATGAGGATGATCAGGGGACTGGAGCACCTCCCATATGGAGACAGGCTGAGAAAGTTGGGGCTGTTCAGCCTGGAGAAGAGAAGGCTGCGTGGAGACCTCATAGCAGCCTTCCAGTACCTGAAGGGGGCCTATAAGGATGCTGGGGAGGGACTCTTCATCAGGGACTGTAGTGACAGGACAAGGGGTAACGGGTTCAAACTTTAACAGGGGAAGTTTAGATTGGATATAAGGAAGAAATTCTTTACTGAGAGGGTGATGAGGCACTGGAATGGGTTGGCCAGGGAAGCTGTGAATGCTCCATCCCTGGCGGTGTTCAAGGCTAGGTTGGATGAAGCCTTGGGTGACATGGTTTAGTGTGAGGTGTCTCTGCCCATGACAGGGGGGTTGGAACTAGATGATCTTAAGGTCCTTTCCAACCCTAACTATTCTATGATTCTAAGGTCCAGCTGAGTCACTAAATAACCAAAAGAAATTTGGGACAGAGCAAAAATACCCATTAAGTGTTTTCTCTTTTATTCAGGTAAACAGAATGCCTTGATAATGGGTAAAAAAACCTGGTTCTCCATTCCTGAGAAGAATCGTCCTCTGAAAGACAGAATTAATATAGTTCTCAGCAGGGAGCTCAAGTACGTATGATGAATGACAGGCCTGTAAAACAAAAAGTCTGCACTTACAAATATGTGTAGCAATGCATCATAATACAATTCTAAATGTAACATTTTTGATATCTGCTTAGGAAGCATCTCTGTTATTGATTGAGTAATATCACTACTTTTTTTTTTTTTTTTTATTAATTCATAAGATAACTGTCATTTTTTTTTAATAAATACAAGTCCTAGCTCTACAAATAAACCATCTGACTATATCAGCAGTCTTTCTGACCCATGTATTTAGCTATCTCTAGAGCCTGGTTAAATTAGTGGCTCTTAATACCTTTTTCAAAGTTTATTTTTGTTTGCATTCAAGGAAAAAGAATTGTCCTTTTTCAGAACTCTCTCCTTGAATGCACCACTTACATTCATCCAGATATTCTGAAACATCAATGTTCCCTTATAATGGTTTATGCTTTGGAGGATATTGGTGGATTTGGGGGTGAATAGGGGAGGGGGATAGAGGCTTTTTGACTACTTTTTTTGAATGAAGTATTAACATTCTAGAATTCAAGTAAAAACCTAATTTTATAGGTATCTAAATGTCTCCATTACGCTTTTTTAAAAACATGATATAAAATTTCAGATCTGTAATTTATAATGCCTTTTAAGTCACAGTTATTATTAGATTGTGATTTATTAAGCAATCCTGCAGTCAGATGAGTTTTCTAACATAGTTTAGGCATAATAGGCATTTCAAAACAATTACTTCATGTGAAACATTTAGTTATTTGGGAATTCATCAAAACATATTGTATGTCTAGATTATCACAATGAATGGTCCTTCAATTATTTTGCTTTTTCTAGGGAAACCCCAAAAGGAGCACATTATCTTTCCAAAAGTCTGGATGATGCTTTAGCTCTTTTGGATTCAGCAGAGTTAAAAAGTAAAGTAGACATGGTCTGGATCGTTGGAGGCACTTCAGTTTACAAGGTACGTTTAGAGTACTCCTAAATAACTCATTTTATATGATGGGAAGAAAATGGCTCAAGCTCCTATTACTTCTGCTTTAGGAAGTTCTTTTCTTTCACTCAGCCCAGCAAACTCCAGTGATTCCAACAGAACAAGTCTTGGAGAGTAAGATTTCAACTCACAAGTTTAAAATACCTGTCCAAGTAACCATTAGCTCTTGCTAATGGTCCAGGATCACACAGTCATTGTGCTTTTGAGAACTTTTCGTAAATATCTAAATTGCTAATTTTTTCAACCAAAAAAACTCTTAGTTAAGAGGGGCAAACACTTCTGCTGTCCTTTAGTCATTACAAGTATGCTGGGAAATACACTCCACTTCTTGTCTGGCACTTGGACTTCAGGTGTGTGATAAGAATGCCATCATGCTCCTGGTAGCCCATTAGGGTTGATAATATGCTTTGAATACACTGTAGGAAAACACATTTTCTGATACTTGCCTTTGTGGCTTCTGCCTTTCATGAACTTCTCTGTGTCTTAGGGAACGTGTGTTTTACAGTAAAAAAAATGAAAAAAAGCAAAGTAGTTACATATTGCTAAGGTTGTAAGGAAAATAAGGTGCATATGCAAATAGCCTATAGAACACTGTTGTTCCTCTATCTTTTTTTACTTATGTTTTATAATTGCTTTTGCATGTGGTGCGTCTTACGTCATGTCCAAATGCGTTCAGCCCAAAATTAATTATTACCAATATGCCCTTCACTCTCAGCCGCTCCAGGCAATATGTAGCAAGTTTATTTCTGGAGATGGATTCTCTTCAGATTGGGCATAACTGTCCAACATGAGCAAGAGACCAGATCTGGCTTCTGCCTGTAATTCTGCAGGATGCAGTGTGTGAGCAGAAGCATTTACCTCTTCCATGCAATGGCTACATACTCATCTAGTGCTACAAAGAGTACTTATTTCTTCCAGAAGCATCTGTGTTGTAGACTTCTAATTTAACTATTTTTCCAGTGTCTGGCTGATACATGGTAGGAAAAAAATGCCATTTATTATGTTATTACTCACCAATACTTACATTATAAGTAGGTAGTTTTGATGAACAGTACTTTTGCAACACATTTCTTGTGCTGATCCCCAGGGATATGACTTAAAATTTCAACTGCTTTCCCTGTTTTGAGCACCTACTTGGGATATTTCAAAGGAATTTTTAATTCATTAGTTAAAAGGGTTTGGTGGAAACCATACACCTTTATCAAAACTTCAGGTAATATTTTTAGTGCCTGTACTGAAGATGCACAAAGGATTGCAGGAATGTTTCCATTACACCATGTAGAAATGTGTGGGAAATAAAATGGCAATTAGCAATTGAAATGAAACAAATTATTCAGTAGTTGGAGTTACTTGCTTTTAAAGCATTATTTTTATCTTGCTACTTTATATTGCTCAAAGATTTAGAACTGATTGTGTCTATTAGTACAAACCTGTGATGGAGAAAGTGTCTAACTACTTCAGCAATTAAGTGCAACTGGAGTAGTTTGAAATAGGTAGTGCTGAGGACGTGGCATTTCCACTCTAGCACTTTGGGGAGTTTAACCCGAAGTTCAGATGTTTCAAGTGAGGTAGAGCTTTCTGAGGACAGACATGAGGAGACATGAGGAGAGCAGGCCGTTCTGGAAGGCACCATACTTGTCATCTGCCTCCTGCAGATGATGGTACCCACCACCATCAACCCTTTTTTATTCCTGACATTGTGCCTGGCTCTTCCTGCTTATTTACAAGTAACAGTACTGTTCCTGCTGAGTAAATTCTTCTGCATCTGAGCATAGCCACACAACAGAGGAGTAGAGAGCTGTTTGCACTAGGAGGAGCTACTCCATTTAGATCCCAGAAAGAAAAGCACCCAGGCTGTGTAAAAAGTATCATTTTAAATGCTACTTGCTAGAACTAATGCTTTAAATGACAGAATAGCATAAGTAATTTTACTTGCCTGTGTATGTTGGGAACTCTAAGTTGTGTGGCGTTGAACAAGCTTCCAAGCATGCTGCAGAGACCCTGTCTGTAGAAAGGGCTACCCTACATAAGGGACATTCACACGAGAACTTGCTGCTGTTTTAGATAAAGGTGAGGACACGCAGGTGATACAGTTGTTGACACCAAGTGGGAGCTGCCTGCAGGCTCTTCTGTTACAGTTTTCTGGCTGAGCTTATCCTGTGGCCAAAGAATATGCACGGCACAGTACAGGCCTGGGTCTGTTCAGGTTAATTGTTCTGTGGGTTACTATTTCTTTAATGTACAGTGATCTTTCAGTCAGGATCACTACAAAAGGGAACAGCAAGCTCATGCATGCACCCACTGAACTTAGTTTGGGTGGGCTGCTTTTACAGCCTGTCACAGGCTGTTGTGGGTGTCTTGAAGGATGAGTGGGAAGATGGACGATAATGGCATTCATGGAGTCTTCACTGGAGCAGCTCTGCCCTGGTTGATCTGCTGCTCTCAGCACAGGGATTGAGCTCAGGTTGGTGGCATCCCATTGGTATGGGGATCCTGGAAAATACAAAGTAGATGCAGAATGTATTGAACGTGAGGATGCACAACCGAAGCTGTCTGTCAAAAGCTGCTACAATAGCTTTGCCAGTGCCAGACACTTCCAGAGTCCACAACATTATTCAAGAGGGTGGCTGATTGTCCTGTGGAGCCTTTTAACACAGCTCCTAAACTTAGGAATTTCTGATCAGTTAATCCTGATCAGGGTTGTCACAGAGCAACCTGAATCAATCCTCCAAGCCATATTTCTGTAGATGGTATGAGGAGGAAACGTGCACAGTCTTCCAGGCCTCTGCTGTCTTTGGTTTTCTACATCCTTTGTGGGTGCTCTGGGCAGCACCCAAATCCCAGCTGGGTTCCGGGCCCAGGGTAGCAACCCAGAAGCATTACCAGGGGTGATCCATGAACTGAGGCTGATTCACACGTGTTTCAGGAGGTTTCCAAAGAACCTTAGATGGAAGAGGGGTACTGGCACCTTCTTTCTGCCCAGGGTCATTGGAGATGTTTGAACACCTGCCTTACCTGAAATACTGCATCTCTTCTGTTCCTCACGCTGTTCTGCCCAGATACCATGCTGGAACACAGGCCTGGTTTATCCTCATCCAGACAGTTGTGCCAAGTTGGAACATCTACCCAGCTGCCCAAGTGCAGAAGCCTCTAAGAACTGAGACAAGTGAAGGTGCTAAAGCATGGGTTGCAGGATGGCATTTCAAGACAGGATGCTGTCCTCAGCAACAGGGTCAAGGAGTTGGGTAGAGGTGCTGCTGCTTATGACCTCTTCTTTGTAGGACTGCAAAGGAGAAGGGAACAAGCCGTGATGGACTGCCAACATTTAAAAAGACACACTGCAGCTGTTCGTTGCTTATGGGCATCTTTGCTCACTGCGCCTAGGTTGTGAAGGACAGTACTCTCCAGGGTGGTGGGAGTACTGACATAAGCTGTCTCAAGTACTGTGAAGAACAGAGAAAGGTGAACTCCGAACAGGGTGGCCATCCAAATACTTATGTCCATCATGTTCATCCTGTGTTCAGCAGCATACTCCGGGAAACTGTCTCTTCTGGGCCTTGACCTATGCGACAAGAAAAGGCAGAACAGGTAGACATAGCAGGCATTTTGGCGGGTACAGGGAGGTGAGTAGAGTACCGGTATAATGAAGTGAGAGATGAAAAAATTGAAAACAGCTCCCACAGTCCCTTGACCGTTCAAAAGCCTCATATTCTTAAATTTGACTTGACACTGGTCACCTGATCAGGTTTACAGTCTCCTCACCTACCCAGAAGATTGCACTGTTGCCTCCAGGGAAACATTTGGACTTCTCGCAGCACAGGTTTGCAGGTTTCATTTCCTTGCATCTCAGTGTGACGCTAGTACTGGATTTTCTGCATTATTCTGGATCTCCTGAGTTGCATTGATTGTGTGGGGGAGGAAGGAGGAGCGAAGCAGCCCAGCAACGGCGAGTAGGTCACAGCAATAATGAAGCTATTATGTACCATGAGAGGCACTCCATGATTTTGCATGAGCACTTGACACTTTGAGAGTCATCTGCTGGCTCATGAGCGCTCACTCTGTGGTGGAAAACTCGTGGTGGTGACCCACTCATTGGTTCTGGTCCACGAGTCCCCGTTAGGTGTTCGAGCTTATCAGGCATGATCCCAGAGACGCTTTTCTGGTTTGGCTTCATTTCCAGGCAATGTAGCTGATGCACATCAAGATTGCTCCCAGAACAACAAAAGCATGGTGAGTGGGGACAACTGGAAGATTAATTTCAAAACCACATTTCTATTTCAAGTTAAGACACTCATGGAGATGCACTCTGTGTGGAGGTATTGTCTCTTAATTAAGAGATTCAGGACTTGGCTTTGACTCTGAGAAATAGTGCTTACTGGAGATCATGAGGGAGTCTGCTCAGTGTAAGTTACCGGTTTATTTTAACTGGATTTAAACTGTCTTTTGAACTGATTAAAACCAACATTCATATTTTACTAGGAGTAGGACCTGTCCAGCACATCCTCAAATATTTAACAGAGACATTAAAAAAAAAAAAAAAGTGTAGATTTCCTTATGTGGAAAAATCATGGCAGTCAGGTGAAGTTCCCGATGACTGAACAAAGGGTATTATATCCCCCATTTTGAAGAAGGGGAAAATGCATGACCCAGGGAGCTACAGACCAGTCAGGCTCACCTCTGTGCCTGGCAAAATCTTGGAGCAGATCCTCCTGGAAAGTATGCTAAGGCACATGAAAAACAAGGAGGTGGTTGGTGACAGCCAGCATGGCTTCACTAAGGGGAAATCATAGGATAGTTAGGGTTGGAAAGGACCTTAAGATCATCCAGTTCCAGCCCCCATGCTATGGGCAGGGACACCTCACACTAAACCATGCCACCCAAGGCTCTGTCCAACTGGGTGGATAAAGAACTGGCTGGATGGCTGCACGCAAACAGTTGTGGTCGACGGCTCAATGTCCAGCTGGAGACCAGTCATGAGTGGTATCCCTCAGGAGTTGGTGTTGGGGCTGATCCTGTTCAGCATCTTTTTTGGTGACAGGTACAGCGGGATTGGTGCACCCTAAGCAAGTTTGCCGATGACACCAAGCTGTGTGGTTTGGTTGATACACTGGAGGGGAAGGTATGGGATTCAGAGGGACTTTGATACTCTTGAGAGGTGGCCAATGCCAACCTCATGTTGTTCAACAAAGTGAAGTGCAGGGTCCTACACCTGGGTCAGAGCAATCCTAGGCACAGCTACAGGTTGGGCAGAGAAGTGATTCAGAGCAGCCCTGCGGAGATGGACTTGAGGGTGTCACTAAATGAGAAACTGAACACGAGCTGGCTTCAGTGTGCGCTCACAGCCCAGAAAGCTGACCTTATCCTGAGCTGCATGAGAAGGAGCATGACCAGCCAGTCGAAGGAGGTGATCCTGCCCCTCTACTCTGCTCTCATGAGACCTCTCTTGAAGTACTATGTGCAGTTCCAGTGTCCTCAACATAAGAAGGACATAGAACTGTTGGAACAAGTGCAGAGGAGGGCCATGAGGATGATCAGGGGACTGGAGCGCCTCCCGTATGAAGACAGGCTGAGAAAGTTGAGGCTGTTCAGCCTGGAGAAGAGAAGCTGCATGGAGTCCTCAGAGCAGCCTTCCAGGATCCAAAGGGGGCCTACAGGGATGCTGGAGAGGGACTTCTCATGAGGAACTGTAGTGATAAGACGAAGAGCAATGGGTTTAAACAGGGGAAGTTTGGGTTAGATATAAGGAGGAAGTTCTTTACTGTGAGGGTGGTGAGGCACTGGAACAAGTTGTACAGAGATGTAGTAAATGCTCCATCCCTGGCAGTGTTCAAGACCAGATTGGACAGAGCCTTGGGCAACATGGTCTAGGGAGAGGAGTCCCTGCCCATGACAGGGTTTGGAACTAGATGATCTTAAGGTCCTTTCCAACCCAAACCATTCCATGATTCTATGATGATTAAATTTGGAGAAGAAACTTGCCATTTCATAACAGAGCAAAAAGTTTTTCCATGAGAAGTTTTGTTGGTTTTGCTGTTTAGTTAATCTCCCAGCTGGCCATAACAAAATACAGATACTGGTCATAAAAAGCATTTGGGGAAATACTTTAACAAAGAGGCTTGAGCTGGAAAATCAAATTTCTAGTAATCTCCAAGGGAAAATTTTATCTAATATTGATGCTCAGGTGTCTTCCTATGTACTAGTATTTGGCATACTGTGTTTGGTAGTCGAGCCCTTTCATTCTCCAGAGATGTTAATTATGAAGTTGCAATTCATATTTAGTGCAGCAAGTCTCCTGCAGATAATTAATTGCCCTCTTAAATAGAATTTCTTGACTAAGCATATAGACTTCACAGGGCTGTAAATGGCCTGAATGGGTTGTGAATTTACTAAGCTTTAAGTCTTTACTGTACCATAAGGATCACTTCTTTAGAAGAGAGAAGCATTAATAAGCTTGCCAAAATTTCACTAGCTAATATACTAAAATACACATTTTAAAGATTAGATGTTAGTATGTCTGAATTTCCTGTAAACTATTAAACATATAATAGTAATTTTTCTACCTTTCTGCATATAAGGCAATGTGGGTTTGAGCTGTGTACTTACAGGCATAGAGACTAATGCGTATGGCGCCATGTTTTTTGAAGTGTTGCATTCAGTCTGAGATGTGACTGAGGGCTGAGATCCACTTACACAGGAGACGCAAACAACTCGATTTTCTGTGCTGACGTGCTACACTCCTGCAGGTGACAGTGCTGTTGCTCCCTGTGAACCGAGTTCTCAAAGAATGTGCTGCAAAGAACAGGCTCCTTAGAGCTGTGTTAATTGAGCACACAGTGCCTTTCATAGAATGACAGAATGGTTTAGGCTGAAAGGGACCTTAAAGCTCATCCAGTTCCAGCCCTCTGCCACAACCGGGGACACCTTCCACTAAACCAGGTTGCTCCAAACCCCATTCAGCCTGGCCTTGGTCACTGCCAAGGATGGGGCAGCCACAGCTTCTCTGGGCAACCTGTGCCAGGGCCTCACCGCCTTCACAGGGAAGAACTTCTTCCCAAGATCTCATCTCAATCTCCTCTCTGTCGGTTTAAAGCAGTATTCTGCTCTGGGAGCAACCAGTGCAGAAAGCTGAACAGTGCAGTAGCTTCTCCCTTAGTTCTGTTTTACGTGAACTAATTAGTGTGGCATAATCCTATTGACATTTTTTGAAAGCTTGGTAACATTATCTTGTGTTAAGGGGAGACTGAAAGTTGTCATGGTTGCATTGATCTGAAATTCTTTCCCTGTCCCACCAAGCTCACAATAATGTTGTTTGATTATGCACATTTATGGTCCTGAGCAGTTGTTTCCAAGGAACATTCATGTTGTATGTGCAAATGTAACTCTCACTTCATTACTGTAATGCCACAGAATTTTCGTAGAATCATAGAACCACAGACTGATTTGGTTTGGAAGAGACCTTAAAGCTCATCCAGTTCTAACCCCCTGCCATGGGCAGCAATACTTCCACTAGACCAGGTTGCTCAAAGCAACCAGTCCCTATTTTCTCATGTGTAGCTGTGTAGCCTTGTGTAGTTGTCTGATCTGAAACACAGGAATAGGAACACATTTTCCTGTTTTCCTGTACTTCAGTGACCTCCTATGACAACAGTTCTTTGAGCATTCTTCTACTGCAATCCCCTAATATCTCTTTCACAGGAAAAAAAGTGGTAGGATCACAGCAGTGTGACAGCATTGTTTTCCCACAGAGATTTATGTTTTGTAAAAATACATCTGTGACTGTTCTAGTTATGCCTTCAGTGTCCATTACATCTTGTTCTTACAGAGTTGTAAATAAAATCTGAGGAAACAGAACTACAATGGGCTAGTGGACTAGTGGATTAACTAATAATTTCTTTTTAAAGTTTAAGAATCTAATTTAGCATCTTTATACCTTCATAGGCTTGAGAGGGACATACCCAGACTTTCTGGCAGAATCTTCAAAATAAACTCAGAGGACTTTTAATGTAGAAAGAAAGGTGTAATACTGCTTTTGTGTTCATTCTTGTGAAAAAAGCATAATGATTTTATATCCCTCTGGAAAAAATAATGACTAATAAAGGTTAATATATGAGTCATTTGCAGACACAAGTCAAAATGAGCATGACCAGCTATGAAAGGTGGTTTTGTTAAGTTCTTTACCAAAGTTGCTTGCAGAGATCATAAAGGAAAAATTTAAAAGGCTCTCCTTTAAGACTAACACATGGAAAAGCCTAGTGACTAAAGTGTGTCTGTTTCTGTAAGGACAAAATGATGAGTCTTTTCAATAACGGGCATAGAATCATTTTGTTGCCCTTATCCCTGTCAGAAAGCTGGCGGTGGAAGCTACCACAATGTCTCCTCCCTTACTAGGCTCAGCCTTTATGGATTGGGAAAGACGGGCTGCTCCCCACCTCATTAAGCTGAGCCCTAGCAGTGTGGGAAGGAAGGATTTTTGAAGGTGATGATTCTCCTGGTGATCAACACAACTCTCCCAATAGCCCAAGTTTAACTTAGCAAGTCCTTTTACTTAGGCAAGATGTAGAACTTGTGAGATCTTCAGCTGTGAGATTTTTCTTTAATGTATAAAATATTTTTCTTTTTGTCGTGGTTTAAGCCAGTCGGCAGGTCAGCCACGCAGTTTCTAGTCCTCCTCCCACAACCCACCCACCCCCCCCCCCGGAGAGATGGGGAGGAGAATCGAAAGAGTGTAACTCCCACGGGTTGAGATAACAACAGTCCAGTAATTAAGGTATAACACAAATCACTACTGCTGCCACCGAGAATAATAAAGATAAGGGAAATAACAAGGGAAGAGAATACGATACCACCCGCCGAAAATGAGTCCGACTGAGCAGAGTGTGCCCTTCCGGGTAACTCCCACTTACCTCCCCGGGCATGTCGTGCTGTGGTATGGAATACCTCTTCGGCTAGTTTGGGTCAGGTGCCCTGTCTCTGCTTCCTCCCGGCTTCCCCTCCTCCCTGGCAGAGCATGAGACTCACAAAGTCCTTGGTCAGAGTAAACATTCTGACCAGCAACTGAAAACATCGGTTTTATCAGTACTATCCCCAGGCCAAAAGTCAAAAACACAGCACTGCACCAGCTACTAAGAAGGAGAAAAAGTGACTGCTGCTGCTGAACCCAGAACACTTTTATACTCTTGTGTCTTCAAATGGAGCTTGCATGTATTATTCAATACATTATAAAAGCTGAAAACCAGAATGCAAATCAACAGATAATTTATTTTGAAATTCTCTCTTTTACAGTGTTTTTTTCATATTTTGTTTGGATTGGCAATGTTGTTTTTTAGAAAGACACTTGAAAAAGAAGTGCCTCACACAGTTACTTTGGCTCTTTCACGTATTCTGTGTAATCAGTACAAGATGAGAAAGCAGAAGCAGAGTGTATATGTCCTAAAAACCTGTGAATCTTTAAATGACTAGAAATAATATGTCCCTTTGACAGCAATTGGTTGCTATGCCAACTAGTCTACAGTGGTTTGGTGATTGTGTATCTCTAAAAGATTTATATTCCATATAATAATGCTAGAACTACTTGTAATACATGGCTGTTCTTTCTTGCAGAGCTTCAGGGCTGTTTTAACCCACAAAAAGAAACTGATTCAAGGCAATAGTCTTGCACATGCAAACATAATTAACCTTGTATGGCTGTCGGTCCAATGCAGATGGAAATTATGGGGAAGGTGATCCTTAGGTCATCTCTCTTTTCCTTTATGCTTCAGAGGTAGGCCTGACAAGGGCTTACTGGAAGTGAGCAGAAAGATGAGGGTATGCTGAAATCTTTTCACAGGGTATGGGGATTTATGTGAGTAATAAAAGACACTGGCTCACATACAGGGTTGATGTACCTGGCAAAACAGGAGAGACTCCCTCTCTTGTGGAAAGTCATCTTTGGTACTGAGACACCAGGCACGGTGTTAATAGGCTGTGCTTTAGTGAGAAAGCAAAAAAAAAAAAAAATCAGCATTGCTTTTCCCTTTTGCATCAGGCTGTAATATTTTTAAAGGTTCAGCGGCTGCTACACAAGGAATCCAGCATATATGCAGAGCAAAAACATACGCAGTACACAGCTCCCAGAGGAAACCACTGCAGGTACAAATACAGTCCAAGGATAACTGCCGCAAAACACAATAAACTAAAATCATGCCAAGAGTAACTTTGAGACCCAGCATGGCAATGGGGTGAGTGTAACATAATGACCCATGGAGTGAGGATGCAGATTTTTCCAATTTACAGAAGCATGAGCTCAGAGATATCTTAATTTTCTTCTAAATATCTCCTCCTCCTGCCTTGGTACCATTATTGCCAACAAGTTCTCTATTACTATCTGTCTTTTCCATCACATAAATTATACTCACATTTACAAATACACAAACCCAAGAAAGGCCCTACTGGTCTCCTACTTACTGGAAGCGGTTTGTCTATGAAATATTATGCTAATTTCCCGCAGTATTGCCTGACCACCATAAATGTATCTAGTTACTTCACATCCTATTTAAATATTCTAGATTATATACATCTATACCTTCATATTATGTATATGTTACATTAAAACAAAGTCATTCACCCTATTCTGTTCATCAGAGTAAGTATGCATGATGTCTATTTCCTTGATTAAAATCAGAGTAGGTATGTCAGTGTACTATCAAATCAGCACTGTGAATCCTCTAACTTGTTTTCTGTACCAAAGAAGAGGTGAAACTGATAGAGGGGGCTGAAAAGGGCAAGAGTGAATTGAGTGCTAGTGAGGAACTACTTTAATCTTCATGAAAGTGCCGAAGCTGTGATCAAGTTCCTTCCCCATTTTGCCAGGTCCAGAGCAGGAGTTTGCAGAGACCGCAGCAGAGTCCAGTACTCTCTGAACAGGTTCCTTTAGAGAGTCCACGCATGAAAGGTTCATGTTTGGTATAAAATTTACTTTTCTGAAGCTATTGTCAGGGAACATAAAGGAACGGGTGCTCCCAAAGGGACAGGAGATGGAACCCATGGGCAAAATAATCTGAGTGGTGTGACGGGGCCTCACCAGCCAGGGCTTATGGTAATGAGGCAGGTTCACAGAATGGGAGCAGGCCCCACGAAGGAAACCAGAGTCAGACATAGCCCTGGGATGACCAGACAGGGCCATGAGAACAGCCAAGCCTAGGCTGGCATGTCAGCCCACGATGTGATTCAACTATGTACTTAAATCCCAATACAAGTGAAGATTACACTTAGCAGAGTAGAGCAACCAAATGTAAATCATATCATAGAATCCTAGAATGTTTGAGTTGGAAGGGACCTTAAAGCTCATCCAGTTCCACCTGTTGTCACGGGTGGGGACACCTTCCACTAAATCAGGTTGTTCCAAACCCCATCCAACCTGGCCTTGAGCACTGCCAAGGATGGGGCAGCCACAGCTTCTCTGGGAAACCTGTGCCAGGGCCTCACCACCCTCAGAGGGAAGAACTTCTGCCTAAAATCTCATATGAATCTCCTCCTGGTCAGTTTAAAGCCATTCCTCTTTGTCCTGTCCTTACAGGCCCTTGTCAGAAGCCCTTTCCAGCTCTCTTGTTGGCCCCTTTAGAAACTGGCAGCTTCTCTAAAATCTCCCTTCTCTTCTGCAGGCTGAACAAGCCCCGCTGTCTCAGCCTGACTTCATTTTTGTCCTAAACATTGTCTTCAGATTGCTCATAGAGACTAGGCCATACGGCTGCTTTGTCTTCACAGGACTACCCATGTTCCTCTTTTAATTTCTGTCAGATGCCTAAGCTCTAAGAACAGGTATTGCTGTCACTTACCAGGTGGAACTGCCACAAGGTGAAATTATCCCTTTGACAGTGCTCTTGGGCAAAGTCCAGAAGAGATTTACAGTTCAGTTTTCACTGCTTTGCTTAAATCCTGAAATACTTAAAATAGTAACTGAGTTTTAGGTTTAGATAACATATTTGGTGTACAATCTACAAATAGAAAATATGCTGAGACTCTTGCCTCTTAGTTTTTTTTGAAAGCTGTCATGGTGATAGTTGAGGCAGAAAGAACAAGAATTTGGAGAGTTGCTAAAGAAAGCTAATGTTCCAAGTAAGAAGATACACTTGATATTATCTTACAGACTTCAAATAGCATTATAAAACAAGGATCCTAAAACTTCCTGAAAAAGCCTACTGCTTCATGCATGGTTGAACTGTTTTGCAGGGAACAACTCGATTTTAATTGTTTCTGTAATTTTTAAAGGCAGCAATGGAGAAGCCAATTAATCACCGATTGTTTGTGACAAGAATTTTGCAGGAATTTGAAAGTGACACATTTTTTCCAGAAATCAACTGCAAAGACTACAAACTTCTGACGGAGTAAGTACCAAGGTGCTTTCTAGGCTTGTATTCAGATGTAAGACTTCCATTCCATTTCAAAAGTTACTCCTTTCTCTTGAGAAATTTATTTCTTCCTAGCAAACTTAGCAGGAACAAGTATTGAACTGTAAGTTTCTGACATTTGCTGTGGTGCTTTTTGTGTTGTCATATTCCAGTCATACTGTTATGTCCTCTCCAATGAGATTACATCCAACAGGCAGTAGGGAGGTGGCAGAAATGAAAACGCCTGCCTCAAGAACCAGACTTTTTAAATAACGTGTTCTAGGCTTTAATGAAAATACTGGGGGTTTTCTAGATGAAGCCATAAAGCTGGTATTTTGCTATAGAGTATGCTTTTTTGATTTAAAAAGTCTTGACTTAAAAAGATGTGTGTACAATCATACAACTAAGAATCAGCATGATTCTTAAAAGTAGTTTGTGCTTAGTATACCTGATGTAAAGATCTTATTTTCATCTCCTATTTCAAACAACTGTCTTTTCTAATTGATTGAATAAATTACAGGTGTCTCATATTGATATTTTTATCTACTTGTTGGCTTTTGCTTTCTCTTCTCCCCCTCTCTCCAGGTACCCAGGCGTCCCTGCTGATATCCAAGAAGAGAATGGTATTCAGTACAAATTTGAAGTGTATGAAAAAGCTGTCTTGCACAATAAATGAGGTTTCCTGTACTGCTGTTTAAGGGCAGGCATTTTAAATTATGATGTCTTAATTGATTGCAAATATGTAGTATGTCATTGAAAGAAAATCCTACTTGATAGTACAGTACCTCAGTAGTGAATGATTCCAATTAGCATACCCCAACTCTGAATATATACTCTGCAGTAGAAATACAGAATTATAGAATCATAGAATAGTTTGAGTAGGAAGTGACCTTCAAAGGTCATCTAAGTCCAACTCCCCTGCAATGAGCAGGGACATCTTAATCTGGATCAGATTGCCCAGAAACACATCCAGCCTGGCCGTGAATGTCTTGAATATGTTTCTCCCTCACATCCAGACTGAATCTCCCCTCTTTTAGTTTAAAACCATCACCCCTCATCCTGTCACAACAGGCCCTGCTAAAAAGTCTCTCCCCATCTTTCCTATAGGCCCCTTTTAAGAACTGAAAGGTTCCTCAATAAGGAACTGAAAGGTCTCCCCGGAGTCTTCTCTTCTCCAGGCTGAACAACCTCAACTCTCTTAACCTTTCCTTACAGCAGAGGTGCTCCATCCCTCTGATTATTTTTGTGGGCCTTCTTTAGACCCTCCCCGACAGGTCCATGCGTTTCCTGTGCTCAGGACTCCAGAGTCCTGGATGCAGGACTGCAGGGGGGGACTCACCAGAGCAGAGCAGAGGGGCAGAATCACCTCCTTCGACCTGTTGGTCATGCTCCTTTTGGATACAGCCCAAGATGCAGCTGGCCTGGGCTGCAAATGCACACTGCTGGGTCATGTCCAATCTCTCTTCCACCAGTACCCCTAAGTTCTTCTCAGGGGTACTCTCAATTCCTCCATCCCCAGCCTATATTGATACTGGCGGTTGCCACAACCAGGGTGCGAGACCCTGCACTTGGCCCCATTGAGCCTCAGGAGGTTACATGGCCCCACCTCTCCAGTGTGTGCATGTCCCTGTGGATCCCATCCTGTCCCTTAGGCATGTCAACTGTACCATTCAGCTTCTTGTAATCTGCAAATGTGCTGATGACGTACTCTATCCCACTGTCTGTGTCGTTGATGAAGGTATTAAAGTGTTGGTCCCAGTACCAACACCTGAGGGATGCCACCTGTCACTGTTGTCTGTCCAGACATTGAGCCATTGACCACTACACTACCCTCTGGATGTGACCATTCATCCAATTCCTCATCCACCAAACAGTCCACCCATTAATTCATATCTCTGCAGTTACGAGGGTTGTAAGCAGTGTGAAAGAGGGAGCTCTAAGGAACACCGCAACTAAGGCTGCCTGAGACATTGCATTTGTCTTTACAATCTGTGGTAGCATCCCTAACAATTCCATGAGTAGTGAAGGCACTAGGCTGCATCAGAACGTCTCTACCTAAACAAAGCTTTTGAATATCTCTTGTTTCAAAACATCTGATACTGCAAAAGTGTCATAACTCCTGAGTTTGACTGGGGTGGTATATACACTTACAACAACCTTTAAAACACACTGGCATAGAGGAAAAAGTAAGCAATTATAAGAAGAAATGGGAGTGTGGAAGTCTCAGGCAGCAGTTGAGGGATACTTCTCCGATTATTTTTACCATCCTGGGTACACAGCCTTTGGCTGAAAACACTGAATTACAAACTAATCTGTGTGGTGGATTGACCCTGGCTGGAGGTCAGGTGCCCACCGAAGCTACTCTGTCACTCCCCCCTCAGCTGAAAATACCACAAGGGGTTTGAGGATCAAGATAAGAACAGGGAGAGATCACTCCCCAGTTGCTCTCATTGGCAAAACAGACTCGACTCAGGGAAATCAGTTTAATTTACTACCAATCAAATCAGAGTGGGTAGTGAGAAGTAAGACCAAAATCCAACACATCTTGCCCCCATCTGTCCCTTCTTCCTGGGTTCAACATCACTCTTTGTCAGCGTGATTTGGAATACTCAGTGTGGCATGCAAATGCGCATTATTAACCAATAGTGAAGTCCTGTTTCCTCTGTCATGAAATGTAACTAGTGTGATAATGTTTTGCATTACTGTTCCCCAAAAGCAGTGAGCAATGTACTGGAACTAGTTACACTGTGATTCTGGTGGTACACGATGCCAAAGCCAACCAAAGGTTGTTGTTGCTGGTATTACCACAACACGATCAGTTGTATTGGCCTGTTGCTGTGCTCCGACCATGGGGACTTTGCCAGGCAGCAGAGAACTCCACATATGAAGTGCCACAGAGAGGAGCGGGGACACACAATGCCCATCATGCTTCCCTGTGCTGCACATCAGTCTGAGAATAGTTGTGGAAAAAAAAAAAAACCAAAATGGCAGGGGAGGGGGAATTAACCCTGAAAACTCTGCCAACTCCTTCCCCAAAGCATTTTAAAAGGAGTTGAAAAACATAACCGTACAGAGCAGCATAACCTGGTTTTCTAAGAATATTAAACCTTCATGTTACTTGCTTTTGAAAAACCAAACCTCTCTGATGAGAGAAAAACACTCAGAATACCAGCTGCGAACACCTCTGGAAATCTCTGTGGCAATTTAAAACATTAAATTTATGAAAAAAAGATGAAAAATTCATGAAAATTTTTTCAGCGCCTCTCCTGGGCTGTTTCAGGTTTTTCTGTGTTTCTTTTGCATTCTGAAAAATGTTAAGTGCTTTCCTGATCTTGCTCCATATGTGCTGACATTACATTGGTAGATAAAAACAACAAAAGTTACAGGCTTCTATAATACAGCAAAAAGTCTCACGAGTTTTAATTTGCCAACATATTGTTACAAAGAAGGATTAAGACTTACCAGGGGATGCTATTTTTAAAAGAAAATAAAAGTTACTGTGATTGCGACGAGAAAATAATTTCCTGAAGCATTTAATGCGTACCAGTTAGTATCAAAAAAGAGGTCACCGCAGAAAGCTCTGCACAGCGAGTCTGCAGTCCTGTGTTTATGGAGACTGGCGTTTATGAGAAGTGGAAGCAAAGGCTTCATGGACATTGAAGGTACTGACACAAACACAAGTTTAGGCAGATTCTGCCTAAGCGTTTATTGCAGGAGATGCAGTTCACTGCTGCCTAAATGTTTTGTTAGAAACAATTTGGTCAAAAAGAACTTTAACTTGGATGCACATAAGCAGACTAGGAACGTGAATAGTTCCTCTGGCTCTCTGTGAACTGACTTAGTTCTTTACAGATTCAGCTATGTCAAATTCTACAACAATTAAAAAAAAAATTAAACAGTTAAGTCAATTTATGATTCATGGAAAGGGAAACTTTTGAAGTAACACAGCAATTTCCTTCTTAAAACTTTACAGAACATATTAATGACACGGTTTCTTCATTTAGCCACTCTTGAAAGGGGCTCTTAACAAGGGACAGGACAAGGAGGAATGGTTTTAACCTGACAGAGGAGAGATTGAGATGAGGTCTTAGGCAGAAGTTCTGCCCTGTGAGGGTGGTGAGGCCCTGGCACAGGTTGCCCAGAGAAGCTGTGGCTGCCCCATCCCTGGCAGTGTTCAAGGCCAGGCTGGATGGGGCTTGGAGCAACCTGGTCTAGTAGAAGGCGTCCCTGCCCATGGCCGGGGGTTGGAACTGGATGAGCTTTAAGGTTTCTTCCAACCCAAACCATTCTGTGATTCTATCATTCTATGATTCGATGATAAAAAATTAGTATTTGGTCTTCACCTGAACTGGGCATTGCACTTGTTAGCTCCCCACTTGTATTTCCAAAGGGAAATGTTGATATTCTATAGTATCTCTTGAAGAAAAAAATCCTTTGTTCCAAAAACAACTCCCCCATGTTTTGATTACTCACATACTTCACTGCTGCACAATTCTGTGAAAAGCTATAGATTCTCATTATGTCTAGTACAGGGGAAATGTCATGTTTTTCCCCAGTTCCATGCAGCTAAGTGCAATGAACAGCATCATGAGTGACAATATAGTTACCAATCACTAAGGAAAGTATAGTACAGCTATAATTTAATCACCCTCATTCATGCTCTCCCAGGAACAAGGTGTTCTACACAGATTGAAAATTTAATTTTTAAGGGTAATACTGAGTTCAACAAGATAGCTAAAACCAGATATAACAGGTGAAAAACAAACTGTTAATGTTTCTATTGCTCATTATCTCTCTCATCGGCCAGTGGATGGCGATTTCCATTGACCGTAGAAAGCTGATGTTTTCAGTAGCTCACCAGAAGCATTACAGCCACAGTGTATTCAGGGACAGAACTGTGAATATTCCAACAACAAATTTCTGTCATGGACAGCAGTCCATGGAAAAGAAAGGTACACTAAGTAACACCAGTTTCCCAATTTAGCAAACACTATTATTAGTACAGATACAGAACACCAGGGGGAAAACAGGAAGGGGAAAATGACAGTGATTAGCTTACCCACGTTATCTGAGGAGAGCATCAGGACCAGTTGACATGACATGTTCACTGGGACCAGACAACCGTGTTGTCCTCATCAGACCACAGCTTGTTTGCCAAAGGCTTAAACCTTTAAGCCTTTTTGGAGGCTTTAAGCCCAAAATAATTCTGAGTAATTCAAACGCTATGCTAACAGAAGAGGAAGATATGAGCAGGCAGCAGCTGGTTCAGAGAGGGAAGAAGCTGCGGGAACGGTTGTTTGTCAGTCAGTGCAGAAAATGAGGTGACTAGAGGTGACAAATGAGCTGATAAAGCTCAGTTTAATACAAAACTAGGAGGTAACTCCCCTCATTATTCAGTTGTGCTTCAAGTGTCCCTGCTTACCCAGGAGAGCTGTAGGAATGAAGCCTACCAAGTCAGGGCAGGCTGGCCAAAAGATGACAAGTATCATCTGAAAAGCTAGCTCCCGGAACAGAAGAGTGAAAATGGGGAAAGAGAGGTGAGAAGAGGAAACTGATGTTTCCTAGAAGGATCACCCAGTTCTCTCTGTTAGTTTGCCTTGTAACTATAATTAAGGAAACACTTTCAAACTGCTGCAGGGTGTAGCACTTGTAAGATGCCATGGCAAAGAAGTTCATTAGTGAAAGATTTTCAGGATTTGGGGGGGTGTGCGTCTGCTTTTATCAGCTACAAGAAATCCTCAGCTACACTTGCTATCCTGAAGTACCTGCGCTACATCTGAAAGCAAGAGTTCCATCCTAGAGGATCTAGTAGTCCAAGGGTTAGCATTGTGCCTGGGCTGATGACATCCCGCTTCCCGTGGTGAACAGCATATGCTTCTGGACTGCATATGGGAAACATGGGAACATGCAAAAAGGGAAAACGTCACCTCCATTTTTAAAAAGGGAAACAAGGAAGATCCAGGTAGCTACAGGCCAGTCAGCTTCACCTCTGTGCCCAGCAAGATCATAGAGCAGATCCTCCTGTAAACTATGCTAAGGCACATGGACAATAAGGGGGTGATTGGTCACAGCCAACACAGCTTTACTAAGGGCAAATCATGCCTGACAAATTTGGTGGCCTTCTACGATGAGGCCACAGCGTTGATGCATAAGGGAAGGGCAACTGATATAATATACCTGGAATTGTTGCAAGTCATTTGGCATTGTCTCACCTAACATTCTTGTCTCTAAATTGGAGAGACATGGATGGATTTGACAGATGGACCACTTGGTGGATAACGAATTCGCTGGGTGGTTGCACTTAGAGAGTTGTGGCTGAATGTCCAACTGGAGATGGGTAACACATGGTGTCCCTCAGGGGTCGGTGTTAGGATTGCTCCTGTTCAACATCTTTGTCAGTGACATGGACATTAGGATTGATGCACCCTCGGCAAATCTGCTGACAACACTAAGCTGTCTCGTTCGGTTGATGGCCTGGAAGGAAGAGATGCCATTCCAAGGGACCTTGACACACTTGAGAGGTGGGACTGTGTGAACCTCCTGGAGTTCAACAAGGCCTAGTGCAAGGTCCTGCCCTTGGACTGGGGTTACAGCACTTGTGTATCACCTTATAGTCCTCCACCTGTGGTGCTGTCAGTTCTGTCCCTTGTCTTCTTAGCTATCCTGCTGGATTGAAAACGTACAGAAATTCAGAAAATTGTTCTGATCAAGAAGAAAGGTATTTTAAATAGAGAGCTGTTCAGCTTGTGCTCATGTCTGATTAAGTCATAGTATTTTTCCTGAAATTGGGCCATATATTTGACTGATTAAGGAAAGCTTTATGTATAAACTTAAATATTTTGCTAAATGTCTGCAATGAAACAAACAAACAAAAGACAGAGGAAAAAAAAAAGTAAATACAGAACTTGAGAGGAAATGGATGGTGCAACATTACTCATGGAAGCCTGAATCAATGTCTCTTCCTTTAGCAGTTCAGTTTAATGAGCTTCTAAAACCAAACAGAATCATTTTCAATAAACAAGCCATTATACAGAAGTCACTTTGGCTGTAAATTGCATCATTGTTTTAATTGAGAAGGACACTTGCACAAGTTTGCTTCTTAGAAGTAACATGCTTTTAATGTGTATCCTTCCAATGAACTCACAGTTTTCCACACAAACTCCTGCTGGGAAACACTCAAGCTGGTTTCAGATAGCCTTACCAGTTAATGAATTACCAGTCCTTTGCTGGATGGAGATCCTGACTCCATCTCTCAGCTGGCTGGTGGGATTATGCCTAATGTATTTCCAGCAGAGCCAGATGGGTTGTTTTAAATATCCCATGAAGTTATTTCAGCTGAACAAAGTGGATTTGCCTGAAAAGGAGAAATTCAGGTGATCCTTTCCTCTTATACAGCAGTGGGGCTAGTCACTCCTAGGGATGGACAGTGATGAGCAAGCAGCAGAAGTAACGTCACTTGCTTCAGATAGACCTAGGTGAGCAGCTTTAAAACCTGGAATAATTTCACATGAGCTGGGTGTGGATATACTCCATGGAGGAGCAGGCCCAGAACACATGCTTGAAGGATGCTTACTTGAAATCATGAGCAGAACTTCTCACTGGGTTACTACATCCCATTCCCATTCTTGCAGTAATTATAAACAGAAAAGATAAAAATATTGAATCATAGAATCATAGAATGGTTAGGGTTGGAAAGGACCTTAAGATCATCTAGTTCCAACACCCCTGCCATGGGCAGGACACCTCACACTAAACCATGTCACCCAAGACTCCATCCAACCTGGTCCTGAACACTGCCAGGGATGAAGCATTCACAATTTCCTTGGGCAACCTGTTCCAGTGCCTTACCACCCTCGCAGTAAAGAACTTCTTCCTCCTATCTAACCTGAACTTCCCCTGCTTAAGTTTAAACCCATTACCCCTTGTCCTGTCCCTACAGTCCCTAATGAAGAGTCCCTCCCCAGCATCCTTATAAGCCCCCTTCAGATACTGGAAGGCTGCTATGAGGTCTCCACGCAGCCTTCTCTTCTCCAGGCTGAACAGCCCCAACTTTCTCAGCCTGTCTTCATAGAGGAGGTGCTCCAGTCCCCTGATCATCCTCATGGCCCTCTTCTGGGCTTGTTCCAACATCTCCTTGCCCTTCTTATGTTGAGAACACCAGAACTGTACACAGTACTGAAAGCAGGGTTTCGTGAGAGCAGAGCAGAGGGCAGATCACCTCCTTCGACCTGCTGGTCACGTTCCTTTTGATGCAGACCAGGCTACTGTTGGTTTTCTGGGCTGTGAGCGCACACTGAAGACGGCTCATGTTCAGTTTCTCATCTATCAAGACCCTCAAGTCCTTCTCTGCAGGGCTGCTCTGAATCACTTCTCTACCCAACCTGTAGCTGTGCCTGGGATTGCCCCAACCCAGGTGTAGGACCTCGCACTTGGCCTTGTTGAACTTCATGACGCTGACATTGTCTCACCTCACAAGCATGTCAGGGTCTCTCTGGATGGCATCTTTTCCCTCTAGAGGGACCTTGACATGCTTGAAAGGTGGGCCAGTGGCAACCTCATAGAGTCATGGTTGTTTTCATTTACTATTTAGCAATCTATTCTGCATTGTATTTTACAGTTGCAAATCTGTTACACTTCCTTTTAAAATTGTGCAGTATCTGATTCTGAAATATTTGTGGGATTTTATTCCTCATTCTGTGTTTCTTGCTCCACTTTCCTTTGCAGTGCCAAGTGTAGATCAAGCTATAAATAATGTGGCTGAACCTTAGCAGCACAGATGCCTGTGCTTCTTTCAGGGCAAGTTTGCAGAACTGACAGTCCCAGCCTGTGTCTATAATGATTAGTTGGGATTATGAAATGCAGTTTATTAGTACGAAGAAGCCCCTGTCAGATCTGGGGCACACTGGAACTGCTGACCTGCCTGCACAAAAAGATCTTGGGCTTTCTGCAGGCCAGGTTCACAGAACATCCTGGTAACAGTCTACTCCAAACTTTTAACTATTGGCTTAGGCTTGCCTTCCTCTACCCTCACTCACATTAACAGTCCTGGTAAAGTCTACATAGATGGTGAATTTAGCCAATTCTGAGGCATTAGATTGGATGTCAGAAAATGTCTTATTTTTAGCATTGACCTGCATGACTTCAAGTAGCATCATTCTCTTTCTGTGCCTGTAATATTTTTTTGGCTACAAAAGGTATTTATGCAGATGAAAAGACCTGTGTCAGAAGTGCTACCTGTCATCATTTAAGTAAAGCAAGCAGTTAAGCATCAGAAAAGCTTCAGATAAAAACATGAAAGAAATGTAAAATCACTTTTATGGGAGAGTTGATAATAATCTTGAATGTATTCCTTGTCCAAAATATGCATGTTGTTTGCACATCAATGAAAACTGAGATAGACACCACTGAATCATGTACTTTAAGTATAATGGAATTAATCCTTCAAGTAACTTCAACACTATTACTTTTCAAAAAATTTTATCAAGACAAAGTGGATAAAAAACCAACAACAGGTCAGAAGAAGATGATAGTACCACAGTGGTGCCCCTCTCCTCAGCAGTAATCAGTGGTGGGATGTTTACTAGCATGAGGATGGGCAGAGGTTCTTTCACCATCCTTCATTGCTCGGAGCAGGACTGCAGTCACTTGTACACAATAAACAGTCTCTGAGGGCCATAAGCACATACATAAATGCTACCAAAGGGGAACTGGTTCATCTCATGAGTTTGTCTCTTGGTTGTTTTTTTCTTTTGGTTTGGTTTTTTTTTTTTGATCCTGGCATATCAAATATTGTTAGGCATCTTACTCAAACACATGCAAATTGTGACCATTATTACACCATGTCACCGAACAAAGACTATGTTGAATTAACTTAGACATTACAAAGTTCTTCCTTGTCAGAGTAGTGACACCCTGACACAGGTTGCCCAGAGAAGCTGTGGCTGCCCCATCCTTGGCAGTGCTCAAGGCCAGGTTGGATGGGGCTTGGAGCAACCTGGTGCAGTGAAGGTGTCCCTGCCCGTGGCAGGGGGTTGGGACTGGATGAGCTTTAAGGTCCCTTCCAACCCAAACCAGTCTGGGATTCTATGATTCTATAATTTAATTAACACAGTCCAAGTACAAAGCCTCCCCAGCTTTCTCATGTCTCATAAGCCAGCAAACATCTCTGCTTAGCAAAAGCAACTCTAGCTGCAGAGCATGATTCTATGGAGTGAAATTGCAGGAGGAAACCTGTAATAAAAATGTCATGTATATTTTAGCTGACTTTGTTTGCTGGACTTCTGTAACAGACTACATTGATGCCATTCTTTGATTCTGAAATTCAGAGTAAAACCACAGTATCAAAGAAAATCAGAACTCAATTACTGCACTTCAGTTACTCACCAGAACGTTACTGGTGCTTTCAATGGTAAATAAAAATGAACTTCTGTTAATTTCCTTTGCAGTTAAGCTAATTAAACATTTTTATTTCTCTAGGAACATCCTGTAAATAAACAAATGTAATTTTTATATCCATGTCTAATCTTGGTTTGGAATTATATCTCTGCCAACTGTTAAACATTTATATTTTTTTTTACCCAAAGATTTTCCTCACACATGGGTAAGCAAGCACAGAAAAGACAAATAAAAGTACTCTAATTTTTTTAGTTGCAGGTATACATCCATACAAGACCTTTCATTATTTATACCACATTAAGCTCTTGATTTTTTTTCTGTGTGTTTTTCTTTGATGGCATCCCACGTCTCTTCTGTGCTCTGTCCACGGGTACAGGACTCCTCACAGCCCTCTGATCCCCATAATGAGTGGCACAGGCTGCGCATCACCTCGTTGATGCTGTGTCACTCAGATCAGCATGTTAGCACAGCAGCATAAGGAAGGCAGTGTACTTTCACAAATGTAATTACTTTTATAAAATACATCAGTATTTATTTTCCAGCCATTTAACAATTTCTTCTTAGATAAAAAAGTATTTTATTATGCTTGCTTTTCTTGTTTATTTGGACCCATGAACTTTATTTTTCTCAATTATTTCTCAATGTTTAGCATTGTCATTTTATGAGAAAGAATAAGTGAATGTGACACATCAGTGAAAAATGCTGCAAAATGCTCCATCCTGGTGGTGTTCAAGGCCAGGTTGGACAGGCCCTTGGGTGACATGGTTTAGTGCGAGGTGTCCCTGCCTATGGCAGGGGGGTTGGAACTTGATGATCTTAAGGTCCTTTCCGACCCTAACTATTCTATGATTCTATGAATTCAGTTCTTGCATCTTGCACTGGTGAGGATCAGCAGTGGTACAGCTGTACCACAGCCACCTGGATGTGCTCAGTATAAAGTCATTGGAGTGTGGAGAATTATTTAACTTTTTTTGCAGCTAATTTGGCAGTGTGACAAAAAGGAGAACAATAACAAAAAAAAAGAACGCATATATAAATGTTACAGTTATATCCAAATTCTACTTAAATTTAAGTTTTTAATGCATTTATTGAAGTCCAGGAGGTGGGAATACCTTTTTTGTTTTCTTCATACTCTTTTCACAAAGTACAGGTGTATTTACAGGAGCAATTTATACAGTTAAATCCTTTTTTTCTTTTCTTGTCTTTTTTCCTTCATTTTTTCCCTTTCTTTTCCTCTTTTCTCATTTTCCACTTTTCCCTTTGATTTCTGTTTTCTCTTTTTTTTCTATCTTTTTATCCTTTTTAATGTTTTCACTCTTTTATTATTCTTTTTCCTCTCTCTTTTCCTCGCTCCTTACCCTCCCCCTTTTTCTTTTCCTTTTTTTCTCTCTTTTCTCCTATCTTTTTTCTCTTTATGTCTTTCTTCTTCTTTGTCTCTTTTTCTCTTCGTTTTCTCTTTTTTTCTGGGGGGCTTTTTGCTTTCCCAGTGCTCTTTCCAGGCTTTAGGAAGTTGTGAGTGAGACAAGTGCCATGACCGAACTGGTAGACTTGCCAGTGAAGGGTAACTCCCTGATAAGAGCTGTCTACCAAAGATGCCTCCACCTCACCAGGCTGCTGTTAGAGGGTGGTGCCTACATCAATGAGAGCAATGACAGAGGAGAAACCCTGCTCATGATTGCTTGTAGGACAAAACATGTGGACAACCAGAGTGTCAGCAAGGCAAGGATGGTTAAATAGCTGCTGGAAAAGAAGGCTGATCCAAACATACAGGATAAGTCTGGGAAGACAGCCTTGATGCACGCTTGTCTGGAAAGAGCAGACCCTGAAGTGGTGTCTCTGCTACTGAAAAGTGAGGCTGACCCCAGCCTGCAAGATCACTCCAACTGCTCTGCGCTTGTATATGCAATAACCTCTGATGACAGAGAGACCCTGAAAGTTCTTCTTAATGCCTGCAGGGCACAAGGAAAAGAAGTCATCATCATCACACTGGACAAGTCCGCATCAGGAAGGCAGAAAACAAAGCAGTACCTAAACATGCCTCCTGCACACCTTGAGGAATGCCATTCCCCAACTGCCTGCATTTGCCCATCAGAAATAGAACTGAAAACATTCCGGTCCTCGCTTGCAAGCTCAGATAAAACTGAAAAGGCATTCTTCAGCTTTAAAGAGCTGGATCATCCACGAAGCATGGATGACCCATCTCAGATAGTTTTGCTGATGAGAAAATCCAGCTTGACAAAAGCCAGGTCCAGGCTCTCACAAATGCAGCGGCCGCAGTCTGAGCCTTGGATAAAGAGTTCTCTGTCACTGTTCCACCAGAATAAAATCACTTCTTTACACAAAGGACTTCAGGATATTACTCCACAAGAACAGCTCTCTTCTAAAACCACTGGCCTAGCCCCATCAAACAGATTCATCACCAGGCACCAAAGTATTGACATAAAAGACACTTCTCATTTGCTGAAAACCTTTGAACAAAGTGGATCAAAGAAATTATTGTATGACAAGATAAACTCTCAGATTCCTTGTGTGGAAGAGAAACATAACCCCAGTGGGATTCCTGTGGGTAAGGATGCCAGTTTGGGACAAATCAGCTTTACTTCAAACCTTAACAGTGTTATCCAGAAAAGAAACTTGGGAGCAAATTACTACAGCTCTGATTCTCAGTTAACTACTAGTATGAGGCCTTCTGCTGCAGAAGACAGTAAGTCAGTGATAGGAAAGAAAAAGATCTTTTCTCCCTCTCACTCTTCATTACAAAATCCTAGAGAAGTACTGCAGAACATGTGTCCTTCTCCTCTGACCAGGAAAAACAAAGCTTCTCTGGAAAGGCAGGAATCAGGAGCCTTACTGTTGGATCACATTGCTCAGACAAGACCAGGTTTTCTTCCACCACTGAATGTGAGTCCTCACCCCCCAGTTCCAGATATTACTTTGATAAACAGGGTTTCTGGGATGATTTCTTGTGGACAAAAGTATTTAGTTCTGGCAGCACCTGTTTTTCCTAGGAAGACCAAGAATATGAAAATACTCCTAAGGAGGCAGTCACTACAGACTGAGCAGATCAAGCAATTAGTGAATTATTAACAGGGGGATTAATGGGTTAAAAATTCTTTACGATATATAGATAGTCACCGCACTATCTGATTGTAATGGTACACATCACAGAAAGTACGTCTGTGATGTAAAGCCTTCTGCCTTGGAGTGAGTTAAATAGCCCAGAGACTACATGAAAAAATACACTTAACTGATCTTACTGCTCTCTGCAAACAGAGGAATATCTATTGCACTGTTTTCATAATGTTTTCAACTTCAGCACTGAAATCTCACCCATGACAGGCTGAACCTGCTATGGGTTGTAGTAGGCACTATCATTCTCATTTTAGATTGGAAGTACTCTCTCTCCTGTTCCCCCAAATTCATACTCTTTCTCCACCCAGAAAGGTGGCATATGTGGGGTTTGGAAACCTGAAGCACTGAACTGTGACGCTGGACACCAGACT
Organism: Psittacula echo; assembly: GCF_963264785.1. Lineage (NCBI taxonomy): Eukaryota > Metazoa > Chordata > Aves > Psittaciformes > Psittacidae > Psittacula > Psittacula echo. The sequence goes on along the minus strand of NC_137742.1, from coordinate 74,841,433 downwards.
GATGCTGTCCAAGTTGTGTAATATCCAGAAATCCCAAACACAACCAGTGTGCACCAAGGGTGGGCAGTGGCCAACAGACATAGGCAGCATCTTCTGTGTTCAGTGGCTTTGCTGCACATCAACAGATGTCAATGAAATTTGACATTAGAAGTGTCAATTTCACTTGTCAATGAAATTCGTGTTGCAGAGCTGTGTCACATGGGGAGCTGGGAATTCCAGCTACACCTCAGTTCAGCACACAATGCCTGGGAGCCAAGTCAAGAACCCAGTCCAGTGAGCCACAAATCCTGAAGCAGCATCTGGTGTGAAATGACTAAACCCTGCCTGCACTGTTAATCAGCCATGTCAGTCAGCTTGGGCTTCTTAAGCTGTTGGGAGTTCTGTGATCTGCTCATTTAAAAAGAGGAAGGCTGGGGGAGGCAGACACCATACAAGAGTCCACCACTCTGTAGTTCCAGACTCCACTCAAAAAAGACATCTCCACATCACGCAGGAGCTCTTTTTCATAGAATCATAGAATAGTTACGGTTGGAAAGGACCTTAAGATCATCAAGTTCCAACCTCCTTGCCGTGGGCAGGGACACCTCAAACTAAACCATGTCACCCAAGGGCCTGTCCAACCTGGTCTAGAACACTGCCAGGGATGGAGCATTCACAGCTTCCTTGGGCAACCCATTCCAGTGCCTCACCACCCCTGCAGTAAAGAATTTCTTCCATATATCCAATCTAAACTTTCCCTGTTTAAGTTTGAACCCGTTACCCCTTATCCTATCACTACAGTCCCTATATTTTCCCCAGTCAGAGGCATGGCTTTCTTTCCAAGAGAAGATACAAGTAGTTGGGCATATCCAGATGTTGTCTTGGTTAGCACGGGCACTTCACACACATCTGGGAGTGAGGAAGAGCTCTGTCCTCCTGCTGAGACAGACCCAAAAGAAAAATCCACCACCTGGGAGATAGAAGTCCTCATTTTGCCTAATTTGAAGCAGAGAGATGGGTTTCTTAGAGATGAAAAACACTCCTTTGCCTAAAAACTGTTGCATATATGTTGTCTTAACATAGAAAAATCTATTTCTCCTCCCCACTCACTGTGATTCCAAACATCTCTGTGCACATATCACATCCTGTCTTTGTGCATATTTGATGGCCACTTGACTTCTGATATTGCATTTAGCATTTTTAAACCCATCTTCTAAAGACTTGAGAAATACTGAATGTGTTCTGTTGTGTCATAGTTTACAGAAAATAACTATTGAAATTGTGTCTGTCTAATGTGAATTTCTGTATACTGAAATACTTTTTTTTTTTCCTGAAAACACACACTGGGTGCCATCTGCCTTCTTGCAGCTTCAGTTAAAATTCACCCAGTCTGGCACTGCCTAACAAATAACTGTAATGTTATTTAACTTTGCTTTAGTGTAAGACAATTTCAAGTGGATGATAAACAGTCTCTATAAAGCCCTTTTTATGTAAAAATGTAAGTGTCCAGAAGTTCATAATATGTGTATTTTGAAGAAGGGAACATTTGACGCCTGGAATGTAAAGTATGATTTACATCTTTACACAACAGAGTTGTGCATCAAGTGTGTTCACTATGTTTAAAAAACAAACTGCTGAGTTTGCACACTGAAGATCCAAAAATAAGCTGCCTTAAAATGCACACTTTAAGGTATTTTAAAATACATTTTAAAATATTTAAAAATATTTCCTAGCCACACATTTTCACCTTCAAGCACTACTGGCACTGCAAGGCTTTTAAGGAGATCAGGATACATCTTAAGAAATCTCAAGTGTTCAAAATGTACATTTTAAGAGCTGTTGAGTGCTGGTGGGAATATGGTGAAGGTGATGGAGCATTTGGTTCCACTCAGGTTCTGCCTCTTACTTCAGGAGATATTGCTGGATCACCATCTGCATAGACCAGGCAGAAACAAGAACTACATAGAAATCTTTTTATGGCAGAGAAATGATGTGGAAGAACATACGTATTATATTAATTGGGCATAAACTGGTCCCTGTAAACACCATGTACAGGCACAATAGACTTTTCAAATGTTTTTATGATACTATAAAAGGAAAGAGAAATTTGTCATCTGTTCATCTCACAATGAAGTTAAATATTTGAAGTTAAAGATGTATCTTTAAAAAAAAATATTTTTTAGAAAAAAAAATCCTCTCACAGATCAAATGTTACCGGTGTCTTTGCTGGAGGTATGAAGCCAAATATCTGCTGTATTATTACATAGGATCTGCTCCCTCAACTGAAAAAGCATTTTTTCTTACAAAATGCTCAGAAAATGGAGGAAAATGCAAATGTCGTGAAGAAGTGAAGCTCTTCTGTGGTGTTGCCAATATTCTATGCTTCATTTTGATGCAGAAATAATGTGAAACTTTAATGTTGCTGTTTACTGTTGCATTTCCTTCAGAGTTTTGCTGTCTTGATGTTGTTACGATGCATAAATAAAAGTTTTTTTCCCTATTCAGGGGGCATGCAAATAGATACATCCGTTTATACGCCACTTAGGAGATGCTGAGTCACTGCCAAAGATACTTTCTCCTGAGTGTTTCTCAGGCTGTCTCTATACAGGAATATTGAAACAGTTGGTAAGATTTGTTCCAACATGGCTAAATTTGTACAAAGTATTGTGTGAGAGAGGCTCTTTCCCTCTCTGAGAGGCTGACTGTGCTTCCACTTCAGTGGAAATACACCCCTGTCATGTCTGAATTTGTAATCCTTGTCATTTTCCGACTGTCTGAGCAAAGAATCACAGAATCAACTGCGTTGGAAAAGACCTTTAAGATCATCAAGTCTAACCGTTCTCCAGCACTGCCAAGGCCACCAGTGAACCATGTCACTGGTCACCATGAACATGTCACCCTTTACACAGTTTGTGAACACTTCTGGGGACAGTGATTCCACCGCTGCCCTGGGCAGCCTGTTCCAATGCCTGACCAGCCTTTCAGGGAAGAAATTGTTCCTAATATCCAGTCTAAACCTCCCCTGGTGCAGCTTGAGGCTGTTTCCTCTTGTCCTGTCATTTGTTCCTTGGGAGAAGCGACCAGCCATCTCCTGGCTCCGTCTTCCTTTCAGGTAGTTGTAGAGAGCTGTAAGGTCCAGTCTGAGCCCTCTCTTCTCCAGACTAAACACCCCAGTTCCCTCAGCTGCTCCTCATGACAGCTGTGCTCTAGTGGGAAATAAGACCTGAATTTCTAATGTTAAATACTTCCCTGAAACTTTCAAGTTTACAAACTTTCAAGTTTACAAACCAGGTGTTCTTTATGCATCTTGGTAAAAAAAAGTCACAAGCTGAAACCTCTTCTCTTAAGAGATGCTCTTAAGAACCTGGGCTAGTTCTCACACCTTACAGTGAAAAATTAGTGTTAGTCATCCACTCTATCTCATAGAAAGATCAATGCCATAAAGCCCTTAAACACTTAAGAACTACATAAAACAGTAGTGACATGTCTGTGAGCAAGCACTCCTGCTAAACCACGTTACAGTTTTCAGTAAAACACACCACTGATGAGACGACTGATTTGGAATCAAAGTTTAAAAGGGTGAAAAAAATGACGATTTTTTTTTACTTTTGGTTTTAATTTTCTCTAAAAAATGCCATATGAAACCATACAATGAAAGTAATTGCTACACAAGGAGTGGTGCCCTCACAAAAGGCAGTGCTCATCTAAAAATCCTTCATATTTTGGTTTAAGAACTGTAAGGACAGCAAGTCACTACACAAGAATGCCTTAAAAAAGCAGTTTCCAAGGTTCAAGTAAGTTTCAATCGAGCCCTCACTGCACTTTTTGTCTGTTTTTTATTTTAAGGAGAAAGGCATTTAGAGTTGCTCTGTTTTGATTTTTGTCTGTGACAATTATGCAGTGCTTCCAAAACAATACTGCCATATTTTGACGCAGCTACATAAGAAGAATAGTAAATAAACCAGTCATTAAATCCCTGGTTTTTTGCTCCATCATGAATCCTTATTAAGACCTTCATCTTTCTGCATCTATTATGCAGTACAAATATTTAATTTTTCAACTAAAAGTAGGTATTTATACACAATTGGATTCTTACATTAGTAAACCATTATTCCACTGGCTGGCTATTTGGTTCATGTCACAAGAGCACGAATTGCTACAGAAAGGCCAACATTAGTCACAAATAACCATAGTAATAAGGACATTCATACTGTATTATTATTATTATTCTAATTAACATTGAAATCCAGAATTAGAGGGAGGAGTGCCTGTAAAATATTTCCCAGCCACACATTTTCACCTGGCATTGTAATACCTTGAAGGAGGCCAGATTTGGCAAGGATGAATCTTAAGAAATCAGTTCCGCTTTGTTTTTTTCAGAGTGAAAGGGATAAAATTCCAATACTAATGACTGATTGTTCTGATAAAATACCCAGCTACTAATCCTTTTTAAAAGAGGTCCTATGCATCTTTGCATCAGTTAACCTTATTGAAAAAAAAAATAAAAATTATATATATTTGCAAAATATATGTTCCCTAATAGGACACCTATTACCTGAGTCACCTCTCTTTGACCAACAGTGTGTGTTGAAAGATGGCACAGACCTCATAGGAATGTCCTTGGTTTTGTCATTTTACACAATTAAAACAAGCTTCTTTTTGCTGGCCCAGAATGGGCAAAAGAACCTGGGGACTTTGATTAGGTTCTGAGGCTCCCTGGCGACAGCAGCTATCATGTTACACAAATTCTTTACTTAAACGCCTTGCAAGCATCTGTTAAAGCTCAACAAAGATGGAAAGTAAGCTTATAGTAACCAAACAGAATTACAGAATTACTTAAAACTTCTGCATCTGAATGAGTTCTCTATGGCAGTATGTACTATGTAAGAGGTGACATTTGTCATTAAATTGTAACAAAAATAACCTCTGGAGGTCTTGTACAGCCTCCAGGTCAAAGTACGGCCTCACCTCAGCCACCCTGCTCATCTGAACTAGGGTTCAGGAAGCCAATGTACCAACAGTCCAACCCCTAAGGCAGCACCAGTGGACTGAGAGTTACCATACATGAAGTCAAACCCACTTATTTTAAACTTAAGCATAAAGATGGGACCTCCTGTGCACTGCAGATCTAATTCAGAGGTTGTGTCCCACCCAAAAAAAAAAGTGAATTTACGTTCAGCCACTCAAAGACCATGCTAAGATCTTAAATTGAACAGTGACAACATTGGTTTAGAGTCGTATAGTCCAGTTTATTCCCAAAATCCACGCGTGGGCGCACACTGATGAACTCTAATTAATTCCTGTATGCTTTCCCTGTAGGCATCAGTGGTTTTGAACACTTTCATAAGCTGCCACCGATGGCGTGAGTTACAGTCTTCTCTTCCAAAAGCCAGCCCATTTTAAAATACAAACCTGATCTCAACAAACATTTTAAAAACACAGTAATGAGAACACCTTTTTAAAACACATTTTAATTCTGCTTAGACATATCCCCACTGAGACTACAAATTTGCATATACAGTACTTTTTTTCCTGCTACAGCAATGAGAGGACTCAAAATTGCTTAGTGAAAGCAGCAGCTACAATGACAGAAAGATCACTGAAAAATTCCAGGGAACCAAGCCATAAGGATATAAAAACCAACATAAAACTCCCCCAAAAATTTAGATGTTCAAAATTCAGAAGATGATAGGGTACGATACTTTGAATTACACTGGAAACACAATCAAAAATAATGCTGCTTTATTTGGGGTTTTAATGAATAAGCTCTGCTGTGGCAATCTGAGACATCACTCCCAGCTGCTTATTGCACCCATTTGCCAGAGTTACTGCTCCTGAGTAAGGGGCACAGACCTCAACACCTCATCTGGAGTAACTGATGTGTGGAGTGACTATATCCTGAGAGTCACCATACAATAATTACAATAATTTGCAGCAGACATATCAGAAGGAATTGTAGCTAGAAGAAAAGTACTAACATGCTACTTCACCACAAACACAGGAGTGAAAACATTAAAAAATTGCAATGGCATTAAAAATGGAGTGTATCATGAGGAGCTACAAAATAACCCCTTTGGGAACAGCATAGTTCTGTAATTAACACAGTCCTGATTCTTGCCCTCCCCCATAAAAAGCAGAAACAGGCTTTAGTAGAGACTGAGCGTCCCAAACACTTTGGCTTACATGAAAGCAGCAGCAAATCACATTGGTCCACAAGTACAAGCTGAGGCCATTCTCCCCTTTATATGCTCGCAGGGAAGAAATGTTAGAATATTCAGGTAACATGAGTAGCCTTTACTACACGCCACTGGATAAATGAGAAGGGACATGCAGACGATGAGTAAGGAACTATTAAGAGGCACTAAACTTCTACTGGAGAAGCCTTTCAGTTGTGTGTTATGCAAAAACTCCTCCAATATCCACAACAGTTCTTTTAGTAAGGAAAACATATTTCTTTGACCAAGAAATCTTCATGTTTAAAGAGACTAAGTATTGTAAGGTCATTCATTGCCTGTTTCCCTATTTACTATGCTACTATGGCTTTTCTGAATTCAGAATTTTGTGGCTCTAAAATGTCATAATAAACCCTACTTTTATCAAAGTTTTCTCGGATGTAAAGCAAATCTTCTACAGAGTACACATCTTCCTTTCCTGTCCAAACGGTGAGACTGTACCTATATTAAAAAAGAAAACAACAAAGGGAAAAAAACAGAAAGAGAAAAAAGAATACATTCTCTTAACATAGAAGCATGTAAGTCAGAATCATTGCACAAAACAATTTAAGAACTGAAGGAATTAAAGAACTGAAAGATAAACTAAAAGAAAAAAAATATTTTCAATGTAATTGAGATATGTATCACAGAATCACAGAGTGCTTTGGGTTGGAAGGGACCTTAAAGCTCATCCAGTTCCAACCCTCTTCCATGGGCAGGAACACCTTCCACCAGACCAGGTTGCTCCAAGCCCCGTTCAGCCTGGCCCTGAACACTGCGAGGGATCGGGCAGCCACAGCTTCTCTGGGCAATGTATGTACACATAACTGAGCTGTATTTATATAAACGAATCTATGCCTGTATAATAAAGACATCTGAAAACAAAGGCCTTCAAACTTACCTATCTGACTGCTGGATTAACCAGCACAGCTCAGACACCGACTGTCGTACCAGTGCTGCTCTTACAGCAAAAGTTACAGGCTGGGGAAGTGTGTTGCATATCTGAGCCATTTCCTTCACCATCACCCAGTCATAGCCTGCAGTAAACACCATCTGATTAAACAGAATTCTTCACAAATACAGTCTGTATCAAAATAAGGACACAAAATGGTTTGGTTGGAAGACAAAATAAAAGCAAATAAGGGTTTTGTGAAAAATCACATAATTCTAAAATGAAATGGCTCAATGATTATGAGTAAGAACTGTCATTGTATCAGTGAAGAACATCAGTACTGAAGTGGAAAACTAAACTTATTTTGAAAATCTTCATTTCCAGAATACAGAATGTATACAATGTGGGATCTTTTATAAGATACAATCTTATAATCTTTTAAAAGATAGCATATAGCTTATTTTGAATCAATAATGAAATTAATTTGGAGAAAACAGACTATGCAATGTCAGCATTAAATTTTCTATCTTTACCTTTATTGTGCTTGACAGGGTGCCAGCCAGTTGACCACCCTAGTGATAAGGTCACATTTGGGAAAAACGAGGTGACAGTGCCAAGGAATCCTTTTGCATTCACTACAGAGCTACTGCCATTAGGTCCTGGTAGGATGTCTGCATTGATCCAAATAGGTCGCCTCAAGCGGTGCTTCACATGTTCAAGAAGTTCCAAGGAAGGCCGTACGGCTGCTAGGCTGTACCAGTAACACATGGGTGAGATGAGACACTTCACTTGGACTAAGGATGGGAAATGTACAGTGTATACATCAGATGGACATGTCAGTGAAGCTGTACCTGTCAGTCTGAGGACCCTTTCTACCATCAGGTGACTATTACTGCTGGTAAAAAGTACTGGAAGTTTCTCATCTCCCTGCCTCCCGGTATGAACTTTTACCTCATGGCTCTTCTAACTTGTAACTTGTTAAGACTTGGATGATATTGAAGGCTTGCAAAGGACTTAATCCAGGAAGCCACTGAATTTGTTTAGATGAGACCACTGGGCTGAAGATAGTATTCATAGTATTACATGAAGTTAACCACAAACTAATATTTGTGGCTTTCTAATCTGGAGAATTAGAAATGAATGAATTTAAATATATTTATTCTATTTATTATATATATCAATGATGTTTATATGCTGTTCAAAGGGTAAAAGTAATCGCTCCCAACCCTAACAGCACTTAAAGCATTAAAGCTTTTATCGCTATTTTAAATCCAGTCAACAGACTGAAAGTTACCTTCACATCTGCACAAGATGATGCACCTATACTAGGAGAATAAAAGGTCAAAACCTCAACGTTTTCTGATAATTTTAGCAGAGTGAAAGGGCACCCATCTGAACATTTTGTCCCTGGTAGGGCTGTTCCCACAGCTCAAAAGCCTGGCATAATAGCTGCAGCATGAACAAGTCCGCCCATTAGCTGTTCATCCAACAGGTAGTTACTAAGTATGAGATGTAGTCACTTGAGCAACCAATGCAGCACCACTTGTAAGCATTTAATAAGGTAACTTAAGTCACCTATTCTCACCCGTCTCTCAAATCAAAAGAAAAAGCATAACTACAGGGCAAACAATAACCTTTTTCTATCCTACTAAAACTTTTGAAACCAGCAGTATTGGGGAAGGAAAGGAAAAGTGGGTAAACAGGTAAAGGGTACGAATGCAAATAAAATACGTATTTTTCTCTCACAGCAAATTAATTTATAACATTCAGGAATTTAAAACCATTATGGCCAGAGTTGTGATTTCCTTACTAACAGCAAGGACTTGTGTTTTCTCCCAAGAGCTGTGCAAACTCTGAATGAGCCATCTTCCAGCTTTTTCCTCAAAACCTTGCAGACCTGTCAGCCAGCTGAGCCAACAGAAAGCTCTTCATGTTGCTCTGTAGAGTTAGTTAGTTCCACACCCTAAACTGGTCCCCCTGGGTGTCACAGGAGCACCAGGGAAAGGAAGGGGATGAGAAGGCACTGTGAAGAATGCCTGTTTGGACAACACAGATGATGGTTAACTGCTTCTCTATATTCCCAGTTTCAAAGCAATGCCATCCAAAACAACATCACTCATTTGGCTACAACTGCAATATGTACTTATATTTTTTCTATGCTTTTATATAATAGACTTCTATAATGCAACAGAATTTCAAAAGCTCTTTTAAAATCACTGCACTTGGCTGGAAATTCCTTGTGAAAAGAGGTAGACAATTTAAAAATCAATTTAAACAATAAGTAAAATGAAAAAACCCCAAAACAACAAAAACCCAACAAAAACCAACCAAACCCTAACAAATACTCCCAAATAAATGCCTGCTTCTCTTGTCCTTTCCCTTCTCTGTCCCGGCAGATATTTACAGATTCTGTAACAATAAAAGAATTTAATCTGCCCACATCTTTTGGATTTTCATGAACTTTTACGTGAAAACTGTGATTGCATTTCACAGAACAACAGGTAAAAATCACATTTTACAACTGTCTAGCATTTTGGGTTGCATTTCTATAGCATACTTAGGCACTGATGAAGCTCTTTTTAATGTGGAGGTAGGTTCTCCATCTGCTGCAAAAATATACGTTCTACATGCAAATTCAGACAAAGCTGAAGTCAGGGCTTTCAGAGGCGTATGTTTGAAAATCTCAGCTCACTCTGAACCTCATTTCAAGCTTTTCAAGGAAGTATATGGGGGGTTTATGTGTATTTTCCGTTACATGCAATGAAACAGCTAATGGTTATAATTCTTCAATGAACCCCTGAAAATTTTAATTCATAAGTTAGGCCAAAGAAACTGAATTTACTTCAATATGCAGGCACCCTACCACACAAAAAGAAAGAACAATTTCCTGTACTAGAAACCATGCCAAAGAAATCCAGTACCATATTTTTATGTGTTACAAGATCAGTTATTAAAAGGAGCATACCTAATTCTGGAACTGAAATTATTAGTATTGGAGTTAATCAGAAAACAGAATTCCTCTCTTTTGGGGAGGGAAAAATAAACAGCTCTGGGAAAATACAGATATTCATGTTAGTACAGGATGTTTCTAAATTATGATGAACTTGAGCACACCTGGAACAGATACGGCTTTTCAGCAAGCTTTTCAGAAGCCCCTGGAAAAGCCTTGACACTTTCATTCCCCTTCCATAGCACAGAATGACACCAAGAAAGCAGAAGAGACTTATGTGCTGCCAAGCAGAGATGCCATTTCAGCCCCATCTGCAGCCTGGGAGATGCTGCTGGACTTCGGTCAGAAGGCTGTCTTTCCCAATTTCTTTCCACAAGCAGAAAACTTTCCACAAGCTTTCCAGATAGGTACCATGATGGGAAAACTCTGCTCATTAGCAACTAAGTAACTAACTCACAGAATATGAAATCATTATTTATAGTTCAAAACACTTCTAAAGCTTTTATTTTTCTGATGCATTCAGTAATTCTAACTCTCTTTGCTCATTTTCTGTTCAGGAAAAAAATGCATTACACTAAATTGTACCGAAGAAAAACTTTGGTCTAACATCACCAAAAAAGATAGTTAGCTCTGCTTGTAAAATTTTTATTAGCAAAACCATAAACAATATAAAAATCATTTTCTCCTGAAATACCTCTTAAAATCCAGCTTGATGCCTTTATCCGTGTTGACAATCTCGTTCAGCCATTCCTGCAATGTGTTGTCACTGTCTGTTTCAGGTGGATGTGCCATGATAGGGTCTCCATTTCCTCTCTGGCCACCACGAAGAACAACATCTGCTTCTATCATGTGAACATCACCTGTTGATATAAAAAATGAATGATCTAACAGAGGCAGAAACAGTAATTCCAACTTCTGCTTCAGAGTAACAACTAATTACAGGGCAAGTCTTTCTACACTGGGCTGTGTACATAACTCCACAAAGGTCATCCAGTATAAGTTTCTGTCTGTGAAGCTACAAAGACATTTTTCTAGGTACTTTGGGCTTCTCTAGGTACTTTAGTCACTTAACTCTTCAGAATTCTAAAAGTGTGTGAAAAATTATTTTTGTAGATACATTTGGCCAAGTAATCACTTCCCCCCCCCCCTTCCAGAGGAACACCAAAATGAGTATCCAAAATGTGAATCCACTCTTGCTAAATTTCAAATCTTTTCCTCTTAAAACAGGGCTCCAGAGAAAAGGTGACCAGAAGTTTTTAACACTTCCTTCACTTCATTCTCAAAATTGACCATCTCAGCCAAAACTTCTTAAAAAGGGTCAGCCAGGAAACAGCACCTACCAGGAAAATGGTAACTGAAACACAATTGAGTGGAAATCTTAGGAATGATGCAAGCTCTTGAAAATGGCTTTACATAATGATAAGTTTCTAAGAGTCTGGGAAGTGCCACTGGCTTTGTAGAGAATTCAATATATGCAGTTACTTAGACTGAAATAATAATAAAAAAGATAATTAAACAGTCAACAGAAAGCAAATCATGTATAAAACTACATAAATAACTTATATATTTCCCCAATATTCACAGAGATTAAAATTCACTCAATTAAACTGCTTACATGAAACCTGAAATACATTATAATAATCACAAACAAAATGAGAGGTGGGAGCAGTAATAAAAGTGTCCTGTTTGAACAACAGTGTATTACAACATTACACAATTTCAAACCATCCAAAAATGCCCTAGAAGAAGATCCAGCTACACAGGCTCAAAACTACCTGGGAATCACAGACTGGTTTGGAGCACTCAGCTCTGCACAGATATAAATTAAACAGTATCCTGATCCTGTGTATGAGATCGGCTTGTTGCACACTGGGTGAACTAGCCTGCACCTAGAACAGGGCGTGTGGACTTTCAATCTCCTCATTTACATCTTCTGTTTGCCAGAACAGATCCACAGTGTCACTGCAATGGAGAAGGTGACCTGCCATTAAGATCAAACTGGAAAGAATAGGGACAACATGACCACTGCTGCCAAGGCTGCAGTGCTGAGGTGCTCTGGTCTAACCTCAGTATTAGAAAAACCAGCCCCACCTGCAGAAGAAGATTTTGTATTCCCTTATGCAAAAATATACTCTGAACACTTGACAGATTGAGATGAGATCTTTAGCAGAAGTTCTTTCCTATGAGGGTGGTGAGGCCCTGGCACAGGTTGCCCACAGAAGCTGTGGCTGCCCCATCCCTGGCAGTGCTCAAGGCCAGGTTGGACGGGGCTTGGAGCAACCTGGTCTAATGGAATGTGTCCCTGCTTGTGGCAGGGGGTTGGAACTGGATGAGCTTTAAGTTCCCTTCCAGCTAAAACCAGTTTGGGATTCTATGAACACCATGGGTAAGTTTAGCACAAGTGCCTGAAACCGGAAGTCTCTGCAGCCATGGCTCTGCTCGGCTGGCTTTGTTCACTGAAGGCCTGACCTGAGAGAGGTGCTGCAAACCGCTAGTCTTTTCACAACGGAGTCTGTCTGACGGAGGGATCACCTCCAGCCCCTGTCTCGCAGCCCAAAGGGGCAGACAACGACGCTGTGATGGGTCTCTCAGGGCACCGCAGAGCAGGGCGAGGCGAGCCGAGGCGGGGCGGGGCAGGGCAGGAAAGCCCGTTGCACTTACTTCTCGCGGCCTCCCTGGCTCGGGCCTTGCTGTTGGCGGCGTGGAACCACCGGATGGCGGCAGCGTCTCTGGCTTCGATGCGCTGCGACCTCAGAAAGTGATCCACCGCCTGTTCGCTCCAGGCACCTGCGGCACCGCCGAAGGCCGGAGAATTACCTCAACACCGCCAGGGGAGCGAGGCACCGGCCCCTCAGTACCGCAAATCGGGCAGCCCGGCCGCAGCACCCGCGGCGGCACCCCGAGCAACGCGGCTCTTACCCTGCCCCTCGTCCGCCATGGCCCCGCCAGGCCCACCCTGCTCGGTGGCGGAGGCGTTGGCTACGGAGCGGGAGAACGCTTCCTCAGGAAAAAGAGAAACGACGGAGCACAGGCGGGGCAGCGCCGTCTGGTGGAGAAAGGGGAAGGCACCACAGAGGAGGGACGTGGAACCGTTGGAGCGAGTCCAGAAGAGGCCACCGAGATGCTTTGAGGGCTGGAGCAGCTCTGCTCTGGAGACAGGCTGAGAGAGCTGGGCTTGTTCAGCCTGGAGAAGAGAAGGCTCCTTAAGGGGAGACCTTAGAGCAGCTGCCAGTGCCTGAAGGGGCTACAAGAAGCCTGGAAAGGGGCTTTAGACAAGGGCCTGGGGAATGGCTTTAACCTGACAGAGGGGAGACTGAGATGAGCTCTTAGGCAGAAGTTCTTCCCTGTGAGGATGGTGAGGCCCTGGCACAGGGTGCCCAGAGAAGCTGTGGCTGCCCCATGCTTGGAAGGGACTTTAAAACTTCTCACACCCCCTGCCATGGGCATGGACAACTTAACTGGTTCGGACACAGTGCTGCTGCCGTGCCTTTGCCCGTGCCAGGAGACCTGCACTACTACTGCTGCCTGGGGAATGCCGTTTTCCAGAGGGTGCGAAGTATTGAACTAAAAAAATGCTTTTACTTCAGCCAAGGAACGCTGGAGCCCTGCTGCTGCTGCTGACAGCACAGTGTCTTGCAGGGTGGAGGAGAGTTTGGTGAGCTGGTGGCCTTCCTCTTTCGGGGTCACCAGCCAGGAGCTATGGGGTGGTGGGTGCTGGCCAGCTACCGCCACCTGGGCCAGCTCCTCCTGGGTCTGCTCCTGGCTTTCAGGAACAGGAGCAAAGGAGCGGCGGCCAGGACCCCTGCGTAAAGCAGCCTCTGACATGCAGGGTTCTTCCTCCTGGTCAGAGTCTGCAGGGCTGCTGGGGGAGGCCAAATTGGGGTCAAAAATCACCAGCCTGGAACTGGTGGAGCTGGAACTGTTGCCGGGGTCACTCTGGAGCTGGAGCTGGCAGCAAAGCTGTTGTCGGTCTGTGTTACTGCGTTAGAGTGCATTAGCCTCCGGGCCTCCTCAATGCATCGGCACTCAATGATTCCAAGGACACCATTGACCAGCAGTGCTGTGTGTTCCCCAAGGACAGGCTGCAGCATCTGCACTAGTCTCCCACTCTGGACCATAGACACTCAGGGCATGCAGGATGGTGCTCTCAGCAGTCTTTACTAGCCACCACTGTGCCCCATGTATTTCCTGGAGCTGCTGGCACAGCCAGGGCAGCACAGGATCGAGGAGATGTTCCTCTCTTTGGAATAGTTCTGCCCACACTGCAGGCAGGAGGCCACCTACAGCCTGTTGCCTTGCAGCCTCCTGCTCAGCTGGGGACAGTGTACCTTGAAGAAAAGACAGCAGAGATGCCAGAGGCTAATGGGGGCTGTTTTTGGCCTGGTGGCCAGGATCTCTTCCTTCCTGGTTGCTGGCATGTGGCAGCTCTCTGGCAGATACTGGTATAGAAACATAGAATAGTTAGGGTTGGAAAGGACCTTAAGATCATCTAGTTCCAACACCCCTGCCATGGACAGGGACACCTCACACTAAACCAGGTCACCCAAGGGCCTGTCCCACCTGGCCTTGAACACCGCCACGGATGGAGCATTCACAGCTTCCTTGGGCAACCCATTCCAGTGCCTCACCACCCTCACAGTAAAGAGCTTCCCCCTTATATCTAACCTGAACTTTCCCTATTTAAGTTTTAACCTGTTACCCGTTGTCCTATCACTACAGTCCCTAATGAAGAGTCCCTCCACAGCATCCTTATAAGCCACCTTCAGATACTGGAAGGCTACTATGAGGTCTCCACGCAGCCTTCTCTTCTCCAGGCTGAACAGCCCCAGCTTTCTCAGCCTATCTTCATACAGGAGGTGCTCCAGCCCCCTGATCATCCTCGTGGCCCTCGTCTGGACTTGCTCCAACAGTTCCATATCCTTTTTATGTTGAGGACACCAGAACTGCACACAATACTTCAAGAGAAGTCTCATGAGATCAAAGGAGAGGGGCAGGATCACGTCTTTCAACCTGCTGGTCATGCTTCTTTTGATGCAGCCCAGGATATGATTGGCTTTCTGGGCTGTGAGCACACACTGAAGCCAACTCATGTTCAGTTTCTCATTGACCCAGGTCAAAAGGAGCGTCACCAGCAGGTCAAAGGAGGTGATCCTGCCCCTCTACTCTGCTCTCATAAGACCTCTCTTCAAGTACTCCATACAGTTCTGGTGTCCTCAACATAAAAAGGATATGGAACTGTTGAAAGAAGTCCAGACGAGGGCCATGAGGATAGTCCGGGGACTGGAGCACCTCTCATATGAAGACAGGCTGAGAAAGTTGGGGCTGTTCAGCCTGGAGAAGAGAAGGCTGCGTGGAGACCTCATAGCAGCCTTCCAGTATCTGAAGGGGGGCTATAAGGATGCTGGCAAGGGATTCTTCATCAAGGACTGTAGTGACAGGACAAGGGGTAACGGGTTCAAACTTAAACAGGGAAAGTTCAGGTTAGATATAAGGAAGGAGTTCTTTACTGTGAGGGTGGTGAGGCACTGGAATGGGCTGTCCAGGGAAGTTGTGAATGCTCCATTTCTGGCAGTGTTCAAGGCCAGGTTGGACAGGCCTTTGGGTGACATGATTTAGTGTGAGGTGTCCCTGCCCATGGCAGGGTGGTTGGAACTTGATGATCTTAAGGTCCTTTCCAACCCTAACTATTCTATGATTCTATGACCAACACCTCCAAGTTGTAGTGATAAAGTTGCATTTTCTGTGACTGGAGAAGGCAGCTCCCTGACATACATGCCAGTATCCGCCAAAGAGCCACTCTCCACAGGGTCCTGCTGACCTCAAAGAGAAGGCCCCAGCCCCCTGGACTCTCCCAGCCCTGCAAGAGGCCACACGCCAGCAGCACCAGCAGTGCTCCATTGACTCTGGCGTGAAGGAGATCAAGAAATTCCTCTTTCACTGACACAGCGTCTCCGGCTGCTGCTGGGGTAGAATCAGAGAAAAACAACAGCCTGAAGATCACTTACAGTTCGCTTCCTCAGGGTAGGGGGATAAAAAGACCTATGCTTTAATGTAAAATTGAGTGTTCCTATGGGGGCCAGGAGGAAAGGGAAAGGTACAGCACATCAAGTATACGAAGAGGAGGTAATACCAGTAGAACTGATGATAGGAACACTAATAATGGATCTTTCAGGGGCGTTTAAAATGAAAGCAGAAACAACAAACCAAATCAAAAGCAACCACTCAGACACCCCCTGCCCCCAAATCCCAGAAAAAAGCATGTATGTGGTGTTCTTTTGGAAGGTGTTTTCAGGCACTTCCAGGCTGTTTTTGGGATAATCCTTTTGTTGAGGAGCAGGAACCAATTACTAAAGGCAGTCCAAGAAGGAAGGAAAAGGTAAAACCTTTTAGACTCATCTTTTTGTTTCTGATCGTTCTCTGAAGTCCCTAACACAGAATATTCCAAACACAGGGAAGGCTAATGCATGCATACACTGGGAAAGTTGTAGTTTTGAGAGCTGTTTGTAGCAGACAGCAAGCAAAGGAGCTGAACAGGTTGGCACTGTCCAGAATGTGCTCCTGGCACTTGGCCCTGTGTTGGCTTGTGTCGCTCGTGAGGGAGAGCTGATGCTTGCACATGGTCTTTCATACGGCCTGTATGTTCACATGACATTAAGAACAGAGATACTCCCCCCAACACATAATAAGAGGAGAAAAAGGTAATTGCCAGGGAGGACGCCTTCACAAGGACACTCTCCATGAGGACACCCATTTTCGATGACTACTATGGAATCTTGGGGACACTCTGCTCTGATACCAACTACAGACCTTGGAGGACTCCCACCACCAAGGACGATGACTACAGACCTCCGGGACACTGCTGGATCCACAGTGGTGACCATCTCTCTGCACTTCAAATTCTTGCTTCATTTCTATTTTTTTTTCCAATCTGTCCTATTGCTATCTCTTTTTTATAATAATTTCCTTTTTTATAATAATTGTCTTTTGTAATAAACCAACTGATCAATTACAGTACTTGACCTCACTTGATTCTTAATTTCACTGTTGGGATCATGAACGAAACGGGTCCAGCACTGGGGTTTTCTCCAGTCGGATCCTGACAAGGCTTTACACCAGTCCATATAGATGACATCCGTAGTCCTTCCTTTGTCCACTGGTGTAGTAACTCCATCATAGAAGGCCAGTAGGTTGGTCAGGCATGACTTGCCTTAGTGGAGCCATGCTGGCTGTCTTGAGTCACCTCCCTGTCCTCCATGTGCCTTAGCAGGGCTCCTAGAAGGATCTGTTCCATGATCTTCCCAGGTACAGAGGTGAGCTGACAGGTTGATAGTTCCCAGGGTCCTCCTTTCTACAGTTTTTAAAAATGGGTGTGATAGTGCCCTTTTTTCAGCCACGAGGGACCTTGCTTGACCACTGTGACTTCTCAAATACCATGGAGAGTTGTTTGGCAACTACGTTAGCCAGTTCCCTCAAGATCTCATCAAGTCCCATAGATCTGTATATGTTCAAGTTCCTCAAATGGTCACAAACCTGATTTTCACTTACAGTGGGTGGAACTTTGCATCCATAGTTCCTGCCTTGCAGTTCACCCACTCAAGAGGTGTGGGGAGAGAGCCTGCCAGTGAAGACTGAGGCAAAAAAGTTGTTGAGTACCTCAACCTTCTTCTTGTCCTTTGTTACCAGTTTACCACTCTTGCTCATCATGGGGGGCACACTTTCTCTGACCTTCCTTTTCTGGCTGACATACCTGTAGAAGCCCTTTTAGTTATTCTTCGCATCCCTTTTCAAGTTCAGCTCCAGCTCCGCCTTGGCCTTCCTGACCCCATCTCTGCACAACTGGGCAGTGTCCTTACACTCTTCCCAGGATACACCTGTCCCTGCTTGCACTGCCTGTGCATTTCCTTCTTGCCCTTTAGTTTAACCAGCAGGTCTTGACTCAGCCATGAGTTAGTAACACAGGTTGACTCAGCATAGTCAATAACACGTCTTGTATTGCAGCACATGACACTCAGGCAGTGGGAGGACAGATTCTTTCAAGAGCACATTCTTGAATTTTCCATTAAGGGTTGAAAAGAGACACAAAAAAAGGGAGTTTAGGTTTCTTACATAACTATTGAAGAAGAGAACTTGCATGATTTGTTTGAAACATTTGTAAATGAAAGCACAGCCCTTGTATTGAGTAAAAGATCTACAGTTAAATCACTTTTATTTTACTTCTTATGATATAATTGACTTGTAGATTATGTTCATTTTTATTGCATTTACAGGCTGGAAGAGATGGTGAAGGCTCAGTTGTAGGGAATGTGTCTATGACTGTAGCATTCATTGTGCCGGGATAGCTCCCTTGGATGTAGATTCACTGTCTGAATTGTGCTGCAGAGTCTGGAGCACTGCAGGTTGTACTTGGAGCTAGAGCACAGAGGGGCACTTGAGGATGATCCCAGAGCAGGTGGCTTGGTTTACTTTTTATCTGCCAGCTTTAAAGTAAGCAGTATAGTCTGGTTAATAAGGCTGTTGGCTTTGTACTCAGGAGGCCTGGACTCCAGCTGGATCAAACGGTCCCTATTTGCATTCCCATCTTAAAAATGTGTAAAGCTCTTTCAGTCATTTGGGTGAGTAGAATTAATTCTTTCATACTCTGAAGAACTGACAAAAAAGTCAGGTGAAGTCTCTGCATTGGGTTTCCTCCTCCTGAATGGGCAAGAGGTTACTCTGAGCAGCGAGAAGGTCTGTATCTGCATTGGATTTAATGTGGCTTTCTGCAGTCAGCTTGACTGTTTCCCTGTAATAAAAAATAATAAAAAAAGCTCACTGCAATGGAAAAATGGTCCCATGGTGATTGTCCATACTGTCTTTAAGCCAGGAACAGGTAAAATTCCCACACAGGCTGTCAAGAAAGCAGAGAGAAAGATGGGTTGGCATCAAATTAATTTGCATCTGCATTTCCCTGGGAAAGTCTTGGACCTGACACTTTTTCTGAAGAATTGGATACAAATCTGCTTGGTTATAAAATGCCTCAGCATTTGTTAGTGAGCAGCTTCATGATCTCTTGCGCAAGGCAAGAAGCCTTCAAGTAAGTTTTAGATGTTGCAGATGAACAGCTGGAAGAAAACGAAGACAAAGGAAACCAGAGCAATGCTTCTTTGTGAATCCATGTGCATAGTTCTTCTTTTCTTTGATAATTCCTGTCTATTTGAGTAGGGTATCTCAAATTTGAGTCAGAAGGAATAAAAAAGTGAAACTTAGAGGTATCTTTGCAAGGTGCTTTAATGGCTAGGAAACACAGACTTTTACAACATCACAGTATTGTCTGCAAAGATATTTCTTACCTGCTACAACTGTAGAGTAACCTGGAACTCCCTCTGCTCAATGGAAAAAGGAAAAACCACAGAGATCTTGTGAATGCCTCAGGCTGTTTTCTGCTTTGGAGAATTTGTTCATACAGTAAGTGTCTGATCCATTTTCACCACCACAGAAGGTATTGAGTACCTCAGCCTTTTTCATATCCTGTGTAACCAGGTCCCCTGCCCTGCTCAGCAACGGGCCCACATTTTCCCATATTCCTTTTGTCACCCATATAGTATAGAGGCCCTTCTTCTAGTCTTTGGTATTTGTGGCCATATTCAATTTGTCTTTTTCCACTCCTGCCAGCCCTGCCCTGATAAGCAATGATAACTAACCCAGGATGCCTGAAGATAACAGACTGTAATTGCTGGTGAATTTTCATTTGCAAGCCCCAAACAGAGGCAGCAGGCACAGCCCCTTAAGTGTTTTCAGCTGCATCCTCAGTGCCAGTGTCTTTAAAGACATAGTCTATGTGAAGCTCTAAGCAGGCTGTCCACCTGTAATAAGTCACTCCTTTGATAATTGGGTGATGCTGGCTCGGTGAGGCCACTGGGCAGTGCTGCAGGTGTTTCCTAGAAATTGAATGCCTAGAAATGCCTAGAAATAGAACGACGGTGGTGAGGCCCTGGCACAGGTTGCCCAGAGAAGCTGTAGCTGCCCCATCGCTGGCAGTGCTCAAGGCCAGGTTGGACAGGGCTTGGAACAACCTGGTCTAGTGGAAGGTGTCCCAGCCTGTGGCAAGGGATTGGAACTGAATGAGCTTTAATATCCTTTCCAACCCAAACCAGTCTATGATTCTATGTAGCCTTCTGGGGAAAAAAGCTTTCAAAGACAGGATACTGCCGCCAAAAAAGTGATCTTTATTATTTAAAAAAAAAACCAACACAACAAAACTAACATGTAAAGTATCAAGCATTTTAGCGAACTTTATTGATCACTACTTGAAAGAAGTTAGTACAGAGTGAGCAGCAGGAGGCAGATGCCTTATATATCCCCTCAGGATGGACACGGTTCCCCTGGCCTGGCCGCCCCCAGCCTTTCCTCAACTCCCTGGATGCTGCTTCTTTTCATGCCAGGACAGGTTTTGTTCCTGGTGTGGTCTTCAGCTCTTCCCCTGAGATGCAGTTTCTCTGCAGAGGTTGCATTAATCAGCTTGACTGCAGCCTCAGCTTCCTCCAGGGTAAGATTGTGAAGCCTGAACCTTTCTAAAAGCAGTATTTTAAAGCACAGGTAACAACAGAGCAGATTAAGTTACAAATTGTTTTTGATACAAAAACATAAAATATCCCCTTATTAGCATCAAGAAGGCATCAAAGTTTCAGTACTCTCCTTAGAAAACTGTAACCAGCATTTTTACTGAAAATAATATAGATCTTGTTTATATTTAATTTGGTTCTGTTCTTAATGAACAGTTGTGTGACAGTTACCAAACCCCATTATGGTTCTCTGAACCTCAGTACAAGTCACATATGTATCACAGCTACATAAATAGATCTTAATGACCCAGTATCAAAAATACATCCTATGCAAGAACCTCAGGTACACTAAAAATCAATTTGTTAATGAAAATCCACACTTAGTAAATCTATTCTCCCTGAAAGTAAAGGTGGCTACTAAGAAGTGGCAAAGCAGTAGATCAAGCAGAAAACACGTTGCAGAATTCTTGTCTGATTTATTGCTACATATAGATTACTAAAGGGTAATCTGTTTTTTTTAGTAATCCTTGAAAGGTCAAATTGTATCAGGAGTTCTGAACATAGAGTAAAGAAAAAAATAGTATTTATAAAAATAGCATCCATTCAAGTTAGGCAAATCCTTATAAATGCAAGAAAGAAATCAGTTGATCTATAAAAAAAAAAATTAATTCAGCGCATATGTTTCTGAAGCACCAGCATACCATCCTGATGTGAAGGACTTCAACTACAAAGTCTTCATAAACATACCTGTGAAATTCCTCCTCATGCAGGCCACAAACCACTGTCAGAAGGCGCCCACATACGACATCTGCAGTCAGCTGCAGAACATCTCACATTTAAATCTCAAATGGCAAGAAAAAAGTTTTGTGCCAGCTTTTACTTCAGTGTTTTCACTTGCACATGGAAAAGCAGATGCTGCAGAGATATGGTGTAGGCATAGCAATTTTCTGTAATGCATTTATCTGAGCTTAAGGGGCAAGACAGTACAGCTTAAAGTTACACTACACATAGTAAATGCTACAGCTGTGTAAAGAAGTAATAAAACTTGCCCTCTTTTGCACATGTATTAAGTGTAAACTTTCAGAACTTCAAGAAACATTACAAACAAGTTATCTTTTGTGGTAAAGTAACCAGAGAGGATTTGAGGGTTTAAAAAACAATCTGAAAATCTATTAAGACATAACAGGTTTAGAACTTTAACATTTTTAGTGTTTGTAGCATTGTAACTTTGGTGTTCAGATCTAGCAAATCAGAGTATCGCTTGCAATCAACCTAATCAAACCAGATGCTCTATAATGAAAAATATTAACTCCATTTTCAATGGTAGACTTGTAGGATCTGGCATTCCACCATGAATCACAGGGATCAGAGCACCGTCCAATTCATTCAGATACTTCTGTGGAAGAAGGTGACCTCCAGATCCAGCTAAGTACTCAACCTATAAGGAAAACATATTAACGTTGATATTAACGCTTTCTGTATTAATAAGACAACACAAAAAGTATAGTTTCTTGATAAAGAGTATTTTGGCTAGCATGAAGTGACAAAATAACTTTTGAAGACTGGCAGGTGAATGGGTTTTGAGGTCAGTCATGACCAATAAGTCTTAAAGAGAAAGACTAGCAACATCTCCACAGAGTCTACAGGATCATATGTGTTGTCTGTCCCATGCTGCTTCATTCCAATGTCCAAAAGCAATCTGATTATATCCTAGTATCACAGCTACCAGTAGATTAATTTCAAAATATACCACTGAAAACTTCATTTTCAGGGCTGTATTTCCAGCTTCTCTGAAAAAAGATAGGGAGGTGTGACAGAGAAGAAAAGGATCTGAACTACTTCTGAGGGGCATCCCACACTGTGTAGCCTTGCCTGCTCTCTCCACCACCTTCAGCCAGGCAGACCCATCCTTTTCTGCAGTATAGATCTTGGTGCAAGTATCTTCACTGAACTATTTTAGGCAGCAAAATCAGCAAAATGCTACATACTTCAAGAAAAGCATCATAAAATTAGCTGTGATTCCCTAAACTCACCTTGGAGGCAGGTTAAGTGCCAGAAAGTTAGAACTAGGGAAGGACTGACAGCTTACTGCAAGCAGCTATTAGGGAATTTCAGCAGAACACAGAAACAGGACTATTCCTTTCAAAAAAAACCTAGTCATTAAGACAGCTTCTGCACAAAATTTCATCATCAAATTTCATCCTCCGTCTAGTTCTGGGGAAGGGCAAAAAACTAAAAGCATTCAGACAGAGACCCAATATCTTTACAAGAAAGACATGTAATTTGAAATGGAGTGTCTGCAAAAGAAATTGAAAGATTACCATATCCAAGTCAACAGAAACTCTTAGGCCTATCTTACTCATCCCATTGTTTTTTAAAGTTTTAAGGTGTGGGCAAAGAGCAGTACTGCAGGCAATAGCAATCTCCTTAGTAAACTGGTGAGGAACAGGGCTGGAGATATTACTGTTTTTTAGAAAATAGTGTACCTGAAATTACAGAAAGGAAAAGAACAGTCAGCAGCCTAGTTATATTACAAAGTAATATAAATATATACATAAAAATATGTAAATATATAAATATAAAAGAATAATTATGTTTATAAATAATACAGAACAGAGCAAGCTGTAACACTTGTTTGCTGGCAAAATATTCCAGTATTTCATTTATTGACTCAAAACACTTGAGTGACCAGGGGAATATCTGGGTTATCTATTTGTAACGCTATCCATGCTTTTAATCTTTCTCAAAGGAGAAAAATTAGGTAGATGTTTTTAGATGCCCTTATCAAAAAGCTACGGGGAGCATTCTGCCTATCAGTATGACTATACAGCTTATAACTTTTTTTCTTTATAGTATCACTTAGTGATCACTTTACCATTCAAACTATTCAAAGACTAGCAAAAAGGCTCAAGAACAACATAGTTTACTAACTTCAGTACACTTCATGACTTTTCCCTCTTCTTGAAAGTCTCTGCCTTGTGGTACTTTCTCACTCTGAGTTCCTTCCATTGATTTTCCATCAACTGGGCTTAAAATTCTATGGAAGATAACAGCATGGTTAGTAATTAAACCAACATTATATGACTTATATTTAATAATCTGTATGACATAATGCTTATTATTTCGTATATTAGCATTAGTTCTTGAAGACTATTTAAATGGCTTTACAACCAAATGTAATACAGGACTTGCATCATGGAAACACAGATGCCTCAGAAAAACCTATCATAATTGGATGCAACACTTAACAAAGACCTAATCTTACAGGTTTAAGAAGCTATAAACGTCTTTGGTAAAGCCACTGTTTGTTCTAATTGGTCAGAGAAGCCACAGAAAAAGGCATGCCAAGTCAAGCTCATGGCCTGCAAAAAAACTTGAGACAAGTTTTGAGTTAGTGATGTATAACTGAAGTTCGAAGCTACATAAAGCTACAAGCATTCAAATCACATACAATAAAGATGCCTTCCTTATACCTCACTTTGATTTGCTGAATGCTGGCATTCCAAGCAGTGAATGGCCAAGGACAGTACTATGCGCTTCCAACCCCCCACCAGTAAGGAAGTTTAAAGGGATTAATTGCATTCTCACACAAACTGATTACTGATAGAGGACTTATAAACGAAACTGAGGGCTCACACACTTTTCCCATCAACTTCCCAAACACAGAAAACAGTAATAGATTTTGCTGAACCACAAGCAGAATTGTTCTGTTAATGACATCTAGAGGACTGAAGGTACTTTACCATTCTATCTCCTTTCACATTTTAGTGTCAATACTTTCTCTCAATAAAAATACCTTCGATCGTTTCAAGAAATTAAAGGTGGGTATTTGAAAACTGTGCGTAAGAACTCTCTAAGATGTTTAATACATTTACCCTTTGTTTGTTTTTTCTTCATTTTCTACCCAGCAAATATCTACATATTCTTTCATGTCTCCCGTATCCGTTTTGCCACAAGTTATTTTAAAGTCCTTCTTGTCTCTTAACGCCTGACGTAGGCTTTCCATTGTTTCTGGTGTTATTTGTACCATTAGTCCATCTAGAAAAACAGTTAAAATTCCAACTTATCTACAGAAAGAGTAGCACAGCTTTTTAATAGAATCTTGGCTTAAATTCTAGTGGGACCAACCCTCTCCTCATTAATAAATGCACATCAAATGGATGGCATCCCACAACCACCACACTAAATGGTGTGAATGAAATGGTGTGAATTAATTACATGAAAGAGGAAATACTTACTTCCTCCAAAAGAGGAAGTAATAGAAACCTTTCTTGGCAATATAACTAAAGCTAGAAAATCAATCTTAGATTAATCTTCAAAGATTTTGCATTTCTGTGTCAATATGTCTATTTCATCAATATGGCAATGAAAGCTGTGGCTGCCCCATCCCTGGCAGTGCTCAGGGCCAGGCTGGACAGGGTTTGGAGCAACCTGATCTAGTGGAAGGTGTCTCTGCCCATGGCAGGGGGTTGGCACTGGATGAGCTTTAAGGTCCCTTCCAACCAAAACCAGTCTGGGATTCTATGTTTTTAAACAAGGAGGTAAACTAGGATTTATTTTTTTTCATACAGCATTTGTTTGTAGCATGTTTTCTACAAAGCTAAAAATCCTGAAAATAAAAAGCTTATCTTACTGAGGAACAAAGATTTTAATATCTTGCACAAAACTCCTGCCTCTTTTTTATTTATGCATTTATTTATTTTCAAGTTCTCTTAGAAAGAAACCACATAAAACAGAATTATTACCTTCAACTATACTGGATTTAGCTAAAAATCCTGAAGATGTTTTTAGGGCTCCATTAAATACCACAAAACTTGCACCTGTAACTAGAAAAAATAGGATCACAGCGAGTACCATTTCGTATCACTCAAGTTTGTCATCACTAACACTTAACTTGCATTCCTTTTAAAAAAAGGTAGGAAAAAAAGGTAATACTATACTGACAGTGTTAATAAAAATCCCTTACTGACAGAATGATATGAAATACAACTCTCTAAGGAGAGAAGAATTTTCTCCAATCAGATCCTGGCAACAAAGACCAGCTTTCCTAACTTATTTTGTAAGCGCATACAGTCAACAAGCCAAAAAAAGTCCTGTATATATAAAAGTTTTGCATATATGGTTGAAGAAAGTGGCAAGATGTTTTTAATTTTTTTTTTTTTTTGGAGTGGGATGAAAGGGGGTTTTGTCCTTTAAAAAGGATGTGCCACTCAACTTTTAGATTTATTTACAGAAGGTATTCCTCAAGTTTATATCATTTCAGTAGTACTAAAAGCAACTGAAAGAAAAGATGATGTAAGTGTATTTCCATGCTACAAACCTTTGCATAAATTTGTTAGTTACACAGCGTGCTTTAAAAAAGAACACTCGAAGTAACTATGCTTACAAGGAAGCACAGAAGTTGGCACTGGAGACGTAAGAGTATAGCCCTACCGGTCAATTCCTGCTTTAGGAATGCAATTTTTCTTCAGAAGCCAAACCAGATAGCTTACCTTTCCTGGGATGTCCAGTAGCACTGATTGCTTGTGTGTGGTAGAAGCCATGCGTATTCTGCACACACACCAAGTGAGAATCTGCTTCAGTATTAAAACTTGCTCCAATACTAATTACATGTTCATTAGAAGAATGTATCACCTTCATTACCTGTTGATAAAAAATTTGTCATTAAACTGACAAATCTCACTTTGCAGTACTCATCTAAATACAAGACATAAGAAAAACCCAGCTCTCAAAAAAAATCCAAAGAATTATTCACTTAATTCCAGAGCATTTGGACAACACAGTTTGCCATGACTAACTGCAAAAACACTAAGCATTATCAAAAATAGTATTTTAGTTGAGAAAGACAGTTAAGTCTTGAGTACTGCTGGGCAGAGTATCAGCTGAAGGGATTTTGTCGGTCTTAAGGCTAAAATATGCATCAAGCCTCATGCAGTTTACTGTTCAGGGTTTGCTTTTTTGTCAAAGCAAAAGTAAACAAATTGAAAAAAAGTACAGTGGCAAGAAAAATTTACAGGGTTTGTGCGGTTTTTGTTTTGGTTTGGTTTGGTTTTTTTAATTATTTTTTTTTACTTAAGTTTTAAGCAAAACACCATCATAGAATCATAGAATAGTTAGGGTTGGAAAGGACCTTAAGATCATCATCAGGAAATGTGTAAGAAAGAATGCTTGAAAATATATACTAAAAAGATTTTGTACTGTTGAGTTTTCAGCATTTAAGAGTTATCCTAAAGCTCAACTTTTCACTCATCACCATCCACTTTTCAACATATCCAGGAAGAAGGAAATGTGTGCTCAGATCATTTCGTGCTCTCTCTCTGTCCCATCACATGCTTAACCCAGGTTAAAGTTCAAAGAGTTTATTGCACAGCAAATAGCAACGTAATCTAGGGAGCAGCTATCAAATATCACCAAATTCAATATTCACCTGCAGAACTTCCTAGAAACTGATTACAGAATAAAACCAACATTACAGCCTCTAAGAACAGCCCCCCTTTTAAAAGAAAAGAAAGCTCATGTTAAAGATCTGACTGATTCTATAAGAAAAATAATGACTAAAGCAGTTTGGATTAGAAAGCTAATCAAGATGGTTTTACTCACCTCATTGTACTTCCTCAGTGGTATTTTAACACAGCTTCTACCCATTTCGACATGAACAAACAGGTTGTCTATGGTATGCAAAGTATACTGGTAATTTCTAAGGTCCTGGAACAAAGTTTTTATGTTAGCTGACAATTAGGTATCATTTCCTTACCTTTTATTACAAATACCACCTAGATAAAAGTACTTTTCATACATCTCTAAGACTCTTCAGAATAATGATGTTAAGGGTGACTAAAGGCTTAGTGATCATTTTTTTCCTACTGTAATGTATGGGAAGGGTATCTTAGTGAATATATTAACAAATTAATAGCACTGACAAGGTAACTATTTATGAATGAGTTATTTAGACTATAGCTATTTCATACACATTAGGATCTCACAGTGTTTTAGATAACAAAACACGTCAACATCCTCCTTCTCTGACAGAAAAGCAAAGCATGGAAGCCACCATCTAGATTAGTTTACACTCCTGTCCTCTACAACTCTAATTCGTTGATTTACATATTGAATATACACTGATTTTTATACCTTTCTCTGCCAGAAGCAACCTGGTCTAGTGGAAGGTGTCCCTGCCCATGTCAGCAGGACTGCGACTAGATGATCTCAGAGGTCCCTTCCAACCCAAGCCATTCCATGATTCTAAGATTCTTTAAAGTCTGAAGATGCCACACTCATACTAGCACTTCACCAGGCAGGCAGGGAGCTGGCTCATGGAATGAAAGTGTAAGATTCCTCCACTAAACACACTTTTTCAGATGGTGCAACTCCTCTGATACCTTATGTAATGACATAACAACAGTGGCAAATAGGAAAGAGAAACCAAAGACTGCAGTTTCATCGCTGCCGTAATGGTCTCCAGACTCTTAGAAGAGGATTTAGTGATCACCTAAATACTACATGCAGTTCCTCCCACAGCCTTACAGGATTTTTCATCATAGTGCTGAAGATAAATTCCATGTAAGTATCAGAAGAAGAGGGTCTCTGGTCAGGAGTACAGGCTTACTGAAAGTTTAAATCAAATTATTTGGGTAACAGAAGAAAAGCCTCCTCAGGGAATGGCACAAATTCTAGAGTCTGATGATTTTGCCAAAAACTTCTTTGCATAAGACTGTCAGACTGGTTAACTGTGATAAGATTAAGTTTGTGTGACAAAGAAATTACTATTACAGTTAGACCACAGCATGTACCTCTCAAATATTTTTTAAATGTGAAGATGTCAGAATTACGACAAGACTTCCTGCACCAAACCAATGTTTGTAAGACAAAAATGCAAATGAACAATAATCACTACACTTCAGTGTCAATGTCAACATTTTTCTAATTCATTTAAAGCCATTTTTACTACCAGAACATACATAGCAACAGAACATGAGAGATGCAGCTTTTCTAACTCACCTCTTACCTAACCTGGTAAGTTTCAGGTCAGGAGAAGAAAAATACCAGCCCTTTTACTTCGGCAAAAATAATTCTGCTTTCAAAAACAGAGTTTTGACAATAACTTACATAATCTAAATTACAAGTGTCGTGGTTTAAGCCCCGGCTGTAAATTAGAACCACGCAGTCTACTTCCCCCCCCACACTCCCCCCCAGAGGGATGGGGAGGAGAATCGAAAAAATGCAACTCCCACAGGTTGAGATAAAAACAGTCCAGTAATTAAGGTATAACACAAATCACTACTGCTGCCACCGAGAATAATAATGATAAGAGAAATAACAAGGGAAGAGAATATGATACCGCTCGCCGGAAAAGAGAGCCCGACCGAAAAGAGGACGTGCCCTTCCGGGTAGCTCCCAGTTACATCCCCAGGCATGACGTGCTGTGGTATGGAATACACCTTTGGCTAGTTTGGGTCAGGTGTCCTGTCCCTGCTTCCTCCCGGCCCCTCCTCCTCCCTGGCAGAGCATGAGACTCACAAAGTCCTTGGTCAGTCTAAACATCAGTGTTATCAGCTTTGTTCCCAGGCCAAAAGTCAAAAACACAGTGCTGCAACAGCTACTAAGAAGGAGAAAAACTGACTGCTACTGCTGAACCCAGGACAAACAGAAAGGGAAGAGAATAAAACATTTACTCACAACAAGTAGATTCATAATTGTATGCCCAATCTCACCAAAGAGTGGCTTCCGGTGCCTGAAACTTACTACAGGAGTAGGATATGCTGCAGTCAGGGCAGAAAAAAAAGAAGAGGTCATATTTACCCATCAACAACTGTAAATTTGCTAATCCAAGTATTTATTTTCAGCTATAGCCCATGTCTCTTAATCTCAGTACCTGATCAGCCAAAGGACCCAGAGCCCCTGCTTCCCTGTCCCAGACTGTTCCCTACCCAAGGTTAAATCCTACTGCAGTGTCATTGCATGGAACCACTCTCCTAGTGGCAGTAATTTTGTGGCAGTCTTGTTGCTGCTGGGTCACCAGCTTCTGGAGAAATTGCAAAGGGTTTGTAGTTGCTTGAATAAGAATACCATGTGGGTTAACATCTGCTTTTGTGTTAATGCTATAATACAAAGTAAGGTACCACTTGATATTGATAATCAAGAATAGAGTGAGTGAGGATGTTCATACAAAGTAACATGCTTTGAAGTCCCATGGCTGCAATGTGAAACACATGGAGAAAGAGCCTAGGGAAGGCAACGAAATGCAAAAAAATCACAGACCACCGTATGAAACCAAAACAAATAGCATAGCAAAGTCAAAACTGTGAGATCACAATGCAAAATTGGTAAAAAAAAAAAAAAAAAAAAAAAAAAAAAAGGGACAAGTAGTTTGTTAAGAAAAAGAATAACCACAGAGAAGATACCACCCTTGCCAGTGTGGAGACAGAAACCAGCCCAGCAGAAATGTACTATTGACTCAAGAAAGCTATAAACAAGCAAGTGATACATATTTATGGACTCACAGCTTCTAGAATGGCAAGCTTATTTATCAAAAATGCATTCAGGTCAGGAAGGTTGTATATGACGCATTTTTGACATTCACTGCACTTAAGCAACTGCTGCTGGCTGCACCTTATCTGAACCCTTGCTCTCTAAATCATAAGCACCACAAGTGCCACAGGATTATGAAACAGCACTTATATTGCTGAATTATCTGCCTGTGTTATTCAAGCAGGCACACAAGCTACTTTAGAAGGCGTTTAGGACGGTATCTCCATTCAGGTCTTGCTCAAGCTAGCTTTGTAAGTTCTTCAAGATCATGGGAAACTACGTCAACACTTTCCTTTGGTGAGCCTGGAGCAGAGTCAGTGTGAATCTTGCTGATTCACAAAAAAGCAGAAAGCACTCACATCAACCTGCGCTCACATCAACCTGCAACAGAGTGTGGAAAGTAATTCCCATGTGGAGGCTGTGTCACTGCACAACATCTGGTGGTGCACATTTACATGCTCTCCATCCACCTCACTTGGAAAGAATGCCGCCTCCTGCATTTTCACAGGCCTAGAGATTTTAAATGTATTAATTAGTAAGTTAGCCTTTTAAGTAATGAACTCCTACATTCATTGTATGAAGCAGTAGTGTTTTGCCAACATGGGCAATTTTCAGTAATTTTATTCAAAGAAACGAATTTGCCAGAACCATAAACTGGGCCTGTGAACTTTCCTTCAAGCTTTTCTCCTATGACAACAAAAGTCATAGATTTTGGTACTTTATTACTGTCAGTTTTGGTTTTTCAGCTTTCTTATTGGCTGAAGAAACAAAATTAAAATCAAGGGACTCTAGCAGGACAATGTAAATTCTCAAGTGTCTCAGCAGGTGGCTCCTGTGTATGAAACATAAGTCTTATACAAGTGTAATATAAAATACTGCAAAGAGGATTTTAAATAGTTCACTTGTCTAAAACACATGTATTTTCCAAAGGGAATTTTATATTTATACAGGTATTTTAAAGTGTTAAGAAACTTACCCCCATATTCTGCTCCCAGTCTCAACATTAAACGGATAGGAAAAACTTTTGCCCAGGGTATTTCCAGCTTATGGATGAGAACACCAAAAAGAAAAGGGTGATCTGGTAGAATCTGATCATTAAGTTTCTGAAAAGTTGGTGAAAAAAACAGGAATCCTCCATGCTCTTTGTTACTGAAAAAGTTTTCAGTAAAAGTAATGTTTTCCATATTTCTTATTAACCTTCCTGTGGAAAGAGGGACAGAGTCTTTGCACATATGGAGAAGTAATGCATTAGTGTCAAGAAAACTATTCTGACACCCAATGGTCTCCCCCACAGACTTGCAAGCCATAGGGTGTATCTCCCATCTTACTGAAAGTCTTGACAGACATCTAAACCCACAGACTGAGTACTCTATGTTTACTAACTAAATTAACTTGAATATCAAACTAGGCTTCTCCAAACAAATGCCAAAAATCCTAAAGCATACAATGTCCTGGCACACATCAGTGTGAATTTGATTAACAGACCTCAAATATTTACATACGTAAGAGTTTGGGACTTCAACAAATTAAGTGCCAGATGCCCTAAATCATAGACTTGAGGACTTTCACCCAGAATCTCCAACACAGTATGACTAAGTAATAACAAGAAAAACCCTTCTACAAGCAGGATATTTACAGAAATACATGAAAAAGAGAAACTTAAAATTCTTTTCTTCCTGTTGTTGATTTGGAACCCAAGGCTAACACTCAAGTTTTTTCAGATTCATTAGATACTTAAAATTCTTCAAGAAAAAGAGAATATTCTGCTTTAAAGATCAGCAAGAAGATACTACAAAGTAAGCATTAAAATTACATACCTTTCATTGCATCCTTGTAGATGTCAATAAATAATTTGAGAATTTCACAAGGAAAAATATCTTCATCTGGCAGACACTGCAACAGAATGACAATTTCTGCCTGACCCAAACCATGCAGTCCATTTGTTGAGAAGTACCAGCACTTTTCTGAAGAATCTTTAATTAAAAAGATAGGTACCACAGTAAAGGTATCTTACAGTCAGAAAAAGAAATCTGGATTCAATGGAATAGTGCACTACTTACAAGTTATTAGCTTGACATTCACAAGCAAGTTTGCATTTAGGATAAAAGTTAACAGATTAGGACCTCCTTCCACAAGAAGCAAGGTGATCTTTTGGCGAGATGGATGTTCTTCCACTAGAGGATCTAAATGAATTAACACCCAATTTAGTTCAACATGTCAACCAACCACCCCAAAAAAGACCATAGCATATGAAAAAGACTGTCCCATCCTCCTATCTTAAGAGGGTGGTAATTATTCTCAAACTTATTAATAGCTACAGATTAACCAATGAACATCTTAGCCTCAGATTCCAGCAACATATAAAAATAAACCAGTAACTTATAATAAAGGTAGAAACTAGGGCTATCATTCATTTGGCAATTACTGACTAATTGTGCATGCAGCCTCCTTACCCATACTCCAGTACTGTTAGTTACCATTAATGAGCAGTCACTACTATAATGCATTTAAGTGATCAAGCATTCTTTTGATAATACACTGATTCTGTTAATAATGCATGTTCAATTATCCAACAATCCAACATACAGCAAACAAATGAATTACTAGAATTGTATTAAAATATAAATGATATATACACAATTTTGTATTTAGACATCTTGCTGAATTTTCTCAAAGTTTACCTTTTCCTTTTTCACCCACTGCAAGCAGAAGTGGTGGCAGTTTATCACCATCAGGAACAAGGCTGATCTCTTTGCGAACACAGTTCTCAACACCACACAGTGCCCTGTAACTTGAAGGACTAACAGGCACATCACTAGTAGTCTGATCAACTGAACTGGAACTAGTCTTCTCAGCTTCTGCAGCAGAAGAACACTCTTCAGTTTCTAGAATTACAGATGTATAACTATGTACAACCTCACTCTGGCCTGGAACAGCCTGCTGTGCATCATCTGAAGAAACAGAAGGACATAATTCCTCCATTTTTGTAATATCATCACTTTCTTCCTTCTGTTTAGGATATACATCAGGTAATACGTCATCTTCCTCTGGGTTTGCAGACTGTGAGGAATAAATCGGTAAATATATACACTCATGTCTCAGAACAAGCTAAACTTTCATTACTAACATTCTAAGAAGGAAAAACAGAGTTAAATTTATCACAAATTCTGAGAATGCATTTCCTCTAAGCAATAAGCAACCCACCAAATCTCTCCTGGATCTTCCTTTTTTCTTTTTTCCCCCATCTTTAGGAGCTAGCTAAGGTGAAGATGCATCATTAATGTATTTGTTTGGTTAACACAGAATTCCTATCAGAATGCTGCAGACTGGTAATTTTTGCATGTAACAGTCAAATCCAAGACAACAGTAAACCAAGTACCCCTCCAGGAATCTGTTTAGTATTATTGCTTCTCCACTCAGCTACTGAACACTGTCATCACTAATGTGCCAGCATCTGGATCAGCATTCCAGTACTGCAAATGTATTTCTATTTTTATACCATGTGCTAATAGCTGAGTCTAGGATTTTACAGTCTGATTAATTTGTAGTTTGGAGTCAAAACTATGGTGCTCCCCCAACAAAGTGAACAAGCTATGAGCATAGGCACATTAGGATATGAGCTGTCATAAAAAAAACCCATAAAAAAAACACATCAAGATGTGCACTATCAACTTCCAAGTATGTTAGACCTGCATCCTACCTCAATAGAGAAGACTTTGCGTTGCAACAAGAAAAAAAAAAACCTAACAATCCTACGCTTGCTCTGTAATAGTTCTCCTGGTATCCCGTCAGCTTCCAACAGATCCTCTGTTTAGATGCTACACATGCCAGAAAAATAAAATAAGTACATTAAAAAAAAAAATTGCTCCAACCCCAAAAGTAACACCCCACACACAAAACCATGAGTAACTTGGCCTCTAATAAGACTTCTTCCCCATGAATTTGCTTGCTGGTGTTTCGTATCACTTTATACTTTTGACACTCATAGCACCCTCTGCCAGCACGTTCAGGATAATGCGTTACCTAGTGAAGTACATCCTTTGTTTTAGAGCTGCAGTACGGTGGTTTTGTTTGAGCTTCTGAAGCTGCATATAAGAACCATCAACAAATCGTTTCCCACTCACTTTGTCCATGCTACTTTTAATTTTAGACATTGCCCATCTTTTGCAAGAGAAAATGTCTTACTCTTTCCCCAAAACGAAGTCAGGGTTTATCTTTTGATTACTGCAACTTACTGCAGACCTTCCTTGTTCAAATGAAATCACATTTACTTACTATTCTTCATGACTTCAGGCTGATTTACATGCTATACATGTGGAAACTGCTCAGATCCTCAAATAGTAATGATCTGCTCTGGTTGATAGCTTTACTAATTTGTTTTAAAAACTATTCAATGCTGTCAGAATCACAGAATTTATGTTACTGCTCGAGACAGTGTTTCAGAGTTGTTTTATTTTAAAGAGGCTCCAGCTGAGGAATCCCTCCAATCTTTCCAGAACAAACTTGTACTTCTTTGGACTTTTCTTGTCAAGTGCAACTAGTTCAACAGCATGAATATGATCTACTATAAAAAAGTCAATCCCCCTGTCAGTTCAGTATTAGTTAACATTAGAAGCAATACACAGATCTTGCTGCACCCTACAGCATAGTTCTCCAGGGCATTAAGCAACTTCCGGTTAATCTAACCCAACAGGCTAACTATAGCAAGCCACTGAAAAAAAAACAAAAACAAAACCAAAAAAATTTCTACTATAATCATGTTGTTAATGGCAGGTTTAAGAACTATGGCTGAGGCTACCCTCATAGAGGTAGTTAATCAAGGGCGTATAGAAAAAAAACCCAAAATTATTTTGGAAAATTGTCTGCCCTACCATTTTTAAAGCTCACATGTATTTCTAACCAAACATGGTCTCCTTTAAGTATGGTCTACATATGATTTCAGCCCAAGGATTTCACAGCCACCTCCAGAAAAAGTAATCAAGTATTAGTTCAGATTCCAAAAGCTGTAAAACAAAACTCATATTATGGTACATAAAGGACCCCATCAATAGCAAGCAAAGCTATTTCAAGAGCCAATTCATGCACCTACACATGCTTCTTAATTCATACCATATGTATCTCTGGCAACACAGGGTTTACTGGACTTAAGTCTTCTGATGACCTCCTTGCTCCAGATGAAAGTTTTGTTGTATCTGCCACTTCACCATTTGGTAAAATCCCATCTGCAAACCAAACTCTCCTCTGTTCTTTGGGGCACAGCCCTAGGACAGGTTGAGAAAACAACACTGGCTTCATATTATTGTACCGTTATGAAAGCTGAAAGGATAAAAATTAAGCCCCTTTTCCACCCAAATATACAGAGAATCAGTTCACTGGCACCAGTACATGTAGACAGTTTGACATCAGCCAGGCTTCAGTCATAAAAAAAAAAAAAAAAAAATCTCATGCAAAAAACCCTCATACTTGTAGAGGAAGCTGCCATGCTATACTTAAAACCTACCCATTTCTACATAAGGAAGTCAACTTCCTCAATCACTCCTCTGTAATAAGGTGAGAATGAAGTGCATTTCACAACTAAGAGATGAAATACTCTCTAAAAATAACTTTACCGCTGTGTTTAACAAATTTATTTTTATTGAAGGTCAGATGTTTAATAAAAGTGGAACAAAGACACTACTTGGCCACTAATCGTTCATATTTACATAGAAAAAGAATCCCTACTGCTCCCTAACAAGTCTTCCCTTAGCAACTACTTTTTGCTTTTACTGTAAGACAATGCAAGTCACAGATCTTTTAAGCTACATAGAAGTTATGAAAGGAGTATCAACACACACAAAAACATTACAACATAAACAGAGGATGATTAAAAAAGTAACATCGGTGTTAGACAAATGGAGACTTAAGACAGGCTTGATCAAATTCATAAATAGCATCAAAAGTGGGAAATAAAAGTGACTTTCCAGTGCACCAGCTGAGTTCCTTCACCCACCTCACCTCCCTCAAAAAAAGAAACACAATACCAAGTATGAATCCATGATGTGATAAACAGCTCTTTCTAAAGAGAACCTGGAAGTGTTAGATCTATTACACTATATTTAGCATACCTTCAATACCAGGCTGTTTAAGTGCTGGCATAGGTAATGATGCAGAAGGTGAAGAAGAGCTAGCACTACCCGGTATATGAGCTTCCTCCAAAGGTGGAACAGTAGAACACTCAACAGAAACACTGGAATTTGGGCCAGGACCAGTTGGACTCATCATCCTTTCAAATGCCTGTGCTAAAAGGATGTGGTTAGTTTTTAAGATTTCATAGTTGATTCAATTTTGTATGCAATGCAGTATTATTGGTGGGATTTTTTTTTTGTTTGGTTTTGGTTTTTTTTTGCAAAAGCAGTGCACAATTTGAGAGCTAATTATGGAAAATGAACACTCAAGCTATTGTACAGAAGGAAATGCTTGATTTTCTACCTGCACATTTGCCTAATTAATTTCTAACACACAAACAGACCTCCCTGCACATGTTGCTGCTGCTGCAGTGGCCATATTGAACCATACAATCCCTGTACCTTGGTGCAAACACATATATCACATTTACCAAGTCAAACTATTCATGTGGCATATGAAGAATCTGGTATGCTTTCAACTTGTTATTTAAGTACTAATGATCAGGACCTCGATTTTTCCTCATGTTTCCACAAGCATCCAAGCTTAGCTTTCAGTTAAGAAAAGGTTATCTTATGGTTCAATTCCTGTAATACTGTTATGACTTGTGAAAATATCAGGACAGAAAGCTACATAAAATGGACAAATGACATGTGAGAACTAGCAGGGGGTATGGCCTTTAAACACACAGAAGGCTACTGTAGTGGGAGGATCACTTTTTGCTAGACTCCTGCCACAGATGACCCAACAGCATAACTTTATGTTTAGGCTTCTGGAGTTCAAACCTGCTTTTTTTTAAAAAAAAAAATAACCAGATTGCAACTCAAAGTTCAACATAAGAACTGAAATCCAATTAAGACGTACAACTATGTTCTTCCTCCAACCACCTCATGCACCAATTAAAGTAACTGAAGGAAAACATGCACCAATTAAAGTAACTGAAGCTCTTAAAAAAGAATTAAGGTTAAAGTGTTGCTAGCTGTACCTATTCTTCTTTAATGATTACTGCAATTACTCAAAAAACCTTTTTACCTTTATTAATGTCATTATAGCAGCCAGTACACACTCTTGCTTCCTTCTCCATGTACTGTAATTTGCATTTTCGTTTGCAACAGGCGCCACAAAAAACCTAAACCAGAAAAAGACTGAATTAAATATTACAGACAAAAATAACAGTATCTCCTAAATTAAGTTCCTATTGTTATTTACGCCTTTAACTAAGAAGCACTGCATTATATAAGCACGCACACACATTTTTTGAAGTATGGCAGCATAAAAAGAGCTTTATCATGTGTACCTTACAATACATTTCTCCTTGACGATAAGGGAAAGTACTAGCCTAGAAAGTCTTTCAGCACATTCAGCTCCGGGGCCCCCAGCGCAAGAGGGACATGGAGCTGTTGGAGTGAGTCCAGAGGAGGCCACGGAGATGCTCTGAGAGCTGGAGCAGCTTTGCTCTGGAGACAGGCTGAGAGTTGGGCTTGTTCAGCCTGGAGAAGAGAAGGCTTCAAGGAGACCTTAGAGCTTCCAGTGCCTAAAGGGACTACAAGAAAGCTGGAGAAGGGCTTTGGACAACGGCAGTAAGGACAGGACAAAGGGGAATGGTTTTAAACTGACAGAGGGGAGACTGAGATGAGATGTTAGGAAAAAGTTCCTCCCACTCTCCCATTCTCCCAGAGAATGGTGAGGGGCTGGCACAGGTTGCCCACAGAAGCTGTGGCTTCCCCAACCCTGGCAGCGCTCAAGGCCAGGTTGGACATGTCAAGTGAAAGGTGTCCCTACCCATGACAGGGGGCTGGAACTGGATGAGCTTTAAGGTCCTTTCCAGCCGAAACCAGCCTGTGATTCTATGATTAAGAATCTCAAAAGCTCCACAATCTGGGCCAAGCTACAAAGTCTGCTACCCCTGCTTTTGTCAAGGGTTCTTCCAGTCCCATTCCCCTGAACTGCACCACAAGCTATCCATACCATCACTGCTGAAATTTGCCTGTTACTTCTTTTGGACCAAAGCAACCCTTAGATACCTACAAACCAACCTTCCTTCAAACCAAGAACACCCACATTACACAGCCAAGCACCCAGCTCTTGGCAACACTCTCTCAGCTGTGAAACAGAGCAGAATCTAAAGTTTCTTGGTGTGAGTGGATCTAAACACATAAGGCCATGTGCCCACAAAACAGCTAAAACTAGGTATTTTTAATTTTTTTTTTTTAAGATCATAGCTGGAAGCAGCTGGTATACAACTGCACAGCAATTAGAATACTTCCAAGAAATACGCTTGTTTGATTCTAAACCCTCTGCAGCCTAATATTGCAGCTTCTATCTTAATTTCTCATGCAAAAACTTTTTGAAAAAAAAAATATCCAAACTAAACCCCACAGTATGTACACAACAAAGAGCAGCAACAAGCATGACATAAGGGATATTGAATGTATATTCTTATCTAGAATGATGAAAAGGATTCCAGGGTTCACCACCTATTCCAAAATTCACTCAAACTTCTGTTAATTCTGTAACTATTTTACAAAACAACAGTGACAGGAAGATGGACTCAACCCCAGAATTGGGTCAGATTTGTTTTACTGCTTTAGTATTATCTCTGAAGATAGGTGCTGAAATCTCTCATTAGGGTTCAGATAATGGTTCAAACAATCCAGTCTCATACCAGCAAAGATCCATTCTTTATCCATTGATCTTGCAGTCTCTCCATAACAAGCATTGCCAGTTTGCCATGAAATTCTTCTACGTCACGGACAACTGTCTAATCCAGGGCTCACTGCATCCCAATGTATTTACTAACTCTGGTTCAGGAATCGTGTTGGCTACAGTAGGCTCCCCAGTTTTGTCAGAAAGAATAAGCATAGTTGCCTTCATGTTAGTCACTCCCTTCAAAGTATTTTAAAAGCTTGTTGAAGACTGATTTGAAAGAACAGAATATGCTCTTCTACACCAACAGGATATATATCCTGTTTTCAAGTAGAAATGAGGGAAAAAAAAAATGCATCTCTTCAGCCTGGACTACGCCTGCCCAGTCCTGTTCAAAGAATTTAGTAAAACTGCTTTCTGCAAGAGTTCCCATAAATATCTGAAAAAAGCTTTTCTCACTTTTCCTTTATGTTCCGTCAGGGTGATTTGCAGGTTTTTAAAGAGTCCTGAGATTTTTAGCTATATGCAGACTCTAGAGTCAGATTTAGCCTTTACAAAAGGAATATTTTGAAACCCTGTTCTGACAGAAGCCTTCTACCACTGACAGAGTTAAGCAGGTGGAAAGAACGCTTAGTCTCATGCTACTCCTAATTATCTTCAGGAGAGCAAAGTGGATTAAAGGAAATAAACAAAAAAAAAAAGACCCCAAAATCAAAACCAACCGAACAGTAGTGAGGGTTGAAATAAGATTATTACAAGTAAACTCCTTCAAGTAGTGAAAGTCACTGTAAGTACAGTAATACGTGATCAGTGTAGTATGAGAAAGAAACTATTCCAATTGTTTCTGCATTAGTGTTACCCAACTGAAAATGCACATGCTCAGTAAAGATCTCAAGAATGTAACTTGTGAAGATTAATTGCTAACAAGTTATCATCCACCTTAGGGCTTCAAATGCTAAGCTGTACAATCCTTCAAAATAGGTATCCTCTTAAATTTCACACCACTGGAACCTACAGCTTAATCTTAATGCAGAGGAAACAAGAAGTGAAGACAAACTAAAGGGACAGGTAATGTAACAGGGGAAAATAAGATGAAGTTGAGGCTGCTGAGCAAAGAAATTGATCCTGGTTGAGCTAGGAAGAGGAAGGGTACCACAACAAGAGATAAGCACCTCAACAAAGAAACTGTGAAGTTGTCTCACCTCACAAGTGCTGCAGATGGGAGAGAAAGCAGAGACCACTAACCTGACACTTCCCTCCAGCACAGAAGCCAGAATTCACAAGTGTTGCCATTTTCATTGATAAAAAAAGCTGCACGATCATGTGAAAACTACAAAGTTGTCTTCCAGAATAGTCCACAAAGGACGACAGTGAATTCTTACCTGTTTCTCCTTATTTCCAAGTGGCTGTAAACACTGCAACCCACAACAGGTCCACAAGGAAATGTTTTAGGTTTCAGTTTTTTGTTAAGACAAAAAGCTACCATTAAAGAGCCACAGAGTCTTACAAGACTGAAAGTTATGCTACTGCACATTCAGAAAAGCTTTGGCAATTACACCTGCATAGCACCCAGTATCTGTAAAGTTCAGATAACCCATATTGCCTTCACTCATTCTCCCAATGAACACGCACGGTGATGCTCCCCCTAATTTATTCTTCTGCCAAACCCCCCTCTGTTAAAACACAAGATCAACACCACTAACAGCTGATGGCTGTAAACAGGACTGTGCAACAGGGTGCTTTTATCCCTTTCTCTAAACAAGGTGCAAGAATTTCACAGCAAATGCAAAAAGGAACTTCCAGACAGTCTTATGACTAAAATGAAACCCACTGAAGAAGCAGCCAAATTCAGACCTACATTTGAGTTCACTAAGCTTTGAATACACACTGCTAGAAGATGCATCCTGTGGAAAAACAGTCAACCCTCTCAATACTGGGGATGCAAAAAGCTATTAAGTACTGATATTAGTCTCTACTTTACATCCTTATCCATAAAGCTTACTTTATGGATAGAGGACAACTGAAAAATAAGTTCACTAGTATTTTTAGTATTTCCACTAGCACAAGCATAAAGCACAGCAGCTCACAACAGAATTCTGGATTAAGAATAAGCTTCGGTGTTATCCACTCACTGCAGAAGACCACAGGCTGAAAAAAGTTCTACGGATTACTTGCTGAGTTGGTGAGTACCATTCATGCCATCAAAGTAGCACACTTTCCTCCTCGAGATGACCCCCCAAGAAAATTACACTTCTAAACACATGGGAGGACAGATTTAGGCTATAAATCCTTTGCCTTGGTACTGCTGTTACAGCTCCTGCAAGAATGCAATCTTTCCAGATTCATGGACAATGTTTTACAGCTGGTATAACCACTTACCCAAATTCAGATTGTCATCATCACCACCTCATTTTTTTTAAGCTTTAATACTTAAGCTCAACTTAAAAGCTGTGTAAAAAGCCAATTCACTATGACTAGGAAGAAGTAGTCCACTGTTTCACCTTCCTTATTCTATACAAAAGATATCAATCCAGTTAGGAATGGAAGATATAATAAGAACTTAATTACTTTTTATGTAAAGTCATGCATTTACTAATTATCAGTCTTTTCCAACAGTCTTTTAAGTTTCTGTGAAGATATATATATATACATATATATATTATTTTTAAATACTTTAAGCCTAGAAAAAGATCTGTCAATGTTCTTCCCCTTCTGTACTTTGGTTATTCCTAAATCAGAATTAATTTGCTTTCAGTATCACAGGGCCGCTCTCCAGTAACTCACCTTTCCACATGCACGACAGTGGTGCCGTCTTTTTGTAAAGGTGAACTTGGCTTGGCAGTTCATGCAGTTGGGTGCCTCTGAATCAGGAACCCACAATGGTTGTTTCCAGGACAGAACTGCAGGTATTTTAAGTGATTTCACATTTTCAGATGTTTGATATCCTCCAGCTTCAGAGCAGCTTTCCCCAGAGTGCTCAGGGTAAGGATTTTTACCAATCTGCAGGCTGGTGCCTGAGAAGGAAGCTTCTGGGATAACAGAACTGGCTTCCTGATTTTCCCTCTCAAGTACATCTCTTATTTTCTGTTGTCTTTGATCAACAGCTCTGTCGGAAAGGCCAAGCAACTGCTTTGGTCTTGCACCTTCAGTACGAACACTAGGAACTAGTGCTTCACTACTGCTCTCAATCATGTCTTGACTATGAGACATATTCTCTTCTGTTGCAGATTCCAATTCACTGGCAGTAAGAGATATTTCAAGATTATCACTAATGCTTGTTATCTCTTCCAGTTTTGCTTGCATGTGTTCTTCAGTGAGCTCTGTGAAATCCAGGTTGTTCACATTTATTAAATTCCCTTCATCTGCATCAGCTTCCATTAAGTTACTATCATCATCTGAAGACTTCAACACACTGGATTGAAGACTTTGTCCGTACAAGAAATCATCAAGCTCAGCATCGCTTATTAGATTATTGCTTTTAATAAATTTCTCCTCCACAGTAAAGTCAGACATAACTGGGCTCAGACTTTCACTGTAATAAGAGTCTACACCAACACCATATAGCTCAGCTTCATAGTTTAGGAAGGCAGAAGCAAAAGCTTCAATTTGCTGAGAATCACTGTCATCAACTACATTTTCATTATTACACCTCTCTTCATCTGTACTTTTTTTCACAATACTTGCATAGATTTTATCTACATATATTTCTGGTTCACTCAAGTCAGTGTTTTCACAGGATTCCCTATCACAGAGATCAGTTTTAGACATTCCAGCATGAACAGCTAAAGTATCACTAATAACCTCAGCCATATTTTGAGGTAAGGGAGTAACCTTTTCGTCTGTTACAACTAAAGAACCACATATAGATACTTGAAGTGGAAAACACAGC
Source organism: Psittacula echo (assembly GCF_963264785.1). Classification (NCBI taxonomy): domain Eukaryota; kingdom Metazoa; phylum Chordata; class Aves; order Psittaciformes; family Psittacidae; genus Psittacula; species Psittacula echo. The sequence continues at coordinate 74,798,634 of NC_137742.1, read as the reverse complement.
AGTGGGGTCTGGATGTCCTCAACTGAAATACATGGAGTTGAAACACTTGTTAGTATTTCATTGCTATCTTCAATGATTTTCTTTTCCAGTTCTAATTTAGCTCCTGTTTCAAACGAGGAGCCTGGTAAAACACCATTTACAGGTAACCCTGCATGGCTTTTGTGAAACTGAGGCCTCCCTGGCAGATCTGAAGGCATGGATTCAATAGTGGTCTCATCCTTTGAGTCTACCTTTTCTGTAGCATCTCTTCCATACATCTCTTTGCTTGCTGCAGAACCTGCACTTTCATCTTGTGGTTCACAAATCAATTTTTCATATGCCTTCTTATCTTCAGGACTGTACACATTTGAACCCTGTAAGGTTACACACGCCATATCAACACAAGCAGTTTGTTCAAGCCGCTCAGGTACTTCACTGCACTTTACAGATTCTGTCCTGTGTTGCTCATCACATGGAATCGAGATCTTTGCTGCAGCATAACTGTCTGACTTTAAAGCTAAATGATTAACCTCCTCTGTTTTAAGATGTCCCGAATCCTGTAGTGTTGAGCTCCCATCACTCTGCTCTGTACCTGAAACACTGCTGCCACCAGCTGACGACACACAAGTAGGAATAGGTACGCAAGATACACCAAAGCCAATCAAGCTTTCACTGTACTGGAAGTCATCTGACCACAACTTTTGAGTATCTTCCTGAGCAGTCACTGAGTGGATTAAGTTACCTGTGTCATTAACCAGATCACGCACAGGTACACTGCAACTTCCCAGGTTTGAAGCCTGAATTTCATTTAAGGAACTGGTGTCCACAGTGGACAAAATATCAGGTCCAGAAACATTCTGTTGCTCATTTTGTGGTGAGTAACTTGGAAGCACTTCAGGTGCTCCAAGGTGGCTAGCTAGAGAGACCTCTTCTGATGAAGTACAACTGTTAGCATTCTCTTGCAGTTTTGGTGTTGGGTATACATGTTGTAAGCAATCCAGAACTGAAGACAGTGAATGGTGTTTTGAGTCATATGGCTTTTGGGGTGTTCTGTAGCAGTCATATTCATCTGTTTAAAGCAAAAAGAAATAAAAACCAAAGTGTGTAAAACTCCTGTCTCTAAAAGTTTATTCTCTCTAAATCCCATCTTTTGATGAATACAAGCTTTCACTTGGCATTGGCTACTTTCAAATTCCATGGTAACAGTCATCTGACCAAAATCATTCTACTGTAGAACAAGGCAGTGCAGGAACTAACCTGTATTCTGTTCAAATTCATCGAGTAGTTTGTCCAAGTCACAAACTGCAGCTTTAAAGTAACTGTCCATTCTAGACACAGTTCTAGTGAAGCTTTAGCCTTCTTAAACCTAAAAAAAGAAACAGAGAGACTGTTGTGGTCTTTCATCCACAACACTTTGCTGTTTACAAAGTATTATTATTGGAAGACAACTTCTATAAAGTATTTCTTTTCCCTTTTTAATAACACTTTCACCTCGCTCCATGTGAACAAAACGCAAGTACAAACAGGGCTACAGGCTGTCAGCCTCCGTGTACTCTGAATATATTCTACAACACATTATGCACAGTACACTCAAAAATTCACCCTGAACTAGGAAATCAAGGCTGTCTTACTAAAGCAAAATGCAGCCGAATGCACATACTATGGCATTATGATGTCAGAAAGTTCAATACCAGAAGGCATAATACTAGGATTTGCTAGTTTGACTCCCCACATTTTATGCCATACAGTTCACATGCAAAACCCAAAAAAAGGCCACTATCACCCTCGAAGCACAAGTGAACTGTCTAAATAAATGATGCCTATATAATCTTACACATTTCTTAATTAAGCTGGCGAATGAAGTTGATAAGCCTCTGGCCATCATAACTGCGAAATCATGGCAGGCAGGTGAAATTCCCGACAACTGGAAAAAGAGAAATATAACTTCCATTTTCAGAAGAGGAAAATGGAAGACCCAGGGAATTACAGACCAGTCTGTCTCACCTCAGTGACTGACAAAATCTTGGAGCAGATTCTCCTGAAAGGCATGCTAAGGCACATGAAGAACAAGGTGGTTGGTGACAGCCAGCATGGCTTCACTAAGGGGAAATCATGCCTGACCAATTTGGTGGCCTTCTACGATGGGGATACGGAACTGATGGACAGGGGTAGAGCAGTTGATGTCATCTACCTGGACTTGTGCAAAGCATTTGACACTGTCCCGCATGACATCCTTGTCTCTAAATTGGAGAGGAATCAATTTGATAGATGGACCACTTCGTGGATAAAGAACTGGCTGGATGGCTGCATGTAAAGAGCTGTGGTCAGTGGCTCAATGTCCAGCTGGAGACCAGTAACGAGCGGTGTCCCTCAGGGATCGGTGTTGGGACTGATCCTGTTCAACATCTTTGTCGGTGACATGGACAGTGGGATTGAGTGTGCCCCCAGCAAGTCAGCGATGACACCAAGCTGTGTGGCTCGACTGATACGCTGAAGGGAAGGGATACCATCCAGAGGAACCCTGACATGCTTGTGGGGTGGGACAATGCCAACCTCACGAAGTTCAACCACACCAAGTGCAAGGTCCTACGCCTGGATTGGGGCAATCTCAGACACAGCTACAGGTTGGGTGGAGAAGAGATTCAGAGCAGCCCTGTGGAGAAGGACTTGGGGGTGCTGGCTGATGAGAAATTTAACATGAGCCGGCTTCAGCGTGCGCTCGCAGCGCAGAAAGCCAACCATATCCTGACCTGCATCAAAAGAAGCGTGACCAGCAGGTCAAATGAGGTGACCTTGCCCCTCTACTCTGCTCTCGTGAGGCCTCACTTGGAGCATTGTGCCCAGTTATGGTGTCCTCAACATAAAAAGGACATGGAACTGTTGGAACAAGTCCAGAGGAGGATGATCAAGGGGCTGGAGCACTTCCTGTATGAAGACAGGTTGAGAAAGATGGAGCTGTTCAGCCTAGAGAAGAGAAGGATGCATGGAGACCTCAGAGCAGCCTTCCAGTATCTGAAGGGGGCCTATAGAGATGCTGGGGAGGGACTATTCATTTAGGGATTGTAGTGATAGGACAAGAAGTAAGGGGTTTAAAGTTAAACAGGGGAAGTTCAGGTTAGATAAGAGGAAGAAGTTCTTTAAAGTGAGGGTGGTAAGGCACTGGAACAGGCTGCCTAAGGAAGTTGTGAATGCTCCATCCCTGGTAGTGTGCAAGGCCAGGTTGGAAGGAGCCTTGGGCAATATGGTCTAGCGTGAGGCATCCCTGCTCATGGCAGGGGTGTTGGAACTAGATGATCTTAAGGTCCTTTCAAACCCTAACTAATCTATGATTCTACAATTTCATGCTTTAAACTGCAATAGGAAGCACAAAACGCATCTATCTTTCTTTCTGACAACCAGTTCAACATTGAGCATATAAACGTGACACTTAAAGAAGTAAGTTCTCATAGTTCCCAAGTTATGCAAACAACCTCAATTTACTCTCAGCTATGACCAAATGTTTCAGATAAGATGAAACACAGGCTAAAATTTAAAATACATCAACAACTATAAAGCAGAATATGAGGAAGTTGTCTTACACAGAGCTGCAGTGTGTTTAAGTGGGCAGAGGTCAGTACTCCTCCTCCACAATGATCGGTGAGCTGCCTTTAAATCTTCTTATACCTTCCTCCAAGGCCAGGGAAAGAGAAAGATATCCAGCATGATAATCAGCACCTTTATTCTATGCAAAGCCCATTACACTTCTGAGTCATAAAATAATAATAATTTAAAAGCCCTCTTTTTAAAGATATACCAACTCATCATAGAAAACTGTTTATTAATCACATTCGCTACTGCAAAACATCCCATTTAATTTGTTTAATGAAGATTTCCTGTAACCTAAGGGTATGCCTTTTTGGTCACTCTGAATTGTTTTTCTAATTCCCTCTGTTTTTCACACCTTAACACCCATATTGTGTAATTTGCAATTACCAGTAACACATAATCAAGATGTCATTTACACTTCCCTTAAGTAAACTGAAGGGACTCAGATCCCTTCATTCTCTTCTCTGAAGGTCTGTCTAGTTTTCCTTCTAATCAGTGCACTTAGTCTCTGCATTGGCTGACTTCACACTCCACCCCATTCAATGTACTCTGACCATCTAGTACGGTTTCTTCTCAAAGCTTAGAGCCCAAACAAATACTTAAATTCTCTCATACCTCTTATGCCACCCTGTAGCTACAGATCCAGATTCTCTGCCTTACTTTCTCCACTGAGGTGTAAGGTCTCCTCTCACTCAATGATTCAGATCAGATGCATTCACTTACGACCCTGTTAATATGCGTATGACAAGAGTACTTTAAGCTAACATATAGTCATAGTTCAAATGGAGACTTTCAAAGGGTAAGAAAGATGAAACAACTAGCATGCAGTATTATGTGACCTTATATAAGCAAAAAATAAACAATCTGAATATAGTACTGTATTATCTTCATGGCCATGAGTTAGTCACTCCAAAGGTCTTCAGCATGCTGCACCATAAATCATCTTACACAGCTACCTAATGAGCAAACAGCAACAAGTATGTACTTAATGCCATTTCTCTTTCACTCACTTGAATACGGTTCTTGCTCATAAAATAACCTCATTTCATGACCTCCTGCAAGTGAGAGATTATAATTTGAAACAGAAGTTATTCCAATCAAAAGCCTACAAGGTTAACAGCTTCCGGTGATCCATTAAGAGACATTACAGAACAGATCCCATTCTTACGCGTTTATTTATGGACAGCAACAAAACCGACAGTAAAAAGTTAGTCGAACAGACCACAAAAAACTTAAAGTACTTAAGGATTATGAGAAACCTAGGTATCAAGAAATACATAAGGCTGATTTTTATGCTTTGTAGGTATCCACCTGTGGAGACAGGCTGAGAGAGCTGGGCTTGCTCAGCCTGGATAAAAGAAGGCTTCAGGGAGACCTTCCAGCAGCTGCCAGTGCCTAAAGGGGCTACAAGAAAGCTTTAGTGGGGCTTTGGACAAGGGCCTGTAGGGACAGGACAAGGGGGAATGGCTTTAACCTGACAGAGGGGAGACTGAGATGAGATCTTAGGGAGAAGTTCTTCCCTGTGAGGGTGGTGAGGCCCTGGCACAGGTTGCCCACAGAAGCTGTGGCTGCCCCATCCCTGGCAGTGCTCAAGGCCAGGTTGGACAGGGCTTGGAGCAACCCGGTCTATTAGGAAGGTGTCCCTGCTTATGGCAGAGGGTTGGAACTGGATGAGCTTTAAAGTCTCTTCCAGCCCAAACCAGTCTGCAATTCTATGATTTATTACACAGATTGATTACACAGATTTATTAAGCTACAACTAATGCGCAGACCAAAAGGGGTGGTCGTCACAGGCCCCTCATGACTCTCCAGCCACACATTCCCCAGGCCTTTGTACTGGCACACATTCTTATCCTACAGGAAGCCAAGAACTAGAACCATAAAGTCGTATACTTTAGAGAGAACACAAAGTTAGCTTTTTGCTTGTTTCTTCACGAAAACAGGTCTCCAAAGCAAAACAAGCAAAACCCACAATAAGGTCATGGCAAAGATCTGTGACTCCATCTGCTGCACTCCTAATTACCTACACAAAACACTGAAGAGTTACAGATCTGCAAGTTAAGCTCCCAATTTACTGCAATCAGAATTTTGAGTATTTTTAAGATCAGCAATTTTTTTTTTTTTTTTTTAAGGAAACCCCTAATTGTTAATGAAGGAATCAAACATGTATATAAGAAATTAAAGATGTCTCTGAAACAACTTTCATTCAGGTTTCTCAATGCCACCAGAAGCTTTAATTAAAAAAAAAAAAAAACAAAACAACAAACCAACAACCTTCATATTTCAGAAAATATACTACGAAAAGTAACTATTTCATTTATCTTTATCTTGCACTTAAGAAAACCTAGAGATTATCCATTATTTTGCACTCTCAAGTGGCACAAGACAGATTTTGAATTAAACATATATGCATTATTAGATTGTAATGCTGAACAGGTAGATTAGAAGGATGAATATCTGCTGTACACTGCTGGCTCATTGTCTTCTCTGAAAATGAAAGAACTCAATGCAAAGAACTGTAGAACTGAAATCATATGCAAATATTACATCTATTTAATACAGATTCAATCATTTCTACAGAGAGCTCAGAAAACTATTGCAATACCTCAGTCTATTGAGCCAATAACGTTGTGACAATCTACAGTTTTGAACTAAAATAGTTCCATTTGAGTTCGTAAAGCATCTTGAACGACTAACATCACTTTGAACAACTACGATATTATTCCTGTAATTTCATTACTCTTTTCATGAAGTGTTTTACAGGTTTTCAGCTTTTTCAAGAAAAACAAAGGGAAACAAAAAACCTAACAAACATCCCAAAACCCAACAAAATCACTCTCACCCCCAGCAGGGGATAAGCAGAAGCTCCTGACCTCTCTTGAACCTCTCTGTCCAAAATCCATTTATCTGCATCACCGAAGAACTGTAAAAGCTTCCTGGTTTCTTATGTGGTTTCAAATCCTCTTTCAGCAGCAAGACCAAGTTTTATTTTTTGCTCCCTAGATTTGCCTACAGCCAATCCAAATATTTACATTAAACAAGGAATGGGTTAGAAGCTATGAAAAAGCTCTAGTGATATGTTTTTATTAAATGGCTGCTTGTTTCCCTGACCAAAAGAAGTCTGTAGAAACCATTTGTTTTAGCAAACTGCATTTGTTCTGAATATATTATTTTAAGAATTATAGTTCTAACAATCTGAAACCAGCAGCACCATCACTGTGTTTTTCTTAAGTAGGCAGAAATTTCAGTAGAAGAAACACCTACCATTCCCTCTACCCTCAATTTTACAAAATCATAAAAAAAAACAAAGCACTGAGATGGGAGAGGGAAATTATTGTTCTGTATGGGAAAACGGAACAATGCTGGAGGTGGAACAGGAGACTAAAGCTGCAGATGTTTCCACTGAAGGCTTTAGATGAACTGTTTTGTAAACAGCTTGTCCCTCTACTGTTCCTTATATTACAAGAGTTAACATCTGCTCAGTGACTCTGCACAGAGCAAGAACTGACCTGGGTTTAATAGAGCTTTTCCTTAGTTATTTTTCATCCAGATGAGTTCCTCATGTAGACATACAAAAAAACATGCCAGCACACCAGAAGGGGCAATGCATAAGCAGGAAGAAATCAGTACTGAAAAGCATAGAGAAGCTTAACCTGCATGTCCAGCAGACACCTGCAGGACTTAAGCCAATCTCTTCCTTGCTGCTGTCACCTCTTACACATTTAAAGGCATGGACCTTCTGTTGACTAAACAGCATTATGTGTTGTCTTCTGCACGTTTTTTTTAGTTCTGAATACACTGGACTCTCTCAAAATCGGTTCACAGATATTTTTTTTTTTAATAAACAATTAAAACGCAATGTTCATAACTGTATCTGAGGCAACAGTGCAGTGAGACATACAACCTGAGGCTCGTAACAGTTCCATTGTATAAATTTTTTTCAAAGTAGAAAGGTTTAAGTTTTAAACAATGTTTAAATCACTGTCTGTGATATACTTTCAGGTTAAGTTAAATATTTATGTGTGAGGAGACTTGAAAATAAAATACAAATCATTCTCAAAACCAGGAAATATAATCAAAGCTCAAAATTACCATAAGACAACAATAACAGCTACTACAGCTACTATCTAATATTGTAAAACTCAGTTTAAAGAGCAAGATCCAAGAAAGATTTACTTCAAAAAGTCAAGTTTAGATAGAGGGATGCAGTTTGGTTAAATGAGGTAAGGTAGTTTAGTTTTAGAGATTCAATTTCATGGATTACTGCTCCAAACTGAGCTAATTAGGTCTGTTATTTCCTTATGACCAGATGACTGCCTACTGTATGAGTAAACTATGCAGCCTGATGTCAAAAGAAGTGCTGGAGTGCTCACTTACTACTTCTTCAGCCAGAAACAGACTGAAAACAAAACATTAAGGAATAGAAAGAGGTCATGCTGTGAGCATTTTATACCATTACAGGACATCATTTCTGATAGCACAATCTGTTCTTATGTGCATCTTGCTCTCTTAAGCAGCAGCTCATCTCACTTGAAGAACAGAACACACTGATCACAAGGGCTTCCAAGTACAGAGTTAGCAAAGATCCACTTTTTTTCTTTTCCCAATCAACAGTCAACTCTGTTCTGTTAACTTCTGCTTGAGGACAGAGTAGTACTTTTTATTGATGTATTACCAAAAGCACACTGAGTACTCTAGGTAAGCATTTGATGTGTTTCTTAGCAAGCTCACCTTAAGTTCTTATCTTTCAAAGCTTTTACTTGTGTCCTGACCAGCATTTGTCATTATCTTACCCAAGTATTTAATTGGAAATCTAACAATACTTCATTGCTCTGCCAGGCAGCAGTCACCAAGGAGAACCCAGGAAGCCAGTACTTCCAATAAATATGTGAACCACACTGAAGTGACCTATTCTGTGCCAATCCCAGGAAGAATTCTGAAGTTAGTATTTAGGTCACACCAACAACTGGTCAAACAGCCTTCTCTACCTTCTGAGGCCTCCAAAAGGCAAGCTTAAATTGAAGAAATTAAAAAAAAGAAGAAATAAAGGTTTGCTTGTGTTATTTTCTCAGTCAGACTAGGCTTGGTCTCTGGCAAACTCCTAATACTGCACTTTAAATTGCACAAAGACAGTATCTTAAGAAACAGAGGCAAAAATTCTACCTACCTGTTACCTAAAGAAAGCAAATACTGTGATCTGGATGAACTGTAATGAGTGCAAGTGCCTCAGTGCACTTCACACTTCACAGGCCACTTCTTTTATAAACTTTATGAATCACTTTTAACATAAGAGGCACATTTTCCACAGTTCAAACTCAACATTCTATGAGGGATTTCTCAACACTTAAAGAAGGAGATAACACATTTGCCAGGGTAGAGAACGGCCAAGTTACTGGATGGACTGACAACGTATTTTCAAATACAGTCTCTCTATATGGAGATAGGTGGTCGTTTTCAGTGGTGATAACTTGTAAAATAAAATACTAAGTTAATTATTACCAGCTAACCAGTTTAATGTCTGATGACAAGCTGCCTTTTGATATTTAAGAATCCTTGAAGAACACTCTCTATAGTGTTAATAATAGTGTTAATAATAAGTATAGGCATTACCAGGTCTCCAGCTAGTCACAGCTAATTGTCACTTCAGAATCAGCCCTGCTTTTATTTGGGGCATGCTAAAACAAGAAAAGATCAGGTTTAGAGATTAAGAAAAACACATATGCACACAGGTCTTCAGCCCATCTTAATTTTAGATTACCAGGAAAGTCTTTTTGTTCACTGCAAAGTTACATCATTTCAGCTCCATGATTGTGTTTAATCATACTTAGTTTGTGCAGAAAGCTATACTGAAGCTTTTATCCTCAAAACAGGATTCAAGTAGTTTTTTTCTAGCTTACCACCCATCAGCTACCATAGTTAGAACAAAGATTCTGACAGAAACACAACCATTAAGAACTGAACTCACAGTGCTGTAGAAGTGCTGCATCAAACCCAGTACACTTCTTCTCCCACCTTAAGGGTACTTAATTATTTAGGTACCAGCTTTCTCTTCCTCTCCTCCCCTCCCATAAAGCTACATCTTACACCTACCCACGATTTCAGGGCCCCACAGACAAAAAAAATCAACCAAACAAACAAAACACGGGTACAAATGACTGCCCTTGATGTTCATCAGCAATCCACTTACCAGGGAACTTAAGTACAACTCAGCAAATGCTTTGTTAAAACTTGAATGTTGTCAAATAAAAACTAAAACAATTTCTGCTAAGCAAGACAACATATTCTCCAGCCCCAAAATGCACCAGCTGCTGCCACTGCAAATTTACCAGCTGAATCAGGGGTTGAAGATAAAAGTTTTCAGACACACAAGGAAAAGCTTAGGCACACTGCAAAAAACTAAACTTCCTTGCTTAAAAAGAGCAACAATCTGTTTATTCAACCAGATTTCTCCAAAAATCCATTAACAATTACACATTTTCAGTAGTGCTCTGACACATAAGCAGTGCCATGAGCAGCCAGGCTCACAGCTGAAGAATCCACTTGCTCAATCAAACACATCTCTCTCAGACTGCCCACAGTGCCATCATCATTAGTTGTATCAGCATTTATTACTCAGCATTAGAAAATGAGTAATGATAATACAATTATTGTACCAGGTCTGAAAGATCACTACCCAATGGAAACCAAAGTTCCCTTAATATTCGCAGCTTCTCTGATCTGCATTACTGATAACCAGATATTTGTATTAGGCAACCTCAGTAATAGATACTAACAACCTATAGTACTGGCAGGCAACTTCTCAGAGCTCTGTTTCTTTCTTCAGGATGCACCAATAAACCAATTATCTGTCATTATAGCTTATATTTAAATAGGGACTGAGAACGTTTCATAGTTCACCCAGAAGCATGTCTTAATGCCTGTAAGTGTATGGTGCAAGCATGTACATTATACTTTGTATTCCTTATCAAAATCAATGGAACAAGAAGTAAGCAAAAACAGCAACTAACCCTCTAGGAGCAACCAAATCATCTAAGCAATCTAACATGCAATACACAACAAGAACTGCTGTAAGAACAGCCAGGGGCAGACTGTATCCTGTAACACCACAAGGATTTGTTTTTCATTGAGTCACAGAATGAACCAGGTTTGGAAAAGCCCTTCAAGATCACCAAAAGTCCAACTGTTCCCCAGTATTGCCAAGGCCATCACTAAACCATGTCACTGAGGGCCTTGTCTACACAGTTTGAGAACACTTTCAGGGATGGTGATTCCACTACTGCCCTGGGCAGCCTGTTCCAATGTCTGACCACCCTTTTGGAGAAGAAATTGTCCCTAATATTCAATCTAAACCTATCCGTTTGTGCAGCTTGAGGCTGTCTCCTCTTGTCCTATCCCTTGTTCCTTGGGAGACCAGCCACCTCCTGGCTGCATACTCCTTTCAGGTAGCTGTAGAGAGCAATAAGGGCCCCCCTGAACTTCCTCTTCTCCAGACTACCCCCGGCCAGTTCCCTCAGCACACTTGTGCTTCAGGCCCTTCACCAGCTTTCTTGCCCTTCTCTGGACCCGCTCCAGCACCTCTATGTCTCGCTTATAGTGAGGAGCCCAGTACTGTACACAGGATTCGAGGTGTGGCCTCACCAGCACCCAGTACAAGGGGATTATTTTCTTTCATTACTATCTTCCGTTTCCAAAGAGTGTATTCGCTCATGCTGCTGAGGCTGTACAATCTTCCCTGCACAAAGTTTCTCTCGCTCATGACAGCTTATCAGTTCTGAAGTAAACAAGCCCCTCTTCAGGCCCGGAATAAAAGTCAGCGCTGAATACTTAGTACGTTTTCCTGAGATACACATCTATGCCACACCAGGCAAGACAAAAGTCCCTGACACCTACAAGACCGCGGCAAAAGGAACACTAACAAGCCATCCCCGCGAGGGCAACCGCGACACCGGACGCACCAGGACTAGGCCCAGCTCCCGTTCCCCTCCCACCCAGCCGGGAGCCTCGGGAAGCGGCCGTACCCGAGTGCCAGCCCCGACGCCAGGGAAAGCGTACCGGCAAGGCCGCAGCTGGAGCAGGTTGGGGGGCAGGAAGGCCGTCCGGCGGCACGATACCGACGACTGCACCGGACTTCGCACCCCCCACCCTCGGTCCCACCACGGCTGTATCAGCCCCGCACCCACAACCGCACTCAGAATCTGAGCACCACCCCCACCACCACGCATACCTCAGGGGCTGCCCCTCCTCTGCGCCCCCAGCCACTGCTCGCACGGCCACGCCCCCACACGCCTGCGCAGTCGCGGTAGGCAGCGGCAGCAGGTGAGGCGGGAAAGAAGCGGAGCCAGCCTGTGATTGACGAGGCCCCGACACGCGCGGTACCGCAACCGGCCGCCAGAGGGAGCAACCCACGCTGGGACACTTCCCTTGACGTCACCCACGTGACGTCACGGCGGCTCCACCTCGTCTGGGAATTAGTGGGACATTCATTATGTCCGGTTGTTTCGCCAAAGCAACAGGCACTGTGCTGCTTCTGCAACACCTGAGATGGCAGCAGCAAACACTCTGGCGTGGGCTGGTACTCAGTGATTTCATCACAGGACATTTGTTAAGTATTTCATAGAATCCCAGACTGGTTTGGGTTGGACTTTAAAGCTCATCCAGTTCCAACTCCCTGCCATGGGCATGGACAACGTTCCACTAGACCAGGTTACTCCAAGCCCTGTCCAGCCTGGCCTTGAACACTGCCAGGGATGGGGCAGCCACAGCTTCTGTGGGCAACCTGTGCCATGCCCTCACCACTCTCACAGGGAAGAACTTCTGCCTAAGATCTCATCTCAGTCTCCCCTCTATCAGGTTAAAGCCATTCCCCCTTGTCCTGTCTTTACAGGCCCTTGTCAAAAGCCCCTCTCCAGGCTTCTTGTCACCCCTTCAGGCACTGGCAGCTGCTTTAAGGTCTCCCCGGAGTCTTCTCCTCTCCAACCTGAACAATATCCTTCCACAACATCCTTTTAAAAAAAAACAAATAGATTTATTCCCGCAGATTGCTATATAGAGATCACCATGGTTTCATCTGCTTTTCCACATGAATCATTTTCTTCACAGTGCGTAGTCTCAGAGGGCCAGGAGTGTGATTTTTGAAGCATTTTTACCGGATTTTCACATGGTTTTGCACTGGGAACTGGGGAAACACTGCTTTGAGAACAAAGGTTTTGGCTGCAGGCACATTCAGGGCCCGATGACTCCCGTACTTTGTCCTGTCGACTACATAGCATCCCATTTCCTGTATCCTGTTCCGAATCATCTTCTCTTGCCTCAATTGCTCGAGCTAGCATGTAGTTAACCTTTCTTTGATGAGCCAGAGCCTCCTCTTTGTCATTTACCTGCGTATTTATTTAAAAGATGAAGAAAAGAAACTAGTTTATAAGCTAAGAAAAAAGCATTTTGTGTAAAATGACAGATTTGGACTCATGATGAATAGTCTAACAGAACACTGACCAGATCTATTAACATCTTCAGGATTTCATTAGGATTGTCCAGCTCTTTAACCTTCTTGCCATCCGCCTCTGATGAGAGCAGGCTAGATAGTTTTTGTCCCAGACTGTTCTTGTTTCCTTGTAACTTGACGTGCCCTAAGGAAAACAGAAGTACAAAACTGTGGAATTACTGAGAAAATCCTCCTAAAGAACTGTGTAAAACTGGACCTTGACTAATCTCCTCTTAAAGGGCAATGCAGTCTACAGCTTCTCTCATTCTAAGGAAAAAAAAAATATATATATATAAATGTATATATACACACTCTTTGACATAAGCTGCTCAAGAGATTCTAAGATTTCTAAAAAGGTTAAAATACATTAAATTTGTGAAATATATGTATCGTATATAGAGCTTGGAAACAATGATGTCGGTACTCAAAGATGTGCGCTGTTTTAGTATTAGCACCCAAGGGTGCTCAAGGAATCTAGGCTGGGAGAAGTGAGACGTTTAGTCTGAAGAAGAGAAGGTTCAAGGGGGAGACCTTATTGTTCTCTACAACTACCTGAAAGGAGGATGAAGCCAGGAGGTGGCTGGTCTCTGCTCCCAAGGAACAAACAATACAAGAGGAAACAGCCTCAAGCTGCACCATGGGAAGTTTAGACTGGCTTTTAAGGACAATTTCTTCCCCGAAAGGGTGGTCAGGCATTGGAACAGGCTGCCCAGGGCAGTGGTGGAATCACTGTCCCCGGAGGTGTTCAGAAACTGTGTAGATGAGGCCCTCAGTGCCATGGTACAATGGTGACCTTGGCAGTACTGGGAATGGTTGGACTTGATGATCTTGAAGGTCTTTTCCAAACCTGGTTGATTTTGTGCTTCTTTGATTCTAAGACCCACCTCAAAGCAAGGCATGTCCAGGTCAATGGCTAACACAAATATATCTTAAAGTGCCAGTCCTAAATTCTGCTATGGCTTTGACCATGACAAAAGCACTTAAGTACTTATCTTTATCCTTTATCTTAAAGAAGGAAAGGATCATTGGAATTCTTCCTCTTTTACAAAGGGCTTTGTAACTCACTTTGTACATGAAGTGTAAGAATAACAATAAATACTAATGTAGATACACATAGAATCATGGAATAGTCAGGGTTGGAAAGGACCTTAGGTCATCCAGTTCCAACTCTGCTGCCATGGGCAAGGATACCTCACACACTAGACCGTGTCACCCAAGACTCTGTCCAAGCTGGCCTTGAACACTGCCAGGGATGGAGCATTCACCACTGCTTTGGGCAACCTGTTCCAGTGTCTCACCACCCTCACAGTAAAGAACTTTTTGCTTATATCTAACCTGAACTTTTCCTGTTTTAACTTTAAACCCATCACCCCTTGTCCTATCACTACAGTCCCTAATGAAGAGTCTCTCTCCAGCATCCTTGTAGGCCCTCTTCAAATACTGGAAGGCTGCTCTAAGGCCTCCAGGCAACCTTCTCTTCTCCAGGCTGAACAGCCCCAACTTTCTCAGCCTGTCTTCATACAGCAGATGGTCCAGCCCCTGATCATCCCTGTGGCCCTCCTCTGGACTTTCTTCAACAGCTCCATGCCCTCTTTATTTTCTGGACACCAGAACTGTACTCCAAGTACATGCATAATAAAAACCTAGAAAGGTCTCAAAAAACAGAAAAAAACCCAACCCCAACTATTTAGCATGTCAGTGAAAGCTCAGTGTGTGTATATATATACAGACCTATATATATATATACACATATATATACACATATATATACACATATATATACATATATATATAATTTCTCTTCCTTCCCTATCTCCTACATAGAGCTCACTAGAAAAAAAACCTATCAAGGTAAATCATAGAATCACAGAATCAACTAGTTTGGAAAAGGCCTTTAAGATCATCAACAAGTCCAACTACTGAGTTGTTGACAGCACCTAAAATGGTCAGGTTAAACTTGCCAGATGTTATCTTTTTTGTATTGTTCTCATAATAACCATCTAATATCCAAAAAGTTATTGTGAACCTAGACTACAGTTTATTTATTCCAGCATGTTTTTAATCAGGTAGTACAGTTCATGAAAGTGTAATAAAAAAAGGTTACATTAAAAGCCTAGACTGGTAGCTCCAATGTAGTATTCATATATTCCACTTACACACAGATACTCTACATTACACAATGCAAAACTTCCAGTAGAAATTCCTCAACGACATGACAAACTATTTAACGTATTTCCAGTTTTGACATAACTTTGTTCCTTTTTTTTGTCAACTTCATAAACCTCAGTCAGCAGACTCACAGACATACATCTAGTATGGTAAGAAAGTCTGCTTGTGCCACTTGTCACCTAACTTCTTCTGCAGCCTACCATTACAGATACATAGCATGTCCAGTTACCATCGTCTTTCAGATGTCTCCAGTTTCTTAATCTTGTTTCCTTCTTAATCTTTATCACTTCTGCAAGCCTCAGGGCTTGATCCTTTCTCTGCATTAGCTGCTGCTCAAATGCAATCCTGAAAGCATCTGCCATTATATAAGCTTCATCTTTACTCTTCTTCAGATTTTCACCCTGTTTTTAATTCAGTGAAAATTTAAGGTATATTGAGCAATTTGGAAGCAAGAGCAGATCTAAATTTTATATAAAGAGACAGACTGAAACCATCAACACAGACAACTTTTAAATAAGTATAATCAAAGAAGAATTAGAAACCAAAGTGCTTCCTCATCATGTTAAGAAATAGATTTTGAAATGTGTATTGAAGTCCTTACTCTTCCTTTTCTATGCATGCATACATCACCATCCATCTACACAGACAAGCTGCCAGCAGTGACTATTTATCTCTGGACATGCAGAAGAGCTTGAGGAGGGTATTAATGTCCCATGCCAATTGCAAATTCTATGTCAGGGGAATAACCTTGGTACAAAAGGGACATGACAGTACTTATTTTCAAAACAAGTCAGTCACTAGAACTTCTGCAGTAGGACCACTAGGATGGTTTCCACATCTATAGAGTCAAATATGAATTAGAAGAAAAATTCTAAAACTATAGAATTCCACTGAATTAAAAGCCTTAAGAGCTTGAAAATCACATTATTGATTGAAGAGTGATGCAAATATACAGTTTTCAGCCAGATCAGCTTCCTGACCTAGCTGGGTGAACAGGCTGGTGAGTGCTGATGTCAGTGCAGGCGAGGGGTAGAATGCACTCCCAGGAAGGACACGAAAGGGTCAGTGGTAGTCCACACTCATGCTGGGCATATGCTTATGGAATGCATACATTTAGAGTGTTCTTTACTTTTTTTTAAGATTAAAAAAATACAGGTGGAAGGAAAAAAAATGAGGAAGAGGTTTTTTTTTTTTTGTTTCTAGTAAAGCTGATTCATACTGTAATTACAACTTTATATCAGCAAAAGTTAGAGCATTACAAGCATTACAAACAAATTCTAGATTAATTCTGAGATGCATTCTTCGTTTAAAACACATTAGTTTGTGTAAGCTGTAATAGAGTGGTTCTGCTTTACTTAGTTTTGAGCACAAGCATGCCTCTGCATGTTCACATTTAAGCCAAGCAGTGTTACCTCTTGCTTGAGATGAAGAAGTTGCTTTCGTGTCACAGCTGCCATTTTAGCACAGGGACAAGGCTGTCCCCCAGAAGCACTGCAGGTGCAGGCTCCAAGAACTGCCAGCTGAAAATACAAACCAAACCACCAGTTAAATATCTAAGTGCACACACAACACAATCCAAGAGATTCCAAATGACTAGCAAAAAAACATCCTGAAACTACAAAGGGAGTATAAGAGTCAGGGGAAGCAAGCTGCAAGAGATTTAGGTGTGACTGCTTTTGACCCACACAAAGTGTGAGTCACACACAGAGTGTGCTTTTTCAGCAAGATAAACTGAAGGCAAAACCTATCAGTCTCTGTATGCTACACCCTGAAGACTTAATTAGATTTTTCTTTTTCCAATAAAGTAAATCACTAAGCAAACGGATAAAGATTTAAGGAGCTAGAGAATAAAAATTAAGCACGCTGGCTTGTGAAAAATAGCCTGATGCTCCTTCTGTCTGCTTTTTCTTTGCAAGATAATCCACAAATTAGGTTGTTGATTAACAGGCAAGGGTACACTCTTATTAGCTAAAAATTTGTCCAAAGAAACAGTTAATCAGTAGGCAAAAAATTATGTATGTATTTTGAATATAAACATATATCTGAACCAGCCATTTTGAAAACCATCTAAGTTACACTTACTTCAAAACCTGTAAAATCTGTAATGTCGCTTTTATTCAAAGACATGTTTTCCTGAACAACCTTTTGCTGTTTCACATCTAGCATGGCAAGAAATTCCAAGCACTGCTGATTCAGCACTATGAAATAAAACAAGGAAAGTGATTACAAAGTCTGCTGCTCTGATTTCTTAGATTCTGAGTTTATCTACACAGAAGTTAAACAGTTCTATAAAGCATCAGTTTGGGAATATGATAAGACTATGCAGATGTAGCAACTCAGATCCCAGTTGTGTTTTCCCAGGCCAGTGAGATAAGATAGATATACTTTCTTCATACCTGATCTACTTTTTAAGCTATGCATATCTAACTTCTCCTGTCATATATTTATTTTTTAAGAGGAAAAAAAACCCCAAACCAAACACAACTTTTCCATTGAAAAAGGGCTTCTGCATAGCCACTAAGATCATCTGCCAGTAACAGAGACTTTTACCAACAGAAAGCTTCCTTCATAGCTAAATACTGCATTATGCCTGAGAAACAATACATTAAGAGGAATAGCTGTTGGTGGCTTACTTGCATTTTCAGCTTTAGAAGTTTTAACTTCTTCTGTTCTCATTT
This sequence comes from Psittacula echo, assembly GCF_963264785.1. Taxonomy (NCBI): domain Eukaryota; kingdom Metazoa; phylum Chordata; class Aves; order Psittaciformes; family Psittacidae; genus Psittacula; species Psittacula echo. The sequence goes on along the minus strand of NC_137742.1, from coordinate 74,780,742 downwards.
TCAATGCTTTCTTAAGAGCTGCATTTTCACAATATATCCTGCAGAAGTTAGAAAAAGGATGTATTACCTTTTAAAATATTTTAGATTAGGATTACAGGGAAGACTAAAGAAAAAAGTCAAAACTGGAAAGAGCTGAGTTGCCAGTTAGACATGATATTATCCATGCTGCATTATACAAGTTGTTTTCTCACTTTTAATATTTTTTGTTGAGAAAAATGGTAAAATTTTCCCATAACAATATCTGTACCAATAATATGTAGTATGTTGTTAGATCCAAATCTGCTAGCCAGGGGCCAGTATCCAACCTGACACTACTCCTAACCAATCTGTGTAGGCTTGGTCTGAGTGGCTCTGACCCAAGGCTAAGGAAGCACACTTTGCCAGTCTAGTTTCTTGTTTTCCAGGGCTGCATGTGGCTCTGCAGAAAACAAACCAAGGAATCTCTGTGCTCATACAGAGATTTCTCTTGCAACCCAGATAGCATGGGTTGTTCAAACAGGCTAGCCTTGTTCATGAAACCACACCCTTACACAAGCAATTTAAATGTGTGCAAATACATTTGAGTGAATGTTTAAAAAAAGAAAATAATAACAATAAAAAAACCCCAAACATTCAGCAACTTCAGATTTTAACAGGAGGTGAGTTTAAGTACCAGTACCATTAGAATCTTAAAGAAATTTGTAATCATGAAGCTCTGAAACATTTGAGAAAGAAATCTCTTTACTTCCTTGAAAGAACAGAATTGTTATTGGCGATGTGACAACAGGCCTTTGGTCTGAATTTTATAAAATAAACTTCCTGTAGGCTGAACACTGTTCTCAGGAACAGCTGCTCGGCCAAGTGTTGCAATCTTAGAAAATACAATATGCATTTATACCATGCTTTTCCTTCAGGTATCGAAGTATTTCCTTCTTGAACAGAAAAGTGGCAATCCACTGTTCTTGTGAAACCCCACTTGCAGTACTGTGAGTGGTTCTGGTGCCTCAACATAAGAAGGACACGGAGCTGTTGGAGAAAGTCCAGAGGAGGCCACCAGGATAATCAGGGATCTGAAGCACCTCCCGTACGAAGACAGGCTGAGAAAGTTGGGGCTGCTCAGCCTGAAGAAGAGAAAGCTGCGTGGAGACCTCAGAGCAGCCTTCCAGTATCTGAAGGGGTCTACAAGGATGCTAGAGAGGGACTCTTCATTAGGGACTGTAGTGATAGGACAAGGGGTGATGGTTTAAGGTTAAACAGGGAAAGTTCAGGTTAGGTATCAGGAAGAAGTTCTTTATTGTGAGGGTAGTGAGGCACTGGAACAGGTTGCCCAAAGAAGTGGTGAATGCTCCATCCCTGGCAGTGTTCTGGGCCAGGCTGCAGAGAGTCTTGGGTGAAATGGTTTAATGCGAGGTGTCCCTGCCCATGGCAGGGGCTTAGATCTAGATGATCTTAAGATCCTTTCCAACCCAAACCATTCTACAATTCTGTGACTTATTTGGTGCATCTCTTCAGATGTCAGTAATGCAGAATGCTGCAAATTCATGTTTATTTTTTTTAAATAGTAGCCTGTATCATTTCACTTGGATAAACGGAGGGAATACACATTCTTCTCATCCTGCTGTCCTGTTTTCTGACACCTGTACCAGAGAACCTTTTTGCGAAGCAGACTGAACTTTTGGCTTGCAGTTTGCCGAAGCCACAGGTGTAGTTTTCAACAGTTAATGATAGTTTTGTTGCTCCAAATTACCTGGGTACACTTCCAATCTCGTAAGTCAGGAAAGCCAAGGGGTTTTTCACAAAGTATCCCTCAAGGTAATTAAGTAACATGTGAACAAGCTCAAATATCTGAACAAAACTCCTCTTTCAAACAAATAGTTTGTAAACTTCTGGCTTGTTCGATTCAAAGTTTGAAGAAAAAAAAAAAAAATTCTGATAGGTAGACTTCAGAGATACCATTCCTACATTTAAATAAGGGAGCCTGCTGGTCACTTTTTTCAAGGCCTTTTATGGCATTGTTAGTTTAGTGCTTCTGGCATCTTCTGCTTGCCTTAACTACACCTGCTGCCTATCCGCAGCAAATCTTACTTAAACAAAGAACCAGTTGATTATCCTCTCTCAAAAGCATTCCATTTTACCTGTATGTGTTCACACCTTCAGTGCAAGAAAATAAAGCAATGATTAACCAGCAAATGGTATTTCCACATGCATGCACATACCTCATTTACATTAAAGTAGAGAACAGTCTGGCTGAAGGTGGCTAGCATAATAATGTAACAGGATGAAGTGAAAACTCAGCCTAGCAAAGCTAGAAGTTTCAACTGGAATATACAAATGTGACTAGCATGAAAATTAAATAAATATTTCCAAATCTGGAAGGAAATTAGGAAAATATGAAAAACCTTGAAAATCCAATGAAGTAAACTTGGAACACAGGAAAGACATATAGCATTCAATGCAATTAAAAGAACTCACAAAAATACACAGTCTAAGTCAAATACCTGTCATATTTTTCTGTCCACATGTCTTCTATGTTTTTAAATCGATCCTGATCAAACTCAATTTCCCATTGCAAAATATTTATTTCCTGTGGAAACAAAACAAATCTGCAGCAGTTTATTACAAGCCTCCTATTGAAAGGAAAAAGAGTCACTGCTGGTGCTGAGATTAGCACTGGCAGAAATGTAGGTGACCAATGATGATGACAATCTATGATACTGCTAAAAATACATTTGGTGCCAGACACCAGAAAGTTTCTGCATCACTGATCTGTGGATTCCAGACAGTGCTGCATGAACTGATGCTTGTAGTGGCTTATGAGAAAAACAAACCCACACTGTTGTGTTTCCCTGCCTACCTACTGTTCTGTGGCAAGACCGCATAGGAAAAGAAACAAAGCGCAGAAATCAGTTTAACAACATAGCTCACTGCCACCTTCCTCCTCCTCCTCCCCATCTTCCCTATAAAAATTGGGCACCCATTTCTTAGACTTACTGGTAAATTCCAGCTTCATAACTAATAGTGCAACTCCCTATGAATGATTGTGAAACTCACAACAAAGACCAACAAAAAGTAACGAGTTCTAGTAACCTTCAGGTACTATTTCTACACACTATATATAACATCAAGACATCTAAATCAAAAAAGTGATACATTAACATTTTCCCTTTCTACTAAAAAGGAATAACAATTTCAAAAAAACCTTGAACTAATGGCAGATTTGTTCTGATCTAAATAGTCTGATAACCCAATATTAATAGCAATGACCTCTGTGTTCTTAGAGAGGTGTGAAGGAAAAAATGCATCCTTACCTTTTCTAAAGTTCTCTTTTCTTCCTCAGTCTTTTGAAGCATTTCTTTTGTGTGACTGGTGGCTTTATTAAATACTGCCTGCAAAACAAAAAACAAAACCAACAACAAACAAACAAAAAAAGCACAAGTCCTTAAAATACTGTAATTAAGTTTAGTTAATTCGGCTTTAGACAAATTTTTAGTGTTACATCATGAGAAGTTCAAACTCACAGTTGAAAAGGAGTGTGCAGAATTACAAACACTAGCAACTTGTAAGTCTCAGTGGGTTCTAATTTCAAGTCACATAATTCTACATTACATTAACAAACTTGTGTTTCAATCCTATAACCTTTTCTAATGGAAAATGTTGCATTCATTTAAGATTACATCATTGTGTCTTCTTTAGGGCTCATCCACAAAATCAGCTCTTAAACTGGGTTACAAAATACCTAGACTTTGAGCCAGGTGTAACTTACTATGAATGTCTGAGGGTAGAAACTGCAGGCTATAAATGGGTTAAGCAAGCAGGCTAGAAAAACAGGAACTGATTTCAACATAATCCATTGTGATAATGAATAAAAGTATCACAATCTGTGGACAAAAGACTGACCTTACATTTAATGTATAATGTCCTCTAAGACAACGGATGGAGCAGTCAAATGAAAATATCTGTGCTTTGCAGCAGAAGTTCAAGCACTGGCAAAACGTATAATTTAAAGGGCTGGAGAGAAAGCCTTGTTCTTTTAACTTAAATAAATCCTCAAAGAACCTCAAAGGTAAAAATAGAGAATTGCTACAACAGTAAAATCTTCTTCAATAACCACAATAGTTCCATGAAGTAAAAGTCGTAGAAGCCAAGTACGTAAGACACTTGCAGACTCAGTGCTTTAAGATCCTGGTAAATACAGGTTCAGGGAGTTTTAATGAGGACTGGCAGGAAGATTTCTTCTGTTTTCTTTCCTTTACCATTAATGATTTCTGAAAAACTCCTACCATGCTCTGCAGAATTCTTACGGCTTCATCTTTTCCTTCAAGTTGTCTCTGAGACGCTTCAAGCTCAACTTTCAAAATGTCAACTTCCTGAAGCAAAACAAAATAAGTACGCTGAGTAAAACCCAAGGTAATCCTGTTAAAACTCATAAATGTACATGGCAATGTAAATTTGCCCTCTTAAAAAAACTGGTGTTCTGCTTCTACTCTATATGATTCTTTCCTGACAAGTAGCTTGCTTACAATGAAGAAATGTTAACAGCGCATGCTAGCATCAAATCCTTGAAGAATACTTGTAATTATTATTCTCTCTGTTCTCTTCCAGGATATTTGGAAAACAAACCACTCCAGTTTTGCCTTGCTAAAGAAGCTGTATGTATCAACATAGGTCCTGAGGTTTAAAATAAGGGAATAGAACAGAGTACAGTTTTCCTATAAATGCAGTATCAAATACTACAAATATATACTAAAATATAAATGCTCTATTAATATGACATACACTAAATATATAATACAAAACATCAATACTCTATAGTGTGAATATCATGTTACAACTGTTAGATTAAAACCACTACTTCTCCAGAACAAAACCACTGTCCACACAGATCCCTGCTGTAGGTACCAGCTAATCATATCTTTATGCAACATTCCCCCCTTTAGAAGAAAGCAGGTTTTTTTAGTTTCCAATAGCTAAAATGAAATTTACTGCTTTGTGTACTTATCTTTCCTTAACCCCTATGTAGGTCACTCAGTTGTTCACTTGTTGTCACACAAAACTTTTTTTCATAGTTTTTTCAGGCCTGTTACTGAAGCAATTGATACTAAAATTGTACCTTGGAGCAGTGGCATTTCTTCAGTTTTGCCTAATTGAAAATGAGTAAGGTTCCTTGACATTTTAACTTGCTGTGCACTGAAGGTTCTTCATGCTAAGAAAACCTGACAGTGACCTACTACAGGATACCCTGGGGTTAAAGAACACAGCACAGATGAAGTCGATACTCTTACAACTGAGGTCACCATGCTCTTTCTGCCCAGACTGATACCAACACATCAACATATTTCACCACAGTAAAATTAAAATGTAGGAGTTAACTATTTTTCAGTAAAAATCCAGATTAAAACCCCAAAGACTACTCCGCTTACACTGAAGATTTTCAGGCCTTGAAGCTTAAATAAAGAAAACCTGCTAGAAAAGTAGTATGATCCTTTCAATATTGTCTATATCTCTACACCTTTCAAAATACTTCCTCTCCATTCTCCCAATTAAAAAAAAAATAAAATCCTGTCATAAAATTGAATGAGGCTTCCAACTACTGCACTGGTTACAAAAACCTGAATCCATCCCTGATCCTGGACATGCCAAGATCTTCAGCTAAACTAACACTTTGCTATGTTAAAAGGAAATGCAGATTTCAATAACAGCACACTTGGCACAGCTACTTACCTGTAGAGCCTCCCGAAGTTGTTGCTTTAGTTCTTCATTTGGCACTTCAGTATTAGATTCTGTAAGATTGATAGCAGATACTAAATGCAGAGATACTATAATATTTACAAAACAAAACATGAGAATTTGCTTTACCCTGAAAACTGGTAACATTCAGAGGTATATTTTTTCCTCAGGAGCCAATTAAAAGACTTAAGAAATACATAAATACTAAAATCAAACACATTGTTTCACAGTTAAAGAAGTGAAATGGGAAAAAAAGGTCAGTTATAAAGAGATTTAAAATAAGGACAATTATTTTAGAATTTCATAAAAGAAACCAAAACCAAACCCACACTCACAAAAGAAAAACCACCAAACAAAAACACAAAACTGCCATCTTGATTAAAAAAAAAACAAGAAACAACAAACAAACAAAACTTCTTTTTTTTAGCTTCTTTTCAGACTGTAACTTTTAAACATCCACAGTCAACAAAACAGCATCTAGCACTATGTAGAATTAATGTCAATTTTCAAGATTGGAAGATGAAGTATGTTAGTGGAGTATCCCACAAGATCCAGTATTCCTCTACACAAGATGTTACCACTTCTCTTAAACTAAGCAGGTTAAGATGCAGCCTCCTACTAAATCCAAGTCAGGATGCATGTGGACTTTACTCATGCTTTCATGGATGCTGCTGTGTGATAGACCTAGATCTAAGACAAGCACCACACAAACATGACCAAAGATCACACAAAAAGACCAGCATAAGGGCAATGAAATCAACAGGAATTATGCTGTTTTCCTGACATCTCTGCACTGAAGGTGCTGAAACCAATAAAGAATCATTACATGTCTTAGCTTACAGCGGTGTGTGGAGAGGATGGCAGGGACTTGTTCTAAAGGAGAAAAATAAGCAAGTTACATAGAAATACTTAGGTCAAAATACTAAAAATTGCTAAAAATGTAAGTGAAAGCAACTGATGTGTAATGAACAGCACTGCCTATACTTGATTTTATCTACAGCAGTGTTATATTCACCCAAAAAAGAAAAAAAAAGAAAAAAAAGAAAAAAAAAAGAGAACACCAGAGAACTGAGATGTGCAGATTCCAAAACCAACTTCTTAACCTCAAAAATATGCCTACAGCAAATGGGGTTTTGAATATTTAGCCATAAGCTTTCACAGAATCACAGACCAGCTTAGACTGGAAGGGACTTTAAAGCTCATTCAGTTCCAACCCCTTGCCATGGCAAGGGACACTGGAACAGGTTGCTCCAAGCCCTGTCCAACCTGAGCTTGAGCACTGCCAGTGATGGGGCAGCCACAGCTTCTCTGGGCAACCTGTTCCAATGATAGAAACTCTAGGAAAACACACTTAAACCAGGAGTCCAAGGAAGTCCATTCGATTTCATATCTATATTTAGAGAAAACCAATGCTGTCCCCCACCACAGGATGCTCTTTTCTAAATGTCACTTTCAAAAGCAAAACTAAGCACTTTAAAAATGGTCAGTTTACACTAGAAACGCCACAGCCTCACTCACTGAAAAGCAATTTTCTGCCAAATGTTTCAGAAGATCTAAGCACAGAGACTACTCTGCCTTTCCTACTGTGACACCACCAGCAGCCTTAGGGGCTGCACCAACCACCCTGTGAGGCTGCACTGGATTCCAGCAGGCATGGGCCTTGAAATCCTCCAGAGATCTACGAGTGTTTTAGCACACACCTGAACTTGCGGACACCTTGTGAAGCAAATGAACTGCTTGGTTTTGCTAACAGGGGTTTTTCTCATGGTAAATAATAAACACTCAAATTACTCTTACCACAGCTACGCTGTCGTGTGGAACTAGTAACAGGCTTTTTCGATGATCCATTGTAAAAACTGTTTTGTTTTGAGCCAGGAAGAGTTGCAGCATCACTTTCTTCCACTGTCTTTGCTGACAAGAGAGAATGACAAGCCTTTCCAGATCCCTTCCTAGATTTAAAGGAACAGCAGCTCTGTAAATTTTCCCCTTCATAAACATCTCCAGGTCTTCTCCCGAGGCCGTTTCCTAAGTCTCCACATGCCATGTCCTCCTCTTCTGGTTCCTCCATCTTCTCCTCCTGAGTTTTGGCTGGTAGTCTTGCTTTCTGGCGTAGAGCACGTCACTTACCAGCGACGTGAACAGCACCTCCCGCAAAACGCGGATTCTATCTAGAAAAAACAGGAAAACTCCGTAATGAAAGCAGTAGAACAACACTAAAATGAAAAAAATCTGAAAGTGGTGGTGCGCAGCCACTTTCTAGGCGGGTTGGGGCTGCCGGAAAACACGGTTCCGGCCGTGCGGTGAAGCTTTAAAGCCGTGGGACCGCCCGGGTGAGGGTGGAACTTCTTCGGGGCGTTCCCCTCTCCGTATCAGGCTGAGAGCTGGACTTGTTTAGCCTGGAGAAGACCGCAGGGAGACCTTAGAGCAGCTTCCAATGCCTAAAGGGGTGGCTGACAAGAAAGCTGGAGAGGGGCTTCTGACAAGAGCCTGTAGGGACAGGAAAAGGAGGAATGGCTTTAACCTGACAGGGAGGAGATTGAGATGAGATCTGAGGAAGTTCTTCCCTGTGAGGGTGAAAGTTGCCCAGAGAAGCTGTGGCTGCCCCATCCCTGGCAGTGCTCAAGGCCAGGTTGGACGGGGCTTGGAGCAACCTGGTCTAGTAGGAAGGTGTCCCTGCTCATGGCAGAGGGTTGGAACTGGATGTGCTTTAAAGTCTTTTCCAATCTGAACCAGTCTGGGATTCTATGATTATAATCCTAGAAATCACATCCCATAAGGTAAGACACCCTTGCCCAAAGAGACATTCACTCAAATAACATGCATGTGCTGTGTCCTTAAATAGAAAGGAAAGAATGCAAGAGCAAATGGTTGGACATACAAGATGTTACCTACACAGAAAAAGCCAATTACTGCCATTTGAAATGTCTTACAAGGGATAGCTGGCAGACTGATCGTGTGCTGACTTTGTGGACCCATCCCCCAGCACCCATCTCTGTGCAAACATGAATTAAACAGTATCTTGAGACTCTGAGATTAGCTTGTTGCACTCCAGGTGAACAAGCCCACATTTCAACAACAGAGGGAGTAGTGGTTATGGTGCAGAAAGTCTGTACTTCACCTACAGCTTCCCCTCCAACCCAGCAGCATTCAGATACATGACTTTGCTGCACAGGATGTGGCCATTCGAAGCACACTTAAAAATCAGGGTTGCCCAGTGCACCTCCGCGCCGGAGATCACCCTTCACCTGGTCTCACAGTACCCCTGAAAGCAGCACATGCATTTTTGCATCTTTACAACATTTGGTCCCAATTCTGCAAGGAAATCCACATTTTTCACCATTTCAGCATTTCAGTTTACATGAGTGTCAAATTGCTGATGTGGTATTCCTCTGTAAGTCTCACCAAAAAAACCCAAACAAAACCAAAAAACCAAAAAAAACCAAAACACCCCCAAAAAGCCTCTACCAAATTTGGAATCAAAATAGAACACATAATCACAGTACTCTTTACCATATGAATTTTCAAGGTAGTAAGAGTTTTATTATCCAGACTCATGCATATAAAAAGTTAATTAGCAAGCACTTTCTACAGAATCTTTCATGAGGCTTTACAATCCACATTATCAGTAAGAAAGGTTATTTCATGCTCTTCCCGGACCCAGACTTTACAAGCACTGAGAACAGATAGCTGCCAGTATCTTAAGTGTAACCATGTTTTGGATTGCAGGAGATTTGTTATTCCCACCGAGTATTTAGGTGATAAACTTACAATGATAAATGATAGGGGTGGGTGATACAGAGAGGAAACAGAGGAATAAAACTTATTGTTTAATACACCACTCCAGTGTAGATATAGCTGATGATTCCTTACAGCATTAAGTAATTCATGAAGTTTTGTGTAATGACTTTAAAATATCTCCCTTAACAAAGTCACATCTCTTCCCTCCAAACAAAGCACCCTCCTTAAACTTTATCATATACCCCTCACTCCATGTTAGCCTCCACATATTCAAGAATGCAGTAGAGTACAGCAGGTTTTAGTCTAACAGCTCAGAAACAGACTAACCCCTTTTCAGGACATTGTTTCAGAAATCAAAATTTGGTATAAAGCTCCTCAACTGCCACCAGTTATCAGGACTTTACAGTTTTCTTGGGGATCCTGGAGGAGGAGGCCTGGTTTTACTTGCAAGCTCAAAGAAATTCTTAATTATTGAATCTAGTTCCTGCTACTAAGGCAACTGTGACTTTCACTGACTGCAGAATTTTCACTTTGTCAGTTTTCCTGTATGCCTCCCCCAGAGGCTGTTCAAAGCCTTCAGCCTTCCGACCTTTTGTCTGCTCCCCAATCATGAAAAATTACAATAAAATTAATTTTAATGTATCATACAAGAATTACGATTGTCAAATATTAACATCCCGCGCCCCCAGAAGAGATCCAGCAGAGTTCTTTTGCACCAAATGTCAATTGTTGTCTTTCATCCATTGCTCAATCCATTGCATAATCTGATCCAAATTTCTCTCCAGGTCTTCGGGAGTATTGCTGTGTAACTGGTGTACAATTTCCTTTCTATATGACAACAGAGCTTCCTCATAAAGTGTCTGAAAAATTTCACACTGAATGTTGTCTTGCAGCTTTTTCCCCTTGTACCCCCTTAAAAACAACACCAAGAGACGGTCTTAGACATGTTGATAACTATAAAGTATTCCATAGAGAATCAGTAATTTATACCCTAAAAAAATCTTTTCTGAGGTCACACAACAGTTCTTTGTCCTTATTTATCCACTGACATACCTGTTTTCAAGTCTGTCATAGAGAAATGAATTTTCTGTACGAAGTACAAACACAATATGAAACCAGCGTTCAGGGAAGAAATCACAGCCATGATAATCAACAATAACTCCACCCTCACTCATTTTATCTTCTAGCTCATCTATTACCTACAAAAGAAGTAAATTACAAATAAATTTCTGAAATTACAGAAAGCCAAAGTACAAGCACGACAGTTTTAGAAGTTGGGCTTACTCTGTCTTCATCCAAAATCGGACAGTCATACTCCTCATCAAAACCTTCATACAGTTCTCCTGCAGCAAAAAGAATTTGTGGGAGTTTGTGAAGTAACAGCAGTTATTAAAATTATTTATGTAGTTATGTTTATTTCAGGAGGATGCAAACAAAGGACAGTGTTCAGAGCAAATCCATAAAAGGATAAGTTTGTGGTTACTTAATACGAAGTGTGCCACAGTCACATAAATGCTTTTTACCTTATGCCACCAAAAGCATTTCTGTTAAAGCAAATTCATTGCCATTTCACTTTATAATGCATGCACTGCAAATTGTACAAAGCAAAAATATCTTAAGTCCTTTGATGAATTATATTGTTAATATGGCCTACCATCTTTTGCCATGTCACCCACATTAACATAGGTCATCCCCGTTCTTGATGCCAGCTCTTTTCCGAGCGTGGTTTTCCCAACGCCTGGAGTACCTAAAGACACAACCCCATGTAAAACAGTAGGAGAACAGCATGTGAGTCCTCTTCAGATAACCTTCTAAGGCATCAAAAAGGATGCTTTTTCAGTCAATTCCTGCAAGTTTGTATAAGAAAAAGGGGGCAAAACCCTGCATGATGAGGAAATGCAAATAAGAGCAATGTCTGGAGATGAAAAAAAAAAAAAAAGGACAGAACTATGAAGAAAAGTCTCATTTTGTGAAAAAGTTTTATTCTAATCAGGATGATTACAGAATCACGGACTGCTTTGGGTTGAAAGGGACCTTAAAGCTCATCCAGTTCCAGCCCCCTGCCATGGACAGGGACACCTTCCACTAGACCAGATTGCTCCAAGCTCCGTCCAACTTGGCCTTGTGCACTGGCAGGGATGGGGCAGCCACAGCTTCTCTGGGCAACTTGTCCCAGGGCCTCACCACCCTCACAGGAAGGAACTTCTTCCTCAGATCTCATCTCAACATCCCCTCGGTCAGTAAACTTTGTTTCATTTAAAGCCTGACCCAACACGGACCTCACACTCCAGACCACGGGTAGAGAGGGATGGGGCATCCCTTCGCCAGGCCCAGGCCCAGGCCCAGGCCCAGCCCAAGCCCCTACGCTCCCTACGCTCCCTCCCCTCTTCTCTTCTCCCCTCCCCTCCCCTCCCCTCCCCTCCCCTCCCCTCCCCTCCCCTCCCCACTCCATCCCACCCCACCCCACCCCACCCCACAGCCGGTGCCGCCGCCGCCGCCGCCGCCGCGCACCCGTCAACAGCAAATTAGGTCTCCTCATGCTGCCGCTCCACACCTGCGGCGGGCACTGGTCGCCCAGGAGATACGTGAGCGGGGGCCTTCGCCGCACCGCCGTCCGCTGATGGCGTCACCCGCTCTGCCCGAAGGGTTCGAGACTTGGACAGGCAGGCAGGCGTGGCTAGACAGCTAAAGGCCTCCGGAGCAGAAAGGCCCCTGGGAGGCCGGTGGGTAGTGTGATGTGCTCTGCTCTGCTCAGCACTCGGGGTCACGCCTCGTTTTCAGGCTGTACCCGAGCGGCGTTCTCTTCTCTAGGCCGCCCCTGGGCGGCCTTGTTCCTTCTGGCCCGGCTGGTCGCAGCGCATCCAACTGGCTGATCGGCGCCGATCGGGCTGAGGATGTCTGGAAGCTCCTCGGAAAAACAGACGGTGCCGGTTGAGGTAGGCCTCGGGGTGGGGGATGGGGATTAGCTGTGGTTTTAGGCCCGGTAATTATCCCTTAGTCTCTCTCTAGGCAGTTCCTTTTCAGTTGTGTGGGTTTTTTGGTTTATTTTAATGTATGAGATGTTATTTTTTTTTTCACTAGTGCAATGCATGAAAAGGTAACTCCCTCACAGGATGTTGCCGGCCCCTTGGTAAATATGCAAATTGAGCTAAAACCAGGTTTTGTCTGAATAATATTAAAAGCAAGCGGGCTCAGTTTTTGGTGCTTTTTGTAGAATCGTAGAATCACAAGCTAGTTTGATTTGGAAGGGACGTTAAAGCTCATCCAGTTTCAAACCCCGGCCATGGGCAGGGACACCTTCACTAGACCAGGTTGCTCCAAGCCCCGTCCAGCCTGGCCTTGAGCACTGCTAGGGGTAGAGCTGGGAGTATTGATCTGAAGGGTAGGAAGGCTCTGCAGAGAGATCTGGAAAGGCTGGTTAGATGGGCTGTGACCAGTGCTGTGAGGTTCAACAAGGGTCAGTGCCAGGTCCTGCACTTGGGCCACACCAACCCCATGCAATGCTCCAGGCTTGGGGAAGAGTGGCTGGGAAGCTGCTCAGTAGAAAAGGACCTGGGAGTGCTGATTGATGGAGCTGAACATGAGCCAGATTGTGCCCAGGTAGCTAAGAAGGGCAACAGCATCCTGGCCTGTATCAGCAATAGTGTGGCCAGCAGGACCCAGGGCAGTGATCATCCCCCTATACTGGGTAGGTGAGGCTGCACCTCAAATCCTGTGGTCAGTTCTGAGCACCTCACTACAAGAGAGACATTGAGGTGCTGGAGTCGATCCAGGAAAGGGCAATGGAGCTGGTGAAGGATCTGGAGCACAAATCTGATGAGGAATGGCTGAGGGAGCTGGGGGTGTTTATTCTGGAGAAGAGAAGGTTCAGGGGGGACCTTATTGCTCTCTACAACTTCCTGAAAGGGGGATGGAGCCAGGAGGTGGCTGGTTTCTTCTCCCAAGGAACAAGGGATAGGACAAGAGGAAACAGCCTCAAGCTCCCTCAGGGGAAGTTTAGACTGGGTATTAGGGATAGTTTCTTCCGCAAAAGGGGTCAGGCCCAGGGCAGTAGTGGAAGTGTTCAAAAACTGTGTAGAGGAGACACTTAGTGACATGGTTTAGTGGTGGCCTTGGTAGTGCTGGGGCAATAGTTGGACTTGATGATCTTAAAGGTATTTTCCAACATAGCTGATTTTGTGATTCTTGGCCTAAAATACTCCATTGTCTGGTAATGGTCTGTTTGATTAATTCTTACATGTAAATGGCAGAACATTCATAGACCTTTCTGGAGACAACGTGTCTGTTTTCTTGCTCCTGTTGTCACAGAGCTCAGTTTTGGCATGTCATCTTTTACAGGTCCTATGCTAAAAGATTATTACGTGGTTGTTAGCAGCAGAGAGCCTGTGATCATTGTGATAGTATTTTTGGGACCATAGGTAGGCTGAAGAGTAGCTCTGGGTCTAAGTTCGTACACCTGTCCTGAGAAGATATTTCTAAATCTTAAGTTAAACATTGGTGCTGCTAGCAGTTTTATTTCTTGTCACCGTCAGATAGACTTCTGAGTGACAGTCTGATTCTGTATTCCTCATACCACTTCCTCATAAGCAAACGAAACGTTTGATTTTATTGCACCGCCCAACTAATGGTTCTCTGACATTTCTGACATCTAAATACAAATGTCTGCATTGTCAATGTTATAAAAAGAAAAAAACTAAATGCCACATGCTAAAACATGAGGGGCAGAGGATATGCAACATGAATATGACCTTAATATAAAAAGGATATAAATAAGCCTATACTACTTTTCATTCTTATGAGAGTTTTAATTTTTTAGTTTGAACTTGTGTTTTCAGAATTTTCAGCTTGTTCAGATTTGCTGCAAAATATCAGTGTGTAAGGTTTTTAATACTGAAGAAGTGTATAATTGATGTGTTCAAAAAGCTTAACTCCTAGGTTTGTGGCTAACTAGGAGTTACTCATAGAATTGTAGAATGGTTTGGGTTGGAAGGGACCTTAAAGGCCATCCAGTTCCAACCTCCAATTCTAATGAAGTTCTTTACATGTATGACATGTTCTTACATACGGTTGATAAAAATCTCCGATTTTGTAGAGAGAGCTGTACCAAATTAAGGGGAGGAGAGTGCTACATTGAAGCAAAACATTTGTATTTTACCAGGTGACAGATTGGTTGGCGCAATCATTTGGTGACTTCTTAGGAAACACAAGTATTTCCCCCAGTGCCGTTCCTGTGAAGCCACTAGAAGGCAACTCCTGTAGAAACCAGCAGCTGCAGCAGAAAGACGTGTCTTCTGTGACAGAAAGCAGAAGAAGCAGAGTTCTGCCCAGAAAAACAGCAAAGTTGTCTTCAGTAGATCTACATCGCAACAAGTCCAGACAAAACTGGAGCCAGTCTCAAGACGAACCATGGGTAGATAGATACAAACCTGAAACTCAGGTGTGACAGTTATTCTAAATGCTGATGTAGTAGTAACATTACAGTGTGACCTGTTGTGCTTCTGTTCATCATCTGTATTGGTCGGGTTCTAAGTATATCCTGTTTTACTAGAGCAGCAAAGTACTAGTTTGATTTATTTACTGCCTGTACGTAAGATTTTAGTGAAGTATTTACCTATAGGAAATGCATTTTTCTCAGGCTTCCTGGGGATATAAAGCTACTGATGAGGTGTTTCCTGTCAATCCATTCTTGAAATTCTGAACCTGTTTCTGAATTTCAAGAATGGATGTCACAGCTCCAAGTACTAGGAAAATCCACAGCTAAAGAAAGAGGAGAGAACCGAGTCAATACACTTATTATGGGAGAGATAACAGAAATCATCTTGAGTATTACTGAGCAGCAGTTAGCCAGTCCATTAGCATGTTCAGAGTACTTGACTGCAGTTTCTGCTATGTTCTGTTTGCTTGATGCGTCTTGTGCATGACTTTGAGGGTGTGGGCACTGTGGTACCTTAGGACTTCAAGGACTAAAAGACTCAAATGTGTAGTAAACCTGTCTTCAATGGTTCTGCTCTTGAAACAGCTTTTTCACAGTGTGTTTCGAAGATGTCAGTGTGTAAGATAAGTGTGTCTTAGTTTTGAGTGATGGTTGATGTAAATAAGTTAGTGTAGTACTTGTATTTTGTATTTAGATATTTAATATCTCATCTCTGGAGGGGATTGAGTTGCAAGGCTAGAAGATTAGTAAGTTGCATGAGATTTGCAGAAGTTCAGAAAAGCTATGTAGTATTAGAGTCAGTAGAGCCTAAAAAGTACCACTTCCAGCAATAGGTATAAGGCATACTGGCACAAACAGGCAAGATTGTAATGTTACTTTAGGAATAATAAATAAATAAATAACTATTTCACAACTGATAGTGATGGAAAATTGGTTGTTGGAGGAAACAGGCTGAAATGATTATTCTTAACTGTTCCACTTATTGCTACATAGTATGTTCCAGTTCCAGTTTCTTATGTTTGTGCTTATACATGTCTGTTAATATTCCAGTCGGTGTGTATTCTGTTCTTGAACCTCATTTTTACAGTCTTGGAAACCAGCAGGTGTGTATATGCACTCAGTATATTTTAATCTCGTTTTAGAATGACCTTGCTGTGCAAAAGAAGAAGATTGAAGAAGTTGAAGCCTGGTTAAAAATACACATATTACAGAGGCAGCCAAAGCAGGTAATACTGCTAAAACTAGCATCTAGGGTTATAAAACCATACAAATGAGCTGGATTCAATTTTATTTTAATTTCAGAGAAAAACTCACCTTATAATGCAATAGATACATAATCACTACCTGTAAGAAATCTGGTAAGAACATAGATTAGAGCTTGTAGATTTGTTTTGGGCTTATGCTGCCAAGAGGTGGATTCTGGTTTTGCTCAGTAATACTGTTTTCTAGGATCAAGTCAGTTCACACCTTTGCAGTTTGTGCTTGTAACTGCATTTTGTCTTCCGCAGATTAATTTTAAGTATCTTGAGAAATTCCCAGTTGCACAGACTTGATATAATAGGATCTTTTTAACCTTGTGATTGATACGAGGCATTCTTATACACAAGCATAATTTGCCAGTCTTGCCTAGTGTTTTTCAGACCTGATTCTGCAGTTTGGTGTCTAATGTTTCTAGTCTACATGGTGTGCAGTTAACTAAACAGATGCATTAAAAACTAAGAACAAGGCTTTCAGAGTTTGAGTCTAGCTCTTTCTATCTGAAAACCCAACAGATAAATTAATAATGCAAAATATTTAGCTCTGTTTTTATTGAGAAAAGGGGATTGTTACTACAGAAATTAAAGAAGAAACTCAGCTAATACTTATCTTCAGCCAATTTTCAGTCTTTATGTATCATGGTTTGGATTTTTTTTTCCCACTCCTTCCCCCTCCGCGTGACAGGGTGGCTCTGTTTTACTGCTGACTGGTCCTCCCGGTTGTGGAAAGACTGCAACTATACAAATATTAGCAAAAGATCTTGGTGTTCAGGTGCAAGAATGGATCAATCCAATATCTTTAGACTTCACAAAAGAAGACTTAAGAAATATGTTTGGCCATGGTAAGTATTTTGCTTTTTTCTTTGACTTTATTTTTTTTTCCCTCTTCCTGTTATTTTTGTATTATGCATTTTTTATTCTGTCGCGTCTGTCACCTATAAGGTCACAGCCATGTAAGCCATATCCTAATGTTTAATAAGAATCTTTTTTTTTTACTCTTAGCTGAAAAGCGATTTAGGTGGTTTTTTTACAGTGTTTACTCCAAAACAATTTGCAGTTCAAATCAATATAGAGAGCTGTGTAGTAGCCTGGATATCATTTGAGCCAATTAAAAAAAAGAGGTAAGTCTATCTTCATGTGTGCCCTCAACTGAATTCTACCCTTTAAAAATTCTCCTGGTTTTGCCGTGTGTTTACTAAAGGGCTTGTAGGCAGTTCAGTGGCTGCTGTCAGAAAATACCATAAGCGATATCAGTTCTTTTGGGTATTTATATTCTACTTTGTGTAATACAGAATACATATTTTTAACTAGTTTTCTTTTTCAGACTCGAATTTTCATACATTTCCGAGTCAGGCCCAGGCAGCTGTCTTTCAAGATTTTCTATTAAGAGCAAATAAATATAACAAACTTCAGATGCTTGGAGAGTCCTCAGAAAATGATAAAAAGCTTATTCTTGTTGAAGTAAGTGAAAACTTGTGAAATCTTATTTTGAAAACAATACCTTTTATTGTAACATTCATTGACATGCTACCCAGCTTCAGTTGGTGGATTGGTGTTCTCAGAAGTTAGTCTGCTTTTACTGCAGTTACTGAGTTCTTTATTACTTCTTAGGTTTCTACAGCAGTCTAGAACCAAGTCTAAATATAAACTAATAGGCAGAAACCGGAGACTAGTTTGTACACAGAAATAAGATTATATCAAAACATAGACCAAAACAATTTTCAGAAGTCATACCCATGTTTCTGTATGATTAGCTTTCTAGAAATATATATGTGTACAGACAGAAAGAAGGGGAAGAAACCTCTCGCTATTCCTGTTATTTAAGGATCCAGGAGAGTACAGAAGATATGCAAGAATTAACACAATAGAAAGCATTTGAAGTTTAGCATTCCTGGCCTTATATAGGGGACATTATTTAGGGCAGAGATGAAGTCTAGGGGTTTGTAAGCCATAGTGGGAGATACGGGAGCAGATGTGATTTTTACTTATTCAGGAGTGTGTTTCAATGGCATTTTGTTTTTAAGCTTTTCTATTTATTTCTTTTTTTGTCTTTGAGAAGAATATTATGATAGTCAAGTTGTCTGTAAAATTTCAAGAAAGTTTCATCTTTCAAGAAAAAGAATAGAGGAGACAAAAATTCTAGCAGAGAGATGTGATGTACTGTAGAATTTAGGAAGCATGTTTTTCTGTGACTGCATAAAGTCACTTTCTTCTGTAGGTCCTTTCATGTATCAATAACATATCCTGCTCTCTTAATTGGTGGAGCTGCTAACTTGGATGTTTATTTTCTGTGTAAAACTCAGTCTAGCAGGCTACATAAACACCCAAGGCTGTTTCTTAAGAAACAAGGACAGAAAATGTTGTGGGTTTTTTTTTTTTTTTTCCACTGCGAGGGTGGTGAGGCCCAGGCACAGGTTGCCCAGAGAGGCTGTGGCCGCCTCATCGCTGGCAGTGCTCTAGGTCAGGTTGGATGGGACTTGGAGCAACCTGGCCTAGTGGAAGATGTCCCTGCCTGTGGCAGGGGATTGGAACTGGATGAGCTTCCAGGCCAAACCAGTCTGTGATATGATTCTTTAGATAATCATTTTCCATAATTAAAGAAGGAAATGCTATGCTACAGGGTTTTTTTTCCTTATTTTTTACCTGGTTATCTTCAGTGTTAGTCACATGCAAATTTAGTTGTGAACTGGCTAACTAGGAATAAAACAAATGTAGCAAGTGATGTGCCATAACAGTCTATGGGAGAGAATATTTACATCTAATGTAATGACAGCAGTTATTTTGTTTTGAATAGGACCTACCTAACCAATTCTATCGAGAGCCTAAGAGCCTACATGAAATTCTCAGGTCAGTTGCAAATAAGGTTTTAAGGATTAGCTTCACTCACTCACGGTAAACTTGAGTTTGATTCTTACCATACTTATGTCTCATTTCAGGAGATTTGTTCATATGAGTAGATGTCCCCTTATATTTGTTATATCAGACAACTTCAGTGGAGACAGCAATCAGAGGTTACTATTCCCAGTGGACATTCTAAAGGAGTTGTGTATATCCACTATTAGGTTAGATCCTTTATCTCATTAAAACTTGATTGAAATTAATGAGAAGTCAAAAACTAATTTTTATTTTTTTATTTAATGAAATCCAACAGTTTCAAGCCTGTTGCAACAACAAATATGATGAAAGTTCTTAATCGAATTGCTGCAACAGAAGCTAGTTTGGTAAGTCATCGAAACTGATAACTTCTTCATTGCTTGCACTAGAAGATTTCAGGCTTTTATATCTGAACTATGTTATTTATCTTTGTTGGTATATTTGTTTGATCTTTGATAGCAGAGCCCCACACCCCCCAAAAACCCTCACCAGTCCCCCCCAACAGAAAACAAGGAACAAACTGAAAGATGTCTTGTTTTTAAGATCAGTTCCTCTTAATCTGTGGTCTAAGCCTTCAAAGTTACTGCTGAAGATTCTCCTGCCTTTTACAGAAGTTGTATATATATGAAACAAATAATAGGAGCAGAAGGAATTTTCATTGTATCCAGCAAGGCGAGAAGAGGTCATGAACCCAAGTCCTGTATTATTCCTGACCTGTTTTCATTGCGACTGAGTCTAATATTAAGTGACACCTTGCAAAGAATTGTGAGCTTTATTCTCTGTAGTATGCTGTATAAAATGTGGCAATGTGCTTAAACGGGTTGAAAGTTTTAAAGTTAGCAGTATTATGTGGTTTGAGCACATGGTGGATGCTCATGTAGTCTATTTATGGTGTCTACCAGAGCTAGATCCCCACAGCCAGGGTAATATTCAAATGCTCCTTGCCCTACTTTTTCTTACTACTTTGAATGTTGCTTTTTATTTATAGAAGAGAGAAAAGAATTTTGCTCTTGACAGAACTTTTCTGGAGTTGCTTTGCAGAGGTTGTTCAGGTGATATAAGAAGTGCAATAAACAGTCTTCAGTTTTCTTCTATGAAAGGTAAATACCTGTGATTTTGTTAAGTCATTCTGACCACTTCTGCTGTAAAGGTATTCTCTTCACTGTTGCAGCACAGCTAGGTGAGCTATGTAAAATATTTTTTTATGTGCTGCTGTGGAGCAGGAATAAGATACACAAGGGTTTTGTGTTTGTGTGTGTGTGGGAGGGGATTATTTCTTTGTTTTGTTAAGCTGAAACTATTCCATGTGACTCTTACATGTCACCTAAAAGCTGAGTACCATCTGCTGCTGTCCTGATTTTGGCTGGGATATAGTTAATTATCTTCCTAGTAGCTGGTGCAGTGCTGTGTTTTGGCTTTAGTCTGAGAACAATGCTGATAACACACCAATGCTGAGCAGGGCTTACACTAAATCAAGGGCTTTTCAGCTTCTCATGCTGCCCTGCCAGTGAGGGCACAAGAAGCTGGACACAGTCAGGACAGCTGACCCCAAGTTGCCCAAGGGATATTCCAGACCATAGGATGTCATGCTCAGCATAAAACCCAGGAGGAAAGCGGGCTGGGGTCTGCTGCTCATGAAGAGGCTGGGCATCAGTGAGTTGGTGGTGAGCAGTTGCTTTTAATTTGCATCTCTTGTTTTTCTCGGGTTTTATTTCTCTCTTTTGTTATTTTTTCATTATAATTTCTTACAGTATTGTTACTATGTGATTTCAATTATGAAACTGGTGGGGGAGCGAGTGAGGTGCTGTGTGGTGCTTAGTTGCCATCTGGGGCTAAACCAGAACAGCTATTTGTGTATTGATGTAATTTACGAACAGGAAATGTATTTGGATTTGTATACTTTATCCTGATTGTACTTTTGTTTTTATTGGTAGACTGCTCACTGGAGAAAGAGTTTTGGTTGAAAAAGGAAAGGAGCTCCACCGTAAAATGTGAAGCAGCACCAGCAGTATCTAAAGTAAGAAAGAAAAGTAAAGCTGATGTTTCAGAAGACCAGGAGACGCAAGCTATTGGTGGCAAAGATGCTTCCATTTTTCTTTTCCATGCCCTGGGGAAGATAATTTACTGCAAAAGTAAGAAAACTTTGACTTGCTCTTCCTTTTCTTGGGCAAAGCATGTCAGCTGCTAGGAACTACCTTTGCTAAAGTAAGGCTGACCTCCAGTTTCTGTCTTTGGTCATTAATAACAGTATACCACCAGGAATAACATTTTGTGGTCACTAAGATTGCAGCTGTCTGTATTTATTAGGTAAATGAATGTTTCATTAAGCTGTATGACGTGTGTAATAAAATTGCATAGCTCTAGTTGCATTAGTTCCATGTGCTGTCATACATGCAAAGCCGGGTACGTGGCTAGCACATTCGTTGCTTTGTACAAAAGCAGTTTTTGCCTTTGTTCAGAAATAGACATTGTTGTACTGCTACATTCTGGACTTGTCTGTATTCCTAAATTCAGAACAGCCCTGCAGCCTTATGGCTACTGCCTCCATTATTTGTGCATCTGCTCTCTTGTCCGCCCTACTTTTTATCTCGGCTCTTTATTTCCCGTTAACAGACATTTGTCCTCTGTCCATTCTGACCTGAAAACCTCTTCCGGCCTGTTGTACTGTATCTCCCTTTCCACCTCTCCAAACTACTTTCTACCTTACTACTACTGAAAGTTCTACTTTTCCTACACCAGGTTTTGTAAATTTACAGGATCAACCTGCTCCCTCTGCGTGGTTCAGTACTGGTTTTTTAACATTAAAACTATAATTCATTAAGCATTTGCTACTTATTAAACTAGTACTATCTGCACTTGGCTAAATCAGGATCCATTAAGCCACTGGCTGTCCCCATTTCAGTGATAATTCACCATATCAGTTCTAAAATCAGCTGGTAGAATTGACAGTAGCTGAAAGTGATGCTCAGTGTATATGAAAACTGCTATTCAGTAGCTATGCATGTCTGTTCTTGCTCCTGCCTAACTTTTATTCTAATTTTGAATATTTAATCTGAAATGTGTGTCTTCTGGCTTTTTTGATTATGTGCAGAAATGTAGCAACATTTCTGATACTGAAAGACTAAAAAGATTGTAAAATCCTTTGTAGGAGAACCAGTGTCAGAATCAGAATTCCCTCAGCTGCCTGCTCACTTATCAGAATACCGTCGGGACACCTTGCTTATTCAGCCTGAGGTACGTCTGTAATAGCTACTTGATTCCACTTCGGTTTGAAAAAAACCCAAACAAAACAAACTCTTAAGTGCTTGATGCAAATTCTTAAGCACAGGGGTTTTGTCACTGATTTTAGTATATGTGCATTCAGTCTGTCCAAGTTACAGAGTAATTAATGTGGAAGAGACCTCTGGAGGCTAAATTCAAATGAAGAGTAGGTTCCCAGGAACTTTATCTATTGAGTTTTGAGGATTTCCAAGAACGGACACTCTCACTTCACTGATGAACTTGAGGTGGAAAGTGGATGTGCGCTTGCTGCAGCCTGTGATTTAGCTCGCGTTTTTTCACCGTGCTTTGTCAATAGGAGTTCACCTTTCTGTTACCACCCATTAAGAGAGTTGAATACAGTAATGGCTTCTGCCGCTGTGTCCCTCCTTCAGCTTTCTCTCGGAGCAAGCCAACCTTCCTTTTGTATATAAGCATCACTTTGTAGACCATGTATGCCAGCTCCTGGACCATCCAAATGTGTTGTATCTCTTATTGGATGCACTTGTAAAACTTGGAACTTTTTCTTTTGTTTTTTGTTTCCTAATAGGATATTGTGGAAAAATCACATATGTCAGGAAGCATGTTTAATTTATACCTTCACCAGAACTATGTAGACTTTTTTTCTGATATAGATGATGTAGTGAGAGCCAGTGAATACTTAAGCACCGCTGATGTCCTTTGTAGTAACTGGAGTGTAAGTGTCACCTTTTTATACACACATGCTTTTTTTTTTTTTAATACTCTTAACATTGATTTCCTAGACTTTCCTTTAAGTGTTTATGAATGTTACTTCACACTTGCAGCATAGATGACAGTGAGTTGTTAATGGCTGCTGAAGTAAATAAACTATAGAAGAGATGCAGGTCCAACTTGGTCCAGCATCTGTCAGTATTTTATTATGGCAGGCTACAGTGTTTGCAAAATACTCCACAAAGTATTTTTAGGTAGAATATATTTACTGTAAAAATGTTCTGCAGCATATATGTCTTTTCCTTGATGTAACTGAACTGCTTTTTTGGTCAGCTGCTTTGAGTAAAATTTCACAGTAGTCTCAACAAATTCTGTGCCTGTTGTGTCCCTGCAATTACAGAGTGTGTTGTGATTCACATGAGACACACTGTTCACATTATGCCTGATTTCTGTCATAGACACGACTTGTGATGGAAAAATACAGTGCATCTGTGGCCACCCGAGGGGTGATACATTCAAATATGTCCAGAGCCTTTGCTCATCACCAAGGAGGGATGGGGTTCCGGCCTTTACATAAACCCCAGTGGTTCTTTATCAATAAAAAGGTAAATGCTTGATTATTATTAATTTTTTTAAATTATTGTTTTATTTTATATTTTGAAGGGGATGACAGTTGAGTAATGTTGATGGTATTTGCTCAAAAATCCTGTTTTGATATGAGCTACATCTAAAAAGCTCTTGGTTGAAAAGTTACATTTTTATTATTCCTTTAATGGAAAAATCAGTTGGAGGCCTTTTACAAAGTCTGATTCAAGTGTCCAAGTTGGCTCACTGCTGGGAGAGTCTTGATCCTAAATTAATGGAGACACAAATATTCCTATAAGTCAGTTTAAGCCTTTGTGCAGTTTAAATCATACTAAACTGTTGCGTAAGTTTAAGAAATTACTGCTGGTTTGCGTTTATCAGAAATAGACTGTTCATGAGATGCCAAAGCTCTTGACAGTTTTTTACATTTGAAGTGATGCTTGCTGTATCTGGCAAGAAATACTGGCCTGGGTGGGTGGAGGATTCTCTAATCAAAGGATAAATATTTTCGGGAAATTTTGATTTCCAGAATTTAATTTTAAAAGGCAACAGTGAAGGATTTCACCATTTTTATGATCTGTATATGTTAACTCTAATGGTGTATCTTTTTTCTCTCATTTTTCAGTAGCCTGTGTGTAGTCATCCAGCAGGCAAGGAGAAAGTCTGCCTTTTGCGGTAGAGAATATTTACGTTAATGATGATGTTCCAGTTTTTTACTTGTGTTTCTTTTCCTCCTAATTCTTACAGTATCAAGAAAATTGCCTTGCTGCAAAATCTCTCTTTTCAAGCTTCTGTTTACCGCCTGAGTGTCTTCAGACTGAGCTATTGCCTTATCTTGCTATGTTAGCAAATCCAATGAGAAATCAAGGTAAACTGAGTGTTAACTTTTAATATTTTTTTTTTTTTTTTTTTTGGGTAGCTAAAGCATACAGTGCAATTTTGTAACCCCAGATGTCAATACTGTCTGTGCTTTTGCCTCATTTAAGAAAATACTTACAGTAAATGCATATAAGTGATACCCCAAAATGTTTCCAGTAGCACAGCCAAAATTCAAGCTATCCTGCTGGATTTGAAACAGTATCAAGAATATTTTAAAAACTTAAGGTAACTGAAATAATTCAAATAAGTATCTCTCTTGGCAGAAGTGAGACCTGTATGATGCTTTTTAAATGTGCAAGATGAGGTCCTCATGTTGCAGTATTTGAAATAATTTTTCCCTTTTCCTGCATGGATTTCTGGTATCTGTGCTTTTGAATTTCATCCTGTTGCCTTCTCACTTAGTCTCTTCAGATCCTTGCACAGCTTTTCTGTCTGCCCACACGCTTACTAGCTTGTCTAACTTGGGTGGAATCAGCAAACTGCTCATCTTGCCCTTCATCCTTTTTTTTCACAGGGTTGTGTTTAAGAATGTACTGAATAGCAGAGGTCCTAGTACAGATCTCTGTGGAACTGTATTGGCACTTTTTTTCCATTGCAGGTGTTAACTGTTAACCCTGTACCCCTCTCCCCACTTTGTACTAATTAATTGCTTCTCAAACTTTATTAATGAAGGTGTTCTCTTAGGTTTAAGGCTTCTTTTAAATCTAATAGAAGATTTGGTGAAAAGACTTTTGGAAACCTTATAGGCAATATTAGCTAGATCTGCAGTGCTTACTGATCCTTTTTCTGTGTCATCAGCAGACTTAAAAGGCTTTCAAAAGCCTTTCCTAGAAGAAGTGAACAAAATCCAAGTTTGCAGTGCATTCAGAAAATGTGTAAGCTGAGGTAATCCAATAGCAGACAGTTCATGTGGAAAAATGTACTCTCTGTGGTACATAATCATAAAATTGCTGTTTAGGGTTGCTTATGCTATGTTAATTACTTCTACTTAAAAGCTTCATACCTTAGCTAAGGCCTTGACACTGAGATGAATTCATCTAGTAGGCTGTGGAATAACAACTCTGCATCATAAAAACACAGTTGATGAACGTCACGGATTTTGTTTTTATTTTGTGGTAAAGTGGCAGGCAATTTGGAGACAAAAAATACACACGTGCAGTATTTTGGTATCCAAAATAATGCAAGTATATACAGGAATACTGGACTAAAGTTACAAATTATTTACTTTCTGGTAGTTTTGATCGTATGTGTGTTGTGATCTACCCAATATGATACTGGTGATACTTTATTTTTTAGCTCAGATTGCTTTTATCCAGGATGTTGGGAGGCTACCGCTGAAAAGACATCTTGGGAGGTAAACTGAAGTTCTGTCTTTCCTTAAAGAAAGTAAGACTGTCTCCTCCTTTTCCTTTCTCTTCTCCTTCCTTCTATATTGAGGAAAAGAACCCATTCACAGAGAAACATCTTCCATGCACATCTGTGATGTGGTATTATCCCTCACTGGCAAGATGGTAATTTATTTTGCTTGTTAAAACTCCTTTTCACTTCAAATCTATTTGTCCTTACAGTGTTGGTAGCCCCATTTTCACTATAGTCCTGCTTGTAATCCTTCATTAGCTTTCTTTCCTGTTGCATGAGGTACTAGCTCTGTCCTAGACAAATCTAGTGCATGATCTGAATAAATATATTTTAATAATTGAAAACATTCATGTGAGAATAAAACTGAATTGATGCAGAGTATAGGGCGCTCTGCCTATTGTTTATCGTGACATAAATCATTAATCTGGACGTTTCACAGAACATTCTGTGTTCACATGTGTGTTAAGAGTATGAGAAGAAAAGCATAATGGGGATGAGAAGGAAAGCATAACGGGGAATTATTTCTTTGAAAATATTTACTGTTGTATATCTATGGAGCTACAAAATATTTTAATGAGTGCTTCCTCTGAGATAGCAGCACTGGTTTTCACATTGTGGATTTTTTTGCCTACTGGACTACTTAGAGTAAACCTTCGTTTAGAATGCATTTTTTGAAATAAAACTAGCCACTGATGTTCCTCTGTCCTAGATGTTAAATAACTGAGTTACATTTCTATCACTTTAATATCTCTGAACTTCATCAACAGTTTTAATTGTGTTGGCCTGTTTCTAATAAAGGATCAAGATCACAGTTAGCTGGGATGAGAGTAACTCTTTCATCCCTGAATCATGAGAGTTTGTTAGGTCATCTGACAAAACATCCCGTATTGGTCACTGTGGAATTGCTGTCTTGAGTTTAACTAAGGAATACTGGTGTGTAAACTGAAGGCTGTATTACCCAAGAACCACCCTGTTCCCCAACAGTTGTGTTAAAATGCCTTTTGGTTGCTAGGTGGGAAGAAAGCAGTGTCCCTAACAGGTGTATCTCTTTGCAATCTCCCTTGTCTGAGCCAGAATGTTTGTAACTTTAGAAATTAATTGTATTAATTGCCATTCATTTTGTCTGCAGCACACCTTTAAATATTGATCAATGTTTTGTATCTGTATTAATAAGTTAGATGTGTGTCACTTAGGGTTTTATCTGACAGGTAATTTTCTTCTGAAAATAGGGTAATACTTTTTCATCTCTTCACTCTTTTGGAAATGAAATACAGAGAGACGTATGTATTTTAGTAAGCATTTGCTTCCTTCAGGAGTCCTAATTGAAAATAGTTTCTTTTGTGTTGTTAAGCAGTCATTAAAACAACTTGCGTGCAGCTGTTTCAATGGAAATAAGAATCTTTCATTTATTAATATTATAATACAGTTATATATCACTGTAGTCATGTTACACTATTGTAATAATATTACTGTATTATCATATTTAGGAATATTATTTATATACCTGTTCGTAGGATTGGGAATGGTACTGTAATGAGAAAACTGGCATTGAGGAGAGAGCACAGTGTTTGATGAGCTAGGATTGGTGTCAGGATGAGTTTTTGTCAGTAACTGTGTAAGTTTTTCTTATTCCAGGGTAAAGCGGGAAAAACAATAAAGGAACATTGGTAACATGCTGATACAGAGATGGTAGAAAGATTGAGAAGTCAAAGAGATTTCCTTTCTATCCCATTTTCTTAATATTTATTTTTGATTTGCCCGTTCCTTGTTAAGTTGCTTCCTGTCCTGAAGGATTTTGGTTTTGCTTGGAAAGGGTCTAACCCACTGTGGGCTGTTGTCAGTAACTTAATTGTTCATGGTTTGTGTGTGTGAGGAAAGCTGAGGAAAACCAATGACACCAAAAAGTTCAATTTCAAGGAACAACGTGTACTAGGGAAGCCATGGAGCACAAACAGGATCTGGTGTTTTGCTGTTGCTATGTAGGGCAGAATTAACATTATTGATGGAGGTTGTTACTGGTGAAAAATGAGAAAGCTATTAAGCACCAGTGAAGAAGGGTGGCCCATGTTGTACACAGGCACTCTTTTCTCTTGCAGTTTCTGTGTGAAGGTGCAGACATTTTGTCATGGTAACTGACTGTTGCAATGATAATTTTACAGGTTAAAGCTTGAAACACTTACTGATAAAGACCCTGGGATACCAGACTTATTTGTTAGCTCCGAGGGGGACGGTGCCGATGCTCATGCTGTGGAGGCTGCTGCAGAGGTGGAGAAAACCACAATAGATGAGAATGAATCTGGTGGATTCCCTCTCTCTTCTAGCCAGGGCAGTGGAAGTGAACTACCTTGTAGTCAGCCCCAGCCTGTTGCAGCTCAAGCAATCATGGAGGAAGACGAATTACAAATAGAGGAATACGATAGTGACTGAGTACAACACCGTACTGACCACTAACTTCCTTGCATGAATTCTTATGCTGGAGAGGCTTTTGCTAAAGAGAGTATGGTCTGCCCAATGCTGCTTTAGGTACCTAGGCTTGGCCTCCCAGCCCACCTAAATGTGCTGTGTCGGTGTCAAGACAGCTCTCTTCAGTGTCCTCTTAACCTTGCAGTATCAGTCCTGAGCTGAGTACTAAATTACAGGCTATTCATTGCCTCTACTGAGCCATGAAATAACCTATACTGAAAAAGAGAATAATGAATGATTACTGAAATTAGTTTGAGACTGTAGATAAGCAGTGTCACACTGAAATTATTTTTATTTTTTACATGTTTTAATTTGCTTTGCAATTGTACAGTGTGTTTCCTGAGTACATGTTTGAAAATCTGTCAATATTTGAAGGTTCTATTAAAATTCATGCCTTCAAAAAAAGAAAAAAAAAAAAAGAAAATTGTGGTTTGGAAGCTCAGCCCTTCAGAAAAAGAGACTAAAGTGTACAGTCATCAGATTATTCTAGATTCCTTTTTGAAAGACACTTTCATAATTTACGGAGGGGAAAATATAACAGTCAAGCATAAGTCCTTGTCCTTTATATTCTGTTGGAACTTAATGGTGCAGTGTGCAGTTTTTGTCCTGAAATTGCCATTGTGTCAGCGGAAAGAATAATCTCATGAGGTAGACTGTTCAACATGTCAACATTTCTTTGTAATTGGGATTGCTCCATGCAGGACAATCTAATATGTTGTTGTGGTTAATGATACCACAGGAGTAAGAAAAAATAATCAAAGCAACCATCTCTGAATATGTAATGTAGATTTGAGTTTCTGTATTGCTTACATCTAAAGTTGAGTAGAAAAAAAATACGTGCTTATCCACCATGATGTTTCAATTAATGCTGCTAAGAAGAAGTCCAGCTTTGTCCCCTCTTGAGGGGACAGTTGTAGTCTTTCCATCTGTAGCTATTTAATTTTGAGGAGGGGAATTTACCCCTTATTCTTCTGTTACAGTTATTCTCACTACAGCAAAGGTAAAATGGTTTTGGCTGTTGGTGCCTCTCAGCACCTTTCCCCCTCTCCAGGGTGCCTTAGATGGGGTGCTCTGGGCAGGGAGCGCTCTAGTGCAAACGGCAATAAGGTACGAAATACTGATTTTTAATTTGCAAGCAAAACTCTAAGGTTCTTCTTTGTTCAGCTTTTCTTAGAGTAGGACTGGGTAGCAGTAGAAGTAACTAGACCTACTTTCACATCAACTATTTTGCACTGCTACTGGCCTTCCCTTTGCTAAGCCAATATTCAATACTCACCTGGTTCACTATAAACTGTAGTAGTAGAGATTTACCACTATCAACTACATGTTCAGAGTAATTTGTGTAAAGCCTCTTTTCACATGAAAACATTAAGCATTATTCTCTTTAATAATCTCTTGTGTTTAAATGCATATGCTCTTGCCTCTGAATTGCAGTGGCATGAAATACGTGAACAGGATGGAAGTGCCAGATTGTTGAAGGGCTGGTGAGTAACCTATTAAAGCCTATTAAAGTGAAGTGCTGGCAGCTGTTAACCTTGTGTAGCTGCAGGCAGGCACAAGAATGAATGTGAGCACTATGCCTCCTTCTGGGTCCATTTTGGCTCCCTCAGCAATGTTAACAAAATTCAAAGGTGGGATTAAAAATGGCCCTTCAAACACCAGTGATTTAGGAGATGCTGAAGAAGGAAAGAGATTTGGGTTTTTTTTTGGTATAGTCAAAGAATTTCAGTGACAGCCTCTGGGAAACACCCACGGTTCACATTTGAACCCATTCAGCACACTGTCTCTACATGTAATTGTCTTGTGGGGTGTGTTCAGTGCAGGTGATGTCTTGCCACCAGCTGTGCACACATCAGCCCCAGGCCCCGGGATATCAAGGGAGATGCCTCTCTGAAGGGGTTGTTGCCAGAGGGGTGCTAGTCCAAGCCTGCTGACAGCTTTATGGCCACTTACAGGTGATCTCTTTACAGCCAGAGCAAAACTCAAAGGCAGTAAAGGCGATGAGCCTCCTAAGCGAGATGTAAAAAGGAAAAGTTGAAGCCAAGATGATTTTTCTGACCCCCTGGAATGGTCTGAGGGGCTGCCCCAGGGCTGAGGTGCAGAAAGAAGGTCGGAAGAAGGGAAAAGCTGTCCCGGGACGAGAAAGGGGTTGGGGTGAGGTGTGTTCCTGAAGGAAATGCACCTCCCAGGTTTCCAGGAGGCTGTGGGAGCACCCAGCACTGGGACTGATGGTGAGGGCACTTCCTGGGGGAATCACTGCTCCTGGCCCTGCAGGAGGGCTGTGTATGCCACTGCTGGGGGTGTTGTGAGGAGAGCGTGTGGGGAGTGGGAATGCGGGTCCAGGTCTGGGGCCACTCCTGGGTGAAGGAGCGGTCCAATGCCTCTATGGGGCTGACTAAGAGAATGGGAGAGGAGCAGGAAAGGGAAGGGAAAAGGAAATAGGGAAGGGGAAAGGCAGTGAGGCTCTTTGCTCATGGGTTATCTTGCACCGTGGCCCTTTCCCCTCCAGGCCCTCGGTGGTTATGGGAGGAGGAGCAAAAGGAGGTCGTGAAGGAGAAGAAGGAGAATGACCAGAAGTAAAAGAAGCAGAAGCTGCAGCAGAAGGGGGAGAAAAACAGGAAAAGCAGCAGCAAAAGCAGTGGCACAGCAGGAGAAGCAGATAGAATCAACAGAAAAAGCAGCAGCAGAAGCAGAGTAAGAAAGAGAAGAAGCAGAAGAAATAGAAGCAGAAAAAGCAGCAGAAGCCTAAGAAATTTGGAATGGTTTATACAGCATATCTGTAAGGTTTCAACACCTGATTACCAATAATACTGAATGTTCATCTCAAAATGAGTAACTTCTAACAGCTTTTTTGAAAAGTACTGCGATAAGTAACTTTGGGGTGACAGGAGCAACTACATGTGCTAGAGCCACCGTAAGGCCATACGGAAGCGTCAGCTCTCCCTCACAAGCGACACAAGCCAACACAGGGCCAAGAGCACGGTCGGGACAGTGCCAACCTGTTCAGCTCCTTTGCTTGCTGTCTGCTACAAACAGCTCTCAAAAACACAACTTTCCCAGTGTATGCATGCATTAGCCTTCCCTGTGTTTGGAATATTCTGTGTTAGGGACTTCGGAGAACGATCAGAAACAAAAAGGTGAGTCTAAAAGATTTTACTTTTTCCTTCCTCAGACTACCTTTAGTAATTGGTTCCTGCTCCTCAACAAAAGGATTATCCCAAAAACAGCCTGGAAGTGCCTGAAAACACCTTCCAAAAGAACACCACATACATGCTTTTTTCTGGGATTTGGGGGCAGGGGGTGTCTGAGTGGTTGCTTTTGATTTGGTTTGTTGTTTCTGCTTTCATTTTAAACGCCCCTGAAAGATCCATTATTAGTGTTCCTATCATCAGTTCTACTGGTATTACCTCCTCTTCGTATACTTGATGTGCTGTACCTTTCCC
The DNA here is from genome assembly GCF_963264785.1 of Psittacula echo. Lineage (NCBI taxonomy): Eukaryota > Metazoa > Chordata > Aves > Psittaciformes > Psittacidae > Psittacula > Psittacula echo. The sequence goes on along the minus strand of NC_137742.1, from coordinate 74,749,054 downwards.
TTTCCTCCTGGCCCCCATAGGAACACTCAATTTTACATTAAAGCATAGGTCTTTTTATCCCCCTACCCTGAGGAAGCGAACTGTAAGTGATCTTCAGGCTGTTGTAAAAACAACAAAAAAAAAAAACCTCTGTAAAAACTCTGATTCTACCCCAGCAGCAGCCGGAGACGCTGTGTCAGTGAAAGAGGAATTTCTTGATCTCCTTCACGCCAGAGTCAATGGAGCACTGCTGGTGCTGCTGGCATGTGGCCTCTTGCAGGGCTGGGAGAGTCCAGGGGGCTGGGGCCTTCTCTTTGAGGTCAGCAGGACCCTGTGGAGAGTGGCTCTTTGGCGGATACTGGCATGTATATCAGGGAGCTGCCTTCTCCAGTCACAGAAAATGCAACTTTATCACTACAACTTGGAGGTGTTGGTCATAGAATCATAGAATAGTTAGGGTTGGAAAGGACCTTAAGATCATCTAGTTCTAACACCCCTGCCATGGGCAGGGACACCTCACACTAAATCATGTCATTCAAGGCTCTGTCCAACCTGGCCTTGAACACTGCCAGAAATGGAGCATTCACAACTTCCCTGGACAGCCCATTCCAGTGCCTCACCACCCTTATGGCAAAGAACTCCTTCCTTATGTCCAATCTAAACTTCCCCTTTTAAAGTTTTAACCTGTTACCCCTTGTCCTGTCACTACAGTCCCTGATGAAGAGTCCCTTGCCAGCATCCTTATAGCCCCCCTTCAGGTACTGGAAGGCTGCTATGAGGTCTCCACGCAGCCTTCTCTTCTCCAGGCTGAACAGCCCCAACTTTCTCAGCATGTCTTCATATGGGAGGTGCTCCAGTCCCCTGATCATACTTGTGGCCCTCGTCTGGACTTGTTTCAACAGTTCCATATCCTTTTTATGTTGACACCAGAACTGGGCACAATACTCCAAGTGAGGTCTCACGAGAGCAGAGTAGAGGGGCAGGATCACCTCCTTCGACCTGCTGGTCATGCTCCTTTTGACCTGGGTCAATGAGAAACTGAACATGAGTTGGCTTCAGTGTGTGCTCACGTCCCAGAAAGCCAACCGTATCCTGGGCTGCATCAAAAGGAGAGTGACCTGGGGAGTGTGCAAGTGCACAAGTGACATGGGGATACTGGCACTGAGGTGTGTGTGAAAGACAGAGAGAGGAAAGGCATGGTTGTCTCTGTCCACTTCCTCTTTGACCTCTCCGCGTAGTGTGATGAGAAACAGCCAATAGATGCCCAGTAGAAGGAAGGCACCAGTAGGTTGGCCATAGCAGGGCAGTGATCATCCCCCTGCACTGGTGAGGCTGCACCTTGAGTCCTGCATTCAGTTCTGAGCCCTTCACTACAGGAGAGACACGGAGGTGCTGGAGCGGGTCCAGAGAAGGGCAATGGAGCTGGTGAAGGACCTGGAGCACAAGCCTGATGAGGAACGGCTGAGGGACCTGGGAGGGGTTTAGTCTGGAGAAGAGAAGGCTCAGGGGGGACCTTATTGCTCTCTACAGCTACCTGAAAGGAGCCAGGAGATGGCTGGTCTCTTCTCCCAAGGAATAAATGACAGGACAAGAGGAAATAGCCTCCAAGCTGCACCAGCAGATAGGTTTAGATTGGATATTAGGGACAATTTCTTCCCCAAAAGGGTGGTCAGGCATTGCAACAGGCTGCCCAGGGCAGTGGTGGAGTCACCGTCCCTGGAAGGGATCACAAACTGTGTAGACAGGCCTCAGGGACATGGTTTAGTGGTGGACTTGTCAGTGCCAGGGGAACAGTTGGACTTGATCTTGAAGGCCTTTCCAACCTAGCTGATTGTATGACTCTGTGATTCTACGATTTCCTAGTGACTCCAAGGCCACTTACTCTGCTCTCTCTGCTTTGCTCACTAATGTCGACTCTATCAGGCATGCGCCTTTGCAAAATAGGGCAGCAATCGATTTTCTCCTCTTAGCGCATGGACATGGGTGTGAAATTTTGGAAGGGATGTGTTGCATGAATTTATCAGACCATTCAGAATCCATACATGAAAGTATCCGCAAGTTGAAAGACAGTGTGATGAAGTTAAGGGAAGATGATGCTGATTGATTATCATCACTTTTTTCCGGTGGGGGTATAACTGGGTGGCTCTTGACTTTGGTTAAAGGAGGACTTGATCTTTCTGCTTGCCCTCTTTGCCATCATTACGGGTTGTACCTTGTTTGTTACAATGTATGCAGCGAATGTTACCCCAGGCTTTTGAGAGACACGTATATACTGCATTGCTAAAAGAAGAAGGGGGAACTGTGGGGGTTAGAAGGTATCGAAACTGTCAGAGACCATGGGAAGGAGGAACCACAGCAGGAGCCACACTTAAGTGAGTGTGGCCCGTCCCTGACAGGTACTTGGAAAATGTTGGGATCGGGAAGGAACAAGGATGTCGGAACTGGAAAGAGGATGTTGATAAGAAAGATCAGGTAGACCTTTTGCCCGATGTCGTAAATGTAACCGCAAGGCAGACACAGATGGGTTTGGCTAATTGCTTGGAAGCATATAAATATCATGTAATCCTTGGAATAAAGGATCCAGCTTGTACTCTACCTCTGGGTCCGTGCCTTCCATCCTCACAGTCAGGGGCCCAGGCAGGCTGTTTGGTGCCTTTAGCCTGCTGCGAGGGGCCAGCTCCACTGCCTTGAGCACTAAACCTTGCCTGGAGCCCCAGCCACTTGCGGCTTTACCCCCTGCTGCAGATGGGCTGGGGTACGAGGGCCATGAGAGTCCAACCGAGCACTTGGCTGGTCCCAGCAGCACCTGTACCAGTCACCGGCTGAGCCAGGCCTTGGGCAATGTGGCCTTTCCCCTGGCCGAGAGCTGAGGTCCTTTCTTCCAGAGAAGCTGTGGCTGCCCCATCGCTGGCAGTGCTCAAGGCCAGGTTGGTCAGGGCTTGGAGCAACCTGGTCTAGTGGAAGGTGTCCCTGCCCGTGGCAGGGGGTTGGGACTGGATGAGCTTTAAGGTCCCTTGCAACCCAAACCAGCCTGTGATCCTGTGACACGAAGAGCAAAAGCTGCGTGCCCACTGTGCTCGAGGCTGTGGTTTCAGTTCCTGGAGGAGCTTAACAGAGCCATCTTCCTTTGTCAGGCACAGTGGGAGCACATGTCAGTGGCTGAGGGTGGGAGTCCCAGCGCGATATCCAGCCCAGCCACATCCAGTCCTCTGCAGCCGGGCAGGAATCCTGGTAGAGAGCCACGCTTGTACCAGCCTTGGGCTCTGGGGCGTCGAGGGAGCTGCCTCTCCAAAGGAAGGGGGGTCTCATTGCCAGAAGGGTGCTGGTCCATGCCGCTGAGAGCTTTACGGCCACTTACGGGTGGTTTCATTTCCAGCCGCAGCAAAACTTGAGGGTGCCGTGAGGACAACGAGCCTCCTGAGCGAGATGTAAAAAGGAAAGATTGAATCTGAGGTGATATTTCCAACCCTTGGAATGGTCTGAGGGAATGCCCCAGTGTGGATGATTTTCTGACAAAGAACGGCCATGTGCCCAGATCAGCAAGTGCCTACATGGAGTTCGACATGAACCAAGGAACAACAAAAGGTGAAGGAGGATGGGAGCGAGGCACTGGGAGTGAGAATCCCAGCAAGAAAAGAAGGAGCTGGAATTTACTGAGTTGATAAATTGAGGACTGTTGGTAAACATTGAAGGTCAGGTTCTCACACCTGTGCTTAACCAATTAGTTGTTAAGGGCCTCACAGATATGTATCCAATCACAATGTGCCAAGTTAGTGAAAATAACTTTAAGAAATAGTATATAAAGAGTTAGTTTTCTAGAATAAATGGCTTTGTCTGATCACATTGATCTCTGACTGAGTCCATTCTGCGACACCCCAGGGCTGAGGTGCAGGAAGAAGGTGGAAACAAGGGACAGGCTGTCCCGGACAAGAGAGGGGTTGAGGTGACAGGGCTCCTGAGGGAAACGCTGCTCTCTGATTTGCAGGAGCCTGCAGGTCTACATTAGCTCCAAATGAGAGGGACTTCCCCTGAGGAAAATGCTGCTCCCAGCCCTGTAGGTGGCTGCAGAGGGCCAGAGCTGCAGTGTGGGAAGGGTGATTATTGATCCAGTTCCATTTTTCCCACACGAAGGGTGAATATTGCTTCCCCAGAGAGCTGTTACCTCCCAATAGCCAGTAAAACACCGAGACACCATGTTCAGAGGGAGAAATGGTTGGGTCTTGTGGCTCAGCAGGATGCCCTTTAGCACCAAATCCAAGCTAGTTTCATACCTTTTGGGGTTCCCCTTCTTGCCCTCTCCCCCTTCAACTTCCCCAGTTTGTGTCTTTATGATTTGTAAGGAAATGACTCAGGTTCGGTTTAGGGCATTCCTCCATCCCAGTTTGAGCGTCAGGCCATTCCACCATCCTTCACTCTAATAACCATATTTTGTGGTTTAAGCTGAGCCTGTAACCCGGAACCATGCAGCCACTCGCTCATTCCTCCCCATTCTTCCTCCCCTTGCTTCCCCTGAGCTCACCTGGTTTTGTCAAAGTTCATTCTTTGGTGGGGTGATGAGCGGAGGGAAGTCAGGGTCAGTCGATGGTGACGTGAAGACAGTTCTGCTGCTGCTGCTGGCTTTGCCCATGACTTTATTCTCCGCTGATGATCATAACAGCACATTTCTTCTTTTCAAAGCCCAGAGTGGTGGAGATGGGCATCCAGCTGATGGCCTATGAAAGTGTTACATACCAGGCAACAGCGTATAATCGAGTTCATTGGCTGTTTTCCCCCAGACTGAATCTCCTTGAGGTACACGTGGGAATTCCCCATCTTCCCCCATCACTCGCCAAGTATATCCGGGTCCCTGAGCAAAAGCAATCCCATGAGTGGGTTTGCCTTTACCTGAAGCAGGACTAACCCAGGCTGTCTTCTCCAGCAAATTCTTTATGTGCACCACCGGAACTTTATCCCCTTCTACAGTATGCAAAAGTTCCGGCTGGGCTGGGCCAGCCCTGTTGGCAGATCCTCTGGTGTTGACCAACCAGGTGGCTTTTGGTAAATGTGGATCCCAGTGTCTGAAAGTCCCACCACCCATTGCTCTCAGTCTAGTTTTTAACAGCCCATTGTACCGTTCCATTTTCCCAGAGGCTGCTGCACGGTAGGGGATGTGATATACCCGCTCAGGGCCACGCTCTTTGGCCCAAGTGTCTATAAGGCTGTCCTGGAAATGAGCCCCATTGTCTGACTCAATTCTCTCTGGGGTGCCGTGTCGCCACAAACTCTGTTTCTCAAGGCCCAGGATAGTGTTGCGGGCAGCGGCGTGGGGCACAGCGTATGTTTCCAGCCATCCGGTGGTTGCTTCCAACATGGTAAGCACATGGCCTTTGCCTTGGCGGGTTGGTGGGAGGGTGATACAATCAGTCTGCCAGGCCTCCCCGTATTTGTACTTCAGCCATCGTCCTCCATACCAAAGAGGCTTTAACCGTTTAGCTTGCTTAATTGCAGCACGTGTTTCACACTCGTGAATAACCTGGGCAATAATGTCCATTGTTAAGTCCACCCCTTGATCACGAGCCCATCTATATGTTACATCTCTGCCTTGACGGCATAAGGTGTCTTAGCAACAACTAAAACCACCGGTGTGTTATCAGCATTGTTCTGAGACTAAAGTCGAGACCACAGCACTGCACCAGCTACTAAGAAGGATGAAAATGACCGCTACAGCTGAGCCCAGGACACCATACTGATGAAGAACCTCGTTTGTTGATTTTATGTGCGTGATCTGGCTGTTGGGTGCCACTGGGATCCTGGCAAAGTGATCTGGGAGAAGCAGGAAGGAAAACATGCATGTCTGTGTGGGTTTAAAGTAATCAGTCAGTGCACTGCGTGACATGACTGCACTTTATTGCTTCAGCAGAAGGTTTAACCTCACTTGGTCAGTGTGAATGTGTCCTGGAGGGGTCATTTCCCAGATTTTCCGCTTCTGAAAGCTGAAAGAGTTTGTCTTAGGGGGAATTTTTAACCTGAGAAGCAGTGAGACTAAACTGAATTGATTTAGGTGCTCTGGGACAGAGCAAAACAGAAAACGGTGCAAGGCGTTGCTGCAAAGTTGGTTATTTCTTGTGTAAGAGCCACTGCTTGGGGTTCATCTCCTTCTCCCCTCTTCATTAAGCAGCTCTGAATCCTGATGCTCTTTTGGCACTGGACCAGCTTGACCTTGGTGGGGTTCCAGCAGTGAAGATGAGTGGCATTGGTTGGTGTTGGCTGTGGTTGGAGAGAGAAATGCCCCATAATCAACCCCAATAGGGTCCCCCCAGGTACAAAGGGCATGTGCCAGCCACTCTGTGGCTCTCAGCAAGGTCCTGGCTCGGCCTCTCGCGCAGGAATGACTCTCCCTGGTCAATCCTATGAAACATGCCTAATGATGGCACTTGACCCTGCCTACCCCTGCCTGTGCCTGGCAGCATCAGACCTGCAGCAGGACAGACCCTCAATGCAGGGAACGTGTAGCACAGGCAAACCTGCTCCTGTCCTGGGGTTATCCCAGCTTTGCTACATTATTTTTCAGGAGGATTCAAGAATTAACTGGGGAAATGAACTGGTGGCACCTAAAGACTAGATTTTATGGGGAGGAGAAAAAGGCTGTTAAGGTAGGGACAGCACCTGCAACCAATGGGATTTACCTTCTTCTACCCCACAAATATTAATTTTGGCACTTTGAGCCTGTGCCGTGGAGCCAACGTCATGGAGCCCGTTGAGAGGCAGGAGGGAAGTCTGCACTGGACATGCGTCATGGTTTCAACCCAGCCGGCAGCTAAGGACCACGGGGCCACTCGCTCACCCCCGTTCTGTCCGCCCCAGGTGAGAAGGGAGGAGAATGGGAATGATGTGAAACCTGCAGGTTGAGACGAGAACAGTTTAATAAAATACAACGGAATATTACTACTACTACAAATAATTATGATAAGGGAGACAAGAAGGAGAGAGAATATAAAAGTAAAAGAAGGCTGTTGCTGTCTCTCTGATCAGCTCAAAGGTGGGGGGCATCCTTGTGTTGTTAACCCTCACCCCTCACTCTGAGGAGTGGAGGTTCTCCACCTCCACCACGGACAATGGATCTTCATGATCTTCATGTGGGAGTTCCTGCCCTGGATTGTGTTGAACACCCTTTTGAAAACACAAGGGCATTTTTAATTCCTCTTAAAAATTCCATCAGCACCCTTAAACCAAGCTCTCCTCTTTCTATTTTGGTGGATTTGCAGATCTTTGGGCAGGTCAGCGTTAAAGCACACAGCTGTGTTGAAAGCTGGTTGTAAAGTCGCAGGAAGGCTGAGGGTGATCCTTAGCTCCATCTCCCCACTCAGAAAGTTTAGATTTTAACCCAAACCGGCAATTTTCTAGACGAAAAACAAGCAATGGAAAGCCAGCTAGAGGTGGGTCCTTCCGCCCGGCACATTGCTGGAGCTGGCCAAGCTGAGCAGCTAGTCACTGCAAGCAAAATGGAAACTAACAGGAAGTCTGGTTTCAGTTAAAAGAGGAGGCAATAGAAGATGGCCGCCTCCAGCCAGTGGCCCAGTGTCGAGGAGGAAGCCTCGGCCGTGGGGCAGCAGTTCCAAAGGTGGTGACCCACAGAGAATGTCACTGTCAGCTCATTGTGATGTAGGCGCAGAGCTGACAGGGAAGCAAAGGCCTACTGAGGAGGCCACTGCCAGTGGCTGTGACCACCCTGCGGGCAGAGGGACGGTTGCCCCACATGCAGGCAACTCACATGGCGCAATGGGGTCATATTTCTTCTCCCAGCTGGGCACAGCAGATGATCCCGAGGAGCCCCAGACAGCACAGGGTGCAGATGGTGCCTTCTTCCTGGGAGAGGAAACGTTGCAGCTCACAGCTGGACAAAGTAGCAGCTTTTCTCCCCAGCCTTCTTTCTAGCGACTACCTCGGGAGCAGCTTTCAGGCAGTCCAAGGAGTGCTGGTCTTTGCGGATATTTCAGGTAGGGTGAGCAGGGAGGAGCAACCGTGACATTGAGGGACGTGAGGCACTCTGGGACACACCAGGCCCTTTGGAGCCCTGCCCCTGCTGCTGATAGCGAGTGGCCATAGTGAATGCTGAGGTCTTCTGCTGGGATTCCCGAAGGGGATGGGCTATCATGGGTGGTCAAGCACTGCTGCAACCCATCCTGAGTTGGGGCATGGGAAGGTGCCGGCCTGGGCCCCCCGGCTGGGCGATGCGGAACTGGCTGCCAGGTCCTTTGGTCCCCGGGGCATTTCCTGATTTCTGGGTGTCTCTGTTACAGATTTCACCTCTTTGACAGAGGACTATATCTGGAAGGGTGGTTCAGAGAGAGGCACTGATCAGTTGGCGGAAGACCTCAATCACTACCTGTGTGACGTTTTGGAGGGTAAGAGACATGCTGCAGGACTGCCTGGCAGCAGGCCATAGGGCTGCTTATGGAGGGGGGAGGCTGGTATCCTGGGCAGCCTAGTACTGCTTCCTTGGAAGGGCTGGGACTTTCTGTGGCCTGGAGGAACAGCGGCAGCAGCCAGGCTCTCCTGGTGAGTTAGGACCAGCGCAGGTCCTTTATGCTCCCCGCTGTGGCCAGCCACCTCTGTGCTTCTGATGTGAACACCCAGCTGTTGCCTTCGCGTAGGCTTAGCGACCTGGTTCAGGAACGTCACGGCGACCAGCCCTGGGCCGCTCGGGCCATAAGCTCACTAACACCAATGTGGTGGACGGCAAATGGCGTTTATTGCTTGACGGCACGGTGTTATATAGCTTTGGTTTACAACGTCACATCCGTCTGCTAACATCATAAATCAAGTGCAATTGGCTACTAGGAGAGGGGCCCTATCTTCCCGTACAGCGCGATATCTTCCGACCGTCAGACCCTGGTCCGGGGTAAGATGTGAGCGATAAACAAATTCTTCAGGATGGTAAATTATCTTGGGAATTATAGACACTTGGACACAGTATTCCGCCAATTTGTTAAAGTTGTCTAAGGATAAACAGGGTGTGACTCCAATAATAGAACAGATCCATTTAGCATTGGTGACTGGTATTAACCATTTTGCTGAGATATTATCTTGTATCTTACTAACACACAACTGTTGTTTGTTGTCTGGGACAGCACCCAGACATACACCGCTTCCTACCACCTGTGCTAGTGTTATGCTTTGTTTTTCCATCTCCCATGTACATTGGGGCGGATTTGTACCATTTGCTAGAATAGGTATGTCACTTACTCCTACAGCCTCATAAAAAGGTGGTTTTATTCCATAGCATAGCCAGCAATGCTCTGTAAAGTTCGGATGGGTTTTGTTTAATACTCGATAGCTGGCCTGCATCATTCCCCAGAGAGGATCTTCATAGCGAATTGTATTGGTGTGTGGTCTCACTGTGTTACGTATTACTGTGGGTGTGGTGCTATATTTTGCTGTAGGTACATCAGGTTCAGTTAGTTTTCTGACTATAGGATTTTGGCCAGGGGTTGGTAGGAGTGTTTTACCAGCAAATGTTAGTTTAGGGTGTACTGGCAATGGATCAGCCGGAATCAATGTTTTTTGGATACGAATGCGGCCACCTCTATCTTTTCCTGTTTGATAATATCGAACTCCCCATATCTTTCCCAAGAGCCAACTCGGATGTTGAGGATTACTTACATTCAAATAGAGGTGCTTACAATAATTTGTACCATAAAATGTCGATATGGCGTAAGGAGAGTGAAATTCTTCACCTCTATTTATAGGTGGGGGTCTACACCCATAAGGAGCCCAGGATACCCGCAGAAAGGGGTCTTTCCCTGGCTCTGGAATCCAGGCATTTGCAATCGTCTCACAGCCCCAGTAAGCGCAATAATAGTGCCCGGGGTAGTTGCAGTAACTCTTTCCCGGATTGGAACTAGGGCAGAAATAGTATGCTCCTCGTTCAAAGCAGAGTATTGTAGGTATTAGTTGGCAAAGGGTGGCCATAAAACTAGGAGCCCCTGACGTTGTTATGGTTTGTATAACTGTACCAGAATCAAATTGATATAGTGTCCATTTGAAAGGTTGATGAGGATAATGAGAATTCGATTCTGCCCTCGCTACAGTGAAAAGCCCCAAAAACATGATCACACAAAGGTACCGTAGCCCCTTTTTGGGAGGGGCCTTTTGACGATGCTGTTGCTCTGACGACGTGGGGTGTTCAGTTGCCGGAGGGCTCTTTGGGGCAGGTAAGGAATTGGCTGGTTCATCGTCCCCTTGTGGTAGTGGGAAGTACCGGTCACGAGGGTGTCCAATGAATCGGTCCTGTAAACAAAAACTCACAATTTTCATCAGTTTTGTCCTTCAAATCTGGTTTGATTGATTTAATTGGGCACCATTTAATTCTGTTATCTTTTTTGACTGCAGCGTATCCCCGTCCTGTTAGGACTAATCTCCACCCGTGTTCCCATTCTCCCAGTTCATTTCTGACTATGACCAATGGGCCATCATCTAATACACGAGTGGACCAATGTTTTTGGGCAGGGCTGTTTGCTTCCTCTCCCCTGGGAAACTGATTCAATGCTAAGAGAGCGGTTGCTAGTAGGCGGGCTTGGTCTCCTGTAGGGATGGTATTGTTAAACCCTTCTGTCTTTGCTAATACCTCTAATTTGGATTTCAAGGTTTGGTTTGCTCGCTCGACTATGGCCTGCCCTGTGCTGTTATATGGAATGCCGTGTGTTAGAGTGATGCCCCATTTTAAAGCAAATGCTTGAACTGATTTAGAGATAAAATTTGGGCCATTGTCTGTTTTGATTTGTTTTGGAATGCCAAGCCATGCCATGACCGACAACCAATGTTGAATAGTTGCTTTAGAGCTCGCTTTAAGATGTTGGGTGGCGGCGATTACTCCGCTGTATGTGTCCACGGTCACTGCTAGCCACGCTCGAGGCTTCAGTAATTGGCAAAGTGTAAAATCTGTCTGCCATATTTCGGAGGCTTTAAGGCCTCTGGGGTTGACTCCGCAGGGCCACAGTGGTGCTTTCTGACAATGAGGGCACGTTGCCACTATGTGTTTTGCGTCGGTGACTGAAAGTCCGCATCTCTTTGCTAACGCTTTGGCTCCGATATGGAGGGATTCATGTAACTGACGGGCTTCTCTTAGTGTCCACAGGCCTTTCGCGGCAGCATCTGCTTTGTCATTGCCGATTTGAAAAAATCCCTTAACTGGGTCATGACTATTGATGTGAATAACTGATATGGTACCTTGTCGGGTGGAAAGCGCTTCTTCCAGCATAAGAGCTATTGAAGATGTTGACACACCAGGCCCCGACATAGCTAGGCAGAGTTTGGCTACAAACATTGAATCAGTGACTATGTTGAGATGCTCCGTTGGGAACAGTCCACACGCTAGCACTACGGCTGCTGCTTCTAACTGTTGAACCGAAAGTGTGTGGTCGGTCATTTTTACACAGTGCCATTCTTCCTTTGATTGCCATACCGCTGCTGCGGTTGAAGTCGCTGAGGACGCGTCTGTAAAAACTGTAGGTCCCTGTTGAGGCCGATCCAGGATTTTCTGTGGAAGGTCGATGTCGATGACCGCCAGCATTTGAGTCCAGGGGGGCTTTGCAGCATATCGGATTTCTCCGCCGAATCCGACGAGGGCTATAGCTAGATGCTCTGACATCGCCACCGATTGCGTCGGGAGCTGTTTACGAAAGGGTAGGAATATCTTGGCAGGTTCGATGCCTAGGTGTCTTAAAGCGAGTTTTCTACCTTTCATGATAAGGTTACCAAGGCACTCGACTCCGGGGGAAAATGCACGTGACGGTTTTCCGAGAACTACCCACTGTATTGGGTGTGCCTTGTCAGGGGGTCCCTGAGCCAGTGCTCCCACTCCCCCTCCTTTGGTGAAATGCACATACAGGTCAAGCGACACATCTGGGTTCCATCTGGCGAGTGTGCTTGACGACGCCTGTTTTTCAATGAAGTCAAGACTGTCCATTGCTTCTGGTGTTAGTACCTTCTGTTCCCATGGGTGTTTTCCTTTCGAAAGGTCATACAGCGGGGCCATGATATTCGGAGGGATCAGGACAATGTTGCGAAGCCATTGTAGGGACCCCACTAGCTGTTGCATATCGTGGAGTGTTTTGACATGTCGGTGAATTTTTACTTGGGGTGGAGTTATATAGGAACTCGTGATTTCTACTCCCAAGAAGCTCACGCATGGTCCCCTTTTAATTTTCGCACTCGCAATTTCGAACCCATTTGTTTTTAAGGTTTCAGAAACCAGTGATATTAACTGGTCCACCTGCTTTCCTGATGGTGCGGCGATTAAGATATCGTCCATATATTGAATGATGGTCGCAGTTGGGTCGTTATGTCGGATCGGTGCCAAGGCTCGATCCACTGTAATCTGACAGATGGTGGGTGAATTGACCATTCCTTGAGGCAGCACTTTCCACTGGAAACGTAAATTAGGACGTTGGCTATTTGGGAATACGACAGAAAAAGCAAACCGTTCTTTGTCCTCTTCATGTAAGGGTATGGAGAAAAAACAGTCCTTAATATCAAGAACGGCACAAGGTTGTCCTTTTGGTATCATAGAGTTCATGGGTAACAGCGTTTGAACGGGACCCATAGGTTGGATAGTCTTATTTACCTCACGTAGGTCATGAAGAAGGCGAAATCCTTCACCCTTTCGTTTAGGTATGACAAAAACTGGTGTGTTCCATGGGCTGGTAGAGGGCTCTATATGTCCTCGTTGTAGTTCACGGTCAAGTAATTCGAGGAGAGCATCCATTCGAGGCTTTGACAAGGGCCACTGCTCGACCCATACTGGATCAGATGATTTCCAAGTTAATTTAATTGGTGGAAGTGGGTGTACGGCAGTGGCCCCTACGGTAAATTTGTCACCCTGGCATTCAATAGGGTTAGGGCGTCTCTTCCCAGCAGGGGTGGAACTCCAGACATAACATACGGAGAGAGGGTGATAGTTTTTTCTGGCCCATTCTCAGTATGGAGAGTGATTGCTATTAATTGAGTGCTCTTTCGAGCCCGAGATAGTCCTCCAACTCCACCCACCATGGGGGCGTTTTCCAGCATCCAGTGCGGAGGCCAGCTCGTCTCAGGAATGACTGTAACATCCGCTCCAGTATCGATCAAAAAGGGGACACTAATAGTGGTACTGTCCTTGGCATTGAGAAGGGAGCAGATCCCCCATATCACTGGTGGATTATCGCATTTTAGTGCCAGGGCCACCCTGGGGTCCCGCTCCCAGAGGGTGGTCCTTGTTGTTCCTGAGATAGAGGCGGGTTCGTTAGAGCTGTCGGTTGAGTTGTGAAGTTGGTTACGCCTTGAGAAGGTAACGGGTTCGGGGGTACTTCGCCCAAACTGAAGTTGGCATAATGGGGCCGCCTCACATTCAAAGTGGGAGAGGGCTGTGTGCGGCCCAAGTGCCCCCTCCCCTTCGCGTTTTCCCGTTTAGATCTACAGTCTTTAGCAAAATGTCCTTTCTTTCCACAGGCCCAACACGGTCCCCTGGGCCTGTTCTGGCGCGGGGGGGGCAGTGGGCAACTATTTATAACGTGGCCTGTCTGGCCGCACTTAAGACATACCATCATATTGGTAACTACGGTGCGAACAGCCGCTTGAATTGGTGTTAAATGCTCTTCCTTTGCGACGTGCTTGATCATGTCTGCAATGCTTGACCCCACTGGGAGTGACCGCAGAATCTCTTTGGTTGTCGAATTACACTGCTGGCGTAGACACTCTGCCACAACCGGGCCCTTTGCTTCTGCAGGCAGGTTTGAAGAGTCGACCGCGGCCTGGAGACGATCCACAAACTGTGTAAAGCTTTCACTTTCATTTTGTTTTATTGTGGACCATGGCGATGGCTTAGCAACAACTCTAGAAGCTGTGCGAATAGCTTCTCTGGCTGCACGAGTGGTTGTCATTACCTCGTGAGCCCGCAGGCCCTGGGCCTGTGCTTGCGAGGTAGTCATTGTTGGGTCTGTGCCCATCAGCCACTGCAGACTGGAGCCGTGCAGCGGATGATCGGCCCCGACTGCTTGGGCTAACTGCCTCGCACAGTTTTCTTCCCATTCCTGTTTAAAAACAATCATCCCCGCTCCATCAAAAATCAATCTACAAGTTTGCTTTATATCGAATGGGAGCATATCATCTGCCCCAAAGATACCATCTATAAGGGTAGAGACCATGGCAGAATTAATACCTTTATCTGCAATTGCTTTAACAATTGTTTGTATATCCTTAGGATTTATTGGTGAGTGGACCCTCTGTCCCCCATCCGTCACTCGGACTGGAAATGCCAATGGGATCGATGGGGTCCAGTCAGCACAATCAATCATTATTTTCCTCCAGTCCGTGAGGGGGACCTCCTCCTCCTGTGATTCCTTTTTAATTTGGGCAGGGATAACTGAACCCTTAGTTCTGTTTATTTCTGTTTGTGGCCACTCTAAATTTGAACCTGTCGAGAGCTGCTCCTCCCGACTATTGTCTGATCCCCAGCTAGCGTCTGATTCAGAATCAGAACTCGATTGACTGGTTGTATCTGGTGTCCGGTATCTTTTTGTCGGGCTGCGGCCGCGTCCGCTTCCCTTGTGGGGGGGGTAGTCCTTCCCCTTGTGGGCGGGTCGCTCCTTCCCCTTACGGGCGGGCCGGTCCTGCCCCTTGCGCCCGCCCCTCCTCCCCATTGGTTCGTCCCGCCCACCAATCGAGGGGGAACTGGCCCTACGGCGGCCGCTCTGATTGGCTGCCCGCTTTTCTCTCGCGTCCCGCCCCCCGCCTTTGTGCTCATTCGCTTTCTCCTCCCCCTCCCGTTCCTGCTTGCTTATTAAGGCTGGCTTTTCCTCCCCGTTCCCGCCAAAGATGTCCTCGCCCCGCCCCCCGCCTTTGAGCTCGGCGCCATCTTAGGGTGCATAGGGTGGAGGCTCAGCCCAGCCTGCTGTGGCCTCAGCATTCCTTGCAGCATTTCTTGCTTCCTCGGCCAGCCCACCCCAAAAAGATTCTGCATTTGTCCGTTGGTTAGAAGACGTGTCTGGATTCGAGAGCTGGGGGGGGTGTCGCCCTCCCGAGATACAGCAGGCTCAGGAGAGCCGGGAATGTCAGGGAGGGGAATGTCAGGGGGGTGCGGAGTCTGCGTAGCTGCTCCGATCCCCAGTTTTGGGGTGTCTCGGAGGCTGGATTTCGCAGCCTGCCAGGTTTCCTGCTCATGTATGGCTTTCCGCAGGGCCTGCATAACTTTCCCCCATGATTTAAGGCTCTTGCCAGAGCCCGAGGATATAGTCTCCTCAGCTAAGGCTTTGGAGCATTTATCCCACACCTCCGGGTGGAGAATATCCACCAGCTGCTCGACGACCCCGAGCTGTAGAAGCCTCGCTACTGCGAGAGTAAAATCTTTGGGCTTACAACTAATACCCCATTGTTTATGTATTTCGGATACGACCTTAACAATGGACTCCATCCTCCTTGTGGGTCCGGGAGCGTCCTCCCCGGCGGGCTACTCTCGCTGCTCCGGCCGACGTTCACCCGTCCAGGCGATGTTCCCGGGTTTCGGCACCACTTGTTGCCTTCGCGTAGGCTTAGCGACCTGGTTCAGGAACGTCACGGCGACCAGCCCTGGGCCACTCGGGCCATAAGCTCACTAACACCAATGTGGTGGACGGCAAATGGCGTTTATTGCTTGATGGCACGGTGTTATATAGCTTTGGTTTACAACGTCACATTCGTCTGCTAACATCATAAATCAAGTGCAATTGGCTACTAGGAGAGGGGCCCCATCTTCCCGTACAGCGCGGTATCTTCCGACCGTCAGACCCTGGCTACCCACACCCAGCTCTGTGGTGCCTGGGAGCCCAGAGCAGGCTGAGAGCACCAAGCGAGTGCCAGTGCACAAGTGACCTGGGGATGCTGGCACTGATGTGTGTGTGAAAGACAGAGAGAGACAGAGATCCTTCCAAGCCCATTTTCTCAGGGAGTGTCTCGACCCTTCTGAGCTGATCATGAGCACGTTCTGGACACCCCTTTGGCAGCATTTGTAAAGAAAATCAAGAGTCCTCGAAGAGGATGAAGGGCCTAGAGCATCTCTCCTACGAGGAAAGGCTGGGAGAACTGGGCCTGTTTAGCCTAGGGAAGAGTAGGCTGCAGGGGATCTTATAGTAATGTATCCAAAACCTCAAGGGAGGGAGCAGATCGGACAGAGCTAGGCTCTTTCCAGTGGTGCCCATTGTCAGGACCAGAGGCCATGCCATGGGCATGCATTGAAGCACAGGAGTTTCCCTCTGTAAGTTGGGAAACACTTTTTGGGTGGGGGGGGTGTGACTGACTGATTGCCAGGGAGCTTGTGAAATCTTCCTCCTTTGGCTCTTCCAAAGCCATCTAGCCAGCGTCCTGGGCAGCTGGCTCTGCCCCGCTTGAGAGCAGGGTTGGACCAGATGGACCCCGGAGGTCCCTTCCAGCCTCCACCATTCTGAAATTAGGTGGCAGCTCGAGGCCATGCCTCTGGGCCTTCTGTGCAGGTACCAGGGCTGCAGCCCCTGGGAGCCTGGGAGCCAGGCCAGGGTGGTGCTTTGCTAAGCTGTGCCGGATAGTGCACCATCGCCTGGGCTCTCCGCTCTGAGCATGGGGGCTTCCTTTGTGGCTTATGGAAGAAGGTGCCCACATGACTCTTCCTTTCCTTCCCTCTGTCCACAGACATGCTGGCTCTTGGAGGTGACATCTTGAAGTTTGCTGGTATGTACTTAGGAGGATGATGCCCGTGGGTATGAACGTGCAGCACGGGACTGTTGTTGCAGCTCTGCTGCCCTCCTCCAGAGGCTCTGTGCAGCACCTTGAGCCATCTTCCTGGCCACTCTCATACCCCTTTGCAGCGCCCTTTCTCCAGGCTTCTCTTCCCACCCTGAGCCTGCAGTTTGGCTTTGGCGAGGGTGGTGGCTCCCTTCCCTCTGCCTCAGCTTGTAAGGCTCTGTGCTGGGGGTGAGTGCAGAGGCAGCACTGAGAGGAGGAGACCTACTAGAAGGTGAAGGCAAAGGCGTTTATTGGAGTGCTGGTGAGGGACAGGGGGGCCCTGGTGACAGCACAGCTCAGGCTGCCGGGGCGCGAGAGGAGGAGGAGTCCCAGCGAGTCCAGAGGTCCTCCAGGCCTATGGCCTCCCACAAGTCCATCTTTTTCAGCACGTCATCTGGTTTCTGCAGTCCCTGCCACGGAGCACAGGTCAGGGAGAGTCAGGTCTCAGCAGAGCCTTGACGTTCCCTCGCTTTCCCCAGGGGATGCTGTGCTGCTGCTGTGGAGAGCAAGACCCAGTGAGATGGCCAAGACCATCAGCCTTGTGGTGCACTGTAGCTGGCAGATCCAGAAGAAGCACCGGAAGCATGACATGCTTGTGGGTCAGAAATTCCGACTGAAGATAGGTACAAGTGCTGTGCCAGGCGCGGATCTGTGGCACTCTCCTGTGCCACAGGGTGCTTCGCACTGGCAGGGAATGTGGCGATCCTTTTCCTTGCTGGATTCTCCCCTGCCTTTCGCAAAGAGCAAAGGGGAGCTGCATTGCTTAAGGCCGTGAGAAGGGCTTCTTCAGGCTGTAGTTTCTGTTGAGCAGACAGCTACAACTTGCCTGCATGTAAAGGGGGTGGGTGGTGGTCAGGGGCTTGGTTTGCTGGGTTTCTGGGGCAGGTAAGATGTCCAGCACTCTCAACACAGCGTCACTGTGCACTTGGGTTGTCTATTTCTTAACACTCATTTAAGGGACCTGTGTCAGTATCCCCTTGAGAAGGATGGAGGATGCCCTCCCCTTCCATAATGACCATCTCCCCATTGGGGTTCAGACTGGCTTCTGAACAGCTGAAATGCTGCAGGCTGTAGAGCTCTGCTTCCCCCTCTCTCTCTCCCAGGGATCTCTGCGGGGAATATGCACCACCTGAGGTTTGGAGACGAGAGGCAGCAGTACTTTTGTGTCATTGGCAAGGCCGTGGACGATGTCCGTGAGGCCACAAAGCTTGCAAAAGCAGGGGAAATTGTCCTCTCAGCCTCCTGCTGGGAGCTATGTGAGAAGCACAGGCTCAGGACCAGCCATATTGCGGGCAAAACGGCTGTGAAGGTAGGTGGATGGGACAGCATCTAGAGCCATCTAAGGACCTGGACCTGGACCTGGACCTGAAGGAGGGAGGTGTCAGAAGGCTGAAGACCTGAATGCAGAGAGAGTTGTAGCTGTGAAAGCGGAGAGCAGCTGATGCTCTTGTCCTTCCATGTGAGGAGTAACTCTGGGCTGGGCTTGCTTGGTTTGAGGGGTCAGGAAGCACTGGGAGAGTTTTGGCCCCACCAGCAGTGTCCTCTGTGGGTCACAGAGCTGTTGACAGCTGGGGGATGCTCAGAAGATGTCTGCTCACCCCCAGTGTTTCTGAGGAAGCACTGCTGTCCTGTCCAGCCAGGTAGACTTCTCTCCCCTCTTCTGGGCAGTGACAATGGAAGGCAGGATCTGTCCCCTGGGCCTCCTGGAGAGGTCGGTGTCAGTGCTTTCCTTCTGTGTACCTTCAGGTTATGGGCATGAACCAGATGTCTCCGTCGGAATGCCAAGATGTTTTAGACAAGCTTCCACAGAAGGAGAAGTGCCTCTTCACGGAAAACGAATGTGAGTGCCAGATTCACCTTGTTTTGGTTCAGCTCTGCCCTAAGCACCTGCAGGTGGCAACACAAGCAAACGCAGGAGACTCTCCCCTCTTGCCAGTGCTAGCCCCTGCTTTCCAACAGCTCGTAGTCCCATCCTCCCAGCAACCACGTGTGTTTCCTCTCCGCAGATGCTGCCACGCCTGCTCTTTTCTTGATCCCTGATACTCATTTGGGAGACATACTTAGTTACATACCAGAAGCTGTTCTCCGGCAGGTACGGCTGGGCCATTGCTGCCGGGGCTGCTTTTTTGCAGGGCAGAAGAAGTGGGGTGCATTCAGAGATGGAGTTTTCATGAGAGCAAACAAACCGAAGAAAATGCATCCCGAGATGACAATGGGGGCAAACTGGGCCAAGGGGCACCGGTGCTGCACCACTGTAGGAGTTGTCCTCAGAGAGATGGGTGGTGGGGCAGACATTTGCATCTCTGTCTTTTCTGTGGGTATGGCTCTTCATTGTGGACGTGATGGCAGGATAAAGGGAGATTCCACTGAAGTCCCCAGAGCATCGCTGGGTGCCGCCACTCATGTCTATAACTGTCCCAAGACGGGGTGTTACCGGAGCACCGTTCTCACCTTTGTCATTTGTGTTCTGATCTGGTATCTGCCTGCCGCAGGCTGAGCAGCCTGCCGACCGTTTACACCGGGAGGAGGATCTTCTCTTCCCCCGCTAGTACCTGCTGTTGCCAGGACACCAGCTCTCCCTTTGTACCTGGTGTGGGCAGCCCCCGGGAGAGCAGGCCTGCGAAGCCATCATGCTCTTGTTTTCCAGCTTGAAGACAGAGTGCCGCAGGACTTCCTCTGTGAGCTACGGCCGGTCACCATCCTCTTCCTCCACCTGGATTTTGATGCAAGGAACATAGTATCCTTCCGCAGTGTCCTCAATGAAGTCAGCAGCCTGATGCAGGAAATTATCTGTCCGCACAAAGGTGAAGTGAACAAAGTCATCCTGTTTGACAAAGTGAGTGTGGGGTGGAATCATCTCCCCCCAACCCAAGAGGGTGGACACTGAGCAAGAGGGGAAGATTCCTTCCATCTTAGGCATTGTGGCAAGACGTGCTGCATCTGTCCTTGGCAGGGCTGCACATTCCTCTGTGTGTTTGGGCTCCCCGGAGTAAAGCTGCCCCACGAGAGCATTCATGCCTTGCAGAGTGCTTTTCAGATCTTCAACTCGTGCTCCAAGATCATTGGAAAAAAAGGGTGAGTGTGTGGTGGGGCCGAGGGAGTGCGGGCTGCCTGGGCCAGCATAAAGTAGGGGACGAGTGTTGCTTCTAGCTTACCCTCCCTTGTCCTCCCTTCCTTGGCAGGAAGGAAACAGTGCCCTGAGAGGTAGCAGGCAATCCCTGGGCTTATCCTTGGGCAGCCAGGCAGAGTGTCTCCAAGCACACCCTGCTAGCCACCATGCTGGAATGAGCCCTGGTGAAGGCGAGAGGCTCCTTGGTGCCAGAAGCAGCACCTTCTGGGTGACTGGCCTGTGAACAGTGACGGGGCCTAGACACCTGATCTCACATTGCTGTCATCACAGGCGGTGACACTGTGGCACCTTCTTCCCTCCCTCTTTTCCCCCTGGTCACGGGTCACAGCTCAGGGAATGTGGTCTCAGGAGAAGTGCCCAAAAGTTCCTGCCTGTGTGTCCTTGCCGCCTGGGTCCTTTACACCCCTGAGCTCTCCGTATCGCCGAACCCCAGGCTGGCAGGGCAGGATGGCCAGTGGCCCAGGCTAGTACTGAGGGGAGATGAGGGAAGAGATGAAGCTGGGCGGGCAGGACTGCACCTGGAGTGCTGCTGAAGCCGTGTTGTTTCCCTGTGTGCCAGGACAGTGTCTGTGTCTGTTACCAGTGGGACGGCGTTCTGTGGCCTCACTGGCCACCCTCGGAGGCACGAGTACACAGGTACAAGCATGTGTCTGCAGCGTGGGAAAGTGGCGTGAGCTGTTGGGAAGAGGAAGACAGGCTGGGACAGCGCTTGCCCGACAGCCAGCCAGGAATGGCCCAGGCAGCGCCAGTCCTGGCCTGGGGTGGGACGCTGAGCTCCACAGCTGGTTGTTCCCCTGGGATCTGCTTAACCCACTGTGGGGCTGCGGGTGTCGGATGTAAGGCAGCTGTTGGCCTGGAAGGGCACTGTGGAGCTGGTGGCACAGGTACCTCACTGTGTGCTCTTTCTTCATCTCTCCGGCAGTCATCGGCCAGAAGGTGAACTTGGCAGCGCGGATGATGGTGAGCTACTCTGGGCTGGTGACCT
Source organism: Psittacula echo (assembly GCF_963264785.1). NCBI lineage: Eukaryota > Metazoa > Chordata > Aves > Psittaciformes > Psittacidae > Psittacula > Psittacula echo. The sequence goes on along the minus strand of NC_137742.1, from coordinate 74,728,211 downwards.
GTGATACCACAACCTATGCCAACTCTGGGCTGCCCTCTTGCTGCTTCAAGGAGCTGCCGGAGAGACAGATGAAAGGCTTCAAACATCCTGTCACTGTCTATCAGTATGTGGGCATCACCACCAAGAGGTGAGTGTCCTCTGAGAAGTCTGGATGAGGGGATGGTGGCAACAAGGGTCCAGCTTGGCCAGGATAGGGGAGTTCTGCAGAGAGAGCAGAAGCCGCTCTCCGTTCACTGTGGGTGAGACGGTCGGAAGCCCTGCTGTGGGAGGCTTTTTACCTCTCTTCCCTGCTGTCTTCTCTTGCTGGGAGAGTGGGAGTGAAACCACAGGGATGGGGAAGGTTTTGTTTTGGTAGACACAACCTGGCTTTCAGGCTCTGTTCAAACGGCTTTCAATCGTGCTTTCCGTGCTGTGCTTGCTCTGCCACATGCCCTGGTAATGCTGACCCAAGAAGGTTTTGTCCTAGCTGCTCCTGAGTGGGAAGCTTTGGGCCTGTCTGGTTCCCATGGACAAAGGTGGACCATCAGGGCCTTCTTCGTCACCTCTTCCTCCTCAAACCTGGGCTCTTCCTCTGGGCCAGGATCTGAGCTTCTTTTTGGATGACGGTTTGAATGTTAGTCTCTGAAAATACAGGAAGACTTAAGTCAAAGGTGCCAGGTGCCTGGAATCCCAACCAAGGGGGGCTCAAGTCCTTGTTTCCAAGGCTCTTGGTTTTTCTTGGCCAATGCCGTAAAGATATCTGCTAACCAGCAGCTCACCCTTGCTTCTTTCCTGTGTCTCTGGGTCTGGCCTCTCTTGATGGACTCTCTTGTCCTGGTGTGGCTGTTGGCTTTCTTTATGCTGAAAGCTGTCTCAGCATGCCAGCTTGAACTTTGGTGGGGGGAGCATGCAGGGGACAACGCGCTGCTTGAAAGAGAAACAGGTACCCGAGGAGCACATCCTGCCCCTCCACGCAAGCTGCTTCTCCATGTGCCCTGGCTTCTAACCAGCTAACTGACTTGTATTTTCTTTTTTCCTCTGCTTCTAGCATATTTGGCATGGCTCTTGCCGTGAAGATGCCAGATACCGCCTCCTTGCTGGGTATGTGGAGAATGCCTTGCTCTTCTGAACCCCAGTTTCTTCCCCTCAGTAACTTGTACTGGGAAGGGAAAAGCTGAAAGGAAGGTTCCTTTCAGCTATGGAGCTGCTCACGTCCTGGGGGCTAAACCAGTCCTTATCCTTGGGATCAGGAAAGAGGTTTCCTTCTGCTAAACTGATGGAGAGTTTTGGTGGTGGGTTCTCCCCGTTGTACTCCTCAAAGTTCCTTTCTTGGCAGCATCTGCCTGTAAACATGGAAAAGTCAGGCGACACAAATGCCTTTAATCACTCAGCGTCTTGCTGGATGTTTTGGGCCCTGCCATGGGTTAGCCCTGGTAGGGAGCTTAGCCCCACACAGCTGCTCACTCCCCACAGTGGGATGGGGAAGAGAATTGGAAGGGTAAAAGTGAGCACCCTGGATACAGGCAGCTTAACAGCTAAAGCAGATGCTGTGCATGCATGACAGGCAAAGTCGGGCATTCTTTCACTGCTTCCTGGTGGCAGGCAGGTGTCCAGCCGTTTCCAGGAAAGCAGAGCTTCAACATGTGTATCGAGGACTTGGGAAGACAAGCACTGGAACTCCTAATGTGCCTCCTTCCTCCTCCTTTTCCCCAGCTTTTCTTGCTAAGCACAGCATCATATGCAAACGGAATAAGCCAGTCGGGGTCTGCTGTTGCAGCTGTGCCCCATCGCAACTTCTTGTGCACCCCCAGCTTGCTTGCTGGCAGGGTGGCATGAGAAATAGAAAAGGCCTTGATGCTGTGCAAGCCCTCTTCAGCAAGAACTAAAACATGGTTGTGCATCCACACCGATGTGCTCTGTGGCTAGTCGTACAAGCAGGAGAAGATGTTCTAAGCCTGTTTGGGACACAGCTGCCTGCAGCAACTCACATCATCCCTTCCAGCCTTGTACTGGATCCCTGAGGGGATTTGCATGGGGCTGTCTGAATCTCTGTGGGATAGGGCGTCTGCTACCACTCTGAGGAAGGCAGAGGTGCAAAAGCTAGGAGAAGAGAGTTGGAAGGCAGCAGGGGTATCATAGGCTGCCGGATGTGGTAGTGGGAAGGAAGCTGTGGTGCAGGGTCTCAGCAAAAGGGATGGCTCTCTGCTTTCTAGCACGCCCCAGCAGCTCATTTTCTTGTTTGTCTTCACAGGTCGGAAGAAGGAGATTGACCTCTTTGTCAGCTGCTTGGAAGCCTCTAACCATTTTGGACAACGACACATGCTGGCGTTTGAGGGCACAAGGGGCTCTGGGAAGAGCCAATTACTTAATCACCTGGCCCAGTTAGGCCAGTCTGCTGGCTGCAGGTACAGGGGTTTGCCCTGTGGCTTTAGGACACTGCTTCTTCCCATCCCTGACAGCCATGGAACACTCCAGCCCCTTGGCCAGTACACCTTGGCCTTGGACTGAAGCCTTCTCGAAAAGCCTCATGGAGGCATTCCGCAGTTATCTCCTGTGTGCTCTGCTCCTGCCTCTGTGTCTTTGGGGTGCTGGAGGTGCTTCTTGATCTGTGGTGTTTCCTCCTTCACAAACAGAAGGAAAAAGCCCAAACTCAGTGCTTTTCATTGGGTTGCAGATGCAACAGATAGCAGGCTGGCCTGTCTCAGAAGCCCTGCTTGCCCCCTGCCTGCTTCCCAGAAGGAATACTGGGCCAGAAAAGCCTTTCTGTGGCTGAGAGGCAGACTGCTAAGGTCTGGAGCCCAAAGGCAAACTCCACTTGCTCCATGATCACCTCTTAGCTCTGCAAGTCCCTCTGCAGCAGGCAGGCAGGGAGACACGGGCCAGCGTCGCAGAGACCAGAAGGGGTCTGGACCTGGCTCTCCCCGTGGCTTGGCAGCAACTGCCCCTCTGTGCCCTTTCTCATACAAGGAGCAAAACTCTGGGTACCACTTCGAGGTGGGAGGCTGAAGAGTTCCCCCTAAAGGCAACTCCAGCTCTTTTGTCTTAGAAGGCTTGGGTCGCTGGGGATCTCAGTCCCTTTTGCTTTTGCATGGCAGGGTATTTGGCATGGAACTGCTAGAGGTCAACGTGAGGCAGTCCTTCTCTGCCATGCGTATTCTGATGGCCAGGGTGCTGGGCCTCCACGACTGTGAATCGTGCAGTGCCAGGGAGCACGTGCTACAGACAAATCTCAAAGGAATAATTGAAGAGAGCAACTACTGCCTCCTCAATGACATCTTCCTTGTCAAGGTGAGAGCGAGAGGCCCCTCTGACCCTGGAGAAGGCTTTCTCCTGAGCCCTTCTGGGTCTTCAGCGGTCTTCTAAGGCTGCTGGAGTGCCTTAGCTCAGGGGGAGGGATCGCAGGGGTCACAGCACATGTTTGCCATTCCTGGCCCTGGGGGCTGCCTATATGTGGTGACTTAATGTCCCGCGCTGCATCTGGCAGTGCCTGGTGCCTTGTTCAGCATTGCGGAAGCAGCACTGGAATGAGGCTGGGCCTGACCTTGTGCTGAGGTCTTGCTGTGTGAGTGGTCTGCTCCAGCCAGCCCAAGATCCCACAGTCAGAGAACCAGCCCTTCAGCCCACCCCCAAGATGGGGCTCTGCCTGAGCCTCTGCTTTAGGCTTTAGTTGAAGTCCCACTGTGGCCTCTTGCACCCATGCTGGGGAGAGGGAAGGTGCTGAGGCAGAGCAGAGAGGGTTCGCTCTGCCACCTTGCTTGGTGGGTAGGTGTGGCGAGCCCTGGAGCCATGTTTCTCCCTGACTCTGCTTTTCTGTCTAGTTTCCCATTTCAGACAAGGTTCGCCAAATGCGTGAAATGCAAAGGCAAGAGGAATTGCATTCAACTTGGGCAAAAGTGCTAGAGAAGGTGAGCATTTCTCCTTTTCTCCTTCTGCGTCAGAGGAGGAAAACCACCCTGCTGGCTCTGCGCCACAGCAGTGTGAGTGGGTGGCAGGACCTGGTCGTTGCCCTCTGGGGCCTGAGAAACCCCCCATGTTCTCTACATAGCCCGACAAGCATACTAGTAACTTTCCTCCCTTAAAGCGCTCCCCGGAGGAGAGACAATTCTGCATTCACTTGCCCTCCTTCTGCAGGGCGGGTGATGTTAAGTGTGACCTGAAAGTCTCAAAGAATTGAGAATTGGGAAGGGATTGGGAAGCTTCCAAGCAGGGAGTTGGTTGGGGTGAGACTTGAGAGCATCCTCTCAAGAGGCAGAGGCTAAATCTCCTTCCCTGTAAGACACTTGAGAATCCACTGGATTCCCCGCAGAACAACCATTTTTTTTTTTCCAGACCATTGATCGAAATGCCATATTTGTCATCGACAATGCCCATTTCATTGACCCTGCCTCCTGGAGTATCATGGCACCGCTGCTCTGGAACATCTCTGTCTTCATGGTCATGAGCTTATGTCCCGGCTTTGCAAGAACCGAGAGCTTTCACAAAGCCACAGCAAAGGACCTGGTGTCCCGTAAAATCATCTACTCTCATCTAGAGAAGCTGAAACCTTCAGCTGTGGTGCAGAAGCTCTGCCAGGACCTTGGCGTGATCAGCATCCCCAGGGCTTTAGTGAGGTAGGTTGGAGCAGGGGAGCTCCCTGAACACGAAGCATAGAGGCTGCCAACCCTTTGCTGTTTCACAGGGAGGAAGGGAGGAAGATTCTCAAGGCCAAGCATATCTGGGGTGGGAAAAGGGCTTGGTCTAAGTGGCCAGGCTGTGTGGCAGATTCCCTGGGGCAGAGGTCAGCCCTGCTGCCAGAGAGCACCTGAGGAGAGGAAAGGCAGGGCTTGCTGCTCTGTGCTTTGGGCACTGTCTGCAAGTCTTTTCGCAGGGACTTCAGCAAAGGCTGGAGGGGCAGGGGGGCCCAAAAACACAAGCCAGCAGGAGGACCTCCCTGTCAAAAGTGAAGCGTAGCTGTGACGAAGATGCTGGCTCCCCTGCTATGCCCGAGAGGCTTGCTGCCCACCTCAACTCTTTTTCCTTTTAGGGTGTGGTGAGGCACTGGAAGATGTTGTCCAAAGATGTGGTAAATGCTCCATCCCTGGGAGTGGTCAAGGCCAGACAGAGCCTTGGGCAACACGGTCTAGTGTGAGATGTCCCTGCCCATGGCTAGGGGGTTGGAACTAGATGATCCTAAGGTCCTTTCCAAACCAACCCATTCTGTGATTCTACTTTTCTTGTGCTGATCACTGCTGGATCTGTTCCTGCCCAGGTTCCTGGTCCAGAGAAGCTTGGGGATCCCGTATTACCTCGAAGAGCTGGTGCACTTCCTTCGGTGCAACGACATGCTCTTGTTCCGCACCAAGAAGTGGGATGAAAGAGCAGAGGACAACTGGGAGGACCTGAAGAGTAAGAACCTTTGCCACTGACTACGGAGTTGCTGTGTTGCATTCCCTGCAGCACAAACTTGCCCCTTCGTTGCCCCATGGATCAGGGCAGAGCCAGGTCTTGCAGCAGATCATGCAGAGCTTGGCCTGGCAGAGGCACGGGCTTCTGTGTGCCTTGTTGTCAGGACAGCCAAAGCAGTGCCTCACAAGCTGTGAGGGCTCGGAGGGGCCTCAGTTCTTGAGGCTAAACCACAGGGGACGTGGTTCTGGATCACGTGTGTTCCTGAGACATTCTCATGAGCACAGAACTTCTCTTGGCCAAATGCTAGCTTAATTGGGAACAAACTCCAGGTTGAGGTGAGAGCCAGGCCTGGGAAACCTCCAGTGAAAACGAGTTTGCTCTGCTTAGAGAGCATGTTCAGCACCGGCAGGTCAGTGCACCTGCACCGTGCTGTGTGAGGGGGCCTTGGACTATTTCAGGTGAGCTTGGAGACATTTGCAGGCTGCAGGTCACTTTGCAAATTGCCTGATTCCTTCTTTCTTGCTCCACCTAGCTTTTGCAGTCTTGGAGTCATCCCTCACAACAAGCTCAAGGTCCAGCATAGGGTCTGCGGCCATGGTCTGCATTGTAAGGCCAGACGTGAACCTGAACAGCACCGTGCTGCCCAGTAACTTGAAAGGTGAGGGGCAGAGAGCCACTCTGCTGGCTCCTGGCTGTGCCGCAGGGGCTGGAGGGAGGCTGGGCATCGCTGTGCTGCAGAGTCGCCCTCTCAGCTTTGGGGCTGTCCTGGGAAGGTGGCTCCGCTCCAACCAGCAACAGTCGTGGGGTTGTGGGCAGCCATTTTCCCTTCCTGTGTGTGGAGCACCTTGAGCCTGCTGGTTGCTTTCCAGCAGCAGGTAGGAGAGGAAAAGTTGTTGGTGCAACACTAAAATGACTCCCTTTTCTCACAGAAGCAAATCTTCTGCTGGGACAAAAAATTTGACTTGCCTCTGACTCACCTTTGAACACAGCTTCTATCTCGCTACTTTCTTTTTGCGTTCCCCAGCTAACGGCGGTTTCATGGCACGTTGTGGTTTTTTAAGCCCAGCCACGAAGCTCACTCTCTCACTCCCCCCTCCCCCCCCTCCCCCGTTCCTTCCCCCCCGCTCCTGGAGGGATGGGGAGGAGAATCAAAAGAATGTAAGTCCCACGGGTTGAGGTAAGAACAGTCCAGTAACTAAGGTATAACACAAACCACTACTGCTGCCACCGAGAATAATAAAGATAAGGGAAATAACGAGGGAAGAGAATGCAACCGCTCACCACCTGCCGACCGATACCCAGCCTGACCCAAGCAGTGATCTCACCCTTCCGGGTAACTGCCCCCGGCTATGTACTGGGCATGACGTGCTGTGGTATGGAATACACCTTTGGCTAGTTTGGGTCAGGTGTCCTGTCTCTGCTTCCTCCCGGCTTCCCCTGCTCCCTGGCAGAGCATGAGACGGAGAAAGTCCTTGGTCAGACTAAACGTTACTTAGCAACAGTTAAAATCATCAGTGTTATCAGCGCTGTACCCAGGCTGACAGTCAAAAACACAGCACTGCACCAGCTACTAAGGAGAAAGACGACTGCTACTGCTGAACCCAGGACACACGTAATTGAAAAAAAAAATCCACTTTTTTGTTTTGTTGGCTTTTTTTTTCTTGGGGTTGTGCGTGTGTGTTTGCTTGTTTGTTTGTCTATTTTGTTGTTTCCTGTGGATTTTCATGGAAATTCACCTGTAGCCAGGGGAACTGTCAATGACTGTTGAGTGTCCCTCCTGTCTGTCAGTAGCCATTTGTATGAACCTTGACGAAACATCATACTAAAGCATTCCTGCTCTTAAGTTGTTTTGTCCCAAGAAGAAAACTCAAAGAAAAGAACAGTAAGGTCTGGCCGAGTTGAGACAACCTTTCTGGGGAGCTCTGCGTTCACATCTGAGGTGGTGAAAGTTGTCTGTTCCCTGCTTGCACTGCTGGCAAAAACCTAGCCCAGGTTTGGTAGGGCACACTGTGGGATGCATGTGCCTGCTGGATCCTGCCCTGTCGCGGTGTGGGAGTGTGTCTGTTGAGGGTCTCACTTTTGCCCAGGCCCTGTGAACTGCAAATCCAGTCGGAGCGGAGCCATTGTGCAGACACCTACCCCGGGCTGCAATTGCCCAGAAGTGCCCAGTGTAGGGCCAAAGCCTATCCTGTTCATGTGTCTAATCTTTGCAGTGCCTCCAGCCTCAGCGTGGGGAAGAGGTAGGATTGAGATGTGTGGCTTCTCTTTGACAGAGATTGTGCTGGCTCAGCTGGACAAGATCAAGCCATTGGAGCAGACTGTTTTGAAGTTTGCAGCCATCATCGGGCCAGTGTTCACTACCCAGCAGCTGTCATACGTTCTTCCGGCTAGAATCAGGCACAAGATGACTACCTTGGTGGACAGTCTAGTGAGTGACAACATCCTCAAGTGGATGGAGAGCACTGAGGAGCTCATCACAGAAGATGTCCAAGATCCTAGCAAGGAGGCAGGCACCCCTCCGCAGGCAGAGATTGGTAAGTGGTAGCAGTGGGGTGGACAAGGAGCTCCCAGATGTGTCCTGGATGGGCTCCTAAGGGCATGGTGTGATTCCCTCCCTGTGAGGGCTGGTATGGCTGTTGGGGATGGGTTTGTCAAAGCTGTTACAAGTCAGTCTGAAAGCAAGCACACTACGTTTGCACTGGAGGGAAGTTCCCACCGGCTGTCCCAAATGCCTCTGCTCCCCTGAATCCAAGTGCTGCTCGTAGCGCAGGCATGGGAGGACGGGTGGAATCCCTGACACCCTCTCCCAGCCACCTGCAGCATCCAGATCAAAGATGCCCTCCAGAATGGCTCTGAGCCTTCAGCAAGCTTTTAGTGGGCTTTGATTCTCCTGTGATGCAGGGTTCCTGCTCAGGAGGCTGCTGGCTGCCTTGCCAAGGGTGGGAGAAAGTGCTGGCTGGGGCTTGCTTCGGCTGGCAACAACATCCCCAGCTCCTGCCTGGACCAGTGCAGCTGAGAACTGCATCCCCAAGGCTGCGCTAGCATCAGCCCTTTCACCCCGTGCGGCAGGGCTTGGCGTACAGCAGCACTGCTTTGCTATCTAGGATGTGCGCTGAGGCGTGACTGGCTCCCCATCTGGCCCCAGCTTGGGCTCATACAAAGGCCTTTTGCCTTGCAGGTGTGGAGACCTCCCCTCCAAGCAAGCAGAGTGTGGGGTGTCAATTTGGTGTGCTGATGTTCCATAAGCCGCTGCTGCGGGAGGCTGCCTACGAGCTGTGGGTCCAGAAACAGCGGGACACCCTGCACTGCAAGTGTGCTGCCTTCCTGGAGCGGCATGCACACAAATGCCAGAGCTGCGGCCAAGGGGACTTTATTGTCTTCCACCGCTTCGCTGTCACCAGCACCCAGGAAAAAGGGAGCTGTAGCGACCTTGATGATGGGGATGACTCACACACCTGGAAGGCCTTGGTGCTGGCTGGAAAAGAGCTGAAGAGGGAGAGGGTCTATGCCACTGCAGGTATGCTGTGCACCGTGCTCTGTAATCTGGGCCCTCTGGGAGCCCAGGGATCGGTGCTGGGGGTCGGGTGGGAGCAGATCTGCTGGGAACGAGCCCAGCAGGAGAGGACACCCACTGTAAGCTTTCCTCAGTATGTTAGCACCTTGCAAGGATCCTTGCAGGCCTGCTGGGAGAGGGAGAGCAACTCTTACCCCAGGATACATGTGGGAGGTGTCCCTGGTTTTCCTTCCAGGCATTACAGATACTGAGGAGGAGCAGCAGCAGCAGAAGGCTTTTGTGGAAGAGGATTTTGGGTGAGCAGACAAGGTTTTGATTCTTTTTGAAGCCAGTGAGCTCAGGGTGTCCAGTTGAGACAAAGGAAGTGCTGGCTTTTGGCTGTCAGTTGTGACTCTAGCTTAGCGAAGAGGCTTTCTGTGGGGTGGGAGCTGAGAGGAGATGGCTGTGGAAATGAGAGAGTGCTTAAGGAAGCCCGTGGCTCAGTGTCAAGGTAATGCTATGCTGAAGCAGCCCTTGCGTTCCAGTTCCCACCGAGTAGTACTGCAAAATCTACAGGGAAAAAGCCGCCACAAGGGCTCAGGTGGTTTGCCTGTGGCAGGTGGCAGAAAGCCTAGCTTCTTCCTTACTCCCTGCTCCCAAAGGACTTGTACGAGTCGTACCTGTCTGTGGCCTCCTGCTCTGCTTTGCACAAAGGGCTTTTGATGTCGTCTGTGCGGGAAGGAAGACCACTGTAGGTGATACCCTTGTATTCTTTGCTCTCTTCTTCCCCTGGGCACCGTCCTCTGAGCAGTGTGACTGACAGAGTGAACAACAATACGCTCTCGTGTGACTGCAAAGGCATCGTGGAGTCAGTGCTTGTGTCTTTGGTTCACCACTACACAACACTGGGCAATGCTGCCAGAGCCTTTTACTATCTTCTGGAGACTGTGGCTGCCTACCTGCATGTCTCCAACTACTACATGGTGAGTTACCCTGCTTGCAGCATGTCCTGCCTAGCTGTGGGCAAGACAAGTTTGCGTTGCACCGGGGCATGACTTCGTGGGGCCTTGGAAGGAAGATGTTGAGCTCTGAGCCTCACTTTTTCCTTTGGTTTGCCTCTTGTGCGGGAAGAGACACTGGGTGCTGCGCCCCTAGCACCAGCAGGGAGGAGGCCTGAAGGATCAGTGGTGCCTGTGCTCTGAGGCACACAGTCAAAACCATGACAGTGCTTGTGTGGGTATCACCAGGGGAAGAAACAGACCCTCGTAAGAGAGATGCCAGAGGCAGTGGGGGAGGCCAAGGGTGGCCATGGGCTCTGCACTAATCTCACCTGCTCTCCGTGTGCTTGCACAAAGGCCCTCAGGAAGCTGAGTGAAGCGGATATCCTGAGGAACTCTCTGAAGAAGAAAGCGAATGGGATATCCCGCTTTGAAGATGCCACCTTCTTCAGCCTCAAGGCGGAGGTAAAGGGGAGGTCTGGAGGGATCTCCTGAGTGATGGAGCTGGATGCCTTCCCCAGATGCAGTGGATAGGAGAACTCTGGCATCTCTGGCCACTGGCAGATTCCTGCAGTCTCTTGGCATCTAGTCCACGTCGGGATGTTTCCCTTTTCCTGTGCAGGTCTGCTGTGGTGTGGGACGCACGGAGCTGGCAAAGAAAATGATCAGAAAGTCTTTGAGCCTGCTTGGAAGGCCGTTTCCCCGGAACCGCGCTGAAGAGTTTGTCAGGTCTCAGGTGGAAAAGTTGCAGTGTGCCGCTTATGTTGCCAGAAGAGCATCCTCCCTTCCACAGAAGGCCCGGTGAGAAACAGGACCAAGAACCCGGGGGAGAAAGAGTCATTTCCTACCTGGTCACAGGCATATGGGCGCAGACCTGACGAGGCTTGAGGCCACACAGAGCGATGTGAGGGTAGAACAGGGAATGACAGAGTTCCTCCCTCCCTTCCTCCCTCCTTCCCTCCCTCCCTGTGAGGCCCTGGGAACAAAGCATGCCTTAGGGTATCAAAGCAGCTTGCAGCCAGGGACGTGTCTGCTGGCACGAGTTGTGGCAGTGGATTGGTGCTGGCTGGGGACAGAGAGCTGTACTGAAGAGGGGTGGGGGGCTGGAGGCAGGACCAGGGCATGGAGAAGGAGCAGTAAGAGGAACTGAGGTGTGAGAATCATGGAATCCTAGAACGGTTTGGGTTGGAAGGGACCTTCAAAGGTCATCTAGTCCAACCCCATTGCAATGAGCAGAAACGTCTCGATTGCATCAGGTTGCCCAGAACCGCATCCAGCCTGGCCTTGAATGTCTCCAGGGCTGGTGCGTCTACGACCTCTCTGTGAGGGTGGTAAAACACTGTTTCAGTCTCTCCAGAGCTGGACACAGGACTACAGGGAGAGACTCATCAGAGGCTCCCTTAACCTTCTGGCCACGCTCCTTTGAATGCAGCCCAAGATGCAATCGGCCTTCTGGGCTGCAAGTGCATACTGCTGGGTCCTACCCGATCTTTCATCCACCAGTACCTCCAAATCCTTCTCCTCAGGGGTACTCTCGATCCCTTCATCTCCCAGCCTATATTGATACCGGCGGTAATGAGGAGGCTGAGAGGGTGATACCACTTTTCCTGCTGGTTCCCGGCTTTGCTCGGCCCCCCTGGTGCTGTCAGGCCAACCCTCTCTCGAGCGGCCAGCTTCCCACTGTGGTACTTGTTCTTTGCCCCTTTCCCTTCTGGCAGCTCCCCCTCCATCAGCTCTATTTCCTCCAAGAAAGTGTCACGGTCTTGTCTGGCACCGATTTTCCCCCCTGGCCCTGTCTGACCCAGCCCATAGGCTCTAGCCTCTACAGCTAGAGCCTCTGGGCCTAGCAATTTCTCTTGCTTGGCAGGAAGAAGAAGCTTGCCTGGCTGCTGCGGCAGAGCCGCTGTCTTTCCTTACTGGAGCACCTCTTCAGGCTGGAGGACACTTCTGTTGGATGGAGGCTGTCCTGCCTGGCAGCACGCATGAGGGCCAGCACAGACAGGGCAGTGGACCTCTATCTGTCAGCAGCCTGCAGGAGCTATGATGCTGGCTTGGAAATGACCATATAGTTCATTACCATCATCTATCTTACATTTGGAGAAAGATGATATTCTCCAAATATTTGTAGTGCTGGAAGAAGCAATACATACAGATTATTAAATATTCATGTGTCCCTTCACATCCAAATATTTTTTAGCCTGCAGCTGACAATTGCCTGCCTTAGAGAGACGCTGCAGGATTGCGTGTGATTTCGCAGTAATCTCTGAATACATTAACGGTCGGCCCCCTAGGAAACATTCAGTTTAGACGCCTGCAGTGCACTCAGCTATGGAGAGCCAGCAACAAACCCTGGATATGTCATAGCTGCACATTTTAGTTAAACGCATGGAGGAGTATCTGAAGTGATAAGAAGATAGGAGAAGGGTGTAAAATTCAAAAGGCTAAACTAGTGATACACTAGCCTTTTAATGACTAGAGATTCTCCCATCTGCTGGGGACATTTGAAGGATGCTGTTAAGCCGATTTAGTCAGGAAGATTAAATGGAGTATTTGGGGCTGGTTGGGTTGCTCACAAAACAGTTACTGATACTTTCCCCAGGATATGAACAAACTTCAAAAAGAGAGTATCAGACTTTTTCCCGATTCAGGCACCCTCTTTAGCCCATTAGAGTAGTGCAGGCTAGGTTCCTGGACTGATTCCTGCCTAGGACAAGATGTCTAGTTCACATCCCAGCTTTTATTCCAAATCAGTGTTTGAGGAAGTGCAGGGGTTCGATTAAACCAAGAAGTGGCACTGTTTGAAAGCGATGGAAATCAAGTCTGCTGTGCAGCTCCTGTAGAGGCAAATTCACAAACGGATAATCTGATGGAGCAGTGGGATAGAGTGCATGTCCTAATCACCAAGGCTGCGAGTTCCCTTTATGTGACGCCACACAAACTCTGAACCAGAATGCTGGGGGGGGGTTGTCACTTCGGTTCAAGCTTTAGCAAAAGGCCTGTAATGGCAGGCCTGGTTTCTTCCACTTCTTGCCCTTTAGACTCTCTCCCAGAGCACAGGGCATTCAGAAGGGTCTTTGCTGAAGTGCCTTTGAAAGGCTTTTCCTCTTTCAGAAACTACAGCGATGGCATATGAATACCCCAGGTTTTTCTTGTAAGGCCTCAGATCTTCTTTTGATCTTTGCAAAAGGCTTAGAACTATCAGGAATGCTCATGAGGGGCCAACACCTGTAAAACTAAAGATGTGCCTCATGGTGATCTGGTGGTGCTGTTCAATGCTACTACATGTAACATGCAACACAGCACTGCAATACCTGTAAGGCGTCGGACAGTGACTTAGATATTATCTGAAAGGAAGAGATTCTGCTTCAGCCCCAGGGTACGTTTATTTCACCGCCGCTCCTTTTGTGGACCACTGAGAAGAGCCTGAGTAGTCCCCAGACTGACACCAGTCACTTCCATGGTCATCTCTGTCCACTTCCTCTTTGACCTTTCTGCGTAGTGTGATGAGAAACAGCCAATAGATGCCCGGTAGAAGGAAGGCACCAGTAGGTTGGCCATAGCAGGGCAGTGATCATCCCCCTGCACTGGTGAGGCTGCACCTTGAGTCCTGCATTCAGTTCTGAGCCCTTCACTACAGGAGAGACACGGAGGTGCTGGAGCGGGTCCAGAGAAGGGCAAAGGAGCTGGTGAAGGACCTGGAGCACAAGCCTGATGAGGAACGGCTGAGGGACCTGGGAGGGGTTTAGTCTGGAGAAGAGAAGGCTCAGGGGGGACCTTATTGCTCTCTACAGCTACCTGAAAGGAGCCAGGAGATGGCTGGTCTCTTCTCCCAAGGAATAAATGACAGGACAAGAGGAAATAGCCTCCAAGCTGCACCAGCAGATAGGTTTAGATTGGATATTAGGGACAATTTCTTCCCCAAAAGGGTGGTCAGGCATTGCAACAGGCTGCCCAGGGCAGTGGTGGAGTCACCGTCCCTGGAAGGGATCACAAACTGTGTAGACAGGCCTCAGGGACATGGTTTAGTGGTGGACTTGTCAGTGCCAGGGGAACAGTTGGACTTGATCTTGAAGGCCTTTCCAACCTAGCTGATTGTATGACTCTGTGATTCTACGATTTCCTAGTGACTCCAAGGCCACTTACTCTGCTCTCTCTGCTTTGCTCACTAATGTCGACTCTATCAGGCATGCGCCTTTGCAAAATAGGGCAGCAATCGATTTTCTCCTCTTAGCGCATGGACATGGGTGTGAAATTTTGGAAGGGATGTGTTGCATGAATTTATCAGACCATTCAGAATCCATACATGAAAGTATCCGCAAGTTGAAAGACAGTGTGATGAAGTTAAGGGAAGATGATGCTGATTGATTATCATCACTTTTTTCCGGTGGGGGTATAACTGGGTGGCTCTTGACTTTGGTTAAAGGAGGACTTGATCTTTCTGCTTGCCCTCTTTGCCATCATTACGGGTTGTACCTTGTTTGTTACAATGTATGCAGCGAATGTTACCCCAGGCTTTTGAGAGACACGTATATACTGCATTGCTAAAAGAAGAAGGGGGAACTGTGGGGGTTAGAAGGTATCGAAACTGTCAGAGACCATGGGAAGGAGGAACCACAGCAGGAGCCACACTTAAGTGAGTGTGGCCCGTCCCTGACAGGTACTTGGAAAATGTTGGGATCGGGAAGGAACAAGGATGTCGGAACTGGAAAGAGGATGTTGATAAGAAAGATCAGGTAGACCTTTTGCCCGATGTCGTAAATGTAACCGCAAGGCAGACACAGATGGGTTTGGCTAATTGCTTGGAAGCATATAAATATCATGTAATCCTTGGAATAAAGGATCCAGCTTGTACTCTACCTCTGGGTCCGTGCCTTCCATCCTCACAGTCAGGGGCCCAGGCAGGCTGTTTGGTGCCTTTAGCCTGCTGCGAGGGGCCAGCTCCACTGCCTTGAGCACTAAACCTTGCCTGGAGCCCCAGCCACTTGCGGCTTTACCCCCTGCTGCAGATGGGCTGGGGTACGAGGGCCATGAGAGTCCAACCGAGCACTTGGCTGGTCCCAGCAGCACCTGTACCAGTCACCGGCTGAGCCAGGCCTTGGGCAATGTGGCCTTTCCCCTGGCCGAGAGCTGAGGTCCTTTCTTCCAGAGAAGCTGTGGCTGCCCCATCGCTGGCAGTGCTCAAGGCCAGGTTGGTCAGGGCTTGGAGCAACCTGGTCTAGTGGAAGGTGTCCCTGCCCGTGGCAGGGGGTTGGGACTGGATGAGCTTTAAGGTCCCTTGCAACCCAAACCAGCCTGTGATCCTGTGACACGAAGAGCAAAAGCTGCGTGCCCACTGTGCTCGAGGCTGTGGTTTCAGTTCCTGGAGGAGCTTAACAGAGCCATCTTCCTTTGTCAGGCACAGTGGGAGCACATGTCAGTGGCTGAGGGTGGGAGTCCCAGCGCGATATCCAGCCCAGCCACATCCAGTCCTCTGCAGCCGGGCAGGAATCCTGGTAGAGAGCCACGCTTGTACCAGCCTTGGGCTCTGGGGCGTCGAGGGAGCTGCCTCTCCAAAGGAAGGGGGGTCTCATTGCCAGAAGGGTGCTGGTCCATGCCGCTGAGAGCTTTACGGCCACTTACGGGTGGTTTCATTTCCAGCCGCAGCAAAACTTGAGGGTGCCGTGAGGACAACGAGCCTCCTGAGCGAGATGTAAAAAGGAAAGATTGAATCTGAGGTGATATTTCCAACCCTTGGAATGGTCTGAGGGAATGCCCCAGTGTGGATGATTTTCTGACAAAGAACGGCCATGTGCCCAGATCAGCAAGTGCCTACATGGAGTTCGACATGAACCAAGGAACAACAAAAGGTGAAGGAGGATGGGAGCGAGGCACTGGGAGTGAGAATCCCAGCAAGAAAAGAAGGAGCTGGAATTTACTGAGTTGATAAATTGAGGACTGTTGGTAAACATTGAAGGTCAGGTTCTCACACCTGTGCTTAACCAATTAGTTGTTAAGGGCCTCACAGATATGTATCCAATCACAATGTGCCAAGTTAGTGAAAATAACTTTAAGAAATAGTATATAAAGAGTTAGTTTTCTAGAATAAATGGCTTTGTCTGATCACATTGATCTCTGACTGAGTCCATTCTGCGACACCCCAGGGCTGAGGTGCAGGAAGAAGGTGGAAACAAGGGACAGGCTGTCCCGGACAAGAGAGGGGTTGAGGTGACAGGGCTCCTGAGGGAAACGCTGCTCTCTGATTTGCAGGAGCCTGCAGGTCTACATTAGTTCCAAATGAGAGGGACTTCCCCTGAGGAAAATGCTGCTCCCAGCCCTGTAGGTGGCTGCAGAGGGCCAGAGCTGCAGTGTGGGAAGGGTGATTATTGATCCAGTTCCATTTTTCCCACACGAAGGGTGAATATTGCTTCCCCAGAGAGCTGTTACCTCCCAATAGCCAGTAAAACACCGAGACACCATGTTCAGAGGGAGAAATGGTTGGGTCTTGTGGCTCAGCAGGATGCCCTTTAGCACCAAATCCAAGCTAGTTTCATACCTTTTGGGGTTCCCCTTCTTGCCCTCTCCCCCTTCAACTTCCCCAGTTTGTGTCTTTATGATTTGTAAGGAAATGACTCAGGTTCGGTTTAGGGCATTCCTCCATCCCAGTTTGAGCGTCAGGCCATTCCACCATCCTTCACTCTAATAACCATATTTTGTGGTTTAAGCTGAGCCTGTAACCCGGAACCATGCAGCCACTCGCTCATTCCTCCCCATTCTTCCTCCCCTTGCTTCCCCTGAGCTCACCTGGTTTTGTCAAAGTTCATTCTTTGGTGGGGTGATGAGCGGAGGGAAGTCAGGGTCAGTCGATGGTGACGTGAAGACAGTTCTGCTGCTGCTGCTGGCTTTGCCCATGACTTTATTCTCCGCTGATGATCATAACAGCACATTTCTTCTTTTCAAAGCCCAGAGTGGTGGAGATGGGCATCCAGCTGATGGCCTATGAAAGTGTTACATACCAGGCAACAGCGTATAATCGAGTTCATTGGCTGTTTTCCCCCAGACTGAATCTCCTTGAGGTACACGTGGGAATTCCCCATCTTCCCCCATCACTCGCCAAGTATATCCGGGTCCCTGAGCAAAAGCAATCCCATGAGTGGGTTTGCCTTTACCTGAAGCAGGACTAACCCAGGCTGTCTTCTCCAGCAAATTCTTTATGTGCACCACCGGAACTTTATCCCCTTCTACAGTATGCAAAAGTTCCGGCTGGGCTGGGCCAGCCCTGTTGGCAGATCCTCTGGTGTTGACCAACCAGGTGGCTTTTGGTAAATGTGGATCCCAGTGTCTGAAAGTCCCACCACCCATTGCTCTCAGTCTAGTTTTTAACAGCCCATTGTACCGTTCCATTTTCCCAGAGGCTGCTGCACGGTAGGGGATGTGATATACCCGCTCAGGGCCACGCTCTTTGGCCCAAGTGTCTATAAGGCTGTCCTGGAAATGAGCCCCATTGTCTGACTCAATTCTCTCTGGGGTGCCGTGTCGCCACAAACTCTGTTTCTCAAGGCCCAGGATAGTGTTGCGGGCAGCGGCGTGGGGCACAGCGTATGTTTCCAGCCATCCGGTGGTTGCTTCCAACATGGTAAGCACATGGCCTTTGCCTTGGCGGGTTGGTGGGAGGGTGATACAATCAGTCTGCCAGGCCTCCCCGTATTTGTACTTCAGCCATCGTCCTCCATACCAAAGAGGCTTTAACCGTTTAGCTTGCTTAATTGCAGCACGTGTTTCACACTCGTGAATAACCTGGGCAATAATGTCCATTGTTAAGTCCACCCCTTGATCACGAGCCCATCTATATGTTACATCTCTGCCTTGACGGCATAAGGTGTCTTAGCAACAACTAAAACCACCGGTGTGTTATCAGCATTGTTCTGAGACTAAAGTCGAGACCACAGCACTGCACCAGCTACTAAGAAGGATGAAAATGACCGCTACAGCTGAGCCCAGGACACCATACTGATGAAGAACCTCGTTTGTTGATTTTATGTGCGTGATCTGGCTGTTGGGTGCCACTGGGATCCTGGCAAAGTGATCTGGGAGAAGCAGGAAGGAAAACATGCATGTCTGTGTGGGTTTAAAGTAATCAGTCAGTGCACTGCGTGACATGACTGCACTTTATTGCTTCAGCAGAAGGTTTAACCTCACTTGGTCAGTGTGAATGTGTCCTGGAGGGGTCATTTCCCAGATTTTCCGCTTCTGAAAGCTGAAAGAGTTTGTCTTAGGGGGAATTTTTAACCTGAGAAGCAGTGAGACTAAACTGAATTGATTTAGGTGCTCTGGGACAGAGCAAAACAGAAAACGGTGCAAGGCGTTGCTGCAAAGTTGGTTATTTCTTGTGTAAGAGCCACTGCTTGGGGTTCATCTCCTTCTCCCCTCTTCATTAAGCAGCTCTGAATCCTGATGCTCTTTTGGCACTGGACCAGCTTGACCTTGGTGGGGTTCCAGCAGTGAAGATGAGTGGCATTGGTTGGTGTTGGCTGTGGTTGGAGAGAGAAATGCCCCATAATCAACCCCAATAGGGTCCCCCCAGGTACAAAGGGCATGTGCCAGCCACTCTGTGGCTCTCAGCAAGGTCCTGGCTCGGCCTCTCGCGCAGGAATGACTCTCCCTGGTCAATCCTATGAAACATGCCTAATGATGGCACTTGACCCTGCCTACCCCTGCCTGTGCCTGGCAGCATCAGACCTGCAGCAGGACAGACCCTCAATGCAGGGAACGTGTAGCACAGGCAAACCTGCTCCTGTCCTGGGGTTATCCCAGCTTTGCTACATTATTTTTCAGGAGGATTCAAGAATTAACTGGGGAAATGAACTGGTGGCACCTAAAGACTAGATTTTATGGGGAGGAGAAAAAGGCTGTTAAGGTAGGGACAGCACCTGCAACCAATGGGATTTACCTTCTTCTACCCCACAAATATTAATTTTGGCACTTTGAGCCTGTGCCGTGGAGCCAACGTCATGGAGCCCGTTGAGAGGCAGGAGGGAAGTCTGCACTGGACATGCGTCATGGTTTCAACCCAGCCGGCAGCTAAGGACCACGGGGCCACTCGCTCACCCCCGTTCTGTCCGCCCCAGGTGAGAAGGGAGGAGAATGGGAATGATGTGAAACCTGCAGGTTGAGACGAGAACAGTTTAATAAAATACAACGGAATATTACTACTACTACAAATAATTATGATAAGGGAGACAAGAAGGAGAGAGAATATAAAAGTAAAAGAAGGCTGTTGCTGTCTCTCTGATCAGCTCAAAGGTGGGGGGCATCCTTGTGTTGTTAACCCTCACCCCTCACTCTGAGGAGTGGAGGTTCTCCACCTCCACCACGGACAATGGATCTTCATGATCTTCATGTGGGAGTTCCTGCCCTGGATTGTGTTGAACACCCTTTTGAAAACACAAGGGCATTTTTAATTCCTCTTAAAAATTCCATCAGCACCCTTAAACCAAGCTCTCCTCTTTCTATTTTGGTGGATTTGCAGATCTTTGGGCAGGTCAGCGTTAAAGCACACAGCTGTGTTGAAAGCTGGTTGTAAAGTCGCAGGAAGGCTGAGGGTGATCCTTAGCTCCATCTCCCCACTCAGAAAGTTTAGATTTTAACCCAAACCGGCAATTTTCTAGACGAAAAACAAGCAATGGAAAGCCAGCTAGAGGTGGGTCCTTCCGCCCGGCACATTGCTGGAGCTGGCCAAGCTGAGCAGCTAGTCACTGCAAGCAAAATGGAAACTAACAGGAAGTCTGGTTTCAGTTAAAAGAGGAGGCAATAGAAGATGGCCGCCTCCAGCCAGTGGCCCAGTGTCGAGGAGGAAGCCTCGGCCGTGGGGCAGCAGTTCCAAAGGTGGTGACCCACAGAGAATGTCACTGTCAGCTCATTGTGATGTAGGCGCAGAGCTGACAGGGAAGCAAAGGCCTACTGAGGAGGCCACTGCCAGTGGCTGTGACCACCCTGCGGGCAGAGGGACGGTTGCCCCACATGCAGGCAACTCACATGGCGCAATGGGGTCATATTTCTTCTCCCAGCTGGGCACAGCAGATGATCCCGAGGAGCCCCAGACAGCACAGGGTGCAGATGGTGCCTTCTTCCTGGGAGAGGAAACGTTGCAGCTCACAGCTGGACAAAGTAGCAGCTTTTCTCCCCAGCCTTCTTTCTAGCGACTACCTCGGGAGCAGCTTTCAGGCAGTCCAAGGAGTGCTGGTCTTTGCGGATATTTCAGGTAGGGTGAGCAGGGAGGAGCAACCGTGACATTGAGGGACGTGAGGCACTCTGGGACACACCAGGCCCTTTGGAGCCCTGCCCCTGCTGCTGATAGCGAGTGGCCATAGTGAATGCTGAGGTCTTCTGCTGGGATTCCCGAAGGGGATGGGCTATCATGGGTGGTCAAGCACTGCTGCAACCCATCCTGAGTTGGGGCATGGGAAGGTGCCGGCCTGGGCCCCCCGGCTGGGCGATGCGGAACTGGCTGCCAGGTCCTTTGGTCCCCGGGGCATTTCCTGATTTCTGGGTGTCTCTGTTACAGATTTCACCTCTTTGACAGAGGACTATATCTGGAAGGGTGGTTCAGAGAGAGGCACTGATCAGTTGGCGGAAGACCTCAATCACTACCTGTGTGACGTTTTGGAGGGTAAGAGACATGCTGCAGGACTGCCTGGCAGCAGGCCATAGGGCTGCTTATGGAGGGGAGAGGCTGGTATCCTGGGCAGCTTAGTACTGCTTCCTTGGAAGGGCTGGGACTTTCTGTGGCCTGGAGGAACAGCGGCAGCAGCCAGGCTCTCCTGGTGAGTTAGGACCAGCGCAGGTCCTTTATGCTCCCCGCTGTGGCCAGCCACCTCTGTGCTTCTGATGTGAACACCCAGCTGTTGCCTTCGCGTAGGCTTAGCGACCTGGTTCAGGAACGTCACGGCGACCAGCCCTGGGCCGCTCGGGCCATAAGCTCACTAACACCAATGTGGTGGACGGCAAATGGCGTTTATTGCTTGATGGCACGGTGTTATATAGCTTTGGTTTACAACGTCACATCCGTCTGCTAACATCATAAATCAAGTGCAATTGGCTACTAGGAGAGGGGCCCTATCTTCCCGTACAGCGCGATATCTTCCGACCGTCAGACCCTGGCTACCCACACCCAGCTCTGTGGTGCCTGGGAGCCCAGAGCAGGCTGAGAGCACCAAGCGAGTGCCAGTGCACAAGTGACCTGGGGATGCTGGCACTGATGTGTGTGTGAAAGACAGAGAGAGACAGAGATCCTTCCAAGCCCATTTTCTCAGGGAGTGTCTCGACCCTTCTGAGCTGATCATGAGCACGTTCTGGACACCCCTTTGGCAGCATTTGTAAAGAAAATCAAGAGTCCTCGAAGAGGATGAAGGGCCTAGAGCATCTCTCCTACGAGGAAAGGCTGGGAGAACTGGGCCTGTTTAGCCTAGGGAAGAGTAGGCTGCAGGGGATCTTATAGTAATGTATCCAAAACCTCAAGGGAGGGAGCAGATCGGACAGAGCTAGGCTCTTTCCAGTGGTGCCCATTGTCAGGACCAGAGGCCATGCCATGGGCATGCATTGAAGCACAGGAGTTTCCCTCTGTAAGTTGGGAAACACTTTTTGGGTGGGGGGGGTGTGACTGACTGATTGCCAGGGAGCTTGTGAAATCTTCCTCCTTTGGCTCTTCCAAAGCCATCTAGCCAGCGTCCTGGGCAGCTGGCTCTGCCCCGCTTGAGAGCAGGGTTGGACCAGATGGACCCCGGAGGTCCCTTCCAGCCTCCACCATTCTGAAATTAGGTGGCAGCTCGAGGCCATGCCTCTGGGCCTTCTGTGCAGGTACCAGGGCTGCAGCCCCTGGGAGCCTGGGAGCCAGGCCAGGGTGGTGCTTTGCTAAGCTGTGCCGGATAGTGCACCATCGCCTGGGCTCTCCGCTCTGAGCATGGGGGCTTCCTTTGTGGCTTATGGAAGAAGGTGCCCACATGACTCTTCCTTTCCTTCCCTCTGTCCACAGACATGCTGGCTCTTGGAGGTGACATCTTGAAG
Organism: Psittacula echo; assembly: GCF_963264785.1. NCBI lineage: Eukaryota > Metazoa > Chordata > Aves > Psittaciformes > Psittacidae > Psittacula > Psittacula echo. The sequence goes on along the minus strand of NC_137742.1, from coordinate 74,706,317 downwards.
TTTGCTGGTATGTACTTAGGAGGATGATGCCCGTGGGTATGAACGTGCAGCACGGGACTGTTGTTGCAGCTCTGCTGCCCTCCTCCAGAGGCTCTGTGCAGCACCTTGAGCCATCTTCCTGGCCACTCTCATACCCCTTTGCAGCGCCCTTTCTCCAGGCTTCTCTTCCCACCCTGAGCCTGCAGTTTGGCTTTGGCGAGGGTGGTGGCTCCCTTCCCTCTGCCTCAGCTTGTAAGGCTCTGTGCTGGGGGTGAGTGCAGAGGCAGCACTGAGAGGAGGAGACCTACTAGAAGGTGAAGGCAAAGGCGTTTATTGGAGTGCTGGTGAGGGACAGGGGGGCCCTGGTGACAGCACAGCTCAGGCTGCCGGGGCGCGAGAGGAGGAGGAGTCCCAGCGAGTCCAGAGGTCCTCCAGGCCTATGGCCTCCCACAAGTCCATCTTTTTCAGCACGTCATCTGGTTTCTGCAGTCCCTGCCACGGAGCACAGGTCAGGGAGAGTCAGGTCTCAGCAGAGCCTTGACGTTCCCTCGCTTTCCCCAGGGGATGCTGTGCTGCTGCTGTGGAGAGCAAGACCCAGTGAGATGGCCAAGACCATCAGCCTTGTGGTGCACTGTAGCTGGCAGATCCAGAAGAAGCACCGGAAGCATGACATGCTTGTGGGTCAGAAATTCCGACTGAAGATAGGTACAAGTGCTGTGCCAGGCGCGGATCTGTGGCACTCTCCTGTGCCACAGGGTGCTTCGCACTGGCAGGGAATGTGGCGATCCTTTTCCTTGCTGGATTCTCCCCTGCCTTTCGCAAAGAGCAAAGGGGAGCTGCATTGCTTAAGGCCGTGAGAAGGGCTTCTTCAGGCTGTAGTTTCTGTTGAGCAGACAGCTACAACTTGCCTGCATGTAAAGGGGGTGGGTGGTGGTCAGGGGCTTGGTTTGCTGGGTTTCTGGGGCAGGTAAGACGTCCAGCACTCTCAACACAGCGTCACTGTGCACTTGGGTTGTCTATTTCTTAACACCCATTTAAGGGACCTGTGTCAGTATCCCCTTGAGAAGGATGGAGGATGCCCTCCCCTTCCATAATGACCATCTCCCCATTGGGGTTCAGACTGGCTTCTGAACAGCTGAAATGCTGCAGGCTGTAGAGCTCTGCTTCCCCCTCTCTCTCTCCCAGGGATCTCTGCGGGGAATATGCACCACCTGAGGTTTGGAGACGAGAGGCAGCAGTACTTTTGTGTCATTGGCAAGGCCGTGGACGATGTCCGTGAGGCCACAAAGCTTGCAAAAGCAGGGGAAATTGTCCTCTCAGCCTCCTGCTGGGAGCTATGTGAGAAGCACAGGCTCAGGACCAGCCATATTGCGGGCAAAACGGCTGTGAAGGTAGGTGGATGGGACAGCATCTAGAGCCATCTAAGGACCTGGACCTGGACCTGGACCTGAAGGAGGGAGGTGTCAGAAGGCTGAAGACCTGAATGCAGAGAGAGTTGTAGCTGTGAAAGCGGAGAGCAGCTGATGCTCTTGTCCTTCCATGTGAGGAGTAACTCTGGGCTGGGCTTGCTTGGTTTGAGGGGTCAGGAAGCACTGGGAGAGTTTTGGCCCCACCAGCAGTGTCCTCTGTGGGTCACAGAGCTGTTGACAGCTGGGGGATGCTCAGAAGATGTCTGCTCACCCCCAGTGTTTCTGAGGAAGCACTGCTGTCCTGTCCAGCCAGGTAGACTTCTCTCCCCTCTTCTGGGCAGTGACAATGGAAGGCAGGATCTGTCCCCTGGGCCTCCTGGAGAGGCCGGTGTCAGTGCTTTCCTTCTGTGTACCTTCAGGTTATGGGCATGAACCAGATGTCTCCGTCGGAATGCCAAGATGTTTTAGACAAGCTTCCACAGAAGGAGAAGTGCCTCTTCACGGAAAACGAATGTGAGTGCCAGATTCACCTTGTTTTGGTTCAGCTCTGCCCTAAGCACCTGCAGGTGGCAACACAAGCAAACGCAGGAGACTCTCCCCTCTTGCCAGTGCTAGCCCCTGCTTTCCAACAGCTCGTAGTCCCATCCTCCCAGCAACCACGTGTGTTTCCTCTCCGCAGATGCTGCCACGCCTGCTCTTTTCTTGATCCCTGATACTCATTTGGGAGACATACTTAGTTACATACCAGAAGCTGTTCTCCGGCAGGTACGGCTGGGCCATTGCTGCCGGGGCTGCTTTTTTGCAGGGCAGAAGAAGTGGGGTGCATTCAGAGATGGAGTTTTCATGAGAGCAAACAAACCGAAGAAAATGCATCCCGAGATGACAATGGGGGCAAACTGGGCCAAGGGGCACCGGTGCTGCACCACTGTAGGAGTTGTCCTCAGAGAGATGGGTGGTGGGGCAGACATTTGCATCTCTGTCTTTTCTGTGGGTATGGCTCTTCATTGTGGACGTGATGGCAGGATAAAGGGAGATTCCACTGAAGTCCCCAGAGCATCGCTGGGTGCCGCCACTCATGTCTATAACTGTCCCAAGACGGGGTGTTACCGGAGCACCGTTCTCACCTTTGTCATTTGTGTTCTGATCTGGTATCTGCCTGCCGCAGGCTGGGCAGCCTGCCGACCGTTTACACCGGGAGGAGGATCTTCTCTTCCCCCGCTAGTACCTGCTGTTGCCAGGACACCAGCTCTCCCTTTGTACCTGGTGTGGGCAGCCCCCGGGAGAGCAGGCCTGCGAAGCCATCATGCTCTTGTTTTCCAGCTTGAAGACAGAGTGCCGCAGGACTTCCTCTGTGAGCTACGGCCGGTCACCATCCTCTTCCTCCACCTGGATTTTGATGCAAGGAACATAGTATCCTTCCGCAGTGTCCTCAATGAAGTCAGCAGCCTGATGCAGGAAATTATCTGTCCGCACAAAGGTGAAGTGAACAAAGTCATCCTGTTTGACAAAGTGAGTGTGGGGTGGAATCATCTCCCCCCAACCCAAGAGGGTGGACACTGAGCAAGAGGGGAAGATTCCTTCCATCTTAGGCATTGTGGCAAGACGTGCTGCATCTGTCCTTGGCAGGGCTGCACATTCCTCTGTGTGTTTGGGCTCCCCGGAGTAAAGCTGCCCCACGAGAGCATTCATGCCTTGCAGAGTGCTTTTCAGATCTTCAACTCGTGCTCCAAGATCATTGGAAAAAAAGGGTGAGTGTGTGGTGGGGCCGAGGGAGTGCGGGCTGCCTGGGCCAGCATAAAGTAGGGGACGAGTGTTGCTTCTAGCTTACCCTCCCTTGTCCTCCCTTCCTTGGCAGGAAGGAAACAGTGCCCTGAGAGGTAGCAGGCAATCCCTGGGCTTATCCTTGGGCAGCCAGGCAGAGTGTCTCCAAGCACACCCTGCTAGCCACCATGCTGGAATGAGCCCTGGTGAAGGCGAGAGGCTCCTTGGTGCCAGAAGCAGCACCTTCTGGGTGACTGGCCTGTGAACAGTGACGGGGCCTAGACACCTGATCTCACATTGCTGTCATCACAGGCGGTGACACTGTGGCACCTTCTTCCCTCCCTCTTTTCCCCCTGGTCACGGGTCACAGCTCAGGGAATGTGGTCTCAGGAGAAGTGCCCAAAAGTTCCTGCCTGTGTGTCCTTGCCGCCTGGGTCCTTTACACCCCTGAGCTCTCCGTATCGCCGAACCCCAGGCTGGCAGGGCAGGATGGCCAGTGGCCCAGGCTAGTACTGAGGGGAGATGAGGGAAGAGATGAAGCTGGGCGGGCAGGACTGCACCTGGAGTGCTGCTGAAGCCGTGTTGTTTCCCTGTGTGCCAGGACAGTGTCTGTGTCTGTTACCAGTGGGACGGCGTTCTGTGGCCTCACTGGCCACCCTCGGAGGCACGAGTACACAGGTACAAGCATGTGTCTGCAGCGTGGGAAAGTGGCGTGAGCTGTTGGGAAGAGGAAGACAGGCTGGGACAGCGCTTGCCCGACAGCCAGCCAGGAATGGCCCAGGCAGCGCCAGTCCTGGCCTGGGGTGGGACGCTGAGCTCCACAGCTGGTTGTTCCCCTGGGATCTGCTTAACCCACTGTGGGGCTGCGGGTGTCGGATGTAAGGCAGCTGTTGGCCTGGAAGGGCACTGTGGAGCTGGTGGCACAGGTACCTCACTGTGTGCTCTTTCTTCATCTCTCCGGCAGTCATCGGCCAGAAGGTGAACTTGGCAGCGCGGATGATGGTGAGCTACTCTGGGCTGGTGACCTGTGATACCACAACCTATGCCAACTCTGGGCTGCCCTCTTGCTGCTTCAAGGAGCTGCCGGAGAGACAGATGAAAGGCTTCAAACATCCTGTCACTGTCTATCAGTATGTGGGCATCACCACCAAGAGGTGAGTGTCCTCTGAGAAGTCTGGATGAGGGGATGGTGGCAACAAGGGTCCAGCTTGGCCAGGATAGGGGAGTTCTGCAGAGAGAGCAGAAGCCGCTCTCCGTTCACTGTGGGTGAGACGGTCGGAAGCCCTGCTGTGGGAGGCTTTTTACCTCTCTTCCCTGCTGTCTTCTCTTGCTGGGAGAGTGGGAGTGAAACCACAGGGATGGGGAAGGTTTTGTTTTGGTAGACACAACCTGGCTTTCAGGCTCTGTTCAAACGGCTTTCAATCGTGCTTTCCGTGCTGTGCTTGCTCTGCCACATGCCCTGGTAATGCTGACCCAAGGTTTTGTCCTAGCTGCTCCTGAGTGGGAAGCTTTGGGCCTGTCTGGTTCCCATGGACAAAGGTGGACCATCAGGGCCTTCTTCGTCACCTCTTCCTCCTCAAACCTGGGCTCTTCCTCTGGGCCAGGATCTGAGCTTCTTTTTGGATGACGGTTTGAATGTTAGTCTCTGAAAATACAGGAAGACTTAAGTCAAAGGTGCCAGGTGCCTGGAATCCCAACCAAGGGGGGCTCAAGTCCTTGTTTCCAAGGCTCTTGGTTTTTCTTGGCCAATGCCGTAAAGATATCTGCTAACCAGCAGCTCACCCTTGCTTCTTTCCTGTGTCTCTGGGTCTGGCCTCTCTTGATGGACTCTCTTGTCCTGGTGTGGCTGTTGGCTTTCTTTATGCTGAAAGCTGTCTCAGCATGCCAGCTTGAACTTTGGTGGGGGGAGCATGCAGGGGACAACGCGCTGCTTGAAAGAGAAACAGGTACCCGAGGAGCACATCCTGCCCCTCCACGCAAGCTGCTTCTCCATGTGCCCTGGCTTCTAACCAGCTAACTGACTTGTATTTTCTTTTTTCCTCTGCTTCTAGCATATTTGGCATGGCTCTTGCCGTGAAGATGCCAGATACCGCCTCCTTGCTGGGTATGTGGAGAATGCCTTGCTCTTCTGAACCCCAGTTTCTTCCCCTCAGTAACTTGTACTGGGAAGGGAAAAGCTGAAAGGAAGGTTCCTTTCAGCTATGGAGCTGCTCACGTCCTGGGGGCTAAACCAGTCCTTATCCTTGGGATCAGGAAAGAGGTTTCCTTCTGCTAAACTGATGGAGAGTTTTGGTGGTGGGTTCTCCCCGTTGTACTCCTCAAAGTTCCTTTCTTGGCAGCATCTGCCTGTAAACATGGAAAAGTCAGGCGACACAAATGCCTTTAATCACTCAGCGTCTTGCTGGATGTTTTGGGCCCTGCCATGGGTTAGCCCTGGTAGGGAGCTTAGCCCCACACAGCTGCTCACTCCCCACAGTGGGATGGGGAAGAGAATTGGAAGGGTAAAAGTGAGCACCCTGGATACAGGCAGCTTAACAGCTAAAGCAGATGCTGTGCATGCATGACAGGCAAAGTCGGGCATTCTTTCACTGCTTCCTGGTGGCAGGCAGGTGTCCAGCCGTTTCCAGGAAAGCAGAGCTTCAACATGTGTATCGAGGACTTGGGAAGACAAGCACTGGAACTCCTAATGTGCCTCCTTCCTCCTCCTTTTCCCCAGCTTTTCTTGCTAAGCACAGCATCATATGCAAACGGAATAAGCCAGTCGGGGTCTGCTGTTGCAGCTGTGCCCCATCGCAACTTCTTGTGCACCCCCAGCTTGCTTGCTGGCAGGGTGGCATGAGAAATAGAAAAGGCCTTGATGCTGTGCAAGCCCTCTTCAGCAAGAACTAAAACATGGTTGTGCATCCACACCGATGTGCTCTGTGGCTAGTCGTACAAGCAGGAGAAGATGTTCTAAGCCTGTTTGGGACACAGCTGCCTGCAGCAACTCACATCATCCCTTCCAGCCTTGTACTGGATCCCTGAGGGGATTTGCATGGGGCTGTCTGAATCTCTGTGGGATAGGGCGTCTGCTACCACTCTGAGGAAGGCAGAGGTGCAAAAGCTAGGAGAAGAGAGTTGGAAGGCAGCAGGGGTATCATAGGCTGCCGGATGTGGTAGTGGGAAGGAAGCTGTGGTGCAGGGTCTCAGCAAAAGGGATGGCTCTCTGCTTTCTAGCACGCCCCAGCAGCTCATTTTCTTGTTTGTCTTCACAGGTCGGAAGAAGGAGATTGACCTCTTTGTCAGCTGCTTGGAAGCCTCTAACCATTTTGGACAACGACACATGCTGGCGTTTGAGGGCACAAGGGGCTCTGGGAAGAGCCAATTACTTAATCACCTGGCCCAGTTAGGCCAGTCTGCTGGCTGCAGGTACAGGGGTTTGCCCTGTGGCTTTAGGACACTGCTTCTTCCCATCCCTGACAGCCATGGAACACTCCAGCCCCTTGGCCAGTACACCTTGGCCTTGGACTGAAGCCTTCTCGGAAAGCCTCATGGAGGCATTCCGCAGTTATCTCCTGTGTGCTCTGCTCCTGCCTCTGTGTCTTTGGGGTGCTGGAGGTGCTTCTTGATCTGTGGTGTTTCCTCCTTCACAAACAGAAGGAAAAAGCCCAAACTCAGTGCTTTTCATTGGGTTGCAGATGCAACAGATAGCAGGCTGGCCTGTCTCAGAAGCCCTGCTTGCCCCCTGCCTGCTTCCCAGAAGGAATACTGGGCCAGAAAAGCCTTTCTGTGGCTGAGAGGCAGACTGCTAAGGTCTGGAGCCCAAAGGCAAACTCCACTTGCTCCATGATCACCTCTTAGCTCTGCAAGTCCCTCTGCAGCAGGCAGGCAGGGAGACACGGGCCAGCGTCGCAGAGACCAGAAGGGGTCTGGACCTGGCTCTCCCCGTGGCTTGGCAGCAACTGCCCCTCTGTGCCCTTTCTCATACAAGGAGCAAAACTCTGGGTACCACTTCGAGGTGGGAGGCTGAAGAGTTCCCCCTAAAGGCAACTCCAGCTCTTTTGTCTTAGAAGGCTTGGGTCGCTGGGGATCTCAGTCCCTTTTGCTTTTGCATGGCAGGGTATTTGGCATGGAACTGCTAGAGGTCAACGTGAGGCAGTCCTTCTCTGCCATGCGTATTCTGATGGCCAGGGTGCTGGGCCTCCACGACTGTGAATCGTGCAGTGCCAGGGAGCACGTGCTACAGACAAATCTCAAAGGAATAATTGAAGAGAGCAACTACTGCCTCCTCAATGACATCTTCCTTGTCAAGGTGAGAGCGAGAGGCCCCTCTGACCCTGGAGAAGGCTTTCTCCTGAGCCCTTCTGGGTCTTCAGCGGTCTTCTAAGGCTGCTGGAGTGCCTTAGCTCAGGGGGAGGGATCGCAGGGGTCACAGCACATGTTTGCCATTCCTGGCCCTGGGGGCTGCCTATATGTGGTGACTTAATGTCCCGCGCTGCATCTGGCAGTGCCTGGTGCCTTGTTCAGCATTGCGGAAGCAGCACTGGAATGAGGCTGGGCCTGACCTTGTGCTGAGGTCTTGCTGTGTGAGTGGTCTGCTCCAGCCAGCCCAAGATCCCACAGTCAGAGAACCAGCCCTTCAGCCCACCCCCAAGATGGGGCTCTGCCTGAGCCTCTGCTTTAGGCTTTAGTTGAAGTCCCACTGTGGCCTCTTGCACCCATGCTGGGGAGAGGGAAGGTGCTGAGGCAGAGCAGAGAGGGTTCGCTCTGCCACCTTGCTTGGTGGGTAGGTGTGGCGAGCCCTGGAGCCATGTTTCTCCCTGACTCTGCTTTTCTGTCTAGTTTCCCATTTCAGACAAGGTTCGCCAAATGCGTGAAATGCAAAGGCAAGAGGAATTGCATTCAACTTGGGCAAAAGTGCTAGAGAAGGTGAGCATTTCTCCTTTTCTCCTTCTGCGTCAGAGGAGGAAAACCACCCTGCTGGCTCTGCGCCACAGCAGTGTGAGTGGGTGGCAGGACCTGGTCGTTGCCCTCTGGGGCCTGAGAAACCCCCCATGTTCTCTACATAGCCCGACAAGCATACTAGTAACTTTCCTCCCTTAAAGCGCTCCCCGGAGGAGAGACAATTCTGCATTCACTTGCCCTCCTTCTGCAGGGCGGGTGATGTTAAGTGTGACCTGAAAGTCTCAAAGAATTGAGAATTGGGAAGGGATTGGGAAGCTTCCAAGCAGGGAGTTGGTTGGGGTGAGACTTGAGAGCATCCTCTCAAGAGGCAGAGGCTAAATCTCCTTCCCTGTAAGACACTTGAGAATCCACTGGATTCCCCGCAGAACAACCATTTTTTTTTTTCCAGACCATTGATCGAAATGCCATATTTGTCATCGACAATGCCCATTTCATTGACCCTGCCTCCTGGAGTATCATGGCACCGCTGCTCTGGAACATCTCTGTCTTCATGGTCATGAGCTTATGTCCCGGCTTTGCAAGAACCGAGAGCTTTCACAAAGCCACAGCAAAGGACCTGGTGTCCCGTAAAATCATCTACTCTCATCTAGAGAAGCTGAAACCTTCAGCTGTGGTGCAGAAGCTCTGCCAGGACCTTGGCGTGATCAGCATCCCCAGGGCTTTAGTGAGGTAGGTTGGAGCAGGGGAGCTCCCTGAACACGAAGCATAGAGGCTGCCAACCCTTTGCTGTTTCACAGGGAGGAAGGGAGGAAGATTCTCAAGGCCAAGCATATCTGGGGTGGGAAAAGGGCTTGGTCTAAGTGGCCAGGCTGTGTGGCAGATTCCCTGGGGCAGAGGTCAGCCCTGCTGCCAGAGAGCACCTGAGGAGAGGAAAGGCAGGGCTTGCTGCTCTGTGCTTTGGGCACTGTCTGCAAGTCTTTTCGCAGGGACTTCAGCAAAGGCTGGAGGGGCAGGGGGGCCCAAAAACACAAGCCAGCAGGAGGACCTCCCTGTCAAAAGTGAAGCGTAGCTGTGACGAAGATGCTGGCTCCCCTGCTATGCCCGAGAGGCTTGCTGCCCACCTCAACTCTTTTTCCTTTTAGGGTGTGGTGAGGCACTGGAAGATGTTGTCCAAAGATGTGGTAAATGCTCCATCCCTGGGAGTGGTCAAGGCCAGACAGAGCCTTGGGCAACACGGTCTAGTGTGAGATGTCCCTGCCCATGGCTAGGGGGTTGGAACTAGATGATCCTAAGGTCCTTTCCAAACCAACCCATTCTGTGATTCTACTTTTCTTGTGCTGATCACTGCTGGATCTGTTCCTGCCCAGGTTCCTGGTCCAGAGAAGCTTGGGGATCCCGTATTACCTCGAAGAGCTGGTGCACTTCCTTCGGTGCAACGACATGCTCTTGTTCCGCACCAAGAAGTGGGATGAAAGAGCAGAGGACAACTGGGAGGACCTGAAGAGTAAGAACCTTTGCCACTGACTACGGAGTTGCTGTGTTGCATTCCCTGCAGCACAAACTTGCCCCTTCGTTGCCCCATGGATCAGGGCAGAGCCAGGTCTTGCAGCAGATCATGCAGAGCTTGGCCTGGCAGAGGCACGGGCTTCTGTGTGCCTTGTTGTCAGGACAGCCAAAGCAGTGCCTCACAAGCTGTGAGGGCTCGGAGGGGCCTCAGTTCTTGAGGCTAAACCACAGGGGACGTGGTTCTGGATCACGTGTGTTCCTGAGACATTCTCATGAGCACAGAACTTCTCTTGGCCAAATGCTAGCTTAATTGGGAACAAACTCCAGGTTGAGGTGAGAGCCAGGCCTGGGAAACCTCCAGTGAAAACGAGTTTGCTCTGCTTAGAGAGCATGTTCAGCACCGGCAGGTCAGTGCACCTGCACCGTGCTGTGTGAGGGGGCCTTGGACTATTTCAGGTGAGCTTGGAGACATTTGCAGGCTGCAGGTCACTTTGCAAATTGCCTGATTCCTTCTCTCTTGCTCCACCTAGCTTTTGCAGTCTTGGAGTCATCCCTCACAACAAGCTCAAGGTCCAGCATAGGGTCTGCGGCCATGGTCTGCATTGTAAGGCCAGACGTGAACCTGAACAGCACCGTGCTGCCCAGTAACTTGAAAGGTGAGGGGCAGAGAGCCACTCTGCTGGCTCCTGGCTGTGCCGCAGGGGCTGGAGGGAGGCTGGGCATCGCTGTGCTGCAGAGTCGCCCTCTCAGCTTTGGGGCTGTCCTGGGAAGGTGGCTCCGCTCCAACCAGCAACAGTCGTGGGGTTGTGGGCAGCCATTTTCCCTTCCTGTGTGTGGAGCACCTTGAGCCTGCTGGTTGCTTTCCAGCAGCAGGTAGGAGAGGAAAAGTTGTTGGTGCAACACTAAAATGACTCCCTTTTCTCACAGAAGCAAATCTTCTGCTGGGACAAAAAATTTGACTTGCCTCTGACTCACCTTTGAACACAGCTTCTATCTCGCTACTTTCTTTTTGCGTTCCCCAGCTAACGGCGGTTTCATGGCACGTTGTGGTTTTTTAAGCCCAGCCACGAAGCTCACTCTCTCACTCCCCCCTCCCCCCCCTCCCCCGTTCCTTCCCCCCCGCTCCTGGAGGGATGGGGAGGAGAATCAAAAGAATGTAAGTCCCACGGGTTGAGGTAAGAACAGTCCAGTAACTAAGGTATAACACAAACCACTACTGCTGCCACCGAGAATAATAAAGATAAGGGAAATAACGAGGGAAGAGAATGCAACCGCTCACCACCTGCCGACCGATACCCAGCCTGACCCAAGCAGTGATCTCACCCTTCCGGGTAACTGCCCCCGGCTATGTACTGGGCATGACGTGCTGTGGTATGGAATACACCTTTGGCTAGTTTGGGTCAGGTGTCCTGTCTCTGCTTCCTCCCGGCTTCCCCTGCTCCCTGGCAGAGCATGAGACGGAGAAAGTCCTTGGTCAGACTAAACGTTACTTAGCAACAGTTAAAATCATCAGTGTTATCAGCGCTGTACCCAGGCTGACAGTCAAAAACACAGCACTGCACCAGCTACTAAGGAGAAAGACGACTGCTACTGCTGAACCCAGGACACACGTAATTGAAAAAAAAATCCACTTTTTTGTTTTGTTGGCTTTTTTTTTCTTGGGGTTGTGCGTGTGTGTTTGCTTGTTTGTTTGTCTATTTTGTTGTTTCCTGTGGATTTTCATGGAAATTCACCTGTAGCCAGGGGAACTGTCAATGACTGTTGAGTGTCCCTCCTGTCTGTCAGTAGCCATTTGTATGAACCTTGACGAAACATCATACTAAAGCATTCCTGCTCTTAAGTTGTTTTGTCCCAAGAAGAAAACTCAAAGAAAAGAACAGTAAGGTCTGGCCGAGTTGAGACAACCTTTCTGGGGAGCTCTGCGTTCACATCTGAGGTGGTGAAAGTTGTCTGTTCCCTGCTTGCACTGCTGGCAAAAACCTAGCCCAGGTTTGGTAGGGCACACTGTGGGATGCATGTGCCTGCTGGATCCTGCCCTGTCGCGGTGTGGGAGTGTGTCTGTTGAGGGTCTCACTTTTGCCCAGGCCCTGTGAACTGCAAATCCAGTCGGAGCGGAGCCATTGTGCAGACACCTACCCCGGGCTGCAATTGCCCAGAAGTGCCCAGTGTAGGGCCAAAGCCTATCCTGTTCATGTGTCTAATCTTTGCAGTGCCTCCAGCCTCAGCGTGGGGAAGAGGTAGGATTGAGATGTGTGGCTTCTCTTTGACAGAGATTGTGCTGGCTCAGCTGGACAAGATCAAGCCATTGGAGCAGACTGTTTTGAAGTTTGCAGCCATCATCGGGCCAGTGTTCACTACCCAGCAGCTGTCATACGTTCTTCCGGCTAGAATCAGGCACAAGATGACTACCTTGGTGGGCAGTCTAGTGAGTGACAACATCCTCAAGTGGATGGAGAGCACTGAGGAGCTCATCACAGAAGATGTCCAAGATCCTAGCAAGGAGGCAGGCACCCCTCCGCAGGCAGAGATTGGTAAGTGGTAGCAGTGGGGTGGACAAGGAGCTCCCAGATGTGTCCTGGATGGGCTCCTAAGGGCATGGTGTGATTCCCTCCCTGTGAGGGCTGGTATGGCTGTTGGGGATGGGTTTGTCAAAGCTGTTACAAGTCAGTCTGAAAGCAAGCACACTACGTTTGCACTGGAGGGAAGTTCCTACCGGCTGTCCCAAATGCCTCTGCTCCCCTGAATCCAAGTGCTGCTCGTAGCGCAGGCATGGGAGGACGGGTGGAATCCCTGACACCCTCTCCCAGCCACCTGCAGCATCCAGATCAAAGATGCCCTCCAGAATGGCTCTGAGTCTTCAGCAAGCTTTTAGTGGGCTTTGATTCTCCTGTGATGCAGGGTTCCTGCTCAGGAGGCTGCTGGCTGCCTTGCCAAGGGTGGGAGAAAGTGCTGGCTGGGGCTTGCTTCGGCTGGCAACAACATCCCCAGCTCCTGCCTGGACCAGTGCAGCTGAGAACTGCATCCCCAAGGCTGCGCTAGCATCAGCCCTTTCACCCCGTGCGGCAGGGCTTGGCATACAGCAGCACTGCTTTGCTATCTAGGATGTGCGCTGAGGCGTGACTGGCTCCCCATCTGGCCCCAGCTTGGGCTCATACAAAGGCCTTTTGCCTTGCAGGTGTGGAGACCTCCCCTCCAAGCAAGCAGAGTGTGGGGTGTCAATTTGGTGTGCTGATGTTCCATAAGCCGCTGCTGCGGGAGGCTGCCTACGAGCTGTGGGTCCAGAAACAGCGGGACACCCTGCACTGCAAGTGTGCTGCCTTCCTGGAGCGGCATGCACACAAATGCCAGAGCTGCGGCCAAGGGGACTTTATTGTCTTCCACCGCTTCGCTGTCACCAGCACCCAGGAAAAAGGGAGCTGTAGCGACCTTGATGATGGGGATGACTCACACACCTGGAAGGCCTTGGTGCTGGCTGGAAAAGAGCTGAAGAGGGAGAGGGTCTATGCCACTGCAGGTATGCTGTGCACCGTGCTCTGTAATCTGGGCCCTCTGGGAGCCCAGGGATCGGTGCTGGGGGTCGGGTGGGAGCAGATCTGCTGGGAACGAGCCCAGCAGGAGAGGACACCCACTGTAAGCTTTCCTCAGTATGTTAGCACCTTGCAAGGATCCTTGCAGGCCTGCTGGGAGAGGGAGAGCAACTCTTACCCCAGGATACATGTGGGAGGTGTCCCTGGTTTTCTTTCCAGGCATTACAGATACTGAGGAGGAGCAGCAGCAGCAGAAGGCTTTTGTGGAAGAGGATTTTGGGTGAGCAGACAAGGTTTTGATTCTTTTTGAAGCCAGTGAGCTCAGGGTGTCCAGTTGAGACAAAGGAAGTGCTGGCTTTTGGCTGTCAGTTGTGACTCTAGCTTAGCGAAGAGGCTTTCTGTGGGGTGGGAGCTGAGAGGAGATGGCTGTGGAAATGAGAGAGTGCTTAAGGAAGCCCGTGGCTCAGTGTCAAGGTAATGCTATGCTGAAGCAGCCCTTGCGTTCCAGTTCCCACCGAGTAGTACTGCAAAATCTACAGGGAAAAAGCCGCCACAAGGGCTCAGGTGGTTTGCCTGTGGCAGGTGGCAGAAAGCCTAGCTTCTTCCTTACTCCCTGCTCCCAAAGGACTTGTACGAGTCGTACCTGTCTGTGGCCTCCTGCTCTGCTTTGCACAAAGGGCTTTTGATGTCGTCTGTGCGGGAAGGAAGACCACTGTAGGTGATACCCTTGTATTCTTTGCTCTCTTCTTCCCCTGGGCACCGTCCTCTGAGCAGTGTGACTGACAGAGTGAACAACAATACGCTCTCGTGTGACTGCAAAGGCATCGTGGAGTCAGTGCTTGTGTCTTTGGTTCACCACTACACAACACTGGGCAATGCTGCCAGAGCCTTTTACTATCTTCTGGAGACTGTGGCTGCCTACCTGCATGTCTCCAACTACTACATGGTGAGTTACCCTGCTTGCAGCATGTCCTGCCTAGCTGTGGGCAAGACAAGTTTGCGTTGCACCGGGGCATGACTTCGTGGGGCCTTGGAAGGAAGATGTTGAGCTCTGAGCCTCACTTTTTCCTTTGGTTTGCCTCTTGTGCGGGAAGAGACACTGGGTGCTGCGCCCCTAGCACCAGCAGGGAGGAGGCCTGAAGGATCAGTGGTGCCTGTGCTCTGAGGCACACAGTCAAAACCATGACAGTGCTTGTGTGGGTATCACCAGGGGAAGAAACAGACCCTCGTAAGAGAGATGCCAGAGGCAGTGGGGGAGGCCAAGGGTGGCCATGGGCTCTGCACTAATCTCACCTGCTCTCCGTGTGCTTGCACAAAGGCCCTCAGGAAGCTGAGTGAAGCGGATATCCTGAGGAACTCTCTGAAGAAGAAAGCGAATGGGATATCCCGCTTTGAAGATGCCACCTTCTTCAGCCTCAAGGCGGAGGTAAAGGGGAGGTCTGGAGGGATCTCCTGAGTGATGGAGCTGGATGCCTTCCCCAGATGCAGTGGATAGGAGAACTCTGGCATCTCTGGCCACTGGCAGATTCCTGCAGTCTCTTGGCATCTAGTCCACGTCGGGATGTTTCCCTTTTCCTGTGCAGGTCTGCTGTGGTGTGGGACGCACGGAGCTGGCAAAGAAAATGATCAGAAAGTCTTTGAGCCTGCTTGGAAGGCCGTTTCCCCGGAACCGCGCTGAAGAGTTTGTCAGGTCTCAGGTGGAAAAGTTGCAGTGTGCCGCTTATGTTGCCAGAAGAGCATCCTCCCTTCCACAGAAGGCCCGGTGAGAAACAGGACCAAGAACCCGGGGGAGAAAGAGTCATTTCCTACCTGGTCACAGGCATATGGGCGCAGACCTGACGAGGCTTGAGGCCACACAGAGCGATGTGAGGGTAGAACAGGGAATGACAGAGTTCCTCCCTCCCTTCCTCCCTCCTTCCCTCCCTCCCTGTGAGGCCCTGGGAACAAAGCATGCCTTAGGGTATCAAAGCAGCTTGCAGCCAGGGACGTGTCTGCTGGCACGAGTTGTGGCAGTGAATTGGTGCTGGCTGGGGACAGAGAGCTGTACTGAAGAGGGGTGGGGGGCTGGAGGCAGGACCAGGGCATGGAGAAGGAGCAGTAAGAGGAACTGAGGTGTGAGAATCATGGAATCCTAGAACGGTTTGGGTTGGAAGGGACCTTCAAAGGTCATCTAGTCCAACCCCATTGCAATGAGCAGAAACGTCTCGATTGCATCAGGTTGCCCAGAACCGCATCCAGCCTGGCCTTGAATGTCTCCAGGGCTGGTGCGTCTACGACCTCTCTGTGAGGGTGGTAAAACACTGTTTCAGTCTCTCCAGAGCTGGACACAGGACTACAGGGAGAGACTCATCAGAGGCTCCCTTAACCTTCTGGCCACGCTCCTTTGAATGCAGCCCAAGATGCAATCGGCCTTCTGGGCTGCAAGTGCATACTGCTGGGTCCTACCCGATCTTTCATCCACCAGTACCTCCAAATCCTTCTCCTCAGGGGTACTCTCGATCCCTTCATCTCCCAGCCTATATTGATACCGGCGGTAATGAGGAGGCTGAGAGGGTGATACCACTTTTCCTGCTGGTTCCCGGCTTTGCTCGGCCCCCCTGGTGCTGTCAGGCCAACCCTCTCTCGAGCGGCCAGCTTCCCACTGTGGTACTTGTTCTTTGCCCCTTTCCCTTCTGGCAGCTCCCCCTCCATCAGCTCTATTTCCTCCAAGGAAGTGTCACGGTCTTGTCTGGCACCGATTTTCCCCCCTGGCCCTGTCTGACCCAGCCCATAGGCTCTAGCCTCTACAGCTAGAGCCTCTGGGCCTAGCAATTTCTCTTGCTTGGCAGGAAGAAGAAGCTTGCCTGGCTGCTGCGGCAGAGCCGCTGTCTTTCCTTACTGGAGCACCTCTTCAGGCTGGAGGACACTTCTGTTGGATGGAGGCTGTCCTGCCTGGCAGCACGCATGAGGGCCAGCACAGACAGGGCAGTGGACCTCTATCTGTCAGCAGCCTGCAGGAGCTATGATGCTGGCTTGGAAATGACCATATAGTTCATTACCATCATCTATCTTACATTTGGAGAAAGATGATATTCTCCAAATATTTGTAGTGCTGGAAGAAGCAATACATACAGATTATTAAATATTCATGTGTCCCTTCACATCCAAATATTTTTTAGCCTGCAGCTGACAATTGCCTGCCTTAGAGAGACGCTGCAGGATTGCGTGTGATTTCGCAGTAATCTCTGAATACATTAACACAAATACGGTAATAGCCATTTTGCCGGTATCCAGAATAGCCCAGTCTCACCCTCTACACAGGCATAGCCTCGCCCGCGAGCACGTAGGGCAAATGGACCTATCTTACCCTTTTCCAGATCTTTCACCCGTACCTGTGGATACGGAGGTTTGTCTAGAGATAGAGCAAAGTGTGAGCTCATCGGGGATTGTTCACTTGATCCATGTGAGAATTGGTTTAGACTAGTGAGAGGAGAAAGTAAAAGTCGGCGCACACGGACTGCAGGAGCTCCTACAGGTACGGTCTCCCCCGCCTCAAGACACATGAGGTGAGCTTTCAGAGTCCGGTGCGCGTGTTCGACGATAGCTTGGCCAGTGCTGTTATAAGGACAACCGGTCTTATGTTCAATGCCCCACTGTCGTAAAAACGAAGCCACTATTTGACTTGAATATGCTGGGCCATTGTCGGTCTTGATCTGGCTAGAGACACCCAAAATCGCCATGACCTCGCGCCAATGCAAAATGGCCGCCTTAACGTCTTGCTTGCCTTGCGCCGTAGCCAAGATGACACTGCTACAGGTATCAACCGTGACATGTAAATAGCTCATAAAAACTGGAGCACAACAGTCAGGGACTGGCAGACCTTGTGCAACACGGTCTGCAGTATTGTTACCTTCAGTTAGGAGTCCAGGGATGTGCGAAGGACTATTACAGTGTTTTGGGCAAATTTCAGCAGCTCGCTCAGACAAAGCCTGAAAAAGGACTTGCGCACACTCCATCGTAGTCTCAATGGCTAATGGGGTCCGCAGACCACTGTCGTAGGACAGTAGCTACAGTATATGCTTCCAGAAATTGAACTGCTATTGGCTAGACGTAACCAATATAGATTGTGATTGGCTCAGAAGTGCAGTCCACTCATTTTTGAAGCAGGTAACAAGCTAGCTAAAATTATCCATTTGCTACCTTTCTCACATAACTTGCAGTTTCACCATCCCACTCCCACATCTTGTTAGCCTTGAGCAAATGCCAAGTTCCTAATTCTACTGCACGTAACTGTCCTTTAGTAACCTAAGGCTAGGCCTTGCAGCCTAGGTAACTTGAGTTCAGGCCTTGCAACTTAACTCAGAGTTTGGCTAAGACCAAACAGCTGGGATTGCTCACATGTCGATTGTTCAGCTGTATTCTTCATAACCACCATCTCCTAAGACTAAGACCTCTGGGTTGGTCACGAAACGTCCACCATCCCTCAGCCACTCCACAATTCCCTCTTTTTCTTTTTGAGCAAACCAGACGGATGTTACATTTTTCTTAACCATAGATATCACACACCACAACATATAACTTGCTACTAATACAAATAAAAACTAACACACATAATATAGTTACTCCATCCATCATCTTTTTTTAGCTGTTTAACCCCCTCTTTCAATTGTGGTATACTTTTATAAATTGATTCCGAATGACCTGACAAATTCATGCAGCACATCCCTCAAATTCAGCACAACCATGCCCCCGTGCCAACAATAAAAAGTCGATTGCATTGTAAGGTGGCATGACGAACACTCTCAACATCAGTCAAGAGCCCACTTAGTGCAAGCATAGTAGCATTTGTCAGTTTCTTCTTATCTTTCTGGGATTCCTTCAGCTTTTGTTGTTCCTTGGTTCATGTCAAACTCCACGTAGGCACTGGACGTTCTTTGCCAGAAAGTCATCCACATCTCCACGTTTTTCTGTCTATACAAGCCAAACACGCTTTGTAGCACTCATAATCATCCGTTGGATACATTAAAAATACACAGCAACAAAATCAAAATCGTGAAAATGACAATAAACACCATTAGTCCACCTTTTACTAGAGCAACCAGCCAACCTGTCAGTCCCCATTCACCTAACAAATTGTCCAGCCAAAAGGCTTGCCCATCCTCATACACCATGTGTAAGATCTTAGCATGTTTCCATATTTCTTCAACATAGGTCAATCACAGGCTGCTGGGTCTGCCCTTTTTCTCCTGAATGGCTCTCTGATAACAGGGGAGGCCATCCCCTCACATCAAGGTCTGCCATGGCAGTGGTGGGGAAACACCACTCCACGCCTGCTGGGTTGCAGCCAACAGCGGAGCTAAAGGTTCTTCTTGGTGGCAAACACAGAGGCCAACCCAGTCTTGCCCTTGACTGTGGCAGCAGGCATTTGGTCAACCTGTCGCTGCCCACCAGGCGCAGGGAGGAACAAGCAGGTTGTGTTGCGAACCCTGTTGCTGGTGTCCCAGACTGCTGACCAATATGGTCGCCTCCAGAAGGAGAGCTTGCAGTAAGGAGACTGTAGCAACTCAGACAGAGACCCCGTCCCAAACCGTGGCTGTTCAGGTCTCTGGCTGCAGGGAGTGCCAGAGCCTGCTGCTGCTGAGGGAGGGAGGCCAGCATTCCACCTGTGTGAGGTGTGAGCAGGTAGAAGATCTGCTTAGCTTGGTGGCAGAACTTAAGGAGGAGATTGAGACGCTGAGGACCATCAGGAAGTGTGAAAGGGAGATCGACTGGTGGAGTATAATCCTAGGTTGAAATCGGTGAGCTCAGCTCCCTCCTTGAAATGCCTGTACACCAATGCGTGCAGCATGGGAAATAAGCAGGAGGAGTTAGAGACCTGTGTTAAGTCAGGAGATTATGATCTGGTGGCAATTACAGAGACGTGGTGGGACAGCTCACATGACTGGAATATACTCATGGAGGGCTATGTCCTTTTCAGGAAAGACAGGCCAGCGAGGCGGGGTGGTGGGGCTGCTCTTTATGTGCGAGAGCAGCTGCAATGTACTGAGTTCTGTCCAGGGACAGAGGACGAGCAAGTTTAGAGTCTGTGGGTGAGAATTAAGGGGCAGGCTGGCAGGGGCGATACTGATGTGGGTGTCTGTTACACGCCACCAGATCAGGGTGAGGAAGTTGACGAGGCCTTCTACAGGCAGCTGAGAGCAGCCTCACAGTCACAGGCCCTGGTCGTTGTGGGGGATTTTAACTTCCCTAATGTTTGCTGGAACGACTATTCAGCAACCCAGCCACAGTCCAGGAGGTTCCTCCAGTGTACGGATGATAACTTCCTCATGCAAATGGTGCATGAGCCAACCAGGAGAGGAGCGCTGCTGGATCTCATCCTCACTAACAAGGAGGGTCTGGTCGAAGCAGTAAAGGTTGAGGGCTGCCCTGGTTGCAGCAACCACGAGATGGTGGAATTCAGGATCTTGTGTGGTAGGACCAGTAGAATAGCAAGTAGAATTGCAACCCTGGACTTTAGCAGGGCAAACTTTGGCCTTTTCAAGCAATTGCTAGGGGAAATCCCATGGGCAAGGCTGCTTGAAGGTAAAGGGGCCCAAGATGGTTGGCATTCAAGAATTGCTTATTCCGAGCTCAAGATCAGAGCATCCCGACACGTAGGAAGTCAAGGAAGGGAGCCAGGAGACCTGCGTGGCTAAATAAGGAACTGCTGGGTATGCTCAAGTGGAAGAGGAGAGTGTACAGGTCATGGAAGGAGGGGCTGGCCACTCAGGAGGAATATAAGGCTGCTGCTAGAGGATGTAGGAAGGCAGCTAGGAAAGCTAAGGCCTCCTTAGAATTAAATCTGGCAAGAGGGGTCAAGAACAGCAGAAAGAGCTTTTTCAAATACATAGCTGATAAAACTAACAGCAGAGGCAAGGTAGGCCCACTGGTGAATAAGATGGGTGTCCTGGTGACAGAAGATACAGAGATAGCAGAGTTATTGAATGCCTTCTTTGTCTCTGTCTGCTCTGCCGGAGGCAGTCCTGAAGAGCCCTGTACTCCTGAGACCTCAGATGAAGCCAGGTCACTGGAGCAGTTTGCCTTAGTCGATGAGGAATGGGTTAGAGACCAGTTGAGCAATCTGGACATCCATAAATCCATGGGTCCAGATGGGATGCACCCGCGGGTGCTGAAGGAACTGGCGGAAGTCATTGCTAGACCATTCTCCATCATCTTTACCAAGTCTTGGGAAACGGGAGAGGTGCCTGAGGACTGGAGGAAAGCAAATGTCGCTCCAGTCTTCAAAAAGGGCAAGAAGGAGGACCTGGGTAACTGTACACCGGTCAGCCTCACCTCCATCCCTGGGAAAGTTATGGAACACCTTATCCTTGATACCATCTTAAGGCATGTCAAGGATAAGAGGGTTCTGAGGGGCAGTCAACATGGCTTTACCAAGGGGAAGTCATGCTTGACCAACCTCATAGCCTTTTATGAGGAAATAACACGGTGGATGGATGATGGCAGAGCGGTGGATGTGGTCTACCTTGACTTCAGCAAAGCATTTGACACAGTCTCCCACAGCATCCTCATAGCTAAATTGAGGAAGTGTGGTCTGGATGATCAGGCAGTGAGGTGGACTGCAAACTGGCTGAAGGACAGAAACCAGAGAGTTGTAGTCTATGGGGTGGAGTCTAGTTGGAGGCCCGTATCTAGTGGAGTGCCTCAAGGGTCAGTATTGGGACCAGTATTATTTAATATATTCATCACTGATTTAGATGAGGGAATTGAGTGTACTATCAGCAAGTTTGCTGATGACACTAAGCTGGGAGGAGTGGCTGACACGCCAGAAGGCTGTGCTGCCATCCAGCAGGACCTGGACAGGCTGGAGAGTTGGGCACGGAGTAACTTGATGAAATATAACAAGGGAAAGTGTAGAGTCCTGCATCTGGGCAGGAACAACCCCAGGTTCCAATATAGGTTGGGGAACGACCTGTTAGAGAGCAGTGTAGGGGAGAGGGACCTGGGGGTCCTAATGGACAACAGGATGACCATGAGCCAGCACTGTGCCCTTGTGGCCAAGAAGGCCAGTGGCATCCTGGGGTGTATTAGAAGGGGGGTGGTCAGTAGGTCGACAGAGGTCCTCCTTCCCCTCTACTCTGCCCTGGTGAGACCACATCTGGAATATTGTGTCCAGTTCTGGGCCCCTCAGTTCAAGAAGGACGGGGACCTGCTGGAGAGAGTCCAACGCAGGGCGACAAAGATGATTAAGGGAGTGGAGCATCTCCCTTATGAGGAAAGACTGAAGGAGCTGGGTCTCTATAGTTTGGAGAGGAGGAGACTGAGGGGTGACCTTATTAGTGTATATAAATATATAAAGGGTGAGTGTCACGAGGATGGAGCCAGGCTCTTCTCAATGGCAAACAATGATAGGACAAGGGGTAATGGGTAAAAACTGGAACACAAGAGGTTCCACTTAAACTTGAGAAGAAACTTCTTCTCATTGAGGGTGACAGAACACTGGAACAGGCTGCCCAGGGAGGTTGTGGAGTCTCCTTCTCTGGAGACATTCAAAACCTTCCTGGACACATTCCTATGTAACCTTATCTAGGTGTTCCTGCTCTGGCAGGGGGATTGGACTAGATGATCTTTTGAGGTCCCTTCCAATCTCTAACATACTGTGATACTGTGATAACCTCAGTTCTTTTACCTCGTTGTCAATGCAGAGTTTCACCGGCTTCATCCAGTAACAAGTTGCTACTGTGGCAAAGCATACACAGATTAACATTACCAGAGTAACTATTACAGGTTACAGCAGCATGTTGAAAATGCTGATGGCAGTGAGAAACCAGCCAAAAAACTTTCTTAGCAGTGGAGTTCTCCCACCCTCTTAATTTGTTCCATTACCTGCTTTATAACACTACCATCATATTAGAATCTTTCTAGCTTTTGTCTTAGCATTTTCTAGCAGCTGCTGCAAATTTGCATGCTCTGAGTTCTCTTTTACAAAAAACAAATCCACACAATACAAGGTATGGTTTCTCATTAGCAACTGGCTAGTAAATACAGGTGGTTTTATACACAAAACCACAGCCTCTAATAATAGCTACGTTACAAGCACACATATTCAAGTTGTTACTTTTCAGTTGCCCCCAAGTGATGTCCTGCAAACATTCATTTTTCTCTTCCTCTATCTCATTCTGCTTGGGGTATTCACTGTCAGCTCCTGTAGCTGAGGCATCTGGTTCCTCCACTTGTCTGTCCAGCTCATGGCAAGGCTTTGCAAACTTTGCAGGCAGCTGCCATGGACCTGTAGGTAGGAGGACACAAACATACCCCCTCTCCCAGGCTATCAGCTCCTGAGAAGGAGCTGGGTTAGAGTGATTCAAAGGCATTGTGATGGGAAAGAAATGTGAAGCTACAGCTGCCTGCCTGCTTATCAGCAGCCATAAATACCTGCCAGCAACAGCACTTTGCATTAACCCTTTCTTGCCCAAAATGTTAATCTGCTACCCATTAAAACTTTTACACAAACCCAACAACAAAAAATATACAGAACACTGTCAGCCCTCAACAGACACACACACATGCATGGGATCCCACAAGCAAACTCCATACAATTACAATATTTGAAACACAAAACCTAGACAATCATTATTCCCACTATACAGTCCCTCATACAGAACGTGGCATAAGGAACCTGTGAAGACAATCAAAAATCAGCTCCAAGCAGCATCATCACAGTGTGAGGTGGCAGGCTCAACTTTAGCGGGCGTCCCCGCAGAGGCTCTGCCTCCCCCACATTGCATGAGCCTTGGGCTTTTACGCTGACCAAAATGCACATTCATTCCGATGCAGGTGGCCAGCCTACATCGGAAGAAGTGGTCAGCAATATCCATAAAAAGTCTCCAAGGGCTTATAGAAACATGGATATACATGGATATATATTTGCCAACTTCTAGTACACGTGGATCACAGAGAGACTATCAAATGAGTTGTATATGGGGTTTCAAGTCCACAGTCTGCTACAGTACTCACACAACGTGTTCAAAAGGCTATAAAGGTACATTAAATTGCTGTGGTTTTTTGTTGTTGTTTTTTTTTTTTTTTTTTCCCCCTAGAAAATCAAAAACAAACTAAACACTCTGGCCTGGTAGCGAAGGATAAAGACAATGTCGTTAGTAGGGAGGATTCCCCCAGGGTAGGCTTTGAGGGTTGTTGTCGCTCGTTGTGGGGAACCCCCCTGTCCCCTGTCCTGTCGCACAAAGGGGAGTGTTGCCAGGGCTCACAACGCTCCACTTCCCGCTTTCCTGCGGCTGCCGTTGTTGCTGTTGCCGCGGCCGCAGTTTCTGGCAGTCGCGCTGCAGCTCCAGCTCTGCTCGCTCGGCCACACAGCCCGGGAGCTCCAGCCATGCCTCCTGGGGCACCTTCCTCCACAGCTCCCACGCAAGGTCTGCACCCGCGGCTCCTCCACTTGCAGCGCCTCTGTGTCCCGCAGCCGCTCCAGCAGCTCCTCTCCTGGAGACAACTTTCTTGATGGCACCCCACGTCTCCCCTAGATCTCCTGCTTTCTTTTCCCCAGCCAAGACCGCTTCCAAAAGCTCTTGGCAGATCCGTCCCCATCGGGAGGTATCTAATACGTCCACGGGGGCCTCCACCGCCCCCCGGCCTCGCAACCATTGGATGCAGTGGCCCGCTGGCCCCGAGTATATCGCCTTCGGCAACCCAGCTTGCTGCACAAGGGCCTCCAGTACCTCTACCACGTGGCTCACATCCATCGCTATCACGTCGGGGTCACCACTTGTAGATTTTGCTACTCGTGTGGTGAGGGACGGAAGCACTAGTTCCCTCCGAACTAGGGCTGAGACATAGAGCATTCACAGAATGCGGGTCATCAACGATTTATTGCACAGTTAGAATTCCTTATATGTGCCGCCCAAGCACCTACCCAGAGTCAGCTGGTTCCTGTCCCTCCTAGCAGCTTCCCGTCCATGCACCAATCCCTACAGAGGAGTTCGCAGGAGACCATGCAGCATTTCCCAGCACGGCAGAGGAGGAAGATCTGGACTCAGGAAAATAGAAGCTGGTGGTGAGAGAGCCGGCAAGCACAGCAGCTACACCAGCCCCAGCGACAAGTGGAGCAGCATCATTTGAGAGTTCTGAAGATTTTGAATGGCCTTTGGGTACCCTTGGGACCTGCCTGCTGATTGTGATGGGGATCATCATGTTGGCACACACACAGAATGTGTTCTACCCACGCCCATTTTGTCTGATCTCAAAAGTTAAGCAGAGTCAGGTTTGGGTCTTGTCTGGGGTTAGACGATGATATAGGGGGACCAAGAGGTTTTCCCCAAGGCTGGACAGTCATAAGTGTCAGGCTGTGTGGGACAGTCCGGGCGAGTATCTAGTCCACTGGGCCCCTCCAGTGCTTTGGAAGCGTCAGAGATGGAAGGCAGCTGTATGGAGTCCCCAGTGAAAAGCTGCAGAAACTGCTGAAAGGAAAGCTGAATTATTTTGAGCCTGGTGGGCCCATGATACTTCAGGCCATCACGGCAGAGAGGCAACGTAGAGATGGACTCATGATTGCGAGGTGGACTTAGCAATGGACACTATTGCCCAGGTTATTCACGAGTGTGAACACTGCACACAGCCTGTCCTGCTCTGAAAGACTGTTACAAGAGATGGAGCCCAACATCATGGACCGAATGGACTCAGCACCTTTATAGGGATTGGTCTGTGCACTAAGATAAGAGTGCACTGAGAGTGAGGGTATATTGAAAATGTGTGATGTGAGCATGATGTGAATGGTATGGAGTAAGGGGTGGATACTGTCCTGGGTCTAGCAGTAGCAGTCATTTTTTCTCCTTCTTAGTAGCTGGTGCAGAGCTGTGTTTTTGACTTGCGGCCTGGGAACATAGCCGATAACACCGATGTTTTTAGTTACTGCTCAAATGTTTAGCCTGACCAAGGACTTTGTGAGTCTCATGCTCTGGCAGGGAGGAGAGGAAGTTGGGAGGAAGCAGAGACAGGACACCTGACCCAAACTACCCAAAGAGGTATTCCACACACATCCAGCATGTCATGCCCGGGATGTAGAACTGAGAGTTCCCAGAAGGGCTAGATCGCTGCAGGGTGGGGTTGAGGTACCGGTCAGTGAGCGGTTGTATTCTCTTCGCTTGTTATTTCCTTTATCATTATTATTAGTGGTAGCAGTAGTGATTTGTGTTATACCTTAGTTATTAAACTGTTCTTATCTCAACCCGTGGGAGTTGCATTCTTTTGATTCTCCTCCCCGTCCCTCCAGAAGCGAAGGGAAGAACGGTCAGTGGGGGGAAGTAGACTGCGTGGTTCTAATTTACAGCTTGGGCTTAAACCACAACAACTCCTTAAACATCTTAGTGGATGCCAAAATTTACTCAATCCATGCCAATGGCGAATCAAATCCTACAGCAATGTCCATCCACTGCTTAAGTTGGCAGGAATTCTACCTCTCATGAGGAGCCAAATTGCTACCAGGAAAGAGGTCGGCTCTTTTGCCATTGGATTTATACTGACTATGCAGTAAGGTGACATATACCTGCCCAGGAGATTTGCTTTTCTGACTGTTTTAACACTTGTGAAGTGTTTTGAAGAGACAAATAATTGTTTTAGTCTTCACTTGTTGCCATGGCCCGTGCAACTGTAAGTTTTGTAGCTGTGTTTTCTGCCAGAGATGTCAGCCTCCAAGCAGACGTTTCTTCTAAGGCCCTCTTGACTCTAAGTCTGTGATTTATTTTCAAATTATTTTGACCTTTTCTAGTATTTCAACAACTTAATTTTTCCTTTTTTTTTTTTTTTTTAATTGCAGTAACTTCCATCTAGCGAATGTTGGGAAGACAAGAAAAGACTTCAAAGGATTTTTAAGATCATACTGGCATTCTGGGTTTGGTTAAGGTGGGTTGACGTGTGCTGGCATGGTATTTCTACCCAGCAGATGGCAGTGCCAGGAAATTTGTGCCTGTTAATGTCAGCCAGGACCCAACTGCTTCTCTCAGAGGATGCATGCAGGTGTTGATGTGTGAAGAGCTGTGAGGGAGCCACCTGCAGCCAGATCCCAAATGGCTTCCAACTGTCTAATTGCTGGCTGTCTTCCAGAGAAGTGAGTTGCCATGCAGACTCTGGGACCAGCTCTTGGATGCTCCCAGTAGGATTTGGCACTGGGGTCCCCATATTGCTTCTCAGGTTTACGAGGAGCGAGTTATGAACATGCCATGGTGGACGCCTCCCAGGGAAGGCAGTGGCTGCTGGGAGCCATGCTGTTAGGACATGGATGGTTGGATGTGCCCCTGGAAGGGAGGCACCACTCAGGCCCTTGACCTGATGACTCCAAGCACAGAGACAACTGTGGTGGTACATCCCTCTCACAGCTTCTTTCTCTTCCTCTGCTTCCCCAAGAATTCCTTTTAGGCCCCAGACTTTTCCCAGTGCAGGGAGCGAGATGCTGAGCACTCCTTGGGCCTACTCTGGTTGCCTGGCAAAGGGGAGCGGCACACAGGGGTCAGGAAGGGTGGATATTCCCTGATCACAGTAGGAGCTCTTTTGGGATGACCAGTCATTCCCTGACAACCTGGAATGTATCTGTTGTGCACCTGGTGAAACTGACATGGAATTGAGGCTACTGATGACCAAAGCCAACCATGTTACGACCCTAGAAATACTGGTCCAGAGAGAGACCTTTTGAGCCCTTCTTTACCTCAGTGGCCTGTGGCCAATTATCTCTCTCTGAGTGAAACACATCTTGGAACCCTTAAACTCTTAAGTTTACGAAATAGAGGGATTGTCTACCTGGGCTGTTAGTGCCGCTCACGGACACTCAGCCCTTTGCCTGTTGAGGAGTGCTGAGAAAGCTGATGTGAGTATTGTGCTATACTTTTATTTTTCACATGCATATATCTGTGCATATATGCCTATATATCTCTATTTTAGTGTGTTGTGTTATTTAGATATTTAATTTTAATTGCATGTCTGTTAGCTTCAATAATCAAGTGTTGTTTAGAAATCTTGTGATTCACTTTAAAAATTCAAACTGCTGCTAGATGACTTTTTAATTCTTTAGATGAATATAATTGACCAGATTTGAGGCTAAGTCTAGATTTATCTGCACTCAGACTCTTCTCCAAGAGGAAGTTTAGGAAGCATGGGGATCCAATCTGAACCTCATGAGTCAATGGAAATTCCTTTGTATCTTCTGTTCTGATACACATTATTTCGCTCTAAATCTGTATGAATTATCACCAATTCTGACACAATCTCTTTTATATGTAATAAATTTCCATTGAATTCTGTTGAATCACACATATATAAATTCATATTAAAATTACTTTTGCTACTACTTCTGATGTGATTCTTTTAGTGACCCTGACCACTCAGTTTTTTGACGACATCTATGTTGTCTCCATTAACAGTGACCATAGCTAACAAACACAGAGCAACTGGGAACATGTTGAACATTCTGTGGTGACCCCAACTAGGGCAAATTTTGCTTCTGTAGAGATTAGCTAGCTGAGGTGTCCTTAGACAGTCCTCTGGCATGTAACAGGAGCAGAACTGCACAGCTAGTCATTACCTGAGGTGGGGAGAAAGCACACAGTTTGTCTTTGGTTTGTTTGAGGAGGCAGGTTTGTCCTGATCCACAGCAGATTAGCCACTCACCAGCAAGGCAGGGAGAGAGGAACTTGATTGCTGCTGGCTTTTATGATCTGGGGCAAGAGAGGTGCTTGCCATAATGGGTAAGACAGGGGAGTTAAAAATGACACAGTTCAAATGACGTGGCAGACCTAGACTTTGCAAAGCAGGTCTATATTTTGGCTTCTTAGTTTACATCAGAAGAAGCTGTGAGGGACATTCACTATCACTATTCCCTTCTTAAAGACTGAATGAATGTGTATATGTGCATTTGGGGATTTTTAGCCATGCTGTAACAAGTGTTTCCTACCATCCAGTCAACTCCAACCATGCTTTTTACAAAGGCATATAGTGATAGGACCTTGGAAGAGGGTGGATTTTGATTAGAGATTAGGAAGAAGTTCTTCCCTGTGACAGTAGTGAGGCCCTGGCACAGGCTGCCCAGGGAAGCTGTGGCTGCCCCATCCCTGGCAGCGCTCAGGGCCAGGCTGGACGGGACTTGGAGCAACCTGGTCTAGTGGAAGGTGTCCCTGCCCGTGGCAGGGGGTTGGAACTGGGTGAGCTTTAAGGTCTCTTCCAACCCAAACCAGTCTGTGATTCTGTGATTCTGTGACACTGTGAGCCCAGGGTTCAACTCCTGGACAGATTCTGCCTGTGGGACCAGCATTGCCATTAATGGTGATGGGAAACCTAAAGGAATGGTCATCAAGTTACAAAACTTGTGGGAGTTTGAATAAGATTTTCCTGTCTCTTGCAACTACAGGAAAACTGAGCAGTGCACCCCATTTTTTGCATCCATGAAAGCTAGAAAAGAATCTTTTCCCCAACAGAAGGTTCTGGTGTCCTCAACATAAGAAGGACATGGAGCTGTTGGAGCAACTGCAGAGGAGGGCCACGAGGATGATCAGGGTGCTGCAGCACCTCCCGTGTGAAGACAGGCTGAGAAAGTTGGGGCTGTTCAGCCTGGAGAAGAGAAGGCTGCGTGGAGACCTCATAGCAGCCTTCCAGTATCTGAAGGGGGCCTACAAGGATGCTGGAGAGGGACTCTTAGGGACTGCAGTGATAGGACAAGGGGTAATGGGTTTAAAATTAAACAGAGGAAATTCAAGCTATATTTAAGGAAGAAGTTCTTTACTGTGGGGGTGGTGAGGCACTGGAATGGGTTGCCCAAGGAAGCTGTGAATGCTCCATCCCTGGCAGTGTTCAAGGCCAGGTTGGATGGAGTCTTGTGTGACATGGTTTAGTGTGTGGTCTCCCTGTCCATGCAGAGGGTTTGGAACTAGATGATCTTAAGGTCTTTTCCAACCTAAACTATTCTATGATTCTATAATGACCTCAGGAGGTGGCTATTAGATGTTTCTTGCTGTGGATGCAAGCAGAAATTCTATCCTCACTGCATGTACACCTCCAACCTCTCTGAAAAGTGTACCAGCAGAATTAACCACAGAGAAGACACTGAAATTATGTCTTGGCAAAATGGCTTGGTATTTTCTTAATGTTACCTTAAACTGTCTGTAATTTAAAATAGAGGCCCTTTTTTATCCTAGACTGAAGCAGCAGGACTGATATTTGGGTGTGAAAAGTTACAGTGCTCCTCAATACCACGATGGTTTGATCTCTGCTCAGATGTGCTGCTTTGCAGGTGTGGACGATTCTGGTATGAAGCACATGGCACCAGCAGAATAAGGAAGCTGGCCAGGCACATCTTATTCATGCATTTTCAAATTTACAATTAATGTTTTTGAAAACTTTTGAAAGATTGTACAGTATTTAGAAATAACTAAAGCATTTGCCTGGGATATTTTGACCCTCTGGGCAAGCATGACATGGGCCAGTGTTTCCAGCCTTTGACTGCATATTACTTTTAATGTAACATATTTGCTGTTTTGTGAGGGAAACAGTTGGAAAACATTTTTTAAATTGCTTATGTGCCATTTGCGGAACTAAATTTGTTCCAGTTTTGAAGCTGTGAAATCATCGGGGAATTTAATTCTTCTAAAGGCCATTCACTATTCTTAAATGCCAATATTCACACTTTTTCACTAGTGAAAGTCTTCCATGTGGTTGATGATTTTGTGCTCTTTATGTGATCTGCTAAAGCCTTAATGAGAGGAGTTTGAACATAGAGGAGATGGAGCCACTTCATAATTTCTCTTTCCAGCTTTAGCTTTTGTCACTTGCATGCACTGATGTGAAAGATGAGCTCTGCCTGATTTGTCTGGAATGGCTCCAAACGTACCAGAATGCTGATGAATTTCAGGGGTGAGCTGGTTAAAACAGGGATTTCTTTCTAGTGAGAAGTTTCCATTGTGACATTTCCACATATTTTTGACTCTTATGCAAGGGGGAAATGACACATTTCTCTTGCAACCTAAAAATATACTTTTGATGCAAATTTTCCTCATTTTCAGCAGCCTCCCTGAAGTAAGCTGGAAACCCCAGAGCCCCTTTCTCTTAGGCAGTTAGCTGGAAAGCAGTCTGGAAGGCTAGTATATTCTCTCTAGCTCTTGAAAGGCTACCTCATAGGAAAACTTTGGCCACTGGGGCCAGGACTGACCCCTGCATATTCAAATTAGACAGCACAGCCCAAAGGCTGGGAGAGAGCTTTGCCCTGAGCAATGTCCTGGGTTGGCTAAATGATCAGTTGATGAGATATGAGTACAGAGAGTAGATTTTCCCAATGAAGTTAAAGGTTGATATTCCTCAAAGTGATTTTAAGACAGTGATTTAGGCTTCTTTCTTATGAGGCCCAAACACCTCTTACCATGGTGGTAAGTAGGGGGGAGGACTAGCATTTGTAGGACTGCTGTGAGCACCCTTTCATTGTAGTGATCTGCTGTCCAGCAAAATGTGTAAATTCTGGGATCTTTAACATTCCTACTGAAGTTTCAGGGGTGTGGTCACAGGGTCACTTCAAATGTAGAGGTGATTTTTCCATTTTGCATTTTCATAGAATCACAGAGTGGTTTGGGTTGCAAGGGACCTTAAAGCTCATCCAGTTCCAACCTCCTGCCATGGGCAGGGACACCTTTCACTCGACCAGGTTGCTTCAAGCCCCATCCAACCTGGCCTTGAGCACTGCCAGGGATGGGTCAGCCACAGCTTCTCTGAGCAGCCTGTGCCAGGGCCTCACCACCTTCACAGGGATGAACTTCTGCCTAAGATCTCATCTTAGTCTCCTCTCTGTCAGGTTAAAGACATTCCCCTTGTCCTATCTCTACAGGCCCTTGTCAAAAGTCCTCCAGATTTCTTGTCAGCCCCTGTATCTTGTGGGCCCTGGAAGCTGCTTGAAGGTGTCTCATGAGCCTTCTCTTGAACAGGCTCAGCTCTCCAAGTGTTAATTAAGGATGGTTCAAAGAATGACTATCAAAGATATTAGCAACAGCTGTTTTAATATTGTTTATACAGGCATGACTTAACACAATTTGATAGCAAGGTTCACTCTGACACACTGCATGGATGAAGCATACAAAGGAAAATGGAGGTAAAATTGAGCTAAAGAGGATTGGTACTGAGACTGAAGACACAAAGGGTAAGGGAGACTCTCCTGTTGAGTCATAGGGTTCAGAGTAGACCTCCTTGCTCTCTAAATCCCTGACAGAGCCTGTGTGTGGCTGGATCTAGCCTTAGTCTCAGACTTTGTCAATAGTTCATGTCTAATAGAATATATAAAGGAAAATTGAGTTAGAATCAAGCTAGAATGATTTTTATAGAGACCAAAGGTGAAAAGGGCAATGGAGATCCTCATGTTAAAGTCATGTGGTTCAGACTGGACTCCCTTGGTTTCTGAACTCCTGACACTAATCTAGCCTAGGTGCGGCTAGATCTAGCCTTAGTCTCAGGCTTGGACAACAGTTTATGTCTAATGGAAGAAACATAGGGAATAAGCAAATCCTCCCATTGAGTCACAAGGTTCAGACCAGATCCTCTTACTTTCTAAACTCCTGAAGTAGCCTAGGTGTGGCTGAGTCTAGTTGTAGTCTCAGAGTTGGGCAATGGTATACATCTAAAAATTTACAAGTGTCATTTAGCAGCAGTTTGCAATTTTAAGGTGGATCTTATAATGTGAGCTGACCAAAGCTCCAGGTTGTGGAATAGACATATTTATGTTACCCTAACACATTTCTGTACCTACTTTGCTATTGGCTCTACACAACTGTGAAAACTGTATCTTTTTCAGCAGTTCTAGTGAATCAGTTCTGATTTTCTCCTGATTTTCTATGCAGGATCCAGTCTTGCATTGTGCAATTAAATCCACGAGCATGAAAAGCAGCAGATGGGTCTGCCAATTCACAAAACATTTGTTTCATTTGATAAATGTCTCAGTTATTTTTACCACCTTATATATACCTTTCCTGTTGTATCGTTTTCTTCCCGTTTTATCTGATTCACTGTGGAAATGAAATGCTGTTCTAAAATGCTTGGTAACATAAACAAGAAATTAAATCTACACATGAAATCAAACTTACTCTTTCTGCCCACCCTCAGCTAAAGAAGGCTCTGTGATTGATTCAGAAAACAGGATTTTTCTGTATGTAGATTAAGATATGTAAACTAAAAACCAAAATGTTTGTTACAGGCTTGTCAGCTAGGCTTTTCCTTTAAAGAAAAAAAAGATTCCAAAGGTTTTCAGGATTATCTACATGATTCACAGTGATACAACAACATTATCAGCTCACAGTGCTCTTATTAACATGTGTGGAGCAGAAGGATATCTGGTTTACAGAGATATCTGTTTAAGGCCTATTCATCATAAGAGAAATTCAAGAGGTAAGAAAAGTTATAAACAAATGGATACACAAGCCTTAGTAAGCTGGCCAGAGTTATAGGTCCGTGACAGACAGGTCTATGCAAGAGCCAACAACAGTATCTTGTGTCCCCTAGGAAAAAGTAAGTTTATTATGAGATATTTAAGTGGGCTTGTGGAAGTGTGCAAACTTACTATGGGAATGTGTGGGAATCTTTCTCACCTTTTTCTCCGTGCATGTGGTCTTGCTGCCCTTTCCTGAATGCGCCACTATCAATGAGTCAAACCCTCAGATTTTCTATGGTTTTCTTTTGACCTTTTACACGTTTGCAGATGTGTGAAGAACTTATGTGTGGTCATTATACTCACTAATTAAGTGTCCACATAATTTTTCTTCTTTGTTTCAGCTGGCCTCAGGGATGTTGCTGGGCATTTTAGTGTCACCTGATATGATGGTTTATTTCAGAAGGATGGGGTGATCGAAATGGTAAGCTAGAGGTAGAGCCAAAGCTGTTAGTTCTCAAGGTGGGAGGCTACTTTGCTTTTTCTATGGGTCTTTTCTCACTTCAGCACCCTCACTCTGACTGACAGAGCCATGGTAGGTCTATTCACTTCACATCGTAGATGACCTGGACCAAACCCATCCACTCCCTGCATCTTCTGCATCTTCTTGATGTAGCTTGAATGCATTTGAGCCCAGGCCTCATCAGGGACAGAGGTTGAGAAGCTAAAATTTCCAGTTTATTTCCAGTATTTCTAGTTCTAGTCTGTTCTATGTTTAGTGGGATGTAAATGAGTCATATTTTGCCAGAAGTTCAAACAGGAGAACTTTATACATTCCCTAATGCCAAATTGGCCAGTAAACCATGTTAATAAGGATTGTTAGTGAAATTTTCTCTTTTTGATTAAAAGTCTCATACCTACAAGTTGCTAAGGCACTGGCCATCATATTTGAAAAATCATGGCAGTCAGGTGAAGTTCCCGATGACTGGAAAAAGAGGAATATAACCCCCATTTTTAAGAAGGGGAAAATGGATGACCCAGGGAATTACAGACCAGTCAGTCTCACCTCTATGCCTGGCAAAATCTTGGAGCAGATTCTCCTGGAAGGCATGCTAAGGCACATGAAAAACAGCAAGGTGGTTGGTAACAGCCAGCATGGCTTCACTAAGGGGAAATCCTGCCTGACCAATTTGGTGGCCTTCTATGATGGGGCTACAGAACTGATGGACAGGCGGAGAGCACTTGACGACCTCTACCTGGACTTGTGCAAAGCGTTCAACACTGTCCCACATGACATCCTTGTCTCTAAATTGGAGAGACATCAATTTGATGGGTGGACCACTCGGTGGATAAAGAACTGGCTGGATGGCCGCACGCAGAGTTGTGGTCAATGGCTCAATGTCCAGCTGGAGACCAGTAGCTAGTGGTGTCCCCCAGGGACTGGTGTTAGGACTGATACTGTTCAACATCTTTGTCGGTGACATGGACAGTGGGATTGAGTGCGCCCTCAGCAAGTTTGCTGATGACACCAAGCTGTGCGGTTCAGTTCATACGCTGCAGGGAAGGGATGCCATCCAGAGGGACCTCGACACGCTTGTGAGGTGGGCTGATGCCAACCTTATGAAGTTTAACCATGCCAAGTGCTAGGTCCTCCACCTGGGTCGGAGCAATCCCAGGCACAGCTACAGGTTGAGTGAAGAAGAGATTCAGAGCAGCCCTGCAGAGAAGGACTTGGGGGTTAATGAGAAAATGAACATGAGCTGGCTTCAGTGTGCACTCACAGGCCAGAAAGCCAACCGTATCCTGGGCTGCATCAAAAGGAGCGTGACCAGCAGGTGGAAGGAGGTGATCCTGCCCCTCTACTCTGCTCTCGTGAGACCTCACTTGGAGTATTGTGCGCAGTTCAGGTGTCCTCAACATAAAAAGGACATGGAACTGTTGGAACAAGTCCAGAGGAGGGCCACGAGGATGATCAGGGGACTGGAGCACCTCCCGTATGAAGAGAGGCTGAGAAAGTTGGGGCTGTTCAGCCT
Source organism: Psittacula echo (assembly GCF_963264785.1). NCBI lineage: Eukaryota > Metazoa > Chordata > Aves > Psittaciformes > Psittacidae > Psittacula > Psittacula echo. The sequence goes on along the minus strand of NC_137742.1, from coordinate 74,671,849 downwards.
GGAAAAGAGAAGGCTGCGTGGAGACCTCATAGCAACCTTCCAGTATCTGAAGGGAGGCTATAGGGATGCTGGGGATGGACTATTTATTATTTATAGGGACTGTAGTGACAGGACAAGGGGTAACGGGTTAAAACTTAAAGGGAGTTTAGATTGGATATAAGGAAGAAATTCTTTACTGTGAGAGTGGTGGGGCACTGGAATGGGTTGCCCAGGGAGGTTGTGAATGCTCCATCCCTGGTGGTGTTCAAGGCCAGGTTGGACAGAGCCTTGGGTGGCATGGTCTCGTGTGAGGTGTCCCTGCCCATGGCGAGGGGGTTGGAACTGGATGATCTTAAGATCCTTTCCAACCCTAACTGTTCTATGATTTTATGATTCTACAAGAAACATAACTAGTGATTGATTGTATGCTTTTCCTAATTTCCCATTCAGAATTAAAAAGAAGGTGACAGTTTGGATTGCTAATGGGAGATGGGTCTTTACAGCCCTCCCAGTATTATCCAGACAGATATTGAGGCAAATGAGCTTGGATTTGTAATTTAAGTAGCTGCATTAGTTCTGTGAGGGAGACTGTGAATGAGACTGACTGATGAATGTGGGTCATGGCAGAATTGCATTGAAATGCTCTGGTTCAATTGAGGTTTGAATGAACAAACAGGGGTCTTGAAAGCAGGAGAGAACATGACCACTGCAGGACTCTGACAAACACAAGCCCACATCATTGCTCTCTTTCCTAAATTTCAGTGGAGGTGTTCTGGTAAGCCACCATCTAGGTCCTGTCTGGCAAACCAGGTCATATCACAAGCAGTGAAAGAAGACTACGAAATTCCCCAGTCTGTTGTTGCCAAAGCTGGGTGGCTCTGCAGTTGCAATTACTTTTAGTTTGCAAAAGAGGTGACCTCTGCCTGCTCTCCTTGAATGCTGTGGGTGTTTCTCAAGAAAGATGTTTTGCATTTGCCTCTGGATAGTTTTATAATAACTCAACAGTCACTCTGGGTCTTTCCAGAATATAATTATTGCATCGTCCTAAATAGTTTTAGACTACACCTTGATCATTGTGGTATCATTACAGTACCACATCAGGAAGTTTCTTCATACATAACTCCTGACCTTTGCAGTTGTTTATAACTGGAGCAATGCCACTGTCAGAGCTGTGGAAAACAAATCAGGCTGGAAATGGGAAAACAGACATCTACAATGACCAACTGTATTTCTGAATCTTTTTAAAAAGTTGATACAACTGTACACCTGCTCTTTTGGATAAATAAAATGAATACTTGTGTATTTATGAAATCAACAGTAAATTCAGAGAACAAGTGGTGTAGAAAACCCTCTAGAAAAGCTGCATATTTGAGAATAGGAAGAAAGTAGGTATTTGTTTTCCCTTTACTGCCTCCTGGACTTATGTAGCCAAATCATCTCGTTATTAGTAGGGGCTGCTGGATTTGTTGAACTGCCAATGTGAAGACCTGAGAAGAAGTGGTATATAAATAAATCAGTGGAAAAGCACACCAGAGAAAATCAGACTAGACATCAAATGTGTTGGCTTAAAGCAGATGCAGAACTGGTAGGATTTGAAGAAATTTGCATATGTATCTGTTGAAAAAGATATGTGATTTAAATTGCTGTATGACCTGTGGAAACCTCTCCACCAAATGATTGGTTACAGCTATTTTGTATTCAGAGCCTAGAACTTGCTCTCAGTTAATATGTTCTTCTTGGCATTTCACCAGTTCTGTGACTTTATATTGCATTAGTTAGGCCACCTGAAATGATTATACAATGTAATTAAGCACTAAAATTTAACACCTGACTGATAATTATATTATGGGGAGCCCACTCTAATTTCTGATAGCTTCATTTGATTTGAAATCCTTTGAATAATAATGAGATGAAACACAGGTCTCTAGGCTAGCTTGCTGGTTAGAGAAGGCAGTCTGAAAATAGCAGTGCAGACGTAGTTCTCCCAATAATATATTTTCAAATTACCTAAAAAGTTTTATAGGTTTTTTTTTGTTTTACAGTGAGTGATTGAAAAATCATGTGTTCCTCATTGAGACTGACTATTGGAATCAAAACCATTATTTTAAATGGGAAAGATCCAGAGAACTTGAAATGCAACTGGAAAACTGCAGAAATAAGTTAAGGAGTTATTTAATCTTCTTTCCCGTTCCCACTTCGAGCTATGTGACTTGATGACATGACGTACTTGTCGTGCTTATTCTTGTGCCAAAGATCACATACAGGGGAAGACTTGTGCTTATCATCATCATCTTATCCCTCTAAAGAGGGAGCTGCCAACAGCTAGTGTTGAACTCAGTAAGTTTTCTGGAGGACTTAAAGGTGTGCCAACATGCCATGACTGTGTTTTGCTTTGGGAGATGGTTGCCCTGATGCGGTAGGGTGGATATGTTTCCTGTGCATCCTGAGTTACATGTTGTGCACATCTCCCAGTGAATGATAAAGTTTTGCTGCTGTTGCATTTGGTCTTTTTCTTTTGATTATTTTCTCTATTTTCCATTAGTTTTCTTCGAGAAAAGTTTATCTAGGTTTGCATCTTCATTTGGCATCCCTGCTTTGCCCATGCCTTCATCAAGGTTTGTTCCTGTGAAGTGTGGAGTGGAAATATTTGTTTCTGGTCTAGGTGCTGTCTCTGCCTTCAGTGAACTTGGTGTGGAGAAGGGATGACAGGGACGTCCACAGCTTCATGGCGCCAAACTGAGATAGACATCATGGGTGTAGCTTCAAAGTCAGGGCATGCCTGTAGGAGATCAAGGTTTGTCTTCAGTGAATAAATGTATCTCAGTAAGAAAATATAGCCAGCCTTCAGAGGGGCAGGCATCATCAGTTTTAAAATATTACTCCTGTGACCATTCACAGTCTAGGCAAGATGCTAGCTGTCAGATGACTTGTGTTCCCAAGACTTGCATGAATTTCACTTGTGAGAGGCCAGAAAACATTACAATGCTAAGAGGTGATGCTTTAGCTGATGCTGGAGAACACACCTTTACCACTTTCTGGACATAAAATCTCCAGTCAGCATTATCCGGGGTTCTCTTGCCTACAGTCATTCTTATTTCTCCTTTGGGTACTCATCTTTTAGATTTGCAGCTGCAGTCCTATAATGTGGACATGTTGGGAAAATTTCAAGCCTGACAATACACCCAGAGCGGCTTGGGTGATTTTAGTAAAAAGCTTTTCCATCCAAAACAGAATTATCCCGTATCAGGTATGTTAGCCTGTGGGAGAAACCTCCCCTAAAATACCGAACATTTCATATGCATGGATGGAAAGTGATCTGATTACTCCATTTTTATGACTGTAGTGCAGACAAGTTCGATTAGCCAGGAACCAGTCCTGATCAGTGTTTTGGTAGCATGACTTGATTCAGTTCATTTGGTATGTGCATCTAACACCCTTTCAGACCCACTGATCTCCATTATAAATGTTATTTCTTAGGAAACAAAAAGATAAATCAAACAAACTTGTTGCAGGGAAAGGAGATAAGAATCAGATTATATTTCTTTTGGTTTAACCCAGTGTTCTGCAAAACCAGTTTATTTTGATTTAAATGTAGATTCCATTGAAAAATTTTGCTTATCCAAACTTTGACCCATATTTCCTTTTGCTGACTTCTGGTGGACCATGCTGTGGAACAAACAGTGCATCAGACTTTAAAGAGGTCATGGTAAACCATAAATCCACTATCACTGAAAATGTAGTGGGGCTAACAATACTCTTGTGCTGATTGTTTCTTTTCCAGGAATAAATGGTAGAGTTTCTCAGGAATATGCATATGGTTTTAATAATGATGTGGATATTACACTGAAGTGGAAATGTGAAAGTGAATTGGTCCTAATTGCAAACAGGCATGAAAAGTAAAAGCTCTGGATGAACTGAAAAATAAGGAACAGAGTGACAAATCTGTGGACAGTTGAAAATTTCTGAATGCTTTTTAGAACACTGATGGGAAAGCAAACAAAATTTTAAAGAACACCGGATAAATCAGTATGTTATGAATCAAAAAGGAGGTGATCCAAAATATTTAATGTGTGCTTATGGAACCCTGTGCTCTCTTGCCCAAAGTACTTTGTATGAGCACTGGGTGCAAGCAGCAAAGAGAGGGGCTGGGAGTCAGAACTAAAGTGCTTTCTTATTTCTTACAGCTGAGTTGGGCAAGCCCTTTCTCTTATATACCTATTTGTCATCCTGCATTTAAAGTGGGAAATCATGAATGTAGATAACCTGGGATAGGCGAGCACGGTTTACTGTCTTCAGGAAGGCAACAGGTACAAACAGCTACTGAGCAAGTCATTCAGTAGACAGTGCTGGTGGCAAATGACAATTCTGTACTAGATCATAAGAGGTACCAAAGCCTTGAATATGATAGGGCCCTGTTTTGAGTAACAAAGAGGAGAGAAAGTTTTGAACAGAGAAGAGTAGATAAGCAAGAGCTGATGAAGAGATGAAATCTGTCCTTTTTTATGAAATCTGTTCTGAGCCTGAAGATATTTCAGGGCTGAACTGAGTAATGATAACATGCATTTAGCTTTTTTTTTTTTTTCTCTCGGAAAGGAGTGCTGGCTCATGCCCTCTAAACGATAGATTTATTTTTCCAAAGAGCCCAAGCAAAATCTCTGCAGAGAGTTCTGGAAGTGGATCCTCTACTGACAGAAAAAAAGAGAGAGAATACAGCACAGGTTTTTGCAGAAAGCATTGCCTAGAATGTCTGATGCCTGCACAATCTCCTTTTGCCTTTCTCCTCGATCAACAGTACTTTTCAGTCAGACCCATTTTATTGAGCTCTGCTTGGGGTAAGAGGTAGTTCTTTTGAAAATCATGTCCACTAACATCTCTATATTCTGTTCCTACCTTTTTCACCTTGGTATGGAATGCCTCTTTTCTACTCTCTCAGCCTCAGACTTGTAAATTCCTGCTTTACATACCTGCAGCAGATCATGCTGTCTCTTTTCCAATCTGACCCCAATTCCCTTTCCCTAAGGCAGCACACCTTCAGCTTTGTGGCACATCTGCACTCTCCAGCATGACAGCTATGTGGCTGAAGAGGATTTTTCCTCTGATTTGGTTGTATTTTTTCACTGTGCTTGAAACAGTGAGAAGAGGAGAGTGGAATAACTTTAGTTGCTCTGAATTACACCCACACATGTGAAGATCTTAGCAGCAACTGAGATTTTTGCTGCTGCCAGGGATCAGTATGGAGAGAAAACATATGGATGTGTGGATAACTTCCAACTGTTATACATCAACTTACAGTAGTGAGGTTTTTAATAACTGAACTGTGAGGACAACTGGGAGAAATGACATGTTGGCTATTCTAAAAGAAAAACACTCAAACAAACTTAGATTGGAGCAAACAGGAAGGACATATTTATAATTAGCAGATAAAATACATGTGTGGAAAATGTGACTCTTGGACTCTGGCTGTTATATTGCAAAAGTCTGTGATGACAAATATTCAGGTCCAGAAAGCTTTCTTTGACTCTCAGATGGTTGTTCTGGGAGTCACTCACAAGAGAGCCCTGCAGCTCTTGTTTCCCATGATTGTTGTTTCCTTTGTCAGAATTCCTTGTGCTTCAGTTCAGCCTGCATCAGGCCAGTTGGGAGGTTTTATTTTACCCCACAATGCAGTTACTCTCACAGGTTACACAATTTCCTTGCGGTGCAAGAAATGTGTGCTGCTTGTAATTCTGTGGTGCCTGAAGAAGGCTGCTAAGCTGCTGAGTAATGTATTCATCCTTGAGGAGTCTGCCTTAAGGCAGAGCAAATGCCGAAGGGAAAGGCAAATGGTTTGTCTAATGTGAGCTCGTGTGGTGAGAAAACAACCTTAGATTTGTGCTGGGGGCATTAGGTGAAGAGGTACAAGCTAACTGCACTCAGTTTTATATTCAGGATGACATAAGACTTCTCTTCAGCTAGTAAAGCTCTATTGATGTTCTGAACTGCTGGAGATGGCCTGTATCTTGTCAGCTTCAACACAAGAGTGAAGGTAGTTTGTCCCTGCTTCCAGCTGACCATTTTGTTATACTGGAGATGTACTGTGCTGGGGAATAGTTGAGGCTATGGAAGAAAATCCTTGAGGCTGTGCAAAGGCAAGCTGAGGCAGAGCCTAACTCCTCAGTTTCACTTAATTCATATCCACATCACCTTCTTATATCCAAAGTACAAAGCTACCTGCCCGTTGTGTCTGTTTGTCTGAATTCATCCCTGTGGAGGGTGTTTTTGGTACTTGCTCTGCTGGATGGGCAGGCGGATGGTTGCTGCTGTTGCTACTTGACTAACCTGGATTTTCATGCACTGCAAGCAAGTTAAAATATTTGCTACAACAGATCTGTGAAACTATGCCCAGAAAGAAAGATAACATCTGCTTCTCAGTCTGGTGAATGGGAACTTCTCTAAATGGTGTTTTAGTAGATGTCCAGCATTGTGGCAGTTGCCTGACTTACTGCAGTGCTATTTCAGTACTATTAGGGCCTATGTCTAGACACTGAAAATTAACCGGAAATGATAAATATGTCTCTGGCTAGTGCATGAACCTGTCTGCTCACTGATTTGTAAATATAACCCATGTGCTGTTAGTGACAGCAACTGGGTCATGTGTTTCCCAAGTGGAACTTTGATGATTTTGGTTATTGTCAATACATTGAAACACAACATGGGCAATCCTCATGAGTTAAGTGACTTGTTTCATATGGTACATGTGTAAGCTGTTGAGCGCACACCATGTTTCTGATGCAGGATGTGCAGCTCCAGAGTGAGCCTTCTGCGTAGGCAGGAGTGGCATAAGGGAGGTCAGATCAGGATGACTGAAGGAATTGTTCAGTGTCAAGAAGAGTTGGAACAGACAGACACTTGCAGAAAAATAATCAGGAAGAAGAGTACAGAGCAGTGGAGGCAGTTGGAGAAAGCAGGAGATTGGGTATGAGAGGAGGTCCCTAGGAAGAGATTGATGACGACTTAATGCTTGGAGGCAAACCCTGTCTGGTGGGAACCAAATTATACGAGGATACCTCACTGTCTTTTCCAAGCCACGGCACAAACTGATTTATACTGGAAACCTTGTTTTCACACATCAGCAGTGGTATGGTGGATGTCAACTCCCTGAAATTGCTTCAGGTCTTTAGTATCCCTCAAGCTTAAGTGTTTTGGTGCTCTTTGATCTTGACTTTATTTTTGGCAGTTGTCTTCTGAACTCCATTTACTTTTGGCAATTCTCATTCTCTATATCCTAAGCAAAAGATTCTTACCTGGCAGCTGTTCATTGAAACCCAAAGAAACAAATGTATTTTCCTTGTCTAGAAAATAATTGATTAAGGAAAGATGCCGACTCAGACATAAAGTATCTATGATAAAAGCACAAACTGTATGTGCTCCTTTTCCACATTAGCAGTGCTCTTGTCTTCACTGTGCTCTAAGGCATGTTTACTATTGGCTTGACTACAGGCAAAATGATAGCCTGGGTGTTTTCTGTTGCCTACATGCAGTGCTGAGATTGCTGTACTCCAACCTGTTGGTAGAGGTCCTGATTCGATAGGTTTCTGAAAAAGTTTCTTTCAGAAGCCTGAAAAGGAAGCAGCATGGTTTCTGTCTGTCATCAGACACAACACCCTGAAAGAAAATGAAACTTCACCACTGCACCTGGAAGACAAGGAATCTGATAAAGTGTCTATTCCAGATTAGCCTGGAGGTTTATTAGTTGGTTATCTTCTTCCAAACAGTGGCTGCAGACCCTTAAACATACTCTCTTGTTCCAGCAGTGTGGAAAGATCCTTCCTCCAAGATGCCTTCCCAGTTTGTGCCTAAAGTCTCCATTCTGGAGATGTTTCTTGATTAAAGATATTTTGGCAGTTAACACAAATCCACAGCTAACCTCCATTTGCAGTGATGTATTTCTGCAGCATATGTTTCCCTGGCTTCATCTCTAAATTGTCAATACATTCATCTGCTCCTGAAGCTCTCTCCTACACTGTGCTGATTTGCTTAATTTCTCTTTCTAAAGTATCATTATCCTCCATTAATAAAACTCATTATCATGTTCATTAGTATTATATTCCTGCATCATCCCACTTCAGCTTTTTCCATATATACAACTACTAAAAAATATAAATGTGCTTGAGAATAGCCCAGATCCTTCTCTCCACTTCTCTCAACCCTGAAAGCACCCATGCCATTGCTCCCAAATGCAGAATAGGCAAGTCATTACTGCCATATACAAATAGTGTCTTGTCAGAAAGAGATTATTTAATTCTCAGAGAGTTTTTTCTTGTCCTCAGTTAAAGCAGGTGCCTTCCACTGCCATGGTGGGTGATGCAAATCACCAGCTCCTGCAGACCTGGAAGTGTCAGATACCCTCACTACAATTTGTTTGACTCTTCTCAGCCTGGAGAAGAGAAGGCTTCAGGGGCACCTTAGGGCAGCTCCAGGGCCTAAAGGAGCCACAAGAAATCTGGAGAGGGGCTTTCGCAAGGGCCTGTAGGGACAGGACAAGGGAGAATGGCTTTAACTTGGCAGAGGGGAGATTGAAATGAAATCTTAGGCAGAAGTTCTTCCCTGTGAGGGTGCTGAGGCCCTGGCACAGGTTGCCCAGAGAAACTGTGGCTGCCCCATCTTTGGCAGTGCTCAAGGCCAGGTTGAATGGAGCTTGGAGCAACCTGGTTCCTGCCTGTGGCTTTAATATCCCTTCCAACCTAAACCACTCTTTGATTCTATGTATGTGTCTCCAGCCAGACTTCTGCGGGCAGTGATAAACAGCCACTGCAAAGACGGAATTTTTACTGTCCTAAGGTGGATGTCTAAAAACTGACTACATGATTTTGTCTCTAAAAATTATCTCCATGAGAGGAACTATGAATGGCTGTAACTGAATTAGAATATGAGTTAGGTCAGATGAACCTAACTATAGTTAAGCCTATGTGAATCAAATCAATTTCTGTACCAGTTTTTGTGCTTCACCCATATATAAAACACAGGATGTCTTGCAAAACTGGTATTTATGTTTCATCCTTATTAGTTTCTGAGAACATGAACTGATATGAACCAGAAGACCCCTGGGACAGAGAATACACTGGTCAAACAGCACCACATCTGACCAAAACAGTGGAACAGGACTTCACAGATTAGGGTTCTGCCAAAGACTTGTATAACTCCAGCTTCAGCTGAGCTGGTATTTGTTGATGCTAAAAAATGAATAGTCTCCTTTTCAAGGTGGTTTATTTTAGCCAGATCTTTATTTATATTTTTTCTCTCAGTAACAGTCCTTTCTCTTCTGTGGTACATTCACCTATCAAACTGCTCTTCTCAGATTTTCCACATAAACTTGGATATTTGTATCTTAGTTATGCATATCACTGTAGGAAATGTGAGTGAAGATCCCATAATATTATGTTAACCATTGGACACAACGATCTTAAGGGTATTTATCCAACCTAAACGATTCTATAATTTTATGATTCTATGTTGGTGGTTTGTTTTTTTTTTGAGAGAGTTTCTCATACTCTAGTCTTCAAGATAAATAAGCTCAACGAATGCCAACAGTTTAACTCCCAGGCATCTCTACAAAAAATTAAGCAGTACTCAGCTATAGGCAGTAAGATATGCATGTGTATTTTAGAATCCCAGAATCCCAGAATGCTTCGGGTTGAAAGGGAATTAAAGCTCATCCAGTTCCAGCCCCCTGCCATGGGCGGGGACACCTTCCACTACACCAGGTTGTTCCAAGCCCTATCCAACCTGGCCTTGAACACTGCCAGGGAGGGGGAAGCTACAACATTTAATATGAATTTATATAAAATCCATAAAAACTTATTTATATAAATTGTACGAAATTATTATTTATATTAAATATATTATATTTCTATAACTTTGTATAAATTTTATATAAATTTTAACAACTTACCATGTCTTCAGTCTTCTGGAAGGACATTTCCTTTAAATTCTGTTCATAATTTTTTCCTCAGATATTTTAAAAAATATTGATGCATGTTATAATGAATGGTTAATATGTAACCTTTATAAAATACAATAATACACTTACCGTCTGTGAGTCTGCACTTGCAGAAACTATATGTGTGAATCAAAATTTATTCTTTTCACTGCAACAAGAACCAGACAATGCCCGAAATCACCACTGCTTGACTTGTTTGTGATTGAATTTAGGATCTCTGAAGAAGGCTTGAAATCTGAGCCAGGCTGATTTGGTATAGGGGATGAGGCAGGCCTTGCTGTTAAAAATAGATTTATAATGGTGTTTCCAATTTTATCTCTTAACTCGTAATGTTTTCTTGGACAATAATAGTTCAAGATGGAGCGTATTCACACTCAGTTCGATCTAATCCATTTCTTCTGGGAAGCAATATGTGACTAGTATGAGAATAAAATTAAGTGCTTTTATTGTGTTGTATTCTCTGTTTTGGCAAGGAGCCGGCTGTGTTCAGACATGACAATAACAGAAAAAGGTTTTGTTTATGCTGCAGCAGAGATGCAATCACTGGTGAAAGTTGTTTTTAGCTTTTTTTTTACTGAAGTCTTGATTGCATAGTTTCCCTCTCATGCTTCTTAGGGAGCATTGTAAAGTGTTCAAAGACCTACTCAATGTTGATCTTCGTGGAAGAATTGGATTAAACTCTTTCTCCTGAGCATGTCTTAGGCAGAGACATCTAGGGACCAAGCTGGGTGAAGATGGGGCTGTTTTTTTCAGTACAGCTAAATTGATTTGCTTTGCTATTCAGAGCAGTGCCAGGCTTCTCTCCCCACTATCAAAAAGGTCAAGGGAATCCAGCATCTGGCAGGAAACTCTGTTTTGTAAAGTGAGTAGTTCTGGTGGGAACTTGCACGTAGCAGAGTCCTGAGCCTCTCGTTTGGAGGCTGTTATTTTTTAGATGCTAGATTTAAAGCTGGGAGGATATTTGGAAGCTGCAGTGTACAGAAATGATTTCATGCTGATTGAAAGGGATTATTTGAACAATTTGGGAGTATATTCAGAGGCAGCTGCAATTATTTTATCTTCAAGTTCTTATCCCCTGAAAATGTCATTACTCACACTAAGTGTTTTTGGTTCTAAAGCCCTGAACAAACAACTCTAAGACAGGAAATCCCATTTGTGTTTGATTATACAAGCCTGAAGTCTTTCTACATGATTTCTTTGGTCTTCGTGGATGAATAGGCTGCCGAGTTCATCTTTGGCTTTAAATTTCAGGTGGAGATAAGTCATTTTTTTGTCAGAGGCCTAGGAAAGTATCTGCCATTGTGATGGGCAGCTGTTTTGTCTTTTTACTAATGCTACAGTATTGCTTATGTATCTTCCTGTGGTGAGTGTGCTGTTGTGTGTTTGAGTGACAATGTTAACAGCTTGTTTTCCTTCCTTTATGTCTACTCCCTCCAAATTCCTGAGCTGAGGATGCTGCAGGATGAGAGAACGGTTTTCTAACAGGAGATGATAGTATGGAAACACAGAGTCCTGAGCTTTCTCTTCTCAGCTCATAGAGCTGCTTTGATATAGATCTGGTCCAATAGTTTTTCCGCATCAACCAGATATGCCTGACGATGCCTTTCAAATGGCAGAACTCGCTTTCAAGTAGAAAGCAAGATAGAGCACAATGCTTGTCCTCTGAAATCCCAAGCAAGTCTTTCAGAGTGACACTCGCTGCAGTTTTTGGAAGACAAACCTCTACTTAATGGCATGTGGGTGAAGAACTGCAAGGGGATGCTGCCATCTGAAGTAAGCGATAAGGGTAAAGGGCATAATCCCTATGACAAGAGGCAAAGAGGAAGCCTTCAACTTGGGGTCACCCATCTCACTCTGACCTGGCCTTTCATTTTCAGCATTTTCACCCTACGTCCATAAAATCTTAGAATGGCTGCATTGGAAGAGACCTTCAAAGATCATCCATTCCTACCCCTGTCTGTAAGCATGGACACCTTCCACTAGACCAGTTTTTTCAAAGCTCCTTTTAACATGACACTGAATGCTTCCAGTGATGGGGAATTCACTGCTTCTGTTTGTTTGCTTGGTGTGACAGTATCATTCCATCTGTCCTTGTTTTCTGCTTGTTTCTCAGCAGCAGATTACTAAGAGGCTAGGGCTTTATTATTATTATTTTAGTTTAATGTTTTATTTACTTTTAAACACCTTGAGGAAAGACTTTTTTTCTTTCCACTCTCCTATATGTCTCGAATCTCAGGTATCTGGATACACTGACTATGACTGAGATTAATGTCACTCCTACATGATCTGACCAGGTTCTTTTAGACAGACCATGTGGGGAGGGTGTAATGTTTAACATAACATTTATTTATCTGAAGACATTTGATGTTACACAGGACTTTTGATTCTGCAGATTGACACAAAATATACTGAATATACAGATGGAATTTGCAATTAGCAAACTGCAGCAATTTCAATACACAGGTCTATCAGAATACCAGTGTGATTCCCATTACTGATCTGTCTAATATGCTCACCATCATGATGCTGGATGTCCTCAGTCTCATCAGGAAGGCATACATGAGTTGAAGCTAGCTCAAGTCCATTGCTCTCTTTGAAATTCTTTTGTTAGTCTCTCAGTTTTTATATTGGTGACATAACTTTATATAAAATGAAGGCCACCCTCAAGCCCCCTTTGTATTGAGATGAAGTAAACTTTTTTTGTAACGGCCAAGCTCAATCGCATCTCTGAGCTTCATAGGCACATCCCTTGTGACAATCTTCTCTTAGCCTTCATGCATTGTACTGGTTTATTATCAGTCACAATTCCCTGCGTTGTAGCTTTTCTTTCTGGTGAGTTCTGCACAGCCTCAATACAGAGAAATATAACTGTTAGGGTTTTCAGCTGTCCTGGTTTTAGACCTGGAAGAGCTGGTTTTGTCTGGTAGCTAGGTTTGATGTGATTATCAGTTGTGAGCAAGGATCCATGAACTGTCAATTTTTCACTCCTTTCTCTCTCTGGAGCACAGTTCTGCTTAGCCTTCAGTTTGCTGACTTTGGGTGGAAGTAAGGATGCTGACAGAACTACCATTTTGCTGAGAAGGGAGCTTGCAGGTAGGGAGAGAAGAATGAAACATCGCTATAATGATTACCTTTTTCCAAGGGCAGGAGAGATTGTATTTGCCAAGCTGCAAGGTTATAGATCTTCAGTTTTGCTTCAGGTTGTAGACATTTATACTTCTTCAGTTTCTAGGTCTTTCTACACATGTCAGTGTCATCATCTGGGAGTTTCCCGGTTGAGTAGTAATGCCAGAAGTGTTAAGGACATAGCTCAATCCTTCTTTACTGCAGAGATAGGATTGTCTGGAGGACATATAAAAGCTGTGTGAGTGGTGTAAACAAGATCTAACATCATAAGCACTGGACAAAGGTGTTGACTTTACAGTGTGGTGTTCCAAAGTATTAAGGAGACTCTGCTGCATGCTGTTAGAGCCTGAAAGAATGAGAGGTGCTGAAATGAAATCAGGCGGACTTTTGTTTCTCTTGGGACACCTTTTCAATGGCAGCCAGGGGCAGATTTTAAGTACCTTTTCCATGTGAAATGTCCACATACTCAATAATTTTTTTTTGTATGTCTATGCTACTTCTGTTGCTGCTTTATGAGTTTCACAAGCCTGTTTGCAGTGCAGAGCCCCTCAGTAAGTGTGCCTGGCCCATGGCAGTCCATTCTCTATCATGGTAGTGTAAAATGGAGAAGGGATCTCACAAATCTGCAGAGGGGATGTAAACAGTGCTGATAAAATTTTAAGGGTACTGGCCAGGTCATGTAATGAGTTCTGAATACTTCAACGTTCAGATAAACCAGGCTTCCCTGACTAGTTGTATTGTATGACTGTAAGTTCTGTTTCCAGTATGATTTGTCACTTAAATAATTTGGCCACAGCAAGCTGTCCAATATTAACCCATCATAATATTTTAATGGTTTTCAAGAGGAGTAGAACCCAATCTTGTTGACAGTGTTCTATTATGTGTTCTGTAACAGATCTAATTCCATGCCCTGTTAGCAGGCTATAATTTTATCAGCAAACTGCAAATTTTATGTTCTTTTTTAAAGAGAAACAGATTAAAGAATGATAAAAATAACAAAACTTCCCAAAAAGAATACAAAATCAGAACATGGTTCCAGCTTAGTTTCTTTTAATTTCTATGTTTTATTAAGAAAGGAACCATCCTTTAGTGAACCTGAACAAATTGCCAGCCATTTCTGATAATTTTGAAAAAGTAGCCAATGACAGCAGAACGAATTTCACTGTTAAATTTGAGCTGGTTTTGCTGAAAACACTTCAGATGCACACCTGAATCAACCTAAGTTACATTAATTAAATTAGTTTCTTCCTTTGGCTATTCAGCTTCCTGTTCTCCAGTAAAATTTCTGAAACTAATTAATATAGCACAACCATTGAGTGTAATATCATATTTTTGATAGAGGAGATTGATGTATAAATGAAAATTGCCATGACAGTTGCTAGGGCTTAAATGAAATGATTGCACAATAAAGTGTAAATAGTGTTCAGAGAGAGAACATGCTGAATTTCAGAAAACTCTGTGCTGTCATAACACCACCTGGTGATCGATGACAAAAGGAAATAAATCGTAATTAACAATCTCTAAATTCCATACAGCAGGAAGTTGTTTGGTTTTTTTTCCCCCCAAAGCATCATGAGAAAAGGAAGCAATACTGACAATTAAAAAAACCCCCATAGTACAGATTTTTCAAGTATTAATAACTGTCTACCATTGAAGGTAAAGTCATAATTTTATCTTAATTAAAAAAACCCAAAACAAAACCAAGAAACCAACCAGGGACTACATGAAGTGCCCTGTTCACTTTGTTAAAATAGAGCAAGAGCTACTGGGGAACTGCAGGCATGATATCTGAGAATAAGTTCTGTTTGTCCCAGGAAAGTCCATGGTAAAGCTTCTGTGGTCTAGACAGCAAGATACTGCAGTCTACTGCCTGGCAGAAACAAGCTCAAACTCCCATTGTAATCTTTTGGAAGTGAACAGTCATGAATGAACAGGAAGTCTCTTATCATCTGGCAAGTGACATTTTCCAGTCTCTGGAAATTAATGAGTGAATCAAGCTTATATAAAGTGTACCTTTGCACAGACTTCAGTTAGACATGAATGTTTCAGAGGTATAGATTTGTAACAAATGATGTTGTGTGTGATCATTACTCTTTTCAACTCAGTTGACTTTAGGAACCAGCGAGACAAGGTGAAGCAATTGTGTTACAACAAGTGTGCACCAGGTTTGATTAACACTTAAAATAAATAGCTTAAGGACCCTCAAGGGCTTTAAAAGCACTACCAGATTCATCAACAGATCTTTTCAATAGCATGTCACACTGTGACATGACTACTAGCATTAGCTATATGATTTTCATCCCATTTCATAAAATCACAGGCTGGTTTGGGTTGGAAGGGACCTTAAAGCTCATCCAGTTCCAATCCCCTCCGCGGGCAGGGACACCTTACACTAGACCAGGTTGCTCCAAGCCCTGTCCATCCTGGCTTTGAGCACTGCCAGGGATGGGGCAGCCACAGCTTCTCTGGGCAACCTGTGCCAGGGCCTCACCACCCTCACAGGAAAGAACTTCCTAAGATCTCATCTTGGTCTCCCCTCTGTCAGTTTAAAGCCATTCCCCATTGTCTTGTGCCTACAGGCCCTTCTCAAAAGCCTCTCTCCAGCTTTTTTGTGGTCTTTTTAGGCTGCTCTAAGGTCTCCCCTTAAGGAGTCTTCTCTTCTCCAGACTGAATAAGGCCAGCTCTCTCAGCCTGTATCCAGAGCAGAGCTGCTCCAGCCCTTTTTTTTTTTAATGTCACTGAAGACTTTACAGATTGGCCTTTAGCTCTGCTTTAAGCTCTGGCAGCCTCGGTGAAGCCAGCTCTCCCAGGCTATTACTAACATAGCTGCCTTGCTTGCTGAGATCATAAATTTATTAATAGAGTTCAATTCTTTCAGGGTTTACATCAGTTTCAGGGTTTACACCAGTCTATTTCCTTTTCACTTTCCTTAATACTCCTTAGTCTTTCAACTTCTTCCTTCAGCTCAGCCACCAATAATAAAAGTTTACTAACCTGTTCGCACCTCAGGCAAATATCCTCTGCCCCTGGTACTACTGATAAGCTCAAACACTCTGTCTGTACAGACACATCGTCTTTGGACGGTTCTGTTAAGTTACTTACGCTCTTGCTCACTACAGGTTTTGATCGTGTAAGAACCATTATTTCCAAAAGCCCTGCTTGCCCTGCCTGCGCGAACTGCCGTGCGAACTGCCACTTCTATAATCCAATTACGACCGTGTTTGCCTACTTCTGCTCGCCGTGCTCCCTGGAAGCTCTTAGCCTTAAATACAAGTCTTAGTCTTAAATACAAGAGCCAAGGCACGTGCTCTTGGCCTCGCCGAGTCTCCTCCTTCCGGCCTCTCCAAAGGCAGGCTGGGAAATGTCTTCCTTCTGTTAAAAACTTGAGCTGTGTGACATTCTGGATCATCAGTCTCTTTTGTTTGTGTTGTGGTTTAAGCCCAGCTGGTAACTCAGAACCATGCAGGCACTTGCTCCCTCCCCTACTTCATCCTCTCCAACTCCCAGCAGGATGGGGATGAAAATCAATTGTGTGTAAATCCCAAGGGTTGAGATAAGAACAGCCAGTAACTAAAGTAAACTACTTCTACCCTCACCAATAATAATAATGGTAAGGGAAGTAACAAGAGGAGAAAATATAACAATAAAAAAGGAAGGAAAAAAAATAAACACAAGTGATGCACAACTGCTCATCACCAACTGACTGGCACCCAGCCTGACCCAAGAAATAATCAGTCCCTTCTAGGTGACTTTCCCCACTTAATATACTGGGCATGACGTGCTCTGGCTAGTTTGATTCAGGTATCCTGTCTCTGCTTCCTCCTAGCTTCTTTTGCCCCTCCTCAGCAGCAGACCGTGAGACTCAAGAAGTCCTTGATCAGAGTAAGTATAGCAGCAAGTAAAAATGTCGGTGTGTTAAGCAGCTTTGTTCTCAGACTAAAGCCAAAACACAGCACTGCACCAGCTATTAAGAAGGAGAAAAAGAATTGTTACAGCTGAACCCAGGACAGTTTGGAAAGCTGCTTGGCTGAAAAAGACCTGAGGGTGCTGATTGGCGGAGCTGAACATGAGCCAGCTTGTGCCCAGGCAGCCAAGAAGGCCAATAGCATCCTGGCCTTTATAAGCAATAGCGTGGCCAGCAGGACCAGGGTAGTGGTCATCCCCCTGTTCTGGGCAATGGTGAGGCCGCACCTCGAATCCTGTGTTCAGTTCTGGATCTCTCACTATGAGAGAGACATTGAGGTGCTGAAGCTGGTGTAGGTCCTGGAGCACAAGCCTGATGAGGGGCAGCTGAGGGAACTGAGGTGTTTAGTTTTGAGAAGAGAAGGCTCACGGAGAACCTTACTGGCCTCTATAACTACCAGAGAAGAGGATGGAGGCAGAACATGGATGGTCCCTTTTCCCAATGAACAAATGATCCTATACTGGTAGAATGGTTTGGGTTGGAAAGGACCTCAAGATCATTTAGTTCCAACACCCCTGCCACTGACAGGGACACCTCACACTAAACCATGTCACCCAAGGCATCTGTCCAACCTGGCCTTGAACACTACCAGGGATGGAGCATTTACCACTTCTTTGGGCAAGCTGTTCCAGTGTCTCACCACTCTCACAGTGAAGAACTTCTTCCTTATATCTAACCTGAACTTCCTCTGGTTTAGTTTGAACCCATTGCTCTTGTTCTATCACTACAGTCCCTCATGAAGAGTAGCTTTCCAGCATCCTTGTCGGGCCCCTTCAGGTATTGGAATAAGACAAGAGGAAATGCATTCAAGCTGCACCAGGGGAGGTTTAGACTGGATATTAGTAACCATTCCTTCCTTGCAAGGGTGGCCAGGCATTGGAATAGGCTGCCCAGGGCAGTAGTGGCGTCAGTGTCCCTGGAAGTGTTCATAAAATGTATAGACAAAGCCCTTAGTGACATGGTTTGGTGGTGGCCTTGGCAGTGCTGTGGTGAAGGTTGATGACCTTAAAAGTCTTTTCCAACCTGGCTCTTACTGTGCTTCTGTGATAATTCAAAAGGTTTGAGGCTAAGGAGCACAGACATGGCATTAACAGCACTGAAGAACAGAAAGCCATCCATTTTGTATGTATCAGCTTGTTAGGCAGCAATGAACAGGAATTACTGCAAGATGTCACCAGCAGTTGGGAAGTCCTGAATTTCTTTTAGAATGGAAAAGTGTGGAAGATGTGTCTGCAGATCTACTGTCCACCTGATGGCAACTATCATATGCATCACATTTTTTTCAAAAGTAAAGCACACTTCCTAATTCTCTTTCCTTTTCCCCTTCTCTGTCTCAGTAGGCTGCCCAAGACAGTTTCTTGCATACACGCTTGTCAAGAGTAATGCTGTGATTCTCTGTGAATTGGTCCCTTGTTGAGTGCAAAGTGACCCCTCTATTCAAAGGCTGTTAAGACTTCAGAAAATTCAGAAAATATCTGTTATTTTTGTTTACTGTGTTGTTTAGCATGAATATATTAACTCTACACTCTATAAACCATCTTTCCAGACCATTTCCTGATGGAATCTCAGTGCTATGACTAATATCTGTATTGCAGCAATACTCTCAGAATGGTTGAATAGTTTTGAGGATGATATATCCTCTACCTAAATAAATTCAGAATTCCCTCCAGGAGTTCTTTGAGGAATGAAGACTCTTTGAGTATTTAAATGAAATGCTGATTAGCTGCAGTTTTCCCAAGATGGGATTTCAGGTTTGCAGCTGTTCTTCCTGATTTTAGGGCTGCTCCTCTAAACTGGAACCATTTCTGAAACTGGCCAAATGAATACTTAAATGCCTTCATTTACAAGGCTATTATGCTGCAGGACTGCAGAGTTTGCAAAGAAAATATGGCAGTAAACCTCAGTGCTTAGGAAGCTTGGACAGGGTGTAGC
This sequence comes from Psittacula echo, assembly GCF_963264785.1. Taxonomy (NCBI): domain Eukaryota; kingdom Metazoa; phylum Chordata; class Aves; order Psittaciformes; family Psittacidae; genus Psittacula; species Psittacula echo. Next base: position 74,652,869 of record NC_137742.1, on the reverse strand, counting down.
AAACTGAGAACAGGCAGGAAGCAATGGGAAACATCTGGTCTGCAAATCTGCACAAGGAATAAAAGAGTAGTTTCACAAACTAGAAATACACAGAATAACTGAAAGAACTGCTACAAAACAAGGCAGAGAAAGAACAAAGAATTATCAGTTATAACATGAGCAGTGGTGCCAAAATAGCCTGAGGATTCTGGAGGGAAAGAAAAAGGATTAATACACACAAAAGCATGGATTTCCTAAGTGTGGCATTTCTTTGAGACACCATAATTTCAGAGATCAACTTTAGATAAGCAGGCTATTTTTTTATCTATTATTAGAAACAATATCAAAAGAACATTTCTGGTGCAGAAGAAAATTTCTAATGTATCCCATCAGCATCAGGCTGACAAGCACATGCTGCTGCTCTAAACTAATAAATAGTTTATAAAATAAAGTATTTATTAATAGTTTATTAGTAAACTAGCTGTGTGTTTGCAGCTCAAAGAATTATGTTAGCTGCATGTGTTCAGCTCATACATAAAAATCACTACTGTGGAAAATAGTTGCTCTTCTTAAAAAGGATGTGTCTTTTTAATGCTCTTAATGTGTGTATATTTTATGTTGCATGTTTTGATAATGTAGACGTACAGTCCTAATTGCTTTTAGCCTGGATAACAGAGTGTGTTTTAAAGTGATTGAATAAAAATAGGAAAATAAAAGGCTATATTTGACTCAGAAATTTGTGCAGAAATTATCACAGTGAATTAGGAAATCCAATGCCTTGGTGCACTGAGGAACTGCTGAAAAACTCTTCTTGTTATTCTTGGTTGCCTTCCTTAAAACAGGACAGAACAACAGAATTAAACAATTTAATAAAAAATGGAATCTTACATAAAAAGTAAGAGTAAGAGAAATTTTAGCCCATGCTCAGATTTTTCAAGTAGGCCATGTGCTTTGGCTGCTAAGTGCTAACTTAGGAATAGCATGTACGTGTCATCAGCCTATATAGACTACCACTGGGAGTTTGACAGTGCAGGAGTCATTGAAAAGCAGCACCTTTTCAGCTAAATCCCATCTTTTGCGGATTAACAGAAGCATTATGAAGGTTCTTTTTTGCTTGATATCAGTGGTAAGAAGGGGCAAGAGTAATAAATGAAGTCTTTTCAACTCTGTCAGGCATTTATGTCACTGACTGGTTGCTTAGAAGTAGAATGTTTTGCTTGTAGCAGCACCAGGAGTGGCTGCATCTCATAACTCACCTGAAATATTAAGCTCTGCACCCTCCACACTAAACAGGCTCACAAACCATTCTCCTCTCTTACTGAAAAGCTATTCTTAGTTGCAACTGCTTTTTCTGAAGTTAACTGCAACAGTATTCTGGTGAGAAGTGTTTTTTCAGCTGTCATTAGGCAAAAGGAAAAGACTTTATGTAGACACTGATCTAATGATGTCCTGGGTTCAGCAGTTGCAGTCATTTTTCTCCTTCTTAGTAGCTGGTGCAGTGCTTTGGTTTTGACTTTCAGCTTGGGAACAATGCTGATAACACCAATGTTTTCAGTTGTTGCTAAGTAATGTTTACTCCAACCAAGGACATTCTGAGTCTCATGCTCTGCCAGGTAGGAGAAGAAGTCAAGAGGAAGCAGAGATAGGACACCTGACCCAAAATAGCCAAAGGGATATTCCATACCACAGCACGTCATGCCCAGTGTACAAACTGGGGTCGGGCTGGGTATCGGTCAGCTGGTGGTGACCAGTGATATTCTCTCCCCTTGTTATTTCCCTTATCATTATTATTATCGGTGGTAGCAGTATTGGGTTTGTGTTATACCTTAGTTACTGGACTGTAACCCGTGGGAGTTGCATTCTTTTGATTCTCCTCCCCATCCCTCTGGGAGTAGGGGGAGGAAGAAGGAAAGGAGTGAGCGAGTTGCTGCGTGGTTCTAAGTTACCGGCTGAGCTCAAACCATGACAGATGACAAAGGAAATTTCAAGATGGACATCCCCCCATTTGCTCATTTACAATGCAAATATTGCTGAACCTTTTTGTTAGAAAGTATAGAGTTCTGGACTCCACTTCTTACACATCTTGGCCAGGTACTCTTAAAACCAAAGGGTAATTCTAAATAAATTGCATCTTTTCACTCCAAAAGGAATTTCAGAAAGTGCTATTTGAGGAAATTCTATTATACAATTGGACTTGCTGTCATGTAAGTACTGTTTTCTCTTAAATGTTCTTTGACGCACCTTAATCTAGTAATCATCCTCGTGAATAGTGCAAACACTAAAAAAGCATTCTGAGCACAAAAGAAAAGTCAGGAATGTTGTGCATGTTTAGTCTTAAAACACAATAATTTGGAAACACCAATTTTAAGTAATCATTATTTCAATTTTTATTGAAATAATACAGTAAAATGTAAAAGACTACATAGAATAATAGAATCATAGAATGAACTAGGTTGGAACAGACCTGTAAGATCATCAAGTCCAACCATTGCCCAGCACTGCCAAGGCCACCACTAACCCATGGCACTGACGGCCTCATCTACAGTTTGTGAACTCAATGATAGAATCACAGACTGGTTTGTGTTGGAAAGGACATTAAAGATCATCCAGTTCCCCATTGCCATGGACAGGGACACCTTCCACTAAACCAGGTTGCTCCAAGCCCCATTCAACCCGGTCTTGAGCCCTGCCAGAGATGGCACAGCCACAGATTCTCCGGGCAACCTGTGCCAGGGCCATCTCCACCCTCATAGGCAAGAACTTCTGCCTAAGATCTCATCTAATATTATTGGGCTCTTGTCAGATTCATGGTGTTGCTGTGGACTCCTTTGATAAATACATTGAAAATGAAAAAATTCTCACAGAATTTGGCTGTTAGGTCTCAAAGAAAGTTGTAGATAGTCTGAAAAAAGCCATACTTAGAGGAAAAATGGAGGGTGGCTTTGCCAGCAGGAAGGATTCTGGGGACCCTTCCTTCCCCTATGTGATTTTATCCACCCTTTTCTAATGTAGCTCCTGAAATGTACACAAAATTCCTAATGGAGTGACTCCTCGGTTTGAACAAGCATGATCTTCTTTGACTTTTTCAGCAGAATGAGCATAAAGCTGGAGAAGAGAAGGCTGTTCACAGTATTTCCTGGCTGCTAAGTTGAAACTTACCTCTTATGTAACTTTTTTGCAGTATTTTCATGGAATCATAGAATCATTGAATTGTCTGGGTTGTAAGGAGCCTTTAAATGTCATCTAGTCTAAACCTCTACAACAAGCAGGGACATCTCCAACTAGATCAAGCTGCTCAGAATCCCATCCAACCTGATCTTGAATGTCTCCAGGGATGGCGCATCCACCACCTCTCCAAGAAATGTGCTAGTGTTTTACTACCCTCATTGTAAAAAATTTCTTCTGAATCTACCCTTTTTTATTTTAAACTAATACCCATTGTCATATTGTAACAGACCCTACTAAAACGTCTCTCCTAATCATTCCTATAAGTCTCCTTCAAGTACTGAAATTTTGCCATGAGGTTTTCGCAATAAGCCTTCTCTTCTCCTGGCTAAACAACCCCAAGTATCTCAGCCTTTCCTCACAGCAGAGGTGCTCCATCCTTCTGATCATTTCTGTGGCCTTCCTCTGCACCTGCTCCAACCGGTCCATGTCCTTCTTTTGCTGGGGTCTCCAGAGCTGGACTCATCAGAGCAGAGTGGAGGGGCAGAACCACCTACCTTGACCTGTTGATCACAATTCTTTTGATGCAGTCCAGGACACATTTGGTTTTCTGGGCTGCAAGTGCACACTGCTGTGTCATGTCCAGCTTTCCTTCCACCATTTCCCCCCCAAGTCCTTTCCCAAGGGCTGCTCTCAAACCCTTAATTTCCCAGCCAGTATTGACTCCAGGGGTTGCCCCAACATAGGTGCTGGACTTTGTACTTGCCCTTGCTGAACCTCATGATGTTCATATAGGTCCATTTCTTTAGCGTGTCCAGGTCCCTCTGGATCCCATCTGACTAGGTTGGTCAGGTAGGACTTGTCCTTGATGAAACCATATTGGCTGTCCCGAATCACCTTCCTGTCCGCCATGTGTCTTAGCGTAGGTTCTAGGATGATCTGTTCCATGATCTTCCCAGGCACAGAAGTGAGGCTGACAGGTCAGTAGTTCTCTGGTGATCAAGAATGCAGCCCCTTCCAGCTTTTGCAAGATGGAAGATCAGGACATTCATATAAGCTATGACACAATTCACTTTCACGTTTTTTATATGGTTTCTGTAGGTATGGAAAAATACTTGTAAAAGCCATCATCACAGAGTCAAATGAAATAATTTTAAATTGTCTAATCTGCCTTCTTGCTTTGTTAGTCATCCTTAAAGCAACAGCCTTGGCATAGTGTTGTGGTTTAAGCCAGTCGGCAAGTCACCCATGCAGTTTCTACTCTCCCCACCCCCCGGAGGGATGGGTGGGAGAATCGAAAGAATGTAACTACCATGGGTTGAGATAAAAACAGTCCAGTAAATAAGGTATAACACAAATCTGTACTGCTAACACCAATAATAATAATAATGATAAGAGAAATAACAAGGGAAGAGAATGAGATACCACCCACCGAAAATGAGCCCGACAGAGCAGAGAACATGCTGTTCCGGGAAAACTCCTGGTTACATCCCCCGGGCATGACATGCTGTGGTATGAAATACCTCCTTGACTAGTGCGTGTCAGGTGTCCTGTCCCCGCTTCCTCCCGGCTTCCCCTCCTCCCTGGCAGAGCATGAGACCCACAAAGTCCTTGGTCAGAGTAAACATTCTAACCAGCAACTGAAAACATTGGTTTTATCAGTACTATCCTAAGGCCGAAAGTCAAATCCACAGCGCTGCACCAACCACTAAGAAGGAGAAAAACTGACTGCTGCTGCTGAACCCATGACACATAGGTTTGGAGCTGTCCTCTTACACTTAGCTTCACAGTTAACTGTTAGCCAGCTGTTGCCTAGAGTTTCCATACAAAACCAGCGTTGTGACAAAGAATCTGAAAGGATGCTTCATGGGAGCATAGACCATGACATTCAGAAGGCAAAATAAATAAAGGGGTACCAGAATATAGGCCATCTGTCTGTCTGTCTGACTAAATTTCTAGGACAACCAAAGAGAAATTGCTGATTGGAAATTAGATTTGTAGGTCAAGCAAGAAACCTGCTCTAAGACCTGACTAAATAATTTTCTGTCAGTTACATTATGTGAATCTCTCAAACCAAATCAGGCAATGCTGAAAAGAGAAAGCAGCATTTGAAGTAGCCAAGGGGCATAGTGAATATTTTGTAAGTCCTACAAGCGTCTCAGATAATAACGAGAATAATCAAAGGCTGCTCAGTTAGAATAAGTTTTCCTTCCAGGAAAAACTCTACTGACAGAACTAATGGGCTTTAGAAAAGCAAACGCAGGCCAGGACAGTGTATTTAAAGTGATTGTTGGTGAAAACTGACATAATTAGATTGTGTTTGCTTTCCAGTCACAAATTATTGCAATATTCCTTGATACCTGGCTTCGTGGGAGGTAAATAAAAGATGAACAGAAATAAATCTCCCTCTGAGTCTTGGTATGTTAGCCAAGCCAGTCTTGATCAGACATTGCTCATCACAGAGATGTTGGCTTACCCATGGACATTGGACAGATATATGACATCTGTTCTTTATTTAGAAAGAACATATTTGGTTTTACTAATCTTTCATATTAACCTTCCTTCCTGCCTCCCAGCCTCCATGCCTTCCTTTACTGCCTGCCAGCCCGCCTGCCTGCCTGACTTCTGCCTGCTTGTCTTCCTGGCTTCCTTCCCCCCTGCTTGCCTTCCTGCCTGCCTGTCTTCCTGACTTCCTTCCTTCCTTTCTTCCTCAATTCCATCCTGCATTCCTGCCTTCCTGCATTCCTGCTTTCCTGCATTCCTGCCTGCCTTTCCTTATTTTTGAGGTCACTTCCATCCCTTGGGATGCTGTGATTCTGTGATTTAGTATTTTCTCCACTGTTGCTTATGCCTAACCCCCAAGTAGCATGACAGCTCTTAAAGATATAAATACAGCAGGTATTTAAACTCAGTAACTAGATTAAAGGACTTTGAAAAAAAAAAACCCCAACTGAAACTTAAACTCATGCATTTGTCTCTGCTGCAGAACCTCCCTCTGCCTTGCATCTTTCCTACCTTATTTAAACAGTTGCCAGTGCACCTCCTTGCACTGACCCTTCACCTTTCCCCTTGTCCCCACTTACCTCCTTGTGTCAGCATGAGAGCTTCTGCAATCCATCCAGAAATTATGTTGCCTACCAGGGACTATTCCTGATGCTTTTCGTTACTTGCAAATTGACCTCAGAGGGTTGTTTTCCCATCAGATCTAGGACATGGCCCCAAAAGAGAAGGTGTATGCTCCTCGTGTTGGGAGTCATCCCCAGACAAACCACAAGGGAAGCCTCTCGCTGCTGTAAAGCCTGTGTAATACCATGTTTATAAATATCCTGACTCCAGCTTGACATTCATCAAAAGGTGTAATTTTAAAGAGATATCCTACGAGTAGCACTGTAGCTGAAGCTGTTGGTACATAATCTGACTACGTATATAGGGACAGATAAAAACAGCAACAGATAATGGAAGCCTTATGTTTTTGCGACATGATGCAAGTACACTGTAATTTTTGCAGAATACAGAAGAAAAGAAAGAAGTTATTCTCTCAAAGACCATGGAATCACACTCACAACTCTGTAGTATGTGACTAAGTATTTACGAAGTAACAATTAATGGAACAACCACACAAGGAAAAGCATACCTTGGAGAGGAAAGATTAATATTTCAGTGTAGCCTTGAAGTTGGGAGGTGATAGAGGCATTCAAAAACTGAACAAATTCAGTGAGTGAGACAACAGCTCTGCCATTGCTCCTCAACTAAGTTCTTGCAGTTCTTTTGGAGAAAGAAGGCGGGAGAAGGGAGATCTTACCGCTCTCTACAACTACCTGAAATGAGAATGGAGCCAGGATGTAGCTGGTTTCTTCTCCCTAGACACAAGTGATAGGACAAGAAGAAACGGCCTCAAGCTGCACCAGGGGAGGCTCAGACTGGATGTTAGGAACAATTTCTTCCCTGAAAGGGTTATCAGGCATTGGAACTGGCTGCCCAGGGCAGTGGTGGAATCATCACCCCCGGAAGTGTTCAGAAAATGTGTAGGTGGCCCTTAGTGACATGGTTTAGTGGTGGACTTGGCAGAGCTAGAGGAATGGTTGGACTTTATGATCTTGAAGGTCTTTCCCAATCTAGTTGATTCTATGATTCTGTTTTATAATTTCACTTAGTCCATGTTCAGATATTTGTTCACTGTCCTGGAGAATTGACAAACCTCCTGAATGCCTTGTTGCTCACTCCTGCCTACCTAAGCTTCATGATTCGCTGTTCTCTGTAAGGAGCTCTGCATGCCCATGCAAAACATTAGTCATTTATAACTGCTTTGAACTGCATCTGTTTACTACAAAGTATGGTATAAAGAACGGGAATGATTAAAGAACTGTGATAGCTTTGGGAATGAGTGAAAAGACTGCTACCACTATGAAAAATAATAAATACAATTTGCCATGGAAAAGAGAAAACTGAGAATGGATATGAGAAGAATATGTTGCATGGTGTGGAGAAAGTTAACGGAGTTTGACTGTATACTATCTCTTCAAAACAAAAAACTTAAGAAGCAGTTCATGAAATTAGAAGGAAGAGGTTTCAAAACAAAAGGTATGATTTTTATACAACTTACCACTAATCAGTATAACTCATAACAGGACACTGTGACAAAAAAATTGACACAGGTCCATAAGGCAGCTATACAAATTCTTAGGGAAGAAATTAATTGGGGTCTCTTAAATATAAAACCATCTTCTTTGGCTGGGGAAGTCCTTGAAATGCAAATTATTGGTGATTAGGAAAGTATTTTATAAAGTATTGCTATATGACTCTCCTATTCTGCTCTCCAATATATCTGCTCTTGTTCAGTGTAGACACTAAACAACTCCAGAGAAGATGAGCTAAGTGGCACTATGGGTTAGATCAAAACAATCAATTTTTATGTCAAAAGAAGAGATTGTATATATGGTGTTGGAAAAAACAATCTCCAAGATTTCTATGGTGTTGCAGCATTCCTCAGATTCCAGGAGCTGGATATTATTTGTGGCAGAGGAAAATGGTGCAATATTTTGCTCTCTTTTACCATACTGTTAATTGTGACTATGTGATTGTTTGCTTAATAAAACCATAACAATTGTTTCATCCCATCTTCAAACTATACTTCAGTAGAGAAATGTCCTCCTTATCCTGCTACCTCCCTTGTGCACATATGGAGCACCTTCCAGGTGTGCTCAAGCTGACACAACTAATGATCAGGGGATAGCTGAGAGAGGGGCTGAATCTGCACTCTTTAGACAGAGTTTTTAGTGTTTCTCTGTTCTACCTTTCTGTCAGAGAAGGCTGGCCTCCCATAGGAGGTTAGCGGTTGGTGTTTTTTTTGTACTGCGGATGCTCACCGTGGAGTCTTATAATGGAGATACTGAGAGTCTTTTTCCATGCTTATAAATCTCCTTTGAAGGACATACTGATTTTGTTTTTATCTTGGTTAATTAATATAGCTTTAACAAGTGTTTGCTTTGGAAACTCAGCTTTTCTTATCCTGTCATGCCTTTTGACTTACCTGTATTATTTTTCCAATAAATTTTGACGGCTTCAGAGATCAAGACTAGTACTTAATTTTATTTTCTAATGAATTCAGGATTTTTCTTTGTGTATTTTAACTGCATTTTATCCTTTCACCCACCATCCTATTCACCTGTGTGCAAGAGTTTCCTTTGCTCTTAGAACTCCATTAATCAGTTGGTAGTGGGCAGGATAAGCAGTGCAATTCTGGATGTGTGACACCTCAGTGAGGTACTTAAGATTTCTGATTTAGCTGCTCAGCCTTCTTGTCAAGGAGCTTTAAGGAAGCATAATCAATTAATGAACAAGGTGGTAGTCTTTATGTCCTCTACTATTTTCTGTGGATACTACACACGAGAATGTTGTGCTCTTTGTATGCATAGTCCAATGTCCTGAAGGTTTTAGTGGTTGGGAAAGGCTTGTTTCAGGTGGGAAAGCCACAGGTTACCAGTCTCTGGTTGACTGTCCATTAAAGAGGATAACCAGCCCTAATTCCCATGAGGGCAGGCAGGTTGGTAGTTTGGATATCAAATTCTCGTGGAGCGGAAGAAGCCAGAGCTGACTAGCTCTGTATCCCTCAAGCCATATGAGTACAGTGGTACTGGGGAGTGATACAAGCATGGGGAGGTTATATCATCAGAGACAAGAAGTGACTTTTGCTGCCCCATCCAGCACCTTCCCTGCTATGTGCCTGTAGTAGTTGGCTGCTGAGTTAGCCTGGCCTTCTGATGAGAGGAGCTTGAGTCTGTCTATAGCCCTTACAGATAGACTTAAACAGGGTGAACCAATCTGTGCAGATCAGTACAGTGGTCCAGAGCTCCACAGGGCATCATGGCCTGATCCCATCAAGGCTGAACAGCACCTAATAGGCATGTAGTAGTGGTGTTGGCATTAAGACCATATGTCTAGCTCCCTCTGCATCCCCTCACAGATGAAAATCCTCTGGTTGGGTTGAGTATGCACTCCTGAGAGCTTGTGTTGTGAAAACTCTTTTTTGAAGAGGAGTTGGTGTGTCCTACAGACCATAACATAAGATCAGAGACCTAAACATGTAGATCCAAACCCCTGTCTCTGTTAAGTACATTGCCCAGCCTCTGTGTTAGAAACCCACTGAAACCTAATAAGCATTTTGCTGCTCCAAGAGCACTGTAAATGTATGTTTATTTCAACTCCTGTGAGGATGCATTTTCCCTCCTCACCCAGTAATCAACTGAAATAACTTCTTACACAAAGTACTTGAGGTTTGCCCCAAAGTAGGAGCCAAATTTATGCTTCTTATGTCATAAGTGACATCTAGGAAGGTTCAGTCAGCAAAAGTCATGAATTTAGTTTTTTAAGCATGAAGCCTTACCTCAAGATTATGTAAGTTTCTCCAATCTTTCTGCCTTTACTTGCAGTTGGAAGGACTTAAAAGTGAGCTTAATAGGTCGTAAGAAAAGGAGAGGTGAGTACTCTGTAAAGATGAAGGCCTCTATAGATACTTTAGTGCACCCTCCAGGGTGCTCATCACTTACAGCAATCCTGCTGAAACAGGGAATTCTCCATGGACTCTGCTCAGTTTTAGGTACCTCATTAGCATGCTTAGAAGAAGATTTACATATGAACGTCTGCCTTGTTGGACAGAAGCAACACAAGGTGGTGATATTTTTTAATGATAAAAGCATCCAGACACAACCTCGCCAATGTATCTCACCATAAATCTTCTTTGTATTTACAAGCTGTTAGATCATCCAGGAAACAGAATGAATCATGTGAAAACTTCTTTTGCAAAGTTATTGACTGCAAGCAGAGTAGGCAAAGAGTCCTGAAAATAAACCTGGGGAAACAGGCAATGTTCTACAGCTAAGATCTAAAAAAAAAAGAAAAGAGTGATTAAACATCAATGCTTTCATATCAAGAAAGCAGAGGAATCTGCTTTCTTGAAAGATGAAGCTGGAGGGAATGAAGTCCATTCTAGCTGCACTGACAAAACACAGATTCCTTTAGGTTTAACAGCCAGACTCTGCTTTGTGGCAAAGCTGTGCTGGTGAAACCATGGGCTAGGAAGCCCATCAGCAAAGATTTGAGTGCCCCGTTTAGAAATTAAGACATTGTTATGATTGTGGCATTGATAACTGCCTTTCAGTTAACAGATTCTTGCCATCATTAGCAATGGTGAGTGGACACAAGTGTTAGTTAATTATTTTTTCATATCAGCTGGTAAACAAATTTGAACAGCAGCAGTATTTAGAGATTTTTGGTTTTTTTGGTCTTTAACAGGTTCTTTCCTGCTGTAACCTGGACCATCTACTTGAGAAAGCAAGAAAGTGTTGTCCCCACTGACATTAAAATATTTAGAGGCAATACTTTTGTAATTCCCTTTGGAGAGGGAGAAACTACTTCCTGTGCTTTCATATCACCAGATGCCATCATACTGACCCCACTTCTAGGCCAAATCCACAGCTCAGATAAGCAGGGAGCTGAGAAACAGCCCTTAGGAGTCTTATAGAGAAACCATCCATGGTGTTCCTTGGTTGAGAGCAGTACACTTTCCGTTGCCCATCAAATGCAGCTCTTTTTTCTTCAGCAGCCCATTCAAGATAAAGCTCTGTCTGTGAAAGATGGGAACAGAAAGAAGTCAAGCAGAGAAACAGGGCATGCTTTGTGGACTGTTAGGATGGGTGAACACATCAGAAACACAGCCGCTCTGGGTTTATGTCAGGTGTCTCCCATGGAATAGATGACCTCTCTTTGCTATTCAGGTGAGTGCCCTTCCTCAGGCTTGCTGTCATGGACATGATGTGATCATCCCACATCATTATCTTATGTTTATGTGCACTAGTAATACCACAGCTACTGAATCTCCTTCCACAGTCTCAAGTCCGTCCTTGTGGATATCTTATGTAGGTTGCAGTAGTAGAGCTGGGAGAACAAAGTCTGTGTTGTTGAGTTAAGCATGGAATAGAGAGAACAAAGGGGAGAACTTAACATTTATCCCTTTTGAGATGCAAGTGTTTGGTGGCTTTGGCTTGGGGAAGAGATGACCAGTGAGTAGTGTTGTTCACACTGTATTGCTGCCTGCATGCCATCAGTCAAACAGAAACTTGTATTTTCACAAACAAATAACAAAAAAATCAAATCAAAACAAAACCAAACCCATCAACGAACCAAACCAAAAAACCAACCCAACTGGTAATATACCAACCAGAAAGCTCATGGAGAGTAGACATCCCAAGGACAAACATCAAATCAGTTTGCTGGATTCCCATCAGCCATTCTTATTAGACGCACGAAAGCTCCCATGAGATGGATAGTGTTATTACAGATTTTTTTTTCTGTGCATGTAGGGCAACAGGCGCTGAAAATGTTAAAATGTCAACTGTAGTACCAACCTTTTTGGCTTGCCTCATGCAGCCAAGACACTTGAAAATCTGCTAAAATAGGCAGTGCTTTTTTTTAAAAAATGGCAGTTAGCAGAAAGCTGCATCCTGACTTTCTTTTGTGAACATGCAGGGGGAAGGAAGATGAGACCCTAGGGAATGTCTTGCTGTGCTAACTCTCACTGTAATGGTAAACTCTTTTCTTTTTTACTGATACACCATGGAAGCCTGAAATGAGTATTACTTTCCAAAGATGTTGGTGTCTTCCATAACATCCATGTTGGTGGAGACTTTCACCCTCAGATATATAGAATGACTATGACTCCCGTGGACTTCCTTTGTGGAACACGAAATCCAAATTAAGTTCATGGAATAGAATACATGACCTTCCTAAATGTCTGAATTATTTACATGCCAGAAGTAGAAGGCTTAAGATACAATTTGTAAAACAGTTGTCTACTCGTAAATGCATTCACAAATTAATCTGTTGTTGATGTATTTGATCCGCTTCCTGATAGCTATTTAAACCTCTCGAAGAAGTTATGTGTGTGACTAATATTTATCACTGATAAGCATAAATATTAAATACTAACAATATACCAAATTCCTTTCCCTGCACCTCCAGCAAACTTATGTTTGCACTTCCGTGCTTCATTATATCAAAAGATTGTTCCAGTTAAATAAAAGAAATATGGGGTTTTTTACTGAATAGAAAACAAGATTCTGGAACTGCTTTGAGAATAACGACAGGCAGCCCCATGCCATGTCACTCTAGTTAGCATGAAAATGTTACTTAAGATGAATCCTTTCTATGGTCCTGAGAGAGCAAGCTCTCTGCCACTTTCCTGGTCCTCTGTCTAAGCTGTTTTCCAACCTGATCAGCTAAAAGTTCTACCTACTCCAGCAGTTGCTTTTGAAATGGTTTCACAAAGCAACAATTATGATAATGCCAGTCCAGACCACAGGGAAAGTGCTTGGTGCTTCTGAAACACTATGAATTACTGGGATTTCAGTGAACTCTGGGAATGATATAAATACAGTTCTAGTGAATACCTCAGAAGATGCTCCGCCACAAAGAAATGTCATAGCTGTATCTGTAGCTGAGTTTTCTCCAGAAATGGACCAGCTAGGTCATCTCTGCTTGTTTATCGCTCTTCACAAACTCCAAAGACCAATATTGCTGCAAGCAGCAACTGTCAATGAGGCAGAAGAGCTGGTCTTTGCTTTTACCTGGGCTGCTGCCACCCAGAGATAGCTGTGAGAAAAAGGTGAATTATCACCTTTCTGATACTTGCTGCCAGGTTTTATTAGTGAGATATAATTGGTCCCTAACAGCTTATCCTGGTAATAAAATATTTTTTAAGTGTTTCAGTAGTCAGAATGAGGCCAGCACTTAAGACTTGCTGGTTCCACTTGTTTTTTCACCTTTCAGCTTTTCCTAGGCTACTTTTCTTGCCCTGTTGATCAGGCAGTGTTGTGGGAATTACTACACAGCAAAACATATCTGCAGCACAGCAAGCTAGGACATTCAGACATGCTTCAGGCAGATGTTGATATAATAACTTGCTGAGGCTTTCAGGTGCACACAAGCAATTTATTTTACCTCCATTTGCCATAGATTCTGGCTATCAGCTATGCAGTTCCCATCTGGTGCACAGCATTCAGAAACATGCACAGAGCACTGTCTCCTGCACATGTAGGAGAGCGGAATGCTCTGCCAGCACCTGGAATTGATCACAGGGGCTTGAGGTAGGGAAAGATAGCAAAAATTACAAAGGGAAAAGAGGGAGAGCAGACTTTTTTCCTCCAGGTTGTCAAAACTATTAGCAGTATAAATCTGACAGTATCCATCTTAGTTCTCTCCTCCTTAGTGCCATAGTTTGAAAACGCACCTAGGTTTTTTCAGAAAACCAAAGACAAATTTCTGAATGCTATTTACATCTCTTTTGCCCCAAAATGTGCCTCATCAACTGAGTAAACCTTTTCCAGCTGTGGTGCAGATACTTGCCAATGTGCAGATGGTGCACAAAGTCACAAAAACCAAGGTTTTGAGTAAGATCCAAACTGGATGTGGTTAGTCTGGCACTTCTAATCTAGAGGTTGCTACTGGCTCCCCAGTCATTTCTCCTTGCAGACCTTATTCTGGAAATATCAGTGAGGCATATGTTTGAAAAAGACTGACTATTCAGGAATTAGACATGCCACTTGCTGATTTATGCTCTTCAAAGAAAGAGAGCTAAAGTCAGTCTGAAGAGAAGAAAAATCACTGTAACTGGTTCTGGCACTGCTGAGAGAGCAATTAGTGTGCTTTGTGGGTGATGTTTTCTATGATATTCCACCTGAACATGATTGCTATTTTAGTATACACCCCGCATTTGAGCTGATACTTTTCCATGTCAAGAGTATGCCTTTAGCTGAATGCCATTCATCATAGAAGCACAGAGTGGTTTGGGCTGGAAGGGACCTTAACGCTCACCCAGTTCCAAGCCCCTGTCACAGCCAGGGACAGCTTCCAGTAGACCAGGTTTCTCCAAGCCACATCCAACCTGGCCTTGAGCACTGCCAGGGATGGGGCAGCCACAGCTTCTCTGGACAATCTGTGCCAGGGCCTCACCACCCTCAAAGGGAAGAATTTCTGCCTAAGATCTCATCTGAATCTCTCCTCTGTCAGGTTAAAGCCATTCTCCGTTTTCCTGTCCCTACAGGCCCTTGTCAAAAGCCTCTCTCCAGATTTCTTGAAGGTCAACTTTAGGTATGGAAGATCCTTATAAGGAAATACACCAAACTGTTACAAATAAATTTAGAAAGTTTCAGCTAAATTTCTCAGTAGTTGTAAATGAGACTTGAAGAAGCTTCACTGGCATAATCTTGCCTGACATTAGAAAGAAAAAGGCCAACTGGAGAGAAGAGAAGGGAGTTTCTGTTGGGAAAATGTAAGTATATGAGGTGTGTCTAAAGGCCAGACACACTGCATAAGCTTGAGAGTAATTACGAGTGTGACTGGGGCCCAAAGGCTCTAGGTACCAGGGTTCCTTGCTCTCCCCATCTCTTCTGCTGTGAGGTAATAGCTGTATCTGCAACAGCAATCAATCTCAGGCATTTTTTCCCAATAAGGCAGAAGATATTTCTAGGTCAGGTCTAAAATTGCTTTGACAGTTGAAACAGCTATAAAAAATTCAGAGCATAAAGGAAAATTCCTATGAACTTAATTTTTCACTTCTGTAATGATTAGATTCAAAGAAGTATTGCATTTATGAATAATCCAGAAATCCTCATCATCTTCCTCTGCTGTTTGAAATAATTAAAGCAAAGAGCTTTCCATCCTCTTCCACTGCTGTCTGTCCTGGTGCAAAGCTTTAGCCTTTTAGCCTTTAGATGAGCAATTCACATTGAAATTTTTGTGGATTTGCTCTATGCTGTTCAACTGCAAATTACAGTTCCCTGTTTGTCTTCTTGTCTGGTAATCTTAGAACAATTATAAGTCTAATTAAGTACATCTGTCTGTTCTGTGCATGTACTGTTTGATTGCTCCAGATACTGACGGGTTTTACTTGACTGGCATATGGGGCAATGGCAGAAATGCTTTCCGTATACTGCTTTAATTTCTCCACATGTGTAAAAGAAGGATAATTTATTTTTCCTCCTTTAAAGATTGTTGTAGAACGGGTCTTACTTTTTAGCACACCAGCAAGGTAAAACAAGCTAGCTGAGAAAGCAGGCTATAAGAGGCAAACTAAGGCAAACATAGCATATCACTTCCTCCCAGTTTTTGCCTTCTTCACTATGACATGTCTTATACTTTGCCTTCCTTCTCCACCTGTTATTCCCCAGTTCTGTCTAATGCACAGCAGACATATCTTGCTCGTCATCCACTCTGGATCCTCAGCCCCATATGCTAGATCTGTGTCCCAGAGGAAGGAGAGATAGCAGTGTGGCATGAAGGAATATGTGACACTTTACAAATGGCTCCTAGAAAAGCACTTATGATATGACAGAGAAACAAAACTTCAATTGTTATCTATATCTTCTCTGCTTAACTGAACGCTCAGTTTTCAGGGTCTCCAGTGTGAAAGAAAGGTAAAGGCATTCCTCAGTTGCTGGAGAAGTAGATAAATAGCATCAGCTCTCTGCCCCAGTTGCAGGGAAAGCAGCTGGCAAAGCCTGCAAGGAAAATTTAGGGGTTTTTTTGCCAAGAAAAGCTCATTCAAGATGTAAAGTGACACAGAAATCAGTGTGATGGATTGTGACAAGTCTGACAGACTAAAAATTCTGAGGAGAGCTGCTCTGACAGCTTCAGCATTGTAACATTTGCCCATTGGCCTGTTCTGTTTTCCATGAAGGGAAAAGCTCATTAAAAAAAAAAAAAAAACAAAAAACAAACCCAAAACACAAGAAAACCAAAGAACTCAGATTTTTTTTTCCTTTCTTCAAGAGCTGCAAAGTTCCATTATGCAGTATTTGTCAACAGGATATATTCCTCATTATGCCTTTTGAAAGGATGCCTCTATTCAAAGATGAAGGAGAAGAAAGGCACTGTCTGATGTCTGGACTTGAAAGAATTCTCAGGAAAGGCAGGTGTTTTGATCAGACTGAAAGGGCCGGAAACCATCTTTTATTTTTCTGGTATTCAAGCATTCCATGCTCTTTAAAGAAGAAACATATTATTTTGGTGTACTCACTGCCTGCGTGACTTTTCCATGCAGTAGCAAATTTTGCAGGCTGGGACTTGGAACAACTTTGTCTAGGGGAAGGTGTCCCTGCCTGTGGCAGGGGGTTGGAAGTGTATGAGCTTTAAGGTCCCTTCCAACCCAAACCACTCTGTGATTCCATGACTCTATGATAACATTTATCACATTAGTAGAAGTTTCATCTAGGTTGCACGTAGATTTCACCTTCACTGTGCTCCTTCATGGAATAGGGAGGAAGCATTCACTGATATCATATGTCATGTACATAAGCTATAGGGAGAAGCAACTCAGGCAAATCTGGACTACCGAAGCAGAACGGAGGAAGGAACTATGCAATGTAGATTCAATTAACTGTATGAAAAAAGCAGCATCTAAAAAATTCTAGGAATACATGATGAAAGCAGAAGATACTAGTTGAAAGGCAACAGGCACTGAATAACGGAAATTGTCTCTAATTAGGCAAATAAATCATAGAATAGTCTGTATTGGAAAGGACCCTCAAAGGTTATCTAGTCCAACCCCTCTGTAATGAGCAGAGGCTTGTAATTTTTCTACCTCAAAAGTGAATACCAGGAAGGGGTTGAGGAGCTTCTGGAGTCAGGGCCATTCTCTACTCAGCACTCAGCTTTGCAGCCAGTGTCATCACCTTTTGTGAAGTTACGATCAGGGTCTGTGAGAACAGTGCTATCCCTTGGGTCTTTTTTGAAATGGTCATCCCACCTTTTCTTTCCAGCATTGGGACAATCATGGATCTGATGTGCATCTGTGTGCAGAGGCTGAATTTAGGAAGCAGACCACTGCCAAGCTACTACTTGCTACTACATGCTGCCACCTACCTCTACACATTGCACGGCTCAAAGCCTGCAGAGTTCCATTCGCGTGAGCTGGATCAGTGTATTCTCTATACCAGGGGATGCTGTTTGCAAGCAACAGCCGTTCTTATTTGGGTCTGCTTTCTCTTTCCCTTCTAGTATTGACAGTCCTTAGCACATGGAAATAATTTCTCCAGCACTACTGTATCTGTGATGTTGAAGATGAGCAATTGCAGCTCCCTGGAATAGCAGTACTGCTTGTTCTCTTTGGATAGGTAGTGCCCTGACACACTTATTGTTCCCCGCTTCCCTATTCAAATACCTTTTGATAAGTATCTAAACTCATTTTCCTACGTGAAAATGCTTCATAAGACAGAAGGTCTCAATTTCTGGGAAAATGGCACAAAAAAAAAAAACAATTTAAGAAAACTTCTTCTACTGTTGGTCTGGCAGTTCCTTCTACACTTTTTCTGTCTGCTTGTTCTGTTTGATTTTTTTTCCAAACCAGATTCCTCTCTGAGCTGGCATTGTCCTATGGTCTTTCAGTAACTCTTTTTAAAAGATTTTTCTGTTATGCAGCCACCACCAGGGAGGTTGATCCTGTCATTGTTTTTTGTGGCTAGTTTTACATTGCTCCATCTTCTCTGCCTCGTACCATATGATGGGTTAGGCCACCTGCAGGTTTCCAGGCTGTCAGGAGAAGTGGCAGGAATAGGAAACATCCTGCTTTATTCTCTATCTCTAGAAAATCCCATATCTACCATAGGGAGCCTCTCCACTCTCATTTACGCGTTTTTCCCTGCTTGCTCTCTCATGCTGGATAGTGTCAGGGAGGACAGGTGTGAGAGCTGGCAGAAGTGAGCCTTGTGAGTTAGAAAATCATACTTAGTGATTTAGGGATATCGTGGCAACTTGGCTTGTCATGGAGCTGGGAGGTTAAACTACGTGCTTATAGGCTCATTGTAGGTGACTTTCGAAATGATCTGCCTCCCCATCCTCCTGTGACAGTAGATGCTACAAGTTTATTCCCTACTGGACTTTTTTGTTGCTTTGAACCAATTTCATACGAATTTCACCTCGTGCCCCCTTGCTCTTGCACTGCAGAAGAGTTATGCAATTACCTTCTCCTCCACTTTCATGATTTAATAAATACCCACATATTCTTCACAGATTTTTCCTTTCCAAACTGAAAACGTCCTGGTCTCTTAATCCACATTCTCTAGAAGTCGACCACCTTATTTCCTTTATCTGTCTGATCCTCAGCACCACCCACTTAGACAAGTGAGAACAGAATTGCACACACTGGCTATAAGATACGTGTGCCCTGTTTTTATGCCTTGTTATCATGAAGAAATTTCCCACATCTTGTCCTCCATCCTTGCCTGGTGGTGCTTAGCATTCTTTTGTTTTTTTCTTCAATACAATGCTGTTCCGTGCTGAACCAAAGATGGCGGAGACCTGTCTACAGTGACTCTGAGAGCTGTTTTGAGCCATAATTGGAAATTCTTCGGTGCCACACTGACATGGCTTAGATTTATTATTTCAGACAAACTGTCTTGTATTTATTTATGATAGATATCATCAGCCATTCCTTTGCCAACTAAATCAGTTGAAAGAGGTCCTCTGGACTGCCTCATCATTAACTGTGGCATTAGACTACCTGAAGTACTATCATCAGCAAGACTGAAACTTTCACTCTTCAGCTCCTTCACAAGTTTTCTGATGAGAATGCTAACGTAAACCTGAGGGACATCACTACTGCATGTTTTCCTTCCAGAAAAATGACTATTACGTTTTCTTTCCTTTAACTGGAATTCAGCCCAAAGAACCTATTTTCTTAACAACCCTTAAGATTTTGGGATTATTTCTCTTCTCTTTTCTTCTTCACTAGTGCTCCGTTGGATAAGTGATCCTCAGAAGAAAGCCATGATGAGCCTCTGTTTCTGTACACTGAGTCCCCAGCAGTGATTATATAGCAAGTGCAGGTCAGATCTTTTAAGGCTAGCAGGAGCTAGATTGCCTGTTGCTCCAATCAGCCCATGTGAAAGGATGGGCTGAGAAACCTTACCATCTGGAGTGATACTTAGCTTTCCTCATATTTCTTACCTCTGAATAGTGTTTGTTGGCCAAACTGAGATAGCGTGAGATGCTGACTGAAAGATCAACCAGGTAGAGACAGGCCACTGCAACAGTGTAGCTCTCTGTGGCACTCCATGCCTTGTTGCTAAAATGCTACAACTGCGGTTTTATAGACACATAGTATATTGAAAAGGATGTGGCCAGTGCTTATTCAGAAGACCAATAGTAGAGTTTGTAAAAAAAAATAGATCCCTAGAACCTAGTGTTTTGACTGAGGCTTCCTTCATGCTCATGTGGAGCTCGTTACAGAGGCCTGTGCTGGCCAAGTAGGACTCTAGTCTCCTTCCTAATAAATCTTCCCAAGAAACACAGCAGAAAGACTTGTTTTGGGGATCTCCAGTCAGGTTAGCTATGAGTCGCTCAGACCATCAAAAAGGGAAATTTTCTGGAAAGGAAAATTGTCAGGTCATGAGGGATGGTCAGAACTGATGGTGCTGGAGGCCAGAAGAGACCTTGTAACAGTCTTCTAATACCTACAGGAGGCCAACAAGAAACCTGGACAGGTGCTTCTGACAAGGGCGTGTAGGTGCAAGAAAAGGGGGAATGGCTTTAAGGAGACAGAGAGAGGGAGATTGACATGAGAAATTAAGAAGGAGTTCTTCCTTGTGTGAACAGATCTCAGCTGAGATATGCTGGGCCCTCACCACTGTCTATAGAACGGGGCTTACCTTGCACATGTGTACCTTACTATCAGGCTGATAAAAATAACTGCACAGATTTACCTGTGTATGTCTTATTGCTGCCCTGTTCTTTTATCTTGTCTGACATGAGTTGCACAAGGACGCCTGGGGTCCAGTGACAGGACAGGACAACTTACTCACTCTGCTTGTCCTCTGTCCTTCTTGTTGCTGCAAGGCAATCACTATTAAACATTAATGCACAAACAATGTCAGCCTTTCCTCCTGAAAGAAACAAAGCAAAGTTGTTGGGATCTCTGCAGATTCTGGAAGGGGGAACATCATCTGTTAGCCATCATACAAAGGAATGAACAGATATTCTCTGCACCAGGTGTTGTTTTTTTCCTATAGAGTAATTTGCCATTGTTTTCTTTGATGGTTATTTCTAAGCAGATGAAGTGCAAGCTCCCACATTTTGTAATCTGTATGTGTTGCGGTCTGTGTAAGTAATACTACTTGTAATTTTTGTGTTCCCTTTATTCTTCCTTGGAAGAAAATATTGTTTATAATCTTCATCTAACACATAATCTTTTCCTTCTGCACTGTCAGTAGAGCATTCTTCCAAAAGAATGTTCTGGCTGCTTCCAGCTAATTCTTTGTACCTTCATTTCAATGCTCTGCAGGTAAGAAAATTGTTTCAGAGGTCTCTTTGCATATTCAGTGGCACTATTATCTGAAAGGCTCTAAATAATGGGTCAGTGTAAGAAATACCTGTGTCATTCTGCTTTTACAGAGCTACGAAGGGATGAGTTGGCCAGAACACAGCTTCTTGGATTCCATCCCTAGAGAAACATAGATAATTCAGAAGTGTGGAACTGCCAAGAGAAGGCTACCAGTTTACAGCTGCTGGTAAAAGCAAGAACAGATCTTTTATCTCCAAGAGTTGCTTTTAGGAAAGGTCTACAATAAAAAGAGCATGAAACAGTGATTTCCCACCTTCCCCCCACTTTTTATTGCCTGGGGCCAGACTCATAAATCACAAGTTCAAGGTCATCTGAAATGCAGCTGCAGAAATGGATGGGTGGAACATGAGCTCCATGGTGGTGTCTCTGCTTTATTTCAGGTGACCTCAAACCTATATTTCAAAAAATACCTTTGCAGTATTAATTTCCCAAAGCTCTTCAATGCATTGATAATTAGAAAGGATTCTTGGGCTAGGAAGGCAGATTGAAATATCTGCTTTCAGTTCTCTGTTGTAACTGATAAGGCTACAACAAAATGCATTCATCAAAATGATGGTAGAAACATTCCTCACCTCACTTCACCTGCTTGTTGACTGAACAAAGCTGAATTCATCTTAAATGACAGTGAAGTTCTTAAGAGCAGTGTAGTCTCTCAGGTATCCCTGTTGGTGTAAGAATGCACCTTACTACCCTAGTGAATGCTATATTTAACATTGGCATTGTATCCCTAAATTCTTGTGCACATTCATACACGCATACCTCTGCTAGTGATTTCCATGCTTTTCTAACTGCATGATTTGATACAGTCTTATTGGTGGGTAGAAAAAAATGTTTACAAAGAATTTTTTCAGTAAATCAGTGAAGAAGAAATCCATGATTTTACACTTTTTCAGGGTGGCTAAGGCACCACTCTCCTCCCTGCTCACTATGCTTTCACCCTGAGGCTCTAGGCTTCCATTCAAATCAACTGCATTTGCAGAATCTCCCCCTAATATTAACAAACCTGAGAAGGAGGAAGAAACATATACTGAATTTTTATGGATCCTAAAAATGATACACCTTCTCATCCTTTAAGCTTTTGTTCTGCTGGCTTTGTTGCCTGAGTCTCTGAAGGAGACAGAAGCCAAGCTCTGGGAATACAGAAAGAGAAGTGCCCTAACTGGATCTAATCATGTCTTGCCTGTGAGGCAAAATTATTTCACAACAAGACAGAGTTCCTATTTAAAGGCCATAAACAAGCCCTTGTGTCCTGTAACTTCAGCATTGCCATGTAGCTGTAGTCTAGTTTAGGCTTTCTCTATAGCCTGTGGAGAAAGTGGCTTTTTCAAATGTGTCTCCAAGGTCTGTAGTGTGGATATATGTTCCAGCATGGTCTTCTGCATGGGCTGCAGGTGAATCTCTGCTCCAATGCCTGGAGCACATCCCGATATGCCTATTTTTCTGACCTTGTTATTTGAAGGATCATTTCTTGCATGTATTTTCTCTCTATTTTTTTGCCTCACTTTGCACAGCATTTTGTCCTTCTTAAATACATTTTCCCAGTAATGCCATGAGCTTGGCAGAGGGGCTCAGTTACATCTTGTGTTGAGTCTGTTGAAGCCATCTGCAACTGTCTGGAGGCATCTGTATCCAGCACAGGGTAAGCTGTGGGATCTTCTCACAGAGGACACCCCTGAAGTCCCTCTACTGCCAAAACCTGAACACTTACATCCAATATTTTCCACCCGTCACCTCAGTGAAACTGAACTGTTATTAAATTATACATTCATAACATGCTCTCCACAGACTTCACTTGCACCAGCAAAATGTTCCTCACCTGAAAATCAAAGTAACATTATTACAAAAACAACGAAGATGGTCAGTTTACACTCGAAATAAAAGCACAACCCTTGTCCCTTCTCTGCACTGCAACAACAAAATTACTGCATAGTGCATTACAGGTAGTGGCAGTGACAGTGATCTGTCACAGTGGAATTAATTACTTGGTTTTAATTAGTGCTTCTGACACTTCAGATGCTGACTTTTTTTTTTTTATGGGACAGTTTTGTTTGTAAGGCCAGGTTAGACAGGGCTTAGAGCAACCTGGTCTAGTGGAAGATGTTCCTGCCCATGACAGGGGGTTGGAACTGGATGAGCCTTAAGGTCCCTTCCAACCCAAACCATTCTGCGAATCTATTAAAAAAAGTTGTCATTTTCATTGCTGACTGACAAATGGGAGAAACATGACTGAATTTTTGCAAGTTAATTTAATTTCAGGACAGAATAGTCTGGTACTTTAAAAGGCATCACCATGTCCAGTTGCTCTGACACTGTAACTGTTCATTTAACTGTTCCTGAAATGTTCTGCTTTGCTGAGAAATGGAGATGTGTGTGTACCCCTTTTCTATGAGCAGCAGTGCGTTCATAGTGTTTGTCATGGTTTAAGCCCAGGATAAGAACCAGGAAATTGCGACTTTGAGTGGGTATATCATATCTCCTACCATGCACCATTCTCTGGGAAAACAGAACAGTACAATAGGCTGTTAGAAACTACACTGAGAGCAATGTGTGATGGGCCTTTCAAACATTGGGATACACACTTACTTTGGCTGACTTGCCGACTAGGGTTAAACCATGACAGTGTTCTGTTAAAATGTGACTAGAAGAGCAAATATCCAATATTTTTATGGCTCTTTTTCAAGAATCATTTTAAATTATTCTGCCTGCCTTTACTCTGCAAGCCAAGATGAAAAGGCACTGTTTTGCATGCAAACTGCAATGTTCTGGTCTGCATTAATTGCTGCCTGAAGTTGGAGAGTCTCCCTCTTCTGAAACACATCTTCATAGATTTCTGTGACAGCACAGTGGGGACAGAAATGGCTACTCCCTCTGCAAATCCATAGCATTTCGGGGTGATCCTTGAGAGGGAAATGGGACACAGGGGTAGACTCTCCTTGGGTTTTATCAAATTAAAATAAATTGGATGCCCAAGACAGCCTGCAACGACTCATTCCACACAGTATCATGGATATGAGTGAGTCTTCTCAAAACTGGGACTATGAAGATGTGTGCTCAATGTTTTGAGAAATTAATTGCTTCCCATGGGCTTTTCTGTGTTCCAACCCTCTTCCTGGTCTCTCCCTGAAAAGAGACGTAATGAGAAAGGAAATCATTAAAGAAAAATCTCTTTAACATTTATTAATTCTACATTGGAGGATTTGCATGCAATGCTCTTGGGGGTGCCTCTTCTCTATGCCTGACATGCAGAATTCATTCCCATTGGAAAGGATGGTAAACAACCATAGCAAAGGGATTTTTGTATCAACGTTTATGATGTTCCCCCTTGCCTAGGAGCCTTGTCACGCTTCTGCCCTCTTGTCTGTGCCCTTGGCTCTCTGGCAATGCTGTGTTCAAACAAAATTCCTTTGTCCCAGCTTCCCTAAGGTGGCTGCATGCAGGCTGTGTTTTTCAGATGGACTTCCCGCTTTTACAAAGGGCAGATGTTTGATATACCACAGAAAGTGTAAACGGGCAGTCATAAACAGTTCAAAACAGAAGCCTATATTTTCAGAACATCAGTTAATTAGTGTATGTCCCTGTGATCTGTGCTGAGTACCAGAAATATCAAATACAGTTACGTGGTGGGAAGACAGAAAAGGGAATTGCTGGCAAGCTAAGGTTACAGGTGTGAGCAGTTTAAGTGCTGTAAGTTTGATGTTTCAATTGCAACACTGCTTTTTCTTTTCAAAATATAGTTCCCTTATTGTAACTGCTATAGCCACAAACTTGTAATTATTCAACTTACGTAAATCCAGGCTAGTGCTGTTGTTTAATTTGTAAAGCAATCTCAGTCTGTAAAGATGTGACTCCAGAAGGAGCTTCTTCTGCTAGTACACTTATTTTGTAAAATATGACTTGATCTTTCAAAAAGATAATAATGCAGCAGGCCCCCATGAACAGGCTGTTTAAGCAGCTCATTGCAATTGCACAGCCTGAGTTTTAATTTTTTTTTTTCAAAAAGGCCATTTCATCAAAATAAAATGTTTGCCAAAAATATTCAATTCTGATGAAATTTTCTTAAAAAAACGGAGTTCAGTGCTTTGTTAATGTGCTTTGATAAGGTCAGCCTTTTTCATAGAAAGCTTTCAATTTTGTGTGACATGTCATTATCTTGGTTTTTATATTAAAAAATTTTTATATTTCTCCTATTTTTTTATAATAGTGAGCACAAAGAGTTCATATTGTAACGCAACCTGATGATGTCATAGTATTTAACATATCCTGAGGTAGTTCCTCCTTTCCCCAAAAAAATTATATGGGGAGAGAATTTATAATTTGTCTTATTTTTTCTACATGTTTCTGATTCAAGAATCTGGTATTATTTCTCATGCTCTTTCTTGCTCACATAGCCAGATTATTAGTGGGTGGCCATGAGCAGTTTCTCTTCTATCATTTCTTGTTATTAATCCTCTGGTGTTGCAATGTTCCTAGGCAGTGATCAAGGAAAAATCTGTACTGGGACTTTTCAGCTCAGACAAATATTTAAAATAACTTCAATTAAAAAATGAAAACACAAACAAAGTGTTATTACATTGTACTTCATTCTTTCTCCTCCACGCCTGAAAAGGGGCTTGAGGTTCAGTTGAAGGAAGAATTCTGGCACTGCTTTACCTTGTGTCCAGATAGAACTGAACTTTGGAGAAGTCATTGAGTGACATTCATTTTAAAACTAGGAATTCAATTGAGAATCTACTAAATTAGTTCTTTTTCTGCAGGACTTTGAGCTATGTATTTCCTACTACACTCAAGACAGTTGCTGAGCAAAGATGAGTGAATGGCATGGGAACTCAAAAATGCTCCAGCCAGCTTTACTAGGTGAAGCTGGACTGTTCATTCTTAGAAAGAGGTGTCCAACTGAGCGTTTGCAGCTACATCACGGAACTGAAAGGATGTGTGGTGTTTTTTTGATATTTATTATATGATGGGAGGTAGAAAGTGGTCTGATTTTTGATGTTTTCCAGTTTGTGGTGTTTGATTTTGAAAATTCTCTTTAATTTTCATATGTTCGTATGGGTTTTACGTAGGTGTATATGGGCGTATTCTTTCCCTTTGTGTACAATGAAAGTCTTGAGTAGCTAACTCAGTTTTACACTTCTAACTTCTAGATAGATAATTCAGGGTGAATGAATCTCTTTTCATAGCTTCCACAATGAAAACAGAAACGTGGGAGTCCAAGTGAGAAATCTTTTTCATGGCATCCAGCCATATGTTTAATATTCTGACAGAAACATAAGACAGTTATCATTTCATGTACAAAACTAATGAAATGTCAAGCATTTCTGTCCCACAGTTACTTTTTCCTTGAAGAATTAGATATCTCTGTGATGGCTGCAACAGAATATCCAGATGTTATTCCCTTAATAGAAACACAACATCACCACAGATTAACAGGATAGTTTCTCAAATCAGACTACGACTTTTGCTTCAATCTCATGGTTTAGCCATGGTTATATGAGTTACAAATTAGTTCCATGAGACATGTGAAGGATTTATGGAGCTATACTCAGCTCATAATCCAGCTGTATATTTGCCAAAAATTCACAGACTCATCAGTTAAGCTTTTAGTGCCATAACTTAAACCAGATGAGATTTTTCATGTTTTAAGTGTGTCTCACTCCTGGCCACATCCCACTGCCGTTTCCACCCAACTGCCTAGAAGTAAGAATCTGGTAAGCACTTTTTTTTTCAGGTGGAGGTGTGCATTGAACTCTCACAAGTCCTGGTACAAATACTTCTTTCTTGGACTGGGAAATAGGCCTGCAGTTTCATAAATATATATTTCTTTTGTGTCTCTGTAATAGACTCAATGCCTTCCTGTATTAGGTGTGGTACAAACAGAGGGTAAAGCCACAAACTGTTATGTCTTTGTAGCCTATAGTCCTTGTCACCAATCTAAAGCTGACAGTTTTCTTTCCCAGATTATATGTGCTTTTTTGGTTCATTCACCAGAAATGAAGCCAGAGAATCTCAGAATATCTTAAAAAAGATGAAGAAAAATTAGAGGTAAGCATGAGGCGACATCAGAATGACTGAGAAAAGCATTGCAACAGGGATGGGTGGTCTAACCGTATTAACTTGGGCTGTATTTTTACGGATTTACCTCTTCCTCACTTGCAGGCTTTGGCAGATACTGCAGTAGGCCTTTTTAACCCTTATATCCCATCCTCACCAGCATGCAAAACCCCATCTATCCTTGCTGCGGCATGCATATCTGACGAGGGAGAGATTGCAACATTGTCCAGCAGGAATATTTAAGGTGTATTCAGTCACAGATGTGGTGCTTAGTAACATAGATTAGTGGTGGACTTGGCAGTGCTGGGTTAATGTTTGGACTCAATGATCATAGAGGTCTTTTCCAACCTTAATTATTCTATGATTCTGTGTCTGGGATTTGTTTAGTGAGCCTGCTACAGGTGTGTTTGGTTATCCTCCATGTGTGTGTGTTCTGGATTCTCTGAGTTAACATTTAGAAGGAAGATGAGGCACCCCTGCCCATGGCAGGGGTTTTGGAACTAGATGACCTTAAGGTCCTTTCCAATCCTAACCATTCTACGATTCTATGATCCATTTGAAGTAATGAAAACCAGTATCTCACTGTACTTCGTGAGAGGGTGTGCAAAAGCTCATCCTTGGATTAAGAAGGCACAGTTGGATTTATGAGGATGAGAAGAAAATCCCTTTCTATTAAGCTCACAGAGCTTTAGAAGTAAATTTCATACATAAGCAATCAGTCAAAAAAGGAGCATAGCTGCCAACCAAAGAGTTGTTTCCTCACTAAGGCTCTCAGTCATATCAGCCATGCCTTAAGAATTTACATACAGTTTCTGATTAATTAGCCCTGAGATTTTTCAGATATACTGTAAGGAAGTATAACCTTTCTAGAAGGTACTTCCTGCCTCATTGCCGTAATGATTATGTGGTGGGTTATACTGTCTCCAGTTTAGGTGCTAAAGCACTGAAAAGAAATGTTTTTCTGATTACACAATCCAAGGTTCCAAACAACGTTTTTTATCTCAATGGGTCTATACAGTAGGTATATTTCCTTTGGTTCAGTTTTGTTTCCCTCCCTAGTTCTTTAAACATATACCTAAACATAAACATATACAAGACTCTGCAAAGAACAAATGAAAGATGTACATTAATCTGAGCGAAGAGCGGCTTTCAGTCCAAATTAATTGCCAAGATGCAACTAGGATGTTTTTCAAAGGTTAAAACCAATAGGTCATTCTCTCTGGGATATTATTTCCTTTTTTTTATCTTTTCAAAAAACAAAGCGAAAGGAAAAATGTCAAAGTACAAATTGTTTTGTTTCTCCCTCTTGCAAGACCAGTGGGTTCTTTTTACAGCTGGATTTGTGGTGATAAGGGCCCCACTGAATGTACAAAAGATCCCATTCATTATATGACTCTGGTTTTGAAAAAGCAGTCTTAGCTCTCACAAAATTCTGCTTGTTTTCTGTGCTGGTACTCAATTTAGCTAACTCCAGCTCTGGGCTACAACTCCAATTTTTAGAGCTGTGTGATGAAGTTCACAAAGGACACAGTAGGAGTATCCTCTGTGATCTCCTATCTGAAATTCTTGTGTGACGCAGAAGAAAGCTTCACCTGATGGCTCTTGCATCAGTCCAGGAAGCCGTGGAGGAAATGGGTCATATCTTAGAACAACCTTCAGCACTGTCCTAGCTCTGTCAGAGGAAACTCCCTCCTCAGTCAGCATGCTCTTTGACAGCTTAAATATATTTCGGATATTTCTTGATATTTCTCACAGTAAGTTAAATTAGACACAGAAATAGTAGAAATGATGGGTCAAAAGGGAAAAAGAAAACATTTCATGACAGCTAGACTGACTGCTAGAATCATCTGCTGGGTGACATGAAATGAGCTTTCTCTGCAAATCTAGCCTCTCCTCTTATACAAATGTTCTCCTTATTTTTCGTAGAAAGAAATAACTAATAAATAAATAAAATCCCATTCCTCCTCTTATGTGAAAGAGGCTAATAGCCATTTATTACCAAAAAGAAATATCTTAGATAATTACTACTGCAGACGTAGTTTGGAATTAAAGTCAAAGCTGCATAGTTCTTCTATCTTAAGATAAAAATTGCTTCTGCTTAGTAGTTCATTGAAATGAAAATACACTGAATGCATTTCATCCACTGTGGAAAGCTCATGATGGTTACATAAGCTTTGGCTCTTCTGTTGATGTCAAATATTGACATTTCTGCAATATTTCCAATTGTAGGTACCATCACAAAGTATAGGTCTTACTGAAGTAAGACCCACTTCAAATTTTCTGTGAACTTGCCTCGAGCTGTTTTTTGCATGAGGGGTTTTTTCCTCCCAGAGCCTTTATTTTGAGAGAGCGAGCTTTACATGAGCATTTTCTTTCTCTACATTTTCCTTGGCACTGTATCATTTACCAAAACAAAGTCTGTTGCATGACACAGAGCTCTTTGGGGTTTTAGCCTCATGATATTTTGCTTGCATTAATGTTGCCTTTCCACTGAAGATTTACTTGCAGGTAATACTGAACCACAGAAGCAATTGTCAATATTTTCTTTCTGGAAAAATCAGGTACCTGTCATTCTGGGCTCTGCGCTGATCAGAAGTCTAAAAATACATTATGAGATTTTTTTTTTGTGGATTGAGTCTCAATTTAAGGATTGCCAAAAAACAGCAGGGACAAACCAGTTCATATTGGCTTATATATTCATGTAAATTACCTAATGTGTTGAAAGTCTGCAGAATGGACTAACATTATAGTTTCTAATAGTTTCCCTTTCTAATATTAACACAATAACCGTGACTGGCAACTAAAACAACCCAAACACCCTTACTGACCACTTTTTGCCTGTAACATGAAACCATCGGACAAATTACTGATTCTTTAAGACAATGTGCAAGCTGTAGAGGGATAAAAGCTAACTCAGTGGAAAAAATGAATCGGATTATTTTATTTTTTATTTGATTTCTACATATTTTAAGTTCCCCACCTTTTCATGCACAAAAATATTTTAGACAAATGTACTTATCTGCCATTAAAATCTTTGTGATTATACAAACTGTGTCAAGAGGAAGGCAAAAATAGAGGTAAGAAATTTTGGCCTATTTAGTACAGGCCCTCACTGCACAGCTTCCACTCTGACCAGCCTTCCCTTGCTGAGTTCTGCAAATGATGACACTAATTTGTAGAACTCCTTAACTAGCTCTTTCAATCCCAAAGTAATTTCTCGCAACTTATAGTGCATTAAGAAACAGCTCTCACTTGTTTTTTACCTTGCCCACGTTAACAAGGTCCTTTATCAAGTGGCTTCTTGGGATTTTGTATTAAAGGACTTAGGGGGAAGAGCTACAAAAAATCTCAGCATTATACCACAATTTAAATGCCTTCCTTCTCCCCCATTTCATTATAAATTGCCTTTTCTGTGATCAGATGGCTCTCAAATACTGTTGCTTAGAAACAAACTTTCTAGCTATTGTATATATTTACATTATAAACAATTGACTTTAAAAGTCCACCACGAAGAAGTTGTCAGGTTGCAGCATTTCTGAGGGACAATAAAAGTCCCCATTAAAATGAAATATTTTAAGTGGGGTAAATTTTCATCAGGGAAACTTCCTGCTCTGGACAGTAAATTGCCCAGGGAAAACATACCTAAGACAGTCCTTATTCAACATTTGAACATATCGGGTCATGAAGCTGTAATATGTCCTGCAGAACTCAGTGGAGTGTATTTTGCACCTACTGTACCCTGTGGGATTGCAGGAAGCTGCCTGTCATGTCCCACGAGGCACTGATGAGCATTAGGTGTTTTTCAGCATAGGATACTTTCTATTCCAAGGACTACAGGAGCAGAGCTTGTGGAGGCACATTCAAAAAGTCTAGAGGCCAAGGAGAAGGCAAGATCATGCAGCCATGGCAGTTCAGGATTAGCTGATGGTTCATCAGCGTTATTTCAGGCTTCACCTGCAGAGCAGAGATCAAGCCTGGTGAGTGGCTGTGCTCTAAGGTGCCTTCATTTGAATACAGTCTCAATGAGCCTCTACTGGGATTTCACATCCTTGCTTCTGCACAGGGACAGGATGTCTTATCTCCAGATCCCAAGCAAGTTATGGGATACTTTTCCTGCTCTCTTCAGTAAAGATCTGTCTTATCTGCAGATAGGTCTGTCCATCACTCTGCTGCGATCCTTGTTGCTTTGATGGTGATGCAATCTCTCAGGGTTAATTGTGGGAGAAAACAGCTACTGCCAGTGTATTAATGGTGCCTAATGTGTGTGGAAGGATACAGTTAACTGGAGGGCTTCTGCCCTACTGCTAGATGGAGACAGAAAATATCCTGCAGCTAGTCTGGGAGCAACTTTGTCGTGTTGAAAACGAATGGATGTAGATCCACACTAAGGGTTTTCATGGAGTGCTTTCCCAGGAGCTGTAGCACTGGGACCTTGTGTTCCAACCGGCTGTGAAGGGACAATAATTTACCCCTGAACAGTACCTGCCCTGGATCAAAAGCTACACAAGCACTCACATCACTTCTGTCCTCTGACTATATGGATAAAACAACTAAAATTTGTCTTCCAATCTGGGTCTTACTTGAAAAGCAGCATTTTGGAAATTCAAGTGGCAGATCAGTCTGCTGTACATCGCTGGGTATCTGCACTGTCAAAATTAGATTCTGCTCCACTCCACCCCATAGGCTCAGAGCAGGGTTCTACTGCCTGAGAAGAAGAAATGCCAGTGGGTTTCCACTCAAAAAGGAAACCAAAAGAGGCAGCAAGTCTGTTCACTGAAGGTTTCCACCCTGGGCAGTGGAAAATATACATATTTCTCTGTGTTACTTTTTTTTTTATTTTCCTTCTCTATCTTTCTGGTCTAAATCTTTGTCGTCTGAGTCAGAGATGGCTGTTGTGGTAGATCAGAAAAGCCATCTGGAAGGAATCTGGTGTTCTGGGATAAATATTTAAGGCCTCCATTTGAAGGGTGGAAGTTGAAAGGGAAGATGAAAGGGTGAAAGATCTCTCTGTGGTCATGCTTTGCACCCTATCTTACTAATCAATATGCGTAAATGACTTCTGCTGAACACTAGATTGTCCTGAGTGGATCACTGGTGTGACCAAACACAGATGTTCTCACTACAGATGAATGGACTTGGGAGACCTCAGCAAGAAGTCACTGTTTAGAGAGAACTGCCAGGTTTTCTCAAGAGTGCTCATGTAGGGGAGTGTGTGGAGGAGAGAAACTGTAATGTAACCTGAAGTGATGGAAATGGTCTTCAATGGGTGGCACCATTTAAATGAAATTGTTAGAATCATAGAATCCCAGACGGGTTTGGGTTGGAAGGGACCTTAAAGCTCATCCAGTTCCAAAAACCTGCCAAGGGACAGGGACGCCTTCCACTAGACCAGGTTGCTCCAAGCCCTGACCAGCCTGGCCTTGAACACTGCCAGGAATGGGGCAGCCACAGCTTCTCTGGGCAACCTGTGCCAGGGTCTCACCACCCTCACAGGGAAGAACTTCATCCTAAAATCTCATCTCAGTCTCCCCTCTGTCAGTTTAAAGCCCTTGCCTCTTGTCTTGCTGGTAATGCAGATCAGGTTTGTTCTCCACTTCTTCCTCCCATAACACGCATACATGGTGTAAGATGCTGAAGCATTGGCCCTTTCAGTCCTTATGGAGCCAATCTCTTATACTGAAAGCACCATGCGTCACATCCTGGGGTGCAGTAAGAACTGTTCATGAGCCTTTCCCCCATGGATCTATGCTGCATAGGAGGAAAGACTGTGCTTTGATACATCCAGGTCATCCACTGTGACTGTGAATGTCCTTGGCCACACCACTATGTAATGTTCCTCATTGAAGGGAGGAAGGGTTTAGATTTCTTCAGATTGGATGCTGATGCACCTGTTATTCCCAGGTTATTCCCAGGTTATTCCCAGGCTCACTATCTGCAGTTTCATTGAGAACTCTAGGAGGAGTTGAGTACCAGTGAACATGGAAAACTTGCACAGGAATTCTCAAAAGCCCAATCCTTATGACCAAAAGATCACAGTGCATCTTTTCCTGGTTTCTGTTAGCTTACTCATTCTCTACTCTTCTCTTAACAGGAAACTTTGGAGTCCAAGCTGGCAGCAGAACTTCTTCAAAAATGAGGCTCCCTACTGCTCTCTAACTTGTGGCAGTAAGTCCCTTGCTTCTAAATATTACAGTAATGAAGATTTTACTGACTTTTATTTTATACTTAATGTGTACCCACTAGTAGCTATTGACAACATAAACAGGGCCTCATGTAGTGGGATTTCTTCTTGGGCATGAAATTTAAGGATGCCTTTTGAATTAATAGTTCCAGAATTTTGTTTGCATGCGAATGCTACTCGCTTGGTTTACTTGTCCCAGCAGACTGGAAAATGTGGCAGGAGTGAACAAATTGCTTTACCTGATGTAGAAGAAAAACCCAGCAAGAAGTTAAAGCAATGTTGCTGTGAAGAAGATGTCACTCCTAGACCATGCAAAATGTTCAGCAGCACCCAGGCTTCTTCTTCCTTACATCTGCAGCAATTATCTCTGCCTGGGTTGCAGAGCTCAGGAGTTGGTGGCAGGTAACATCTGCTTCCCAGCTCTCTTTGGAAGTAGTTTTCAATGAAAACAGTGTGCTTTCACACTTACTATTATTTAAAAGTGTGCTTTGCCACTTAATATTTACAATGGGACTCAATGATCTTAAAGGTGTTTTCCAACCTAAAGAATGCTATGATGTGATTATTCACACCAGGTCTGTCTTGACTGCTTGTACTTTCTGATTTTGTGAGAGGGAGATGCAATGTTTGTTGCACTCCTCCCTTCTTGTGTGCCTGCCTCTCACCATTTCTTCCGTCTCCTTTCCACGCACCACCTCAATATGTCCCTGTAGCACTGTCATGTCTCTCTTAATTAAGAAATGAAGCTGAGAAAGGGTCAAAGTGAAAGTATAGAACAGAACAGGGCAAATGCTGGACTTAAAATGATTTGCTGGTCTCTTCCAAATAGCAAACAGGTGAATTGCTGAATGTTTACTAACAAAGGGCAAGATATTCTTTTTCCATTCAAGCATTTTTGTGTTTGGGCCTCAATGTCCTGAATTTCTTTTCTTGTGTAGCTGTAAATGCAAAATTGCAAATTCACAATTTGATTACATTTTATTCACAATTGTAAATGCACAGTTGTGATCTCCAGTGCTGCTGTAAATGTTTTTTGGTGAAGTGTGTCATATAGCATTTCTTTCCTTACAGCATTTTGGTTCTGTCTGGAGTATCACAATGCCCCTTGTGTTTTAGGAGATACTGTCCAATTTATTACCCTAGTGATAACATGCTTTTTCTAATTCTCATGGGAACAACTGGATGTCTACATTAGCCTGCTGTGTGATCAGCTCCTTCTTTTACATATCCTTTTAACTGCTTCACTTCCAGTTCTAATTCATTTGCATAACATTCAACCACGTTTGTTCTGATTCACTGTAAAGAGTAGAGCTGTTTGACTTTTTTCTCATACTTTGTGGGAACTGAACTGTGTTACCACCAGATCTCACCTCCTCTCTGTCCTTCCTGAATTTCAGCTTCTTCAGTACTGTATTTTTGGCACATCTAAACCAAAAAATGAATCCATTGATGCGCTGACTTCTGATCAGAGTGTTGACAGCAGCCAACTCTGCTCTTTTAGCACATGATGTATTTATGATCAGAGGTGACATCAGCCAACTCTGATCTATTCATACCTGATGTATTTGTCCACCTGCAATTACTGACTGAGGATTGCTCCTAAGGGCTGTGAGATGGGCAGTAGATGACAATGTTCCTGTCTTCGTGGTCTGTGATGGACTTGAGAAACTGTTCTGCATACACTGCTCTTTTGGTACAGCTATGGTACATTCTTGTTATTCCTTTTCAGTCAAAAGATGCCTGTAACATACAAGATAAGTTCTTGTTCTTCCATATGCTCTCACAGACACTTGGAGTTTGCAGAGTCCAGAGAAGCATTATCTATCTCAAAAGATATAACAAAAAATATCTTAATTTATCCTTCGGGTAATGCCAGTCTCTGGCTGCCATAAATTGTTTATTCCTTCTTGCTATATTTAATGTTCCATCCTCTGCACTGGTACAAAAGATCTAGAAATGTAGATTTTGACTTTTTAATGGAACCTATCTCTAAATATGGACCCTTCTGTTTTCTGTTGAGCTGTTGTAGACAGAACACGCCTTGTTGCATTGCATAATCTTGATTGCTCCCTGCATTTTCCCTCAGTCATTAGTTATCTCAGCATATTTAGATTTATCTTTCTCTGAAAAATATGTGATTTTCATGCTAATATTTGGCTGGAGAAAGAAAACAGTTCAGGCAGACTACCTGTATCGGTTTTTAGCTTCCTGCAGTGAAATCTCAGCTGTGCTCTGTGGATTCACTGTTTTTTTGTTTTGGTTTTGGGGTTTTTTTGCGTGTAAATATGTATTAGCAAATAAGCAGGATCTGGTTTGCTGGTTAGACTATTACTTTTCTCAAACTCTGCCAAGCTTGATTCCTGAGCTATCTACAGTACTTTTGGTTTCATATTCCAAAAGCAGGAGAATTTTTGTGGCAATCTTTTCTTTGTCTGCTGAATGCTCAATGTGACTCCAGTTCAGACTGAATTGAGAGCAGTCCTGAGGAGAGAGATATGAGAGAACCCAGAATCCCCCGTTGTGCTGGTCTGCATCCCCATAGCTTGAGCAGCAGGTCAAGGGAGGGGATTCTCCTCCTCTACTGCACTCTGGGGAGACCCCCCTGCATGGAGAGAAGGATAGATAGATAGATAGAAAAAATAAATTAAAATAACATTAAATAATATAACATAAAATAAAATAAAATAAAGTAAATGCCCCAAAATATTTATTTCTTTGTCAGAGTCCCCACTCATCAAAAATCCAGACATCTTTCGCCATAAAGGGCAGAAAAATTAAGGGGACTGAATAGTCCTGCCATTCTACCCTATTTTATTCTGCAATTGAACTAATACAATGAGAAGGGACTTTTGCACATCTCTGACTGAGTGCATTACACCAACATTCAGCACTTTTGTATGTTTTGCCTTTCACAGCAAACAGGTTGCCTATTAGAGCACAATCTAACATATAGTTCACATTATACTGGGCTATTTATGTTAAGCTCTGTTGTGGTTAGGGAGTGATACTAATATATAGAGAACACAATGCTGCAAATGTTTTCAAGAAAAGAAGGTGAAATGGCAGCACTCTGGGGACAGCTTCGAAAGTGATGAAGGAAGTCATAAGTATAAAGAACTGAGGAAGGGCTTGAAATACCAAGTTCTGAAGAGGATAGGGCTAGAAGAATCAGTGTTTCTTATGGAATGTTTTGATGTAATCATGAAAAGGTCATTAATTTTACAGCTGTTCATTGATTAGCACTAATGAAATACATCCATAAATAAGTAAAATTATAAGGGAGTTTGGGGAATCCTTAGGAAGATATTAATGAGAAGGTAATTAAACTACCTTTAAATCAATGCTATGCTTCAGCTAACACGAAGGAAAAAATAGCTTCACAACTTTGCTAGAAAATGCAATAAAGTAACAACATTTTTGACATGGCAGAATTCAAAAACATCATGCATTTTAGGAATTCAGTTTGGCAGCAGCAATAGTTACATTTCCTAAGGAAAATAGGTGTTGATTGAAAAACAGCTTTCTTTTTATGGGAAACATCTCCTTTTGACAATTTTTTTATTCCTTTGCTTGTGGAAGAAATCTGTAATCTGAAAATACCTGACCAAGCCCAGTTAAAAGGTCCCGAGATTGAGTTTTTCTCTTGTATAATATTAAGTTAAAATGTTATTCATGTAACTGTCTTTTGATCATTGTGCTCCTCCTGTATAAACCACCAGGATTTCCATGTCTCTTGAAGGCACAGAAAAAGTGAAAATGAGAGGTCAAACAGGCAGTATGCTACTATCATCACATCAAGACACAGCAAAGAAATCTGTTTTCCAGTCAAAAGAGTTGGTCCAAGAAAGCGAAGAGTTGATGTACAATCCAGGTTACATAAAAAGCTTTGGATATATTGGATATGCAGTTGTCTTGCTATCTGATTGTGACAACAATGGATAAAATTGTACTAATGAAACAGTCATAAGTCACCAATTTCAAGCTAGACACTGGTAGCAAGAGAAATAACTGATCACAGATCCGCAACCAGTGCTTTATTTTCTGGAAGTGAGTAGAACCAAAGTGATGAAAATGAACTTAGAGCAGGCTGACTCCTGTGTAAAGTGTGGTGGGAAATACACAAGTCCAGGTTAGACAGGGTCTTAAGCAACATGGTCTAGTGGGAGGTGTCTCTGCCCATGGCAGGAAGGTTGGAGCTAAATGATCTTAACGTCCTTTCCAACCTAAATTATTCCATGATTCTCTGAGTCTTTGATTCTGTATGGCACCAGTTGATTTCATATCAGAACAGTCAGAAAACTTTACAAAAACTGACGAATTGTTTTTGTTTCATAATATTGTTGATGCCTCATTCCACATGGGAGAAGGCAGGCTCTGGCCTTTGGATCATTTAACTTATGAGATGTTGTGAGGGACATTTCTGTTTTGGTGTTTGCCTTTAACTTGCCTTTTTAATAAAATTGCCTGAAAGAAGAAGAAGATTTTCTTCTCAACAGAAAAGAATTAAATACTGAGGGTTTTTTTAATAAAGTCTTGATGAAATTGTTTGAGTTTTTTTTCTAGGCAGTTTCCAGAGTGAAGTTAATTTTGCAGCAATTAATGGAAAAATACAATTCTGACTGGCAAATTTCCTTTTGCCATGGCATAGGATACCCTCAAAAGGCATGAATTACCTACCAAAATAAAGCTGAAGTATTTACCAAAATTTCAAGAATACTTTTGATGCTGTGACTGAAATACTGTGACAAGCACATCCCCTTTTCATATTTTTTTGTCTTGTCAGAAAACTCAAAAGGGAATGAGAAGTATTTTGAAAGAATTCTTATTGCCTCTGATAAACTTCCTTTTATTTACTCAGAAATCCAAAAGATTCTTTCCTTCTAAAGTCAGCATTTTTAACAAGTTCAGAGGATTCCTAAGATTATGCTATTTCTGGGACATATCTGGCAAGGTGAAAGGACTTGCACTGGGGTTTAATTTGCTGACCTAAATCAAAATACCTGTGATGTTAAACCAACCAATAATGCATGTAGTCAATAGTTCTGCATCTGATTTTTTGAAAGGGTGCAGTTCCTATCTTACTTCATCAGAATGAGTTTTGAGGAGAGAATATCCATCTTTTGAAAAGATGACTACAACTCTAAATGCCACATAAGAGTTCAGGAAACAATTTCTGGGCACCTGCAGATCATCCTGTAGTTCTTCGATTTATCCCAGTCTCATCAAGGCTAGTTGAAGGAGAACTGAAAGCTATATAGATTAATATGCCTTTGCCACAAAGTGACTTCCATTGTCCCCAAGTTCAAGCTGTACCTAGGAAGGCATGTGTGGTTATATATTACTGCTTGTTATTGCAATAAAGGGTATTCTTCTGCTTGTTATTGCAGGAATACAGAGAACTAGATGATCTTAAGGTCCTTCCCACCAATAACTATTCAATGATTATATGACATGGGTTCAGGCCAGACCTTATTATTTGGTTTCTTATTTGGTCATAGCAAGTTACAAAACTTCAAACTACAAAATTTCAGGACTAATGAAGACCCTGTTCTGACTCAAATATGACTATTACCTTTGGGCTCCCTGATGTCTAAAGATATTGCAGTTCTTGGACAGGAGCCAGGCCCATTCTTCATGTTCCACAACTAAACCATTTTTATGCAGTTGCATAGCCCTGATAGGTGACTAATTTTTCTGAATTCTCTCCCTGCCAGGGTTAAATTACATTAATCTGTCTTGTGCAGTAGGCAAGAGTTCCTAACTTGATTCTATTTTGTGATGCTCAGCCAGGTCAGGAATGCAGTTCAGAACCAGCTGAATCTGTGATCTACAACCTTTCGAAAACTGGAGACTTCCCTGAGGAAGCAAAAAAAAGATGCCTAAAAAATTAGGCAACATGCAATGAGGGAAACTCTACGTTTATTCCACAAGGAACAAGTATCGTTTATGCCTAAGCCTTGTGATGGACAGCAGAGATCAGTACAACACCAAAGACCTGTGAACAGGCCGAAGGAATGGGAAGCAGCAGCAAGTGGTCCTTAAGCCTTAAAGCTATTACATATTTGCCACCTCCTATTGAATGCAGTCGTCCTTTGAGTGCCAAGATTTCCTTGTGTTGCAAGAATGCAATTACCATTAATATGACTTGTGCTCCAAGGTACTGGAAAGAATCACAGAATCAACCAGGCTGGAAAAAACCTTTAAGATCATCAAGCATTACCAAGAGTACCACTAAACCATGTCACTGAGGGCCTTGCATGTCACTGAGGGCCATGTCTACAAAGTTGGTGGACACATCTAGGGATGGTGATTCCACCACTGCCCTGGGCAGCCTGTTCCAATAGTTCAGATATACGACCAATAACCCAGCTGATCCATCTCAAACCATTCTTAGGATTTCTTAAGGCAGAACTTGCTTGGTGTAGAGCCAGCTGGGTAAGGAAAACTCCTAAATTCATTGTCCTGTATCATACAGCTGAAATATAATAGAGGATCAGCTAATGCCTCACTGGAGATCTCAAAGATAATTAATTTTCAAGGTCTTCCCTATTACCATGCTGGCAGATTAAGACATTAGCCAATTAAATTCCTACTTTTTTTTTTGTTAAGGAGTGAAGACCTTTTCAACCCTACTTTTCAGCTAACATCTTACAAGCTGAGGTTTGTTTTTGGGTTCTTTTATTTATTTATTGATGCAGTGGATGTTTTTAAGTAATGCAGACTTAGTAAAACACAAAGCTTAGCATAAGAACATTTCTAGCTTCTCTGGGCAACTTGTGCCAGGGCCTCAGCACCCTCACATTGACGAACTTCTTCCTAATATCTCATCTCAATCTCCCCTCTCTCAGTTTAAAGCCATTTCCCCTTGTCCTGTCCCTGAAGGCCCTTGTCAAAAGTCCCTCTCCAGATTTCTTGTAGGCCCCTTTAGGTATTGGAAGACTATTATAAGGTCTCCCCTTTAATGCAGTATACACTGCAGAAAATCACATTGGCCTCTATCCCTCCCCTGGCAGAATACTGTTCCTGCTGTGCCTTCTGTGTTCTACTTTCTCCTGGCAGACACATGTTTGATTGAAAATGAGCCATTCTAAAAATATATTGTTTTTTAAATCTTCTTGCCAATTCAAGATGATTTAATAATGCAAATACATCACTGTGACAAATTCAATTAAAAAAGAAAAAAAGAAAGATTAAACCAAAGTCTTTGATAAATGATATGAAGTTATTTTCAGCCATTATACAATTAGATGTCAGCTTTACTAACCATTTTCTTGAGAAATATAATTAAAAAAAAAAAGTTTCTCCAAAGATAGCTCAGAACCTGCAGAAAATATTCTAATTTTTATTATTTTATTTTAATCTCACATTTAGTAGCTCTGAGGGGGGGTTCTGGAAAGGTTGTAGTCATCATGGAAAGCAATGCTTAGGACTGCACAAATGTGGAGTTCATTGTGAGTGATGTCTGATAATACTATGGCTGGCTGTAATCACTGTCAGTGAGGTAGGTGACTAGAAGTCTCCAATTAAGACCTTGCTGCAGGACTCTTTTGGGTGGGTAAGGAGTTGGCTGGCTCATCGTCCCATTTTGGTAGTAGGAAGTACCGGTCACGAGGGTGTCCGATGAACCGGTCCTGTAAACAAAAACTCACAATTTTCATCAGTTTTGTCCTTCAAATCTGGTTTGATTGATTTAATCGGGCACCATTTAATTCCGTCATCTTTTTTGACTGCAGCATACCCCCGTCCTGTTAGGAATAATCTCCACCCGTGTTCCCACTCTCCCAGTTCATTTCTGTGTATTACCAATGGGCCATCATACAATGCTCGACTGGACCAATGTTTTTGGGCAGGGCTATTTGCTTCCTCAACCCTGGGAAACTGATTCAATGCTAAGAGAGCGGTTGCTAGTAGGTGGGCTTTGTCTCCTGTGGGAATGATATTCGTAAACTCTTCTGTCTTTGCTAATACCTCTAATTTGGATTTCAAGGTTTGGTTTGCTCTCTCAACTATGGCCTGTCCTGTGCTGTTATATGGAATGCCGTGTGTTAGAGCGATGCCCCATTTTAAAGCAAATGCCTGAACTAATTTAGAGATAAAATTCGGGCCATTGTCTGTTTTGATTTGTTTTGGAATGCCAAGCCATGCCATGACCGTCAACCAGTGTTGAATAGTTGCTTTAGAGCTCGCTTTAAGATGTTGGGTGGCGGCAATTACTCCGCTATATGTGTCTACGGTCACTGCTAGCCACTCTCGAGGTTTCAGTAATTGGCAAAGTTTAAAATCTGTCTGCCATATTTCGGAGGCCTTAAGGCCTCTGGGGTTGACTCCGCAGGGCCACAGTGGTGCTTTTTGACAATGAGGGCACGTCGCCACTATGTGTTTTGAGTTGGTGACTGAAAGTCCGCATTTCTTTGCCAAAGCTTTGGCTCCGATATGGAGGGATTCATGTAACTGACGAGCTTCTCTTAGTGTCCACAGGCCCTTTGCTGCAGCATTTGCTTTGTCATTGACGATTTGGAAAAATCCCTTAAGTGGGTCATGACTATTGACGTGAACAACAGATATGGTGCCTTTTCGGGAGGCAAGCGCTTCTTCCAGCATAAGAGCTGTTGAAGATGTTGACACACCGGGCCCCGACATGGCTAGGCAGAGTTTGGCTACAAACGTTGAATCAGTGACTATGTTGAGATGTTCCGTTGGGAACAGTCCGCACGCCAGCACTACGGCCGCCGCTTCTAACTGTTCAACCGAAAGTGTGTGGTCGGTCATTTTTATGCAGTGCCATTCCTCTTTTGATTGCCATACCGCTGCTGCGGTTGAAGTCGCTGAGGACGCGTCTGTAAAAACCGCAGGTCCCTGTTGAGGCCGATCCAGGATTTTTTGTGGAAGGTCGATGTCGATGATCGCCAGCATTTGAGTCCAGGGGGGCTTTGCAGCATATCGGACTTCTCCGCCGAATCCGACGAGGGCTATAGCTTGATACTCTGACATCGCCACCGATTGCGTCGGGAGCTGTTTACGGAAGGGTAGGAATATCCTGGCAGGTTCGATGCCTAGGTGTCTTAGGGCAAGTTTTCTACCTTTCATGATAAGGTTACCAAGACACTCGACTCCTGGGGAAAATGCACGTGACGGTTTTCCGAGGACTACCCACTGTATTGGGTCTGCTTTGTCAGGGTGTCCCTGTGCCAGTGTTCCCACTCCCCCTCCCTTGGTGAAATGCACATACAGGTCAAGCGACACATCTGGGTCCCACCTTGCAAGTGTGCTTGACGACGCCTGTTTTTCGATAAAGTCAAGAGCGTCCATTGCTTCTGGTGTTAGTGCTTTCTGTTCCCATGGGTGTTTTCCTTTCAGAAGGTCATACAGCGGGGCCATGATATTTGGAGGGATCAAGACAATGTTGCGGAGCCATTATAGGGACCCCACTAACTATTGCATATCGTGGAGTGTTTTGATGTGTCGGTGAATTTTTACTTGGGGTGGAGTTATATAGGAACTTGTGATTTCTACTCCCAAGAAGCTCTCGCATGGTCCCCTTTTAATTTTCGCACTCGCGATTTCGAACCCATTTGTTTTTAAAGTTTCTGAAATTAGTGA
Organism: Psittacula echo; assembly: GCF_963264785.1. Classification (NCBI taxonomy): domain Eukaryota; kingdom Metazoa; phylum Chordata; class Aves; order Psittaciformes; family Psittacidae; genus Psittacula; species Psittacula echo. Next base: position 74,610,003 of record NC_137742.1, on the reverse strand, counting down.
TATTAACTGGTCCACCTGCCTTCCTGATGGCGCGGCGATTAAAATATCATCCATATATTGAATGATGGTCGCAGTTGGGTCGCTGTGCCGGATTGGTGCCAAGGCTCGGTCCACTGTAATTTGGCAGATGGTGGGTGAATTGACCATCCCTTGAGGCACTACTTTCTACTGGAAACGTAAATTAGGGCGTTGGCTGTTTGGGAATATGGCAGAAAAAGCAAACTGTTCTTTGTCCTCTTTATGTAGGGGTCTTGAGAAAAAACCGTCCTTAATATCAAGAACGGCACAAGGTTGTCCTTTTGGTGTCATAGAGTTCATGGGCAACAGCGTTTGAACGGGACCCATCGGCTGGATTGTCTTATTTACCTCTCGTAGGTCATGGAGCAGGCGAAATCCCTCGCCCTTTCGTTTAGGTATGACAAAAACTGGTGTGTTCCATGGGCTAGTAGAGGGCTCTATATGTCCTCGTTGTAGTTCACGGTAGTGAATCTTTAGTACATCAGTACATTAGCATCCTTAGTACAACAGAGTACAGAATTTAACGCCTTAAGAATAGCTGTCGATGAAGATTTAGCCAGAATTGAACAATCGATAACTGCATTGGAGCAATCAGTTAGATCATTATCCGAGGTAGTGCTACAGAACCGTAGATGTTTGGATCTGGTGTTTCTACAACAGGGAGGAGTGTGTGCTGCATTGAAAGAAGAGTGTTGTGTATATGCGGACCATACCGGAGTGGTAAGAGACACCATGGCAAGGTTAAGGGAGGGTTTAGAAAAATGAAGAAGGGTACAAGAGGCATCACAAGGTTGGTTTCCATCCTGGTTTACCCAATCGCCACGGCTGACTTCCTTAGTATCTACCCTGATGGGACCCATCATAATGATTGTCCTGACTCTGATTTTCAGACCCTGTATATTAAATAAGATTGTGTCATTTGTTAAGAGCGAGCTAGAAACGGTTAACATTATGCTCGTAGAACGCCGACAATTACTTTAATACTGTCTCTAATTAATGCTACCTCAAGTTATTATGCTTGATTTTAGCTGTCCGTACAAATCCAAACCCCTGGGAGACCTTTTTAGACATTGTCACCTCCTCTTACCTCGTAGACTGGCCCCCTACGTGGTAACAGGCGTGCACTTTTAAAAGTTGGAACTCCCGAACCTCATGCTGAGTGAAGGGAAAAAAAACTCATCACATTCAGGTCAACGTTGCCTGCGCGGGGACGCCCGTTAGCGTTGAGTCTGTCACCTCACACAGCAATGATGCCTCTCGGAGCTAGTTTATCGACGGTCTCCCCAGAGCATACAAGTTCAACCTGAATTATACCACCTCACAGAGATCTTAGTTTCAGTTATACTTGTTATCAAACACCCTCTTTTTTAGCTACCCCTAATCCTACCTCATTCTTCCAGTATACCTCTTTATTACATACTACCTAATGTGCCTTCTATTTCTACTCGGGATTGTGCTTTATAGCATAGAATTATTTTAAGGTGTACAGTCCAAATAAGATTCCTTTTCTGATACAATATTCTTTAAGTTTATTGTTTAGGTAATATAACTATGCGTAGGGAGGGGGGAAATGTGGGTAGCCAGGGTCTGACGGTCGGAAGATATCGCGCTGTACGGAAAGATAGGGCCCCTCTCCTAATAGCCAATAACACTTAGTTTATTATGTAAGCAGACGGATGTGACGTTGTAAACCAAAGCTATATAACACCGTGCCGTTAAGCAATAAAACGCCATTTGCCGTCCACCACATTGGTGTCAGTGAGCTTATGGTCCGAGCGGCCTGGTGTTGGTCGCCGTGACGTTCCTGAACCAGGTCGCTACCCCTACGCGAATGCAACAGGAAGCACAGTTAGCTGATTACAGGCGCATTCCATCTTTTCCACTTGTTTAAACATGTTGCAGACTTCACAGCAGGTAAATAAATTTCTGTCTGAAAATATATACATTTAAATAGCTGCCTATCACCAAAGCTGCTCTAATTAATTGTATTTGGTGTCATAGACTAGTGTAACATTTGATAAATCACATGGTTTCCATTTGTTTCATCTCATCATTCCCAAGAGTATTTCTGACATACATTCCTTGGATATTGTTGACATCAGAGTTGCAGGACTCCTCAGAGAAGGCTGCTTATGTACAGGACAGTTCATCCCACTGGGACATCTGAAAGAGGGGTCAGTGTCATTATCCTCTCTTCGCCAGTGGTGTAAATAAGGAGCCCTGTAGCTCTAGCTTCTTCTCAGGGAAGTTAACGAGATTCTTACAACTGGGTAATGCTCTCCCTTGTGCTTTACATGGGCATGGCTCTCCACAGCCTGTTATTGTGCAGTATTCCTGCTAAGCTACCAGGTCACAACCTCAGTATGTAAGAAAAATTGTTTACACTGCCTAGAAAATTTCCACTAAAATGTTCTCTTCATATTTTTCCCCCTCAAAGTAGTGCAGAGCTCTGTTCAGCTGACCTAAAACACCCATAAGCAATTGCCATCTGCCAGTCCATGATTTTAACTGTATATTGGGCATTTAATTTTTTCTCTCTTTGCCATAGCTTATTAAGCCAGCCTTGCTCATCTTCACTGAAAAACAGCTGCGGTCCTACAGAGGATGAAGGATTTTTTTTTCTCTTTAGGTAAAAGCCAAGATCATTAGGAGATTTCTAAAGCTATACTGTAACACAGTGTGAAAATCTCCAAATGGCTTGCATTTCATCCTCATTTAGTACTGTAAAACACGATTGAATCACCTAAAAAGAAGAGCTTTCAATCTGCAACCTAATTGTTTGCTAAAAGTTTGCAATAGAAGTGCCATAATTTATTATTATTTAGAAAGAAGTAATTGTTGTGGGGTTTATGCCCAAGTTTCCTAGATGAGATTCAGTAACAAGGTATTTTTTCAGAGAGTCAATCTATATTAATCTATTTATTTGTAAATGCATTCACTTTAAAATGTTCACACTTCGTCTGAGATTTGTTGTGTTCAGTCGCCACCAAAAGAAGCATTCTTTGTGGCTGAAAGGTGAATATCTGGTGACCATCTGTTTAGCTCTTGATCGGGTAAGGAAACCGGGAAAGATATCTCATTTTTCAATGGTTTAAAAACCAGCTCCTAGATATTGGGCTCACATATGCAGAAAATTCACAGCTTACCAAGCTACAGAACTGAAATAGCAAAGACCCCCATCTCAACCATGCATGACCTTCAGGATATGGATTTACATAACCAAATCTGAAGCGATTATACACATATTTTTGTCATTTTCAGCATCAGTAAAGTGAAAGTTGAAGCAGAATACAAAGTCTGAATACCAACACACGTTGTCTCTACCCATGCATACTGGCTTTTTCTTGGGTTTGACTTCTTGTTTAAGTCATAGTTGAAAAATTCAAAAATAATGTTCTAAATACTATTTTTCATTAAAATGAACTGAACTACATCTTCAGTCAAGCAGTTGTTGCTTGCCATGGTCTAAACCTCTCCTAGCACAGCTGAAATGTTCACCATGAAAGTTTTAAAGATGTCTTTTTCTGACTTGAAGTTCTCTCAGCTGCTGCAGCTTGAGCTTGCCAAATACACTGCTGCATCTGGCCTTCCAGTATAAAAAATAGGGTTTGGGAGGAAAGCAAACCTGATGTGAAAATATAGTTCCCATCCCATAGCACTAGAATTCTGCTTCCCTCTAAATAGTGAACGCGCAAGAAAGCATAGATGTTTGATAGAAAGGCTCTGCAGAGGGATCTGGACAGGCCAAGGCCAATGTTATGAGGTTCAACAAGGCAAAGTGACAGATCCTGCACTTGAGCCATAGCAAACCCACGCAATGCTCCAGGTATGGGGAAGAGTGACTGGAAAACTGCTCAGCAGAAAGAGACATGAGGGTGTTGATTGATGGAGCTGAACATGAGCCAGATTGTCCCCAGGCAGCCAACATGGCCAGCAGCATCCTGGCCTATATCAACAATAGTGTGGCCAGCAGGACCAGGGCAGTGATCATCCCCCTGTACTGGGCACTAATGAGGCCACACCTCGAATACTGTGTTCAGTTCTGGGCCCCTCACTACAAGAGAGACATTGAGGTGCTGGAGCAGGTCCAGAAAAAGAGCAGAGGAGCTGGTGAATGGCCTGGAGCATAAGTGTGATGAGGAATGGCTGAGGGAACTGAGGGTGTTTAGTTTGAAGAAGAGAAGGCTCGGGGGGACCTTAGCAGTCTCTAGAACTACCTGAAAGGAGGATGGAGGCAGGAGGTGGCTGGTCTCTTCTCCCAAGGAACAACAATAGGACAAGAGGAAAACACCTCAAGCTGTGCCAGGGGAGGTTTAGCCTGGATATTAGGAGCAATTTCTTCTCCAAAAGGCTGGTCAGGCATTTGAACAGACTGCCCAGGGGAGTGGTGGAATCCTTGTTCCTGGAAGTATTCACAGACTGTGTAGATGAGGTCTTAGTGACATGGTTTAGTGGTGGCCTTGGCAGTGCTGGAGCAATGGTTGGATTTGATGGTCTTTCCAGCCCAGCTAACTCTATGATTCTATGATATGCTCCAACCATTTGTCTTTCTCAGATTTGCTTTCAGTACCTATCTCAGATCACCTCTAAAAACACCAGAGACAGGCTTTAGCAGAGCTATCTGCAACAAGGAATATCCCAATGCAGTTTTAACCTTATTTTTCCTGAAAAGTGGAGGGACAGTTGGAGAGGGAGAATTAAATATCTTGGTTGAGATTTTTTAAGTAGGGTTATTGATGCCTGCCACAAATCTCCTGGGATCCAACACACAGGACAGTGTTGTGCCAGCATTGTTCAGTAACCTTCATTCAAGCCCCGTTTTCAAAGAAAGATTTATGCAGCCTTGATCATCCATGGTACTTCAGAAAGAAAATTAAATGAAGCCATAAAAATGGACTGAGTTTGGACAAAAAATGGTGAATGTTGTTGCACACAGCTTTCCATTTACACGTTTCGCATCTGCCAAAACATGTAGCCTGTGCCTCCACTGCTCTAATGAAGGCTGAAACCTTGCAGTAGAGCTAAACATTGCATCCCAGGATCAGTCTATGAGAAGTAGGTTGTTAACACACCTCTGTAACTTCAGTGATTTTTACCAGAACCTTCCATGAGTGCTTGCTGATTTCTCTGTGACAGTCCTTTGTCTGCTTCTGTTAGTAAAAAACCCAACACATCACCGTGCAATGGTCTTAAAAAAGGCTTTCCAAGGGAAAACACTATCAACATTTCCTATGAGTTGTTTGGTTATTTCTCTTTCTTTTTCCATCAATTTGCTGGACATAGCAACTACTGATTTGACCCTGAACAAATAAACTGAGGCTTAGCTGTGCACAACTTGCCACCCAAAGACTTTTGTATGCATCACAAAATCTGGATCCAAAGATACATCTGATATCATTGCAAATCAAGTTTTTATACTTTTTGTTTAAAGATCCAGATGTATTCTCACTAAACCATAGTGAGATTCCTGTGTTTCTTTCAAAGGTATGTTGCTCTTCCTAAGGAACACTAATTCCTAATAGCAAAACTTCCTTAAAATTTAATAATTACCAGTAGATGTCAAGCCTCATCAAATAATACCCATGTTTCTCCTTGGTTCTTTTACTATTCCATTTGTATTTCAGCATACATACTTTGATTTTCAAGTGTAGCCTGGCAGAATTTCACAGGAAAGCATTGCAAAAAATTGTATGAAATCAACAGTATTTTTATTGGCTGTGATTCCATTTTTAAAGAATATCATACCATTTACCCACATCATGCAGGAAAAAGTAGCAGGCAAGTAACAAACTAAGTTCACATTCACAAAGTCTCTAAATCGTCTTCTAGTTGCCTGGAGAATACTTCATGCATCTGAAAGGAAACTGTGGAGCATTTCTACTAGAAAATACACGGCTAAGTTGAATTTTTGCTCTCTGTGTGTGAGAAAACAAGCAATTTTCTCATGACAGTAATGAAATCTTTTACTAACTCAATGCATGAAAAAACAGTTATTTTGACAACACATATTCGGAATAGTTACAGACAGCTTTCAGATATATAAGACATTACACTCATGTCACAACATCTAACTTCTAACAATTCTTGGTCTAGTACAGTAAGCTTGCCAAAAGATGTATTCAGCAGCATTGATATGGTCTTTCTTGACAGAGGACAGGGGCTGGGAAGAACCTAAGCCAACATATAGTATTAGAAACATACAGGAACTCCAAAGTGATTAAGCACATTATCTTATTTTTTGTTTTATTTATTTTAAACAGAAGATTAGCATTGATAATTAATATTGCAGTCTGATTTTGTATGGCTTTCTCTAAATATAAATGTGAGTTCACAAGGTCAACGGTAAACCAAGTTGTTTACCCTCCAAATGTGGAGGCCCTTTGAATTGTTTTCACTCTAACAAGTAAGTTCTTGGAACTCTGAAGGAAATGGCTGCAATGTCTAGCCACCAACCTTTCTGTGTAAATAAAAGCTAGTTAAAAAAAAATGAAAGCTCTCTTTTACCTGAGACTGAACAGACCAGTGATGAAATTAAGCAATGGAATGGAAATACAAATATATTCAAAATCCAAACAATGAACCATGCTTGTCTTTGGTCTCATTTAAGTACTTCAACACCTGCTTGAGGGCTGAGGGGGAAAGAGTCTGAGAAAATGCTTCTCACATTCATATATGAGCCAAACATGTCTGTGTCCCATGTTGCCAGTTCAGTGTGGGAAGGGAAATGGATGGGCAGAAAGGAAGGGAGAGTGCCTGCTCTCCAGTCTGTTCAGCATGGCTGAGGCACTTCAGGGACAGTGGAGTGACTTGAGGAGAGGTCCACAACTCATTCTAGTGCCAAAAGTTACGTGAGGCAAACACGAGCAAAACCTGCCCAGTACCTGCAGTATATCTCCTGTTACGTTTCTTTATTGAAAAAAAAGAACAATTAAAATAGGAACTACCAACTCAGGCCTGGCTGAGGTCTCTGCTGAAGGAAGCGCTGGTGTGGACAGCTGAGGTACAGAAGTGATGACACAACTGGGCTGGGAAGCTCCCGCAATAGAAAAGACTCATCAAATATTTAATAAACCACATTCCCTTTCTCTCCTGCTCTCTGACCCCATATGAGGCCTAACAAACTCAGTACAGAGTTCTTATGGCCCTCTTCAGAGTTTGGACACAGATATTCATACAGCTCAGGAGTTCAGTTCACTGAAGGCGTATTTCTAATGCTACCTGCTGAGGAATAGCATTATCCACTTACAAACACTTAGACAAGTCATTTAATAGCAGAGGTGTTGAGACATTTAGAAAACATAATACCAAACACCCTTCCCTTCCGTCTTTTCTCCCTTTCTTCTCCCTTTTCTTCCTCTTCCACACATATGTGCACAAATATGTACATCCAGCTGCCAGAGTCTAAAGATAAACAAGCAGTTGGCAGAGCCATTCTGCAAGGAGCACAACAGGCAGAAAATTCTGATTCTACGTCGAGTATTTGGCTGAATGAGGAAGTGAGTCCATGATAGGGGCTAAGGAAAGATCAACAAGCAAGTGGTAGAGAATGGCCAAAGCAAAGCAGAATGAGCTAATCTTCCTGATTTGTTTGTTTGCAGAGTTCTCCAGCACAAGGCTAAAGGAAGATATGAATGGATGTGTTCTTTTTAACATGGGCACATTCCTGTTAGTTCTACTTATGCAAAGGATGCAGGACACAGAGATTAGACAGCGCACTTGTAAAAGACTGATTTCTCTATCTCAGTGTGATATAGATTTCACCGCCAATGAGTGGCCAGAGCAAAGAGCCATCCTCTGCCTTTTGGCTTTCAGGGGTGTTGGATTTATTTCCCTCTGTGGCAGAGCATCAAAACCAGCTGCTGCCTTTGTGACAAACGTTGAATTTTCTATTCTGTCAGGTTGACTTAAATAGGTTTAAATTACTAATTGTTGAATTTTCATGGGGTGAGTAGGACACTCTCCCTAGAAATAGTAAATTGCACAACAAAGTTACGCTACATCCAAGTATGTAATCAGAGATAAAGAGAGCTCTGGGCTATTACAGTCTTGAAGACATTCACCTTGCTTTAAATGAAAGTTATGAAAAAACCCCACTGGCATTATCTGAAAGAGCAAAACCTGTCTTCTTTTTCCTCTGGGAAGCCCTTGGCAGCTGATACTTGAACGAACACACCTTGTTTATAGACACAGTCTGAAATAAATTGCACCTTTGTCAGCTGGTTCTGATTTGTAGATCAGTCGAACTTCCTCAACCTTTACCTTGGATTTGGTAGAAACTTACAGTTGAAGTAATTTGTGAAGCAAGGGCCTGGATAAGACTTGGGTAAGGAGGGCAAAATAAATACATTTCTTCTCTTTCATAATATTTTTTCTCTTTTATGAGAGACACTGCTAAAAGGCACAGAGTTCATAAGCTCACTGCCTTAACCATAATGCAGATTTCTTCTGCTTACCTGAAAAGATGATAAATATCTTTAAAAATTTCTTGTTCAGGGAAGTACTGAGATGTTTGTCTAAACTTGCTTACACGGAACAAGTGCATCAAGGAAATTCTATGAAAGTAAAATGATTAATTTAGGTACATAATGAAGTGTCTGACATTGTTTTCCTTTTTTCTGCCAAATGTCTTTCATATACTTAGTAAAATTTTCAGTGAACTAAACCACGATTCTTCTACTGGACTGTAAGACTGAGATGGTATGATGCTCTCAGCAGCAGCTACAGAGACCTAGACAAACCCAAGAACTCCAGGATGAGCTCTATAGAGGACAAGCCAGATACCTGACCATGGGGGCCTGTGTTTGAAATCAGACTGCATATGTAAGTCTGTGTATATACTAGCAAACCAACATCTGCAGTAGAATTTGGCTTATCTTATGCAGTTACTCAATGTGTACAGACCTGTATTGAGAAGCTCTCTTTATATGTGTCTGGGAAAGGCAGCAAAGATAATAGTGAGAGACAGATTTCCTCCCACCCTAATGGAATCAAGAGATGCCACACACTGTGACAATATTAATTAGCTTCTGCAGAGCACTGGAGAAGCATCCTCATTTTATGCTTTTATGGTAGGTAGAGACTGAAACCTACATTACTCAGCTGGAGCAGCTGTTTGGGACAGGAAAATAAATGACCTCCCCAAGGCAACGCAGTAATTTAGCATGACTCATAGCAGGCATACCCAGGATTTCTGGATCTCTGGCTAACATTCAGGCCACCACACTCTCCCACACACTGCAGGAAAGGGTGGACAGGACACAGAACACAACAATACACTGAAACTCAAATGTCCATCCTGCAAGCACTGCTGGGAATGGGACAGTTGAGTATGACACTACGCAGAAGGAGGGTTAATAGGAGTGATCTGTGTACTTGGTCATTGGCTTCAAAGAGGTTGGGGAGGTCCTCTACCAGAACACCGCGAACTCACCTGTGGCTTCAGCTCTCTGTATGGCAACTGTCTGACCAAATCTGACTTTTCAAGTTAAGTCTATGGCTAATTCCCAAATCAACACAACTCTTGCTTAGATTCTGAGGCATCTACATACCAGCATCTGAGGGCAGATGACTCACTTCTTCCACAGTTAGTGATGTCAGCTGTGTAAGTCATGCCTGATTTACCTTTCAAATGATCTCTTATTTATGCCAGTGATGGAATTAAAACAGGAAAGCTCTGCCCTTGGGAGAACTGTGATATTCCTTCCAAGGCAAATGTGCTCACCATCAAATGGCTACTGTGAGCCAATCAACAAGAAATAATGGCTAGTAATTATTATCAATAATAATAAAAAGAGAAAGAAAATTAAAGAAGCCACTGTTCACACTTAGTGAAAACTCCTTCCTGCTTTGGATGGAAATGCACATAAGGTTGTTCCTTTTACATGCTTAATGTACAGTTGCGTTAACATACATAGTGCTATGGCTTATAATAAAAGTTGTGTAGTCTGCAGCTTTTTAATTTCTACATCCATTCAGAGGCATCTACTGGATGTGACTATATACCAAGAATAAACTGATGAGCAAAGGCAAGAGGCAGTCGAAAGGGAATGGGAAGCAAAGGGAACCCAGTGAGCAGTAAAGGGCAGAGGTGGGGCTGCATGATTGATGGCAAGTTTGTAAATCCCCATTGGGCAAAAGAAAAATTCTTTGCAGTACTGTTTATGCCCATCTAACAGTCTGCACCTATTACTTCTTGAACATGTCTTGCAGGGGCCCTGGTAGGTATTTGATGACTGTGTCTAGAATGCTTTCTTCTTCTTCCTCCTCCTCATTCCCGCAGCCAGGAGGGATAGCCTTCTTTGGGCGCGTCAGACTCCCTTCAGCATTAGCTTCCAGTGCAGCCTGCGCCTCTGCTTCCTTTTCTTCCTTCTTCTTTATCCCATACTGCAGGAGAGAGAGAGCACATTGTCAGTCACCTGCCAAACTGGATGACTGATGAAACCAGCCATCACGACAATGCTTTTTATTCTGCAGTATGAGCACCACCGTTCATATTTGCCTTTTCACAAAGACACCCAAATTACACCTCCTAACAACTCCCCCACTAAGTACAGCCAGGTGGATGGACAGATCTCAAACGACAACGAGGTGCAAAGGCCATAAACTAAAACACAAGAAGTTTCACCTCCACATGAGGAAGTACTTCTTTACGTTGAGGGTGGCAGTGCACTGGAAAAGGCTTCCCAGGTGGGTTGTGGAATCTTCCTCTCTGGAGACATTCCAAAACCACCATGGACATGTTCCTATGTGACCTGTTGTAGGTGGCCCTGCCTTGTCAGGGAATTGAACTAGATGATCCCCAGTGGTCCATTCAAGCTCTAAAAATCCTTTGATTCCGTGGCAAGACAGTCACATGCTCAAACCACTCAGAAACAAGTATGGAACAGAATTTGGGACTACAACACAAAAACAATAAAAGTGGGACAGAAAGACCTAATGAAAATAAACTTTTATGAGAAACTCTGTTTGCCCACTGAACTCTGCACTTCCGGAGCTAAAGCTGACTCACACTAAAGAGAAACATCACTAAGCCTGTGAGAAGAATGGATGTCTCAGAGTAGAATAGATACCTGAAATTTGCTACTCCCATTAAGAATTAAAGGTATGCTATTAAAGGTGTGCTTATTATATGACAAACCAGAATCTCTTTTTTATGATTTTACATTCAAAATGCAAGATTTAATAGAGAACTAAATATATGCCTGAATGAACCAGTTTAGGGAGAGAAGTGCTGCAATATCTCAGCTCCCACAATCATTAGGACTTTCTTTAAAACTGCTAGTTTGAAGTGATGCCAAGTGCAAGGTCCTACACCTGGGTTGGTCAGAGAAGAGATTCAGAGCAGCCCTGCAGAGAAGGACTTGGGGGTGTTGGTCAATGAAAAAATGAACATGAGCTGGCAGTGTGCGCTCGCAGCCCAGAAAGCCAACCATATCCTGGGCTGCAGCAAGAGGAGCGTGACCAGCAGGTCGAAGGAGGGGATCCTTCCCCCCTACCCTGCTCTCGTGAGACCTCACTTGGAGTATTGTGTACAGTTCTGGTGTCCTCAACATAAAAAGAACATGGAACTGTTGGAACAAGTCCAGAGGAGGGCCACGAGGATGATCAGGCGACTGGAGCACCTCTTGTATGAAGACAGGCTGAGAAAGTTGAGGCCGTTCAGCCTGGAAAAGAGAAGGCTGCTTGAAGACCTAATAGCAGCCTTCCATATCTGAAGGGGGACTATAAGGATGCTGGGAAGGGACTCTTCATCAGGGACTGTAGTGACAGGACAAGGGGTAACAGGTTAAAACTTAAACAGGGGAAGTTTAGATTGGATATAAGGAAGAAATTCTTTACTGGTGAGGCACTGGAATGGTTTTCCCAGGGAAGCTGTGAATGCTCCACCCCTGGCGGTGTTCAAGGCCAGGTTGGATGAAATCTTGGGTGACATGGTTTAGTGTGAGGTGTCCCTGGTCACGGTAGGGGGGTTGGAACTAGATGATTCTAAGGTCCTTTCCAACACTATTCTATGATTCTATGATTCTATGATGCCAAGGAAAACTATTTCTGCACTATCAACCCTCATCACTTCTCAGCTTTCATGCCTTTCGGTGATTCGCAGGTTTTGATGCTCTTTCCGTAAGTGTTTTCACAGAAATTTTGGAGGTTATGGTGATACACAATTAAAAAAAATATCTCAATACAAGCTGTCCCATGCAAATCTACAGAAACAAGGATACGTTTAAGATACCCTCGTTATTATAAAATCAGAGAATGGTTTGGGTTGGAAGGGCCCTGTAAAGGTCATCAAGTCCAACCCTTCTGCAGTGAGCAAGGACATCTTCAACTAGATCTGGTTGCTCAGAGACTTGCTCTATTTACTCAGATCAATTTAAATTTCTCAGAATTTTTCTGACTATAAATATAGGTTAAACTTCCTTAGCTTCTTTTGTCATTGATGCAATCTCAGATGTCCCTTTTCTCAGTGCCCAGCTGTGCTTCAAAAAAGTCATTTGCATTTTGCAAGGATTCTGGACTCCAGGTTACCAGGTTGCCAGGAACATTCTTCTTCTAAGTCATTTCCCTTTCTAACCAGATGTTTTTACAGCTGCTGACTCTTGCCTGCTCAATAACTTCACAAGCACCAGAAAAATACCTTAAAACCTTTTCACTTCAGTTACATTATAGAGGCATTTGACCTCTATTGAGGAAAGGCTGTAGCAGCTATCAGCTTCAAAATTATTGCTCTGTAGAAGCTATTCCTTTACATATGCTTAAATTTTAGTTAAAGTGCCAAATGAAGTTAAAGTTTGTCTCAGTACATTGAACCTAACTAACTAACGTAAATTCAGGCAAAGAACATCAAAATATTTTACGTGAATGTCGTGGTTTAAGCCCCAGCTGTAGATTAGAACCACGCAGTCTACTTCCCCCCCTCCGCCCCAGAGGGATGGGGAGGAGAATCGAAAGAATGTAACTCCCATGGGTTGAGATAAAAACAGTCCAGTAATTAAGGTATAACACAAATCACTACTGCTGCAACCAATAATAATAATGATAAGAGAAATAACAAGGGCAGAGTATATAATACCGCCCGCCGGAAAATAGCCCGCTGGAAAAGAGGTCGTGCCCTTCCGGGTAGCTCCCAGTTACATCCCCCGGCATGACGTGCTGTTGTATGGAATACTCTTTGGCTAGTTTGGGTCAGGTGTCCTGTCCCTGCTTTCTCCCAGCTTCTCCTCCTCCCTGGGAGAGCATGAGACTCACAAAGTCCTTGGTCAGTCTAAACATCAGTGTTATCAGTTAGCTGTGTTCCCAGGCCGAAAGTCAAATCCACAGCGCTGCACCAGCCACTAAGAAGGAGAAAAACTGACTGCTACTGCTGAACCCGGGACAGTGAATAAGCCTGAAAAGAACTTTTAAATGAAAATTAGATGTTATTTAAAAAATATCAAAGAATTATGTTGGTACAAAGTACTCAGTATTTTCTAGTATCAATAGTGTGGTTCTGTTGAATAGAAATGAAGTAGATGCTCTTTTCATTATTTTATCTTGTAATTTTTTTTCCATTAAGTATAGACCAAATTGTTTACCAGTAAAGCAAAAAAATCTTTACTTCTGTCATGACTTTATGATTTCAAAGGGTTCTTGGTTTTGGCAAGAAAATCCTAAACATTTTTGAAAAAAGCCAATATTTTTGCTTTGTTTCTCCATTGTCATTAAGATTTAGGATGACATCCTGCAAGGTTGAAAACAGTAACTTCAAAACCACATAGTTCTCTAAATCAGTTCTTCCAGAAAATGTTCATTAAGGATATTTGTTTTATGATTTTTATACCTAGTGCATGCTGGTCACAAACACATTTTGTGGGAGAGATATTCAAGACAAATGATGTCGCCACATCTGAGGCAAAGGAAGCATTTGATCAACTTATAGGTGCAAGACTGAACAGCAAAAAGAAGATCCAGCATAGGAACAGCAACCACTGCGGGGGGAATGACATACACCACTAGACTGTGTACAGTCTATACGGCTAGCTGCTCATTCTCCCTTTCAAGTCACAGGTAGACCCCTTTAGATGATTTCCAGTGTTAACTTGTCTGCAGACTTTACCTTCCTTTGCCACCTAGAGGAGAATAGCAGAAACAACACAAATCATAGTAACACACATGTCCCGTGCATGCTTTCAGATCCTCCATCTCAAGACAATGGTTGGTTGATCCTCTGTGTCATGACCTTGTTGAATAGAGATCTAGACCACAGGAAAGTATGGAACAAAAGCAACCACTCAGGTGTTACTATTTGCTAGGACAGAGGGAAGATTAAAGATTATATGAAGGAAGTAGCACAGTACATGTCAGCCTGGTTCCTATCCACAGCAATGCTAAAACATGTAATAATAAGTCATTTCTGCCTAGTACATAGGTAACACCCAAATACGGATTTATTTTGGACAAACGTATTCTTCTCTTGGAGAAAGATGGCATTGCATCAAAAGCAATTTTTATAAGAAAGGATCAGTTCATTGTTATAATTTAAGGTTGGTGGTATTTTCTAACACTTTACATTAGTCAAAATGTAATACGATTCAATACGATTAGTCAAAATGTAATATGATTCATAGGTGAATAAAATGCAATTATTCAGGTTTGAAATTGTTTCAGAGGAAATCAAATTATGACAAGGAAAGTTAATATGAGCAAAATTTAAAAAAACACCTGGAGTCTTCACTTGAAGTCTGTAAAATGGAGTCAACAAATAATTCTTAAAAATATAAAAATGACCTTTTTCATGCTCTGGCTTTCCTAAGGATGGTAAATATTGCACTATCTCAAAAAAAAAAAAAAAATTACAACTATTTCATTTTTCTTTTCAAAGTCCAACACTACAAAATTTAATATCAGAGGCTGTATTTATACCATTATCTGCTTAGCCTTCGCTCATGTCACCATACAATTAATAATGTAAATTATGGACCTAAAACAGCAAGATACTGAGATATTTTAAGTATGTAAACTGCATTGCTGCTTTTAAAGTCATTACTATGCTGTCACATAAGATTGTTTTCACTGGGTTGTATGCTGGTGAAATACTGGCAGGCTGGAATCCTCAGTGATTGGGTGGAAAGAACAGGGAAAAACACCATGGCACTTAGTTTGCCCACATTCACTGAGTGGATGTCAGGAAAAGACTACCCTAACAATCAACTTCTTTGTCATTTCTTTCCTTGCCTCTTCCTTCTGCTTTCCACAAGTCAAATTAAGTGTGTGAACTAGAAACATGTTGGAAATCTGATGTGACTTTAATGGCAGTAAGTATGTTAAGGAATAGAAGAACTGTTCAGCCAAGGTGGACCTGCAGCTAAAATGTCAATCCACCCAAAGGTAGTTACCATTTTTTTATGACAAGCTAATCATTGTTTATTAAAAATGAGCATACCTATCTAGCAAAAATCTGGCTTTCCAGGAAGACAGCTAGAATCAAGATTAAGTGAGTAGTTTATTTGGATCAGATTTCGTACTGACCCTCTAGGAACAATAAGAGATTTATCTCAAGAAGCTAAGGAAATACAGGAGTTTTTGTGAGGGATAGAGAAACTGCATGGTGGGACCAGCAGAACCTTAGCAATGAAGAGGATTCTGGAGTCTGAGAATAGGCAGCTGCCAAGATGAACACCTTTCCCATTGACATGAGAGGCAGTATGACCTTTGGGGACTCTTATACTCTGAATGGGGATTCAAAAGAGCAACAGAGTGCTCTTGCTGACCTTAGCAGGTTGAGTTATCCATAACACAATAAGCATAACATTATGCTACTAACATTTCTAATGATTGTATGCTACAAGATTATTGTAGTTACTCACTAAGATTATTATAGTTAATCACATAACTGTATCTGCTGTTGCCATGGTTGAATTACCATATTTTACAGTCTCTATAAACTATTAAATATCATTATGTATATACTTCATATAATCACAGAATATTGTTGTATATTCTTACTGCACGCTTTTCTTTCCTCTTAATACCTGGATAAAAGGAAATGAGGACTAGTGGTTTTGATACTACATATCTGTCCTGCAAACTAGACTTGAAGTGTCAGCTACTGGGAATGTGAAGAAGATAAACAAAGATCAGTTAAATTCCTTGGAGCAGAGAAATGAACTGTGTTCCTTTGACTGGCTTCACATGTACACAAGTCTAATTGGTCTTCAGTTTCCATCCCAAGAAATAACACTGCACATCAGCCAGCACTTAATTTTGTTTTCTTAGAGTAAGAAAACAGAGTGGTTTGGGTTGGAAGGGACCTTAAAGCTCATCCAGTTCCAAAACCCTGCCACAGGCAGAGACACCTTCCACCAGACCAGGTTGCTCCAAGCTCCATCCAGCCTGGCCTTGAACACTGCCAGGGATGGGGCAGCTACAGCTTCCCTGGGCAACCTGTGCCAGTGCCTCACCACTCTCATAGGGAAGACTGCTTCCTAAAATCTCATCTCAATCTCCTCTCTCTCAGCTTAAAGCCATTCCCGCTTATCCTTTCCTTATAGGCCCTCGTCAAAAGCCCCTCCACAGGTTTCTTGTCGGCCCCCTTGAGGTATTGGAAGACTGCTCTAATGTCTCCCTGGAGCCTTCTCTTCTCCAGGCTGAACAAGCCCAGATCTTTCACCCTGCCCTTTGTTTATGGGAAAGATTTGGCGTATGAATTGTGCTGGTTACATTTCTCTTCAGGGAATTTTCCTCCTCGGTGGTTTTGCTTAGCTGCAGGTGGTACTGAATCCATGTCTCAACAGACGTGGCAGATATAGCCATCTCTGGAATTATTATTTTATTTAACAGCTGAGCTTCTAACTGAGAGATTTCAATATTTCTTCCTTATCTTGCTTCATATACAGGTTACAGAAGACCTTGTTTTTCAATACACAGCCCTGCCTATTAAGTTTCATTTACATTCAAACCCGCAATACAATAGAAAAAGAGCCAAATTATTAGCCAGACTTGCAAGGATATGGTTTGACAAGACACAGGGCAATTTTCCCACCCTTCCACCTCAAGGGCTAACTTGACCTGAACCAGTCCTCTTCCTAGAGACCTCAGCTGATGAACTCTTATCTGGAACTTAACTACTCTTCACAATTAAAATATTTCTCCTTATGTCTAACCTGATTCTTTCTGAAAAGTTTTTTTAAAAGAAAAAATCTGGGAAAAAGAAAAGATACAGCTACTGCGAAAAGATTTATCTCTTATCTACCCTTTTGAGCTTCATTTATTTTATGTACTAAGTTGTATTTTTTCTTTTATTCCCAAAGAGAGCACCAGCCCAATTAAAATCTTCCCACCATTGTCTAATGACACCTTCTGCTTGGTCTATATGTTGGAAAGAAACAAACTGAGAGGAATAGGTAAGGTTTAGCGCTGACCTTTAGCTCCACAATTGTACAGAAAACTACTCTTTCTACATGATTTCTTTGGTCTCTGTGAGTGAACAGGCTGCTGAGTACATCTTTGGCTTTAAATTTCAAGTGAAGATGAGGCAATGTTCAGTCAAAGCCTTAGGAAAGTATCTGTCATTTTGTTGGTCTGATTTTGTCTTTTTACTGGTGTTGCAGTATTGCTTACAGATGTTCCTGTTATAAGTGTGCTGCTGTGCTTTTATGTGACAATATAAACAGCATATTTTCCTTCCCCTATGTCTATTCCCTCAAAGTCCCTGAGCTGGGGATGCTGCAGAATGACAGAAAGGTTTTCCTACAGAGGATGGTAATACTGGGCACTCTGTTCTCAGCACATAGACCTGCTTTTACATGAATCTGGCCCAGAAATGTGCACTGCCTCTTCTTCCACCTCATCATTAGGGATTCCCTCAGTTCATTTGTGCATGAAAATTGGCTCTTTTTTGTTAGTATGTTTGGTTTTGTTGGCCAGGTTGGATGAGACTTGGAGCAACATGGTCTAATGGAAGGTGTCCCTGCATGTGGCAGGGGTTTGGAAGTGGATGAGCTTTAAAGTCCCTTCAAACCCAAACCATTCTATGATACTAGGATTCTATGGTTCCTGTGGGAATACGCATTGACCCCAGAATCCAAGAGCAGTGCTGCCCAAATCAGTAGAAACAAAGGTTGTTTTTCTGTTGCCTCACAACTGACACAGAGGAAGGTAAAGCAGTGGTTTCCTGAGTAGGTCTGATCTGTACTCAACAAGCCTTGCTACACTACTTTGATTAGCAGCAACATCACATCTGTCCAATGCTTACTATTTGTGCAACTGTAAGTGAAAAACAGAGGTGCATCTTTTTCCTGGTGGCAAAGGACACTGAACTTGCTACTGATTCAGATCAAAGGGAATCTTTCCATTAGTCTCAATGGAAGTGCGACCAGACATATATCGGTAAAAGAGAAAGATGGGAAACATGTTTTGGCTTGATCCACTATTATTGGTGACTCTTCTGAAGCAAACTGCCCATTGTGCTCCTTGCTCACCCAACTGGACTACGCTAGGTTTTCACAGTCAAAATGCTCTTTCCCATCATTACCTTCAGGTGGTGTGAACTAGCTTGTGAACTCCAGTTTCAGAAGAAATTTACTCCTCTTTGGGAAGAAAGAGTCTATAAGAAAGAACAGGCATAGCTATCACATATGTTTTTCAGAATACTCAGCAGGAGACATGATTTACTTCTCTCTGTGTTTCCAAATATGTTTATTTTCTTCCTCCTGTGTATGCAGCATCCATATTAAAATGATGTCTTATTGCGTAATGGTCAGCCTTAGTGAGAGGGAATGAAGTTCAGAGAGTTTCAGGAGTGGAGATAACTAAGTTGCTGTTGAATAGCAAAGACTTCTATCTTGTAATCAGAGAAGAAATCTCCAGAGTAAGCAGAGAATACCTGACTCATGAAGAAAAACACAGGATCAAAGGCTTCGGAATATTGATTCTACATATCTGGAGGTTTGACTGAAATCACAATTGACTTATGACCACAGGGCACAAGGTAAGTACTGTATGTGTTGTACTCCTAAGCCTATTAGGTCCTTTGGAAAATCTCTCCCTCAGAACTTGACTTTCAGCTTCAATCAGAAAAATCTGGGTCAATTCTATTCTTCAAAGCAGATGAGACATGATAAGAAGAAAGTTGCGTATTTCACAGTAAGAATTGGAGTACAATTTCTTATAGATTACAGTGGATTTTGAGTTCTGCTCCATGATCACCAGGATGGGTCAAGCTGCAGAAGGCTCCTATGAGATCAGAGGCATCTTCCAGTTATGCAGAGCAGGTGTGCTCCTAGCCCAAGTGGGTTATGATTTCTTGTATTTCCAATGTTTGCATATTGATTTTTACAAGAAAAACTTCCCAGAAGCCAGTGGCAGAGACTTTGGATATGGATAAATACAGTCACTTGTGTAAGTTTAAAAGGATTTATGTTACAGCTAAGTATCTGACAGCATAAATAAATCCACAGAATATATATGTGTTTATGTGTGCACTTTTCAAGATCAGAACATGGAATACAAGCTGCTCCTCCTCCTTCCTGCCTCCTACAATGTTTTTTGTTGACAAATGAAAGCCTTCCTATTACTACAAGGCTGGTAAAATTAATTCCCTGGTATGTTGCAATAATTTAGATTAGGTGTAACTATTTTCCATAGCCTCTGTTTACCATATGTGAAAGGATTTTGTTTTGGTTTTGGTTTTTTTCCCCTAGTTTTTATTTTTTTATTATTTTATTTTATTCTTAAAGCTGTAGTCCAGTCAGTGTAGGTCCAGACTCGTGTTTTACAAGAATTTAATACAAGCGGATGAGGAGTGACTCACTGCAGGATGAAGAGTCAGCTTTGTCTTACAGTGCAAAACATGGTGAAGACTCAGACAACTGCCAAAAGAAATAGTGTTTGCCCTTCCAGGGGAATAGGGAACTTGATGACTGCTCCTGAGGATTAGAAATTGTTATCAACCTGCATTGCTACGTTTGTGCTTGCAAGGTCTCATCATTCCATTGTCTTAAAGATCACATGCACTTTGGCAGATTGGAGGTTGAAACCAGAGGAAATTCAAAGGCTGAACGCTAAAAGGCTGATTTCATTGCAGTAGATGATATCTCAGTAGATAAACTACATGATCTCTCTGCATTTGTTCCCTTTGCAATTCTATGGAAGACTACCAACATAGATTAAAAAAATATTTTACGTGCCAATTTTTTTCTGGCATGTTGCATAAATTTCTGTGTGCACGTGACGGCTCTTGCTATTATGAACTCTAGGTAGTCCTTGGCATTAGTAGTACATTAAAAAGTGCTCTCGAATATAGGTATGCATCTGCACTTTTTTCCCCCAGCTTTTTGTGTGACCTGTATTGGAGAAAATTTATTTCTTCTTAGTGGACAGAGAACTTGGGTCAAAGATTTACCTTTCCAAAGGGTCTGCAGTGACTGAATCTGCTCTGAAGGAGCCATTGCTTATAGAGATGCCACACAAATTAACAAGTTGCTTCCATGCAATTCTCATGAGGCTATTCTGTCATCAGTAACTGCCCTGGATTGACAGATTTTGACAGGACATGAATCTCCATAAAACTTTTTACTAAGATTTTTTTCCTTCTGTAACTTATACCAAAGTTTTCAATGTTGACTTTGCTGCCAGCACAAGACAGTGTAATTGTGTAGTAGTAATGCATCTGGAAAGACTAGTTAGGTGATTATCTTCATTCCTTGCTGTGAGACCCTTTAATTTTTGTCATCAGCTCTTTGGGGATTCTTCTGGGTGGAATAAATCCTACCACATCCCACTGTGGCTAGGATCTAATTAGCATACACACCCTGACAATACATCTGTGGCATTGCCACAAGCTCAGAGACAAGACTCAGTAAAATCAAAGGTAGCTAATCAATTAGTTTCAAGCCTTTGACACACTTCACTCTAAAGTTGAAAAGTACTTCTCAATCCCATTAGCTGGCCACAGAGGGGACAACTCTGATATCAAAATTATTTAAAAATGGGAAGAACACTTCTAACACCTAAAAAGATCAAGTAAGAAGGCATAAATGTTTGTTCACATGCTGTAGTCGTTTCCATGGACATGAAAAAAATGAAGGGCAAGTTACTTATCTCTCTCTAGCAAATTTTGATCTGGCACACCAGCCTCTTCCTTTTGTAATTTTAGGTAGTTTTCTTGCTGCACAATAGGCTGTGGAAGTGATGTTTGTAGAGAATGAAAGTTGGTAAGGGAGAATATCTGGTGCATCTCACCTATCCAGTTGAATAGCATTAATGATGTTACAGAGCTAGAGGGACATACTGTGTCTTTGTAGTGCTGCAAGGCTCGGTTGCTATTACCAGTTTGGAGAGCTGCTGTTCTGTGACCCGCCACTGCATAATAAAGCTCCCACCATTGCAACAGCCTACAAACAGCTTGAGTGGGTAGCTCAAAACCTGCACCAGAGATGAGATGCATGTTTCATGGTTCACATTTCTTCCAGATAGAATCATCTGCCGACCTTTTCTCATCCATTCTGTTGACTGGCCATGGTCAGAGAACAGAAGTTTAGCATCGTCAGTGATACTGACCGATCCCAGATCTTTCTTGGCTGATGCTGAAGTGTGTGGTTGTGTTCTGGCACTTGTTGTGCTTGATCTGGTACGCTTTGAGGGTGGAAATCCTTCATTTGCAGGATTTCTGACAAAGAAGTTTTTGGAGTGTGGGAAAATAGGAATTTTGCAAACCTTGGCAAAAAGTTGTTTGCAGACTTTTAAGATGGTCACAAGCTTTTAATTCTGGAGTTCTCTCAAGGATATTGGGAAAGGTGGGGTGCGTTTTTTGCTGATAGAAATTTTCCCTCTTGTTTATATGTGCATACATTCTGGGCATCCCTACTGGTAAGGGTTTGCCTGTTACTTTCTCAATATAGCAGGTTCCTCAGCCCCAGTTCCTGCTCTAGTTTTACTTGGTTCTCTCCCCAGAAATAACACAGCCCTACCACAGGTGTATCAGGAGGAAAAAGCAGAAGACTTAGAGACACACAGTCTCTAAATGTCTGAAGACAGAACAGCTCATTGACAGCATTATCATCGCTGACTTCAACAGCACCCACTTGCTCTCTAGATTACCCATCAATATTCCATCACACACATGCTTCCTAGTGCAGCACAGCAAGCCTGAGGACACTGCATTATTATTCAGTAATGTTGTGTGGAAATGTTATTTGCCTGGCTGTTCAGACTTGTGTTTAAAAATTATTTTTCTGAGGTGCTAACTTCATCAGTCTTTATTAAAGCAGGTCTGAGGTTCCCAAGAGAAGGAGAGAGAGCAACGCTGCAGACAATGAAGAATATAGGAAGCAGAAAGCTGTTTTGTTTTAATGAACTTATTTAGAAGAGAGTAACAATATTTTTCCCACTTTGCGCTGTGGCTTTTCCTGCAGGAATATCATCTGGAAAGTGTATTCAAAGCAAAAAAATGAAAAACTTCAGACAGTGGAGAAATTGCCTTCTGCACTTATATAAAGCACTGGAGAGAGACATGGACTGCAAACTGGTAGCTGGTTTAAGAATATGGTTAAGAAGGACCAAGACAATTATGTAGCAAGATGCTCTCTTATTTCTGGATCTCCTCCCCAAAAAGGCATTGCAATGAATCTGGTAATAGAAGAAGAGGCTCCTCATAAGCACCTTGCTCAGTTTGATAACTAGAAGCTAAAAATCTATTCTGAGCTCTTCTAGTCAGTGACATACACTATGGGCAGCATTACATTCTGCACTAAGGCAGGCACCTAGGACTTCATAATTTGAGATATGCATTTCTCCTTATTCAGTACGAAGGAGGAAGTGAGCACCAGCTCAGGGGAAGACAAATGAACTGTTTGATAGCTAAATCTTAAAAAGGCACAGGCACTTCACGTACCTGGTTATCACTGAAATCATAGAAAATATTCCCAAGGCTCCCTCCTCAGATTATTTTCTTCTCACTCTGAATTATGTATGTTGTGCATTCAGGAGTTTTTAATTTTTTATTTTTAAACAGATACTTAATTACTCATTCCCATTGTGATGGATTCATTAAAATTAGAAAGCAACAAGGTTCCTCTTCCTTTTACTCCCTCTCTTTCGTCCAACCTCCCTTCCCTGAAGCATAATCAATTCCTTCTACAGAAATGGAAACACTCTGGGAATACATTCAGGTTCTGCTAATGACAGCTGGCAAGAGCTGTGAGATTCACTGTAGCATGTCTCAACTAGTTCCAATGTATATATGTCACACACTACCATTTCACAGCTAAAGCTAGCACAAAGGAAAAGAGCCTTTTAAAATGAAGGGGGAACTACCTTAATTTAGTACCTGATTGAATATACTTCTTGGCTTACTCACACATAGAGTCAATTTAGATGCAGCTTCAGGATAGTTTTCCTGCAATTCTCATTTCCTTACAACAAGACTTGTTTTGCCTGCAAGATCTTAGCTCTTTTTAAATGGGAAGAAAGCTCTTTTTAAAGGGAAGAAAGGAAAGTAAGAGAAGGGAAAGAGAGAGGGAGTGAAAACAACAGAAACACAGAACAAAAGGAGTAGCAAAGCTGTAATACTGTGTTAGATCAAGGGTCCAGTCAGCTGGCCAGAAGTTGCTGCTTTGAGAAGGATTGTAAGAATGACGGCAATATTAAGTGATCCTTCCTCTGACATCAACTACATTCACCCATGAGAAGTTTAGTGACATCATGAAACCAGGCTTGGATTTGGGCTGTCATATTTAGCTCTTCCCCTTGTACGAATGTAATAATTCTTTTTTAGACCTGTTACCTTATTGCATTTCCAATTCTTTTGAAAGTCTCCAGACACGATGACTGGAAATGGATGCAACTTGCACATGGAACACTGATGCAGATGGAACACTGCAACGCACCCCAAATTGTCACAAGATTTTCCTGTAATCTTGTCTGTAAAACTCTACACTCCTCTTCCTCTTCTGATGACCAGCCAGGGTGACTTGTCAAATACCACCTTACTGGGCATCTCTGAGAATTTGTTGAGGTGGAGGCAACTGTCATATATTCTTCAGAGCTTCCAGTTGCAGGATCATACAGCTTTTTCAATCACAGATCAAGGCTTAACTACAGTACTAAGATTAAATTCTAGAGAGCACGGAAGACAGAGTGAGTGTTGTGGGTATACATGACCATTCTTTAGCCTGAAGAAGCACTTGCTACTAAAAAAGTTATTCAGCCAAATGATGCACATTTAGATACTCTGTTAATTGTTCATTATATATATTTTAAAAGACTTATGCATATAGATAACTCTACAGCCACATGGAAATCAGATGTCTACCTTTATGAAGACTCAGCAAAGAAGTTTGCTGAAACCGGTTATTTACAATAGCTCATTTCGGTTCTGTGTCTCTTCTGTAAGCAAACCTGAAATGTGCTGTGAATGCTTTTCCAGTGTACGGGTGTCATGATTGCTCATAATTTACAATTGGCAAAAAAAACCTCAGAAATGTGGTTTTGTTAGATTTTGTAAGTGTATAATTAATAATACAAAAAAATGGATCTCAATACTTCATGAAATACCTACCAGATAAACAAGATATGTCCTACATTTTACCATGCTAATCTTTAAGATTGAGTTAAACATTGTTGACATACTGGTACTTTATTGAACCTATTTACACTGGTCTTAAGATACAAGTCAGAGCTGACTTCAACAGCACCCACTTGCTATTCTATTATTCTATTATTCTATTGATGCACTGGAGGTACAGATTTCTAATTGTTATGATTACTCTTTTGTGAGTTAACCACATCCATACTCTTTACCAATTTACATTTTATAAATCCTAAAGGAACTTGGGACATATTTTATTTATTACTTTCCATCCTCTGATTATAATATTCATTTAATATAATATTTCTTAATACAAGATTGTGTTTTCAACTGTGATTTCAAGCTAACTAGATGCTCCTACGATCAATCCATTCTAATTAACAGAAAGAAAAATCTCTCAATCATTTCTCTGTGCAGGGAAACAGGCTTGGGACTGTCTTATTTCTTCTCCTCATCTCTATTAAATTAAATAAATTTTACAAATATTATTCTGCTAGTCAGTTCATAGCATTTGCACAAGGGAGCCTGTTCTGCCTAGTCTGCCTGGGTCTAAAGTACACGTGCTCTGCTCTTCTCCGTATTGCATGTATAAGGAAGTCTCAATCAGATTCCATTTCTTCTTACAGTATTGGAAATCAGTGAGATTACTTTCTCCTGCTGAAAAGCCATGCAGTTAAACAATACAGGAATTCAAAGAACATGGATTTTTTCAGATTCGCCATTAAATTTCTGTGTCATCCTGGTTGTCTCTTAACCCGTTTTTCCTCCTTGTTCTTTGTCTTTTCTTTGCCCTTTCTGACCACCTATTCAGACCTTATCTTGCACCATAAAAGTGAGAGGTAGTTCTGCTATTGGCTTTAAAAAAAAACTGCTAGTTTTGTTCCCATTTTGGAAGAAACTCTCCATGTTTGATTTTTTTTATCTCTCTCATTGAAATGGCTCTTTGTTAATAATAATAATAAAAAAGATAAGCTACATGAAAAAACGTTCCAAACAAAAGCTGAGTACATCTGTTTTACTGAAGTTGTGACATTCCATTTAAACCAGTTTTTCTGCTCACTCTCAACAAGTCATCATTTTAAGAGCTATTTCAATATTAAAGAGAAAATTTCCTGAGATTAGGCTGTTTCATCAGGCCAGAAACATTTGATTCTTCTGTGAGGAGACGAAATCTCTTTCTGATTGATGTATTTTCTTCAAAGGTCTTCAACACTTTATCAGCAACATTTTCTTCTCTGAGAATCAGTTGATGGGACTTGCAGAACTATCCACAGCATACATTCTAACTTAACAATGATTTTGCTTCAGTTCTATAATGCTCCATTTACCAAAACAAAGATAAACTTTACTCAGTGAGCATAAATTGGGCTAAAATTCTTCCTACATCTGTGTGTTCCTCTAGGAGAAGGGAATCATTTGGGCCCAGAACGTTGTAAGTATTTACTTCCTTTCTTCCCCTCCCTCCTGCCGGGAAAGGGGAAAGAAAGCAACATGAAAACCTTTCAGATTTTATATACCTTGGTGATTCAGTTCTGGCAGCATCAATGGCTTAGGGATGGTTCAGTAAAGTGTAGTCACCAGTAAGCAGAGCTGTGGTCCTATCCTAACACCATTCAAAGCACAGTTAAGTGTTCCATTCTTGCCTTTAGTTGTCTGAGAGAATGCAAAACTCTCTCCAACTGCAGGGAACATGTTTATCATCAAATGCCTTTTTTGCCTTTATGTTAATTTTAGAATTATTTATGGTTTTAGTGATGTTCAACAGTGGTTCTGAGTAAAGCTGCAATTTTTGAAAGAACTGGATTTGCCTGTATTTTCATCGCTGAACCACAGGCTTGATGGCTGAAGGGAACTCTCCTCCCCACAGCATTGTTATTAAAACGTGACAATTCATGTGATTTTTTCATGACATGCTATTTATTTCTCTTAATGTGGCCTGCAGAAAAGATAATAGATTTTCTGTTCTTCCTATACATATCTGTCTTTGTTGTCTTAATAAAAATATTCTCTAGGTGTAGGGCCAGGGACTAATCATTCAGGAGACTTAGAATTTACCTATTTGACAAGGATACTCTTTGCAAAACCTTAATCAATTTTTATACATATTTACTGCTAGCAATTCAGAAACGATGTCGTGTCAAGCCTAAAAATGTCCTGTTACAATATGAACTAAACTTCTAACTGTACGCAAGAATCAGTTCAAGCTTATTGGTACTACCTTATCAGTTTTTCTTTTCTGGTGTATGCACCTAGCTGGCCTGATCTGTAGTATCCACAGCATAGGTCATCAAAGTTTGTTGTTTTCACATCAGAGCTGTTATCTAATAACATCTTTAGCTGTAAATGACTTTTTAAAATTTTCATCTCATAGACATCTTTTGTGTCTCTTGTACACAGAAGATAAATCAGTGTCATTAACAGTTGTACAGAATTCATTTAATAGCAGATCAGTGCTGTTGGAAATATCCTTTCTTGGTGCACATTTGGTGCCCAGAGAAGTTGTGGTTGCCCCATTCCTGGCAGTGCTCAAGGCCAGGTTGAATGGAGCTTGGAGCAACCTGGTTGAGTGGAAGGTGTCCTGGCTCATGACAGGGGGCTTGGAACTGGATGAGCCCTAAGGTCCCTTCCCACCCAAACCACTCTGAGAGTCTATGATTCTATAGTTTTATTACCTTTAATCCTGCCAGTTCTGAAATTCTGCTTCTGCTCTTTTCCTTTTTTATAAATTCTGGTGCTTTTTACCACCCTTATTTTATTATTCTTCCACATTTTCTTCATTCCAGTGTGTTTTCTATTTTTAATTCTGACTTTTACTACCTCCAAGACTCTCAAGGTTTTTTGTATAATATGGGCATGCACAGGATAAAACTTCTTCAGCAGTTTCAGATTATTACATTTTCCTGTTTAAATATGATCTTCTAGCTCACTTAGCTCATTACTGTTTTGAGATTTCTAAAGCTACTCATCAGAAGTTACAAACAGTGGTTACTGCTTTTTTAAATTTACTTTTTCAAGTATATTCAGTCCATGATCAGTTGCATCTGAAAATCATCCACCTGTAAGTATTGAGATTGATATCTATCTGTCAAGACAAGGGCTAATATAAAACTTCTCTGTGAAAGCAATACCTCTTGAGCTAGGAAAAATATTTCCAGGGATGCCTTCCATACTGGCAGTACCTATGCAACAAAATCCATTTCAGTTGTAGTGTCCCATAAAAAAGAAGGTTTTTTTTTCCTACACTTTCTAGGTCAGTATTTTAGATGGTTGAATAGCTGGCTTTGCAATTCTGTCTTGTAAAATAGGTAGCAATACGAGACACCAATTTACAGCCGATCTTGTATGTGAAGCATGAAAGTACTGGTTCAGAAGCATTTGAGATCGTTTGCCTCAGAGCTGACTCAGAAAGCACAAGTAACTTGCCACATCCAAGGAGGTGTCTGGCATTCAGCACATGGTGTTAGGGAAGGTCTGATCAGAGTTTAACCTTACAGATTCTCTATTCACTAGTAGAATAATGGACTCATAGAATCGCAGAATCAACTGGGTTGGAAAACACCTATAAGACCATCAAGTCCAACCATTGCTCCAGCACTGCCAAGGCCACTTCTAACCATGTCACTGAGGGCCTCATCTACACAGTTTGTGAACACTTCCAGGAAAAATGATTCCACCACACCCCTGGGCAGTCTGTTCAAATGCCTGACCAGCCTTTTGGAGAAGAAATTGCTCCTAATATCCAGGCTAAACCTCCCCTGGCACAGCTTGAGGTGTTTTCCTCTTGTCCTATTGTTGTTCCTTGGGAGAAGAGACCAGCCACCTCCTGCCTCCATCCTCCTTTCAGGTAGTTCTAGAGACTGCTAAGGTCCCCCCTGAGCCTTCTCTTCTTCAAACTAAACACCCTCAGTTCCCTCAGCCATTCCTCATCACACTTGTGCTCCAGGCCATTCACCAGCTCCTCTGCTCTTTTTCTGGACCTGCTCCAGCACCTCAATGTCTCTCTTGTAGTGAGGGGCCCAGAACTGAACACAGTATTCGAGGTGTGGCCTCATTAGTGCCCAGTACAGGGGGATGATCACTGCCCTGGTCCTGCTGGCCACACTATTGCTGATATAGGCCAGGATGCTGCTGGCCATGTTGGCTGCCTGGGGAAAATCTGGCTCAAGTTCAGCTCCATCAATCAGCACCCTCATGTCTCTTTCTGCTGAGCAGTTTTCCAGTCACTCTTCCCCATACATGGAGCATTGCATGGGTTTGCTATGGCTCAAGTGCAGGATCTGGCACTTTGCCTTGTTGAACCTCATAACATTGGCCTTGGCCCATATATCCAGCCTGTCCAGATCCCTCTGCAGAGCCTTTCTGACCTCCCGTAGATCAATACTCTGCCCAACTTGGTATAATCCACAAATTTATTGAGGGTGCCCACGATCCCCATCCAGGTTGTTAAAAAAGATCTGGATGATCTTAAACAACACTGGCCCCAGTTCCAAGCCCTGGGGGACACCACTAGTGAGCACCTGCCAACTAGATGTGGCATCATTCACCATTACTCTTTGGGCTCCTCTATCCAGAGAACGTTTCTGTCCCTAGACTGTCTGGACCACAGGCAGAGCAAGGCAGTGATGTGCTGTCCAAGCTGCTTCCTTGCACCAGAGCAGGGTGGACATCTGTGTGTACAGAGCCCAAGGCAGTGGCCACGAGGGTGGACGTATTCTGGCTAATCAAGGGCAAAGCTGTCTGGCAGAGCACTGGTTTTACATAACTGCTAATACTGTTTGTATACAGAGGGCAAAGCAGAGTCGGGAACTGCCCGCAAGCAGCCAGCAGAGAAAAAGGTGCATGGAAAAAGCTCATGCTCCTAACTTTACATGGAGTAAAAGAGACCATGGTGTCATGGTTTGAAGCACAGCTATAGGATACTTCACATCTCAGGCTGTAAGGCTGACATGTGTCACCAGAGCCTCTGTTGTATTAAAGCTCTACCAACAGCATTTCACTCCTGCAGATCATGTCGGACATAAAGCCTGCTGTCCATAACGATGCCAAGGACTAGGAGTGACCAGCAGCTGCACAACTTGCAAAGATGTACTACGATTTGTCCACACATTTAAGTTCTTTTTTTTATGGACAGAATGCTTTTAAATCCTGTCTTTTGCATTTTGATCCTCTAATTTGCATCAGTTAATGACATGAATTAAGCAAAGTTTAAGCCATGACTAAATGACTAAGAGTCAAAGAACAGAGGAAATACTGTCAACTATATACAGTATCAGTTTCTGACATGTTCTCATCATTTGACATTCAGTTATATTTTTTCAAGGAAGAAAAAATACCTACAGGACAAGTGAAAAGCAGTCATGGAGTAGAGAGGCTGATATGTACTATCAGATAAACCAGAAACAACCATGCTATGGACACATAGACAAACAAAACAAGTTTAACTATCCACAAAGCTTCCTCCTTGTGCAATATCCATGGCAACCCCCCCGTATTTCCTTAAAAATAATTGCATTGGTTGAGAACAAAGAATCAGAGCACACCAGCTTTTACAGAAGCAAAAGAAAGGAAAAAAATCAGCCTTTAGTCAAAAACGTGAAAAATGTTCTGATTAGCAAAACAATATAATTGTTCCTGTACTAATATGTAAATCCACATTTAAGCAAGTTAAATACTGTAGGACATTTCTCTGCAGTTTAAGAGTTCTAAATAAAATTGTCAGGTACATTAATTTGTAACTAATGTTTTAGGGCTTTTTTTTTTTTTTTGGGGGGGGTGTTGGATTTTTTAAGTGGAAAAAAGTCCATGCATATGTTATCTTTTTTAAGTTGTAATCAGCAACATACAGTAACTTTTAATTGATTCAGTTTCTGTTTTTTTTTTTTCTCTGAGTGTGTGAGGCAGACGGTGGTATACAATCCAAATTCAACAAGGGGCATAGACTCAGAAGAAGCTTGTACCTGTTCTTGTTATTGCCCTGTGATGGTCTTCACAGTGGGGTGGTTCCTTAAATGGATAGTGTACAAAAGAGTTACAAAGCATGTCAAATTTAAGTTCTGATGTTATCATTAGGATAGCAATCTACAGGAGAATCATTATCACTTCTCTGTGACAGGGTATTTTTCTCTTAGCTGTGGTATCATCCTCCTAAAATGTTCTGTCTGGCTAAGGATCCATACAAGGACCTGCAGTATCATAAAACAATTTTTTCAAGCAGGATGGAGGAAATCACCCATCAGTCTGTGATCCAGGCCCTGCCACATACGTAACATACACCACATCCTCTGCCTGCATCTGGTTTTAATTTCATTTCAGTGTATCTGTCTGGCAGTGTCCTCAGGACAGGGATCACCCTGACACAAAGTGCATGCTGCCTTTCTCATGCAGGACTGTGGAGACCAAATAAACCACCCTTCTTATAGCCCTATCTCAGTCAATTGCTGGAAATAGAAGGCAGGCTGTTTCTTGAGATTAAGATCCTTCTCTCCAGACTAAACTAGAGGTGAATTTATTCCTATTCTTACCCCTTACTTCACCTTTTTTCACCCTGTAACAAAAGCAATTCTATAATTTCTGCTTTAGAAAACATGATGTTGCTGCCTGGGGTAGTACTTACTGTGTTTTGCAGATTATAAAGGCATTGCAATGGCTGAATTTTTCCAAGCACTACCGACAGCTACAAATTAGTTTATTGCCTTTAAGTTCTACATTTTTAAACCAGGAACCATCAGAAGTTTTACCTACAGTGATCAGGACTATATTGCTTGAACGAGTGCAGCTTTCTAAGAGGAAGGGAGCTGTGTTTAAAAGCACAATCACTAGAAACTGCATAAATTACCTGATTTAATAAGACTTGTAAAGGCAATGTTGTGTTTTATTAATCAAAATAATGATAAATCAATCCAGTGTAGCCTTTTGATAGCTCTGCACGAAGTTATAAATCAGTCTGCTTCCACAGGCATCCCACTGTGTAGCTTTCAGCTTGATTTTCCTTTCATAATTTTAAATTCTTCAGTGTTCCCTTGAGTACAGTAAAGCCAGATAGACCTGGCATCTCCTAGCAAGACCAGGTACTTTAATAACTATTATTCCACTTAGTCAACACTTCAGAGCTTTCAGGTTTGATTTTAATGACAGGAGCTGTTACATTTTTAGTACCTTTTAAGCACTGCCTTACTTCACAATAATGATGCTCTGATTACAAAAGACTGGGGGGACAAGACATGTGCAGCACTGTTTCAAGATAACTGTACTAGGAAGCGCCTAGGTTTGTCCTGGGACATTCCTACCAAACTCCTTCCAAGCTGTGCTTACCTATCTTAGAACCTTTTATTTCAGGCTTCTTTGTCAGAATCATGTACAAAGTTACATGTGCAGGACCTACGATGCTGTTTCTGAGTCATCACTGAGCAAACATAAAGAAATCCACCTAAAAAAGCATAGTTACACTTCGTGTTAAAAGCTTGCAGTGTATGTGTGTGAAGTGTGGGAATTGATTTCATGATGTTTGGTGGTATCAGGACAAAGTGCCTTTAGTAATTTCCCTGTACCTGAATTGCTCCCCCCCTCGATAAATCAATAGGTGGTTCCTCAACACCATTTCACACCAGGCTCAGGAGAAACTGATGAATTTCTGTATTTAGTTTTTGAACAAAAAACTGTAATTTCTTTCTAAACTACTTCAGGCCACTAGAGGAAAACAGTCCATGTCGGTCAAATAAATCATTTCATTAAGACTGAAGTACACCTTTTAAATTTCTGGGCATGCTTACTAAAAGCAGGAAACTAATCTCTCCTGTGGTTATGCCAGTGCTCTTATTTAGAGTGCTCTGTTGTAAAGATACTTGCCAAGATACCTGTTGTAGAAACAGGCAAGGAGGAGCTTAGTGAAACTTCTTAAAAAATACAATGTTACTGAGCCTAAAACCTTTCACTGAATAAGTTTTATCAAGGATATAATTAGATATCTCTGTTAAGCAGATTTAAATTATTTTAAGTTGTTCAAAGGTTATGTTACTGTTGGGTATTTGCTCTTGTTACCTGTCATGTGATACCTCTAACATTCATGTGTTCATGGTTGAAACTGTACTTATTACAGGCAATAGTACTTCTCCCTTTTGTCTAATGTCACTATCTGCATTTTGGGTCTGACACAAGCAGCATGATCCAGGACAGAACTGTCTACCTTGAAAGATGAGGTGAATTGAGAGGTTTAGAGACGATGTGTTAGCAAAAACTCAGAGGTACTTCAGCCACTTGGCCAAATTTTATACCATTCTTACTGAGGGGTTTTCCAACAAGGAAAGAATATTTTATTCCTCAAAACAGCAGAGCAGCAAATAAGCTCTTCTGCCACTCAATGCAAAGAGAGGCATTCCTGTCTTTGTTGGGATTTAGCCACGAAATTACTCCGTTTGGTTTTGCCTCCACTACCTGAAGTAATTCCAAATGGAAGGGTGCTGGCATGAGAGCCGGTTCTGGAGACCAGTAACAATGGGAACGCGGTTTATACAGGCTCTGGGATGCTCTTAGCTTCTAAGTCCTAAACTTCTGTTATGGACTGCTCCCTCTAGAGGTTTTTGGGAGAGAAAACCCTATTTACACAAAGATTAGATTATCCCTAGGCCTCCAGCTCAGGAAATTAATTTCTTACTCAACCACTGCATGATTTCGGGCAAACTGCTCAATTTCTCCACCTGTAAATCACAAGCAGTAATGCTAACTAAAATGTAATAATAATTAAAGTATTAGTAAAATTATATATTTAATGTAGATTTTATTATCATAGAATTGTAGAATGGAATGGGTTGGAAAGGACCTTAAAGCTCATCTAGTTCCAACCCCCTGCCTCAGGCAGGAATACCTTCAACTAGACCAGGTTGCTGGAAGTCCCACCCAACCTATCTTGAGCACTAGCAGGGATGGGGCAGCCACCAATTTCTTTGGGTAGCCTCTTCCATGAGGTCTCTCATGGACTTCCTCAAGCTGTGGAGTAATGATGGTGACAAATGAATGCACACTGACACCAAAACTGGAATGAAGTAAGGTTTTGTCCATGATGCAGACATTCCCTTTGTATTAATATTCTCCTAATGCAATGAAAAAAAAAAGTCTGAATAAATAAAATCTATTCAGACTCTCTCAATATACATTTCTCTGTGTGTACATGCTATAGTAATGATGTTCTGTAGCAATAAAGCAGTGATTCCTAGATGACACGTTCTTGCTGTGCAATGTAGTCAGTCTATCCGAGCTCTGAAAAAAAAGGATAGCTCCAGAAACAGCAAAATACAAACAAAACAGAGAGAGGGAAAAGGAGAAAGCACTGTGTGATCAGACAATAAATTACAAATAGTTATTGCCTTCTCACCTTTCTTGTCCTTTGGGTGGTAACATAAATAAACAACTGATGGAGTGAGAGAGGGCTGTCCTGAAGAGTTTCTTATTATGAGACTAGAATAATAAGTCAATTAAAATTGTTGCATATTAGTTTCCAAACAGATCTTCTGGTAATGAGGCACTCTGGTCTGAGGACTGAAAGTGTAGCTTGGTCTGTGAGGTGGTAGAACAGCACCAGTAATGTCTGGTTATTCAGACACAGATTCTCAGTTCCAATGGTATTGGAAAAGACCTTGAAAAGAAGATCATTTGTTGGCATTCACATTTCTTGTCTTTCCAAATAGGTGAGCCAAATGCTTGGAGTTTTGGTAAGTCACAGCCAGGAAGGCATGAGATACTATTCAGATGTCCTTCATAGCTTAACTCCAGCAGTAATTGCTGTATGTTATTTGTTTCTATTTATTATGCACCCAGTCCTGAGTGACTGAATCTGCTCAGCACCATGACAGCAATGCACACAAGTTTTGCCAGCCAGTTCAGCAGGACAAAAGTTATTGAAGTGAGGATTTCAGCTGAATGATTCTACAAGGTGCCTTGCCAGTACATAACAGTAAAAATTCTGCACTTGAGGGGACATTTCAATAACTCCAGAAGCATCACCCAGTGGGATCTCGTTACTGAGTATACAAAATGACATCTACCGGTATAGATCTGGATTAGCGTGAAACACAGAAACAAAGTTAGAACAAGGAAGAGCTGCAGAAAGAAGCTGACTAATGAGACCCTGAATGTATTAGTGGGGAAATCAGCAGCTGGAAACTGATCCTGCTGGGTTCTGCTAAATAATTGAACCTTTAACTATCATGGAGCAGATGAAAAAGATGTCAGCTTGCTTCTGAGCTCCAATGGTTTGACAATGGTGCCTCCCTTTTCCAAATTTTAAAAATGGCTGAAAGCTACAGAGCAGAAAGTAATCCACACAACTTGTCCTATCAGGGAAGTGCTGTTAGTTTAATGTTGAGAAAAAAGACCTGGTACACACATACTTTCATTAGACCACCTAGAGAATTTTGTACATGTAGGTGGCTGGATTCACAAAGACCAAGATGTGATGCATATCCTGGGATTTCCAAGAGAATATAAAGATGAAACTACAGAGGTTAGGTAGAAACAAATTCACTAAATTCACTCTAAAGAGGACTATGGCTAAGTATGGCTTTGGAGGTCCTTAGCAGGTACATTGATCCCTGTTTCATGCTGAAAAGCACATCTGAGAAGGCACCATTCTCTCTCTAAACTCTGAAGAGCCACTGCTGAGCTTACGCATACCCACGTAGCTTTGTTAACCTCTGGCTTTCTAGTTATGCTTCCTTTTACTGGAGGGGACCAGTTTGTTCACCTTTTTACAAAATACAGTCACTGCCTCACAGACAAGGGGACATTTTTGATATACAAAGCAGAAAATTAAATATGGCTGGAATTTTCAAAGGTTGAAAGTGTTAGGGAAGCGGGTGATCTAGTAAAACCTCAAAGCGGTGTAGTCTGGAAACAAGTTTAATGCTAAAGAACTGTCCTCTAAACTATCAAGAAAACTGTTCTGGAAATTCAAGAATCCAGACGAAAGGCAACATAGGCCAGTCAGGACATCCTTGCATACAACTGGTTTTGGGAAGAAGTTCTGGCAGAAGGTCAGAAGTCTAGTCCAGGTCAAATCACTTTACACCCTTGAATGTCTGCAAATACCAGCATGATAATGATCTGCGGCTATGGTGTTCTTCAAGCACTCCGCAAATGTAATTTCCTTCTTCCTACTCTGATTGGGCTTAGAATCATAGAATTCTAGAATGGTGTGGTTTGGAAAGGACCTTAAGCTAGATACTTCCACCTCTCCTGCCACAGGCAGGAACACCTTCCACTAGACCATGTTGCTCTAAGCCCCGTCCCACCTGGCCTTGAACACTGCCAGGGATGGAGCATTCACAGCTTCCTTGGGCAACCCATTCCAGTGCCTCACCTCCCTCACAGTAAAGAATTTCGTCCATACACCTAACCCAAATCTCCCGTTTAAGTTTAAACCCATTACCCTTTGTCCCACCGCTACAATCCCTGCATGCTTGTAGGCCCCCTTCAGATCCTGGAAAGCTGCTGAGATCTTCATGCAGCCTTTTCTTCTCCAGGCTGAACAGCTCCAATTTTCTCAGTCTGTCTTCATATGAGAGGTCTTTGAGTCCCCTGATTATCCCCGTTGCCCTCCTCTGGACTTGCTCCAACAATTACTCCAGGTTCCACTGTCCTCAGTAATCAGGGAATCAAATGAGTCTGGAGCACAGTAAACACCACAAGACAGTGCCCTTGTAGTGTTCTTCACCCAAAACAGACTATGATTTAATTGCTACAAAGAGTGCATTTTTTTCTCTGTGTCATCATGACTGCTCCCACCTACACCAGAGCCCACTTCTTGGAAGGCACAATATAATCTCCATCTCGCAAAGCATCACACCAGGAAGGTCATAGCCAGGCCTAATGCTTTCTCAGAGCCAGGAAGGCCTGTGACCCAGTTGTAAACACTCCTTAGTCTAGAGCAGAAATTTTTTCTTCACTGAAATAAACAAAGAAAGGATTTAAGGATTTTTTTTTTTTTTTTAAACCCGGATTTCCAAAAGACACTGTGGAAACAGAAGAGTCATGTTAATTGATACCTCTCCATCTGTGCAAAGCATACATTTTAATCGCTGAAAATCCATCTTAAGGACCACACACTGACAAGTAGCCACAGGTCCATTATATTACAAGTGCTAAATAAAAATTCACATCACTGGTTTAATATCAATGATTAAAAAGGGAAGAGATCAGACAGAATGTTTCTGTTCACTGAGACATGAATCCTGTCATTTGAATCACAGAACATGATCGGTTGCTGAGGAAAACCTTTTATTTTGACATGCAAAGAATACTAATACAATTTCAGCACTTTTTTTCAGTTGCTGATAAGTCTCCAGTAAAAACGTACTATATATATTTCTTCCTCACAAGGAAGGCTGCACGTTCAAATCACATTTTCAGGCAGTGAAAATTTATTCCTTTGTACCAGAGTTTTTAAAGCCCTTGGTAATATTTGCATCTGAAGTTAGACATGAATGAAACATCCCATAGATGCAGTAACACCAAAGAGTTTTGCTAACAGTGTGAAGCTGTTTTTACATCAACAAATTTTTACCAAAGTTAAGTTTGCACTCCTGAGCTTGGAGCTTAGTTTCAAAGGTCTGATATTGCTGCAGAACAGAGTCAATTCACATTCTGGTATTTTTCCTGCCCTAAGACAGGATTTTCACAGCTATGCACCAATTATATATAAAAATATGCAAATGATACATTAACAGTAAAAAATTAATTCATGTTGCATGTTGATTATTTCACATAACGATCTAGGACTACAGCTATAAATCCTGATTGCTTTCTTGTCTGAGTGGTTTAGTGCCAAAATTGAGTTCAGCCATCAGATTAAAAAAAGAATAAAAAGAAAAAAGTAGCATTATGAAAGCAAAAGGTTTTACTTAGGATATCTCCTAGTGCCAGCAACCCAAATGCTCTCACTTTTCTAGAAGTAAGTTCCAGTAACACCTACCTTAAAAAGTGGAAGACCTGGAAATTACATGTCTTAAATACCTATAAAGAACTGAATAGCTTTCATGGTTTTCCTGGAAAATTCCAAATGCTTCAGAGACTCTTACTGCCCAACCATATTTGAAAGCTTTTAAAGGCCCCATAAGAAAAATTGGAAAAATAATGGCACACATCCAGAGGCAGAAGGACTCACACTTAAAGAGAACAGGGACTGCACATTCTCCCACAGTGCGATATGCTGCATGCAGGAACATCAAACACCAGACTTCACCATTTCCTTGTTGCCAGCAAAGGGACAAGGAAGTCCTGAGCGTTTCTAACTGTGCCATACAGGCTCACTGATGCAACAATATGTTAACATTTTTCTGCCCCCAAGGCTTCAGTCACATAATGACCCTTCTGCTTTTGTACTTTGTAAACAGGAGAAAATCGACAAAAACCTTTGTACCCCACCAAGATAAATCTCACAAGTAACCGTTGTTAGGAGGTACTCATCAGCTATGTTAGTGAAAGCATTTCAATAATAGCAACAAAGAATCTCTCAAATGAGGGAACTCATTATTTCGCTATCAGAATTTGGATACTGCATAATAAATGAGCTTGAGAACACACATTTTAAGGCATGGCAGAGATGAAATACTGCATATTTGCTTATTAAGGAAACAGTTGACCCCCTCGTGTGCAATGGGAGAGCTGAGGTTCCTGGAAGCATAGACGTATGACCATAAAATTAAGCACTCTGCGACAATCTTTGCACCGCACACAACAGTGTCAGTTACAATTGTAGAGACAACTTTTATTCTTCCAGCACTTGAATTTACCATTTGACACCTTTACATACTTCTCATGCAGATTTCACGCTCAACTTGGAGGGCAGAAATCCTTGTTACTAGAACTAAACTTTTGCTTTATTCCTCCGAGCACATAAGGCTGGTCAAAGATACGATGAGCCAGAGACACTTTCCCCTTTTACTTTGAGAACCAAGTATATAGCACCTGCTGAAGCAGTTCATGCTCCATCTCAAGGATGGCCTAAATCCAAACCTGAATTCTGCCTTGAAGCCAAGCCATTTGGACAGAGGACCATGCTAACATCCTTTTTGGTTGAAACCCACTTTTGCGAAGATAGCCTTGAGCTCTTGCTACTTTTCAACCTAGGCTCAGCAATGCTGACTCTCTAAAGCATGTTTAAGATTTGCAAGATGCCAAACTACAGGCATTGTTTCACTAGCAGCCAAGATGGGTAGAGTGTTAATTACAGAGCATGTACTAGGGTTCTTTTAGGCCTTGGGTCTGTCACACTGATGGAAATAATCTTGTAAAAAAGTAATTATGGATCATTACATGAAGCAGTTAGCTTTTGCTGATGAGGTGTGCAGGTACATAAAACAAACAAGGTCATCTCTTTATTTCTCTTAGGAGCAGTATTTCTCCTAGGCAGTATTTCTCCTAGGAGCACTGGAGACTGCACTGATGCTTGCTCTAGATGTCGAGCTGATGGTATTAGCAACGTAAGAGATATTAGCTATCCATAGTCTCACCACCAGAATGCTAGGAACAAGACCTGACCTACCAGGTACGGGGGCACTGAAGGATTCTTGGCAGGAGCTTTGAGATCCCAAGCCCAGATCAGCTCAGAAAGCAAGCTGCGTATATGTATCTGGAGGTAGAAGGAAGCTGGAGTACACCCCAGTTATGTTCTTTACATACTTTCAGTCCATTTTCAGTATCAGATGCTGGACTTTATAATTGGGCAGGAGCTAGTCCAGATATTTCGAAGTGTCATGTCCAACGTCACCCTTAAAAATTCATTTACAAATGAATATGCTGCCTACTTTTAATAGGGAAAAAAAAAAGAAAGAATGTTGTTCATAGAAACACAGAATCAGCCAGGTTAGAAAAGACCTTTAAGATTACCATGTCCAACCGTTGCTCCAGCCCTGCCAAAGCCACCACTAAACCATGTCACTAAGGGCCCATCTACACAGTGTGTGAACACTTCAAGGGACTATGATTCCACCACTGCCCTGGGCAGTCTGTTCCAATGCCTGACCACCCTTTTGGGGAAGAAATTGTCCCTAATATCCGGGCTAAACCTCTCCGGCACAGCTTGTAGCCATTTCTTCTTGTCCTGCTGTTTGCTCCTTGGGAGAAAAGACCAGCCACCTCCTGGCTCCATCCTCTTTTCAGGTAGTTGTAGAGAGCGATAAGGTCCCTCATGAGCCTTCTCTTCTCCAGACTATACAACCCTAGTTAAATTCATTCTACCCATTTCCAAAGTAATTTCTGTGCCCAGCTGCCATGCTGGGCTAGGGAAATACTTATCTCAATTTAACACATTAGATTTTAAACCTGAAGTTAGCATATGCTAGCTATGTGCACACATACCCAGACAAAATCTTTTTTCTCAGTTTTCTCTTTCTCTGTATTTCTATTTTTACAGGAGTTGGTGCAGAAATTAAATAGACAATGATTATTAAGATTAAGGATTAATAAGTAATGGAGGAAATAATCTAGCCCTTTTTTCTATTATTTCAACATTTGTTTCACATTTCTAGCCACCAGTAATTGGAAACAGTCTTGTGTATCTTCAAATCCACCTTTTTTTCAGAACAAAGTAATGCCTGCTTTCACAGATCTCTCAAAATAAAAAAAAAAACATCTTTAAAACCTAATACAGCTCCTTTCTATGGCTTTATCCATCTTTTCTAACTCTGGAGAAGGCAACTTCATTTTCAAATGCATGCTACCTGGGATTACCCCCAAGAGAAAGAGAACCATGGGAAACCAAGTGGTGTTTTTGCAATCCAGGTGCACCCCCTAAAACAGGAATTCCTGATGCTAATCTGAAAGATCACCCACCACATCACTAAAAAAGCTTTCAATGCCTGTTCCAAACCAGAGATTTCAATGAGGTGAAATAACATTGCTTCAAGCATCCCTGTTTATCCCCTCTGCAGAGCCAACCAGTTGCCGTATAGCTCAGGAGTCAATCCATTTTCAAGAGCGTTCACCTCTCAGTACTCAGCTTGACTCAGCAAAGTCGAGATAGCTGACAGTATCTCAGTGAAATTCCCATTGGCTGGATGTTTCAGATGTAACAGACGGCATCCCAGATTTTTTAAATGCTTTTACAGCAGTTTTCCCAACAGAAAGAAAGCTTCATCTGCTTCTGGGAACCCTTCAGTGATCTACCAGAAGAGACAGTGACCAGTGAAAAGAGAACATCAGAACACCTGCCTGCAACTCAGAAATTCATTACTCTTTTTTTCTCCCCTCATATCTAATGCAAACCTTTGTTATTGCTTAGAAACAGTTCAACCTATAGACATACATTGAACATACACTGCACACATTGATATTTTTATATTAATATATGACTGTAGACACATACTCATAAGATACACTATGAAACAAAAAATTTTGAACAGGTAAGGGTTCTGTGTCTGCCTGGTAGCCAAAACCCTCTTTCAAATGACCATATGAATACCTTTCTCCTGGCAGCGTCATACTTAGATAATTCCCTTTTGGTTTTTTAGAAGTGTAATCCAGAATTTCTTTATTAGCTGAACAATACTTGACTTCTTTTTACAAGATGCACTATGCCATCACAACAATTCATCTTTAACCTCTCTTTCCTCATCTATCATAAAGATTGTGTCAGAAGTTTGATCCAGCGCACAGTTTTGTTTGTGGACAGCCTCCCTCAGCCCTTTGATGAGACTTTGAAGCTTTCTCACAGACATTTTCTTAGGGCACTGTAAGCTGTGCAGTGGTAGGCCTTGCACAGGGAGCATCTCTTATACTGACCAGGACTTCCTCATTCTGTCTGCAGGTATTGCAGACATACGACACAAGTCAACACACAGGCAATCATGATCAGAAACCTTTCCTCCAATCATTATCCACATTTCTTTCCAAGTAATACTGAGCTCGAAGACATCTTCTTATAAAACTATATTATTATAAAAAGACAATTTTGGCCCTGTCTTGAGGATGAGGCAGCAAAACTGCCTTCTCCCTCCACACACCTATCACTAAAGGCTAATGTATGGTAACAATGGGTTCAGCCACCTTAAATCTAGCTAATTTGTCTAGTAAAGGTTTCTTTTCTATATTTCAATCTCTTTCTCAATCCTCACATTTTTTCATTTCCTTCTCACACCAAATTGTGTCATTACAAGGAAATCATCAACTCAAGTAGTAGAGAGTGCTTGCGAATGGTTAAGTCCCTCAGATAAGCAAAGCTTTCTTTCAGATGAATCAATTCCCTGTGAGTAGTGGAAGCCTAGATACGAAAACTAGAGCAGATTTGTCACCTGTCAAAACAAAGAAAGCCTTGGAAGCAATACAAAAGATACTTGGACTGTATCTCTCAGAAACACACTGAATTATGACCCTTCTTAAACACCAGAAATATAAGCTTGGAAAGTATCCTCAAAAGGACAGAGAAGATTATAACATTTAAAATAATGTCAGCATTTAATAGGTTATGAAAAAAATAGTAATTTTTCTCCCCTCATCTTCAATTATTTCAACTTTACAGGGTTTTTCTGTACAGGAGGTGTGTTTAAACCTCCCATACAGAAGGGACAGAGCTCGTCGGACAGTGCACAAGATTAGAAAGTTCAGTATGATGAAGGAACTATCTGGCTCTATGAAGGTACTCAGGGAACTGGTCTCAAATCAGCTGTAAAGCTGAAAGCTGTAGCTCTCCACTGAGCATTATGAGATGCCCAGTGTGTGCTGAAAGCCAGATGCCTTACCTTGTCTCGAATTCCTTGTCTCATGACTTCTCTTTCAGCCTCCATCTTGGCATATTTGGCTTTTCTCTCTTCCTCTTGTTGCCTGAGAGCTTCCTGTCGTTCTTCTTCTTTCTTGGCAGCATCTGGGTCTTTCTCCTCCTCCCCACCCAGCATCTTCCCCATGTCTTTGGTAGCCCCTAGAGAAAGCATAAGACAAAGTCAGCCCTGTAAGTATGTGGGAAAACAACCATGATTCCAGCTCTTTCCTTCCCCACAGCCAGGACCTCCTTCTGCTGGAAATGCTTCTCCTTCCACTGTGCGGGAGGCACACTCCACACAGAAGCAGTGCACCCTAGTGCACCCAGTCTGACCAGGCTGGTTACCTGGCACCGGTTTGAGAAGCAGGGCTGCAAGAGAAAGACTCTGCATCTGTATACTTGTAGGAAAGCAATATAATCATTTTCAGTCCAGAAATGGGTAAGCTGCCATTCACATGATTCTTTCAGTCCGTCAGCTCAGCCATAGAATCTTAGAACAGTTAGGGATGGAAAGCACCGTAAGATTATCTAGTTACAACCGCTCTGCCATGGGCAGGGACACATTACACTAGAACATAAGGCACAAGGCTCCGTCCAACTGGCCTTGAACGCTGCCAGGGACAGAGCTTTTACCACTTTTTTGCACAACCTGTAAGGATGCCTCACCACGCTCACAGTAAAGAACTTCTTCCTTTTGTCTAACCTGAAGTCAAGTGGCTGAAGATTGATTTTGGAGGATCTTTAATGTAACAGACAGCTGACACATCCAGAAAGGAGTAACACCATGGTTAGGAAAGGAATTTGAGATCTCAGTTGCAGGGATGAGTAATCACAGTCTTAATTGCTCCAGAAATTACACATCCCATGACAGGTAAGAGCACACAGTATTAGCAGACGTTTGGAGCTGCTGATGATTTTGAGGTTCCTATCAGAGACCAGAAAGGAACAGCATCTCTGCATGTCTGTTATTTACCCTTGGACACCACTGCCTCTAATGCTTAGTGTGCAGGTAGAATCCTGGTGCTGCCTTGTGCTCTTTCTACCCCTGCATACGCATTGGTCTCAAATTTTCAGCCCCTATGTGATTCTGAGCCAGCAATTTGTTACTGTGCAAAGCCCTTGCACATCCATGCAAATGGAGGTGCCTCCTGCATGCACTTGTCCCCAGAGGGCTGCATAAATCCAACTACCCTATATTTCAGAGGAATTTTTGTTGGCAAATGACTGACTAAAGTCCAGCTGGGGAGGAAAGATGGTGCTGGGGAAAAAGGAGGGCATTTACCGTGATGCTTCATCATCAGAGAACCAGAAGGCTGCAGCAGGACCAACCTTGGTTACAGGATGAAGTGAAGACACATATCCTTTGGAAGTCATGCTAGACTTGCTCTGGAGCAGGTATGCACCCTGCATCATTTACTAGAAAAGCTACCTTCACTCTGACAGAACACTACAGGTGGCTGACTACATATTTAACATCTCTTACATTGCATAAGGCAAAGTAATTGGGCCTTTTCAAAGGCTTAAGCTGGAAGGAGATACTGTCAAAATCTTTTCAAATCATTGTTAGTTGGCACCATTGGAGGTTAAATAAAGTGAAGAGGTTTTCACAACCCCTTATCCCTCACTTATAAATTACCTTTTCATTGTCCCAGCAGCGCCAGAGGACTGCTCTTGCTCTTGCATTCCACATCAGTTCTTGGGAAAAACATCTGCAACAGGACAATCCTCCTGAATTGCTTCGGAGATGACAATTACCAAGTTAACTACTGTCTCTAAAAACCACCAAGGAATTCCTTGGGAGTTGAGCAGATATTATGACTTTACCCTTCCACATTTCTTTTCCAGGTCACATATGGTGAGATACAGGCAGAGGTTGCCCAGAGAAGCTGTTGGATTGGTCATGGATGGTTGTCCCATCCATGGCAGTGCTCAAGGCCAGGCTGGACAGGGCTTCGAGCAACCTGATATAGTGGAAGATATCCATGCCTGCGACAGGGGTCTGGAACTGGATGAGCTTTAAGGTCCCTTCCAACAGAAACCACTCTGTGATTCTATGTTTTCCCAGAACCCTAAATTGAAAGCAGCTCTGAACCAAAAGCAACTCTACAAACCCCAAAAAAGTGACAGAGAAATGGCGCCTTTAGTCTCCCATAGAGAAACATTGAGAAACTGGTAATTTTAGACATGACAAGATCTGGTTGTATAGACTTTTTTTTTTTTTTTTTTGCCAAGTGGTAAATAATAACAATAAAGATGACCATCTTCATTTAGCTAGCGAACGCAAACATTCTAACACTTCCATTTTATTGGGAAAACTGGATAAATACATGGAAACACCCACAGACTGCAAATGATCTCCAACTTGAATATTCATGGTCCAATACCCACTGTCACCTTCCAACCCAAAGCATTCAATGATTCTACAAATCAGATCTTGTCCAAGCATTTTTGTTCAAATCCCTTTGATGTTA
Source organism: Psittacula echo (assembly GCF_963264785.1). NCBI lineage: Eukaryota > Metazoa > Chordata > Aves > Psittaciformes > Psittacidae > Psittacula > Psittacula echo. The sequence goes on along the minus strand of NC_137742.1, from coordinate 74,565,206 downwards.
CGGAGATGCTTTCAAACTCTTCCCCCTGGCTGCTGTGACATAACCTTTGTCATCATCACAACCAAAATTTACTCAAGCAGGTGAGATTCTTTTAAACGAAATACAAACTGAACCTCTGTTCGCGCGCTCTTAAAATATTGCAGTCTATTTCCAATCTTCCTTCAGTTGTCAGTACGTCTGCTGATTACACCTGAATGAGCTATACTGGCTGAGAACAGTTTTCACTACCAGGATGAAATTCAGTTCCCAACAGGAGGTCACCAGATTCTTTGTCAAAGCCTGAAAAATTTCTTTGACAAAAGGAGTTGTATGGTATGTTTCACAATCCCTTGCAGAGTGCTGCCAAAACTGGTTCAGAGTCAGCCAATGGTCTACACACATCTCTCTGCAACACAGGAACAGTGCAATTTGCAATTCCTTTTGCATGGAGATGCGAATGAGGAGTTTCAGGATGCAAAGTCTTCCTTGGTAACACAAACGCAGATGAGTTTAAACTTATAAGGGGGAGTTCAGGTTAGATATAAAGAAGTTCTTTACTGTCAGGGTTGTGAGGCACTTGCACAGTTGCGCAAAGAAGTGGTAAATGCTTCATCCCTGTCAGGGTTCAAGGCTAGAATGGACAAAGCCTTGAGCAACAAGCTGTAGTGTGAGGCATCCCTGCCCATGCAAGGAGGTCAGAACTAGGTGATCTCAAGGTCCTTTCCTACCCAAACCATTCTGTGATCCTGTGATTCTGTGATTCTGTGAGTCTGTGAGTCTGTGAGTCTATGAGTCTGTGAGTGTGGTTTTGACTTCACATGAGAGGTGCTTCAAAGCCCTACACTGAATGACTTTCTCAGCAAGAAATCTCTGTGTTAGCTGCTGCAGAGACTTCAGCCATTCCCTCCTCTGGGGTTACTTACTGAGGCAATCCTTCCTGCATCCCTCCAGCAGTCATTCCTGGTCTAACTCCTCCCTGTCATTCATTCTTGAGCTTGCCTATCACCATGGCTTGAGGCAGCTACTTCCATATTATCATTGAGCTAGTCACAGAGTCATAGAATAGCTTGAGTTGGAAGGGACCTTAGAGTTTATATAGTCAACGCTCCTCTAACAAGCAAAGATATTTTCAGCTAGGTCAGGTTCACAGAATACTAGAATTACAGATTTTTTGGGTTGCCCAGAACCCAATGCAGACTGGCCTTGAATGTCTCCATGGGTGGTGCATCTCTCTGGGCAATCTGTTCCAGTATTTTACCACCTTCATTGTAAAACTTACTTCCTCACATTGACCCTGAATCTCACGCTTTTAGTTTAAAAACTTCACCCCTCATCCTGTTGCAACAGGCCCTGCTAAAAAGTTGTTCCCCATCTTTCTTACAGACCCCTTGTAAGAACTGAAAGGCCACAGGAAGGCCTATCCAGTCTTCTCCAGGCTGAACAACCTTCTCAGCCTTTCCTCATAGCAGGGGTGCTCCATCTCTCTGATCTCTTTTGTGGCCGTCTTCTGGACCCTCTCCAAAATGTCTATGTCTTTCCTGGCAAAGAAGCCCTGCAGATGCTCCCAGCCCATTTTCACCTCCTGTTTCCCACTGTCTTTGATTCACACAAAAGTTACACAGCATGAATGGTCTCCTCTCTACCCCCATACACTCATCTTGCAGCCTTTCCACTGGAGGAAGAGTGAAACTTTAGGACAATTATTTCCTGGAAGGAGCTGACAATGTGCTGCTACCTGTAGGCAAACTTGGAATCATAGAATGATTTGAGTTGGAAAGGACCTTAAGATTATCCAGTTGCAAGCCCCTGACACAGGCAGGGACAGCTTCCACTAAATCAGTTTGCTCCAAGCCCCATCCAACCTGGCCTATAACACAGAATGCGTCACGGGATATTCTAATCTGCTGAAACATATGTGAAATGGATAAACCAAGTCATGAAAGAACGAACTAGCACATTCTCCCCAGTGTTTTTTAAATACTGTTGCCTACCCAGTGGCCGTGCTACTATGGAACCTAGCAAGAAGGTTTCCTGGCTTTTTCAAAGGATTTCATGCAGGTCACAAAATGGAGTAATTTCAGAAAGCTGCAAAACCAAAAAGATCCTCAAAAAGTGGAGAGGAAGCAATACTAGAGCAGTCAGGCCCTGCTGAGTTCAAAGCTTACAAGAGATCTGAGAAGCCAATATTTTGTCATAGGAAAAAAAGACTGAAGTTATTGTTAGCCTGAGACATATGGTTTTATTTGTAGAAAAGTAATTAAAAAAAATCACAGTGGCATGGCAGTTGTTAACATATTGCATTGTTTCATATTCTAACAATCTTTAAGTGCCTTCACAATCTTTAAGTTTTCTTCACAGTTATAGCTGGAGAGTGCCAGAATCTGAACCCCTATAACTCCTTATTCAGTAAATACAGTTCTTGTATTTGGCCTGGCTGTTGTCTCTTGTCACATGCACCGCACTCTGGTTTAGCCTTTAATCTTGATTAACACAACTCTGAATTGCACCATCTTCCCTTCTGCCAGGGTGACTTACCCTTTTGTCACTGTCTGCTTTTCAATAATCCCATCACACACAGTGTGTGACGCAGAACTTTGAAAATCTGGAAAAAAAAAAAAAAAAAAAAAAAAAAATTGCAATTTTTTCCTAATAGATAGTGAGCAGTAAATCTATTCTGACATCCAGAACACCATCTCTCAGGACTAAGAACATCCCAAGGTAAATCTATTTCCTTCAAATACGGGAAGAAAAGAAAATATCTTCTACTCCAAAACCAACGAAGGTAGCGTTTCTGTTGCACATGTTCTTACCCTGGAAGTAGGTGTTATCTTTCACCCAACATTCGTTATTCTGGGTCCTGCAGACCTCGGTGGGTAACCCTCAAAACAAAGTCTGCTATTTCTCTTTATATTGATATAAATCAATTTGTGACACAGTTCCTAAGGCAGGTTTTATCATTTTCTGACAAATATAAGGACAGTCTAACTATCCGACACTACTGAAGTCCGTATCCTAGGCTGTTCTGCGGACACCAAGGCGAAGTCTTCTCTTTTTATAAAAGCAAAAGTCATGAATGTACCTTAAGTGAGAAAGAAACACACACTTGAAACATGACCCAAAGCTTGGCCACACACTAACCCAATACAAAAGACAACAATTTCCTGTCAAACAGCATGAAAAAGCTAAGGGAAATACAGTAGCATTATTACTATATTTGAAAGAACTTCCATTTATAAATTAATCTGAATATTTATCTCACCTGAAATCAAGAACAGGAATTTCCTTCCTGTGAGGTGGAACATCAAAGGACTCAGTGAACTATCCCAAGGCAACACCATCAGGATGACAGGCCACAACGGCTGCGCAGCCTGTATTTAACTTCTGTGGGCTTACATCAAGACCAGGCTACATAAACCTCTCTCATATAACACAGGCAGGCTGCATAAACCTGAATCATATAAAATCCTGACTCTTGATGCGTCAGTCTGTAGAGAACACACACATGGAGTTTTGTTCTTGCTGCCTTTTTCACATAGAATCATAGAATAGAATCATAGAATAGAATCATAGAATAGTTAAGGTTGGAAAAGACCTTAAGATTATCTAGTTCTAATCCCCCCTGCCATGTGCAGGGACACCTCACACTAAACCATGTCACCAAAGATTCCATCCAATCTGGCTTTGAACACCGCCAGGAGTGGAGCATTCACAAATTCCCTGGGCAACCTGTTCCACTGTCTCACCACCCTCACAGTAAAGAACTTCTTCCTTATACCCAATCTAAACTTCCCTTGTTTAAGTTTTAACCCGTTACCCGTTGTCCTATCACTACAGTCCCTAATGAACAGTCCCTCCGCAGCATCCTTATAGCCCTCCTTCAGATACTGGAAGGCTGCTATGAGGTCTCCACACAGCCTTCTCTTTTCCAGGCTGAAGAGCCTCAACTTTCTCAGCCTGTCTTCATACAGGAGGTGCTCCAGTCCCTTGATCACCCTCGTGACCCTCCTCTGGACTTGTTCCAACAGTTCCATGTTCTTTTTATGTTGAGGACACCAGAACTGTACACAGTACTCCAAGTGAGGTCTAACAAGAGCAGGGTAGGGGGGCAGGATCCCCTCCTTCGACCTGCTGGTTATGCTCCTTTTGATGCAGCCCAGGATACAGTTGGCTTTCTGGGCTGTGAGTGCACACTGAAGCCAGCTTATGTTCAGTTTCTCATCAACCAAATCCCCCAAGTTCTTCTCCTCAGGGCTGCTCTGAATCTCTTCTCCACTCAACCTTTAGCTTTAAGCCTGCTACCTCTTGCACGTCCTGGTGTCTTGTTTAGTCTTCATCATAGTAAGATCTTCACAACCCTTCTAGAACATGCAGATCTCAAGACAAACGTTCTCAAAACAAGGAAGGTAAAATTTCCTCCAAATTTTATATTAATTTACTTCAGGAGGCAAAAGGCCTAGGGTGCTGTTAAACACCAAGGGACTAAAGACCTCTTGCAAGACACCTTGTAGCCTTGTTTGTCCAAAATGTGTTTGATCTATTTCCAGTCTTCCGTCAGTACTAATTTCTTTCACTCTTCTTAATATATAGGCCATGCCTGCTGTTGATCCATGCATTATTCAGCATGAGATTGAGTTACCTGTGTCTATAGGATTACTCAGAAAAGCTCAAGGGATAAGAAGATAATTGGGCAAGAAAAAGAATTTATGTCATTTCTAGACTTTTTTTTTTAATTGCAGGCGAATCAAGAAAAAATTTAAAGATATGAAACACTTTTGTATAGAAAAAAAACTTGAACTTGCAGAAATATTACATAAGTGAAAGAGCCTACAGTGTAATCCTAAAACAAAACATACTTTTATAAATGCTTTTCTAGTGAAAAAGACAAAGAAACAGTCATGTAAGTTTGTTGCTCTCACTCCTTGAAATAATTTGAGTTTACATGGGAACATCTTGCTAATCTACATTGCTCCATTCACCCTGACATGGGAACATCTTGGTAATCTACATTGATCCATTCACCCTGCATTCGTAACTTGTACAAATATTACCTTCTCTTGCACTCCAGAGCAAGTATTGCAAATAGTGGTCAAGATTGCTCAGACACCAACTGTGTCTCATGGAAACAGTTTTTTCTTTGGTAATTTCTCCAGAGGCACTTTGTTCCTCTTGCTGTCCTGAAGAATGGAGGGTATAGCAGGAAAGTACCCTCAAGTACCACAACCACAAGTCTTTCTTTAAGAGCCACAACCACAGCAGCTGCCATATCTAAGCAACAGAAAAGTCAGGGTTTGAAAGAGTCTCTGAGGGAACAGCCATGCCCAAAAGCTTGATTACTACACTGTGGTGGGCAAGTAGTATAGCATACAGTTATAGTACATTTGCTGCTACATATCCTAGCAGCAAATCCAGCACAATCAACAGCACCCTTCTCTTCCTGAAGCATTTTAAGGTGGAGAAGAGTGGTATCCCTCATAGCTGTGACGAAAGGACCACCATATTCACTTGGTGTATAAAATGACTGCTTCGTAAACTGAGATCCCAACATCAAGCTAAAAAACTGTATTTGTTTCTTATGATTTCTATGCAGGCACAGTCTTTTGGAACCTTGTATTCACAGGTCTGCAACTGAACTATTACCAGACTGATTGTTTCACATTAGAAGTGTGCAATACTCTATGACTTGTCATGTAGCTTAATCCTATCATGGAAGCATCACAGTGAGATCTCTTACCTAGAGGAAAGATGACTGGTAAATTCTCTTTTGCCTTTTTTTCTTTCCCCAGCACTTCCCTTCTGAATGCATTATGACTCAATATGTCATTACTGTAAAATGGAACCAGAAATAATGTGATGCAGACTTAAGAATGGAGCAATTGGAAGATAACATGAGACAATAGCTGACTGTGAATAGGTAATTTTACATCTCTGAGTTTGACCCTGATGATCCTGTCTCTTCTCCTGTAGACTTTAGAAGAATCCACCCATAGCTCATTAGCTACACTAACCTCTCTTTGCTTTGAACCTGAGCACTGAAGTATTTGCAGTAGGTAGGAAGAAAGAATACTGTTGTCAGATGTCAGGCCAATATTTTTCATGCCAGCACAGATCCTGTACGTGCCTAGATGTGTGCTCGTAATAGTGGTTGATGCAACTGGGCGAACCTAGGTGGGAAGTATCTGAGGGAGATCCTCCACCAAACTCCTTCCCAGCTCATTGTGATGTTAGGAGTGCTGAGTCCATGAAGCTCCCAGTCAGTTGGGAACTCTCTGGATACCCAAACCATTAAAGAGAGAGCATGAAAGCTCTTAAGAGCACCTCAATAATCTGTGGCTATCTACAGAAGGTCATCAGTATGCAGAACCAGAGAGTTTACTGTACTTTAGGAGTGCTATCTTTCCCTATCCCAGGCAAAGACAGAAAATAACTGACTTACTATTTGCTTTCCACGGTAGAATGTGGAATTAGCATGTCATATAAAGCCCTTACCCCTGGAGAGAGAACTGCTATTACACCACTTTGCCATTCCCCATGCCCACAAATCTTGAGACCTAAGGAAGCTCAGGGACCAAATATAAAGCTTTCAGTACCAAAAAGAAAACATGATACATACAGACCCCAACCCTTCAAAGGAATTACGCTGGTACTGGAGAAAGAGACTGGGCTTAACTCCACTGTTACAGTAAAGACGCTTCTGCAGTGCAACCCAGTGCTGACACACCCAGTGCTGACAAGCACATACATGCTATAGGGGAATAATTTCAGTTTTCTGTACAATTAATACTTGCTCTGGAATCAACAGCCACTGGAGCAAGGCGGACATTTCCAACCCTAGCTATTCTATGATTCTATGACAGCATGGACAGCATATTTTCAAGGCTACACCTTGCTTGCTATTGCAGACATAATCCAACGTGTGGCCTGCGATACTTGGCCCTATTCTTCGTGACCCGTAACGCTGTAGTGATACACAGAGACCATATGCAGTGGAAAGGAGGGAAAGGCGCATTAAAAGCTTTATATAGAGAAACAAGCACTGTTCATTTCAATAACCAATTAAACATATTTACGATCTTCATCTGTGACCCAGAACTGCAAGAATAAGGAAGGGCATCAGGACAGTTTCTGCACTGAGATGCTTAAGAAATGCAGTCCAGAAAAATTAGTAGGAGGGACTGTTATTTTCAATCCATCTGTAACCTCAACTGCAACTGGATTCAGTCTTATTTTTGCAGACAGATGGGATGCAATACTGAGAAGCTGCACATTTTTTCCTGTGAAAAGTTGCGAGCTCACCATTTACTCTACGCATGGGGGAAAAAAAGATTAAAAAAATAAAAAACCAAAAAGATTCAAAGAGATTATATTCTCAGGTACAGGAAGTTAATATCCTTTAAATTAAGTCAAAAGAAACTTGCTGATTAAAGGTTAGAAATACCTTCTAGTAGTAAAATGAATTTTATTAATATTCACTAATGGAAATACTCTGAAGTTGTAACCTGGGAGAGGCACAGTGCATTTTGTGGTGTGTGTTTATGCAGTCAGCATCTGTCACGAATAGGAGTAGGTTCACAAAAATGTGTAATTTAAATTCTTGTTTGCTCTGAACTAAAGGTCTGTGCAGCTTGTCAAGGTAAGCAAGATTACATTAAAGTACGTCATTGAGGATGAGGTGTGGGACAGCTTTGGTCCAAGCAACTATTAATAGAATGGAACTTTCCAGCCAGGGAAGAAGGCACATTGCTGGAGCTCTACAGAATTGGGAATGACTTGGAGAAAGAATGACTCCTCACTGTATATTGAAATATGAGAGTTAAGCAGGAGCTAAGGAGGAAGCAAATTTCAAAGAGAGTTAGTCTGAGTAAAACTTCAGAGAAACAGAAGATTGTGGTTATTTATAAAGCAAGTAACTGACCTGTGAGATTCCTTGCCACAGGATATTGCAAATGCTATCAATTTCCGTGGAACGGAGAGGAGAATAGAAGAGATCAAGAAGAAAAAGAGGGCTGCCAAATATAAAGAAATTACTTTCTGGTCAAGAAGTTCCATAACCAGCAGTGTTAGAAGCTTGGAAAATGTTTGCGGAAACATGATTCCAAACTTCCTCTGTTCTTACATTTTTCATGATGAGCAGCAGCAGGGTGGGGGAGTCAAGGGACCTGTGCTCTTATCGTGTTGGACTGCTGCTCCAGCAGTGCATGTTGTTGAGCCTAGATTATGATTAAAGTAAAATTGGAGTTTATAACCACAGATTTTTCAGGTTTCAAGCACTAGGTGAGAGGCCAGTGAATGAATTGAACCAATGCCTTTCTGCAAAAGTCCTTTAAAAACAAAGAAAAGAAAATGTAACATTACAAATTTTATTACTATTTCTGGAAGTGAGTCACATCATCTGCTTTGATATCCCATTGAGACATAATTTCCTTTGTTGCTTTCTATTTCCCACAGTGAAAGCAGCATGTGAATATTTTTGAATATGTGTGTATTTTACAACATTACTACATTGTATGGATAACTTCTTAGGTATTTGGAATTTTAAAAAGGCTGTTACCATCAGAAGATTTAGACACACCAAATCTGTTCCACCAGCATGAACCTTTAGTAAGTAAAATGAGGTTTCGTTAAATATGACTTACTAAATCATTGCACTTACTTCCGTTCCTTTCCTAGCTGGGAAAGAATTCCTTCAGGTTACAGGGCTGGACTCTCCCAAGGGAAGGATGCCTGAGCTCATGCTAGCATCACTTTCAGAGAAGAACTGAGTGTTGAGACAAAAGTCTCTTACTAGAATTTGAACTAGCCATCCCTGCAACCCAAATAAGCCTACTCCCAAAGGAAAGATTCTGCAGGAAACAACTGTATACCAACACTAAGGATGCAATGTAAGGAAGATGTATTGACAGCCTGATGTTGCATAGCTCAGATGAACCTCATCTTTTCAGCATGGTGAGAATAATCTTTCAACTTTCTTTTTTTCTCTTTCAGATAAATTTGAGAATGAATACCCTAGGCCCACTGTAGAAGAGGATCTGGTTAGAGACCATCTTAAAAACCTAAACGTACACAAGTGCATGGGACCTAATTAAATCCATCTGTGGGTCCTGAAGGAGCTGGCGAATGAAGCTGCTAAGCCACTGTCCATCATATTTGAAAAATCATGGAAGTCAGGTGAATTTCCCAATGACTGGAAAAAGGGAAATATAACCCCCATTTTTCAAGAAGGGGAAAATCGATGACCCAGGGAATTACAGACCAGTCAGTCTCACCTCTGTGCCTGGCAAAATCTTGGAGCAGATTCTCCTGGAAGGCATGCTAAGGCACATGAAAAACAAGGAGGTGGCTGGTGACAGTCAGCATGGCTTCACTAAGGGGAAATCCTGCCTGACCAATTTGGTGGCCTTCTATAATGGGGCTATGGAACTGATGGACAGGGGCAGAGCGGTTGACGTCATCTACCTGGACTTGTGCAAAGCATTTGACACTGTCCCACATGACATCCTTGTCTCTAAATTCGAGAGACATCAATTTGATGGGTGGACCACCCGGTGGATAAAGAACAGGCTGGCTGGCCGCACACAAAGAGTTGTGGTCAATGTGGTCAATTCAATGCCTGGCTGGAAACCAGTAACGAGTGGTGTCCCTCAGGGATGAGTGTTGGGACCAGTCTTGTTCAACATATTTGTCAGTGACATGGACAGTGGGATTGAGTGCGCCCTCAGCAAGTTTGCCGATGACACCAAGCTGTGTAGTTCGTTTGATGCACCGGAGCGAAGGGACACCATCCAGAGGGACCTTGACATGCTTGTGAGGTGAGCTGATGCCAACCTTATGAAGTTTAACCATGCCAAGTGCAAGGTCCTCCACCTCGTCAGAGTAATCCCAGGCACAGCTACAGGTTGGGCAGAGAAGAGATTCAGAGCACCCTGCGGAGAAGGACTTGGGGGTGTTGGTCGATGAAAAAATGAACATGAGCCGGCTTCAGTGTGCGCTCGCAGCCCAGAAAGCCAACCGTATTCTGGGCTGCATCAAGAGGAGCATAACCAGCAGGTCGAAGGAGGTGATCCTGCCCCCCTACTCTGCTCTCGTGAGACCTCACTTGGAGTATCGTGTTCAGTTCTGGTGTCCTCAACATAAAAAGAACATGGAACTGTTGGAACAAGTCCAGAGGAGGGCCACGAGGGTGATCAGGGGACTGGAGCACCTCCCGTATGGAGACAGGCTGAGAAAGTTGGGGCTGTTCAGCCTGGAGAAGAGAAGGCTGCATTGAGACCTCATAGCATCCTTCCATAGCTGAAGGGGGGCTATAAGGATGCTGGGGAGGAACTATTCATTAGGGACTGTACTGACAGGACAAGGGGTAACAGGTTCAAACATAAACAGGGGAAGTTTAGATTGGATATAAGGAAGAAATTCTTTACTGAGAGGGTGGTGAGGCACTGGAATGGGTTGCCCAGGGAAGCTGTGAATGCTCCATCCTTGGTGGTGTTCAAGGCCAGGTTGGATGAGGCCTTGGGTGACGTGGTTTAATGTGAGGTGTCCCTGCCCATGGCAAGGGGGTTGGAACTAGATGATCTTAAGGTCCTTTCCATCCCTAACTATTCTATGACTCTATGATTCTAAATGAAGAGCATATGTGGATGACTAAGTAGAGAAATGGGTTGTAAACCGTGTAATAGTCACGTAACTGTTAGTGAAGAAGAAAACAGAGCTGGACCAAAAAGAATATCATCCTGTACCAGGTGAAGCATGTCTGATTATTGGTTTATGATTTTAACATGACACAGTATACTGCTCAAGGTCAACAGCTCTTTGATTACACACTTTCAGACTAAGAATAGTTCTAGTAATTTAAGGGTGCAAGCAATATATTCACTCATGAAAAGTATTTGAGAGATACTATCCCCAAAGCAAAACAGAGCCATTTCATAAGTTCACATAATTTTGTTTTGCTTTGGGAATTAGCACATTGTCTTTCTCTGCTATGTGACGAATATGAATAGGTCAAACTAGGAGCTTTGAAATGAATACATCAGCTAGATATCCTAATACGCTAAAGGCTTTTAGAGTTCAGTACACAGACTAGCACAGCAATTTAGTGCAAAACTCAAGGTCACAATAAAAATTAACATGCAGTCAGACGTTGCAGTAGGACAAGGCTGTATCATTCCAAGCCCATCATCAAATACTTGCTTTATTTGTAGAGACTTTATAGTTGAACAGAAAAAAGAGAATTTGCTTATTCATCTCAACTTCACTGTTTTGCAAAAATGTAAATTTATTCGCTTTAATCTGAAGAAATCCAAAAGTTTGAAAACAGTTCCTTTAAAAAGAATTATTCTCATAATGTAAGCCTACTGTTTTGATAGGCTACACTTTACTTCATCGGTATTTTTCCATTAGTAGTTGTCAAACTTCAGCTGTGAGGGTTCATCTGATTCATCACATTCATGTGATGTACAATGTGCTGTCTATATGAAATTGAAATACAGCAAACAATAATCTTCCATCTCCCCATCTGCTCAGTGACAGAATCACAGGGCACCCCACTGGGTATGCTTTGTCAAACACTGACACAAGTACTTTTCATTTGAATTGCAGATTTTCTGAAGCTATTTGTCTAATACAATTCCTCTTCAAAGAGGTATTCACAGCTAGTGGACTCTTCCTTGAAGAGAGAAGAAGGGAAATATATAAACTCAGGAATTTTATATTTTATTTAGGCATCTGCCTAAGTCCCAGGTTCTGTATGTGTGCATGTACTTGACACTTGACTCCAATCATGCTGTTGTACTGAATGTTGAGATACTTCGATGTAGAACATGTCATGAGAGAGCCTGGTACCTGGAATCATATTTCTGTTCTGGGCGCAAGTAAAAAGACTAAAAATTTCTGCTGTTATTCATCAGATTATACACACAGGCTGAAATTTCTCTTTCAAACACAGAGTTTGATTTTTAGCTTCCTCCCACTTCATTACTCTTACTATATCCCTAACCTGTCCCTGTGCAAGTCTTTGCAGGGCTTCTCTGAAAATGGATGACAGAAGAAATGGCAGTGTTGAGGACTGCTCTCCACCTATTATGCCAGGAAGCATGGCTTGCACTATTTGCTTCTTATCATGTGAGGCTGACCATTTTTCAAATGCCTTTCTAGAGAATCCCATAGCCAGTTAGCCTCTGGTATCTTTCCGAAAACCTCTTTGCTGGGTACAGAAAACATACATATCGCTAGCACTATGTTCAGCTATTCATTCCCGTCCCTTCTTTTTCCTACCAGAAATTATCTTCCTCAACTCTTCAATTCCAGCCTTGTGGCTATGATCCAAGGTGAATCTATGAAACCAAACTGGCCAATTTTATTAGTCTTGGAGGCTGCAAGTGTTACTGAAGCAGTCCCAGAAACACTTTTCTGAGTCTTCAATTTATTCAGATGTCAAAGGAATCTCACCGTGAAACAGACACTAACATAAAGATGTCTCCAATCCACTTGATCCCAGGTCAGAAAAGGGACAAGTTAAAAGAGTATAAAGCACTTTTATACAAAGCCTGATTGTGTTTTGGGTCATAATAATTGGTTATGATGATTATGATGATAATGATGATATAATTATACTGATATCCTCCCATACTCCTCAATCAGTTTTTATTTAACACCACATTGCTGAGGATACTAGGACTATACGAAATTATAAACTTTGAGATACCTTTATTACACAGTCCACACTAATAACGGACTTTAGCCTAGTATTAGGTGACTATTCTCAAGAACAGTTACTGTCATTAATACAGTAACTTCATGTCCTTGGCACTACAGCAGCACTAACAGCACAAAATGATGCCAGATTATTCGAGAAGACTGCTTTTGTATTACACAATGGAACATCCAGTCCTCTTGCCAATAAACCACAGGCCATTCCTGGCAGTAAACTCTTCTCAGCTCCACCTAGATCATTAAGGACTATCAAGAAAAGATTTCTCTAGCTGTGTCCTTATCCCTGTGAGGCAAGCCAAGGAGAAAATATGATCTGCTCCAACATGGAGATATTAACAGAACCGTGTATAAAGCTATTTGTACAATGGTGTGGTTTGTAGAGATGCTCTCTCACAGGGGACCTCTGTTTAGGGAAACAATGCGGGGAACAGACATCAGAAGGACAATCTTGGAAGAAGTAACGCAGCTGGTAAACCTATGCAGTGGGAATTCAGGCTGAATGAATCTGAAGCAAAAGTTGCACCTAAAACAGTAAAAAGACACATGCTGATTTCAGTGCATGGTAGAGCAGGCTGCATCTGTGAGCACTTTTAAAAACGGACTTCCTAATTACAGGAAGCCTGGTGCTTACGGTATTTTATCAGCTGAATGAAATTCTGGGGGGAAACAAAAACCCTTGAAATACTGGAACATGGCGATAAGGTCTCTCTGACGTCTTATTTTATGAAGACTGAAGAAACCCAATTCTCTCAGCCATTCCTCATATGGCAGGCTTCCCAGTCCTTACATCAGATTTGTAGCCTTTCGCTGGACACTCTTTAGCCTGTCCACATCTTTTTTTACATAGAACAATAAAGTTATTTAGGTTGGAAAAGACCTTTAAGATCAAATCCAACCATGAATATAACACTGAGAAGGCACCATTAAAATATGCTGCTGAGCATCATATCCACACATCTTTTAAATACCACCAGGGACTGTGATTCTACCACTTCCTTGGGCAGCCTGCTCCAATGCCTGACCACCATTTCAGGAAAGAAGCTGCTCGTAATATCCAGGCTAAACCTTCCCTGGCACAGCTTGTAGCCATTTCCTCTTGTCCTATCACTTGTTCCTTGGGAGAAGAAGCCAGCCACCTCCTGGCTCCGTCCTCCTTTCAGGCAGTTGTAGAGAGCGATAAGGACCCACCTGAGCCTTCTGTTCTCCAGACTAAATACCCCAGTTCCCTCAGCCATTCCTCATCAGACTTGTGCTCCAGGCCCTTCACCAGCTCCATTGACCTTCTTTGGACCCGCTCCAGCACCTCAATGTCTCTCTTTTAGTGAAGGACCCAAAACTGAACACAGGATTTGAGGTGCAGCCTCACCATTGCCCAGTACAGGGAGATGATCGCTGCCCTGGCCCTGCTGGCCACATTACCGCTGATGCAGGCTAGGATGCTATTGGCCTTCTGACTGGCCACAATGTGGCTTGTGTTCAGCTCCATCAGTCAGCACCCCCAAGTCTTTTTCTGCTGAACAGTTTTCCAGCCACTCTTACCCAGGCCTGGAGAGTTGCATGGAGTTGCTATGGTGCAGTGCAGGATCTGGCGCTTTGCCTTATTGAACCTCAAAGCATTGGCCTTGGCCCATAAGTCCAGCCTGTCCATATCTTTCTGTGGATCTTTTCTGTCCTGAAGCAGAACAGCTTGATTACATCTTGTTTGCTGCTACAAAAATATACAAAGCCTCAAACATTTGCGCTTGACTTACGAGCTCTTTTTGTCATTCCCTGACACATCCCAAACTCTATTTGTTCTTACTGAATTCAGCAAAAAATCACAACTTCCCTTCTTGTCCAAACTGTGTAATGAATATGTGCCCCTGATATGCACCAGCTCTTCAGTTTTACTAAATAAGTATCATGCCTGTTTCCAGTGACCCCCCTGCATTGTCAGCTTTCTCTTCTCCTTCTGTCACACAAATTTTAATTTTTCTTGTGTATGAAACAAAAATCAGGTCCCTCTTCTTTCCTAGGCTGGGAGAACAATCAACTTCACCAATAGCAAGCTCAGCACATGAATATGGACACAAAATTTTGGCCTTCTGTTATGGTCTCCACTATGCACCGCTTCAGCCTTGCAAACTGCGCAGACTTTCCAGGTTTCCTGGTTTTAGGTGGGATAGAGTTAATTTTCTTCCTAGTACCTGGTACAGTACCATATAGCAGCACACATTTTAAGCCCATGGTTTCTGTTTGAAAGGACATTCTAAGCCTGACCTAGGACTCAGTTTTAATCCATTCAGTATGCTGTTTATTGACATCCTAATGGATTCAAAGGCAGCACGCAGTGTCTACCATTCACATCTTCCAGTACACAAGGTATTATGTCAACAATACTGAAATTCTGCCTAGCATGTCACCTCATTTCTAGTAGGAAATGACTTAATATGACATGATATACTTTCCAGAAAAAGTATATTGAATGGTATTAATTAATCACACACACTGAAGTATGCATCTACCTTTCTTGTGTCAGACGTTTTGTTTATGTTTTGAACAGAAAACTGGGTCACCCACTTTCCCTTTCAACTTTTCATTGTTGAAGTAATGCCAGTTTTCTTCTGGACTTCCTGCAGTATTCAAAAAACTTACTGAGAAAACACAATCTTACCTTTCCAGAGAGTTCGCTGGTCAGAAATTTTAAAATTTTGCAAAAACTCTCACCCTTTTGTGACAGAAATATTTCACCAGTTTTATAGTGGCTGGACCGTAGTTGAAATACCTATTGATTGCATCCTTTCTTTTGCAGACACTGCAAGCTCACCTGTCATTAAAGAAACTGCATTTGGCCTATTGATAATTCTTCACAACTTGCTGACACTGTGTAGAATTTCCTCTTCTACTCCTCTTGCTTGATTTTGCTTATACACCACATAATTCAAGCAGATTTATCCCCAGACAAATATTGTATTGCAGGGTTTTACTTAAGGACACTTACAGCACACACATATCATTTTTTTTTTATTAAGGGTGAATGATGATCAGCCTGCAAATGTAAATCCGACAATAAGAGAAGTATGTGTTTTCCAGGATAAAATATTTGCTGAACTGCTTTGCATGACTGTTTTAAAGTTTTATCATTACTTACTTAGTTATTGGTGCGGGGTCCAGTTTAAAATGCTCACACATTATCACTCTTCCATCACTAACGAGGACTGGTTTTATTAAAACAAAAAATGAAGTGGCAAGATCTATCACCTTCATATTCAACAGCTGATTCTGATGTCAGAAAGGAACAGTTCTTCCTTTAACCACTGGAAAGAATTGTGTGCTAGTGTGTTTAACAGTCCTACAAAATGCAGCTCACTGTGTGGGATATTTCACCCACAACTTCCTTCAGGTTAAGCGAAGTTGAAAGTTTCAACTCCAACACCTTTAAAGGGGAATTAAGCTATTCTGGACTCCAAATGACCATGGAACAGGACTTTCCAGCTGAGTTGTTCTTGAAAAGGAACGTACAGGTAAATCTTAAGAGATGTATTTGATGCATTTGTTTTTGATGATTTGTAGAGTTTGCTTTGAGACAGAGTCACCTGAATGCTAACACCTACTGAAGATGTCAGTAGAGCTACAAAACCCAAGTCTAAACATCCCGAAGTGAAAGCACGACAATTCTAAGCAATGTCAGGAGCCGGCAGAAAAAAGTTTCTGGTCTTATAAATGCAGGCCTAGGACTGGCCTAGAAATATAAGGCTATGCTAAATCTGCTCTACAGAAATGCTTTATCACAGATTGATGGCATATGTCCACCTGAACATTTAAACCAATAAGAGCTTGCACCCGGAAGAAGAAGATAGGCCCTTACAGCCCCTGCCCCTATTGTGACATTCTTGGAGATAAATTAACAGAAAGCCTTCTGCGGGATCTTTTGGAAGTAGACAAGGACCATCACAATACACTGGCAGAGAGAAGAACAAGACTTGGGGCTGAGTAAGGAAGGATGGCAAGGACAGGTGGAAATGAAGCCTGCAGGAGTGATGTAAAATGTGTATTGAAGCAGTGCCAGACCTTGCTGTTTGAAGATGATTTTCCATCTTAATTTTCCCACATATATAGTCTTAGAATCAGAGTCACAGGTTGGTTTGGAATACAAGAGACCTCAAAACTCATCCAGTTCCAACCCCATGTCATGGGCACTAAACCAGATTGCTTCAAGCCCCGTCCAACCTGGCTTTGAACACTGTCAGGGATGGAGCAACCACAGCTTCTCTGGGCAACCTGTGACAGCACCTCACCACCCTCACAGGGAAGAACTTCCTAAAATCTTATCTCACTCTGCCCTCTGTCAGGTTAAAGCCTGAGATAAACAAAGGGAAAAAAAGGGCAACAGGCATCTGGCATCAAAGTAGGATTTTGGTGACAAGGGGTTTGGTAGTAATTCCAGGACCAGCTTTCTTACAGACACACCCTGCTCAGATTAATCTCTGATCTGTCCTCCTTCTGTGTTATACACCCATTGTGCAGTCTGGTTAAGCTCAGATCTGGATCAGTAGCTCTGGGAATTAGGTCTGAAGCACTTAAAGCATTAGTTTAGCACCTTTTGGGTGTGAGTACAGACTGTTGTGCTGAACATATGGGAGCTCTAGAGATAATGCTGCGTGGATGGATTGACTCACACAGGCTTCAAAGACATCTGGATGGTCTCCCAGAACTGCTTCAATTGCACTATTTCTCATCTGTATCCCAGCTCAACTATTTTTCCTCACACATTTCCAGAACAGAGACAGGCTGTGATTTCACAGTCAGTATTCAGCAGGAGATAACACAGACGACATTAGCAGAAAATCTCCTCATGTCCTAGAACTTTTTAATGGCACTGGGGCTTCTGGAAAGCCCAGTTAAAGACTGATAACTCCAGTTTGTAAGTTCCAGCATCCAGCCTCTGGCTGATCAGACAATCAAGGTTTTTCAGTTTGGTACTGATAAACCTCTACAGTCTTTTGGCTTTCTGCTGCCTTTGGAAAAATGAATCTTGCTCAAAACATAAATCCAAATCTGTATTCTATGTCTCTGCCTTCCTTACCTGGTACCATATTAATGGCAAATTGTAGACATTCCTTCTTAGACAATCCCATTATACTTACTCTCCATGCTGCATTCAAAGTCATCATGTCAATCCTGCTGGGCTGAAAAATATCATCTAAAGGAGAATTTAAGCTTCTACCTCCTGTTTTGTTATCCCAAGAGTTATCCCAGCTCTTATTGTGTCTCCACCAGAATGAAATGGCACCATTTTCAAGCTACACTCTAGTTTAATATAAGGACTTCTGCTCCATATGAGGATCTGACCAGGAATCCTGGGGTGTGTGGGAAGGGTATATCAGGCCAACCACATCTTCCATCCTTACACATTCACTCTTCTGCACAGGCTGCTTTACAGCCACATATAACCCATGCAAAGGTCCTTCTGAGACCTGACAGTACAGAATCTAGAGATCTAGAGATCTACAGATCTGACAGTACATATCTATGGCCAATGGAAATGGCCAATTCAAAACTCTCTGGCCTCTGCAAACTCCTGCAAAATAATATTTTAATCAGTATTCTTTAACAAAATATTCACAAACCATCTGGTTTATTTACCTAAAGGCTTTTTTCCTGCATCGTCAAGAGATTGCTTCCTACAACAGCATTACTTTCTGGAGAAATCATGAGAAGAAGTCAGGATCCAGTACATATTGAGTAAAAAAATCTGGAATAGTTGGAGCATTGTGAAACTTTTCTAAAAGACCTCCCTTGGAAGGGATGGATGGGACATCTTCATCTCCTTGCAAAATACATATTAAAGTAACACTGTATTACCTATATTTTTCTTGAGTTTTGAGCTTGCTTCCTTGGAAGGTTATTTATATGCCACCACACTGTGGTGTATAAATGTGTCATACCAACCTTCCCTCTGCTCTCCCACTAACAGGGGAACATGCAGTTTCAGCCCTATTTTCCAGTTGCAGACAGAGGAGATGGAGGACAGCTTGAAAGCTTTTGATGTGTTATGTAGAAAGCAGAAGATAAGGCAAGACTGATGAACTGAAATTATCACCCACAGAGACAGATATGACGACATTCCCCATCCCAAGAGGCAGTGATCAGAAATTCAGTCAGCATTTCTTTAGCAACCAATGCTAGGCAGTATAGAAAAGGGCAAAGAAAACTGTGGAGTGGGAGTAAATAGGGTATGATGAGTAGCTGGGATGCTGTTAGAAAGCTAGTACCCAAGGCGGTAAACTGAGGGGGATACAAGGAAGCAGAGATAGGTTAGCTATGAAATGCTACAAAACCGTGAGCTCATAGGTGAGGCTTTATTCTGATATTTCGCAAGCCATCTTGATCACCACATGCACTCAAAAGGAACTGGACTTTGTATATTTTTTAACCAGTTCTGCAGTCCCTTCAGAATGACTAACAGGTCTTGGGAGTGTTACTGGTTTTCTTGAAGTGAGCAGAGGCCCCCTGGACCTGCAAGGAATGTTCAATTCTAGTATTTCAGAACATGTTGAGGTAGGGGTGACTCAGTCCATGGAGAAAGTCTTTTCAATATCCAGCCTTCAGCATTTTGTAAGTGTAAGGAAGGAAAAGAAAATCACTGAAGATAAATTGAAGTCAATTATTCCTCCCATCATCTTTATGTCACACTTAAGTTAGGGATATTTTTTATTATGACAAGCAAATTAATTACTGAAATAAATTACATTCTCCCCTTTTTCTCCCTGAAGAGATGATACAGGTGACCAAGATCCCCTGCCTCTCTAAGTGCCAGTGTGGATATCTTTTAATTTCTGCTATAGCAAAGAGCTAGGGCATAACATAAACCTAAACAGAAGCCAAAGTGATAGGAAAGTTTTCCAGGTCCATCTTCAGGAAAGGGTTTGGAGCCCAACTCACTCCATCTCAAATCTCCACAGGGACATGAAATATACTTCAAGATGCAAGTAGTTTCATACCTATTGCTTTCCCCAGGGCCCACTGCTGGCTCATGTCCCTTTCAACTAGTTCAGATAGCAAACTACTGAGGCTATATCGTGTTATATCATCTAAACCTAACAATGACACAATTGAGCTGTATTGCTATAATACATAGAGACCTTGTTTTGAACCATTTTACTTTCATCAGCAAGTACTTCCTAGGAATGTCAAGGAATTATGTGCTAGGTAATAAATTCCTGTCTGGGAATAACGAAATGTGAAATCTATCCAGCAATGGAGCCAGGAAATATTTCCACTCTCCTCACAATCAGCTGAGCTATGCACCTGGTGCTGACTTCTCTCTCTACCACAGAAACAACTGTTGTAGGAGCCAAGCTGGACTCCTACTTTCACGTCATGAAAGCTTACCAAACTTCACTGGATAGCCTTGGCCATGCATCTATGAACTGGACACTCAAGAGCCTTGAAGATAACATGCCACATCAATTCATGGGACACTGCAACCATTCCAGAAGAATAGCAGTCTACAGGGGAAAAGACCCCAACAACAATATGACCTCTTCCTCAAAAAACAAAGCCATTCTTTAAACAAGTTTAACGATAACAGAAGCCAACACTCAGGCTAATTGAGGGTGAGAGTTCGTTCATTCATAGGGCTCTTAAAGAAATGTTTGGAAGTAATTTTACAGTCATCATACATCCACACTCCTTCTTATATCCATGACCCATGTTATCAGAATAAAAAAAATCAGGGGGAAGAAACTGCATATAACTTGAACACACCAGGTGAAAATACACCATTAAAACTGCAAAGTGAGGACAGAAAACACATCTGAAGGAGCAAAATCAAAGGCAAACAAACAACTGGGGAAAAAAAGCACTAGAAATCCCAAATAACATGTTAATTATTACTAATAAAGTGATTAACACTTTTTAAAAACTCTGAAAAATGAAATTGGCTATGCAAGTTCTAATTAATACTGTAATAATTTATCGCAACCTAAAATGAGAGATCTTTGCTCCTCATAAAAACAATAATTCAGTAGAATTTTATCAGGGAGAAACAACCATGGGAAATAGGGCTGGGAAGATCCCAAGAAAATCACGTGCTCCATCCTCCTACTACTACTAGGAAGCGGTTTCTGCATCAATTTATCTAATGGGTTATTTCCTCACCTGTTGCTGATCCTTCAAAGGAAGAAGCCCACCCCCAAGAAGGAATTTAGCCTTTCTCTGCCAGGCATCTGGACCCTGACCACTTTATTTTTGTCTCTCCTGAGTATAAACCAGTACTTTGTGTACAGCAGTGTGAGCTTGCAGCCCAGAACCCCGCCATGTGCTGGGCTGCATCCTCAGAGCATGAGCAGCAGGTCGAGGCAGCGGATTCTCCCCTTCTGCTGTGCTCTGTGGAGACCCCCTCTGCAGTCATGTGTCCAGCTCTGGGGCACAACACAAGAGGGACATGGAGCTTCTTGGAGCAAGTCCAGAGGAGGCCACAGAGATGCCATGAGGGCTGGAGCAGCTCTGCTCTGGAGACAGGCTGAGAGAGCTGGGCTTGTTCAGTCTGGAGAAGAGAAGGCTCCTTGAGGGGAGACCTTAGAGCAGCTGCCAGTGCCTAAAGGGGCTACAAGAAACCTGGAGAGGGGCTTTTGACAAGGGTCTGTAGGGACAGGACAAGAGGAATGGCTTTAAACTGACAGATTTACATTAGACATTAGGGTTCAAGGCCAGGTTGGTCAGGGCTTTGAGGAGCAACCTGCTCTAGTGGAAGATGTCCCTGCCCATGGCAGGGGTTTGGAATTGTGTGAGCTTTAAGGTCCTTTCCAGAACAAACCAGTCGGTGATTCTCTTATTTGTTATTGCAAAGTGCATGGAGAACAGTTTCTGTCTTCTTCAAAGAGTATGTATATATGTATGTACATATATGATATTCCAAACCTGATTGTGCAGTCTTGGGCAGATCTCAAGAGGTACCTTCAATTTCACGTTCTAAGAGTAGTTCTGCCAAGTGCAGGAATTAAGACTGAAACTAGCAGGCACTACCCTCAGGTAATGGTTTGGTCTAAGGCATAGTACTGTACTTTTCTGGGATAGAAAGAAGCTACTGAAGACTTCATTATTCTTCACTCTCTAACACTCATGATAAATCCTGTTAGACAGATCTGTCTCTTTTTATTCCTACATAGCTCATCCAGTAATCAGCTTCAGTACAAGATATTGTGATTTTAGCAACAACTGAGCTCTAAAAGGCAACCATTACTTCCATGTCCACTTTGTGCAGCAAGGGACTGTGCTGCCATTGCAACGACATCCCACCTCACAATGAACATAGTAAATGATCCAAATGACAACTGTGCTTAGAGCTGAAAAGTCAAGAGCCACAGATAAATGAAGAAAGAGTCATAAAGCCTTTTCCTGAGTGCTAAAGAAATTCTGGACTGCTAGTTGTCTCATAAATGACAGTTTGCTGTGTGCTTGCAATAACAGCTAAAGTTTCCAAGCCATCAATTATAGAAGTTGATTTCAGGAGCACTTTAGGGCAGATTAGTTACCCCGAAAATGTTAACACAAGCAGCATTTCTCTCTCATATTCCCACTTTACTCCTTATCTTCTTGTAAGGTATTTTTCCCTCACTACAGTGAATTATGGGCAAGTTCACTGTGCAATTATCAGAAAGGGATTTTAAATTTACATATGCAAGATTTCCTCAGGGATAACACATGTAAAGCTGCAGTTTCGGATAACTAGTGTGTTATGGCTTCCTTGGCTTCCTTGTAGAGTGCAAGGAAACCATGAAAAATTGGATAATTATGTTTCCTCAAATCCTTTTCATGATCCCACTTACTCTTTCTGAACATCAAATCTAACTCATGTTTTCTTTCCCTTGCACCCTGGTAACTGAATTGTAAATTGGCACTTCTGTAACTGATCAAGTCATCCTATCAAACGTGATACACCTCCATGTCAGGAAAGAAACTCACAATTCTCCACCAAAACTACTTAGCTGAGAGGAATAGGTAAAAGAACACTGTCAATAGTATCATCTGCTAGAACTCATATGCACAGGCAAAATATTAAGGCAAAAGCTGGAGCCTCTCTTCTTCGAGAGAACCAGAAGCCACATTAGTATTATTCTCCACAGAAATCAATTTTTGGCTGTGACATGCATACTTACAAAAATAAACCTTTAGTCAGGACACTGTGGCCTGCAGAACAGTGTATCTTCAATGGGATTTTACCCAGGGGAGGACACTAACTTGAAAGGCACAGCCAATACTGTCCCCTTGAGACTCTCCAACTGTTTGACAAGGACAAGTATAGGCTACAGACTGATTTATAGGCAAACATTATCTGTCCTTAGCCCATAGGAGGATGCTAGCACCTTTAACAAACCACATTTCACCTTCCAGCATCTTCTGCATGGACACTTGCCTCACATCTGGCAAATTCAGGTCTATGAAGTACATTTCCATTGAAATATTTCTGTTCCTAACAGCAGGATGTACTACTATCCTGGGAAACCCTTTCTAGTATGTCGTGGCTAGAGGAAGACAACAGAAGCCAGTTCTACAACCTTCACAAAATAGAGACTCCTGATTAAAAAAAAAAAAAATGAAAGAGAAAAAAGAGAAAAAAGCACATGTGCATTATACTTATAGACAGTTTCCATTTTAATGTCAGAAGTATCTTACAGTCAAGATCAGGAAAAAAACCCAATGCTTGGCATGTCCCAAACCCCATTCTTATGCCAAATGTTCTACTGAGTTGGAGGAGAGAGGAAGTCTGAATTTCCAACCCATGGAAGAGTTTAGTGGCTTAAGCTGTGAGTTCACAAACTGGACTGTCTCTTGGAACTTCTTTAAGGTCTTATGGCCACTCACGTTCAGAATTGCTATTTATGCATAGCTATGGAGTTTAGCAACAGAGGCAGAGGGTTGTGAATAAAGCTAAACTAGCAAAGGTGGGAACCGTGTGACACCATCCTCTTTTTCTAAGAGTAGAGGTCCAGATACTTCTCAGCTACTATATTTAGCATTGCAGTCATTTAGCTGCAAAACTATGAATGGCATAGAGTTTCAGCTCTCAGGCAAGTTAAAACACAGTTTCTTTGCAGCTGTCCATTTTCTGCTCTGCTGTAAATGCTTTCCTTCCTCGGCCTCAAAATAATTTCATTCATTCGTCAGCACAAGAGATGCTACTTTTTCTCCATTTTTTTCATTGATGCTAATTTCCTCAGACTAACTTAAAAACTGTAAGTAACAACAACAAAACCAAGAGTAATAACAACAGCAATAATAGTCTAAAATGACCAAGATGGAACGCTCCAAAAAAGATGGAGATAATTATGTATCTTTATGACTGTCACCTGGATTCCTACCTGAAGCCAGGGTTACACTTAAGTGAAATCAGGTTATGCTACCTAAGTAAGTAATGGAAAGAATAAACAAGTGAGCCTGAATTTAATTATTCCATATACATCCTTTTTGCTGCAAGCTTAGCAGTATCACACAATCTTCTGTCTAATTTTTGGTGTGTTGCTCTTAATTCTTCATATTACCAGCAGACCATGAACAGCAGATGAGTGATGGAGCTTTGTGAACTGTTCATTCACCATTATTCTTCTTCTTTTTTCTTACATCATCTTACACATTTGCTTAGGTCACACAGCATTTTCTATCGCTCCTTAACTGACCTACTGTTGTGGTTTAAGCCACATTGCTGTGTTATCAGCACTATTCTCAGACTAAAGTTGAAAACACAACACTGCACCAGCTACTACGAAGGAGGAAAATGACTGCTACTGCTGAACCCAGGACACCTACTGAGTATTAGAGACACTTTTGCAAAAGCCAAAATATTTCTTGCAGATAGACAAATATCAATTCCATTTGTTTATGAAGGCTGAGCTTGCTCTTGTTCAGCAAGATACCTTCAAGAATCTTCGCAATTCTGCTTCAACAGCACAGCAAAATTAATGTCTTACTTTCATAAGTATTCTCAGGCTACTAGAAGAAAATGTGGATCTTTTGAGTGATGATGTAAGAATGTGTAGGGACAGGACAAGGGGGAATGGCTTTAACCTGACAGACGGGAGACTGAGATGAGCTCTGAAGCAGTTCTTCCCTGTGAGGGTGGTGAGGCCCTGGCACAGATTGCCCAGAGAAGCTGTGGCTGCCCCATCACTGGCATCACAAGGCCAGGTTGGAAGGGGCTTGGAGCAACTTGCTCTAGTGGAAGGTGTGCCTGCCTGTGGCAGGGGGTTGGAACTGAAAGAGCTTTAAGGTCTCTTCCAACCCAAACCAGTCTGAGATTCTAGGATTCTATGTGATTTCCACTTCTGATTATGCAGCCATCTTCGGCACCAAGTTTTTGATTGCTTGAGATTTGAACTGGGAAACATGAGTCTCAGTAGAAGTCCTTTACACGTCGGACTATGGGAAACCACAGACCTCCTCCATGTCTGAAAACACATTGCACTTTCCCTGTCCCATGGACTTAAATTCCAGAAAATCAGCTGAGAGAGCAAATGAAGGTATGAGGAGCAAGATTCAAACTTGATGTTTCATGCAACCAATAGCAGGCTAGTGGAACACATGCACAAAGTCCTGTGGATAATAGAAGGTATCCACAGCACTCCATCTGAGGACACAAAATGTGCCACAGATTCAAGGATAGGCTCTACAAAATCACAGCAGATAATTCCACATAGTATCATTAAATGCAGAGGAAATACTTATAGGCCAGGAAGCCCCCAGCATAAAAAGAGAGAATAAGAGAGATGAAAGAATATTAGGGGAAGTTATTATTTTGGCATGTGCATACACTTTGCTGAAGTATCTACATTTTGCCAGTACTAGAGACAGGAGGCAGAAAGAGGGAGACCAATGGTGTAATCCAGTGTAAACCTGCCTTCCTACATGTATTTCTGGATACCAGAACAGTAAAAAGGCTCTACTGTGAACAGATGATGTGAGATGGTGGTGAAACAAACATTGTGAGCTGCCCACACCACACATAAGGTCACAGAGGTCTCTTCTTTCTTTGCTAAGCCTTTTCAGAAATTTAAAAAAAAAAACCCACATTAAATTCAGTGGTGCAGGATGTAAGCAGAAATCTGCCCACCTCTTTGCAGAAAAGGATAGCCAAAGCCCGCATCGAAATGACAGTAGGCAACAGCTTTTTGGTAAGATTTGCTTATTATGTATCCTAGTTACACAAATGGACAGCCAACGTGTTGCAAATTACCTATTCCAGCAAAAGATCTTCTAATTCCACCTTTCAAGCGAGTGATTTCCAAGAAATATGCATGGGATTTCATTGCTAACTGCAATGAGGCCCCTTACCTTTACAATGAGCATGATTTATACCAATTTTATGCTGAAAGACCTCACCCATCATTATCACAAGGGAGAATATATGTCAAAATTCTTTATTCACCCCAAATTGTACATCACCCAGGCTTTCCATCCAAAGGCTTTGAGCCTTTGATTGGGATCTAAAGAAGCAAAAGGCATAGACTGCTCCATGTAACGTCTTTCACAGCCTTTTGAACTCTCCTATTGTTTTCAACTGCTTTTAAAATACCAGAGCTTTGTTTGTTTTGAATGACAAATCCAGTTCAGTACAAAATGCAGGTTTCGGTGTGGAGATCCAGTTTTACAAGGCTGGAGAATACCATATTTTTGTCTCTGCTCAAATCCCATTAAATTTTTTTTTTACATAAACACTTCCTTGCTCCAAATTAAAGAATCCTCACGATGATCAAATATGCACAGAAGTAACATCTGGTTTTGAAAGACACATGTACTGGAGGCTGGACAACGTTGTGGGTGGATCTCCGCTACACTTTACCCAGTTGCTGTCTTTTCAATGCATCCACTGTTGGAGCCAACACAGAGCTAGGTGATCCTTTCATTTGATCTGCCAGAGTCCTGCCATATAATATCCTTTTGAACTGAATCCTAAGAACGGTGAAACTGATTCCAAAAATTTCTGGTGCAGCCACTGTTCAAAAGGAATGGTTAAACTTAACAGCATGAGGGAGTACCACAGGAATTCAATCATGAGGGAATTTCAGTGTTGGCGGGAACAAAGATGCCGCTAGGAACTAACAGGAGCTGAGGCACAGGAACAGACTTTGCAGTATTAAAGTTTGTCTGCCTGGTGTTTATTCCAGCTGGATTTAACGTAAAAAATTTCAGTTTACATGGTTGCAACTTAGTTTCAAATATCCAAGCTAATCCCACTGCATACTGAGCAGCATTGAGCATGGCAAGGTGATGTCTTTCTTGCTTAGCACTTTTTTCAGTGCCTATTGGAATCCCCTCTGTGTTCATCCTGGGTTTATTTGTAACAAATGCTTTCCTATAGGCCTGCTATGCCAAATACTAAAAATTACTCCCCCTCACTGCAAGGCAGAAATCCTGTTCCTGTGTAACTATGCTGTCTTCACATTTCTAACCGAGACTACACAGAAGACTCAAACCATTTCTGACCCTTCATCATTTTCAAGTATCTTCTTCCACATACACTTGTCAGCTTTCATCACCAGTAAGTGTGTGAAGCTGCTGCTTCTGAGAACTACAGGTAAAAGCTGAGTTCTTACATCCTGTGAACTAGCCTGCAGTTCTGTGAAGTCAACATCAATGAAGAATATGTCCTGGTGATTAGAGACCTGCAATCTATTTTAGTACCTGTTAGAAGAAGCGCAGGATGGGTAACCTACATGCACAGTGAAAGTCAAAATTGTAGTTCACCCTCAGAAACTCTGTTTCTTGCGTGTCTTTGTTGCAGACTTTGGGATGGTTCTGGCTGATTACTAACATAATTAGTGTTTGACCAAGAGCTATTTATGTCGTTCTTGGAGAATTCTTTCTAACCATTAGCAGTAAAGATATTTGTACCCTTTTTATTACCCTCCACTTTATTCTTCATTTTAACCCTTTCCAACTTTCCAACTACATTTTGGATGCTGCTTGCTCACAAGTACATATATTTGTTCTTCAGTGCTTTAAGTTTCCACATGGGAGCTGGGCCCTTTCTCAAATCTGTCATAGGAGTCCCTGCTATGCAACTCCCTACTTCTGCAAGCTGTCATAGGAGTCTCTGCTATGGGTCACGTAAGCTGAGGTTCTGCTGCATCTCACATGAAAACAAATTTCACAGTAAGAGAATACAACACACACATTTTGATTAATACAGCAAACACAGGATCCTGCAAATGCCATAGAACTCAGTGTAGTGTTTACTACAGCATATAATGCATTGTACTTGCAAGGACTTGATAACAAATACTGGCAGATTCAAGTTGGCATTGATTATAGCAGTCATGGAATATTTTCAATGTGACTTTGCTAAGCATTAAAAACATGTCAAAAAAAATTTGTTATTAAAAAAAAAAAGAGAGAACAAAATGTGAGCCCTGCATCACAGATAGGTGAGTGTAATCCACATCTGCGTGTATGGTCAAGCATGGAGAGGTCAAGTCACTGCAGTGCAAATTGAATTGAATTTATAGTAGAGCTAAAATTTCCCTCGAAAGACCTGAAAAAAAGAGCTGCTAATGGCACTTTGAGAGCAGGATGTCAGTGTTGTCTGTTACGCTACTGTAAGCGAAGCTAGAGACAGTAAACCTGAGAAACAATCAGACCCGAGCCACAGGTGGAAGGTGTGGGTAAGATGAGCACCCACAACAGCTGGTGTGGGGCCATGGGAAACAGCCATGTGTCCCCGTTCACCCGGATAAATGAAGGCTCTTTGCAGTACAGCCAGTGTGAGTACCAGAGCATAAGCTGTGTAGTGACCTGTCCTGGGTTCAGCAGTAGCAGTCATTTTTCTCCTTCTTCGTACCTACTGCAGTGCTGTGTTTTTGACTTTCAGCCTGGGAACAGCGCTGATAACACACCAGTGTTTTTAGCTGTTACTCAGTAATGTTTACTCTGATCAAGCACTTTCTCAGTCTCACACTCTGCCAGGGAGGAGGGAAGCCGGGAGAACACCTGACCCAAACTAGCCAAAGGTGTATTCCATACCACAGCACGTCATGCCCAGTATATAAACTGGGGGCAGTTACCCAGAAGGCCAAATCGCTGCTCTGGTCAGGATGGGTATCCGTCAGTAGGTGATGAGCGATTGTATTCTCTTCCCTTGTTTTTTCCCTTATCATTATTATTATTGGTGGTAGCAGTAGTGGTTTATGTTATACGTTAGTTACTGGGCTGTTCTTATCTCAACCTGTGGGAGGTGTCCATTCTCCTCTCCATCCCTCCAGGAGTGGGAGGACGAAGAAGCAGGGGGAGTGAGCAAGTGGCTGCATGGTTCTGAGTTACCGGCTGGGCTTAAACCATGACATGATCTCAGGGCTCAGTCTTGCCAAGCCTTCTTTATTTGAGCTGATTTTGACCCTCCTGGAGTTACAGCTATGCTTCATTTAGTTCTAACAGATGTTTTCCTAATGTCCAGGTGGCTCTAGCTGATTTCTCTTACTTTCGCTTATGTCCCCACAGTAAAATCATGATTTTTGAAAAGGAAGTAGAAGCAGGCAGTCATTTTGTGTAGTTGTATCTATGATTGTAGCACAATTTAGCATAGTTTAGAAGAAAGCATACAGCAGGGTCCTAGGGAAATGGAGACACAGGATGTTGTAGAGAAGAGTTAATGCAAGCAGTCATAAAGGTAACCAAGTAAACCAACTGACAAAGCTGTATATCTCCTTTGTGGGTGCCTCCAAGGTCACCCCACCCCAAGGCCTCCCTAATGTGCTCGAGGCTCTGGTGAATGCAGCAGGAGTTTGAGATATTCCTGATGAACTCAGCAAGAGCCCAGAATATCCCCAATAAGCTGCCCACCAGCCAAAACATACTTGACAAGGTACCACTGGTGCCAACTGTGGTGATGAAGAAAGCTGGGAATCATGTCCTATGCCCACTTATGTGTTTACACCGACATCATATATAATTAAGCAGGTATTTACCCAAGACTAGCTTCTCTTTTGATGCTTCCTTATATGACATCTCTCAGACTGGACCCTCACTGGGGATGCCCATATGACTCCAAATTTTGTGATGTGGATCATTTATGAATATACACTTTCCATCCCACACTCCTGAGAATAATTTGGTGAGTGTTGCACTTGTAAGACATCTCATAACTTACATAGGTGAGCATAAAGGTCATAACTATACACTTCATAGCATCATAGAATCATAGAATGGTTAATGTTGGAAAAGACCTTAAGATCATCTAGTTCCAACCCCCCTGCAATGAGCAGGGACACCTCACACTAGACAACGTCACCCAAGGCTCTGTTCAACCTGCCTTGAGCACTGCCAAGGACGGAGCATTTACCACTTCTTTGGGTAACATATTCCAGTGCCCCACCGCCCTCGCAGTAAAGAACTTCTTCCTTATATCTAACCTTCCTTTGTAATTCTGTAATAACAACAAGTTGCCCAAAGAAGCTGTGGATGCCCCATCATTAGAAATGAACATAGGATGGACGATGAGATGCGGGTTAAGACTGGAGAAACTCCAACTCAATAATAGTTACTTAAAGAAATACAAAGTTGGAGATGGGCAAAAGCAGTTGCAGAGATAATAGAACAAAGAACATACATGTATGGTATTATATATAGTTTATCTGAATATAGATTAAGAAAAAAAGAGCAAGGTGTAAAAGTGTGCTAGGGAATATATAAAAATGACCCCAACTGAATCCTTGAGTGAGGAAGAATTCATTAACATCACCATCATGTTTCTCCTGATAAAGAACGCTCAGTACTCATGACTCTTTTGATCAGATTGAAGCTATTCTTCTTATGACCTCAAGAAGCAACGGCAAGCATGTTATCACAGAATGGGGTAGGAAGATAAATACTAGAACATGCGTATGATAATTTTAACTGTATTGTTATTACAACTGATGTTTTTTTAATAGCAGTATTTATTTTGGGTTTTCTTTTGCCTTAAGAACTAAATCTGAACTAATAATACATCTTTAGTTAGTTAAGTTTTTGATTATACTAATATATTCTTGGCTTTTCATATGTAACATACGTTTCCCACAACAAGATTTTGATATTAACAGAAGTGCATGCTGGCTTTCCACTCAAGCTACAAAACACCACATTAGACAAGAGACAAGGGCTCATTTCTAGTTTTTCTTCACTGACTGCTTCCACCAGGAGGACCAACATGAACCAGCAGTAAGTAGACTTCTCACACCACAGGGTCACAGAACCACTTAGATGGGAAGGCACGCTGAAAGCTCTCTAGTTCAACCTCTCTTTGAAAGATATTTGCTCAATGTGAGTTTTTAGCCAGAGAAATTTCAGAATATCTCCATTCTTGTCTCCTTCCTTCACATGATGTTTCCTTTTCCTTCACTACTCTTTTTTGCTTGCTGCTGACTCTCCTCTCCTATCACAGAAACACTATCTCAGCCGTGGTGACTGAGTTAATTTTTCAAAGGCTAATACCTGGGGATGAAGATAGGAGCAGAAGAAACCATCTTCCAAGAGAGTGTCAGTCCCACAGAACTCCACGCATTTTACAGGACAGGTGAGCACTGGGAACAAACTGTTTCTTAGTCAGGATGACAAGTTCACTCTACCTACATCCCAGTGACCCGGGTTTACCTCTGAGCCTTAGCTCTTTCTTCTGTGAAAGCAGTAAAGACCTTCCCCCACTTTGGAAAACACATTACAGTCTAGTGAGTTCTAAGGAGGAAGTATCCATTGTTATTACTGAAGACATGCCATAGTGCCTGCAGGGGTGGGTATCACCTCTTTGACTGTCAATGGTACAAGGTAGTTAGCTGCTTTCCAAACAAATGGTAAATTTTGCAGAAAACCTGTGGCTACTGAGGCCCCGGAGGATGGAGAGCCTTCAGACATTGTAATTACAGGGTATCATAAGCTCCCCTAAAATGCAAATGGAAATACAAATGTCTCTGTGAGCTAATGAGCCCCTAAGCCTCAATTCCAACTAGCAGCTGCTTATCACAATTTTAAATTTGCTGTGCAAAAGAGCCCAGAAACACAGCTGCATCTGAAGCATTACTGGAGATGGAGAACTCATACAAAGAGAGATGGAACATGACCTAGAAGAGTGGCTGGAAAATTTTCTATCTGCACACTCTTTAAATGGGCTAAACACCAATATTTTAAAAAAGGGCAGAACAGGGCTTTCTGCTGCCAAGAATAAATGGCAGTGGCTGTAAGAAACAAGGCTTAAAGGCTATCCCATAAAGGGAGGTAGCAATTGATGGTTGTAGCCTGGGTCTCCTCATGAGTCTCAACACATTATAGTTCTCACCAGTTTTTTGCCAGTTGACAATAGTTCTGCATTCATGTTCAGACTTCTGTCATGCACAGATCTCAGTTTAGGACAAGACGACAAGGGAATTGTGACTACAAAAGGCTGACAAGTTCCAATTTCTTCATTGTATACAAAAAATGACAGAGCCCCAGCCTAACAAAGGAGCCACACATATGCTTAAATTTTAGGCCATGTTTTTTACCTTACTGATGACCATGATGAACTTTTGAAACATTTCTTTCAGCTAGGGACTTGGTTAGAGTCTGATGGACCACAATTTAAAGTGTTTGCAGGTTAAAGCCACAGATCATCAGTTGGCATCACAGGAATCCTAGTGATTTTCTTTCTCTTATGTTAAACATAAGAGTTACTCAGTTATTCAGCCTGCACAGAAAATCATGCTTTAAGATCAAGCTAAAACTTACACTGTCAAGGCAAGAACCAACTGTTAAGGCAAGAACCAACACAACTGCTAAAAGCTAATGCTTGCCTCTTTCCCCTCCGCCTTTATGTCTGTGGCAAGGATGATAGACATTGACTTAAAGACAGACAGAGAGATCAGGGGAACATTTAGCACCACCAAAATAGCTCCTTGAAGTGTTATTTGTGCTTACTGAAAAAAAAAACAAAACAAAAAAAAAACCCAGCTTCAAGCATGAAAGTAAAAAGAGAGAAGACTACTAATAGAGAGTAATTTGGATGCTCTTGAAGTCAACCTTTGCTGAGTACCACGCCTCAAGAGTGACTACCACCGCAAATAGGACAACCTAATTAATCCTTGAGTCACATTCTGTTTTTTCCATTTGTGAACACCAACAACAAACTGAGTTATCCAATTTTGAAAGGACAGAACAGGTTCACTTGTTTTGTGAACTCAGTGCACTGTTCTCCAGTAGAGAAAGAATCCTTATCTCACCACCATGTAGCCAACATACACACAAGGGAACACTACATTGGCCACAACTGCTGAGAAATCACACCTAACAGCTGACATGAAAAAAAAAAAAGAAGAGATTAGATATCAAAGCTTCTAGAAGAAAGCTCAAACATAGTCCCAGTTCAGCACATACCTGATGGGTTTAGATGCTTCTGCATAATAGCAGACAGAATTAAGAGCTGCCTGCCTCTTTAGGCTGGAAACTTGAAGTAGTGTCAGACTAGTGGCCATATTCGAAACGAATATGCCACTTACAAATTTATGCCAGTTAATGTTTTCAGGTAAAGTGCAACTGTGATGAATTGAAAGAAAGAGGGGCAACATCACAGTATCACAGTATGTTAGAGATTGGAAGGGACCTCAAAAGATCATCTAGTCCAATCCCCCTGCCAGAGCAGGAACACCTAGATAAGGTTACATAGGAATGTGTCCAGGAAGGTTTTGAATGTCTCCAGGGAAGGAGACTCCACAACCTCCCTGGGCAGACTGTTCCAGTGTTCTGTCACCCTCACTGAGAAGAAGTTTCTTCTCAAGTTTAAGTGGAACCTCTTGTGTTCCAGTTTATACCCATTACCCCTTATCCTATCATTGTTTGCCACTGAGAAGAGCCTGGCTCCTTCCTCGAGACACTCCCCCTTTATATATTTATGTGCACTAATAAGGTCCCCCCGCAGTCTCCTCCTCTCCAAACTATAGAGACCCAGCTCCCTCAGTCTTTCCTCATAAGGGAGATGCTCCACTCCCTTAATCATCTTAGTTGCCCTGCGCTGGACTCTCTCCAGCAGGTCCCTGTCCTTCTTGAACTGAGGGGCCCAGAACTGGACACAATATTCCAGATGCGGTCTCACCAGGGCAGAGTAGAGGAGAAGGAGGACCTCTCTCGACCTACTGACCACCCCCCTTCTAATACACCCTAGGATGCCATTGGCCTTCTTGGCCACAAGGGCACAGTGTTGGCTCATGGTCATCCTGCCATCTACTAGGACCCCCAGGTCCCTCTCCCCTACGCTGCTCTCTATCAGGTCGTTCCCCAACCTATACTGGAACCTGGGGTTGTTCCTGCCCAGATGCAGGACTCTACACTTTCCCTTGTTATATTTCATCAAGTTATTCCCTGCCCAACTCTCCAGCCTGTCCAGGTCTCGCTGGATGGCAGCACAGCCTTCTGGCGTGTCAGCCACTCCTCCCAGCTTAGTGTCATCAGCAAACTTGCTGACAGTACACTCAATTCCCTCATCTAAATCATTGATGAATATATTAAATAATACTGGTCCCAGTATTGACCCTTGAGGCACTCCACTAGATACAGGCCTCCAACTAGACTCCGCCCCATAGACTACAACTCTCTGGCTTCTGTCCTTCAGCCAGTTCACAGTCCACCTCACTACCTGATCATCCAGGCCACACTTCCTCAATTTAGCTATGAGGATGCTGTGGGAGACTGTGTCAAATGCTTTGCTGAAGTCTAGGTAGACCACATCCACCGCTCTGCCATCATCCATCCACAATGTTATTTCTTCATAAAAGGCTATGAGGTTGGTCAAGCATGACTTCCCCTTGGTAAAGCCATGTTGACTGCCCCTCAGAACCCTCTTATCCTTGACATGCCTTAAGATGGCATCAAGGATAAGGTGTTCCATCACTTTCCCAGGGATGGAGGTGAGGCTGACCGGACTATAGTTACCCGGGTCCTCCTTCTTGCCCTTTATGAAGACTGGAGTGACATTTGCTTTCCTCCAGTCCTCAGGCACCTCTCCTGTTTCCCAAGACTTGGTAAAGATGATGGAGAGTGGTCTAGCAATGACTTCCGCCAGTTCCCTCAGCACCCGCGGGTGCATCCCATCTGGACCCATGGATTTATGGATGTCCAGATTGCTCAACTGGTCCCTAACCCATTCCTTGTCGACTAAGGCAAACTGCTCCCTTGACCTGACTTCATCTGAGGTCTCAGGAGTACAGGGCTCTTCAGGACTGCCTCCGGCAGAGTAGACAGAGCCAAAGAAGGCATTCAATAACTCTGCCATCTCTGTATATTCTGTCACCAGGGCACCCATCCCATTCACCAGTGGGCCAACCTTGCCTCTGGTGTTAGTTTTATCAGCTATGTATTTGAAAAACTTCTTTCTGCTGTCCTTGACCCCTCTTGCCAGATTTAATTCTAAGGAGGCCTTAGCCATCCTAGCTGCCTTCCTACATCCTCTAGCAGCAGCCTTATTCCTCCCAAGTGGCCAGCCCCTCCTTCCATGACCTTTAAACTCTCCTCTTCCACTTGAGCATACCCAGCAGTTCCTTTTTAGCCACGCAGGTCTCTTGGCCCTCTTCCTTGACTTCCTACGTGTCGGGATGCTCTGCTCTTGAGCTCGGAATAAGCAATTCTTGAATGTCAACCAACTATCCTGAGCCCCTTTACCTTCAAGCAGCCTTGCCCATGGGATTTCCCCTAGCAATTGCTTGAAAAGGCCAAAGTTTGCCCTGCTAAAGTCCAGGGTTGCAATTCTACTTGCTATTGTACTGGTCCTACCACACAAGATCCTGAATTCCACCATCTCGTGGTCGCTGCAACCAAGGCAGCCCTCAACCTTTACTGCTTCGACCAGACCCTCCTTGTTAGTGAGGATGAGATCCAGCAGCGCTCCTCTCCTGGTTGGCTCATCCACCATTTGCATGAGGAAGTTATCATCCATACACTGGAGGAACCTCCTGGACTGTGGCTGTGTTGCTGAGTAGTCCTTCCAGCAAATATCAGGGAAGTTAAAATCCCCCATGATGACCACGGCCTGTGACTGTGAGGCTGCTCTCAGCTGCCTGTAGAAGGCCTCGTCAACTCCCTCACCCTTATCTGGTGGCCTGTAACACACCCACAACAGTATCGCCCCTGCTAGCCTGCCCCTTAATTCTCACCCACAGACTCTCAACTCGCTCATCCCCTGACCCAGGACAGAACTCAGTACATTGCAGCTGCTCTCGCACATAAAGAGCAACCCCAGCACCCCGCCTGGCTGGCCTGTCTTTCCTGAAAAGGACATAGCCCTCCATGAGTATATTCCAGTCATGTGAGCTGTCCCACCACGTCTCTGTAATTGCCACCAGATCATAATCTCCTGACTTAACACAGGTCTCCAACTCCTCCTGCTTATTTCCCATGCTGCACGCATTGGTGTATAGGCATTTCAAGGAGGGAGCTGAGCTCACCATTTTCACCCTAGGATTATAGGAGGCCTTCCAGTCTTCATCAATCCTAGAGTGCTGCCCCACAGGGGCAAGCCCAGTTACAACCCCATCCACCTTCGAATCTAGTTTAAAGCTCTCCAAATGAGCCCTGCTAAATCATGCCCCAGCATCCTTTTGCCTCTGTGAGTTAAACCTTTCCCACGTGCCATCATTCGGACTGGAGCCTTATAAAACCAGCTGTTATCAAAGAACCCAAAGCCCTGCCTAAAGCACCAGTCTCGTAGCCAATTATTTACAGACTGAATTTTCCCATTCAGTCCCACATCATCACCAGAAGATGGAAGAAGCGAGGAGAAGATCACTTGAGCCCCAGACTCTTTCACCATCCGCCCCAAGGCCCTGTAGTCTTTCTTCATCCCCCTCAGACTGCGGGAAGCAGTTTCCCCCCCACCTGTCTGGAAGACCAGCAGCAGGTAGTAGTCTGTCGGGTGCACCAGGCTGGGGAGCGTTCTGGTGATATCCCTGATCCGGGCTCCAGGCAGACTACACACTTCCCTATGATGAGGGTCAACTCTGCATATAGGGCCCTCTGTTCCTCTCAGAAGGGAATCGCCTACAACATCTTTCTTGTCAGAGGCAGTCTTGAGGTGCGAAGTCGACCGCCTTTTCCGATGTGACCTTGTAGTCTGGCCTTGCACCACATCCTCACTTACCTCTCCATCAAGATCCAGGGCCTCAAACCTATTACGGAGGGGCACCTGGGGAAGCAGGGCAGGAAGCGAGGAAGGTTGCCCACGGTTCCGAACTGGAACTTGCTTCCAGCCCTCATCGTCTTTTTGGTCCCTTACCTCTGCGCGACAGCTACAGGGCAGGGGCTGTCTCCGGCCATTCCCCTCTGTCTGAGAGGAAAGGGGGTCCATCCCCTTTTGGGAGATATCTCCCTGGAACCGTTCCTGCTGGCACGCCAGGGAGTTACTCCACCAGTCGATCTCCCTTTCACACTCCCTGATGGTCCTCAGCGTCTCGACCTCCTCTTTAAGTTCTGCCACCAATCTAAGCAGATCTTCTACCTGCTCACACCTCACACAGGTGGAATGCTGGCCTCCCTCCCTCAGCAGCAGCAGGCTCTGGCACTCCCTGCAGCCAGAGACCTGAACAGCCACAGTTTGGGACAGGGTCTCTGTCTGAGTATCTTAATCACAGCAGCTTTGGGTAACTGTTCAAGGGACAGACTCCCAGCACACGCCCCTCATCTCTTTTTTCAGTTCCTGTAAACCATATTTCTCTTCTTGAGAACATGGCATCTCAGATACTTTCTGCCATATCCTCACATTTCATTTTCATTATGCTCACACTGCAAGTTCAGCCTCTTGTTCATTCTGACAGGGGTTCTGCATTTATCTCAGAAGCATAACTGATGATCCAGTCTGGAAGAACAAAGGAAAACCAGGACTCTTACCATTGTTGTTCCCACAGACCAGCTACAGGAAAATTCATCATCTGCTTGCCTTGTCGTATATGTTGCCTTTGCATTCACATGGCTAAGAGAACCAAAAGACGTGTACCGCTTTCTTATTTTCACTCCTGCCCTGGGGCAGGTTTCTAGTTGTGCTGCACTGTTTCCTGGTGTGGCCACACTCTAAATGGAAAGATGCAAGTACTCTAAAAGGGCAGTGTGGATAGTGAAAACATTAATCATAGAATCATAGGATAGTTAGGGTTGGAAAGGCCCTTAAGAACATCTAGTTCCAACCCCCCTGCCATGGGCAGGGACACCCCACACTAAACCATGCCACCCAAGGCTCTGTCCAACCTGGCCTTGAACACCACCAAGGATGGAGCATTCACAACCTCCCTGAGCAAGCCATTCCAGTGCCTCACCACCCTTACAGCAAAGAACTTCTTGCTTATATCCAATCTAAACTTCCCCTGTTTAAGTTTGAACCCATTACCCCTTGTCCTCTCACTACAGTCCCTGATGAATAGTCCCTCCCCAGCATCCTTGTAGGCCCCCTTCAGATATGGAAGGCTGCTATGAGGTCTCCAAGCAGCCTTCTCTTCTCCAGGCTGAACAGCCCCAACTTTCTCAGTCTGTCTTCATATGGGAGGTGCTCCAGTCCCCTGATCATCCTCGTGGCCCTCCTCTGGACTTGTTCCAACAGTTCCATGTCCTTTTTATGTTGAGGACACCAAAACTGCACACAATACTTCAAGTGAGGTCTCACGAGAGCAGGGTAGGGGGGCAGGATCAACTCCTTTGACCTGCTGGTCACGCTCCTCTTGATGCAGTCCAGGATACAGTTGGCTTTCTGGGCTGTGAGCGCAAGCTGCTGGCTCATGTTCATTTTCTCATCTACCAAACTGACTCATACAAACAATATCATGGAATTGCTTTCAATTTAATAGCTCCAATCCTACTTTCAGTTTAACAGCTCCAGTCCTAATGCTAGTGTGGGTCTCTTGGACACAACATGGAGCAGAAAATCTGCTGCCTCCCTGTGCTTTCAGCTTATCACTGATTTGCCCAAATGGTGCAGCTGTGGATGACAATTCCCACAAGAGATTCTGGAGTGAATTTTTGTGGTACCTGGCTGACCTCCGGCTTTGGAAGTGAAAACTGTGTGAAAACATATTTTCCTTCCACTTCACCTACCTCAACTTCAGATTTGTCCTCCAATACAGACACACTCCCCGCACTGTTTCAGAAAACTCTCCTGCTTGTTGCTATGATCTTTCCAGGTGACTGGTATACATATGCAGCACTGAAAAAGCTAAAGGGATACAGTGCACATAGAAATGGCTCATGCTGGTTATGTCTTCCTTTCCAGGAAAATACAACGCAATGTCACTGAAATACATGAGACTACATCCACATCACCTCTTGCATACTGAATTAAAGCTCAGATGCCTCCTGCTCTAAATAGTACACTTTATGAACAAAGCATTCCTTTGACAGGACTTCCATACTGATAGAAGGCTTCGGTTTGCTCAAGAAAAGAGGACCAACATCCATCAAACCAGACTGAGAAGCACACAAAGAGAGGTAATAGCAACAGTGCTAATGTGCAATAACCTGTTCCTTGCACCTATAAAGGATGTAATATATTAGAAGACATAACACAGATAAAACTTGAGTTATTAGATGAGTGTAACACCTATCACAAACCTTATAGATACTTTACCAGCAAGATTATCTAAATTCTAGAAGATTAGGGGCATATCTCAGTTCCAGGATACTCACAGCTCCAAATTCTGCTGTTAGAACACCTCCTTATTCTTCTCAAACTCTTCTCTCAGCACCTCTCCTTGTTCCATTTGTCTACCAAGTTTAACGGGGGCAGACAAAGGAATAGAAGAGGAAATGGCTGCAATGAAGCTATAAAGCAGACTTCTGTTTAGCAGATATGAAAGCAAGAACAGACCTTCTTCTTTTTGTAAACATTTCTAGTTAATCTAAATTGGGTCTGTAGCTGTGACAATTCAGAACCTTCTCCCAAGAAGACAATCCTAATGAGATCCATCTCAATTGATATGGGCATCCAGTATATATGGTTAAGAAACATTGCCTGTGCTCTCTCCATTCTCCTGAAGGGAAACCAGTGTCTCTTGGGAGGTCCTTTAGAAGATCACTTCATGTTAATTCTTTGAGGGGACTTCAGAATCTGATGATTAGCTATGTTAGTTGTATTCATCAGTATGTTTGTAGAAGCAACAATAAAAAGGCTCCTGGAGACCACTGGCATTGTTTTGTTAAGTCTGGAAGCTGATACATAATTGATTTGCTGTCAGGTTGGAAGGACAAGGAGAGTTGCTGCAGGGAGAGTGCTCTGAAAGGTCTATCCCTCATTTTAATTAATCACTTGAATGACAGTATGGACACTCACTCCATTGCTGCAGTAGCATAGGTTTAAACTGGGCAAAGTAAGGAAGTTTGACATGCATGGCTTGTTACAAGACAGAATACTTTGCAATACCCAGGAAAAAAAAACGTAGCTTTCAATCACACCAGCCTTCCTACAACTCTTTATCTGGATGCTGGAAAGCTAGCAGGGCAAAATTAGCATTAACAGTGCACTTAAATAATGGCATAAAACAGGATTGATGCAAAGCCAAAGCTGTCTACCAAAAGAGGAATATTCAAGTGCAGAAGTAAAAGTATGCTTCCCACAAGGGAGTGTGGATCCACCAGCAGTTCTGTCGAAAAGGAGATGACAGTGATATAAACTATTGTCATAGCTAAGGCATGGAAGACACTAGAAAAATAAGACTAGATTAGGCTTTGTCCTGCCTCTACAATTATACAAGATAAAGATGAGATGGAAATCAATGCAGTGTGCCAGGAAATAGCTCATATTGCAGATTAAAAAGAAGAGCTACTAAATACAGCTCTGCTTCATCCTGACATTATGTGAGTATATCAGGCAGCAAATCATCCTGATCTGAGTGATTGTGCTCTGCTGAAAATGCTTAAATGACCTTCACTCTGTTCCTTTCATTGGTGGCCAGAATATATCCCAGTGCTGTATTTCATCTTTCTCTATCAAGGAACTACCACAGATCCTGCGAAGGACTTTATTATCACCTTTTAGGCCAGAGAAGGAACACATGCTTACTCACAGGAAGAAGCTGTAAATGTTCCCCAGAGGTGCTGAGATCTGCTTAAGGAAAAAATTTTTTTTAAATATTACATAATGAAACATTCTGTATTTAAGATTAGTTGTGTCACTTCCCATTGTCAAGCTGGTCCATCCATCAGAGTATCTTAATGAGCTTGTTCAGGAGCTTCAATGCTTCAGCTGGAAAGTTACACAGATGAGTCTGTCACAGGTTAATTAAGCTGAAGTTTAGATTAACGATAAACAGATTTTATGACAAACACTTTCTCTCACCAAAACCAGTTCAACTCTGTAGATCCTTTGATGTTATGGTGGCTGACCGGTTTGCAACACACAACCATGTATCTGTGTTTCTGTTTATCTGTCTGACACGGATCAAGCAGCAGTGAAACAACACCACTGGTTTTTGGATAGACCAACACAGCTGAAGTCTAGCCTATTTCTATCATGACACTGCACTGGAAAACTAAAGGCTGTGCCCCAAAAAGCAGTAAACAGTGTCTGTCTAATTGGTTTCCTCTCATGCGTTTGTGGCTACTGGCACAATCTTGGAAGAAAAGCATGCTGGGTTCAGGCACACTCTTCACTCATCAAATGACTAAATATAACCATACCGATACACATAAAGGTTGCTACAGGTATAAGCCAGACCGAGCTGGTTAAAAATCAGAGGCCTGGTGACAGTGTCGAGAAATTGTCTAACAATTAACAGCCATTTGGGACCAGAGGTCAATGACATGCCATAAATGAGAGCTAAAGTCTTAGTAGCTTTGCTTCTGACAGTGGAATAATGTGATGGTGGACAGAGAGGAAAAAGCTCTCTTCTCACAGCTTCTGTTCCCAAAGATGCCTCAAAGGTCTGGAATATGTTATGAAACAGATGGGACTTCCCATGTTATCTGTGAAAAATTACATAGTCCAACAGACCAGGAAAGGATAGGCAATTTTGCCTCATTTACCAAACTGGCATGAGCTCATGGCCACGGAGTCAGCCGAAAGTCAGCAAAGTCCCCGAGTGCCTTATTACAAGGTTGTGCTTTCTACCCTTGAGCAACGAAGAATGCAAGGTTAGGCCAGCTTCTCTGAGGAGAAGATAAATTATGCCAGTACTCCTCTCTCCTCCCACTGCCCCAGTGTGTGCTTCCTGCAGTTTTTTGAGGGCATGGGACTGGATTTGAGCAAGATAAGAAACCAAAAACAGCCAAACAAACCAAGAAACCTTGATTTACTCAACACAACTAATTTCTTATTTTTCAAAGAACGGTTACAGCCAGTTTTAGTACAATGTCTTAATGAAGACTGACTCATGAGTTGGCTCTCTTATAAAGGCTTTATAGTTAAAGAGAATGGGAATAAGAACCTTGTTAAAATGAAAGCTGTGTTGAGGGTTTTGTATTTCATGCCAGTTACCTCTTACCACTTTCGCTATTTGGTTCTCTAATTAAAAGGTTAGCAAACATGAACAGTGAGCCTTTGCGAAGACATAAGGAACCTCAAGTCCCTCTGCTTAAACCCTGAACTGAATTTAACTCCCCAAGACTGTCAATGATATGATCAAGGCAAGTCTCTGATTCCCTGGTACGAACTTGCACATGAAATTAAAATTATGGGGAATGGTGGATAACAGGGATTTTTTATTCTGAGCATACTATCTACAATCAATACAGTCAAAGAAGGATTCATACATGCTCGTAGTCAATGCTCTGTATAGCAATCGTAGTTACTGTGTGCACACACCAGTGAGAGGGGACAGAGAGGTCACCTTCTCAGTATGGTGAATATAGCAAAGCCAGTCTGGTGATTTTTCTGTGTGGCGAACACATCTAACAAGTAGAGGGAAAATATCCTCTCAGCACATTATGGCTGTTCGAAAGGTGCAATGGGCTCTCTAGGAGATCTGCTGGAATTGAGGTTGTGGGCTTTCTAGGAGAAGAGGTCTGCTGGAATTGAGGTTGTGGGCAGGGTCCATCAGCTGTGATCCATGGTGTAAGTACACCCAGCAGCAGTAGAGAATACCCTGTCACCATATGAACAAGGTCCCTGTGCTTAGTGATGGACGCTCCGAAACATGCCCCACACATAAAGGAGATCATTCTCTCCCCATTCGAAGTCAGGCTGTGCAGTCAGGGCTTGTTCAGCCTGTAGAAGAGAAGGCTCCGGGGAGACTTTAAAGCAGCTCCCAGTGCCTAATGAAACCAACAACCTGGAGAGAAGCTTTTGACAAAGGCCTGTAGGGACAGGACAAAGGCTTTAAACTGAGAAATGGGAGACTGAGATGAGACATCTGGAAGAAGTTCTTCCCTGTGATGGTGGTGAGGCCCTGGCACAGATTGCCCAGTGAAGCTGTGGCTGCCCCATCCCTGGCAGTATTGAAGGCCAGTTTGCAAGGGGCTTGGGGAATTTTGGTCTAGTCAAAGGTGTCCCTGCCCATGACAGGGGGGTGGAACTGGATGAGCCTTAAGGTCCCTTCCAACCCAAACCACTCTGTGATTTATTGTTTGTGCCAAAGGTCACAATGCTTTCTCGCTAAAGTCAAGGCAAGATCTTTCTCAGGGGAAGCTGCATATGCATGGCCCCAGTACAAGTTACTACAATTCCACAGTGAATCCAATTCATCACAACATTACCACATCATCATGAGCAAAGACAGGACTAAAGCTCACTGGATGAATGTCTCTGATAGCATTAACCCCTACATGCTCCACTGGCAGTTCACACCAGCTCTTTCAGCAGCACCATGCACATATTACCCTGTAATCCAGACTGCTGAGACATGTAAGTTCACAGGGTATCATTTATTTGTCTTCATCCATCATTGCTAGGTCTAAGCAGCAAAAAGTACCAGAATCTACTCACATTGTTACAGGGAAGAAGTTGCAGCAGTCCAAAGAAGGGAACAAGTTTATTGGTGGAAAACTGGAGTGCTGAGACCTCAGAAAAGATTGGTTGTTCCATTTTCTCCTTCCCACTACTGTCCTCATAAGAGAACACCAGGAAGAACAGACCCTGACAAGCAGCTCTAGTGCTATCTTTGCACCAAAGTAAAACAGAGATAACATCCTGACAGGAGGTTTCATGAAATGAGGAAAAAAAGAGTAGATTGTAAGATACACCAGTGTCCATGTCTTTGTAAGTTAGCTATTGAGAAAGGGAAGAAAATTAATCATGAAAGTCAAAATAAAAGCATCTAAGATCATGTGTAAGTGTACCACAAATGCTTTTAAATTTCAAAAGGACCTTAGACCGTTTGAAATCAATGTGGCCTTCCCCTTGATGACAGTCATCTTTAATGCAAGTCATCTTTTAGGGTCTTCAAGGCCTTCAAATTACATGACTGGCTTTTATCTTCAGTGGTATTGCTGATTAATCTTTCCCAATGGAGGAAAAATTCCTTACGAAGACAAATAGCACTTTATTTTTACTAACTGAACATAGAAGAATGTGATCTTTCTATTTTGCTCTAAGTGAGACTCACTTGGAGGACACCTGGCTCTTCTCATAAGTGAAGAACTCAGCCATCATCTTCGTATAGTATCTCACAGAACATTTGCGTATTTCTTCCTTACTAGCCCACTACTCCCTGATACCAGGAAGTTCAGCATAAACACCGGAAGGAGGATTTTCCCAGGCCCTTCTCCCGTAGCTCTTCCCAGATCCCCTAGGAATTTCTTTAAGCTCAAAAGTATCAAAGGCAGATTTCGACACAGGTGGATGCTTCTTTCATGTGTTGCTGAAGTCAAATGAGAACCCAGGCAGCAAAGGAGATTGTCTCAAACTGCATAGAACAGACTTTGCAGCTCTGAGACCACTTTCAGAACCTGAAGTAGCAAGTGAGCAGCAAGACAGTACACTAGAGCTCAGC
The DNA here is from genome assembly GCF_963264785.1 of Psittacula echo. NCBI lineage: Eukaryota > Metazoa > Chordata > Aves > Psittaciformes > Psittacidae > Psittacula > Psittacula echo. The sequence goes on along the minus strand of NC_137742.1, from coordinate 74,520,648 downwards.
TTGGGCAATGGGACTTTCCAGAGCAGGAATGGGCAGGCTTCCTCTGTTCTGCCATCAGGAAATATATTCATAGCATCAGCTTTCCACACTGTCAGGGACAGAAATAACAGCAAGATGAATGTGCAGGTGGCAATGCTATAAAGGCTGCTCAGCTGCAGGTGATGCAATGATATGGCCAGAAGCCTTGCAAAACATCCAGCCCAAAGAGACAGAAGGTTCTCCTCCCACCACTTGGAGTCCATGCATAAATCTGGTGCTGGGTTCCATCCACAGGTTCATCTCTGATGCAGATACCTACCCAGAAATATATAGCTGGGAGTACAGTTTGACTGCACTTGTCTTCAGGCAGGGATTAAGAGCTCTCATTGGATCCTTTTCCTCCTTGAACTTGATGGGAAGAGGAATTTTACTTTTCAGGTTGTCCTCCTCTGAACAGATTTGCTTTTCTTCTGCTCCCTGAGGTTTAAATGAGAGGAGAAAACAGGGAAGGCAAAAAATACAACACTGAGCTGATGCTCAGTTTTCATTAAGTACAGCATTCTTTAGCACAGACCACATGTTACCTTGCCATCATGTCCTTAAAGGAAAATTCCATTATAAAAGAATGTTTAGGATGGGTAGTTTTCAGCTGGATCTTGGTCATGTCCTTGTCAGACTCTACGTGGATGTCTTATTTGTCCTCCTAATGCCTCTGATGATTTATTAGAGAATTTGCAGGCACACCAAAATTATAAATAATGCAAAAGTGTAAACGTGGTTTATGTATTTACTACAAAAAAGTATCAGCCTCACGTTGTCACTGCATTTGCTGACCTTGGGCTTATTTTGGATTTAAAGCTTGTTTCAAATCTCTTATTTGAAATTATACCATTACATTGTTTTTTTTTAATTACCGTGAAATGCACAACTTTTCACTATATCACTTTCGCATTCCCTGCTGCTAGCAAAGGCTATTGTGAGATACCTGTCACTCAAAACTGCTAAAACTAATGCTTGTCACTTAGTTTCCAGCTAACCAACAAGGCAAAAAAAAGAAGAAAAAATTACTTTATCAGCTCAAGTCTCTTTACATCTGCTTTATTCACAGCTGTAACACAACCTGTTATAATTGAAATGCAGTTTAATCAACTAAGTGGGCCACCCCGTGAGGAAAAGTGGGGAAAAAAAAAAAGAGAAAGAGAAAAAAGAAGACAGAATCTAGGTCACTCTGTTCTTAAGACAGCAAAATAGATAATTGCTTCACTCCAAAGCATCCGTGCTGCACTTGGGGTATGTTTGAGATCTTATGTAAGTAACACCATCTCTGGTTAGCCAGTCCCCTAATAAGGAGCCACAAATACCTTTTCTATGCACATTCAGCAGTGCTAGATCTGACCCATCCTTTCAGACTGTTTAGAAAGACAAAATACTCCAACCCATGAGATTTTGAAGGATTTTTGTGAGGTTTTAAGGAGAAAAGAAAGAAAAGCCCTGTGATGATTTTACTCTCATCTACAAGAAATTAGTAGAAATGCTGCCTTCAGCTGCTGTAGACAGACAGATCTCTGTCAAAAAAAAATAAAAACATTCTTATAGCAGCTGAAATTTGTGAATAACATTATGCTGTATCACAGCAGTGTCTGTGAGGTCTCAGGACCCTGTTGTGCAGCATCAAGCCCTGGGTTTTACTGGTCATGCAGAGCTTGTCTCTGTTGGGCTAGATTAGTTCAATTGCTGTCTTTTAATTTTAATTTCTAAGCACATAAAAAAGACCTAGTCTTTTACAGGACATAGCAAAATACATGCTAAACTAAGCCCCAAATAAATATCAGACAAATAACCACTTAAAAATCAGCAATTAGACAGCATGTCTACAAGTGAGATAAAAAATAATGGGTGTTCATAACTCAGTGTGGCCAATTCACAATAGTTGGCTAGAGTTTAAACAGCATTGAAGCTTACATACCCTGCATTGGTAGGATTCAAGGTGTGAAGGAGAGTTAAAATTATGGTAGCTTTTTTTTCACTGTAGCTGGTGTGGAAGCAGAACCTCTTGTCTGTGGTCGTGATTGAGATGATGGGGTTTGCTCACCTATTTAAGCAACCATTAGTGCAGCAGCTAGCATAGCAAGAGTACATGTATAGTGTCCTTGAAGAATTGAGCTGAGGTCCAGGAGGAAGCAGTACCACCTGAAAAGTTTTACAAGATAGCAGTTAAAAAGCAAAACCAGAAGCCCCAGTTGAGTGTCTCAGCCAGGAAGCAAGTCATTGTCTCTATGGCAGGACATCTCAAGACTCATAATCAGAAAAGGGGAATTGCAGTGGCATCTCTGCTTGGTCACACAACCAGATGCAGTCAGCAGAATGGGATGGCACCTTCCTCTTCTCTTCCAGAAGCCAACACTTTGCTATGGCAATGATCTGATATTCTACTGTTTGCCTATATGCCCTGGCTGAAGCTTTCCTTTGGGTAGGTACTCCTGGAGTAATTCAGCAGTTTGAAGGAGATTTGAGTGGAAAGTTATCAGCCTCACAATACTACAGGAGGCATTTGAGCCCAGGGGATTCAGCCTTGCAAATAAAACATGCCTCTTTTCATGGTTGTTAAGCCAGCATAATGCATCCTCCTGAAATGTCTACCTATGTAGAGATTTAAGTCACTGGAATGTGAGCCTAAGTCCAGGTTATGGCCAGGGTACATAGCAGGAGCATAAAGTGAGGAACGTATACTAAGTCTAATAATCTGCCATCAGAAGTAAAACAGTAAATATTGGTACTGAGGAAGACAGAATAGCTTGTTCGCTGACAACTGTTCAAAACTGTGAACTGTGGGTAAACTGTGTAAACTGTTCCACATAAACTGTGGCTAGCATTTACAATGGAGGGAAATTCTTCCCTGTGAGGATGGCGAGGTCCAGGCACAGCTTGTGAAAGCCTAGTAGAAGGTGTCCCTGCACATGGCAAGGGTTAGGAACCCAAACCATTACATGATTACAAGATTCCATGACAACCTCATGCAGAGGGGCACACTGCTGCTTTCCCTGTGAGCTGGGCCAGGCCCCTGGATCCCATCAGAGATTATCACATATTGTAATAACATCTAAACTGAATGTAAAAACTAAACCCCTTTGATGGTTTTGTTAATAGGACAGTCTTTCAACTGAAGAGTCAAAGACATTATCTGCTTTCTATAGGGGTGCTCAGGATACAGAACTATTTCCTGCCTCACTGGGCATGCACAATTACACTGATTATTTGAAACCTACATGAGACCTCGCTTTCATTTCTCCCAGACTCCCCCAGCACCTCTCCTTTTCCACTTGTCAGAAACTCTCTTCTTACTCCTCACTCTACTATGTTCACGGCCAATTTATTCACGTATTCTTTTACCAATATTGTCCTTCCTTTACTGCAGTGTTGAACTCTCTCATGTATTTAGAAAGAGCAGTTGTTTCCCTTCTTAAATTTTTCCTCAGCATTTTAGTGTATCTCCATGTAATTACAAATTTCCTCTTTTATGCTCCTGTTCATCTGTCACAGTGCAGCTGGGCTGACATGGAACAGGAATTGCAGCTATTTAAACTGTAAGAAAAATATGGAGGAGAAACTTGTAATTGTCACAAGAAAAGTGTTTTAAATATAGATAATAATAATTATCTTCTTCATCATCATCAGAATTGTAAATAATAAAAGGCACATTTGTCTATTTCTAACAGAGATTATGGTTTTTCTAAACACTCTCCCCGGCAGTTTTATTACTAGCTGGAGCCGTCCAACAAAAGCAGCTATGCTGATATGATGGCAGTTGCCAAAACTTCTGAAAAGTTTCTCCTTCTCCTCAATTTTTTGATTGTTTGTATTTTGTTTGTTTTCAGTTTTTTAAATAAAATTTATTTTACTTAATTAAAAAATAAATCTGGAGGAAACTACAAAGAGAAATAGATTCATTCACAAAGAATGAAACATTTACCCAGTAAGAGCAACCTGTCTATCGGGGGAAACTAGCATTCATACACTTGACTCCAGCAAAATAATAAGTGGCTGACAAAAATTAAAAATACGTCTGTTTGGATATGATGTCTTAGTCTCATGAAATCATTCATGTTTACAAGGAGTCTCTTCTTGATTACTGAGAAAATAAAAACTGTGTATTTAAAATCTTTTCATAGGCAAAAAAACCCCCAAAAATACAACAAAACCAACCAACCAAACCCTCATAGTTTAGTAAAACCTTTCCAAAGACGTCTTGCAAAATAAAATTTTAATTAATATGTGTCTTTTCAAGGAATTCCATGGACACATATACTAAGAACAGGGACTTAACAGAGATCAGGCAGTTCCCCACAGTTTCTGCCCCTTCAGGGGACATGCAGGAAGCCTCACACTACACAGAATCATAGAATCCCAGATTGGTTTGTGTTCGAAGGGACCTTAAAGCTCATCCAGTTCCAACCCCTGCCACAGGCAGGGACACCTTCCACTACACCAGGTTGCTCCGAGCCCTGTCCAACCTGGCCTTGAGCACTGCCAGCGATGGGGCAGCTACAACTTCTCCGGGCAGTCTGTGCCAGGGCCTCACCACCGTCACAGGGAAGAACTTCTTTATATCTAACCTAAATCCCCCCTGTTTAAATTTGAACCTATTAGCCCTTGTCCTATCAGTACAGTCCGTGATAAAGTGTCTCATGCAATAACATGGTGGGAGGGAGGAAGAATAAACAAGAAAATTTCACTGCCAATAGCAAGAGAAGGACAAATGTTCAAGTCTATTAAGTATGCATGTTCAGCTCTGCCAAGCATCAAGAAGCAGAAGGAGCAACTGAAGGAAAAGGAAAAGCTATTTCCTTCCAATTAAGAGAAGGGCACTGTTCAGGTTCCTGTGGGTCACATTTGGCTCTGACCAGCTTTGCTTTCTGTGGAAGGGGACTGGGAGAATAGCAATCTAACCTAGAGACTAAGTAACATTTCCAAGCGCACCCAGGGTTCAGCAGCTGGGACAACAATCTCCCACTCAATTATCTGAAGCACAAGGTTCAAATTTCTTCTCAGCTGGTCAACTTTGCCTCTAGTCACCAGCAAAAAGAGAAGAAGTAGATCCAGAGACACAGAGACAGGGCAGGTCAGCTAACCTAAACTTCGACACACATGGCTTTGCCTCTTTTAATAGATGTCTGCCTTCGCTTTCATTCCTCCTATTATCTCAGGCGACAGCTTAACCATTCCATGCTTGGGTTTCTTTGTTTCTTTCCTGATTTCCCACATTCAAATCCCGCATTCCTGTTGATGTTGCACGTTTGACATTCATTCAAGGTCAGTATCACTGCAAAGGAGCCACAAGACTCAAATCATGCTGCAAAAACACAAGTAATTGCTGAGCAGCTTTGTTCTTGTAGGTAACGGCAAATTCAAATATTAAAAAAAGTGCGCATCAAAGTAATCAGATTAAATTTAGCTTTTGCATTAGTGCGTTTCTGCAGTGACAGCATCCACCCAATCAGCTCATTTAAAACTGCAGGGAGGGAAAAGAAGGGTGGATCAACTCTCTTACACAGTGTTATTATCAATTTGTCCCTAGCAGAGAAACACAATTTGTTGAAGTATTTTGTTTCTGGTATGCACTGTGATTTGTATCAGTGGTAGGAAGATCACAAGTAACCTTGGCCATGTCTGTATTTGCAGTGATCACTCTTTAGCAAACCACATGCTTATCTGCTCAGCAACTTGTGGAAATTCTCAGCCTTCTTGGCAAAGCTCTTCATCCTGAGACACATACCCCAACCTGAACCCACCAAAGAGAGAAACAGAACTAACTGTATCCAAGCTCTCACTATCAAGCCATAGGTGAGAAAATAAGACAGCCACAAACATAGTTCTCAAATACATTACTTAGCAAAAGTTCAAGGTTCTGTGTAGCCTTGAGCAAGCACTTGATTTCAGCACATGGAATGAGTACACAAAGGCAGTGCAGAGTTGCAGTCTCCTAAAAAGGAGTGTCCAAGGTTAAGAAGAGTGCTGCCTGCCCCAGCACTGAAAGAGGAGATTCAGAGAACTTGGAAGAGCCTCAGCATGGTGCATCTGCAGCTGTAGGAAGTGGGAGTAGAAATTCTGCAGCTTTGAGAGACTCATGTCCCATAGTTTGGTAACCATTCGCCTCTCCAAGGCCCTGAGAAATGGTGGATTCCCATTCTTGAAAACACTAGAACCTGTATCTGTCTCTGAGTCTCATCACCAGTCTCTACTCCCTCTCTTTCCTCTCTGAGCATTATCATATAGTGTTCTAAGAGGGGACCATGATGCTCAAACTGAAAAGCATTTGCATATAGCCCTCTAATAGGAGGCAAGCCAGTGCCAACACACTAAAGATTTGTCCCTCTCGTTCTTCCAGCCTTTCCGGCTTACTGCCATTCCTTTTCCAGGTCTCCTCAACAATTTGGTGACCTTCAAAAACTGCTGGAGAGCTTTTAATCTCCATGCAGCTGCCACAGATTTCTTACTGCAATTTCCCATGCAAACATCTTACCGCTAGAATTGAACTCTATGCTTGGGGATGCTCCAGAATGAAAGATTCTTGTCTTCCATTAGACAAGGTGCCTGCCTTCACTTAAGCATTTGCAGCGATTAGTTAGCCCTTTTAGAGCCCTGTATTACTGCAGTGCTAACAAACAAAAACAGTCCATACACTTTCAACTTCACCCAGTAAGATTTCTAACCCATGTAGCTTCAGGGATTTGATTTCATTGTCTTATTTTCATTTCTAATCAAAGCACAATGCCCTGCCATGTACATAGGCATTCATGTTCACCAGCCTTCTCTAATGGCTGCCCCTTTGCCAGCACACAAGCAAGTGAATAGGCCTCCACAACTAACAGCCTAACAACAGTCTGAACTTCTCTCTCCCCAAAGACCAACACAAAGGCAAACCAGTAGCTTGTATTTTCAGAGTCCCATTTCACCAGAAAGGTCTGAATAACTGTAAGGCATCATGGACTGGACTCCTGACTAGCTCCAAATCTGAGGCTGCAGATAGGGTTTATCTATGCAAAGCAGGCCAAAAATTCAACACTGACAAACTGTGCCAAAAGTATACAGCTGGGCAAGAAATCACCACTTTTCTCTACCCCCATGAGAACCAGGTTCAATCATGGAAGATGAGAAAAGAGAAAAGCCAGAAAGATTCAGCTGTACAGCAACAGATGTTAAAATGAAAAGTGTCAGAACTTCCTTTGAAATGGACAGAGAATCAAAGAGAAGCATCTTTTGTTCTGCCATGAAGAAATACTAGATAAACTCCATAATACCTCACAGTGCATATGAAATTTCCTTTTTTCTCACTTTCTCCCTTCTCTGAGAGAGAAAATTTCCTGCTTATCCTTGTAACTGCACTCCAAGCAGGCACTTGTCAAGCAGATGCTCAGCAGGAGAAATCTTAGTTAAGCTCTTTGTGACATACCTCTACCATCTGAAGGTTGCTCATTTCATCCACGAATACTATCTCAGTGCTTGCTTACAAATAAGAGAAGCATAAGATCCCAGCATACACAAGTGAGAGCATCTGTACGATTATAACAGCAACAGGACCAATGGAGGAAAGCAAGAATAAAAGGAAGGTTTCTCAAGAAAGGCACAGGAAGGAAGGACCTAGCCAGTTTTTCTCCTTCTGAGTTGGATCCTAAGTGGAATAAATCATACGAGCTCTTTCATCAGTATCATCTCCACAGTCTATGACTTGCTTCCTTGAAAGACATCTTGCTCTTTGGTGTCAATGGGAATCCCTGAATAACTAAACCCTACAGTTTGCTACTGGAGGATCTGGCATCAAATAAATTAACAGGGAAGATCCAAGGCTGGTATAGATTAATCAGCATTTAACAGCTAAATGCATTTATATTTTGCTTTTCTGTAAGCGCTGAGTCACCTACGTGGGATTTTGGTTTCTATCCTTTTCTCTGCCACAGACATCATGATTGCACTCAACTTAATCCAATTTCTTAAAGAAAATCTCTTTGTCAGCAACGCACATTAAGAAGAAAAAGGCCTATAAAACCATTCCTTGTGAAAAATGTATCTATCTGATATCAACACTACCTCTTCATAACATTGTTAAAATACATACACTCAAAGCATTGAAGAAAAGAAGACCCAGAAGATATTAGACCAACAACACAACCATACTACAGACCAGGGCTGCAGAATTCATCTTATACTCTTACTCACTTTAGAACTTAATAGAATAAGATAATACAGTTCATATATATGTGTGGTATATATATAATAAATTAATATAATATAATATAATAATATAATATAATATAATATAATATAATATAATATAATATAATATAATATAATATAATATAATATAATATAATATAATATAATATAATATAATATAATATAATATAATATAATATATATAATATATTTCACATAACATAGTGGAAGGGACCTTAAACCATCATCTAGTCCAGCTGACTCTTTTAGAGGTGACCAAAAGTTAAAACGTCATCAAGGGCATTGTCCAAATTCTTCTTCAACACTGACAGGCTTGGGGCATCCACCACCTCACACAGACTTTTCCAGGGATGCGGCATCCACGACTGCCCTGGGCAACCTGTTTCATTGTCTCTAGGGAGCCTGCCCCAGTGTTTGACTTAAACCATTCGCACATATCCTGTCACTGGGAAGAAGAGATGAAATCCTCAGCCTCCTCAGGCAGCTTTAGGGAGCAATAAGGACACCTCTCAGCCTGCTTTTCTTCAAACTACACAAACCTATAGTCATAGAATCATAGAATCACAGATTCACAGAATCTCAGACTGGTTCGGGTAGAAAGGGACCTTAAAGTTCATCCAGGTCCACCCCCTGTCATGGGCAGGGACACCTTCCACTAGACCAGGTTGCTCCAAGCCCCATCCAACCTAGCCTTGAGCAGTGCCAGGGATGGGGCAGCCACAGCTTCTCTGGGCAACCTGTGCCATGGTCTCACCACTCTCACAGGGAAGAACTTCTGCCTAAGAGCTCATCTCAGTCTCCCCTCTGTCAGGTTAAAGCCATTCCCCCTTGTCGTGTCCACATAGGCCCTTGCCAAAAGCCCCCCTCCAAATTTTCTTCTGACCCCTTTAAGCACTGGAAGCTGCTCCAAAGTCTCCCCAGAGCCTTCTCTTCTCCAGGCTCTCGGCCTGTCTCCGCAGCAGAAGTGCTCCAGCCCTTGAAGCATCCTGATAGCGTTCTCTGGACTATGAGTTCTCAACTGCTCCTCACAGGATGTGCTCTCCAGCCCTTTCACCAGTTTTGTTGCCCTCCTCGGACCCAATCAAATACCTTAACAATATGCCTAAATTGTGGGGCCTATAGCTGCACGCAATACAGGCAGAAGTTTTCTGAGAACAAAAGTAGATGGGCCCCCCACATTTACCACTTTGGAGAACTCCTGTCTCATCTCAGCTTCTTCAGTGTATGTGATATGGAAACATCTTACTGCAAAAAGAAAGACCTCATCTATCACAGGTTTCAATGATTATAGGCAATAGAGACCCCAGAAGTAAACACCATCACTACATGTTGGCAGTATAATTTGCCATTCTGCATTACAGTTTCAGTCCTGCTCCAGAACTTCATACATTAACATCAGCAGTGGCACACGATCTAGATGATGCATGAGGCCCCAGAACAGGAAACAGGCTCAGCAGAGAACTGCACATGTGAGAAACAAGAGGCTGAATTGGAAGAGGAGAGGAAAGAAACTACTGTGTTTGTTTCACTGTCTGTTCCACCCTAGGCACGTCTGTATTGCCTCTGACTGCACTCAATCTCACTGACTTTTCTAGCGAAAACCAAGTACCTCATCCTGACATCACAAGCAAATAAAATAAGACAAATGTAGCTTCAAAATATACACTTCACAAACCACAGAGAAGGCCTCTGCTGAGATGTTGTCAAACACTAGTACAGCTTCCATTCAGGCTTAGCTGGCATTCACACATACGTACACATTCACTAACGTAAGCTTAGCACAGGGGTTGTTTTTTCAGAGCTTATGAACAGTGACTTCAACCCCATCATGTTCAGGAAGGTTTAGATCACTGCCTATCTTTGGGAACAAGGACACTTTAGACCCTCTTTGGACTGTATTTTTTGGTTTACCTAGCTGAATCAAAGCTGCCAGTAGGGTACATGAAGTAGGCAGTCTCCCCTTGCTGACATCTTCCAGATGGCAATGGTTTTGCATTTGTCTTCTGCCTGCAGTATTTTAACAATTATTATGAACCAAACCAAATCTCCAATGAATCGTGACAGATAAAGTGATTGCTAAGCTGTAGTCTTCACTTGAAGCTGCAACCAATAAAACAGAAACTTATACCTTCAATATAGACCAGTGAATATCTATCCAGAAACTCCAATGAAGCCTCCCTCCTGATGGAGCTTGCATTGCACAATGAGTTCAAGGAGTACGGGTAGTATGAACAAGAAATGTAGACAGTACCATTGATCTGCACTATTGTATATGAAATGAGTTATGTGATTTATCCACAGGCTGACATTAGGAAAAGTCACTAATTAACGGCAGACATCCCAGCTAGACACATATCTTATCCATGTCAATAAAAGGAGCACATTAAAAGGCCCCTGTGCAACATCATATAATAGAGTTAGAGCTGTTGTGTTTTCTGTATATCCATATTTTCACAGAATGGTATGCACAGTGCTAGATTCTGCCCTAAGAAATCTCTCTCTCTTCAACCATGTCATGATCCCACCTCAGACAAATCCTACTCACCTCCCCATAGGCTTTCCTCTTTTTCCATTTGAAAATTGCCAGAGACCCTTGTGCCCCAGGTCTCCCAGTTACAGGATGACAGCTAGCAGAGCTTCATGAATTTTACTGTCTTCTACTTTGGTCCCTTTTCCCTATTTGTCCAAGCCACTAGCGACAGAAGTGAGACAGGGCTGTATGACACAAGAGTATAACACAGCTGTTAAAGTAATCTTTGCTTTCACAAAAATCTATAAAGAAATAAACAATTCCCAGTGAAAAACACTATGGCTGAATTCCTTCATGTCCTCCATTACCAGTTTTTTCCTGAGAAGTTGGAAACCTTGGTCATTATGAGAGTGCTTCTGAGGTCTGCTCTGGCTTGGTAAAGAGCAATCCTAATGTAAAACACAATCATTAAATCACTCTGGTTTTCTTCATTTAATGAACTGTCGCAGGAACAGTAAAGTGACTGATCACCCTTGCTGCATACCTATGTCAGTGTCTGCTGGTGTGAGTGGATCAGTTACAAAATGTGCCTTTGCAGTCCCTGTTACCTTTTTGCAAGAAGAAGCCAAAATTGTTAAACGTCTGGGTTTCTTCTTGCTATTTTCTTCTTGTTGTCCTACACAGCTAATAAGCATCATGACTGCATTGTATCTCTGTAGCTTCTGGCATTGTCAGACAATAAATGAGATGACTTTCAAACAGCGTGTTGAAATGTCTAAGGAGCACAAAACAAGCCATGGAAGCAAATTGGCCAAATGAGCTCGTATTTTGCACAGCTTTTCCTCAACCACTGTCCACTGCTAATGATAGGGACAAGGATTTTGCCTTGAATGGGACAGGGATTTGCAAAGACGTATTTCAAATGGTTAACCACCATGCAGATTCTGCTGCCAATATGAGCAGCAAAATCCCTGTGCGGCAGTATAGCAGAGCATGGCCTTCCACTGCACAGAAACAGACGTCCTTTAACAACAAGTCCGCACAAGGACACACTCCTCTTTCACAACACAGTAACCCGCAAAACCAATTTCACAAAATGCAAATTTTCCATTCACACAGACTTCCAAGCCAAGCAACTCTACATAACATAACTGCCTATCCTTGCTTCCTAACAGCTCACTTACCTTTCGAGACACATCACTGACTTCTTCTTGTCTGACTGGCAAAACTCCAAGGAAAATCAAACCTGATTCCCTTGTCTCTAATGGCACAGGACAATGTCCTCAAAGATAGCTTCAAAGACAATGGGAGAACTCCCACAGAAGTGTTCTACTAATGAGTGAGGAGTTGGGAAAGCAATGAAGTATTCCTCCCAGTACATACTCTAACCACTCTAGTATGACAAAATCTGGTCCCAAAGTCCACATATATTTCAAAGCCCTGTACAGCCCTGTCGAGCAGAAAAGCAGAAAAACACCCAACCTGCAAGCAGTTCTCAGATCCAGGCTCTGAGCTACCATAAGCTCTGGTCTAAGACCCACTTTAGTGCTGAATGCTGGGAAAAGAAAATGTCATGACCATAATGATTATACAAGGAAGCCCATTGGCTTTTGTCATGGCTGAGATAGTGAAAGGGGTAAGCTATCATAGCTGAAGGTGATCTGCAAGTGATATCTATAGCAAGTCTGATTCTCTGTAAACTGGACCTCTCTGACAAAATTGCAGTATTTTTTGTTTCTTCCAGGGTTGCCAGAAGAGATTCTGCGAACTGGATAAGAACTTTCACACCATTCAAAAAATCTCAAGCAGGCAGCAAAATTAATTTGGAGATGTTCTGGGAAAAGCCAAATGAAACTGAAGTCCAAAAGCCACAAAATCCACGGGAAGATGTTGCTGGAAGTGTGAATAATGAAAAAGCCCACTAGCAGATCACACCATGCTAGCAGAAGCAAGCCTGTTACCCACCAGAGGTTTGGTGCTTTGCTCAACTTGAGCATCTTCCTTTGGATGTCAGAACCAGCAAACAAAAGGGTTCTGGCCCCGTAATTAAGGAAACTGCAACCTTTAGTCTTTATCTTACTGTGCCAGTTCAGCCAGACTGCATCAGCTTGGGCTTCAGCTCCAGTGGAAAACAAGTGTCCAAAACTAGCTTTGCTCGCCATGCTGTTTGCCTTGGGTGATGCTGTATTTCCTCTTAGAAATTACTAATTTAAAACCAGGTCTTTGCTTAATGAATGAGCACTGGATTTTCCCACTTTGCAGAGACTTCTTGTTTATTAAGTAAGCAAGTTCCAGACGCATTAAGTCACCTGGCAGAAGAGCTGGTGCCCTGGACAGCATCTTGACAGACATCAGGAACTCAGACTTTTCCTTCTTAGCAAGTCCTTTTATGATGCCAATCCTGACTCTGGCATGCAACATTATGTTAGGATGAATGTCTGCCCTGGATTATTGTTATATGTTATGTTGTTATTGTTATGTTAAGCATGGGCAAACACTGCTTCCAGCTCAGGTTAGAAATTAAGATGAACAAAAAGGCATGCACCTCAGCCGTTACTGCTCTGCTGCAGCCCTCCTCCCCTGCCTTTAACTGCAGTCTCTAAGCAGTTATTTCTCTTGGTGGATTCACAAGATCTCCAGCTGCTGTCGCTGTATCTCCAGTTTGCAGGTACAAGTGTTCATTTCTGTGCAAGCAGTAGTGAACAGTGCAAAATCTACTCTTCCCAAAACTATTTCTCCTTCAAAACAGGTCCTGCAGAGTAATGCAATGCAACACTGCTACCATACAAACTGCTGTCTTCTCACATAGAGATCTCCATATCTAGCTATTTTGTACAATCAGATTAGACGTTTTCTTGTCCAGTAGTACCTTCCCATTCAAAACACCTTAGATAAAAGTTGGGTTGCTTGTTCTAGTCTTAACTGTGAGAATATTGCTGTCTTGGTGATAAAAACAACAGCAAAAACAAAACAAAACAAACAAAAAACCCTCAAACAATCCATTTGCTTTCAAGGATAAAAATCTTGCTCCCATATCATGGGAGAGAGCCCCGCAGTAAATGGTGAAGACATCAGTAGAGTAACACTATGCACAAAGTATTCTCACAGTCCCATGACTGTACAGTTTCTCCAAAGGAAAATCAATAAAAAATTCATATATGAGGTACAGTACAAAAAAAGAATGATCAGATCAATCTCAGTGACTTCCTCAGAAGCCAACTATTCCAACTCCCAACAGCAGCCATCATTCAGCATCATCATCACAGTGACAGCCTGTGTCACAGGCAATGTGAAAGGCACAGAAAAGCAATGTGCACTGTGGCAGAACAAAACAATCTCATCCCCAAATACTTCTGCATTGTCTTCAGTTTCCCCATACACATACACCGTTGCCTTTTCTATTTCCCATCATTAGGTTAAAACACACATGGAAGAAAATATGTCGAAAATGTATTTCGGGTTAGCCCAAAATCCATGTATGGTGCATATGTGGGGGATATTTTATTAATATTTAATCACTGCTTATTGCAGTGATTGTCTTATTAAAAACAAATCTCCAAACACCAGGTACAAACGTTTCTGCACTGACTGTTTTTTGGTCAAGGTCTGAGGGGAGAAGATAAAGAGGAGGCTCATGCACATATACAAAATGCTAGTATCTCTTTGGGTTTACCCTAGCTAAAACTTTTTGCAGCCTTTGTAATACCCACCTCAGCAGTATGACATGAAGCAAGGCAAGACCTGCGCACTATGGAGCAAGTCAAGTGCCAGAAGAGACATGACCCAGGCCCTGCACAGCTTGTGTTGGAGATCTCTCCCCTGACATGGCACTTTGCTGTCTGCTTGTTGCTGCCCTCTCATGCCCAGGTCCTTCAGACACTTGGCTCTGAGATCACGAATCCATGAGAGGAATGTGTTTCCAGACAGCTCTTCCAGCTGCAGACCCTTACAGAGACTCACAGAGACCCTCTCTTGTCAGATGTAAACGGAAGGGGATGGGGGGCCCCTCTTATGCCAACTGCACTTACCTCCTAGAGCTTGTTTCATGACGAAGTCCATGACGATGGCTTAGCAGTGCTGCCCACCTTCACACCCCAGATGCACAGGTATCAGGAGTCCTTGAAGGGCACCCTGCAGAAAGGCACAACTGTAAGAGGAATGGTTTCTTTAGGGGGAGAAAACGCTGATGCCTGGTCTTTCTCAGCTTCTCAATCTCACTTTTCTCCCCTTGTCTGGGTGCAGGCAGGTTTCCAATCTGCCATACCTGCAGGCCTTGGGTCTGCAGGACAAGGCACGGGGGAAGCAAAGCTGGATGCTGATGAGCAGGGAAGAGGGAGGAGAAGGAGGGAAGGAAACACAGGAGTGACCCTGAAGGAGCCGTGTGATGCTCCTCACGGCTTCTCTCCTGCAGGCGGGGAGGAAGGCGTTAAACCTCTGAACTTCCTCGTTTTCCCCGCCTGCATCTCGCTTTCTCTGTTTTCCGAGGGCGATCTCGGGAGCCATAGCTCCGCCGAGGACCACCGAGGGGGCATTTGAAGGTGAAGCATCCGCTTGTGCCAGCGGGGGAGGCCGGAGAGAGATAATGGATGCGGGGCACGATCCCGCACCTTGATCCCTCAGAACCCTTTCTCCGGCTCAAAGCCAGCGAGGGCTTCACCTCCTCGGGAACACCCGGGACGGCTCAAGGTTGACAAGGCTGGAAGAGGTGCGCTCGGTTTGGTGGCTGCTCCTCTCCCGGCACAGGCACCACGGGGCCTGTCAGCGCAGGGGACGACGACAAGAAGGGCTTCCCCATCCCTGCGTGCCCGCTGCCGCTCCGCACACCGGCACGTCACGGCACGGCATTGTACGGTACAGCACCACACGGTCCATCCCGCCCCGGCGCCGGTACCTCGCTCGGCTGGCGAGCGATGTGCTGAGCTGGGAAGAGCTTTCCTGAGCTGGGATGAGGTGAGATGGGCTGGGCAGGGCCGATGGCAGGTCCCTGCGGCAGCTCCGCTCCGGTCCTACCGGCTCTCGTGCGCTCAAAGGAAGTGCCGGGGAAGTTGCGTGTTCGGGGATGAAGAGAAGAGAGAGGAAAGGAGTCCAGAGCTGCTCCCTACTTTTCCCCCCGCGCCCCTCTTTTTATCACAGGACTTCCGGACCATCCCACCAACACGGTCCCTCCTTCCTCCTCCCCTCGTTGCGGGAGACGGGCTCCATCCCTCCCTCTGCCCCCGGCTCCCCCGCCCCTTGCCTCGGCGCTCCCCAGCCCTTCGGGGGGTGCGTATGCCCTCATGCACACCACCACGCCCCCAACCCCACCCCCTCCCCCACCAGCCCCATCCCGTGTTTTTGCAGCATCCCCAGCTTTTCTCTCTCTTTGCCGGCAGGAAAGGAAGGGAGGTTGTGAGCGAGCTGATGCTTTCTGCAATCGCGTCCTTGCATCTACTCGGGAGTCACTGTGTGTGTATACCGAGGACACCTCTGCAAATACGGATTCCTGAAAAACGGAGAGGGTGGGAGAGCGGGCCCGCATACTCTGCTCTGGGTCTTTCCCGGACATCCCCTTCCTTCTAATCCCCGAGGTCCTCGAAGGAGTTGGAGAGGCAAGGAAGAATATGGAAAGGGAGCAGAGCCTCCTCCTCCCTCTTCCTTCGCTTGGATTTCACCGCGCTCAGCTCAGTTCTCTCGCTACCCAGCGATGTTTGCAGCCCAGGAGGAGGCTGGGGAAAGTCGGGAGGGGGGGCGGGGTGGGGAGGGGAGGTGGAGGTGTTCGGGTCCCCATCCCTGCAGTTTACTGCGGCGATACATAGAGTCATAAAATCAACTAGGTTGGAAAAGACCTTTAAGATCATTCATGGTCCATCACGAATTCTGGACGGCATCTAAAGGTGAGAAAGGGGCTGTTTGTGCTGCAAGCGCTACGTGCGTAAGCAAAGCCATACCCGCTACCTTTACGATGCCACAGCCGGCCTGGGGCTCTGCTGCTGCCCACCCTGCTATCGGCAGCGGGAGAGCTGGAGCAGCAGTCCCCGAAGCCACCGAAATGAGAATGAAGGGGGGCAGCGGGGCGCAGGTGTGCGGGTCCAGGTCCAAGGCAGAACGGTTCCTCGCAGGGCAGAGCTGTCAGGCCCCGGCGCTCTACAACCTGCAGAGCTTTCGGGTGCAGATGCGGGAGGGCTCCTGTGCTCAGGATAATATCCGCCCCCAGCTTGGATCCCCCACTCTGCACCAAGCCTGTCACTGTTGAAGAGGCATTTGGACAATGCCCTTAACAGCACTCTTTAACTTTCAGTCAGCCCTGAATTGGTCAAGCAGTTGGACTAGGTGATCACTGGAAATCCCTTCCAACTGAACTATGGTATTTTCTATTTTCTATTCTTTACATTCTACATTCTTTATCCTTCTTTTTATTCATTCTGCTGTGTTCTATCCTATCCTATCCTATCCTATCCTATCCTATCCTATCCTATCCTATCCTGTCCCATCCTGCCTGTCTCTATCTCTATCTCTATCTCTATCTCTATCTCTATCTCTATCTCTATCTCTATCTCTATCTCTATCTCTATCTCTATCTCTATCTCTATCATCTCTATCTCTATCTCTATCTCTATCTCTATCTATCTCTATCTCTATCTATCTCTATCTCATCTACTCTATATTCTATTCTGCACCCTATTCACCAAGAGGGTGTAGGGAACCTGCTTTTTTTAAGCCCTACCTCACCCCCTATATTTCCAGTCCAAAGGGCATATCTTTTTGATGCTCTCTTTCCCATACACACTTTTAGTAGTGTGTC
Source organism: Psittacula echo (assembly GCF_963264785.1). Classification (NCBI taxonomy): domain Eukaryota; kingdom Metazoa; phylum Chordata; class Aves; order Psittaciformes; family Psittacidae; genus Psittacula; species Psittacula echo. The sequence continues at coordinate 74,503,186 of NC_137742.1, read as the reverse complement.
ACTGTAGAGGGCTATGCCCAAGAAATAAACCTGGGAGCCTGCTGGAGTTGTGTACCCACATTCCTGTGCAATTAACACAGTATTTTCAAGCCTATGTTGCTCGCCCCCACCCCCCACCTCCCCACCCGCATGTTCCCAGATAATTCTGGGTGGAGCTTATAGTTTGGGTCTATCGTGCATCACCTCACATTCTTGCCGCATCGTGTGAATGCTCTTGGAAAGGAAGACAGTGTGCTCACCACACATTACTTAACTTCCTCGTACACACCTTCCTCTTATATGCTGGAGTCTGAGAAGGAACAATTCAAATTCCCTCAAACAAAGGATCAGAGAAGTGGAGGATAATAGTTAATATAATAATTGCCTAAACTGGGTTTTTTCCTGCCAGAGCATGCAATGCCAAAAAACTCCTGTAGCAACAAGGGTCAGCACAGACAAGTAGTGCTGCTGAGAAATGGTACCTTTCCTGTCCATAGGCTCCTGACAAGGTTTGCAACATGAAATGTCCTCCCTTGTGTGCAGAGAATAAAGTGGCGTCATTCACAGGGGCCTTCAAAGCCATGCAAAACAATAAGAATATCAAGGAGAAGGCCCTGAGAGGTCTTTGAGCTTCTTCATTGACCTGTTTAGAGCTGCTGGATTGTCCCCAGAACCAGGTGACCCTTCAAAGGTCATGTACCCATGCTTTTGTCCCAAAACTGCTCCCATTTTTTCCAGATTATACAGCTGCCATAGAAAATCAAGATACATGAATCTGTGAAACAAGACCGCAACACCAACTACTTCACAGCTCCCTCTTCTTCAAGGAGAGTAAGGCACAGGATCACCAAGCCACAAACCTCACTGAGATACTCCTAGTCTCAAATTAAGCACCTCTTCCCTGCCTCAAGTGACAGCTTCTAAGCAGCTCCCACAGGATGTGCCTTCAAAGATGAAAATGCAAATGCTTGTGAGCCTGATTTGGGTACCTTCTATCCAGGTGGCACCCTGACTTATCAGTCAGAAAAGATCCCACCAATACCCTCATCAACACACAGGGTTCAGGAACAAGGAAGAGAAAATAGATGGTCAGAGGTGATGTATTCTATAGATGCATCTAATAATGGTCTCTTCTGCAGAAGGCCCTCACCTTGGAAATGCAACAGAGGGGTTCTGACACAACTTGTCCTAAATTTGCTGAGAAAACCAGCAAGACAGACTGACCCATGGTGATCTGTTATGTGATTTAACCAAGATATATATGACTTCTGTTACAAGAGAAATAACAGCTTGCCCAGCCATAGCCATGATATGAGCAATGCCCATGCATCTTTACTCTGATGGCATATAACAAAATATGTCCAGAAGACTTTATTAATATTAATCTGGCAGTCATATTCATGAATAGCAGTGTTTTTTCATCAGAGCAAGGAATGGAGTCTGGTTTCTCAAATGGGATCTATCTCAGAACCATGGGCACATGCTAAGACCACCGCTGGCACCTCCAAATTTTCTCAAAATACCAAAGGCAGCTTTCCATCTGATTTGCACTGTAAGACTGAGATATGCCTCCTTCTGACTGTGGGAAGAGTCTTCTTCCTTTACAGTACCAGGACAAAAGGAATCCACTCTGTAACCTTGCTTGGAGCAAATGAAGAGTATGGAAAACTCAGAGCAGAGGAAGATCTCCATGGAGCTTTGTCTATGGAACTCAGACTCCTTGGCCATCAGCTGGGTATCTGTGCATTTACTGATGTCTGTGTAAAAAAGTGGTGTAAGCCAATAATCAGTTTTGGACACATTTTTCATTGAAAAAATGAATATTCAATTCTCCAAAAAGAAGGAAAAGAGTCTGTTTCCAGGAAGTTAAGAAAAAAAATTACATGAGTCAAGATGTTTTATTTCAGCATCTTTAAATGCAATGTTTGATTATTCAATTCCATATGGTGTTTGACTGCTAAACTGGAATCAATGCCAAGTTGCCATACAAAAATATTACTAATAAGAAAGTTATAGAGAAGAAGGTTATAGAAAATACTTCAGCAGCTGCCCAGAGTGAACCTACTTTGTTTCTTTTTGTCTGTTTTTTTGGGAGGTTTTGTTTGTTTTTTTCCCACCTTAGTATCAACTCACACTGATGTACCCGCAGCACTGTTCTATGTGTTGCAGGCAGGACCTCGTCAGCAGCAAGATAGGATCATAGAGTCATAGAATTGTTAGGCTTGGAAAGGACCTTAAGATCATCCAGTTCCAACCCCCTGTGATGAGCAGGGGTGCCTCACACTAGACCATGTCACCGAAGGCTCTGTCCAGCCTGGCCTTGAATAGGATGATTAGCTTCTTATCAAGACAGCTATTGAGAGAGAGGAATCAAAAACAGTTTCAGTCCCCCCAGTGGTTTTGTTCACTCAGCACTACTTCATATTCCTGTTTGCTCTTCAGCTGTCTAGTCCGGCTTTCAAAACGTTTCAGAATCCTAGACGTTTTGTCTCTTCAGAAGTATTGCTTTGTTTCTTGCTATTCTACTCAGCTTATAGCAGTCCTGAAGTAAGCTCTTTATTTTCCAACAAAATAGAAAAAATACATACATGTTCCCTTAAAGAAGTGCATATTTCCCATTTGTCAAAACTGTGACAGGATTTTTAAACCATTTCTGCTAGATCTGAAGAAAAAGCCACTTCAAATTTCTTGAAGGTGGCCTTTCTAGGTGAGCATTTGCTGAAGGTATCACACAAATGAACAAATTTTAGGTGTCTCCTCTTTTAAAACCTGAAGCAAACATTTGTTGATCACCCTGTCTCCATGACATGCAGAAACAGGCATGCATATTATATCTTCTTTATATGTTAGCATGGGTGTCCAAGCCTTCTTTACGAAAAAGCTGCTTGGTAGGCTGCCGTTTACAGCTCCTAGATGCTAAGGCAGGGTTTTCTTGTTTGTACTCTCCCTTTTCTACTCTCCTTGTCCTTGTAGCTCCATCCCTGTCTCTGTTTCCTCTTCTCCAAACAAGCTCTTACCTTGAGAGAGTCCCAACGCAGGGCTCTGATTCCTGCAGATGGCCATGATGGAGTGAAGATCCTGTAGCTTTTTGTCTTCAGGATTTACTGGTCCACATTAAAAGGCTTCTTTGGGAGACATAAGTTGTCCAAAAAGCTGGGAATTCATCTTTATAACTCAGGTGATCAGATCATGATGTCTTTATCAAAAACATATCAAGCTTTTGTTGTGGGACTTCTATTTCAAGTAATTTTGACTGGATTTTTTCCACTGGTAAATAATGCTTGTCCAAATCAGTGCATTCTCTAAAAATGTCTCAGTTTACATAGAAGTTTAAAGATAAGGCAAAGAAAGTATTTCTCCTTACCTGTATTTGATGCTGTGGGGATATTCTGCTTTGATATGGCAAAAGCACTGTACCTTGGTGATGACTAATTCATTTTGCCTTGAATTTTCTCTTCTAGCAACACATGTCTGTATCAACACTAAACACATAATCCTATCAGAGCACCTCTCTTTTTTTCAGATTTTCCATATCATAGAGAGGGGGAAAGAGGTCACGTTTTTCCTCTTTGTTGCAATTTACAGTGGAAACAAAATTTAAAAGGTCAAACAAACTTCTCAATTTTCTTAGCTAGTTGAGTACCTCACCTTCTTTTATTACTTTGCTTCTAGGCAAAGAAAAGGAGCAAAGTGAAACAGCATACTCAGCTGTGTATGAGTATGAGTAGTGTACTATTGTGTCCCTGTAGTTCTTTTCCTGTGTAAAAAGAGTAGCCACAAGTTCTGAACTCAGCTTGGAAGGGAGCTATTCACATCAATAGACATGATTTCCTATTCACAATAACAAATCTAGTTGTTCATTATTTTTAATTTTTCATTAGGCATGAAGTGAATGTGTGCATATCTCTTTAGATACCTCAGACACCTGTAGAGCAATTACTCTTAGGTATGTCATATGGTGCTAATAAATTAAGCTGTTACAGTATTATGCTGTTTACATTCAGATGTCTCTACAGAGACCACAATACTTAGATACAAACCAACAGTTCATACCTTCCTATTTTAGTCTGAACTTGCTCCCTACCACCTCACTTTGTTAAGAAATCTAAACATATGAAGAAGTAATTTTCTAGGTAGAAAGTATTTGCTGAATCAGGATGAGGGAAATAGCAGTACCTGGAAATAGCAAGTCTATGTAATCCAGAAAATATAGACATAAATTTCTCCTTAGAATGAGTACTTTTTCCTTTAGTGGCACTGTAAAAAAGTAACTTGCAATGTCATATAAATAAAATAAATATGTCCAACAAACTCATTCCATATTTTTACTAGCATGGCATTTCTTGCACTGGTCCAGACAGTGTCAGTCAACTGACAGCTCCACAGGCATAGTGGGAACAAGGTTGCATGCAGGCAGCAATGTAGGAGATTCTATTCCTTCGGGTTTTGCAGGCAAAGAAAGGTCAGCCATACGATGAGGAAACCCATCTACAAAACCACAGCTTTACACAACAGGCTGTTCTTTCATCAGGCTTCTCTCCGAGAGTACCCAAGGACATCCACTACCATTCCTCTTCCCGCTTCACCTTTCTCTGAAAGCATCCACATGTGCAAAAATCAATGCAAGTGGAGCTAAAATATTGCATCTGTTCTCAATTCTTCTCTTACTAGCATATTTCCTACACCACATCTATTAGGCCTATAACATAATCCCACTGGGACTGGATTATAGCAACTAGTAAATCAGACCTCCAGGGATTTACTCTGATCATGTAATAAATTTTATAGCTAAAATAGGAAAAAAAAAAACGACCTACAAAACTAGCCTTTTTATTCTTTCCATTTCCACATCCTCCCCATGCCCAGCGCATGCAAGTGAATCCCTTAGCAAAAAAGGAAAAAAGTTATCTATGCTATACAATGTTAGCGTTCATGGAACACATCAGCTATGAACCTATTAAACAGTCACAAAATGGATGGCTTATTACTGGCCAGCAGAAGCAACACTTCAGTAGTCATAAAAAAGTTCTTAAATCTGAACGAGGTGATTATTAGACAAGAATGGCCAAAGCACAGATTCCAATTTAAGCTAAATCACAAGAGAAGGAATTTGACTTAAAGCATTTCCTTAAGCTACACTGAAATAACTGAACTTAAGCAGATACTTCCATTAGTGCACATGTGCAAGTGCTTTGTTGAATCCAAATTAATTCATCTAGGCTGGAACAACTAAAATGATGAGTTTCCCTGAATACAAATGATGTGATTTGGGAACATGATTTAACTCTTACACAAGGTCTTCCTGTATGATGGTTTTTTGCTAAAATCAGTCTCACATTAAATGAAAAAAATCACTGTGTTTATTGAATCTTCAGGAGACGCGGGTAGAAAGAGAAAAATGTCCTCTGTTGGGAGTCAAAGTATTTCAGGATTCAATAAACAAAATGTTTAATCAGTAATGTGCCTGAATCTGTGTGAAATACAAGCATTGTTACATACACTTGCCTTCCTTTTAATTTCACATTGCTTGCCACCAATTAGTTACATGCCATTTCTCGTCTAACCCTCTTTTGTAAAATTTAATCTTCAAATGATAACATTTATCAAACTCACAAAGCCAGCTGATGCACATCAAGCAAAGCTGATAATTATTCAAGCAATAAAGATGAATGCCTCTCTGCAAGCTCCTCCTCACTGTGCCAGTTACAGTTTAGCAGAGCGAGATCCTTTCCTCAAATTTCTGGAGCTAACTACCATGCAGGGGCAGAGCAGGGAGAGCTTGAGTTGAGGGAGGCCTGGTTGATGTTTCGTTCATGCTTGGCCCACACACAACCAAGAAATATATGTTTGAAGCAAGATTAAGCAACTACACAGAAAATTTTGTTTTCTTAATCTAATTGCTGCTTCTCATCCAGGTTTCCAAGTTGGCTGGGAATGGTGGTGAATTCCTCCTGGGGCTTCCTCTACGAATTAATCATGGCAGTCAGGTGAAGCTCCTGAGGACTTGAAAAGGGAAAATATAACTCCCATTTTCAAGAAGAAAACTTGTTCCATGTCGTCGCGCACGGAGGGAACACATGCACAATCAATATGATTGATAAAAGTGATCCGTTTATTGTGCTCAAATAATGGGTATATATAGTGTCAAACTGCCACGTACACACAGCTTCCCGTAGTGATTGGTCGGCTTATACAGCATTGGGTACATTCCAGGTGCATTTCAGTGATTTTCCCCTGCTCATATACACATCCTCCCCTCAAGGTCTCTGCTCCTAGTTCACAGACAATTTTTAGCTACAAGTTAGGCCGGCTGGTCTTCTATCTCTATTGGTTAACTTCCAGGGTTTTTACACTGCTGGTAACTGTACACCACTGGTGTTTTTCCTCACTTTCACAGAATCTGTGCTTAATTAAGCTCAGACATGGGAACATGACCTTTGCTTGCTAACCATGTCTCCACAGTTCCAGTGCCTCACCACCCTCACAGAAAACAATTTCTTCCTTATATCTAATCTGAACTTCCCCTGTTTGAGTTTGAATCCATTACCACTTGTCCTGTTGCTACAGTCCCTGATGAAGAGTCCCTTTCCACCATCCTTGTAGGCCCACTTTAAATACTGGAAGGCTGATAAGAGGTTTCTATGCAGCCTTCTCTTCTCCAAAAGTATAACTCACATTATACTAGCTTGCTAGTGTGTTGATTTTTTTTCCCCTTCATTCTGAAATGTTGGGGGTCTCAACTAACCCATTTTTTCTGCATTCCAGTTTTACCTTGGAGCTGGGTGGCAGGTAGAGAATTTGTAGAAGATTTTGAGTGTTGCTGTATTTGTATATGATGGATGCAAGGAAAGAGAAAGGCAAAAAGCTAAGCAAATTAAAGAAAGTAAGAAACCAAAAGAACAGGAGACAAATTTACTGGTTGTGGCTTTAGCAAGGAACTTACATGTAAAAGATGGGCTGGGAAACGAAGACAGCAGATACAGGTCTGAACTAAGACCAGGGAAAAGGGAAAGAGAAATGGAAGGAATGCTGGAGGTGCGTGGTATTATTGTGGGAATTTAGGACATATACAGTGGGAATATCCACTCCAGCCATGGGAAAGGACAGAAGGAAAAATTACCATGGCAGAGAATTGCCCCAGGAGTCACAGTCACAATGACTAGAAGATAAGGACTCTGCAGATTTGGGTGGAGTCTAGAAAGGTTAGAGGTTTTTAATACGTGGGTAACCCAATTGGACCAGCAGGGACATAATGTAGGTGAAGTTAAAAGGAATGAAACTGAATTATTGGTGGATACAGGAACCATGTTATCCCTTTCAACTTTTACACTGAGATGGTCCAGGACCACAGACAGAATTTTAATACATGGAGTTACAGGAAAATAAGAGAGGAATTTGAGTAAGCCCTGGTTAGTAACAATAGGAAATGAGTATATGGGGCAATTTTTATTAGCAGAGAACCCCGCGGCGTGCCTGCTAGGTGGAGATCTCTTGAAGGGTCTGGATGTAGAATTACATTTTTCACCTGAAAGGAAAGACTTATTAATTATGTGAATGAGTGTGAGTACCAAAAGCTCACAAAATGAGCCAAAAATACCAGAAGTATTGAAATGAGTACTATCAAAGCTTTGCAGTAAATTACAACTCATGTGGGATTACTAACCCATAAACATAAAAACAAAGAGAGGAAACCCTCTCTGGCCATAAAACAGCATCCTATTCCCCAAGAAGCTGAGAAGGGCATTCAAAAGCAGACAGACCAGTATTTAGCCGAAAGAATTTTGGAAGATTATGTTGCTCTGTAATACTCTTAAACTCCCTGCAAAAAAGAATAGATTAGATGAAGATGGGGACCCAGAATACTGTTTTGTACAAGATCTGCAGGTAATTATCATGCTGTGGCTCCTCATCCAGTGGTGCCCAATCCCTCTACCATACTTCTACAGATACCACATTGACAAGGTATTTTACTGCTATTGATCTAACTGCTGCCTTTTTCAGTATCCCTTTAGATGAGGACAGACAATTTCTGTTTGCCTTTGTGTGGAAAGGACAGCAATTAAGCTGGGCACGCCTTCCACAGGGGTTTGCAGGGTCTCCTACAATTTTTTCACGAATATTGAGAAATTATTTGAAAGACATAAAACTACTGGGTGAATCAGCTCTCACACAATATGTAGGTGATTTGTTAATAGCAAGTAAAGATGAGGACGCCTATATAAAAGGTACTATACATCTATGTACTGCCTTGGTACAACACGCATCGCTGTACAAACTCCAGCTGTGTAAGAAGGAAGTTAAATATCTAGGGTTTATCCTAAGGGAAGTGCAGTGAGTAACAGACCCAGAAAGAATAGAAACTATAATAAAGCTTCTACTTCCAATTACAAAGAAACAGTTGGGAGTGTTCCTTTGAGCTGTGGGATTTTGGATTCCTGTGTTAGGAGAAATCACAAAACCTCTGACAGAAGCAAAAACAAATGAGGAAGTGGAAGCTATTGCATGGTGTCCAGGAAGGCAACAAGCTTCTAAAACTATAAAAGGAGCTTTGGCATCAGCTCCCACTCTTGGCCTCCCAGATTATACAAAGCCTTTCAACTTATATGTGCATGAATGAAAAAGAATAGCCACTGGCGTGACAACACAAAAGTTAGGACCACACCAGGGACTGATTGCATACTACTCCATGGAACTAGATCTGGTTGTATTAAACCAGTGGCAGCAGCCACAATATTAGGAAAATGCCATCCCTTCACTCTAGGGCACCCTGTAACAGTTCACATCTCACATGAGCTGGAAATACTGTTAAACCAGTATGCAACCCAAGCATTATCACTGCAATGGACACATAGATAAAAATTCCAAACCATGTGATCGTTCTCATACAAGGTGACTATCAGTAACAGGTACAACATGACCACCCTTAACACTCATTCTTTTTAATGTTATACTTAGCTATAGGGTAGCAGTCACTAGAGTTGGCAGTGTCAGAAGTAGTGAAATATCCCACTTGACTCTTTGTCGCTGTTCAGGGTTCTGTCTTCAATCTGCTGGTTTGGCTATCCACAACTCTTTCCACTTCAGAATGGGGTATCCAGTTTTCTTCTCCTAAAACCTTAACAGCAAAATAAGAACACAGTAAACCAGTACATGGCACCTACCATTTAGGTTCCAATTTTTATTTTTGGAAAAACACTTTAATTAAGACTTTGTCTTCTGGCTGTATAACACGTACCTGCATTTCAGGTGGTATGCGGTGGCACCATTGGGCATATCTTCTTTTATCTTTAAACCCTTTTTGCATATATAAAATGTACTGGGTCAACCATTCATCTCCATTCAATAGGTTGGTCTTAGCTGGAATATACGACCCTGGTATAGCTGGACACCTCCCAGAGAGAATCTCTGATGATGTTAGTCCTATGGGTTGTCGTGGAGCATTTTGAACACTCCATTGGACTAAGTTTGGTGCTTCTGGCCATTTTACCCTAGTGTGCACATACTTTTGTTATGCCATACATAACTGATCTTAGTTAAAGCAGCTGGGCATACTCATCTTGGTGCTAGTGACTGGATGTGAAAGTGTAAGCACATAGCTTTAACCCACTGAGAGACCATTTTAAATGAAATTCCTTCCCCCTTCCATAAGGGATTGCACAGTTTCATTACATTTATCTCCTACAGTATATATTAATGGAAAAGTACAGAATAATATGGTGTAGACTTCCTGAAGACCTAAGGAGAAGATTAGTGGGATATGTCAAGTCTCTCTGGGACAGGAAAATAGCAGAAATGTCATGATTAATAGGTAACCAGTTCTCTCCTTCGCTCCCTGCATGGGATAGAACTTTGTACTTAGCAGACAAACAAGTTTGGGAAACTTCATTACAGCTCTGGGACTGAATTATTCTCAGGCTAAAATGAAACGGGTATTCAGCAGGTAAAGGTCAAGGTTTCATAACTGTACATCAATGAGAGGGGATGGAGAAATCCATCTATTCAATTCACAAACCTCAGGTGAAAATTAAAGTCACGGTGATATATTTAGTTGGATAAAAAGGGCACTCACTGTGATGCAGCTGAGAGATCTTCTCACTTCATTGAGGCTGCAGCTTAAAGTATCACAGTAGGTAGAAAATGAAATCAATGAAGCTACATTTACCAAGCAAATACTAATGAGAGCTTAACTCCAAACAAAATAAATGCAGCTTGTAAAAACAGTGCTAATTCCCAGCCCTAGAAAACAGCATCGAAACAAAAATCACAGGATGATGTTATTTTCCATGAGAGTTTCAATAGAAGGACTTTCTTGCTTTAGTTTGGATGTGCTTTTTCTGTCAAGTTTTCATTCTCATTGTTTTTGCTCAAGTTTTCAAAGAGCTCCAGAAATGCAAAACTAAAAAATAAAAAACAAACAAAAACCCTACAAACACGCACACCACATCCCTCCCCCCAACTCCTGTATTTCAAGTTTTTGATCAAGAATAGTGGTAATTTGATTTCTGAAAACCATTTTTGGTATTTTAAAAAAAAAAAATCACCTTCATGCATTTCTATCAAAACCACTTGAAAACCAAAGACTTCAGCATAAAAAGTTATGGAGAAAACCCAATGGTTTAAAAAGTTATTACTCATTTTTGTTTCCAGTTTCTAGAAGAAAAGTATTTCCAACGACAAGAGAAAGTTTACTTCACAAAATGTTCCTCTTAATTGTACAAGGGGTTACTTTGATCACAAAGAAGTCTAAAATGCCTTTGTTTTTGTAAGGTGTTTCCATGGAGAAAAAGGTAAGAGTGAGATATTTTATTCCCCCACACACACACCCCTCCCCGAAACATTGCTAAAATACAATGCCAGGATCCTTTTTTAAACTTCTGAGACCAGGTTAGCTTTTAGAGAGGTAAAAAGGATAGGAACACAATGTTCTTCTTTTTAAAATAAAGGTTTCCAGAGTGAAGACACGGACACTGTCAGAAACTCAATTCTCATCAGACTTCAGGGCAGATAAAAACGTTTTCTACCAGTTTAACAGTAGGAGAGGATTTGAGATTTAACTGGAAAGTAGTTCTGCCTTCTGACAGGGTATTTAAACATTGCTTGAATCTTACTGGAAATTCCAAAATTGAGGGGCTTAATAACTACACAATCTTTTCCACATTATTGCCAAACTTTATGAAGAGCTGTGATTGAGTTATTGCTTGATGACACTATAATTTCTTATGGCCCTCATTTTAGGCTGATTACTTGCATTGCTTAATTACAAGGTACATCACTACTTGAACTGATTTACTGGTTTGATTATTGCATCATGTGATTGCCTGGTTCACAAAAGCAATTAAGATCAGAGAATATCAGTACCAGAAGCTTGGAGGGTTGAACACCCGCAGTGAGAAAATTGTTTCTTCCCATGTCGGTTTTGGGTGTTGAGGATTTTTTTTACCATTTTAATTTTTAGTTCAAGTCTTGTGTTTCTTAGGAAAGACAAGTAGGGGACAGTACATTTGTCATTAGCTCTATATTGATTGTGTGAGCTCATCTGTTACGATGCGCAAAGCAGCATAGGTGAAAGATAATCTCAGCTGCCAGGTGAAAGATAATCTCAGCTGCCAGCTGAAATCAGGCAGATGTGACATACTTGTCAGTGTATAAAGAATGGGAGGCAGGAGAGTGTGTGTGGCAGCACTTACAAACAGTCATTTTATCACCCTTCCTCACAAGAATTTGCAGTGATATTCTCACCTGTGCATTCCTACTCCTAGTCAAGAAGAGACAATGTATAAAAGAGCAATTATCACAAAACTTCCAAATTCCCATGACTTTTTTTGGTGAAAAATTGTCATCCCACATGCACACTCAACTTCCTACAGGAACCATTCTCCTTTTCTTCTTCCCTTCAAAAAGTTATTCAATAACTCAGGAAAGGAGCTGTTGTGAAGCTTTGATTTTCTTTTTTATTTTTAGGAAAGATATCATAGAATCATAGAATAGTTAGGTTTGGAAAGGGCCTTAAAATCATCTAGTTCCAACCCTCCTGTCATGGGCAGGGAAAAGAAACAAAGAAAGATGAAAGTTTTATGGGGGGGATGCAGGTAGAGGCTCTTTAGCCCCATATATTTACCATGAAAAATTGCCTTTCCCTCTCTCTCCGAGTAAAAGTAGGTCAAAGGTTGAGAGGAGTCTCCCTGTCTCCCTTTGGGGGATTTGAAGGAAGGTGGGAGCATAGTTTATAGCTTGGAAACATCTTGGCCTAAGAACACTGAAGTTACGACTAAGGCCAACTGTGGCATTGCACACATTAGTTGTGGTGGGTGGATTTCTGCATTGTCACATCAAAGGTTAAAACTCATCATAGGACAAGAACCTGACCCATATCAGGGATGGAAACCACAGCAGGGGAAAGAAGGAATGAATCGCTGAACCTTTGATGTCACTGAAATGGAAATACATTAAACTACCTATAGTAGTAATCCTCAAGAAACTGCCTGTCTCTTGGATCCAGGGCTTGACAGCAGCATTTCAACCAGGATTCACAGCTGCAGCAGCCAGCGAGGAACACCAAAAAACCCACAGTGCCAATGGACAGGGGAAACAGAGATTCAAACAATACATGCTACAAGCAGAGCCTTGTTTAATGAATCCCCCTTTCAATCTGCCTTCCATCCAAAAAAGTGGTGGGTGGCATGTTCTCTGGATGGATTATTTCTGGCAGAGGTACACCTTTGAATATTTCTTGTATAAGGCAGAGCTAGCAACTACTCTGTTTTCCAGCTAGTCTCTTAGTCCTAACTTTGTCATATGAGCACACCAGGCATCCAGAGGGAAGAAAGAGAAGTGCATTTATTGGCACAAAAGAAACTGTCCTTGTTAAACTAAGGAGACTTTGCTGCAAAACATACATCAAAACATGTGCTAAAATTGTCAGTTAATGTTAAAAATAAGCACATATGCTGAGGGTGATGTTAAAGGAGAGAAGGCCTGTCCATACTTTCAAAAAAAACCCTTTCTTCCTTGGACTATTAATACCTGGACTGGGCTACTGAGATGCTGTGATGGCTGGAGCAGCTTTGCTCTGGAGACAGGCGAGAGAGCTGGGCTTGTTCAGAGTGGAGAAGAAAAGGCTCCAGGGAGACCTTAGACCACCTGCCAGTGCGTAAAGCTGCCAACAAGAAACCTGGGGAGGGGCTTTTGACAAGGGTCTGTAGGGACAGGCCAGGGGGAATGGCTTTAACCTGACAGAGGGGAGATTGAGATGAGATCTTGGGAAGCTCTTCTCTGTGAGGGTGGTGAGACTCTGGCACAGGTTGCCCAGAGAAGCTGCGGCTGCTCAATCCCTGACAAGTGTTTAAGGCCAGGTTGGATGGGGCTTAATCCAATCAAACAATGAACTGGGATCATCATACATTAAAAATTGGGTATTGTAGTGCTTTTACCTTGGCATTTACCTTTTGGTCAGAACACTCATATCTGGAGCATGTCCATATTTGCTCACCAGCGCTTTTCAGACCCACCAGCATGTTGTTAATCCTGCTTCTTCGAGAAGCTCTTTGGTAGAAGAGCATTCAATATGTGCTTGAGTGTGTTAGGGTTTGACTAGCTCCATGGCACAAGGCACAGGGGAGAACCACATCTGTAATCCTTGCAACAAAAGCTACAGGTGTGTTTTCTCTCAGCGTTGACACATGTGAAACATTCAGCACTATCCCACACAACATCTTTGTCTCATCCTTGCAGAGTGACACAGATTTGATAGATAGACCACCTGGTGGATAAAGAATCGGCTGGATGTCCGCACACAGAGAGTTGCGGTCAATGGCAGTCGGAGACCAGTAACGAGTGGTGTCCTTCAGGGGCCAGTGTTAGGACTGATCCAGAGTACTTGTCTTTGCCTCTTTTGCCTACAAACATCAAAATTCTTAGTCCAGAAGATAAAAATGATGATAGATACCCCATAGGCAGGCAACAGCTCTCCAGATTGCCCCTTTGGTCCCACTAGGACCTATCTTACACACCTCCCATGCCAAGAGCCTTGCAGACAAGAGGCAGGAGACTGAGTGTATTGAAACACACTCCTCTTCTTCACTGCACGAGAGTTCAGAGTCCCTAAGGAACACAGCTTTCAACACTGAACCAGCTTCCTCCTCTCCACTCAGTCTAAGCAACAGCCTCAGTGTGGGAGAGAAACTCCACTCTAAAGACAGGCTGGACTCAAAGAAGCTTTTGGGCTAATCCATATTCACAGATAAAGATCTGAAAATCCCAAAGCAGTCCAAAAGGGAATTCCAAGTTGCTTTTCATGGTCAGTTCCCATTGACTGACTCTGGCAAGGGCTGAAATTTCCTGCTGATGCCTTGTTTCTGTGCCTGGATAGTGCTGAGACTGCAAGGTGCAGGGCAGCTCTATTAATTGTCACTTAGCTACCAGCTCAGAATTCTCCTTACTAAGAAAGCTTTCTGAGCAGAGCTAAATGAGGTTAGAGCAGACAAAGCATAGCCATGGTGCTGCAGAACTTGATGACCCCTCACCCTTTCCTCCAGCTGGTGATGAAAACAAATATGACCAGACTAAGACTGTACATCAGAGGCATTGCACAGTATCACAGTATCACAGTATGTTAGAGATTGGAAGGGACCTCAAAAGATCATCTAGTCCAATCCCACTGCCGGAGCAGGAACACCTAGATAAGGTTACACAGGAATGTGTCCAGGCGGGTTTTGAATGTCTCCAGAGAAGGAGACTCCACAACCCCCCTGGGCAGCCTGTTCCAGTGTTCCGTCACCCTCACTGAGAAGAAGTTTCTTCTCAAGTTTAAGTGGAACCTCTTGTGTTCCAGTTTGTACCCATTACCCCTTGTCCTATCATTGTTTGCCACTGAGAAGAGCCTGACTCCATCCTCGTGACACTCCCCCTTTATATATTTATGTACACTAATAAGGTCCCCCCGTAGTCTCCTCCTCTCCAAACTATAGAGACCAAGCTCCCTCAGTCTTTCCTCATAAGGGAGATGCTCCACTCCCTTAATCATCTTAGTTGCCCTGCGCTGGACTCTCTCCAGCAGGTCCCTGTCCTTCTTGAACTGAGGGGCCCAGAACTGGACACAATATTCCAGATGCGGTCTCACCAGGGCAGAGTAGAGGGGAAGGAGGACCTCTCTCGACATACTGACCACCCCCCTTCTAATACACCCCAGGATGCCATTGGCCTTCTTGGCCACAAGGGCACAGTGTTGGCTCAGGGTCATCCTGCCGTCCACTAGGACCCCCAGGTCCCTCTCCCCTACACTACTCTCTAACAGGTCGTTCCCCAACCTATACTGGAACCTGGGGTTGTTCCTGCCCAGATGCAGGACTCTACACTTTCTCTTGTTATATTTCATCAAGTTACTCCCTGCTCAACTCTCCAGCCTGTCCAGGTCTCGCTGGATGGCAGCACAGCCTTCTGGCGTGTCGGCCACTCCTCCCAGCTTAATGTCATCAGCAAACTTGCTTGATGAATATATTAAATAATACTTAAATAATAAATAATGCAGTTAGTCAGCTCTCATTTGTGAGGTTAACTCATATTAATCTGGAATAATTATATTGTTCCTCTTCTGAAACTGGCAGCAGCAAGACAAGAAGTTGGAAATTTCTAGATCTGAAAGTCAAAAAATGAATACATACTTGGGGTAGAAATCTTTTAAAAATTGTATTACATGCAAACTCCTCTAGAAGACTACATGAATATCCCCAATACATATGTACTAATATTTGTATTTATATTTGTACTTATAATTCATTATATAAATTAATTATATACTTACATATCTATTTATATATTTTCACAAATATTTTTCACAAATATTTTTAACTTCCTGAAAAGCAAATTACAGGCTCAGAAAGCATCCTCAAAGAACACCAAAAATATCAACCAGCATTCAGGTGAACCCAGCTAAAAAAAAAATGGAGAATGACTTAAAGTAAATTGACACTGGCCACAAACATATTTCTAACTCAGAGTAGTTGAAATATCTAATTCACTTCTCAAAGAACAGTGTAAGAAAAGACATTTCTGTCTGCTGTGTTAACTGCTCTGAGTACTGCAATGTCGTAAATTATGTGGCCTGCTAACACAGTATCCCCTTGTAGGATGTTCAATGTGAACCTGACCCTAAGCACACTTGCTTTTATCTTGTGAGTTTTATGTTCTTCTTCATCAGTGTGCCAGGCTCTTTACTGACTTCACCTACATTTTTATGTGGGATTCACAGAAATGGAAACGATTCTTGTATTGTGAATCACTACATTTACCTGTTTAGATGGGATTCCTGGTAGAAGACAGACTGAGATTGCAAATAGAAAGCTGAGAGACTTCCATTGCCCTTGGGAAGCCAGAAAAATCCCATCTCAGATACCTCTCCTGTAAAAGAAGGACAAGGAACCAACCCTCCTAGACTAGAATGCTGACTTCTGTCAACAAAAGGACACTATCTCCCTGAAAGCTTTCCCATTAACTCCACTGGATGTTGGAGCAAACTATTAAAGTGATATTAGATTCAGTAAGCCACCAGTGTCAATAAGACCCTCTCTCTTTTACAGCATATTAAAAATTAGCTCATGCATTTCAGGAAAGCAAAACTGTCTGGTCTCTTTCCTTCTTCATGTTCTAGTTGATTGCTGGAAAGACTCTTCTGATGATACTGTCTTTTGCATCCATCTGCAAACATGGGGTCTATGCCCTGCTTTGCCATAATATGTATGAACTTGTAAAAAACACATTGTTTATCCACTAACAAGGTAATAACATTAAGAAATATTTCCAGCTCTATCAGGAGGATTAAAAAAAGCACTGTAGATTAGATTCACTTGCATTAATAGGAGTAATTGTAAGAGGAGAGGACGAGTTCCTTAGAAAGGACTTTTTTCTTGTTTTCCTTTTGGCATTGATGATAGCAGTACAGAAAGTTGTTTTCCTCTCTGAGCCTTGTTACTCTTCTTGTTGCTCACCAGAACTGAGATTTCAGTTCATTTATTACTGAGAACAGCTCTGAATCTCCCCAAGCCTCATGCATTTTAATTTCAGTAATGCATATCAGAAACACATTCACATTTCCATGATATTTTCAATTCACTGTTGCATGGAGAATGTGAAGTAGTTACCACCAGGATTCAATCACGATCCAGGGAAAAAAAAAACAAAAACAAAACCAAACTGCTCATAAATATACCATACAATGAGGAAGAAGACCAGCACACAAATTGCACTTGTAATGCTTAGAGAACATTAAGCATATATCTCTGTTTAGGATAGTATGCGCTCGATCTTCAGCCAGTGCTTAAATTGATCCTACATGGTTTTGGGAATTGCACATCAGACTAGAGGCTTTACTGCATGTAATGAAGGCCCCCATCTTGATTTGCCATCAAGGGTTGCTTGCTGCTTGCTGGAATCTCAAATTCAGGGTGATGTGAAGCAGCTACTAAGGTACGTTCAACTATTGCATGGGGCTGCTCTTCTATGTAGGCATTGCTGTGTATGACCTAGGAAGTGACTACAATGCTCTGAGCCCAGTAATCAAGGGCATGGGGAGCAAGGAGGTGCTCTCCTCAGTCCTGCTGGTGAGGTATAAGGGCCTGAGGAGGAGTGGATGGATCCAACAATTGATTGCTCAGGTGGTGCTGGCACCACAGTTTCGGTGTCTATGACCCTGGGATTTTCTTTGAAGATCAACAATCACTTGGAAGAGGCAGGATCCCCCTGGCAAGCAGGGGCAAAAGGATCTTTGCCAACAGGCTTGCCAACCAGATAAGAAGAGATTTAAACTAGGAATGATGATGTTGTCGAGAAATTTCTCAAATAACAAGTGAAGGAGTTGTGGATGAGGTGAGAAAGACAAGGGCCTAGGGTGACTGGTACAGAAGGATGGTAGCATTCAACAAACTAGAAGTGAAATGCAGTCACTTCATGCATAGGTATGTAAAGAAGGAGCTGCCTCCAGAATATCTTATGGGGCAAATCTGTACACTAATGCATGGAAGCATGGGGAACAAACAGGAGGACTGACCAACTGACCATAGGGACGTCCTATACCTTTTTTTTTCTTTTTTTTTTTGGTGTGCAAAAGAAATAACCTGTGGGAAAGAAGGAGGATGGGGATGCATTCAGAGTTACGGTGTGTCTTCCCATTTAATCACCATGAGAGATCGAGACCTGGAAACGGCTGAATGCCTGATAATGGAAAATTGTTAATGAATTCCTTATTTTGCTTTGTTTATTCATGCAGTTATGCTTTTTCTGTTAAAATTGCTTTATTTCAACCCATGAGTTTTATCAGTTTTATGCTTTTGATTCTCCTCCCCACCCTACTGGGGGTGGATTGAGTGAGCAAGCAGTTGTATGAAGCATAACTGCCGCTCAGTTGCACACAACAAAAACCCACAACACGGGGATTTATTAGGAAATGGAAAAGCTCGAGTTTGCTTCTGGGACAAAAATGGACTTTAGCAATTTTCATTGCCATAGTGAACACCTAGGAAGACACCTGGACTTCACTGGAACAGCTACTGACACTGTCCCACGCACCACAGAACACAGCAGGCAACTGTCGAGGAATATCTGTAGTCTAGGGAGTTGTGTAAGAAAGTCAAGAGCCCCACTTTCCTATTACTCCATTCCCAGTATCCAGATACAGACTCACTCATGAGCAACGACTTTCCAAGTCCTTTTAGATGAAGGAAAGTTGATTTGGTTTTTACTTGGAAAAGCAACATATGAGGAACAAGACCACAACCTTCCAAAAGATCTGCAGTATGTGAGCTGTGGATTTTCAGCCTTGTTCAGCCACTTCAGAGGAAAGGCAAACTAAAGAAGTTCTGGTTTGGATAGGCTTGTCTTCAGTTTTCTTATCACTTTTGCTCATGATCTATGGAAGTTTGAGAAGAGAAACCCACACAGCACACTGGCTTGGGAACCTCTGGCAGTTCTTTGAGAGTAGCAGATGTACATGACAGTTTCTAATAGAAAGCCAGCTTTCCATAATCTGAGCTATGATTACCTGCTGGACTGTAGAACAAGTCTGACAGCCAGCCTCTGCTGAGGGCTTCACATGATCTTATGCAGAGGCAATGCTCTTTTCTTTAAAGAAAGATTTTCTCAATCCTGCTTATTAAAAGAAACCAAGCAAAGAAAATTCCCTTGAACTTGCAGCTTTTACATTCTATTAAAAAAACTCAGTGCTGTTGTTTTTCTGTGGCTCTTACCGTTTCGTCAGAGAAGCCATTTTTTTATTTTTCTTTTTTCTATGACCCTTTCATTGGCATGCTAGGCTAGTTTTAGCTGGATTTGAAGCTTGCAAGATTCCTGATATCAGTCCAGCAAGGACCAGAAAATGGTCTGTGACCTTTTGTGTTTTGCAGGAGGAAACATTTTTCCAGGTTTTGTGACAGCACAAGAGGAAAGGTAGTCACTGTTGACAATGTTGTCTGTGCTTTCTGCTCTGAAGAGGCAAAGGAATGGCAACCTGATTCTCATTCAGGCCAGATGATGGACATTCTCTTTTTAGGTCTATTTTCTAACACCTAGAAGTCTTACCGAGATTAAGCTGAATAAGATTTTCAGTTGAAAGAGCTTTCCAGTGAAGATGTGAATGAGTTGAAGCGTGAATTTTTTGGTAGTAAGCCAGCATGAACTCTCTGCTTAGATTTTTCCCCACCCTAGATAATTCCTTTGGTAGGAAGATATGCACAAGAATGGATGTTTTGTGTTCTGGTCTGACAAAAGGGATGAGAAGACTGCCAGGGAAAAGGAGTTTCTTATGTAAGACTCACATGTTTCCAGCTATCACAGATCCTAAGCTCCTTTTTACACCTCAGCAGCAGCATTTTTTGATGTGTGACAGGTTAATTCTAACTCAGCTTAATATTCAGCTTACCAAGAAGTTTAATTATGCTTATCATGGGATGCCATAAAATAAAATTCCCTGAAAGAATATAGTCTTTAATTATGATCACGTTTACTTTGACAGCACATTTGTGAATTGTCTATAATCTGATTATTATTTTGACTACCACTAAAGAGGATTAAAACATTTTTCTACATGAGTGAATTAAAACTGGCCCAAGGCTATTAGGTTCTAGTTATTTATTTTCTAACTAAGTAGAGCACTTGGCAAGAGTAAGGTTCTAACAGTAATCAAATTGTCCTTTTGCCCTATCATAATTAACATGAAATATATACTCTTAATAATCTCCTGATTAGACCACAAAGCTGAGGCACAGCATGGAGTGGATAAATACAACATAACTCTCTATCCTGTTTTACAGTCTTATTGCTTCATAAACCCTACCACACTATTACGTTTATGCAATTGTCCTCTGGAAGATGAGGGTAGGCCTCTTATCAGAAGGAAAGAAACTGCTGCTGCACTTGTACAGGATCTAGAAAATTAGGAGTTTACTCAGGTTTGGTTTGGGGGATGTAGGAGCATCTGGAGAATTCTAAAAACACATCTAATGGAACTTGGGCCAGCAGTGTATTTGCCACCAGAAAGTTTCAGTTAATGCCTTCTATAATTATCCTTCTGGCTCTTTAAATCTTTTTCTATTTCTCCATCCCCACTGAAAATAAAGAATATCTTAGTCCTTTACTTATTTCACTGTAAAATTGATACCAAATTAAATTAGTATTTCACTAATATAGAGACTTAGACACAGATGGGGTTACAAGGATTCTTAAACTAGAATTTTACTGTGCATAGAGGCTATACAGATAGAGACTGTGTATAAAGGATATAGAGATAAGGAAGGCATGCAACAAGAAAACCAGATGTCTTCTCTCAAACCAATGTAAGCCTTCCTCCTGTTGGTAAGGCCTGACAAATGGGTAAACAGCTGTGAAAGAAAGCTCAAGGAGCCTCTCAGGATCAGAAATTAGCCCAGACAAGAACATGTAGTTAATTGGAAACACTAAACACATTCCAATGTCCTTAACTAATGGATTTCCATAGAAGGGTAAACCGAGTGGGGGTGTTTTTCCCCAGACAAGCACTGCAACCCCCAGAGACCACTCCTCAAGCTCACAGACCCTGCACCACAGCCTTATCTGCCCAAATTACCATATGCAATGAGTAACAGGAATTGGGTGGGCATTTCACAGAATTATAATGAATGTGTATGTAATGAAGATACGTGAGCTGTGAACTGTCTCTTTGATGTGTGTGACTGGTGGATCGATCCCCCATGCACCCAGTACCATAACAGAGTCATGTCAGTTACAAACCTGTCATTCTGGCTGGAGAGTTTATTTCCTTGAGTTTGGTGAAAATACCACTACACTATAACCTCAAGAGGAGCAACCTCTGACTTCGGTGGCAGGATGTTCCCCACTTTGAAGAACTACCTGAGACACAGATTACCCACAGGAGGTGGACTCCTGAAGAAGTATTAATCAAAAGGAAAACCAGGAGAGAGTTTGTAAGCATGAAAACTAGAGAACATGCAACACTGCATACATGATTTTAGAGCAAGATGACAGCAGAATGTTTTGAAAATGGTGGGAGAGTTGCATATGTCAAACTGCTGTCTGCCTGGTTTGGATGTCTGTATTGTATCTGAGTTAACACCACTGAAAAGGCAATGTTCTCTGACTGCTCACACCTCAGGCAAGGGAAAAAATTTATCCTAGAAATAGCAAGGTCTCTCAGTGAATCCGGGGAAAAATGTGAAAACAGAAGTGCTAAGAAAGGAGATAGACACATCAGGTGAAATAATGCTGAAAGAAAAAAATCCATGGTATGTGTCATTGGTTGGTCATGTCATGTTGGGAGCATCTCAGAAAAAGCTCAGGGAAAGTGGATTTTTCCATAATGTAAACCAGCTTTCCTGTCCCCTGGACAGTCCTCCCCTTAGAAGGTCTGACATATACAGCAAAAACTTTGCACAGACCCACACACAGGCTTGATGAGCAGCATTCCTCCATAACCAGGGCTTTCCCCAGGCCTTCAGGGCCCTGCCTGTCTTTGTGCCAACACTCTCCACTTTGAGGTCAGTTGCAAACCTACAAATCAAGCTTGATTGTTTTATCCTTCTTCCCCAGTTAAGGTCAGTACTAGAGAGGGGGACTGTGGGAAGGATAGTCACTGGGATTCGACAATGTTTGTTCGAAGACCAGTTACATGATGAAAAAGGAAGAAATAATGGCATCTCCTCAGTCACATGTAAAAAAGGTGAAGGCAAAATTGGACAGAAACATAGCACCAAGCACTCACTGCAGCTGAGAGCTGAAAAGAGAACCAGAGTTGTTAGTGTGGAAAGAGGGTAGATCTGTAACGCTCAGAAATGTAATGCCATAAAGCTCTGTAATTGGAAAGACAGGGTCATGATGAAGTAGATAATGATTCATCTATGCTAGAGGAGTCACCAAGGTCAGGTCAACCTATTATCTGTATCATTACCTCTTCTGTGAAGAAAAATATATGTTATTGTCTTAAGTGACTCCATTCTGAGAGAACAAAGTCTGATTTGTTGACCACAGCTGCCTTGCATTTGGCTGCTGCCCTGGGAGTCAAGCTAAATAAATCAGCAGGCAATTTCCTAGCCTTCTATGGTCCTCAGATTATTATCAGCTATTGCTCTGTCATATGAGTACCAACAAAGTCATAGTGAAAAGCCCACGGGCAACCAAAAGAGACTTCAGGTCCTTGTTGAGGTTGCAGAAGGGATTCGAAGTGCAGGCAGTATTCTTGCCTAACCTCCCAAGTTGTAGGGAATGACTTCAAAAGAAACAGGCAGACCCAGTTTATCAATGCCTGACTCTGAGACTGGTGACACCAGCAGAATTTTGAGGTCTTGATCACGGGTCATCTATAGAACACCAAGCTTGCTGTGACTGACAGGATTCACATTTCTTAATAGGAGAAAAATACTTTTGCTCAGAAGTTAGCAGAGCTGATTGAAAGACCTTTAGACTAGGTTCAAAGGGGGAAAGCAATAAAAATCAGGCTTACTAGTGGTAAGCTATGGGATGTTGTGACAGTGAGGGATGGTTGCTACTGAGGGTTTTCACTTTGCTCTACAATGTACTAAGTACACTGGAGAATTTTTGAAACATTTGTGCAATATTGCATGCAGTACGAGGAATTTATAAGAGGAACTAGAAGATACATCATCACTGGTATAAATGAGATGTGATGTGAAGAGTCCTGTGAATTGACTACTGTGATAAGCAGTTACGGGTTCTTCAGTAGAGATAGGCATGGCAGGTGAGGTGGAGAGGTAGCACTGTATATAAAGAGGGGATAGACCGGACAGCACTTGCAGTTGAGGGTATCGTTGGAAGCCTCTGAGTAAGAAATAGGGAGAAAAACAAATAAGGTGGAAGTTATTGCGAGAGTCTACTGCAGATCACCCAGGGATGATGGTGACACTGTATGGTTATTCTAGAAACAATTAAGGGAAGTTTCTAGATCATTTACCCTTGTTGTTATGGGCAACTTCAACTTCCCAGATGCTAACTGGAACATGTAACAGACACAAAATGGTGGAGGAATTTCCTGGAGGAATTTCAGGAACTAAGGGAGTTGACTAGGAAATATGCCCTCCTAAATCTAGGTTTTGTAAATAGAGATGGTGTTGTGGGTGATATAGATTGGTGGCTGATGGCCACAATAATCATTAAATGATTGAGTTTCAAGTCTTTGCTGGTATGAGAAAAACTATCAACAGATCTGCTACCTGGATTTTGGAAGAGCGGATTTTGGTCTGCTCAAGAAACTAGTTAGTGAGGTCCCCTGGGAATTTGCTTTCAAGGGTATTGCTTGTCACTTTTTAACAGCTGTCTTTTAAGACACAGGAGCAGGAAATTCCCACGTGTAAAAGTCAAGCAGGACAAATGGGTAGCTTCACTAAACAGGGATCTCTTTCTGGATCTTAGAAGAAATTTCTAAATTCTCTTTCTGGAACTTAGAAGGAAAAAAAGTTACTTTGGGAGATTTTGGAAACAAATTCAGGTTACATAAGAGGACTACTGAGATGTTGTAGAGAGAAAATTCATCTTGCTGTCATCCAAGAACTTGCTGAGGATGCACTCAGTCCCACTGTCTGTGTCATTAATAAAGATACCCAACCATATCAGTCCCAGTAGAGACACCTGAGGGACACCATTTGTTACTGATCTCCATATGGACAAGGGAGAGTCATTCAGATGAGATGGCAGACAGGTTTAAAACTCCTAAGTGCCACTTCTTTATATTTTCCTAAAAGTAACAGCTTTCAAACCATGGAACATGCGTGTGCATCTGTTCATCTGCAGGAAAGCAGATGAGCTCATGGTGGGAACATAGGAGAGCAAATTCTTGGCAACAGAAGAAACACGTCATGGAATTTTGCAACCTGTGACTTTCAGACTGACAAGGCAAGACAGGAGAGAGTGTTCGTAGATGACTCTGTTGACTCTCTTCTGCATAGTCAATCAAGGGAGGAATGCCAGGGAAAGAGGCAAACAACTAGACAGACAGAGACAGCTACATTTTTATTGAAGCATTTTGTTCATAGATAAGAAGAGTGAGAGGCCTTGGTCTCTAAATCATTCCAAAGGCCCAAGATCCAAGGAAGCAGGAGCTAAGAACAGCACAAAGAATATAGCTAGCTGAGGAGAATGGAGCAAAGAGAAATTCAAGGAAGTATTTCTAAGGATTGTATACACTTAGTTTTTACTGGCTCCTTTGTCTGAGAGATTACTGAAATATGAGGCAGCTAGTGCGTTCCCAAATCTTGAATCAGAATCCACTAAGTAGCTAAAAGATTGCCCACAGGAAAAAAGTTGTATTTTGTTTCTGAGAAGTGCAGAAGAAAAGCATTAACCTTTTGCTCAAATAGCATAGGTTAAAGCTCTTCCCCGTAGTGTGCAAATAATATTAAAACACAAATCTTGTTTATTATAAGCAAAGAAAAAATTATTTACTTTCCTCATGGCTTTTTAAAATATATATAAATATGCATGTTGCTATGTCTGTATGAGCAAAGGTCAAGCTTATTAGAATCTCTGCCTAATATAGGGAGAATTCACAAGTTAGGGCTATTTGTACAGAAGGATTCATGTAGGAACATATGCTCACTGCTATCATCTTCAGCTGTCACTGCAGTATTGAATCTTATTTTGTTGATATTTATTGTCAGAACATCCTGAGACTGTCTTCATCACTAGAAGCACTTGTTCTTCCATGCCATAGGCCAAATTCTACCCTAAGAAGCACATTTGCAGCCCATTTAGGTTGTGGATGAAAGAACAGATGCTATTGAGGTCAGAGCAGCCCACACTTAACATGGAACCAGGAGAGTCCAAAACTATCACTGACTTATTCCACCAGAGTTCATAACCTGACCAGAAGCAGTTTAATGGCTTGCACAGGTCTAAAAGTTGCAGGTCACGGAAAAGGGCTATTATAGAAATTAAAAGCAAATAAATTCCCCTTGCAGGCAAACTTCAAATGAAGTCAGCTCTGGGAACAGTTATTAACTTAATTGAATATTTATAAAGCAACAGAAGAAAAAAAAGAAACCAACTCAACTTTAAGCCATCAAGCGGTTTGTGGTGTTAGAGTATATTATGGATTCCCACATGAGTAGCATTAAGACGGAGTTAAAGGGCAGAGTACATGTTGATAAATTAAATGGCACAGATGGTGTAAGTCCCCAAAAACGAGCATCAGGAGCACAGTGTTGCACTTTGTATATCTTAATATATGTAAATGCAGTTAAAGCAGTCAAGGAGCCTAAACTCCGTCTACAGTCACGCTATGAGGGAGAAAAGGGAAAAAAAGCACTAAATGAAATATGCCTTCAATTTCACTTGCAAAATCCAAAATATTGAATGTGTTTATCATAAACATATGGACTTTCTCTTCTCCTGCAGCAAACAGGATATCAACAGCTTCAGGTTTCATTGCTGCTAAATTACAGACTTGACCCTTTCTCTACTTTGGGGTGCAGCTTACAAGATCTGCAAGTTTCACGCAGGGAAATTACTCTTCTTCCCAGTGTTTAGTCCTAATAATTGATCATTGGCATTCAGCATGAAGACATATGCATTTCTAGACTTAGTGACAATACTTTCGAGTCATATGATTTTCAACAAGCACAGGAAATTACAGAGAAGCAGTTACTGGTGTCCCTGGAGAGACTGAAAAGTATCGTATTGGAGGCAAGGAAACAGCCTGGGAATAAGAAAATGCTGTAATGAAGGCAGGATCACAGTCAGCTTTCTGCGGCTTTGTAGCACTGGCTCGTTGAAGATTTTCTAGAGTCAAATAACTGAAGGTCTGAAACAAAGGGCCAGTGTCAGCTCAGCAAGCTGTTAATGGCCAAGTTGTTATTTTGAAGGGCAGTGACTTGTGATATCCACCTCAATCAGTGGAAAGAGACCCAAATTTTTTATTAAACTGATCAAAACTATGAAAAATAGCCAGCAGAAGAAGCCATATGAAGAAAACAAAAAAACAAACAAATAAACATACATTTTGGTGCTAAGAAAGGGCAGGATACACATCTTGCTAAATGCTGCAAGCGCTTGAGTATCTAAGGTTGTTACTTTAGAGACTGCAAGTATTTTGGTTCATAATCTGACAGCTAACCAGGCTTCTTCACATCACTCCTTATGAAGAAGCATCAATCTTTTAGTACAGAGAAGTCGTAATGATACAGATTATCTCATCATAGAATCATAGAATGGCTAGCGAAAGGACCTTAAACTTGTTCAGTTCCAACCCCCTGCCATGGGCAGGGATACCTTCCACTAAACCAGGTTGCTTCAAGCCCTGTCCAACCTGACCTTGAACACTGTCAGGGATGGGGCCGCCACAGCTTCTCCGGGCAACCTGTGCCAGGGCCTCACCACCCTCACAGGGAAGTATATCTATCCTATATCTCCCCTCTTGCAAGATATTTCATGTATGTAGAGCAGATGAAATGACAGTATGAAGTCCACAAATGGACTGTCCAAATCAGCCCCCCAGTGAGATTACATATGGAAAGTGGGAGGTTTCAGGGGGGCAATAGTAAGATGGCTGCCTTTTCAGCATGTCACCTCCTACAGCTCCACTGCCCTTTCACAAAAAAGTTTTATTAGACTAGCAGTGTTCAATCCACTCCAAGACTTCCCTTTCCACAGTTAATCATTCAAACAGTATATATCCCCTCCCTGGATGCATTCGTCTTCCATGTCTCTGGTTCCAATACTCTCAAAAAAAGTGGGGCTTCTCCTTGGGAGACAAAAATAAAGATGCTGGTAAAAGCCATTGGAGTGGCTAGTCACTCAGCAGCATGTGCCCCTGCTGCCCAGCAGACTCAGCACTGCAGCACTTGGAAGGGGTTATGAGAACAGAAGCACAAGCCATTGGACCTTTGCCACTATGAAACCTAAGTGAATTCAATCTGCACCAGAATTTAATCATAGTTGCCACATTCAGCTACTTGTTCCTTCCCAGCCAAATGTCTCCAGCAATATAAGTTCACTTCCCTCCATGGTCTGTTTCAGACAGAGAAGCATGTCCATGTGCCAGAATTTGCTAGTGAGAAGTAAGGACAAGGCACTGACAGGTCACAGATTCTCACCTGTGTAATTAACAACATAAATAGCTTGCTTCAGCAAAAGCTTGCCTTATCTTTGTTTTTGCATTGTATCCTGCTTAAGCAGAATCGCACAGGCAGACGGGAAGAATGTAATTTCCTGAAACTGTGGAACAAACAGGAACAAAGGACTTTTACAGCCAGACATAGGACATATGGCAGTCATGCTTGATCGAATCAACATCTAATCTGGAAGTAGCAGAACAAGTTATACGATAGGGGCTTTAGGCACATGCATGGGGTTAAGTAGGTCAAAAGTTCATATTAAAGAAGACTACTAGCCTTTACCAACTAGCTCCTAAAAGATTCTCCCGGGTATGAGCAGAAGAAAGAATGAAGATTGCATCAGCCATCGGGAGGTGGGATTCATCCTCCTGAAAGTCCTATGAATACATAATTTATTTATTTATTATAATGATTTTATAATATATGATTAATTTATAATGATAATTATTTTATCCCTCAGAGATAGGTATTGGGGCCAGTGTTGTTCAACATCTTTGTCAGTGACATGGACAGTGGGATTCAGTGTGCTCTCAGCATGTTTGCCAATGATTCCAAGCTGTGTGATTCAGTTGATACGCTGGAGGGAAGGAATGCCATCCAGAGGGATCTTGACATGCTTGTGAGGTGGGCTGATGCCAATCTTATGAAGTTCAACCAAGCTAAGTGCAAGGTCCTCCACCTGGGTCAGAGCAATCCCAGGCACAGCTACAGGTTGGGGAGAGAAGAGATTCAGAGCAGCCCTGCGAAGGACTTAGGGGCGTTGGTTGATGAGAAACTTAACATGAGCCGGCTTCAATGTGCTCTCACATCCCAGAAAGTCAACAGCAACTTGAGCTGCATCAAGAGGAGAGTGACCAGCAGGTTGAAGGATGTGATCCTGCCCCTCTACTCTGCTCTTAGGAGACCTTACTTGGGGTATTGTGTACAGTTCTGGTGTCCTCAGCGTAAAAAGGACACGGAGCTGTTGGAACAAGTCCAGAGGAGGGCCACGAGGATGATCAGGGGGCTGGAGCACCTTCTGTATGAAAATAGGCTGAGAAAGTTGGGGCTGTTCAGCCTGGAGAAGAGAAGGCTGCGTGGAGACCTCATAGCAGCCTTCCAGTATCTGAAGGGGGACTACAAGGATGCTGGGGAGGGAGTCTTCACTGGTGACTGTAGTGATAGGACAAGTAGTAATGGGTTCAAACTTAAACAGGGGAAGTTCAGGTTAGATATAAAGAAGTTCTTTACTGTGAGGGTGGTGAGGCACTGGAATGAGTTGCCCAAGGAAATTGTGAATGCTCCATCCCTGGCAGTGTTCAAGGCCAGGCTGAATGGTGTCCTGAGTGACATAGTTTAGTGCAAGGTGTCCCTGCCCATGGCAGGGAGATTGGAACTAGATGATCTCAATGTCCTTTCCAACCCTGACTATTCTATGACTCTATCTTGCCTCTAAATGCCCTGGAGAAGTTGTTCTTCACCTTTCTGTACTGTGGTTCTCACCTCCGTAAAGGGTAAATAGAGCTTCATCTTTTGGATAGGATTAAATTCATTAGTGCAGGAAAGAAAATGTGATGGAATAGATCATTGCAACCCTCCCTAAATCAAACACAAAGGAAGTGCAAGAGCTGTAGCCTCAAAAAAAGCTAAATATAGGTCAGGACTGGAGCGGCAGTCTCACATGGAAATGCAGTAAAAACTACTGATGAAAGCTGTGGGCACCATTTGTTAAACAATACTGCTGTCTTATTTTATTCATCTCAGCAGTGAAAAGAACTAATCACAATCAAAGCTGAGTGTTAAGGGAAAAGAAAAAAAAAAAGAAAACTCCACTTGACAGCTGCCTCTTTTTTTCCAAGACGAGACCTTTCTTTGAATGCTAAATATGAAGACTTTTCATATGAATTCATTGACTTTATCAGATTGTCTAGATGAAGGGAAGAGAATATGATGATTAGCTACTGAATATGCTGAAATAGGAGTGACAGTAAATTGTGTGTGATCTGAAATGGATTTCTGACATTTTGAGTTTCTAATTTAATTTTCATTTAACACATCAGAACTACAATTTGTCCTGCAATTTATGGTTTCAGTAATATCAATTAGCCAGCCTCAGGGCAAGTGTGATCATTGAGAAATAGGTTTAACCTTTGAAAGATAGAAAGGGTTTTGTCTGCTTCTTGCACCTCTCCTGTGATGCAGTTATCTCTCTACAAGAGTATCTTTTGCTATTAATGCTATTTATTTGTATTTTTGCAGAGTTCAGCAGAAAGAGTTCATGTAGATAGAGTCACAGCTACAAGCACAAATCAATTTAAGCAAAAATAGAAAATCAATTTTATTCCTAGTGCCTCAATACAATAAAATTAATGGTGCACCAGAGATCACACAGAAAATCTAGATCTGTGCTTGAGAAAAAGAATTTGGCTATTACCAACGCAGTCACTAAGGTGACAGTTCCATTAGCAGTTGAAATCTGCACCTGAGGCATCATTGAAAAACCTTCTGTCCTGTGTTCAGCAGTAGCAGTCATTTTTCTCCTTCTTAGTAGCTGGTGCAGTGCTGTCGTTTTGACTTTTGGCCTGGGAACAGCACTGGTAAAACCGATGTTTTTAGTTGTTGCTGAGTCATGTTTACTCTGACCAAGGACTTTCTGAGTTTCATGTTATGCCAGGGAGGAGGGGAAGCCGGGAGGAAACAGAGACAGGACACCTGACCCAAACTAGCCAAAGAGATATTCCATACCATGGCATGTCATGCCCAGGATGTAAACTGGGGGCAGTTACCCGAAAGGGCTAGATCACTCCTCGGTCAGTCTGGGTATCGGTCGGCAGGTGGTGAGCAGTTGTATTCTCTTCCCTCGTGATTTCCCTTATCATTATTATTGGTGGTAGCAGTAGTGGTTTGTGTTATACCTTAGTTACTGAACTGTTCTTATCTCAACCCGTGGGAGTTACATTCTTTTGATTCTCCTCTCCATCCCTCCGGGAGCAGGGGAAGGAAGAGGGTGGGGGAGTGAGGGAACAGCGACTGCGTGGTTCTGAGTTACTGACTGGACTTAAACCACAAAACCTTCCTACTTCTCCAGTGGTGGGAGATTCCCTTAAACTTTTGATCATTCCCAGAGAAATGGCAACTGCTAAAAAAGGAGGAGGAGGAGAATTTTCTTCAGTTTGTGCCATACAAAGTGAGTGCTATATGAACTGAATTTGTGCTATACAATCTGCTGGAGGAGAAGTGGGAGTCAGGCAGTTTCGGGTAGGCAAACCATTCCTTGCGTTTGAAACAGGATCACCAATGTTGGAAGCTGTGACAGAAACTGAACTCCTAAGTGAGAAGGGGAAACTTTTTGCTGAAGTGTCCCTTGAATTCATCTCCCACAAGCCCTTCAAAGTACAAGCCTTGTACCAAAACCTCAAAGTTAACTGGCCACAAACGTATGTGGGCTCCATAGTGGTACAGGTGTCATGTCACAGTCTTTTTATTAATTGTTTTATTAAAACTTGAATGCCTCATTAGGGTTCTGAGCTAGGAAGATCAAGATCTGATGAAGCTTGTAAAATCTTGTGTTTCTATAAAATTTTGTTCCTTCAGGATATACACGCAGTGTCAAAGCCTAGAAGCAAAGCACCTTAGCTATGAATATGTACATCTGTGCCTTGCCATCCAGCAGCCTTTCTCAGATTAATGCCAGCTACTTCAAAGATAGTTGAATTTCTCTGTCCCAGCCACTGCTAAGCAAATCATCTGTTTATACTGACTGTTGAGTTGGGAGATGACCATTGCTTCTTATCTGCCTTCCAGAACCCTCTGTGTCTTCCCTCATTGGCAATCACTTGATAATCTAAAAACACCTCCCATCACAGGAAGAGATCCAAAAAGTGAACCAACAACTTAACTGCTTCTTGGGAGAAGTAGTAGTTTTTCTATTCAGCAAATCAGCATCTGGAAATGTTGGCTTCCCACCGAAACCAGGCCATAATTCTACAGACTCAAGCAAATCCATTTCTGTACTAAACCCATTCCTTTAGTAGAATGTCACAAATGATATTCTTCTTTTGTCCTTCTTGACCTGGAATTAATCGTGGTTGCATTTCTTGTAAAGAGTTTTGAAGAAGACACTGTTCTGGAAGCCATACAACAGGAAAAAATAGTACCAGGAGTCACAAAGATTATTTGCCCCAAAACAGGATGCTAGGAATTCCCCTGAAGGCAGGGCTTTTCTTTTGGTTTAAGACATTCTGAGTAAGCCTGGCAAGCTACCTAAGAAACAGGCTGAGCCCACAAAATGCCTTCTTCCCTGTCTGTCAATGACTAGCTGACTTCTGAAGTCCAACCAGGTCTTCCAAGTAGGGTTGCTCTAATTAGTGCCAGGACTTAAAGCTCTTTAAGGGAGATTGAGATGAGATCTTAGGCAGAAGTTCTTCTCTGTGAGGGTGGTGAGGCCCTGGCACAGGTTGCCCAGAGAAACTGTTGCTGCCCCATCCCTGGCAGCGTTCAAGGCCAGGATGGACAGGGGTTGGAGCAGCCTGGTCTACTGGACAGTGTTCCTGCCCATGGCAGGGGGTTGGAACTGGAAAAGTTTCAAGGTCCCTTCCAACCCAGACGAGTCTGTGATTCTAAAACCTGATTATTCTGCCCACCAGAGCTATTCAGAGAACTCTCATTGTGCCCCC
This sequence comes from Psittacula echo, assembly GCF_963264785.1. Classification (NCBI taxonomy): domain Eukaryota; kingdom Metazoa; phylum Chordata; class Aves; order Psittaciformes; family Psittacidae; genus Psittacula; species Psittacula echo. The sequence continues at coordinate 74,470,950 of NC_137742.1, read as the reverse complement.
CAGCCACTAGACAACTTCCGATTCTTGTGGAACAACAGCACTAACCTCCTATTCCATCCAGACATCAGGGCCTTAGGTTCTGTTGACAAAAGTGTTTTCTTCAGTCACAAAGTTAATTACCAGCAGCTTTAATAACTTTAATCATGCTATGATTGTTGATTCATTAATCATGCTATCATTGGTGATTCTGATATTGCACTGAGAGTAATGCAATACGAAAAAATTCAGATAATATATTTGACCATTTCTCCCTGCTGCAGAGAAATATAAAATACAGTTAGCGAAAAGCGATTTTGATTTAAAATAGGTCTTGTTCTCTTTGTGTATAGAACTTATATTTGCATACAAATATGTACATATTTGTAATCTGGGAACAAGATTCTTTGGAACAGCATCACAAATATAGGAAAAAACATTAATAATGGCTTGAAGGTGACAATAGAACCAGCATTCTACTAAAGATGAGGACACATGAAGATGAGAGTAACTGTAAGTAAGTTACAATTTGATCAGTTTTGTGTCATCAAAATTATAGATGAGTCATGAATCTAGAAAGTAATTTGACACAAAAATAACACATTAAATAAAACCAGAAAAAGCCTGCTTCTTTGAGCACTTAGCAAAAATTGTTGTAGTGACAAATACATACATATTGGTACATAATTCCTTGACAAAACCAAGCCTTTAGTTAGAGTCTGTGCTAAACAATAGAGCAAAAGGCTTTTCTCAAACCTTGCAATTTGTGACAGGATTGGAGACAGAAAGAGCCATTAACTTTAATCAACATCTTTCGGCACAGTCTTGCCCAACAGAAAGCAGTGTCTCCTGTGGCTCCTTCTCTGCAGTCTAATATGCCAACCTCCTCTTTGCACAGTGAGGATAATTGTCCTGTGGTCTGTAGTCAGCCGCTGAATAGAGCTACTCATGGATCTGTGTGTGCTGCTGAACTGTATGCTTTCTACAGCCATTCATCAGAGGTCAGGTGCTGGACAAGTCACACAAGCCACCACCAACGGAGTTACAGGAACCCATTTTACAGTTTCTTCATCTTAACTCGAAGGTGTCTGAAGAAGGGTAGAGTCCCTGCTGCAAGAAACAGACTAGATAGTCCAAGCCTTTGCAGGTGAAGGTGAGGCTTTCCACACACTCACATAACTATAACATGTCTTCCTGCTTCTGTGTAGGGCCTGCTGTCCACACAATACATCAGGCGTGCTGCAGTTGACATGGCCATGCATTGTGAAGCATCAGAATGAGCTGCTGACACACAGAGATTGAATGTAAGCTCTGTCAAAAGAAAGATAGATATGCATAGCTACTAGGTCTGGGGCTGCAGATGGTGTGATCACTGCAGAGACACACTAAGCTGTTTTCCAAAACATGCTACACATGAAAGAACATGTAGAGCTCAAATACGGAGAAGGAGGTGACAGCTTACTGCTATCTGTTTGTCTTGCCCATATCACTGGCACCTCCAGAGTATTTTCAGGCTCAAAGGATGTGATAACATCACTTTTTTTTGATTTTTGATTTTTGAGTACGCATCAGCACAATCCACAGTTATGGCCTTGCCCAGGGATGTGTCTGCCAAAATCAGTTACTATAAAAGCGTAGTCTTGTATGTCAGGAATGCCGAGAGGGGCAGTGACAGAGGAGATGATGCTGACTTTTAAAAGAAGGACAGTTAGAAGGACCTGTCACTCTCATTCTGCTGAAGAAGGCTTGCTGGTATTCTTACAAGGATGTGTGGTGTCACAGCTGACCCAGCCAAACATCCATTCAGCATGTCTCTGGCTTTTGGAATATTGACAGAAGGGACAGACTTTGCTGCAGAGGAGACATTGTATCTACAACTGCATTGCTAGCCTCCTCCTCCTGAGCTGAGAGAGAGCTATCTTCATTCTAAGAACTAGTGAATTGGCTTCTCTTGCCTCTCTCACCACATTTTCCTCTGCTGGCATTTTGAATCTCGTGCGTGTCTGCTGCTTACATATCTTCATCCCGTCTTATCAACATGCAGTCCATTTGGCCATGTTCTTTTCACGTCTGTTCTTCGCTGCAATCCATCTGCAGAGTGGCTGGCCAACACATAGTCGGACAGCTATTTATGAACAATGAGATGAAATGAAACAAAAGCTCCCTCTTCAAAACATTTCTCCTGTCTTGTGATGTAGCAAAAACATTATCAGCAGAAGTAGAAGTAGATTTTTCACATTCTTCCTGATAACCTATTCTCCACAGCTGCTAGGCATTAGGGAGGACATTTTCAATACATTTCTTAACACAACATAACTCTTTCAGCACATGTGCAGAGAAAGAAGGGTGATACATCTTTTGACTGTGGAAGCATACAGAAATTTTTAAGATTGGACAAAATTGCCTGGTGTGAAGTGAAATGATTTATGATGGTCATTTCTGAGTGTCTGACTGTACAAACCAGCTGTCACTGCTTAAGTGGTTTTGACATTAATCAGAATTAAAAGCACAATACAAAGCCATCTGGCTTGCTTGAGTAGAGCCTAGCAATAATGAATTAAAATACCAACGCAAGAAAAGGGACACTATGGGGATATTTTCTACTAAGTAAATCTTTTCATTTATTGTTTCTTTTGGTGGGTCAGCAGAAAGTGTTCATCAGCAGAAGAACACAACAAGAAAATGGAGGCTGTAGACACTACATTATCAGAGGATTATTTGGGCCAGCTAGCCTGTTGATGTCCATGGAGCTCTACTGTTGGTAACAGCTGAGATCCTTATAAAATATCCTGCTAAAAGTCCTCAGGTCCCTTACCAAGAACAGTTAAGCATGTCTCAAGTGGCAAAGTTGTGCTATCTAGTTTAAGGAGATAATTCACGCAGCTTATATTAGCCAGCTTCTTTTTCTAATGTTTTGTTTGCAATGAGATAATTGAAAATCCTCAAGTCTTGAGGAGGAAGTTTGCTTGATCTGAACAAACGCTTCTCTGAGAGTGGTCAAAATATGTATGTACTTCATGTAGATTTTTAATAGAAGCCATTTTAGAAAATATTTTTCTCTTTTGCACATCATTATTACCAACCTAGTTCCTCCAGTACACATCCCCGGTCCCACAAAGAGCAGTGGAATTCAGCTGTACAAGTTCAGGTGGAGAGACTGAGTCTGTCCAGGTCCTAATATCGTAGAATCACAGACTGATTTGGGTTGAAAGCGACCTTAAAGATCATCCAGTTCCAACTCCCTGGCCCTCCTAGACTTCAGTGCAGCAACTGTCATTTTGACAAATCCACCCACTAATCCTCCTTAATTTCAGATAGAAATTTTATTTTTACAGCTCTGGGTGTAATTTTGAGTAGAACAGCATTATTTTTTTACTGTGATGAGGGATAAATAAATCCATGGCTGATACCCACCAGCCTGGACTCATGTTTTCTGTATACTGACAGAGAAGAAATATGAGTGAGCCTGTGTGGACTGTGCTTTTCTTCACGACAGACGAATACCAGTCGTTGTGGAGTGTATCTAGTCCCTGCTGCTCTCTAGGATCTTATGTGCAAAAAGTCAAGCTAAGTGAGTAGCTAGCTGTTGGTGGAATGGGTGGGAACTTTTCAAAGCAAGTGCTGCAGTCTTGCTGCATGATCTCCAGACCAGCAGTCTCCAACTAAGGCTGTGACAAAGATGCTGGTGGTGGAAGACTTTCGGATGAATATCTGTGGTATCAAGTTGCCAGTCTATGGAAAGACCAGGCTGTCACATAACAAGTTATTCACATAATTATGAGTCTTGGGGAAATCTTAATGACAAATCTCTACTTTCCTCCTAGTTTCTATTCACTACTCCTTACAAAATCATGGAAGAGAACCAGTGCAAAACAGAGCCTCCCAACTGATCCCAACTGATCATCCCACCTGATCCCAAGGGATTCTGTAAGCTGTGAGTATTTAGAGAAGAGCCCTTTCAGCATGGAAGAGACAAAGCAGGGCAATGATGGATGCTGGATCAGTGTCTCCTATAACTACAGAGGAACAGATATGTTCTGCAGCACTGTGAACCTGTGCAGTGGGCCACAGAAAACTCACACTTCTAATACTGGTGTTGAAAGGGAAACTCCAGTGAGTATGCTCAAGAAATGTATGTAAGTATGTGGGAAGACTGAGTATGTACACCTTGAAGTGCCTTGATTTGGGGAGCAATTAAGTTCATTGCTTAATCAAAGGCCTTTGAGTCAAATAATGGAGCCAACCAATATCATTTAAAGATCATCAGACACTTGTAGGGTGGTTGGATCCAGGTAACTTCCTCCAGGTTTCATGTGGGAGGGGAAGGGCTGGTAGAGCAGCTGAACACTGCTGCACTTGTGCTTGATGTTGACAGGCACAAGTTACCACTTGCTGCGTTAGCTGTATAGCGAAGAGACATCTACAAGTGGCACCAGCACCCCCTCAGTAAGAAGTCCCATTGATATTAAGATATATTTCTTGTTTTCTGTTGCTGCTGCACATCATCAGTAGGGTGGGAGGCTAGGCAGTTTTTCTTTCTCTCTTTCCTAGCAGTGATGCTGAAAACATGCTGCCAAGGCTAATCTTCAGCCCTCTGACCAGAACAGCTTGTCTGCAACATCTCAAGTCACTTCCCCCTACAGCCTCTTGCTTCCCTCCCAGAGGAACATTGCAAACATATATTTGTGCTTCAAGCTTTCAGTACTGCTAGGTTTACATCCCAGCCCTTCTCATCCTACAGGATGGGAAGGCTGGTTTGAGAGCTGCTAAAGACTTGTGCACACCATGTCACTTGTGTGACAGAAGAAAGGTGATGGAAGACACAGTATGAAATTATCTGGCTGTTTTACCCCTTGTTCTGTGGCTGGCGGGGAGTTAAATTTCCTTAGAGAAAAGGAGTACAGGAAAACTGGGATCTCCTCCTTTTTATTTGAACATCCCAGATTCAGTGCTCTGCAAATCTGCAACTACAGGCATGTGCATTCACAGCCTGAATCCTGATTGCAGGCATAGATGAGTCTGAATTCTTTTCTCAAGTCTGGCTCTGGTTCACGGCTATCTTTGGGTTTGGCATCAGCCGAGGTTGATGTGTTTAGTAGATATAGATGCCTGCAAGGCTGTAGCAAAGCTGTTACATAAAGCCAGTAAAATTCCTGTGCAAGGAAGTTGAATGTGCCAGCGCCAGTGAGGGTGCTGCATTTAACATGCTGTCAGCACCATGTTTTGTGCATGTTCCCACTGCTCTGGCTCCTAAGCTCTGTATCCAGATGAACTGCGCAGAATCTAGAACAAAGGTGTCACTTCTACTCTTATGCAGAATGTATGCCTTCCCCTTGAACACAGATAGTGGATAGTCTGTGGGGAAGTGTTTGCCTTACTTCTCAGCCTTCCCTCCCACTGCACAATTGACTCAACACAGTCTCCTTGATCATTCCTTTCATCCTGATCTTACTGTGTTATCAGTTTCTGCCATGTAATAAGTGGGTCCATTAGAAAACATTATGGTTCCATATCGCAGGAGATACCTGATGAGATTTTAACTAGATATGACTCTCATGACTTTTCCTTAACCACAGAACAAAATCAGATCTTGATCCTGAACAACTACTGTCACTTTCATAATGCAGATTTAGATGAATAAAAAAAAAAAAAAAAAAGAAACCAGCAAAGTCTCCTGTGATTTTAGGTAGCATACTTGGGAACTGTAATTGTGTTGCTATAGTAATCTTAAATTATGACTGACCACATCTTGGCATGGAGCGGGACAGTCCTGATGTTGGGAAACTGCCTTTTGATGTGAGAGTGCAGGCAATCAGAAAGAAATATTAAGCCACAGGGCTGTGCCTCAGACGGGGGTCTCACAGTGCTGTGCACAGTATTTCTACTGGTGTGTGCCGAGACCATCTTTTCTTATCAACAGAGTTTGTTATTTCCCTTCTCCAGCTGTATTCTGTTTCCAAGGCCAAACCTTCTGGCAACAGTTTTGTCCTGTTTAACTGTACTGCAGAACAGTACATCACAGTGTCATTGGTTCTGCTTAATTCTATTATACCAGTGTGCTTGTTATGGTGTTGGAAAGGTCAGTTTGACAATAAGGCCCACTCAGGGCTTCTGGAGTAGGTGGATCAGGATCTCCACATGCTCACTATCAAAGACCCATTGAGATGAAAAGAGAAAAGAAAAAAGATATGAACTCCAGCTCTGCTGGAATGAGTGCAATCCCACCTCAGCAATCTCTCTTCAGATAGTGGCTTTGTCAGGTAAGTAACCTGCTGCTTGTGAAAGTGCCTGGATCAGGATGACTGTGCATCAACACAAGGTGGTCTACAAATGTCTGCAAGACTTGTTGGGGCACATGGACATGCACCACTTTCGCATACAAATGCACTGAGGCAAGCAAGTGAAAAAGGACTAAAAATAAGAGTATCGAGTTGGGATTCATTGCTTAGCCTCCTCTGCTGCTATGAATGTTGGCCTGAAATAGTTATAGTGGATGTGCAAAATTTTGTACAGCAGTGATATGTATTTCAATATCATGGAACAGCATTGCTGCTTATAAAATTCAATAACCAGAAAAAAACAGTTTAAATAATTTCTGTTTTGTGTTGAAAAAAACCCCAAGAGTTGTCCTATTCTCTTTGTAGAGAATGCATATTTTTATCCGTACGTTATTTCTGGTTTTTTGGAAGATGCAGCTGTAGCTTTGAAATCATGGACGAAACTTCTGAACTCTGATAAGCATATATCCTTAAATTATTCCTTGTTCTTTTTGGATTTCCAGTTTCCACATCTGTGGAAATTTCCACATCTCCAATATTCTCCAACAGTGCAAAAAGAAAAAATTATGGTTTTTAAACATGGCAAAATTAGATTCTTTCTTAATTCCCTGAATCTAGGAGCTGGGACTTTAAAGAAAATCGACAAAAAATATGAGACACATAATAAAGTGGTGAGGAAGTAAAACCTCATCTACAGCTCTCCAAAAGCATTGGGATATTGTCCAGTTTATCGGTCTACAGATAAATCTCATTGCCTAGATCAAAGTTCTTATGACAATATTTTCACTAAAATCACAGAGTGTTGTTAAAATTAATTGGATTTCCCTGTTCTGCACTTGCTTTTCTCACCTTAGCTACTTCTGTTCAGGAAACGGAGTATGTGTCTCATGTTATACACCTTGAGATGGTGTATTACATGAGATAATAAAAACCAAGTGTTTACACATAGCATAAGAGGGATGAGCTCATCCCTCAAAGAGTTAATATCTTTGCAAACACCAGTGTAATTTGCATAGAGCTGGGGTCTCAACTAGGTGAATACATCTAGTCACTAGGTGAATACATCTAATTATTTGGCTATTAAATGTTCAAATTTGGAGGTAAATTCATCAGTAGACCTGGGAATAAGGTAGTGCTTTGTACAGGAACAAAGTCATTCCCAATCTCAATGGCAAAATTGTAGGCTGCAAGAGCCACTGTGGGGTGTACCAGGCATTCAATTGGTGCCTTTACCCAGGCTAAACTATTCTGCCAAATTTTTACCTTTGTCCAGTTCTTACTTGTTCTCAAAGGTTTCTATGCAATGCCAGATGGAGCATGAATATTGTATATTATCTTTTAAAGATGAAATCTGAAATGAGGAGTGATTTGCATCCTGCTTATTGTCCTTATGTAAAAAAAGGCTTGAATAAAACTGGCTTTGGTATATTGTACTTTTTCCTTGTATATAGAAGCAAAGAAAGAATAAAGAAAGCAGGAGAACAAAAATTGCTGTCTAGTGACTGTAGTTATATTAGTCAAACTGGAGTTCACAGGAGATTTGTGTATATACTTGCTGGAAGAATCTTCTCTTCAAATTGGTTTAAAAGAAAAACATTAGAGTCATGCAAATTGAGAAATGTGGAAATGGCTTAAGTTACTATCTTTTTGCCTTTTTTTTTTTTTTTAAGAGAAACCATATGTTATGTCAAACAGTGTGAAAACTAGTTTAATATATTTCCTTGGAAATACAAGGAGTATGATTTGGCTGTCATAAAACCCAGAGATTGTGAAATATAATTCATAAGGTCATTGGAACAAATTTATTGATTGTTTTATATAATGTTAGAAAGCTCTCAGAAGCAATAGTGAACAGCACATAATTTATTAAATTAAGGAATCATTTAGTGTTCTGAGGCCAGGGTATAACTGAAGTTCATGATCCCTGGTAGCACTGGCAAGTTTATATGTGCTTAACCACAATGCATCAGCCTATCAGGGTGTGGTGCATATGACAAAGAGCATCACACTGGAATAAATGGCCCCTAAGGCCACTTCAGCTTGGGTTACTGTTGTCTGTCCCTCTCCTTTTAAGTTGCTTCCACAAAATCTCCTTACTGTATAAGGCTGCACCTGCGTTGCCATGTGGAATATTCCTTCCAGGCACCTTTCAGGCAAAATGGTCTCGTCACTCACTGGCCGACTACAATAGCAGTATTATGCTTGCTCGTATTATTCAGGGAAACCTTAAAGTTCTTGGAGCTTTAAAGTTCTGCTTCCACAAAGCCCATTCACAGCAATAAGTCCTAGGTCCCGTCAGCCTCCAGCTTTCCTATTTGTCCTTCAGCTGCTGATATGCAAAGTGACAAGCATTCTCCCTTGACAGTAGAAGGTCTTGTATGTTGTCCATTGCTATAGAGCAGATAAGATTTATGTTCCTCACAAGTATAAACTTACTATGCTCTTGAAGAGAAAAAACTATGTGTGCCAGGATCCTAGCAGTCTTGGATTCAGGTTTTTTCTGGGACAGTGTGAAAAGGAACTCTCTGGATACTTGTCTGATTTTCCTCCATGTAATACTGGACAAGGTGGTCCATCAAGAATCTAGGAGCATTATGATTACAGTGAAGGATCTGCAATGACTACCCCAAAGGACTGGACAGACACTGACTGTTAACTACATTTTTCCAACGTTGAACTACCTTCTTGCAAGAAAAGGACAGGTTCTCAGCTTGCCCAGGAGATTTCGTCTGTGTAGAAATCTGGGAGAGAAAGATAATGAGCAAAGCATGTGGGTGAACAAAGCTATGAATCCATATTCTTGGATTTGACTCTGCCAGACAAACTTCACACCAACTTCTCCTTCCTTTAACAAGTTGATATAAATTAGAACTATATATTTTAAGATTATGTATGTATTTATATGTAATACATACATATATGTAAATCTGTTGCTTCATCCTGAACTCTCACAGTGTGAAGAGCAGAGTTAATTGCTGCAGAATCAGCTCAAAGTCACCTTGGTAGTAGAGTTGAAGCTCACTGTTTGCAAGCACCATGTTCATCTTATTCTGTTGTCCTCACAGCTTCAGATCTATCTTCCCTTAGAAATGGAGAAAATTTGAAAAGAATTCCAAAAACAATGAATGCAATATGTTTTGTAGTACAGGAAAGTGCTGCAGAGAGACAACACCATAACAGCAAGATGCAGTTTTCCTGATACTTCTGTGGTATGATACTGTTTGTGACCTGTAGTAACAATTGCTGAATCCCAGTGATCAAATTACCCCTGCCTAGTGCAAATCCAACTGAGATTGTGCAGTATGTCATCTCACCCATTTAGGTAACTGAAGATGGACGTGAGGACAGTCATTGTGACTCATTGAATCATTACAAATGCCTTACAAATCTAAGTTGTAACCTAATCAGACCCCCAAATTTCTCAGACATTTGTGCCCACTGATAGATTCTTTTTGGTACAACATGGCCATGGTTGTTTGCACTGCCATGGGTTCTTACAAATTGTTTTGACTTTTATTCTTCCCTGTAAGAGTCCCCAGGGTGAGGGGTTTGATTTTTCGCTTATTTTCAGTTTTTGTAATGTCCTGCTTAGGATTAGGTAGCAAGGCTCAGTGTGAAATACTAACTAGGGTGACTTTTTATAGCTGCTGAATTTCTAGGACAACCTGTATCACACCAGTCTCAGGCTTAGGAAACACAGGGACATTTTTAGCTTTAGTTCATAGCCTACAAATAACTGGATGCCCTTCAATTAAATAGCAGTTGTACCTTGTAAAAAATCATAAGGCAATGGGAATCAGAATGATTATTTTGCATGCTGACTTAGGCAGTGAACAGCAGTGGATGTATACTGATTCACGTGGGGGTTTTATTTCTTTAAAAAACCGACACCTTGTGCTGTCCACACAATGTGTATTTTTGATCCTTGCCTTTGATCCAGAGTGAACCAAGCTGTTCTGTGGCTGAGAATCTTGACACAATTTGAGGCAGCATGGTCCAGACATACAAGACAGATATTGTACGTGTTCACTACCAGCATCTCTGGGCAGCTGAAAAGACTTTGTACCTTCCTGGGAACTCTGTGCATTCATACTGTGTGCAATAGCATGTGCCTTGTCCTCAGTTACATGGTGTGACAGTACATTATAATAAAAGGCTTTTGTTTGTACACCACCACTGGACAGCCACAGTCAGTCTCCCAGAACTTAGAGGAGACCATGTCCCTAGTCACTCTTTACTTTTGATGCTTGTGTGGTTTTGTTGTCAGGAGGAATTGATGGGAGCAATAGGTAAGACAACTGAAAACTGGCACAATGTGGCTTTACAAATACCACTGAGTGTTGCTGGTTCAGCCTTCCACGAATGAAGTCAGCAGCTCTCTAGGACAAATAGAAGACAGGGATCTGTGTTTGGGTCAGTAACATGGAGCCACAGTACTACTGAGAAATGCGTGGTACAGAGATCACCAGGCCTGTGGTCTTTACCAGAGTTTAAATCAGAAATGGAGTTTGCCTTTTTAAAGGATGCATGGAGCTCTGCCTAGGGGTGGATGATGAGCCAAATGAGAGCTTATGGGTAAGGATTAAAGAGTAGTCCAGTATGGGTGACGCTATACTTACTGTCTCTTACAGGATGCCTCACCAGGATGGACAAGTGAATGAGGTCTTCTACAGATATCTAAAAGCAGCTTCATGTTTGTAGGTCTTGGTCCTCATGAGGGACTTTAACCACCGCAGTTTCTGCCCTGCACAGCACAACATAAGCAGTCCAGGACATTTCTGGAGATCAATGACAACTTCCTGACACAACTGATACAGGAGCCACAGAGAATGGTTGCTCTGTTGTAGCTGATACTTACAATCAATGAACGACTCACTGGGGATGTGAAGGCTGAAGGCAGCCTCACCTGCAATAACTATGAGATAGTAGACTCCAGAATCTTGAGAGTAAGGAAGAGAGCAAAAAGCAAGATCACAACCCAGGACTTCAGGTGAGCCTTTGGCCTCTCCATTGATCTTCTTCAAAGAGTCCTAGAGGGCCTTAAAGGGAATGAGATCCAAGAAAGCTGGTTGATATTCAGGGATAATCTCCTCCAATCACAAGGTCATCCCAATGAGCATGAAGTCAAGCCAGGATAACGGGAGGCTTACATGGGTAAACGAAACCCAAATACAAAAAGATACAGATGATGGAAGCAGGATAGGCAACCTAGGAAGAATGCAGAGACACTGTCAGAGCATGTGGAGGCACAGAACAGCCCAAGTACAGCTGGAGCTGAATTTCTCAAGGAAAGACAAAGGAAACAAGAAAGCCTCCTATAATTACATGTTCAGAGAAAATGTGGGCTCACTACTGAACCGGGTTAGGGGCCCTGGTGACATACAGCTTGGAAAAGGCTGAAATACTGAATGCAATACTCAACTCAGTCTTTCCCAGTAAGATGGACCTTCAGAAATCATTGGCCCCAGAGGCCAGGGTGCAAGTCTGGAACAAGGAGGACTTGGTTCTCTTCTTTTTGGAAGAGATTCAGGTTAGGAAATACTCAAGCAAATTGGAAGTATGTACATCCATGGGCCCTGAGAGGATGAACCCAAGAGTACTGAGGGATCTGGCTGATGTCGTTCTTTTCCATTCTTAATTATCTTTGACAGATTATGGTGACTGCAAGCAGTGATTGAGGACTAGAGGAAAGCAAATGTCACTGTTATCTTCAAGAATGTCAAGGAGGAGGACCCAGAGAACTATATGCCATCCAGCCTTACTTAAGATGCATGAAGGACAAGAAGGTGACTGGGAGTAGTCTGCATGTGCTTAACCAATTTAATAATCTTCTACAATGAAATGACTGGTGTAGGGATTGGTGCACGGACGGGAAGCTGGTAGGAGGGACAGGAACCAGCTGACCCTGGGGAGGTGCTTGGGCGGCAAATATAAGGAATTCTAACTGCACAATAAATCGTTGATGACCCGCATTCCGTGAATGCTCTATGTCTCAGCCCTAGTTCGGAGGGAACTAGTGCTTCCGTCCCTCACCACATGAGTAGCGAGAAACTACAAGTGGTGATCCCGACGTGATAGCGATGGATGTGAGCCACGTGGTACAGGTACTGGAGGCCCTCGTGCAGCAAGCTGAGTTGCCGAAGGCGATAAACTCGGAGCCAGCAGGCCACTGCATCCAATGGTTGCGAGGCCGGGGGGCGGTGGAGGCCCCCATGGACATGTTAGATACCTCCCGATGGGGATGGATCCGCCAAGAGCTTTTGGAAGCGGTCTTGGCGGGGGAAAAGAAAGCAGGAGATCTAGGGGAGACGTGGGGTGCCATCGAGAAAGGTGTCTCCGGGAGAGGAGTTGCAGGAGCAGCTGCAGGACACGGAGGCGCTGCGAGTGGAGGAGCCGCGGGTGCAAGCGCGGGAGCTGTGGAGGAAAGTGCCCCGGGAGGCGCGGCCAGAGCCGCCGAGCCGCGCGGCCGAGCGGGCAGCGCCGGGGCTGCAGTGCGACTGCCAAAAACCGCGGCCGTGGCAGCAGCAAAAAACCGGGAAGCGGAGTCTTGTGAGCCCTGGCAACACTCCCCTTTGTGCGACAGGGCGAGGGGACAGGGGGGGTTCCCCACACCGAGCGACAGCAACCTTCAAAGTCTACCCTGGGGGAATCCTCCCTACTAGCGACACCGTCTTTATCCTTGGCTACCAGGCAGGAGTGTTCAGTTTGGTTTTGATGTTCTAGGGAAAAAAAAAAAAAAAAAAAGGTACCCTTATAGCCTTTTGAACACGGTGTGTGAGTGCCGTGGTGGGCTGTGGACTTGAAACTCCATATACAACTCATTTGATAGTCTCTCTGTGATCCACATGTACTAGAAGTTGGCAAATGTATATCTATGTTTCTATTAGCCCTTGGAGAATTTTTATGGTTGAATGAGAATTTTTGTTGCTGACCACTTCTTCCCATGTAGGCTGGCCACCTGCATCGGAATGAGTGTGCATTTTGGTCAGTGTAAAAGCCCAAGGCTCATGCAACGTGGGGGGGGCAGAGCCTCTGCGGGGACGCCTGCTAAAGTTGAGCCTGCCACTTTACACTGCAGTGATGCTGCTTGGAGCTGATTTTTAATTGTCTTCACAGGGTCCTTACTCCACATTCTGTATGAGGGACCGTATAGTGGGAATAATGATTGTCTAGGTTTTGTGTTTCAAATATTGTAATTGTATGGAGTGTGCTTGTGGGATCCCATGTGTGTGTGTGCGTGTGTGTGTGTTGAGGGCTGACAGTTTTCTGTATATTTTTTGTTGTTGGGTTTGTGTAAAAGTCTTAATGGGTAGCAGATTAACATTTTGGACAAGAAAGGGTTAATGCAAACTGCCGTTGCTGGCAGGTATTTACTGCTGCTGATAAGCAGGCAGGCAGCTGTAGCTTCACATTTCTTTCCCATCAGAATGCCTTTGAATCACTTTAACGGGCCTCCTTCTCAAGAGCTGATAGCGTGGGAGAGGGGGTATGTTTGTGTTCTCCTACCTACAGGTCTATGGCAGCTGCCTGCAAAGTTTGCAAAGCCTTGCCATGAGCTGGACAGACAAGTGGAGGAACCCGATGCCTCAGCTACAGGAGCTGACAGTGAATACCCCGAGCAGAATGAGATAGAGGAGGAGAAATATAAATGATTACAGGACATCACTTGAGGGCAACTGAAAAGTAACAACTTGAATATGTGTGCTTGTAATGTAGCTATTATTAGAAACTGTGATTTTGTGTATAAAACCACTTGTATTTACTAGCCAGTTGCTAATGAGAAACTGTACCCTGTGTTGTGTGGACTTGTTACTTGTAAAAGATGTTAGAGCATGCAAATTTGCAGCAGCTGCTTGAAAATGCTAAGACAAAAGCTAGAAAGATTCTAATATGATGGTAGTGTTATAAAGCAGGTAATGGAACAAATTAAGAGGGTGGGAGAACTCCACTGGCAAGAAGGTTCTTTGGCTGGTTTCTCACTGCCATCAGCATTTTCAACATGCTGTTGTAACCTGTAATAGTTACTCTGGTAATGTAAATCTGTGTGTGCTTTGCCACAGTAGCAACTTGTTACTGGATGAAGCAGGTGAAACTCTGCATTGACAACGAGGTACAAGAACTGAGATTGACCAAATGCCTGCTGCCACAGTCAAGGGCAAGACTGGGTTGGCCTCTGTGTTTGCCACCAAGAAGAACCTTTAGCTCTGCTGTTGGCTGCAACCCAGCAGGCGTGGAGCGATGGGGACACATGCCATGCCAGACCTTGATGTAAGGGGATGGCCTCCCCTGTTATCAGAGAGCCATCCAGGAGAAAAAGGGCAGACCCAGCAGCCTGTGATTGACCTATGTTGAAGAAATATGGTAACATGCTAAGATCTTACACATGGTGTATGAGGATGAGCAAGCCTTTTGGCTGGACAATTTGTTAGGTGAATGGGGACTGACAGGTTGGCTGGTTGCTCTAGTAAAAGGTGACTAATGGTGTTTATTGTCATTTTAATGATTCTGATTTTGTTGCTGTGTATTTTTAATGTATCCAACGAAATGATTATGAGTGCTACAAAGCGTGTTTGGCTTGTATAAAAAGAAAAAGGCGGAGATGTGGATGACTTTCTGGCAAAGAACAGCCATGTACCCAGATCAGCAAGTGCCTACGTGGAGTCGGACATGAACCAAGGGACAACAAAAGCTGAAGGAATCCCAGCAAGATAAGAAGGAACTGACAAATGCTACTATGCTTGCACTAAGTGGGCTCTTGACTGATGTTGAGAGTGTTCGTCATGCCACCTTACAAATAGGGCAGCAATCGACTTTTTATTGTTGGCACAGGGGCATGGTTGTGCTGAATTTGAGGGAATGTGCTGCATGAATTTGTCAGATCATTTGGAATCAATTTATAAGAGTATACAACAATTGAAAGAGGGGGTTAAATGGCTAACGAAAGATGATGGATGGAGTAACTATATTATGTGTGTTAGTTTTATTTGTATTAGTAGCAAGTTATATGTTGTGGTGTCTGATGTCTATAGTTAAGAAAAATGTAACATCTGTCTGGTTTGCTCAAAGACAAAAAGAGAGAATTGTGGAGTGGCTGAGGGACGGTGGACATTTCGTGACCAACCCAGATGTCAGCCTTAGGAGATGGTGGTTATGAAGAATACAGCTGAACAAAGGACATGTGATCAATTCCAGCTGTTTGGTTTTAGCCAAACACTGAATTAAGTTGCAAGGCCTGAATTCAACTTACCCAGGCTGTGAGGCCTAGCCTTAGGTTACTAAAGGACAGTCATGTGCAGTAGAATAAGGAACTTGGCATTTGCTCAAGGCTAACAAGATGTGGGAGCGGGATGGTGAAACTGCAAGTTATGTGAGAAAGGTAGCGAATGGATAATTTTAGCTAGCTTGTTATCTGCTTCAAAAATGAGTGGACTGCACTTCTGAGCCAATCACAATCTATATTGGTTACGTCTAGCCAATAGCAGTTCAATTTCTGGAAGCATATACTTTAGCTACTGTGCTACGACAGTGGTCTGCAGACCCCGTTAGCCATTGAGGCTACGATGGAGTGTGCGCAAGTCCTTTTTCAGGCTTTGTCTGAGCGAGCTGCTGAAATTTGCCCAAAACACTGTAATAGTCCTTTGCACATCCCTGGACTCCTAACTGAAGGTAACAATACTGCAGACCGTGTTGCACAAGGTCTGCCAGTTCCTGACTGTTGTGCTCCAGTTTTTATGCGCTATTTACATGTCACGGTTGATACCTGTAGCAGTGTCATCTTGGCTACGGCACAACGCAAGCAAGACGCTAAGGCGGCCATTTTGCATTGGCGTGAGGTCATGGCGATTTTGGGAGTCCCTAGCCAGACCAAGACAGACAGTGGCCCAGCATATTCAAGTCAACTGGTGGCTTCGTTTTTACGACAGTGGGGCATTGAGCATAAGACTGGTTGTCCTCATAACAGCACTGGCCAAGCTATCGTCGAACGGGCGCACCGGACTCTGAAAGCTCGCCTCAGGTGTCTTGAGGCGGGGGAGTCTGTACCCAGAGGAGCTCCTGCAGTCTGTGTGTGCTGACTTTTACTTTCTGCGCTGACTAGTTTAAATCAATTCTCGCATGGATCAAGTGAACAATCCCCGATGAGCTCGCACTTTGCTCCATCTCTAGACAAACCCCTGTATCCACAGGTATGGGTGAAAGATCCGGAAAAGGGTAAGATAGGTCCATTTGCCCTACGTGCTCACGGGCGAGGCTATGCCTGTGTAGAGGGTGAGACTGGGCTATTCTGGATACCGGCAAAATGGCTATTACCGTATTTGTAGCTGTGTCTGTAAGTTTGTATTTGAGCTATATTTCACAGGTGGTGATTGGCGCTTGTCTATATCTGGGAGAGAGTGATGGAAAGAGGTGTGAAATGACATCCCTGGCCCTTATGTGTCCAGATGACTTCACTCACGGATCCAGTCACGACGTGCCTTACGAACTTTGTGGCCGGCTGTTGAATACGACATCACTCAGGCTGGAAACACCTGCGTCTAGGTCCCTTTAGGCTGATGCTCTGTGTTTATTAGTATTAGGATGTTTGTTTCCTTCTTGTTTGATTATGTAATATGCACTGTGTGTGAATACTTAGTGGCACAAACCTTTCTTACTTAGTTAATTAGAGTTATAAGTTGCTTATCTGGAATAGCTGTTAAAACCCTGAGTTTTCTAGTCTTGAGGCGGAGGAGATGTAGGGACTGGTGCACGGACGGGAAGCTGCTAGGAGGGACAGGAACCAGCTGACCCTGGGGAGGTGCTTGGGCGGCAAATATAAGGAATTCTAACTGCGCAACAAATCGTTGATGACCCGCATTCCGTGAATGCTCTATGTCTCAGCCCTAGTTCGGAGGGAACTAGTGCTTCCGTCCCTCACCACACGAGTAGCGAGAAACTACAACTGGCTTAGTAGACAAAGGGAGAGAAGGGGTATTGTCTACCTGGACTTCAGAAAGGCTCTGACACTGTCTCCCATTAGTTCCTCAAAGCAAAACTGATGAGGACAGTGAGATGGATTAAAAACTGTCTGAACAGTCAGTGATCAGTGCCACAAAGCCCAGTTGGAACCTAATCAGTAATGTTGTACCTCAGGAATCAATGCCAGGTTCAATCCTGTTCAATGTCTTAATTTATGGGTAATGGACAGCTACTCCAGCAATGGGCCATTAAGTTGATTAAGGAATGGGGACATCTCTCCTATTAGGTACAACTGAGAAAGCTGAGGCTCTTTATCTTGGAAAAGGCTCAGGTAGGATCTTATCATCATGTACAAATATCTGAAGGGAAGGTGTAAAGAAGGTGAAGCCAGGCTCTTTCTGGTAGTGTCCAGTGACAGGACAAGAGGCAACGGACACAAACTAAAACATGGTTGGTTCCTCCTGGATATAAGAAAACACTTTTCCATCCTTGGATATATTATAACATCTTCTGGACATGGTCCTGAGCAACCAGCTCTAGGTAGCCCTGCTTGAACAGTAGGGGTGGACAAGGTAACCACCAAAGTCCTTTCTAGCCTCAACCATTTCTTGATTCTGTGATTTCTTGAAGCAACTTGATGCTAGTACTGAAAAGTAGTACATTTGCTCTCCTGTCTCAGTGAGGAGAGGTGGATATGCCTGGCAGAACCCCATCCTCTGATGCCAATCATCAGCTGCATGCAGTAGTAGGGCCCCAGTGGGCTTTTACCTCAAGCTTGAAAGGACTGGGCTGTGTGACAAGATCCATCAGCATAATTTCTGTTGGAAGGAGAATGTACTGCAATCCATGTTTTCCCCGGCTGTGTCCTGGATAGTTTCTTATGACCTATTTCATAGTTGCATAACCTCTTGTAGTTAATTATGATTGTTCATTTGCATGGTCACAATTCTGCAGCAGTCCATCTGTTACACAGACGTGCTGATATTAAACCACCTGATCTCCTGCATTACCTGGGAGGAATTCAGGACACATGATTCCTCATCAGAGATTATGCTTTCCTTTCAGAAGTTTTTGTGTACTTCAAGTCTTTGATCTTCACAGAAATTCAGGTTGCCATTGTCTGTGAGCATCTGTGCTACACACGTTAGTGCTATCCACAATGTCAAAATCAAGCAGATGTTACAGAGATACTTAGGAAGTTATACTCTTGAAAAGAACAATGATTGTATTGTCCTGAATGCCCACTGACTATAAAATTCAGCATGAAATAGGATCATATCACAGTATCCAGGAATAACATGGCAGCTCAGGTGAATCTATTGGACCGTACACAGCACAAAAGTGACCAGCTGTTGTGAGAGGCTAACTACGCCGAAATTCCTAAGCAGAACTCCAGGACAAGTTGGAGAGGAAGTATTTCCCCTTCGTGTGTCTCCTGTAGTAAATTAACCTTCTGCTGTCGAACTTTTGAATTGTTTGGGAGAGAAATAGTGTGTAGATTGTGGATAAACACAACTTCAAAGGGATTTGAGTGGGTATTAGAGACTATACTGAAAAGAGAAAGGATAGTGTTTTCCACTGCTTCCTGCTGGCCAAAACACATCCCCAGAAGCAGCGTGAAAAAGTTTTGATTCAGGTGTAGAATGTAAGATTGTCTCAGACAAAATAGCCTTGCTTGCTGGACTGTTCCCTTAATAACAGAGCCCATGATATCACTACATTGAACTGCCTGACTGATGCAGGTCATAATGAATAGAATGAATAGCCCAGATGAAGGAGAGTAAGTCTAACTACTTAAATTAATCTCAAAGGAAAATGACTTGAGATAAAGTCCCAGATTCTTTACCATCAAAGTGTTTAGCTACTGACTGCAAGAGGACCACTGTGGCTAGGCATGCACCCTGGTCCCCAAGTACTGGAACAACGTAGTGTATACCTGGCTATATGGAAATATAGCCAACACACCACAGTTAGACTGGAATCACCACCTCACACTTCCTACTACCAGTCTGTAAAGATGTGGATTATGATTGAGGCTGTTGGATTCCAGCCATGCATCTTTATCTTGGCAATGATTTTAAGGCCAAATTAGCATCTGAAACTAGAAATAAATGGTTAGTTTTCATAAGACTAAAAGAGGACCAGCCAATAAACATTTTCAGTGAATATTTCAATGGAGATTATCTCCATGACCCCCTTTTTACCATCTATTTAGAAATCTCTAGCCATAAGCTAAGACAGCCATGTTTTGCATTGAAGCATGGACCAAATACTAGAATGCCTCTGTCCTCTCAGCACAGTTAATTTTCTTCAGTGTCTAACTTTGTCTTTCCTTTTTGTCAACTAACAATTAGAATTTTTCTGGCCTTGTTTTTGCAGGATGACAGTTAAGAAGAAATTGCTTGCATTTTTTGCAAAGTATATTCTGGTCTTATTTTGGTACTCTAGGAAGTAATCGTCAACTGCACTGATGTTCATAAAATAAAGGAAGGGTTTTTTGCTGTCACTGTAATTATGCCAAGAGCAAAACCAGCCCAATTCCCAACTGCAGAAAATGGTGTGCAAAGGCAGTGTGTATCTGACTTGGCAGCTTCCAGAGGAAACACGTGATCTATCAACTCACAATGGGAAGGGTTAGGTACTTAGTACCTGAATAAAACACTAAGGATGGGACAACACTGTCTTTTGCTTCCTGCTATGCGTGAAACTTGAAAACAGCTTCAGAGATACGTTGTTCAGGGCTATGCCATCTCCTTCAGGTGCTACACAGCCTCCGTTTCCACAACTGGATCATGCTGGAGAAATCCAACCAACGCAATGCAGGTTTTGAGAAATCAATCCATGGATGACCAAAGCTGCAGTGTCTTCAGGAGATCAGTCCTCATTGCTGACATATTACCTGGTCTAGTGGAAGGTGTCCCTGCTCATGGCAGGGGGTTGGAACTGGATGAGCTTTAAGGTTCCTTGCAACCCAGAGCATTCTAGGATTCAATGAAATGTCCCAATAATAAAAAGCTGACCCATTTTAGACAAGTTGCCAAAACCAGAGCTGTTTTCACCTGACTTGCCATGTAATTCTTGGCCATTGTTTTTGTCTTGAGTTAAGATTCCCAAGTTATGTAGTTCTTCCCAAATTCAATCCTTCATAAAGGCCTGTTCCTTCACACATGCCTATTTAATAAATTAACTATGATTACAAGTGTTCTAAGGCTTTGGAACACTTAAGAAGGAACTTGATGTATTTCTTAAGTTATATACAACTTACCTGGATCTGCTATGGACATGTTTCAAAATATGTTGATTCTGGGACTTCAACCTCTATGGTGTCTCAGAGCTCAGTCCAATTTGGGCATTATTTGTTGAACAAGTGCACAGTTTCCCTAGTATGACATCCTGCTTTCCTGTAGAGGCAGAGAAGTTATGTACAGAGAGAAGAAAAGTCATATTAGACCAAATGATAATCAGGAAAACACAAACAAAATTGGGGTCACTGATACCATGGATCTGGTGCTGTTATTTGGTCTTATGAAGTATGAAAATCTTCATACTTCTCTGCCAGCCCAGTTTTGCTTTTTTTCCTTAGAATACACAGCTACATTGACATTGTTCCCCAGGGATCATTTTGTTTAATATCTTTATCACTGATTAGGTTTGAAGATTTTGATTGGATGTTAAGGAAAACATCTTCACCAAAAGGGTTGTCAAGCATTGGAAGAAGCTGCCTGGGGAAGTCAGCATTCATGTTGGTATTGATGTGATGCTTAGGAACATGGTATAGCAGTGGGCTTGGCAGTGTTTAGGTTAACAGCTGTACTTAACAGTCTTAAGGGCCTTTTCCAACCCAAATGATTCTATGATTACTAATAGATCAGAGGCACCTCAAGCAAGTTCTGTGTGGAACACTTTCCAACTGAATCTGTGCATCTCTTTTGCTTGTATGGAAAAGTTTACTCTGGAATTCTTGCTTCAGTGGCAAATTTCCAAGGAAAACTTTCCAGTTTGAATGAATCAGCTAGTCTATTGGGGAAAAACATGATCTCTATCTGCAAAATCATTGCTCTCCGCACCCCAGCTTAACACTGAAGAAATGTTATCCTGACAGAACCTACTGAACAGAGCTAGTATTTAGAGTATTTTGTGCTTGTGACATAGTCAAAGGATCACACACATGTCAAAGCAGTGTTCTGGGTGGAGAAAAGACCTTACTTTCCCCACTCCTTGGTCTCAGAGGTAGTTGACATGTGTGGAAAGGGAATGAGGGCTGGACTGGAAAGGAGATAACGCCAGGCTTTTTTGCTCAGAAATCTCTTCCTGACCCTTTCATTATGATCTGCCACCTCCAGACAGGGACAATCCCATGTCAGACTCTAGTTGTGGTTCCTTATGCCTGTGACACTTGTGGCTGGCTTGGGACGTGGCTGCCTGCAACTGCTGTCACCACTGTCACTAAGACAACTGAAAGTATATATCTTCAAGGCTCTTGTCCATGGGATACCAGTGCCAATAGGAAATCACAGGTAGTCTTTTTCAGCCATGGAAGATCTGGTGTCTGGGTAATCTTTCTGTAGAGGTGAAGTGCTACATTACATTTTCCTGCACTGAAGCTTAGCTGCCACTTTATTTCCCAGCTCTGTTACATTTGTGGGGTCATTCTGGAGTTCTTTGCTGTGGGATCAGCCTTTGTCTACTAAATGCTGGTGGTGTTCTCAATAAAGCACTTACTTATTTTCATAAAACCTTTTGGTAGTATATGCCTTTCAGCTGTCACATCATTTGCAGACTCAGTTGAAGTGGACTGATTCTCTTCAGAGTGAACAGACAGGAGAAGATTTGATGGGCACAGAAACAACCTCTGTTTACAAAAATTATTAGAGAAATAGTAAGACCATGTCTGTGCAAGTTGAAGGTGAAAGGAACTTCTTGGGAGCACTTGATCCTCCTCTATGTAGAATGTATTTTCAATGATGTGTGCATATCAAAGACTGATCTTTGTCTCTGTCTACTCTGCCGGAGTCAGTCCTGAAGAGCCCTGTACCCCTGAGACCTCAGATGAAGTCAGGTCAACGGAGCAGTTTGCCTTAGTCGATGAGGAATGGGTTAGAGACCAGTTGAGCAATCTGGACATCCATAAATCCATGGGTCCAGATGGGATGCACCCGCGGGTGCTGAGGGAACTGGCGGAAGTCATTGCTAGACCACTCTCCATCATCTTTACCAAGTCTTGGGAAACGGGAGAGGTGCCTGAAGACTGGAAGAAAGCAAATGTCACTCCAGTCTTCAAAAAGGGCAAGAAGGAGGACCCGGGTAACTATAGACCGGTCAGCCTCACCTCCATCCCTGGGAAACTGATGGAACACCTTATCCTTGGTACCATCTTAAGGCATATCAAGGATAAGAGGGTTATGAGGGGCAGTCAACATGGCTTCACCAAGGGGAAGTCATGCTTGACCAACCTCATAGCCTTTTATGAGGAAATAACACGGTGGATGGATGATGGCAGAGCGGTGGATGTGGTCTACCTTGACTTCAGCAAAGCATTTGACACAGTCTCCCACAGCATCCTCATAGCTAAACTGAGGAAGTGTGGTCTGGATGATCAGGTAGTGAGGTGGACTGTGAACTGGCTGAAGGAGAGAAGCCAGAGAGTTGTAGTCTATGGGGCGGAGTCTAGTTGGAGGCCTGTATCTAGTGGAGTGCCTCAAGGGTCAGTATTGGGACCAGTATTATTTAATATATTCATCAATGATTTAGATGAGGGAATTGAGTGTACTGTCAGCAAGTTTGCTGATGACACTAAGCTGGGAGGAGTGGCTGACACGCCAGAAGGCTGTGCTGCCATCCAGCGAGACCTGGACAGGCTGGAGAGTTGGGCAGGGAATAACTTGATGAAATATAACAAGGGAAAGTGTAGAGTCCTGCATCTGGGCAGGAACAACCCCAGGTTCCAGTATAGGTTGGGGAATGACCTGTTAGAGACTAGTGTAGGGGAGAGGGACCTGGGGGTCCTAGTGGATGGCAGGATGACCATGAGCTAACACTGTGCCCTTGTGGCCAAGAAGGCCAATGGCATCCTGGGGTGTATTAGAAGGGGGGTGGTCAGTAGGTCAAGAGAGGTCCTCCTTCCCCTCTACTCTGCCCTGGTGAGACCGCATCTGGAATATTGTGTCCAGTTCTGGGCCCCTCAGTTCAAGAAGGACAGGGACCTTCCCCAGCAGGGCAACTAAGATGATTAAGGGAGTGGAGCATCTCCCTTATGAGGAAAGACTGAAGGAGCTGGGTCTCTATAGTTTGGAGAGGAGGAGACTGAGGGGTGACCTTATTAATGTATATAAATATATAAAGGGTGAGTGTCACGAGGATGCAGCCAGGCTCTTCTCGGTGGCAAACGATGATAGGACAAGGGGTAATGGGTACAAACTGGAACACAAGAGGTTCCACTTAAACTTGAGAAGGAACTTCTTCTCAGTGAGGGTGACGGAACACTGGAATAGGCTGTCCAGGGGGCTTGTGGAGTCTCCTTCTCTGGAGACAGTCAAAACCCACCTGGACACATTCCTGTGTAACCTTATCTAGGTGTTCCTGCTCCGGCAGGGGGATTGGACTAGATGATCTTTTGAGGTCCCTTCCAATCTCTAGCATACTGTGATACTGTGATACTGTGATACTGTGATCTGCTGTTGACAATTCAAGAACAACTGTGAATAAAGCCTGTTAGACTTAATGCTGTCTGTAAAGCAGGCAAAATACAATTTTTTTTCCCCATGATTCATCTAACTAATGAGATAAATGCAACCTCTAGGTCTAGAGAAAATGGATTTTCTCTATATCTCATATATCTGATGGTATAAGAGCTGAAGGGAGGGAGATAAATTATTACTGATCAAAATACTATAAGAAAAGTAAATTTTTAAAGTTAAAATATGGCAGAATCTAGTCAAGGTTCAGTCTTTTCAAACAGACATTTTTCCTGAGGCAGCTCAAGGAATTACTATTATTGGTTTTTTACTGTGTAGGATTGGCGCTGGAGCCAAACTCCCACCCAAATGCTTGCTCACCCCTCTGCCCTAGTGAAGGGAGATGTGACAACAGGAAAAACAGGAGTAAGAATGCTCATTACCTTAGGTAGAGATAGGGAGACTGCATACTAGTTACCACAGTGGGGGAAAAAACAGCTTAACTTCGGGAAACCAGCTGAATTTATTGCCAAATTAAAATTATATATTTATTGCATTAATATATTATACAGATATACCTGTGATATATCTTTATATATAAATAATTTAGGTATACTTTATATAAATATATAATCATAGAATCATAGAATAGTTAGGGTTGGAAAGGACCTTAAGATCATCTAGTTCCAACCCCCCTGCCATGGGCAGGGACACCTCACATTAAACCACGTCACCCAAGGCCTCATCCAACCTGGCCTTGAACACCACCAAGGATGGAGCATTCACAACCTCCCTGGGCAGCCCATTCCAGTGCCTCACCACCCTCTCAGTAAAGAACTTGTTCCTTAGATCCGATCTAAACTTCCCCTGTTTAAGTTTGAACCCATTACCCCTTGTCCTCTCACTACAGTCCCTGATGAATAGTCCCTCCCCAGCATCCTTGTAGGCCCCCTTCAGATACTGGAAGGCTGCTATGAGGTCTCAATGCAGCCTTCTCTTCTCCAGGCTGAACAGCCCCAACTTTCTCAGCCTGTCTCCATACGGGAGGTGCTCCAGTCCCCTGATCATCCTCGTGGCCCTTCTCTGAACTTGTTCCAACAGTTCCATGTCCTTTTCATGTTGAGGACACCAGAACTGCACACAATACTCCAAGTGAGGTCTCACGAGAGCAGGGTAGAGGGGCAGGATCACCTCCTTCGACCTGCTAGTCACACTCCTCTAGATGCAGCCCAGGATACAGTTGGCTTTCTGGGCTGCGAGCGCACACTGCCGGCTCATGTTCATTTTCTCATTGACCAACACCCCCAAGTCCTTCTCTGCAGGGCTGCTCTGAATCTCTTCTTTGCCCAACCTGATCCTTGAATATCAACCAAGAGTCTTGGGCCCATCTGCCCTCTAGGGCTTTATCTCATGGAACCTTACTAAGCGAGTTCCTGAAGAGGCCAAATTCTGCTGTCTTGAAGTCCAGGGCAGCAAGCTTGCTGCACGCTCTTCTCACTATCCTGAGGATCTCGAATTCGACCATCTCATGATCACTACAGCCAAGGCTGCCCTGGAGCATCACATTTCCAGCGAGCCTTTCCCTGTTGGTGAGCACAAGGTCAAGCATGGCACCTCTCCTTGTCGGCTCCTCTATTATTTGCAGAAGGAAGTTGTCTTCCACACAATCGAGGAACCTCCTGGATTGCTTGTGCCGGGCCTTACCGTCACTCCAACAGATATCAGGGTGATTGAAGTCTCCGATGAGAACAAGGGCCTGTGAGCATGAGGCAGTTCCTATCTGCCTATAGAGCGCTTCATCCACAGATTCCTCTTGATCAGGCGGTCTGTAACAGATCCCCACAATAATGTCCCCCTTCGCTGCTCTGCCTTTAACCCTGACCCACAAACTCTCTGTCGACTGCTCACCTGTCCCCAGAAAGAGTTCCATACTCTCCAACCTATCCCTAACATAAACAGCAACTCCCCCCTCCCCACCTGCCAGGCCTGGCTTTTCTATACAGCCTGTAACCTTCCATTCCAACACTCCAATCATAGGAGCCATCCCACCATGTTTCTGTGATACCTTTTATGTCATACCCCCCTAGGGGTGCACACATCTCTAATTCCTCTTGTTTGTTCCCCATATTATGGGCGTTTGTACAGAGCCATCTGAGCCGAGCTCCAAATGAAGCCGGGTCATTGACTGGAGTGGCTGGAATATCTCTACATTGCTCCGAGCATTTATTACAGGTGCTGGCAACTGACTGGGTGTGTTGGGATGAAACGATGCCCTCCTCCCCCAACACATCTAGTTTAAAGAAACCTTGACCAGCCTGGCAAGCCTCCTACTAAAACCACTCTTCGCCTTTTTCATCAGAGCAGCTCCACCAGCCCCCAGTAGACCTGGCCTACTAACTTGGGTCCCGTATTCAAAACACCCAAACCCCTGACTATGACACCACCCTTTCTACCATTTATTAACCTGGCCAATCCTCCTAGCTTTTATAAGGTCCTCCCCTGTATCCTGGAGAATTGACACAAAGACTATCTGAGCTCCAGAGCCCCTAACCACCTCTCCCAGGGCTCTGTAGTCCTTTATGTTCTCCATTTAGTTACAAAACTCCTCTAAGACTATACAGACTCCTTGTTACAGACAAATGAACCTTACTGTAAATATTTTTGAGAAAAAAAACAGGTAATTTGTAATGCATCTGTAAATGAAGGAGGAAAATGTTGTTTACATAGCAACCTCAATACCTAGCAAGCTTAATTAAACTCATGGCCTTAAGGAAAAAAGAGTCAAAATTTCCCTTTTCTTCTGTGAAAAGGTTTTAAAAATATAAACTTCCAGATATAATCAGAAATACCGGAAAGAAGTATATAGAGAGACTAATTAGCACTGAATCACTGAACTAATAATAACTAATATTACTGAAGTAATAAGTCTACTGCAGTTCTGTCAACACAAAATGGTTTACAGCTTAATTAGATCATTGGCAACATGGAGTTTCAGCAAAGCAAAAGAATAATAGAAGAAGGTTGGAGTTGTCTTACCTTTTGGAGAAATGGGCAGGGGGAATATTTAGTGCTCCAGGAAAATAATTGACTCAGATTTTTCTTGCTATAATTCCAGATGGAAAAAAAAATGTAGGGCAGCTTTGAGGAGCTGTGATGTGGGTCAAATATCAAGCAAAAATTTAAGACTCTTCATCCTCTTTGTTGAGTGGTGCTGGAAGATTGAGGCTAAAAATTACATGGCTGGGGAATGTTGTGAAGGTTGGGAAAGAGTTGGAGCAAAGCATAGAAATGGTACACAAAGACAATGAAGGAATGATACATTTAGAATCTGGACTGGGGCTTCCGAAAGGTCTTCTAGAAGCAAGATATGGCAAGAGAAATACTGTGAAAACGTTGCCCTGCTGCTGACATGGGACATTGCAAAACTTGAGATATTCAATGCCTTCTTTGCCTTAGTCTTTACTAGAAAGACTGGACTTCAGGAGTCCCAGAGACCAGGGGGAAAGTGGAGCAAGGAAGACATACTTTGGTGAAAGATAACCAGGTCAGGCAATACTTAGGCAAACTGGACATGCAGAAGGGCCCTGATGGGATGCCTCCACAAGTACTAAGAAAGCTGTCTAACACCACTGCAAGGCCACTTTAAATAATCTTTGATTGATCATGATGACTGGGAGAAGTCTCCAACAAGTAGAAGAAAAAAAATGCCACTGCTATCTTCAAGAAAAGCAAAAAGGAGGACTCAGAGGACAAAGGGCCATTCAGTCTCACCTTGATCCTTGAGGTGTATGGGTAACTAGCCTTGGAAATCATTTCCAGGCACATGAATGACAAGAAAGTCATCAGGAGTAGTGAGCACAGATTCACTAGTGAGATGTCATGCTTGATAAACTTTGTAAACTTCTATGATTAAATGACTGGCTTGGTGAATGGGGAAAGAGTGGTGGGCATTGTCTACCCAGAGTTCAATAAGGCTTTTGACAGTAAGATCCTCATAGAGCAGCTGATGTATGGGCTTGACAAGCAGTGAGGGGGACTGAAAACTATCTGAACGGCCAGGCCCAGAGGGTGGTGATTGGTGGCATGAAGTCTAGTTCAAGGCCAGTAACTAGTGGTGTACCTCAAGGAGTCAGTACTGGGTCTAATCCTGTTCAACATTTCCATAAAGGATCTGAGTGTACCTTCAACAAGTTTGCAAGTGACATGAAACCAAGAGGAGTGGCTGATATACCTGGAGGTTGTGATACCATCCAGAAAGACATCAACAGGCTGGAGAAATTGGCCACCAGAATTCTCATGCAGTGTAGCAAAGGGAAGTGTAAAGTCCTCCATCTAGAAGGGAACAACTCCAAGCACCCGTTCATGTTGGGAGCCACCCAGTTAGTAAGCAGCTTTGCAGAAATGAACCCAGGGGTACCGGTGGAACCAAAACTTTCACCAGTTTTGCCAAGGTGGTATGTGGTGGGTGTCATGGTTAAGCCCAGCCGGTGACTCAGAACCATGCAGCCGCTTGCTCACTCCCCTCCTTCTTCCCCCAGTGCTTCCAGTGGGATGGGAAGGAGAATTGAAGGAATGTAAATCCCATGGGTTAAGATAAGAAAAGCCCAATAACTAAAGTATAATACAAAACTACTATTGCTACCACAATAATAATGATGATAAGGGAAATAACAAGGGGAAAGAATATAAAACTAAAAAGAGAAAGGTAGGGAAGGAAAAAAAAAAGGCCAACAATAAACCCAAATGGTGCACAATACAATTGCTCACCACCCACGGACCGATACCGAGCCCAACCATAGCAGCAATCTGGGCCTTCCAGCTGACTCTTCCAGTTTATATACTGGGCATAATGTGCTGTGGTATGGAGCCCCTTTGGCTAGTTTGGGTCAGGTGTCCACAACAATGGGACAGGGTGTGTAGTGACTGTCAAATAGGACACTAGATGGGCACAGACTTTTTCTGGAAGCACACAGTGAGAGAACAAGAATAAATTGAATAAAGGAAATTCTCACCTAATATATGGAAAAACTCTTTTCCCTTGACAGCTGTGCAGCCCTGGAACAAGGACAAAAGGGATGGGGAGATCCTTGGAGATATCCAACCTTTCGCTGGAGAAGACACTTGGCATGCTGATCTGCTTGATCCTGCTTTGAGCAGAGGGGCAGAACTGGAAACTTCTATAAGATTCTCCCAACTTACATTTTTCTGCAGCAAATGAAAATGATGGGTCAAAATATTTTGATTCTGTTCAAAAAGCTGATTCTCAGCATTTCAGTTTCGAATTGCTAAAATATTTGGATCTGATTTGAACAGAGAATAAATATGATAGTCACACTGTCAGACTCCTCTCTGAGGAATGTTGCCTAAGCAATGCTTTCTGCAATTTGCAAATAAAGATTCCCAAGATAAATTACAATGATTTCTCAGACTAAGGGATCCATAATCCAAGCAGGGAACCCAAATCAGAAAGTGTAAGAGAAACAGGGCAGAGTCACAAGCCGCAAGCAAACTGAAAGTCTGAAGAGTTGCCATACTCAAATATAAACAAACAGAAAGAAAACTGGGTCAGACAAGAAAATTTTGTCTTACTGAGTCAAGCCAGAACGTATGCATGCTGCTTGGAACCATACATAAAGAGGAAATACACTGTTTTTTGGTTGGGGTTTTGGGGTTTTGGTTCAGTTTGGGGTTTTGCTTTTTTGATAGACAGTTTAGAGGAAAATGCAGTGTTTTCTGAATAATTATACTGGGGGGTTTTTTGTTGTTTTTTTTTTTTTTTACTGTGATGGATAATACACAAGTGTCTGCAGTGTATACATCACCCTTTTATAATTTGTCCTAAAATGTCATAATTTTAATAGCTTAAATGCATTCAAACTCTCTAAGAACAAATATGAAAAGATAATCATCAGAGTAATCATCACATAAAATGTGCTGGTCTCCCAGTCTTATCATTATTAATTGTACCTCCAGAAGGGTTGTGACCTGGTGTCATGATAGACTTGTCAACAGGGAAAACATCACTGTTTCTGAAGCTGAAAATGAAAAGTAAATAACCTAATACACTTTCTAAAAGCAATCATTAGCACTGAATTTCTTTGAGTACTGAAAGATCTTGTAAATTGTTACTTGACATAAATACGAGCCATCAGGGAGAATAAAGTGCAAAGAAAACGCTTATCAGAATTGGCCTATATGTTCAATGCAGCCTTAAAACGTGTTTGTTTTTCCTAAATCCCTTGTAAAGTGTTTTTCAATGTTTGAAAATCAAAATCTGACAGGTCTTTGACCAAAATCAAAAAAAAAAAGCATCCCATTTATTTGTTGTATCTGTACTGAAGATTTTGCTTGCAGATAAAAAAATAGCTTTGAGATTCTTTGTTCTATCTTTTCAAACGTAATGTTCATCTCTGATGCACTGAGTACTAAGCATATCATGGGGAGTTGGTACAAAAGTATTTTTCTGAAATGTCTGCTGAACTGTCTTCATCCACATTCTGGGAGATGTGTATTGGTTCTTTAAGAACTATGCGGCACTCTGTCTCCCTTCTTAATTTCCTTGAGAAGAGAAATCTATGTACACCTGGAATCCAAGAGAATCATAAAGGAAAGCTTAAGGCAATCTTCTCAAATTGTGAGACCCTATAGATTTTCAGATGTTATCTTCTACAAAAAGGAAGTGATTTGTGTATGGTGTCCTGCGCTTGTGTAACTTCATGTGTGTCTATCTTATCTCTCTCTCTCTCTCCCTATCTCTCTCTCTTTTAATCTTTATCTTTCCTGTATGTGTTTCTGAAGCTGTATCTATATGTGTGTGTCTTCGTATGCATGTACACTATGCCTGCCTTTGAAGAAGAATGCTTGACTTTGAAGTCAAGAGCAGACCTGATCTGGGAGACCAATTCCTATTGCCAGGATACAGTCTGTTTCCTATTTCCTTAGGTGTTGACTGTATGTTTTCTCGTTCTGAAGATTTGTACACTATCTAGCACAGGCACTGAATGTCTGTGGTTTTGAAAAGAAAATTTTATACTACATATTAGGGAGAGCTATCTCTAAATTGCAAACTGTCTCTTATAGCAACTTGCACGTGGATTATTCTGGGCCATACAATCTTTTGTATTTGAGACTGGACTTGCTGATAGGGCAGTATTTTACCCAAGATGGTGATGAAGTATGAGATGAAGGTTACATTGGTGGCATTGTGGGAGAAGAGAGCTTTGCTCTACACTGCTCATTAGCAAGGGCCTTAGGATGACCTGCATGCAGTGCGGACATCTGTAACAGGTCTGGCTTTTCTACAGCTTATAAGGCCCTTGCTTTTGGGTCATTTTTAGGTTGGTCCAACCATTCCCCTAGGACTGCCAAGTCCACCACTAAACCAGAGCTGAAAGGTTTATGGCATTGCAATACATCCTGCTTTGATGGTGCTGTGACAGGCAGTCTTGCAAAACAGCAAACCTGGCAAACTTTGCACAGCTGGGTAACAGTTCCATTTTTGCATGGGGAGGCACATGTTTCATACCCAAGGCTGGTGATATAGATGTGAAAAGCAGCCTCCCGTATATTGCACTTCACCAAACTTCAGAACAGGAGGTGCTTCAAATGTACCAAAAGCAAAGTCTCCTTTTAGTGCAGTGAAATTTCCTACCACCTTCACCCACTGTATCTGTTACCACCTTAAACAGGAGCCTCTCAACACCATCTTCACAGTTAACATCTAACTCTTTGCATTCAAGTTCCACAGGAGATCTTTTATAATATTTTTCAGATCAGATTCAATTGATTAAATCATCAGGTCAGGCAAAACTCAGTTTTCTTTTGACAGTGCACTTCTAAACATAAACAGAACACTGAACTATACCCTGAGCACTGATTTTAAAGGTGCTGATAAAGATCTAATTAACTCAAAAGCCATTCTATGATTCTACGTATGAAGCTGGATCCTTTGCAGAACATCCAGTAAGTCATATGCACCCAAATCTTGTACTTTTCCAGAGCTAGCTTCTTTTCGGAATTGCTAAGAAGAGGCAACATATAGAGGGGTCCTGTAGCTGGAGGTGATTGTTTTTTCTCTAATAGATAGCTATGTTGAGTGGTTTCGTAGTGCAGGTATTTAGTAAAAGAAGTGCATTTGGTTTTGGTCTTCTCTGTCAAGAAACCCTAAGATTGTCCAGATGCTTTTTTACTTTCTGTCTTGCATGACTAGTTAATGTTTCTTACAAGGTCATTTGGAACCTGCAAGCAGCTATGCTTCTCTTGTCTGAACATCGAGACATCCTGAAAATGACACGTAGATGGTGTTAGTGGAATATGAATAGACTTCACTGGAAATAACCACAGGAAAACACATGAACCAAGATGAGAATTCCATAGCAGCTTGGTGGATTCTAATTCTGGTATTTAGCAGGTTTCCAACACAACAGCATGACTTCATAATGCAACAACTACAGAGAAAAACGAAGGTACCAGAAAAATGATGTATCTTCATACAGTCTTTTTTGAGTACCTCATCTACTTATGAATAGCTGTGACTTCTAAATATTTCCTACTCTGTCTACAATGCAGAGAAAGACAGATATTCCTGCCTGAAGAGATGTCTCTGTTGTTTTCCTCAGGCTACTATATGGATTTGTAGCTCCAAGTGAATGCAAATATTCTTAGAAATTTAACTGAAAGTATAGAATATAAATATAGAAAACTCACTGTTTGAAATACAATAAACTCTGGAGTTAACTACCTTTGCTAACATTTTCCATAATGATTTACATCTATTGTGCATTTTCAGGGACAAAACACTGACTAAAGTTGGACTATGAGATGCTCTTCTATTGGTATAGGAAAGCAGACTCAGCCTGATACCCTAAACGATGATGTCTTTGTGGTTTTCCTTTGCTTACCAAATTAATTTCAATAACTCGTTTTCTGGGAGTTGAGGAAATTTGTTGAAGTTGGGAGAAAGAGCAGCAGAACATATTTTTTCCTGTGTAATTTAACTGAATCTGAGATCTTGAAAGCCATGGTGATTGCAAATAGGCAATTAAACCCATCTGCTTATTAGCTGAGTTTATTTTGTTTAAAAAATAAATTCCAGGATGTAAAACCTGTTCTGATTAACCTTTTTCTATTTGTACATTCAAGAGACTCAAGGCAAACAACATAAATAAAAGCAAATTTTTAAAAGCTGTTATGCAGACTTCAAATTAATTTCAATTTCTGCTCAAACATAACTTGACATAATGGCATAACCAGAAACCTGATTTGCATTAAGAAAATTGTGTATGATGCATTTGTACTAAATAAAATTAAGGGTCTCTATAGATATGTTATGTAACTCTAATGGTCTTCTGATTACTGACAATTAAATTAAAATTGACAAAAAAAAAAAAACAACCAAAAAAACCACTGTATTTCAGAAGGTAACAGCTGTTAGAAATACAAAACAAGGATGGCACTTCTTTACATCATTATGTCCTGCTTCCTGATCCGAAAGCTTCTGCTCCATTATGCCCAACCCAGTCAAGTGGAATAACTAAACAGTCTTACATTCAAAGCCTTCTATAGTTCCCCAGTGGATTTAGCCAGGACATCTTGCCCAAAATCACAGGCAGGAATTCCATTTCAGATACTATGATTACCGAAAAATTATGAGAAGCGGATGAAGTTGTAACAAGAGAAACCTACACCTGAAAAAAACAGTCTACAGCAAAGATATAGTGGATTACTGGGATGGAGAGTGGAAGGATGAGAGTTTTGCTGGAGGGCATGCTAGATACATATACCTCAGTGGCATGTTTTAGGCAAAGCCAACTCTGTCATGATTTCAGAATGGGTGACAGCTGGTCACAACCCTCCTGTCCTACTTTTCAGTATTTCTGTATCACAGTAATTTGTGAATAGCAGAAATCTTAGAATTTTATGAGTGTTGAACCATGATTACAAGTTCATACTCAAATGGACTTCAATGTGAAGGTAAAAGTACTCCCTTGTGAAAGTAATGGAAAGAGCTGTCTCTCAGAACAGTCATGTCATGTATATACACTGCAAAACCTCTAATGCCAACCATATCTACCAATCCACTATTTCCTGAGGAAATATTGTCCCTGTCCCCACGAAGAATTATGCAGGAAATACGTTTTACGTGTGCTGTGTATGCTGTTTAGAAGAGGAACATGTGGGATGATTATTGCACGTGAGCATATTTATACCTGTGATGATCAGGATACAAGAAGGGAGGTCATCACTCTTGTGGAAGAACTTGGCTGGTGAAGGAAGGTGACCAACTCCACAAAAGCAGGTCACTTGAGCAAAGACAGAAGTCAGCAGTTCCTGGAACATGTTTGGAAGCACTCAGACTGTGAGGACAGCTTTAGCTATCTAGAAAAAGCAAGTGGCCTCCAGAGTTTTTTGTGAGGCTCCAAAGTGACTTAGTTCAGCTCTCTTGGGATGAAACCATGAATGTCTTCCCCTGATGAATTTTGATGTGGTGGCTGGTCTCTTTTCCCAAGGAACAAGAGAAAACAGTGTCAGTCTGTGGCAAGGGAAGTTTAGACTGGATATTAGGGACAATTTCTTCCCTAAAAGGATTGTCAGGCACTGGAACAGGCTGCCCAGAGCAGTGGTGGAGTCACTATCCCTGGAGGTGTTAGAAACTCTGTAAACAAGGCCTTTAGTGACATGGATTAGTGGTGGCCTTAGCAGTCCTGAAGTAATGCTTGGACTTGGTGATCTTAAAGGTCTTTTTCAACCTAAACAATTCTTCGTTTCTATGATTTGAAAATTAAACACTCCTTATTTGGGTGAGAAAGTTTCCAATAAATCCCATCCATGGTACTATTTCTCAGAAATAAAAATAAAAATAAATAAATAAATAAAAGGAAATAACAGTTGCTCTTATCAAGCTGAGTTGATTCCTGCAGCTATGCTTGTTTCTGCCAGGCCAGGCTTTTGACAGAAGTTGAGGATGCCACATCAACCACTAATAAATCAAGAGTCTGAAGTTGTGGGCAAAAAACAGGGGCATCAAAGAATTAAGTGATGAGGAAACTGTAGTAGTCATGGAAATAGAAAATGCCTTTTCTTTTATTTTCCCTGACTGCATGACAATAAGTTCTCAAACCTTTTCTTCTAAATGTGTCCTTAATGATAGCTGTGTCTGTAATCCTTATGTGATGACTGCATTAAAAATCTACCTAGGAGCACAAGCTAGTTGGATAGAGACAAAAAAAAAACGGTGATAAATACATTTTTTTACAGTATTTGAAAGAATATTACAGGGATGCCTGACACGTTATTACAGTTCTGTCACCATTTTGACTACAAAGGTTTATTTTCAGGAAATTAGCTCAGCCACAAATACTTGTATTGGGCAAACTGTTAGCAGAAGGAATCTTGAAGGGTGAGCAACAGGAATGGAAATAAAGTTATTCTTATGCAGATGAGTATACTCATGAGTTACAGTATGTGTCTGACTTACTAAATGATTTATAGTGCTTCAGCTTTGTCACACTGTATGAGCTCATGTAGACGTGTGATAATGCTCACTGTAGGACAGCTGAGTTAACTGTGCTGACTTGGTTAGAAAATAAAAGGGGTCTGGGGGGACACGTAGAACCATGCTGCCGATGTATTGGTATATTGGTGACCAGAATCACAGCTCAACATAAAGCCAATCAGACAAACCTGGGGGCTGGGGAGAGACAGAGCAAAGGGTCTGTAATACAGCAGTAACGCCACTAATAATATTGCTATAGTTCAGCCTAGTCTGGACCATACTGAACAGGAATTGGTGTGACTGGAGGGCACATAGTGACAAAGAGTGGCTCTGATCTCAGAGATGAGGCAAGTTGAGTTGTGTCCAGCTCCAGAACTGTAGGCATTGCTCCTTCCAGGACTCCAGCACCGCAACACATGGGCATCCTGGCTTCAGTCAGAGCTATGGCCATTGCTTTCAACTGCATAGAGCTGGCATACCACAGCTAACCACTGACCTGGTAGTGTGAGCTTGCAGCACAGAAACCCCTCCGTGTGCTGGGCTGCGTCTCCAGAGCATGAGCAGCAGGTCGAGAGAGGGACTCTCCCCCTCTGCTGCACTCTGGGGAGACCCTCCCTGCAGTCCTGCATGCAGCTCTGAGGCAACGACACAAGAGGAACGTGGAGCTGTTGGAGTGAGCCCACAGGAGGCCACGGAGATGCTTTGAGAGCTGGAGCAGCTCTGCTCTGGAGACAGGCTGAGAGAGCTGGGCTTGTTCAGCCTGGAGAAGAGAAGGCTCCTTAAGGGGAGACTTTAGAGCAGCTCCCAGTGCCTAAAGGGGCCTATATGAAACCTGAAGAGGGGCTTTTGACAAGGGCCTGTAGGGACAGGACAAGGGGGAATGGCTTTAACCTGACAGAGGGGAGACTGAGATGAGATCTTAGGAAGTTCCTTCCTTCTTATGAGGGTGGTGACGCCCTGGCAGAGGTTGCCCAGAGAATCTGTGGCTGCCCCATCCCTGGCAGTGCTCAGAGCCGGGCTGGATGGGGCTTCAAGCTATCCACTCTAGTGGAAGGTGTCCCTGCCTGTAGCAGGGGGTTGGAACTGGATGAGCTTTAAGGTCCCTTCCAACCTAAACCAGTCTGTGATTCTGTGATAACTCAGGCAGTTCCTCTGACACTGTGACACATATATTTTTTGCCACAGCTAAAGACTTGGCCCAGTGGAGAGCCACAGGGATGATCAGGAGTATGGAGCACCTCTCTAATGATGAGAGATTTAGGAGCTGGTCCTGTATAGTCCAGAGATTAGAAGTCTGGGGAGAGCAATACTTCAGTAGTGACTTATGGTTTTGCCTTTCAAGCAAAGCATCTCAGCAGCAGCTCTTAAGCCACTTACAAGATCAGAAGACTATAATACCTAGTTTAAAAGTCAGAGAACCAGTTTGGGAATTAACTAGGGGAATCAATGCCTTGTCAAGAACATCAGTTCAGCCCAGTGTACATTAGCATGTGAGAAAAGGGGGGTCCTGGTGAGATAGATGTCACATCCTGTGAATGTGGAACTAGGAAGAAACAGTCCCCCAAGAAGAAAGTCCTGCAACATGCATCCGGCTTTTGGGGAACAGGAAATATTTTCTGGAAGAGAAATGGCAGCAGAGGAAGTAAATGTCTGGATTGACTTCAAGAAATGAAATATATGAGCAATCAGATTAATGTCAGAGGGAAGAACTAATATCTTTATATTAAATACACATTTTCAGCTTTTGGGACTGTAGCTCATGAGCTCCAGTTGGCAAACAGTAAGAGGTATATTTCCAATATAATTTTTACTACCTGTTTTAATAATTTATGGTACTTTATCTAAACAAAGTCTTACAAGACTTTTCTGTGGAGACTGCAGACAACCATCTCCTCCTTTCAAAGGAAATCAGAAGGTATAGAAGTCATGAGAACTGCTTCTTTAGGCCAACACAGTTTGCTAGCTGAGAGCTGTTGGTGAGCACCAGTGGAGATGCACAGGAGCTTCGGAGATGTTTCATTTCCAGAGGAAGCCTGGAGGTGCTTTGCTCTGTGCCTGTATAACAGAACAAACTGACACAACACATGAAACCAAGACCCACAGAGTCAATGGAAGCTGATTGGTCATCTTGGAGAGGACACTCCTTTTCTAAACTTTCTGCACTTGTCTGGATAGGGTATTTTTTCTGTTCTCTTGTGTCCTTCCTTTCAAGCAGTTGGTATTTTCCCATCTCAGACCTTCTAAGAGCGGTGCCTCCACTGAGAACTGTGTCATATGTGTAAGGGCTGCAAGTCCTGCCATGCCCTGTACTGACTTAGTTACACACACAGTTTTTTTCTCCTAGGGATTACCAGGGCAACTTCTACAGACTACAGCGTTCTTGTTGTCCTCTGATGGATTAAGGCAACTTAGCCTTGATTAAACCTATCCTTGATTGTTTTCCGGGTGGAGGGACATAATGTCCAGGTTTTCTTGGGCTCTTCTCTGTGCTTGAGTCAAGTCCTTTCCCACAGGAGGAGAGCTTTCTGGTAAGGAATTGGTTCTTATCATTAATATGATTCTTGCAGGCCTCCCTGCTTATGGTTTCCTGTCCAGTGCTTGCTTGGGCTTCTTAACCTGCCCCATAGCTGAACAGCAAGTCACAGCAGCTTTGGATGCCAAGGGTAGCGCTTTTTCCTGAGATACTGTACTATGTGTGTTATTTTGCTTTGTTTGGTTTAGAAAGGGAAAGCAAAGTGCCTTGTAACTGGTAAGTCACATGTAGGTAGTATAAGGCCACTCACACGCCATGGCATGGTAGGCCTCAGCAGGCATTTGGGTCCCATGAGAGAGAGTAGACCAGAAAAGGAGGACCCGAAGGAGTTGTTCTTTGTTTCAGATGAGATGAACACCACCTCTTGAAATTCAAAAAACTTTGAGGAACTTGATGCTCTTCTCAAAGAGAAAAGATGTCTATCTCCCTTGGGGAGATCACTTTTTTCTACAGGCAGATTCCATCTGAGTCTCCTGCTTGGTAGAAGAAGCTGCCTTGTGTAAGGCAGGTCAAGCACTGTCCCTCCTTTGAGGGCATCCAGCAGCTCTGGCTGCTGGTCACACTCAGCATTTCAGAACAGAGAAGAGATTTGACCACTACCTATTCTCATGTCACTCTGAGGTGACAAGGGGAGACAGATGATAATTAGAAACAACCCCAAGCAAGACAAATTCTCAGAAGCTTTGTTTGCTTTCCTGAAAATGTCCTTTTGATTTTTCTTGGAAGTTCAGCCCCAGAATTCAGGGTCTGTGAGGCAGGGCTCTTAAACCAGGGAATGCTGT
Organism: Psittacula echo; assembly: GCF_963264785.1. Taxonomy (NCBI): domain Eukaryota; kingdom Metazoa; phylum Chordata; class Aves; order Psittaciformes; family Psittacidae; genus Psittacula; species Psittacula echo. Next base: position 74,432,260 of record NC_137742.1, on the reverse strand, counting down.
CTTTGGAAAAAAGTGCCTAAAGCCAGATAAGTTTGGAACAATGGCTAGGCTAGATTTTAGCAATCAATCTGGTTGACAATGTTTGGAGGAGAAGTTCAAGTCTCTCTGTCAAGTCTGTTTCATTCTCAGTACCACTGTTGAATGCACAGCTCTAAGAAAGGAGTCAAAAAGAGCTTTGGAAAAAGAGATAGGGTGGTAGTGATCAGGAACAAACTGATGTTTGGCAAATCAAGGATATGTGAAAACAATTTCTGATGAACTAAATTCAGACAGAAATTAAAAGAGCACCTTCAGTGTTAATTGCAGGTGTTAGCTATGGGCAGAGAGCACTCTTCCATGCCAGCATCCTCCTGCATTTTTTGTGTCTTTAGAATTGCTCTGTTATATTGAGTCTCAGATGAGAATCTTGACTTCAACTTCTGAGGGTCACCTTGCATGGAAGAAGGGAGAAAATTGTTACTTTTCCAGTTACCCACAAAAATTACACACAAAATCACCCACCAAAAAAAACCAAACCAAAACCCATGGGATGGTTTAAGTAAGGAGATTGGAAAAAATTATCCACTTCATGGTAGGTCGTAGTAAGACTGTTATTATGTTTACATACTATTGTACATGAGTGTTTACTGGTTTAAACCCAGTCAGCCATAAATCAGCCACACAGTCTCTCTCTCACTTCCCCCCTTCTTTCCCTCCCCCTGCTCCCAGAGGGATGGGGAGGAGAATCAAAAAGAATGTAACTCCCACGGGTTGAGAAAAGAGCAGTCCAGTAACTAAGGTATAACACAAACCACTACTGCTACCAATAATAATAATAATGATAAAGGAAATAACAAGGGAAGAGAATACAACACCTCACCACCTGCCGACAGATAATACCCAGCCCGACCCCACAGTGAACTAGCCCTTCCAGGTAACTCTCAGTTACATCCTGGGCATGACATGCTGAGGCATGGAATACCTCTTTGGTCAGCTTGGGTCAGGTGCCCTGTCTCTGCTTCCTCCTGGCTTCCCTTTCTCCCTGGCTGAGCATGAGACTCAAAGTCGTTTGTCAGACTAAACATTTGAGCAGTAACTAAAAACATCGGTGTTATCAGCGCTGTTCCCAGGCCGAAAGTCAAAACCACAGCACTGCAGCAGCTACTAAGAAGGAGAAAAAATGACTGCTATTGCTGAACCCAGGACAATGAGTTGGTAGTAAGCAATGTTTGCATCAGCCTCTACTTTTCATAAATACCATGAAGTTTTGCTCTCTCTCACACTTAGCCATCAAGCTGCTAAGTTGCTTGCACAGCTTCAGGGTGAGATCCAGTCCCTCAAGGAAACCCACATGCTGCAGATTCTAGGAACAGCAAAATGCCGTAAGACTCTTTCGAAACCCATGACACCATTCCAGAGGTGGAGCTGGTGTGCAAGGACCACAGGGTTTGCTCCCAAGGCTTTTTCAGTATTTCACACCATTAGCTTTGCAAGCCTTGCCTTTTCTTTACCTCAGGACCCCATTCTCTCCTTCTTCTCCCTGATTCTTCTATGGTCAACTGAGTGGCTGCAACCCCAAGTCATGATGACCCTTCAGCTTCACCATCTCTAAGACTACCAACAGAAAGATGAGGCTGCATGGCTTAGTCTTTGACCGCTAGATGTATAGGTCCAGGGAGTTCAGGTCTACACTGCAGACACTCTGAAAGCCAGGCTTGCTTTTCCAATTCAGTGTTTCCAACAGGCTGTGATGGACTATGAATTCTCAGAAAGTTCAGACCAACCATCTAAATTCTGCTGCTTTAGATCCTCTCAGTCAGCTATGATGGAAAGGGACACATTACCCAGGTAAAATTAAAAAAATTTAGAAGGTTCTGAAGTCATTACTTGTTCAGTTATTGTTCAACTGTTATTAATTATTGTGAATGTAAGAAAAATAAGTGAATATTCACAATGCATATACCATAAGAAATGTAGGAAAAGTTTACAGAAGTTTTCAACTCCTTTACTACAGCCCTGCAAAAAACAAGTTGTAAATAAAAAAAGTTTTAAATCTTACCAGATGGAAATGCAGGCAGGTGCATTACAGTGCTTATGAGCTTGAGGTTCTCCTTGTAAAAAGCATATGTCACTTAAAAAATTCATAAACATTTGCTGCAGTGTCTCAAAAAAACCAAATCTTGTAACTGAAACAACACCTTATAGGACTGCATTGTTTGCCCGTAACAGGTATGGTTTAATATGATCAACTACAGAAAAGTTTCCTATGATTTCCAGCGGAATGTTAGAGAATTCCCTCTTACAAGCAACTGCAAGGTGAGCAGGAGGTAGGTGGGTGAGAGGACCTTAGAAGGAACTGGTAGAGTACACAAATACCAGTAAGAGTGACTTCAACCTTTATTACAAACAAAAATAGCGGACCAGTCAAGAGGAGAATTTCAAGAACATAATCAATGGTGAATCTGTATTTTTAGACTGTATTGATTTTTTGATACGATCAAAGTTTGCCCTTGCAAAGCCAGCTGGGTAGCCAAAGGGAAAAGGAAGCAGCATATGGGACTTCACCTTCCTGCGCTTTTCTTGTTCTGGTGACCCAGCAATAAGCTGCAAAGCTGTCTACTCATGCAAAGGTACCACAAGAAGCAGTAGCTGCTGACCCAGGAATCAACACTTCCAAATGTACAGCTCCATTCACCTGCAGGTGCTTATTGACCCAGATTTAGAAAGGCAGAACCAGAAGACTGTAGAGGGATGGAAATGCAAACCTGAGTCTGTTTTCCTGACCTCTCTGCTACAGTTACCTGTATATCTGCTTGCACAGATATGCCAAGCAAAGAGAGGACTTGACCTTGGTGTTCTTCCCAAGGCCAGCCAATGCAGCTGAGTTTTGCACCATGTCATTACTGACACTGAGTCTTCTCTGAAGTTACTCAGTTCTTCCGGTTTTGACAGGTTTTCCGGTTTTGAAAATGTTTTCTTGAAATCTAGTACATTTTTTGTTAAAACTTCCTTATAAATTTGGCTGCTCATCACACACACACTGCATAGTTACTTTCTTTTTTTGTCTGATAAATATTGTACCGTTTTCTGACCTAGCAATTAGTTTTCTGAGCCCCCTGTAGAAAATAATAGTGCAGTTTTACAGAACTGTGAAACACTGGATAGCTGTAAGGTGGTGTCAGTGATACTCACACTGTTCAGCCTCTAGTGAGAATTTTTTCCTGATGTTCCAAAATAAAGCTACAGTGAGCTGTGGGAACACAGGAGCTTTCCCTAGCAGGTAATGAAATGAGTCTCAGGAAGCCACAGTCCTGAATGAATCTGTGTATTACTTGTATTACGTGTTAAGGGGATAAGTAGCTTCACTGAATATGTTTTCACACCCTGAGAAAAAGCAAGGATAGTATTTTGGTGGTTCTGTTAGCCACAGGCATGATTTCCCTTGGATTCAGCTCAGCTGTATTCCCCTTTTCTTCCTGAACAGATCCTGTTTCTCCTTGGCAGAAAGAATAAATATATTTCACTGTCTATAACACACCTAAAGACACACCTCTTCTATCATATCTGAGGCACTTAGCCTGAGTTTCGTGATCCCTGTGCTTCAACAGCTAGACCCCACAAACAAGCAGAACTGTGGTTTGTCTCTTGCTTTGTAAGCCTCTGCATCAAGTACCAGCTAGGATGCAGAAACACCTAGTCACAGAGCAGGAGAAAACCTGAGATTCTGCAGCGCAATTAGGGACCGTGTCCACTTGGCTTCCTGTGGCAGTGTCCCTGTTAGAGTCAGACAAAGAGGCTTTTCTTCAGACCCCTTGAAAGCCTGCCTCATTTTTTCAACAGCCCAAAGCCCCCAAACATACAGAATGTACAAGACAGCCCAGGCTGTACATGGGGATCAAGAAGACAGCAGCCTTTTCGCCTTCAAGAGAACTTCACATCTGAGACGGATTCTGTTTCCTTCAGCCATGCATCTGGTGCATATCATCCAGTCACCTGTGCCTATAATCAATGTCATGTGATATCACATGAGATTACAGATGATGTCGCAGACTGCTTTGTCAAAAGAACAGTCCCCTGCTCTTGGTATGTCATATTCTAGTTTATTTGCAACAGACCAAGCAATGGTTTTGTGCATGTCTAGACCTACCAGCCTTCCATGTAAGAGAAAGAAAGAGTGGCAGATGATACCCGTTGGTCTAATACCACAGATAAGAGCAACATTGTTCTTGGAGCAATGTTGGAGGTCAACAAATAGAGTACAGCAGGCCTCTGCAAAGGCTGCAGACTGCATATAAATTTGAAAGAAGGTTGTGGGTACTGTCTACATGGACATCAATGAAGCATCCAGTTCCATAGCTCAGTGCCATGGCTAACCACCAGAACACTTCCATGGGCAACTAAAACCAATGGACCACAGACTGAGTATGAGTGAGCACATGTTTGTGCCTGCAGCAGCTTAAGCTAATGAAAATTTAGATATTTTTCCCTTGCAATGACTTTACTTAATTCATAGAATCACAGAATCAGGGAGGCTGGAAAAGACCTTCAAGATCATCAAGTCCAACCATTCCCCAGGATTAACAAGCCCTCCACTAAACCGTATCACTGAGAAACTTGTCTACACAGTTTGTGAACACTTCCAGAGATGGTGGTTCCACCACTGTCCTGGGCATCCCATTCCAATGCCTGACCACCCTTGCAGAGAAGGAATTGTTGTCCCTAATATCCATTTTAAGCCTCACCTGGTACAGCTTGAGGCTGTTTCCTCTTGTCCTATCACTCCTTCCTTAGGAGAACAGACCAGGCCCCTCCTGGTTCCATCCTCCTTCCAGGTGGTTGTAGGGAGTGATAAGGTCCGCCCTGAACCTTCTGCTCTCCAGACTAAACCTCCCCAGTTCCCTCAGCTGTTCCTCATCAGACTTGTGCTCCAGGCCCTTCACCAGCTCCGTTGCCTTTCTCTGGACCTGTTCCAGCACCTCAGTATCTCTGTTGTAGTGAGGAGTCCAGAGCTGAAAACAGGATTAGAGGTGCAGCCTCACCAGTGCCCAGTACAGGGGGATGATCACTGCCCGGTTCTTGCTGGCCACACTACTGCTGATACAGGCCAGGATGCTGTTGGCCTTCTTGGCTGCCTGGGCACAAGCTGGCTCATGTTCAGCTCTATCAGTCAGCATCCCCACTTCCCTTTCAGCCAAGCAGCTTTCCAGCCACTCTTCTGTAAAATACAGGTTTCTTCAGTGCTGCTGGAGTAGCCAAGCCTGGAGCTTTGCGTGAGGTTGCTGTGGCCCAAATGCAGGACCCAGATGTAGTCAAGGATGCTATTAAGAACTACTGTTATCAGTTATTATATTTAAAAGGTAATGGTGAAAGAGCACAAACTCTGCAATGCACCCAGTATCTTATCAGAGCTGGTCATCTTGGAAGAGCTCCAGAGGACAAACCAACATGTAGGTGTCTGGAGTGTGGTAAGAAGTGCAGGGAGGCCTTTTTTCCTACTTGTGTACCATGGACTGCTTGGTTTCTTGCCAACCATGTCAAATTCATTCACTGACACAGCAGCCATGTGAAGTAAGAGCAGTCCCATCCTGTCTAGCATCTGTGTCTGGGTGAACCAAGACACAGGGTAATACATCATACTGAGCACTTAGGGATGAGACAGGAATTAATCCCAGGTCACCATTTAGCCTCCCTTCCCCCATACCTATTGTGCTCCCTGCCTCCCATGGACCTTTCTCCCTGATTAATGATCAAACACTGCACTGTACTATATAATACAGGAACTGTAACTGAAAGTCAGGACCCAAGAAATGCCTTGCCAGGCTGCTTTTGAGAAAGTTGCCATCTAATGGGAGCACTGCATGATGGCACATCCCCATCCACTACACAAATCCATAGGTTCCTGCCGGCTGGGAACTCTCTATCCTGTGCATTGATTGTCCAGAAAGCCACAGATAGATTTCCTCTCAAGTTACTTCATGTTCTTTACCTGGTGAATAGGGACACAATCATGGGATTGTTGACTAGGGTTTGAGAGAAATCTCTTTTAGCTCCCCCGGGGTTTGATTATTGTCCTGTACCTTTGTTCTGTGCAAGATGGTTTCTAAGTGAGAACAGGGTGTTTCATAACATCTTCAGAGCTGCTCAAAGCCTCCTTCCTCATGCTTTCAAGGCCAGCAGTGCCTGCAGCTACACAAATTAATGCTGAATCACAATGAGGAGGGAAAGGACAAAGAACCAATATCATCACTGTCTCCCCTAGTGCAGTCTGGGAATCAAAAGGTTTGCCTGGTGAAGCACAGATTCACGCAATCACAGGCTGGTTTGGGTTGGAAGGGACCTTAAAGCTCATCCAGTTCCAACCCCCTGCCATGGGCGGGGACACCTTCCACTAGACCAGGTTGCTCCAAGCCCCATCCAACCTGGCCTTGAACACCGCCAGGGATGGGGCAGCCACAGCTTCTCTGGGCAACCTGTGCCAGGGCCTCTCAGCCTTCATACCTGCATGTTAGCATGCTCCTGTGGAATCAAACAAAAGAGAAAAATAGATGTAAACCAGCAATGCACAGAGTTTAGCTTAACTTGAATTCAGATGTAAACAATGAGACTTTAGGCTGAAAAAGTTGAACCGTGGGCTTTTTCTAAATACATAACACAATTTTCTAGCTTGAAAAAGTCAGGGAAAATTGCATTAACTATTCTGCAATAACCTGAAAGAGGTACAGGATTGCTAAAAAAAGGGGGTTGTGAATTTGGTTACCAAGACTGAGGAGCAAATACAAAATACAGGTTTGCAAATATGAAGTTTAGTACAGTCTGTGTGGAATTTTTGGACAAATCCTCTGCAACACAGAAGCCTTTACAAATTCAATTCACTCAGCTCTCTGTATTTTAATACTGATTTTTCCAAAGTATTTGTTTATAGTTTGTATTGAATCTTGAAGGTTAACTCTTTATTCCTAAAAAAATACTTTTAAATAGAGCCCATATGTAATACCTGTTTCAACCTGAATTTTTAAATCCTGTTCTATTTGATTAAAAAGATTTGGTCTGGGGTTTTATTTTGGTTGGTTGATTGGTTGGTTTGGTTTGGTTTGTTTTTTCCAAAACAACTTACCAGGACCTACCCTTACACCCTCCCACCAGGTGTTCTATTTCCTCATCATTTCCTCATCATTCAACTTTCTCCTGTGCAGATAAAACATCACCTTGCCTCCTGCAGCTACTTGCATTGACTATTCTTTCCTAGGAGGCAGAAAAACCGAAAGGAAGGCAGAAAAAGGAATGGCTCCTTATCAGTCCAATCTCACAATGTTTAGTTCTGCTGACAAAACTATTAAGTTCCAGCAAGGAATCAAGTGTTTCTAGCAACTGTGTAAATAACAGAGGAAGCTACAAGAGAAGAGCCACACTCTCTACGCTAGTTTTGCAGGCAAAATATAGTAGGAAGTGGACATTCCAGTGTCAATTCCAGCAAGTAGAAAAGGTGGCTCATCAAAGACCCCATGGCAAGTATGGAGCAACCCCCACATCACCATTCAAACCATGGGGCTTTAATGTTGATTCAGGCAGCCTTTGTGTTTTCACAAAGCTGAAGGGATAATAGCTTTGTGGAGTTAGTAAGGAGAAAGATCTGCTTCTGATCAGTGGGTAGTGGATATAAGAAATTAATTAAATATATAGAAAATCTATTTTATAGTAGATTAGCTGTGGTATGTTTACCTTAAGAAGTAGCTAAAGAAGGAGTAAATATTTGTTTTTTTATACTTCTTTTCCTCCTTTGAGGCTTTTGTCTTATGTAAATTAACACGTAGTACCTTGTGAATAACGTTTATGAACCACAAATGCATAAATGTAAGGCAGGAAGAAATGCCAAGACCAGCTTCATCTCACTCAGCAAAAAGCACGCGAGGTGCAGGACTCTGCTTCTGATGGTGCACACCATGACCAGTAGCTGCTTATGGAAACTCTTGCACCTCTTCACAAGGTTGTCTCATAATAATGTGTAGCAGCAGCTACTGACTTCTGAGGGTCAAAGCAGGTTTTGAATTCACTGAACCCTTCCCATTTTTCCATCAGTAGTCTATGTTTCATAACTTTGTCAACATAAAGGTATGCACTGGTAGAATGTGCCCCTGCCCATTCCAGGAAAGGGTTGGAACTAGATGATCTTTATGGTCCCTTCCAACCCAAACCAGTCAGCGATTCCATGACATTGTAAATGAGTAACAGGGTGCGAAGAAGTAGAAATATCTGATACAGTAGGCTTCATTCAGTAGAAAAATTCCTTACCTTTAAGAAGGGTGGCTGACCACCTCCAGCGCAGCTACAGGAACATGAATTACCTTTAGAGATTCCATGAGTCTGATTTTCTTTGATCTCACAGCTCTTTGGCCATTATGGGGAAAATAAGGGGATTCTTCAAGAAGACCTTTTAGAACACCTAGCATTAAGTGAGTAAGAGTTTGTTCTGGTGTCAATAGAAGACAGGTTGAAAGAACATTGCATGTAGCATAGTATTTTTATATATTGAGTTGGGATTATCCAAAATAAAGCCTTCTTGAAAAGTTACTTTGATCTCTTGAAATGCTACTGGATTCTTTCCCAAGTGGTTATAAAGAGAAATGTGGCATTTATATAAACCTGAAAAGCAGAGATTAAAAAATCTCTTCCACCAGAAAATCGATCATTCTACACTATTCTGATCTTCCGTGAATAGCTAGCTCTTTTGCACTGTCTTTTTGGGGTTTTTTTTTCTTATAAATCTCGAAGAATATCTATTCGGATGAGACCCTTCACTTAGCCAGGTGACATTTCTTTTTGTCAGCTCATTGAATGTGGTGCAACAACCTCTGAGAGAGCTAAAGGAGTCCATTAACTGTCTATGTAAAGGGCACTGAGCTCCTTATCATCTCCTTTCCTTCTGATCTAGGCACAGTCAGGACCTCTCCCTGGTAAGAAGCAAATCCATCATGACTTAAGCCATCAACAGAAAAAAGACATAACAAATGTCTGGCTGCAGCGAAGTACCTATCCAAATGTCTCTTACAGCTTAACTAGATGCTATAAACAGCAGGGACCCCCTCCCTACAACATGTGCCACAAGACTTTACGTGTTTGCTGCACAAAGTTCTTCTTTAGGCAATTCTCCCTGCTAATTACTTCCAGCAATTATGTTAATACTTAGGGACCCAGATATAAAAAGACGATAATGTGATATCAGCTTCCCATATATTTAGTTTCATTTGTCAGCTAGAGCAAGGAGAGGTAAATAAAATGTCCAGCATAGAAGACAAAGGGCACTGGTCATCAGGTATAATGAACACAGCACAACACAATGCAACTACACATTGTCATGGTTTAAGCTGAACCCAGGACACATGTGAAAATGCAAGCCATCCAAGTAAAAAACATCAGCAATTTAAATTCTGTTTAGCTACATTTGCTTCTATTTTTCTCAGTTAAATCAAGTCAAGGTTTGGAGCTTCAACAAAAAGGGTTTAATCAGCCTGTTTATCTGAGGTAAGGAGTAGATTGAAGTAATTAGACCAGACTGGAAAGATGTCTTCAGTTGCCCAGCATTGTTGTGCCAAATATAGAGACCGTGTGTCACATTCCAACGTAAGTGATTCCAAAGTGTCTTCTTCTGTAAAGTCCTCTGGTTTGGGAAGGCAACAGCTAAACACAAAGCTAGCTGAGGGAGAGAGAATTACTTTCCACTGATGCTGGTGAATATCTGCCTATCTAAACTACGCTTCTCTAAAACATCATGTGTTAAAAAAAGCCATTTTTGCAAAGCATTTCTGGGTTTCAAAAGGAAAAAACACCTACATTTTTGTAAAAAAGCCTGAAACAAAATGTCATTTGTTTTTCTTTGCCTCTCAAAGAGAAAATAAATAAAATAAAAGCAACATGCTTGATAATTAGATCTCAGAAGATGAAAATATTTGCACAGAATCTTTTTATTAGCATAGGGACTGAAATTTCCAGGCTTTTTAATTGATAATCCAAGAATAGTTTGCTTCTGGAAGGTGCAGTGAAGAACGTAACAGCCAGGCAAGAGGCAGTAGCTTGTTTCTGAATATGTAATGGAGCATTCACCACACATAAGAACTAGTTCAGGAAGATACTGGAGGCCGTCTGTCCCTCAGAAACTGCACCTTCATTTCCAGAATTCCAGGTATTTCAGTGCTCCATCCTCACACTTCAATCAGCCTATCCACAAACTCCAAAGAATAGGATATGTTTGAGATCCAAAGCAGAGTATGATAAAAAGAAACACAGGCCTATTCTTGCTTTTGCAGTTCACAAGACAAAAGTACCAATTATTGACCCATAGCAGGTTTTTATGGGTGTCTTTGGGTTTTTTCGGTGCACAAAACGCTTTTTAATGTACATTTAAAAATCTGACATGCCTGTCTTTCCTTGAATTGTATCAAATTGACAAAACCCAGATACTGAGCACCACTGTAAGCAGAAAAAATCTAGATTAACAGGAGGAGGCTTGGATAGGCTTAATAATGTATTTCCTTTTGAACACTTAAGAAGTTTATGGGGGTTGTCATTGTTGGTGGAAGGCAGTTCAAATCAGTCCCCTGTTATCTTCTCAAGAGGAAGAGAAGAAAGAGAAAAGGAGAAACTAAAATTGAGATACCCCTATAACTGCAAACATGTGAAAACAAACAAAAAGTTTGTTTTACAAATGCTCACAAAAATCCTCATTTAATACATAACACATACAAATCCAAATTCAGAATCCTCCCAACCTATTCCAACACAGAGCTGATTCTGCCACCACCACCTCAACTACTATGAGTCAATCACAGCATCACAAAACTTTCTAGGTTTTTCAGCTGCCTTTTAACACAGACATCTATCAGGCTTGTTACCTTTGAAATCTGGGGTGATTTTTTTGCCTTTGCAACAGTCTTAAGTGTTATTCCCAGACAGCATAAACTGGTAAAAGTTTTTATGTAGCTCCATTGGCTGTTCTCCACAGAAGAGCTGATCCTTTTACCTTTGTCATATGTAGCAGAACAGAGAAGGCAAAATATCTCCGATATGTTCATGTCCTTTCCATGATCAGCTTTTGATGCAATATTGACAGTCACAGAGGAAATGCAACAGCCCTGTTAACTCCAGACTTTTTCAAACACAGCTATAGGGATCAGTGGATTTTGTATTGCTTTATTAAGAATTAATCAGATCCTCTTACCATCGAAGGCGGCAAAGGTGACAGCCTTCGTGAGTGACAAAGCGTCTTCATGAGTCAGGAACAACAGACCTTTTGGTGCTCTGTTCAGGGCACAGGGATAATTCTCAGTCACAGAACAGGTTTGCCTTCTGAAGTTTTCAACAACCCTCACAGCCAAACCAAAGATGTTTCCTGTTTTGTATTGGTTATCCTTCCAGAGCCTTTTATCTTACAATTGTTAAAAATACAGACTAAGCCTACAAGGTACAATTTTTAATGTATACTGGGAAAGCTTTTGGTAACATATTTCATAACTGAGCTCTATGGGCCAAGAAAGACTGTATGAATCTCTCACCAAATGAGTAACATGCAGGGCTCGAGTTTTCTGCATAGTTTTAGCAGGTTTAACATGCTGTTTCTGGCTATTGCTGTTCTTTCACAAATATTGCACTTCCACAACTATATAAAAGCAGAAAGCTTTAACACAGCAACTCAGAATCCCAATGGAGTTTCAAAACCTGCTAGGTCAAGGTATATATTAGAATATCAGAAAGTAGATACATGATTTTGCTAAAAAGCCGTGCTTGTGTGTGTTACCTGCTGGGACACAATTACCTAAATATATTGTACAGTGTACAGTGCATAGTGCGATAATACACCATACAATGCCAATCTTCAGATGCCCACAAAGGCCCAGGAGACACAGGGCTAAGGGAGACATCTGCCTTTCTAGATCTTGGAGGACTGGTGGGATACACAAGCCCCTCTAAAGCAGCACCAGATGCCTGTTTTGAGGGGACAAAATCTCATCCACTCAGATTAAAAATCCTGTTTGCTCACCGGCAAGTAGAGATGTGGTTCAAGTCCCAACTTGTATGCCAGAATCTCAATTAGCCAAGAAGGTTCTACTGTGGTCTCCTCTATTGTCCTAATGCCTTTCCACAACTAATCCATTAGAAACCCCCCCATCAGTCCCTCCTGAGCAGACCACAAAGAAGATTTCTTGCTGTACCTTTGCATTTGCTTGTTGTCTATAATAGCAAATACAGCAGCTCCAAATTACACGACATTCTCTGCTGCACCTTAGGATCTTTTTATGCCTTTTTGATGCCCTTTTGGCACCTTTTTTGTGCCCTCTTGGTGCTTGTTTCTTCAAGTTGTGTTCAAATACTGTCATACTTTCTGTTACACCATGTCCCTCATTTTTTCTGATAGAACTTTTATCTTTTTATTTCCCAGAATTTACTATCAAGCTAAGTGTTCTTTTTGGTCATCCTGGTTACAGACATCTTAAATAATTCTTGTCATTTCTGCTGTTCTGCATCTCCCATCCATCTTTATTCGTAGCCTAAGAAAGACTATGCTAGACCACACTGACAATTCCACTATCCCAGTCCTGTCCTTCACAGTAGCCAAAACGAGGTGTCTATGGACATGATGATCTTAAAGATCTTTTCCAACCTAAATGATTCTATGATTCTAGGCACCCAGACAGAGCCGATGAGAGGGGAGGCTGCAGTGCAATGCTCAGAGTGTAGAGAGTGCCTGCACTGGTCTCCTGAGGGAACGGTGCACAATGACAGGGCTGCACTCGGTGCTCCCTGGTGGAGCTACTCCTGCAGCAGGTGGCTGAGCTGCGGGATGCTGTTAATAGGCTGCAAGATATCAGGGAAGCTGAGAGGAAGCAGGACTGCCTCCTCCAGGCCCAAACTGTGCAGGGGCCTCAGGCGTCCCCTGAAACTCATGGAGGAGTGGAGGAGGCTGTCAACGCAGGAAGCTGGGATATAGTAACAACAACAAACAACAAAAAAAAGAGGAAGAGGACAATTAAAAACAAGGACCTTTCTCCTAAAGCTGTTGTCCCCACCCAGAACCGCTTTGCTGTCCTGCAGGGGGCTAAGACGGAAGGGCACTTGCACCAGAAACAACCGGCTGGTGCGCCTGTAAAGAAGATCACTACTGGTGCTGCCAGGAAAAAGAGGTGGGTCATAGTGTAAGGGGACTCTACTTTGAAAGGGACAGAGGCACTCATCTGTCGGCATGACCTGGTCTCGAGGGAGGTGTGTTGCCTACCTAGGGCACGGATCAGGGATGTTGCAGAGAGGCTGCCTGCTCTAGTGAGACCCACGTCCTATTACCCACTTCTGGTGATCCATGTGGGTGCTAGTGATGTTGATAGCAGTAGGCTGGAGAACATAAAGAAGGACTACAGAGCCCTGGGAGAGGTGGTTAGGGGCTCTGGAGCTCAGATTGTCTTTTCATCAATTCTCCAGGATACAGGGAGAGACCTTAAAAAAGCAAGGGTTGGCCAAGTTAATAAATGGTTAAAAGGATGGTGTCATAGTCAGGGGTTTGGGTGTTTTGAATACGGGACCCAAGTTAGTAGGCCAGGTCTACTGGGGGCTGGTGGAGCTGATCTGACAAAGAAGAGGAAGGGTGGTTTTGGTAGGAGGCTTGCCAGGCTGGTCAAGGTTTCTTTAAACTAGATGTGTTGGGGGAGGAGGGCATCGTTCCATCCCAACACACCCAGTCAGTTGCCAGCACCTACAATAAATGCTCGGAGCGATGCAGAGATATTCCAGCCACTCCAGTCAATGACCCGGCTTCATTTGGAGCTCGGCTCAGATGCCTCTATACAAACGCCCGTAGCATGGGAAACAAACAAGAGGAATTAGAGATGTGTGCACGACTACGGGAGTATGATATAGTAGGCATCACAGAAACATGGTAGGATGGCTCCTACGACTGGAGTGTTGGAATGGAAGGTTAGAGGCTCTTTAGAAAAGCCAGGCCTGGCAGGCGGGGAGGGGGAGTTGCTGTTTATGTTAGGGATAGGCTGGAGAGTATGGAACTCTTTCTCGGGATGGGTGGGCAGTCGACAGAGAGTTTGTGGGTCAGAGTTAAAGGCAGAGCAGCGATGGGGGACATTATTGTGGGGATCTGTTACAGACCGCCTGATCAAGAGGAATCTGTGGATGAAGTGCTCTATAGGCAGATAGGAACAGCCTCACGCTCACAGGCCCTTGTCCTCATGGGAGACTTAAACCACCCTGACATCTGTTGGAGTGAAGGTACGGCCCGGCACAAGCAATCCAGGAGGTTCCTCGATTGTGTGGAAGACAACTTCCTTCTGCAAGTAATAGAGGAGCCGACAAGGAGAGGTGCCATGCTTGACCTCGTGCTCACCAACAGGGAAGGGCTGGTTGGAAATGTGATGCTCCAGGGCAGCCTTGGTTGGAGTGACCAAGAGATGGTCAAATTCAAGATCCTCGGGACAGTGACAAGAGTGTGCAGCAAGCTCACTGCCCTGGACTTCAAGAGAGCAGACTTTGGCCTCTTCAGGAGCCTGCTTAGTAAGGTTCCATGGGATACAGCCCTAGAGGGCAGATGGGCCCAAGACTCTTGGTTGTTATTCAGGGATCACCTGCTACAAGCTCAGGAGTGTTGCATCCCAACTAGAAGGAAGTGCAGCAGGAGGGCCAGGAGACCTCCTTGGATGGATAAGGAGCTGCTGAGGAAACTTAGAGGAAAAAAAGAGGCTTATAGAAGGTGGAAGCAGGGACAGGTGGCCTGGGAAGAATACAGGGATGCTGTTCGGGAAGCTAGGGATGAGGTGAGGAATGCTAAGGCCCAGTTAGAATTGAACTTGGCTAGGGATGTTAAGGATAGCAGGAAGGGATACTATAGGTACGTAGCCATTAAAAGACAGACTAGGGACAACGTAGGCCCCCTTCAGAAGATATCGGGAGAACTGGCTACCCTGGATTTGGAGAAGGCTGAGGTTCTTAATGATTTCTTTGCCTCGGTCTTCACTAGCAAAGTCTCTGACCGCACCACCCAAGTCTTGGAAGACGAACACAGGGACTGTGAGATTGAAGACCCCAGGCCCACTGTAGGAGAGGATCTGGTTAGAGACCATCTTAAAAACCTGAACATGCACAAGTCCATGGGACCTGACAAAATCCATCCACGGGTCCTGAAGGAGCTGGCGAATGAAGTTGCTAAGCCACTGTCCATCATATTTGAAAAATCATGGCAGTCAGGTGAAGTTCCCAATGACTGGAAAAAGGGAAATATAACCCCCATTTTCAAGAAGGGGAAAATCGATGACCCAGGGAATTACAGACCAGTCAGTCTCACCTCTGTGCCTGGCAAAATCTTGGAGCAGATTCTCCTGGAAGGCATGCTAAGGCACATGAAAAACAAGGAGCTGGTTGGTGACAGCCAGCATGGCTTCACTAAGGGGAAATCCTGCCTGACCAATTTGGTGGCCTTCTATAATGGGGCTATGAAACTGACGGACAGGGGCAGAGCAGTTGACATCATCTACCTGGATTTGTGCAAAGCGTTTGGCACTGTCCCACACGACATCCTTGTCTCTAAATTGGAGAGACATCAATTTGATGGGTGGACCACCCAGTGGATAAAGAACTGGCCGGATGGCCGCACGCAAAGAGTTGTGGTCAGTGGCTCGATGTCCGGCTGGAGACCGGTAACGAGTGGTGTCCCTCAGGGATCGGTGCTGGGACCGGTCTTGTTCAACATCTTTGTTGGTGACATGGACAGTGGGATTGAGTGCGCCCCCAGCAAGTTTGCCGATGACACCAAGCTGTGTGGTTCGGTTGATACGCCAGAGGGAAGGGATGCCATCCAGAGGGACCTCGACACACTTGTGAGGTGGGCTGATGCCAGCCTTATGAAGTTTAACCATGCCAAGTGCAAGGTCCTCCACCTGGGTCAGAGCAATCCCAGGCACAGCTACAGGTTGGGAAGAGAAGAGATTCAGAGCAGCCCTGTGGAGAAGGACTTGGGGGTGTTGGTCGATGAAAAAATGAACATGAGCCGGCTTCAGTGTGCGCTCGCAGCCCAGAAAGCCAACCGTATCTGGGCTGCATCAAGAGGAGCGTGACCAGTAGGTCGAAGGAGGTGATCCTGCCCCTCTGCTCTTGCGAGGCCTCACAGTATCACAGTATCACAGTATGTTAGAGATTGGAAGGGACCTCAAAAGATCATCTAGTCCAATCCCCCTGCCAGAGCAGGAACACCTAGATAAGGTTACACAGGAATGTGTCCAGGCGGGTTTTGAATGTCTCCAGAGAAGGAGACTCCACAACCTCCCTGGGCAGCCTGTTCCAGTGTTCTGTCACCC
Organism: Psittacula echo; assembly: GCF_963264785.1. NCBI lineage: Eukaryota > Metazoa > Chordata > Aves > Psittaciformes > Psittacidae > Psittacula > Psittacula echo. The sequence goes on along the minus strand of NC_137742.1, from coordinate 74,415,941 downwards.
TCACTGAGAAGAAGTTTCTTCTCAAGTTTAAGTGGAACCTCTTGTGTTCCAGTTTATACCCATTACCCCTTGTCCTATCATTGTTTGCCACTGAGAAGAGCCTGGCTCCATCCTCATGACACTCCCCCTTTATATATTTATATACACTAATAAGGTCCCCCCGCAGTCTCCTCTTCTCCAAACTATAGAGACCCAGCTCCCTCAGCCTTTCCTCATAAGGGAGATGCTCCACTCCCTTAATCATCTTAGTCGCCCTGCGCTGGACTCTCTCCAGCAGGTCCCTGTCCTTCTTGAACTGAGGGGCCCAGAACTGGACACAATATTCCAGATGCGGTCTCACCAGGGCAGAGTAGAGGGGAAGGAGGACCTCTCTCGACCTACTGACCACCCCCCTTCTAATACACCCCAGGATGCCATTGGCCTTCTTGGCCACAAGGGCACAGTGTTGGCTCATGGTCATCCTGCCATCTACTAGGACCCCCAGGTCCCTCTCCCCTACACTGCTCTCTAACAGGTCGTTCCCCAACCTATACTGGAACCTGGGGTTGTTCCTGCCCAGATGCAGGACTCTGCACTTTCCCTTGTTATATTTCATCAAGTTTCTCCCTGCCCAACTCTCCAGCCTGTCCAGGTCCCGCTGGATGGCAGCACAGCCTTCTGGCGTGTCAGCCACTCCTCCCAGCTTAGTGTCATCAGCAAACTTGCTGACAGTACACTCAATTCCCTCATCTAAATCATTGATGAATATATTAAATAATACTGGTCCCAGTACTGACCCTTGAGGCACTCCACTAGATACAGGCCTCCAACTAGACTCCGCCCCATAGACTACAACTCTCTGGCTTCTCTCCTTCAGCCAGTTTGCAGTCCACCTCACTACCTGATCATCCAGGCCACACTTCCTCAATTTAGCTACGAGGATGCTGTGGGAGACTGTGTCAAATGCTTTGCAGAAGTCAAGGTAGACCACATCCACCGCTCTGCCATCATCCATCCACAATGTTATTTCCTCATAAAAGGCTAGGAGGTTGGTCAAGCATGACTTCCCTTTGGTAAAGCCATGTTGACTGCCCCTCATAACCCTCTTATCCTTGACATGCCTTAAGATGGCATCAAGGATAAGGTGTTCCATCACTTTCCCAGGGATGGAGGTGAGGCTGACCGGTCTATAGTTACCCGGGTCCTCCTTCTTGCCCTTTTTGAAGACTGGAGTGACATTTGCTTTCCTCCAGTCCTCAGGCACCTCTCCCGTTTCCCAAGACTTGGTAAAGATGATGGAGAGTGGTCTAGCAATGACTTCCGCCAGTTCCCTCAGCACCCGCGGGTGCATCCCATCTGGACCCATGGATTTATGGATGTCCAGATTGCTCAACTGGTCCCTAACCCATTCCTCATGGACTAAGGCAAACTGCTCCATTGACCTGACTTCATCTGAGGTCTCAGGAGTACAGTGCTCTTCAGGACTGCCTCCGGCAGAGTAGACTGAGACAAAGGCGGCATTCAATAACTCTGCCATCTCAGTATCTTCTGTCACCAGGGCACCCATCCCATTCACCAGTGGGCCAACCTTGCCTCTGGTGTTAGTTTTATCAGCTATGTATTTGAAAAAGCTCTTTCTGTTGTCCTTGACCCCTCTGGCCAGATTTAATTCTAAGGAGGCCTTAGCCATCCTAGCTGCCTTCCTACATCCTCTAGCAGCAGCCTTATATTCCTCCTGAGTGGCCAGCCCCTCCTTCCATGACCTATAAACTCTGCTCTTCCACTTGAGCATACCCAGCAGTTCCTTATTCAGCCACGCAGGTCTCCTGGCCCTCTTCCTTGACTTCCTACGTGTCGGGATGCTCAGCTCTTGAGCTTGGAATAAGCAATCCTTGAATGCCAACCAACTATCTTGGGCCCCTTTACCTTCAAGCAGCCTTGCCCATGGGATTTCCCGTAGCAATTGCTTGAAAAGGCCAAAGTTTGCCCTGCTAAAGTCCAAGGTTGCAATTCTACTTGCTATTGTACTGGTCCTACCACACAAGATCCTGAATTCCACCATCTCGTGGTCGCTGCAACCAAGGCAGCCCTCAACCTTTACTGCTTCGACCAGCCCCTCCTTGTTAGTGAGGATGAGATCCAGCAGCGCTCCTCTCCTGGTTGGCTCATCCACCATTTGCATGAGGAAGTTATCATCCATACACTGGAGGAACCTCCTGGACTGTGGCTGGGTTGCTGAGTAGTCCTTCCAGCAAACATCAGGGAAGTTAAAATCCCCCACGACGACCACGGCCTGTGACTGTGAGGCCGCTCTCAGCTGCCTGTAGAAGGCCTCGTCAACTTCCTCACCCTGATCTGGTGGCCTGTAACAGACACCCACAACAGTATCGCCCCTGCCAGCCTGCCCCTTAATTCTCACCCACAGACTCTCAACTCGCTCGTCCCCTGTCCCTGGACAGAGCTCAGTACATTGCAGCTGCTCTCGCACATAAAGAGCAACCCCACCACCCCGCCTGGCTGGCCTGTCTTTCCTGAAAAGGACATAGCCCTCCATGACTATATTCCAGTCATGCGAGCTGTCCCACCACGTCTCTGTAATTGCCACCAGATCATAATCTCCTGACTTAACACAGGTCTCCAACTCCTCCTGCTTATTTCCCATGCTGCACGCATTGGTGTACAGGCATTTCAAGGAGGGAGCTGAGCTCACCAATTTCACCCTAGGATTATAGGAGGCCTCCCAGTCTTCATCAATCCTAGAGTGCTGCCCCACTGGGGCAAGCCCAGTTACAACCCCATCCCCCTTCGAATCTAGTTTAAAGCTCTCCAAATGAGCCCTGCTAATTCATGCCCCAGCATCCTTTTGCCTCTGTGAGTTAAACCTTTCCCACGTGCCATCATCCGGACTGGAGCCTTATAAAACCAGCTGTTATCAAAGAACCCAAAGCCCTGCCTAAAGCACCAGTCTCGTAGCCAATCATTTACAGACTGAATTTTCCCATTCAGTCCCACATCATCACCGGAAGATGGAAGAAGTGAGGAGAAGATCACTTGAGCCCCAGACTCTTTCACCATCCGCCCCAAGGCCCTGTAGTCTTTCTTCATCCCCCTCAGACTGCGGGAAGCAGCTTCCCCCCCACCTGTCTGGAAGACCAGCAGCGGGTAGTAGTCTGTCGGGTGCACCAGGCTGGGGAGCGCCCTGGTGATATCCCTGATCCGGGCTCCAGGCAAACTACACACTTCCCTATGATGAGGGTCAACTCTGCATATCGGGCCCTCTGTTCCTCTCAGAAGGGAATCGCCTACAACAATGACTTTTCTTTCTTTCTTGTCAGAGGCAGTCTTGAGGTGCGAAGTCGACCGCCTTTTCCTATGTGACCTTGTAGTCTGGCCTTGCACCACATCCTCACTTACCTCTCCATCAAGATCCAGGGCCTCAAACCTATTACGGAGGGGCACCTGGGGAAGCAGGGCAGGAAGGGAGGAAGGTTCCCCACGGTTCCGAACTGGAACTCGCTTCCAGCCCTCATCGTCTTTTTGGTCCCCTACCTCTGTGCGACAGCTACAGGGCAGGGGCTGTCTCGGGTCATCCCCCTCTGTCTGAGAGGACAGGGGGTCCATCCCCTTGTGGGGAGTATCTCCCTGGAACCGTTCCTGCTGGCACGCCAGGGAGTTACTCCACCAGTCGATCTCCCTTTCACACTCCCTGATCGTCCTCAGCGTCTCGACCTCCTCCTTAAGTTCTGCCACCAATCTAAGCAGATCTTCTACCTGCTCACACCTCACACAGGTGGAATGCTGGCCTCCCTCCCTCGGCAGCAGCAGGCTCTGGCACTCCCTTGGAGTATTGTGTACAGTTCTGGTGTCCTCAACATAAAAAGGACATGGAACTGTTGGAACAAGTCCAGAGGAGGGCCACGAGGATGATCAGGGGACTGGAGCACCTCCCGTATGGAGACAGGCTGAGAAAGTTGGGGCTGTTCAGCCTGGAGAAGAGAAGGCTGCATTGAGACCTCATAGCAGCCTTCCAGTATCTGAAGGGGGCCTACAAGGATGCTGGGGAGGGACTATTCATCAGGGACTGTAGTGAGAGGACAAGGGGTAATGGGTTCAAACTTAAACAGGGGAAGTTTAGATTGGATCTAAGGAACAAGTTCTTTACTGAGAGGGTGGTGAGGCACTGGAATGGGCTGCCCAGGGAGGTTGTGAATGCTCCATCCTTGGTGGTGTTCAAGGCCAGGTTGGATGAGGCCTTGGGTGACATGGTTTAGTGTGGGGTGTGGGTAGGGGGTTGGAACTAGATGATCTTAATGTCCTTTCCAACCCTAACTAATCTATGATTCTATGATTCTAAGAATAGAAGAATAGATCAAGTCCTATGGCTACTGGATTTGTTGCCAACAACCTGAACTGTGTTAACACATAAATATGGTCTACAGCATGAAATGGTGCATGTGCAAAAAGGGGCAGAAAATGCTAGGAATTTCCTTTCTGCACAGCTGTCTCAGGCTATGGGTTAGCAGTCACATCCTCTGGAATCTCAGTCTGCTGTGATCCATACTACATGTCACCTATTGGTAGCAACAAAACTGGGGCCAACCCCCATTTACTGCTGGAAATGGGCATGCCTGAAGCATGTTTGTGCCTACAACCCTAAGTGTCTTACGAGGCTATGAAGTACTAGTAAAGATGATGCCCTATCCCTGGAAGTGCTCAAGCCCAGGTTGAATGAGGCTTGGAGCAACCTGATCTGATGGAAGGTATCCGTGCGCATGGCAGGGGGTTGGAACTAGATAAGCTTTAAGATCCCTTCCAAACCAAACCATTCTATGAGTTCTTTGGCAAACTGCAAGTTAGAACGCTTCATTTATCTCTGTAGTCAGAAAGACTTCATTTTAACCTATTTGCAAAAAGTTCTATTGAGCAACAACTCCATTTTCTGGACAGTCAGTGACAGCAAGGCCAAGAATATGTTGCACATTGTTTTTTATTTGATGCCTTAGGTGGCATGGCTAAGAACTGCATGAGATTAAGAGCTAAGGAAAATTTCTTAGATTGGCCACTGAAGTCCTTTCACAAATGGCAATCGGAAGTGCGTGACCAGTTCATCATGACGAATAACTAGCCTTGAGCTATTCCACAGACAAAAGGCTGGTTTCATAACATTCCTAGATCACAGGGTCACATTTTGTCTTCAGACATATATGATAATTGCCTCTGAAATTGCTAAGAATGTGATTTTTACATCAAAGGAGAGCAGTTAGCAGCACTGTTAGCAACCCAGTCAGGTGCGGAAGATGTACTGCAGTAGACAAAAGGTCTTTGCTATGTTGCAAAACCCCAGTTCTAGAAGTATCCTTGTGTGCAAATGTGCAGAATGTCTGGGCCATAACCAGCATATTCTAGAGTACCTGGTATCATGGAGAGTGCTTTCTGGCTACTGATTTATCTAAAGGATGTCTGTGCTCCAGTTCAGCAGGTCTGCTCTCCTTCTGAATCACTGTGTGGCCATAGGAAGTTGAAAGATGCTCCTGCTACTTCTAAATCAGCTGATGCAAAGCCAGAACTGAATTCAGAATTCTGAATGCACTGCATTTCCTCACATTGGGTTTCATGAAGAAAATGAAAGGCTGTGGAGGTCACCTTCTAAACTATTTTTGAAGTCATGTATAGTATTTAAGTTTCAACTCCCACTAATGTCCCAGAGTAATTATTTTAATATGCTGCTTAGGAAATGGCTTAAATGACATTTCCAACCTAAAGATACTGTTAACATCCTACAATGATGTTCTACAAGCTATTGATAGTTACCAAAGAGTAGTATGTATATAGTATGTATACTTATGTATACATGTATACTACTTGTATATGTATATTTAGTATGTATAGTAGTATGTGTAGTTATGGAAAACCATTGAAAGCTGAGAAAATGCTGTCGTTTTTATTCAGTGACAAAATTAATAGGAGTTGTAAAATTAGACTTGTGCATAATTCAGGTTATTCCTAATATAACTTGGTCATTTTTAGTCATCTGTAGAAAGAGAGAGCTGCAGTTTAACTCTGCTTTTTTATTATTTTATATATTTGCAGTGTATGTGAACATGCTCTACTGCAACATCAATAAAAGCTACTTTTTGCTATGAGCAAGTCCCACAAGTCCATCGACACCCCCACACACACACCCCGGTTCATAGCAAAACATGAAAGTACAAAACCACTATTTTCTTTAAGGTTGATTTCACCAGAAGATGCCTATTCATCACACAAATAAGAGAGTGAGAAGGATTTTTCAGTAAGCAAGCTGAGAGTCTCAGCTGGAGACAAAACTGCCCAGAACTTCCCAGAAAGCAGAGGCTTATTATTAAGTAGGAAAAGGAGGGCAAGCAAGTTTACCCAGAGACAGGCTCCTGGAGAGGCTGAAAGAAGCCAGTGGAATGGTATGAATAATCCCAAATCAGCACCAATCGTGGTGTGATACTCAGCAGCTCAAGATGTGTTTCACAGGCTGCTTCCAGTAACCTATGGGAGTGATAGGAGATGAAGACCTACACCAGCTAAATGTTCCAATCATTTGCACTCCAGTGTTTGTGAGTCAGCATTCAGGGTCTTCTACTGACCTGAGGGCCACCAGATTGATTCAGAAATCTAGCTGAATTCTTTTGTCTCTCAGATCTGAAGAAACAAGTTTAGGTATGTACTAAGGAAAACACTCACTCCTGATGCAGGCTTGCAAAGCCAGCGTGGTTATTTGAGCTTGAAGGTTTACTGAGGAAACCACATGAGACTGATAGCTGCTAATGAAGCAGTCCCTCCCTAGCACTCAGATTAATTCTGTGCTGGGGTTTGGTATGAAATTGCCAAAGTACTCACAAAACCTGGCATCTTATGGATTGCATAACTGATGGTCAGCACCAGCTTGGCCTCACACAACCAATTATTCTTCCTTTAAAGAAGGGAATTCCCTGAAACTTGTGTTGAGAGGTAGAAGTTGAGCCACTATATCTTCCCTATGGCAAATTCTTGTTTCCATCTTCTCAGCAAGCTTCAGCCAACTAAAATAGACACCTAAGGCTATTGTGTAAGAGGCAGAGGCCCTGATTCGTTAAGTACATAAGCATTTAGTTATGTATCTCAGCTTATTTCAGCCGTTGGCAAATCCAAGATACAAAATTTCCACAGGTTTCTTGAAAATAGGTAGCTTGAGAGGGGCTTACAAATCAGAGCCCCTGCTGCCATAAAACTGGAGGCGTAATTCGAACAATTATGGTTGTTCTGTGAGCCAGCCCATTAGCCTGTGTTTGCCAGCCAGCCAGTGCACACATCAACAGGAGCTGCCACTATCCCTGCTAGACAGAAAAACTCATTCTTGTTTCTCAGTCACAATAGTAAATCACACTGGCACAAAAGGTTAAATGTCTGTCATGTTAGAGACCTGGCAAGAAAAGAAAGATGTGCAGCCAGCTGGAAAATGAGAATTAGGACCTGAGTGCACCAATAGGCTCTGCAGCTCTTGCTCTTTAAGGGTCTGGCTGCCTATATACAAGTCCAGCTCTCACATGGTGCAGACTTGCAAACTGGGACCACTGAGAAAAAGATGGATAAAATGGTCAATGAAAAGCCTCATCTTGTACTTCCACCCTTCACCCACTGGCCTGGGAGCTGCATTGATTCTTGCCTGAGATATCCTGCAAGTATGCTTTTGCCTGTCCATTTACCTTGCTGAGCCAAATCATGTACCTGGCTTGACTTGAGACCTGCCTCATCACTGTGGATTTGTGTGGCCACTACTGGATTCTGGGCTGGCTCTGGCTACTGCTCTCTTTTATCAGGTGCTATGTGATGGTGAGCTGTCGGGGAAATTAGTATTCCTGCCCTTAGCTCATGAATTCCTTTCCCTTGTGAAGTCACACTCCTCTTGCTGCTCTTTGGACAGCAAGAGAGAAAGAAGCATTCTGAAAATTTCACCTTTTCTCCTAATCTAATAGTTTAATTTCACCATTGAACTTTAGTGACTTAGGAAACCTGGAAACGTGTCTTGCATTCTCCTGACTTCAGTTTCCTTGATTTTCACAGTATTTCCACAAAGCACACTAGTCTTTTTGTGATTACATTGTAGAAAATTTATTTGTGTTAGAAAACCTTAACATGCCTAGGAATACAGAAAATGCTGCTTTCACAACACTTACAGCTGAAAGTGGGATTTGGGTATTATTGGAATTCATTGCTGAAGGATGCTGTGCATGCAAAAAGTTGGCACATAATTTAAAGAAAAATAGGTAGGTATTTGCATAAGACTTACTAAATAGAAAACCCACAGCATGTTCATGTAGTATAGTGAGCTGAAAAAAGCAGGATACTGGGGAATCCTCAAGGGAAATGTTATTTATACATGCTCCATTCTCATTTTTCTCTCAGCATATGCTTTTCACATGATTAGACAGGCTGCTCAGCAAGGGGGACCTTCATCTGAGGAAGCTGCAATACACACCTGTTCCTATGCTTTTATGCTTAGATTCGCATCTGAGAAATTGGTCTGCAGAAGGTAGAGACATATCCATAAAAACTCACTCATTTACAGTCAAAAATAGAACAAAACCTCTTTTTGAGATAAACCAGAATGTCAGTGGAAAAATTCTGACCATTTCTAACAGCTTGCACCTGTGCATCAGCAGATGGCAACCACAGCTTAGCAACTGTGATCACAGTGCTTGTCTTTCAACTTCCCTATGAGAATTATAAAGTATACAAATGAAACAAAGGTATTAGTCGTGCTTCAGTTACATAAATTGTTACGTGAGTATCCTGTTGTCACTCCTAGGAAAAGAGTAATTCATGTTAAACTGAAAAATCTGTAAAATCAGCAATCACAGAGTAGAAGAGAGGATATGTGCCTGCCACCAGTTCTCCCTCATCACTTGCAAACTGAACAGGCAATTGGAGGCCTGGTACAGGACTAAGGCTCTTAAATCCCTCTCTGCGATGCGTGGAGTGCATTGTCTGTATGACACATATTAGGTGCATCTAATAAGCACCTGGACTTAAAAGCAATATACAGCTTCAAAGGAATAAGAATCCAGCCTTCAACTATCAGGCAATATCTCATTTCGACAACTGAGATTCATTTCTAGTGTATCCCACACACAACAGCTTGTGGAGCAACACAGCGATGATGAAATTAGTTGAGATGTTCCCATGTGGGTTCATCAGGCATCTCATAAGCAGCAGGTGGAACGTTACGACAGGTCACCCCACCAGGAATTCTGGAGAGACTGCTGATCCTGGACAAGGTACCATCTCCCAGCTGAGTGACAGAGCATAGCAGACAGCCTGCAGAGAATTCACTGCACCTTCCCAGTGGCACAGCCCTCAAAGTGATGAGCATATGCGACCATAGAATCATTCTCCTCTCCAGGCTGAACAAGCCCAGCTCTCTCAGCCTGTCTCCAGAGCAGAGCTGCTTCAGCCCTCACAGCATCTTCATGGCCTCCTCTGTACTCACTCAAGCATATGGAGAGCTAGTGTCTTCCTCTGCCTCCTTTTTGTCAGCAGCACTACTGCCTTCTTCACTCACTTTAAATGTCAGCAGAGCAGGGTCTAAATATTCCATCTTGGAAGGCAATGACCATGTGCAGGGAGGAAGAACAGTCCAGAGACAATCATAAATCCAGCTTCTCCAGGCAATTACAGCCCAGACGTAACATCACTAGTGGCTCAGCTCATCCCTCAACCCTTGCCACTTGACCCAGAATTATACGGAGTGTGCCTCGGAAGCCCTCTTGTTATGATTAAAATACCTGGTGCTGGCATTTCTCAAGATCTGCAGCTGTCCGCGGGTAGTGAGACAGGTTTAATGTACCATTTTCTGTTTGAGCTTACTGTGTTGGAGGAGCATAAATGTTCCTCCTCAGCTCTGAGCCCAGCTCCATCCTGTTGTGCAACATTTTCATTTCTGGGGCCTCTTCAAGGTCACTTGAAAGTCAAGCTGGGAAACAGATCCCAGGATGGCATCTCCTTTGCCTACCTATCCTCCCTTATCCCCATTCCCCAAATTTGCTCTGCTTTTCTGACTCCAGACAGTATTGGAAAAGACACATCACCCAGCCTAGCTTTGTCTGGCAGAATGACTTCAATTGCAGTGAAACACCACAAGGATTACCTCCCTGGAGGAAGCAAACACAAAGCAAGATCAAATGATTCACAGTTGAGTAGCAAGAGTACAAAGCAGAATTTAAAGGTCTAGGAGTTTAAAAAGCTGTTACCCTGTCAGATTCCCAGCACAGGGACTCTGCTATGGCAACAGCACAAATATTCTCAAAAAATTAGTATAGGAGTAAATGAAATCACAGTAGAAATTTCTATGTCACTGTGGGAGAAGTAGGAAAATTGACCACAGCATTTCCAAACCACAGGACTTTGCACTTAGCAAACTAACTCTTGCTGCTTATTGTATTAGACAGTATAGAGATCCTCTCTCTGGTGCAGACCCAGGCATGACGCTCACTGAGACACGGAGAACATCTTTCTAATGGATGGGTCTTGTTTACTTACTTTGCAGATTTACATAGAGGACAGAAAAGTAGAGAAGCAATTTCCATACCAAAAGCAAGGGATAGGACAAGGCAAAACAATCTCAAGCTGCATCAGAGAAGGTTTAGACTGGATATCAGGAACAATTTCTTTCCCAAAAGGGTGGTCAGGCGCTACAACAGGCTGCGCAGGGCAGTAGTGGAATCACCGTCCCTGGAAATGTCACAAACGGTGTAGACAAGGCCCTCAGTGACATGGTTTAGTCATGGTTTAGCACGGCCTTGGCAGTGCAGGGGAATGGATGGACCTGATGATCCTGAAGGTCTTTTCCAACTTTGTTGATTCTATGATTCTATAATTCTGTGGTTGATTCTGTATCAGCTAGCTGAATGACTTCACTTTCCAAATTTACGTTTTCAGGAACCAGCACGTATTGTGTGTGTTTGTGTGTGTAATATGCCTATACACACTTATATACATGCACACCCAACTGAAAAGAGGCAAGAGCACAGGATTTTGGAGATGGCTGGTCAGATGCCCTTCTGAGTTATCGACACATACTACTGAGCTAAATTTTCAGAGGAAAGATGGTTTTGTACCTCCCCCAGTCTGAACTGTTTTTGAAGAAAAAAAAAATAGGAAAAAGGTTTTGTCAGGGCCATTCAGCTCACAACCACCCTTTCAGAAGACCTCCCTACTCAAGTATTTCTTATCAGCATGAAAGTAAATATTTTTCCTTCCCCTTAGTGTACCACAAAGCCCTTCTGATAAGAAATGTCTGTACCCCAGGAAGCCTGCTGACCACTTACGCATTGAAGGCACAGAATTACGTTGGTTCTTACACTTTGAGGCAATCCTTGAGTAGTCAAGAGGGCGTGAGCTGGGTTCTCATAGTTTAAGCCCAGCCAGTAACTCAGAACCATGCAGCTGCTCACTCACTCCTCCCCTTTTTTCTCCCCCACTCCCAGTGGGATGGGGAGGAGAATCAAAAGAATGTAACTCCCACGGGCTGAGATAAGAACAGTCCAGTAACTAAGGTATAACACAAACCACTACTGCTACCACCAATAATAATAAACACAAGGGAAATAACAAGGTGAGAGAATACAGCCGCTCACCACCTGCCGATCGATACCCAGCCTGACCCAAGCAGTGATCTAGCCCTTCCAGGTAACTGCCCCCAATTTATATACCTGGCATGATGTTCTGTGGTATGGACTACCCCTTTGGCTAGTTTGGGTGAGGTTTCCTGTTTCTTCTTCCTCCCAGCTTCTTGTGTCCCTCTTCCCTGGCAGAACATGACAGACTGAAAAGTCCTTAATCAGGGTAAGCACTACTGAGCAAGAACTAAAACATTGCCTGTACACCAATGCGCGCAGCATGGGAAATAAGCAGGAGGAGTTAGCGACCTGTGTTAAGTCAGTAGATTAGGATCTGGTGGCAATTACAGAGACGTGGTGGGACAGCTCACATGACTGGAATATACTCATGGAGGGCTATGTCCTTTTCAGGAAAGACAGGCCAGCCAGGCGGGGTGGTGGGGTTGCTCTTTATGTGCGAGAGCAGCTGCAATGTACTGAGCTCTGTCCAGGGACAGAGGACAAGCGAGTTGAGAGTCTGTGGGTGAGAATTAAGGGGCAGGCTGGCAGGGGTGATACTGTTGTGGGTGCCTGTTACAGGCCACCAGATCAGGGTGAGCAAGTTGACGAGGCCTTCTACAGGCAGCTGAGAGCGGCCTCACAGTCACAGGCCGTGGTTGTCGTGGGGGATTTTAACTTCCCTGATGTTTGCTGGAAGGACTACTCAGCAACCCAGCCACAGTCCAGGAGGTTCCTCCAGTGTATGGATGATAACTTCCTCATGCAAATGGTGGATGAGCCAACCAGGAGAGGAGCGCTGCTGGATCTCATCCTCACTAACAAGGAGGGTCCAGTCGAAGCAGTAAAGGTTGAGGGCTGCCTTCGTTGCAGTGACCACGAGATGGTGGAATTCAGGATCTTGTGTGGTAGGACCAGTAGAATAGCAAGTAGAATTGCAACCCTGGACTTCAGCAGGGCAAACTTTGGCCTTTTCAAGCAATTGCTACGGGAAATCCCATGGGCAAGGCTGCTTGAAGGTAAAGGGGCCCAAGATAGTTGGTTGGCTTTCAAGGATTGCTTATTCCGAGCTCAAGATCAGAGCATCCCAACACATAGGAAGTCAAGGAAGAGGGCCAAGAGACCTGCGTGGCTAAATAAGGAACTGCTGGGTATGCTCAAGTGGAAGAGGAGAGTTTACAGGTCATGGAAGGAGGGGCTGGCCACTTGGGAGGAATAAGGCTGCTGCTAGAGGATGTAGGAAGGCAGCTAGGATGGCTAAGGCCTCCTTAGAATTAAATCTGGCGAGAGGGGTCAAGGACAGCAGAAAGAGCTTTTTCAAATACATAGCTGATAAAACTAACACCAGAGGCAAGGTTGGCCCACTGATGAATGGGATGGGTGCCCTGGTGACAGAAGATACAGAGATGGCAGAGTTATTGAATGCCTTCTTTGGCTCTGTCTACTCTGCCGGAGGCAGTCCTGAAGAGCCCTGTACCCCTGTGACCTCAGATGAAGTCAGGTCACTGGAGCAGTTTGCCTTAGTCGATGAGGAATGGGTTAGAGACCAGTTGAGCAATCTGGACATCCATAAATCCATGGGTCCAGATGGGATGCAACCGCGGGTGCTGAGGGAACTGGCGGAAGTCATTGCTAGACCACTCTCCATCATCTTTACCAAGTCTTGGGAAACGGGAGAGGTGCCTGAGGACTGGAGGAAAGCAAATGTCACTTCAGTCTTCAAAAAGGGCAAGAAGGAGGACCTGGGTAACTATAGACCGGTCAGCCTCACCTCCATCCCTGGGAAACTGATGGAACACCTTATCCTTGGTACCATCTTAAGGCATATCAAGGATAAGAGGGTTATGAGGGGCAGTCAACATGGCTTTACCAAGGGGAAGTCATGCTTGACCAACCTCATAGCCTTTTATGAGGAAATAACACGGTGGATGGATGATGGCAGAGCAGTGGATGTGGTCTACCTTGACTTCAGCAAAGCATTTGACACAGTCTCCCACAGCATCCTCATAGCTAAACTGAGGAAGTGTGGTCTGGATGATCAGGTAGTGAGGTGGACTGTGAACTGGCTGAAGGAGAGAAGCCAGAGTTGTAGTCTATGGGGCGGAGTCTAGTTGGAGGCCTGTATCTAGTGGAGTGCCTCAAGGGTCAGTATTGGGACCAGTATTATTTAATATATTCCTCAACGATTTAGATGAGGGAATTGAGTGTACTATCAGCAAGTTTGCTGATGACACTAAGCTGGGAGGAGTGGCTGACACGCCAGAAGCTGTGCTGCCATCCAGCAAGACCTGGACAGGCTGGAGAGTTGGGCAGGGAATAACTTGATGAAATATAACAAGGGAAAGTGTAGAGTCCTGCATCTGGGCAGGAACAACCCCAGGTTCCAGTATAGGTTGGGGAACGACCTGATAGAGAGCAGTGTAGGGGAGAGGGACCTGGGGGTCCTAGTGGATGGCAGGATGACCATGAGCCAACACTGTGCCCTTGTGGCCAAGAAGGCCAATGGCATCCTGGGGTGTATTAGAAGGGGGGTGGTCAGTAGGTCGAGAGAGGTCCTCCTTCCCCTCTACTCTGCCCTGGTGAGACCGCATCTGGAATATTGTGTCCAGTTCTGAGCCCCTCAGTTCAAGAAGGACAGGGACCTTCCCCAGCAGGGCAACTAAGATGATTAAGGGAGTGGAGCATCTCCCTTATGAGGAAAGACTGAAGGAGCTGGGTCTCTATAGTTTGGAGAAGAGGAGACTGAGGGGTGACCTTATTAATGTATATAAATATATAAAGGGTGAGTGTCACGAGGATGCAGCCAGGCTCTTCTCATTGGCAAACAATGATAGGACAAGGGGTAATGGGTACAAACTGGAACACAAGAGGTTCCACTTAAACTTGAGAAGAAACTTCTTCTCAGTGAGGGTGACGGAACACTGGAACAGGCTGTCCAGGGGGGTTGTGGAGTCTCCTTCTCTGGAGACATTCAAAACCCACCTGGACACATTCCTGTGTAACCTCATCTAGGTGTTCCTGCTCCGGCAGGGGGATTGGACTAGATGATTTTTGAGGTCCCTTCCAATCTCTAGCATACTGTGATACTGTGGTAGCACTGCACCAGCTACTAGGAAGGAGAAAAATAACTGCCACAGCTGAACCCAGGACATGGTGTACCATGACCCCTACTTCCTAAAACCCCTTGTACTTTTTCCCTCACATGTTGCTCTTTCAGGGCACCAGTACAGAGCTCATAGTTGCTTATGCAACACCATCCAAATCTGGAGAGGAGCTAGGCATAGATACCCAACAGCTTCACCATCTCCAAATGGCATTTCGAAACTTTATTTAAGGTAGTATCCCAGTGTTGTACATTGCCTTTTCCTTCCTGTAGAACTCAGGAATCCAATTGGAAAGGGACGGGATGAATATTTCAGCAATATAAATCCATAGTTATAACCAAGCTCTTTGTTAGCTGCCTTTATGCTTCACTGGAGATGCAGAGAATTTTCAGTCCCTTATGCACTCTCCAGTCAGGAAACCCACCACCAATACTGGGTTCAGTCTACAGCACCTCCTTAAGGAGTGGAAGAAGACTAGAAACCTTTTGGAGCAGAAGAGGAGAAAGATCTTGACATACTGTGCTGAAAGCAAGGCTGGAGGTAATTATCAGTAAGGATGTATTCACGTCCTTCCAACACCAGGGTCAAGGAAGCTGATCCACAATGGTGCAGTTTGCCACTGACAACACAGTGTTGGAGCTGTTGTCATATGGCAATAGACCTTAAGGCACTGTCAGGCAATGGCATTTGGGAACACCTTTCTACCGAGCACTTTCTCCAAGTGTCTTTCTCTAGTAGGAGCAGGACATCTGAACAGTAGCTAAACATCTATATACAGAGGCCTCAGTGTTTAAAGGCCTTTTTCTTGCTGGTCTTGTTTTTGGTTCAAACAGTAGCCTAGAGAAATATGTGCTTTGCTAACTAAACAAGGGCAGAAATAAGACAGCTCAAGAGCCTGGCTCAAGCCTTAAAGGGCTTTATTTGGCTTTGCCAAATAAGGATTCTAAAGTACCTGCAAGTGTCCTCGACTACAGCATTACAAGAAATGGGTTCAGAAAAAGGGCAGGCAACAATGCAGTTGCCCTGAGGCTATAACAGGGTTATAGGAGCTGTATTTCTCTCTGGGATGTCATCTTATGAGATCTCGGCAGCCATCAGCCTTTCCTATGTATACACACAAGCTAAATGCTTTCACAGCTTAGATCAGGCTAAACAATAATGCTCTAACACAGCCTCATCTGATGGCACTATTAGACTACTGCTCTTTGACTGGCACTGCCAGTATCAAGCCAGACACCCTCAGGGTTCTCCACACTGTTTTTATTGTCTCTGGGACCTCCAGTATGGACCTTGGGGGCAGAGCACACTGTTGTGGTATCTCCATTGTCAAGCCTGTACCCTTTCTCTTATCATCCCAAGCCTGTAATCCTTTACAAAACAGAGAATCATAGAATGAATAATAGAATAGCAGAATGGTTTGGGTTAGAAGGGACCTTAAAGATCGTCTAGTTCCAACCCACCCTGCCACAGATAGGGACAGGACATAATCCATTTCCACCTCTCAAGGCCTCTGCTGTCATACCAAACCTGTGTTTCTCTACACTACATCACTGTGTTAGAGTAATAAAACCATACAGAGCCAAGCAAAAGTAAAACAAATTAGCACCTTGTCAGTCAGAAAAATTGCTGTTGCAGCTAAATCAGATGAAATGAGCTGCAGGCACATCTCATGATGTTCAGGTAAAGCAAGCCCGATAGTAACTTACTACCAAGGTTACAAAGGTTATGGCCTGTTACTAGCAATGGCTATATTTCATCACAAGGCTACAAAGTACTATAAAATACCCAAATACACCTCTTGATCAGAAGGCCATCTGGCTCAGGGTCTTATCTCACAGTATGGTCAAAAGTGGATATCTGCAGAACAGTTCAAAAACAGGGGAACCAAGGAGCAATCCTTCCTCAGAATATTTTTCCAGCCTCCAAAAATGTGTGTGTCAGGGCTTCCAGCAATGTTCAACAAAATCTGCCATGATTTCTCAAACATGGTGGATAACAGCTTAGCAACTTCATCTGCCAACTCCTTCAGGACCCACAGATGCATCTCATCAGGTCCCATGATGTCCCTTCAGGTTCCTTAGATGATCTCAAACTCGATTTTCTCCTGCAGTGACATTTCTTCATTCTCTCAATCCCTGCCTTTGCCTTCTGCAAATTGAGCAGTGTGGCCAGAGCTCTTGCTGGTGAAGAGTGAGGGTTAGGGTGAGGGTTAGGGTTAGGGTTAGGGTGAAGAGTGAGGCAAAAAAGCCATCTCCTCTCCATCTCCTGGGTAACTGTGTCATTTTCCCATGTCAAGGAAGTGATGGAAAAAAGACCTGTTTGGAGTTCTTCTACTGCTTGTTTTATATCTAAGCAGTGGCAGGAGCTGCAGCCAGGCTTTTGGGTGGGTTTAACCCATGCGCACTTTAGTGACAGAGCACTCCCAACAGGCAGCAACAGCTTAGCAGACATAGCCAGGGTCTATGTTTCACTTCTCATCTGCAGATATTTGCAGGCAGGATACACAAAGTCCTTTCTCTGCCAAAGACCTGAATTTGAAGCAGGACTACTATGCCAGACTCACCACACACCTGAATGTGACCTGAGGTTAAGGTGCCATCTTTCATACACATATTGCTCTTTGCTTCTTTAAACCATCCCTCTCCCCTACCACCAATCCCTATTTGCATTGCTCTACTGAGATACATGAAGCAGGAGTATAGGTCCCAGGCTGCTTTTTGCTTTTTTAGACAAAGAACATAACTATAATAGACAGAGAACTGAGTGTTTTAAAATCCATTTTCAGAAGGGATATCTTTGTAACTGAAATCACAAATGACGTGAGTGTCTCTTGGTTTATACCTTTGTTCTCTGGCAATAAACGGTGTCCTGTGAGGAAGGCAGCTTTTAGTTCTCATGCAGGCAGCTTCATACAGCCCATGAGTGCGGTGGGTTGTATCCAAAGGAATTCCACATATCAGCCAAAGCATGTTAATGCCCAGGATATGAAAATACAATAAGGTGTGGTGGTTGTCATGGTGAATTTCCATCACACTGGGCATTTGCAGATACTTGGGAATAATGATTCAGAAGTTGACACACAAGGTGCTGTTTCAGAAGGTGGTATTTTAAAAGCTGTTCTTTGTGTTAAATAAATTTCCTTTTTTCAGAGTGTCTCTTCAGATTTACCATGGCAGCTAAAAAAAAAAAACTAAGACTGAATGTACTTGAATCCCTTGTTTGTAAAGAAGAAAATCCCTTCTTTATAGTTCTGCCAACAGATTTCAGCTTCTTCAGTCTAGGAGCTTTCAGGAATTTTATCCTGTAGAAAGACTTCAGATATCTTTAACACTCCTTGACATGACATAAAACCTTTAAGCATAGCTAACCTGAAGAACAATAAGGAATAATAAATACCAGTTTCTGCTGAAAGAATCATCAAGAGTTTTTAACTTGGAAATTAATAAGGACCCTGAGAACAAACCACCACTTCCCTTCAGAGGAAAGATGGGATTCATGTACAATGATATAGGAATAAACTGTAACTAAATTGTAACTAAATTGTAACTAATAACTTTACTGTAAAAGTGACCTTGTCACCCATCCAGACTTTTGTGATGATGCATCTCCTTGCAAAATTTACAAATATTTTAGATGCCCTCTAAACAATTTCACTGAAGACATGTTATGTGTGTTCACCTCCTGTGTTACCTTCCCAGATTGTGACTGCTTCCTGACTGGCCACTGAAGGATGACCAGAGCTAATGTGATAAGCTGCATGCATGAAGAAGCTCCTGCTAAATGCAAATGTACATAGCCATAACCACAGCAGCTGCCCCTTTCTCTGACATTTGCCAACATGAGTGAAGATGTGATCCATCCACATTGCCTTGTCCTGCAGCAGGGTGCTGTTATCAGTAACACAACCACAGCACATAAGTGACATGGTCAGACATGGGAACTAGGGTCATTATTTGCAGGTCAGTGGCAAGCTGGCACTTTATGTTCTCTACTGTGGTGCTCCTCTGAGTATGACTTGCTGTCCTCTAGCAAACATCCCCAGCACATGCAGCCCCTGCACACCCCATAATCTTCAACATTCTTATGTCAAAGATGTGATGAGTGGGTAAAGAAGAGCCTCACCTTGTTGTGCTTTATCACCCCATGCTGGGTGACCAGTGCAGAGATGAAAGGAGAGATGAGCTCAGTCCTTCACAGAGTTGTTATTCCTGAAGTCATCTTCAATAGTCATATCTTTTCCTGGCAGAGAGATGCTCAGGGACGTACAATATGTTGTCATCAAAGAATCATAGAATAGTTCGGATTGGAAGGCACCTTCAAAGGCCACCTAGTCCAACCCCCCTGCAATAAGCAGAGACATCTTTAACTCAAGCAGGTTTCTGAGAGCCACATCCAGTCTGTGTGTGAGCAGCTGCTTCCCAAAATATCCCCAGATTGAAGCATTCGCTCTTGAGTTGCCTTGGCACTTGACTTGTCAAGATGCATTCATTCAGCGAGATTCTTCAAGCTCGTTGCTGGAAGGTGGGATTATCCCAGTGCCCATCCCATTGCAAACGGAAAGTTAAGCTAAAGGAATCACCCTCTTATATGTTTATGTGTCTCACACCAGCAACAGGGACTCAGATAGACAGAAATTACATCACCCTGTGGTTTCCACACTGGCATCCTCTTCTGGGAGCGAGCTCAGAGCCCTGGCTGTTGCACCAATAGCTGGATCACAAATCAGTGTCAGCATTAACTGACCCTTAGGAGTGATTCGTGAGGTTCAGCATTTTGCTCTGGCTGGTATCTGCAGAATAAAGAAGCAGTGGGGACACAGGCTTACCAGAAAAGTCTTGGGCAGAGATCACAGTACCACCACTGCAGAAAACAGGAGGGGAAAGAGTTGTGTAATACTTGAACAGCCAGTGTGGGAGATTTGAGGAAATACTGCACAAGACACTGGCCCAAAGACCAAACAATACCTTCTGTCTGGCTCCACGACATTTAACAGTTGCGTTTCACCTGATCAAACAAACCTGCTACATAGACCCCTTCTCCAACCTGTAATTACCCACATTGCCAAGGTAGTCTTGTGGCCATTGTAGCCCAAATAAGTGGGCCTGTAGCCATTTTCTACTGAACTAAGCCTGAAATATCATTGAGGAAAAAAATTAAGTCAAGGTCAGGAAGCAACAATTTTGGAACAGAAAGAGCAAAAGTGAATAACAGCCCAAGAAATTACAAGCTAAAGGGTGACAAAAAACAGAAGGTGAAAGATGGAATTGTCTGAGAAATATCAGGGAAATATTAGCTGGAAAAATGCTGCTTCCCATGTGTTGGCATGGGCATGTGGAGAGAATGACCTAGAACAGTTTCTCAGACAGGTGGCTGCCTTACCAAAAACAAAAATTGGGGATAAAGTAGAAGACAGAGGAAAAGGAAGCTGTGGGTTATCTGAATTTCTATGATCTAATTTTATGAAAGCTAGCTTGCAGAGAGAATGGAATGTGTTGAGGCAAGTGAAAAAGTATTGCAGTGTTGAAACATAAATATAGAGCAAGGAACTTAGATAAAGGACAAGGAGCTTATTATAACGGACAGTACCTTAACTTAGCAACAAAGTAACTAACAGACAGTGTGTAATTGTGCAACTAACCGCTGTTAATAACTTTTTCTATGAGAACATCGCTTTTGGAAAACTTTAAGAGGAACTAACTGTAGACAAATAATAACCAATCAGCATGTAACACGCTAGCCTTGAAACTATATAAATATACTGCTTGTGATCAATAAATTGGACGCCTTGCTTGCACCAAGCGATGTCTCCGTCTCTCAATCGCGGCAAATGGTGACCCCGACGTGATAGCCGAATCGGTATGCTCGCCGGAGAGTGAAGAACCACCTAGCTGGTGGCCTGTCGCGAGTCCCGCAGGACGTTGAATGAGCTGCTGAAAGGAAGCAGGATCAGCCGGCCGGCCAATACATCCCTCCGTCTGGAACGTGAGGTGAGCTGCGGGAAACTAGAGAATAGAAATGGGCAATCACGAGTCTTCCCCTGAGAGAGACGTTTATGAACTCATGACAGCTCTCCTTAAAAAGCATGGAAAAGGGACACTCCCTGGACATGATCTTAAATTAATCCTTAAATGGGTTCAAGTTAAAATCCCTACAGTGAATGCTTCTTCAATTTTTACGCGTGAACTTTGGGACGAAGTGGGGGTAAAATTATGGGACGCAGCTACCTCTGGCAATGAGGAAGCGCAGCATATGCTCCCTAGATGGAGAAAAGTTTTTGAGACTATAAAAGCACAAGAACAAAGCTCACGAGGTTCGGAAGAGGGGACAAAACCCTCTATGCCACCGTTAGCTTGTGCAGCTGGATACCCCCCCGAAGATAATCCTTTTGACCCTGGTCCAATTGACCCTGAAAAAGAACCTGATCTCTTTCCCCCTGACCCTCATGATGTTTGGGGAAAGATAAAACGTCAAGCGTTACAGGAGGGGGAGCTAGAGATCGCGAAAACCATAGTAGCCCCTGTAATATATCCAGGGAGGGGGGGGGCGGCTCAATGGGAAGCGCTGTCTTTTTCAGTTATTAAGGAATTGCGCCGTACGGTGACTGAACATGGTCTGTCTTCCCCTTACTTTGCAAGTCTTTTATCTTCTGTATGTGATACGTATGTCATGACCCCACATGATCTTAAATCTCTCACGCGGCTATTATTAACTCCAACACAATATACGATGTGGGAGTCACAGTGGAGAACGGGGTTACAAACGGTTTTGACAGGATACGCAGGGCATGCAAATGCTGCTTTAGCTGCACTAACTATAGAGCATCTCACTGGAACAGGGCAGCATTCTGATCCGGCTGGCCAAGCTAGGGATATCCCCCGAGAGGCTTTAGAAGCAATCCGGGAGGAAGCGAAAAAGGCCTTACTGAAGGTTCCAGACTCTAATAGACCCCAAAAGGTGTTTACGAGTATTTCTCAAGAACCCCGCGAACCATATATGCAGTTTATAGACAGATTAAAACAAGCTTTGGAACGGCAGATAGACAATGTTGATGCTCGGGAGATCTTGCTTCTTAAGTTAGCCGTAGAAAATGCTAACGCTGATTGTAAAAAACTCTTGAAGTCGCTTCCAAATCAAAACCCCACATTGATTGAAATGATAGAAGCCTGCAATAGAATTGGCACCATGGACCATAAATATGAGGCAATGGCTGCAGCTTTTGCGGCTATGCGTGGACCTATGGGTGCCAACTCACAACAAAATTGTTACAGTTGTGGAAAACCAGGGCACCTTAAAAAGGATTGTCTCAGTGCTAAATCCGGGAAGCGACCTCAAGCACCTAATATATGCCCTAGATGTCAGAAAGGCCGACATTATGCAAACCAATGCAAATCTAAATTTGATATAAACGGACGTCCTTTATCGGGAAACCGATGGCTGAGCGCGGGGTTGCGGCGCGCACAGACACAAATTCCGCAACCGGCATTACGGCCGACCTTGTCGCCCCTACAAACTCAGGGGAAAGGACGGGGAACAGGAGTGTTTCCACCCTCCGCCCAGCAACCGCAGGGAGCGCAGGCCTGGACCTGGCAACCACCCACACAGTAACGTTATTAGATTCCTCTGTTCATTTATTACCTACCGGCGTTACAGGCCCTTTACCTCCTCAAACACAGGCATTATTATTAGGAAGGTCGTCCACCACCCTATCTGGCCTTTTTGTATTACCCGGAGTAATTGACTCTGACAATAATACAGAAATTCAAATTATGGCCTGGACCCCATTCCCTCCTTGTACAGTGCCAGAGGGAAGTCGTATTGCACAATTAATACTAATTCCTAAAGAAAATTTTGATTCAATTTTTAACCAATCACTCCCACAAAGACAGGGAAGTTTCAGATCTACAGGGGAACCACAAATTTTATGGGTCCAAACTATTTCACAGACACGCCCCATATGTCAGTGTACCCTCGTTCGAGGAACTCAGCGAATTGTATTAAGCGGACTTATTGATACAGGTGCAGATGTTACTGTTATTTCTCAAGCTAAGTGGCCTTCTAAGTGGCCTTTGGTGGAGGTTTCTCAAACATTAATTGGAATTGAGGGGAGTGGAGTTAGTCGTCAGAGTGCGGAAATAATACAAGTTCAAAATTTAGGACAGGTTGCCTCAGTCAAACCATTTATTTTACCAGTGCCTATGGTCTTGTGGGGGCGTGATGTACTGTCCCAATGGGGAACATCTATACAGACACATTTTTAGGGGGGGCCATTGAAGGGCGTGAATCCCTAAAATTGACCTGGAAAACTGATTCCCCTATTTGGGTTGATCAATGGCCCCTACCATTGGAAAAGCTTCACGCCCTCCAAGAAATAGTCGCTGAACAATTATCTATGGGACATATTGTGCCCTCCACAAGTCCCTGGAATTCACCTATTTTTGTCATTAAAAAACCGAATGGCAAGTGGCGCTTGCTCCATGATCTCCGAAAAATTAATGACGCTATGGAAGACATGGGGGCCCTACAACCCGGGCTGCCATCACCTACCATGATCCCTCGGGATTGGCATTTAACTATCATTGATCTTAAAGACTGTTTTTTCAACATTCCATTGCATCCAGATGATGCCTCCAAGTTTGCCTTTTCGATTCCTAGCGTCAACATGCAAGCCCCTTTGCAAAGATACCATTGGGTTGTGCTACCACAAGGTATGAAAAATAGTCCTACAATGTGCCAATGGTATGTGGCAAAAATGCTTAGCCCTGTTAGGTCTGTAGCACCTTCTGTATTGATATATCATTATATGGATGACATTCTAGTGGCAGCACAATGCCAAGAGGTCATGGAGAAAGCCGTAGCCCTTGTCATGAATGCTGTAAAATCAGCAAACCTCTGTATTGCACCAGAAAAAATCCAAAAAGTACCACCTTGGCAATATCTAGGATGGCGTATAAGAGCTCAGACCATTACCCCACAACCTTTGCAAATACAAGCAAATGTGAAAAATTTACATGATGTACAGAAACTGCTAGGTACAATTAATTGGGTTAGACCAATGTTAGGAATTACTAATGCAGACCTTAATCCCTTATTTGAAATGCTTAAAGGGAGCTCAGACTTGAACGCCCCGCGAAGCCTCAATCCTGAGGCTGTAGCTTCTTTACAAAAGGTAGCGACGACAATTACCTCCAGACAAGCACATCGTTGTGAACCAGAATTACCTTTTTTGTTAATCATTCTTAACCCTGTTCGACAACCTCATGCACTCATTTTTCAATGGGATTACAAGAAAACGGATCCTTTATTGATTATCGAATGGATCTTTTTACCTAATCAAGCCACAAAGACTATCTCAACACAACACGAACTGTATGTATTTTTGATTATTAAAGCTCGACAACGATTACCTACCCTAGCGGGCAAAGACTTTAGCCTTATATGTATGCCAGTGACAAGTGTTTACCTACAGTGGTTACAACAACAATCAGATGTATTAGGCCTAGCGCTAACTGGCTATACGGGCCAACTCACTTCTCATCCACCCTCTCACAAACTGTTAAGCATTGATTTCCACCTCTTACCTATCCCAAAATGAAGCGACCAACCTTTACATGCTCTTACTGTTTTTACAGACGGCTCTGGGAAAACTCATAAGTCGGTCATCCTTTGGTGGAATGACCAAGACCAACATTGGGAATCTGATATAGAAACCGTACAGGGCTCACCTCAAATAGTGGAATTATCTGCAGTTGTTCGAGTTTTTCGTAAATGGTCTGTTCCTCTTAATATAATCACTGATTCTGCTTATGTTGCAGGGATTGTTAGCCGCGCTGAGGCTTCTGTATTACGTAACGTATCTCATATAATGTTATTTAACCTGTTACAAGAACTCATCTTTTTGTTAGATTCTCGTTTCCACCCCTATTTTATTATGCATGTTAGATCTCATACTTCTTTACCTGGCTTTATTGCAGAAGGAAATCGACAGGCTGACATGCTGACGCTACCAGTGCAAGTATTGCCGGACCGTGTCGCACAAGCAAAACTTAGTCACTCCTTTTTTCACCAAAATGCAGGAGGCTTAAAGCGACAATTTAACCTTACATTACAACAAGCCCATAATATCATTGCTGTTTGTCCTGATTGTCAGAGACATTCTTTTCCTTTAATAGCAGGAGGAGTCAACCCTAGGGGTTTACAGAGTCTTCAAATCTGGCAAACAGACGTTACTCATTTTGCTGAATTTGGCCGTTTAAAATTCATTCATTGTTCTGTGGATACATTTTCAGGAATGTTATTTGCCTCCTGTCATGCAGGAAAAAGGGCACGTGATGTACAAAAACATTTAATGCGCGCCTTTGCCACTTCAGGAGTACCCTCTCAAATCAAAACAGATAATGGTCCTGCTTATGTCTCTAAAACTTTGACAACCTTTTTTGCTTTTTGGGGAATCTCTCATATTACAGGCATTCCTCACTCTCCAACAGGTCAAGCTTTGATAGAACGTTCTCACCTAACCTTAAAACGTTTATTATTAAAACAAAAAGGGGGAATAGGGACTGATACACCAGAGGAACGAATACAGAAAGCCTTGTATGTTTTTAACTTTTTGAATTGTTCTTTATTAGATAGCAATCCTCCGGTAGTCCGCCATTTTAGCACTAATAACCTTTTTGAGCCCAGAGTGAAACCGCCGGTGTTGATCCGGGACCCAGAAACAGGTAAGATAATGGGACCCTATCCCCTTGTCACATGGGGAAGAGGCTATGCTTGTGTTTCCACAGAAAGAGGTCCTCGTTGGATCCCGGCAAAAAACGTGAGACCCTACCGAGAAACGCTACAACAACTCCCTGACGGTGATCCCAATCCTACAGGGGATATAGAAGATACAGAGGACACCGACTAGCACTTGTAAACTCAGTTTCTAAAATTTGCAAGTGAAAACACTCATACATGGTGGATGTGTGGGAGCACATACCTATATATGAGCGAATTCTGGACTATTCCTGGTGGAGAAGTCAAAGACAACTAGAGGACCGAATCAGGGAAAAAATATGGACTCAATTTAAAGGACAATTGCAATATGTAAGAAAATTTTGGAAGGAGGAACTACTATCCTTTGTTGGGATGTATGGTATTTTATACAATATTGTTTGTATCATTTCTACTGGAATCTCTGCCCATTGCGGGTAAAACCTTGCGTCGAATGTCAAAAACCCCATTGTTATGCGTGGGTAGCCATAACTTGTGGAGGTTGTGGAAAGATTAACTGGAGAGCTCAGAAAAGGGTTGGAAGTATTTTTTGGTGTAGGCAGTGTATTAGAAAAAGAAGTGAAGAAATATTGCCAAAAGCAGATGTCCTAGAATTAGTTGGACATCGCCCCTGGGAAAAATTGGATAACTGAAAACAAAAAGGGGGAGATGTGGGTTATCTGAATTTCTATGATCTAATTTTATGAAAGCTAGCTTGCAGAGAGAATGGAATGTGTTGAGGCAAGTGAAAAAGTATTGCAGTGTTGAAACATAAATATAGAGCAAGGAACTTAGATAAAGGACAAGGAGCTTATTATAACGGACAGTACCTTAACTTAGCAACAAAGTAACTAACAGACAGTGTGTAATTGTGCAACTAACCGCTGTTAGTAACTTTTTCTATGAGAACATCGCTTTTGGAAAACTTTAAGAGGAACTAACTGTAGACAAATAATAACCAATCAGCATGTAACACGCTAGCCTTGAAACTATATAAATATACTGCTTGTGATCAATAAATTGGACGCCTTGCTTGCACCAAGCGATGTCTCCATCTCTCAATCGCGGCAGGAAGCAAGACCCCATCAGATGAAATAACAGTTAGGAAGGTCTTGTTTAAAAACTTAGCTTCTTATTCAGTAGGAATTCAACAGTGACCCAGTATTCAACAGATTCTACAGACAGATCCACAAACTAGTAACCTAAGATGAGGCCAGCTCTCTGCAGGTCTACCTTTCAAGGCTACAGAAAGAAGAGATAGAGGGGGGCTTCTCTAATCATCAAAACTAATCCCTCTATCACGGACAAATACACCCCTGAATCCCTTCTGTAAATCCACAGAAGGGAGATGAGTCTTTTGGCATCTTTCACTATTTTCTCAGCCATGATGTCAGTATCTAAGAACAGACAAAACAACTGTCACAAGACATTGCACTGAGAACAGATTAGGTGGATTGAAGGTCTTCATCATGGTCAAAATCAGATTAGAGGCTGGAATGAAAACTGATCATGAGGTCATGTATCAAAAGAAACTACCCACTTTCTTCTTCCTCCCCACTACCATTGTCAAAACTGTCTCCTCTGTTATATTTGAAAAGAACATGCTTTCAAGCATATGGAGAGGAAGAATTAGGAGGGTGGTCCGAGTTTTTGTCTTGGACAACCAAGAATTCACCTTACAGTCCCAATCTATACTATTTCAATGTGTTTGTGAAATAAAGCCTTATGGTTTTACCTAATACGAGAAAAGTCTGTAAGAACATGTTGAAAGTCTCTGTAAGAGGTGAACTAAAAAAAAAAACAAAAAAAAACCAAACAAACAAACAAAAAAAAAAAAAAAAAGAAAAAAAAACCAAACCAACAAACCAATTCACTCTGACAAATTCAGGTGTCAGTTTCAGACAATTACTGCTTAAAAGCTGTGTGATGAAGCCAACATCTGAGCAGGCCATTGCAAAGACAACAAATGCCCTCTAAAGACGGACTGAAATCTGGGCCTAGATTCCTGATGTACAGCATTTAGGTTGTACATCCCTTCACATGGGAAGTGGGAGTAATGGATTATCCAGCACAGGCTGTTACAAACCCTTTCTCTATTTGCCTGGGACCTCGCAAATTCTAGTAAGTTTTCAGTCATGTAAACTGCATGCAGCAGTTCTATCCATGCAGCCTAGCATCTACAGATGGGTTAGCCTTATGTGAGTTAATTATATCACTTTTCAGTAGACTGCTTCTTGGCTTTATCAGATGTTCTGTACTAGCAGAAAGAGATCTTTTGCTTCTCAAAGTCCATTCTGATCTTGTCAGTTTTCATCAAATATACTATGATCGTCCCCCTGTACTGGGCACTGGTGAGGCCACACCTTGAATCCTGTGTTCAGCTCTGAGCCTCTCACTACAGGACAGACATTGAGGTGCTGGAGCAGGTCCAGAGAAGGTCAATGGAGCTGGTGCAGGGCCTGGAGCACAAGTCTGATGAGGAACAGCTGAGGGACCTGGGGTGTTTAGTCTGGAGAACAGAAGGCTCAAGGGAGACCTTATCGCTCTCTACAACCACCTGAAAGGAGGATGAAGACCGGAGGTGGCTGGTCTCTGCTCCCAAGGAACAAGTGATAGGACAAGAGGAAACAGCCTCAAACTGCACCAGGGGAGATTTAGCCTGGATATTAAGGACAATTTATTCCCCAAAAGTCTTGTCAGGCATTGGAATGGGCTGCCCAGGGCAGTGGTGGGATCACTGTCCCTGGAAGTGTTCACAAACACTGTAGATGGACCCTTAATGGGAAAGTCTAGTGGTAGACTTGCCAATGCTGAGGGAACGGCTGGACTTCAAGGTCTTTTCCAACCTGGTTGATTCTATGATTCTACAATTCAATTCAGCTCCAGCATCTTGTGCCTGAGTATCCATTTCCTGCTGGGGATTATGTCTTTAATTTGTTTGAATTAAGTAGTTGTTTCTTGCTTTCCTGTAGATTTAAAATATCTGTAACTATGTGATTGCATTAACACTGCACTTGGCCAAATAGTACATAATGAGAAAGTACCTTTAATTAGACCATCCAATAGCACAGGGAAAACAGGGAAGTTTGGGAGAGAAAGAGTCCTTCTTCACATTTGAACAGTCATTTAGAGACAGTGACAGAGACTGGAAGTGGTAGGGGGAGTTGGAAGAGTGGAGGAGAAGGAGAAACAAAAAGTCTGAGAGGCTGAGGGAAGGAACAGAGAAACAGAGTTAGGAAGAGTGGAGGGAGAAAGACAAGACATGCTGCAGAATAGGGACAGAGAGAAAAGCAGAAGGCAGGGAGAGATCCACAGACAGACAGTAAGAACATTAGTCTGCCACAGCAAATACTTTGGTGTCCCCCTTTTATCAAGTAACATCATATCTAGAGTTGGGCCATGTTTTATCATAAATGCCTGAAAATTTTCTTTCTATTCTAATTATTTCTCTCCATTTCAACATTCTTCTACAATAAATGGAGTGTAAACCTATTAAAATTCTACCTCACTCTTCATAAATACTCCTGTTCAGCCCTCAAACTTCATTTAAGGAGTTTAATTTTACATTTGAAATGTATCTATTTTTACTGCCTTTTTCTTTTCAGAAATCAAGCATGTAATTTGAAATTCTCACAAACTCTATTCATTATTTCAGTCACCCAATGAAGAAACTGAAATAATCCAAAAGGCCTTCTGGACTGATCAGAGAGGACTGTGAATATTTACAATGAATCATGATTAGCTACAGAAAATTGACAAACACTTAGCAAAATAATAAGGATTTTTGTTATTACTTCAGACAGTTAATGAACTAGAGGAGGTAAAATGAATGTACTTTGTTATAAAAATTTTACACTGTAAATCATTCTTTACTGATATCTGGGTGATACAAGTCTGGCAGAGAGAAACAACAGGCAGACTTTAAAGGCTTTAGAAGGAAGATCAGCTCCCTCTATAGAGCTTAGCAAATAATTCAGAGTAAATATTATAAACTAGAAACTATTTTTTCTATTTGCAAATTGCCTTGAACATCCTATAGTTAATTATTTGAAGTCAGATTCTGCCCATCTATCCCAGTAATGGAGAGGACATTTTAGACATGGAATTCATCTTCTTTTTCCTTTTCCACAGAAAACAGAGGAGGGGTTTTATTTTAATTAATTAATTAATTAATATACATACTTTTGAGAAATACCTTAGACTTCAAAATCTTATTTTTGAGAAATATTCTAGTCTGCCAGGGTAACCTGAAGCATGTCAAGTGTGACCTCTGGGGCAAGGATGAAAGTGAAGGGGATGGGCTGGCAGGGGGTGTTTCCTGAATCCCACCAGTAAAGGAGAAAAGCTCAAGGAGAATTGGACTCATTGAGGTAAGCTGCAATGGTGGGGTGCTGCAATGAAGTGATATAGGCTTTTCAGGAATGATAAGGTGGGAATATGAGGAGAAGGAATTGCCCCAGACATGAAGGAGTAGCTTGAATGTATATTGGTTTGCCTTTGGGCAGGTGACAAAGCAGTATAGAGCTTGTAGGTAAGGATGAGAGGACAAACCAGCAAGTGTGATGTTTTAGTAGCTGTCTGCTACCTGAGTAGGAAAAGGAGGCAGATGAAACCTTATTTAGACAGCTAGAGGAAGCTTCACCATCACAGGACTTGATACTTCTGGATTACTTTAACCACCTGAACAGCAATACATCTGGTGGTGTCACCAAACTCCAGGAAATAAACTCTTCAGCCAGAATGACAGGTTAGAAACCAACATGACTTTATTATGGTACCAGATGCATGGGGGATTGATCCGCCTGACACACACATCGAAGAGACAGTTCACAGCTCACGTATCTTCATTACTGTCGTGGTTTAAACCCAGACACGCAGCTCGTTCACTCACTCTCCCCCTTCCCCCCCACTCTCAGAGTGATGGGAAGGAGAATCAAAAGAATGTAACTGCCACGGGTTGACATAAGAACAGTCCAGTAACTAAAGTAACAAATCACTACTGCTACCACCAATAATAATAATAATAATAAAGGAAATAACAAGGGAAGAGAATACACCACCTCATGACCAGTCGACCGATACCTCGCTCCCACCCAGCAGTGAAGCAGCCCTTCTGTGTTACTCCCAGTTACATCCTGGGCATGACATGCTGAGGCATGGAATATCTCTTTGGCTAGTTTGGGTCAGGTGGCCTGTCCCTGCTTCCTCCCGGCTTCCCGTCCTCCCTGGCAGAGCATGAGGCTCAGAAAGTCCTTGGTCAGAGTAAACATTTCATCAGTAACTAAAAACATCGGTGTTATCAGCGCTGTTCCCAGGCTGAAAGTCAAAAACACAGCACTGCATCAGCTACTAAGAAGGAGAAAAAAATGACTGCTACTGCTGAACCCAGGACAATTACTGTTGTGGTTTAAGCCCCGGCTGTAAATTAGAACCACGCAGTCTACTTCCTCCCCCACCCCCCAGAGGGATGGGGAGGGGAATCGAAAGAATGTAACTCCCACGGGTTGAGATAAAAACAGTACAGTAACTAAGGTATAACACAAATCACTACTGCTACCACCAATAATAATAATGATAAGAGAAATAACAAGGGAAGAGAATACGATACCGCCCGCCGGAAAAGAGCCCGACCGAAAAGAGGACGTGCCCTTCCGGGTAGCTCCCAGTTAAATCCCCCGGCATGACGTGCTGTGGTATGGAATACCTCTTTGGCTAGTTTGGGTCAGGTGTCCTGTCCCTGCTTCCTCCCGGCTTCTCCTCCTCCCCGGCAGAGCATGAGACTCACAAAGTCCTTGGTCAGTCTAAACATCGGTGTTATCAGCTCTGTTCCCAGGTCGAAAGTCAAAAACACAGTGCTGCAACAGCTACTAAGAAGGAGAAAAACTGACTGCTACTGCTGAACCCAGGACAATTACATACACATTCATTATAATTCTGAGGAATGCCTACCCAATTCCTGTTACTCATTGCATATGGTAATTTGGGCAGATAAGGCTGTGGCGCAGGGGCTGTGAGCTTGAGGAGTTTTCTCTGGGGGTTGCAGTGCTTGTCTGGGGAAAAACACCCCCACTCGGTTTACCCTTCTACGGAAATCCATTAGTTAAGGACATTGGAATGTGTTTAGTGTTTCCAATTAACTACATGTTCTTGTCTGGGCTAATTTATGACCCTGAGAGGCTCCTTGAGCTGTTTTCTTTCACAGCCGTTTACTCATTTGTCAGGCTTTACCAACAGGAGGAAGGCTTACATTGATTTGAGAGAAGACATCTGGTTCTCTTGTTGCATGCCTTCCTTATCTCTATATCCTCTATACACAGTCTCTATCTGTATAGCCTCTACGCACAGTAAAATTCTAATGTAAGACACCTTGTAGCATTGTCTATGTCTAAGTCTCTATATTCAGTGAAATACTAATTTCATTTGATATAAATTACAGTGAAATACTAATTTAATTTGCTAACAATGGCAAGGCAGGACAATATATTCTTTCTGCAGCAAACATAGGGCTGTGGAGTACAAGATCCTGAGAGGAATGAACAAGACAAAGAGCAGAATTAGAACCCTAGACATCAGATGAACAGAATTTGAATTGTTCAGGGACCTGCTTGGAAGAATCCCAAGAGGAATTGCCCTGGAGGTTACAAAGGGACCTGGGAGAACTGTTTGATCTCCACAGTCAGCCCAATACACATAAAGTCAAACAAGCGTGGGAGAGTGATAGTATGGGTAAACACAGAGGTTCTGACTGAGCTCAAACACAGAAAGGAAGTACACAGCAGGTAGAAGCAAAAGCAGACTACCCGGAAGGACTACAGAGAAATTGCCTGCTAACACAGTTAGCTCATCCTTACCTTTTGTGCTCCTTGATCATCTTAATGACCTGTAGTGGACTACCTCCAAAATGAGTATCTTTCTTC
Source organism: Psittacula echo (assembly GCF_963264785.1). Taxonomy (NCBI): domain Eukaryota; kingdom Metazoa; phylum Chordata; class Aves; order Psittaciformes; family Psittacidae; genus Psittacula; species Psittacula echo. Next base: position 74,383,568 of record NC_137742.1, on the reverse strand, counting down.
TAAGGGGAATAGAGGTGGGTAGAGAGCTGTCTTGCAACGATATTTGCATCCTGCTGGATATATGCCATACGGTCCCACAGACTTGTGTGTGTCTAGGTGATACATAACTAGCCCTAACTTGTTTCCTGTAGACACTACTTCATTCCCTTAGGGAAGCTTAGGGACCTGAGAGTCCTGAGGACAGGTCTTACCTTGCAAAACAGAGGCAAAATGGCACTGAATGCATTGACCCTTCCCATGTCCCTTTTCACTAGATCTCCTGCCTTAAGCCCACACTCTCCTTAGTCTTTCTTTTGCTTCCCATTTTCTTATACAAGCCTTTCTTTTTGGTGACATAGACAGTGGGATCCATACCCTCAGCAAGTTTCTGGTGAGACCAAGCTGTATGGTAGAGTTGACACAGTGGAGGGAAGAGATGGGATCCAGAGGGACCCTGACAGACTGGAGAGAATGTGAACCTCATGTAGTTCCACAAGGCCAGGTGCAGGGTTCTGCCCCTGGGTCAGAGCAGTCCCAAGCACAAACACAAGCTGGGAGAGGGACTGGATGTAGCAGCCCTGAGGAGAAGGACTTGGGGGCATTGGGTGGCAGAAGCTCCCCATGACCCACAGCGTGCACTTGAGCCCAGAACCCTGGCGTGTGCTGGGCTGCACCCCCAGAGCGTGAGCAGCAGGTCGAGGGAGGAGATTCTCCCCCTCTGCTGTGCTCTGGGGAGGCCCCCCCTGCAGTCCTACATCCACCTCTGGGGCAGCAACACAAGAGGAACATGGAGCTGCTGAAGCGAGTCCAGAGGAGGCCACAGAGATGCAGCTGGAGACAGGCTGAGAGAGCTGGGCTTGTTCAGCCTGGGGAAGAGAAGGCTCCTTAAGGGGAGACCTTAGAGCAGCTCCCAGTGCATGAAGGGGCCAACAAGAAACCTGGAGAGTGGCTTTTACAAGCGCCTGTAGGGACAGGACAAGGAGAATGGCTTTAACCTGACAGAGGGGAGATTGAGATGAGATCTTAGGCAGAAGTTCTTCCCTGTGAGGGTGATGAGGCCCTGGCACAGGTTGCCCAGAGAAGCTGTGGCTGCCCCATCCCTGGCAGTGCTCAAGGCCAGGTGGGAGGGAGCTTGGAGCAACTTGGTATAGTGGAAGGTGTCCCTGTCCATGGAAGGGTGTTGGAACTGGATGAGCTTTAAGGTCCCTTCCAGAGCAAACCAGTGATTCTATGATAAGGGTGGTCAAATACCAGATGACTTTGCCCACAGAATTTTGGCCATTTCCGTCATTAAAAGTAGTTCCAACTTAGCTGGACACAGCACTAAACATCCCAATCTGTTTAGAGCTGCTTTGAACAGGCAGCTGGACCACATGACCTCCAGAGGTCCCTGCCAATCTAAGTTAATTCTCTATAAGTCTGATACCAGATTGGCCATTAAAACAGATGTGGACAAGTCTTGCAATTGAGGTCTGAGCTGAGTTTCCCTTACTAAAAAAAAGTATTTTGGCTACACCCATGCTGTTATTTAGGATCAGTATTGATTAGCCCAGCTCTCAGGAAATATCCTTCCCTTCAATCTTCTCACCAAACCTGCAGTAAGATTTGCTCATCCTTTGCATATAGGCATTAGGTTTTAGCACAGAGAAGAGAAAGAAGCAGGGATAAGGACTGAATAAGGGCCAGGTTAACTTAAACTAAGGCAATCAAACTACCAGAGCTATTCAGAGGGAGCCATGGGTTTGCCCTCTTTGAGGGTATCTGCTTAAAAAAGCGTCTTTTTACTTCACATGCCTGATTCAGACATATATGTTCTTTCAGCCTAACTTTGGCTCTCAAGAAAGGCTACAAGCCATGCTGGTTTTAGAATCATGATCAACTAGCAGCATCACCACACAACGTGTGATCACAACTCAGCAGAGTCCAATTTTATATATGACATTAAAACACATTTCAGTTACAAGTGATGAACTTGAAACTCCAGTCTCATCAGCAGTTTACTGAGTACCAAATATAATAAAAAAAGCTTGAGAAGACCGTAGTTCATAAAAATGAATACAAATCTGATCTAAGCAGTTAGAGTTGGCCTAAATGAAATTATTTGCTAAAATTGAATTTACATAAGCAATGACCTTTCTCAGCAGCCTTCATTAGCTGGGTTCTGGATTGATCCTTCTATCTTTGGAGTTGGAGTTGGGTGAAGTGAATTGGGGCTTGGGCTACACAGTAATTCATAAAATCACTGGATGGGAGCATATGTCACTCAGAGTGGCAATGATCCGTTTGGCTTTTTTTAATGCAGAGGAAAAGTATCCATCTATTACTGTGAAAGAAAAAAGTCTGGCTATCTTGAGCACATCATAACCATAGTGCAACCATAGGTAAGGCAGCTGTCTCCTAACTTTTCCAGTAAATATTGCAGGGAGTTTCTTTTTCCATTTGGAAAACTTTCTCCACAGGGTACCTTTGGATCGTTTAAGAGGACAATCCTTGAGATCCTCTTGAGTGGTTATGAGCAGGAGTTTTGAGAAAATTTGCCATTCGGTTTCTTTGCAGAGCCTGTAGTTTCCTTTCCCTCTCTAGGAGGAATTGTCTGACTTGCAGCACAGCAGGTAACCACATGGAATCCCAGTGGACTACGCCTATCTGGAGGACAGAAGAGAATTGCTTCCAGGGAAGCCTTTTGCCAAAAGCACATCTCAGCATCTTGGGCCTTCCTGCTTATCTGCCTGCTATTCACTGCACTTAAGACCTGGCTGATGACTGTAGTTCTATGGCAGAAACACAGATAAACAAATGCTGTGCTCCTTCTGACTCCAGTGAAAACATGAACAGAGGAGCAAATTTGCACATTGTTTCTTTGCATCCATAAGTGAAAAACTGTTTAGTGCTACCAGTGCAGTTCATGCTACCTGATTTTGTATGCTACTCCTCCTTGAACTCTATTCTTGTTGTCACACAAAACAGAAAACATGTCATCCTAGCCCTAAAGAGCTTAATTTTTAAGCATGAAGCAGGAAACAGCCTGGGAAAAGCCACAAAACATTTTTAGGTAGCTAATGACAACATCTGGAGTTTCAGTGTACTACCAGCTTCACGTATTCATTTTCGCTTCCTCCTAAGCATGGAGAAAACTCCTCTGTGAGAATGAGTAGGAATACAAGGAATTGTGACTGAGGAAGAAGATACAGATGCTGTATGATCATGCAGGGATGGGATTAGAAAAAGCCAAAGACCATCTGGAGTTCAATCTGCTGAAGGATGTGAATGACAACAAGAAGAGATTCTACAAGTACGTAAATAAAAGAAAAGCTATTTTATGGTGGGGTCACCACTAAATGCAGCAGGGACCATGGTGCAAAGGAAAGGCCAAGGTACTCAATGCCTCCCTTGACTCAGTCTTTATTGGTAGTTCTAGCACTCAGGCACCAGAAAGAAAAATTGGAGCTGGGAAGACTGACTCTTAGTGGAGGAGGGTCAGGTTAGGAAACAGACAAATTGTACATGCAGAAGTTGGTGTGACCTGACACCTTGCACTTACAAGGCTCTGAAGGAAGTTAGTGGATGACATTGGGAGGCAAATCTTGATTATCTTTGACAGGTAACTGGGACAGTTTTAGAGGAGAACAAATGTCAACCCTATCTTCATGAAGGACAGGAATAGTCAGGGAAGCACACGGCAATCCAGCTCTCCTTAATCCCTTAGAGTTGATGGAACAACATTTCTAGACACGTTAAGGACAAGAAGGTGCTCAGAAGTAGTCAGCATGGATTTACAAGGGGGAAGTCATGTTTAACTAATTTGATAGCCTTCTCCAACAAGTTGACTAACTTGGTGAACAAAGGAAGAGCAATGAACATTACTTACCTTGACTTAGGTTGGATTTGAATACTGTGTTCCATAACTTCTTAAAAGACAACCTGGCAAAAACCCACGTATTAGGTAAGTGGGCGCTGATGTACATTGAAAACTGGTCAAGTGGTCAGAGGTTGTAAACAGTGGCACCAAGTCCAGCTGGAGGGTGGCCATCCGTGATGTACCCACTAGTGTCTGTCAGTTCAGTATCATCTTCATTAATGCTCTGGACAACTAGGTGCAGTGCACCTGCAGCAAGTTTGCAGCAGTCACAGAAGTGGGACCAGTAGCTAATGCACTAGATGGCTAATGCTGCTATTCAGAAGAACATCAATGGTCTGGAGAAATGGAACAACAAGCATCTCATTAAGTTCAACAGAGGGAAATGTGAACTTCTACATCTGAGGAAGCATAACCCCAGGCACATGGGCAGGTGAGGGAGGTGATTTTTTCACTCTGCTCAGCACTGGTGAGGCCATGCCTCAAGCACTGTGTCCTGTTCTGGGCATCTCAGTACAAAAGAGACATAGACATACGGGAGAGAGGACAATAAAGGGCCATTAAGGTGATGAAGGGACTGAGGCATCTGACATGTGAGGACAGGCTGAGCGAGCTGGGACTGTTCACGCTGGAGAAGGCTTGGGGATCTTGTAAATGTATACCAGTATCTCATGAGGGAAGGACAGAAGGCAGAGCCAGGCTCTTTTCAGTGGTGCTAAGTGACAGGACAAGAGGCAATGGACACAAATCAAAATACATAACATTACATCAGCACACAAGAACAGACTTTTTACTGTGAGGGTGGTCATACACTGGGATGGATTGCCCAGAGAGGCTGGAGCCTCAAGTCCTGAAGCTTTTCAAAATCTAACTAGGCACAACCTGCTTTAGCTGACCCTGGTGGGCAGAGGACTTGGACTGGATGATCCCAAGTGGTGTCTGCCAGCCTCAACATGTCTGTGGACAGGCCTAGGCTAGGTAGACTGCAGAGAGTCTGCCAGCTTTAACTACAATTTTGATAGCAATGTGTTCTGCTTGCACTTTTTCTCAGAGGGCAAAGGAATAAAAAAAAGGGAAAAGGAAAAGGGATAAATCCTACTGATGATCAGACTAACTAAGGTCAAGCACTTGCCTCCTACTTAATGATAAACTGGCTTATGTACAGCACATCTAACTCCTGTCTTCCTGAAGGTTTCCGGGCAGCTCTGGGGTATGTTGTTACAAATCCCCACCATTTCAATCTTCGTCTGCTTGTTAGGGATTATAAACTGGGTACAGCTAATTTAGACAAATAATTTCTTTTTCTGTTTCTAATTTCCACCCTGTTCCTAAGATCTGACCTTTCATGTCCCAGAGATGTTTTATTCTTGTGTAGTGGCAATTGATTCCACAATTCCCAGGAGGCCAAGGCAATTTGTTGCTCACGTTTTGTTTCCGGTGGCTGAGCGAGGTGTGAAGGACCTGAAAGAGGTTGTGTGACGAGCTTGTGAGTATCCTGTGTTTAATGTTCCTGCAAACGCACCGCGGGCGGGCAGGAATGCGAAATTCAGTGATTTCTCGAATTTACCTAACGGCCACTGGGTGTCAGTGCTACTCCATAAGAGATGATCCCTGCAGCATGGGAAGGGCCGGTAGTCTCGGCCTGGAAATTCCGCTCTTGTCGATAGCAAAGAACCAAGCATTCTGCAGCCGTTCAAAGCAGAAATTGTCTGTAAAAGTTCTGTGACGGGTTGATGAAGGGTGAGGGTGAGTCAGAAAGGAGTAAGGTTTTCCAAAGAAAGGAAGTAGAAATGGAGTGGGATGATTATCAGAGAGCACTGGAGTTCAAGGTGGGGTAAATGTGAACCTTACTGGGGGTTTCAAGTAGGTCATCAGCAGAAAAGCTGCTCTCTTTTGTGTAAAGAAGGGCAGCCCTGGAAAGACAGGCAATTTAGGAGACCATGGCCTTGCTGTTAGCAGGGTGGTGTTTGTGCTTGCACATCCCATGGCAGCAGAGGGTGTGCAGGCTCCCACTCATATAGGCTGCAGCCATGCTATCACTCCGGTTGGCTGGAGCATCAGTGAGAACAGCCTGGGTCTCCTCAGGCCCAGCTGTATCTACTGTACCACCCTACCTCAGCTGTGGAGCAGATGGTCCAGCTTGTTGCCCAGGGTCCTGCCATTCAAGCAATTGCCACTGAACGCCTCACAGAATGCTTCCTGGCACTGCCACTTCCTCATTCTTTGCCCATGATCTGCCACCTTCCTTCAATATATCCTTCCTCGACTGCAAAACATTCCATCCTTGTGCCAAGCATAACACTGGGGTGCCCAGGACCCTGTTCTTGACAACCAAGGGGTTACGACAGCCTAGAGATTCCCATCACTCAGATGAGAGTGTGACACACACAAATTAAGTGTAATGGGATGCAGGACTGTAGTCCTGCAGTCAATTTTTTAGTTGTACCAAAGCAACTCTCAGGATGGTATTTGGATAAAGCGAGACGGTGGAATTTGCCTCAGTGGTGAATGAACTCAAGCCTGAGTGCTACCTCTGAACTTCCTGTTCTGAGGAGCCCAAGGTGGCTGACACAGGCATGTACAGTAGAAGCTCTTTTCCCAACAACAGTTTAGCTTCACAGCTGTAAATGTTTTTGGAGGATCAAGGCTATGGAAGATCTTGGTATCAGAGGTCACTACTGTACTAAATAACAAGGCATAAGGAGGAAGAAGAACCAAAAATGTAAGACTGAAATTCTTGATGGAACACACAGAGCCCTATTGTCACTCTGCAAGAGTCAGTGTAACTTCAGTTTCACTATTTTGGGTCACTAGCTTTAACTCCAGCACCTACTGGGTTTTATTTCTGTACAGCCTTTGTCAATACCTGTTTGCCTTCTCTGACTGGAGTGGCTAGCTAAAACCTAAGGCCTTGTCAAGTATTTTCATTAGGAAAAGAAAGGACGTAAGAAGGAAGGTAACTCTGTGATTCCATTTCCAAGGGAGGCATGACATTATACCTATCCTAAACAACAACAGGAGGTAAAAAGTGGGAGTGCTAACCTAAATCCCCCTCCTCAGCCAGCACTTAAACCATAATCTCCCAGCTTCTTGTTTTTCCCCCAAGTCAGGACTCTGCACAGCTCTGCCCTTCTCAGAAATAATTACCAGGGCCATGGGTGGGTATATGGCCCTGTCTGGGGTGAATGCTGATTTTGTTCCAGTTTTCTGACTGCAGCAGGGAGTGTGAGGCCATCAGACAAGGGTGAGACCAGAACTGTTGTGAGGTCCTGCCATTACATGGTTTGCCAAGAGCCATGTTCCACGTAACATTCAGGCCAGGATGATTGCTGTATAAAGGTCTAACGTTCAAGACTCCCTCTTTCCTCCACCTGTCCCACCACAGCAACCAGCCCAGGAAGGTAAGGGGCACTCCAACAGGCTGAGCTGTTTGGTTTCTGTACCTGCTTTGGCTTAGTGCACTGTCTCATTGCACTTCCCCATACTCAGTGTGAGCTGAACCTTCCTGTTCTTCTCAGCTGCAGAGATGAGAACTGCTTGCTTGCTCCTCCAAATGAGCTATCCCCAGGCTCAGTGTGCCAAGGGAGGCTTCCAGCTGGCAGGAACACAGTGACTCTTTATTTTTCTTTGGCTGCCATAACACCCAACACTTCTTCCAGTGACCCATGTGCTGCTCTGCCCTGTCCAGGAGTCTCTTCTCTACCATGTACAAGCTCATCTCCAGACATTTCCCGTAGGTCCCCACCCTGGCTCTGCAACCTCCAAGTTGCGCAATGTACTCAACGATAGACAACACTCGAAGGGAACAGAGGAGAGGAACCACCTTTCCCAAGTGCAGAACTAAGACACACAGCTCCACTTGGGCTGAGCTGTGCTTTCTCTTTCTTCTCTCCTTGACATGTTGTAGCTGTGGTGGGAAGTTCTGAGCACATGTGGTTCTTCTTCAGAGTTCCCACTAAGGGAACTTCTCTATGCTTCAGAAAGGACTGGCACTTTACCATTAACCGTCTCCCTCACTCCCAAAAGTAGGGCATAAGGCTTTCCCTTTCTATTTTCTCCTTTTGGCAGGTGTCTCCTGGAAGCACAGGGAATAGACAAGGGCCTCATCTAGGCAGTGCTGAGAGGTACAGCTCCATAAGGGCTACAGGAATGCTTGGTTCCTGCAGGGTGAATGCCAAGATATGTGCTCCATCCTCCCCTTGGCTCTGTGGCAGCAGGAGCTGTATGCATGGCTGCATGTATGCATGGCACCAGCCTGGCTGCATGAAGACCAGACCAGCATGACCTTGGTGCACCAGAAAAGAAAAGGCTGCAGAAATAATAGGAGGTGGATGATGAAGGCCTTCTACTCCTTGCATTTGCCAGAAATGGCAGTTTATAAGATGTTCCATGACAGGAAGCTAGTCTGTGGCACTGTGGGACACACACCCTGCATGGTCCCCTAACAGAACAAAAATAATAATAATAAACTATTATATTAATAAAAAATAATTTTAAAAAGGACAAGATTTCTCTCAGCTGCCAATGGACACGAAGTTTCTGAGGGATCAGAATCATGTGAGCTGAATGCCTTTTTTGAGTACTCCTTGTGGGGTTTTTTTTTGAAAACCTGAGTTAGAATTACTCCTTAAAATTATTTTAAAATCAATTTATGTACATTCAAACAAACTTCTTAGAGAAGGGAGCTGAGAAACCTCTGGAAATGCTCCCTCTTCCACTAGTTTACAGTGTAGAGGTTTGTTGACTGTGTCTCCCCATAGGTCTAGCATTTCTCAGGACGAAGCCACAGTGAACTCTCCACAACTTCTGGAGTCTTTGGTTATTGTCTTATTTTGATTCTGTTAGGAGAGGGTTTATGGTATCAATAATGTCCAAAACTTACACCAGGCTATTGTAGACCAGTTGAGCCAGTTTAATTGCAATGACAGCAACAGTGTGATAACTGCCATACACATGGCACACACCTTTATGCTTTTATCTGTGTTAAGGCATACATGAATTACTTCATGCTGAGTACAACTTCATACCATCTCTGGCCTAAAAAACACCCCAAGTTTCAGCCACATTTATCATGCAAACCTATCTCAGCAAACACAGTCGTCTGCTGACATAGTAAGAGAAACAAACTGCAGAAAGAGATGAAGGAGAAAGAAGGTATCACCACAAACAAGACAAAATCATCACCCAATTTTTACAACATTTTTAAAAATGCATTTTTTTTCACTGCAGAATCCAGTTTACAACAAAAAGGTTTAGCATGTAAAGGAGATCAAATGTTTAGAAAGAACCCAAATACTCCACTTAAAAAGAGGAATGGGAGAAAATCCAATGAAAATGTAGATACCTAGCTCTTAGCACCTCTTGAAAGACAAAAGGTGGTACCCACTGAGTAGGCTGAAACTGGCAAGAGACAAAATTAGGGCAGATTTCAGTTTCTCCGTCAAAAGGTGAAATCAGTCTTTTCTGTTCTTCTCACTGGATAAACACTGGTTTTCTGCCTACAAAGGTTAGTTGTTCTCTGTTCCAGATAACCATTTTCCTTTGCAACTTGATTAGACAGATTACAAACATGGTCTTTCCTTGTGAAAAGAGGAAAATAAACACTGCCATTCACCAGAGTATCACAGAATCATAGTTTTGTTTGGGTTGGAAATAGTGATAGGACAAGGGCTAATGGGTTCAAATTTACACAGGGGAGATTAAGGTTAGATATAAGGAAGAAATTCTTTACTGTGAGGGTGGTGAGGCTCTGGCACAGGTTGCCCGGAGAAGCTGTGGCTGCCGCATCCCTGGCAGTGCCCAATGCCAGGTTGAATGGGGCTTGAGGCAACCTAGTCTAGCGGAAGGTGTCCCTTCCCATGGCAGGGAGTTGAAACTGGATGAGCTTTGAGGTCCCTTCCAGCCCAAACTAGTCCATGATTCTACGGTTCTATGATGAAGTGTTTCATTGGACCTTTGTTTCTAGAAAGGCAGGTGGATTTTCAGGCTACCTTGCTATACTGACTTAGACCTACAATGGTCTTAACCTGGGAGAGAGGGCCTGAAATTTCCCACACGCACACTGGTGAATATTTTGGAAGGAGCCCCTCTTCTCTTCCTGAAAAAAATACTCTCCCACTCCTTCTAGATGGAAAATATCAATGGGCTTGTCAGTGAAGAATGTAGGAGGCATGGAAGACAGGAGCACAAGGTCGAAGAGTCTAGTCCTTCTTCAACACACCACAAGCCTCTGCACACCACGCCTAGGCTATATCTGCAACAACGTAGCACCCAAGGGATGATAAGAGTGAAATCATAGGAATGCAACTCAACTTGGAGGTGTGGATACCTGTCTCATCCACTGTGAAAATATGCAAGGGAAAGCTGGCATTGTTCTCCACTTTTCCTACAGACTAACAGCAGGGTCAGCTCAGCTTTCTGTCCAGTGAATGCTGGGAATGTGGCAGGGTTTGGTTGTTTTTTACCACAGTCAAACAGGAATTTCTGCACTATATATAAAAAGGAATGCTTTGTGCAGAGTCACTTGATCTGTGGTTTACACAACCAGCCTCTGAAGCACATTGCCCACTGAGCAGATACCTAAGGCAGTTCCAGGAGACTGAAGCCTCAAAACACAGTTCATACTGTTTGAAGACAGAAGATTCAACTAACTACTGGCAAGTCCCAGCTCCTGAAGTCACATCATCTGACTTGCTCCTTACTAACAGAAAATTAAGGTTCTGACCTTCACAGCTGCAAAAAAAAACCTTGGAAAAAAGAGATGACAGGAAGAAGGCAAAATATATTGATTTACAATTTTAAGTAAGTTTCAGTATGATTTGAATGCAGAGGACTGAAAATGCTTTTCAATGCAAATAGTTGAAAATTACTTTGCAAAATAACCGAAGTTTTCTGAACTCTTGGGAATTAGAAGTGCCCAGCTTTGCCCAATTTCTTCTTATTAGGAACTTAGTGTTAAGTTCCACCAGGAAACTTTGTAAATAGACTCTCAGTTTATAGATAATGGTTTCTAAGCTGAATTTAGCAATTTAGCCTTTTGAATGGAACATGAGAATGAAGCACAGCTTGTATGCCCTTTTCAGAATGCTTGAAAAGTCTTTCCTCTCCTGAATGACAGATTACAACCCATGCACAAGCTTTGAACAACACATTATTTTGTGGCACATGCTCTCTGGGTTAATTATCAGGAATGGATGTTCTCGGAGCATCTGATGTGCAAAAAACAATCCTAACAATAAAGAAGCATAAACTACACTAAAACTCCTGAGTTATATTATTCCCTGTTCCATCAGAAGGTAAAAAGCTTTAAGATAGGCTTTCTACTGGACTTGGAGAAATGAAAACATGGAGAATGGTGTTACTGACATAGTGTGTGAGGTCACAACAGTGTGCTTCCTTGCCAGCACTTGCAGGACAATGGTTGGCTTCTGAGATCACAGCAAGGCTGCAAACCTCCTGCAGGATTTCCACTGCAGCAGCATGAACCGCTTCTTGAAAGAATACAAGGGTGCTTGTTGCAGCTCTTCCCAGATCCAGCAATGATGGTGGAGTTTGTTACAGCTCCTCCAAGACCCTGGGCACTATCCCCCTTGCCATGTTGCCTGTTCCTTTGATGCACCAGCAAAGCTACTACCCCAGGACCGCTACAGGACTGGAGCAACCACAAAGAGTCAAGTTAGCCTGTTTCACCAGTTAAACTTCCCAGCAATTGGTGTTAAAAAGCACAATGTTTCGCACATCTGCTTCCCCTCAACAATTCCTGATTGCTAGATATGAAAGCATAACCAGTGTTCAGCCAAAATGTGACTACAGCAGGAGAAAGGAAAACCTGTGGGTTTTTTTTTTTTTCTTCCAACCCTCTAATTTTTTCAAACAGCCTCAGCAACTGGAATTTTCTCTGACCTCTGTAGCTTCATCTCCTGGTCAGCAAATGCTATGAGACAACCATGTAGGTTTGGTGTGGTTTGGTTTGGTTAATTGCAGACAATTCTTTTTGCTGTTGAGAGGGAGCTTTCTATATGACACCACCCTCTCTAAATTACAGAGACCAGAACACAGCAAAACAAGATGTTTGCCATGCCAGGCAGGATTTTTGGCAGCTGTTTCCAGAAGGAGCTCATGAATGTTTTCTTAAGCCCTATCTGAGAGTGGAACAAAAACATCCAACTGACATTTTTGTTTTGCTAAGAAAGCGAAAGATTTCAGTGAAACAGATTCATTTGCTTGAATGCAAAACTGTCTGGTCAGCAAGAAGGAAATGGTTTGGTTTTCTCCCAAAATGTCAGATATTCATGGTTAAAAAAACCCAAAGAAACAAACAACAAAAAACCAAAACAAAACCAAAAAGAAACAAACAAACAAACAAAAAAGTTTACATTTTCAATCTGTAATAAGAATTAATTTCTTTGGTTTAGCTGAATCTTAAACAATCAAAAACAAGAGACATGTTTTGCTTTTGACTGCAACTCTTAAGGGCTTCAGGTGGTCAGCAAGACAGAAATTATTATTTGGTTGGTGAGCTTTTTGTCCACCTAAAATGAAATGACTTTTCATCTTGGCAGGCATATTAAAATCTCTGTTGATTTTTTTAGCCATTTTGCTATGGAATACTCAGTTTCTAGTAATGTGCACCAATCCCAGGCCCCCTATTTTTGGTGGTATACAAGTCTACAAGCTAAAAATAAATTATTTGTTCAGGAATTAGGACTCTGTTCTGCTAACTTACTATGGGGACCTCCAGGAAGCTGGAGTAACTGCAGTGAGGATCCAAGTGTGAACTGAAAACTGTTCGGATAACAAAAAAGCTCATCAAATGACAAACCAGCCATATAGGAAGAGATGAAATAGATGAAAAGGGAAATTACATGCCCTGGCACTTTAATGGCAGGCTGGGAGCTGAGGTTCTGCTGCCTATCCAACATCATCCTGAACACCACCTCACCTCTCTGCACAGCTAGGAAAAAGCTGACAAAAAGCCAGGCTCAGAACCATAAATTACACTTGAACTTTTAAACAAACATTTGCACAGAAATAATGACCTTTAAAGAGACTAGTTACGACTGGCGTTAGTGGAATATTTGCCTGCATGACTGCCCTCCATTTGAGAAACGCCTTTCAGCTACCTTGTGTAAAACAGATGGTATTCTCAAAGCTACTGCGCTGTGTTCGGTTTTAACTCACAGGGTTCAATAATGGGCTGCTCTGAGCTGGTGGTAAGAAGAGTGGAAAGATTCCCTTCACTAACAGTAGCAATCAGGACAATTTATTAAATGCTCCAGAGCCTGAAGCAGCATGGCCAGGAGAGAACAGCAAGTCCCGTGGCACCTTCTCTTCAGAGCTGTGACTCTGATCTAGATCATCTTTGTAACAGCTAAAAATTGCTCGGAGGTGGGAATGAACTACACAAAATGTGGCATTTGGGTCCCTTCCACACTATTTCTAGACAACTAGTCATTGTTCACACTGCCTCCTGCAGAAAAGCCAAGACTTCTCCTTCCAAGGTCCATATGTTATTTCACTCTCCTGGCCTATTCATGTGACAGTAGCTTTGGTCCTAACTGCTGTCTAAGGTAGGAGCTGTGCCCTGCATTTCCTACCTGTACCGTGCACCTTCATCACCTTCAGAAATATGGGACCAGCAAAACTCTGAATGGAAAACAAATGTAGCTCTACATTTACAAATGGGACCGACTAATGAATGCAGAAAAAAAAAAAAAAAAAAAAACAACAACAACAAAAACAGAGGCAAGGAAACATCTGAAACACATCAGGGAAAATAAATCCTGTGGAGGAGGAAAAACATCTATTGCCTCCATTTATTAGTTTTTAGTATGTGTGAAGCAAGCAAATGCCTTCGCAGGCTCAGTTTTTCACATGAAGCACTCTGCTTGAAGATAAAGTGACAGTTCCTGTTTGCCAGTCCAAGTCACTCAGGAGAGCTGAATTTATCACATGTCTCCAGAGTTCCATCACCTCTTTGCTCATTAACTGTCCTGGAAACAGTAGGAAGTTGCTAGGGAACAGAACCCCATGCTTTACAGGGCATCAGCTCCAAGCGCACATTATCCCTGAACCAGCATTGCTGCAGCTCTCCTGTGTGGTGCTTGCAACTGGAGTTGGAACAAAACATTGGGCTGGCAGATCAAAGGAGCAGCACTAGAAAATGCATGAGTTGGTCCAGGCAGTATCTGAGCCTCATAACAAGCTGCTCCTCCCAGCATGCTAGGCCCTGAGCCCCACCATCCTGCCAGTGATCAGAGCTCTTACCCACATGGACTGCAGGATGCTTTTGCCATATCAACAGTAGATATGTCAGAGGTCCAAAGGTCCAGCACGTGGATTTTTATTTTATCTTGAAGGTTAACATTTGACTCATGCTGGCATGGAACATACAGGTAGGAAATTAGGATTAGTCAGACAGGGACAAAGAACAGGATCACAGGAATACCAATCCCAGTCAGATTTTTATTATTATGATACAATTATGATGATGATGATTATGATTATTATAAGTCCTCTAGATCTCACTTAGACTGCTAACAGTGATAACACTCTGCTTCTTGGTGACTGTCCTTGGAAGCAGCTTCTCGCCAAACCCAAATTTCCCCAGTGTGAAAGACTTAGCTTTATTTAGGAGAACCTGACTCCACCTTCCCTTGAAACTTGGTCTTACTGTCCATAACCTGTCCTTTCATCTTCTGGGGAGGCTGTGTTTACCTTGGCGTGTCATGATACCCATACTGGCTTCTACTGCCGTACCCACAGTAGCGAGATAAAGTGCTGTGGAGAACTCTCAGTCACGTCAATGAAGAGGTAATAGTGCCACAGCCAGTCATTTTGAAGGGGACTTGGCTTTCTCTAAAGTCACTTCATCTTGGTCCCTTCCTTGCTGCTGCAGATGAATCCTGGACACTTGTCTACAGCTCTTCTTAGTCTTTGCACTCCTCAGCTCCACTTTCACTTGATACATCCTAGCACAGTCTAGATGGCAAAACCTTAATAAAACACTTTGACGGCCTTCTTAACTGTTCCTAAGCTTAGTTTATGAAGGAATCACTGAAGCACTCTCTTGTTCTTCCATCTGCAGGTATGCAGACTTTCAGGATATGGCACAAGTTTTTTCTGATAGTATCCTTGGATCATAGGATCCTTGCAGTTTTGGGAAATGTATTTATGTTTCCCCTTCCAAAAAAAAAAAATTGGATAAAATTAACTGAGCATGAGAAAGTGGAGCAAATCCCAGATACTGTCTTTTTATTGTCTTATTTCCAAAAAGAGACAGTGGAGGATTTTGATGCCATGTATTTTATCTTTTCTTACTTTCTAGAGAGCAAATCTCTTGTGGTCTCTCTTAGAGAATGTAATACTCTCCTGACTCCTTCTGAAAGATGTACTGAAAGAGACACAGGTTAAAGAACAAACGCAAGACACCTTGATTAAAGTACTAATTGACTAACAACAAACATTCAGGTACAGATCGTCTGGGTGTCTGCTGAAAAGGAAAAGTGAGTCATTTTCTGCTGACCTCTTCAGGGCAAACAAAACTTAAGTCCCTAGAGACTAAGTAAATACAATATAAATAAAAGGAAGTCTCTAGTGTCAGCGGTGGAAGGGAATGAAATCACTCCTTTTCACCCGTCTTAAAGAAGCAGCATTTATTTCTCTCTGACAAAAAGTTAGTATGTGCTGCTCACATGGTCATGACTAACCTAACCAAATTTGGGCTCAGGGGTGAATTACTTTTCCATTTGAAATAGAAAGGGACTATCAGGGTGGAGGGGACAAGAGTACAGAATTTCCTGGAGAAGTGTGGGGAGCAGTTCCTTGTGTTGAGTCCTCTGGGAGTTTTATTCAACAGTTCTCCCATTGCTGTCAACAACCGCGCACCTTGGACTTAGATATTAAATGTTCCATGTTTCTGGAAATGGCTATAGGTATGAAATACTGCTATTAATTCTGATATTAATGATATCACTTACCAATACATTCTTCCCTGTAAGCACACTGATAAAATTGCATGAATAAACAAATGCTATGCACATAATATTTGCACTTCTCATCTGTACGTCTGTATGTCTCTGTGTACAAAAGCCAAACCCTAGAGCCATCAAATAGCATTACGAGGACAACTCCTAAGGACTGAGAGAGAGATGTAGAACTGAAGTGGTAAGGTTCAAAGTTCTCTCAGAGAAGATACGCACAACAGTACAACTAGAATGAAGATGAGAGCAACAACAGTCAGCAAATTGCAACATGTGGGTTTACTCCAGACTGATTTCAAGAGGGAATAAGCATATATTTAAATTCCAGTAATTAAACTCAAAATACTTCTACACATTCAGTCTGGCCAGTAAAACTCACAGAAGCAAATGCAAATGGGTGTCAAGAGACTTAGAGTTAGGTTAGCTTAAGTCTAATCTGGGTCATATGGCTTGGCTATGCCAAAGAACAGCCACCTGTGAAGTGTTGGTGGACATCCCAGATCTGATCAAGTGGCTGGAAGTTGTCTGATCACCAGCAGCCAGAGCCATCTGTGGTCAGAGCCATCTGTCCACAGTCCTGTCCTTTGACCTGCTCCCTTTGGAATGCTTGAGGAAGTTCTGAGAGCTGATTTTGACTTGCTCTCACCTGTATCTTCCAAAAAGGCAAAGACTTGTCTGTGCCAGGTATCAGATTTTAGCCAAATACTGTCAATCTTGTCATGGGCTGGGCATGCCATTCTCACACAAGTATCACAGCTTTCTCTTCCTGACTGCAGATTTTTGCCATACAGCAAAGCTGTGGTTATCTTTTGCTGCTTGTTCACTGAGAACTTTGTGCCTTTGAGTTTTGCTGCTCGAACAGAAAAGCCAGTCATCTGCAAGAAGTAAAAGCACATACATACACCCTTTTTTCTCTAGGCCGTTAGACTGGCTGCAAAACACAGCAACGGTTTGTTAAGCACAGTGGACTGCATCACCAAGAGTGTGGAATTGGGGTTTGGTGTGATAACTGTACCTCCTTGTTAAAACAACTCCATGACCTAAAGGGAAAAAGGAAGCAGAAGGAGTCCTGTTTACCATGCCATGTCCCATGACATGCCAACCCTGAAGTTCCTTTGGCAGAGGAAGAAGTTACAGCCCACACAAGTGGTGCCAATTCTGAGCTCTCATGCAGGTTTGCTAATACTTTCCCCACCTTCAGCTGGGGCTGAAGTCCAGAATGACTGCATTCTCAGTATCTCAACAGCCTCAGAGCTCTCTGCTTCAGGACATCAGTGGGGCATCACACTGTCAGCTTCTCAAATACATTACAGTCCCTATGGATGAAGGAAGGTCTTGGTTGAGTTAGATCCCAATTGGCTAGGTACTAGAGGGAAGGGAAGTTCTGAATTTCAATGCTTTCCAGGGCATATCCAAAAAATCCCAGTGGTGTCTTTCTGCACTTAAAGTGCCAAAGTAGCTTTAAAAAGTTGACCTCCCTCAAGTAAAAACTGGCGAGACCTAGCTATTAAAATGGCTTTCAAAACTAGGCTGAGAAGAATTCAGGTAAGCCTACTGTGTGTTTCAGCACCTCTGAATTTCTTTTGTTTTGCATAACTTCATAGAAACATAGAATCATTTAATGGTTTGGATTGGAAGGGACCCAACCCCCTGCCACGGGCAGGGACACCTTCCACTAGACCTGGTTGCTCCAAGCCTCATCCAGCCTGGCCTTGAGCACTACCAGGGATGCAGCAGCCACAGCTTTTCTGGACAACCTGTGCCAGCGCCTCAGCACCCTCACAGGGAAGAACTTCTTCTAAGATCTGAATCTCTCCTGTCTAAGTTTGAACTCATTACCCCTTGTCCTATCACTACAGTCCCTGATGCTCAAAACAAAAAACTTTCTCGAACAAAATCTTTTTCAGACTAAAATGTTCTTGTCTACTCTCTCAAAGATGATATACATTCCTCCTTTATGAAGTGTTTCAATTTGGCTATGTGGGGTAACTGAAATACACAGAATAAAACATTATAAAAATTATTAAAATTTTTCAAGAGAAGACAACGCTTCTGTTTTGTGGCAAAGTAGGTAGATGTTATCCTAAACTATGTTATAAGGAGTGTTGCCAGGAGGCTGAGAGAGTGATCATTCTCTATTCAGCATTGGTAATGTCCCACATGGAGTACTGCATCAAGTTCTGGGCTCCCCGTACAAGACGGATATGGAGCTACTGGGCAGAGTCCAACAAAAGGCCACAAAGATGATGAAGGGCCTGGAGCATCTTTCATACAAAGAAAGTCTGAAGAGCTGGTACTCTTGCAGAGAAAGCTCAGGGATATCAGCAAAGTGCACAAATATCTGAAGGGAGAGTGTAAAGAAGAGGAAGCCAGGCTCTTTTCAATGGTGTCCCGAGACAAGCAGTGGACACAAACTGTAGCACTGGAGGTTCCCTCTGAACACCAGGAAACACTTCTTTACTGTAAGAGTGACTGAGCACTGGCACAGGTTGCCCACAGAGGTGGTGGAGTGTGCCCTCTTGAAGACCTTCAAAAGCTGCCTGGACATGGTCCTGGATACATGGCTCTATGTGGCCTTGCTTGAGTAGAGGGGTTGGACCTCCAGAAGTCCTTTCCAACCTCAGCCACTCTGTGATTCTGCGACAGATGTTCTAAAGTATTGAAGACATGAAAAAGATCCTACATGCCACTGAAAGTCATGATGGATGACGGACCTTTTAAAAGGTCTATACAATTATATCAGACACATGTGTTTAAACGCCTGAATTACTCCTTGAGCATGTCTTGCCAGTAATTTCTCCACAGAGCGAACCTGTTACACTCAGTGTTGCATCTGTGGAAGGGCAGGGCCAGGATGTGAATCCTGTTGAAGATGTTTGACTTTGAGGTGTTGGTTTGGTGTGCCAAACAACACTCTGGGGAAATTCCTGCAGGTTTTTTTCCCAAGCATGAACTTTTTATAGTTGTTTTTTCCGTGGTTCTTTTTTTTTTTTCTTGGTCAGGTTTTGATTCTACAGTTTGGTGGTTTGGATTCTTGTAGGATCAGGTGTGTGTTTAGCTTTTATGGTGCCAAGGGACAATGTGAAATGTGTGGCCTCAAGTATCAAGATAGAAAAGGTCTGGGAGCCTTTGTCATGTTAACAACCTTGACTTCTGGATGGATCTTAGACCTCTTTTAACATATAAGGGAGCTAATACTCATCATCTGTTTAAATCTGAGCAAGCTACTTGGTTATTAACCCTATAAGCCTATGGGGTTTCCACACAGAGTTCACATTCGCTGCCCTCTAAACCGAGTCCCCCAGGATCCACTTTCCACTCCTGTCAGTCTGTCCAGGCTCTTACATGGGGAATGCAAAGAACCAGTGGAAGGCCCCAGATGACCTGAGGAGCTCCTCACCACAGTGCTTGGTAGAAACCATCTCTTGTTCTGTCATTCTGGAAGCTTAGACCTTTCATTTTCCCTTTGGTAACTCAACTGCCCTAACAGTTAAAATGGATTACTGCAGTGTTTTAACTGAGCACCCACGAACTACGTAAGAGTACCTAGTCTTTTCTGAGTGGTTTTTGTTCAACTGCCATTTTCACAGGCACAACCTGGAGGCAGATAAAAGAGGAGGGTAGAACAGGAAAAGCAAGTATAGCAAGGTTAATTCTTTAATCAGACATTGCTTGAAAAGGGCCTTCTATCTCTCCTTGCCCCAAGGAAGAGGGAAGTAAGTATACCCCAGAAGGTGTCAGAAGAGTTAACTCTCAACTTCATGCATCACCAGCTCAGGGGCTCTGAATTCTCACACAAGAGCAGAAAATTCCTTCTGCAAAACTTCCAAGTCTATGTTTTAGTTTCCTCCTCAGCCACTGTTCTGGTCGAATTGAATGAACAGTGGGAAGAATTCAAACTTCTACCAACTTAATAAAAAAATATTAAAATGTTATTAAAAATGTAATGAATTGTTAATCTGTGGACTAAGTGGGAATGGGGCAACAACATTTTACCAAGTCTTGTTCCCTAACAAAGAGGCCAGAAGACAAGGCCAGATATGGCACATGAAGGTCTGTCTGGTTTTGTATGAGAAGATAGGCACTCAGGCCCAAAGAGAGTGCACATCCTTAGGGAACTCACAAGCCCAGTCAAGATTAGGGAGAATACAACCACATAGAAGTTTGTCATTTGTGCAGAGAAAGAGTGATGGACATACTATAGAAATGACCTGTTGCTACTCTGAGCTGAGGGGCAGTGAGGGAAAAACTTTATGCATCCACCAGAAAACACTCCTGCATAAAGACTTACACTTCATAGAATCACGCAATCACAGGCTGGTTTGGGTTGCAAGGGACCTTAAAGCTCATCCAGTTCCAACCCCCTGCCATGGGAAGGGACACCTTTCACTAGACCAGGCTGCTTCAAGCCCTGTCCAACCTGGCCTTGAGCACTGCCAGGGATGGGGCAGCCACAGCTTCTCTGGGCAACCTGTGCCAGGGCCTCACCATCCTCACAGGGAAGAACTTTTTCCTAAGATCTCCAACAGCTCCACATCCCTCTTGTGTTACTGACCCAGAGCTGAACGCAGGACTGCAGGGGGGTCTCCCCAGAGCACAGCAGAGGGGGAGAATCCCCTCCCTCAACCTGCTGCTCATGCTCTGCAGATGCAGCCCAGCACACAGGCGGGTCCCGGCTTCACATGCAAATAACCAGGTCACAGGCAGCTTCTCCTCACCCAATACCCCCAAGTCCTCCTCAGGGCTGCACTTAGGTGTTACTGTGCCTCTGCACATATGTGTGCAGAGCCTGCCTGAGAGTAACAGTGCCCTTCCAGCTTTGATAGCCAAGACAAAGGTACATATTAATTTGGTGCAGAGCCTCAGACACCTTTGGGGCACTTTACTGTACCTCTGAAGCCTATGGTTGTGTTTTCCTGCCCACTGGGGAAAACATCAGTGCAACTTACATGGCGTAGAGGACCACGACAAAAGCACTTGACTATCCCTACAAGCACCTGAGCATGCTCAATTGTCTGAAGGCGTTTGCTCAGTTTTCAGAGTGGACTCAAGAATGTCTCAGGACAACATCCCATGTTCTGGGGCTCCAAGCTTCAGGAAAAGCAAAGGACAGAGATCTTGTGCTGGGAGGTAAAGCTAACATAGAAATGGCCCAGTGGACACAGTTCCTGGCAGACTTAAATTTTCCACACCAATACATAACACAGCACTAAAGGAACAATTGAGTTAAATAAATGACTTTACATTAGTGTCAATCCAAAACAAAGGCCCGTCGTTCTGGAAGTGGATTAATCATCAGGAGAGTAGGAAGTAAACACCCTGTGCCAGAAGAATGATGAGTGAGATCTGGAGAAGCAGAATGACAAATGCTAATGTGAAAAAGTACAGTAAGACGGGAATTGGGCTTGAGGAAGGCCAAGGGAATTTGGGTTTTTCTTTCTATGTAGTATTGTCCCAGGAAAAACAATGGAGCCTCAAGCACAAAATCTAATATCATTTTTTTCAACAGTGGAGATATTTTAGAAGCCAAGTATCTGATACAGTGAAACCTGAATACAGCTTGTTTTCTGAAACCTCTCACAAGATACCTGCTCATATACTTATGTGTATGCATACACACATCAACATGCATAATGCAGCCCCAAGAGAAGAAAATATTAACGGCAGAGCTTAAATGAATGTTCCAATGCAGAGAATCACTGACAGCCATAAGCATGTGTGGAGCATGTAACCTCAGACAAAGAGTACAACACTGAAGGACTTCTGATTAGACTGCAGACAGCTAAAATTAGATGTTTTTCTGAGACAGAGAACAGCAAAGGAAATCACAGTTAAAATGCATTGTGAAAGAAGAATCGCACAGATATGTAAGTATATGGAAAACAGGGAAAATACAACATATAGATCATAGCAGACTAATGAAGTAACTCCTTGTTCTCTGATCCTACGAGTGCCCACTCTTGTGAATTCTTTTGTTCTTGCTTTATTGTTCTTTTTCTTCTGACGCTTTCTTTAGCAGCCTGCCTTGTAGATATATAATAGGATAAAATGAGCAGTTACAAACACACTGTGCTAAGAGAATGCAAAAAATTACAGAATGCCATGGCTACAGAGGAATGCATTAATACAGACATCAGCAGAGCACATTGATCCCGTGTCAAGAATGGTTTGAGAAGGGCTTTTTTACAGGACTCCTTTGGGACAGGGCAAACATGCAGGCCACAGGATCTGAAAGGTGTCGGAACTGCAAACAAGCCATGGCAAGACACGGCCTTGAAATGGTGTGTGTGAAAGCAGGAGGAAATTGGAATGAGATTTCTAAAGGCCTTGGTGACTCTATCCTCCATATCTGCACTTGTTTGATGCAGGTGCCATACCCGCTTCCCAAGATCCTTGCTTTGAGACAAGCTGCTGGTTTCTCTTCATGGAAGCACAGACTGGTTTGGGTTGGAAGGGACCTTAAAGTTCATCCAATTCCAACACCCTGCCACAGGCAGGGACACCTTCCACTAGACCAGGTTGATCCAAGACCCATCCAACCTGGCTTTCAACACTGCCAGGTATGGGGAAGCCACAGGTTCTCTGGGCAACCTGTGCCAGGGCCTCGCCACCCTCACAGGAAGAACTTCTGCCTAAGAGCTCATCTCAATCTTCCCTCAGGTTAAAGCTATTCCCCCTTGTCATGTCCCTACAGGCCCTTGTCAAAAGCCCCTCTACAGGTTTCTTGCCTCTTTAGGCACTGGGAGCTGTTCTAAGGTCTCCCAGAGCCTTCTCTTCTCCAGGCTGAACAAGCCCAGCTCTCTCAGCCTGTCTCCAGAGAAGAGCTGCTCCAGCCCTCACAGCATCTCTGTGCCCTCCTCTGGACTTGCTCCAACAGTTCCACATCCATCTTGTGTTGGAGGCACGTCAAATTATCATAATGCCCCTGTACTGCGCACTGATGAGGCTGCACCTCAAATCCTGTGTTCAGTTCTGGGCCCCTTACTACAAGAGAGACATTGAGGTCCTGGAGCGGGTCCAGAGAAGGGCAATGGAGCTGCTGAAGGGCCTCATAAGGAACGGCTGAGGGAGCTGGGGGTGTTTAGTCTGGAGAAGAGAAGGCTCAGGGGGGACCTTATCGCTCTCTACAACTACCTGAAAGGAGGATGGAGCCAGGAGGTGGCTGGTCTCTTCTCCCAAGGAAAAAGGGATAGGACAAGAGAAAATGGCCTCAAGCTGGGCCAGGGCAGGTTTAAACTGCATATTAGGGACTATTTATTCCCGAAAGCGTGGTCAGGCATTGGAACAGGCTGCCCAGGGCAGTGGTGGGATCACTGTCCCTGGAAGTGTTCACAAACTGTGTAGATGGGTCCTCAGTGACACAGAGTTTAGTGGTGGCCTTGGAAGTGCGGGGGAACGGTTGGTCTTGATATTAAAGGTCTTTTCCAACTCGGCTGATTCTGTGATTCGATGGTTCTATGACACCGTCACGGCCTTCGTAATCGCGGGCTTACCTCTAGGTCCCCACTTGGGCCCGCTCGGTCTCACTCGGCTCAGCCGAGGCTCGAACCGATCACTTTCGCTTCCCTGCCCCGCACTGGCAGCGTGGGCGGTGCGTGCGGCGCGGGGCGGGGCAGGCGCTCCCGCCGTGGCCCCCGGTCCCGCTTACGGCGCCGCTGGTGCCTGGCCGCGGAGGAGCCGTCCGCAAAGGAGATCGGTGCCGGGGTCCCGCCGCTCACCATGGGAACCAACGCGCCGCCACGCAGGGAGCTCTCTCGCGGCCCGCACGTAAGTCACCGGTCACGGGGGGCGGAACTGGTCCATAAGCCGGCGTGATGCCACGCCGGAGACGCTGGAGCCTCCGTGCCCCCGTTTTTCCCCCCCGACACGGGACTGCAGCCGTGCTGGAAGATGTGCCGGACATCGGGAAGCTCTCTAGAGAACAGAGCTGAGGGGCTGGCCGTTCCCTCTGGGTCCTCGTTATTCAGTTCACAGCGACCTATGGAGAACTGGTGTTCCATAGCACTCTATTCCTTCACACTGTGACCTCCTTGTCTGTGTTTGGGAAATGACAGACTGGGTTTGGACCTGTTGGGCTGCTAACTGGAGGGTGGTCTTCTCAGGGTCTGTTAATGCATGCTTGAGCCCAGAACCACCACCGCCACCACCCCATCCCCCCTTATGTCTGTGCTGGGCTGCACCCCCAGAGCACGAGCAGCAGGTCAAGGAAGGTGATTCTCCTCCTCTGCTGCACTCTGGGGGGACCCCCCCTGCAGTCCTGCATCCAGCTCTAGGGCGGCAACACAAGAGGAACTTGGGGCTTTGGAGCAAGTCCAGAGAAGGCCACGGAGATGCGAGGGTTGGAGCAGCTCTGCTCTTAAGACAGGCTGAGAGAGCTGGGCTTGTTCAGCCTAGAGAAGACAGCAGCTCCCAGTGCCTAAAGGGGCTACAAGAAACCTGGAGAAGGGCTTTTGACAAGGGCCTGTAGGGACACGACAAGGGGGAATGGCTTTAACCTGACAGAGGGGAGACTGAGATGAGATCATAGGAAGTTCCTTCCTTCTTGTGAGGGTGGTGAGGCCCCGGCACAGGTTGCCCAGAGAATCTGTGGCTTCCCCATCCCTGGCACTGCTCAAAGCCAGGTTGGATGAGTCTTGGAGCAACCCCCTCTAGTGGAAGTTGTCCCTGCCTGTGGCAGGGGGTTGGAACTGGATGAGCTTTGAGGTCCCTTCCAACCCAAAGTGGTCTGTGATTCTGAAATACTGCCTCAACAGCCAGGTCAGTCAGAAAGTGATCTGTAACTACATGATTTTGAGTGACCTCCTACACCCTGGCACATAGGTGGCCTTGGGAGAAGAGACTGCTGGTCTGTTAGTGGTGCATGGTCTCTCCAGAGGGACACAGCATAGCCCACATGAGTGCCAAAGTTAGAACATCTGTAGGGAGAGTTGTCCTTCCTGCAAAATCAGGGAATATTTTAGCAGTTGCTTTTGTTTCTATGTAATTCTGTGCTTTCATTAAAATCAAAGCTTTAATAAAGGATTATGATAGCAAATCCAGCTGAGAAAATTAGACCATTGAAAGTTAAGTCATAATAACAGCTGACTCTTGACACTCTTCATGAGTGGTTTTTTTCTAGGTAAGTATCAAAAAGAAGGAAGAAGTAAATGGCCATTTAACATGCTTGGTTTTGGGTTTTTTTCCTTTCCTAAGTGTCATCCTACACTCCAGAGCTTTGCTCTTCATTCACAGGTTCCTGGCTTCCTGTCCATTTACAGAAGGTTTGTGGTCAAAGGCTTTCTGTGTGCTCTTCAGAGACAGTACCAAATTAAAGTTGTATGGTTGTTTTTACTTTTCCTTCACTTCTGTTTCTTGTTTGGAAAAAAAAAACCCCAAAACCAAAACCAAAAAAAAGTTGCTGGTAATGAAAATAAGGGCTAAAGATACCCTAAACAAAAAATGAGGACATTTTATTCCTGACCCAGAATTAAAAGCAAAGATGTACTTTTGTGTAATGCCTGATACAGAAAACACTGTGTTCTTGACTGGCATTTGAGATAAAAAATCTGAAGTTAATTCCAGGAGATTGTAAGTCATGTAATAGTTTAGGATTTAAGAGTACTCTGAAAGTCACATGAGTAAAGAAGACATTTGAATAACTCAGGTAATGATACCTAGTATGTCACAAGCTCCCAAGAGAGGAGGATTCACCTTTTGTTTTATTGAACACCTATGCTACAGCTACACTTCCTTGCCTATTTTATATTCTCTGTCACTCAAAATTTCCTCATCTGTCTTTGAAACTGTAAACTGATTACATGCTTTGTGCTGTAACCATCTTTAGAATCACATTTTCTTCTTCCATCACATTTCTGTCTTTGTGCATACAACATCTGAAGTAGAAATCCACAGACTACACACAAAATATATTATATGGAAAAAAGGTGGAAATACATGTTTGCTATTACCATTCTTTAGTCCTGTCATTACAGCTCTGCTTCACATGGCTGGCTGAGTTTGTTGGGTTTTTTTGTAATTATGTAGCAGCATTACTACCCCTTAAAATTAGGAATTACCAGTGAAGACATAATATTTGAAGTATTTATCAGCTGACAGTCATATTGAAAACACAGCCACATGCAAGCAGGATGCCACAGAGCCTCAGAAGGGATAGGAAAGACATAAAAAAGAGATACAAGTTGGACAAGAAGTGCGAATAGGAACTTCTAGATCTGTTTGCAACACAGGAGGTATTTATTAACAGGCAAAAGTTTGATGCAGTATCCTTCTTACTGCCAGCCATTTAGCTTCCTTTTCAACACTGTATGTCAATTTTAAGTGGAAAAAATAGGCAGTCTTATCATTAGATGATAATTTCTGGCTCCTCTCCTCCTTTTCTCCCATCTTCTGGCCTGTTGCACTTCCTGCTCAAAGGACAGTTCTTGCACCTTTGTGAAGAGCTTGCAAGGCTCTACACACCCACAGACACAGCAGTGCGTCTCTGGACAGATAACATAATCTACCTTCAGTCTCTTTGCACTCATTGGAAGGAGTGTTGGAATGAGGGTGGAGGACTGCACGGTGCAGAGAAGAACACAAGGTTAAAACCACAGCACTGCTGGAAGGTGGTAATTTTGGTATCTTCCATCCTTAAAACTGTAATTACATGGTAGAGCAAAGCAGAAACATAGGGTTTAGCTTCCACTGAAAGCTGGATAGAGAATTAAGCTCAGCCTTGCAAGCCTGCCTCTTTAAAGAAATATACACAACTTGTGACTGTGATAAAAGCCGAGTGAGCAGAACTGAGAAAGCTTAGCAGAACTTGCTTTCTGGTCACATATGACAGCATTTGCAACCAGGTAAGTTGGCTGTTTCTTCTGCATGGTTTCCTTGACCAGGTTTGCATAACAAATAACTCTCCCACCTGTAGCTTAAGTGGAATCTGGACTCTTATATTTGGCAAACTGACCTATTGTCTTACCTAGCGATGACAGCTTCCAATCAAACTGATTCCTTGGTGGCACTTGTCCAAATACTCTGAGTACATACAGCAGCTCTATTCATCCCTGTCTGAACATACCTCAAGTTGTTCCAAGTAACCATGGAACAACTTGTCTGCTGATCAAGGGGTTTAGGTGCACAGCACAGGTACCAGCACAGCAAGAGGAAAAATTCCACCACAAGAATCTCCCCAGCCTACACTGCCATCATTGTCCAAGACCAACTGGTTTGAAGCCAGCTTGGGTACTATTCCCCATGGATATTTGATGTGAGCCATCAGCACTAGCAATCATATTTATTCCAGCACGACTGAACAAGGAGTTCAGAAGTAACAGACAAACCATGTACTTAAGAGCTTTTAATCCAACTAAAGAAAGCAGACCCTTCTGAAGGATTAAACAGATCACACAGCAGAGAGAATCACATGAGGACAGCAAAAAGTGGGTCAGTTCCGCTATTTTATTTTTAGAGAAAGGGAGTGGGTAAGTTTTGGTTTCAGATGAAAATAAGATAAAGGCTTAAGTTGTTAGAGATTGAATGAATCTATTGAGGTAGCTAACACTCTTTCCAGTGCTTTGCATGGGTTTCAGATGCACACTTATCTCACACCCCCTACCTTCAACCAAGGAAGCCCCTAGAATGGAGGCTGCTTTTCATCCAGTGCCTCTATTGCATCCTATAACTGCCTATAACTTGATTCAAATTTTATAGGATATAGACAAATTAAATTACATTGTAATACACCAGACACCAGCATATGCAATTTTTCCAGTAAGAAAGAGGCTTTTCATGTTACAGAATGCTGGCAGCTCTAAAGATGTGAGAGATCTATGTTGTGCTGAGGAGAGAAAAAACCCCAAAATTTCCCTTTGCTTAGCATGTATGTCATTGTCTTATCTTCGATCTCTTCCCTTCCTCTGAGACATCAGATAAAGGCTACAAGCCAATGATGTGATACTGGCCTCACTAACACACTGCTGTGGTTGCTTACAGTTACTATTAACTGCACAGCTCACCCAGTAGCTTTAACCAGGAAAAACAAACAGGAAAATGCAGGGAGGTAATATCTTGTTACGTTTTCCTTACTGTGTGCATGTTTGCATTATCCTATATCATGTAGTATGCATTACTTGGTCTTTTCCTGCAAGGGATTTTCATAATGGAGCGTATTCACAGCAGCTCAGCATTGCTGTGCCACAACCTCCACAAGTTGTTAGTTTGGCTGTGTCAGAAGTACCTGCTCTTCTGAAAGCACTATGACCCTTACCTTTAAAATTCAAGTTTCTTTCAAGTGTTTTAGGTTGGTCAGTACAGAGTTGACATGGACATTCTATGATTCTGAAAATCTTAGCCTAAGTTTTTACTTTCTTACACTCAGCAGCTATTTATTTTTTTATAGATAAAATAGATATAAACGACGAGTTAAGGAAAGAAGTAATTAGAGCTCAGCCTCATGTAGATGTTGATTTTAAAAAGACATATCCCTTTGCTTTCAGGAGGGAAAAAGTAACCTGGTGTTTAGCCCCAGAGCAGAAGATCACAGCACTACTGGCCCTGTCCACACTATCCAT
Organism: Psittacula echo; assembly: GCF_963264785.1. Taxonomy (NCBI): domain Eukaryota; kingdom Metazoa; phylum Chordata; class Aves; order Psittaciformes; family Psittacidae; genus Psittacula; species Psittacula echo. The sequence goes on along the minus strand of NC_137742.1, from coordinate 74,355,201 downwards.
CTCTGGATTTAGTCATGCACTGATAAATCCCTGTCAGACCACAGTTCAGCACCTTTCACCTCTTTCAGGATAGGTTTCCAAAGAGTCTGATCTTCGAGCCAGCAGCAAACCAAACCAGATGATCCTGGTTCTTCTGTTCAAATCTGAAGCAGCGTGATCTCTCTAAGAAGAAGTAAGCACCTCAGCTCCAGCATTTCCAACACCTTGTGTGTTAATGTTCATTTAGTCCCTGAAGGGCTGTTACCATTTCTGCATAGCTTTTGATGAGAAGGCCAATCACAGAATCAACTAGGCTGGAAAAGAGTTTAAGACCATCAAGTCCAACCTCTACCCCAGGACTGCCACGTCCACCACTAAACCATGTCACTAAACCATGTCACTAACGAATTAATGTGAATAATGAGACCCTTCTCTAACAAGCCCCAGTACTGCCTCAGGGCTTGGCAAGCACAGGAGGTCATCTCAGAATCAATCATAGAATCAACTAGGTTAGAAATCAATTTGGTTGACCTTTAAGATCATCAAGTCCAACCGTTAACAATCTGATCTTCACAGTGCCAATCTTCACAGTGTCATTAGAGATTTTGCACAGCAAAGGGCAAGGCTGCCTGGAGCAGGCAGATCATCATAGAATCACAGGATAACAGACTGGTTTGGGCTGAAAGGAACCTTGAAGCTCATCAAGTTCCAACCCTCGCCACGGGCAGGGATGCTTTCCACTAGACCAGGTTGCTCCAAGCCCTGTCCAACTTGGCCTTGAACACTGCGAGGGATGGGGCAGCCACAGCTTCTCTGGGCAACCTCTGCCAGTGCCTCACTACCCTCACAGGGAAAAACTTCTTCCTCAGACCTCATCTCAATCTCCCCCCTTTCAGATTAAAGTCATTCTACCTTGTCTTGTCACTACATTATGAAAGAGGCTTCGCTTCCCATTTCATCTTTCTGGATAGCATTTTTTCTGGAAAGAAGACTTGGGGCCCAGCTCAGTAACACAAGATAAATTTCATCCTATTTATGTAGTATATGAGGTCTGTGGGGGAGAAATAACCCAAAAGAGGCATAAACTTTCACCCTTGTTCTGTAGCTTGTGTTGCAAAACACCATTAGAACATTTGTGGAGAAAGCACATCACAAGAGGCACTGATGGTTTTGTAAGAGTAATTAACTCTCAATGTAGTAACTATGTAACTACTAGTATAATTCAGAATTTGTGAATATGTACACACTTTCATACACTCATGCACAAACATGATTCAGGCTCTTCCTCAGAATTTTCTTTCAGTAAAAAAGCAGCTGTAGATTAATTGCTGAGCTTATCATAAACCAAAAGCATTTACAAGAGATAGTGCAAACTTACTTAATAGTGACATCTCCAGAACATGCACAGGTTTTTAAGCAATGTGCAATATACATGAAGAGAATCTAGTGATGAAGAGAACAGTGAGTGGAACACAAATTGAACATAAGGTGCCTTAAAGTTTCTGTTACTACTGCTGTTGAGCGTTTCAACTGAAGATCCCTGGTAATAAGAGAAGTGGGTGTGCCGCTATGTTCTCAAAACCCTTGAGGCTTTCAGGACCTGACTCACTGGACCACAGCTGTCTAAGAACTTTTCAAATGTCACCATAACATGTTATTTCTGTCTCACTTGGGCAACAGTAAATTCAGAATTTTAAATTCCCAAGGGCAGGTCTTAAAGGTTTTGGGTTTTGTTTTGTTTAGTTTAATTTACTTTTAAAATTACATTGCCATAATTCCTGTTTAATATATATGTGTATTTTTTTTAGTGGTATTTGTTCCTCAAAGGCTTTCTAAACAAATATTCATAAGTGCTAGAAACATAAAGTTTTTCTCACCAGTAAAGACCAGGAATGCAACCATTCGCAGTTCACAGAATGATCTGGGTTGGAAGGGACCTTTGAAGATCATCTAGTCCAACCCCTAGGGTTGCAAGGCATTTCCACCACTCGCATCCTCCACACCCCTGGGCTTTCACACAAATTGTGAAAATAGGGATTTTAAATCCTTACCTATTCAGACTTCATTGCATTCTCTGAGCCTCCTTGTAACCCTTCCATGATTCAGTGCTTTATGGATACTGAGATGGGACCCATCATGCATATTCCTTACATCTATTTTCTTCTAGGTATGTCAGGAACAGGAGTCACTATTCAGGTTAATGTTTTCTAAAAAGTAGAGGGTGAAAGCAGAAATTATTTGAGCTACCTCATTATTTTATGGATGAATAAAGATATGATTTGGACTGAAAAGCTGTGTCAGGTACCAAACACCTGAATGTAGCACGTGCTTGTTAGGGCAGATGGCCCTACCAAGCTGGACTGTCAGGTTTCAGCCACACAAAAATGAGATCAACCAGAAGGTGGAAATGGATGAATAATTATCATTTTGCTGTGATTGTGTGCAACAGCCACCTTTACTTAGGTGCTTTCATAGCTAACTATAGTGGGCATGGGTTGCTGTTGTTACACACAGTGCCTTGGGTATTGAATCATAGAATCGGCTAGGTTGGGAAGACCCGTAACATCATCAAATCCAGTTATGCCAGCACTGCCAAGGCCACCACTAAACATTCCACAAAGGACCCATCTACAGTTTATGAACACTTCCAGGGACGGTGATCCCACCACTGCACTGGGCAGCCTGTTCCAATGCCTGACAACCCTTCTGGGGAAGAAATTGTTCCTAATATCCAGTCTGAACCTCCCCTGGTGCAGCTTGAGGCAGTTTCCTCTCTTCCTATCACTTGTTCCCTGGAAGAAGAGACCAGCCACCTCCTGGCTCCATCCTCCTTTCAGGTAGTTGTAGAGAGCAATAAAGTGCCCCCTGAGCCTTCTCTTCTCCAGACTAAACACCCCCAGCTCCCTCAGCCGTTCCTTATGAGGCCCTTTAAGCAGCTCCATTGCCCTTCTCTGGACCCACTCCAGCACCTCAATGTCTCTCTTGCAGTGAGGGACCAGAACTGAACACAGAATATCGAGGTGCAGCCTCATTACTGCCCAGTACAGGGGCATTATGATTATTCTATATTTAAACCGGCAACGGCAACCTGTCCCTAGACTGAGATACGTTTTCCCGTTCCAAAGCTCAAGGCCGCCCGCAAACCTTGGGCTCGCCCGCTACTCGGCGCGGCCCAGCCCTCAGCGGCGGGGGGGCGGGACGGGGCGTGCGCGCCAGCTCGCATTTGATGTGCTAGGATCCAGCACCGCCGCTGCAGGCTCAGCACGGGGCTCAGTGAGCGCGGAGTGGAGGCGGACAGGACAAGACAAGACAAGACAGGACAGGACCGGACCGGGCCGGGCCGGGCCGGGCCGGGCCACGCCACGCCACGCCGAGCCGCACGGATTGTGCTGGCGGCCACAGGGTAACTGCCCGGGGCGGGGAGCAGCGCTGCGGAGCCGCTGGTGCCGCGTCACCCAGCAGACCGGGGGGGTGGGGCGTGAGAAGGGACGCATGCGCCGGGAGCACCGGCGGGGGCCTTAGTGGAGGAACGACGCCGCTGGGGGAGTGAGAGGAGTATGTTGTGAGCACTCAGCTGAGGGGCTGGGATGGAGGGCGGGGGGGGGGGGGGGGGGGGGGGATGCGGGAAGCGAGCGGGAGAGGTAGGAGCATGCCAACCCCATATAGTTCCACAAGGCCAGGCGCAACGTCCAGCCCCTGGGCCGAAGCATTCCCAAACCCAAACACAAGCTGGGGGAGGGAATGGATGGAGCAGCCCTAAGAAGGACTTGGGGGTGTTGGGTGAGGAGAAGCTCCCCATGACCTGCAATGTGCGCTTCAGCCCAGAACCCCCTCTCGCATGTGCTTGGCTGCACCCCCAGAGCATAAGCAGGAGGTCGAAGGAGGGGATTCTCCCCTCTGCTGCACTCTGGAGAGAATCCCCGTGCAGTCCTGCATGCAGCTCTGGAGCAGCAACACAAGAGGAACGTGGAGCTGTTGGAGCAAGTCCAGAGAGGGCCACGGAGATGCTGTGAGGGCTGGAGCAGCTCTGCTCTGGAGACAGGCTGAGAGAGCTGGGCTTGTTCAGCCTGGAGAAGAGAAGGCTCCTTAAGGGGAGACCTTAGAGCAGCTGCCAGTGCCTAAAGGGGCTACAAGAAACCTGTAGAGGGGCTTTTGACAAGGGTCTGTAGGGACAGGACAAGGGGGAATGGCTTTAACCTGACAGAGGGGAGATTGAGATGAGATCTTATGAAGAAGTTGTTCCCTGTGGGGATGGTGAGGCCCTGGCACAGGTTGCCCAGAGAATGTGGCTGCCCCATCCCTGGCAGTGCTCAAGGCCAGGTTGGACAGGGTTGGAGCAACCTGGTCTAGTGGAAGGTGTCCCTGCCCGTGGCAGGGGGTTGGAACTGGATGAGCTTTAAGGTTCCTTCCAGCCCAAACCAGTGTGATCCTGTGATTTAACAGGCTTCTACAGGAAATGACCCTGCAAATGGGTAGAGACACACAGAGGTATGTTGCATGGCAGGAGTGTTTTCCATGCAGAGGTGTCTCTAGTATGTATTGTGAGCATGGAGCAGGAACGGTCTGTTGCAGTTGTGTGAGAAAGGAGGTTCACAAGGGCAGACCCTACACTTGGGTAGTAAATGTCTTTATATAGAGGGGTTGATCTCCCATACCACATGAGGAATGGTGTGTGGTGAAAAGATTGATCCTGTTCCTGGGGGGAAATCATGGGAAGAGTTTCTTGCCTTACCATGGGATCACACGTGCACTGGATAGCATGTGCACAGAGTGATGGTGGGAGTCCTTTTGCCTCTCATACAGATGTGTTGAAAGACTTGGTTTTGTTTATGGTCACTTGCTGGAACAGGCCCTGATGTGTGTGCATGAAGGTGATACAGAAGCAATGTCTCCAAGCGTGGTGTGAATACATACACTAGTACTAGTTCCCCCTAGTACAGATGTGGGAAGTGTTTTAGGGAGAATCATCTACATGCAAACCACACAGCAAAGCATATGATAAGCTCAAATGACACCACAGGCATGCGCAGAGTGTACAGACTGTAAAAGAGGAGCTCTTTGGTTTTGAAAATCAGCACTTTGGAAATGTCAGCGTGGAATATACAGGTGGTATCCTTTGTTGGTGAAACACTGATGGAGTGCTCCGTGCATTTGAGACTGCCAACAAAAATAGTAGCTACTTGCTTACTGTAAAATCTGATGCAGAATTCCCCAGCCTTAAAAAGTCCTTAAACTCTAGTAGTCTAAAAGCCTTAAGATGGAATATGGAAGAGCAGTAGACTAAACCAAGTAATTAATTATCTCAAGTAGTCCTTTATGGAGAACTGTCTTATTTCTCCTCCTTTCTGCTGAAGAGTACTAGTCCCATCAAGGTGAAGAGGTAGACCTGGGAACAGGACCATCCCAGACAAGATAAGGCTCTGTAAATCAAACTCAGTGTGTCATCAAACATACAGAAACTAGCGGGCAACTGTCAGTTGGGCACAGGATAAGGAAGTGGCAAAATGAATTTACCCAGAGTCTGCTCACTCCCAAGTTGCTTGCCTGAACTAGAACCATCACTTCTTGTCTGACAAAGCAGTTATCCTTCAATTCATGCAAAGCAGGTGTTTAAGAAGCGCAATTTTTCTGTCCTCCTTGCTCTTCAAGTAGTGTCTTACAATTCTAGAACCCTCATTCCAAATCCAGAAAAAATACCATCTCCTAAAAATCATAGGTTAAAAAAATTAAAAAAATACCATGGTTCACCACAACTAGAGATGTACCAGAACTGAACTGCTGGATCACATATCTTCCTGGCCACACAGATCGCATTTAATTACAGCTGCTAGTGGCAATTTTGGAGGTAGATGTGGAGATGCTTCACAGGCATATGAACTGACCAAAATCAGAAGCTAACCTTTGATAAATTGGGATAGTTTCCTGACCACCCTAGCATTACTTTCTACCAAAACATTTCTTCATTATGTGTGATAAAACCTAATGTGTGTTAAAAATAGGGAAATCTTTGAAAAGTTGCTGGATTTTGTAAGTTTTGTTAAGAGTGGGATGTCACAATAGCCTTTCTTAAAAATAATTATGGAAAAAAATACAAATGTAATGTACAAAGAGCATGAAATTGGATGTCAGTATTGTCACACCTGCACAGCAGCTGCTCAGAAAGAGCTCCCTTAGCGGTCTAAACCAGCACAAAGAGCGATACTGCTCTGAGTCAGAGATGAGCAACCGTCGTTCATTGAGCTGGAGTAAAAATCTGATGTAGCATTAGATTTCATACTGAAAGGCTTGTGCTTACTTAAAATAGTTATTTTCAGAAGGAGAACAACAAAAACCTTATAAATAGCTGGTCTGACAACTTCTGCTACCACCTCAGTAGTTTCTGTTTTTCAGGGAAAGGAAATTCATGTTATTTTTGAGAGTTAATTACTGTATCCTTTTTAAATAGGCTTTTTTTTTTCTCTGTGTGTTTTTTTCCAATTGCTAAATGAAAACCAAAAAAAACCCCAACCCATACAATAAGAACAAGGCAAAATGGTAAATGGAGGATAGGTGAGCATTTAAAATCATTACGTAATTTAATCAGATACTAAGCAAGCTGTAAAATTGGATTAGAGAAAATATCTTGTTACAGTACCTGTTGATGTTGCTTGTGAAAATGCTGAGTTTGTGTGGCATTTCAGTTGTCAGAAGACTTTTTGGTTTTGTTTAATAGCCTCCAAATTGCCTGATGCTAATCATAATCTTTGTCTACTTGTCTACAAAAGTCGTTGCCTTAATGTGACCTGATATTGTATTACTGAGTATCTTGACGTACTTCGGCTTCCAAAACACTATGGAAGGATTCAGAAGTCAATGTTTAACTCGCTTCACCTCACCAGAGCGTGTTTAACGTAAACTGAGCCGGCAGTGTGCGTTCACAGCCTAGAAAGCCAACCGTATCCTGGGCTGCATCAAAAGGAGCGTGACCAGTAGGTCAAAGGAGGTGATCCTGCCCCTCTACTCTTGTGAGACCTCACTTGGAGTATTGTGTACAGTTCTGGTGTCCTCAACATAAAAAGGACATGGAACTATTGGAACAAGTCCAGAGGAGGGCCACGAGGATGATCAGGGGACTGGAGCACCTCCCGTATGAAGATAGGCTGAGAAAGTTGGGGCTGTTCAGCCTGGAGAAGAGAAGGCTGCATGGAGACCTCATAGCAGCCTTCCAGTATCTGAAGGGGGCCTACAAGGATGCTGGGGATGGACTCTTCATCAGGGACTGTAGTGACAGGACAAGGGATAACAGGTTAAAACTTAAATAGGGGAAATTTAGATTGGATATAAGGAAGAAATTCTTTACTGTGAGGGTGGTGAGGCACTGGAATGAGTTGCCCAGGGAAGTTGTGAATGCTCCATCCCTGGCTGTGTTCAAGGCCAGGTTGGACGAAGTGTTGGGTGGCATGGTTTTTTAGTGTGAGGTGTCCCTGCCCATGGCAGGGGGGTTGGAACTAGATGATCTTAAGGTCCTTTCCAACCCTAACTATTCTATGATTCTGTGACTCAGGAAAAAACTTTCTGTTCACACAGCCTGTCAGTGGATGTCTCTTTAGCAGTTTGTCGTCTTCTGTGGTTTTGGAATATTACATTTTTCATATTTTTCTTTCTTTTACTAAGACATCAAGAATTTTCCCATTTATACGGAAGTTTTCATCTGGACAAGGAAAAGTCATTTTGCTATTTAATTGCAGTTGAACTTTCACAATACTTAAGTTTGGTTTGTATAAAATTTTTATATATTATTTCTAGAAAGAAAGGTATTCAAAGTAAGTGAGTTTGAACTATAATAAATAAATCTGTCTTTTTCCAAAATCTTCTAATGGTAGATACTCCAAGGTATCAGCTGCCTATTATCAGTGGATGAGTTAGTGTGTGCCCACAATACTGGTCTGCACTTGTGTATGCTGTTCATGAAGTTTACTTACTATAAAGGTTATTATTCATTCTTCCTTTCTGTTTGTTTGTTTGTTTGTCCCTATCATTTCAGGAATTGTACTTCAAGAACCTTTCAAAGCAGAAACAAAAGGAAGTCATGGAGAAGAATGGAAACAACCACAAACTTCGTGTTTGTGTTGCAACTTGCAACCGTGCAGATTATTCCAAGTTGGCTCCCATTATGTTTGGTATTAAGGCAGAACCACAGTTCTTTGAGCTCGATGTTGTGGTGCTTGGTTCCCACCTGATTGATGATTACGGGTAAGGTGCATTTCTCCATCTCTGCCAGTCTGTTTCTGGGATGTCAGAGATAACATAATGAACATTAGGTAACAAAGTCCTTGTTGTTAGTAATGTACACATCAAATTTATTTTTTTTTTTTTTTTCAGATTTTATTTCATTTTGCAGTTCCTTCTGAGATAGCATATTTATGGTTTGTTTTTTTTTTTTTAACCAACCTTGGTATTTCAGAAAATTCTATATAAATGCTGTAATTGAGATCTTCAACAGGATCACAGACTATTTGAAGTGAGAAACCCAGCTTATGCAGATATCCCTGAGAATCTGGTGATTATCGAATGAAGATGTGCTACAGTTCTTAATTTTCACAGGGAAAAGATAACCTTCAGTCATTTTAAGTTGCAGCTCTTCTTCTTTGCATTAGAGAAAGTACTTACATATCCTATATCCCAGGGGAATATTTTTAGTTCTTACTTCCAGGATTGTGGAGGAAGGAAAGGGTGGTTTTCTCTTTCTGACAAAATTAATAACTGATAGATATATTAAGTAGGGTTTTGCAGGAGAGTTTAGGGTCTTTTCCATAACACCCTATTAAGTAGGCAGTTGGATCACCTGCCTGAGAGGATGGAATATCTTGGTCCAAATCCCTTCCTTTGGAAGGACTTCCCACATTCCCGATGAATATCCCTGTATTTGCAGGGGAAAAGGCAGAAGGAACAGCATGCAAGCTGTTGGTGGTGGTGCAGTAGTTTGGTTCGTTTTGCTCAGGCTGCATTTGCCAGTAAGTGGTACAGATTGGAAATGCTTACTTTGTGATCAGACTTTAGGATAAGGCTGGCAGCATATCATCGTTGTCGAATTTTTAGAAATATTATGCACATCTTCTGTTGAAGACATATTGTGGACCTTCCAATGAGAAATTTTGGCACTTCATAACAATTCATAGTATTCAAGGAATGTTTTAATTTTATCGTTATGGAATGAAGCTAGTAGTATGCGTGGAAAACCTTCTTCTTTTCATTTTAAAGCCTGTTTCCTTTGAACTTGAGGCCTCTGTGCAGTGATTGCTTAAGTGTGTGAGTATACAAGTCTTCATATATCTGAAATACAGAATCTCAAAAAATGGATGCTACCTGCAAGATGTCTTCCTTGAACATACAGGCCTCAGCTTTGCATAGTATCTGTTGGGATTTATATGTTTGTCCAGCAAAGTCGATGCACTGCTGAGAAGTCAACACACCTTTATTGAAAGGAAATCTTACGAAGTGCCAAAATTTCTCATTGGAAAGTCAAAAACATGTCTTAACTGAAAATGAAATCATGCCATATCTATTACCTGAAAGGCTCTGCAAACACAGGAACAAAGAGTTTGATTTATGAACACATTCATCAAAGCTCCTCCTTAAGGGTGTCTAGAAAAACCTGATGCTTGGAATATAAGGGAATGTAGTCATGTATGTTCATATTTTAACATTCTGTTAAAATCTTAAAAAACAGTTTCCTCAAGTGAAGGAGATACGGTAAGTCGGCCCTTGTTCAAACCCAGTACAACTATAATACACACTTATTTTGTCAAGCTGTTTTGCTGTAAAACCAAATTGTATTTACTCTAACCCTCTTCCTCTTCCCTTCAGTAATACCTATCGTATGATTGAACAAGATGACTTTGATATCCATACAAGACTGCACACCATTGTGAGAGGGGAGGATGAGGCAGCTATGGTGGAGTCAGTGGGGCTTGCGTTAGTCAAGTTACCAGATGTCCTGAACCGCCTGAAGCCTGACATCATGATCGTTCATGGGGATAGATTTGATGCTTTGGCCCTGGCCACATCTGCAGCCCTGATGAATATTCGCATTCTTCACATTGAAGGTGGAGAAGTCAGTGGGACTATTGATGACTCGATCAGACATGCTATAACTAAACTGGCCCACTACCACGTGTGCTGCACAAGGAGTGCAGAGCAGCATTTGATAGCCATGTGTGAAGACCATGACCGCATCCTTTTAGCAGGCTGTCCCTCATATGATAAGCTTCTCTCTGCAAAAAACAAGGACTACATGAGTGTTATACGCATGTGGCTAGGTGAGCATACCACTTCTAATGTTTTTCATATGACTTTCAATACTAGACAAACTCAATAACTAGGTTATGAGCTTGTTGACCAGTGGCTCTAAGAAAAGTACAGGAAAAAAGACTTTTTGCTAGGAAATTCAAGTTTGGTTAATTGGAGTTAAATATGAAACACCAACCTGATGCTTCTCAAAAAAATAGCGTATTTATTAATAGTATCTAGTATTTATTTCTTTCTACATTTTCGCTTGTTCTGTGTTCTGCTGTCTATACCTGGAAGGCTACAAATCCATCCTGGTAAACACATCTGGTCCTTTTGCCACATCAAAAAATACAATTCCTTAAATCGGTTATTTCTCTGAGACGAACAATTTAAAACCAGAATAGTCTTATATGAACCATTATTTTGATGTAAAGGATGTATTTAAGTAGAATCAAAGCTGTTAAGGGCTAATTAAAAAAAAATCAAAGGGAATTTATATTATGAACATTCTTTCAAGGAATGCACTGCAACAGGACAACACATGCCAAATGCTTTTCATGCTTCACTGACTTTAAATAATTGCTGTGGACAGCAGGGTTTTGTGTTTTGCTTTACCTTTGACAAAAAGTCGCCTGTATGGCACATTAACCTGTGTAGTTGGAAGCTGGAATGTTCTTAGATCAGTAGGTGAATATTTTTCAGATAAACGTTTTTATCAAATGTACTAAATCAAGTATGACTGACTTTTTTAAAGCAATGGGGACGGAGTCTTTGATTGAGGATGAACAACAGACAGATAACCTGAGCAGCTTCAGGGGTTTCATGTTATTCCAGGTTATCACTGGTGTGAGAACAGGCTGTTGATTCTGTTACACTCTTGCAGAACTTTAGATGTCAACCTGCAAGTTAAGAGTTTGTTGGGGTTTAGGTAGTGGTCTCTAAAGTTACAAGACTTGCTTAGAGAGGCAAATACCAAGCTAGATCCTCCTGTTACCCTGTTGAGTTTTACTGTAGGATTGAAGTTTGTGCTAGATATCCCATTCAGTGCCTTGACTGATCAGGCTTTCACAGCAGTAATTTCAAAAGTATGTCCTCAGTTCCTCTTACTATTCTGTGACAATGAAATAAACATTTTTTGGACTCCATTTGGACAGGTGAAGATGTCAAAACCAGAGATTATATAGTTGCTCTGCAACATCCTGTAACCACAGATATTAAACATTCCTTAAAGATGTTTGAGCTGACACTAGATGCACTCATCTCCTTCAACAAGAGAACACTTATTCTATTCCCTAATGTGGATGCAGGTGAGTAAAACACCTTCATGACGGAGGGACACATAACAGATTGTCTTTAAAGCATGCGTTGGTTCTTACGGAGTGCTTTTATCCCCGAATTTCCAGCCAGATGGAAATAATTGATGGTCTCAGCATCACATACACATCTGCTGCAGCTCCATCTTCACATTGCTGAATCATGTTGCAACTTTTCAGTGTGGTTAGGAAGATGAACGGAAACCATGTAGGAGCAATATTAGTGCCTCTTAACTAAAAAACACAAACAGATTTTTGCAGTGTATTTTGCAATCTAACCTGGGCTTACATGCCCAGCTCTGCAACTTAACACTGTGAGGATAAAAAGAGAACAAAAACAAATGAGAGCTGGTAACTCCATGAACTGCTGTGAGCTCCTTTGCATGTCTGGACTTTAATCAGTTAAAGACAGAACTTGAATCATTCATTCTACCTCTTGTTTTTCTGTAGGAAGCAAAGAGATGGTTCGGGTGATGAGGAAGAAGGGCATTGAACATCATCCCAATTTTCGGGCAGTAAAGCATGTCCCATTTGACCAGTTCATTCAGTTGGTTGCTCACGCTGGTTGTATGATTGGTAACAGTAGTTGTGGTGTCAGAGAGGTGGGAGCATTTGGTACACCTGTCATCAACCTGGGGACACGTCAGACAGGGAGAGAAACAGGTATCTGTTTGCTTGATGACTTTAATTTCCTCATGGTTCTGAGGTTTTTTCTTTCACAGGATAAAGTCAAGTGAATGCTTGACAGAGCATAATTTTTGACCCATTTTAAAACTTCACTGGTTATTCCTGTATGCTAGTGTTGCTTGTGTGTTTTACCTAAGATAATGGAGGCTTTTGTCTACAGACAAGTTAAAATACATACCCATCTGCGTTGGATTCCATTTAGCAGAACAGGCAACTAATTGTTTTGCCTTATAGCTAGTTTGATGTGTGATGTGTATTAAGATTGTGAATTTTTTACCACTTCAGGAAGTAAGTGGGTATTGTGATATTTCACAGATACAACACAAAAAGCCATTTACCCTGTTTTTATTTGTGGTTTTAATTTAATAATAGAATTCTGTTGAAGGCTAATATTCTACTCTACTGTGTTGTAATGCGTGACAGCGTGTCATAGGTGTCACCATTGCTTCACTGGGAGCTAGGGGAGGCATGTAACTAATGGAGAGCCATGTTGATCTAGCTGCAGTCTTCCCTGCTCAGCAGAAATAAAAATAGTTCTTAAATTCTAAAGCACTTCTTATCCCATACTATAATTTGAGGATCTGATCTGTCCTGTTATGTCTACTTTTGTCATCTAGGTGAAAATGTTCTTCATGTTCGTGACGCTGACACACAGGATAAGATTCTGCATGCTCTGCAGCTGCAGTTTGGTAAACAGTACCCATGGTAAGTACATTCATCTTGCTTCATTGGAGGGCACGTTAAAGCAGGAGGGTAGAAGGCGTTTAGTCCTGAGGTGGTTCATTGTATTTGTTCAGAGTGCTTTTAATGCATTAATCTGAGGTTACAGTTTTTCATTTCACATACCTCATTCAGAATTACAGTGCAATATCTGGTATGCAGATTAGTATTTGTAGAGCAAAATGTAATGAGTAATGTTTTGATAAAACTAGTAATTCAACATCCAACAAAAAGTCAAGAGAACAAAATTCATGTTTTAGCTTAGACTAGAATGGTTAAGAGACCTCATTCCATTGGAGCAGCATGGAGAGAACACCCTGTCTGCCTGCCTCTGACTTGTGCCTGAGGGGCATATGGCTTTATAGCTGGGTTGACCTCAGGCATGATACACAGAGAGTCCTGAGTGCAAGCTTCCAGGGGAGCTGCAGGATTGTAGCAAGATGCTTTCCACTATTCTTCAGCCATACAATATTAACCCTCAGTTGTTTAACACAGCAGTTCTTGAAAACTTCAGGACATAATATCGGTCTAGTTAAGGACAAGATTCAAAAAGTATATTTCATAAGAACCTCAGTAGAGTGATAAAACTGAATTCTGTAATACCAAATGTATTCGGTATTACAGCATGTATGATGGTATGTTAAAACCAGACTTACATGTTGAAAACTGACATGACTGTACAGTGTACTATTATGTAGTTATCACCTGTGTCATAAGTACTTCTAATTTGGACTTAGCACAAATGTAAACTTCCTGTAATTTTAGAGCTTTACTATATGGATCCTTTCATTAAACTCTTAATATTATTCTTTTTTGGCATCATTAACTTTCCAGTTTTCTACATTCCATGTGTTGTATTCCAAAATGGAGCTAATGCCAAACTTGCACTATATGTTGTATGATACTCAAACTGACACTGTCTGCCATATTCCATGACAGACTCAAGAAGTGTGAACTGCACTATTGTTGTAATAGCCGTATCATACTTTTGTAATGACACGGTGTTGCAGCCGTCTGTGATACCAAGAACTTTATAGATTGCAGTGTTATTTCCAATTTAATTGATTATTTTTTTTAATATTATAGCTCAAAAATATATGGAGATGGTAATGCTGTTCCAAGGATTTTGAAGTTCCTTAAATCTATCAATCTCAAAGAGCCATTGCAAAAGAAATTCTGTTTTCCTCCTGTCAAAGATAATATCTCTCAAGATATTGACCATATTCTAGAGACACAAAGTGCTCTGGCTGTGGATCTAGGTGGAACAAATCTCCGAGTAGCAATTGTCAGTATGAAGGTAAATGTTCTGTTGTGCTTTTAGACATTCTGCAAACTCCACTGGGCTTTGTGGTTCTGTCCTGCAGTGGGTATATGGGTTTACAATGCAAAAGAGCTCCAAAACAAAGCAGTCCTATTGGCTTTTGCTTTTGAAGGATAATGTGGATTTTTCCCTCTGCTGTACGACTGGTTGCACCTTTCATACAGTCTCGATACAAGTTGCCTGCTGGTTTACTCTTGTAAGACTGCTGTTAAACTAGCAAAGCCCTCCTTCTGCAGGGAGTCATACAGACCTGAAATGATAGGGCCACTTTCATATGTGTTGGTTCCCCATAAAAGGTGACTTAGTCACCTTGTACATTTTTATATGTCAAGTGAAAAAGAGAGAGGCACCAAGAGCAGTCTTTTTACTTCCCCATTGCCTTACATGGCCATGTAATGGGCACACAGAACCAATCTGAGCAACAGCCAGCATTTAGCGAAGCTGAGGGAAAGTGGGTGGGTTCAGGATAACAGAGCTTTGCATCTCTTGTACCAAGAGAAGAACAGCCAGAGATCAAAAATTCTCAGTATAGTCCTGCTTAGAAATACAGTCAGTAACAGTACTGAGCCTCAGCTGGAACAGTGGTCACTATAATGCATCGCACCCCAGAGATGTAGCTCACTTGGAGAGAGAATCAGAAGGAAAACCAGCAATAATTATTACAAACATGGAAAACAGGGAATAGTTGAAGAAATTAGAATTGCTTAGAGAAAACTGACGGGGAAAAAAAAGTAGTCTTCAGAATGTAAAAGCCTCTTCGATTAAGAGAAAAATCAGATTCATGTGTGCATGAGCAAGCAGTAAAGTATAAAAACTGTGGAATGAAAAATTATTTAAAAGTTTTTCTTACTATGTAGCTTAGCTGTCAATGCAAGAAAAGGCTGGAACAGATAGTCTAGAAGGATATGATGTTTTCATTGCTGGAATGATAGGAAAACATTTAAAAAAGTCTCAAAACCAGCTGAATTTTAGGGGTTTGATCTTGCATTGGAAAAGGGTGGTGAATTTCATTTGTTTGATGCTCTTCTAAAAATCCTATCAGGGGTTGGCTGGTTGGTTGTTTTTTTTTAAATCAGAGTGAGAAGGGTCAGACTTTCATAATAAAATTCATACAACAGATGTAAGCATTTAACAGGAAATGGCAGAGTTGAAGGTGTATTTCTTTTCATGAAGAAAAAAATTAGTTTCTCCTTTTAAAAGCTGTTGTCTGCTGATAATGTTTGCTGCAGCCTTGTTTTCCAGAATAATTTCCTCTGATTTCTCTCACCCTCCAAAACAAAAGTGAAGAGGAAACATAAACATAGAAAGTCCTCAGTCCAAACCATTCTATTATGGTACTGAGATGGTGGGATCTAATTCTCAGACCACTGACATCTTGGAATTTTCTGTGTTGTTTTGTCAACAATGATTCAGCTGTGTTGCACATAAACTTTTGTTATGCCTTTTTGCTTAGTTGTATTAATACAGTGCTGTTCACTTAGATATACTGTGAAGTACAAGGGATATAATAGGGAGAATATTATTGCTAAGCAGTGTGTTTTCTGCAGTTTCCTGGCCTAATCCTGTAACATTCACATTATGTTAAGATTAGTTACTTATTGCCCATGGATTCAGGCATCATAATGAATGCTTTCACAACCACTGTAAGATTCCAGAGGCTGAAAATAATCCTTTCCTCGTGGACCCTCCCTCCCCCATACAGCATACATTATAGGAGATGCAACTCCAGAAATACTTCAAGTGACTCAGAATTGTAATTGCTGGGAAGAAAAGTTATTTCTGAACAGATAGGAAATGTGGCATTGAAATGTCTAGCATTTCTGTCTGCCTGACCTCTCCTGCTGGTAAAAGGTTAGCGTCTGTGACACATGCAAAACCTTCATGTGGTCAGATTGGAAGCATTTTATTCTTCAAGTACTATGGGATTTCTGTCCTCCTTAGCAATTGCTGCTCTCTCCCTCTTTTTTTCTTTTTTTAATACTTTAATGTTGAGCTTAATTGCATTGCTGTATCATGATTTACTCCTAATAACAGTTTCAGTAGCTCCTGTAATGTGTTTGCTTACACAATCCATGTGTTACTTCCAATATCTATTTTATTTCAGATGGGGGGTTGATCACAGTAGCAGAATGTAATGTCTGATCTTGCAAACGTGTCCCTCAGAGTTGTCAGGAATCTTGCGCAGAACAGCCTGTAAGACCAAGATCTAAGGCATGCAGCTATATTATTTTTTCAAAGAGACAAGTTATGACTGTTTATTTTCAAGTTGACCTCTAGTTTAAAGTGAAAAGAAGTTTCATCATGAAGTACGTTTCTGTGGGGTACCTTCTGTTGGTTTTAATTTCTAGGGTGAAATAGTTAAGAAGTATACTCAGCTTAACCCTAAAACTTATGAAGACAGACTAGAGTTGATTCTAAAGATGTGTGTGGAGGCTGCATCAGAGGCAGTAAATGTGAACTGCAGAATTTTGGGAGTAGGTAAGTTAACAAACACTAACTTTGTCTTTTCATCCAGGTTTTTCAATACAAAATGAAATCGCTACTGATTAATTTAAAACACCTTTCTGAAACAGATTTTTTCTATTTCAAGCTCTTAAATTACATTCTTCACACACAAACTTTTTTAAATGTCTGTGAAAATGAGAGGCTGACTGCAAAGACGGATGTTGTTCCAGTCTGTAACAGCGATGAAAGCAATCTAAGTTAATCTAAACTATATCTAAAATGTGTGATGTATAGACTTCATGTAGATTTTCCCTGCAGTCTCAGAATTATGAATCAGATATTTAGCGTATATTGAAAAGCTCTTGAAACAAATGCAGCTGAATCCTCTACTGTCTGTGAGCCTTTCCTCATGGCCAGGATCAGGTGCAGCAGAAGTCTCAGTTGCAGGAGGGCAGACGAAAAAGGCTAAAACCTTAGATTAAATCTGCAGCTAACAAAGACAAAGTAGATTTTCTGTTGATTTCAAGTTTACTTACACTGTAGTATAGTTCCAAGTTAAACTTCCTTTTTTACCAGGCAGGAATCGGTTTAATGATGATGGGGGCTTTGGTCTTAGATACTACAGTATATTAATGTGACCATGATTTTTAAAAAGGACATAAAATCCTCATTTTAGCTAAGAAATGCTCCAAAATAGAAGTAGTTTGCTCCAGACAAAAGCTTGCTTGAATCACACAGTATGAAGAAAAGTTAATTTGAACTTCTATTAAAGTTTTTTTTCAAAACAATATTAAGTACACAAAGCTGTAAGGAGAAATATGTCAGCCCTTCAGACCAAATCCTCCAGATTACCCAGTAGGTAATACACGTGACTTAACCACCCTGATTATTTTGTTGTGTCCTAATGCTAAATCTAAAACCTCACAGTCCCTGTGGAAAGGATGGTGATCTCTGCGGTGCTGTACTATTGGAGATACCAAAGAAAATTTTACAGTCAGCTACACTTACTAGGGTAATGAAACAGTAAACTAGTTTACAGAGGTTTATATGTTGGGAAAAAAACTTGCCTTTTGTTTGTCATTTTACGGAAATTACAGTCCTTTTTATTCTTCAGTGCTCTTCCTTCTGCAACTCATTGCTTACAGCTCAATTACTGACTTATGAGGGGAAGAGTTGTACCACAGAATAAGAAATTTCTCACTTGGATATTTCTATTAGCTGTTCTTTGCCACATGCAGACTCATAGTTTGAATCAGACTACTAGCTGAAAGTTCTCTTTAAAGAATGGCATATAATTCCTATGGGAATAATTAATATATTAGATTCTAGTCATTTCCTTAAGATTAATAATCATAGAAAGGAGAGTTCCCAGAACTTTTGAGAAATTTTTGCAAGACCAAGCAGAAGCGCTGGGCTTAATCATGGACTTTACCAGTAACACTGGATTTCTTCCAGCTGTCATAGGTAAGGGTAGAAGTAATAGCCATTGGAAATGAATAAGCAGGAAGAGCTACTAGCAGAAAGCAGTGAAAAAGAAGTGTTTTCCTCCGTTTAGTCCTATAAACTGCTGTCTGCACTCAAAATACGGTTACATGAGCATAACTTTGATTGAAGAGCTCCCACTAATACAAAACAGGTTTGCAGGTTTGTAGGACTCTGGAAAAAACATAATTTTCAACATCTTTTTGTCACGATCATCAAATAAGTTTAGATTGTAACAGCTCTGCAGTTAGTTTTAATTTTGTTACATTTATTGGGTTGGTTTTTTTTTTCACTCAAATAATTTATATTAAAAACAGCTTTCTGAAAATGGCGGGGAAATTAAAGACCATCAGGTGAAAGAAACTAGCAGCTGTTACTGATGTTTTGGGGGTTTTTTGTTGTTGTTTTTACTTTTATAAAACAAAGGAGACCCAATCTATACACAAATGATACAAGTACTTAGGAGAGCTATATCTTTATATATATCTAATATAGCTATATCTGCTATATTAGGCAGTATTTAAGTCACCTTTCTGGAGGTGATAGTAGAGAAAAGAGGATGAAGAGATAATTTCTGCTAGTTCTGATAGCTGTTTACATCAATTACAGAATCATGGCATTTAGACGTGTTCTACTAAGCTATTGCTGAGTTAGCAAGTATTAAATGTTTTGTTGCAATAAACATTTTGTTCTTAAAATCCTGGGGAGACCTTCACAGATTGATATTGGGAATGTCATTTCTTTTAGGTACTTGCTGACAGTTTCTCAGATGGTTTGTTCTTTACAAAGTGAGATTTTTGGGAGGGTAAGACACCCACACCCCCCCCAACTTTAATATTCAATTCAGCTGTTTGTCCTGTTGCTTTTGTGGCTGCTGTCTATTACAGTATTAACTCTGGGACTCTTTTTTTCTGAGCATCTTTAGATAAGGGACACAATTATATAATCTCTGTACAAGAATAATACATAAAATGCTCAAACTTTTTTGTCCAGAACTAAATACCTCCATAATAGAGTGGCTTTTTGAAAGGTCCTGACAGAGTCCATTAACTTTGGAAGCATCTCCAGCTAGAGAAAGCTGGTTTGGCTAATAATGCCTATTACTAACCATTATTCTGTTCAGTAAAGTACTGAAAAGCAGTGTATTTTTTAAGTAGAAATCACTACTCCAACTCCAGCTATTATTTTTGGTCATTCTAAATCTTGAGATTTACAGGAAATTTCAGGACAATTCTACAGTTCCAGGGTTTCAACAATTTGTTTTGTACAGTTTGGTTTTGTATGTCTTTCATACATGACTAAAAAGAAACAAGTATTATGTGATTTGCTGCAATCTTGCCTGAAGTAGGAACATTAACTTTCTGACTAACACTAACCATTACCTATCTAGTTAGTCTTAAGATAATGGGTGCATTGTGATTAGAACAATGGAGTTCTACGAATTACTTTTATGTGCCAGAAATTGCACTGACTTAGAAATTTTTATTTTCATTATCTGCTTCAGTGCCTCTTATTAGAAGAACAAATAATTGTCACTGAAAATATAAAAACAAATATTTATTGAAGTATAATGCAGACTTAATTTTTGTATCTGGTATTTCTGGGACTTAGGTATTTCCACAGGTGGACGGGTAAACCCCCGAGAAGGAATTGTGCTCCATTCTACAAAACTCATTCAGGAGTGGAGCTCTGTGGATCTCAGAACTCCAATATCTGATGCTCTGCACCTGCCAGTCTGGGTGGACAATGATGGAAACTGTGCTGCTCTAGCAGAAAGGAAATTTGGTCATGGAAAAGGAGTAGAAAATTTTGTAACACTCATAACTGGTACAGGTGGGTATGTTGTTATAGTCACTCAGAGGCTCAGCTGATCTTAAAAGCACAAACACCACCACTGTGCGAGGAAAATATTATTAGGTTGTTAATATTAGGTTCTTAAAGCAAAAATCCTTTTGCCACTATACCTGTTTGTTTCTTTTAGGGTACTTTTTAATAGATTCAGGCAAGTGAAACCTTTTGCATAGTATAAGCTTCTTGATGAAGTTACGATGATACAGCTGTGCAGGCTAAGCATTTTTTCAAAATTGTGGAAATCTGAGCAACTTTAGCTGGAATAACTTTGCTTTTTTTCAGCTTTATAGCTTAGTTCTCTTCCAGCTGCAGGTACACAAGTCAGCTCAGGATGTATATTTAGGAGATGAGGAACTTAATATAAGAAATGCTTATTATAGCTCAAATGCAAATGTGGGGTAACTTTTTTTATTTGTTAAGCATATGAATCCACCCACGGGTTGGGAAGGGGCAGCAGAGGATTGCAGATTTAAGTGTCCTGGCTTTTTAGCACACAGGTTTAGCTGTCTAAATACAGCATTAAAACGTCTCCTCTGAAATGCAAAATTGTAAGGCCACTTGAAAGGTTAGTTTTGTGCATAGAAAGCATGACTGACAAGCTTAAAAGAGCTGTCAGTACCATCCATATGCTTCTTAAGAAAGGAGCTTTATATAACCATTCTGATATCCATGTGAATACAAAGGAGCTGTGAGTGTGGTTATCAGGTGTGTCAAACAGAGAAGAGTTCTTCCATAACCGTAATTTTCAGTTTTCAGTGCAGATGCACATATTTTATCTTATCTGTATTAGAATAAGCAAATGTCAGTCTACTGCAGAGTTGGGACCTTTAAAACCTGTTTGATTTCTGTATTTTTTTTTATCTAATCTTTGCAGGAATTGGAGGTGGAATCATTCATCAACACGAATTGATCCATGGCAGTTCTTTCTGTGCTGCTGAGCTTGGGCATATTGTTGTATCTTTAGATGGACCAGAGTGCCTGTGTGGTAGCCAAGGATGTATAGAAGCATATGCCTCTGGAATAGCATTACAGAGAGAAGCTAAGAAACTGCACGATGGTATCTGTGTACTTTATTTCTGAAAACATGATTGCTAAATTTCAGCATAGAAAGACATTTGCAAAGATGACATTAAGAGAAAAAGACTTGCCATCTTTTTCTAGGAGGAGTACAGTCAACCAGACAGGGTTTCTCTGTATGGCCACCCAGGAGGCATCACAACCCGTATAGCACAATGGAGTTCTTTTTCAGTAGTGGCAGTATCCAGCCAAGCCACATTTAGAACCATTGTCTCAAAGTTAACAGAAGCAAGTAGTAGACTTTAGTCTCTCCCTTTTAAGCATGCTGTAAGGTAATCTGACAGGCATTCTGTGAGGTTTGGTTTCACAGTGATTGGCTTTCAGCAATGGCTTCTCAGTCTTTAAGTTTGAGAACATTTATATTTTATTTTCAAAGTTTTGGCGATGACAAGACTAGTGAAATACCATACTGTAACTCTTTGAATTTGATGTCCTGCTTCTGCAAGCAGTTCCGTGACTAACGCAGCTGTGATCACTTCACCTAAACTCAGGGTTGGACAGATTGGTGAGGATTCAGACTTCAGTGTGCAAGTAAAAGAGATGTAAAGATCTTAGGTGCTTGTTTGTCACCCTGTACTTCTTGACTTAACACATCAACATGTTTTTCTCTTGGCTTTCTCTTCCCTTCAAACAGAGGATCTGCTTTTAGTAGAAGGAATGTCAGTGAAGAAGGAGGAGGTTGTTAGCGCTGCACATCTCATTCAGGCAGCTAAACTGGGGAACTCAAAAGCAGACAGCATTCTCAGAACAGGTGAGAACGCAGCCCAAAGAGTGGAACCTTCCCATTATTGTATTTTCAGGAATACGGAAATGGTAATGACCTGTAACACTACAAATACAACTCTACATATTGAGGACCTTTCTATAAAAAAATTACTAATGGCAGTGAAATTTTAAATATAAAAATTAAATAAATTGTGAGCAGAAGTGTGTTATTAAAAGTCTTTGTTCAATTAGAAGATGAAAAGTTTCTGCAAAGATCAACGAACTCATACCGGAAAATCTGAGGACATTTCTTTGTAGGGAAGTGAATCGGCTAGTCTGAGCACACACAGGCAATTTACATACTACTTTGCATGGGATAGTTTACTGTTTTACTAGCTTTAAAGGCAAGCCTCTTCCTCATACGTAGCTGATAGCATTAAGATGGTAGAGTAATGCTTTCCTATTTTCTCTTAGCTTACAAGTTTGTGGTAATGATTTGCTTTGCCTTTCACATCCGTATCATTGGATAATGCATTATTGTGCAATAAGATTGCCTTTTTTATCTTTTACTTTTGAAAGAAAAATTAATGGCAACGCATATTGTCTGATACTGTAAGCTCAAAACTAACTGCCATATGAAATAGAACACTTTCCTGACAGTGTCATTTGCTGCTAACAGACCTGTTTCAACTACTGATGCCTGGACTGTTTTCACTTTTTTTCTTTTCAGCTGGGACAGCATTAGGCCTTGGAGTTGTGAACATTCTGCACACCATGAACCCATCTCTTGTGATCCTTTCTGGAGTTCTAGCTAGCCACTATGTTAATGCTGTCAAAGACGTGATAAATCAACAGGCTCTGTCCTCTGTTAAAACCGTGGATGTGGTTGTCTCAAATCTAGCAGATCCTGCTCTTCTTGGAGCTGCTAGCCTGGTACTGGATTATACTACACGTAGAATATACTAGGTACCTGGAAGAGTGACAGAAACGGTCTATTCAGATTCCCAATGGGTGGAGGGAATACTCTGCCCCAAATTTTTCTTTGATGAGAGCAGCTACTGATTCACAGTAGTGTTCTGAATAGTTAGTGATGACTTCAGCATTTCCTATTTGAGGTATTACGTTTTTGTATTTTGCCTAAAGTTTATCTGAATTCATAGGAACTGATGTACAATTCTGTTGTTTTTAATCTTAAACCCTCTCTGGGGGTGAGCCCTTACGTTGCTTTCAAGTGCAGCTGAATTATTTATGAGAGTATCTTGATGTTCGGTGGGGAATGTCGGTATGGCGTGTCTAACTATAGCTGACACTTGGGGATCCATATCTCATTTTCCACCCGTGTGAAATGAGAAGCCTACAATGTGACCAGCTTTTCAGTTTTCAGGCTTCCACCCACAAAGTAAACACAGTGTAATCACCAATAGCAAGTAATAGATTCAGCAGCGGGTGGAAACAAGGAAAGTTGCTTGTACAATCAGAAAAGCTGCATCCAGAAATTGTGGTTCATTAAGGAGTTGGTGGAGGCAGTTATTTATTTTTATTACATCATTTTTAGAGGGCAGAGTCCCATTTTGGAGTCTTTGCACATGAAAGAAAAACACCATGGTCTACAGAGCTTACAGCCTGCAGAGCAGCCCAACCACACTGACCAGTGTAGCAGTGAGCATCTCTGTCCTCCAGCTATGGCCAGCAGTAAATTATTTCAATTTTATTGTTTAGGATTTCCTCAAGGGACTCAGTCTACTACTTTGCCAAATGAGCAGAGAGGGTACTTTTTATTCTGTGGCAGCCTGTTAGCTGGATTTCAGCTCTGTCTCACATCTGATCATAAAGACTCTACCTTTGAAGAAAACTCTTCCAGTGCAGAGTGACACAGGGCCTCTCCTCAGCAGCTCTGGTGACTGGAGGTATGCTGTTCTTGTCCTGCATTCACCATCAGCTCACAGGATGGAAAGTCATATCTGAGCCTCATTCTCACCTCCAAGACATTGAGAAGCCTGGGAGCAAAGTTTCTGAAATGCCAGTGAAGGTTTGCCTAGCTAAACCACAGTCCTTCTTGATGATATATGGCTCTGTCTTTATTCAGCTGCTTTTCAGCACACTTCCAAGATACTTTAGTAATAACTAATTGACACAAGGAGAAATTGAAAACAGACCCATCTAGCTAATCAGCCATCCCAGAAAGAAGGTACCTGTGGAGGAACAGTCACAAGACCATCCTCTCTCATGCATTTAATGGTCTGTTTTGACATCTGACTCAGCCACTAATGATATTCTCAGAAGCTAGTACTAGTACTTTAGGGGAATTAGAAGGGGCTATTTCCACACTCAGACTTCTTCTGCAACTATAATCAACCAGTTTTCTGCAACAACTGCCCTCTGCTGCACAATAATCTTGGCCTGAATAGCTGCTAGTGGTAAATGACTCCAGTGGCTAATTCTGGTATATAATCTACACAAGTTGCCTTCACTTCATCCTCTCTTACACAAGGAGTGTTTACTGAGAACTTGCATCTTCACAGCTGATTTTAGAACCACCGGATCTCCTTGATGTTTCCAGGAATAACATTGCAGCTTCTATACCGTAGTTCTTCTCAGAATCACCAGATAACTGGCTCTGAACCATTTGCAAAGTTGTAGTAGGCTTTGTGGCACCAGGGGTTCTAACTTCCTTTCCCTCTTTGTCTTGGTTTACTTGTTGATTCCCACTGACTTCAGTACCAGAATGGTAGCTCCTCAAGTGGGTCAAGGAGAAATAGCCTCTAGCATCACAAGTAATCCTGAATAAAAATGGGACCAGGCTTTTGCTTTCCAGACCTCGTGAAGTTTTGTATTTTTCCTGTCTCTACTTCAGATATGTTTTTCCTCAGAAGCTGAAGGGAGGGTGCAGGCACAAAGAGACTAAAGCACATCTGAAAAGTTTTTCTGTAAACACCTTTAATGTTTTGTGTTGTTAAGAAACTGGTTCTTTAAATGCATCTGAAAACGTTGGGGTTTTTTTTGTCAACTGGAAAAGAAGCTGCTGCGTATGTGCATGTGGTGCAGAAGTCCTTGCAGTTTTCTCTGGGAAGTTTGTGGGTTTATAAAATCAGAAAGAATTAAAAAATCATATTTAATAGCATAATAGTGCTTTTACGTGGTTTTCTTTCCTTCCCTGTTCAGAAACCTCCCTTACACTCCAGGGGCTTTAATGTGGACCAGAGGTTTTAGGGACATGAGATCCCAGTCGTATCTGTCCAACCCCAGGGGAAGTGAACATCAGATGCTCACAGAACATCTGCAGCACTGTGTGGTCCCTGTTCACTTGTTGCTGGCACCGTCTCCTTTGGAACAGCCCATACCATGGAAGTCATAACTCCAGTGAGGACAAATCTTTACATCCATTTCTAGGTGTGAAAAAGGGGAGTAAAAACAGAAGACAACAGCCAGAATCTCTCTCCCAGCTGTTACCAGCATTTGAGAGCCTAAAGCTGCAGTGTATTCTCATTACCTGCCTATCTGTTCTATCTGTTGAAGGAGGAGGTTAGTTTTTGCAGGCAGTATCCTAACTGCTGAAGCCTTAGAAGCAGTGCCACTGTCCAGCCCTTAAAACAGAATTGTGTAGGACACTCAAGAGCTTGGGCAGGGGGAGAGCAGGGGGAGACTCCTCATGGACATGCGTGTTTATAGTCAGCATCGCATGAGCAAGTACCAGCAGAGTGCCAAAAGATTAGAAAGGGACTTGAAATTGGAGTTGTGCTGTACCTTGTAATCCATGCGACCAGTGCAAGACCTCATTGCTCCTTATCCTTGTATGTGGTGGAACACAACTGCTCTGATCAAGACAGCTCTGCCCAAGCACAGAAATGCAAACAGCATGGACTTGGGACCATAAGGAGTCCCCTTGAATTTTGTTAGCTGTCTTTTTACAGATCATTGCTGATGCTTTGCAAGCCACATAGCAAATCAGTACCACATCGTCTTTTTGGTCTGAGCAACAGGATTAGTTATTCAATGTTCTGAGTCTCAGATCTGCCATCTAGACATGCAGAATTAACAAATGCCTCAGCCTTCTGGTGGTCACAAAGCACTGTCCTTCCTCCATTTGAGTGTATCAAACACAGACATACTACCAGTGAAGGCAATTCCAAGTTTGTATCACAAAAACACATCACACAAGTAAGGTACAGATGGAGTTTATGCTCCAGTCTGCATCAGTGAAATCTAGTCACTGTGTCCCTCTGAAATGCTGTGGAAAGCTCACAGGCATTAGTAAAGGTCAGACAGTTGGACTGTATGTACCCCCCTCAGAGTATTCCAGATAGATGTTTGGAGAATGGTTTCTCAGAGGCACATCGGAACTAGTGCTTTGGCAGCTGACATGCTGGAGTCATGTCTTTAGCACAGTTGGTTTAGTCAGGCACCAAGCTATATTGCTTCATAACCTGAAAGCAGATGCTTTCCACTGTGGGCACATCGTATTCAGTAACAACTAGACATGGTCATGAGATTCTGAAGAACACACAAAAATGTTTTTCTTAGGCCTTGCTTAAGTTTTTTCTTAAGCCTTGCCAAAGTTTGCACATACAATTGTAGCTGGATTTCCGGGCTGGATCATTTGGCAAATTCACACAACACAGGATCAAATCATGTACTTTGTGGTGGTGCCAAAACCACCCACTGCTTGTGCACTGCCATTTGGTACAAAATTAGATGAAAGTGACTGCTGTATCAGACTGAGCACGGCAACAAGACAAGTAATACCAGCAGTTCTTTCTGCTGCTTTTATAACTGAGGGAAGCTTTTGTGTTCACACAGATTATCAGTCAAACCCTTAACTAATCACAAACCACTGTTAGGCTGTTGCCACTGACTGAACAAAGCTTTGCATGCTGGAAAGCACACACTTTTTTTTTGTTAAGTCTAAAAAGAGGTAACTTTTTTCCACATCACTTAGGCCTTGCTGGTAGTACTAGACCACCACTGCTGTAAGTCTGTACCTGCAAGTGTTCTGGATACTGGGCCTTCCAGCTTTTTCTTCCATGAAGCACAGAATGTGCATTTAAAATTTCTGCATAAAGTGACAAATTAATGAAGTGTGCATAGACTGCATTTAAGGTAAAATTTTGAAGGAATAGCCTGATTTTTTTTTCTTTTTTTACCGAAAGTCCCTTTAATTTCACAACCCTGTGATAAATATGGATACAGCACTTTTTAAAAAGCTGGTAAGATTTTACCGCATCCATAGCTCAGGGCTCAAGCCAGGTAAATTTTCTGCACGTGGTGACAGGCTGCGGCCAGTAGAGAGCCACGTGAATCAAGAGGTTAAATGTGTGCTTGTAACTGCAGCCGGAGCCATCACAGCACAGGAATCACCCATCACCATCCGAGAAACTTGCATTACTGATTCAAGGCTCAAAGCAGCACTCCTGTTCAACAGTGCTGAGCAGCCCTTCGTTTTCTCGGACTACAACATGCTAAGCATTCAAATGGACCATTCCCTACCAATCATACTACTACGGCCTGGAACGTCAGCGACACGTGAGGATCCTGCAGCCCCAGGCGCGGTACCACCCAGTGCCACAGTGAGCTGCTGCAGCACAAGCCCTCCTATACGGAACAGGCAAGTCCACAGGACAGTGACTAACGAACGGTGACTAACCTTTGAATCTGCTGTCAAAGGCAGCAGACACCCCCCAGCTCCATTCTAAAATACAAGCCAGTAAACCCTACATCTCTGTTTACCAGCTGCTCAGAAAAAAGCATCAGCAAGAAACAGACAAGCCGCAGCACATTGGGTTATGGATACTTAAAACTGTTGCCCATGTTCCTCACACTCAGAGGATGAAGATGCAGCACTACCCCCTTCAGGTTCCATGATCTCCTCATCCCACCTGTTCTCTACATTATTACTTCATACTGGCTTGCTGGCTGCCATCCCATTACAAGCTAAGCAAAGCGATTTCTATACCAGGACATATTCAAGAGTCTCCAGCTTCTCCTGTGTTACATGAAATCATGGTGTGCATGCAGTGGGGGGTTCGTTTGAAGGACAGGAACAGTCCAGGGTGTCTTTTTTCCAGATTCCACTGACACTAATGCAGTTTTCTGCCATCAGCTGTATAGTATGGAGACAAGCAGCAACACTGGGAAGTTAAGGCCAGGACAGAGGAGTGAGTGTGGTCAGCTAGGCCAGAGGTAGCACAGAATTGTCACATGAAATCACAGCATGACAGATGCTGCTCCTGAAGGAAACAAGTCAGTGTTCAGAAGCACAGAAAAGGGCTGGGATTTGCCCAAATAAAGCTGAGTATTCTTTTGCACAGTGTCACAAGATCTGAGTATCTAAAATAATTTTCAGACACAGAAGGTCTGAGTAGAGCACTAGTAAGGCAGCACTACTGGCGAGGCCACATCTGGAGTGCTGGGCTTCTCAGTACAAAGCCATGGACACACTGGAGAGAGTCCAACAAGGGGCCACAATGATGACAAAAGGGACAGGAGTGTCTCTCCTGTGATGACAGGCTGACATGTTCAGAGCTAAGATGTTCAGCATGGAGAAGAAAAGGCTCCAGGGGATCTCATCAGTGCATACAAATACCTACAGGGAGGCTGCAAAGAAGACAGAGCTGGACTCTGTTTAGTGGTGCCCAGTGACAGCAGCAGAGGCAATGGGTACAGACTGAAACACAGGAGGCTCCACTTCAGCATCAGCAAACACTTCTTCACAGTGTAAGGGTGACCGAGCACTGGCACAGGTTTCCCAGAGAGCTGGTGGGAGTCTCCCCCCTTGGGGACCTTCAGAAGCTGCCTGGACATGGTCCTCAGCACATGGCTCTAGGTGGTAGCCCCACATGAGTAGAGGGGGTTGGATCAGATGACCCGCAGGGCTCTTCCAACCTCAGCTTGTCTGTTATTCTATAACAGCACTGATACAGGAGTTAAGAAGAAGACAGTGAGCTAGCACACATGAATATAAAATTAAGGCAGAAGAGAAAAATCTACAAAATCTCAGCACAAGAGCTAGAGGAGGTAACCAAAACCCGCACAGCTGCATGTGAAGTGCTCCAGCTGGATGGCGTTCACAAAACCACCTGCAGAGTTAGCTCCTGCAAACCCAGCTTATAAAGTGCTGCTTTAACTTCTGTAACACTGCTTTGCCCTTCAACTTGAGTCTGCCCATTCTCTTGGATTGTGGCTCAAAAGCATGCCTTTGGCAAGATAAACTGTCCTTGAGATAGGACAGCGTGGTGATTAGTAAGTTCCATAACTCAGTGTGCAGGAACCCCTCTTAACTGGTGATCTTTCGAATTCCAGTAAACTCAAATTAACAGTTTAAACACTGTATATGTAATGCAGTGGACTTTATTTACCAATTCATTTTACAAGCCTTTGCAGAATTTTGGGGTGAGCAGAAAAAAAGGATGTTTTCGGTCCAGGTGAAGGCTAGCACTGAGTACAGTATTCCATGTACTTGCTCTGTGCTTCAGTCCTGTTAAACTTACCTGTGGTATCTCTGTGAAGTTCAGAAAATAATTTCCTGCTTTAATCTTCCACAGGATTCAACTTCTAGGCCTCTGGTCTACTTTCATTTTCATCACCACTCATCAGTAGGTTGTGAATACATGTGCAAACACAAGCTCATCACCAATAGACACAGACAACAGCAAGGTACAGCTTTACTATTTAAGCCCAAGTGGCAACCATTTATTCAATATCTTACCCACCAAAGGGACACCGCTGCTGGATAGCACCTCCCTGAATGTTTGCAAGTTTTAATCTGCATCTGCAGCCCTCTTCAAACTGCTTGGATTAACCTTCACAAAGGGTATTGCAGCAATTCAGTGACACACCAGTAAAGCTACTGTGTCTTTGATAAAAATGGTGAAATAATCATAGAATCACTTAGGTTGGAAAAGACCTTTAAGATCATCAAGCCCAACCATGTATCTAACACTGCCAAGTCCACCATTAAAAAATACCACCGAGTATCACGTCTACACATCTTCTACATACCTTCAGGGACAGTGATTCAATCAGTGCCCTGGCCAGCCTGTTCCAATGCCTGACCACTCTTTTGGGGGAGAAATTGTTCCTAATATCCAGTCTAAACCTCCCCTGGCACAGCTTGAGGTTGTTTCCTTTTGTCCTGTCACTTGTTCCTTGAGAGAAGAGACCAGCCATCTCCTGGCTCCATCCTCCTTTCAGGCAGCTGTAGAGAGCGATAAGGTCCCCTCTGAGCCTTCTCTTCTCCAGACTAAACACCCCCAGCTCCCTCAGGCATTCCTCATCAGACTTGTGCTCCAGGACCTTCAGCAGCTCTGTTGCCCCTTTCTGGACCTGCTCCAACACTTCAATGTCTCTCTTGTAGTGAGGAGCCCAGAAATGAACACAGGATTCGAGGTGGGCCTCACCAGTGCCCAGTACAGGGAGATAGATAATCGCTGCCCTGACCCTGCTGGCCACACTATTGCCAATAAAGGCCAGAATGCTGTTGGACTTCCTGGATGCCTGGGCACAACCTGGCTCATGCTCAGCAGCCATCAATCAGCACCCCCAGGTCCTATTCTACTGAGCAGCTTTCCAGCCACTCTTCCCCAAGCCCAGAGCATTGCATAGGGTTGTTGTGGCCCAAGTGCAGGACCTGGCACTTTGTGTTGTTGAACCTCACACAGTCCTGTGATCCAGCCTGTCCAGATCCCACTGCAGAGCTTTCCTGTCCTCCAGCTGCTCAACACTCCTGCCCAATTTGGAGTCATCCGTAAATTTACTGAGGGTGCACTTGACCCCCTCATCCAGATCATCAATGAAGATACTGAACAACACCAGCCCCCATACTAAGCCATGAGGGACACCACTAGTGACTGGTCACTGACTTGACGTGATGTCATTTACCACCACTAATATAACATATGAGACTGAAGAGACTATTCTTATAAGATAAGCAGCTAAGGCGAGTCTTATCAGAGCAAGGCTAGAACACAGCCCCTGTGAATGCTGAGTGATATTAGAGAGCCAAGGAGGCAGCAGAACAGATTTTCTTGATCAGTTTGTTTCAAAATTTAACCACCTTGGCAGACAGAGCTCCGAGCCAGTAAATGAGGAGTAGCAAGGTCAAGTTTTCCCTTCTCTCACTCTCCAAATCTCCAGTCCACCACCTTAGTGACAGAAAGTGTCTGCAAGAGTCAATAAGGACAAGGACACAGTTCAGAAACACCCAGCCAGCCTTTTCACAGCAGGACTTCGAGTATGAAGCCAGCACTGGGCACATGACACAACAGAACATGCAGGAGAATGTCAAAGGCCTTTAACTGCTCAGCGCCTTGTACTGTATTTCCAGCTTAAGATGTGCAGCTGGAGTGACAGCAGGAAACTACACAGACCTGCTTACCTGAAGAAGACATTATCTTCAGTTCCACTACAAGTGAGATAAGCTCCTTAACCAGCCTGCTGCTCTAGTTTCTTACAGCTTCCAGTTTCTTACAGCTTACATCTTGGGTGATAAATTGGATGGAGAAGCAGTTTTTAAACTAAAGCTCTCAAGAGCTTTAGGAAAGCTTATAGAGACATGCAGGACAGCCTCCCACAGACGAGGAACGTCGCTGGCTGGACAGTCAGCAGCAAGGTGAAATCAGCACCAACTGAAATAAATGTCTACACACACTCAATTCAAACATCTGTCGAAAGGGAGCAGATCTTAATTCACCCAAAGTCAACACATTTTGCTGTTTAAAAGATCTTTAATGTCAGTAATGTGGGAAGTGACATCTCTGTGCACAACAGCACACAGACTACAGTTTTGGAGATTTCTGCCATTTCAGACACAGAAACGAAACATGAGGAAGAACATGCAATCAAACAATGATCAGCTCTAGATACATGATGATGCTTGGTAAAAAAAAAAAAAATTGAAACAATTAATCCAATAACTGCAAACGTAGCTTCTTTGAGTAAGGTTAGGATATTGCATTTGTAGTGTTTTCATCATGCTCTCCTTCAGCGAACCAGTGGAGCCTGCTTGAGTGAGATGAGGACTGAACGCATGCGGGACACATCTTTTGCCTGCTTACTAGACTTGGGATTAAAGTCACAGAGCTGAGCCACACGTTCCCACTCAGTGCCTGGAAAAATGTCTTCTGCATCATTCACAAAGGCTTCTTCAGCTGCCCTAAAAGCAATGCAATGCACCTTGTGTTAATGTCCAGCACAGAAGGCACTCCTTCCCTCTTACAGGATGCAGTTTCTTTCAGCATGTTTCATAAGAAATGTGACCTGGTGGCTGCTGGTGGACATTATGGCCACTTAAGCTCCCACTGCCCTAACCCTGGAGATGAAAGTACGTTGCAGTAGTGTGCTATGCACAAGCAGAGACTGCTGTGTCAAATGTTAGAATACAGGTGTTTGGTTTAAGAATCATTACTGAGTCACCACACAAACTGCCAGGCAGTAAGGTACCCCTATGTAGGCATTTTATTTATGGAGAAAC
Source organism: Psittacula echo (assembly GCF_963264785.1). Classification (NCBI taxonomy): domain Eukaryota; kingdom Metazoa; phylum Chordata; class Aves; order Psittaciformes; family Psittacidae; genus Psittacula; species Psittacula echo. The sequence continues at coordinate 74,322,887 of NC_137742.1, read as the reverse complement.
ACCCAAGTCTTAACTAGTTAAGCCTTTGCCATCTGACAGCTTACACTGGACACTTGTCAAATGGAAATTTACAACTCCTTGCAAGTAAAAATAGATTCCATTTGAGGGTTTACATCAGCCCCAAAACCTACAGGCCATCATAAAACTACCTACTGATGACTCCCAGTGCTGTAGCGAAGCAGCATGAATCAAAAAGAACTTAATTAAGACCCATGCTTGTGGGTGCTATAGCCTAATGCATACCTTAGCAGAGGGTATGACTCGCTGAAGTCAGCCCACAGGAGCTCTCACCCTAAGGAGACTCTAAAGAGGCTTTGTACATCCAGGTTAGTGCCAGTGGCTTCCCAGCTGTATCCTTTTGTCATTGCTATGCTGCCAGCAGTATTGCTTCAATGCAGGGATAACATTCCAGCATCAAGTATACATGAACTCCAGGGCCCTGTCAGTTGTCTGAGTGCAAGAGCAGTAATGCATCAAGAGATCACACCAAATCCATCTACTCCAACAAGCAGTAGAGAGAAAGCAGTGAAGATGACACTCCCATGAGCACTATTCACAGGGATGAGGAGGTTACAGACACCACTGAAGACAAGGGTCACTACGACACTGCTATTTTATGTGACATGACACTTTTAGGGGGCAGCGAAGATTTTTTTTACTTAACTGTTCTAGGCTGTAGCAAGGATGATTTATGTTTGTGCTTAAAGGTGGAAGAGAAGAAAAGAAACAAGGAGAGAAAGTTTAAGTCAGATACAGAAAATGAGAATGAAGATGATCAGCTGGCTGAACATGCACCAGTAGCTTAGCCTACATTCAGGAAACAGGCTGCCTGTTTTATGCAGCACTCTCACTGCACAACTGAATTGGATATATGAAAATAAGGGGTTTACTGGGAAAAACATCTATCAAAATCAACTCCAGGAGAATCCAGAGAAGTCAAACACCACCTGCAAATCCATCATTTCACAAGTCTTTTTTTTTACATCCAGCGACAGTTAGGTAATGAATTCCACACTGGACCATCAATATTGGTGCACTCAAACCCACACCATCGCTCACCAATACACCTTTTAAAGGTGCCACCTTAGAATCTGTGACATGGCTATCTTTTAATTCAAGTCCATAAACTGAGAGAAGAAATTAAAACAAGCCAATGAACACTGCTATCTTTCCATCCCACAGAAGCTAGCATAGTCATGGCTGCATTCCCATTGATACATTAGGCTGACAAAATGCCTAGAAGAGCTGCTCCTAAATGTTCTCCCAGCAGCTACTACTGATTTTGAAATACCACTTGCTTGTACTTTCACCTGCGCTGTCACAGTATCCTATTCCTATATGGACATACCTCTTCTAATCTGATGTATGGCAGGTGATTCCCTTCTACCTTCCTTCGTTTGTGGAGCTTTATGTGCAAGCATGGCTCGAATGTTTTCCTGATTATGTAGGCAAATGAGCGCAGTGGCTGTTACAAAGAATACAATTAAACATTGTGTTGCTTTGTGGAAGTTATTAGGGCAAGTAAAGAACCCATGTGAGACTGCAGACACTAACCCACACACCCAGCAAGGCATCTTGTAAGCATTGTTCACTGGCCTGGAAACAACTGTAAACCTCTACACCTGAAGACCACCGAAGTCATCACCAAAATTCCGGTGGTATGTGACCTACATGACTTCATCTGAAAGCGCTGGCTGTTGTGCAGTGCATAGACAGGAAAACTGCAGATCAGAGTCAGTCCAAAAAGTAAAGGCTGTTTACTTTAATGGCTTATACTGCCTTGAAGTAATGAAGCAATCACCCTCAGGCACTCAGCACTATTTCTGATCATCCTCATTGCCTAGTTGACTAGCAAAACAGAATTAGTAGTTAAGCAACATACACATAACCAATCACGTCAGCGAAGGGTTGTTTGTAGAAAGCTTCATCTGCCACCCTAGGTAGCAAGTAGTCCAACAGGCAGGCAAGCAGGCAGGAGAAAAGAGATAAGGATGAGAAGTACAGAACAGAGCTGAAGTCAGTTTTAACAATCACTTTAACCTTGTTTCACCAAGACTTACTACAGGAAAGCAGCTATTACAGGGAACGTAGCCATTAAGCCCCTGCCTCAGAGGGGCACACAAAAGCTCTGCTACATCCTGCAAGCTGGGACCAGCTAGTTTAGGACTAGAGTCCCAGGGTCCGTGTTAGGCTGTTTCCAGTGGATGGGACCTACATTATGACAGATGTGAATGCCAAACACTCCTGTGCAACACTTGTGGACCCTGCTCCAGAAGGCATATCCACACTCAGACACTGGCCATAATAAAGTTATGGGGGCATCATAAGCTCAGGCCACCAGCTAGAACAGTGCCAATCCTATTCCCTTTTTTGGCCCAACCAATAGACTACACTTCAGTGAATGGACATGTCAAATCCAGACTTCTGTAGAAAGTAGAGTCTACCCAGGACTCTACTTACCTGCTGTTCATTTTGGTAAGAAAAACAGCAGTTCAGTAAAACAGTTAATCTTGAAATCTGTGGGTTCCCAAAGTATAAAGCAGCTCTGATGACTACCTGGATAGAGTGACACTAGTAACCCTGGTCAGAAGTAGAGACCTAAGTGGTATTAAGTCAGTACCATCACATTTACCTTTATGTAGCTTGAAGTCAAAATCACACAGGGAACCTTCTAAGAAAGTTGAAGTGCTTACCACACTAGTAGTCATTAGGTTTTGCCCCAGTCATTAGTTTCTGCCAGGTTGAGTTTGAAGTGCACAATTCAAATCCAACCTAGGCAGAGTCAGCATTTAGTTCTTCACTAGCAGAACTAAGCCAGGTTATTTCTCAAATGTTTCCAAATGGAGCAGCCAAAGGTTTTAAGATATCGAAATAATCTGTAGCAAAGACTAACTATAAGGCCACTTCCATGTATTCTACTGACAGCAAATAAGATTGCAAGTCTCAAGGCAAGTAATTACAGTCACTGTGCAGCTAGGAGTGTGCAAAAAGTGAGTAAATTAAAACTTTTTCTCTCCACATTCAAATTTGGTATCTTAAAGGATCTTCAAGTAATTCTGGTTCATTATCTTAATGCTTTCTTGTGGTATTCTTGGGACATGTAATCTAGATAAGAAAACTAAAAAGATGATCTACGACAAGAGACCCATTTCTTAGTAGGAGAGGTTACTTTAATGGTCTGAAGGACTAGTGCCATAGGACATACAGAACTATTCTCACCCCACATTGCTTTCATGCCCAGTACACCATAATTCTCCAGACGACTGGAGCAATCTTACCTGTTGCTGGCTTTTGTTTTCTGGAGCTTTTCATCTTGTCTTGCATACCACTCCTCCAACTCCTTTATTGCTTTCTCTTTCCATTCTGCTTCCTGCTTTCGTGAGTTTGCATCTGAAAGTTTAATTACTTTGTCAGTCCTGTTTGTTCCCACTGTATCTTGCTAACATCTCAGCTGATGGGTCAACGTGCACTCTAGTGCAGACAGTTGCTTGATCTACTTAGACAAGGGTTAGGAGATCTCCTGATGTAGGCCATGAGGACTCTAAATACCATGAACATTCAGAGAATTAGCTAAACAGAATGCCTGCACCGCTTAGCCAGGACAGTCCACTTCAGTTTAGGATATACATTTGTAGAGTAATGCGGTCCAGTGGGTCTGTTGGCCTGCAAACTGTTTAGCTCTTCTGCCGTAACTAGCTCAGAAGAGGGGCAACAGGGTACTGTCCAGAATCACACTGCCTTCTCGCTAATCTAAGTGGAAAGCATACCAGTCTGTAGGCTCTTAGAAGCTGTTCACAGGCACATATCATTGCATTTGACAGCTGTTTAGTTACCAGTCCATTGCTTAGCTCTTAGATTAAGATCTGTGTGACAAGTGACAGCCTCAGTATTACAAAATGAGCAATCTTCATCCTTTGAAAAAAATGAAAGTGGCTGCAGTATTCATTCACTCTTTGCTGATAAAAGCTGTTCATTTTTTTGTCAGTTTATTTGTAAGTAAAGGGCAGGCTACAAGAACACTCTTCAGGTTCAGGAAGCCACTTGCTTGCTAACTCCCCCATTAGTACTAAGTCTGCTTCCTGGAAGACTTATCCAGACCTGCTGCTCAAACTCAAGAAGCAGTTTTAGGCTCCCAAGAGCTGTAAGACATGTTGGAGAATTCTGCTGCTGAAAAAGCTGCCTTTAAGTTATTCACAAGGAAGAACATTACTGCAACAATCTCCCTCCTTACCAAGTTGCTCCAGGCGCTCCTTTTGCTCATCTCTCCACTTACGAATGCTCTCTGGCTCTGACTGCAGTCCATCTACCTGGCACGTGGCAGCAGAGGAATCAATTGTACCGTTACTCTCCTTAAAGAGAGGGAACAGCAATGTAGTTTATACATAACAACTGAATATTTCAGCCACCTGGAAGATACATAAAATTGGCATCTACTTAAACTGAGCACATAACACATTCATCTGATGTGACACCACATTTAACATGAAAAAGGTCTGACCAGATTACAGCAGGACTGAACCACATTAATACAGGACTGCCTTTAGCAATCAGGGCTCAAACACAAGTTCAAGCTGACAGGGAAGCCACGCTGTGTCAGAGCTCTACAAATGAAGAAAGCAGAAGAAAATGCCGAGCACCACACTGTGCCATGTGGCACCTAGAGATCCCCTAGTTTGTTTCATCTTAAATAGTTGCTGTGAAAGTAGTCTTTTTATTTTGCTACTGTTTTGCACATAGGAGTTTAAAATGTTCTCTGTAACTTATTTGTCTGCTTCAGAGACATTTATGAATTTACTCATACTAAAAACCAATGTCTTTTAAAGACACGACAGAATTTGGATTGCGTCCTTTCCATCCCTAACCATTCTGTGATTCCATGATGTCATTAGTATGGCTAACGTGCTATGGTTGAGCTATTTAGCCAGCAGCTTAATTTCATGAAACTTCATGTCACAAAGAAGTGTATAATGTTTTCAGTCAAATCCTTATAAGACCAATCTTGACAGGACAAACAAATTATCTTTGAGAAAACTCTGCTTTAAACTAGGAAGTCAGAGCATCCTTCAGCTTATTAGCCAGTGGCAAGTTAGTGTTATGTCATACCACAGAGCCTGTCAGTCTGCTTATAGCTACATCCTATTAAGCCATAATTCAAAATGGACTCTGCTTTAAGTTGCCTCTAAATTCAGAGGAGAGGTATATTAACAGCTTTAAGAAATGAGCTATCAGGACAGAAGTTCCTCTTCAGAGATGAGATAAAAGTACAGTACCAACAAGAAACTGAAAGTAATAGTCTAGATTAAGGTAAAGTTCTCAGAGTAGAACAGCAGATAATACTTCTATCTTACCTGATAGACTTCTCCATTAACCACTCTATCAACAGCACCTGTAAAGAAGTTACTGTAGTTTAGCCATTTGAGAAAAGACAGAACAGCCAGATTTACTGATTTCAGTAACTTGTATGGAAAGCTTTACTGGAGTATGTAACATGGGAGTTTGTAAACAGGTGTTACTTGATGCCCTGCAGGGACACTTCCTTATCTCTGCGCTTTTCTGGCATAAGAAACTAAGTGAGCCATTATTCTGCAGAACCAGTAACACAATGTCATTTCTTCATTATGAGATCATGCTTCAGACTACATAAACAGCACCACTGATACTGCTGACAAGCTGCCATGGACAGCATACAGTTCCTCCCACTTTCTTCTCCCTGTCTCAGAAGCTGACTCCTAGACAACTTTTGAGGAGGTAAGAAGTGCAACTCACTGCTTTAGTCTCTACCTGGAAGATTAACAATCCTGCAGCCAACACTTGGTAATTCTCATCCTAGGCTGGTTACCTCCTAATTCATAATCAGATCAGAAGATGTAACTAACACTCCTAGCAAAGTTACCTTCTGTGATGACTGACATGTTTGATATGTTCCTGCTGCAGCATTATTCCCTCTGAAGTGACACCAGCAGCAGAGCCTCATGAACAGCATCAGCTAGGAATCCTTGCCACAGAACCCTACAATTTCATGTTATTAAAACACAGCCATAGGGAACATTTGAGTGTGTGAAACTAAATCTCCAGATTATGCAAAACACGCCAAGATTTTCAAGAACTGCTAAATCTCAGCAAAGTGTCTCTCTGGAACAGTGCTATATGACATCTGCCTGCATGATACAAGTCTGTTACTATGTTTGTTTCACCCATAAAGCCACCATAGATAAACTTACCACACAGAAGTGTCTCTGCCCTGTTAATACACTCTTCAGTAACGAAGAGACTCCGCCAAAGTAACCCAATAGTAAACAGAAAATCGTTATTTTGCCATCTTAAGTAAGATAGCTAATTTACCTAACAGCATTATGCTGCTGTATCCTCTGTTCCTTTGTGGCTATGTAAGCCCTAGTTTTCCATTAGTAGTGTTAATGGCACATTGGAAGCTCTTCATGCTCATTTATCAGCTAACTAGACAGGTATTATGAAGTCCTTATCCCTGAGCCCTGGATAGCAGTCATTCACTATATTAAGTAGAGGACTGTAAAGTCATCAGTTCAAACTTGGCAGCTAAGTTGGAAGACACTAGTCTCCAAAAGCATAGTTAGTAACTTCAGTAGGGGAAGACTCCAGTTAACAAAAAAAAAACAAACAAACAAACAAAAAAAAACCCCACCAAACACAAAACACACACAAATGAAAAAGCCACCAAAAAAAACCTTTTCAGTTATAAGAACCTGGAATCCTGTATCTGAAAGGTGGTAGCTGCTTTGTTTGATTGCTCCCCCTCTGCAAGTTACAGGAGCCAGCAAGAATGGGTCTGAGAAGCACACAAAGCTGACAGCATCTATCTGTTCCACAGCACCCACCCTGAGCATCACTTCACGTTGGTATGTAGACTCCCTCAAAGCAGGTTTGTAGAGATCACTGCACAAACTCTGACTTGGGCACTTACAGTTCTGCTAAACAAGCTTATGAAGACTAAAGCCCACAAAGAAAACATGCTCACACTTTACTGTCCTTCAGTTTAATCCCATCTGCACTACAGGCGCACACTGTGGCTGTTCACCCTGTCTTGACAGGGCTAAAATTAAAAGCCAAGCCAGCGTCTGCAACTCAGACTGATACTAACAGCTTGGATAAGCCAGATGCCCACTCTGCCTGCCTTGGAAGAGCAGAGAGTAGTTCACACGTAGTCGTGAACTTGTGTTGTCCAGTCTGATGGTTTGAACAACTCCCAGCAGATGCTAGCTTTTTAATACACGGAGTTCTCATCTCCAGGGGAAAGGCAGTTTTTTCATGAGACAGACTCCTTTGGAAGCACTGACTCACCAGATAGCTGAAAGGGATGAGCCTGAAGATTCTTCTAATACCTGTGAGAATATAATCAAGTTTTTCTGTTACACCAAAACCCAGGCATTAAGGTCTCAGCACTCCATCTGGTCATCTGCTGAGGACTGTAACTGAGATAAAACACGTGTTTGTCTTGGGGGTGCTTTTCTTTTGCATCGAAATAGCCGCTAAGTGGCACAGAGCAAAGTGTTTCCACAGAGCACTCATATTAGGAGCATTAAAACTATTATTAAAACAAGCTTCCCATCTGTTCTGAGCTCCCCAGAACTAGTGATTAAGATGCAGAGTCAGCATGCTGACAGAGTGTAACACCAGCAGAAGAGGAAATGGACTCACAAGCACGCTAACTGGAACAAGACCAACAGTCATTTCAGCTCTCCAGTATCAGTGCTTGTATAATTCAGGATGAAGTCTAGAAAATCTGTCTGCTTCCCAGTCTTCAAAACGCTGGGTGTATGTCAAATTTCTTTGTCCACAGAAATATGTAATTTCATACCTGACCCCCCACAAAAAAATAAAAAGCCTAATACTGTTGCTGCTATCCTCATGTTTTCATCAGCCGTAAACAATGTGCACTCTCCACTGGCTTCAGAGTCCAGCCTGGTCTATCACAGCATTGCATCTTGAAACTCCTGAAGTTAACACTGCACACTGCAGTTAGTAATGATCCATGTTCCTTGGTGGTCACTTCTGAACTTAAGATAAAGCTTTATTCCCAAGGATATTGTTTCAAAGAACATGTCCAACCATCTACAGCTCTAACACATGCTGGCAGCAGCGTAATAACGAACTTCCACACAGCGACCCAGATAGTTTAAGAGTCTGGAAAGGTTTGGAAAGGATAAACCGTATCAGTGACCTTGCATTCACTGAATGCAAGAATGAAACAACAGCACAGCTTGTCAGAAACAGACAGGAAGAGTCACTACCGTTCACACGTACCATAGCTTACCAAAGGAAGGGCTGGGTAGGCTGAAGAAATATAACAAGAGTTTGGTCACTTCAGTACTATAAATAAAAGTATGGCTTCAGAGGTTTATCATAACGATTATCAACTGCTTCAGAGCAACTACTTGCATTAATACCAGACTCGGTACTACTTGGCATATAAGAACTTTTGCTTAACCTTATTAACTAGTCTCTCTGAAGCCTTATTCTTAATGCAAAAAGACAACAGCTATCAGGACAGAGGCAGGACTTAGCAGAGGTAGCTCTTCTAACAGGAGTCCAACCACTTCCTAACACATTGATTAGATCCTCCTGAGGTCTTCCTATCCATCTGTACTTTGGACAATATCCTTATGCAGGAGAAATGAGCTTCAGTATGACCACACAGTCCTCACAGTTAGAGGATTGACACATTTTTCTTATGTTATTTTAAAATAAAAGTATTTTTATGAGCTACTTTCAGTGTTTCTTTTAAATAATAAGTACTCTACTTCTTCATTGCTACTGTGAGTGAACTAGTAGCTACAGTAGAAACAATAGAAGAACATAACCAAGTTTCATATATTTCGGCATAAGGTTGAGTAACTTCACCACTCAAAGCCTAGTTTGCCCTTGTTTTTCTTCTGGGCACAAATCACTCTTCCTCTTCACATACCTCTCATCCATAAGAGATGAGAAAGAAAAATCTTACCCAAAGATTTTTTTTAGATAGCCATGCAAGAAACTTTGAATGTTATTCTCTTTAAGATGCTATTTGACAAGCTGTCACAAGGTTTTTGTACTGACATACTGGTTCTAGAAGCAGCAGCACTTCAATCTGAACTCATTCTCTCCTGCTCAGAGGACACAGCAAGTGAACTGCTATAACATGAAGACATAGTACTGTCAGACTGGGGAGACTTGAGGAATTTCACTGTAGATAAACACAGGCATTGATTCATCACCAAAAGAAAATCTCACAAAAGACCAAGTTACTAATAAGTAGGCAACAGTACTGTATTCCTGTTTTCTGAAGCAGTGATTCTGGTTCATCTTTCAAGGGAAATTAGATTAGTTTTCATGTCAACAAGATGGCTGTTTATATCACCATAAATGTCCAACTGGTTCAGGCCCGTATTCCAACCCTGACCATGGCAGTATGAAGTGATGCTGAATGAGACACATAAGCATGACAATATTCTGCCATTCACCCCATACTCACCCAGGACCCACCACTACTGCCATTAACAGAAATACACACAAACATCAGTTTCCTGATATTGACAGTTCATGAAGTTCATTACTGTCCATGTGCATGTCTATTCTTTAAGAGGCTGTTATTTAAAAAATGTGTGTCTTATGAGGCACCATGTTTCCTACAAGTGTATTTCAGGAAGTTCGTGACTGCTTCTCACAATATTTGAAGTTAATATTTTCAAACTTCAGTTAAGAGTTGCCTGAGTTAGGACTTCTGGGCCAGTATTTAGAAAAAAAACTCATCCAACAGACCTGTGAATAAGGAGTTTAAAAGGTTACAGTTAAAAAAAGTAAATCCACAAATCCCTGATCATGATGCTTAAAGATTAACGTAATTACAATACAGTTTAATAAAGTAATATATACTAGAGACTAAAGCTGTCTGGGCTATTTGTTCAGATGTTGATCAGATGATAAGAAATCTCAAACACAAATGGCAACAGAAGTCTTCAGATCATGTCACCATGCCTGAACCAGTACATTTTAAACAGCTGCAGTCCACACTAACAAGGAGGGTGTGAGAACAGGCTACAACAGTCAGCAAGTGGATGTTCTACTAACAAATGGGACCATCAAAACCCACAGCACAACCTGCTATGCCTCTTGAACAGCCCAGAGCATAAATGCAACTCCAGTGCATATAAGAAAGCAAGATGACATACAGATCACATCCTCACTTCCCAAATCCTGAGATCATATTATATTGTTTTATGGCCCTCTTTCTCTAGAAAGTTCTCCAATAACAGCTTTGTACTCCATGTCACCTGAACTTATGCAACTTGAGTAAAAGATCTTGAGAAGCAACTTAAGAATTATTTTACATATTAAGCCAATCTAGAAGAATTTAATGACTTTTTTTTTCCAAGGAATCATTCTGCAACAGCCACATTGCATGCACAAAGAGAAGAGATGGATCTAGTTGGTTCTAATAACTTGTAAAAAAGGCCAATGACAGAATTTTCTCCAAATAAATTAGTCCTTAAGCAGCTACTTTAATGTTCTAGAGTCTGTTTAGAACCTAGAGATTATCCAATGCATAATGTTCATCTCATGCCTCTGAAAGCGGGAGGGGAAGTGTCCACTGTGCCTGTTTCTGCAGTATATACAGAATGCAGAAGCCATGTGTGATACGAAATCAGGATGTGTTCTGATAATAAACTGTGCCAGGGGACGTTCAGGCTGGATATTAGGGACAATTTCTTCCCCAAAAGGGCGGTCAGACATTGGAACAGGCTGCCCAGGCAGTGGTGGAACCATCGTTCCTGGAAGTGTTCACAAACAGTGTACATGGATCCTTAGTGACATGGGTTAGTGGTGGACTTAGCAGCGCCGGGGGAATGGTTGGACTGATGATCATGAAGGCCTTTTCCAACCTGATTTGATTCTGTGATTCTATAAATAAATCCTCATGTTCCAGCACTTGAGCAAGTTACTCCATTGCAAACACTCTTTTAACAGGAAGCACGTAGTCTGTGTATCTGAACTCCATGAAGGAGCTGACTAAGGGCTATGCTACCACTGAATAAGCACTGAAAGCAGCAGTTTGTCAGTTTATCTAGTTGGGCTTTATTCCAAAGGACACTATGAACCCACATCCTCATACATAAAGATATGACAGTAATATCAGAAATCAAGTTGCATAATGAAGACTTAACTCCGAAGATGTTCCAACAGTGAGCTGGGAAGCAAAGCTATTCAACTTAGTCTAAAGAAGAGTGGCATCTTCCCAAAATGACAAAGGAATGCCACAAGAGCAGACACATTCTTATGGACCCAGTGACAAGCACAAGCAGTCATCCAAGAGTGTTGAAACATCAGTTAAACGCAGTGCCATCCTACATTCACAATTCCTTTCTACTTCAGTTAAAAACCCTAAATCCTTTGTAATCACAAGTATCCAGACAGGGCTACTGTAGCTAGTCTGTTAGACCAGCCTCCAGCTCCCAACATACTCTCCTCTGAATGCAACTGTGTCAGTACAAAGGTTACCCAGGAACAAAGGCTAGAGGCCTAGTAAACATTAGCTCCACTGCTAGCGTACTTTAAGACTGAGATGCCTTTGAAGACAGAAACACAAGTGGCAGAACACAACATCATTACTTACCCTGCTTCGTTTCGGGCACCCCTAGATCAGTTACTCAGCAGTGCTCTCCACACCTGGGGGAGCCTGAGCCCTGGGGCGCTCCTGTAAGATCTTTCAGAAGCGCCTGTTAGAAGCCATGACCCCCCCATCCGCGGACGCTGGGAGATGACCTGTCCGGGGCACAGTACATCTCTGCACGGCCCAGACCAATCCAGGAGCATTCCCCGCCCGCCGGCAGGCGCCTGCTCGGAGCGAGGGCCCCGCCAGCCACGGCGCCTCCACGGGAGCAGAGACACTGCGGAGCCGTGGTACCAGGCCCGGGACCGCTCCCCTCCCAATAGCCCAGTGTACCCGGGTCCAGGCCCTCCGGGATCTGCAGCTCCGCCGGCACCTCGCCGTTCTCCAGGATGTTGTAGCCCTCATCGTTCTCGATGCCCGCGATCTCGTTTTCCTGCTGCGCCAGGAAGGCGGCAGCAGGATCCTCCTCGATGCCTTCCAACATCCCGTTACCGGCGGCCGCGGGCTGCTGCTGGCTGCCCAAGAACTCTAGGTCTGCCATGGCGGCAATACCAAGCCAGAATGGCACCTCCCGCGCCCCTGCGGAGCCACAGACCAGCGCGGAAGGGGCGGGCGACCCGCCCAGCGCCTATCAGAGTCGAACACCGCCGCGGCACAGCCAATCAGTGAGCGGCGGAGGCGGGGATAACGGCACTCGATGCTCTGTGCATTGGGCTAGAGCCAATCAGTGTCAGCAGCGCCGCGGGATGTTGGGGACGGCTCGGCTGGGCTCGTTTTCTTTCAGGCAGAAAGGGGGCTTTCCCTCAGGCTTGCCTTCCAGGAGGAACACAGCAAGGTCATTTATATTAAGTGATCTCCTACAGCACAGGGAAACCGAAGAGTTCAGAGTAACAGCAGTAACAACAAAAGGGCGCGATCTGTAACAACAGGAAACACGAAACATCGTCACAAGGCATGCGTTGTACTCACAGAAACCCGCTGGTCTTGTCCCGTCACCTCGTCTGACAAACTTACTCTGCTGTCCTCATATCTAAACAAAGCTGGAGTATCTCACAGCTTCCCTCTAACTGTGAACATTGGATTTTGGATGACAACTCCCTCTTCTGCCCTTCCAATGGCTCCAGCCCCATGGGGGACTTCTGATCACTTAGTGCCACAAACACAAACGGAATACTATGAATTAAAATGAAAAGCAAATCTAGTTACTTACTTGTCTTAAGGTTGCAGGATAGGGGGGAAGGCATATGAAATATAAGCCGTATTACAAGTTTGCAGATGGCCCAGGAAAAGCGTTATGTGTGTTCCACCAGAATGGGAAACTTCATGTTACTATTTTTAGATGCAAAGATAAAATACACTGATTCATTAGCTCTGTTTTGATGATGAATGCCAAAAACTGTATGCTGTCTATAAGTTGAGTACACCACATCTGTAACTGAAGTACACACTTTTGCACTATTAAAGCCTTATTTTTTCTTTTTTTTTTTTTCCGCTTTCTCACCCTGCAAAAGAAGTGAAGGTACCACCTTTACAGGCAGGTATTAGAGACCATTACAGAATGCCATCCACAGTGGTTTGTTGACATGTCACACTGAGGTGAAGAGTGTATTGCAGGAGAATTACATGAATAAAATCTTCATGGAACGGCAAAAAGGCAATCAGACTACAAAAGGCTTTCGGGATGGGTCTGTTTCTCTCCATTCTTTAAAAGAGGGTGACTTGTAATTCTAGTTTCTAAATGTACTGAGATCAGCTGTAAAAGTAGTTTAAAAAGATGATTGTTCCAAGCCTTGTCCAACCTGGCCTTGAACGTTGCTAGGGATGGGGCAGCCACAGCTTCTCTGGGCAACCTGTGCCAGGTCCTCACCACCCTCACAGGGAAGAACTTCTGCCTAAATCTCCCCTCTGTCGGGCTATAGCCATTGCCCCTTGTGCTGTCCCAACAGGCACTTGACAAAGCCCCTCTCCAGAGTGCATAGGCACTTCATCAAGCTCACATAGGTAGGCTATGAGCATGTAGAACATGCAACTTTCTCCACAAGGGACCTGATGTTAAAACCAGAGCTGTGAGCTTTCAGGGAATCACACTTGTGCTACATTCCCACCTTCATCAGATCCGCCGTAGTGGTTCAGTATGTTGTTTCTCTTCTGTGAAATGCTTCTTCTCACATGGAGGCAGAGATGACAGTATTCTGCCTGTCCCTATTGGCTGGGTGGTCCAGTACAAATGATGCTGTCAGTGCTAGTCAGAAACCTGAAGCTATCCTTGTCAGAACACAGAACTGGTGGGTTTTCAGGCTTGTTTGCAGCCTGTGTGAATTTGCAGTGCAAACATAAGCTTGGTACCAGGTGTCTTTTGTTATCATGTGAAGTTTAAGTGTGGGATAATACCAGACACCTTGAAGATACGTGTATAGCCTGAAAATAGAGGCCACAAGGCTGTAAACATCTCACTGGCAGTCAGCCTCTGATTATTGAAGAATTATAGCTTCAAGAGCTGGGAACGCCGCTGTAGGTATAACAAAGAGGACAAAGCAGTCAAAACATTGGAAAAGGCAAATGGTGTGCCCAGGGGAATTTAACTCCTACCAACATTGCACAACATATAGTCCAAGAAAAGGAGGCAAAGACTTAAAATCCACCCAGAAACTCAAAGCATTTTATAAATGGACTAGATCTTGGTAGTTGAAAGGGACTGCAGCTGGCAAATGGTCATCATCACTGGATCATCATGGATTTTTTTTCCTACAAACTACTGAAAGTATATTACCTGCTTCAAGGACCATGACTCTTCATAGGTTTTTATCACACCAGCCAAGCTCCAGGGCTTTATAAAAGTCTGTTTGTGTCTGAGTGCATAAATTACATGTGCTTGTTGTCTCAAGCTTTGTAATTCATGAACAAATAATGTAAATTCTGTTTGGCTAGCATGATAACTGTCCGTGTGGTAACTATCACTCTGATCAGCCTTGAAGTGGTCAGACATTTGTACTTTAGATGATACTTTTAAGTCCCTTACAACTGGAACTGTTCTGCTCTGTTCCGGTTTGTTCTACTCTTAGTATACTTATTATTGTGCACAAATACATCCATAAAATCCTCAGTGTGGGATGGCTCTCCCACTGATATAGAAGACAACCCTGGTTTAGAGCCAGGGGTGTAGAGATTACACAGAGTTCCACAGAATACAATTTTGGTGCTTTCATGCTTTACATTAGAATTATATATATATGTATGTGTATATATATAGCTGCCTAACCTTTTATCTCCAATTTTACTGCTTCAGTATAGGATAAAGAGGAGCACAGGGGCTCAATCTTCTGTTACTTTAGTTTGTGGTAGGCAAAATGGTATTCTGGCATTGTAAAACCATTCCAGAATTTCCACATTATTTGTGTTCTGGAGGATCTTTTTCCTGATGCTTTACCTGACGGTTGAACAAGGAAAACCCAAGAAAGAAGGGTGCTTCTGTTCTGTGGGGCTGGTGGTAAGCTTTGTGTGGGACAAACCTAGAGAACTCAATGAACTTGAGGAGCAAGCTGTGAAACACGGAATCAGACTCTACAACCTAGAGAGAGTTATAAAGCAGGTATGTTTATTACGGTGCCGGGTGCAGGGGGGATCGCTCCGCCTAACTTGCACACCGAGGGGTTAAACAAGCAGATATTTATTATGCACAAACATACATATTCATTAGGTTCCCGAGAGAGCATGGGGATATTACAATTAGTTTAGATAATTATCATAAGTCTCCTCCCTTTTGGCGCTTGCACACTGCCCTCCGATGGGCGTGGGCAGGGGTCTTCAAGATGAAGTAAGCAGTCTTCCTCAGGGTGCACTTTTCACCTTTGGCACAGTTGGATGCCCCAGTAATCATAAATTAGCTGAAACCAACCATATCTTCAAGTTTCTGATAGCTGGCAAAGATTTAGAACAGTGTGACCTTCATAACAGGATAGGGCAGACAAGGAATATCCTAAGCTAGCAGATGTTCGGGAGTCACTGTCTCCAAACTAACTGATAATTAGAAGGATGGTCACTCATTAGAAGGATGGAAAGAAATAATTCACTCATGTTAGTAAGACTACTAAATTCTGTTACACAGACTTACAACACAAACATTGTTCTTTATCTTAGACCTAAGTTAAAAGTATCTTAACCCTTTGTTTTCCAGGCACTTGCTTTCCTTAGTTACCTTAGTATCAGGGACTTTGTTTGACCATATACTAAAAGTTATGCAGCTCTGATTGGTTCTGTCAGATCCCAGGAGTTGGAATTCTTGCATCGGGATAGTGGAATGGTTTCCACTCATTTGGGCTGATGCAATTATCCAACTGGTTCCTCGAGCCCTCTTGACCATTTCGGTCACTGTGGTAAAATTTAGAACCGAGTCATTCCTTACCTATCCCTGAAAATCAAAGGGGCTCAAGTATGGTATACCAATTAAGCACGTTTGAAAAGGATTTCCCACCCGTGCCAAGGTCAAACAGAAATCAGTAACCCCAGTCTTGTTTGCCCATGTGAGCCAGATATTAGTGTTCGACCCCAGTATTGATGTTTCTTTTTCTATGGCTTGGACCATGGTATAGATATAAGGGGTTAATATAAATAGCAGTTTCATTTTAACTAGCTATGCTACTTAGATATATATAAGTCTATTATAATTGGGTCAAGCTTCGTGCAATATGTGCAGCACTTGCACTACCTTTATCTCATATCCAGGTAGTAAGTGATACCCAGACGTGTATTCTGATTACAACTGTAACATTGTGTTAACATCCATGGAACACTTTATCTTTCGCGAGTTAGTTTAAATTCAGTCCGTTATTACCGCTTGATGTGATTTTCCAGGGAGCCTTTGGAGCCTTCTTGACTCAAGTATGATGAATCCAGGCATTTTGTTCTCTAATTTTGATAGCTGTGAAAGCTGTGAGTAGCACTTGGAACGGCCCTTTCCACCTTGGTTCGAGATCTTCTTCTTTTCCTGTGGGTCTGAAAGATTTTATATACACATAATCTCCAGGTTGTATATTATGTATGGGACTATCCAGTCCTCTGCTTCGAGTTCCAGCCACATGTTTTTCAATTTTTCTGAGTTGTTTTCCTAACTCTATTATATAGTTATTCATAGTTTCTTCTCCCACTTGGGGAGACATTCCTTGTTGGACACCACATGGTCTTCCATACAGAATTTCAAAAGGACTCAACCCTTCTCGAGTTCTTGGTTTAGTTTGAATTCCCAACAGAGCTAATGAAAGTGCCTGGGGCCAAGGTAGACTGGCCTCCTGACCCAATTTCACAATTTGTTGTTTAATTAAATGGTTCATTTTCTCCACCTGACCACTTGACTGAGTGTGGTAGGGAGTATGATGTTGCCAATCGATACCTAAATGTTAAGTTGTTGTACCACATTTGAAATAAAATGCAGTCCTCTGTCTGAAGATATAGTGGCTGGAACTCCATATCGTGGTATTATCTCCTGTAACAATATCTTTGTTACCTCCCGGGCCTTTGCACTTGTAGTTGGAAAGGCTTCTGGCCAACCTGAAAAGGTGTCTGTTAGGATTAACAAATGTCTATACACCCCTTTTCTTGGTAGTTCCGTGAAGGCAATCTGCCATTGTTGGCCTGGTCCATTACCTCTTCCAATTTGGCCTATTTTAAGTTTGGGAGTATTTTGGGGGTTTGTTTGAAGGCACTTATGTCAGGCATCCACTCCCCAATGTGTTTTCTGATGCTCATTTCTTACTAGGGCCCATAACAAAGAGGAGGGGGCAATTATTTTCCCTTGCGATGTGCGAGCCCACCCCACCTTATTTAGTATTCCATCCTGATCTGTAATTAGTTTCTGATCTTCCTTATTGTAATTTGGCTTACCTTCCAGAGGAATGTTCCCATCAGAAATTAGGGCTCCTTCAATAATTACCTCTCCTTTTGCTGCTTCTTTTGCCTCTCTGTCCCCCTGCTCATTTCCTTCTTTCTGCTTCAAACTCACTCTCTGGTGTGCCTTAATGTGCATAATTGCTACCTTTTCAGGTAGTTGGACTGCTTCCAACAATCTCACTACCTCTTGTGCATGTTTGATGTTTTTTCCTTGCAAATTCAACAGTCCTCTTTCTTTCCAGATGGCTCCATGTGCATGCACAACTCCAAACGCATATCTTGAGTCTGTATAGATGTTTATATCTTTTCCCTTTGCTAGTTCCAGAGCTCTAGTTAGTGCGATCAGTTCCGCTTTTTGTGCAGAAGTGTTTGTTTGTAGTGGTCCAGATTGTGTTACTTCTCTGCAAGTAGTGATCGCATATCCAGCATGTCATTTTCCACTGATGACATAGCTGCTTCCATCAGTAAACCAGGTTTCTGCATTGTCCAAAGGGGTATCTTTCAGGTCTGGATGGCTGGAGTATGTGTCCTCAATGGTTTTCAGACAGTCATGATGTATAGGCTCTCCTTCATTTCCACTGAGAAAAGAAGCTGGATTGACAATGTTAGTTGTTAGTATTTCTATATCATCTTGTTCCACCATGATGGCTTGATATCTCAGGAACCTCTGATGGGAGAGCCAATGTCCGCCTTTTACTTCCAGTACTGCAGACACTGTATGGGACACTAGCACTGTTATTTTCTGGCCCAGGGTGAATTTGCGTGATTCTTGGACATTCAGCACGACTGCCACTGCTCTAAGGCACCCAGGCCACCCTTTAGCCGTAGAGTCCAATTGCTTAGAAAAATAAGCAACTGCTCGCTGATATGGGCCCAAGTCCTGAGCTAGTAATCCCAAGGCAATCCCCTGTCTCTCGTGAGAAAACAAAAAGAATGGTTTACTCACGTCTGGAAGTCCCAGGGCCGGAGCTGACATGAGAGCATTCTTTAGTTGGTTGAAGGCTTGAGTAGCCTCTTTTGTCCACTGAAGATCTCTGCTTCCCTCAGCAATGAGTGCATATAGAGGCTTTACATGCAACCCATAGTTGTAAATCCACAGCCTACACCATCCTGTCATTCCCAGGAAGGTTCGTAGTTCTTTTACTGTCTGAGGCTTTGGGGTCTGGCATATTGCCTCTTTACGGCTCCGTCCCAAAGTTCGCTGTCCAGCACTTATCTCATAGCCCAAGTAAATTACCTTTTGTTTCACTATTTGGGCCTTTTTCTTGGATACTCTGTATCCCTGAAGTCCCAAAAAGTTTAAAAGGCTTACTGTCCAGGCCACACAAGCTTTTTCTGTCTGGGTAGCGATTAAGATGTCATCTACGTACTGCAATAGTTTTCCTTCTTCAGGTGGAGCCTCCCAGGATTCTAAATCTTTTGCCAGTTGTTCTCCAGACAGGGTGGGACTGGTTTTGAATCCCTGAGGCAGCACCGTCCGTGTGAGATGAGTTCTGTGTCCACTCCTAGGGTTTTCTCATTCAAATGCAAAGATTTTCTGGCTGGCTTCGTGGAGAGGGAGGCAAAAGAAGGCATCTTTCAAATCTAAAACAGTAAACCAAGTTAGCTCTGGTGTTAGGGATGTTAACAGGGTCTATGGATTTGCTACCACAGGGTAAAGATCCTCAGTTACTTTGCTGACAGCTCGTAAGTCCTGTACTATCCGGTATGTCCCGTCAGGTTTACGGACTGGTAAAATAAGGGTGTTAAAATCAGACTGGCACTCCTTTAATAGCCCTAACTGCAAGAAGTTTCCAATTATCGGGCAGATTCCTTCTCTGTCTTCCTAGTTCAAAGGGTATTGTTTGACCCTGACTGACTGTTTTCCTTCCTTGAGCTTGACCTGTATCGGGGGTGCATTTTTGGCTTTTCCGGGTATATCTGTAGCCCATGCTCCTGGAAATATTTGGTCTAATACATCCTCTCTGATCTTTTCCCCTGTTTGGTGTGTAATTAAAATTAACCTGAGCACTTCTATATATTGCTGGTCATTTACCTTTAAGGTGATCTCGCCTTCATTGAAGGTGATGACTGCCCCCAATTGTTCTAATAAATCGCTTCCCAAGAGGGCCTTTGGGGAGATGGGCATGTATAAAAATTTGTGAATGTCTCATTGTTTCCCTAATTGGTATTTTAATGGTTTACAAAAATAGGCCTTTTCACTTTGGCCAGTTGCTCCTTTTACAGTAATATATTCATCCCCTAAAGGTATCAGGGCTTTATTTAAAACCGAATATGTTGCGCCCGTGTCGACCAAAAATTCCACTTCCTCTTTATCCCCTAGCTTCACTATAACCAGTGGATCTGCTAGGAAAGGTTCCCCCGGTCCCTGTCAGTCTAGTTCCAATTCAGTCACCGGAGCCACCCCATGGCACTCCCCCCCCAGGGCAGTCTCACTCCCAACGTCCGAACTCCCCATAGCACGCACACCGATCCGGTTCCAAAGAAAAAGAGCCCGCTCCCCCACCTCCGCCTGACCCAGCACTCATCCCACGCTCCACGCTCAAACACAGGAGCTCCCCGAGCTCCCCTCCTTGGTTTTCCTTTTTTTTTTTTTTTTTTTCTTTCTCACAGTTGCTCACCCTGCTTTGCAGGGGCTCCAGATGCCTGCCTCTGCAACAGTATTTCTGGTTTAACCCCTTCTTAACTCTGAATGTGAATCTGCTGCTTGTTGCTAGTGACAGCAAGCAGTCTCTTCCTCCTTATCAATATGTGATAGGACAGATACAGAGGCTGCTCCTCTTGGAGGTACTTACGATACATAATTTTCCTATCTATCTACCTGATTACTGATTTTTAACTTTAAACATCATTCCCCCAGTATCACAACCTGAACAACATCTCTCCATCTTAACTTTCCGTTTCTTCCTGTCCTTTTCCAAAGCCCAATTTAAGGAATCTGGCGGAGCTATATTAATTTTGCATTGCATCTGTCACTCCGGGTGGTTTCTTAAAGTGAAAAACATATCTGCATACTTCATACTTCATCCCACTTCCCTTCCCTTCTTAAAAATAACATTAGTTGTAACATAGTATTATAATCCAATGTCCCATTAAGTGGCCACTTCGCCCCATCTTTTAATTTATAGAGAAGCCACCATTGATTACAGTACTTAATCAGGGTTCTCTTATTTTCCGTGCCCCCGGGTCCTGTAATTTCTTTCCAATGTACCAAAATACACCCTAAGGGGCTCTTTTTTAATATTTCTTTACTTTGGTTTGTTCCCATTTTATTTTCTTCTTTGTAATCACGTCTCCTCAAATTTTCTTTGATACTTTTTACAAACCCTATCCCAGTTTTCCTTTCTAACTTCCTGGAGGTCCTCCGGGACTTTGTGGCTTTCTCCACAAAGTAATCCTTTTATTTCTGGTCCCAGAGAATAACAGATTGGGAGACTATAATTTCCTACCCGCCAGAGTTTCGTAAGACACCCCGAGCAATATCTGCCCCCCCACTGGTACCTTGAGTGGCTGTAAAAGTGGAATCTACACCGAGAGCACTGCCACAATATCCAAGCGAAATGCCACCTGTAATATACAGCTACATTCCCAGAGGGCACACAGGGAAACCCCTCGTTCTTGTATCTAGATGCACATTCTGCATATCTTATTAAAGGCTCGAGTTCTGCTATTTGGCGTAAAGCTATCCACTGCGGGAGCGGTAGCCGGACCTTCCCCCACTTTCTATGCCGTTTAATGATTACACACAGACAAGACACACAGGACAGTTCTGGCAGCTCCGGCTGCTATGCTACACACAAACAAGACACACAGGACAGCTTTGGCAGCTCCGGCTTATGCTGCCACGCAGGGCAGCTCCGGCTGCTATGCTACACACAGACAAAACACACAGGACAACTTTGGCAGCTCTGGCTTATGCTGACACACAGGGGAGTTCCAGCAGCTATGCTACACACAGACCAGACACACAGGACAGTTCCGGCAGCTCTGACCACTATGCTGCACACAAACAAGACACACAGGACAGCTCCAGCTCCGGCATATGTTGACACACAGGGCAGCTCCGGCTGTTATGCTGCATACAGACACAACACACAGGACAGTTCCGGCAGCTCCGACCACTATGCTGCACACAAGCAAGACACACAGGACAGAAAAACATAGACGCTTACTCTGTCTCCGGCCGCTCTCCTCGCGGAGACATGGAACCGCGGATGAGGACTCCACACTCGCTTCGTAGCTATGCCACGTCTCAATCACACACAAACACACACGGGATCCCACACACTCACACTGTGGTTCCGCTTACCCTTCTCCTGCTTCTATGGTAGCAGGTCTGTCCTGACTCCCAAAACTTGGGATGCAGCGAAAACCCGGACTCGCCCGATCCGCTCTCAGGATCGCTAGCAGCCACTCTATCGGTCGACGAGCCCCTTGCTTGCAAACCCTACCTGCCAATGGGAACTTTGCTGTGTGCCAGACGTCTCTGCACACCTTACCAGCAGCCCCGGGCCACGCGTACGACTTATAGGCCCCCAAATTACGACCTATAGGCCCCAAAATTACAGATTCTAAGCATACCATTTTCCGCAGCCTGCACAGGTTGTTGTCTGTTCCTGCAGTGAGCGGGCAAGAAGCAGAGCTCCTCCAGGCAAGTGGCCTGGGGCGCCTAGGATATCCGCCCCTCAGCCGATCCTGCAGTCGAACAAACGATCTCCTGCCTGGCTCCCCAAATTGATACGTGGTTTGACTCCACAACTCGTTGAAGTTGTAAAGTAGGTTTGCTTTTATTCAGCGCTGAGGTGTATGGGGATAGCTCCTCCAAAGTATGCACACCTCAGTGTCGTTTCCCGCTACATTTATCCTCTAAAGTTAACACGCCTATACATATTCATGATCTATCCCCGCTTCATATTATAATGAGCTAAAAGGTCCTTTGCACATGCGCAGTGCCTCCCCGTGGTTGTGGGCGAGGGTCTCAGGATGAAGTAAATGAGTCTTCCTCTTGTGAGTAGGGGTCTTCCAAGATGAAGTAAACGAGTCTTCCTCTTCCTAAACTTTTCACCTTTGGCACAGTTGGACGCCCCAGTGGTTACACAATTAGCTGAAACCAACCGTATCTGTGATTCTTCTGTTAACTAGCAAAGATTTAGAACAGGGTGACCTTCCTGCAAAGTTTATTGCAGGATGGGCAGGCAAGGAGTATCCCAAGCTAGCAGATGTTTGGGAGGCTCTGTCTTTGAACTAACTGATAAGTAGAAGGATGGTGTGAAATGTTATACTTTAGAAGGCTAGTGTGAAACAATTAACTCATGTTTAGTGGGGCCCCTAAATTCCACAGACTTATAACATAGTTTTATTTCTACAACTTAAATTAAGCTAAAAAATACTTGAACTCTATATTTTCCAGGCACTAGCGTTTCTTATATCAAGCCCCCTGTATCAATTCTATTCAACTTAGTTAACTACTGGATGATATACATAGAACTCCATTACACTGAAAAGTGACAACATTAAGCTTTGATAAAAATATTTCCTGACTGTCAGAAATAGGAACTCATTAGAAAATGACAGGGCTACACCAATGTTAATGGCTCAGCATAAGCACTGTGCATGCTGCTGCTGCAGAGCAGAAACACTGCTGCAATAAACAATTAGCAAGCCACTTTTCTGAATATAGATTTATTAACTGTAGGTCTAAATGTGTTTCAGTGCTGGGTTAACAGTTGGACTCAAGGATCTTAAACGTCTCTTCCAACCTAAACAATTCCATGATGCCATATACCTGCTGAGTTCAGAGGAGCTTTGCAATACCACGTGTAAGGTTTGCCACCGTGTTTTTGATTTATTTTGATGTATCACTGACAGCTTTAGCTAAACCAAGCCCTTCCTGTAAACCCTCTTTATCAACCATCATACAGGATCTCTCAGCGTGTGTTTTCTGGGAAGCCGGCCCGTGCAGCTGCCCCGGACCGACCGCTGTCCCGCAGGCGCTGCCCGGGGCGGGTACGTGGCCGAGCGCTCCTCCGGCCCCGGGCCGGGCTGCTACGTGTCACCGGCACGGCACTGTACACTTCCGCCACCCCCCCCGCCTCTGGCGAGTACCAGCATAACCCCCTGCGACTGCCGGGACCCGGCCTGTCCCCGCCCGTGCCGCACCACTCCCTCAGCGCTGAGGCTGCTCAGCTCTCCTCAGCTCTGTCCTCAGCTGCGGGCTTCCCGCCCGCACAGCGCCGCCTGGCGGCCCAGCCAGCATGATCTCCGGCAGCCCCGCCCCCCCCCGGGAGTTGGTCAGTGGGGAGGGCGGTGGTGCCGTAGAGCCCCGCCCTGCGCGGCGCGGATTGGCTGTCCCTCCGCAGGCCGAGGCAGTGGCACTGGCGGCAGCGGGCGGGCTCAGCGCTGATGGTCGCCATCATGTCGCGGGAGTTCGAGCTGTGTCCCGGGCGGCGAGTTGGCGGCGATCAGCCATGCTTCATCATCGCCGAGATAGGGCAGAACCACCAGGGCGATCTGGACATCGCCAAGCGCATGATCCGCATGGCCAAGGTGTGCAGCGCTGCTTTGCCGCCGCTAGCCGGGCGGGCGGGCGGGCAGGAGTGGGGCTGCTCGGCGGACCTCGACGCTGCGTTCCGCTCCGGGTACTCAGGCCGAGGTGCGGGGCAGCGGGAGTTCGGTGGCACCGGCGGCGGGCGGGGAAGCCGGGGAAGGGCGGGAAGTGTCCTCTGGGAGCAGTGGGGTGGGATAGCAGGGAGAGGGAGGGGGTTCTGCCGCCGCTCTGCACCGCTCTGTGAGAGCCCGCTTGCAGTCCTGCATCCAGCAACACAAAAGGGACGGGAGCGAGTTCAGAGGAGGCCACGCAGGAGAAGGTGCTGCGAAGGCTGGAGCAGCTCTGCTCTGGAGACAGTCTGAGAGAGCTGGGCTTGTTCAGCCTGAAGAAGAGAAGGCTCCTTAAGGGGAGACCTTAGAGCAGCTCCAGTGCCTGAAGGTCTACAGGAAATCTGGAGAGATGCTTTTGATCAGGGTACCTCTGTACACACGGGCAGATTACACAGCCTCTGAGGGGCTACCAGCAGCCTTCCAGCTGTGTCACAAGGTAACGGTGAACATTGGAAGAATCAACTAACTGCCGCTGATGAACCTCCAATTTGATTCAGTTGCATTAGGGTTCTTTTAGGCCATGTCAGCCTGTAAGACAGCCAGGCTGCTTTGAAATCTGGTATTGTAACCATTAGATATACCTCTGTTAGAAAACAGCATATCATCACTGAAGAAGTCAGGGCATGATGAATTCAGACCTGTGATTGGAGTATATGTTCAGAATAATGTGGTCAGTTTAACTGCACTGTTTGTGTTGCTTCAGACAAATTTCAGGTTAGCGGTCCTCACTCTGCAGAATCCTGTTGCTTGTTTTCAAGTGAAGTTACCATGTGGCAGCTACACTTCGAAAATGCCACAGAAGTCCACTTCAAATAAGGGGCATGCATAGAAAGAGACAGTTCAGTTTTGTATTTTTGGTGTGTTTTCTTTCTAGGCTGCTACTCTGCTACATATGGAGGCGTTTTGAAATAGAAAGACTCATGTGTTGGCAGGCTGACTGTCACTCATTCCTGTTCATACCATTCCTGTGATTGATTTGATGATGATGTTGAACTTGACGATCTTACCGGCCTTTTCTAACCTGGCTGATTCCGTGTGAAAACTCCACTGCACACGAGCCCATCAGCTGCACGGTCCTTGTGCTCAGGCTCGGGGTGAGCGCTCAGTGTGTACCCGCTTGTTTTGCAGGAGTGTGGAGCAGACTGTGCAAAGTTCCAGAAGAGCGAACTGGAGCACAAGTTCAACAAGAAAGCTTTAGAAAGGCCCTACGCGTCTAAACACTCCTGGGGAAAGACCTACGGGGAGCACAAGCGCCACCTGGAGTTTAGCCACGACCAGTACAGAGAGCTGCAGAAATACGCCGAGGAGGTTGGCATTTTCTTCACAGCGTCTGGCATGGATGAGGTACGTAATCAGTGCTGGAATGACAAGCAGAGTCCAGCTGTTGTGTCGTGTTGGTTGTTCGGTGTTCTTATTCTATATATCTTTTCTATATATATCTTTATTCTATTAAAAGGAATATAAAACACGTGGGAATGTTGAATTTCTAAATCAGGAAAACAGTAATTGTACCTCTGCAAGGTCACTTGTATCTACTGAGTGATGGCTGAACATCTACTGAGATGACTGAACATCTTGGAAGACCTGCCATGTATGCTGAGGTGTTTATGCACAGTAAATCATATTAGAGAAAAGGCCTCTGTTGAACTTCATAAACAATCAAAAGCTTTGAGAGTTTAGAACAAGACTGCAACCTGACCGCTCTGCAGTGTTGACTGGTATATTGGCTCCAAGCATTTCAAACCCCCTTTGTATTTAAACCAGATTCCTTTCTCAAGTTATTCTCAACATAACCCCTATTATTTATCTGTCCTTTTTTTTTTTTTTTTTTTTCCCTTTCTGCTCTCTACTAGGCCCCAGTTGGTATTTCTAAGCATCAGAAATGCTTCTATTCCTTTTCTTTTACTTATCTCATGGGGAGGGTCTCCACCTTGCACTGTTACTACTGAAGCATTTACTCCTTTTTTGTCAGTGGGGCACTGAACAGTCAGTCACCAGCTTGTGGACTCCATGGAGCTTGTCTGCTGCTTTTCAACCTTAGGGTACAAACACATTAATTCTCGTAAATTGCCTGTCTCAAAATTATGTTAGTTACATTGTTTTGCAACTAATTTTACATCATACTGCAACAAATGCAGTGCATAATTGATATGTGTAAACTAGAAATATCAGGAGCAGTTAAACCACAGTACAGATCAGAGGTTACAGATTGGTTTACTTTTCTTTGTGGCCTAGAAAATACAGAGAACCAAAGAACGAAAGAAGTAAGCTAGCCACTCGTGCATCAGGTAGGCACAGTTCCTGTCTTTCTGCAAGTAGCCTTATCCAGGGTAGGATTTATTTAATGTTTTAAGGTGATCTATTCAGTGCCTCTTTCTCCTCCCTGGTGTATCAGCTTAAGCTCATTTCTCATAACTGACAAAAGTTCATTCTTTCCTTGTATCTCTTCCCTGAGTATTTGAACACCATGGTCACATCTCTTCTTTTTCTTTTGTTTTTTTTTGTCTGGACTAAGCAACTTCAGTTCCTTCAGCCTTTTTCTGCTGTCTTTTCTAGTCCTCTGAACATTCTCGCTGTTTCTATCAACTTACTGTCTGTTGACCAAAATCCATGAATTGCTGTGCCCCAGCTTGGAGCTCCAGTTTGGAGCACCAAACACCATAAAAAAATTACTTCAGAGGTCTGACAGACAAAATGATATTTTGCATGAATTGCTATAGCCTGATGCCATGGGCTGAAAAACAGATCTGTGAAAAGAGGGTGTTGAAATGCTTCTTTTGTTGTACTCTTCATGTCCAGAGGACTTGCTGAACAACACATACTCTTTTAGGAAAAGAGTAGGTAAGTCCAAGAGTCTTGGAATATCTGGAACCTTAAAGACCCAAATGCCTTTAGCAGGGGGGAAATCACACTCCTTGATGTTAAAGGCTCCAGCTTATAAAGGCTATCGTGCAGTGCAGAACACCTTTCATGTGCAGCAGCTAAGATCACTTTCCACCTCTGGGAGCCCTCTTTTTTCAGGATGTTGTGCTTCTTTGTGTGTGGCCTCATCAGCTAATTAACAGTACTGATACATGTTTATGTCTTCTTTTTTTTTCTGGTGGCATTTCTGCTTGATATGAGCTTAGAACTCATGTCAGACATTGCATAAATGGATGTAATGAGTTCCTGAGAATACATCGACTTCTGTAAATTGAACATGATCTCTGGAACTCCAGCTATGTTGAAAAGGTTAAATTGTGTGTTTAACTATATGAGGAAATCAGTGAAGTGATGTGTGAAGTAAATATAGAGTAAACACCTTTACCTACCTTGTTCCGGTGTGTACTGGAGACAGAGCAGGATCCTGTGGAACCACTCCCTTTAATGTCCCTGTTGTTTAAGATTACTTCCTGATCCTTGAATCTCTTGCAGAAAAGCTGCCAATTTTCAAGAGATATTTAGCTAATGAAGTGACTTTAGACAAGGGGATCTGTCAGTTAAGACTTCATTTTGTGCAGACTTCTTCAGATATCTGTGGCTTTTTAATAGAGTGAATTAATTGTCTTCATGCACAATGCATCTTAGTGAATAAACTCTACTGAAGAGGTGTTATGCATCCTGGGTACAAAAAGTTGAATCTGCATCATTATGATGATGGAAAACTTAGGCTGAAGAAGATGTGATTCTCTTCTGGACATTGCCACTCTTTCTCTGGCACCAAGTAGATTTGACTGCCACAATGAATGAGCTGAGGAAATTAAAAATGCTTGTGGGTGGTTGAAGAGCGACCAAGTTAGATAACTATTTCATTGTTTCCTCTGGACGTGGTTAGAGGACTTTTGTGTCCTGCCTGTGGTAGATTTGAGATTTTCTTCCTTTAAAGTAGTACACAGCTTGGTGTCATCAGCAAACTTGCTGAGAGTGCAGTCAATCCCACTGTCCATGTCACTGACAAAGATGTTGAACAAGAACAGTCCCAACACTGATCCCTGAGGGGCACCACTCACCACGCTTCACACAAGTCCAGGCAGATGATGTCAGCTGCTCTGCCCCTGTCCATCAGTTCTGTAGCTCCATCATAGAAGGCCACCAAATTGGTCAGGCAGGATTTCCCCTTAGTGAAGCCATGCTGGCTGTCACCAAGCACCTTCTTGTTTTTCATGTGCCTTAGAATGCCTTCCAGGAGAATCTGCTCCAAGATTTTGGCAGGCACAAAGCTGAGACTGACTGGTCTGTAATTCCCCGGGTCATCCATTTTCCCCTTCTTGAAAATGGGGATTATATTTCCCTTTTTCCACTTCACCTGACTGCCATGAGTTTTCAAATATGATGAACAGTGGCTTAGCAACTTCATTCGCCAGCTCCTTTGGGACCCATGGATGGATTTCATCAGGTCCCATGGACTTGTGCATGTTCAGGTTCTTAAGGTGGTGTTGAACCTGAGCCTCTCCTACAGTGGGCCTAGGATCTTCATTCTCACAGTATCTGCATCTGTCTTTCCAAGACGTGGGTGGTGTGGTCAGAGCATTTGCCAGTGAAGACTGAGGCATTAAGAAGTCATTAATAACCTCAGCCTTCTCCAAATACAGGGTAGCCAGTTCTCCTGATAGCTTCTGGAGAGGGTCTGTGTTGCCCTAGTCTGTCTTTTTTTTGCTGCATACCTATAGAATCCCTTCTGGTTATCTTTCACATTCCTTGCCAAATTTAATTCTAACAGGGCTTTAGCTTTCCTAACCTGGTCCCTCGTGTCCTGGACCACATCCCTGTATTCTTCCCAGGCTGCCTGTCCTTGCTTCCACCTTTTGTAAGCTTCTTTTTTCCCTCTAAGTTTCCTGAGCAGCTCTTTATCTGTCCATGGAGCTCTTCTGGCCCTCCTGCCACACTTGTTAGGATGCAACACTCCTGAACTTGTACCAACCAACAGTCTTGGGCCCCCCTGCCCTCTAGGGCTATATCCTATAGAACCTTACTAAGCAGGTTCCTGAAGAGGCCAAAGTCTGCTCTCTTAAGTCCAGGGCAGTGAGCTTGCTGCATGCTCTTCTCACTGGCCTGAGCATCTTTAACTCGACCATCTCGTGATTGCTACAACCAAGGCTGCCCTGGAGCATCACATTTCCAACCAGCCCTTCCCTGTTGGTGAGCACAAGGTCAAGCACGGCACCTCTCCTTGTCGGCTCCTCTATTACTTGCAGAAGGAAGTTGTCTTCCACACAATCAAGGAACCTCCTGGATTGCTTGTGCCAGGCCATACCATCCCTCCAACAGAAATCAGGATGGTTGAAGTCCCCCATGAGGACAGGGGCCTGTGAGCGTGAGGCTGTTTCTATCTGTCTGTAGAGCACTTCATCCACAGATTCCTCTTGATCAGGCAGTCTGTAACAGATCCCCACAGTAATGTCCCCCATAGCTGTTCTCCCCCTGACCCACAAACTCTCTGTTGACTGATCACCTGTGTTCAGAGAGAGTTCCGTACTTTCCAGCCTATCACTGACATAAATAGCAACTCCCCTTCCCTGTCTGCCTGGCCTGTCTTTTCTAAAGAGCCTGTAACCTTCCATTCCAACACTCCAATCATAGGAGCCATCCCACCATGTTTCTGTGATACCTGTTATGTCATATCTCTGTAGGGGTGCACACATTTCTAATTCCTCTTGTTTGTTCCCCATACTGTGGGCGTTTGTACAGAGGCATCTGAGCCGAGCTCCAAATGAAGCCGGCTCATTGGCTGGAGCAGTTGAAATATCTTTGCATCACTCTGAGTGTTTATTACAGGTGCTGGCAACTGACTGGAAGTGTTGGGATGGAATGATGCCCCCCTCCCCTATTACATCTAGTTTAAAGTTTTCTTGACCAGTCAGGCAAGTCTCCTGCCAAAGCAGCTCTTCCCCTTATCAGATCAGCTCCACCAGCCTCCAGTAGACGTGGCCTCCCAAATTGAGTCCCATGTTCTAAATACCAAAACCCCTGACTATGGCACCACCGTTTATTAACCTGCCAAATCCACCTGGCTTTTTTAAGGTCCTCTGCTTTGTCCTGGAGAATTGATGAGAAGACTGTCTGAGCTCCAGAGCCCCTAACCACCTCTCCCAGGGCTCTATAGTCCTTCTTCATGTTCTCCAGGCTATCTATATCGCTAGCACCCACATGGACCACTAGAAGTGGGTAATAGTGAGACTTACTAGATCAGGCAGCCTCTCTGCAACATCCCTGATCCGAGTTCCTGGAAGGCAACACACTTCCTTTGAGACTGGGTCAGGCCGACAGATGGGTGCCTCTGTGCCGTTCAAAGTAGACTCCCCTACCATTATGACCCGCCGGTTTTTCCTGGCAGCAGCAGTAGTGATCTTCTTTACCAGTACATCAGCTGGTTGTTCATGGTGCGAGTGTGTTTCCTCGTTAGCCTCCTGCAGAACTGCAAAGTGGTTCTGGATGTGGACATTGGATTTTGGAGGAAGACACTTGCTGTTAATTGTCCTCTTCCTTCTATTTTTGGTGGTGTTTTTTTTTTTTTTTTTTTTTTTGTTACTGTTTCCCAGCTTCCTGGGTTAACGGCCTCCTTCTTTCCTCCATGAGCTACAGGGGACGCTTGAGGCCCCTGCACAGTTTGGGCCTGGAGTAAGCAGTCCTGCTTCCTCTCAGCTTCCCTGACATCTTGCAGCCTATTAACAGCATCCCGCAGCTCAGCCACCTGCTGCAGGAGGACCTCCACCAGGGAGCACCGAGCGCAGCCCTGCCCGTTGGGCACCCTCGCCTCACGAGACCAGTGCAGGCACTCTCTGCGCTCCGAGCTCTGCGCTGCAGCCTCCTCTCTCATCGGCTCTGTCTGGTGCCGACGCTGCCACCGCCGGGGCAGCCAGAGCAGAGGCGCTGGCCCTGGAAGCGGTGCTCCTCACGCCCTGCCCACGCCAACTGCCGCGACCCGCGCTCCCTGGGCCGGGTTTTCCCCGCTCAGGGCGGGGCCGTCCCTCCTGGCTCCGCCCCCTGTGAGTCCCTGCTCGCCTGAGCGGAGCTGCGGCTCCTGGGCAAGGCCTGGCGAGGGCTCGCGGTTCCCTCTGTGGCCCTCGCCGCTCAGAACTGAGGCTCCTGGACGCCGGGCTTCCGCTCCCTGCGGGGTTGAAGGCTCCTCTCTGGGTCATTTTGGATTTCCCTTTTTGGGGCACTGTTTTCTAGGTTCTTCTTCAATATACTCACACAATTTTTCAAAGTGACAGATCTATTCAGGAAAACTTCTGTTTGTGGTGTAGTAATTCTGTCCTGCAGGAAGTATGTAGTAAGAAGACTGCCTGTGTGACTGCAGTGTGTTTTTATTCAGCAGGGAAGGTGCCATCTGCAGGTAGTTGCTGTCTCTGGTAGTACCAAAAAGAAAATGCTGTGGCCCACAAGCTCATTTTGAAGCTAGGGGAGCAGTGGAGCTCACCTGAACTGGGCAGCTGTACCTACAGCTTGACCAGCTATGGCTGGGACACCAGAGAGCCTGGCCAGAGACAGGGATCCCAGTCAAAAACCTGTGTGACATCTGCTTTTGGCGTAGAGGTTTAAAAGAAAGCACTTCGGTAATACTTCACCTGGAGGAAAATGAGACATTAATCTCTTTGGAATAGTAAATATTTTAGGAGCTACTTGGGATATATATGTGTGTGTGTGTGTGTGTGTATATAGGTATACACACATATATATGACTGTGTGTGTATATATACATATGTATATATATATATGACCTACTAAATTTGGTCATCTAAATTTGGTCAAAACTAAATTTGGTTTTGCTGTTTTGAAGGGTTGTTTGTATCCCAGCATGGTAGTTCTTCAACTTTGATCCAGCTGAAGTGGTAAGTTGAAATGCACTGATGTCTTTTCCTTTCAGATGGCTGTGGAATTTTTACATGAACTGGATGTTCCATTTTTCAAAGTAGGATCAGGAGATACAAACAATTTTCCCTATTTGGAGAGGACTGCAAAGAAAGGTATGCATTTTCTTTTGAGCTGCCCCAGTGTGTCTCAGTAGATCAGTTATTAGATATTTCCTCCAGTTGATTTTGGGAAAAAAGTCTAGAAATACCTTTAGAGGAAAATCCACCTCAGACTGGGGGAGGCAGGGGGAGGGGGAAAGGTTCACCCAGCTTTCTTTCCTAGTTGAACTGAATTAATTTACTTCAAAAATTTAATATAATCTTATGTAGCTTTCTGATCGACCTAGGACAAAACATGTACATATTTTCTAATGGGTAGGTCGCCCGATGGTGATTTCCAGCGGGATGCAGTCAATGAACACAATGCACCAGGTTTATGAGATTGTGAAGCCCCTCAATCCAAACTTCTGCTTCCTGCAGTGCACCAGTGCATACCCACTTCAGCCAGAGGATGTCAACCTCCGTGTTATATCGGTCAGTGAGTAACCCAGAGTGTGGCCTGTGCAGGGTACCACTTTTACTGAGATCCAGATCTTAGTCATTCTGGAATTTGCCTCTTAGAAGTTAGAAAGATGTGTCATTTTCCTGTAATTCATGCAAGTGCTGTAATAAAGATACCCACTGGATCCTTTTTTAGCAGAACTCAGCTTTGAGGAATTTTATAAAGTGTAGTACCTGGAGTATTCACAACTAAACAGGAAAATATGACATATGGTTATGTCATATGACAGGTCAACCACTGGTAGTGCAAAGAAGAATTATGTAGACTGTTACCATTAAGAAGGTGCATGGAACCGAGAACATAATTTTAAACAGGGGGCTAGAACAGAAAACTGTGTTAAAAATGCTTCATGTGAATATCAGAGTAATGAAGAAAATGGATTAGGCCCGTCTATAGTTTCCTTGGCTGAAAATATTTCTTGGATATGCCCAATAAAAATGCAAGGAAATTTTCCAAAATTGGCCAGTGTTCAAGCACTTGCCTATCTTTATGCACATATAGTCTGTTATTTTTTAGTAGAATTTTTAGTGGCTGCATTTAGTTGACTATGATTGAGTGACTGTCCCCTATGCATGGGTGAAAGGATTGCTTTAGATTTTAAATATGTGGTTGGGGGAGTCTGCTTTGGCTACAGGTTAAGTTTAACCAGTCCACTGGGTTTGTGGATGAAAGTAGAGCACCACTCTGTCAGTGTAACTGACAGTGATGTAAGTTACATTTTGAGCCTTTCAGGACCTTGAGGAGTACAACTGAATTAAAAGGAAAAGTGTAAGTGAAGTTGTAGAATAAAACACACCATCTTTTCCTTGTCAGCACTGAATTCTTAGCGAAATTCTTAGAACATGATGGTCAGTAATGCAGTGTGACATGTTGAATGCAAGAAAGATTAATTTTCAGCATGACCAACTGCTTGTTTGTGGCACAGTAATTTCCCATGGTTTTTATTGCAGTGTCAAGGTTTAAGCCCAGGCCATAAATCAGAGCCACGCTACTGCTACTGCTGAACCCAGGACATGCAGTTATCACTGTTAAATTTGCTTTGTCTTTGAAATTGCCACCTTGGTAATTCAGATCAACTCTGTCATGATTCAAGGCCTATCAGTCAGCTTTTCCTGATATTCCCATTGGCTACTCGGGGCATGAAACTGGCATCGCCATTTCGGTGGCAGCGGTTGCGTTGGGAGCTAAAGTGGTGGAACGCCATGTGACTCTGGACAAAACATGGAAAGGAAGTGACCACCAGGCATCCCTGGAGCCCAACGAACTGGCAGAGCTGGTGAAAGCCATCCGTACTGTGGAAAAAGCAATGGGATCTCCAGTCAAACAGCTACTGCCCTGTGAAATGGCTTGCAATGAAAAGGTAAGTTTTGATTTGTTTCATGTATAGCTGGAACTTACTTAGACGTATGGTTAATAAGTCTGTATTCAGAAAAGCAGCTTGCTAATCGTTTATTGCAGCAGTGTTTCTGCCTCTGCAATCAGAAATCTGTACTCTGCAGCAGCAGCATGCACAGTGCTTACATTGAACCACTGAAGTTGGTGCAGACGTCATTTTCTAATGACAGTGTTTCTGGCAGTCATGAACTATTTTAATCAAAGCATAATGTGGTCAGTTTTCAGTGTAATGGAGTTCTGTGTTTATCATTCAGTGGTTAACTTAGTTGAGTAGAATCATGGAGTCATTTAGGCTGGAAGAGACGTTTTAAGATCGTCGAGTCCAACCATTGCCCCAGGACTGCCAAGACTACCATTAAACCACATCACTAAGGGCCTCACCTCTACGTCTTCTAAATACCTCCAGGGACGGTGGTTCCACTGCTGCCCTGGGCAGCCTGTTCCAGTGCCTAACCACCCTCTTGGGGAAAAAATTGTACCTAATATCCAGTCTAAACCTCCCCTGGTGCAGCTTGAGGCCGTTTTCCTCTTGTCGTATCACTTGTTCCTTGGGAGAAGAGACCAGCCACCTCCTGCCTCCATTTTCCTTTCAGGTTGTTGTACAAAGTGATAAGGTCCCCTCTGAGCCTTCTCTTCTCCAAACTAAACCCCCCCTAGTTCCCTCAGATGTTCCTCCTCAGACTTGTGCTCCAGGCTCTTCACCAGCTCTGTTGCTCTTCTCTGGACCTGCTCCAGCACCTCAATGTCTCCCTTGTAGTGAAAGGCCCAGAACTGAACACAGGATTCAATGTGCAGCCTCACCGGTGCCCAGCACAAAGTACTTGGTAGTAGTAATAGGAATATTGTGTCTCTGTGACTGTATGTGAGCTGCTGTTACACTAAGCTAGAATACTAGTTAGTCTAATGAGATTCCCTCCATTCTGATTCTGAAAAATTCCAGTGATCCATTATCTGATTTCAGAAAGAGAGCCTAGTTACCGTGAGGTTACCACGCAGCCTTCATTTGGGATAGGAGTTAATGAGGAGGGCAGTTCTATACAACCTCTTCCCAAGTAACTGCAGAATTTTCCTTAGCCTTTTTTGCTATACTAAGCCTAGGAATGTGCTTGACTTACTTTTTAATTTTGTGTTTTCCTCCCCTGTAGCTGGGAAAATCCGTTGTGGCGAAAGTAGCAATTCCTGAAGGTGCAGTACTGACACTTGACATGCTGACAGTGAAGGTGGGAGAGCCCAAGGGATTTCCCCCAGAAGCAATCTTTGATCTGGTGGGCCAGAAGGTTAAAACAAATATTGAAGAAGACGAAACCATCACTGAGCAAGCAGTGGAAAATCACGTCAAAAAAGTAAAGTGCTAAATCAGAGCACTCTATTCTGTATTTCATCATATATATTTAAGTACAGCAGCATGGTAGATTAGAAGGAAAGGGTGTAATTTTGAGGATCCAAGCAGGTTAGAATTTTCAGGTTCTCAAGTTTCTGAAGCAAGTGGAGATAAATTACGAAGGGCAATTTTATTAGAAATGGTATAGCATTGCATCTAGAAAATACTGTGCTCCTCCTTTCTCCATTCCTCTTAACCTAGGTTAATTTGGAGGTTTGCCACATGTAAGACCACATTCTGCTACTGTCTAGCTTCCTTTTCTGGTAAGAACACAGTAAATCATGGTAATTTTGTCTGCAGTTTGAGTTGTTCTAACTGTACCTTTTGGTGTTCCTCTCTTTTTCTTCCTCATCCTGTGATAACAGCATGCTAGTTGGAGTTGAATGGAGATAGATGAAAGTTTACATATGCTGAGACAGTGCAGCCTGATGGATTTTTTGTAAGCCTTAAGATAAAAAAGTCTTGAGATAAAGCAGTGGGTTGCAGGAATCTGCACACTGGGGATAATGAGCTCCTTGAGAAAGCTATGTTCTTAGGAGACACTACCCAGAAAGGAGGCAATTAAGATATGTAGAAAGGTCCCATTTAAGGGGCAAGGAAAGAGCCTTTTTGTACTTTTTGTGAACTGAAAGACATGAGAGGAGCAGACAGATTAAGGAGGGAAGAGTAGATCCAAGATGGATCAGTGGAAATAAACTTATCGTACACTTCAGAAACATGTCAAAAGCATCTGTTGTGAACTGGGTGAAGCCTGGAATCTTAAATCAATTTGGATACCTCTGGGGATACTGTGTTGGGGCAGCTTCTCTGGTAGGAAGCCGAAGGCTGGTGAAGATTCAGCAGCTCCTTCCTGGACTAAGCCAATAAGTTGGGTTCTTTCCCCTGACCCCGACTTTGGAGGCAGCTGAAGCTGAATGCTTGACCAGATCACATAACTGAGCTTTAGCTTGTGATCAGTGCTGCTCTTGTGTTCCCTGTGCCTGCAGCACAGCTGCTTGCTTTTCAAGTATGAAGTGCAATCCTACTTCTGTCAGCTTGCTGCTCTTCCCTTTGTCCAGGAAGGAGCCCTGTGACAGCAATTGAATCTCTCAGCATGGTTAGTACAGAGATGCTTTGGTATAATTCGTCTCCATTTTTCTGTAGTGGAATAATTTACCTAGTGATGGTTATTTGGAACTTGCTACCTCTTGGTCATGAGTTGATGAAGTGTCTTGAGCTTGGTGGTGGTGTTTCTGTGCCTGTGAGCTGTTGACTTTCAAGATGTCTACTGTTCTGCAATTCTGAGGAAGCTGTTTTTGCATCTTTAAACTGGGAAGCAGAGATCCTTTGAGTCATGTGCTTGGCCATATGTGAGCTCTGACTGATGCAGTATGCTTGCCTCACATTAAGAAAACTGCTCAATTGTTAAATGATTCTTTTTTTGTTTGTTTCAAATTGGAAAAATAAATCTACCTTATAAAACAAGGTACTGTTTCTGCGTTTCAGCCTATGGTCAGACCTTGCCTTTGCCAGCACCAGTGCCATGGTTTCAAAGCCTTTAATATTTGAATACTGTCAGGATTACTTGACCTGCTCCAAGCAGCAGTGGTTCTTCACTCCAGCAGGGCTGGTCCTACAGCCTGCTGTAAACATAGACAGAAGTGCCCAGGAACTTTAATAATGTATTGGGAAAAAAATGAACTACCCCTGTACAGAAACTTGGAGCTGTCTCCTTTTATGTGAGCATACCCGTGTGCAGCTGCAGTTAAAGAGCCTTTTGCAAATAGGACACACAAATAAATGAATCACTGACCTAGTGTTCTTGTTGCCCCTGTGACTCCTCCAGGCATCTCATCTTCTCCTGGGTGTGGTACATGATTTCCTCATGCTTCTGCTCTGTGCAGGAAGCACAGGGCTACTCAGAGGCCCAGTTCAGGATCTCTGTCACAGGACCAGCTAATGGCTGTTGAGTGGGGCTGCAGAAGCTTTATGTGAAGGGACCATTCCGACAGTTGGTGCCAGTCTTTGATTTTTATGAAATGATATTTAATTATGAGCTAATTCAGTCCAGTTATTATCCAAATCTGACTTTGTCAACTATAACAATATGCAGTATATTGTTATATTATGTACACGTTGCTATATACGGATTTGAAGCCTGAACTGACCTAACTGCAGATCCTTCCCAGAGCCTCAGGTCTGAGTACACAAGTTCCATGAACCTGCAGCGGAAGGTGTTCAGGTGAGCCATGCCATCGCTGACATTGTAGAATGAAAAGATTCCTGCTTCATAATCCAAAAAACCACCAGTGTGATTGGGATCATCTCCTATGGGGAGGGATTCTGTCCCCCTAGTGAAATGTCCAGTATGCAAACTCAAAGTTCTTAAAGCACCAGGATGCTCTGTTCCAGCCCCATTGGGAGGTTTTGGAGTCTCCTTTCCTGTCAATGGAAGTGTATGCTGCACCAACCCACCATCCTGCTCCAATGTGGAGAAGGTCCATTTCCCATAATGGCTCCCAGAGAGGAAGGCACTTGCCATAACTTACCGAATCTCTGGGGACCACAAGGTAGAACATCCTCCTCCAGTTACAGCTTACTAAGAGTCAGTCTTCAGTTGCAGCATCAGGTGAAGGCTGTCATGCTCCTAGCTGCACAAAGCCAGGAGAAAAAGAAATCTCTCATGAAACTGAACAAGTTTGAAATGACAGTCACACAGGACAGGTCAAAAAGCTACAGGACTTTGAAGAGGAGATTTTTGTTTGAAGACACTGTCCTACAACTTCAATATTGAATTGCTACATGTCTCACAAAGGTTTTCCTTTCGTATACCTCCATAGTTTACTGGGATGGCATATGCTTTCTGTTTTCATGTTCTGGAAATAACTCCAACACTCCCTTTGAAAACATGATCTGGCATCCTTAAGCAACCCCCTTCACTCTTTCTGTCAAGCCTGATGAAACCAGTGTCGGGTGCTTAAAGGACATAGGTTTAATAAGCACATCTATTTTTTCTTGTAAGTGAAATACACAGGACAGAGAGGATCCCCGCCAGAATCCACACACCACAGAGCAAGGACAGCTCCCCCACTAGGTAAAGAGCGTAACAGACAAGTCTCGTTGTGTTCAGTCCGCCGATTAGCTCGTTAGGCTGCACATTAGCTCCTCCTGCCGGCAGAGCAGGGGCTATGTCAGACAAGAACCTAGCTGTTGTGGTTGAGACAGGGTCCGCCAGGACACTGCAGGATGGAAATGAGATTAACCCATTGGCTAGGACCCTTCGGGGAAATCCCAACAGTGGAAAAATAAGGCCGGTATGTTTTAAAAGCAATCTAAAGAATAAAATTCCAACCTCCCCCACACACAATCTCTCCAAATCCAGGAAGAGCTTTTTCCTATGTGGAGATACGTTGCTAGCACACACAGCAGAATGCCAAGGCCACTCACAGCAATAGAAACTCCCAAGTCTGCTACAGTGCAAGGATATGAAAATGTACCACGGGCCTTCCCATGAAGAATGAGGTCCTTTGGCTTCTGTCAGGGGATAAGCACAAGGCCACACACCCTTCCCAAAAAGAGTGAATGTCATTAGGAAAGAGAAACTGACATTTCCCTGTAGGCAAAAAGAAAAGCACTGCCCCCTCCAGTAAAATCATGGCTATTGCTCAAGGTGGTTAGGATCTTTTTCTGTTAAAGAAATGAGACAATTTAGGCTTCCTCCTGCTGTTTCCAAGAGGGTTGCCCTTCCTCATACCTTCATATTACACTGCAAAAAAGGAAGACCTGATACAGGTCTTCAAGATTGAAAGACTCATGTGACTCTCTTGCATGTATGTTTAAAATTATTATGAATTTCATATAGACCTGAAATCAAAGCTATAGCAGGAACACCTGACAGCTCAAAAATCAGGAAATAAACTGGTTCACCAAAATACCAACAGAAAGAACATTAAAAAGTAGTGACAAAGATGCTACTTACATACAGAAGGATCTATAGGGAAGGTGACTAGAGCGGTTTACTTTGAGAATAAGAGGTAGAAAGAGACCATACAATACCACCTCCAGCAACTGAATAGGATCAGCATGCTGCTGTATTTGTCTGGTCTGACATGAGAAGGCCTCTAGGGCTGCAAGCTTCTCTCGACAGGCCTGTAGCTGCTGTTCATGTGCTTCCAGGGCTTGTTGAGACTTTCCATCAATGAAGTTTTGTGCCAGACTCCCTTCTTCCCAAAGAAGTAACTGAAGCTCAGTTACTGACAGCTGTCTTTTGCCTATAATGGCATGTGCCTATAGACGAAGCAGAAAAGCATCCCCCCATACTCAACAGACTATAACCATTTCAGGCATTTATCTCCCAGTCTTTCAATGTTATGTTTTGGTTGGATTTTACTGATTTGAAAGATCTCTTGAGAAACAGGTGGTTGCCCTTTAAGGGAGCACAGCCAGGATTTACCTGCAGATGTCCTGGATGGAAAAGCTTGAGGGCAGGTTCCAAGATGCTTAGTTATGCAGAAAATGCTGGTTTCAGCCAGAATGTAACAGGGTCAGGTATTAACTGCTAAAAGTAGCAGACCTGGTCCTTCAGTAGTAACAATTTGCCTTCTTTTAAAGCAAGCTATTGAGAGGGAGGGGCTAGAAAAACTTCCAAAACAAAGTAATGTCAAACCATAATGTCCCAAACTTCTGCAGAGTTCCCACCAGTTATGACTGATTTTCTGTAACAGAGATCCTTAGAGATCCTATTTAAAGCAAAAGCTGTTTCATGATCCGTAAATGAGGTGGAGATTAGCATACGTTCCCATTCTTAAGACAGAATCAACAGAGCTGTTGTGTTTACTGAAATCTGAAGTCAGACTGTTCACTAATGCAGTTCAGTGCAATGCAGCTTACATCACAGAAGCTGTAATAACATCTGTAGCTGGGGCTATTTACTATTCATCCACAAAAAAAAAATTCTAACATTGTTCTTCCAGAGGTGTTTGGCTGATCAGGGCGTGAGAGCCAGGCTTCTGGAGACTCTTCTTCTTCTCTCCTTTTGATAGCAATATGTTGTGATGAATACAGGGAATGCACTCTTTTCCTGAGAAGCAGTAGCTCTCTGGGTCTTTGAATATCTATAGAGAAAGCAAAATGTCTCTCCTTGGAAAATGACCAGTGGAAAAGCAAACCACGCTTTACCTTCAGATCAGCCTGCTCTATGCTCCTTCTGTTATCAGCTTCTTGCTCTATTCTGTCTTCTAGATCCTTCAAGCAAAATGCCATGAGCTCCTACACAGCAACAGAATGAAATAAAACAGTTTCATAACAACATCTGTAAAAAACAGACGTCAGTATCCAGCTGGCTTTCCATACAGAGAAGTATGTCACTGAAACACTCAGTTTATGAGGGTTGTTAAGGCCAGTAGTGATGAACAGGAGGATTTTCACACTTCACCTGCTCCTGGTGGTTAAACTGGTAACATTTGGAAAGCTGTGCAGATTAGTACCACCTTCATAAGGAACAGGGAACCCTAGGGTGAAAACAGCATTTTCATGCTTCAATCTATGGCATTGTGCACTTCAAGACTACATGCTCATGGACTGAGGAGCTGAAGGGCAGCTAACCAAGAAGTTTTATTCAGAGGATCAGTGGGAGGCTCTGCCTAGAGTCAAAACTCAGTCGATGTTCAGGATGCTTCCCACTGTACAAGAGACCAGTCAGAAGTACCCCACTGTCACCACAGTGATGCTGTAGTCTGAATGCCTGCAACAACAAACACTGACAGCTTGGCTGGTAACCACGTTTTCTGTGGTACTTGTGGTGTGCACTGAGCAGCACGGTAGAGTTAATGTTCTGCTGTGTCTAGCCACGCAGCTTCTCACCCGCAGCCCTCTGAAATGGCTTGTCCTCTGTCCAGCAGCTTGAAGAGTCTTGGTGCACTTAGGGACGCATTTTCGTCATTAGTAACACCAAAGACCCAGGCAATGCTGCCCCATGCTCTCCGTGCATTAATGTTACAACAGAGCCTCTCAGTAAATACGAGATACGCCAGCTCCAGAGCTGTAGCTGTTGCCAGTGTCCTGTTCTGTAGCTGGGACCCAGTCCAGAGCATCTGCATGCACAAATACCAGCTTACTGCAGCAAAGACTGTCACAGACCACAGAACAAAACCAAATCTTTCTTCTTTGCTTGTAAAACACATCACGGCAAGCACTCACTCCCTCATAACACTGGTCATATGCAAATACTTATGCCAGTCACAAGCATTTCTGGCTAAGCATTACTTTCCTTACAGAGGTAAATGAAAGAGCTGCTTCCTACCAGTGGAGACACTATGTCTGCAGCACTGTCAAGCCAGCCATGTCATTCACCCTGAGGAACCAACTCCAGAAACATGCCTTTAGGGATTGCCTGCATGCCCCAACTCCGTCAAGTGAAAATGCTGTAAAGGCAAGGATTTCTAAGAGATGAGACTCCAGCCAGGCTCACAGGACACATACCAAGTACACAGCATGCCGACCCCATGTTCTGCATTCAGGAGCACAGGGGGTGTCCTTCCAGTTGATTTTATACACTCTTGGATCCAGGCATGAGCAGGCTGATGGACCTTGCACAATAGTTCTTATCTCCTTAAGCATTCACAGCTAGCATTTGCTGAAAGCACCAGGGAAGATTGTTACATGTTGCCTGGCTGGTGTTACTTGGCTGGGGCAGCACAGAGTAGCTGCTTACAGCAAACAGAATCACTGGTCAAAATATCATGCTTGGGCTACTTTTGGTAGTTTGTGCTGAAATCTCTGCAGCACTAAGCCCATAGATGTCAGCAGATCTCTTAGAGACAGCGTCAAAGGGGACACAAGTTTCTAAACCCTGCTCACTTCCGATTTTGGTCATCGGCAGCATCTGCTGCCCTGCGTTCAACAGCCTCCCAGGCAATCAGCATTAACCCTTTGCAGAGGGATCATGCAGGGAAGCCCTACTTTATTCTGAGTCAAGCAAACTTTCAGGAATCCTTTGTCTGTGTCCATATATTACCAGTAATCTAGTTTTACAGTAGATTAGAAAAACGTCTTACTAATGCTACATCAGTTCAATTTTCACGTTCAAGTTTGATTTTCCTGAAAAACAATATAATTTTGAAGGTCCTAATTGTGCTGGCACTGGAGGTACTTTGTGTTCTAGCTTTTTCATTAAGCAAATGAAAGCAGGAATTCTTCTGTGGCTTAATTGCTCACTACTTCATTTAAAAATATGGGAAATCATGCTAGGCTATCAGAAATGTATTGGTGCATAGGATTCTTACTGATTTTACTAAGTAAGATAAACTCTCAAACCCAAACTATGCTTTCTGCAACATCATGGAAAGACAGCATGTGTTTAAAACCAGACAGAATTAGGACATTTTGAAAACTTTATATTTCTTGCAGTGTTTCTGAGTTGGTTGTGTACTAGCAAACTCCTTCAACACACATATTTAGAAACACTGAAAATCAAAGTATCTCTGACAAACAGGGATGAAGAAAAGCAAAGGCAATCCATTCCTTTTATACCAGTCGTTAATATTGATGATAGACCTTGGGCTGCCCAGTCCTCTGAGCTAGACAACCAAGACTGCAGGAACAGTGACTTCCCTTTTGCGAGCACTGTACAGAACCAGTCTGTATCAGTTGAATGTTCACAAGCCCATGTGGCCTGATGGGATTCATCCCAAAGCGCTGAAGGAACTGGTGGATGTTACAGCAGAACCCTCCTCCATATCTGTCAGAGGTCTTGGGAGTTTGGGGAGATCTCTACTAACTTGAAGCTGGCCAGTGGTATTCCAATTTACAGCAAGGTGATGAAGAAAGGCATAGAAAACAACAGACCTGTTAGTCTGACCTCAGTACCTGGAGGAATTATGGAAGAGATTGTACTGGGTGCTGTTGAAAGGCATTTAAAGGACAATGCAATCCCCAGGCACAGTCAGCATGGGCTCACAATGGGAAAGTCCTTCTTAATTAATTTGATATCCCTCTATGATAAGGTCATCCGTGTAGGGGATGAAGGGAAGGTGGTGGCTGTAGCTGTTCCGGATTTCAGTAAGGCTTTTGATACTGTCCCTCAGAGCATCCTTCTGGACAAGTTGTCCAGCTGTGGGATGAGCAGATTCATGGTGCACTGGGTGGTGGACTGGCTGAAGGTCAGGGGCTGAAGGGTTGTAGTAAAGGGGGCTACATGTGGCTGGCCACTGGTCACCAGTGGTGTTCTTCAGGGCTCAGTTCTAGGGTCAGTGCTGTCCAATGTTTGTATCAACGATCTGGAGTTGCATGTACCGTTAGCAAGTTTGCTGATGATACTGAACAGAGATGCTGTTGACTCTCTCAAGGCATAAGGGGCCTTGCAGGGGGGATCTAGATAGATTGGAGCATTTGGCAATGAATGAATGGGATGAAATTTAACAGGTCCAAATTCTGGATTCCGCCTCTGGGACAGAGGAGCACCAAACACGAGTATAAATTGTGGGAATGGTTCAAACTGCATCACAGGAGATTCAGACAACATTAGGAAACATTTCTTTACAGACAGGATTGTCAAACACTAGAACAGACTCCCTAGAGAGGTGGTGGATGCCTCAAACCTGTCAGTGTTGAAGAAACATTTGGACAATGCCCTTAACAACAGTGCTTTGACTTTTGGTCAGCCCTGAACTGGTCAGACAGTTGGACTAGGTGAACCATGTGGCAGAAGGGCAGAGCTGTCTGCACATTGTAGAGTCACAAGGAGACAACTTGGCAGCAGTACTGTCCTTAGCTGTGTCCATGCTGTGCTCTCATTGCCACAACTGCCAGGAAATTAGTTCAGCTCAGCAATAACCAGTGACCCTGCCACTGCTGAGTGGCAGCACTGTGTTGCGGTCGTGGAAGGCAAAGGGGAGGAGGGATGAGGGTATGTAGAACTCACTGTGCTGCTGACGGTTTTTTTTGTGCTATGGTCCTAAAACAAGATCAAAATGCAAGCATATCTTTTCATTTCTCCTTTCTGTAGAGCCACCTACCCAATAGTCCATGAACTGAGGGCAGAAATTCAAGCAACCAAGCTGTCATATGTCAGCAACAGCCCCTTCTGTGTTTCTGAAGCTCTTGCTGAGATTCGCCTTGTTATCAGGGGGGATGCAAAACCCATGAGAAGCAAAGTTATACTTTGGAGAGATCCACTGCCAAATCCCACTTCTGAGGCAATCCCTGGGAAGGCAGGCTTTGGTACACATGGATTCCTAAGAAATATCCTCCTTAATCAGCATGAGCAAATCTTGTATGTGCTCCAGGTTTCTGATACCCTGGGAAAGATTTACAAGGCATATAATGAGTTCTTTTCTTAACAGATTAGGACAGATAATACCTCTTGCTTCAGGCATAGAGTTCTTG
This sequence comes from Psittacula echo, assembly GCF_963264785.1. Classification (NCBI taxonomy): domain Eukaryota; kingdom Metazoa; phylum Chordata; class Aves; order Psittaciformes; family Psittacidae; genus Psittacula; species Psittacula echo. The sequence goes on along the minus strand of NC_137742.1, from coordinate 74,278,191 downwards.
CAAAAATGACTTCTGCCTGCCGCCACAGAATGAGCACTGTGTGCTGTTCTGGTGTCCCCAGCAGGAGAAGAACATGGAGCTGTCTGAGCAAGCCAAGAGGAGGCCACGAGGATGATTCCCATATGAAGACAGGCACTAAACACTGTGACAGACCACAAAACATGCCCCTTCCACTGTACAAACCATACAGTTTGTACACATAGTACATGGTGAGTTTAGATTAATTCTGTTGCCAGAAAGATCAGTTTTCTGTTGCTGGGAGTACTGCCTAATCCAGCACAGCTCACAGGAATTGGATTTGGCTGCTGTCTGTGATTAACTTGGTGCCCAGAATCTCACAGAGGCCAGTGCTGCACCTCAGAAGTTTGCAGCACACACACATTTGCTGGAGCTGTCAGGGAACAGCATCCAGAGAGAAAGGACAAAATCCTGGTACAGGAGCAGCAGCTTCACTTGGGTTCATCTTGTCACTAGTTCTGCAGGGCTCAGTTTTTTGGCCAGTCCTCTTTAATGTTCGTATAGATTATCTGCATGCAAGAGTTGTAGAATCAAAGAAACAACCAGGCTGGAAAAGACCTTTAAGATCGTCAAGTCCAACCGTTCCCAGCACTGCCAAGGCCACCACTAAACCATATCACTGAGGGCCTCATCTACACGGTTTGTGAACACTTCCAGGGATGGTGATTCCATCATTGCTTGGGCAGCCTGTTCAAATGCCTGACCACCCTTTGAGGAAAGAATTGTCCCTAACACCCAGTTTAAACCTCCCCTGGAGCAGCTTGAGGCCGTTTCCTCTTGTCCTAATGTTACTTGGGAGAAGAGACCACCCAACCAGTTTTCTATCTATCTAATTCTCCACTCATCCAACCTGGATGTAATATTGTAGCAAACAGCGCTGAAAGCCTTGCCACAGTGGGGACAAGGGGCATCTCCACTCCCCCTCCAGGCATAAATCCAGATACTCTGTCCCAAAAAAGCATGGTAGAGACAGACACAGTCTGCATGATTTACATTTGGTAAATCCACGCCAATAGCAGCTCCTCTTTGATGTGCAAAGAAATACGCCTTGGGAGGAGTTGCTCCATAACCTTTCCAAAAATCAAAGTCAGCATGACCGACCTGTAGTTTCCTTGAGCATCAATCCAGTATTTTCTGAAGGCTGGTGGAAGGTTTGACATTCTCCAGCTGTTTGGGATCTCTCTCCCAGTCCGTAAGATTTCAAATTTGATAGGAAGCATTTTCATAAAGGGCAGCTCCCTAGGCACCCTCAGATGCAGCACATCTGGTCCAATGGATGGGTTGTTGTGGTGGAGAGAACAGTAACATGAAAAGCCAGCTCTGTTTGGCAGTCTGAATATCTTACTCTTACCTGGATTTCCCTGGAAATTGGCAGCACTGCATTTTGACTGTCTATATTTGAGATCATTCCAGAAAGAAGCTCTCAACATAAAATCCCACTGTTCTGTTCAGGGGAAAGAGGAGGAGAGCTTCTTTAAGACTTTGATATTGTACCAAAATCTGAACATCATTTTCCTGAGACCTCATTAAAGCCAACTCTTTGCAATCACAGGAAACAATGTCACATAAACCCTTTCATAAAGGAATTTAAGTTCTTAAAACAGCTTCTTAATCTCAGTAGTCTAGCTGGAAAGCTGTTTGGGACATTTTTTTCTAATTTGTCTCCTAAGCATGCATACACACACACACACACACACACACACACACACACACACACATAACTTGCATCCATTTGCTTTTGGACAGACACGATTCCTTAGCTTACAGCACCCTTCTCCCTCTTTAAGTCCAGTCTCAATAACTAATAAATAATGATTTTTTCTCTGTCAGTATTGATTCTGTTGAACTGAAGCACAAGGTTGTAGCTTTGGCTACATGTATGTTAGGTTCCCTATTGCTCATAGCATACAAGCTTCCTCCCAATTTCAGTTTGCATTACTTGGCTGCAGATGGCCAGAACTGTACATGTAATATTGAATACATACCATGACTAAGTAGACCATGAAAATGCACAGAAAATAGACACAGAATTTATGTGACATTTGCAGATCACCAGTATTCAATCTATTTGCATTTTTTGTTTTTCACTTTATCATGTTTACCCTGCAAGAATCAGCAGGATATGTCAAACACACATTTCACTATTAACCAGGAGGAGCTGTGGTACCCCTCGAGGGTAGAGAGGCCTTACAGATTGACCTGGTAGACCAGAGACCTGGGCAATCACTAACCACAGGCAATTTAACTAAAGTGCCAATTCTCCCCCTGGGATGGGGTAATCCTGGTTATATACAAAAACTAGGAAGTGTGAGCCTGGGAAGCAGCCCTGTGGAAAGAGATCTGGAGTTTGGGTTGATGGCAACTTGAATGTGAGTCAGCAGTGTGCCCTGGCAGCCAAAAGGGCAGCTGTACCCTGGGGTGCACCAAGCACAGCACAGCTAGCTGGTTGATGGAGGTGACTGGCCACCCTGCATGGCACTGGTGTGGCCTCATCTCAAGTTCTGAGTGCAGTTCTGGGTGCCTCAATATAAGGACATCAAGGGCAAGACTTCCAAGAAGTGGCTGAGGTCAGTTGGTCTGTTCAGCTTACAGAAGGCTAAGGGGTGACCTCATGGCAGTCTATAGCTTCCTCAAGAGGAGCAGCAGAGGAGGAGCTGCTCATCTGCTCTCTCTGGTGACCAGCAACAGAACACAAGGAAATGGAATGAAGCTGCATCAAGAGAAGTTCAGACTGGAAATGAGGAAAAGGTTCTTTACTGAGAGGGTGTTTGGTCACTGGAACAGGATCCCTGTGGAAGTGGTCCTGGCACCAAGCCCGTCAGAATTCAAGGAGCATCTGAACAACATTGTCAGCCATATGGCTTAGTTTTAGGTAATCCTGAGAGAAGCAGGGAGTTGGACTCAATGAACCTTGTAGATCACTTCCAGTTGGAGCTATTCTAAACTATTCACCAGGAAGCCCTGCTCTGCTCTCAGGACCTTGCCGGTATCAGCTGTAACCAGTCACCAGGACTGTCACGTTTCATCATCGTCACTGAGGCTCTACAAGCATCATCGACACCAGAGGATCTTCAAATGGGTCTGAGCATCACCAACACCTGCTATTGAGGAAGCTGTGTAAATGAAAATCTTTTAAATAACTACATTCATCAAAAGTTTACATAATCTCATTGAAACCAAAATGAAACTTCCTGTTTCATCACCAGCTTTGTGTGGCCCTGGCTAATGAAACTCCCTACAATTCAGTTTCATACTCTACTCAGGATGCCTTTTTTACCATTGTTAGGGCATTGCAAAGTGTAACATACGCATCTTCAGCTGAAAGACAGTGCAAATAGTGAGTCTAAGGAGTGCCTCCGTTCCTGCACGTTTCCTTTTGGCTAGTAATATCTTCAGAAAGCTGATGTTTTAGGCACGACTTTGAGTTCTATGAATTAGTTATTTCACACTTTAAACAGTGTGACACAACATTTCATATGGTTTTCTTACAGTCTCCCTAAGAGGATTAAAAAGGTCTGTCCTGCACTATGATTAAGGTGGCAAAACTTCCCCCTGTCATGTCTGTGGCCAATACCCAGAGTTATGCGACCATGCACAGGCAATAAGAGCGAAGACAGGAAACACCTCTCATTGCACCATGAGAGTGCACCACTTCTTAAGAGAAAGAACAGGACAGAGCTGTGTAAGTGTACATCATACATTTATTACTGAACAACTCTCTCAACTCCGAGATTGGGCACAGGGATTAAAAATAATTCATTGCACTACCTAGTAAAGCATTACTAGTAACTCTCATAAAAAATGTACAAATTTTGTTAAAAATTTATCAAGCCTTCAAATGATTTGGTTACAGATATTTATAATACATTTAAAACTACATGTTAAATGATACAATAGCATATGATTTAAAGAAAACACTTGACAAAATACGATTCCAACAAAACCCATAAGCAATCATTATCATTAGCAAATCTGAAACACACGTAGGAAAATGAGGTAACAATGTACCAAAGGAAAACAACACAGCTTTTACAAAGGCCCAAAGATAACTCAGTCAAAAATGTGTTGTCTACAGTTAAAAAAGTTGGTAAATCTCATCCCAAGAATTACACGATGCAATTAACAGCTGTGAAATCACATTCAGGAGCCTGTACAAAATGGCATACAACAAAAAGGCTTTATTTTTTTTTTTTTGTAAAGCCACAAAATGAGACATTGGAATTATCTGTAGGCCTTGATATCCACCAGAATGTCAAACTGGCAGTTTATGAAACAAAACCAACCTCACAGCAGTGACAATGTGATAAAGCAAACATGTTACAATTTTTCTCATTTTCATTGGGAAGAAGGAGCCAGCTGATGGCAGAAAGGCAACAAACACCAGAACAACGTTGCTGAGTTTGGGGGCTGCCAGGCACGGTGTCAGGCTGCAGCACCGCACACAGATGTGCGCAGCACCTGGATGCGCACCCCCCTCCCTCAGCAGCAGGAGGACGCGGCCGTCGCTTCCTGCGCTGTCCTGAACATCCCCATGTGCTGCCGCTCGCACACACCAGCCACAAGAACCAAGTCCACAAGCATCTGCAGGAGTCCCACAAAAACCACAGGACCCTTCCAGGAGAGATGAGCCATGAGAGTGCAATGATTTATTTCAGAGCTTTACCAGCTCGGGCCCTCAATCTCCCACCACCTCACGGGGTTTTACTGGGGAACGAGGGACATCACACATCAGGATTTCTCCAATTCCAGAGCGAGAACCACTTTCCCTCGGCCTCAGAAAAATGTGTCTTGCTCATCTGTATCTAGCTTAGAACAAGTGGCCTCTTTCCATGCTTTGAACTAACTACCGAGCACAGTCGCAATACGCTGAAATCTGTATACCACAGAACTTTCTCTTTTGTGGTTCTATAAAAAAGCCCAAGTTTTGTAAGACATATGTGGCTTATGCTTCTTAAACAACATGATTTTATATTTGTTAAAAAAATAAATTCTATTACATGTAATTTAACCTGCTATGTGTTACTGTGAAAAGCTTGTTCTTTAACTCCACTGCAGTAGGGGAGAAATTCTAATACTCTGAAGTTCACGTAACAGTGTTTTTATTTATTTAGTGTTTTTAAGTATGGACAGGTATGGAAAGACTCATTGGTTCTGAGAACTACCTGCATAACTAAACAGAAGGAAGAACATCCGAAACAGGGCAAAATTGTGCTTTCACTTTATCTGCACCAAGAGCCGTGGCTGGTCCGTAGAATCTTCAAAGAGGGATATCAGCATGGAGAAAATCCAATGCTGTTTGAATTATAACTAATACTAAAGCATAGCAGCATAAAAAAGCATGAGAAATGATCAAGAATGGATGTAAAGCTGAGTCTGGCAGCAAGATGCAGCAATATTGCTGACTGTGCCACTTGCAGAGCTGCAACCCAAGCAATGACATTGTATTTAGGAAAAGAATTTTGTCATAAAAAGTGCATCCTTTGAGTAGCTACATTATAGGCAGACCTAAATATTTTGCTAGAACATACTGATGATGTTCACAGTCTGAATGTTATAAAGGAAGCTCTTGTATTTTTTTGCAATAGCCCAAAAAAGGTTATTCAGAGCACCTGAACAGAAGTTATCACATCCTGTTCCACAGCACTGTTCTAGAAGGTGCTGTTCTAATTTTCTCCTACAGTGGAGTGCTTTGGAAACTTGATTGCAAAAACGAAGGGAGCTCCTTCTTCACAGTACACTCACTCATCATGAAATAAGGAAGGGCAGGAAGCAGCATCATGGCAACTGAATTCTGCAACTAGTGACCAAAACCCATCTTCTCCTGTGGTACAATGAAGGAAATAAGAATTTCTGCTTCTCTGAGAAAACGCTAAGAAAGTTTTATTTTATTCACAAAGTTGCAGAAATAAAACTGTAACCTTTTACAAGTTATTTTAGTTGTATACAAACTCCCTTGTAAATTGCAATGAATATATGCAATTAAAGCCAATGTTTATAAGCTAAAAGATTATGTTCTTAGCAAGTACAATGGCCAAAAATGAAGAGCTTTGCATGAGACCCTCAGTCCTTTCTGCTTCCTTTCATGGAGGAAGCACGTAACTGGCAAACCCAGCTGGAAAAATTTAAAAAGATAAAAGCATTGATATTCATATTAGCAACTGAAAATATTAATATTGCTAAATGATTTGTGCGATACTGCAACTTTATATTGATAAAATAACTTGTAAATAAGCCGTTTAAAAATCCAGACTTTTAAACGTACGCTAATAACCCCAAGGTCACTCATGTATGAACAATCACTGCGCTCTTTAGTGGTACACATTTAAAGCCTCCAGTGAAGGGGAAGCATAACAGCTGTTGGAGCAGTAGGTAGAAAGGTCTTTATACCTGTAAGTACATTGGAGAGGAAATACTAAATGTTTGTAATTGCTGCACCCATCGCATTCAGTGTGCAACTGCAAACACAAGGAAAGGAACCAGTGTACAGTACTAGTACTGTTTAAATAACACACAAGATTATACATTGCAGCATAATTATTACTTACTACACACATACGTTCTCAGTACATGCTGGTATATAGGTTCTCAGACACACGTGCACACTCAGTCACAAGCATGCGCCACGCATCCTCTCACAAGCAAACACACACCCACACCGTCCATTCCCACTCACAGTATCCGAAGGCTCTATATAAGGTAGATTGCTATATGGTCTGGAGCTACCACTTTTTTTTTTTTTCCTTTTTTTTTTAATACAAAAGCACATGCTAAAAGATCACATCCACAGTAATCTCGCAGCAACACTCAGAATGATCACACAAAAACCAGGGAATGTTAGTGCACACACAAAAGTAAGCTAAAAAACCCAACCAACCAACCAAACCCAAAAATAAAAATCTTTGGAGTTCCACTCACTCTGTTAGTATAACAATCCCATAACTGTGAAGACTAGTTATAAGCTTTATAATTGATTAAGTCACACAGTGCAAAGTAAGGTCCATCGACCCTTTTATGTAAAGGGCAGGCTGGAAGCCATATGGGTAAGTTCAATAGATAGTTCGTATATACACGTGACAGGAACACCCAAACCAGGTTTGTGCTCTTATATTGGTCATTCTGAATCACGGTGCACTTCCGAAGCATCAGCTCTACAAATCGGGCAGGTCCGATTTGCCTGCAAAAGCAGAAACAGAAGATGGTTTACTGCACTGGCACACACTGTTGAGGTGATCTGTACATGACACTGCCATCTGTGAGTGCTGAAAGCTACTCAAGAGTACTTAAAACAAAAGCATGATTAAGGTATGATGAAGTTTGCCAATTCAAAATTATGAGTACAAAAAAAAGTGCCTTTTATCTTTAAAGTTAAAGCAAAAGAGCAAATGAGGCTTCATGTAAGTGACAGTGAGTTTATCAATGCAGATTCTTAGTTACAGTATATTGCAGTCAGGTGGATGCAACTCAGAAGATTACTATGTGCTGCAGAGAAACCCACCAAAACCAGACCTAGGGTGCAAATCAATGTCCTATATGAGGGTGTCACACTGTCACAAGCTCTACTGATCAAGGATCACATCTCTTTGCACCCTGCTCATTCAGTTATTCTCATAGAAACACACCACATAGACTTGGTCAAAGCTGAAAGATCACTGGAAAAGTGAAAGGGTTTTGGCATAGAGAAAGGGTTTTGGTAAAGAGAAAGGGAAGGGGAAGGAGGAGGAGGGAATAGATGACCTGACGGAACCACACCATGAGGGCTAAACTGAGCAAAGCACTCACTGAAAATATGTCCTGTGACCCCTTTACTTTTATAGCTTCCTTAAAATGATAAGGAAAATGAGAAGCAGCATCCCTTAAGCTACAGGGAAAGTATTTCTGCCTTTTCATTCCCCTTTTCAAATAAAGGCTAATTTCATTTTACCAAATGGTGAGAAAAAGCCCTAAATAAATACGTAACATATTTGATAAAACATTTCCTTAGTGAAGGGCTGAGTGAAGAGAACTATTCCCTGTCCCAAATCCCATATTTTTATAGTTCCCAGAACTGCAGGACTAAGCACTGTCAGCTCCATTTTTTTCCAACATGGCCAAAGTTTTCAATGAAGATACAAGTGAGAGCATCAGAAATGTGGCTCTGCAGGCCAGACTTCAGAAACCACTGTCACAAACCTCAAACCCAAACAATAAATTCCAAAAAAAGCAACATGTTATTACTGAAAACCATTATTTAATTATGCAAGTTAAAATGAGGATGTATTTTTGCTGTCAATTACTACTGTTACTATTGTTTTACAGTTTATATAGTAGTTATTACTTCATATTTTCTGTAAAGCATGAACTGGAGAATCAATTCAAAATTCTTTTCTGGCTCTTTCACTAGCAGTTCTGAAATTACTTGAGGATGATGCCATTTCTTGGTCACCACTTAGTGTTCGCATTATCCCCAATATAATGCAGCTACTATAATTTTTCAAATAGAAAGGCATGTTCTTCAAAATTCAATGGAGTAATGAATCAAGAGGCATTCGCTTAGATAAATAATAAAGTATCTACCACTTTTAGGATGAAACAGAGCGTTGAGTGGGAGTAATGTTCTGACAGGAACTGACAGAAATAAACCCACTGTGCCAGGGTAGAACTACAGATACTGCAGCACTGCCTTTTGAATAACTTCTCAAGATCCTACATGAACACTAGGTTTAAATACAGCTGCATTCTGGTGCCTTTCATGGAACTTATTCCCCCTTCCTGGCATTTAACATGACTCTTTGGTGCAAAAAGAGGAGTAAGATGGACGTAATGCTGTTATTGACCTTCTAACTAGCCACTCTGTCAGGCAACGTAATTTTTATGCTGTAAGAAGAGAGCGGCACAATGAATTAACCCAGTTAATTATAAAAACATGGCTAAAGTGAACCACATTTACAATAATGAATCTGTAGGGCTACTAGAATGCTCTAAAAACCATTGCACTAGTTTGGTGTGTCTTTTTCCCATTTTCCTATAAGAATGTGAAGTACAAAGGCAAGTTGTCTTTGTTCTCTGGTTTTAAACCCACAGGGTGACAACAGGTGAAGTTATCAAGCTGTCCTTCTGAATGATGACTAACCCTTACTTTACAAAAAACAGATTTCTGGTGTATTTATAGTTAATTAAAGGATTTAGGATATTAACAAATAACCAAAGGCTGTGAAATTTAACAGCTGACAGTACTCTGAAAAGCAAAAGGATAACCTCCCTCTTCTTCATTCTGCTTCCTCCACTGTATTACATCTTCTCTCACAAGTCTTTAGCCTTGCTTTAGGAAAGCATAAAGTGAGCAACTTAATGCACTGTGGAAGAATATTTCCTCTCACTTGCTCACATTGCTTAAGAAGGTGGTACTGTTCACAGGGCAGATCAAACCTTTTATGCATCAACAAGCCACATACTTGCTTAATTGTAAGCAAGTTTAGGCATGGGCTGTAACTAAAATAGGCTGGTGTTACAAGTAATTTGTTATAATCTTCAAAGCAAAATAATCTTTATTTCTATACACCACCTTCATACCCATGTACCCAAACCATACATTGTAAATATATTGCCTCAGCAATCTTACACTACAATGCTTTAATCTTGTCTAGCTTACCTTGCATCCAGATCTGGTGCACATGTTGCCAAGACAGGCAGTTTTAGATGGGTATAATTGCACCCATTTGAGTTTAGACTATGTATTATAAAATTCATTGTTCCACCTAGCTGACACTAATACTAACAGTCTTTCATAGAATCACAGACTAGTTTGGGTTGGACGGGACCTTAAAACTCAACCAGTTCCAACCCCCCGCCATGGGCAGGGACACCTTCCGCTAAACCAGGTTGCTCCAAGCCCCATCCTACTTGGCCTTGAACACTGCCAGGGATGGGGCAGCCACAAATTCTCTGGGCAACCTGTGCCAGGGCCTCACCACCCTCATAGGAAAGAACTTCTGCCTAAGAGCTCATCTCAATCTCCCTTCTTTCAGGTTAAAGCCATTCCTCCTTGTCTTGTCCCTATAGGCCCTTGTTGAAAGCCCCTCTTTAACTTTATTATTGGACCCTGTAGGTACCAGGAGCTGCTCTAAGGTCTCCCTGGAGCCTTCTCCAGGCTGAACAAGCCCAGCTCTCTCAGCCTGTCTCCAGAGCAGAGCTGCTCCAGCCCTTGCAGCATCTTTATGGCCTCCTCTGGACTCACTCCAACAGCTCCACATCCCTCTTGTGTTGTTGCCCCAGAGCTGGACGCAGAACCGCAGTGGGGGTCTCCCCAGAGTGCAGCAGAGGGGGAGAATCCCCTCCCTTGACCTGCTGCTCACGCTCTGGGGATGCAGCCCAGCACATAGCGGGGTTCTGGGCTCAAGCATACACAGAAGCTGGGTCATGGGGAGTTCCTCATTGACCAACACACTCAAGTCCTTCTCCTCAGGGCTGCTCCATTCAGTCTTTCCCAGCCTGTGTTTGTGCTTGCGACTGCCCTGACTCAGGGGCAGGACCTTGCACTTGGCCTTGTTGAACTTCCTTCTGCCTTCTGTAGGCCTCTTTTTTTATGATGCATTTTCTTCAGGAGCTCCTTGTTCCTCCACACAGGCTTCCTGGTGTTCTTGCCCAACTTCCTCTTCCTCAGCATACATTGCTCCTGAGCTTGGAGGACGTGATTCTTGAAAACTTACCCACTTTCTTGGGCTCCTCTTCCATTTTATATCCCAGTCTTTAAAATCATTCTCATATTTCTTGATATCTTATTAGCCAAAAGAATGCTGTCAATATTAACTTGGGTTTTTTTCATTCCCTGCATATTTTAGTGTATGCCCAAGATACGCGTTTTCTTGCTTTTATGAAGCCATAAATGCAAGTGTTTTTCTGAAACAACAAACACCATTTGTCATTCTCTAGGGACTGTATCCTGTACTAATACAGGATCATCGCAGTTGCAAATGTTCTACACAACAGACTACACACAGATTAAACTAAAGCTGAACAGACTAAAATACCAAAAAAAAGATGATGCAAGATGAGAATCAATACCTTGCTGAGAGTAGGTCTAGCTAACGCAGCTTGTAGAGATGTCCGTCTATCATCATGAACTTACTTGCATTTCCTGTTCTTCGCACCTTCTGTGCTGCTGCTATTTTCTCTCTCCTGCTGCTTGGCTGCCCTGGTTCTAGATCTTTTCCACTCAAACTCTCTTGGAAGGTTATGTCATAGTTTTGTAATGCTGAAATTTCTATTTGTATAAACTACATTTCTATATGTATAACACATATACATATACATGTAACACATTTGCCGCAGCACGTAACATTAATAACAAAATGGAGGAGGAAGGTATTAGTGTTCATTTTATGATTCTTGCTATGCAGAATACGTAAAACAGTTTCTGTGATGATGGTGGCTCTAACTCTAATTCATAATTCCTATACTATGCTACTGTTTTGTTTTCAAGTCTTCCTTAATTTCAAATATTACTTGAATTCAGTTATTGCTTTGTGCAAATAGAAAACAAAAAGATCAAAGAAAATCATTCTTCCTCGAGCCAAAGATTATAAAGAAGCATTCTTCACCAATTGTTATAAAAAGATCATAAGCAGACAGTGCTTCCACTCTGTTGTCATTTCTAGCCTAAGCATTGGAAAATTGAATCAAGATAAAGTGTAACAGCAAAATACTCTCCTTTGAACATAAGATTCTTGTCCAATAGGGATTTATTTGTTTATTTTTTCCTTACCTTCAGCCATTTATCAACACACTTGGCATGGAATTCGTGGTTACAGGGTAAGACTCGAAGTAGCTGCCTTGACTCAAAATCACACATGCACACCACACACCTAAAAAAGACAACAAAGTTCAAATGTATCTTGTGAGAACAACAAACATATGTTCCACAAAACCTTACAGGTATTGCAACATCGGTAGCTAGTTACCTACATCTGTGGTTAATGACATGTAGTGACAATGTAAACTGAGAAACGTTTCATTCTATTTCCCTTCTTTCCCCTGTGCTTTCCAATCACAAATCAAATATTCCTGCTTATAAGAGCACACAACAACCAACAGAACAGACATGTAATCAAAATTCAAGTGGCAGAGATAACGATCTATAAAGTTCACTCCCTACTGATACTAGTAAGTCACACTGAGAGCCACTGAAACTGCAAAATGAAACTGGTCCTCTCACTACAAGAGAGACACTGAGGTGCAGGAGTGGGTACAGAGAAGGGCAACGGAGCTGGTGCAGGGCCTGGAGCACAAGTGTGATGAGGAATGGCTGAGGGAACTGGGGGTGTTTAGTCTGGAGAAGAGAAGGCTCAGGGGGGACCTTACTGCTCTCTACAACTATGCGAAAAGAAGATGGAACCAGGAGGTTGCTGGTCAGTTCTCCCAAGGAACAAGTGATATAACAAGAGGAAATGGCCTCAAGCTGCCCCAGGGGAGGTTTATACTGGATATTAGGGACGATTTCTTCCCCAAAAGGGTGGTCAGGCATTGGAACAGGCTGCCCAGGGCAGTGGTGGAATCACCGTTCCTGGAAGTGTTCACAAACCTTGTAGATGAGGCCCTCAAGTGACATGGTTTAGTGGTGACCTTGGCAGTGTTGGGGAACGGTTGGACTTGATGATCTTCAAGGTCTTTTCCAACCTAAACAATTCTATGATTCTATTTTAACATATGCTAATTCCCAGGTGATATGTCTAGTATGCTGAACAGAAACTATAACACTTTTATTTTATTTTAAATTGCAAGGAGCTAAACTGAAAACACAGCTAATGATATGAGACTGTATAGAGGTTTTAAAGTACGGACAAATAGTGTTTGATCTGAAAGCAATTCAAGAAAAAAAAAAATTAAACTGCTTACTAACACAGAATCATAGAATCACAGAATTGTTAGGATTGGAAAGGACCTTAAGATCATCCAGTTCCAACACCCTGTTACAGGTAGGAACACATTCCACTAGACCAGGTTGCCCTAAGCCCCATCCAACCTGACACTGAACATTGCTAGGGATGGGGCAGCCACAGGTTCTCTGGGCAACCTGTGCCAGGGCCTCATCACCCTCTCAGAGAAGAACTTCTTCCTTATATCTAAACCTGAACTTCCCCTGTTTAAGTCTGAACCCCTTGTCCTATCACTACAGTCTGCGACGAAGAGTCCCTTTCCAGCATCCGTGTAGGAATATCCCCTTCAGATACTGGAAGGCTGCTTGTAAAGCCCTTCTGGCTTAGCTGAGGCTGCAAAATAAAGAAAACATAGCCACCTGAATTACAGACCTTTGAAAGAGATGAATGTACTTACAACGTCTGTTCTGACTGGTGGTTGTTTGGATTGAACCTGTAGGATGGAAGCTGTTCAATATCTGCCTTTGTCAATCCCCGTGGTTTGGCTTCTCCCAGACGCTCTGCCAAATTCAGCAGTGCCTGCAAAACACAGAAAGTGCACATTTAAACATCTGCTGCTTAGACAGGCTCTGGGTTCTACTCCAGCCAGGGCTGCCTCACGACCTCAGCTGGTAGCAAAGAACAGTCGTCTATCAAGAAGCATCAAGAACCTTACTTCTCCCCTACAACTCAAGCCCCATGGAAAGTCTTACAGCCATCCAAACTACGTAAGATGTTCTCTTTGCGATTTCAAACCTCCAGGACTCAAATTTCAATTAACCCTGCTGCTGCAAGCACAGCTTGGGAAATGCTTGGTTCTGAAGCACCCCCCCCCCCGCTATGAAATTAATTGTGCTGATAACCAGAAAATTGAGCACATTTTCTTCCTAAGAATATGTGAGTCTGGTCTTGTAAGAGAAACAAAGAATTTAATGGGACAGGTTCTGATTCCCACTTTGTGTCTTGGGCTACTGAAATGAAATAGGGAGATTTTATCCTGAATCTGGAAAACAAATACATGCCATCAAGCTTTAAGCAATTTTTTTTACTTTATGTTCATTGTCTATAAGCCAATCTTGCTACCAAAAGCCTCTTATGTAAATAATTTGCACTCTGTCATGTATGTAACTTGCACTGCTTCACAAGGGACCTAGGGAGAATATCATAAATGTGATGAAGAACAAGGCACAGAAAAGTTAAAAGATTTGGTGAAAACTGCAGATGGTAGTGATGACAAAGAAATTTCTACTACTGACAAACCTAAGGTCCCAGTCCTTAGAAATAAGATGCTGCTGCTTCTGAGCTAGCACAGAAGTTATTACAGAAATGTCATCATCAAACTGAAAATGTGCAACTACACAGAGCTCTTAAAAGGAGCAAAGAGATGCAAAATTAATGGTTGGTGACAACTGTTCAAAGAGAAATCCAACAGAACCCAATAGCCTCAGAACCAGCAAAGATACAACAGCTGTAACTGCCCCATAGTTACGGAGGACATTGAAGAGGGTTCTACATCTACAGATGTGAATTACTGCACCCTTCTGAGGGACAAGAAAGAAAGGCATTAAGGCAGTTTTGCAAACATTGCATTTAATCAATCCATGACATCGACACCATTCTGTATTAATACTATTATGCAAAGTTACACACTTAAAATCAGTAACTTACCCTGTTCTTTTGAAAGTGCTTCACTTCTCTTTGGTATTTAAAATCAACTAAGACTTAAAAGTAGAAGAGTAGCATGTAGTACATAAAAGCTGAGCAATTTGAGGATTGCTAGCCTGGAACGGCAAATTCTGGGAAACAGCAACAGGCAAAAAAATAAAGCTAAGCACTTCTAATACCCAGTATTGCAAAAAAACCCTGAAAGGATGTTTTTCTGATTTTGTTTTCACAGTCTCTGTACTTATTTGAAAGACAAAAGTAGGATTAGAAGCAAAATATAATACAATTTTATGTATTGCTTTAGCCAACATTGTTTCATTAAAGATAGCTGTAGTTCGCACACCAACCTCATAGTTTTCTACCTCTCCATCTTCCACATCCAACTCAAAGCTGAAAGCTGGTCCAACTGCAGGTGGCACTGGAAGCATTGATCTACCACGAGAGCAAACAATGAAAAGACTCAACATCTTGCTGAAGGAATGCACAGAAACATCTGGCAGAGGTAAGGTTACCTTACTGATCCCTCTCAAATCAGCAAGTTCTTAGGACCGGTAAAAATGTTAAGTTTGAAGTGAAGAATAGACATGACAGATTCAAAGGAAAAAGCTAATTCTGCCACTTTTTGATACTTGGAGTGCTGCCTTTTTAATAGCATACATGTTTCAGATGATATTTCTAACCAGGCTCAGAGTTATTATAAAACACTAGTTTCTTGATTATAACACATTATGGAGAGCTAAACCTGACAATTAATCCACATTCTGGCTTCAAATACATTTTACTTATTTAAGTGGATAAAATACCAACAAAGAAAACGAATTCTAAGTTTACTTAGCTCTTCAAAAAAAAAGCCCTGAAACTTCTGTAAGCCTAAAAACACACAATGAAGATAAATAGCATATACTACTGGACCAACTTCCATACTGAAGGCAAGCACAAATTCACCTCACATGCTTCTAGTTAAAGCAGAATTTCTTCAGAGAAAGAGGCTAGAGAGAGATTTTCCTGTGTTATTTTATTTTAATCTTATTTTTATTCAACAAGTGCTTCGACCATTCAGGATAGTACTGTGGATCAAAATTCAATGCACAGACATATAAATTACAAATTCACAGCACTAAAATATACCAAAATTCCACTGAACTCATCAGGAATTACTGTGCCACAACATTTCATACTTATTTCCAGAACAGAAGAGAGTAATAAATACCATGTTTTATACCCAAATCTCTCCCTTCCCCCTCTTCCTCTCCCCACACCAAGAGTCCACCATAACACACTATGATTAATTCCTAAATGTTAATTGTCCTGAAATATTTCCAGGAATGGCTAATCAGAGGTAGAGCAGAAATTCAACAGCTCTAAAAGATCAGCAGTTTAGCCTAATTGGAACACATCACAGAAAGCTTTCAGCCTTGTATTTCATAATTAAGAACCGAACCAAAAAGATTTATTTTGTAAGTGAAGGATCCTAGGACTTTATCCTACAGTTTAACCATGCCTCTGTAACACAGTATCAAAGAACAAAGTTTTGCAATGTGCTGAAGATTGTACAAAGAGTTCAGAAACAGAGGCTGGTGTGCCTCAAAAAAGGGTGAATGTTATTTGAAACAGGCTGAAGAACTACACAGAAATGGAAGTGTTCCTCCTCTCTAGGACAGCTAAACTCTGCCTGCTTCTGGTAGAGTCCAACCATAGAATATCCCAAGACTTGTTGGAAGTCAAGTGACTTAATAGCCTACATGGAAGCAAATATATTTTGAACTTACAGCACGTAAGGTAATAGGCTGGGATGGTAAGGGTGTGGTGGTAGTGGCTGCTGTGTTCGGTATCTGCTGCGCCCTGTGAGTCTTCGAGGCATGAACGGTGGGTAAGGCTGCAAGAAAGAAGACGATAATCTTCAAATGGAACTTGTGGAATTGGAACTTGTGTCCAGTTCTGGGCTCATCAGCACACAACAGACATGGACATACTAGAAAGGGTTTAAAAAAGGGTGACTAAGATGGGACTGGAGCATCTCATGTATGAGAGCTGCAACTGTTCAGCCTGGTGAAGACAAGGTTCAGGGGGATCTCATCAATGTGTACAAATAACTGAAGGGAGGGTGCAAAGAAGACGGAGCCAGGCTCTTTTCAGCGGTGCCCAGTGACAAGACCAGAGGCAATGGGCACAAACTGAAACACAGGAGGCTCCGTCTGAACATCAGAAAACACTTGCTGCTCACTGAGTGGTGGAGTCTCCTTCCTTGGAGACCTTCAAAGGTTGCCTTGGGCAACCAGCTTTATGTGATCCTGCTTGAGCAGGGAGACTGGACCAGATGACCTTCAGAGGTCCCTTCCAACCTCAACCAGTCTTTGAGTCTGTGATTCAACATTCTGTTTTCTTAATCACGAAATAAAATGAAACTTGAATATTGAAATTCACTTTCAATAACGCATTATTAAAAAAATCCAGCCTCTGCTCAAACACAAGAGAACCTCAGCCTCAGTTTGAAACAATGCTCACAAAACATACTGTCATGCCATTCCATATGAAAAAGTGATAATTCACAAACCCTATCTAGCTCTTGTGTGACAGCCCACATGCAGGCTGGTTTGGGAAACAGGGCTTGAACTGCTGACTCCCTTCTAAATATAAAAGCCCAGGTTTTAGATCTGGTGCTGTTCCGCAGACTTGTGCATGAGCAGCTGAGTAAATAAGCCTTTAAAAAGATTTTCAAAAAACCTCTTAAAAAAATGTAAACAACCCCCTTAACTGTTATGCAGTGGTGTATATTTACATTTATGTTACAGAAGGGCTGAAGCCTTTGAAGTATACAATGAGAGTTTAATCAGTACAATTTCTGCAGCTGGACAACACCTAAAGAGACAGTCAAGCCTAAAGCTTCAATGTACTGTTTCCATGGATAAATCAGTGCTTTTTTGTCATACTTTTTTTCATTTGCATGCTAAGCTCTTTACCTGTACATAGAAGTTTTCATTGTAAGTGCTTAAAATTCCTTGCATTACCTACTAACATGGGGACATGCATGGCTAAAAAATTGACACCTGAATTCCACTGTATTTCCCCAGGAATATCCAAAATACTAATTTTTTTTTAAATAATTTTTAAAACCGAAATTCATGTACACTCATATTGAACCATATTTCAAGGCCTTGAGACTTTGGGGTTTTTTGAAACAAAAGGACAGTAGAAGTCTACTAACATGCACTTCTTCCATGTTTGAAATTTAAGAAAATGCAGAAGCCCAACACCACCAATGACTAGCCTAAACCCCCCACTTAACATTATAATGGAAATATTAGTAATAGGTAGCCCATGTCATACATAAAATTTACATATGATTATAAACACACTGCAAAAAAGCATGGGTCGTCTTCTTGAAAGCAAGGTCACAAACTAGATATAGCAAGTATCAGTTTTACTGCTTTTATGGATTCTGCAATCCAAAAATAGAAACTGTTGTGTTCACTGAGCGAAAAGGAATCAGAAATGCAGCCATCCTACCATAATTTTAATAAAAATACAATTTCATAAAGATTCAGGATTGCTTTATAAAAGGCCACATGATTACTTGTAATATACCTCTATTCTACTTGCTAGTGATATACAAACCACAGCTAAAGCATCAGGGAGGACAAATGCTACATAATCTGCAAAAAATGGTATTGTGCTCTTTATCTACTTTAAAGACTGAACTTGGAAATCAAGAAAGCCTCACACCAACCAAAATGTTTGTGATCAGACTGTAATTCATCTAGAAAAAATGTTTAATAAAACACAGTTTATGAAAGTTCTTAAGTGCTTTTGTCTCCAGAGTGGCTCACAATGACTGAAAACTTCACTGAAAATCTGTACACCTTTAGTTTAACAGTGAACTAAGTATTTAACGGTGGAGACTTATCTGAACCTTTATGAGGACGGCAGCAAGCATTTAAATAGGTTCAGTGATTTCAAAACCACTTAATTAAAGAGAAGCTATCTGTATATCCTGTAGCCACAGGGCCTAAAATTTCATTCTCACTTAGAATTTTAAATCACAATATGCTTTAAAACCTTTCGTCAACTTTATGCACTGGTCATCTTAATGCAGTCTACATTATGGAAACACTCTGTACCAAACACTCTGAAGATGAGCAATTTCTAAAGCACTCTAGCTTCCCTGACTTGTGGAAACTCAACATACAATGAACAATTAGCTAGAAGTGACAGCAGCTTTTCTAAACTGCACTAATTAGTTTCTGCAGTAGAAGTCCTGGTCTGTGTGGCAATATGGAATGTTTTCTGAATAACTGCTATGACACTCTGCAGGTAATATTAGCAGGAATCGTGTGCTGGTATCATTAAGTTACCCTTGGCTTGATTAAAACAGCTTAAAGTAAATACCACGCTATGCAGCTATAGCAAATAACAGAATACACGGCAAGAAATGCCACTTTTGAACAAAATGTACTATAGAATAAAGATCAAGCACGTCAATGCAGCATGAACAATAATGTAACGCAGAAAACAATACTTACAACACCAAATGACACCTCCTGGTGTAAGGGATCATGGGTTAGGAATTGGAGAGGAGCTGAAGGAGGCAATGTTGGTGGATGGGCTGAAGGAGGGTACGTAAAACCTCCTACAGGAAGATGTTCTCCAAGCAGTTCCACTTCATTTTCTATTCTCTGAAGTGGCTAAAAGGAAAAAAAAAAACAGAGAGAGGCTTTCTTGTAATAAGAAAGATGTGTTTTTCCTGAGTAAAAAACTGCAACCCTAGATGTATATTATAAGCTGCTGCGGTCATTATAAGGCACTAAATAAATGAATTAAATTTACAGGTATGATTGTACTCAGTTTCACATAGTAACTCTGTGAACAATTCCTGTGCTATTAACACTACCAAAAAGCAAAGACAACACTACACATTTGATGTAAATTCACCTTTTTGAGCTAGCCATGCTTACAGACCAGGAATTTATGCGAGCTAGCAAATATAGCAGTGGCTGTAATTTTCTGTGTCTTGCATTTTTCAGGACAAATATTTGCTCTCCTTCTTGCCAGTCTGCTCTCACTGTACAACTATGCGGGAGAAAAAAATAAAACAACCATAGACAAGAACTGAAAATGTGCCAAAAAATCTGAAAAGTGGAGAGGAAACATGGCAGGTCCAGTGGATTAAACTGCTGATGATACTGAACAATCAAGCAAAGGCTTTCCTAGGAGGATCATGCAAGCAGTCCTACCAAGAACATGCAGTCCAGAGGCTTCAGAAGTGTGAGATTCCAGTTCAGTACTGTAATCTAGTCAACTATAGTACATCAGTCAGGCTCAAAAGCACTCAAGAAATAACCAGGAATTGTCAGTGTTTCATTAATACACCTTTCTCTTCCTGACATTGATTTCCACCATTTCAAGAAATTCAGCTAAGAAAGCCAAACCAAAGGAATATTCTGTTTCCCTGTGATGCAAAGCAAGCTTTAAACACAAGGTACTCTTAAACCATTAAGACACAAGTGTTTTGCCAGAGCTAAAAGTTGACAGGCAAGCCTAGTCAGTAACCTAAGTAAGCAACCCAAGCTAAAACCTGAGTTAAACCCCATGCATTTTCTAAAGGGAAGTCTTATAAAGATTACCACTGAAAACCGTATTTTTCCAGCTGTTCTGCCATCAACACAACACAGTGATTACCACCCTAACAACACCTGAGGCATGGCATGGAGAAGTCTCAGCAGTGTTTGTAAATGACAAAGAAGCTGTTCTCTATTTCTGTCTTAGTGAAATACTGGCGTCTTCTAGTCAAGAGGAGCAAATAAATGGACATGAGCATACACATAACCTCACAGCAAGAGCTGTAGGCCACAACTGAAAGTCGAATCACCCCCAAATCCAAAACAGAGTCACATTTTCTCATATTTGTCTTTATCACTAAGCCAAGTCTGCTTAAGCAAAGGCATCAGTAACTCTTGTAAGTGAAAAAAGAGAAAAAAAACCCACAAACAAACCCAAAAAGGGAAAGGGATACTGGAGGCTTTTTAATGTCTGGACAACCTAAGGTCATAATGTTCTAGGAAAAGCACTGATCATTTAAAAATTAACTGAGAATACAGAAAAAGCATGTAATGAAAGCAACATTCTGTGCTTTAATCTCTCTCTCTGCTAAACTTTTCTCTGAGACCACCACTGCACTACACGACCTCCTCTGGGCTCTCTTCTGCTTCCTGGGAAAGGAATACTCAAAGTAATAGTTGGTGAAGCAAATATACATCCTTTCAATAGAAGTAAATGCCTACAGAGAAACAGCTGATGAAATCTGCACAGAAACACCATGAACTTTGAAATTGTTTTTCCATCTTCACACCAAGTCGTTACAGACTTCTTAAGGATGCATAAGTACAAAACCTCATTACTTTCAACAAAATCCTTCTGTTTCCTCACCCAGGTATTGGCACTATTTGCCCAACCAGTCTTACCAGCTGTACAGAGAGAGGGGTAGAGAAGCTTTACTTACCGACCGTGACTGCTGTGCTTGGAAAGGAACAAACTGTCCTGGAGGAGGCAAGTGAGGAGGATGGTGTGGAGAGATGTGAGGAGGATGCAATAGGAATGGGTCGCTAGAAATGAGGGGTGGAAATGCTGCGTACGGTACAGGTAGGTGCTGGACTGAGCACGCCTGAAGCATCTGAAATAAAATGAAAACAACATATTTTTGTCTCTAGCACAAACATCCCCTATAGAACATTCTTTATTCTGAAAGGAACATCACTAAACAAAGCAGTTCTCTTGCCTCCTTGGAAAAGCCTCCACTGCACACTTAAATAGTAACTCATTCTAATACACAGTGACTAGTGCAGAACAGACTCTGGAAGTACCAAAGTGTGTCATCTGCTAGGTGCAAAGTAACTGCCCCTTCTCAGAAAGTACAGTGAGAGTTACAGTTTTCAATACTCCAAGATTACAGAGACTTGTAAGTGATAAGCAGATACATTTGTTCTAGCTAATTTATTTTCCTCATGCATTACCTTCAAGATGACATGTTAAAGCAATGGCCTTGCAACCATGTTAAGCTCTTTATGGAGCTGAGAGACTCCCAGCTGCCAAAACTGTGCTTTAAAAGCTCTGTTGCCTCATACACTAAGAATAATTCCTAGGATCTGCTCAGTTCTGCACTTTCAGGTGAGCCCCATGATCTGAAGGCAGCTCCCTAAGTGACAGCTACTGTGGGAAATAGCCCTTTTTCTCTCCTCTTTGACATTCCTCACACAAAAGAAACTTTGGGCACTGAAGTCTGAACACTAAATGATGAAGGCACTGCAAGGGAACAGAAATGTGCTTTGCGGAAGTGTTCGGGTTTACTTCCAACTCTAGATATGGAGGAGCAAGAAAAACAGCATTCTCTTTTTCTTGCTTTTTGATCCATCATCAGCATGTCAGGCATTAATAAGACACCTGTTATCAAAACTTATGAGGAGAACCCAGCACTCATCTGTTATTTTTTCTTTTTAGTCATGTCGCACAAAATATATCGTGCATACTGACTGTAATGGTATAAAATGGTAGAGACATAGTTTAAAATCAGATAAAAGTAGTGGAGGTGGAACTATCACCTCAATTTACTGTGACTGTGACCAAACATAAATTCTTACATGCACTGAAAGAGTTGCAGGTTAATTTGATCTGACTACTGTTGTTTCTTACATGCTGATTGTTCTTCACCCTCAGTTACTAAGTCATTTTTCTAAAAAAGAAACACAACAGGCAAGTGCTTCTGTTATTAAAATACATTTTTTATTCTATTTAAGTAACTGAACTTTTCTCTGAAATAGTTGAAGATAAAGTTGCAGGTAGAATACCACATAGTGTTCTTTAAAACAGAAGGCACTTTCAGGAACATACTAAAATATGTTGCATCCCAAGATTCTGTATGGTGAAGATCACCACAATAGCTCAAATTTATGTTTGGAATGACCTGTGCTATGACCATGGCACTTTTTAAGTTTGAGCAAATGAGACTGCATTACCTTTAAAGTGTAAAAAGATGAAAACTCCTTGTTTATTCATTCAGACTTTCGTAAAACTTGTGCTGTTTGAACATATGCTTCCAAGAAGTGTTAAAACTGACAAAGGTATATCATGAATGACATTTGTTTATTTTATAGTTATATATGCAGTGAGAAAGACATATTGTTGAAGTAACAAACAGATAGTGGGAAGTTCACAGATGAAGCTGGTGAGCAAGTTGACATGCTGGAGGACAGGGCTGCCCTTCAGATGGACTTCTATAGGCTGGAGAAACTGGTTGACAGGAACCATGTGAAGTTCAAAGGCAAATGTGAAGTCTGGCACTGGAAGAGAATAACTAATGGAGCAGGACATTTTGAGAGTGGTTGGTGAGCAGATTTGCAGGAATAAAGGTTGAGTTCCCATGGACCTGTCAGTACAAGAACACAAGAGCCACAGGGTACTCCTGCAGAGGCCTGCTGCGTGCTGGGGGGCATTACCAGCAATGTTCACTGGTGGGTCCAATGAAGTGATTCCACCCCTCCACTGAGACCTTGTGAAACTGTATCTCAAGTCCTGAGCTCAGTTTTGGCCACCACAGTGCCAAAGAAAGACACTGACATACTGAAATAAGTCCACTGAAACAGCAGCATGATGCCCACAAATTTGGAGCATACTGCATAAAAGAGGCTGCAGAACTCATTTGTTCTGCCTTAGAAAGAGAAAAATAAGCAAAGACCTTACCATTGCCTTCAGCTACTTCATGAAAGCAGGTATGCATAACCTGACTCTACCTGGGAGAGGGACCAAGGACCAGTGCAATCAAGTTGCAGCAAAGAAAATTCAACCAGATACACAAAAGAAAATCTTCACCACAAGGATAGTCCAACACTGGAGCTGAGGCTTTAGAAGGGTTGTGAATTCTCCATCCTTGGAAACTGGTTCTGCTCTTAAGAGGTGATCTTCAGAGCCCCTCCTAATTTACATTATTCATCAATTCTGTGACGTAACAGAAGAAAGCATAGAGTCTGCCTGCTGATCCTACATAAACTCAACCTTAATTCTCTATATTCACTTGTACAGCCTCCATTCTCTCAACATATTTGATTAACTGTCGTACATTCAGTCCAAACAACCTGGTTAGAGATTTACTCCTGTGTATTAAATATAACTCCTGTGTATTAAATATTGCTGTATTGTTGAATTATAAAACATTTTATGAATTACACAAGTAATATACCTGTTCAAAGCAGGGGGTAAGATTATTAGTGTCTGTTGTTTGGATTTCTCTAAGACCCAGAATAATTTTAGCTTTTTCTCTGCTGTTGCTTTTTAGGATATGTCGCTTTCTTCCTTTCCTGAATTTATTATGCAAGTACTGTTCTAATCTCTGTGTACCCAGTCTGAGATTGCTTTGCTCCACTAACACCACCACTGACCAGAAGAAAACTGTTGTCTCTCATTCTGCCTCAGGGGCACACATAGACTCACGTAACAGATTTTCTCCAGTTCGAAAAGTATTGCCCACAAATACTCCAGACTGGCCAGCAGTGTGCTGCAGACCTTGTTGTCTGCAATAGACATTGCAGGGGATAAATGACACTCATGTGGACAAATGTCACCCAGTCAAGACAAATGCACATTACACTCACTCTTCAATGAGCAGCTTACAGAAACAGGTGGTCCCATCAATGGCTCTGTTACAATGTCACAGGCTTGTTCATGCCCTCAGGTCACAAAACATGCAACAGGAAAACTTCACTGCTGGCAAATACACAGCTGGCAGAGGTGAGTGTTTATACCAACACTGTAAACAGTGACTGGACACTATATATAGTATTTGTGTATGATATTACAGATTTATGTTAGAAAAAGGAGGGGGAGAGGGGAAGCAAGCCTTCCAGTAGGTTCTGCAACCTTCATTTGTACTGCTGAAACTTCTCAAGGTACACTCTTCATCTCTGTGCCTGGTAACACTTAATGGTGACATTTCCACAGAATGGTAGCATCAGAATGCTATGACCTGGAAAGTGGTTACCTCCGAGTTGATACATAAAAAATACTGAGAAAACACTTCAAATTATCTCCACTTTAAATATGGCAAGTTAGCCAGTGTAAGGCACTTTATTTTATTCCCAGAGAAGCACAGAGAGACATCATTATTAAAGAAAATTTACACTTTAATTCATTTTATGGGAGCATTTTGAGTAACAGAAGAGCCCTTCTCAGCTTTAAAGTCACATCTTCCAGGATCTTACTACTTCTCAAAAGAAAACCGACTTTTGAATATCAGACCTTTTTGTATATACCCAATTCCTGAACAAGGTCTCTAAGGTAAGATTTTTTTTCTAGGTAAGCTGCCTAATATAAGCCTTAGAATCCTTCCTCTTACTATCTGAAAGCATGCAGAATAGCTGCTGCTAAGAAGTCATTTCATAAACTACCATTTAGTTTGAATTAAAAACGTCCGGACTCTATCCTATAAACAGTCATACTGTGTAAACACAGTGGGTAAGTACCATATGCTTACCAGCTCTAAGGCCACTGCAATTTACCAGAGGGGGACAAAACAGCTATTTCCAACACAATTAAAGCCACACAAAGGTCTAAGATTAAACATAGTAACAGACCCACTTACTGGAGGAGGCACACTGCAAACTGGAAGGTGCTGCCCACTGAAAACCACTGAGCAGCCTGGGACCTGCTGCGTGCTGCAGGCTGGGATGTGCTGGCCTGTGCAAAGTGGTATCCCATGTGGAGCCACCGTGGTCACCGTGTACGAGACAGGAACTGTGCCCTGATGGATCTGCAGCAACAGGAGAAAAAGTGTTTAACGGCTTACTGTAAACTCTTAACGGTGTTGTAGAGCATACAGTGCAATGTGGGGTGTCATTCTGAAACTTAATAATAAAAAATGACCTCTCAAAATGTTCTGTCCCTGAGGTGTAAAACATCACCATGGAAGACCTCAGTTAGTCTGGAAACACTATCTGATCATGGATGGTGCCTGGAAGTTAGAGGAGGTGGGATGGAAAAACAGTTCATCCAGCTTGATTGTGATGTGATCTTGCTGCATGAAGGAAGAACACAATTTGAATTTTTGAGATGCTGCAGCAGTAAAATCGTTCATCAACATGTAAGGCTGTGAGATGGCTTGAATGGAGTCAGCTTCAAACCTTGCACTTGGTCCCAAACACAAATGCCTCCCTACTGAGATATTCTCTGCACACATAATGAAACACACCTGCACTGAACTCAAACCAGCTTTTAAGCAGGGCTGTTGAAGTCACATTCCAAGCACACGCAGTTTGGGAAGTGGATGTCCAGATAACCAGTTCTAGTTCCCAAATCATGACTGTGTAGCAACTAAAGTACTTTTGCTGCCGATGATTTAACAAACAACAACAGTTACCTCAACAGAATCAAGGAATCAACTAGGTTGGAAAAGACCTTTAAGATCACCGAGTCCAACCATTAACCTAACATTGCCAAGTCCACCACTAAACCATGACACTAAGGGCCACATCTGCACATCTTAAATTCCTCCATGGATGATGATTCCACCAATTCTGGGGCAGCCTGTTCCAACCGTTGACAGCCCTTCGGTGAGGAAAATGAAGGAATACCTTCCTGATATCCAGTCTAAACCTCCTGTGGCACAGCTTGAGGCTGTTTCTTCTTGTCCTATCCCTTGTTCCTTGGGAGAAGAGACCAGCCACCTCCTGGCTCCATCCTCCTTTCAGGCAGTTGCAGAGAGCGATAAAGTCCCCCCTGAACCTTCTCTTCTCTAGAGTAAACCCCCCCAGTTCCCTCAGCCATTCCTCATCAGACTTGTGCTCCAGGTCCTTCACAGGCTCCGTTGCCCTTCCCTGCACCCACTCCAGCACCTCTTGTAGTGAGGGGCCCAAAACTTCTATTACAGGTTCTCCATTACAGAATTTTATGCCAACTGCTGTTGCAGAGAGAAATTAATTATTTTCTGGACCAACCACATATCTCATTTTTCATGGAATTTAAGGAGGAGTTGATTAGGCTTGGACAGCTGATTTAGTTATGCCACATTATTATCATGAGCTTTGCTATTGTGTAGACAACCATTACATGCAACAGAAATTTTACTTCTAAATATTGTATTTTAGCTATTTAAACACTACTAAGCTACGGAAAGGTATTTCATGTGAAATGGAATACATTCTTAACCATTATATCACACCTTTATAGCATTAACTTAGCTTCAGAACCCTCTGTTTGTTCTCTGAAACTCTCACCTGATCATGAATGTCAACCATCACTGCATTCTGCTGTGGTGGGTGAGCTGCTGGGTGCAACAGACGAGGAGATACATTCGGTGGGCGAAAGGCTCGAGGCTCTTCTATTGCCTGCTGCTGTCCATAAGAGAGATGGTGATAGTTTTCATCCTGGCTAATGGAATTATGCCTAGATAAACGATCCCTCCTTGTTCTCTGACGTCGAACTGGAGGACTGGAAATGCATTAAAAAAATTAGAGATTATATAAATGACACAAATCCTTCTTAATAACTAAACCCACAAGAGAATCAAGACTTTTTTTTTTTTACACTGAAGAATTTTACTGAACAGGTTTATTAGATTGGAATAAAACTTCTTAATGACAAAACTACTAAAAGCCCTAGAGATTACACTTTTTTCAGCACAGAAGTGCTTAATGGAGCATAGCTTAATGCCGTAAATGATATCAGCAGGACAACTTTTACGTAAATATTAACCTGTTAAAAAAAAAAAAGGCACCTGAATTGACAAAACAAGTGCTCAAAAGTCAAGACAACAAAATTTCAAGAGATTTCTGTGAATTCATTCTAGGTGAAAAGCCTTCATTACATGATCACAGAATTCCAGAGGGTCCTTGCTCCACCTAGGGCACAGAATGGTTGCTCATTTAGCGATGGTGACAAAGCAGCAGACAGAAGAAACAAATACATTTTCCAGCTCTCACTGGTCATTACGCAGTTGAGTGCCTCATGTAGTTCTGTCCAGAAGAACCCGGGAAATTGTGACTGTGGTAATTTTTCAGAGTGGAGAACAGTCATGTAGATGGATTTAGACCAGAGCATCCACTTCTGAGCAACTGATCTACAGGCATAGGATTTAATTATATATTCTATTATGATGTATGTAATTGTGTGTGTCTTCTGAGCAGAGCTGCTGCTATCTTAAACTTAAGACTCCTGTCTTATCAGAGACCAGCAGCTCAGGTTCAACACTCAGAATAATGATGCACACAAAAGTACCAAACTCACTATGAGATGTTCTGATCAAGTCACTTCTCAGTTATTTGGAAAGGGGAAGAACTGAAAGCACAAAAACCATCCTCCATTACTTTCAATACATGCCTTCCCATCTCCACAACACATATAATACAGGTCCCAGAGGGAACAGCCAATTAAAGAAAGCTACATAGGACAAATGGTTTTCCACTTTCTTAACGGCCTGAAGGAACCAAACTGCACTGAAGAAAGGAGGGAGGAAGAAGAAGAAAGAAAGAAGGAGGAGAGGTATTTGGAGATGTGATCTTGTCTTCTCCAAAGGTACGTGGAAGAGAAAACAACAGTTTTCACTCTCACTGCTCCCATAACTATTACAAAAACCAAACCAAAACAAACCCCTGAAGCCTAGTAAATCCCAGACATTCCTTAAGTCCAACTTTCATGCTGCATGGAACAGATATTCTCTGTGGAAGGGGGAGCATGTTACCAGCTATTCAGATGCTACTCTGACTACATAAGATGTCTCAAGCCGCTGTTCTTCTGCTCTATTTCACAGGGATGTTATGCCATTATTGCCTTTCTGAGAACTGACAAAAATGCTCATTCACAGCAGGTCAGACAGAAGGCATAACATCAGATTGACACAGGCCATTCTTAAAAATAAACAAACACCAAATGTGTAGTCTTTTTATTTTTACGAATCACCATGAACATACAAGCTGTGCTTTCTTCTAAGCACCAAAAAGCCACATTTAACCTTACTAACGTCCTTGCTTTAATCTGTCTCCTTTCCCACACTTTTTGTTATACTCTCCATCTCAGTACTACTGATACACCTCATGATACACCTCAGGATACATTCTCATTAGATGAAACTGGTATATAAGATTTCTAACCACACAGCTATTAACGCAAAAAGATGTTCTACTTTGTTTGAGTATTAAGGTTACTTTAAAGTTGCTATTTCCTGCTATGAAACAGAAATGCTCTGAATACTTCAACACAAAATGTCTATGCAAGGACTTCTGTTTGGAAAAGCTGCAGGGGTAGAGGGAAGTTACAAAAACCAGACCCAATGCTTTGTAAGGAGAAGAACAGAAGTTTTCTAACTGCCCCCAGCACTTCGACCAGGTAGCTTCTCATAAAACTATTCCTACTGCTGTCTTTCCTACGAAGTCTGGCTTTACTTTTCTATGAAATCAGAATGATAAGGGAGCAGCCAGCAAAAGCTGGGATTACTTCTGGAGAGAAGTGAGAAGGATCCTCTCAAAAAAAGCAAGTGTTTTTTTTTTTTGCTTTTGAGGTTTGTTTGGTTTTTTTGTGTGTTTGTTCTTCCCTTGCAGAATTACAAAGAAACTATAGTTTTAATTCAGCAAAATTCAGAGCATCCAGATACATAGCTCTACAAGCTTCCTGAATTATTGGAAACTACTCCAGTAGAAATGTCAAGACATGGAACTAAAAATATTACTTAACATCAGTAATGAACTTGTGCTCGAAGTCCTTAATACCCACAAAAACCTTAGCCTCTGATTTTACATGCACAGTACAAACATGGTAAATGTTTGGTTAAAACATAGAGACAGGATGGAAGTGGTGGAGAACTGCACGCATTCCTACCCTAAGGTAGGAAGAGTCATCTAAAGGTACCCAGAACTGCAGAATTAGTGTTTGCACATCTTAGTATTTCCTAACAAGGGTCATTTCTTTGCAGCAACATAGTCTTAAAACTCCTTTAGTTCAGAATTACATTCAAGAGGAAAGGAAGCACAGAAAAAGGTTGGGCACAGCAATGGCACAGATTTCCCCATTTCACAATGACTAATAAAGGTAAGTTGGAAGGGCCTCCTCTGTTTCATACAGGCATGCATTATGCTTTTACATTCATAATTTATCTGTATCATAAGCAGTTGGACAAAAATAACATTATTTCTGCAAATTCATACCAAAAGCCTACTTTTCTAAACACAGTGTTTATTTGCTTACAAAGAATCTGAAAAAAAACCTCACAATGAATTTGGGCACTCTTGTGCTAGCCGCAGTACAAACCCCCTAACACAAAGAGATACTGTCCGAGTAGTAACCCAGGCAATGAAAAAAATCTAGATGATAAAAACAAGCACAGCGTGTGATGACCAACAGGAGTGAACTGGTAGGGCAAGAGTTAATGCTGGTGATGGTGGGTCAGAGTGATGCCCACACCACATAACACTGCAGAGCTTTTTTTTGCACGTGTCCCGGTCTGTTCCCTTGAGCTGAATGACCGTTTACAACTGGAGTGCACCTTTCATCTTACCTTCATCTGAGAAACTCTTAACTCTAAGACCAGTCTGTGATGGAAGGAGAGAAAACAAAGCAGAGAAAAGGGGAAACTGGCTTCAAAAGCACATGCATAACCTCATCTAAAGCATTAACAACAGATGCACTCACAATGATCTCAAGGAATCATGATCTGCTCCATGAGAATCATTGTTAGTTCTTATATGGCCCCAGAGTATTCTAAGACTGAAAAAGACACATATGTGTTGTTTTCCTTATTGATCTTGTTCCAGGAGAGGAGACTGGCTGTGGTACTATCCTGGAACTGACCTAGAGCCAACTCAGATGCAACAGTGCAACCAAGCTAAAACATGCCCTGATAAAGCGCAGGGGAACATTCATCATCTTCACATCTCATTTTTCTCCTCCATCCCACAGTACATCCACACTGTCTAGATTCAGCTGTTTGGCATTTAGCTTGTTACACACCGTATTTACTCTGCAGGAGACATTAATGAACATTGCAAAGAAATTTATGTAGGCTGGCTGGACATCAAAAAAGGCCAAATACAGCACGTTCTGGGCATCGCAGTTCAAACCATTTTACAGTTAAAACCACTGTGGATTAAATGGCCCTGCAGAGCATCTGTATACTAAACTGCACAGAAGGCCTGATCTCCTGTCTTCACAATAATCCTGCAAGTTCACAATTTAACCTCTTTCTGATGTCTGACAAGCTGCTTCAAGAGCTGTGTATTTTGAATGCCACTCACTGAAAGCTTTCATGGACTTGAAGCAAAGATAAAAACCCAGCAAGTTTTAAGGCCTCTTGCCTCAAAACCATCCCTGACTGATCATGGTTGACAAATCTGATTTGGAGAATCAGAAGAAAACCAGTTATATATTGCTTAGGTCTAGTATTTCATATTCATGAAAAAGCACAGACATTTAAATTTTGTACTGACCAAGCCACAACATTTCTCAGAAGCAAAACAGAGTGATGGTGTGTTTTAACTTTGATTAGATGACCCAGCATTTTTGAGGCAGAATATGAGACAATGAAAACTTGTGTTTTGGGTTACCAGTTTAACTAGAATAGTAAAGAAGTCTGTTGTTTTAAGCTTTCCTATACTATCAGCCATCCAGGCACCAGTTCACCCTGGCCATCCACATCTCTACTCTTCTATGACCACTGGAACTTCTTCGATAACCTCTGCTTAGAGAGGTTATTGAGAGCCACAGGCTAAACCCAGCATGAAAATCTAACTCCTATTACATACATGTGAATCACCCACCTCAGAAATGATACTGTGTTAAACTCCCCACCCAGCATCTCTGATTTTTGTTTAGATTGTTCGTATGTATGGAAATAATTGTCTGTGCAGTGAAAATCACAGTACTGCATCAACAGCTCTGAATATCTTTAGAAGTACCTGATGAGAAAGTTTTTCTTGCACTTTTCTAAAGTGCAGAGTGAATCAAGCTCATGACTGAAAATGTTAATGACCACTCCCTTCCTGGAGTTGACTATTCACACCAGTCACACTTCCAGTAACTTTTCAACTACAACTAACAACTTACAGTTCACAGGAAGTGTTAATGTGTTTACCATGTGTGATTTAGTCAATGCTGCCTGAAATACACCTCCCTTGAGCTGAAATCAGGAAGAGTAGGAAATTGTTCCCCAATCTACACAGCTTGCTTACCTCCTCCTGTTTCGTGCCGGTGTGTTGCATCGTTCCCCTGAGAAGTGGTGTTGGCTGGGCCGAGCCAAAGGCGGCTGCCTGTTTGGTGCCATCTCCCATGGTCGCATTGGTGGTGACGGAGCTGGTGATGCTGCTGAATAGTCAAAGACTGAATGGGAAAGGCGCTGTCGCTTTGGACTAGGACTGTCTTCGCTCTATGCCAGTTAAAAACAAACAAAACAAAACCAAAACCCACCTCCGGATGAGTGAATTACAGTCCACATTTCAGTATTGCTTTGCAGCTACCATTAGGAGTGACTTACTGAAGACTGCACTAAACCACCATAAAATTGAACACCCTCAAGAAGTTGCCTATTTATTATCTTTACAACACAAATTGGTGATGGCTCCCTAATCCCTAAAAGGATTAGTACTAAATAATATTTTAGCAGCATTAAAAGATAAAAATTCTAACATTCATGCAAAACTATGTAAGAGAGGAGAGTAACATGAAGAAAAAAAGGCAGACCCTATTTTACATCCATTTCTACCGTAGCATTTATAGGCTACAGAAGCATGAAAAAAATATACAGTCTTCAAAACAGTGTAATCCGTACTTGTCATGAGCAGATGTCATGTAGATCTTGCACTCTGTGTTGCTTCCCTCTCCTTTTAGGTCTGTACTTAAGAGAGTTCATACAGACATCTGTATTTATTTTACAGTTAAAAGAGTACTGCAGCCTATTTTAACTCTGCTATCTCAGTACAGTGGTGTTTCATGCTTCTACTTATTCATTAAAAGTACTTAACACATAACCTGAAAATAAAATAATGACCGATCTGAGGCTAAGTCTATGTACCTCACTAGAATTCTGCAGACACTGCACAGTGCCTGAAGTTGTCAGTGCTAGTAATATGAGTAATGAACACCGGTCTCGGCCCTTTTCTCCTCCCTATCTTCACAACTGCCCTTGCCACCGAAATTTCTCGTAGGTTCCACATCTGGGCTTTTGCTTATATGGATGACTTCCTCCTCTACCACCCAAGCTCTAGGTACATTGCTACAGTTAGCCATGCTGTCTGCAATTTTTCTTCAAGCAGTAGGAGTCTGTATCAACTATGGTAAACATACTCCTCCTGTTCATGCAATCAAGTATTTGGGCTATCTGATTAAAGACAGAACTGTAGGAATTCCAGAAGATCAGCGGATGAAGACTCGTGAAGTAATCACGAAGATCCAATTAGGATCTCCTCCATGTCATATTCTCAGTTGGTTCTGAACGCAACCACCTCTCTCCTTCACTACCGAATCATCAAATAGAGCTACCATTCTTCTCAAAAGATCCTACAGATGTCTCTGAATCCAGAAGCAAATAATATCAATAATAATAAATAATAAAAGCAATAAATGTCCCTGCCCTTCAACCCACTATTCTATCAAAATTATCACACACCATGCTGTTAACAAGCATAAATGAAAATATAGAAAAAAACCAAGTTCTACCCAGGAGCTCACCAACTGAACACATAAGAACTAAAAACAACACAGGAACTTCCACAGTGAATCCATCCTTGAGTGCAAACACCACAGACTTCTCTGACAGAACACTCTGTCAGCAAGCCAAATCATGGTATTCTCCTGCTCTCCAACATGTCCACTCAACCCACCACTTCTATTTCAGCCCACCACAGCACTATTTCAATTAACCAAAATGACCCCAGACATTTGATGCACAGAAAACTGAACTTGTCTGCAATGGCTTTATGTTCCTAACCTGCCCCCTCAGAGCTCAATAACCCACAGGTTTTTAAAGGTCCTATTTCAGATTTACTTGTAGACCAGTCTATGGGCATCTTCTGGTTGTTGGCTCTACAGGGGCTGATCATCTTCTGAATACTCTCAGTTGCTTCTTGGTAAGTTACCAGTGAAACACATATAATTGTCAAGGTTCTTTCCACGGCAAGCATGCTCTTCCTTACCACCTGAAAGTTTTGTCCAGGTGTTTAATAGAAAAAGGTACTTTTCCTCTCTTTTGACTTGTGCCCATTTTAACTAAATTCCAGTCCTTTTCAAATACTTTAACACAAATTGTAGTTTTCCCCTACTATACATTATCTCAAGCAATCACTAGTAAAGCTTCCTCCCCACTTCCTGTGCACCTCCTCACTGGCAGAGCACGAGAGACTGATAAGTCCTTGATCAGGGTAAGCATTACGTAGCAATAACTAAAACATCGGTGTGTTAGCAGCATTGTTCTCAGATTAAATCTGTAACACAGCATTGCACCAGCTACTAGGAAGGAGAAAAATAACTGTTACATCTATCCTGCAGCCTGCAAAACCCTTTATAATATAAGTAAGGAACAGAAAAGGGTCAAAAAAGAAGAAGCAACCCCAACAAAAGCATAAAAATAAGGTAAACAGGGGTGTCCCTTTTTAATTCTACATCTATTAGACAGATGTAGAACTATCAACATATTTTTAAGGAAACAGGCTGACAATGGATACATCTACTTATGGCTCAATCTCTTTTGAACTCTTTGACTAACTGCACTTGAATTTTTTAGAGAAAAATAGTTCAAAACGAATGTGTGCACATGAGGGTTCCGCAAAGTACATATCCAGGCAAAGTGTGACTTTTCCCTCAGGTGTTCAGCGTCACAAAACTGTAAGAGATCTCCGACAAGTGCCTTGAGAGCAAAACTACTGTGAAAGTATGTGTTTTGTGAGATTTCAGAGAATGTTACTAGCGGACAAATCATAAGGGAACTGTGCAACATTTGTTCCGCCATTCAGACGTGCTCTGCTATTCAGAGTTGCTTATTTAATCTGTTTCACTGATGTGACAGAACGAGTTAGAGAGAAGGATGATTTGTGGCACAAAGTGGAGCTTTCAGGATGGGAGTTTTTATATCCTGATGATTTAAGTCCACTCAAAGAGAAACATAAGTCATAAACCCACAGCTAAATAAGATATGCTGGGGTCTTGGAAGTGCAAAAGGAAAAGTTAAACAGAGGAACAAAACACCAGGTTTAGTGAAGCTGGCATTAAATGAAACACCAATATAAAAAAAGGACCACTGCTGTCCTGATACATTCCATACGTGTCTTGGACTGGGGATCTTCCACTGCTACTGCCCCAATTTAAATCTGGCACCTTTCCCTCCCTGCCCTAATATACCCTGCCCTGCAGAAAGCAGTTTACTTTGGAGAAGCAGTTCTTGAATAATTTTTCCCTTTTGTTTGTGGAGTGCACCACTTCAAAGACAGTGGAGATAAAAACTGCTAAGCAGTTAGCCTTTATCATCACTCCAAAACCCTCACTCACACAGCTATTGCAAACCCCATAATAAGGGTAATTGCCCTCTGTAGTAAGCAACACTAGTTTCACCCAAAATTGTTTCCCATTAGAAAGCAAATAAAGATAATTTTTGAAAATGTATATAAGTATAGATTTAAAATATAATTATGTCCTTTTTTGTACTGAAAAAGAAGTAACTTGAAACTAAGCCAGATTTATCTGCAAACAATGCGAAAAAAACTCAACACAAACCTAAACTCAAGTAAGATTTGGTGGTTATTCTTAAGTTTTTATTAAGAAACTAATTAGCATGTGATGATTCCAGCAAGGTAATACTAGAATGATGAAAAGCAGAGGGAGCTAATGACAGACATATCCTGTAGAATTTAAGATTTGTTTTCATGTCATTTTCAACAAGCATGTTCAACAAACGTGGAGTATCTACTATTGCCAGTATCATTTTGCAATCTATATTATATTGGTCATTAAGTTCAAGAGTTTATTTGTGGAGTATGATACCTCCAGCAAAAACAGCAGCTCCGCAAATCCCCAAACCACTCTATTTGCATCTTGCTAATATTCAAAACATTCTCTGGGATTACTGCTGCTTATCACAGCTATTGTGCTATGTAATTTCTCCTGCCCAGCAGGCAGCAAGAGTAGAATGTCTAGCAGCTATTAAGATTATTGTATGGAGCTTTTAATGAATAAGGTAAAAGCACTGCCTTATTTTAGGTATTAATTCAACAAAAAGAGCATGATGAACAGAAACATAGATTACTTCATCTTTAAAGGCAACTATGTCAGAACAAAGGCATCAGATTGCTGCTAGTAAAAGAAGCAACTTACGCCAGGATACCAAAACCTACCATCTCATCCCCAAAAGTCATCCTGTCACAAGCACCCCCAGTATTCTGCCCTGTTTTCATCTGTGTGCCATCTAAACTCTCACAGTGTAATGGTAACAAAGGTGACTAAACAGTATGCCTGCTTGTAAAATACCCTTTAAAGGAAACATACTAATAAATAATTAGAAAATGTTTTGTTAAACTGCTGTATATGTTTCTTGCAGTAGTTTTTTGTATGTTTTATCTAAACGCTGTTCCAGTTCATTCGGGAAAGACTAAATATTTTCACCAACACAACACCCTTTGAGGTGTTTCTTTTCCATTCTCCCTTTCTAATCAAATTATAAAGACTGCATACATAGACACACACACAGATGATCAACCATCGCAGAAGGGAATTATTACCAAAACAATTGCTGACCATATCTGAAAATCACTCTTCTCTCCAACCCTCTGCATATTCTCACTTAACGGTCCTGACAAGTACAAGAAGAAACTGCTCCATACCTTGTTGTGGCTTAAGCCCAGCCGGTAACTTAGCACCCCAGAGCTGCTTGCTCACCCCCTTCTACTCCCTCCCCAGGCTAGGATAAAGAAGAGAATCAGAAGAAAGTAAATCCCAGAGGTTGAGATGAGAATAGTCCAATAACTACTACTACTAATGAGGGAAATAACATGAGGAAAGAATATAAAACTAAAAAGTGAAAGGAAAAAACAATCAACACAAGTGATGCACAATACAATTACTTATCACCTACCGATCAATACCCAAGCCCGACCTGAGCAGCGATCTGGGCCTTCTGGTTGACTCTCCCCAGTCTATATACTGGGCATGACATGCTGTGGTATGGGATACCCCTTTGGCTAGTTTGGGTCAGGTGTCCTGTTTCTGCTCCCTCCTGGCTTCTTGTGCCTCTCCTCACTTGCAGGGCATGAGAGACTGAAATCTCAGTCAGGGAAAGTGCTACTGAGCAAGGACTAAAGCTTATCGGTGTGTTATCAGCATTGTTTCTCAGACTATATCCATAACACAGCACTGCATCAGCTACTAGGGAGGAGAAAAATAACTGTTACAGCTGAACCCAGGAGGTACCCTCAATTTCAAATGTAGGGAACAAACTACATCTACCCACAGTCCACAAAGACCTTTATAATATAAGTAAACTAATACTCAAAGACAATTTTCAAGCATAGCCTTTTCCTTAGATGTTTTTACACAGTAACTACAGTCTGATGGATATACCTCATATAACCCTGCCAGGGTGACTGGAAATCTGCAGCTGCATGTTTCCTCTTTATGAATGCATATAACTGCATGAAAAAGCAATTATTTTTCCCATGATACATGAAATTAATAAGCATTTTCAAACTTTACTATAGGTATATCTAATGGACTAGTAAACAGAGCATTCTGCACATCGCACCTGCAACCAATCTAAGCAGTCCCAAAAACAGTGATCTGATTTTCACTCTACTAAAGCTCTGATCATAACTACAATAGCAGCACATTCTTGGGCTGAACAGACAGTTGTGTCCAAATGCAGTGGCTTATTCACAGGCCAGGACTAAGCTCAGTTAAAGTATATAAACCAGCTCAGGTCTAGGAAGGTCTGGAAGAGCTGTGCCCCAGGACACTAGAACCAAGACAAAAGTCACTATGCGACTGGATGGAGTTATCAAGGCCCAGAGAGTCTTCTAAGTCTCATTCCATCTCACCCCAGAAACCAGCAGAGGCAGAAGTCTAACTTAGGTCTGGCGTTACAAGATAGAGTTTACAGGTGAGTTCACTGCAGACCTGCATTCAACTGACCTGTTGCTCTTGGAAGTGCAGTGTAATTGAGATTTTTTATCAGGAGGTGCCTCCATATCACAGCATGTCCTGGCAATGTGATTCTTCCAGTGTCCAACCATTTACCTAACCTGTCATTAGTATTGACAATGAAGAAGTACGAAAGATGGCATCTTTTCACCAGTCTGACCCTCGGAAAACCTCAAGAACCCATCAACTAGTTGCAACATAAATAATTCAATGTTTAAAAAAAAAACCAAACCTATTCTGACACCATTTATGAGAAAAAGTTCTGTGTCTGGTAAAGGAGGAAGAGAGAAGCAGCTATTCCCACTGAGGAAAACGTACACAAACCTCAACTGTTATATACTGTAATAAACACATCCTCACTGAGCAGTCAGGATGTAAAAATGTACATGCAAAAAAAAAATGTACATGCAATTATACATTAATGCAGGATGGGTATCACAGACAGAGCTTTGGTCTCTACTGTAATCCGTATATCAGAGAAATGGAAGCACAATCAAGCTGCAGAGAACACTGGAGCCTGGTTTCCAAACATGTTTTATTTCTGCTGCAAGAATGGCAGCAGGGTATTTCCACAGTTACTGCACATGAATGCTCCTGTTAAAGTCCTCTACATAAAACTTAATAGTGGTTAATGGTTGGACTGGATGATCTTAAAGGTCTCTTCTAACCTAAATAACTCTATCAAAGAGAGAAAATTTACACAGTATTTGGTAAAAGGAACACAATTTGTAAAATAAGAACAGCACTACCCATGGCATAAAGAGGATGCAAGTCCATTTAATTTTTTGTGTTTCTCAGAGATACAATGGTATGTATCAATTAGACTGCTCCTAACAGCTGTACCAAACCCACTTACCAGTAGCCTTTCTGAGCCATCCCTAATTCACTGATGTTCAATGGGATTAATTCATTATTTACTGATGGCAAGCACAATGGACAATGTTGTTCTTCAGCAACCAGAACTGACAATGAATCCTCCAGACAACACATTTTTGCAAAAGACCTGAAGCACGCGATTGCTATACTAACAGCATACACCATATTCCACCAAATGTACCTCTTCATTTTATTTATGATCAAAACACACTAATAACCTGAATACTGAATTTGATGTTTATTTGGCATCAGGCTGACAAGCCATTCCCAAGGTTCTCTCTGTGTTAGTTCCTTCTGACATGCAATTCCCATTTAATCCAGTGTTTAGGATATGCAAGAAACAACATTTAATAAACCTAAACTGTTCAAGTTTCCCACAGTAAGTATTTTCAACAATCTTAAGAATTTGCTTCTTAGGCAACAATTTCTTGTAAAACATGTTGGAATATTTCTTTGCTGCATGTGAATTTAAAACACAGAAGAACATTAAAAAGGTGAAAAAATCTCAGCATCCTATCTAGCACACTCAGCAGCAAAAAGAAAACAAGCAAACTGTGTTTAGTAGTACTACACCTTCCTCATTTTCAAGTTCCAATGCTCATACAAAAAGGTCAGGTCAAGCTACAATGCATATATAATATCTGAAGCATCTCATTTCCTAAAACTGAAGTGAGTTTAAGAATCAAGGAAACACCCTGCCATCTCAAAGTTCATCAAATAGAATTTGAGCACTACTCGCTACTGCTTGCAGCATTTGCTGCATGCAAACAAGAATCCATTGAAATGTGAAATAATTTTTCATAAAAATGAATGAAAGCCATTTCAATGCTGCTAAATTATTAAAAAAAAAAAAAGATAGTAAGCATTTATTTTTATATCACATCAAGGTGTTTTTCCCAGATACAGATCATTACCTCTCATAATCCAAACACCAAACAAACTTCAATAAGGGAAAAACCCCTCAGGTATACCACCCCTCTCTATTAAAGAAACTATTAATTTTATTTTAAAATCCCAATTTATGGACTCAATTTTGAACTGAACTTTGTCTGTGGTGTGGGTGATAGTAAATGAAAAGAGCACTGCTCCTGCAGCTGTTTCCTGCAGTTAGCATGCTCTATGGTAGTAAGCAAAACCTGTCACATATGTTTAGTGTATTTTTAAGCCTTCTTATTTAAACCAAGAAAGGTTACAAGTTATGCAACAAATAGTAAGAGTATCCAATAAGATTTTTTTTTTCTATTCTCAATTTATCATTTTCTACCACTTCAAGTTGCCTACAAAGATCTGAGTTAAAGTGTCCATGTTTTGACACCAATACTCCCCTAACACAATACAGAAAACACTATTTCAGATGATGGTGCCAACAGTCCTGAATTCCTGTTTTGGTATGTAAATAGAATAAGAGGTTAAGTTTTAAATTTAAATCATGCTTTTCTGTTTATAGAAAAGGGGCTAATTTCCCTATATACAAGGCTGAAACACATTAAATTCAGCACATGTACCATTAAAATATGTTCATCACTCTGAAGAAATTACTTCAAATGTCATAAAATATACTGAAATAGTGGTATACTTAAAATGATGCTAGGGCAAGAGGAAACAGGTGACATCAAGACAAGGTGTTCAGATAAATCCAGACTTCAAAGAAATCAAGTTTTCAATTTTGTTCTTTCAGCTGATGGGGCAAGGAATCTCAAGAGAAGTCCAGTCGAACGCTGTCTTCATGCCAACGTATTCTCTACATATAGTTTCAATGTACAGTGTGCATCCACTATTGATTTTTTCATTTAGGCATGTGAAACTAAAATACAGGTACATCAACACAGACAGGTTAATTGACACTTATAAAACAAATTAGACTCCACTTAAAGAATTTTTTCCCCACATTAGGCTATTTATGTATGTACAGAAGCATGCACACAGGCTTGGGGAAGAAGTGGCTGCAGAGCTGCTCAGTGGAAAAGGACGTGGGGATGCTGACTGATGGAGCTGAACATGAGCCAGCTTGTGCCCAGGCAATCAAAAAGGCCAATGGCATCCTGGCCTGTATCAGCAATACTGTGGCCAGCAGGACCCAGGGCAGTGATCATCCCCCTGTGAGGGTGAGGCTGAGGCTGCACCTCAAATCCTGTATTCAGTTCTGGGCCTCTCACTACAAGACACTGAAGTGCTGGAGCAGGTCCAGAGAAAGGCAACGGAGCTGGTGAAGGGCCTGGAGCACAAGTCTGATGAAGAATGGCTGAGAGAACTGAGGGGGTTTAGTCTGGAGAAGAGAAGGCTCACGGAGGGCCTTATCACTCTCTACAACTACCTGAAAGGAAGAATGGAGCCAGGAGGTGGCTGTTCTCTTCTTCCAAGGAACAAACAATAGGACAAGAGGAAACGGCTTCAAGCTGTGCCAGCGGATGTTTATACTGGATATTAGGGACAATTTCTGCCCCAAAAGGGTGGTCAGGCACTGGAACAGGCTGTCCAGGGCAGTGGTGGAATCACTGTCCCTAGAAGTGTTCATAAACCATGTAGATGAGGTCCTTAGTGACATGGTTTAGTGGTGGCCTTGGCAGTGCTGGGGTAATGGCTGAACTTCATGACTTTAATGGTCTTTTCCAATCTAAATGATTCTGTGATTCTTTTTAAAGCTCATTATATTTAGATTATGCACTACATATTACAGAGTAATTGTTTTACATCTACATGGGCCATTTAATTT
Organism: Psittacula echo; assembly: GCF_963264785.1. NCBI lineage: Eukaryota > Metazoa > Chordata > Aves > Psittaciformes > Psittacidae > Psittacula > Psittacula echo. The sequence continues at coordinate 74,236,887 of NC_137742.1, read as the reverse complement.
TTAGCAACAGTTCATATAAGTTTAGGAGAAATCCATCTCCTGAAGCTCTTACAAAAACTGTCAGACAGAGCATCTGTGCTCAGAAGCACCCTAAGATATGCCATGCATGCTCTCATCCTGGTTCACACAATGATTTAACTCTTACTGCAATGTAAAATAACAATCTGGCCACTTCTGTCAGGAACCAACACACCTGGCAGGAAGGCAGAGCACAAGGCAAAGGTAAGAGGCCCTGCAGAGAGAAAAGGGTTGAGTTAATGCAATTGCTGAATTCGCTCAGGACAGAGGTGTTCACAGATTTTTGAGACAAGAACAAAATTGCAAGACTGATGAAAGGGCTTCCTAAACAGAAAGCAAGCAAAAGACAGTGCATGTAGTGTCACTCACATGAAGCATCACACTTCTCAGGTTGTGGGAATTACAGAAAGCAATGTTATTGCAAATGAACCAGTAAGTAAGGAGATCTAGGACCGCAAATTTGAAATGTGCTTACAGAGGACCAGGAACCATGGACATTAAAGAGACAAATACGCTATTTTCCTTACAGGGGAATAGTAAAGGCACAAGTCATTTTATAGATGGAGTGCCTACAGATGACACTACGTGAGACAGATGTATGCTGTTTAACTATTTTTCTACCAGATGAGGCACAGTTCCACTGCAACCAAACTGGCTGGTCAGCACCAAGGTGCAAAAGGATTTCCTTTCCTTCTTTTCGCTTTCCAAGGTTTTCATAGAGCTGCTGCTGTTAGTGTTTTACTGCTGCTAACAATAAAAAAGCCCTGACTTTCGATATTTTAACAAACAGAAATCAGTAGACAGCACCAAAAAGCAAAAGAAGTTTCCTTGCCCTTTCAAGAGCTGAGTAAAAGAGGAACCTGCACACTTCACTCAAGTGCAGCTAAAGAGTAAAACCCATGAAAACCTCCCTGTCAAATCAGAGACCTAGACAAGCCTTGCCCAAGCCAGAATTTAAATTAGCTGTATTAGATTATTTAACTTGATATAGCTGCTTACATAGAAAAGGAAACCATGAGCTGTTTCTCCATGTGAAATGGCTGAGTCAAATGTGTATCTTTCCAGAACTTTCAATAAGCAATCCTCCACAGTCTAAAATCTCTCTGACTAAGAACAGGAAAAAAGAAATTTCACATCCTACCTGCAGCCTTATTTCCACCTTTCAAATCCCTTAGGGGCATGGGGTGATGAAGCTACACACAAGGATGAAGTAAGAAAACCTTTAGAAGCCTAAGACTTGGTCTGTACAAATTCTCATTAGATTCACCAGCAACTTAACCCACGTAAGCTTCCATGGACAAACATGTAGGACAGCTTTAAAATTCAACATGAACATTTAAGTTTGAAGTCAACAGAAGCCCTGAAGAAGTAATTTGTCTTCCTAACTGGACCATTTTTTAATATTCTAATAAGAATTTGCACAGAAAAAATGTAATTCTTCCAGACATTCTTACTAACGAGTTAAAAAAATCGTAGAATCACAGAATAGTTAGGGTTGGAAAGGACCTTGAGATCATCTAGTTCCAACCCCCCTGCCATGGGCAGGGACACCCCACACTAAACCATGTCACCCAAGGCCTCATCCAACCTGGCCTTGAACACCACCAGGGATGGAGCATTCACAACCTCCCTGGGCAACCCATTCCAGTGCCTCACCACCCTCTCAGTAAAGAATTTCTTCCTTATATCCAATCTAAACTTCCCCCCTTTAAGTTTTAACCCATTACCCCTTGTCCTGTCACTACAGTCCCTGATGAAGAGTCCATCCCCAGCATCCTTGTAGGCCCCTTTCAGATACTGGAAGGCTGCTATGAGGTCTCCATGCAGCCTTCTCTTCTCCAGGCTGAACAGCCCCAACTTTCTCAGCCTGTCTTCATATGGGAGGTGCTCCAGTCCCCTGATCATCCTCGTGGCCCTTCTCTGGACTTGTTCCAACAGTTCCATGTCCTTTTTATGTTGAGGACACCAGAACTGCACACAATACTCCAAGTGCGGTCTCACGAGAGCAGAGCAGAGGGGCAGGATCACCTCCTTCAACCTGCTGGTTACGCTCCTTTTGATGCAGCCCAGGATACGGTTGGCTTTCTGGGCTGCGAGCGCACACTGCCAGCTCATGTTCATTTTTTCATCGACCAACACCCCCAAGTCCTTCTCCGCAGGGCTGCTCTGAATCTCTTCTCTGCCCAACCTGTAGCTGTGCCTGGGATTGCTCCGACCCAGGCGTAGGACCTTGCACTTGGCATGGTTAAACTTCATAAGGTTGGCATCAGCCCACCTCACAAGCGTGTCGAGGTCCCTCTGGATGGCATCCCTTCCCTCCAGCGTATCAACCGAACCACACAGCTTGGTGTCATCAGCAAACTTGCTGAGAGCACACTCAATCCCACTGTCCATGTGACTAACAAAGATGTTGAACAAGACCGGTCCCAGCACCGATCTCTGAGGGACACCACTCATTACCGGTCTCCAGCCGGACATCGAGCCATTGACCACAACTCTTTGCGTGCGGCCATTCAGCCAGTTCTTTATCCACTGAGTGGTCCACCCATCAAACTGATGTCTCTCCAATTTAGAGACAAGGATGTCATGTGGGACAGTGTCAAAGGCTTTGCACAAGTCCAGGTAGATGACGTCAACTGCTCTGCCCCTGTCCATCAGTTTCGTAGCCCCATCATAGAAGGCCACCAAATTGGTCAGGCAGGATTTCCCCTTAGTGAAGCCATGCTGGCTGTCACCAACCACCTCCTTGTTTTTCATGTGCCTTAGCATGTCTTCCAGGAGAATCTGCTTCAAGAGTTTGCCAGGCACAGAGGTGAGACTGACTGGTCTGTAATTCCCTGGGTCATCCATTTTCCCCTTCTTGAAAATGGGGTTATACTTCCCTCTTTCCAGTCGTCAGGAACTTCACCTGACTGCCATGATTTTTCAAATATGATGGACAGTGGCTTAGCAACTTCATTCGCCAGCTCCTTCAGGACCCGTGGATGGATTTCGTCAGGTCCCATGGACTTGTGTACGTTTAGGCTTTTAAGATGGTCTCAAACCAGATCCTCTCCTACAGTGGGCCTAGCATCTTCAATCTCACAGTCCCTGCGTTCGCCTTCCAAGACATGGGTGGTGCGGTCAGAGACTTTGCTAGTGAAGACCGAGGCAAAGAAGTCATTAAGAACCTCAGCCTTCTCCAAATCCTGGGTAGCCAGTTCTTCAGATATCTTCCGAAGGGGGCCTACGTTGTCCCCTGCCTTTTACTCACTACGTACCTACAGAATCCCTTCCTGCTATCCTTAACATCCCTAGCCAAGTTCAATTCTAACTGGGCCTTAGCCTTCCTCACCTTGTCCCTAGCTTCCCAGACAACATCCCTGTATTCTTCCCAGGCCGCCTGTCCCTGCTTCCACCTTCTATAAGCCTCTTTTTTCCTTTGAATTTTCCTGAGCAGCTCCTTAGCCATCCAAGGAGGTCTCCTGGCCCTCCTGCTGCACTTCCTTCTAGTTGGGATGCAACACTCCTGAGCTTGGAGCAGGTGATCCTTGAATAACAACCAAGAGTCTTGGGCCCACCTGCCCTCTAGGGCTGTGTCCCATGGAACCTTACTAAGCAGGCTCCTGAAGAGGCCAAAGTCTGCTCTCTTGAAGTCCAGGGCAGCAAGCTTGCTGCACGCTCTTCTCACTGGCCTGAGGATCTCGAATTCGACCATCTCATGATTGCTGCATCCAATGCTGCCCTGGAGCGTCACATTTCCAACCAGCCCTTCCCTGTTGGTGAGCACGAGGTCAAGCATGGCACCTCTCCTTGTTGGCTCCTCTATTACTTGCAGAAGGAAGTTGTCTTCCACACAATCGAGGAACCTCCTGGATTGCTTGTGCCGGGCCGTACCTTCACTCCAACAGATGTCAGGGTGGTTGAAGTCTCCCATGAGGACAAGGGCCTGTGAGCGTGAGGCTGTTTCTATCTGCCTATGGAGCACTTCATCCACAGATTCCTCTTGATCAGGCGGTCTGTAACAGATCCCCACAATAATGTCCCCCATCGCTGCTCTCCCTTTAACCTTGACCCACAAACTCTCTGTCGACTGCTCACCCATCCCCAGAAAGAGTTCCATACTCTCCAGCCTATCCCTAACATAAACAGCAACTCCCCCTTCCCTGCCTGCCAGGCCTGGCTTTTCTAAAGAGTCTGTAACCTTCCATTCCAACACTCCAGTCGTAGGAGCCATCCCACCATGTTTCTGTGATGCCTACTATATCATACTCCCGTAGTCGTGCACACATCTCTAATTCCTCTTGTTTGTTTCCCATGCTACGGGTGTTTGTATAGAGGCATCTGAGCCGAGCTCCAAAGGAAGCCGGCTCATTGACTGGAGTGGCTGGAATATCTCTGCATCGCTCCGAGCATTTATTGTAGGTGCTGGCAACTGACTGGGTGTGTTGGGATGGAACGATGCCCCCCTCCCCCAACACATCTAGTTTAAAGAAACCTTGACCAGCCTGGCAAGCCTCCTACCAAAACCACCCTTCCTCTTCTTTGTCAGATCAGCTCCACCAGCCCCCAGTAGACCTGGCCTACTAACTTGGGTCCCGTATTCAAAACACCCAAAACCCTGACTATGGCACCATCCTTTTAACCATTTATTAACTTGGCCAATCCTCCTAGCTTTATTAAGGTCTCTCCCTGTATCCTGGAGAATTGATGAAAAGACAATCTGAGCTCCAGAGCCCCTAACCACCTCTCCCAGGGCTCTGTAGTCCTTCTTTATGTTCTCCAGCCTACTGCTATCACTAGCACCCACATGGATCACCAGAAGTGGGTAATAGGACGTGGGTCTCACTAGAGCAGGCAGCCTCTCTGCAACATCCCTGATCCGTGCCCCAGGTAGGCAACACACCTCCCTCGAGACCAGGTCATGCCGACAGATGAGTGCCTCTGTCCCTTTCAAAGTAGAGTCCCCTACCACTATGACCCACCTCTTTTTCCTGGCAGCACCAGTAGTGATCTTCTTTACAGGCGCACCAGCCGGTTGTTTCTGGTGCAAGTGCCCTTCCTTCTTAGCACCCTGCAGAACAGCAAAGCGGTTCTGGGTGGGGACAACAGCTTTAGGAGGAAGCCCCTTTTTTTAAATTGTCCTCTTCCTCTTTTTTTTGTTGTTTTTTGTTGTTACTATTTCCCAGCTTCCTGCGTTGACAGCCTCCTCCACTCCTCCATGAGCTTCAGGGGACACCTGAGGCCCCTGCACAGTTTGGGCCTGGAGGAGGCAGTCCTGTTTCCTCTCAGCTTCCTTGATAACTTGCAGCCTATTAACAGCATCCTGCAGCTCAGCCACCTGCTGCAAGAGGAGCTCCACCAGGGAGCACCGAGTACAGCCCTTTTTGACTTCATCAAAAATATAACTTCAAATCATAAATCCTCTTACGTCAATAAACCACATTGAAAAGAATATATTTTTGAACAATTCCCATATGAAGGCAGGCTGAGAAAGTTGGGGTTGTTCAGCCTGGAGAAGAGAAGGCTGCGCGGAGACCTCATAGCAGCCTTCCAGTATCTGAAGGGGGCCTACAAGGATGCTGGGGAGCGACTTGTCCTGGATGCAGGACAAGCGGTAAAGGGTTCAAACTTAAACACGGGAAGTTCAGGTTAGATATAAGGAAGAAGTTCTTTACTGTGATGGTGTTGAGGCACTGGCACAGGCTGCCCAGAGAAGCTGTGGCTGTCCCATCCCTGGCAGTGTTCAAGGCCAGGTTGGAAGGGGATTGGAGCAACTTGGTCTAGTGGAAGGTGTCCCTGCCCATGGCAGGGGGTTGGAACTGGATGAGCTTAAGGCTTTTTCCAATTCAAACCAGACCGTGATTCTATATTTAGTTAAGTTGATTCACAAACATCACAAATTACAAGAGCACTGGTGTCACAGCCACCCGTATCAGCTTCCAAGCCAAAATTGTGTTTTCAGCGAAAGGCAATGCCACACTGTGATTGGAGGTGCAAACCAAGAGCTGATCAACTTACAACTTTAACTTAGCATTTATCATATTTTTATTTGTGAATGAGATACAAATCAAGTAAGTTTTAACCTGCTCTGTAATTCAGAGATGATAAAGTAAGTTTCACACAGGAGAATTTTGAGACTCCCAATTTATAAACCATTTTTATTTATACATCACTTCTTGGAACTGTGACTGAACATGGACTATCCCCTGCTAGCAATTCGCTGGAAACCTTCTTCACATTGCTATTCTATGTATGCATAAGGTTTTTTTTCCCTAGAGATTTGGTGGTTCAGAAAGATCAGTATCACTATCAACCCTCACCAGCCACTAAATCTGCCATGACACCTATCTGCTCTCCCATCTTGTACCCAATTTTTAACAACTGCACTTTCCTTTCTCCTATACATCACTACCCAGAAATAGGAACAGTTATGCAAAAATAGGAATTAACTCATATGTAGTGAAAGATACTAACAGAATACCCTGAACACACGTTTGCTAAAATCAGTGTTTCATAGAATAGCATAACAGACTGATTTAGGTTGCAAAGAACATTAAAGCTCATTCAGTTCCAACCCCCTACTATAGGCAGGGACACCTTCCAGTAGACCAGGCTGCTCCAAGCCGCGTCCAGCCTGGGTTTGAGCAGTGCCAGGGATGGGGCAGCCGCAGCTTCTCTGGGCAACCTGTGCCAGCCTCTCACCACCCTCACAGGGAGGAACTTCCTTAAGTCGAACCTGTTTCAGCTTGAACCCATCAGCCCTTGTCCTGTCACTACAGCTTACAGTTAGCTCCAAGTCTACCTCTGCCCGAAACCCATTAATCGATTTTAACAGGACCCAAACGATCACATCCGCAAATCGAGGCATCAACCACCCCTAGCCGCCCGCGGGCGCACGGTGCTCTCGCCCCTCACCAATGGCGGCTCGGCAGAGCCAATTACAGCGGGAAGCCCGGCGGAAAGCCGGGCGCGAAAGTCCCGTCGCCCACCTCCCCCCACCAGTACCTGCGGACTCAGAGTCCCGGGTGCGGGGGCCGCACTTCCGCCGCCGCCGCCGCCGCCGCCACCACCACCTCCTCCTCCTCAGCTGGCCCCGCCGAGCGGGCCGGGCCCCGCCGCTGTCGCCCGGCCCGGGCCTGCCCCGCCCCCGAACGCTGCCGGAAGCACCGCCTCGGCGGCCAATCACATTGCGCGCTAGGAGCGCGCCGCTACTGCCCGCCATATCCCCTATCACACAGGGGCGGCAGCGGCCCTGCACGCACTGAACGTACCGGGGGCGTGGTGACACCGCCCCCCTGTTGGCCCAGCCCCGCTCTCCACGCGTCACGTCCTTTGTTCGCACCGGAAGGGGGGTAAAAGAGCTGCAGCCCGCCTACGCCATCGCGGAGCCCGGAAGTGGAGCGAGGCTGCCAACCCGCGGCGGCAGGACGCCCCGGAAACGTTAGTTTTCCGGAACCGCGCGCCCCCACGTCGACGGCCACTGCGCAGGCGCGGGTTCGGCTTGCTGTGGCTTTTGGTTTCGGTTTGCTGTGGCTGCCGTTGGACGCGTTCTGCCAGCGCCCGCAGGGAACGGATCGGCACGGAGCGGAGCGAATGGCAGCAGATCGTGGGGATGCAGCACACACCGGGCGAGAAGGAGCGAGTGAGCGCGGGAACGCGGTCCACGGGGTGGCCGCGCCTCAGCAGCACCCGCTGCCGTCACCGGAAGGGGGTAGTGGGGTGGGGGTAGGAGGGGACCCGAAGCGTCCCAGCAGCGGCAGCGTCGCAGCTCCGGGCGCTCCTGACGCGCACAAACGGCGACACCGAGAAAAAACGATCAACAGAACCCATAGAAGCAACGTCCACCGGCGAAACGTGATGAGCCCCTGCTGCGAGTGCCTCCGGGAGGCTGGTGATGGAGGAGCTCAGCGACACGGGAGGTACCACGGAACCGGTTCGCTCGAGCTACTCCTTAAGTAAGACAGAATTACAGAATCAACTGTGTTGGAAAAGACCTTCAAGATCATCAAGTCCAACCTTTCCCCAGCACTGCCAAGGCCACCACTAACATGTCACGAAGGACCTCGTCTACACGGTGTGTGAACACTTCCAAGGACAGTGATTCCACCACTGCCCTGGGCAGCCTATTCCAGTGCCTGACCATCCTTTTGGGGAAGAAATTGTCCCTAATATCCAGTATAAACGTCCCCTGGCTCAGCTTAAGGCTGTTTCCTGTTTTCCTATTGTTTGTTCCTTGGGAGCAGAGACCAGCCACCTCCTGGCTCCATCTTCCTTTCAGACAGCTGTAGAGAGCGGTAAGGTCCCCCTGAGCCTTCTCTTCTCCAGACTAAACACCCCCAGTTCCCTCAGCCGTTCCTCATCAGACTTGTGCTCCAGGTCCTTCACCAGCTCCGTTGCCCTTCTCTGAACCCACTCCAGCACCTCAATGTCTCTCTTGTAGTGAGGATCCCAGAACTGAACACAGGATTCAAGGTGCACCCTCACCAGGGCCATGCAGTGCATTGGAGGTATCACCACCCCAACTATTTTCACGTTTTGAACCCATCTCCACTCCCTGTACTTCAGTCTAATTAATGTTCCCCCAGATCTGATCCAGGAAAACAAAATAAACCATGTGCTGTTGATCAGTGGTTGGCCAGGATGGACAGGGCTTGGAGCAACCTGGTCTAGTGGATGGTGTCCCTGCCCATGGGAGGGGTTTGGAACTGCATGACCTTTAAGGTCCATTCCAACCCAAACCATGATTCCATGATAGAAATAATTCATGCTCTAAAAGAGACAATTCACCAGGCATGAAAGTAGTGTAAAATCACTAAAATACATCCTTGTATCTGCCAGCTGTGAAATGAAAATGAAAAAAGCATACATAAAGCTGCTCTGAAAGAATGCGCAGAATTAACTGAAACTAAGGGGTGGGAAGATGAGGTACACCAAGAGGAATTAGTGCTGTCCTAACTGGACAGGAAGATCTTTTTTCCAGTTTCGAAACTGAAGGGGGCAAAATAAACTCCTAATATTGCCATTTTGCAATGTGGTGTGCATCACACAAGGTTCATTTAGTCTTCACATACAAATAAGTATGATGGACCTTAAAATACCTGAATTCCTGAATCATTTTGAATTCAGCTGTGGATGAGTCTACTAGACTTATCCCACCTGACCCTACACCATCTGAAGAGAAAAACAAAGTGGATTTCTTTTTCTTTTTTTTCTTTTCAGGATTAAACTTGTAAAATACTTCCCCTCTTGTGAAAAAAAAACCCAACAAACCAAACAAAAAAATCAACCATCTTTTTAAAGGGTTGGCAGCCCTCTGCATTATAGACTGAAGACTGGATATCCATCAAGACAGGGAGAAGAACATAAGCTTAAAAACAAGACGTTACTAAAGAGATGGAAGATGACTGGGAAACTTAAAGGTTAGATACAGTGAATCAAAACATGTAGTTCTGTAGCTGGGTCTTAAAGTAGCAAGCAAAATGAAACTCCCTACATATTATAAAAAGTGAATCTAATAGTAATACTAGAAAGGTAAAATGAATTAAAGTAAGTTAAAAAGGAGTAAAGCAAGATAAATATTTGGAAATAATAGTAATAATTAAAACAAAAAGAAAAAAAATCCAGTGGATTGCTTCCACGCTGCTTTTATTTTTTCATTATTGCTGGGTTGTTAATTTGGTTTTTAACTGCATGAGAACTAAGGAATAGATAATTTGATAAGACCTCTGAAAAGAGATGTCACAAGACTACTTATGAGTTGCACTTTTTGAGTTTCTTTTCAAATTGAGCTAGCATCCTTTAATAAGTATAATAAATATAATAATATTTATAATATATTATTTATTTATTATATTATATGATATATTATATTATATTTTATATAGAATATATAATATATATTATATATTCTATATATAATATAATATAATAAGTATAATAAATAAAGTACAATACTGGTGAAACAATCACCCAAAGGACAAAAAGCATTTTTAAAGCTGAATAAACTGAGTAAGATTGAAAGGCTCTTCAGCGTAATATACCTGTATCTATCTCTCTATTTAACATTAGTAGGAAACCACTGCTCAGGCATTAAAGCAAAATAATATTCCAAGGAATTATATTTCCTTGTTACAAATACCTTTCTTCTAAATGCTGTGCTCCATAAAGAAATTTATTCAGTTCTGTTATTTAATACTTTAAGAATGACAACTCCAGCTTTAAGTATTTAATTAATTTAAAAATAGTAGGTATTAAACATACACATGCTTATACTTTAAAGAGAAATAAAAAAAATTGTAAATGTGAAAAAAAGGGTCCCCAGAGTAATGCACTGAGGCTTAAAGGTTACCACCTCCAAAGCAACAGTTATTTAAAGATGTATGTCAGTCACAGTCACTTTGCAACACAAAGTAAAATGGGAAATGTACTCTGCATCTGAGCTAAACTAGATCTTATGGAACAAGAGGCAAAACACTGGGTTTGGTGCTACAAAATGAAGCAGGTACTTAGTAGTACCAATGTAGCTCTCAATGACACACATTTCTTATTGCAGTGGGGCCACACATGAAAAATCTTACAATTTCATTTCCTGCTGGTGTCACTGGACATGAATTCCAGATTCTCATGTGCCAAGTCAACAAAATCAAGTAATTGAGGAGGAAGCCTGGGAATTGCTTTCATTCAGATCACAGCATTCCTTTATCATGTGTGATGCAGAACTTCTCATGCTGCTGCCCAGGAAATAAAGACTGGGCTTGTGGAGAACTTACTGTAAAGTACATGCAGATTGCCAGTCAAACACTATAATTTTTCTAGGATGTAGAAATGACTATCCATTACAGGGATTATCTCTGTAATGCAAGAACTAGTTACACATGTTCAAGCACAGAATAATTTCACTGAAACATGCGTATTTACCAATCAAAGATGTGTCAAACTATTTAGAAGGCACATTTTTCACGTATTTCTAGAATGAATACAAAAAAGCCCAATTAATAAGAATTTTAACATAAATTAAATCCTGCATTTTATCTTTAAGTGATATTCCTACCAAAATCATCAATACCAATGAGAAAAATTGTTTTCTCTTCTGAAATTCAAGCCAAATAATTTAAACCACCCCTGCTTAATCTCTCCTCCCAAACCTATGAAGAACCTAAAAAATGGAATTTCCAAACTTAAAACAGTTTCAATTGCTCCAATATGAATAAAACTAAGGGAAGACAATCAACCTAACACAGAGGTGATCTTCCATGTAATGACAGGAAAGGAAAAGCATTACAATGGAATGCCAGTGCGAAGCTGGTGCACCGGATGGCTCTGAAATGGAATTTCCCCCACCTGCTCCTCACCCACGAATATTCCAGCAACAGAGTGCACAAGGAGCAAAAATCGAAGTGGCGAATACCACTGAAAACTGTTGACCAGTTAATCAACTGGAAACTTAAAATAGTTTTGACATGTTCTAGGCAGCCTGTTAGATCAATATCTGTAGGTTAAACTAGGCCTCAAATCTAAGATAGCACCTAAAAATAAAATTAAAAAAAAAAAAGTAAAGGAGAGGAGGTAGGTAAAAAAGAGTGTGAGGGGACAAAAACCACAAAGCAATAGAGCAGTAAAAGAAACTTGCACTGAAAACAAATCTAGCACTAGGATAAGCTGGAACAACTATAAAATTAACTTACTCCAGAACTTCAAAACAGAAGGCTTTGCGCACTTATCAAGGTGCTGCCATGCAGGTTGTGTTCCTAAGAAAGGTCATTTAAAATTTGACTCATACATGCCTTTTTCGAGGCATGTCAAGCCCAAAAGTTTAATACAAAGTGTCATACTTGTAAACAGTGTAATATGTGTTGAATTAACGTTAATCAATTTGCTTTATGGACAATAAAGCTTAAGGTAAAACCATCAACAGTAACGGGAACATGAAAGCATGTCTCACATGCAGTTCAGCCTCAGACCTTTTCCTCTCTGTATGCCACACTTAATGCCACTGATCCAAGTATCACTGAACATTCAATATCCAGCACTCTACTGACCCAACGCAAGCTAATCTGAGAATGTGTCAAGGAAAAGGTTAGGAGAACACTTGCACACCACTACACAGGTTGGTGTTTTAGGGCTGTGTTTGGCTGTCAGCGCCGAACAGAAACTTCCTGGCTGTAAAACTATACATTCCCAACTCCAAAACAGGAAAATACAGCTGCTGTAAAGAGGCTTTGAGCACTTAGCTAGCCTCTGCCTCTGAAGCCAGAAGCCACTAGACATCCTGCCTTACTTAAAAATCAGAAGAAAAAAAAAAAAATCACTGTTCTTTATTAACGGAGGATGTCAGTATGGCACATCACAATGTTTAGAACAGCAAAGGATACAAGCAAAAAGAACAATATAGTACTAGAAGAAAAATTTCTCCTTAGATGACTAAAAGATAAGTAAAAGATAAGCTGACTAAAAGCTGAGTAAAATATATTTCTTAATACGTTAGAGACAGTTCAAACAGTAACTCTGAAAACTGACTGCTACATCTACAAAACAAACAGTCTTTGTATAGTAAAAGCAACACATAAAAAAACCCTAATGGATATGCATCTTGTGAAGGAAACATACATGTAATCCTCACCTTGTCACTGTCATCATTACAAATGTGATCTTGATGGATTGAGTGGCACTGAAACGATGTACCAATGCTACCTACAAAAGAGGGGGGGAGGGGAAAAAAAAGCATTAAAATAACCCCAATTCCCATGAACACACAGAAAAATAAAGACCAATTTAGCAAACATTCTTTTTTTTCCACACACAGGAGAGAGATTTAGCTGCCAAGCAGCTACATCTGACAAGTCATGTATTGAATTCAGGTAACAGACTAAGACCAGAGAGACGTGTTGTGCAGTGTGCCGTTTTCACATTTATTTTTTCTAAACATTTAAACAGAATAGAATTAGAACGAGTTCATCAATCCAAAACAAATATATGCAGTGAAGTACATATGCATACATATAAATAAGGAGAAACTGCACATATCATGTTTAGGTAGTATAGTCCTGTACCAGATCCCTGTAGCCCTGGGTAGCCACAAAACAGCAGTCTCTTTCCAGTGATACGTTAAGAAAGATTGGAAAAATCCAAGGTCAATGTAGAGAGGTTTTAATTATATCTGGTTTGTCTGTAGTGTAATTTCTGCCTGCTTAAGACCTTTCCACAGGTTTTGTTTGTTCTTTTTTTTTTTGCCTAGGGAAAAAAGAACAGCACACCTCTAAAAAGGTTTGAGACTTTGTCCAAGGAGGAAGACAAACTAAAGTTTGAGTGTATCCATGCAGTTTCCCAAACACATTTACAGAACTCTCAATCCTACTGTAAAGTTTTGTTTAATGTGCTGTTTCCTTGCTCGAAGTATAGGAGTGGGGTAACTGCCATGGTTGAATTCGTGCTTCCCTAAGATGACTTCTTCTTGCAAATACTGAGCAAAACAACTTTTAAAAGGCAAGGAGAAAAGAAGAGTCTCATTTGTAAAGCTACGCCATTTCATGATTTTTCCTTGCAGAAGATCTACCTAGAACTTCTCTCCACAGTTTCTTGTGGTCCTTCTGTTATAATTTTGAAATGAGCTCCATAAATTTGCTTGTTTCTGACTTACCACTACAGAAAAAAAAAAATTGCCATAGGAGTAATTGACTATGGCTCTATTGGCTTTAACAGCAGCAGAACTTGTTGTGCTCTGTATTTTTGTAGGAAGGGAGAGCAAAGAGGTATCACTACACAGTTGAAGTTTCAAGTTGAAAAGTTTAAAGATGAAAAGGAAAAAAAGGTCCAGTTTAAAACTGTTCAAAACATGCAAAGTTCCCTTCCCATTTAATTTAGACTTATGCAAAACACAAGTGTTTTCACTAGGAACACTCCATGTGCTTTCTGGAAACTGGAATTGATTGGACCTCAAGGCAAGCTAAAAAAACCCAAAGAGAACACAGTGTTAAGGATAAGGCTTGACAACTTTCTGCTCATTACTCCTGAGGCAGCACTGTTGTAAAATATGGCCTCTTGGATTAGTCCAAGATAAAAAAGATAGGCAGCAAATAATGAAAATAATAAAATTCTGTCAAATTACGACAAATATATATAAACTTGTTTTGGGCATCTATGTATTTAGATAACGAAATAAATCTTCAGAGGTGGTACAGAACCTATACCTAACCTCAACATTACCTAAAACGTTTTCTCCACCAAATTAAACCACAAATGTGGAACTTACACGCTACATCACAGGCTCTACAGACAGGCTTATCAAGAATAGCAATCACATACACAATCATAACAATAAGTTGGCTTTGATCTAGCTATAATGGATACCCAGCTGCAATAGTACAGCTTTCAGTTCATAACACAAGGTAGGACCCCTGAGCAGCCCATAAGGTATTGTGTTGCCATAGCTTCAATTCCAACAATATCCACATTACCAAGAGAAAAATATAGCTTGGATTTTATCTTCATGTTTCAATCACACTTGACTGTTCTGTAAACAGAACCACAGACAACCAAATGCAGTTAGCAGAGGATATCTCAGTACTTTCTTTTGATTTGATTCGATCCGATCCTTTTAAACAGGGTCTTGCATGGTCTTCACACCATTTTCATTTAACTTCTGGTCAGCTACTAATACCCTATAGTACAATGGCAACATGTAAGATATAACCCCTTAACTGCCAAAAATGAAGATTTTACTACACACATCCTGACTACCCTGAAGCAGTTGCCTGGCTGATCTCACCAGCAAACTCACCAAAAGCAGTCTTGGAAAACGGTTTCTTTGAAAGACAGTGCTTGAATGGGTCCAGCAGAGGTATGAGTTTCGGGGACACTGACACAGACTATTACCAGCTAAAGGCTCTGCTCCACAGCAGTGCAATCTGTAACACTGAGTTGTACATCCAGAAAATCCTGTAGCATTTCCCTGAATTTTAAAATTGATTTTTTAAAAGTACACTTTTCAGTAATTGAGTTACCATGTTTTTAAAGCATTTCCTTTACCAGAAACAGGTTACACTGAGACAAACCTGAAGAAAGATAAAACACTTCTCACCCAACTGCAAGGAAGATCAACAGACAGAATCCCAAAGATTCAAATCAATGATTCAATCACCAGTTCTCAACTGTGGTTTACCAGGAAAATGATGCTGGAGGACTGAAAAGAACTAGAACTATAAGCCAATTTACACTGCCCTGACTGTAGGGAGTGGATAAAAATTTGGTCAAACTACCTTTGAATTCTTTTGTATTAGAAATACAAACTGAACTGTTTACTTCAGGAACTGTCCACAGAATGGCCCTCACAGTAGTGGTGGGAATAGAATAGATATTACATTACCTAGATAGAATACATCTACGTACTATTATTTTTCCTGTGATTGCAAATAATAAGCTTGTATTATCAGCTTATGATGTTTCCTTACCTCAAAGAGGAAACAACTTTGGCCTGGCTATTGCCTTTCTCCTTCTGCATTAAGTTTAGCAGCTCTATCTTTTCTAGTGAAAAGTGGGAACAACCAAACCTTGGGTGGATTCATAACCCACAGGCTCAACCACAGCCTCATCCCCTTCATAGCAGTCTTAACACATGGAGAGGGCACTGCTTTGGTAACCAACCAGTTTCACCATGCAAGGTCCAGATTCTGAAAGGGTTTGCATATTTTTAAGTGAAGCATTTATCTGTGTGGAAATCTGAGTCATCCAAATGTTAGGGGAAGGTGAAATTTTCTGAAACCATTCTAACAGTGATTATATTTGAAAAGTTTGCAGTTTGCAAAGAAAGCCTTTGTATATATGTTAAAATTTTGTAACTTTGCTGTTCTGTATTTTAGACACTATTCCAGTAAGCGATTGTGTTTAGAAATCATAAATCAATAGAGAAGCTTCATACACTGAATGCTGCAATTGTGCTGGTTTGTATCCTAGCTACTTTATAACTAAACACTACAATGGTGACTTTAGGAATAGAAACAAATATAACCTTGTAAAATAAAGGAAATGTAGAAAAGAATATACTGAGAAACTCCAACTTAGCAGAACCAAAGATTAGGCCTGAACCACATACCAAAGGAAGATAAAAGAATGCTGTATCCACATAATGGTTGGGACTTGTCCAAAGAACAAGGTAAAAAGAGGACAGAATGAGGAAGACTCCTTACTTCATCAGGACGACCACCAGACGACCACCAGAGGGGGCCGCGCAAGCGCAGGAGAGGCTGATGTCGTAAGGGACTGATGAAGTAATCCCTGATACCTATTGCGAAACTTCTAACTTATAAATTGCGAACGCGATGTGACGGGGTTAGAACCAGATTTGGGTGCGTACCCCTGGTTCTCGGCGCCTTAATAAAGCACCTCATATAACCATTCTGGTGGTTATGTGTTTGTCCCGACGCTAACACCAACACTGAAGTGCTGATGGATTCATCTGAACGTCCATCAGAAACATTCTTTCCCATGTACCCTAGATTTGCAGCTAAAGCCAGGAATCAAGTAAAAACTTCTGGAGATTTTTCCTCAACTAACAATGCAGTATTACTGGATAAGCAAAGGCTTTCAATGAGCCTATGAAGTTTTATTGCCAAATTATTAAATAATTTCCATGCCAAGATTGATATGCATAAGCTATACAAACCAGCATGCCTATAGCAAATAATCAGAGTCAGGCTTCGAATAAAATGAACATCCCTTCCAACATTTAAAGAATTCTTGAAATTACAAGATGCTACAGAATTCATGTTGGCTTTTACGAATTCTGTCTATATGCACTGTAAAAAATTACTGCATGAGAAACACTTTTGGAACATTCTTCAACATTCAACTTTGCTGCTTTAAAAAAGATAAATATTGAAACACACCAGAAGTCAGTCATTACTATTAGCTCTCTTCATCTCAAACATTACTCAAATTCTATTTTGGATTCCACACAAGTGCAAAACTAGTATTTTAAAATTTGTATTTTCGTATCTTTACAGCACACATACAAAAGTAAGGAATGTTTTCCATAAGCTTACTGACAGCTGTGTGCTCTGCTCGCAGGGGATCAGTTTCTCCTCATTCAAGGAGCAATTCAGCAAGAAGTCACCCAGGGAAAAACTTTACAGCAGCAATAAACCATCAAGGAATCTGATTAACACAGAAATGCTAGTACACCCATAAACACAGTACCACTGTTTTACTGGAACTCCCAGTATTCAAAATATCACAGAGATATAATGTAACTGATAAGACTACACAGCAAAATCTGCTGGCAGGTTGTGAAGTCTGGTTCATACTAATAAGACAAAAGCAGAGAAAAAACAACTACATAAAGCAGTAAGGTAAAAAAACACTGTGTCAAATAAGCTATTTAATCATGGGGAAGTCACTTTCTATCCTGAGGACAATCACTATGATCTGAGACTAAGCAGCGATCCTCCTGAAGTGATACTAAATAGAATTTGTTACTGTAAGTCCATTCTAAGAAAATGCTGCGATAATGATGCATGCATTAACAGATATTTACTATTCCCTTTCCCACCACAGCATCTTAGAGTTCAATCAAGGCCTACTTTAAAATAGAAATTTAAAAGCCATTTCTTCAATTTGGATACAATATGACACTGTTTATAACATCATTCCCACTCACTTTGCCAATCCAGAGTAAATCTTCTATCATAAGTGTTTAATACACATTAATATACACTAATTAATGTACATCAATATACACTGTTTTTAAAAAGAAGTTGTTCAAGATAGGTTTCATTAAAGGATAGAGTTAGAACATTCCCCTCTGTTATTTTGCTATCCTTCTGCCTCTGATGAACTCAGTTCACAAAAATCACACTGTTCCCGAGTCTCTCATTTAAGTGTGAAACACGGAAGACAACCAGTAAACAGACACCAGAGACCATTTAGGAATTTTGCAACTACAAGCCCTGTGTCACAAGACTGCTCAAACAGTCCCAGGGAAATTCACGTGGCTTACATTCAATAGGGCATAAGCCAATTTCAAAGAATCACAGACTAGTTTGGGTTGGAAGGGACATTAAAGCTCATCCAGTTCCAACCCTCCGCCATGGGCATGGACACCTTCCACTAGACCAGGTTGCTCCAAGCCCAGTCCAACCTGGCCTTGAGCACTGCCAGGGATGGGACAGCCACAGCCGCTCCACAATATCCACAACTGGCCAACATCTTCCACTGTTTTGCCACCCTCATCTTAAAAACTTTCTTCCTTGTATTTCTAAATCTACCCGGTTTCAGTTTAAATCATTGTCCCTTGTCCTGCCATTACAGGCCTTGGTAAAGAGCCTCTATTCGTCTGTCTTAAAAACAACCTTTAAATATTGAAAGAGCACAACAAGGTTTCCTTGGAGCCTTCTCTTCTCCAGGCTGAACAAGTCCAGCTCTCTCAGCCTGTCTCCAGAGCAGAGCTGCTCCAGCTCTCACAGCATCTCCGTGGCCTCCTCTGGACTCACTCCAACAGCTCCATGTCCCTCTTGTGTTGTTGCCCTAGACGCAGGACTGCAGGGGGGGTCTCCCCACAGCGCAGCAGAGGTGGAGAATCCCTTCCCTTGACCTGCTGCTCATGCTCCAGGGATGCAGCGCAGCACATGGTGGGGGTTCTGGGCTCAAGCACGCACTGTGGGTCATGGGGAGCTTCTCCTCACCCAAGACCCCTGTTAGGTCCCCCTGGATGGCGTTCATTCCTTCCAGCCTATCAATCAGCTGCACCACTCAGCTAGGTGCCATCCACAAACTTGCTCAGGGTGCACTCAATCCTCCTATGTCACTGATGAAGATATTAAATGGTACTGGTCCCAGTACAAAACCTGGAGGGACACCACTCTTTACTGGTTACCATGTGGGCACTGAGCTCTTTGGACATGGCCACCCTGCCAATTCCTTATTCCTCTAACAGGCTATCCATGGTATCTGCATCTCACCAATTTAGAAGCAAGAATGTTGTGTGATCTCTGTTTGGACATCAAATCATTGACTGCAACTCTTTGGATATGGCCATTCAGTCAACTCCTTATCCATTGAATGGTCCATCAAGCACATATGTCTCCCATTTAGAGGCAAGGATGTTGTATGGGACCATATCAAAGGCCTTACAGTCAAGGCAGATGACATCAGTTGCACCTCCCTTATCCACCAACACAACTGCTCCATTGTAGAAGGCCACAAGATTAGTTAGGCATGATTTGCCCTCAGTGAAGCCATGCTGGCTGTCTCTAATCACCTTCCTGTCTTCCATATGATCTGACATAGCTTCCTGGAGGGTCTGTTCCATGATCTGACTGGGATGATGCGTCAGTAGTTCCAAGGGTCCTTCTTTTTATCCTTTTTAAAAGGGTATTTGCAAAAGGAAGCCAAGAAAGAGAAGTGCCCATGGGATTACTGATAAAAAATACTTGAATCTGAACAATCTCAACTGCTTCCCGGACATAGAGAAATGCCTCCTAACAAATATGCCAACCTTTGTGTAGGTAAGGGAGTAATTTTCCAGTAACCTGCTCATTCCCACAATCGGTTCATGTTTCTTAAGGGGTGATGTACCTACACATTTTGCAGACAACTTCAATGCTGCTGGGGACAAGCTCGACAGATTCTGAAGAGCTGATTCCCAGTGGACTTGGCAGTTAGGTACTTAAACCAAATGAAGAGCAGAAGAATCAGTTCTTCCTGTCTGAGCAGTCATTCTCCTGAGATCTTCTCTTGTAACAAAATCATTCTGAGCTTATTTTCTGAAGAACTGACATCAACTTAAATTGCTACTTGAAATATGCTACCTCTGCTGCTACACAATAAAACCTTTCTTCCTCTTAGCTGTTGTACTACAGGACTCTTAGGAGACTTAGTTACACAGAGACAGAAGTTGATACTGTAAGACACAGGGATTAAAGACAAACATTTCATTTTCTGTTCTCCTCTCCTTTGCTGCGCCATAAGATTCAGAGTCCTACTGGAATTATCTCTCATATGTATCAAAAGGAATTAATAATATATTAACAAACTAACAGGATCCTAAATTTTGCACTAAAACTGCAAGACACTGACATTATTGCAAACGCACTCTGAAGAGCATCTTCAGTTCATGGTGTCTGGCTCCAGTGACAGCTCTGCTTGGAGTCAGCTGCACATTCTCCTCCAGGAAGTTCAGTATCTACTAGAAAGAAAAGAACTTTCTTCCTGTTCTTGTCATCTCACAAAAGGAGGCTAACAGCAACACCATAAGCCCAAAGATACCCAAATAGAATACTTAATAGCATATGCAAATAGTTATAAGAGGAAAGAAAAGTATTTCAATAACGCAAGGCTGACTTTTGCTGAAAGTAAATAAATCCTACAAAAAATAAAACTGGCAAACCACAAAGCTTTTTTTTTTGCTTTTTTTTTTTTAATCTTTACATCTTAATAGAATTGAGTTTTTATCATCAGTTGTGTGGAAGCTGAAGCAAGAGATACAGACAAAAACTCAGGACAACTACATCAAAATCCAGGTATGAGCAGCTCAGAGCTCATGGATACCCTTAATGATGCTCTATTTCCATCCTTACTGGACTTTATAGTAATGATTTTGATTTGGCTGTCTTGAGTTTCTGAGCCTCCTGAATGTTAGTTATCTTTCAAAAGCTACCTGAAATTTCAAGCCATTTATTTTTCTGAATTAGTAAACAGATTATCAAACTGATTTTCTTGAAATTCATCTTCTCCTGAGAATCATATTCAGACTCTGAAAAAGCAATGATTGCTTATGTAAACTGCCTAGCAACTTCTTTTTGGATGCAATGGCTTAAATTGACTGTCACCATTACAATACAAACTTGTCATCATTACAACAAAAAACAGGCACAGAAGCACAACTTTAAAATGTTAAACTTTAAACCGTGGCTTGTTGACTGCTCCCTGTTCCTGTATAGCATCATGCACCAAACCCAGCACTAATTTCCACAAAGACTTTTTTTTGCTTGTTTGAAACAAACGCATTAAAGCTCCCACACAGCCCATCCTGGAAAAGAGAAGGCTTCAGTGGTAAAAACGCTGCTGATGCTGTCTGACTCACGCAGCCTTTAACACAGACAGGAAAAAACAATCATTTATGATCAACTTTTTCCACTTCCGTACTTTTATCAAGAAACAGTGAAATCCTGGAACCAGAATTTTAAATACACCTCAAGTTTATTTTATTTTTTATTTTCACTGCATGTTCAATCTACCCATAAAGCAGAAGGTAACCATGGGGCACTGTCTATGGAACTGACCCTGTAGATACCTATTTGAAACAAGATCAGTTCTGAAGGCATGGTTAAAGGTGTACAATCAAGCCATCTCTAGGAAATTATTGTCTCCCACACAAGACAAATGGAGCTGTTTGAGCACGTCCAGAGGAGGCCACAGAAATGCTGTGAGGGCTGGAGCAGCTCTGCTATGGAGACAGGCGGAGAGAGCTGAGTTTGTTCAGCCTGGAGAAGAGAAGGCTCCTTAAGGGGAGACCTTAGAGTAGCTCCAGTGTCTAATGGGGCTACAAGAAAGCTGGAGAGGGGCTTTTGACAAGGGCCTGTAGGGACAGGACAAGGGACAGAAAATGAAGCAGCTGCAAATGCTTCCTTCACAAAACGTGTAGCACAGGGTTTGTCTATTAACATTTCCAGGGTTGTTGCCCTTGGCACTACAAACAAACCAAAACGTGGGATTGAGTGCGCCCTCAGCAAATTTGCCGATGATACCAGGCTGTGTGGTTCGGTTGATACGCCGGAGGGAAGGGATGCCATCCAGAGGGACCTCGACACGCTTGTGAGGTGGGCTGATGCCAACCTTATGAAGTTTAACCATGCCAAGTGCAAGGTCCTACATCTGGGTTGGAGCAATCCCAGGCACGGCTACAGGTTGGGCAGAGAAGAGATTCAGAGCAGCCCTGCGGAGAAGGACTTGGGGGTGTTGGTCGATGAAAAAATGAACATGAGCCAGCAGTGTCTGCTCGCAGCCCAGAAAGCCAACCGTATCCTGGGCTGCACCAAAAGGAGCATGACCAGCAGGTCAAAGGAGGTGATCCTGCCCCTCTGCTCTGCTCTCGTGAGACCGCACTTGGAGTATTGTGTGCAGTTCTGGTGTCCTCAACATAAAAAGGACATGGAACTGTTGGAACAAGTCCAGAGAAGGGCCACGAGGATGATCAGGGGACTGGAGCACCTCCCATATGGAGACAGGCTGAGAAAGTTGGGGCTGTGCAGCCTGGAGAAGAGAAGGCTGCGTGGAGACCTCATAGCAGCCTTCCAGTATCTGAAGGAGGCCTACAAGGATGCTGGGGATGGACTCTTCATCAGGGACTGTAGTGACAGGACAAGGGGTAATGGGTTAAAACTTAAAGGGGGGAAGTTTAGATTGGATATAAGGAAGAAATTCTTTACTGAGAGGGTGGTGAGGCACTGGAATGGGTTGCCCAGGGAGGTTGTGAATGCTCCATCCCTGGTGGTGTTCAAGGCCAGGTTGGATGAGGCCTTGGGTGACATGGTTTAGTGTGGGGTGTCCCTGCCCATGGCAGGGGGGTTGGAACTAGATGATCTCAAGGTCCTTTCCAACCCTAACTATTCTGTGATTCTATGATTATTAAGGCTTATACTGGACAGATTTATTACACATTAGGCTGCTACCAAACAACTGAACTAAAATCCTAATTGTACCACAGCAAGCTCCCTTTTTTTCTCTTTTTAAACGTCTGTGTATAACTATACCTGTACGATAGCTTGTAAAACTTTGGGACCTGCCTGGGCACAGAGCATAGTGTGACACTAATTATAACTTTATTACTTTACCATCAGTTTTGAAACAAGAAGACAACGTATATAAACATAAACATCTTAAAAAAACCCCAACAAAACCATACACAATACTTTTTTTCAAAAGCAAACCTGGGTTAAAGATAACTTTTATCATCATCATCATGGCTTGACTTCGCGAACGAAGATTTGGGAAGGGCTTTACCCATGCTTACTACAAGTGCACTGGTGACTAAAAAGGCCAATGTGGGATAAGCAAATTCAGTTGCAAAAAAGCACAGTGAAAGGTCTCCTTGGGTCATATGGGCGGGGTGCGGGGCGCAATTCTTTCTACGTTGTCTTTTTTCAGAAAAGTACAAAGATTAGTGTCTATAGAGCCATTGTACTGTCTACTCTTTTATATGGGTCTGAATCATGGGTTATCTACCGCCATCACCTGTGACTCCTCGAACACTTCCATCAGTGCTGCCTCCATACAATTCTAAACATCCATTGGACTGACTATGTGTCAAATGTTACTGTCCTTGAACAGGCAAGGGTCACCAGTATGGAGGCCATATTGTTGAAATTGCAGCTGTGCTGGGCAGGGTACGTCTCTAGGATGAAGGACCACCACCTCCCTAAGATTGTGTTTTACAGTGAACTTGCCACCAGTTGCCGCAAGAGAAGTGCCCCAAAGAAGAGATATAAGGACTCCCTGAAACAATACCTCAGCCTTGGCCATACTGATTACCACCAGTGGTCCACTTTGGCCTCCAATCGGGAGACTTGGAGACACACAGTACATAACGCTGTTGTCTCCTTTGAGAACACACACAGAATTAGTCTCGAGGAGAAAAGACAACGTAACTTTTATACATGAGACTGAAGAGGCTTTACTGGCAGAATATACTTTTGCTAACATAAATTGAGTCAGTGCTGAGAACTTCTTCTCCTGGTCCTATTGGTGAATTCTCACTAGCTACACTCTGTCACACAACACCCCTATGACTCCCTACAGAAAGGTCTTGTTGATAGTCCTGTTCCAGCTATTTGTCCACAACCTTGACTTCAAGCTTTACACGAGGTCCACCTGCACTGCTATGAAACAGCAGAAGCCAGGAAGCAAAACCAGAATTAGACACAAAGTCTAGAGCTACAGCTGTCTAGTAAATGTCTGCTGAATGGGCCTCTGTCCAAAACACCCTGTTTCAAAGTCACTTGACAAATAGAGACTTCCTGTCAATCACCTGCCTGGATCACTGGGGTCATTGTGCAATGCCTGCAGCGGGAGCTGCCAAAGCTACAACTCCATCTTTTCCAGCTATGACAGACTCCAGTGCACGCTCTGTGTCTGTGTGTTTACAGGGAAGCATTAAAGTATATTAAAATGGGTATTAAGTAAATTCCCAAGATACTCTCTTGACGTCAGTTTTACTGTCAGTTAACAAGAAAACATGCAAGTGGAACTTTAATGCTGTGTACATACAATGGAAATAAATTAGATCACATTACTGAATTAATAACCCAGCAGTTATTATACATACAAAAACATAGCTGTAGGAACCACAAACACTAGCCAAATCCACAAAACCTTCACTACCTAGGCTCGTTCACATCAAAATGAAATCATGTTTTTAAATGAAAAAGGAAACAAAGAAACCAAACAGTAATATTTTCCTGGGCTCTGGCCAGGAATGCCAAGATCTATTGCCTGCAGTGTATTTTCACCACAAAGTAATAAATTCTGCCATGGATCAGGTTATAGTGGAAGCAGAAATTTTTAACTATAGTGCTAGTAATGGGAACAGCTTTAAACAGGTTTTATGAAACTATTAATTCCATTTTGAGTTTAGTAACCATTTTTCCTCTGCTCCGTTTCTTTAACAGTCGAAAAAAAGAACCCACCTCTAAACACAAAAAATAACAAACTAACCCAAAAAACTAAAACAACTTAGCAAAATTTTGGGAAGTATCAGTGGATTTGAAGAGCAGAAGGTAGCCAGTGTGAATAGATGCA
The DNA here is from genome assembly GCF_963264785.1 of Psittacula echo. NCBI lineage: Eukaryota > Metazoa > Chordata > Aves > Psittaciformes > Psittacidae > Psittacula > Psittacula echo. The sequence continues at coordinate 74,212,101 of NC_137742.1, read as the reverse complement.
GGATATCATGCTTTCCACTTATCTCTTTGCACAGTAACATCACCAAAAGCACTATTTATTTTTTTTTTTCAGTTAAATCACTTTTTAACTCAGATCGTCTCCAATTGGAAAGGGAGATTTTGTCCTATAGTTACATGAAGAATTGGCAGTAGAAAGTAAAGTACTTAGAGTGACAGGAAAACGAGGCATTTCAGGAGCTGAAGGGGCACCTGTCTGAAGCGCACATGCACCTCCCTGATGTTAGGTACTGGCCAGAGGAACCTGGGGTGGTGCACAGCTGAGCAGTTCTGCTATTTACTAGCAGAAAAGTACCAATTAAAGGTATCAAAATCACTGGCAACCTTGATCAGTGACCGTAACATCAGGGAGATCAAGATCCTGATGGCAGAGAAGGTGGCGAGAAACAGAGGATGGGCCATGGGCTTTAGGACAGCCAGGTTCAATGAGCGGTAGGTGAGACCACTGAAAGCTGCAGTGAAGGGTCACAAGAAAGCTGAGTTCTTCAAGGACAATCTCTATGCACGGGAACAGTTCATCCCGATACTCAGGACATAAAGCAGAATTGAGAGCAGCCCAGTCATGAAAGGAACTCATGGTGTAACTTCACTGCAAAAGGGCAGCAAAAAAGTAGAAGCAAGATGAGGCTACAAAGGAAGAATTTATAAACACTGCTTGGGCATGCAGGAAAGGCAAAGCTCAGCTACAGTAGGACCTGCAACCATAAGGGTAACAAGAAGAGCTTTTACTGCTACATTAACAGTAAATGACTGAACAAGCAAAATGTGGACAACTACCTAATGGAATATGTGACCTAGTGACAAGAGAAACCGATGAGGCAGAGGTACTCAGTGTCTTTGCTTTGTGTTCCACCAGCAAGGTCTTCTAATGTGTGTTCTTAAGGATGGGGTGCAAGATGGGAAAGGATGGCTGTTAGCTGATGATGATGTAGTCAGAAACTGCTTAACAGAACTTGACCCATGCAAGTCCATGGGATCAGAACTACTGCACCCACAGGTACTGAGATGGTGCTTAATCTCACATCTGAAGTACTGTGGAGTTAAGGAAGGTCCATGATGACTATGAGAAAGCAAATGCCACACCAATCTAAACACGCCAAAAGGACAGTTCGGGGAACTGGAGGATGGACAGTCAGCCTCACTTCCATTCTAAGAGTAATTGTGGGAAAAGAGATCTCTTTGAGGATGTTTTTGACTTACAAGGGGAAAGGTGACTGTACATTCAACATTTGCTCCTGCAGTCCTCACTCTACTGCTAGCCAGCAGTAAAAAAGTTAATATGGGATCTCACAAGTGTACCTGTACCTGTGGGTAGAAGAAATAAAGAAACTCACAAATGGAGCGATGAGAGAGGAAGATGAAGGGGAGTCAAAAGCACATGCCCCTAATTGGAAACTCCCACTTAAGAGCTGGCAATGAAAGCACAACTCCAGATCATAAAGCTTACATCCAACCGGAACACTTTTTTCAAGCAAATCCAATAGAATAGCAATGACACAAATGAGAAATGTCCAGGAAAGACTATTTTTAGAGATACAAGTATGACCACAAGCTTAAAAGCAAGAACAACAGAAAAATCTCCATTAGAAGGTCAGATAAATCTCAAGTATTTAGAAAAGAAAATGCTCTTTTAATTGTTTCCTAGGATTTAAGGAGTGTTGGTGTCTGAGTGGTTGCTTTTGGTTTGGTTTGCTGTTTCGTCATTTGTTTTATATGTCCCTGAAAGATCCATTATTAGTGTCCATATGATCAGTTCTACTGGTATTACCTCCTCTTCCTATTCCAAATGTGCTGTACCTTTCCCTTTCCTCCTGCCCCACTTTTGGAATACTCAACCCTACATTAAGGCACAGGTATTCCCACTGCTCCACGCCTTCCTCCCTGATGAAACAAAGTCCAGCAATGACCAGCTAACAGAGTAGAACAGTAAAACCTTCATGAGTACCTGCTAGGCAGCTAATTGTGTTCCTAACCCCAACTTCGGCAAGAGAATTGTACCTACTGGCAACTGGAGGGTCTTTTCTTTCTGCCAAAGCCTGAGCATCTTTCTGACCATGACGCCCTGAAGGGCCAGGCAGTACGAACGAAAGAGCTCCTTCAACCCAGGAAATCAAAACAATTAATGCTGCTTCACTTGTTCTTAGCCAGTCAAGCTTACAAGCTGTAGGGACTGTGTGCCCCATGCCAGCAGGCAAGTCAGCAGCACAGAGTACGGGCACAGGAGAGCAAACTCACAACCATCCAACTTCCACTAGGGAGGTAAAAATTCAGGTGGCTGTCAACAGTCAACATTTGCTCCTGCAGTCCTCACTCTACTGCTAGTCAGCAGTAAAAAGTTAATACGGGACTTCACAAGCTTATCTGTACCTGTGGGTGAAAGAAAAGACAGCTACAGTTTTTGTAGTTTCCCTTCAATGGTGAATAATTAGAAGATAATCAATTAAAATAAATTCTTAAGCAACATTCACAGAACACAGAAAACCAGGCATATGACAAAGACAATGACAATAGACAAAGACATTGTCTAAACAATATAGAAAAATAACAGCAATATTTGAAGGAAAAACATAAATAATAAGGCATTTGCCTACTTCTTTAAGTGACAATTATGAAATTAAAATAAAACTACAGTAGGTACTTCCAGTTAATTTTCTATGGATGTATAACACGGGTTTAACTACACTGTGGCATTCACTTATGATGCTTCCCTGAGAAGGCAGAAACATTGTTTGAAACTAAGAATGCCAGTGGACATTTGTTTATTTATTTATTTTTTAAATGGTGGGCACTTTAAAGTCAGCAACACCTATTAAAATGCACACCAGTCAGCTAAGCCACAGAAAAACGGTCAAGGAGTCTTTATACTGAGGACTACCTCCATTACAGTACAGGGTGCCAGCTGTAGGGGCGCTATCACATCACTCACCACCCTTAAACCATCAGCCCAACATCGTTGCCGGGCAGGCTCTGCAGTCACGGCTGACATGTCTCCAGCCACAGCCTGGCAGCTCTGACAGACAAGCAGCCAGGCAAAAGGTTTCTGTCTCATCCCTTCCTGCACAAGGCCAGATTAATCACTCAGCACTTCCCAAAGGCTCTAGGAAGGCAGTGGGAAGTGCTGCCAATCCAATGGGAAGTGCTGCCAATCTATGGAGGCCACCTCCACACTTCTCCTGCCCCGGCCCCTCCCAGGTTTCCCTGTGCTGTCACATTTCTTCCCACACTTCTTACAAGACAACCTTGCAATCAAGTTTTTAATACCAAGTACTTGTCAACAGTGTTATACTCCATTACTGAAACAAGAATTCACATACACACAAGCTGCTGTTACCAAAGTACTACATTAAAACTGAGACCAGGACAGCAGTTAAAGCTTTTCTAGTTCTTAAGGTGGTTTTCAATAGCATTAACACAACAGGCAGCACAAATAACCTAACTGCATAGAAGGTTTTTGGTCTGTACAAATACTAACAAGCTGACTTCACTCGTCCTTTGTATGACATCCTGTATGTCCCTTGGACAGGAGGAATAGACAAGTTTCAAACAGAAAATCTGAAAACTCAAAAATCAGGACAGAATCTGGTTACATAAAAGGCAGAGACATAAATCAACTTAATCTGCTGCAGAAATTTATGTTGGAAACATGTCACAGAGTAGTAAGCTTAGATAATAGTTTGAAAGTCAGTGATTAGACAAGGAACTGTCTCTGAAGATTTAGGGAGGCCAAATGAGCAGAAAAAGCAAAAGATTGAGGGGCATAACGTAAGTTATGCAGGGCAACTTTGCAGGATTTCTAAAAGAAATTATCCAGGAGGAGCATCACTGATATAGGAGGCATTGGAAAAATCAACAGTGTATCTGCCATGAAGATTATAACAATTCTATTATTAACAAAATAACAAAAATTGTAACAAATTATAATAATTTATGCGATAATCACACACCATGGTATTTAACCTGCAGTTTCCTAAGTTATACAAGGTGCTTTAAGGGTTAAGCCTTTACAGGGACAAGCAGCTGCTGGTGTTGCTCACAGGAGAAAAACAGCAGAAAAGGTAAGGTAATTGCCTTAACACTGAGGAATGTTCATTAAAGAGTCTTTTCTTACCCAGAAACAAGAAACAGAAAAGCTGCCCACTGTCTGTATGGATATAGCAAAAATTAAACCACCGCACAGAAGTTTCTGGAGCATTCCTGGAAGCTCACCCTTTGAACATGCAGTGCCTCCATACCACACATACTGTTCCAGCTGCTCAATTTCCTTTCTTAACTCCAAATGCGCCATAATTCTTTGCTACTGCAACTAGATCTGCTATCCCACCCCAAAAAAATAGTAGCAAAATGTCCATTTCTCTCACTGCAGTGCTTTTAAAATTATTTCTTTCACTCATCTTTCTTTCAGCCTGAGGACTACTGACTACCAGAGGCATATGGCCAAATAATACACGATCGATAACATGAAGTTAAACATCCAGCCAGTAATCTAGGCCAACAAGCATGGTATTGGCAATCCACATCTCACTGAAAACCTCATACTAGAAAGCATTAATGCTATCCAGTCAGGACACTTCAGCTACCCCATCAAGCAGAAGATGCAAACGCTCATTTCTTGGGTTGGACAGCAAGCAGGTGCCATGTATCAGAAGCTTGGAACTCCAGTGAAAGCTTATTTGGGAAACAGAGATGTGGTTACCAAACTGATTTAAGTACAGCAACTCCCCAGGGTCTATCCTTTTGCCTTTGCTCTTCCCACCAGCTCAACTGCAAACGCAAGATACATATTCTGGTCTCCAGCACTTTCACTACTGCAAAAGCCCTCAAGGGCTCAGCCCATCAGCCTTCTTCTGTGACACCGCCCCAGTGAGAAGCCACTATATTCAGAGGAACATTGTCAGAAGAACATGGTTTACTCTGCCACTGAAAAGCAAAGTTCTTGGAGCAGGGACACTGACCACAGTGTTCCACTGCCACCTTCAGTTACGTTCAAGAGATTTTCCTCAATAGCACTGTTTAAACCTTATCCAAGAAATGTGCACAGCTCTCAGGATAATCAAGGCATGGAGAGGATTCTTTTGTTCTCTGTTTAAAAGACAAACAAAACAGATGTGAGACACACTTTTTGGTATTGCTAATTTCAAGGAAGCAGCAAGTTGATTTAGTTAGTGGCCAGAACCCAAACTTATCAAGCACATGCAAGAACACAAGCTAAAATGGGAATACAGCAAACAGCTGGAAGCACTCCTTTCAGCAAACAACAGGTTTGTGCAGGCAGTTTAAGATCTTCTCATCTTCATCCAGCTCTAGTGAATTACAGCTTTGTACACTCTGCCTTGAAAACAAGATTATCTCTCCAGGAATGATATGGACAAGAGATGATCCCAGCAGCAGAACGGAGCAGACATTCCCAGAAAGCAGGGGAAGGAGGGATCAGAAGATTCATAAATCATTCTGAAAAAGCAGAGAGGGTTACTATAAAAGCTTCCTAATTATTCATAGCAATTAAAATCCAGGCTATTGATAAGAAATTAATAACCATTTTAAAGAGGGAAAATGTTTTAAGTAATTTCTTAAGGGTCTAGAGAAGGGCAACAGAGGTGGTAAAGGGCCTGATGAGGAACAGCTGAGGGAACTGGGGTGTTTATGCCTGGAGAAGAGAAGGCTCAGAGGGGACCTTACTGCTCTCTACAGCTATGCGAAAAGAAGATGGAACCAGGAGGTGGCTGGTCTCTTCTCCCAAAGAACAAGTGATATAACAAGAGGAAATGGCCTCAAGCTGCGCCAGGGGAGGTTTAGACTGGATATTAGGGACAATTTCTTCCCTGAAAGGGTGGTCAGGCATTGGAACAGGCTGCCCAGGACAGTGGAGGAACCACCATTCCTGGAAGTGTTCACAAACCATGTAGATGGGTCTTTAGTGACATGGTTTAGTGGTGGACTTGGCAGCCCCGGGGGAATGGTTGGACTGATGATCATGAAGGCCTTTTCCAACCTGATTTGATTCTGTGATTCTATAAATAAAATCAGGAAGAGGGACAAAGTATACCTTCAAGGAGATAAAAAGGGGAGCAAGAAGAGAGAATCATGAGTGAAGTCAGAGGGAGCTGCCTTTGCTGCAGACCTCTGTCCCTCTCCCCAGGGCATTCCCGGAACATCTCTGAGAGATGCAGCACACTGCCAGCAGAGCATATGAGGGAGACATGACCCAGCCACCTCCATGATGTGCAACGTGCTGAATGAAGTGTAAGCAGAACAGTCTGACTAAGGAGTGCCCATCCTCAGCTGTCTAGCATAACTCTGCAATATTAGACAAAGGAATCCTCATTTTAGATCAGCAAAAGACATGAACTGGGGTCAAATGAAAGATAAATAAAACTTATGAATTATGACATGTTTAACAACAGCGAGTGGCAAATAAAGCGAGGTGAAATTCAGTGCCAGTAGCTACAAAAGATCCCAGACAAGGAGAAAAATAAACCCAACTACACTTGTGGACGAAGAGCTTCCTTTTGCTTCCCCACCTTTAAATGGAAATGGTCTCTGTAAATCTTCTGATAGAATTAGCAGAAAAGGGCTTGTCGTGGTTTAAGCCCCGGCTGTAAATTAGAACCACGCAGTCTACTTCCCCCCCCCCCCACTCCCCAGAGGGATGGGGAGGAGAATCGAAAGAATGTAACTCCCACGGGTTGAGATAAGAACAGTCCAGTAACTCAGGTATAACACAAATCACTACTGCTAACACCAATAATAATAATGATAAGAGAAATAACAAGGGAAGAAAATATGATACCGCTCGCCGGAAAAGAGCCCGACCGAAAGGAGGACGTGCCCTTCCGGGTAGCTCCCCGTTCTACATCCTGGGCATGACGTGCTGTGGTATGGAATACCTCTTTGGCTAGTTTGGGTCAGGTGTCCTGTCCCTGCTTCCTCCCGGCTTCTCCTCTCCCCTGGCAGAGCATGAGACTCACAAAGTCCTTGGTCAGGTTAAACATTCTGACCCGCAACTGAAAACATCGGCTTTATCAGTATTATTCCCAGGCCAAAAGTCAAAACACAGCACTGCACCAGTAGAAAAAATGACTGCTACTGCTAAACCAGGACAGGGCTACAGAACAAGGCTGAAAACTCCATACACTTGGGGTTTGCTAGTACCTTAAAACTGCAATCTTAAGAGCCTGTAATTAGAGTCACAGAATTGTGATAAAGTAGAGCAGGGGCAGGGGAAGACAATATATAGACCTGGACTCTTTGGCATAGAAATTAGGTGACTGAGTGAATATCATGAGTGCCACAGAGAAGGTGCACAAAGAAACATTACTCACTGCCTTAAAAAAAAAGTCCAGGCCACTAAACACCATGTACCTCATAGAGCTTCCAGCTCAGAAAGTCCCTGACCATGACTTCCTGAAGCCTGGGTAATACAATGGGAAGAATTACTTGGTTTGTGTCCCACTCAAACCCCATTCAAGAGTAGCAATGGGTACAATCTAGACTGATCTAGGACTCATCCATATCTAACAATATGAGAACAGTTTGACCCAAGATCACCCTTCAGCTTCCACAAACATCCCTCCAGGTTTTTAAGTCTAGCTGTACTAGACTAGGTTTTGGAAAGCAGTTCAGTACTTTTATGTGGCCTCAGGAAGCTGCAAGGCCAAACAGGAACATGACCTGCAGCACCAACAGCAGGCCCTCTCTCAGCATAGGAAATCCATCAGCAGTCCTTGTGTGTCTCACTGAGCACAAGTAGTCTTCCACAGCCCCAGGAGTCCTATCACAGACTGGCAAGCGCCTGAACAGAGAAACATCCTGGCACAAGGTCGGATACTTTCTGTATCTATATGACATATGATCTTTATGATGCTTTCCCTCCAAGCTGAAAGCAGTCCTGCTTCATTACCAGTTTTTGTTTTGTACTAGCCACTTGCAGCACTTGCAAAATACAGCCTCCCCAAGCACAACAGCAATGCAAGTTAAAAAGATTCTGCCCCATAAAGCAAAACAGCACGCCACCTTACTTGCCAGTTCAGAAGCCAGGTACCAAGCCTATGAACATGACCAAGGGTCAGATGTTCATTTCTAGCAGGATATGACAACTGAGGAGAGTCTGAACCTTCTTTAGATTGCTTAACACTTAGCAGATGATAGACCATTCTGTGCTCAGGTACCCGGAAACTGAAACTACAGGACGAACAGCACATAAGGTTAGGTCTGGAGAAGTTCAGAGAGAGGAAAATAGTAAATAAAATATTGCATACATCCCCTGGAAATGATACCTTTCTTTCTCTTCTTCCTCAAGATACCCAGAGGTGATGAATTATAAGATAAACTGGAAGGCAGGGGAAGATTATTAGGAGTTAGGATCTGAGTACCAAGGAAATAAACAAGGGTATGTACTTCTGAGACTAAACATTAGGAAAAAAGGAACTGGAGAGAACACCCGTCAGTCATAAGCTCAATTTGGGGACTGTTTAATATTTATAAAGATTCCCACTTCTGCCAATATTGAGATCTTAGGAGTTCAAAGTATCCTTTAACAAGAACCCAACACAAAGCAGCAACTAAAGTAAGTGCTCTAAGTGCAGGCAGTCTCTCAGAAGCCATAAAAGACTGGAAGACCCTGCTTCATGCTCCTGTATAGGACTACTGTCCTATGTCTAGACCTCCTTTCAAGAGCTACATTGAGAGGAAAAGCACAATCCAGATTTTATAACTCAAGTACTATCAGCAGCCTGCTTCAAAAAGCCATTTAACGTTAGCTCTCGGACAGCCAAATGACTAGGCTATGCTCTGGATTTCTAGACACAGATCCTCTTGTCTAGCTGCCAATGTTTTCTATATTATTTTCTTAACCAAAGCAGCAACTCTCCCAGTTTTTAGAGGAAATTGTCTCTCTCCAATACTGGCAACTGTACTAGAAAGCTTATGAGAATGAACTCTAAAGTCGTAAATAACTGTGATGGTAAAATGTTTTTACTGAACAGTTCAGTTGGGGAAAAAAAAATAAAAGAAAAAGAATAGCAAGATGATCTGCAGGACAAGGTTGACACAATTCTGTGAAATGATAGTATGCTTTTGGGTAATTCAGTTTTTCTGCTTTTTACTTGGTAAGAAAGAGAAGCTAGCTAGTGTTCATTGTGTGTCTCGAATACTGTTTATATTGTATTTGCCTGTTTGTTGTCAAACACAAGGCAAGAAGCACCAAACACATTACTAAAACCATAAGCACAGGAGGAAAGGGTTAGGGAGGGAGGATCACCTCCCGCACAATGAGAGGCCTCATGCTTCAGTCTCTTGATTAGCGATGATGATCAAAAGTGCAGGTATGGAAATGAAGCTGTTCTTTCATTCATGAACAAACCAAACCACATAAACGAAAGTAAAGTTCCAAGAAGCATCTGCACACTGAGGCCACTGCAGCTGGGAATTTTTTCATTCACTTTGCATTACCATAGAGCTGCACGCAACAGAAAATGAAACCTTTTTCTCCCTGAAATAACTAATAATTTCTCTTTTTCTCCCCCTCCCATGTTCCCAGGTATGTATTCTTCATCATTATTGTTCTTTTTATTGTTATATCCACAAGTTTGCTTTTTAAACAACCAAAAATATAAATAAATCAATGCCATCACTATTTATTTACTTTTACAGAGCACTTGTTTGCTGTGTGGGTCTGCCTGAAATTTAACCTGTATGGCCTACTAGACCCTTAAAGACTACAAAAATAAATTACTAACAGAACAGCATCAGCTCCCTTCACAGTGTCTACTTCAGGTGCAGGCTAATTTATCTTCTACTTAACTGCCAATTTCTTATGATTCTCTTTAAGAAATGACAAAGTCTTCCTCCAATCAGAAGCTATTTACACAGAAAGAGGGATAAAGGAACAAGCATGACAGATTTAAACAGAACACCAACTTCACATTTGGGTGGGAACTGTATGACCTGGGGTGGTAATACACCACAGGTTTTTGCTCTTTGCCTACTTTCTGCTATGCTTATAATCTATGTTACTGACAGGACTCTTAGTTGTACCGTTTTCCCTTAAAAATACTATAGAAGATTAATGCTTTAGTAGACTCATCACATCATAAATACTAGCTAGGCAGAGACTAACAGAAAGTGATGAAAATATGTCGTGGTTTAAGCCCAGCCAATAACTCTGAACCACAGAGCCGCTCACTCATTCCCCCACTCTTCTTCCTCCCCATGCCCCTGGAGGGATGAGGAGGAAAATCGGAAGATGTAACTCCCACTGGTTGAGATAACAGTCCAGTAACTAAGGTATAACACAAAACCACTACTGCTACCACCGATAATGATAAGGGAAATAACAAGGGAAGAGAATGCAACCGCTCACCACCCGCCAATCGATACCCATCCCGATGCCAGCAGCGATCTGGGCCTTCCAGGCAACTCCTCCCAGTTTATACACTGGGCATGACGTGCTGTGGTATGGAATACCCCTTTGGCTAGGTTGGGTCAGGTGTCCTGACTCTGCTTCCTCCCAGTTTCTTGTGCCCCTCCTCACTGGCAGAGCATGAGACTAGAACTCCTTGATTGGAATAAGCATTATTTAGCAACAACGAAAAACATTGCTGTTATCAGCATTGCTCCCAGGCTGAAAGTCAAAACCACTGCACTGCACCAGCTACTAAGAAGGAGAAAAATTACTACTACAGCTGAACCAGGACAGTATCCACCCTTTATTCCATTCCGTTCACATCATGCTCAGATCCCATATTTTAAAACATACCAGTGCTTTTTGTCTTTTTTATATATATGTGTATATATACACATATACATATATACACATACATACATGTATGTATATATACCTACATATTCATATATATACACATCTCATATATATATATCATATACATATATGTATATATATATACATATATACACACACACACACGCACAAAAAGAGAGCTATCATTCCTTAGTCCATGGACTAATCCCTATAAAGTTGCTGAATTCATCCAGTCCATCATGTTAGGCTCCATCTCTTGTAATAGTCTTTCAGAACAGGAGAGACAGTGTGCAGTGCTGGATTGTTGCCTGCTGATAACACCATGGAACTCATCTGGTCACTGCTGAGCTCGTCCAGTTTCCCATTCCCATTTCATTCTTTGTTAGGGTGACGATCGGAGGAAAGTCAGGGTCAGTCGATGGTGACATGAGGACAGTCCTGCTGCTGCTGCTGGCTTTCCCCATGACTTTATTCTCCGCTGATGATCATGGCAGCACATTTCTTCTTTTTAAAGCCCAGAGTGGTGGAGATGGGCATCCAGCTGATGGGCTATAAAAGTGTTATATACCAGGCAATAGCATATAATTGAGTTCATTGGCTGTTTTCCCCCCAGACTGAATCTCCTTCAGGTACACATGGGACTTCCCCATCTTCCCCCATCACTCACCAAGTATATCTGGGCCCCTGAGTGAAAAGCAATCCCATGAGTGGGTTTACCTTTACCTGAAGCAGGAATAACCCAGACTGTCTTCTCCAGCAAATTCTTTATGTGCACCACAGGAACTTTATCCCCTTCTACAGTATGCAAAAGTTCCGACTGGGCTGGGACAGCCCTGTTGGCAGCTCCTCTGGTGTTGACCAACCAGGTGGCTTTTGGTAAATGTGTATCCCAATGTTTGAAAGTCCCACCACCTATTGCTCTCAGTGTAGTTTTTAAGAGCTCATTGTACCGTTCCATTTTCCCAGAGGCTGGTGCATGGTAGGGGATATGATATACCCACTCAATGCCATGCTCTTTGGCCCATGTGTCTATAAAGTTGTTCCAGAAATGAGCCCCATTGTCTGACTCAATTCTCTCTGGGGTGCCATGTCACCACAAACTCTGTTTCTCAAGGCCCAGGATAGTGTTCTGGGCAGTGGTGTGGGGCACAGCGTATGTTTCCAGCCATTTGGTGGTTGCTTCTACCATGGTAAGCACACGGCGCTTGCCTTGGCAGGTTGGTGGGAGTGTGATATAATCAATCTGCCAGGCCTCCCCATATTTGTACTTCAGCCATCATCCTCCATACCAAAGAGGCTTTAACCACTTGGCTTCCTTAATTGCAGCACATGTTTCACACTCATGAATAACCTGGGCAATAGTGTCCATTGTTAAATCCACCCCTCGATCACAAGCCCATCTGTACGTTGCATCTCTACCTCGATGGTGTGAAGCGTCATGGGCCCACTGAGCTAAAATTAATTCACCTTTATGTTGCCAATCTAAGTCCATCTGAGCCACTTCAATCTTAGCAGCTTTATCCACTTGTTGGTTGTTTGGTGTTCCTCAGTGGCCGGACTCTTGGGTACATGGGCATCTACATGGTGTACCTTCACCATCAGGTTCTGTACCCGGGCAGTGATATCTTGCCACAGTGCAGCAGCCCAACAACCTCTGCGTTGCCAGTTGCTCTGCTTCCTTTGCTGCAACCACCCCCACAGGGCATTTGCCACCATCCATGATTTATACTGATAAAGTACTGGCCACTTTTCTCGTTCAGCAATGTCCAAGGCCAGCTAGATGGCTTTCACCTCAGCAAACTGACTTGATTCACTCTCTCCTTCAGTAGCTTCTGCAACTTGTTGCAGAGGACTCCATACAGCTGCCTTCCATCTCCGATGCTTCCAAAGCACTGGAGGGGCCCACTGGACTAGATACTTGCCTATACTGTCCTACACACCCTGCCACTCATGACTGTCCAGCCTCAGGGAAAATCTCTTGGTGGTCTTCCTATATCATTGTTTAACCCTAGACAAGACTGAGCCACATCCTGCTTAGCTTCTGAGATCAGATAAGATCAGGTGTTTTGAGGGTGGTCACACCGTAGGCTAATCATAGAGAGCATATGCAGCAGCAAGCTGGCTCCCAGCAAGAGCAGCAGGGTGCTTTCAAGGCCACTGAAAGGATATTCAGGATCTTTAACTCTTCCAGAATATACTCCCACTGTAAACAGCCTGGTGGGGGAGCAGAGGGTGTGAGGGAACATCTCCTCCATAGTTGGATGCCCCGCAGGAAGGAAAAAGGTGTATAATTGTTAAAAATTCCCATTACATGCCTCCCATACTATAGAGGTGATGACCACACTGAGGATGCATAACAGCCCAGTTTCATGATCAATAAATCTGTTGTATTACAAGTCATTACCATGAAGTACAGTGAAACAATAACCTTAGCCCAGGCCCCAAAGCTGATAAACACTAAAACAGCAAATACTGGCTGTAAGTAAGATATGACATGCTGAAACTCTGAGACCAAGCACAACAACTCTGACAGCAAATAAATCAACATTGTATTGAGTGAAGATTAATCCTAAACAATGAACGCTTATCACAAATATGATTAGACACACTCTGGTCAGATCAGTCGTTATCTCAACCCTTAGTGCCCCATGTTGGGCGCCACAAAGAACTGTTGTGGTTTAAGCCCACCCGGTAACCCAGAACCACACAGCCGCTTGCTCACTCCCCCCGCTCCCGGAGGAATGAGGAAGAGAATCGAAAGAACGTAACTCCCACGAGTTGAGATAAGAACAGTCCAGTAACTAAGGTATAACACAAACCACTACTGCTGCCACCAATAATAATAATGATAAGGGAAATAACAAGGGGAGAGACTATAATGGCTCACTACCTGCCCACCGATACCCATCCTGACCCAAGCAGAGATCTGGGCAACTCCCAGGTACTTCTGCATAACTGAACCCAGGATAAAATACATCAATTAGTATCTTTTATATTTTTTTATTTGTAGATATTTTAATCACATACCCTACAAGCTTAGTAAAAACCCACCCATTACTGAACAACACATCTCAATTCATTTATCTGACACCTTTTGAGAAAGTGTACCAAGCATGACAGCAGAGACAAGACTCAACACCCCCTACACCTCTAAGAATGAAAAAATAAAAACTAAAATTGAAATGCACACTTCTGCCTGTCAGAAGAAAACAGATCACTTGTACATCAAACAGCAAGCAAACAAATTAGGAAGAAAGACTGAGAGGCAGAAATGTGACTTTGCATTCAGCACACCTTTAAATACAGCTATTGATGTTTTACCCAAAGCCATTTATACACAAAACACCCATCACAAAAAGTTTTTCTGGGGAGGAAGCATGTTAAGATGATCATGTTAAAAAAATCAAGATTGGAAAAAAAAAATAAATCCCAAGACACAGGTGACACCAGTATGCCTAAGCAAACTGAGTTCTTACCACCACTTCTGACCATCTACAACTAACACAGTCCCACTGTTACTTCTCCATTTACCCTGCCTACAGCAGGCACCCCCAAGGATAATGTGCCCATGACAGCATCATAGAGAGCTATTCAGGTGGAGAGAGACTGCTGGAAGTAATGCAATCTCCCTCCTCAGACCAGGCCAATGTACAGCACCTTGACTACCTAACATTTGAGTCTTTCCAAAGCTATAGATTCCATAATGTCTCCAGGTCTTTGCTTCAGTGCTTGATCACCTGAAGAGTGAAAAAAATTTTTTCCTCATGTGTTCCAGCCTGAGACATATTCACAGTCCCTGCTGTAACAGCACACAGGAGTCTGGCTCTATGTTTTCTGCATCCTCCCACAAGAGAAGGGAAGAGAGTGCCGAGATCCCTCTGGAGCCCTCTCTTCACCAGGCTCTGCAAACACAGTTTTCTCCACCTCTTCTCACAGGTGATGTGCTCCAGCCCCTACATCATCCTGGTGTCCTCAAGGGAGCTCAGTCCACTCAGTACCTGCCTTTCCAGCAATGCTGTGCCCACCAATCCAGCCTGACCTTCCGCACTCAGTCATCCTGCCCCACTGCAAATCTGCCTGGGTTGGATGCCATCAGGTCCCTGGTTCTCTGGGATGTCAAGGTCCCTCTAATAGTAGAATTGCACCCAGCATATCAACTGGTCCCCACAGCAGTGTTACCTGCAAACTAGCTGGAGGTTCACTATTCCACCAGAGAGACATGCTCAGTAATGGGGGGGGGTTTGCTGCTGACACCATCCCAGCCACTGTCGTCGCACTATTTTTACCAATTTCACAGCTCTTTGGAGAATTCTTCATGTTCACTATGTCCTTTTTAAAGAAGCAGCCAAAATACAACAAATCACTGAAGTCGTTTTTCTTCAATGTTCAAGTTCTTTATTAGTAGTACTTTCTGTACCTCACTGCATAAAAACAGGACCAGTAAGATTTAAATCCCATCTCCTCTTTCTTCCCCCCCTCCAAAGAAAATATCCATTTTTCCATATTAGGAATTAACCAGCACATTATGGATTTACAGACTGGCTAAACATTTTCTCCTGAGAACTCCATTTCAGGTTTCAGGATGTAACTGACTCGACTGCTCAACCATCCGCATTCAGGATGACCAAGTCTTCCCACCGTCACACTGATTTCAAATTACGAAGAAAAAAATAAATGCATTTAACATTTCATCAACTCAAAATTGTTGCAGGTTATTGGTTTAAAGAAGGATTTATAGACACAACTTCTATGCCTCAGCATCATGGGTGACTGATCAGTTACAGCCAGCAAGTGGAAGATGCTACATGTACAAGAGACTGATAGTGTTTTAAAAATTAATTTAATGAAAAAAAAAAGTAAAAAAAGAAAAGAATTCTGGATGTGTCTCCCTCAGTTTTTTTCAGTCTAGCTCAACACACAGCCATGAAGGACTTCAAATATATCTTGGATTCCATTTTCTTGAAATAGGCCGTTGCAGCACATACCACCGTTTGCTGCTTCACTTCTTCACAAGCACAACCACAGATTTCTGTAAATTGAACACACTTCTCTGCCAAGCCTCTAAAATCATAGGGGATGTCTGAAACTGCTCACAAATCTAACCTGCATCCAACCTCCTAAAATCAATTGCAAAAGCAGTTTTCAGATCATATCACAAACACAGTTTCCAGATCATATCACACAAGCAGCAATCCTGCCCAAAAATGCACACAAACCACAAGGATCATAGACTCCCAGGGTTTCTGAGCCAAAACACTCAACAATCTACTACTACATCTGCACAAAAATTCTCTCTAAAAGCTGTTGCTTGCTCCTGGTGCCATGTCAACTTACAAACAGGGAAAAAGTGATGCCATGCGGAAGATCTATACAGAAAGTCTGCACACACTAAAAATAGGCATATAGTATGTTTTTTAAGGGGAATGAAAACATCACTTTAAAATGGCAACCTGTAGGCAGGGAAGAAAAGCCCATCACAGTTCAGATCCCGCAGATACTGGCACACGCACCTAATGAAAGCAGAATGCCTAAAACACAAATCTTTGCAGAGCAAGAGCATGAGCAGATAGTAAATATAGATCTCTAATGTTTTTATTTGGAACCTGAACAAACACCAGGTGCAAAGCAGAGAAACATAAAGAGCTGTGCGAATAAAACATGCAGCAAATGTTTCCAAACTGTTATGCTGCAGTTTCTTACTGCAGGTTCAATCATACAGTACTGTTTCACGTCTTCTCCAGCAGACCCAACTGTTCTATATACCAGCCATCCTTTGTGGTTTAATTGTCACTCCTCAGGCTCTCATACAAATAGAAGCCATGCGAATAAACACTGTGTATGGCTTAGCAATTTGTAAACAATTTCAGAGTAGTCCTCCTAACAGGCAGCTTTCCAGGTATGCAGATCATTAAGCAATTTGATAAGATTCACAGAATTCATACTTCATTCCTCAACGTACAGACTGGCAGAAAATATATCAGATAACTAACAACATTCCTCCTGCTCTCCTTCCAAAAAACTGTGCCCTGAAGCACAGATCAGCAGCATTGCTGGGAAAAGCCGAATTCCCTCATTCATAAGGGACAGAGAAAACAATCATAAAAACCCTTTAACAGTGTAATCAATGCTCCTTTGATACTGGCTGCATACCCTGGTGCTACAGTTGTGTACATTATACAGAAGAACAACAATTCAGTGAAAGACTTTTTCTGGTAAGTTTTTCTGGTTGGTTGGATTTTAAGGGTTTGGGGTTTTGGGAAGGGGAAGGAAGGTGTGTTTGGTTTGGGGTTTCTTGTTTTGGTTTTGTTGTTGTTTTTCAATTAAAGTGATGCAGTATATCTCCTTTCAAGACTACCATTTGCCATTTGTGATTTTCCCAGAAGCTGGTAACCAAGCCCGAGTGCCAAGAGCTTTGAGCTCTGAAATTCTACAGTGTTTCATTGAAGGCTGGTTATTTTGACAGCCCATGTCCAAGAAAACCACACCAGCTGCTCAACAATGCGGCAAGCAACACAGAGTATCAGTGTGGATGGGGAGCCCTGGTCATTACAACAGAAATGACAGAAACGTTTTGACACACTTTACCACCAACAGACTGATCACAGATGTTAGTTTTTAATACATCATGGCTGCAAAAGGGTTGGCATGAGAGGGAAGATGTATAAGCTCAACCTAAACACGATGCCAGGGATAATGGGAAAAGCAACAGCTGGAGCTGAGATCTGGGAAGCCAGGCTCTCAACTGAGAAAGACCTAGAGAAGAGTGTTTTAAGAATGAACATTTGAAGCACATGTGTGCAATTGAGAAGCTCAGGAAACAAACCCCCTGTACACTGACCTTGCTTTAAACACTTCTGAAAACACCAATGACTTACTATTTCAAAAACCACTTCCTGCATCTTTCCCTGAATAAAGCAAAGTATGTTTTCTCCATTCTACATTACACATCAAGTAACTTCCAGAAGGAAGCTTTAAGTCCTCAGGGAACAACAGCAGCATTTTTCCCCTCAAGAATGGGGAATTCTAACCACTGAGCATTCACAGTACTTCGCATACACAAAGAAGAAAAAAATAGCTTAGAACAAGCATAGAAAAATGCAACAAGAAGGTGTTAAAAACTATAAATAGCACAAAAAAAACCCCACAATAAACCAGACAAAACCCAGAAAAACAAAGGTGGGAGAAAGCACCACCATTATACAGAAAACTCATGCAAAGGTAGCTCCCACTGCAAACTTCACAATGTTGTATGACATTTTGGTACTCTACCTTCTCATTAACCCACCCACGTCTTGCATCACATTAACATGGACAACTCTGACGTTTAGATGACACATCTCCATCTGAACTTCAGCTGTGCAGCAGATGCCATGCAAGAGACCACTCAGAATACCTGAAGTGCAAGAATTAAGCAAAAAAGCTGCAGTGTTATTGGTTGGAAAAGATTCAAAGCCGATCTTTCTTAGAAAAAAACACCATAGGTCAAAGAGATCCCATGCACCTGTGGATTTCATTTTGCCAAGATAATTCGGAGGTGAAAAAAAACCCTGCTATATAAGCAGTAAAAACTAAATGTAAAAAGTAAAGAAACAAAAACCACCACTTTTTTTTTTAATTGAGCACAGCTTTTCCCAAGAATTTGCAATATTTACAACCATGTTTACTAGTATTCTCTAAAGCAATTTCTCATTTTAAACTTTTTGTGACAAGGCAAACATACTTCTCATAATGTATTGAGAAGGGTGTTGACTTTTCAGTCCCTAACACTCATGTGAAAGCATGGCTGAAGGAGTGAGAACACAAAATCTGCTGTGCTACCTAACTTTCTTCTGCAGTAATTTCATCTTGGAAAGTAATACCTTAAGGCTCAAATAGCACATGTAATGTGGCTGAGATGCCAACTTGGGATGGATATGAAAATGCAAATGTTGTAGCACTGCCATCAAATACAGAAAATCAGGCATGCATGAGAGGAAACTGTTAGGACATGAACAAAGCTAATACATACACAAACACATATAGATGTATTCCTGTGATTTTATGTGACATTCCTTTTCTTTGAACAGAGGCTGAACCGCATATTGAATCACCTATCACCTGTTACTAGTTACTTCAACTGACATGAGATCATCAGCTTCAAAACCAGACAAACTCTAACCAAAAACTGTACCAGACATCAGACCAAAACTGCTTTTCAGCTGCAATGCCTATGGAGTGACACCAGTAAAAAAATGTCAACACACACATCTAACACCCTTCCTCTTAAAGAAAATTAATCTCTATCCCATTTTTTTAGGCAATTAACAACTTTGAGCAAGGCAGTTGCTAACAAAGGACGTGTGAAGTTTCCAACAAAATCAATTGCCAGCTATCTTACAGCTCTGTATTATGTTCTTCTGTGTAGGTCCCCAAACTCAAGAGTCCTTCTGACAGCTGAAGGGTCAGCTCCAGTAGGTTATCCACTTGGAATCAACAGATATTGACAATACTCAGTGTCTTGATGGATTAGAACAAAAGGATAGTTCAGATTATTTCACAAGCAGATGTTGCAAAGCCGAGCATATGTTTCAAAACTGTACGCTTATCTCTGATCTTCTTCCTATTATTAAACTGAAATTTGTACTGTAGAGACAATTTAGACTTTTTCATTCCTGTGCTCCTGCACATTCTACATTTGAAATATGCAAGTATATGCAAGGATAAAATTGCTCACACTGTAAGAACTAATTAAAATATCTGCACATCAGTTTCATTTTATTAATTTTCCTTAAAATACATTTATCTCAATCTCACATTACCTGTAAACATCTACATCAGCATGGGGAAGTATCAACGTCTGCTAGTATTCACTTCAGATAGTTAGTGGTTGCACTCAAAAAAGATACCTCCAAAGTAACTTCATACAATACATTTATGGCATAGAACAATTTCAGGCCATAATATTATTGTTTCCAGTTCATATAGGCACAAGTTAATCTAGCAAAGAAAGTCAAAGTGAAATAAAAGAATAGAGTGATAGATTAGTCACTGAGAATGACTTAAAGTGAATGTACATTATCTGAAAGTAATTATGGAAGTACATTTGCATTCATTGCCCAAATTAATCCCACAAATATGTAACTCATATCTTTTCTAGCTAACTTCTTGAACGCATGTCTGCTAATGTTAATTCCACTACTACAATCTGTTCAGAGTACAAATAATTTAAGTAGGAAACTAAGCCTTCTATCTTCCTTTATAATTCAACACTAGCAAAACCATCACACTAACATTATAACAAATTATTCTGAAATACTAAAGCTAATCACAATCTTCCAAGACAGATTAGTTCTATGCAACAAACACACAGAGTAACAGGTTTACAATATTGTGGTAACTCTAAACAAGAAGCACCACCAAGCCACTTCTTTACTTAGGAACATTGTACTTCAATCAATTCAAATTAAGGTGCTACAACTAGTTTCAGCTTTGGGTTATTTTTGTTTGTTTGTTTTTTATCTATCAAAACCAATTGCAACTCTTCAAAATAATCCACATGCTGAAAGTGCTTCACTTGTTCTGACTAAGAAGTTATCTTTCCATCTTGCTTTATTTTACATGGTTATAAAGCTGTGAAGGCATCATCGTGATATAAATCAGAGACCTTGCACCTACCTCCAGGCACGCCAGAATTAAGCATGACACTCACTGTAAGTGCTTTCCAGTTTGAGAACAAACCAGACATACCACGCATAGGTGGTATAACTACACACAGCCGTTAAAGGTACAAAAGCTTACACGTGCTCATACGAGCATACAGGGAGTTTTCCTACTTATATTTCAGTTGCTTAGTGTATACAGCATTAGGCAGCATCACTATGAATTCAAACATGTTTTTACTGCACTTAACACACTTGTACTGTCTTCACAAGAAAGTCCATCCCCTCACAGTCTGCAGTTGTGCATGTTTAAAAACTGGCACTGATCCTTTCATCAGCAGCATCTCCAAACTGAACAACTTATTAGACGCCTGACTAGGCATTAGGTTATCTGACTCACTGTGCACCTCCCATTACTATTTCCCACAATGGTTTCTGATAGGACTCAGCCTCATGTGCATCTTACACAATAATCTTTAAGTCACTCCAACTAAAGATTCTGCCACCTAAGGAGGGCGAGCAGTATTGACTAAATTTAGCAAAGTTAACTGGACGACATCCAAAAAGCTGATAAGCATAAAAGAAAAGTTGCACCCATCAGCTATATGCATCACACCAGTACTGTTAAGTTCACACAGCTTTCAAAAGACATCTTTCCTTTCCAAATGCTGCAAAACCTGAGAATGTTAATACAGACCTTACCAAAAAGGTGAAGCTGAAAAAGTCTACCTGTTTCCACTACGGACACACTTCTCTTTTCCTAGCTGCCAACCTTGCCTCTAGGTAAGTTTCTCTTTTTCACAGAGGAGATGCATATACCCCAGTGAAAGCAAAGTACTTTATGGAAGGTGAATTGCCTCTTAAGATCAGGATCAATTTCCTGAATGAAACGAAGAATCAGCTCTTCAGTCCAGCACTTTCTAGTCCACTACAGAAAAATGCAAGAGAAACAATAACAGCAAAATGGAAAAAAAAAAGGGGGGGAAAAAAAAGACAAACCAGTCATCACTAAATATTTTTCTGCTGAGGGGAAAATAGTAAACATTCTCCCACCTTTGCATATAAACTACAGTAATTTCACTAACCCCTAATGTTTCAAGACCAGACCACAGTACAGATTTATATCAAAAAATAAGATATTAGGACTAGCAATAGGAGAGCACCACTTTCAAGAGCATGACCAAGAGGATGCTCAGCAAAAAAAACCCAAGTTCAGCCCTGACACCAGGGTCCAGTGCAATATTTCTTACTCTGGTGGCAAATACTTGAATGAAACAGGTAGACTTCCACAAAATCAGAATAACCATCTTTGGAGAAAAACAAATACACTTCTCGTCCCCAATCTAGAAATCTCTTGCATTTGTCTGTAAATTATGACATTATCTCAAAATTAAAAGAACCAGAGATCATACTTCCTGAAGATACTTTCTATATTTTTGAGATCATGGCTGACAATGAACTACTGCTAACTTATTACAAATCTGCTACTGTCACTTAAGTATATCATACAACTTCATCAGTTAACTAGGGCATCTGTGAGGGATGTTTTGAGCAAACTGGTTCTGGCTACACCAGTTACAATGTTAATGGTAACAGCATAGAACTTTTAAGCATGGGATCTGTTCTAGGGAATACCAAAACTTCAGGACAAACCTTTTCCCTTTTTGCAGAATAAAAAGCTCATCATTTCCTAAGTAAGGTCCTTGCATACCACCTAGGCCTGTGGTGAATTCACTGTATGATAAGCGTATATGAAAAGTTCCTTTTTTCACCAAGATTTTCCAAATCATGGGAGATACAAAAGCTTTTATCTCTCAGCAGTAGCATACCAGGTCAATTTGTCTATCAGATTATTAAGAGCCTGGGAAGGTTAGGAGAAGTTTTGAGACCATGCCTTAGGATAATGTCATCACCTACACTCCAAGCAATTAAAAGGGAAAAAGCAAAAAAAAATTGAAATACAGTTTTATCAGGTAACACCTCAATGTCTAGATGACATATATTGGAAGAATATTTTTCTCCTAAATATTTTATTTAGAAGGCCCAGACAGCAGGATGGATGAGACTGATATTCCCCTTGTGCTGCGCGGTCACTGCATACAGCAAAAGCTATTTTTGAGCCATGTAATACAATTCAAAGGTAAAAATTCAAGATCTTCCTCAACTTCCTACATGGCAATTTATATTTTATTTTAATTTTATATTTTTTTAGATTTAGAATTATTAGATTTAATATGCTGCCAACCACAGATTTCAAGAGGGACTTGTCTATTAAACTTATGTGATTTCAGAGCAAGATTTCCATCAGTATGAACACCAATACTACAAACGCCTGTAAATCATCCCAGTCAGTCCCCATGTCATGAGCATCACTAAAAATATGTTCTAAGGGAAGAATAATTAGATATCTTATTTCTCCACCCTCTAGGATCAGAGAATGTCTGGTTTTCTGTCATTCTCCCACATCACTTCCTAATTCCTGACTTCACACACACATAAGAACCGTTTCCTTCTGGCTGCCATTCACAAAATCATGTTTAGGAAAACATCTAAAGGCCCCAGTCCCGAAACACCAAAGGCTCTAGTTTAAATTTTAGCGTGTGGGAACCTCCCAGGCAGTCCCGAAGCAGTTCTGGCTTCTGACAACGAGCACATAAGCCCAGATACTGCGACCCCAGTCCTTAAAACATCGAAGCTCCAGGACACGAAAAACAGAAAGACCCTAGTTCAGAGAGTCTCCGGCTCAGGGAGATCCAGCTGCGGGCGATACCTGATAGGGAACTCAGGAACACGTGGGCCCCAAAGGCGTCCACCGGGGTTCCCACGGAGGCACCCCAACTTCCAAGGCACGTCAGAGCTCCGCGCAGAAACATGAGGTGACATGCCGCTGTGAGCAGGATTCCCGCAGGTACCGCAGCCCGCTGCGACGGGCAGCGCCTGGTTCAGGGACAGGGACCCCAAGAACCCCTTTTGGGAGCGCATCCCCGCGGGCTGGCTGCAGGCCGGCGGCCGCTGCAGGAGGAGGAGGAGGAGGAGGAGGACGGGCGAGGCTGGGCAGGCCCCGGCGCTGCCTAGGGCGCACCACGGACAGGCCCGAGGCGCGGCGGCACCGGCGGCGGGGCAGCGCTGGCGGCGCGGAGGGGACCTGAGGCGACACCCGCAGCGCCGCGCTTCACAACGCCGAGCCAAGCCGACCGGAGGCCTCGGCACCCCGCTGCTGACGGGCGACACGCGGCCTGTGGGCTGCCGCCCTGCGACCTGCCCAGCTCGGTCCCACAGCTACCGGACCCCACCCGGGTACGGGTCACCCCGCGGCACGGCCGCGGTTCCAGGCGCTGCCGAGGACAACTCGAAGGCCCCTAAGCCAAGCGGCGGCGGACACCCGTGGCTGAACCACCCTCCCGGGCCCTTCGCGCTCACCTGGTGGTGGGCCCCTGGCGCCCGGGGCGGCGCGGGGTGTGCCGTGTCTGGCGGGGCTGCCCCGGCCCTGGCTGCGAGCTCCTGGCTCTGGTGGGTTCGGCCCGTGGGAGAGCGACGGCGGGCAGAGCGCGGGGGTCGGCTGTAAACGACCCGAGCCGCCGCTCATGGCGAGCCCGGGGAAGCCGAAGCGAGCGCGGGTCTGGGGGGGCGGCAGGAGGAGGCAGGCGGCCGAGGGGGAAGCGACGGCAGCGATCTCGGCAGCGGGGGAGGAGGCGGCGGAGGAGGCGGGGGGCGGTGGAGAGGAGGAGGAGAAGGCAGGCAGGAAGGGGGCGGCGGAAGAAGTCGCGCATCGGCGGTGCCAGTTCGCCTCACCGGGCTGCTGAAGGGGCTGCGGCCGCTCGCTGCCGCTTTCCTCGCCGCGCGGAGCGCCACCGTGGTCTCGCTGGCGGGCGGGGTGTAGGCAGCGGGCGTCGGACTGAGCCCCGCGGGGCGCCGGGCGGGCGGCCACCTGCATTGCTCTCCGTTGCGGCGCCGGGGCACGGCGGGGCCGGTTACAGCCCGCGGGGAGACATCGACAGAGCCTGGACCGGCAGTGGGAGCGGGCGCCGAGCCATCCCGGGGGAGACGCGACCGCAGCCCTCCGGCTCGCAGCCCAGGAGGCAGTCCTGCCCCGCCTGCTTCCTCCGCCCGGGCCCAGCGGGCGGGAGCGCTCAGCGCGAAGCCTCCCCCAGGCCGTTCGCCCTCCGCACAGCGCTGCACGGAAGCAGCAGTACAGGGACAGGGTCAGCCGCGGCTCACGCCGCGATCGGCTGAGCCCCCCGGGGCCCAGGGGGCCTCAGCCCGGCCCAGGCAAACCCAGACCCTGCGCGCAGAGCCCGGAGTCATCCTCGCGTTGCGCCGACGGGGTATGCTGCGGGCCCTTGGCCGCTGATGCCTCACCGCCCTCCCCACCTGCGCCGCGCCGAGCACCGCCGTGCTCCGATGAGACCGACCGCCCGCGGGAGCGGGCAAAGGCCGCGGATCTATTGGGCGTGCGGGCGGCTGCAGGGACTGCGCCGGGGCTTGGTCGGGTGTGAGCAGAAAAGTCGGAGCTGTCGATAAACGCCTGAATTTGTCACGGTAATTGCGGTTTATGGCGGTGGTGTCAGGTAAGCGCCGTTCAAGCGAATCCATTGGCATGAGGAGGTGCGGGGAACGCTGCTGAGGGTTTCTCTCAAAGCAGTGGGAATGGCGCTGTGCGAGCGAGCGGCTCTGCTGGGGTGAAAGTTGCGCTTACCGAGCTGGGCCGGCGGGGTTTGGCTTTCGGGAAGAGCAAAAAGAGGCAAGATCGATACATGCATCACCAAACAAAAACCGCTATTTGGCAAGATCTGATAGCTGGGGGGATGTGCTTGCTGTCATCGATAGAACAACTATCCCGCGAGACAGAAATGTGCAGATTGAGAATTCTTTCCGTACCGCATGTAACTTTCTCCTATGCAATGCTGTGAGTGGAAAAGGTTTCTGCATATCCTGCCTTTGCCAGCATTACCCCGCTGTGCCACCCTTTCCCCTCTCTCCTTCATGTCATTGATGGAGGCTTTCAGCTGCGGTGGGACGAGGTGATCATGATCACGCAGAGGCCAACACCTTGGAGACTTGTTTCTTACTGCTGACATGGTTCATTGTCCCAGCGATTACATCCCGGCTGCTCAAAGCCTTCCTCGACTGTTTGCTTAAAGTCCACGGAGTCAACCCCTCATGGCTCCAGCCCCAAAACAGGAAACAACTACAACAGCTCCTGCCTTGTGATGTGTTGGGTGGATGTTGGGTGATAGGAGCTCCCCATGACCCACAGTGTGTGCTTGAGCCCAGAACTCCCCCCCGTGTGCTAGGCTGCATCCTCAGAGTGTGAGCAGCAGGTCAAGGAAGGGGATTCTCCCCCTCTACTGCGCTCTGGGGAGACCCCACCTGCAGTCCTGTGTTCAGCTCTGGGGCAACAACACAAGAGGGATGTGGAGCTGTTGGAGCGAGTCCAGAGGAGGCCACAGAGATTCTGTGAGGGCTGGAGCAGCTCTGCTCTGGAGACAGGCTGAGAGAGCTGGGCTTGTTCAGCCTGGAGCAGAGAAGGCTCCAGGGAGACCTTAGAGCAGCTCCCAGTGTATAAAGGGGCCGACAAGAAAGCTGGAGAGAGGTTCTAGTTGAAACTAGATGAGCTTTAAAGGTTGCTTCCAACCCAGACCATTCTGTGATTCTATTGCAATCCTGTGGAATGCAAAGTTTCTAGTCACGTCTTCTGTATCACCTTTCTAACGTATCTGCAGGTCTTTCAGATTGCTGCTGTAGAGTTAGCACATGCAAGCATGCAAGCACATGCAGCTACATGAGGATCCTGGCAATACACAGATGGCAAAAAGATGAACAGAGTCACTGTTGCTTTGTGATGATTCATTTTTCACTTACTTCCTGGAGGGAAATTGCTTTAAAACTGCTCCTGTACTGAAGTTACTTCATGAGATTGCACTGTGACACAGACTTCCTTTTTTTTGTGAGCCCTCCAAAACTTTGCATATTTGAATACTGGAGTATTTTATACTACAGGGAAAGGTGTGAAAATGGCATCAGTCCTTCAACTAAGACAATATTTTAATTTCTCTGCACCTTGATTGTCTTCTAGAAATAAACAAAGAGAATGTATTTCTGCAGTATGGAGCTACTTCAACTCTTAATCCAGCATGCACTCCAGACTATAGGCTGTCTATCTGCAGCTGTGCAGACAATTTGCCTTGACAGTTCTGGTACATTGCTCTTCATTTACTTCTGAAGCTGAGGAGTTCCATCTTCCTGTTGGTTCTAAATTTAAATCAAGATAAATTTTCAAGATAATATCGTTAGAAGAATTAGATCCACGTGTCTTTTAACTCTAATAGGACAAGAAGAGGTAATGCCTTTAAGCCTAATACATTGTTAGGGTAATAACCACCTTTGGCAAACCATCAAGCTTTTGGAAGGCCTTCTTCAGGTCTGCTTAAAGTCTTCAGGTACTTAAAGACAAGATTTTCTCTTTTTAAGGTTTAAAACAACTGGTATCTTAACTCATTTTCCGAACCAGAAACATACGGATGTCCAGAATTAAATTCATTGATGGTTTACGTGAAACAGATCCAGGGAAAAGTTATAACAAGTGGGGTTTGTCTTTCTCTCTTCTCTCTTCTCCTTCCTCTCTCCTCTCTTTTTTTTTTTTTTTCCATGTTTTTTCTTTTGTATCTATTGTGACTTTTATTTTAAAGTTCATGAATTTGTAATACTGTAATGATCGGAAAGCTCCTGCGCTCAGAATTGTAGAGCTTTTTTCTTTTCAGGTGAATTCAGAACCCACTGTTTTGAGTCAGAATGATCACTACAAGAACATCTCACACTGATGTAAGCTCTTTTGCAGATCAGGACTGCTTGTTTCTTCAAACCTCATAACTAATTCTGCATAAAAAACAACACAGAATTTGAATCTAGATTTCCATATCTACAAGTGGTCTGCCAGAATCAGTTGTAAGAACCAGATTCTTGGTTCTTACCATACCCCAGTGTTGAAAACAGTGATAGTAGGTATGTTGTTCCATTAAAAATAGAGTAAGTTAAACTCCCACTTCCAAGCACCTCCTAAAATCTGGTAACAGCTGAAGTGTTTAATGCTTTGTGGTTTGTGAGCCAGACTTCGCAATGGGATGATCTTAACCCTTAATCCTTCATTAC
Organism: Psittacula echo; assembly: GCF_963264785.1. NCBI lineage: Eukaryota > Metazoa > Chordata > Aves > Psittaciformes > Psittacidae > Psittacula > Psittacula echo. The sequence continues at coordinate 74,184,541 of NC_137742.1, read as the reverse complement.
CTCTTGTTTTGTACCCCTCAGTGCTGCTGAAGTGCCTGATTATGAGAGGGACACATAGAAGAGATCTACTGCAAGCAAGACTGATGAGATGGCAGTTAGTTGAAAAAAATAATTCAAGAGGGAGTTGTGTCAGATTTCTGAAAAGATGCCTCTCTCATCAGAAAGCAGATAGATATACTTCAGAAGGCAAATAAGCTGCAAATTTCTTGTACAGAAAGAATTGCGTATCCAGCTTCCTGCAGACCGAAATCTGTTTTTCAAGTAGTTGAGAAGCACATATGAAATCAGCAGTGTGTAAACCTCTCCTTGTTGAGTGCAGTACTTGTGGAGTATGAGGTATTTCCACTGATACTAATGTCACGACTGCTGCGTTTTTGATGTCTGCAGCTGTCTGCTGCTTACTGCAGGCATAGCCTAAATTGCAATTTGTGAGTTGGAGGCCAGTCCTGTCAAATGCTGAGTTTCTGCTGTAGGAGTCATTGCCTTAGCATCTGGCTAAGGACTGATCTGCAGGGACTAGAGCAAGTCTGTTGTTGAAGCTGCCACTGGGACATCAAGTGATGGGACATCTTTACAGTGAGGGTGGTAAAACACAGACACGGTCGCCCAGAGAGGTGGTAGATGCACCATCTCTGGAAGCATTCAAGGCCAGGCTGGATGTGATTCTGGGCTACCTGATCTAGTTGAAGTTGTCCCTGCTTATTGCAGGGGGTTGGACTAGGTGACCTTTGAAGGTCCCTTCGAACCTAAACTATTCTATGGTTCTATGATACTATGATTGTGAACCTCATTGAAGAATGAGAAATGCAAAAGGCAGCATTTCAATACATGCTTCTATGATTGTAGACTGTTAGGAAGGGATTGGATCCATCTGTCTCATAGAGGCGAAAGTCTGGCCAGTTTGGTGAGATGGGCTTTAAACTGGAGGACTTGGGGGGGTGGGGAGAGAGGGAGCGTGTCCAGAGTGTTAATGCTCACACCGTTGCTTCCTCCTGGGGAATAGGTCTTGCTAACCAGTGCAGGGATAGGTGTTGCTTGATTGCCTCTCAAGATGGGGATCATAAAGCTAACTGTATTAAGGGTGTTTATGGTGAATCTTACACCCTAAGGAACCTAATTGTGAAATTATAAATTAAGCACCCATTGCTTTTAGGAACTCCACAGAATATGCCCTGCGCAGCACTTCGAACACAAGCCTATGCTGTCTGCTATAACTTTCAGGTGTATTAGACCCAGAGACCCCTCAACTGTATTCTGTCAGCATGTGGAGACAATTATGCGGCCAAGTATGCAATAGTTTAAGTGTCCTGTGCCTTACTTAACTTCTCAGCAGTTCTCTCAGTGAAAAGCCCTGTTTTGTAAAATTATTCCCAAAGCAAGATATTTCTTACAGCTTGATTAAAGAAGATGGGACAGGATGCTAAATTAAGGACTCCTTCACTGGCTGCCTTGCTTCAGATACGATGTGTATTGTAATTTCTTTTTGACTGAGGTGCATTTCCCTCCTGGCCAGCACAGCCCTGCTTTATCTTTCTCAGAATAGTAGATTTTCTGGATGAATTATGTTAAACGAATGCCTCTTTGCCTGAGGCAGTTGGAGTTACTGTCAACATGTTGACCAAGTTATTGGTCTACTTTCCAACTGAGCCCTCTCAAAGCCACTCGGCTAAGCAGATGAACGAGACACATGGAGGACTCCAGCTATTCCGTTAGTAACTGAACCAAAATGTCATTTGTGATTTTAACAGCAGTTCTTATGAACAGCATTATTTGACAGTCACTGGTGTGGAAAGACATTAAACAGTTCTCACCCCCCAGATGATTGTTGGAAGTCTTGATTTACACCAGCCTAGAGTGAGTGATAGTGAAGGATGAGGTGTCGTTACAACTTTATGACTACAGCTCTGCAGAACTGGGGAGGATGTGTGATTATGAGAGGGGTTTTGTTCTCAATGCATAGTATATCTAGGCAGTGTGGAACAAATAAACATCAATAAGCATATACATCTTCGGGGACTCTGAAGACAGATTGCCTGTTCCAGCGATGCATAAGATATCAAAAGAGAGTCCAGAATGGCTGCAGTGGGTGGAAGATTTTTCATAAAGATGAAAGAGCATTGATGAAAACAAGGAGAGGTTGAGAGTTGTCTGTGAGGATTGGAGAGGGGGAAGAGAACTCAGCTGGTGTTTCACCTTTCAACTAAGACATTAGCAAGCAAGAGGGAAACACAAGGACTAGTGAATTCACGAGCCACAGTCTTGCGTGGGACAGGATCACAACTGTGGTTCCCTGTTTGAAAACTTGGGTGAAAACATCAGCCTTAAAGTGACCAGCAGCAACTGCATTTCATTCCTTGTGTCAGCCATACAATAGGAAGATCTTTCCTGAACCCAGGAAAGAGGAAGGCTCTGAAACTCACCATGACCATAGGTGTGTGCAAGGATACTGGCTGGAAAGTCAGGGTGATGTGCCCAAGATGATTCAAGAAGTATGTAGCCAAGGTAGAAGGAAGAGCCAAGTTCCCTAAATCCCATCTAGTGTATGCTTGATAATGTCTTCCGTTCTACAAGCCTCAGTGTACCTGATTGCATGTAGGGAAGGTGTGAATGTCATAAGCTTGATACTGGGAAAATATCTGGAATGAATCCAGACAGTCAGTGCTGCAAGAAGAGAAATTTTAGGAAATCCCATATGGCTGGATCGAATAAACCACAGCCTAGAGCTGCTGCTGTGTTGCTTAACCTGAAGGTCAGGTAAATACAAGACTTCATGCTGGGTTTCCAGAAGTTTCCAGTCACAATCTGCAGCCGCTACCCCAGTTCCTCTCTCCTACCATACAGAATGATTTATGACATGGAGCAGTATGGAGCCTGTGGTACTTGACAAGCATTCTTGCAAAGACCAACTCTCTCTAGTGTATGACCCTAGCAAGCCAACTAAATTCCACCTCTACGTCTGCTCCCCTGATCAAACCCGTAGAGTTTACTGGAGTTATGCGCAAGACCATATGCAGTCCTGTCCCTTTTCTTGGAGGAATTGCACAGCAAACCTTCCAATAATAGGATGCATACTCGCTATGTGTATACATGTACACATGCATAAACTTACACACATACATGTGCATATATGCACATTCCAATACACACAGGAGTGTATTTGGAGAAGACAAATTCTGGGTATACAGCAACTTCATGAACTCTGAAAACTTCTCTGTAAATATGATGGCAGTCCTTTTTTCTTAAAAACTGCTTTTGACTGTGAGCTATCATGTTCACCACTAACTGATCACAAATTCCACTCTGCTTATTGCTGCTTTCTAGCTCCTCATTAAGGATGGCCTGAGCAGCCTAGTACTGTTCCCTGCAAAAATGCAGATTCCGAGTCTGAGCTGCTGGCTGTCCTAATCCTAAGAACCTTAATGTTTTTCATCCTTTCAGCACATAAAAGAACACCAATCATGTGAGTGACTGCTGCTAGAGATTTCATTTTGAAGATGTGGCTGCTTACTCCCCTGCCTTCTCGTTTCCTCCTTTCAGACCAAGCAACGTAAGATTCTGATTTACTAATGAGAAATTGGAAGTCTTTGAACAACAGTCCTCACATGACATATCTATAAATCTCCCAGGTGTCAGAAGCAGGACTGCATTTTAGCTGTTGGAACATTAGAGGAGTAAAGAAGTCAAAATAACAGGAAAAGCTTTATGAAGAAAGTTTTAATTTATGTTTGGTTCATTCATGATGATTATAGATGAAAGATAATGAAAATACATTGCCTTGTGTTTAAATTAGGTTAAATTTATACTTATCACTTCAGGCCTAGCAAAAAGTCTAAAATAAATCTTGAATGCATTAACACTTACTCTGTAAAACATACAGACAGCACAATTAAAACCCCAGCCTGATTAGAATTCCAGCCTCTCCTGGCATTTCTGAGAGCAGAAGAAACTCCTGTGTGTAACCATAGGAAAGTGTAAGTGCACTTGGAATTAAAAGTCACATCTAATCACTAGAAAATAATGGTTTCAGAAGAATGTATTTAGGATATGATTAGAACAAGCAAGTTACTAATGCTGTGAACCACCTCCATTTCACCTCTAAAATATTTCTGTGAGTTTCTGTGCAGTGGATGGTGGGCTGCGTGTGCCTGTTTTTGAATTAGGCTTAAAGACATTCTCACAGCAGCAAACTGTAGAAATGACACCACAGCATCACAGTGATTTTTGACAGTGATACTGTGTAGGATCACAGGTCCTACACCTGGGTCAGAGTAATCACAGGCACAGCTACAGGTTGGGCAGAGAAGAGATTCAGAGCAGTCCTGCTGAGAAGGACTTGGGGGTGTTGGTTTATGAGAAACTGAACATGAGCTGGCAGTGTGCGCTCGCAGCCCAGAAAGCCGGCTGTATCCTGGGCTGCATCAAAAGGAGCGTGACCAGCAGGTCGAAGGAGGTGATCCTGCCCCTCTGCTCTGCTCTCATGAGACCTCCCTTGGAGTATTGTGTACAGTTCTGGTGTCCTCAACATAAAAAGGACATGGAACTGTTGGAACAAGTCCAGAGGAGGGCCACGAGGATGATCAGGGGACTGGAGCACCTCCCGTATGAAGACAGGCTGAGAAAGTTGGGGCTGTTCAGCCTGGAGAAGAGAAGGCTGCTTGGAGATCTCATAGCAGCCTTCCAGTATCTGAAGGGGGGCTATAGGGATGCTGGGGAGGGACTCTTCATTAGGGACTGTAGTGATAGGACAAGGGGTAACGGATTAAAACTTAAAGGGGGGAAGTTTAGATTGGATATAAGGAAGAAATTCTTTACTGAGAGGGTGGTGAGGCACTGGAATGGGTTGCCCAGGGAAGTTGTGAATGCTCCATCCCTGGCGGTATTCAGGGCCAGGTTGGACAGAGGTTTAGTGACATGGTTTAGTGTGGGGTGTCCCTGTCCATGGCAGGGGGGTTGGAACTAGGTGATCTTAAGGTCCTTTCCAACCCTAACTATTCTATGATTCTATGATTTACACTGATCAGTAATGTAGGGGCATAGTTCAAAATTTTTGTTGTCAATTGGATTATCATTCATGGAGGAGAAGAAATCATACAGGCAGAGTATCACTAAGATGAAAACTTGTTTCATGCATTAAGCATAAGTGCTCACCTTCTAGAAGTAAAATTAAGATCAAAGACTATAATAAACAATGTATATATATATAAATTCAGACTTTCACTTTCCTCTTAAAACAAGGGAAAGGAGGAAAATAAATAGTAGATATACTTTTAAAACAGTACAAAATGACCTCATGTGTTTTATTCTGTTTTGACTTGTGCCTTGCTAGAAAGGTCCACAGATATCAGAACCCTGCTTAGCAAACAGCTGTTCCATTTATAAAGTAATCATAGCTAAAGCTAAAGTAATACACCACAGGACAGGCAGTAATCAAAAATCTGTGTTTATTCCAGGAAAATGCAGTAAAATTTAATATGGATAAACAGATCTTGCTAGTTTGTTACCAGGTTGGTAAATATTCGCCCTGTGATGAATGATTATCTAGACACAGCTTATCTTCAAATTTGACAGCAAACAACTCTGAATACAAGAATAAAATTACAAGCATATGAAAGTAGAAATCTCAATAGAAAATGAAATGCATGAGTAAAATTATTAGGCCAAAGGGTTGTGGCATGGTAGTTCTTCCTGGCATAATCAAAATTAATGAAGAGGAAAATGCAGAGAAATGGAGGCAAATTCAGATGCTATCAGAAAGAGCTGAGCTGTATGCATGGACATTGCTATTTCCTATAAATAGTGATGAGACCAAATCTGAAGTGTTTGCTTACCGAATTTACCCTCAGTGGACCTCAGTGGGAGGGCAGAGGAGGATAGCCTCCATCATGAGCACAAGCACCAAAATGTATCTGATTACTTAGTTCCCATGTTTTGAATGTGGGCACATCAGTTAAAGTGATTTTCAGCCCTTCCTGTGCTTTGCAATTGACAGTAGGATTATGAACATCCCAACTCGCCTGCAAGCCGTCCTTGTTTGACTGGAACGTGTTATGTGGATACCTCCTATTCTTCTGGCCTTGATTCTGGAACCCTTCGAGTCTACTGGCTTTGGCTGGGATGAAGTTAAATTTCTTCATCACAGCTCATATTTTGTTTTTTTGTTGTGTTTTGTATTTGTGAGCAAAGGTGTTGATAATTGGTTTAGTTACTGCTGAGCAGTGCTTCCACACTGCCAAGGCCTATTCTGTTTCTCACATTTTCCACCACTGAGCAGGCTGGGGGTGCACAAGCAAGAAGCTGGGAGTGGACACAGCTGGGACAAATGACCCCAGCTGACCAAAAGGATATTGCATATCATATGGCTTCATGCTCAGGACTGAAAGCTGGGGGAATAAGGAAGAGGGAACATTTGGAATCACAGTGTTTGTCTTCCCAAGTAACTGTTGTGTGTGATGGAGCCCTGCTTTCCTGGAGATGGCTGAACACCTGCCTGACCACAGGAAGTGGTAAATGAATTCCTGGTTTTGTTTTGATTGTGAGCGAGGCTTTTGCTTTACCTTTACCTGTTAAACTGTCTTTATCTCAACCCATGAGTTTTCTCACTTTAACCCTTCTGATTTTCTCCCACATCCCTCTGGGTGGGAGTGAATAAGGGGCTGTGTAGGGTTTAGCTGCCTGATGGGGTTAACCCATAGCAATCTGCCAACAGTCTGCTCTGGCCATCGTATCTGAAGGGGGGGTGTCTTTCAAATGAAACAGAAATTAAAAGCTGTTGGACATGGACATATGCTTTTTTCCTCATGTTGCTGATTTTAGCTTTTAAGGCAGCCCTATGATTTCGAAGCAGATACTGTGGCTGTTGTCTGCTGCCAGTTGTGGAACCACAGTCACAATCTGGCAAACCATTGGTTTCTGGTTCTTCAAACAACTTCAAGGTGTTTTCCTGGGTAAAAAACCAGATTCAAACTCCAAAGCAGCATCCTCTCTTGCTTCTCCTGGTGGAGAGTGGCACATGTTTGACATTTGCTTCACCCAGTCTTATTAGTTCAATTCCTTTGCCTGTGCAGGGAACCCTGAAGTGTAGCATGTGTGTCACAATGGTCTCCTGAAACTTTAGGCTTGGTATGAGAGTTAAAGAAAATTCCACAAGTAGCCTCATACACCTAATGGGATTGTCTACTCATGACTGACTGAGTGGGCTTTATAGCCTGTCGTTACATTTGTTCAAAAGTAAAAGATTTAGCTGGAAATGCTTAATGCCTGCATGACTCAGGCATCAGAGTTCTGTTCCAGAAAAGTTAGGGCCCAGATCTTCAGAGGCATATGTGTGCCAAGCTGTCATAGGTTTGAGCAGGAGTTAGGCACCACTGGCTAGGATTTCAAAAGATGAATGGACAGCATTAAAATTAGACTTTTAGGTCTAATTTTTAACCCACAAGACTTTGTGAAATTACATTTTCAAACTGAAAAAATAATGTTCTACTTCTCTTTTCCACAGCTATCTATTAGTTTTCAATATTTTAAAAAAACTGTATACCCATTTCAGCAAAAATATATTTAAATGTTTACCATCACTAAGTCTTGCGTTAATGAGCTCTAGCAAATAGAAGCAATAATGTTAATTAACATATTTAATGTTTTTAAACAGATTGAAAAGTCAAGGCATGATTAAACTGTTAATAACAAAAGTTTTCAAAATAAACAGTGCTAAACTTTGGGAACAGGTCTTTAGCTCATCTTCGTTACAAGTGCAGTCAGCCCATTACTGACCTTTCCTCTGTCCCTGCACAGAAGTGCATTGGACTGTGCAGTGGCCCTGTACATTCCTTTGGCAACGTTCAGAAGTACGGTGTAGTACATGCTGTCATTGTGAGATTATAGATGAGGTTTTTATCCGTAGACCTTATCCATCTCACATGATGGACCTGCTCTGGCTGTGAACAGTGGTTTCCCCAGCCCCCCTGCCCTTTTAAAAATGCTTATGCAAGCATGTTTGTCAGTTTTGATCACAGTTACATAAAACCTCACTTTGCTTGTTAAAAATATTGAGTATTTGGTGCAAAATATTTGCATCTTCTTAATCAGCCCAGATACTTTACAACTCCAGTGAACACAGGATATCTTTGTGGCATTCAGCTACTCAACTGGCTGAGGAAGCTGTGCAAAGCATTCTGCACTCCATCACCTACACACTTGTTACTAAGGATCAGCTTTGACTGCACTGATAGAATTTCCCTTGGCACTAGGTGCATCCCATTCCCTATTTATTTCCTTTTCTGGCTTCTACCATGTTCCTGGAAGGCATGCTAAGGCACATGAAAAATAAGGAGGTGGTTGGTGACAGCCAGCATGGCTTCACTAAGGGGAAATCCTGCCTGACCAATTTGGTGGCCTTCTATGATGGGGCTACAGAACTGATGGACAGGGGTAGAGCAGCTGATGTCATCTACCTGGACTTCTGCAAAGCCTTCATCGCTGTCCCACATGACATCCTTGTCTCTAAATTGGAGAGACATCAATTTGATGGGTGGACCACTCGGTGGATAAAGAACTGGCTGGATGGCTGCACGCAAAGAGTTGTGGTCAATGGCTCGATGTCCGGCTGGAAACCAGTAGCGAGTGGTGTCCCTCAGAGATCGGTGTTGGGATCAGTCTTGTTCAACATCTTTGTTGGTGACATGGACAGTGGGATTGAGTGCGCCCTCAGCAAGTTTGCCAATGACACCAAACTCTGTTTTTCGGCTGATACGCTGGAGGAAGGGATACCATCCAGAGGGACCCTGACACACTTGTGAGGTGGGCTGATGCCAACCTTATGAAGATTAACCATGCCAAGTGCAAGGTCCTACATCTGGGTCGGAGCAATCCCAGGCACAGCTACAGGTTGGGCAGAGAAGAGATTCAGAGCAGCCCTGCGGAGAAGGACTTGGGAGTGTTGGTCGATGAAAAAATGAACATGAGCCGGCTTCAGTGTGCGCTCGCAGCCCAGAAAGCCAACTGTATCCTGGGCTGCATCAAGAGGAGCGTGACCAGCAGGTCAAAGGAGGTGATCCTGCCCCTCTACTCTGCTCTCATGTGACCTCACTTGGAGTATTGTGTGCAGTTCTGGTGTCCTCAACTTAAAAAGGACATGGAACTGTTGGAACAAGTCCAGAAGAGGGCCATGAGGATGATCAGGGGACTGGAGCACCTCCCATATGAAGACAGGCTGAGAAAGTTGGGGCTGTTCAGCCTGGAGAAGAGAAGGCTGCGTGGAGATCTCATAGCAGCCTTCCAGTATCTGAAGGTGACCTACAAGGATGCTGGGGATGGACTCTTCATCAGGGACTGTAGTGACAGGACAAGGGGTAATGGGTTCAAACTTAAAGGGGGGAAGTTTAGATTGGATATAAGGAGGAAATTCTTTATTGTGAGAATGGTGAGGCACTGGAATGGGTTGCCCAGGGAAGCTGTGAATGCTCCATCCCTGGTGGTGTTCAAGGCCAGGTTGGGTGAGGCCTTGGGTGACATGGTTTAGTGTGAGGTGTCCCTGCCCATGGCAGGGGGGTTGGAACTAGATGATCCTAAGGGCCTTTCCAACCGTAACTGTTCTATGATTCTATTTTTTAAGTACCTGATGGTGGTTACAGTAGGACACTGCATGTTAGCCATTCCCAACACACAAAAAGCTCTTGTGGATGCCTTGGTGGAGCTGTGTGGCTCCTCACATGCAATAGTTCAGTAAATGAAATGTTACTAAGTGGGAGGCTGAATTTGAAATATTTTCAAGCATATAGATACTCCCATAGATAGTAGTATGTAAAGCCATCATACTTTCCTCTATTGTGGTCAGAATTTACCTAAACCATTTAGCCCTTTATGGCTACATTTTCTTCATCAATAGAATAGAAATACATTAGCCTGTGAATTATACCTTACACAACTCTTTTGAAGTCTCACCATTATTTGTCTGTGTGCTGTAGTAATAGAAATAAAGATGTTCAGTGCATGGCAGTTCACAACCGCTTGTGGTTCATGATAAGTGCAACCAATCAGCACATCAAAGGCTGGGCTAAACCACAGATTTGTTTAACACAGTGTGCTTGGTAAGCTGAAGGTTTGCCTTGAGCAAAAAATAGTTGTGATTTGACAGTGTTATACAGTAAAACAGTTCTTAGAATATATGTTGCCATTACTGGGCTGTATATTAGATGTAGTACACAGAATGCAACAGCAGACTCCAAAGAGGGCTTAACGGTTGGAGCAGTGTTCTACCTGAGCCTAACATCAGCCACAAGATAGCATTCTGGAATGCTTCTTCACTTCATTAGTGGTTACATTTATTCTACTGTCAGTATTCAGTGAAAAAAAAATGGGATATTTTGGCTCAGATTTTAAACACTTGATTAACTTCAGAAGTATATTAAAATATTCCTCTGCCAATAGCTATATCGCAGTATTTTCACAGAAATGTCTCAGCATAAAAGAACAACTGCAGTAAGTGCATATACAAATTAGGCATGCAGCAACACTTCTAGCTCACTTAAAATGTGAGTCCAGCACAATGTGTTCTCTGTCTCCTGAGATTCTTGGTGCAAAATGAAATGCAAACTGGTAGTTATCTTTATGAACTAATCCCCATTGTTCTTGTGTTCCCACTGCCGTTACGCTGTTTAACACTAGATGTATGCACAGCAGTCAGGTAGACATGGCTGAAGGTCTAGTCCTTTTTTAAAAAGATACCCGCATCTATATCTTTTTAAAAAAATATATCAGCATCTATACTGACATTGTAGGCCTGGTTGAGCCATCTGCCATTTGTAATAACTCAGAAGTTCTCAGTTATAATGGTCTCCCATGGCTGTTGTGTGCTTTGAAAGAATAACATTGTGACACTTTTTGCCCTCACATTAGGGACAGAGCACCTTGCTAGACCGTGTTCTTTCTGTACAGGGGAGGAGATGCAAATCACTTTCTTCCGGCAGCAATTGCACCGTGCTTCGTAAGTGGGAAGCAATAAAGGCATGGAAACCATGGGTTTAAAGCCTGGCATATGCCCAGCATGCATCAGGAACGTGTCTGAGCAGACACAGTGCCACAGTCAGCACTGGCATCTGCTCACAGTGCTGGGGCAGATGCTGTCACTCACAGGGAGTTTGTGACTTTGCAGGAAAAGCTTTCAGAGTGCTCTGAGAACTGGACTGACAGTGCCTTTGCATGGGACAGATGTTCCCGACTTCTGTGTCAGTGCATGGACCGCATGGCAGATGGATGCCCTGTTTCTCAAAGATGTGCTGGCCAGGACCTGCTTTGTCTTCAGCAGGCCGTGGAATCTCACCATTTCCTGATGCTAGGCTCTAGGGTAGGTGGTCCTTACCAGAGTTTGTGGAATCACATTAGTGTCTACATTTTCCTGCTTTCACAAGACTAAACTGTAAAAAAGCCTGTTAGTGTTTTCTCTTGTGTGCACTATACCTGCAAGTTGCCTCTGTTACTACATTGTTTTGCGATGATGGAAAGTCATCACAGTGAACAAGCCAGACTGTGAACTCAGTAAGTTTGAAAGCATACACCTCCTGTTTGAAATAGGAACTTATCTTTTTGTGAATATTGTGACCAAAACAAATTCTTTGCCTTTCTATGAGCTTGTCACTGATCCCTGTATCTGAAGTCTGACCGAGAAATTAAATTTACAGTAATTTTTCTGATTTAGGTCACCTAACTATGAGAAAGATGCTGTCATAGCTCTAGTGAATTAATAACTCATATGTAAGTCACGTCACAGAAACTTTTTGGACAAGAAAATCTTTACTTTCCAAAGGGAAAAGAAAAATATGTCTACAACTGAATCACATGCACCAAATGAATGAAAAGCTTATTCCTTGAAAAGGTGATCTGGGGTTTGTTTCAGCTAAAGGTTCACTTTAATGAAGTATCAGAACTTGGAGTCTCCTGTGATGGCATAGCAACCATTAACACCTACTGGAGAAGCTGGTTCTGTCTTTGAAGGTGCTCTACCTTCACAGGTATGTTTATCTGCCTGCATCAATCATTTATCTCCTGTATCAGTCAAAACCGTTGCAGTCTACTTATCATTTGCAGTGATAACATTTCCAGACTCTGGTTTCTTGTTTCTTCCTTGGTGGCTGCAACCCACACAGCAGAGCTCCCCTCTTGATCTGAATCATTGTGTTCAAAGTGCTTAGCAATATTTTCTAACCTCAGATATATGTGGGGAGCTTGTGTGGATCCTGTTAGCTGTTCCTGACTTTCTCCTGCTAATTGTTTTAGCACTGAAATTGGAAACCCATGCAGATGCTACCTTGTTAGCCCTTTAAGCATTTTTACCAAATATGACAATGTTCTTCATATGCACTGCCTGGAGAAATTTTGCCCTTAGCATCTCCTGATTGGAATTGAGGGTGACTGTCATTGTGACTAGGTTAACCATCTGTATGGTCCCAATTTCTGCCTCAGAGCATGATGTTTCATCTAAGGATAAAGCAGACAGCATTTGCTGTGGAGCAGTCTGCCACCAAGTAACTGCATTTACTGCTGTCATTGTAGAAGGAGCAAGTGGTTTGAGCACTTCAGGTACTCCTTCAGCTGCAGGACACATACCCTTAGAAACAGGCTTACCAAGATCTAATGTTTGGAGGCTAATTTTGCCCACTCTGACCTACACCCTCTGGTCTGTCCAGGATGTTTGAGAGAGCAGATTTTAACATGGCAATTTGTAACTCCTCTTTTCTTTACTTTTCCCACCCCTCTCGCTGCTGGAGAGCTGCCTGTCCCAGCACAGCCCCACAGAGTCACCTCACTATGTTGTAGGGTGTGTACAAGTATCCCTGTTCCTAATACTAAACTTTGAGTCGTGTTCATGATGAGGACAAGGTTTGGTCCTTTTTCCCACCTAGATGCCATCAATTCTGGGGGTGTTCACAGGGTTTACTTGGGTAGATGTCCTGACTTCAGCTCGCATAGAGTTAATTTCTTCCTAGTAGCTGACACAGTTCTGTGTTACGGATTTAATCTGAGAATAATGCTGATAATACACTGATGTTTTGGTTGTTGCTCAGTAGCACTTACCCTAATCAGAGCTGTTCAGTCTCTTATGCTCTGCCATTGAGGAGGGGCACAAGGATCAGAGACAGGACACCTGACCCAAACTAGCCAGACGGGTATTTCCATACCACAGCATGTCATGCCCAGTATAGAAACTAGGGGGGGAGTTACCCCCTAGCATCCTGGGGTGTATTAGAAGGGGGGTGGTCAGTAGGTCGAGAGAGGTCCTCCTTCCCCTCTACTCTGCCCTGGTGAGACCGCATCTGGAATATTGTGTCCAGTTCTGGGCCCCTCAGTTCAAGAAGGACAGGGACCTGCTGGAGAGAGTCCAGCGCAGGGCAACTAAGATGATTAAGGGAGTGGAGCATCTCCCTTATGAGGAAAGGCTGAGGGAGCTGGGTCTCTTTAGTTTGGAATAGAGGAGACTGAGGGGTGACCTCATTAACGTTTATAAATATATAAAGGGTAAGTGTCACGAGGATGGAGCCAGGCTCTTCTCGGTGACAACTAATGGTAACACAAGGGGTAGTGGGCTCAAACTGGAACACAAGAGGTTCCACTTAAACTTGAGAAGAAACTTCTTCTCAGTGAGGGTGACGGAACACTGGAACAGGCTGCCCAGGGGGGTTGTGGAGTCTTCTTCTCTGGAGACATTCAAAACCCGCCTGGACACATTCCTGTGTAACCTCATCTAGGTGTTCCTGCTCCGGCAGGGGGATTGGACTAGATGATCTTTTGAGGTCCCTTCCAGTCTCTAGCATACTGTGATACTGTGATACCCAGAAGGCCCATATTGGTGCTTGGATCAGGCTGGGTATCGGTCGGCGAGTGATGAGCAATTGTATTGTGCAGCACTTGTGTTTATTGGGCTGGTTTTTTCCTTTCCTCTTTTAGCTTTATATTCTCTTGTTATTTCCCTTATCATTGTTATTATTATTAGCATATTATTTCCTTTATTATTGTTATTATTATTATCATTATATTGTCCTTTAGTTGTTGGACTGTTCTTATCTCAACCTGCGGGTTTACATTCCTTGATTCTCCTCCCCATCCTGCCTGGAAGGGAAGAAGGGGGAGAGTGAGCAAGCAGCTGTGTGTGCTGAGCTACTGGCTGTGTTTAAACCCAAACAGTAGGCTATCCTAAGTGATCTATACAAATGTGGGCATTGGTTGTGGTACAGGCCTGCAATTTCAATTCTAAGCACTTATTCCGATTTTCTAGCTGTGTACATTGTCTTTTATACAACTTTTTATCTTTTATAATTGTTTTTTCCTCCCTTTCATGTTTTGTTCTTACGTGCCTCCTTCTACATTCTCCACTACTGCTTGCAAGCAACTTCCTACAGTCAACACAAGCCTGCTTTTGCCTTCCCTTTCCTTTCTTCAACTTTTAAGAACATTTCCATTTTTCAGGTTCATCTCAAGTATCAGTGGTGTCAGTGCAATGTTTTTCTATCCATGAAAATTCCACACAGAATTTTTTCCATACCACTTTTACAAATTCATCACCTAGCTTTTTCCAGCCTTTGTTACTATTCATAATGATGTATACCCTCTTTAATGGCAGTTGTACTATCTGCAGCTGATCTTTTCACTGCCTCTCCTGCAGAGCACAGGTCACCTCTAGTAGGCTCTTTTTTGTGAATAGAACCTTAGTTCAGAAGTCTCAGAATTACTGAAATGTTACCAACACAATAGATGACATTCATCCTCAGGACTAACATGTCCATGATGCCAGTTACTGCAATAATGAAGTACTCTTTGACTAGGTTACTTTAGATATTCCCTAAGCTTCACGGGCACATTGCCCTATCCCATCTCCTTCCAGTGGCAGGACTTTGTTGGTCAGTCGCAGTGGAAATATGCTGAAAGCACAGATGAGGGTGGGCACCCTTGTGAACCCTTCTGTGCTGTGGACACCCTCTCTTCCAGCAAGAGCCCTTGGTGCGATGTCTGACCCAGCATGCTCTGCAGTATGGAGCAAATGGGGGCTCTGTCCTCAATTTGTATGAAATGTCAGTAAAGCTTAATATCTTTGTTTCTTTCTTTTTCAATATAAACTAAATATAAATTCCTGCTTCCCACATCCCAAGAGATATTCTTGCACATCCCTGGAGTTCATTCTGGTGGGAAGTGTTTCCATTGGTGAACCTTATGAGAACTAATGTTCCCACTTTGGTTTACTTATATATGACTTCGAGCAAACTCGGAAAGCTCTCCAATTAAATGAAAGATCTCAGATATCTTAGAATCTAAGCTTGATTGTCATAAGAATCATAGAATCATAGAATAGTTAGGGTTGGAAAGGACCTTAAGATCATCTAGTTCCAACCCTCCTGCCATGGGCAGCGACACCCCACGCTAAACCATGTCACCCAAGGCCTCATCCAACCTGGCCTTCATGCTATTGCTTGTGAATCAATTGATCCTGTCTTGACTGGTGAAATAACAACTCAGTCTGTGATTCAGCTGCAAAACCAGGACAGGACAAGTAGAAGGGGTTTCTTATTGAGCAGTTTATTTCCAGATGTCTGACACTCTACTTGCTGGGTACCTAGTGTGTCTACTTTATCTAGTCTATCCCTGGATAAACTAATATAATATAATATGAATATTATATATATTAATAATATATAAATAATTATATTATTAATAGTAATAATAGTAGTAATAATAAAGCTCATATCTGCTATAACTGTATGTAAATCCTAGTATTATTGTCTTAAATCTGAGTTCGTATTAATAGAAGGCTGACCTTCTGCCACTCTGTTCTCCCCAACAGGTGTAGAAATAAACCATTTCTGCCTGACCTGAATCACCCAAATAAACTAAATATTAATTCATGACCACACAGAATCTCAGATTTTAATGCCAGAGTGCAGCATGGTGCAGTAAAGGCTAACTTTTTGAAGAGAATCACAGGTGTCTTGCTAGAGACATTCTGATTTTGAAGTGACAAAGAGCTGATGGTAACTTCAGTCTGTCAAGCCTTGATACGCCTGCCATGGAATTCCATGGAAGGTAGTCCTTATTCCCTAAATGTACCATTAGGGACTGTTTCAAAGTCCATTAACATCAATGAGAAATTATTTGCATGAGACTATTTGCAAGTGACTATATGACTCTGGCTTGCTTTGGTCCTATTAAATAGAAATTCATACAGTAAACTCCTGTATTGTCCTGGTCAAAGCTTCTCCATCCAAACAGGATTTTGAGAGGGATCACCAATTTCACAGAACACAGAGGTTCACACTTTGAGGGAAAACAAATTTGAGAGATTAAAGGGAACTGACAATAAAAATGTAGCGCTGGTCTTACTTCCCACACATTCCTCCACCTTTCTCCTTTCACCTTGAGCATCATAAAGCCCACCATCGTATTGTTGTTTTACGGTCTAAATCGGTATCTTCCCTCCACTTGTAAAAAGCAATAGACTGCTTGGTAATGTAGTACTGTTATTCCATGACCAGCCATAGAAAAGAGATACTTTGGAGATACTCTTGGAGCAGCTTTCAGACTACAGACAAGGAATGGGGGTTGGGGTAGGTTCATCACGTATTACCTCTGCCACTCTTTCTTCCTCAGGGGAGGACTCCTCATTCTTCCTCTGCTCCAGCATGGGCAGCAAAAGGCTGCTCCAGAATGGGTCCCCCATGGGTCACAAGTCCTGCAGCAAACTTGCTCCAGCATGGGCTTCTCTCTCCACAGGGCCACAGCTCCTTCCAGGAGCCTTCTCCAGCACAGGCTGCTCATGGGGTCACAGCGTTCTTCATGCACACCCTTCATGCTTCAGTACAGGATCTTCGCGGGCTGCCTGTGGATGATCAGAGGGCTGGAGCACCTCCCACAGGCTAAGAAAGTTGGGGCTGTTCAGCCTGGAGAAGAGAAGACTGCGTGGAGATCTCATAGCAGCCTTCCAGTATCTGAAGGGGGGCTATAGGGATGCTGGGGAGGGACTCTTCGTTAGGGACTGTAGTGATAGGACAAGGGGTAACGGATTAAAACTTAAACAGAAGTTTAGATTGGATATAAGGAAGAAATTCTTTACTGAGAGGGTGATGAGGCACTGGAATGGGCTGCCCAGGGAGGTTGTGAATGGTCCATCCCTGGCAGCGTTCAAGGCTAGATTGGACAGAGCCCTGAGTGACATGGTTTAGTGTGGGGTGTCCTTGCCCATGGCAGGGGGGTTGGAACTAGATGACCTTAAGGTCCTTTCCAACCCTAACTATTATATGATTTTATGATTCTGTGATCTGCTCCGCCATTGACTGCCATGGGTTGCAGGTAGATATCTGCTCCCCTGTGGACCTCCACAGGCTGCAGGTGTTTAACTGCTCCACCATGTACCTCCATGGACAGCCAGCAGATATCTGCTATATTGTGAACCTTCATGGGCTGCAGGGGACATCCTGCCTCACCGCAGTCTGCACTGTGGGCTTCAGGGTATTATCTACTCTGGTACCCAGACACTTCTCTCCTTCGTAGTTGCTGTTGTGCAGCAGCTGTTATCTTTTCTTACTTGTTTATCACAGAGGTGCTACCACCATCGCTGATTGGCTCAGGTTTGGCCAGCAGTAGGTCTGTCTTGGTCATGGCTGGCATTTGCTCCATTTGGCACTGAGGAAGCTTGCAGCAGCTTCTTATAGAAGCTGCCCCTGTAGCTCCTGTCATTACCAAAACCTTGCCATGCAAACCCAAGTTATGTGTAAGCAAACAGAAAGTGATATAAACAACAAGCTATTCTAGAGAAATTAGCAGCTAGATAGTAACATGATTTCCCTACTAAAATAGCCATTTGAGATCAATAAAAAGACTCATTTTTACTGTAATACGTGGCCAAGTGATGGTAAGAGATGTTATGGGGTAAGGGTGATTTAATATGCAGTGACAATATTTAAGCTGGAGCCAACACAGTCCATACTGACTGCTATGCTGTATTGGCTGGAGCCATGCAGTGACTTGGAAAACTGACAATGACATGACTAGTAGAGAAGGTAGGAAAAAGAGACATTTCAGGATGCCTGTATTAGTTAAAAATATAAAAAATAGCTTTATCTTCTTCCCTTCAAGTAGTACATGTATCCACCCACCAAAAAGCTAATACTAAGGAAGCTTACCGAACACAGTGCCAAAGCTGACTGGCTAGCTTGAATTAATATGCTGTGGACCCTGATTCCACTAAATGGAACTCGTTAGCCTACTAGCTGCATGCATCATTAGGACTTACTGCTACAGGTGATTTACTTAAGCACATACCAGGGGGTGGCCACTTACCACCTGACAAACATGTGTCTTGATATCCAGATGTGAAATATGCACAGAAAGCAGAAAGCTTTGCAAGGAAGGCCAAATCTTTGCTAACCTCAGAGCTGGTAAAATTCCCTGGTCCACGTGGCAAGCTGATTGTGTAGACCTCTCCCTCCAACACCCGAGGGGTGGCACGATCTGCATTCTGGATTTGAAATGGTTTTGGACTTTGGGAAGGCTTATCATTGTTGAAGAGCAGATAGTCTTGCCACAGTGGCCAAGCTTTGTCCCTGTTTTTCTTATACTCCTATGTCTTCTACCATGCAGTATGACAATGACATGCACTTTAAAAATTAAACTGTCCTAGTCCACTGGTGTAGAGCCATAGAATCATTGAATAGTTACAATTGGAAAAGACCTTAAGACCATCTAGACCATCCTCCACCATGGGCAGGGTCACCTGGGGTTAAACCATGCCACCCAAGCCTTTGTCCAACCTGGACTTGAACAGCATCAGGGATGGAGCATTCACAACTTCCCTGGGCAACCCATTCCAGTGCCTCACCATTCTCACAATAAAGAACTTTCTCCTTATATCCAATCTAAACTTCCCCCCTTTAAGTTTGAACCCATTACCCCTTGTCCTGTCACTACAGTCCCTGATGAAGAGTCCCTCCCCAGCATCCTTGTAGGTCACCTTCAGATACTGGAAGGCTGCTATGAGGTCTCCATGCAGCCTTCTCTTCTCCAGGCTGAACAGCCCCAACTCTCTCAGCCTGTCTCCATACGGGAGGTGCTCCAGTCCCCTGATCATCCTCGTGGCCCTCCTCTGGACTTGTTCCAACAGTTCCATGTCCTTTTTATGTTGAGGACACCAGAACTGCACACAATACTCCAAGTGAGATCTCATGAGAGCAGAGTAGAGGGGCAGGATCACCTCCTTCGACCTGCTGGTCACGCTCCTCTTGGTGCAGCCCAGGATACGGTTGGCTTTCTGGGCTGTGAGCGCACACTGAGAGCTCATGTTCATTTTTTCATTGACCAACACTCCCAAGTCCTTCTCTGCAGGGCTGCTCTGAATCTCTTCTCTTCTCAACCTGTAGCTGTGGCTGGGATTGCTCCAACCCAGATGTAGGACCTTGCACTTGGCATGGTTAAACTTCATGAGGTTGGCATCAGCCCACCTCACAAGTGTGTCAGGGTCCCTCTGGATGGCATCCCTTCCCTCCGGCGTATCAACTGAACCACACAGCTTGGTGTCATTGGCAAACTTGCTGAGGGTGCACTTGATGGATTAGAGCTTCAGTACAAACTGGGGTCAAGGAGAGATAACAAGTATTGTCAATGTGTTTTTCTCATTTTTTTTGACAGCAGAGTGTAACAGCTTGCTTTCATGTGAAGGGGTGTTTAATGCATCTAGAATTGACTGCCCCATGGGTGGAAGCACAGTCTTACCATTTGTCGTGGACTAATCCAAGCTGCGCTGAAACAGCGTGACTCCATTGAACATCTACCACACATCAATGACAGCATCATGTGGGGCAGCAAAGCAGTGCTAGGGGGGAACAGGATTTTGGGGTGGGAGTCTGGAATTTGATGTCTAAGGAACTGAGTAGCTGGGTGTCCAGCAGATGGTGAGGAAACCAAGACATCTGCATTCTTTCAGTGTTGAGAGAACAGCCAGAGGCAGCAATTAGAGCAGAGCAGGGATAATGAGCAGGAGGACATGTGGGCCACCTGGAGAATGGCAGGATCTAGTGCTCCTCTCTCCCAGCCTCTCCTTTTGTGAGATGGGGATCTCCTCTGCATCATACTTGTGCTAATGGCCAAGGGTTACGTCTGCTTCCCTGGTGCTGCAGGTGTTTTAGCATCTACCTCTACTGCTTAGATGCACCTGAAGCCTCAAATTTCCGTGCTGAACTCTGCCCCATGGGGGAGCTGTGTTCCCAGGATGAAGAGATTCTGAGCAGGGTCATCTCCCAGTATGAGAACAGAAGGACATGAGAACAGGGGAACGAAGGACAGGAGCAGCCCCACTTCTGGAGGCGTTTCCTCATGCCCTGCCCCTGTGTGGCCAGGCTTGGAACTTAAGTCATAGAATCAGAATCACAGAATCATCTGGGTTGGAAAAGACCTTCAAAATCATCAAGTCCAACCATTGCCCCAGCGCTGCAAAGGCCACCACTAAGCCATGTCACTGAGGGCCTCATCTACACAGTTTGCAAACACTTTCAGGGATGGTAATTCCACCACTGCCCTGGGCAGCCTGTTCCAGTGCCTTACCACCCTTTCAGGGAAGAAACTGTCCCTAATATCAGTATAAACCTCCCCTGGTGCAGCTTGAGGCCATTTCCTCTTGTCCTATCACTTGTTCCTTGGGAGAAGAGACCAGCCACCTCCGGGCTCCATCCTCCTTTCAGACAGCTGTAGAGAGCGATAAGGTCTCCTCTGAGCCTTCTGTTCTCCAGACTAAACCCCTCCCAGTTCCCTCAGCTGTTCCTCATCAGACTTGTGCTCCAGGACCTTTACCAGCTCCCTTGCCCTTCTCTGGACCCACTCCAGCACCTCAATGTCCCTCTTGTAGTGAGGTGCCCAGAACTGAACACAGGATTTGAGGTGCGGCCTCACCATAGCCCAGTACAGAGGGATGATCACTGCCATGGCCCTGCTGGCCACACTACTGCTGATACAGGCCAGGATGCTGTTGGCCTTCTTGGCTGCCTGAACACAAGCTGGCTGGTGTTCAGCTCTGTCTTCCCTGTTCCTTCCCCTGCAGCCCTATGCCAGCTTGGAGACTGTGAGCATTTCTGGGCAGAGCATGCAGCCAATACCCCCACTTCAGCCCCTCCACAGTCCTGGGGACTGCACTGTCTGACTGGCCCATCAAGACTGAAGGGGCTGAAAGAAGATAAAATAAATTTAAAGACAAAATTTTTGTTCTTGCATCAAAACATGTACATATATATGTATATTTTAATTTTCAAAAACTGAATCCAAATTATTTGACGTTTAGATCTAACCTATTCCAATTGGTGGAGGAGTAATAGGATGTTAAGATAAAGGAAGGGAAGGAAATATGAAACTGGAGATCCAAATTGAAATGACCACAAGCAGGCAAAACTATTTCTGTTTTTTCTTGTTTCTGTTGTTGAAATAACCAGAATGCTACAACTTAGTAACAAGAAAGAGCTCAATGATGAACATTCAGTTAACATGGAGCTTCAATTAAAAAAAAATAAAAAATCACAATAGCTCCTGCCATGGTTGCTCTGGGTTTGGTTAATGCGTTCATTTAAAAGCAGAAAACCCCGTTTTGCACATGAAGCAGCCTCTTACTTCAGCCGCTGGGTGGCACAAGGCTATAAAGTGCAGAAATTGAAGCCGTGAAGGATGGATGCACAGCCCATTAGTAGCCCCACTCTGGAAAAACACAAAAGCTAGCAGCTTTAGTGATCTCAGAATTGTGTGTGTTTTCAGGAGGGCTTTGGGCTTTGCAGGATGGTGAGGAATGACTAGAGCTGTGCCTAAGAAATCTACGACCAGCCTGCAGCTTATCTTATGGTGTGGGGAAGGGCTCTGTCCTGCAGCCGAGGTGGTGATTGACACTGTGTTGGTTGTTCTGTGTGTCCTAGCCCTTTGATAACACTGTCAGTATTACATATTCTGCAAGCAACAACAATCAAATAAAAAGAACTCAGAAGAAACAAGTCAAGAATCTTGACAATCAACCTTAATTTGCTTGATTTCAGTTCAGTCTCACATTTTTAAAATAACCAAGGTATGATTCCACTATCATTTGCTCAAAGTTGAATCAGGAGAAATTAAAGTAAAAAAGAAAGAAAGGGAGTTTATGACCTTTGGAAGAATGGTTCCAAAACAGAGGACTGCAAAGATGTTTTGGTGTTATGCAGGGAGAAAACCAGAAGGGCCTTAATTTGACTACTGCAGAACTTAATTTGTCTACTGCAGTAAAAGCCAGTAAAATACGTTTCTGTAAGTACATCCAGTGAGCTGGAAGGCAGAGATGGGGAACAGAATGATACCCTCATAATCGAATAGAAAGGGGTTAGGGACCTGCTACAAACTTAGACACAAACAGGTCTATGTGGCTGTATAGAGTCCACCCAAAGGTACTGAGGGAGCTGGCAGATGTGCTCACAGAGCCACTTTCAATCATTTATCAGCTGTCTTGATTAACCGAGGAGGTCCCAGTTGACTGGAAGTTACTATATCTGATGCTCATCTGCAAGAAGAGCTGGTAGAAGGAGCAGGGAACTACAGGGCTGTCAGTCTGACTTCGGTGCTAGGGAAGGTCATGGAGCAGATCTCGAGTGCCATCATGTGGCACACACAGAACAATCAGGCAATCAGGCACAATCAACATTGGTTTAGGAAGGGCAGATCCCGTTTGATTAACCCTATCTCTTTCTGTGACAAGCCGACCTGTTAGGTAGACAAGGGAGTCTGTGCATGTTGTTTACCTGCTCTTTAGTAAAGCCTTTGTCACTGTTTCCCACAGCATTCTCTTGAGAAATTCGTTGCTCATGTCTTGGATGGGTGCACTCTTCATTGGGTATAAAACTGGCTGGATGGCCAGGCCAAGAGAGTTGTAGTGAATGGTGTTAAACCCAGTTGGTGTCCCATCATAAGTGGCATTCCCCAGGGCTCAGTATTGGTGCCAGTTTTGTTTAATATCTTTATCAGTGAGCTGGATGAGGGGATAAAGTGCGTACTCAGTTTCCAGATGAGATGAAATTAGGCAGGAGAGTTGATCTGCTTGAGGGTAGAAAGTCTCTGGATCTGGAAAGCCTGGTGGAATAGGAAGATATTGCTTGAACTCAGGAAAGAAAAAAGAATTTATCACCTGTGGAAGAAAGGACAGTTACCCCCTGAAAAGTATATGGATGTTTTTAGGTTATGTAGAGAGAAAGTTAGAAAGGTGAAGGCACAGACAGAACTAAATCTGGCCACTGCCATGAAAGATAATAAAAAGTACTTTTACAAATACATTAGCAATAAAAGGAGGGCCAAGGAGAACCTCCATTCTCTACTTGATACTAGGGGAAGCCTAGTGACTGGGGATGAGGAAACTTAATGCTGGGTATCCTCAGGGTACTCAGTTTCCTGAGTTGGATGGCAGAGATGGGGAGCTGACTGAATCATATGTCTGATATGACTGACATAATCCAGGAAGAAATGGTTAGAGATCTCCTGCTCCACTTAGATGTACACAAATCTGTGGGCTGGATGGGTTACAGCCAAGAGTGCTGAAGGAGCTGGCAGAGGAGCTTGTTAAGCCACTTTCCATCATCTGTCAACAGTCCTGGTCTAGTGGGCAGGTCCCAGAGGATTGGAGGTTGGCCAATGTGATGCCTCTCTAAAAAAAAGGGGCAAGAAGGAAGACCCTGGAAACTACAGGCCTGTCAGCCTGACCTCAGTGCTGTGGAAGGTCATGGAGCAGATGATCCTAAGTGAGATCATAAAGCACATGCAGGAAAAGGGAGGGATCAGGGCCAGTCAGCATGGGCTCAGGAAGGGCAGGTAGTTGACCAACCTGTTCTTCTATGATAAGGTGACCTGCCTGGTGGATAAGGGAAAAACTGTGGACATTGTGTATTTGACCCTTAGTAAAGTGTTTGCCACTCTTCCAGAGTGTTCTCCTGGAGAAACTGGCTGTTCATAGCCTGGATAGGTGGATTCTTCGCTGGGTTGGAAACTGGCTGGATGGCCGAGCCCAAAGAGTGCTGATAAATCTAGTTGGTGACCAGTCACTAGAGGTGTCCCGCAGGGCTTGGTATTAAGGCCAGTGTTGTTCAGTATCTTCATTGATGATCTGGATGAGGGGATCCAGTACACCCTCAGTAAATTTGCAGATGACACCAAATTGGGCAGGAGTGTTGATCTGCTGGAGGACAGGAAAGCTCTGCAGAGGGATCTGGACAGGCTGGATCACAGAGTGGTGTGACGTTCAACAAGGCAAAGTGCTGGGTCCTGCACTTGGGCCACAACAACCCCATGCAGAACTCCAGGCTTGGAGAAGAGTGGCTGGAAAGCTGCTCAGCAGAAGACCTGGAGGTGCTGATTGATGGAGGTGATCATGAGCCAGCTTGTGCCCAGGCAGACAAGAAGGCAGACAGCATCCTGGCCTGTATCAGCAACAGTGCGGCCAGCAGGGCCAGGACAGTGACCATTCCCCTGTGAGGGTGAGGCCGCAACTTGAATCCTGTGTTCAGTTTTGGGCACCTCACTACAAGAGAGATATTGAGGTGCTGGAGCAGGCCCAGAGAAGGGCAAGAGGGCTGGTGAAGGTCCTGGAGCACAAGTCTGATGAGGAACAACTGAGGGAGCTGGGGGTGTTTAGTCTGGGGCAGAGAAGGCTAGGGTGGGACCTTATTGCTCTCTACAGCTGTCTGAAAGGAGGATGGAGCCAGGAGGTGGCTGGTCTCTTTTCCCAAGGAACAAGTGATATGACAAGAGGAAATGGCCTCAAGCTGCACCAGGGGAGGTTTATACTGATATTAGGGACAATTTCTTCCCTGAAAGGGTGGTCAGGCGTTGGAACAGGCTGCCCAGGACAGTGGTGGAATCATCATCCCCAGAAGTGTTCACAAACTGTGTAGATGAGGCCCTCAATGACATGGCTTAGTGGTGGCCTTGGCAGCGCTGGGGCAGTGGTTGGACTTGATGATTTTGAAGGTCTTTTCCAACCCAGCTGATTCTATGGTTCTATGATTCTAGCACAGGCATTTGGAGCACTTATATAAGTGGCTGTTCTGTTCATGGAATTTCAGATGCTGCTTGGACTCTTTTATAGATGGAAATAGATCTTATTCTCCAGAGTTGTGCAATTAATTTCTCTGACCCCTGGTAGGTGCAGCTGCAAAATCTCAATAATCAGCCTTGGATTAATCAGGGCTCCTTTGCCACACACTCCAGGAGACTTCAGCATCTTCTGAGGTGATATATAGGATATCTTGCATTTATCACCAGCTTGGATAGGGGCCAGGCCTATTTCCTGTGCCATTTCCAGCTTCACCTGTTGTAAGGGTTGCTGTTGCTTGGTTCCTCACATAAACCAGTCTTACACAAGCGATTATAGTGTTTTGGCTAGTTAATGTATCCAGGAATGTGCATTTGTCAGAATCCTACCATCCCAAGGGAATGCTTAAACGTCTTTCTTGTTTTGTGGTAGCTTTGTGTCTGGGAACTGTCAGCAATAACTGCAATCCAGAGACCCTGAAAGACTTGAATACAGCAGTGTTCAGATGGATCTTGTCACTGAACTAACTACAAGGTCTAGATGTCATCTAATGATGACTTTCACTACACAATCAAGACACACAAACGCAAGTTGTTCCGAAAGGCTGCTTCTACTCTTAGCTGTTCAAGACAATCAGATTAATAGTAACAATTAAAGGAAGAAAATGGAGAAGTTTGGGGGTTTTTTAATAAACTTTTAATGTGCTATATAGGCATGATCGCTACGAGATCTTCCACCTATATGCAATACTACATACTGCAACACGCCGCGTTTTCACTGTACATTAAAAAGTCTGGGAAGAATATTCCTTCACTGAAAAAATATCATACAATCACTTAAATAAACAAAGACAGCATTACAGTGCAAACAAAAATCCCCATTTTATTCTGCAATTAATGAGCACTTCTTTCTAAAAGTCTTTTTAAAAAATAATAATAATAATAAAAAAAACCAAACACACTTCCCACAGACAACCAACATTTTCTGGGATTATTTCCTCTGGCTGAGGAACCCTGATCTGATCCTTGAAGCTGTAATAAACTTTACACACATTTGTGTGATGCTTATTCACCTGATTTGTATGAAGCAAGAGATCCCAACCCAAAATCTGCAGACTGCAATAAAATGGCACCTGCTGGCTTCAGCTAACATTCAGTCATGCCCATGACGAGATCTGGTACAACAGTTATCCCCATGAGGTAAAAACAACATGCTTAAGGAAGCCTGGCAAGGCCTTGGCTGTTGTTGGTTTCTACTGGTAATTGCTCTTAGAGAGAGTAGGAGCATACTTTTCCATTACAGGAATAAATCAACCACGGAACAGCAATATTGCCAAATTCTCAAAAATGCACTTCAACATGCAAAAGAAGAAATGTGACATACCTTTGTCTCAAGGGGCATGATGGAGTTGCCAGAGCCCACACAGGCAAAGACTCAGCAGCAGATTCAATCTAATTCCTAACCTCTGCAAGCTTTGCCACCCTCATGTACTCCTACTTTGGTGGAAGAAGAATGTGCTGATTTAAAAGTGCCAGTATGCTCTTACCAATTGGGTGATGTTAGGAGGAGAATGAAGAGTTCTGAAAAGACTTTAGCGAAATAAAAGGCAAGTGTAGGTGAGTATGTGAAAAAGGGGATGCTTGGTTTTATTGGAGGGGAATGTTGTCTCTTTGTACTCTATTGTGCCACTCTTCTCTCAGAAAACCACCAAGAGCCTATTACAATGCAGATTCAAATTCTGGGTGAGATAGCTGCAGCTTGACCCACTACTGTTGCTGCACAGAATGACAATAGGCTCCTCACATACATGATCCAGTTCGGTTCAAACTGTGTTGGATGTCACATAAAGAACAAGGCAAGCTTAAAAGGAAGCAGAACATTCATCACCAGTGACATTATACAGGACATCCTTGAGGTTCTTATCAGATTAGACTATATAATGAAGCACTATTTTTTACAGGCAGTAAGTGGTTATTCCATTACAATTCTGCTATGTGCACCTCTTTCTAAGCATACATAAAATGGAAGAGTAGTAGGTAAGAAAGCTGAATTAAATAACACACAATTTCACACTCCTATTGCAGCCTGTAAAATACATATAATGCGTATCACCAGTCTGCTACTACAACAGCTGATGGGTTAATGCACATCATTCTAGACACAGGTGGGAAATGGCACAAAATAAGGACTACCAGGATTGTCCAGTTCTAATTTCTGCACAATTATATATATATATATATATGTATTTCATTTATCCCCTTGAATGAGCACACAGAGCATGTAGAAAATATCTCACATGTAGATGGGCACTGAGTTGGCAGGACTAAGGTTCAGAGCAGCTTGTGCAGTGGTTCTGGCTGACAGTGACTGAAATACAGCAGGAGGCTTCTGCTTATGGTGAAATTGAACACTGGCCAGAAGGTAGGTGTCAAGGGACCTTGTTTCAAAAATGTCTTGATACACCAGAAAAACAAATTTCTGCTACATACCAAAGTTCTCATTTGTACAGCTGCAAATATCATCCTATGGAAAGGCAGTACTACACACACTTGTTAGTCTGCTATCTCAGTAGGACTGTTTGATACAGATGAATGAGCAAGTGAAGATTTTGCCTACAAAGCTTTATAAAAGCCTTTGACCACCCACATGCATAAATACTAACCCATATATTAAAATGCCTCATTCTTAACTACATAAAACATTACTGTTTAACTGCACCAAACAGAATTAGCTGCCTGCATCTGAGTGAAACTTGCAAATGAATACAGTAACCCTTAAGAGATTATTTTACCAAAAAGGATAAAAATATATAACAAATTACTTTTTCATTACATTCCATCTTCATAAATAATTGACCATGATTTGCTTTTACAAAATTATTTTAAGATTGTGTGCCTAATAGGAGTTCAACATTTGACTACCCCAAGAAACTGCATTAAAAATCCCCCAAAACCCACCAGGCTAAGTGGGCAGCGCCACAGGGACTTGCCTGCTAAGCAGCTTTTTCTCAGGTCCACCAAGGGACTCTGGGGTCCCTCAGAGTCAGGTTACTCTTTCACATGAAGAAGTTTCTCAGGGTAGCAAGAGAATAAAAGTTGCTGGTGTTTTACTGCTGAGAAGAACTTGTTGATCCTTCTCAAAACATGGAGGAAGAACTGTTGGGAAGTACTTTCAGTCACAGAGAAGCTCTGTGAAGGTTGTCTGTTCTCTTTGTCTTAAAATAAGATTTCTTTCTGTTACATAGAAGCCTGGTTCTGGAGGCACCCTGCAGCATAAGAGTACCATACACAACTCTAGAGAGTGCCCACAATCCCAAGACTAAAGGCTGCCACTCCATCACAGACTCAAGCACTGAACTCTGGCAATGAATTCTGTGCGACCCAGCTTACCTCTCACCTCCCATCCACAGGAAGGGGTGAGACTAGATTATTAGAGGGTCCGCACAGCGACAGGGTAGAGCAGCGACAAGTGTTCTGCTCCTTTGATAGGCAGCTTTTTTGTAGTGTAGTAGTGGATGACTTCAGGAACACTGTCGAAGGGAGGGCTGTTCTGACCCAGGATGTACTTCTCTTTGGTCTTCATCAGCTTCATGTGCATAAAACCTTGACTGCTCCTGCAAGGAAAGCAAAGTGTTAGTTCATGCTTGTGCATAGGGAAGAGGGGAGCAGAACCACAACAGGCTCTCCTTCATGGAAGGGAAAGTAGGATAACAACGTACAGACAGTTGCTGAGTGACAAGCCAAGACAGTGGCCAGACCCTGACGGACAATGACAGCCTGCAAACCCCCAAGGACACTGCAACACACATGCAGCCTAACCCAGTATGTTGTTTTCATCCCATATGCTGTCTAGATTCAGGTGCAAGGCTGGAGATGATCCAGAGGTGTGCTACAGCACATCTCCTTTCCCGTCCTACCCAAGTGCTCCCCTGTTTACTGTTCACTACAGCTAATCATTACTTCTGGACTAAAACGTATCATTAGTTTTGGCCTGCCAGAGGGCTGAGGCTCTCTTCATTAGACACACAGGCAGGCCATGAGCCTCATTTAGATGAAACAAGGCCTTCCCTACTCTGTCCTATTATCCGCGGGACAGACAACACCCATTCCAGCCTCACAGCATCTGCTCAGAGCATGGCTTTGTGCAGAATCTGGTGGTTTCAGCTGGGAAAGCTTCCACAGATGAGACCATTCCCAACATCAATGGCATAAAGACTTTCACCTGCCCTCTACTGTGCAAAGGCTGCTATCCTGAAGCTTTTCTGCAGGCAGAAACCAGTCAGTGACTTCCACGCCTGCCCTAGGTTCAGCTGTAACAGTCATTTTTCTCTTTCCTAGTAGCTGGTGCAGTGCTGTGTTTCAGCTTAGTCTGAGAACAACGCTGATAACACACCCATGTTTTAGTTGTTGCTCAGTAGCACTTACCCTGATCAAGGACTGTTCAGTCTCATGCTCTGCCAGTGAGGAGGAGCACGGGAAGTTGGGAGGAAGCACAGACAGGACACCTGACCCAAACTAGCCAAAGGGGTATTCCATACCACAGCACGTCATGCCCAGTATATAAACTGGGGGGAGTTACCCGGGAGGCCCAGATCTCTGCTTGGGTCGGGCTGGGTATTGTTTGGTGGGTGGTGAGCAACGGTATTGTGCATCACTTGTGTTTATTGGATTTTTTTTTTCTTCCCTTTTTGGTTTTATATTCTCTCCCCCTGTTATTTCTCTTATCATTATTATTATTGGTGGTAGCAGTAGTGGTTTGTGTCATACCTTAGTTACTGGACTGCTGTTTTCTCAGCCCATGGAGTTACATTCTTTTGATTCTCCTCCCCACCCCACCAGGAGCAAGAGGTAAGAAGACGGTGAGTGAGTGAGCGGCTGCGTGGTTTTGAGTTACCAGCTGGGCTTAAAGCACAACAGCATTCAGAAACATTCAGTTCCTAGATGACCTGCCTGCACAGTGCATTGCCTCTTTGAGGGAAGGCTTATGATTATACAGGGAAGACTCTCATAGTAATAACTGCCCTGTCTGCTTCTGCAAAAGCAACTCATCCAACATAATGTCACTCTGAGGGATAGCACCCACACTGCCATATAGTACAGTAGTGGTAGAGCTGACCTCATCTCTTCGCAGCAGTGACTCTTCAGTGTCTGCTGTCTTAAGCATGTCTTACAGGCTATTTTAATAGTATAGAGTTTAGCCAGAACAAAACAAAAGCAAAGGGCACCTTTTACACTTCAAGATGTTAAATAAGGCCTAGGTAGAGGGTTTTTACAGCTTGCTTCATGTCCCACTCCCTAACTTCTGGCTCCAAACCACTGATTCTTCCAAGTGTGTCCAGGGACAAATATAAGTATTAAAAACTGGAGTCGATCTCTGTCAGCAACAAAAAAACAGTATAAGATGACACAGAAAGCTACAGCAGGAAAACAAATCATGCCATGTTAAAAGAAGCTTTTCTAAAATCTGCCATTTTCTACTTAGCAGGGGTAGCATTCCCTCCAGAAGTGCTTGTAGCACTATAAAGCTCATATCTTTCAGACGTATTCCACAATTCTCTGACAAAGTGACCCTTTCTGTTGAGCAGAAACTACTACAGACACTGTAATTATACCTCTACACACTTAAAATCATGCTTTAAATATAAATTCCTTACCAGAAAAAAAGATCTCTTTGGAATCATAATGGCTTGCTTTCTTTTTTTTTTTTTTTTTTTTTTTAAAACCAGGGTGGCATCTTTAAATACTTTATTATGAGGACAGATGTATTGTTCTGTTCCTTCAGTTCACTATGCATCTGCTTTGCTACAAGGTGCCTTAAAAAGATAAATTAATGGAATCCCAGGTGCATGCTTATTTCAGGAGTACAGCAAGAACTGGAGAACAATCTACCAAATGCACCTCAATACAGAAAGGGCAAGGACACATACCCATTCTGCAACAGAAAGAAAACATACGCAAACAAACTGCTACAAGCTATGTATTCACAATAGACAGCTGTTGCTTCCCTAAGAAACAACTGTATCTAGGTCTGGGTAGTACATAGTCATAAAATATATGATGTCTATGGCTGCCAGAATTCCACAAACAAACAAAAAGCATCTCTTCGATATCATGACAGGTCAGTTTTTTAGGAGGCCACGTGGTTTGTGAAGATGAGTAAGAAAGAATGTGACATAGAAGTTATGGATAGCAGCCTGATGGAATTCCAAGGCAAATAGAAAGCTTCCATCAGAAAGGAAGAATTGGGACAGAATAAATGCAGGTAGCAGTACAAGCTCGGGCATGGCTGGCCAGAAAAGGAATTGTGGTGGACAGGACGCAAAAACATGCTTCAACATGAAGGCCTACTGAAGCCTGGGCTGTGTAGCAAAAGTGTAGCCAGCTGCTGGAAGAAAGTGAGTACTTCCTATACATAGCACTCGTAAGGCTGCAGCTGTATCTGCAACTGGTGCAAGGGCTGCTCATAAAAAAAGAGAAGCCAACAACAGAGCAAGTCCAGAGCAGGGCCACTAAACACATGGGTTCCAGGGGTGGAAGCACATGATGTACAAGGACAGGCTGAGTGAACTGTGTCTGTTCAGTCTGGAGAAGAAAAGGTGAGATGGAGTGTGTCAGGCTGCAGTCATCCATTGGCTAAATGGGAGAGTTACAGAGAAAACAGAAACTTGAGTCAACAAGCTGAGTTCCCAGTGGACATAGGGAAAAACTTCCCTCTTATGAGAGTGCTGCAGCCCTGGGACCAGGCTCTGACAGATCAGGAGGACTCCATCCTTACAAGTTTTCCAAATTTGCCTGGCCTATATAAAGCACTCAACAACCTGATGCGCATGTCCTGGTTGGAGCATAGGGTTGGACTAGACACCTCCAGAGGTCAATTCCCAACCAGATCTATGATTCTATGACTAATCTTTACCATTCGTATATCTGCAGCCACTAAGTAGAGCTTCTAGTTCAACAAAAATTTTAGTCTGAAACATTTGTAAAAATGTACTATTGAAGAAAAAATATATTAAAAAAAGAAAAAAAGGGAATCAGAGAAACCTGTGAAATTAAAAATGTCAGGACTCCCAAGTAAAACTTTCCTGAAATTGAAAATGTGGGGTTTGTGCCATTATTTCACAAGAGAGCACACAAAATCCACCTCAATTTCAAGCTAGACACAAAACGCTAATAAGGGGAGACCTTATTTACATATAGATCTCCTGTTAAAACCAACTGCTAGCCACGGTCTTTGTGGAACATCCCAGATAATTCGACAGTCAACTGGCTATGTGCAGATGAAAATCTGCAAGGTTGTCTTCATTCAGTTACCAGTAATCTTCAGTCATCCTCATTCTCTTCTGGTATGCCTGGACTCATAAAGAATTGGTCCCCAGCAGTAACTGGCTAGGGCAGAAGGCATCTACATTTGTTTAACAGCCCTGTTGCTGCTAGACGAGTGACTACGATTACAGGGACACGGTTCTGAAGGGAGCCTAGAAGTCGTACCCCTCTGTCTTCTTCTCCTCCAAACTTTTTAGATTTAAGCTCTGATTTCAGTACGTAGGAAGACTGATGAAATTTCAGGTTGCAATGAAGAAAAAACTTCATGATTGAACTGGTTGTAAATCAGTTTCTGCTTAGCTTTCTAAGCACTGTTGGAGTCTACTTGAACAAGTACAAGCAGAACATATGCCTGATAGTAACTAGTCCTGGTTTTGGAATACTGATTTCTCACCCGTTTCAACAGCAATAACTATTAGAACCTGCCAGGCCCAAGGTTTTAAAAAAGTAGAACCTAAACAGCAATCCCAAGTTCACATATGTAAACACTGATAAAAGCCAGTGCTTTGAAGAAGTAAGACATACACATTTTGCAAGAGAAGATGCTGGGACCTGACCTAAGTCATGTGATATTGTTATTATGTGAATTCTGAATGCCATTGTGGTTTCTCAAGTGTTGCAATAATTCTGCACTACAGACAGTATTTGCTCCTTCCTTTCCTTACTGCAACTATTCCCATGGATTTCAAATACAAAACAGGAGAATTCCTAGTTGCTAATCCCTGCACCAAACTGCTTTATAATTCTCAAGCACAGATGTTTACACAGACACAATACTTGATACATGACTAACAGTCACACCTTGCTTAAAATGTTTTGCAACACAACCATAAAACCAAGCGACTTTGAATTACAGCTTTCCCACACATTTTCCTTCAGTTTTCAAAAGCCAGTAAGGATGGGAAGGGAATTGTGCAGGCAGCTCATAAGACTGTGCTTTATTTTGAACTTATACCTGAAGTGAGATACAAGAACATTCAAGAAATATTAAGTAGATATTAAACCTAGTAATTTTTTTCCATAAAATGTTAATGATTTTGAAAGACCATTGATGTTCACAATCAGAAAAATTGGCCAAGCTTTCTGAACACTGATTTTGCTGAAGAAAATGCTATTTTGTTAGAACAGATTTTCTGCATTCATTTTGATGAAATGTCACCTGGACAAGGAAAAATCAACAACTTTACAGTAACATCATAAAAATAAGATTCTAGCAATGTAGGCAGCATGTTTTGTTGTTCTGTTTTTTCGTTCTGAAATGTCCTTCCATTTTTATGTTATATGCTGTCACTTTGAGCAAAACCTATAATGCTTTATGCTAACCTACAGCAACAAAGCAATAAATTAAAATTTCCTCTGAAAAACTATTCCCCCTCACCCCCCAGATAAGTGACTACTTTGAAAAATCTTTTCCTTTTTTTTTTCAAGCACAGAATACACAGCACTGTCATTCTATATCTGACAGCCACTGCCTCCATGTCTCCACCAAACCATGTCTCTTCCCCTACTAGCAAGGGCTGCAGTGTTGCAACAGCATTCAGTATGTGGGAAGACCACTCTACTGAGCCCAGTCTCTATAATCAATTGCCATCCACTGTTATGCAGTTAGTAAAGATGTTTAGCTTCTTGAAGTTCTGTGGAATTGACAAAATCCTTGCTGTTCCTATCATTACTGTTTAGGCCAACATCAGACTAGTAATAATAAATAATAAAGAAAACACAGTGTCATAGATCGAGCAATGCAACCACAGATGACAGAAGTAACTCATTGGATTTCAGTATCAACCAATCAGATATTGGAACCCTTGCTTTAGTAAACTAAAATGGAAAAAGGTCATGCTCCTACCTATTCAAACACAAGTGCCTTTGGCTCCTGTATCATTCAGGTAGACTTGGAACTGCATTTTAGAAGAGCCAGTTTCACCTGTCTATTTTTTTCCCATTATAGCCAGAATTCTGTCAGTCTCCTGACAACCTATTTCCAGCATGATTAAAACAAAAGAAAAAACAAACAAACAAACAACCAAAACCCAACTAAATTAAATCCCTTTTTATTCTTTAATGTTGTTCATTTATGCAGTTACACAACAAAGACCATATTATTATTTTTCCCAGAACAATGTTCTGTGACAACAATTTTTGCACATTTTGCAGTGACAGCACTAGTAGTACAGTGCCAGAAACTTCATACTGTAATTCACTGCCTTTTTCTAGTCAACCCTCATAAGCATACAAATCAGTCATATTCACAGCAGAGTATGCTCTCAACACAGATTAAAGGTTTTGTCACGAGATGACAATTAATAGTCAAATGCTCCTCACAGCACAAGGGGGAACTGTGAATTCATTCCTGTGTATGTGTGTGGCTCTATGTAAATTCAACTTTTCCATAATATTTTCCATGTTATCTCTCCCTCACAGATACTTCACTATGTGTAATCCTTTATTTCATGTAGTCACTCATGTGAGCATACAGATATTCTGCCTGTCCCTTACTGTCTCTATCACAGGCTGATATATCCCTATCCCACAGCCTAATGGGAGGATGCAGGCTACAGATGGCTATGTGCTTTTCAGAGTACATTAATTAGCAATTGAAAAGTGACTGTGGTTATTTGAAAGTATTTCATTAAGGCTTCTGCAGCCAGTCATAATTTTTAATCAATGTGTTTAAACAGTGAAGCAATTTCTCCTCAAACTTATTAAACAAAGAAAGTAACAGCAAGACATCAAACTCAATTAGGTAACCAAGGACAAATTTGATAATCACTTTAGGACTCTAGTCCAATACACTGCGAGAGCAAGCCTGGATAGCTTAATCTTCAGCAGTGCTTTCCCATGTTCAAAGCAGGATCATAGCAGAGACCATATCCATTGTTTCAGGGCTCTTGTTGCCTGAATTTCCATTTCAACATAGCTGAACTGGGAAATAGGCACAATTAAAATTTTTACAATTAAAAATTAAGGGGCACCCAGAAGCAGCTCTAGTGTTCTAGTGCAGAAAATATTCATTAAAGCTGGACTCTAGGAGAGGCAAATCCAGTATACGTCCTAGTTCTCCTCTTGTGAACCCCTTCAGTTTGGCTGTTGAACCTTACACCAACAGGTTTTACTTAGTTTACTGTGCCCAGCTGTGGGGTAGTACTCCCTTCCCTCCTATAAATCAGACAGCCTTCCAGCCTCTCACGTGGAGGGTCCAAGCTCAAGACAACTCCACCTGCTCCTTCAAGTCTGGCAACATTCTTTTTTGGGAGCTGGTTTTCACACAACCAACAGACATTGAGGCCTTAAGGTCTCATTCAGTTTTCCTTGAGACCACACAGCTGAGAGAGGACTTGGTGCTCTACCCTGGCAATTCTCCTACCTTATGAGAAGGGGGTATGTTCTTAGAAACAACACAGAAAAGAAAGCAGAAAGCCATGAGACTTGACAGAGGTGGAGAAGCTGAGAGATACTATGCTTAAGATCTAGGAAACCTTTCTATTTCAGATATTTCTATGAGGCCTTTGTTCTCTTCCTCTCTTTTGCTTCTGGCAAGAAATGTAACCAAGGATGTGCTTTTTTTGTGAATCACAAGTAACCTACTATCTGAATAGACACATCAGCTCAAGGACATACAACAGTAGCAGTGGCCTCAAAACTCAGCCCCCTCCCTTTGGTTACAAGCCAAGAGAAGGCGCTATGTGCTTTAACGGCAATCAAACCACATGACCAGGTTTCTCCCAAGCAAAGGATTTCAGGACAATCTTGTTCGGTAAGGCTTTCAAAGTGCTGTGCAACAGCCCATGGTGAATACATTGTGTCTAGTTTCCACTGCACTAGCACATCTAGCACTGACAAAAAGCACAAAGCATGCAGGTGCTAGGGGCAGATAGACTTCAAGTAGAAGGGGCATTGGAAATAACTAAGGATAGCAGGCATTCAGTTCTGTCACAGAATAAAAGCCCTTGCTGCTCTTACGTCTCTGCAGACTACTTAAGACCTGCTGTGTAGCACACCTGCTGTGTAGCACACTAGTAGTAGTGGTCTCCGGCTAAATGATAAGGAGAACCTGAAGACAGGCATGCTTGGGCCTGCTACCGTCTGGAGTGGATCAGTCTGCACAGCACTTGATCTAGAGACCTTTAGGGTCCCATACGCAGCCTTGAGGCATTGCTGATATAGTTCTGCCATTTCAGCTCACAAAGTCACAATTCAGTCACAGTCCGTCTATGTTAAGTTATGGCATATGGCTTTTGAATCAAAACATTAAAGAGGTAGGATTAAGGGGGTTTTGCAATAGGACCTGGATGCACATGGTGGGTAATGAAGAAGGATGAGAAATTCCAGTGTGTGCCTCAGGAGGATTTGATTTCAGGTAAGAATAGCCAATAAATTAAACTATATGACGTTAACAGCTACATAATACTGTATATATTGTCACTTTGGTTGTATGCCTATGGTGGCTATATGTCCATCACTGGACACTGGGCACCTTATGGCATCTGTCTCCAGATTTAAGGATTGGAACCCATGTCCCTTTGATTAATGAAGAATTAACCGGAAAAGTGCAGCAGTGATGGAATCAGAACTGGCTTCAGTATTCAGGAATCCAGCACTACAAACCATCATTCCTGCCCCAAAAGACTGTTATAATCCAATCATGTTGTTATAGCCCAATGTCATGGACTCAGTGAACTCAACAAACCTTTATAAGGGCAGTCCAGGGACTATGGGAACGACATTTCTGTGTGTGCACATGTACACATAGACAGGGTGCTGACTGACGGAGCTGAACATGAGCCAGCTTGTGCCCAGGCAGACAAGAAGGCAGACAGCATCCTGGCCTGTATCAGCAACAGTGCAGCCAGCAGGGCCAGGACAGCGATCATCCCTTGGTACTGGGCAGTGGTGAGGCCGCAACTTGAATCCTCTGTTCAGTTCTGGGCCCCTCACTACAAGAGAGACATTGAGGTGCTGGAGCAGGTCCAGAGAAGGGCAGTGGAGCTGGTGAAGGGCCTGGAACACAAGTCTGATGGGGAATGGCTGAGGGAACTGGGGGTGTTTAGTCTGGAGAAGAGAAGGCTCAGGGGGACCTTACCGCTCTCTACAACTGTCTGAAAGGAAGATGGAGCCAGGAGGTGGCTGGTCTCTGCTCCCAAGGAACAAACAATAGGAAAACAGGAAACAGCCTTAAGCTGAGCCAGGGGATGTTTATACTGGATATTAGGGACAATTTCTTCCCCAAAAGGATGGTCAGGCACTGGAATAGGCTGCCCAGGGCAGTGGTGGAATCACCTTTCCTGGAAGTATTCACAAACCATGTAGACAAGACCCTTAGTGACCTTTAGTCACCACCTTTAGTGGTGGCCTTGGCAGTGCTGGGGCAACAGCTGGACTTGATGATCTTGAAGGTCTTTTCTAACCTGGTTGATTCTATGATTAAAAAGAGTTTTATATTCAGTTGGCATTATCAAAGTGTGATAAGGCACCTGCACACAACTCCAACAGTGCTCATGCCAGCAACCCAATGCCTGCAGCTCTTTTATGATTTTTTAAAAAGAGAAGTCCAGTTGCATATCCTACTCTATCCTCGTGATCATCATGGACATTAACTGCCTGCCAGTGACATCAGGCAGCAACTAAGTCTACAATTGAATATTTCAGCAGCACTTTTCTGTAAACAGAAATAATTTTACTTCCAGCAGTGGAGTCACCACTGTGAAGTGGGCTATACACATCCTCAATACAATCTGAAGAGGGGATGGATGGTTGCTATGGTTAACTCTGCCAACTACCCCATGCACACCTTATTTAAGCACTTTGATACAACCCATATATCTGTGCTGGTGAAATGGGTCTTATATATGTCACTCAAAAATGAAGCATGGGAAAGAGTGAGAAGCCACCTGAACACTGGCTTAGCCAATTCAGTGAAGTCAACAAAACTGAAAGAACACAGAAGCTTGAAATCTCTTTGATCATCACACAGCACATGCACTTCTACTCAATCCAAAGTGGAGATACAAACCCAATCTGGAATTCACTTGTTTAGATCGGCAGACTAAACCAAGGTAGAGTAGATATGGCCCCTTATTTCTAAGGAACTTATGAATGTAAAAAAGATTAGGTTTGCTGCTGTCTATAGAGTTGTACCTTTCACCATCATTCCCAGGCAGTAAAATGTGTCTCCAGAACAGATCTATTAAGAAACTATGTAAAAGCCAAACTGGCAGGAGTAATGCTAGCAAAAAAATCAAACAGGCTTGTGTCCCAGACCTACCTGGAAGGGTAGGTTCCACATCAGACCCTATCCTGTAACAAGGAAAGAAAAGGAAACAATTCTCTTTGCAGACATAAAGCCTATACAAAGGTCAAGGGGCTTTTTGCTCTCCGGCATGGAGTGCCTGGAAACTTCCTCTGCTGGAAATGCAAGTGAACTTATGTCCCTGCCCTTGGCAGAACGGTTGGACTAGATGATCTTTGAAGGCTCCTTCCAACCCAAACCATTCTATGACATGCTGAAGCCAACATCTGTAATGTATCCTAATCAGCCTAAGGTAGGTGTAGCAAGTTCAAAGCAGCACTGAGACTAGAACAATGCCATTTCCTAATTCTGTATATCTTTCATTATTGATCCTGGGCTTTTTACTTTCAAGAATTGTAGCAATACTGTACAGCTGTAGCACAGTAAACCATACAAAGCTTTCCTTCCATGTATGAAGCAAAAGTAATAAAATCCCCAAACAATACAGTTGCTTATTCACCCTGAAGCAGAAACAGCAGGTTCATTTCGTTAAATAGGCACCAAATGAAGACTAAAAATCTCTTAACATCCCCAAATTGCAAGGTCCTAAAATCAGTGATTGTCACTATATATCATGCGCATTGACAGTCTCAAACTCACAGAGGGCCCTTCTCAGCTGAACCACTGTAGCAAAAGACTGGATCATTTTCTATTCTTGTACCAGAAAAGTTATAGCTTATAATTTACATTTATTATATTACTTTTTTTGTTTTACTGATAAGTACTTACTTCAGTGAAAGAGAATAGTCATGCTTGCTTGTTTGACTATTTCTTACAAGGTAGCTACACTCTTTACATAAGCGTAACAGGTTTTCTGCATCCGTCCGACTGATTGCTCCATGATACCATCTAGGAAAAAGCAGAGAGATTAATACACACATTCCGACTCATACTCCTTTCACTACTTCTTTTCTTTAAGGTATGAATAATGGTTACTATCACATGGATATCTTTTAAATCCATATTATGAATAAAAAGCACATTGGCTGCATTATCTGTGATATATCAATATTTCAAATAATATACAAAAGAACAAAAAGAAATTAAACAAAAGCAAACTAAAAGAAAATAGCGTCTGAAGAATATGAAAGTTAACAGTGGAAAACATTTGCGAAAATAAATCTTTGAGAAAGAAGAAGAATGATAAAGTGTGAAAATCTATAATGAAGACACTTGTTCTAAACATAGCTGTGACAAATCAGAGCACTTAAAGTAAATCTTTGGTGGATCTGTGGAGTGGGTGTGATCAATTCAGGGAAGAAAGGAACTTGGTAGAGAAGAGGTAGGTCCTTCACTAAACTGACCACTGCAAACAAAGAACCTCCTCAGCACATGCTGCTCTGCATCAGCAACTAAAATCTCATGGTCACAGTAGTGAACACTGACTCTTCTCTTAAGTTTCCAGAGCAATGTAATGTGCCTGGTCCTGCACTGGGTCAGTCACATCTCTGAGGAACATCTCTCCCTTCCTGCAGTTGCCAGATGCACTTTGACGCACAATGTGACACTACCATGTCTGCCTAAGCAGGATAATGCTTACATCAGGAATGGTTGCTATGTGTTATTACCAGGAACTGTCACTGGCCTTGGGAAAAAAGTTTTTTTCCATTTGTTGTAATTTTATTTATCTGCTGAACTTACTCTAAGGGAGACATTCCAGCTAAAAGGTGAATATAGACCAGACAGATCCCTTTGACGGAAGTCTTGCTCTTAATGACCTTGTGCTGACGCCAGCTCCGTGCCAAATCTGATGAATGTGCTACACAAATTAGAAATTCATTGTGTGCCTGGCTCCAACCACAGTTTTCATTAGAGAAAGCTAAAAAAGAGGTTTATAAATACGTATATTCATGGCAGACTAGAAAGAGAATTCCCTGACAGTTCCATCACTTCACAAATAAAGTAGAGACACATATGCAAATGTTTTCAGGTGGTGTTCTTCCCATCTCCCATGGGATATTTACTGCTGAAGGATATTTCTGAGTAAGTAATTTAAATACTATGTGTCTTCTGAGTGTAAGGGAAGAATATTAACTCTAAGTGTGAATCAGAAAATGGTTTTAGGACAGTCTAAAAATTATTCTCATTATCTATTTCCTATTTCTATATTTTTTTCTGACCCAGTCAAAACCAGGGAGATACGCTGGACTCTGACATTCAGAAGGAATTATTTCATCTATTGTTCAGATCTGGTGCTCCCTAGTTGTCAGAGAGATTCACGGAAAAAGAATGCAGGGCTGGTTTCAGGAAGCAAAACCTGCTTTTAAAACAAGTTGGAAGAAAAGCAGTGAAGTATGAAGAGAACTGCTGATTCACAAGTGACCCATGGAAGTTGTTTTGGCTACAGCCGAGAGTAAAAAGCAGTAGCCAGAAGTGTAATCGCTTGTGAATCCTATGCCCATGTAAACAGGACACTGAGACTGCTCCAGCTAGGTAGCAAGATAAGCATGGTGTGATAATCAGCTTAAAGTTCCTGACAAATCTGTTGTTTCAACTGTAGTGGGTCAGTTTGCCCTGGTTGTGTTTATTTTTTTAAATGCTAACATACAGGTATTTGTACAGATGGTCAAAGACAAAACACTGAAATGACAGCTTCTGAAAGATACCAATGCAAAAGCATGAGGCATAAAAACCTGAAGACATGCGCGCCTTCTAATATATCCTGGAAAACAGGCACACAGTTCTAACCTAATAGCAAAATTCAAACATAATCACACACTTCAACCTTGATCAGGATCTCTGCCCTGGATCGAAAGCATCCTGACTGTAGTTTATAGAATGTTCTTCCTGATGTCCCTTACTTTCTCAATGGCCAGGTTTCAGCTGCAGCTGAAGTGGCTGCAGCTCCACTGCAGCTCCGCTGAAGACAGGACAGCTGCATCAATTATACAGTAAGTATAATAAGTTATTACAGCTCATATAATGCACAACACTACTCTGTTTTTGAATTGGTCAGAGCAAAACAGGAAGTCACCAGATCTTGTACATATGGCTGGGAGGGATTCACTTTCAAGAATACAATAGAAACAGCAGAACATACTTTCCTCTTTTCAATGTTATTGAGGAAGTGGACCAAATTCATTCAACTCGTCTGAATCCAAGAGTTACTAAGTTCATAGTTACATTTTTCTTAATCACAACTAAACAACTAAAAGTATTTTCTCGATATATTATTACACCTTGGTATTTCTCCCTGTTTGGGAAACTTGATAATCTACTTGTCCACTTGCATGTTCAGGAACAAAGTATTCTCACAAAAAGCACATTCACATCAAGACATGACTTCTTCACTTTTCTGTGTGAATCCATTAGCTTCACAGTGCTCAGAAATTATCAGTGTAACCTGTGCAAATTGGTCCACAAAAAAGATATTTTTTTTTTATTATTATTATTTGTGTAACAGAGGATTCTGGCCCCTTCTGTGAGGCTGCACCTTTGGTATAACACAGTACAGCGGGTCATTCGATCACACAAGCCAATCTGTACAAGTGGAAGGGTAATCATAAGGCAGGATAGAGGACACCTTTGTGGATATCAGACATTCACTGCAGGGAACTCCCCCAGAACTTGAGTTTGGAGCTGACAGAACTGCCTCTAAATACCACCCTCAAGCTTGACACAACCAGGGTTGAAATGCCTCTTTTCTGAAGTCTTTGCAAGTGGTCTCATCAGTCTCTCTGTGGAACAGTATTACAGACAGAAGCAAGGTACATCTGAGGCACTAGAAACATGCTATGCAGCCACAAAGATATGGCATCTGTGCAGCTTTAAAGCACAATTTGTATATAGGTGATATGCATCTGTTTTCCCTAATGCAATGTAATCAACACAGTTGAAAGTGGAATTGCACATTCTTGGCAGACAAATTTCACTGTCCCTGAGATGAATTTCCTGCTTAAAAGTATTTTGTCTCCCACAAAAGTTAATCACAGGATTAACAGGAATAGTTTTTTGCACTAACACAGGAAACTGAGGAGGGGGAACTAGACAGGAGGATCTGGGACACTTGCTGCTTCTGTAATTGGAGAGGCAAAGAGCTAGAGAGCAATTACTTACATCTGCTTTTCCAGTTGAATAGTTGGATCTATTCTCTCTCCCAGGATCCCACAAAACTCTGGACTGCCATGTTTGATGGGTTTAAAGCCTCCTCCAGGCGCTCTTAACTGCCTGTGCTGGTCATTTGAGGGAGAAGGAGATGCTTGTCGTTTCTCACTTCCATTAAATTGGGCTGCAAGACACACAATAATTACCTCTCCAAGCAAGGTTAACAAGGATCAGAATAGCTGTAGCACTTAGAGAGGTTTCACACTTCCCAGGGAGAATAAACGTGCACCCACAAGCATTAGGATGTAGCGGTTTATCCACAAACTTAAGCAAACATGTTTCTAACTATGCAAAATTTAGTCCTAAAACTCTTCTGCCTTTCCAACAGCAAAATCCACACTCTTCCAAATCTTTTTACAATAACTAGGTCTTATCTTAGCATTTGATACTTTCTCTCTCCAAGTCAAGCAAGTAATAGAAACAAAGATAGGCTCCTGCCCTAACTAGAGTAACAAACAAGAGAGAACATCCGGAATCCAGCTTGCCTCAATGGAATCATCCTAATCATCCTAATCCATCTAACATCCACATCAGAAATACTGGCAAGCAGCAA
The DNA here is from genome assembly GCF_963264785.1 of Psittacula echo. Taxonomy (NCBI): domain Eukaryota; kingdom Metazoa; phylum Chordata; class Aves; order Psittaciformes; family Psittacidae; genus Psittacula; species Psittacula echo. Next base: position 74,141,228 of record NC_137742.1, on the reverse strand, counting down.
TGAATTAAAAGTGTATCCACTTATACAGAATGGGCACAAAACTTTTGTTTTGAAACATTAGGGTACAAAGTGACAAAAAGGAAAATAGTATTTTTTAGTCTCTTTCACAAGCTATATTATTCCAGGAAAACCAAAATAACTTATTTTCCGAATCTGTAATTTTTAGAGCACTACAACATCTATAGCAAAGCACATACAAATGATGAGGTGCTGGCACAGGTTGCTGAAAAAAGCCATAGCTGCCTCATCCCTGGCAGTATTCAAGGCCAGGTTGGATGGGGCTTGGAGCAACCTGGTCTAGTGGAAGGTGTTCCTGCCTGCGAACTGGGTGATCTTAAGATCCTTTCTGACCCAAATCATTCTGTGATTCTATGTCAACATCCTCATTCTACACTTACTACACTTACAGATTCTACATATCTATGTAATTTCAAAATATTAAAGACAGAATATTGACAGAAACTATGAAAGGAGCTACCCACACCATCTTCTTTACTTTCACTGCCTTCTATGGTTTGCTGCTTCATCAAAAACTAACACTCTAAGCTGCAGATGAATCAGGAGGCAATCAACAAAATGTGTACAAACACACACAATGCAATCAGCTCCCCTATAAGTTTCAAGACCTGTGAGCTTCACGATCAGAGAAAATGGTACAAGGACAACAACGTGTTGTAGATCTCATGCATTTACAGCTCAGCTTGTAACACGCAGCCACTTAGGCATGTGGCTGTAGCACTTACTGTTTTAACGCAACACTATATCACAGGAAGATAACTGTAATGTTCAAAAACATAATGCATACAAAACAGAGGTATGTTGGATGCCTTCCTTATGGGGCTTAGGACACTTTCAAATTTTCTATTCAGAGAAAGCAAGCACAAATTATTGCAAAAATTGGAAGAATGTATTTCATCATATTCTGAAGTATGCATGGCAGAAATATACTCGTTATTTCTTAAAATGGTAACTCAGATTTAACCTCATTACCTGGGTAATGAAAGCTGATCAGCATAACAAGGAGAAATATTGCATGTGTGTACTTGCCAGTGACATATATGAACAGCACTATTATTTCAACTGTAAGAAAACCACCTTGATATAGTTTGGGAACTCTGTGAAAACTGGTGAACTTAATCAGCTTCTGATCAACCCACACCTTTCACATCAAAAAATTCAGTTCATAGGACAAACATGAAACTCAGTTTCATAAACAGCAATATCTTTACAACGTGATGGTTAGAAGTAGGATCTGTTCTCCAAAAATAGCACAAAGTTAAATTTCAGATGCTTTTGAATGTTTTCTGTCTGAAAAGCTCAGGCATATCTCTGAACTCTTGCCCTTTCATGTTTTGTGTTTTTTTTTGTTTTTTTTTTGGGGGGGGAGTGTGTGGTGAGAAAGAATTAAATTGGCAGGAAGAAGGAGTCTGAAAGGGATATCCAGGAAGATTAAACTGACAAGTGTGATACCCAGTCAGGCACCAACCCATGCAATGCTGTTATCAGGGCTGAGTATAGTCCCCTTTTAACCAAAGCTACAGTATATACAGTGAAGGTTCAGAAGCTTGGCTACATGCAGTGGGAAATACAGTTTTTCACTGCTGTAGTACCTGTTTACATAGTCATTGCAGTTACGGAACTGAGTGCATACCTGACCCTTCCTCACAGTTCACGTGGCCTCTCTTCCCCCACCCTGTAGCTGGTGCCATGCTCCTCTGATGGTGGACTCATGCCAGAAATTCTCTGCTTCAAGTGACAAGGTCCTAGGCTTTCTGTACAACAGCAATTGTCAAGGAGCTCATGATCAGTGCTGAAAACTAGTACCATATGGCCCTCTTTGTAACAGAGGCTCACTTGTTTTGTAAAGCAATACCCAAGGCAGGATTTACAGATTTTACATGCATTTGCTTTACCCAAAGGTTTGCTGTCGCATATGACAACCCGGAAAAGCCTCATTGGCTCATTTGGGAGCCAGAGTCAACCTGACGTTTCTGAACTGGGCTCTCCCTTCCCAGGCAGCCTGATGTACCACAAAACTACTTCATTCCTGGTACTTTGCCAGCCTCAGCTCTTCCAGGCAAACTAGTTTGCCCAGCTCAGCAAGAGGTCTAACAACACCTGCCCAATTCCCATAAAAGCCATCAAAACCACATTTCAGCTTCAGCTGTACAGCCTCCAAGGAAATAAAACCAAATTTGTTTGTTAAAGAACTCAAGCTTCAGTCAGTCAAAATGCTGCACTCCAGCTTTGCTACACAGAGATAAATCTTTCAGCACTGCAGTCAACAGCAGAAGTCCCCAGGGAAGGCTGTGCATAGCTTGCTCCACAATGTCAGCATAATGCCAGCCCCAGCCACAGTGCTCAGGAGTCACAGAGAAGACACGCTGCCCTCTATGATCTTTTATTGAGTCCAAAGGCTTTACTTACACTCTCATCTTCAAACAAAATATTCTTTGTTCTCAAGAAGCTCTAACCCCACATTGTCCAAGAACACACACAAGAATGGCTTAACATGCCTCCAGCCAAGCAAACACTGGACAGATTGGCAAAAAATGAATGGAAGCATTTCAGCTGACACAGTCAGCAAGAATTAACTGTTCTGCTTCTTTGCAGTTGTTCAACTGCAATCTGTAGTCACTGTAGCCCAGACATTCCCATGGCATCTGGCCTAGCTCAAAGGTCTAGAAGAATGGGTATGAACAAGGAAGCACAACATCCTTCTTCTTTGTGGGCAGAAATGCACAAACAGCTAATAGGAAAGGGTCTTGAGTGATAGGGAGTAGGTGTCTGAAGGTGGGAGAAATCTCAGGGAGATGTAGAGAAGGTAACAGAGTGGCACCAAGTGTCAGCTAGAAAGATGAATGAAGCTAAACACAGATGCAATTCTGTGGGACATAAGAGAGGGTAAAAGATGACCACAAACAAAAGAAAGATGGACAAGAAGCAGATGTGGCAGAGGAAAAATGGTGAAAACTCTCCAGAATCTGGAATGGAGAATAGAGAAATTCCGTGGAAAAAAATGTGGAGAGCAGCCTAAGACCCACTGCAAATACACTGACTGTGGCTCTGCACAGCCACTATACGTGCTCTGAGTAACTTTTTGATCCTTCCAGGTAGCAGACACCCTACCTCTACAATAGAGTTACTGTTGACTATGTTGATGTTAAGGCTTATCTTTCAGGAGAGGGAGGCTGCACATATGCCTTCACCTATGCAAAGGCAGCATTGCTGCCATCATAGGGACACATGAAAAGGCTTGGAAATGTGTACTGAACTGAGGCAGACACCAGTGCTATAGCATAAACCCAAAGCAGAAGGCTTTACACGCATACACCAGATCGATAATCACCATCTGCAAAAAAAGCCATTGTGGCATTGGAAATCTAGTGATATGTGTCCCTGCTTACCCTCTCTTGACACACAACAGATTATCCCAAGTCATAGCCAGGATCTGACAGCCAGGCAGTCTTCCAGCACAAGTCCAGCAAAGGGGTTGAGTGAGCTCAGGCAAGCCTGAGCCAGAGCCTGCTTCCACCAGGCAGAGCTCAGCAGCAGAACTGTGTAACATACTAGAAGCCAAACAAGCAGGTTAGACTTCTTTATTAGAGTTCATGCTCTTTAGGGAAAGGCTACTTTACCTACACAGCATCCAATAGAACTGGATGCTGGTTTAATTCCAGCCTTGAAAGAACTATCAGCATATGCTTAATGGGAAAGTGTGTGAGCCTGAAACTCTGCAAGATTATTAACAGTTCACATGCCAGCGGAAACCATGCTGCTAGAAAGTAGAAATCATTTTTCTCTAACCTTCTCTTCTGTTCCATAGGAGCCCAACAAGGGGAAAGGGAATGCTGAACAAGAAGTTTATTTTTAAACAGCTGCTTTAGTTTCATCCTTTTGTCTCTCCCACCCACATTTCACAGGACAAATACTGCAGATATCAGCTTGGCTTGGCAACAAACCCAAATCAACCACAACCTAAGTAACAAAGGAAGCAGAGAGGCAGAATCAGTCTCACAAGAGATTGCCACACCACTACTCCACTGTGCTAAAAGAGAACCACATTTCTGTCATCCACATCCACCTACCCATTAGGGGAACAGGTCAGAAACACTCAAAAAGGGTACAGTCATAAGAAACTCTGTTTACAGAACAGTGGCCCTTTATAGCTGTGGAGAGAAGTCAGTTTTCATTTGTGCAGTGTGGCAATATCGTGGCACATGGAACTACAAAATCATGGAATAACTTAAGTGGAAAGGGACTACAGCAGGTGTCCAATGCAACCTGCTCCAGGCAGGGTCTGCTATGTGATCGTATCAGGTTGTTCCAAACTTTATCCAGTCCTCCCTCCACACAGGATGAAAAAATCTGAAGATGGAGATTGTAAGGACTTCCTGGGCAATTTGTTCCAATGCTTGACTGTCCCTGCAGAGGAAAAAAATTTTCCAGTATTGAGTCAGAACCTTCCTGATTCAACTTATGTCTCATTTTCACATCACACCTGCTCATTTGTGAAGAATCTGGCTCCACTTTCTCGAAGTTCTCCTCATAGGCATTGGAAAGTTGATACTACATCCCCTCAAAACTTTGTCTTTTACAGGCTAAGCAAGTCCAGTTCTCGAGACACCTTTAGTCCCCGTTCCCCCAGGACTCCTTAATCCCTATCAGCAAAGCTGGAACCCAGCAAGTCAGCCAGTCTTCAGTCCATATCATTGCAGGGAGTTAGTCTGCTCCAGATGCAGGTATTGAGCTTGTCCTGGTTGGATTTTGTAGGCTTGCTGTCAGCCCATTTCTCCAGCCCATCCAGGTACCTCTGAATGACAGCTCTGCACACACACCCCTTCCCCATTTGATATTATTCCAGACTTGATGAGGTGCATTCCCTCTCCTTCTCCAGGTTACTGATAAAGATGCTAAACAGGAAGAGTTCCAGAGCAGATCTCCTGAAGAATCATACTTCTAACCAAACTCTGGGAAGAATATGAATCACTAAGCACTATCCTTTGAGGTCAGTGACCCTGACAGGTTTTCATGCATCTAGTAGTCCACCCTTCTAGGCTACAGCATTTCAAATCAGCTAGCACAGCTGATGCTACAGCACAGCATGCTGCAGGCTGAAGTTCGACATAGATGACACTTACTGCTGTCTTTCTGGTAACAGATCTAGCAGTTTCAATGCAGAAAGCAAACAGGTTTGTCAAGTAGGATTTACCCAGGGTAAATGCGTGCTTACTACTAATCATTGCTCTCAGGATTCTTCCCATGCTCCCTCCCAGAATCACATCTCTTTTTCTTCCCTCCTCATCCCCACAACCATCACCACATACAACTCTCCTTTCCAAGCTTTCTGCCAAGCTAACTCCTAAAAAGGATGGGGAACAACCTTGATCCTAGACACAGCTTTTCACAAGAACATACTACTGAGGAGAAAATCGTAGAGCATGTATGACTCTAGCACCCTACAAGGGCACCCTGAAACATAGTCAGAACAACTGATACAGCTGGGCTTTGCAGGGCACACAGAGACTGTTTGAAAGAAAAAGCCCTACAATCACATATTCACTGAACAAAGCCCCCCATAACCATTCCTGCAAAGCAACAAAAGGAAAAACAAAAAAAGAAAGAAGAGCAGTTTAACCAACACCAAGCGCAGACATTCACAGAGACAGAAAACATTTTTTGTCATACCTCCCTGACTGACAAGTTCTGATATGGGAGAACTTCAGCAGTTCAAAGGGATTAATCCAAAACCAAGTTCTACATTAAATCATAGAGTCATTTAAGCTGGAAAAGACCTTTAAGACCATCCAGTCCAACCATTCATCTAGTATATCCAAAGAAATGCTTGCAATTATAACGAAAATACTCTAAATACCAAGAAACTCATCACTGAGTAAAAGTATGTTACCATATGCATGTTACTCCACAATTTTTTTGTCCTGCCCCTTTAAGAATTGCCCCACAATTTAAGGATTTTGCAAAGCAACTCCCTTGTCTTAGAGCCACTGAAGAATGAACAGTATATACATTGCATCCATTAAAATGGGGGTAGGGGCAAGGAGCGCTGACATGATTGACAATAGGTCAGTTGAAGAACCATACAAAAGGTCCACATTTCTGCAACAGGTAAAGAATTGAGACTACCCACATTTGCTTTCCAGAGATTCCTACACATACACACACACATACGCACACTAGAAGAGCAGAAACACTTTAATTCTCCCAAGGCAAGTATGTATACTATGAGTGTGAGAGAGAACTTCCTGGTTGGGATCTAGGAATCCTACCTGCCAGAGCCGGGATGGTGACTTTGTTCCACTCCCATGGCTGATCATATTCATCTGCAGGCCTGTCATCATCCTGTGGCAATTTGCTTTCTCGTAAATGGTGACTCACCACACTTTCAGAATCAGATTCCACACCACTGCCTTCTGGTTCATAGGGTGTGTCATAGAGCTGCATGTTTTTTTGATGGGACTTCGTGCCTTCCTGCTTCTGAAACTCTGTTGGCAAGAAAGAAAATTGCATCAGCATCACTACTAACCATGACTTATCATTACAGTCAGTAATTCTAGAGCATTCAACTTCCATCCAGTCCTTAATAGTCACATAATTATACAGATGGCAAGCTTGCACAAGACTTTAAACTCTACATTTGGTAACTAGCTGGAAGCAAGTTTTCTCTGGGTACCAACTGTAGCACACACAGTCTCATGTCTCCATCAACTTTCCCTAGCTTGCATAGAGCCAGGAAGCACACCATCCCTGGCTGTGTGTGTAAAGCACACTTACAAGGAACTGTAATCTGAATCTGCAGAACAGAAACTTGTGTATGCAGTTAAATCTTTAAGAGAAGATCCTTCATGGGTGCAATTCGAAGATATAAAGACCACAAAAAAATAAATAACCACAGTACAATAGCTAATAAAAAATTCTTTGCAGTTACCTCTACAGAACATCAGCAAAAAATTACTAGGACTACAGTAAGAACAGAATACCAGCAGAAAATAAGCTAGAACAAGAATAAGAACACTAAACAAAAGCACTGGCAACTACAGCTTAGCTCACATTGTATTTAAAAACACATATTTCTGTAAACTAACACTGATCTTATAAAAAATAAACATATAGAAACTTCATAAAAAGAAACAATATACTGCTCTCATGAATACAGCAAACCAGAAACAGGGTTTTGTAAGGGGAAGCACAGCTAGCAAATCAAAGGGCAAGCTGTCAGGCCTTCATGCTGGCCTCAAGGAGACTACAGCCTACCAAGACGTTGGACCATGACTGGTCTGCGCACTCCCTAAAAGTAGTGTGCAAGGAGCAAGCTAGTTCATAGAACTGTAAAGAAGCCAGTGCAGAGCTACCAAGAGAGCAAGGTCCAAGGGTCTATGACAAGAAGAGACGGTTTTGTTACTCTGGTAAGGAGAAGGCCAAGAGGGGCATGTGACAGCAGCTCTCACCTGCCTGTGGAGCAGTCAAAGCCCGTCTCGTGCAGTGTCATAATATGCCATAAGGAGAAACAGATCTAACATATAGCTTGAGAGATCTAAGTGGAACATTTGGGGAACCTTCTTCCACTGTAGCACAACCCTAGGATATGTCATCATGTAGGTCATGGGAGGAATCTCCATTCTTTGGAGTTTGCAGAGCCTTGGCTAGACAAACCAAGGGTCACTCCATCTACTGATACAAAACTGGAAAGAGTGGAAGATAGACCAGATGGCTGTGCCCTCATCTGGAAGGACCCGGAGATACTGGAAAATTGCTAACTGACTGGAAAGCAGCTCAGCAGAGAACTTTGGGGTCCTCTATGACAGCAAGTTGAACATGAGTCAGCAATGCACCCTTAAGGTAAAGAGGGCCTGTACTAACTTGGGCTGCATTAGGATAAATGTTGAAAGCAGGTCAAGGGAGGTGATTCTTCCCTTCTACTCAGCATTGGTGAGGACACATCTGGACTGTTCTCACCTTCCCAGCACAAGATAGGCATAGAACACTGGAGCAAGTCCAGCAAAGGTTTATGAAGCTAATATATGACTGGAGCATTTGTCTTATGAGGAGAGCCTGAGAACTGGGACTGGTCAGCCTGGAGAAGGTAAGTTTCAGTGAGGACCTTGTCAATATAAATACCCAATGGCAGAGAGAGAAGATGAATGGCAAAGCCAAGTGACAGGACAAAAGGCAAATCAAAGTACATGTAATCCCATCTGAACACAAGAAAACACCTTTTAGCTGTGATAATGGTCAAACATTGAAACAGGTTGCCTGAGAGTCTCCATATGTGGAGATATGCAAGACTTGACTGAATGTGGTCATGGGCAACCTGTTTCAGCTGACCCTGACTGAATAGGGTTTTTTATTACATGATATCACGGGGAGAAGGAAGACAGCTTTTAACCCACAAACGTAAGTAAAGATTTAGAGCTGTTCTTTTCATTCCTGTAAAGAAAATTAATTCATCAATTCATCTATCAGCATGAATATCAAAACCAAGTAATTTCTAATTCCTCCAAACCGTTTCAAAAGTACTGTGAAATGTCAACAATATGAAAACAATATGAAAGAGTACCCTTATTATTTGGAAAAAAATAAAAAGCTTATACAGTACAAATATAGTAAACTTTACACAACGTACACCAAAACCAATGGTGTAAATTCAAGCAAGATAGGTCATGATAATTCCTAGTTATGAATGACAACCACATTGCCACCTTTCAATACAAGCAAAACCTAGAAAACGGTATCTTAAAGGGCAACTTATTTGAAAGAAGCGCTTTAAAGCTTTTTAATTAAAACACAGTCTTTGTCTTTCACCTATCTTTTGAAAAGAATTTTGCTCAAGGAAAAATGATTCATTAAGAAAAACCTGTATTAGAAAGGATATGCAGCCAAGACTCTCTTGGATAAACTCTCTGGGAAAAAAAGATTTTTTTTTTTTTCTTTTAAAGTCAGAAACATGGTATGTATCTGATTTTCAGTACTGTGAAGCCAGCCACTGATACATTAGGAAATCTGCATTTCTGAGGAAGAAAAGCCACAGTCCTACTAAATCAGAGACTTTACAGAAAGGACCAAAGCACCAGACCGCACAGGAAAAATTGCCTGTAAATAGAAGGTGGTATGCTACTGATTCATAATTCATGCTCTATTAGAAAAACTAAAAATATTTGATCCTAAACCAGAAAAGTTTCTCTAGGCAAAACTAAAATTTAGGGAAAGCGAAGAAGTGGAAGAAGGAGAATATATCTACATACATATATAAAAATATATGTGTGCATACATATACACACTTACACGTACTTACACACAGCCTTTTTTATAAAGCTTCCTCTAAACTCCACTTTTTTTACTTAATACATTGGAAGAGTATTTGTAAAATTTAATTTTAATAGAAGTAAAAACAGAAATAGTTGCTTTCAGTAACAGACAGCAATGCTCAATCTGCACCACAAGCATTATACACAGTTCAATGCAGACTTGATATCTGAGAATTAGATAGCTGAAAACAACAGAACTTTTGTGATGAAGCACTTCTCATGGTTTTCATGCAATCTGTAATCAATGACAACTGTAAGTGCTGAAATAGTCTGGAATGGCCAGGGAGCCCAAAACTGTGATAATTTCACATTTTTTTTATTTTTCACTTTTATTAATTGTATCTTTTGAATTATTACTGCTGACACAGAAGAGTACATGTTTATGCACTTTATACATATAGAATTATGCTGAACAAATTATTTAGCTACTAGAAGAAATAACTAAGGTTTTGAAGTAACTTTTTTGCTAGGAGGCTGAAAGACCCTCACAAATAATTCTTATTCTCACAGATTAGCAGAATCAGGCTCCAGTGTAAAACCAAGAACCTGACAAGCAAAGTACAGAAACTGAGACATTTGGGAACACAAGATTATAAAGTACAAGACTGAATTTGACATTCTTCTTCCTGTTTGATGAACAATTGTGACAAACACATACAGAACTGAAAAAGCTCCACAGGGGAGCAGTTAACCTCATGATAACCTTCCAGCAACCACACTAAACCTCTTAATAGTCTTAAATAATTCAGCAGCATTACTCATAGAGGCACTGTATTCCTCAGTCGAGGAATGGGTTAGAGACCAGTTGAGCAATCTGGACATCCATAAATCCATGGGTCCAGATGGGATGCACCCGCGGGTGCTGAGGGAACTGGCGGAAGTCATTGCTAGACCACTTTCCATCATCTTTAGCAAGTCTTGGGAAACGGGAGAGGTGCTTGAGGACTGGAGGAAAGCAAATGTCACTCCAGTCTTCAAAAAGGGCAAGAAGGAGGACCCAGGTAACTATAGACCGGTCAGCCTCACCTCCATCCCTGGGAAAGTGATGGAACACCTTATCCTTGGTACCATCTTAAGGCATGTCAAGGATAAGAGGGTTATGAGGGGCAGTCAACATGGCTTTACCAAGGGGAAGTCATGCTTGACCAACCTCATAGCCTTTTATGAGGAAATAACACGGTGGATGGATAATGGCAGAGCGGTGGATGTGGTCTACCTTGACTTCAGCAAAGCATTTGACACAGTCTCCCACAGCATCCTCATAGCTAAACTGAGGAAGTGTGGTCTGGATGATCAGGTGGTGAGGTGGACTGCGAACTGGCTGAAGGAGAGAAGCCAGAGAGTTGTAGTCTATGGGACAGAGTCTAGTTGGAGGCCTGTATCTAGTGGAGTGCCTCAAGGGTCAGTACTGGGACCAGTATTATTTAATATATTCCTCAACGATTTAGATGAGGGAATTGAGTGTACTGTCAGCAAGTTTGCTGATGACACTAAGCTGGGAGGAGTGGCTGACACGCCAGAAGGCTGTGCTGCCATCCAGCAAGACCTGGACAGGCTGGAGAGTTGGGCAGGGAATAACTTGATGAAATATAACAAGGGAAAGTGTAGAGTCCTGCATCTGGGCAGGAACAACCCCAGGTTCCAGTATAGGTTGGGGAACGACCTGTTAGAGAGTAGTGCAGGGGAGAGAGACCTGGAGGTCCTAGTGGACGGCAGGATGACCATGAGCCAGCACTGTGCCCTTGTGGCCAAGAAGGCCAATGGCATCCTGGGGTGTATTAGAAGGGGGGTGGTCAGTAGGTTGAGAGAGGTCCTCCTTCCCCTCTACTCTGCCTTGGTGAGACCGCATCTGGAATATTGTGTCCAGTTCTGGGCCCCTCAGTTCAAGAAGGACAGGGACCTGCCCCAGCAGGGCAACTAAGATGATTAAGGGAGTGGAGCATCTCCCTTATGAGGAAAGGCTGAGGGAGCTGGGTCTCTATAGTTTGGAGAAGAGGAGACTGAGGGGTGACCTTATTAGTGTATATAAATATATAAAGGGGGAGTGTCACGAGGATGGAGCCAGGCTCTTCTCAGTGGCAAACGATGATAGGACAAGGGGTAATGGGTACAAACTGGAACACAAGAGGTTCCACTTAAACTTGAGAAGAAACTTCTTCTCAGTGAGGGTGACGGAACACTGGAACAGGCTGCCCAGGGGGGTTGTGGAGTCTCCTTCTCTGGACACATTCAAAACCCGCCTTGACACATTCCTGTGTAACCTTATCTAAGTATTCCTGCTCCGGCAGGGGGATTGGACTAGATGATCTTTTGAGGTCCCTTCCAATCTCTAACATACTGTGTGATACTGTGAGTTTGGAGTAAATTAGGGAATGTATCAAGAAAACAACAGCTAAAAAGCCAACAAAGGAAACTCTGAAGACAGTAATATTTGCTTATAGAACCCAGTAGGTAAGCTTCTACAGCTTTCTTTCCAAGAGGAAGCAAGACAACAAAACAACCAGATTCTTCTACAACATACAGATGCCAAGAGATATTTCCTTCATCTCAAACTCAAGCATGCAGTAACGAGAAGTCAAACAAGGTAATTGCACTCTTTAAAAAAAATCCTGTTCTCCCAAATCAAGAATGCCCGTAAGTTTAACCAGGCAGTAATAAATTTAATGCTATTTTACAGCACTTTTGCAACATTTCCTTGGATGAAATATGATACAAGCAACATGTAGGAGTCCTGCAACAATTGTGTAGGGAATTTCAGATACAGAAAGATTCTCTCAAGTTAAGTACTTGTAATAGATTTTGTTTTCCTGTCTGGTGAAAGACACCGAGCTATAAACTTTGTTGGGCAAGTTGGGAAGTAAAGGCAAGTTCCCACATCACAGTAGAAACACATCTTGCTTGCCTACATTCAACATGCAGAAAGAGTCTTAGCCTGCAAGAGACAAAGCACTAAGTCATATAAATCCCTTGATTTTTATAACCTCGTCTGTTCTACTGGAAAAGCTTTTAAACATTTTACCTGCAATGAGTTCACAGCATCTGTGGTAACACAGGCATATTAGTTTCTTTATCATTCAAACAGCAACCACTAATTTATGCATGCTCCACTGAGAAATAGATTTATAATGTAATTAGATACAGACACATTAACTAATCAAGTGCAGCACAATAAAGCTGTTTTGTCAGATTCCAAAGTGTACTGGCCAACACATACCAGCTGTGGTATGTAACTGTGATAAAACAGACCCATCTCCACTTCAGCTACAGATTCCAGGGCTGATGCAGGATTTAAAATAACAGTCCTACTATCTTCTCTGCTGCTTTCCCTACCAACAAACCCTATCCTAGTGAGACAAATCTGACTACAAAGGTAACGTGTTGGAAATAGTACTGACATGTAAGACCAACTTTCGAAAACCTAGCATTTATAGAAGCCCTTAAATGAAAGTACAATGATTCTTCCAGGTCATTCGTGCATGCACTTAACTTTGCTCTTTTCTGAAGGAAGCCCAACACATTGTTCAGTCATTTAACACCCGTTAACATGTAAACATGGTGCTGGAATATGATTGTACAAAGCACAGCTGTCAGCTTTAAGAATTTATGCAGGTCTCATACAGATGGTTGTTGCTTCACTAATGTCCTCTTCCCAGAGGTCAGCTCATTTAAACAGCTTCAGTCCTAGTGACCTGGATTTAGTTTCCTGCTAACCACATGAAAAATACAGCCTCCTATCAACTACACAATATGCAAAACTATAGCCAACCTGGAGCAAATACCACTGTGATGCTATTTTCTCTTAGTGCATTTACATCATTCTAATCTATAATTCCAGCTGCAAGGATCTTAGCTTTGAACCAACTTTATCTGGAAATCACAGATCTTTCTGGTATCAAATTTTTAAAGCACACAAATAAACTAAATATTTATCATCAGAAAGATCTGGATGTTTAATTAAAGCAAGCAAACAAACAACAATCTCTTGCTTGAGCTCACTATTTGGATGTTGTTCTCCTGTATAAACAAAATGCCTCAGAAAGAGGGAGTGTTTCAGCTGTTAGGGAATAGGCTAACCTGTCTTCAACTAGGATAGTCAGAGCAAAGTTATGAGCAGCACAACTTCTGAAATGTGGTTTCAAATATTTCATATTCAAGAGCCCCTGAGTCTGCAAAGTGTTTGGAGGACTTGCTGCAGCACGCTGGTTTTTTATAGATAAGCCTCGGATAACTAGAAGAGCACCACACTAAAAATATAAATGAAACAAAAAAAATTAAACTAAACTAAACTAAATCATAAGGCCTGTTACGGGACTACAGTCACTTGTATTCCTAGTACTCTTCTGCATCTTCGAAAATCTGGAAATAGAAACTTGGGAAGGATCAGAGTTACACTGAGGTACTGATGAATACCTGATGCATCTCCCCAGATATTACCCTGACAGACTGGTCATCTCTAGCAGAAGGCCACATCAGAGCAAGGTCTGAACATAGAAAGCCAAGTCTCATATGGAATTACTCTCACTCTCTATCAGGGAACAGGTCTGCTGAACTGGCCCAAACCTCTGCTCTCCACATGCTTTGCTCTTGAGGCTTCCAATGGAGAGCCACGGAACCAGCACGTAGCTGCAGTAAAGGGCAGTGAGCTGTTTGTACGGAGTGTATGGGTAGGCTACAAACGAACCAAAAACTTGTCACTTTATCTAACGCAAAGATCACCCTGACACAAGAACATTTGTTCCCACTGAATCTATTTCCTCTCCCTCTCCATAAACAGGCCAAAAATACTTAGCCAACTACTTACTTATTCCAAGCCTCACCATCAATGTTTCTTTTCACCATCTTGGCCAAGAAAACCTGGAAACATTTTAGAAGTCATGCTGCAGAATTCTCATTGTACTAGTGCAAAGACTACTCGCCACAGAAGCTAAGTTTTACCTCTGCTCAAATTTCACCTCAGGCCATCAGAAGTCAAGCTGCTTTCTGCTCTGCTGCAAGGTCCAGCTGGATGCCTCCAACTGCTGGGACACAAGAGAACACCAATAATATTCCAATATCAGCGAAGGTTGTTTTCCTTTGAGACTGCAGCAACTGCCTCCCAATGCTCATGATTCCAGATTTTGCTGCAGGAAAGCTGGATATGAGACGATCTTCCACCATTTTTGCTTCTGAACAGAAGCCAACTGACTCAGAAATGAGCCACTTTCCAGGAATGAATGACAGACACATGTTTCTCTGCCTTGATGTAAGAGCTCGGCATAATCTCTTGATGTGAAAAGCAATGTCTTGGAAACAGTCTGCATCACGGAAATCTTACTGAAGTCCAAGTATGATTCATAACCCCAGGAAGAAGCTTTCAAAGCAACTTTACATTCCAACAATCCCGATAAAGAAAGGCTATTAGGCCAGTCAGAGCAAGGGCAGGAGGGAAGAAGTCCCTTTATGAGAAGTATCAATAAATCAGCAAGAAAAAACATCATTATCTTCTACAGAACACATGTGCTGAGATAAAATAAACAAGCAAGCATACTCTGATGAAGAGAACATGAAGTACAAGGTTTTTTTCAGAGGAGGGGAGGGGCAGGGAAAACGAGTGGGGGATGTTGGTGGCATTGAGAGGCAGATTAAAAACCGACAAAACACATGGGAAGAAAACAAAGTCTTGGTAGATTCGAGGCAGTGCTGCTTCTAAAGGACATGAAAACTGTCCTTGGAGACATATTTCTATAATGGCAGAGGCAAAGAAATAAAAAAGTTCCCTGAAAGCACAAGTTTATTCTACAAAGCCTTTCCTCCTCAACACCTAATTTCCTGTTAAATAAAGCAGTGATTAAACATTATAACTGCCATCTTAGAATTCATAATTTTTGCAGATTTTACCTCTTCAGAGGTGCTTTGATGCTGCTCAGCTACTCACTCCTTACAGACTTCTCCAAAAGACATGAAAGAGATTAGAACTAGCAGAATCAGTTCTCTGAAAGAGACATTCTAACACCAAAATGGCAGCTATTTTAAACAAGCTAACACTCTCCAGTATCAGGACAGAGAAGCTTGCAGCATATATAACTATTATTTCCTGCAGTTACTGCTACTCATGGCTGCTACTGATGCTCACACTGTCCTTGACAGCTCACTTCAGGCACACAATCTTATCTCTTCAAAGGAATCACCTTAAGAGTCAAAAGGAGTGGAAGAAGAACCAATGCAAATGCCATTCAACGCTTACACAGAAGAAAGATTTACTTGAATCTTGTCTGCTTGTGAGAGTCTCTGCTTACTGAAAGCTTACTCAAAATCACTGAATGAGATAAGCACTGATTAAAAACATTTTTAGTGAGTTTAAATATTTATCTGTATTTATACATACAAGATAATATTGCAAGGGACATCTAGATGTGAGAAAATTGAGTTTATTAAAACCAAGATAAAATATTCAACTATTTCCCTTATAGCCAGAGGTTTAAGTTCAATAAGAATTACCCAGAGAAGGCTTATCTTCTCTGCACATAACTAACTTTAAACATGGCCTTACTTGGGATGGGGAAGGGGTAGAGAAGAAGGGGAAGTGGACAGAGGTTTCCCTCCAGACTTTATTGCCTTCTGATAGGGGAGAAGAAACTGCATACAGGAAAAACGTATGGCATACTGAGATAGTAGACTCATGCAGCCAGAAGAGGTGCCATGTCTGACTTAACAAAGGCAGATGAGATGTGCTCTTACCTTCTTCTAGCCACCTGCTAGCATTCCCCCTAGAGTACAAGGCAGGGAGACTGCTGCTTAAAACCTCCTAAAATAGACTTCTTTCACAGAGTACATGGTGACAAGCAACACAGACATTTGAAATGTACATTGTTTCTAAAGAAACATCTAGGCTGTGAATGAATGTGAAACTCTGATTGAAAAGCCAAACAAAGAGCTCAAAACATAGCCTGAAGCTTCCCTGATGACTAATGCACATCATTTTATCTTTGTTAGTAATTTTTCAGAAAAATGTCATGAAAACAAAGAGAAGTCAAAGCTTTGGAAGTGACATCTGATGCACGTAAAAGATATATTTCCCCTTTGACCAGTATTCCAGCAAGAGCAGGCACTAGCAGTACTCTGTTTCATCCTCTGGCAGGACTTAAAAGCCACAGAGCATCTGCATGCTAAACCATCTGTTCTTTTCCTGTTCACTGCAAGTTGCTACAGTGACTGTTTGCAATTTTGCAAATGGTAAGTTGCAAGAAACAGTTTGCAATTTTACCTGCTTTGGCCTGCTTTCCCAAGGAAAGTGCTGTCCTAGTTGCAATCTTTCTGTTCTGACACTCCAGTTGACCTACTGGCACAATCTCGGAATTCTGATCAGTACCTAAGTACCTTAATGAAGATTAACTACCATCTGTTGGATGTGTAGATGTGAAAGATGGTCTACATTCGCTGTTCAGCTCTGAAGACAAAATAGTTTAATTTAGAATTCTGCCTCCACATAAGAAGTACAAGGAAGCTGCTCAGCTGTCAACACATCCAGTCACAGATTTTGCTTTTCACAATCCAAGGCTTTGCATGAAGTTATACACAGCTGACTTGCTATCACAGAAGAAGTGACAGGGATATGAACACTGGAATGGCTAGTAAAATATTTCATCTTATCCCCCTTGGCCTATGATCCCTTACTCATTGAGTTAGCTCAGCAACTGACTGATGAAAGGAGCAACTAGTACCTAGAATTTGTAAGACTTCAAATACTCTATGCTGACCTGTTCAGCTGCTAATATTCAGTACCTTGCACTTGTTTGCAGATTTGTCTGTAATTACTATACTATTCAGTCAAACCCCACATAGATATGGATTCTTAATTGAAAGTCCTCTTACAGAGCAATCTGTTAGTAATGCAGTATTGTTTCTTTCCCCTTTAATAATGCTTCTAACAGTACAGAACATGAAGTGTTTTAACATACACAGCTATTGATAATATGCTTTAAAATATACAGTCTATCAGATCATCACTCAAAAGTATTTGTGCTTAAACAGATATCTAACAACAGCAAACAAATCTGCCTAGCATTTAGCAGAACATCATTAAGAACAGACCTTACTGTTCTGGACAGCAAACCACAGTCATGCAAACACCATAAATCAGTTCTCCCCTTCTTGCAACAGAAGTATCACGAATCATGAAGAGTTATAGAAGTTCATTTCAGTCATAATCTTGATGCATTCAAATGAGTTAGCACTTTCTCGTAAGTTTTCCAGTTACGCTCTTATTTTCCAATATGCATCTTTAAACCACTAACCAACGTGTCTGCAAACATTACCAATGCACAAAACCACACCCAAAGGGACAATGGCATAAAGCTGGGGTCTTTTGCTGGGTGTTCTGTTCTTTTTTCAAAAAAGAAAGATTTTAAGAAAAAAAAAGTTATAGGGAGAGGCTGCCTGTTGATATGCTCTATATTCTACCATGATGCCAAGTTTTCTCAGTGATGGTGCATTTCACAACCAAAGGAAAGGGCAATAATACGTGCTAGTTGGCCTAACATATAAAAGCAATGGTGTATCTGAAATACACCACATTTTTTCCCTTTGTCTCCCTCTTGCCTTTCTATTTCAATTGAGACAGCAGCACAAACACCTTCTAGCCCACCTCAAGCTGCATTACAGCCATGACAGCTGCTGCAGGACTCGCTGAGGAAAACTCAAGAGGGCTCAGCTATGCCATCACACTTTTCTGCCTTGCAGCCCGTCCCAGCCATGTGCAACTGTTTGACAGACCATATAAGAGCTACAACAGCACAAGAGCCACAAAACCTACTGCTTCTTCACATAGGTTTTCAAACTACCCATCCTGCAGAAACTGAACACAGAAGTCAAATCAAGCCCAGAGTTCCTCCAGGCAAGTTCCCCTATTTCCCCCTAGTTGGCCTGGTTTGTTCTCAATTGCTAGTCTGACCTACAACAGTATCAGTTTTGCATGTCTACATCCTGCTTCATAAAACAAAGCTGTATGCTTCCTCTTCCACTCCCAAGCCACCAACAGTGTAAGGCAGAACTGAGTAACAACAACCTGAGTAAGGCAGAACCAAGAGCAAGCTCAGATGAAGATTATTTCCATCCTAGTATTGTGCACGTTGATACTGCTCAAGAAATTCTGTCACAGTAGCAAAACACAGTCCATCAGCAAGCATAAACACACTGTAGGCTTCCTAGGTCTTTGCTTGGGTAGGGATAACAGAAAGAAATGAACATATCAGCACACCAACACACACCAAAACAGACAAGACTTACCTGACCCCATCCAGAAAGGCAGGTTGCTCCTGCAGAAAATAGCCTCTAATAGTTTAAACAACCCAAAAAGTAATGAACCACTAAGTTTGCATAGGCACTCGAGCTCCTCCAAAACAGTACTTTAAAGCAAACTTCTTCACAGACAGAAACAAGAGGAGAGAAGCTGTACGTTGTTGCTAACCTACATAAAATGCGTAGAGTACAAAAGAAGTTGTGTTTCTGGCCACTTCCCACTGAAGTTTTGAGCTCATTTTATGACACTGTTGTGAAATCATATTAAAACACTTGTAAACTGATGTGGCAGGATGTTCAGTCTCTGTGGCAAGCACAGAACAGGTTGAATTTTCAAATCTGTGGCAGGTACACTTGCCCTAACAAAAGCCCTGACAAAGACCTGACCAAAGCCTGCAGAAGCTTCTCCCCATGGACAAAAACCCAGGAGAGTTTCCCACATGCATAGTTCTTGTTTTACCTGTGTGATGGAGGTCAGCAGGTACAAAGGCAAGGAAGTTGGGTCCTGAGCCCTTGCAGTCTACAAGACCATGTCTGACCACAGCTCAGATTTGACCAGGGTATAAATGGAGCCCTGCTGGGGAGTCATTTGGAACCAGTCCTCCTTGGAACAGCAGGCCTGCAGTAGGAGATTCCCCTGTTGAGTCAGCATGCTGTCCCAGGAAACTCCTTGAGGTTGGGAGCCCTCTCTTTCTTAGATGAGGCGTTCTGGATCACTGGCCATAAAATTTAAGAATCAGCAGTGAAGTGACAAGACTGTGTGACATCCAGAATCAGTAGTTCATGTTGGTGAAGCTTTAATTGAGTTTGAACAATAAATTTTGGTTAGCCTCAATTTATTGGTTCTGTGTCAGACTCTCAATTATTTTTAAGGATAAGAAAAATCTCCTCTGGTTTGGGTTATGAAACAAAACAAAGATGCAGCAGAAGCTATAGCTACCATATTACAGCTGATGTCAGAAACCTTTACTTAAGGTTTCAGTCATATTTCACCCCTAGAGACTTCCAGATTTTGGATGCAAAGTAAGCAGGCAAAAATTCTATCCATTTACTAGCAGGCTAAGCACAATGAAGACGACAAAATATCACAGTTGAAAGGGTGCCTTGTTCCTTCCAAGAACTATTATGTTTGCTTCATCACATGCTTAATTAATACTTACTGTACCATCTTATAGAATCATAAAATAGTTAGGATTGGAAAGGACCTTCAGATCACCCAGTTCGAGCCACCCTGCCATGAGCAGGGATGCTTCACACTAAACCATGCCACCCAAGGGTCTGTCCAACCTGGCCTTGAACACTGCCAGGGATGGCACTGTTCTGTGAAAAAAAAGTGATTATGAAATGATTTCATTATTAATGAAAGTGATTACCACTTCTTTGGGCAACCTGTTCCAGTATCTCGCCACCCTTACAGTAAAGAACTTCTTCTTTATATCTACCCTGAACTTCCCCTGTTTAAGTTTGAATTCGTTACCCCTTGTCCTATTGCTACAGTCCCTGATGAAGAGCCCCTCCTTAGCATCCTTGTAGGCCCCCTTCAGATACTGGAAGGCTGCTATGAGGTCTCCACGCACTCTTCTCTTCTCCAGGCTGAACAGCCGCAACTTTCTCAGCCTGTCTTCATACGGGAAGTGCTCCAGTCCCCTGATCATCCTCGTGGCTTCCTTTGGACTTGTTCCAACAGTTCCATGCCCTTTTTATGGTGAGGACACCAGAACTGCATGCAGTACTCCAAGTAGGGTCTCACGAGAGCAAAGGGGCAGGATCACCTCCTTCGACCTGCTGGTCATGCTCCTTTTGATGCAGCCCAGGATACAGTTGGCTTTCTGAGCTGCAAGTGCACACTGAAGCCAGCTCACATTAAGTTTCTCATTGACCAATGGCCCTAAGTCCTTATTGGAGCTTACTTAATTTTTTGTACTGTATAGAGAAAAAACCAAACTGATCGGAGTAAGAGAAAATATAATATCGAAAGGATGACTGAGAAAGTACTCCTGAGAAAAAAAAAACAACATACATATCTTCCCAAGCTGCTGTTTCTTCATATAACAAATCCCTTCTAATCTGCTTTTGAAACAGTATTGCAGAAGAACAACAGGACTGGGAACAATTTGGGAAGATTGATGGCTGAACTGGTAAGTCTGCAAGATGTACCACTGATGTCCTCCTCTCTGTAAAGTGGCTCTGACTGGAAGGAGTCAGAGCCAAAAGCAAGTTTACAGCAGTTCCTTCCTTTTACATGCAGACCACAGTGGTATCAGTCATCTACACTTCCATCACAACTCCTTCTGAAAAGCACCCAGAATTCCTGCCAACAGAGTCCATACATATGGGGCATATACAGCCCCAGTCCAGCCTGCAAGCTCATCTGCCCAGCCTCTGCTCCTTCATCCCAAGAAGGGATAGTGAACAGCTGTCAGGAATTATTCTTCCTGCTGCAACAGCATGCTTTCAGAATGCATATGCCCTATCCAGTCCAAAAACTGGGAAGCTTATGGATGAGGTCCTGCACAAGCTGTATTTCAGAAGGTTGCTTCTTTATGCCTCTCAAAGCACCTGTCCGGTCTTTCTAGTAGTTACGTTTAAGAAGACCGGTACTGGGAGCACACTGACATGGTGGCAAAGCTGGAAATGGACTGAGACCAAACATGGATTTCCATAAGCTAGCCTGGGCTATCCTGATTGTCACAGCCGTTTCTCACTTTCACAGAAACGCTACAGACTAGTTGTGGGAACATAAGATGAATTATGTTAAAAAAGATGTTGCTTGCATTAGGAAAGTAGATAGGTTTTGCTTAAGTAACCCTCCTGATCAAAGTAGTTTGAAACTTTCTGCTTCTTTGTCATCATGATGCAGAGTCTTCCAAAGAGGAGGCATTTTGAGCTCAGTGGTTTCTCTTTCTCAACCATCCAAGCATCCATTTCTTCACTTTGATTTTTGTGGAAAAACATACGCCAGATTTATTGGACACTGAGCAAGTAAACTGCATGAATGAAGTTAACATTCCTTCCAAATGCAACTTCACCTAGTCTCTTACCATACTAACCTGCCTTTCAAAGTTTTGGACATCCTTTTCCCATTATTTTGAGCGTAACTTGTGTCTTAATGAGACGAAGCAACAAGAAACTGAAAAAAGCCTCCATTTATATTCAGGCTTGTGATTCAAGTTTTGCCATTTAGCCCATTTCCAGACTACATCAAGTCTGCAGCAAGATGAAGGTGCTGAAATAGAGTGGTGGGCTGGCAAAGACATTTAAATCTTCACTTAAACCCATTCTGAACGATATGTTTTTAGCCTGAAGCTAAGAAACAAAATTCTGTGCATGCAACTGATGCACTGAGTGGCAGGACATAGATATTATTTCTTTCTATTCCAAACTCAGATGAGGTGATGGTTACTTTTTCAGGAAAAGGCTGATTTTACAGTTACCTAGTTGTACAGAGTGGAGAAGAAATGCTCATGTTTTATTTTCACTCATTTGTAAGCGGGTATGCAATATCCAGAGCAGTTAGCACTGCCCTAATGTTAAACATTAGAGAGAATGTCTAAATTATTGTAGGGGAGGTGAAAGATTTAAACATAGAGGAATGATATCCATTTTATGCACAACTGGTTTCCACCCCTAGTTGTGCACATAGTTATACCAACCACAACACACCACAGTCTCTCCCAGCATAAGAAATAAGACTCAATGCATTCTGGCCTTATCTCCTCACACTCACTGATGAGGTAAAGTGCCCCACAAAGACAGGAAGAGAAGTACTGATAATCCTGGCAACTCAGCATGGATCTGAAGTGATACAGCTTCACAGCACATGTGAGATCGA
The DNA here is from genome assembly GCF_963264785.1 of Psittacula echo. Classification (NCBI taxonomy): domain Eukaryota; kingdom Metazoa; phylum Chordata; class Aves; order Psittaciformes; family Psittacidae; genus Psittacula; species Psittacula echo. Next base: position 74,118,797 of record NC_137742.1, on the reverse strand, counting down.
TTGCTTCACTCAGAGAGAAGGTAAGGACTTACATGAATGCAGATTCAGCATTATTTCAAACATGCCTCGATTCATGTACATCAGGCCTAATGCAAAGGAAGAAGTCCTCTTCTGTAATTGTCTGTAGACAGCTTTTTTCTTTTAAATCATTAATAAATGAAATTTCTGTCCAAATTTCTAACGAAGGAAGAAACAACTTGAAATAGATGCTGAAGTCCAGGAGGTTTTTAACTAACATTATATCTAGCATTTTTTAAAGAAGGTGCACAGCTGTTCAGAACATATGCTCTCGCTTCTATTGGGCTGCAGGGAATTCTGCACTACAATCAGGCTAGGAACAGGTGAGGGCCAAGCTCTATAAACTCACACAGTAACACTAGCAGTATGCTCCAAATGGTGGGTACGCTCAGGATGCAGACATCCTTTTCTTTGTCATGTCTAGGAAGAGCTCCCAAGATTTCCAGTGCAGTCCTTTAAAAAACTCCCAACATGTAAAAAGCTATCCTGTAACCAGTCACAAGCTTACTTCTGTATGTTACTACTGAACTTTAGCTCTTACCCAGTGGCTCTCCACATTGCAAACAACAAGTTGAGAGCACACTGAGATGGCGAAAGAACAAGAAAGACAGAATGAAGGATAGGTCATTGTATATAGAACGAACCTTTTGCTTGTAACCAAGCGACCTGGACCCCAGGTGTACTCTATAACAATGATATGCAAGAGAACTCTTCAGTTAATGTTTAGCGGATGAAGCCTTAGGTGGCATGGTTTAGTGTGAGGTGTCTCTGCCCATGGCAGAGGGGTTGGAACTAGATGATCTTAAGGTCCTTTCCAACCCTAACTATTCTATGATTCTACGATTCTATGAAAGCAGAACAAACTAAGGAGCTGGCAAACGGACAACAAGGCTGGCCAACTCCAAAGTTCAGCCAAAGGACGAAGTGATGAAGAGGAAGATGATGAAGAACCGACCACTAGGGGTCCCAAAGACAACTACCACATTATTGTGCACATGTTGGAAGAATTTTCTAGATATATGATGTAACGCATAAGTAACTTCATGAATATGCATGTAATGTACTGAATATACATGTTTAATGATTATAAAATCACAGCTTGTTTGGTGCTCGAGCAGGACATGCTTGGAGGAGCTATCCTCCGTGTCTCCCTGCGCCACAATGAAGAATACCTGCTTGTCAACTTAAACTTTGTTGGCGAGTTCTTAGAATCAACATACATATCTAGTTTTCAAAGAGTAAAGAGTTACCTTGCACTTTCCCCCACATTTTTTAAAGAAAAAAAATCTTGTTCTGCTAGAATGACCAACATATAGTCTTACTCACACCATCTGGTAACAGGACAATGAACATAAGAGTTTTAGCCAGGAATCCCCAATACCATATGAGATGGATTGATGATGGATAAATTCCCATTTTGTGTTGATTTCTAGTCATGGCAAGCCTAGTGTTAGATACTTAAATAGAATCTAGGATTGAAACACACAAAAATGTAGGAACAAGAGAAGAAGATTAAAGTATCTTGAAAACTATGCCAGCTGTTGAGCTTAGTGACCATAAACACTGCCTCTTCTGTGCTGATTACAGCTGTTTGCCATGTTCAGACAGCAAACCTTGATCAGTCACTACAGTGAATAAAGATCACAGGTGGCATGCTAGGCCCAGTGACCTTCAATAGGCCAAAAATGTTTTTTCTAAACATCCCATGCTGTACGTGCTAATCTATGCAGCCTAATATTTAGAAAAGTAATTAGCATTGCTCTTTTCACATCGCAGTGGTAAACTAGGCACCAACAAGCAATATGCCAGAAGCCACATGGAAAAGGATTTTAAAAGAACTGACTCACCACCATGGTGCTGTAGTGACTATTCAGATAAAGTTACATGTCTGAACAAAAAACAGCTTCTCCAGTTACAAGGGAAACTGACACCCAAGACCTTTTGAAGTAGGTGCAGGTTCATGGGAATGCTGTTTTCCCCACACTCCCAGCATTTCTGTGATAGCTCAAAGCAAGACAAAGCTACTGCTCCCAGCATGTCCATGGGGAGCTCCCAGTTAAGGCAGATGTACTGCTTTTGCTAGGCTGCCAGTCATGCGTTGGAGGTTCCATCATGATTCAGGCGCAGACTCTTACTGCAGTTCCTAGAAAGAAACAATAAAGTGCAGGAAGGTGTTTGCTTTTCTAGCACTGCTTGCTCCTAGACAGAAATCTCAGTTTTCTGCATCCAGCAGGCAAAGCACAAAATCCCTAAATGTGAGGTAATTAATCTTGCTCACCAGTGTTCTACTGCATAGTCAGGATGAAGTTCATAGAGACAGAATGATAAATACACGGAAAAAGAAGAAAGGAGGATGCTAATTCTGTGAGACTTTGAACAAAGCTGTGAAATTCCCTTTGGAATTCTCTCCAGTATCCCCCTTGTTTAACCTCAAAAAAGCTACTGTTGATAGAATCTTCATATTTATTAAGGACCATCTGGATGGAGGCTCTGCCCTTCCTCATTGAGCACTTCATTTAGTTTATATTTACTTTTGCTGATAGTGCAGATATATCATCACCCAAGTTGATGAACGCATTGAACAGAAAGGACTATGATCCAAATGCTCTAGAGCATCCTTAGAAATAATTTCCAGCTCTTCAGGTCCAGCACAGAGATCCTTCTAGTGTACCAGTCTTGCTTCTCAGACTAAACCCAAAACATGGCTTTGTACCAGCTACTAGGAACAAAAATAACTCTGTCCAGTCAAAACCAGGACAACCAGTCACTTGCCCCTAGAGCATGTACATAAACTCATTTGTTCAGTCTGTCTTACATAGACTAGGCTTGTAGGAAGAATCATAGAATCATAGAATAGTTAGGGTTGGAAAGGACCTTAAGATCATCTAGTTCCAACCCCCCTGCCATGGGCAGGGACACCCCACACTAAACCATGTCACCCAAGGCCTCATCCAACCTGGCCTTGAACACCGCCAAGGATGGAGCAATCACAACCTTCCTGGGCAACCCATTCCAGTGCCTCACCACCCTCACAGTAAAGAATTTCTTCCTTATATCCAATCTAAACTTCCCCCCTTTAAGTTTGAACCCATTACCCCTTGTCCTGTCACTACAGTTCCTGATGAAGAGTCCATCCCCAGCATCCTTGTAGGCCCCTTTCAGATACTGGAAGGCTGCTATGAGGTCTCCACACAGCCTTCTCTTCTCCAGGCTGAACAGCCCCAACTTTCTTAGCCTGTCTCCATATGGGAGGTGCTCCAGTCCCCTGATCATCCTCGTGGCCCTCCTCTGGACTTGTTCCAACAGTTCCATGTCCTTTTTATGGTGAGGACACCAGAATTGCACACAATACTCCAAGTGAGGTCTCACGAGAGCAGAGCAGAGGGGCAGGATCACCTCCTTTGACCTGCTGGTCACGCTCCTCTTGATGCAGCCCAGGATACAGTTGGCTTTCTGGGCTGCGAGCTCACACTGAAGCCGGCTCATGTTCATTTTTTTATCGACCAACACTCCCAAGTCCTTCTCTGCAGGGCTGCTCTGAATCTCTTCTCTTCCCAACCTATAGCTGTGCCTGGGATTGCTCCGACCCAGATGTAGGACCTTGCACTTGGCATGGTTAAACTCCATAAGGCTGGCATCAGCCCACCTCACAAGCGTGTTGAGGTCCCTCTGGATGGCATCCCTTCCCTCCAGCATATCAACCGAACCACACAGCTTGGTGTCATCAGCAAACTTTCTGAGGGCGCACTCAATCCCACTGTCCATGTCACTAACAAAGATGTTGAACAAGACTGGTCCCCACACCGATCTCTGAGGGACACCACTCGTTACCGGTCTCCAGCCGGACATCGAGCCATTGACCACAACTTTTTGCGTGCAGCCATCCAGCCAGTTCTTTATCCACCAAGTGGTCCACCCATCAAATTGATGTCTCTCCAATTTAGAGACAAGGATGTCATGTGGGACAGTGTCAAAGGCTTTGCACAAGTCCAGACAGATGAGGTCAACTGCTCTGCCCCTGTCCATAAGTTCTGTAGCCCCATCATTGAAGGCCACCAAATTGGTCAGGCAGGATTTCCCCTTAGTGAAGCCATGCTGGCTGTCACCAACCACCTCCTTGTTTTTCATGTGCCTTAGCATGTCTTCCAGGAGAATCTGCTCCAAGAGTTTGCCAGGCACAGAGGTGAGACTGACTGGTCTGTAATTCCCCGGGTCATCGATTTTCCCCTTCTTGAAAATGGGGGTTATATTTCCCTTCTTCCAGTCGTCGGGAACTTCACCTGACTGCCATGATTTTTCAAATATGATGGACAGTGGCTTAGCAACTTCATTCGCCAGCTCCTTCAGGACCCGCGGATGGATTTTGTCAGGTCCCATGGACTTGTGTACGTTTAGGTTTTTAAGATGGTCTCTAACCAGATCCTCTCCTACAGTGGGCCTAGGGTCCTCATTCTCAAGAAGGCTGTCTTGATTTGGTATTTGATTGCAAATGTTTCATGCAGTCTATGAACTACACTTTATTCCTTCTGAGAGGCAGACAGACCTGGAAGAGCCGTGCTAACACAGCGTTATGGATGCTATCACTCTGGCCTGACATTATCTCAGCTGTTCACTTCAGTTCAAACGCAGCATCTCTAGCCACTACTCCTTTGGGAATCTCTCTCAAGCATGATGTATCTCCTATACCTGATCCAAGCAATGATGCTTGGTTACACACTAGGTAACAGGCCTGTTTCTGTGACAGGCCACATGTTATTGCATCAGCTATTGCAGCAGCTACAAACTGATGCTAGGGGGAAAAAAAGAATTGAAAGCTTGCATAAGAAAGCAGTTGGAAACACATTACTCAGAACACACTTGGACAGAGAGTCCAGCTCTTGCAAAGGAACAACAGGGATATATTATACTGCTGGTCTGAGAGAACAGTCCTTTCAGCAAATAGGTTGGGGATAAGGCAACGATGTAACACAATTCCTGTGGATCTGGGTGCACACCCAGCCAAGATGAGACTCACAATGCACCAGGAACTGAATTCCCAGGGATTTTCTCTGCATTTCCAGAGCAGATTTCCTGAAGACAGGGCAGACACTTATGAATATCATCACTGTCCAGTAGATGTGCTTGGCTGCCAGGAGATGACAGCTTCTTATAAATATACCTTACCCTCAGGTCAAGTGTTTCCTCAAAAAGCCTTTCCAAACCTTGATATAAAGGTTGCTTTCTTTCATTCAACATAACCTACAAATCAAGGAAAAGAGTGTATTTTATGGGCACTATCAGCAGAAGAAACTTCAAGCCTGATTAAACCTAACCTAATTCTAACCACAAACAGCATGGAATCATATGGATCAATAGTTTATTTAAATATGCTTTTGCCTAATCCTTGACAAGAACTTTAGGCTCCTATTTCAAACTAGCCCTTACATTGATTTCCAGAGTTGATCAAGAATTACAGTACATTGGTAAACAAGGAATAACTGACAAAAAGCTGGTTTGTTTTCTCTCTCTCCTAAAATGCATTCTGCTGAAGTATGCAGATTCCCCCTGTCCAGAATTAAGCCATGTGAAATAGTCAGAAGGGCTTCATGAGATTAGTTAGGCTAAATGGATAGCCACATAACATTCTTATGTTCATCAGACAGCACAGCTAACAAACAAACACAACAAACAGCAGTAAACATTTTGAGGCCAACCAAATTGCAGTCCAAAGGTCTTCCTTAGAAGTAATAAATACATAACATAACTCACCTGGGAAATACAAACTGAACCTTTGAAAACTCTCCAAAAAGATGCCTTTGGATTTTCATTTGTCAAGTAAAATACAAAGGCAACATCTATGCAATTAAAAAACAAACAGAAAACCACATGTTTGAATATAATGGAATATAACCTAACCTCACCAAGGTTTATGGAAAGACTTTTTCTATTTTTATCAGCATTAGGACAAGATGACTGGAATCCAAATACCTAGATCTCAAAACACTAAATCATAAATTAGAAACATATGGCCACATAGCCCAAAAAATTTACAGACTGAACAGCCAACAAATAGGAAACGGATGCAGATTGTATGAGAAAAATACAGCCACATAATTAATGTCTGCACAAGCAGTTCAAACAGTCCAAACTGCTCCAACAATGCCACCTTTAACCACTACTTTATGTGACAGAAAAAGAAAGGATGCTACCAAGAATAGCATTTCAAGGCTCACAGGTACCCAAAAGTGTCTCATTTTGGTCAAAAAAAACCCAAACAAATCCATGTGAGAAGTGAGAAAGGAAAGAAGGAATCTACACAAAGATGTAGCTTTGCACCTTCCTTGTCCAACAGAGGGAAAACCAGGAAGTCTGAATCTGATCAAGGGGAAAAAAAGGCCATAAGCAAACTGACCAACCTTTTTTTAGTGAACTAATACAATGTCATTCTTTTGGTCATCCCTACCATGTACACAGATGAAAGCCTTGCCATTGCCAAGCTGAGCAATACATACTTCAACTCCAATTGCTCACAGTTTCATCTTTCCACATGACAGTACAAACCATCTATATTCAAGAGTGAGGTCCAGAGCAGCATTTCTAGATAACAAGGCACGTGCAGGTACATTAAAAACCATCACAGCATTTAGTGTTGACTGAGCATCTTCTGAAACGTGGGTTTGCATGCTAAAGAACATTTCTGTTTCATAGCAGCTGTAATATCCATGTGAACTGCCATGATCACATGTTCAATCGTCTTCTCTTACCAGTCATGATTCTCTGGGCTTCATATGGTTCCATATATCCAGTATTTTCCCCTTTTCCCATCCTGTTCAACTCACTTTTGGCATCATATGGATCTGAATAGTCATCAGCTATCAATACCTGAAAGACAGGAAAGTAACTGTTATTAGAATCCCCAATCAGATGGCAGTAACACCTTACCAGGAAAAAAAAACACAACCCCACAGTTTCACACAGCTACATGCTAAGCCATCTTCTAAGCACAGTCTGAGTTCAGAGGACAAATACACAACTGCCACAAGTCAGTTATTAAATGGTGCTGAAGTAGAAATGTACTCCATACCAGAAACCTCACAGGGCAGACTCTATGTCAAAGGGTTTCTGACTAGCACAAGATATGGAATAACTGGGATGCACAAATTAGAAAGATCCAATCAGCCAGCATATTCAATCCAATGCAACTCTTATCAGAGAAGGCTGCTAATATTCAAGAAAACAAAAATCGGACAAATCACACTTTCACTTACTTCACTCCTTGTTTTTAAGTATATCAGCTACAACTGAAAATACTGCTAAAAACTTTCCAAATAAATACTCAAAGGCTACTCTTTCACTAAATTAATAAAAAGCTTTTTAATTCTAGTTGTCAGTTGAAAAGGAACAAGACACGAAGTACACTTCTTGTTTAAACTTAGTTCCTTGAACCCATCTGTGCCATTCTTTCAAGGGAACATTATATTTACCTGTATTTTGTGAACTAGAACAAAAGGTAGCAAAAAGAAATTATCTGTCAGAAGAACAACTTGCCCTGTAGTTTAGAAAATCTTAATCCCTACCCTTCATTATCATAGCCCTCTGACCCCTGCATGATCATTGTACGCTGTGTAAGCCCCACTGGTTATGGCGGCTTTTAAATCAGTTGATTAAAGCAACAGGAATCATTCCTCCCTGTTTTTGAAGGGGTAGAGTTAATCTGGGTTTCTAGAAGCTGGTAAGGAGCACAGCAAAGGAAAAAATCCTCATATGAGAATTACTGCAGAGCACAGAGATGTAATGCAGGACAGGCAAAAGAGATTGAAACAGAGAAAGCAGAGGCAGGCCTCAGCATCAAAATACCCACAGAATTGTAAAATAATTCATGTGGGAAAAGACCCCAGGATCCCTCACTCAAAGCAGAGCAAGCCTAAGAAGTTCTGCCCAGGAAGTCTATTCTCTTTAACAGGGATTCTTCACCCAAGACTTTTCCTTTCCCACCATTTACTCTACATCTTTAGGAGCAGCACCAGTAAGACCAACAGCTTCAATCTTGCCAACAAAGAGCAGGTTGCACATTGCCAGCTAAAAGACTGAGGCTGCACCTGGTTTTGTCTCCTGCTGCCAGCATATCACACCATACAGAGCAAAGAACAGGAGATACACGTACTTCCAGACCAAAAACCAGCACAAAGGCCATGGAGTAAATGAACACTATTGGGAAATGCAGAGGTCTCCTTTAATATTAGGAACAAAACATCTAACACAGTCAGGTCCTGCAACACTGTGACTTTCTATTATTTATTTTTATTACCAAAAAACAAACAAGCAAGCAAAAAACCAGAAAACAAAACCCTAAACAAAAAGAAAAGGAAAAAAAGTCCCCCCCAACCCAACCAAACAAAAAAAAACAAACCCCAAAACCACAAACAACTCAGTTGACCAAAAAACCTCCACATCCCTCACCGTAAGTTCCCAATCCCTGAACTACAGATCACTCACAAGCACATGCCAAAGAAGGGACATTTTAGAAGATGCATTTGTTATGACTGAACTCACAGCCGTGAGTGTCAGAGCAAGACTCAGCTGCCCTACAGTCACAGGTTAACAGCTGGGATATCAAAGTACCTGGAATTGCTGTTTTAATAGTATATTAATTTTGTTTTCCTCCACTCCATGTTTAAATTGACTGGAAGTTTCTGTTTAACCTGAAACCACCAGACTGACCTGTATAATAGTGGGAGGAAAAAAATAATCCTTTCTCTCATTCACTGTCCAAAATTGCTGCCTCATTATTGCAAAAACCAGTTAAACCAAAGGAAAAAAGCCCCCTCCCCCATGTCTGGTGACATATCCCCAAGCAGCAAATAAGTGACAGCAGCTGCAGACACTTAAGTCAATGTCAACAATGCGTGTCAGGCAGCAGTAATTTCTCCTAGTCACGAGGACAGATTTATGTCCCAAAGTGCTGCAGCTGAAATGCCATCCATTTAGTCTTCTGATGCAATCCCGTCAAGAACTGCTGGGCGGTAGTATGGGCTCTGTGCTGCTCTCCCACTACAAATGCTGGCAAGTAATACTTGGCAATCCTTAGCATAATTGTACTATAACATGAAACAGAAAGGATTTCAACACTTTTGTTATTTCTTCTTCTCCATTTGCCAAAAAAATATACTAGGAGGAAAATCATACATATATAAATATACATAATATATGCATATATAAAATGCTGTCAAACAAGATAAAAGTCAAAACTGATCTGTTTTAAGCATAATGGTAACCTCTTCAAGAGCTTTACTGTACCAAACATGAACAGAAGGACTAAAGCAACTAATTTATTATTCAGAAGAGGTCGAACAAAGCAAAAGATGCTTTCTAACAAGAAAATTGAAAAAATGTAAGAAAGTTCAAATCCATATTAACTTATTCTTGTTGTTACCATTATCATTGTTATATTTTATTACCTGTAAATCTGTACCAGATCAGACTGTGACTGGAAATATATCCACTACAGTAATTCCTGGAGTGCAAATCTCTCGTAGCTTAGACAGTGGGTGTAAACTCTTCCCTTTCAGATAAGTAATAGTGTCACAAGCACTGCGAGATTCTATACAGCTCACCATAACTATGTTCTCAATCAGGTCACCCATCAACTTTGTCAGATTGGGCAAACTTGCTCCCCTGAATGATAACTAAAAAAAAAACCTTCTCTGAAAACAATAGCAAAATAGCAAACAAACAAATCCCAAGCCCACCTCTCAGCACTCAGTCAGGCAGAAAGAGCCATCTGATGCACCTTCCAGAAGATGCGTATCAGTATTTCCTTATTAAGAGTAGCTTTACAGCTCTGAGATGTCTGAGGGCTTCCCAGGTGACTGTTTCCATATATCTTAAAATTTACTAATTCTCAGCTTCACTGCCAACATTTAATTTCTTCTGTACTTCCTAACAGCTATAATTCTCCCCATCTAGGAACTTTCAAGTTTTAGTACCTCTTTCAAAAAGAAGCTTTCATTCAAAAAGGCTTGAAAACCTCAGATAACAATGCTTGTTAGTTCTATTATAACATACCTACTGTAAATGTCTAAACTCTAAACTCCTTTTCACAATCCCATTATGGAAGATTTCTCCTGTTCTCTTAGGAAAAAGAGCTCCTACTCTGCAGGACTTTGTGCCATCTTCTCACAAGTTACTTTTACCTTAGCAATCCCATCTTCCAAGCCTACATGCAGTAGGTCAGACAAAATCACACAATGCACCAGCAGTCTTTTGAGGAACTACAGGGTTCTGATTACAAGAGTTTTCTACTCATGGTACAGATAATAAATAAAACATTTGCTTCATCCCAGAGGTATGAATATGTTTTCCTCATACCCCTCTATGCCATCCTCCCAAAGCACAAGCTTGCCAATGTTACATGCAGGTTCTGTTCACAAGTCTGTGAGTATTCCAGCTACATTCTTTGCATGTCTAGTGGAGCTCTCAGCTCTCCAGATCACAATCTTAAGCATTCCCATGCCATGTGGTGAAGATCTAACGTGAGTGCTTCATGCTGTCAGCTGTCTCCTATGGGCACATAGAAACAGGCATTTGCATGTGACAATCAAAGTGTCTCCAAGTATCTGAAGTAGCTAGGCTACCCAGGATCTAATGCTGTACCTGCCACATAGATGCAATCAGAGGAGTGGCGGCATGCTGAGGTTTTGTAACTGCAGGCTAGAGACGGCATTCACACACAGGGTTTGACGTTTGGGGCAGGACAAGAGTAAATTTCTCTCTGTCAAATCCTGTCACCTTTCAAGTGGGTCCTACCTTTCAAAATGAATCACAGCTATCAGGGAATCCCCAGACAGCCTCAGGAAGCTGTTTAAATTCAAAATTCTTGTCTCAATTTGCTGCATTAGTCAGGGATATTTTTAAAAACTGTGGCTTATCTCTTAATAGAATGCAAGTTTATCAGTGAACTGTGAACTGCTACAACTATTAATTCCTGCTCTACACAAGCCGTTCCTTTTTGCACCCCTTATGCATGATATTATTTTCTAACATGTAGATCTGGTAACAGTAACTTGAAGCATGAGTAACTTCAAGCTAAAGAAACTCCAAAACATAAACAGAAATGCACTGATCAAAGGTAAGTGAAACTTGCATTTGAGCTTCCACAATCAGAGAGATCAACAAGGGTTTAGGGAACACTCGCAGGAGCTCTGCCTAGCAGGTTGTTAAAACTCAAAGGCAAAAGAAAAGGAGTAAGGCTCAGTTACCAAACAAACTGACAACTGCAAAACCACAGTTTTAGCTAAAATGTTAGAGGTACAAGATCAAAAAATCACAATCTCCCCCCTCTCCCGCTCCCCAAAATCAAATACAAGGTGAGATTCTGGTTTTCTCCTTTAATATGAATGAACTAAAGTGCAAGCTTCACTTTGCTCTTTTACAGTCAAAAAATACCACTTAAGACCTACCTATATTATTATGTTAAATACAAGTTTAAGCAAGGATTTGCATACACAAAAGCATGATTTGCACATGTTGCCAGAGGAAGAAAACAAACAAACAAAACCCAAAGTAAACAAAAACAAAACCAAACAGAAAAACCACAAACAAAACAAAAAAACCCACATAATCTTTCAGATACCTCTATGTGAGTTACATTCTAAAGGTAACAAACGAAAAAGAAGAAAATGAGATCTTACCACACTGAAATAAACTGAGTCTTTAGGAATAACCCTCCTCTGAACTGAAAGAAAATACAAAAGATCTACCCTTGAAACAGCAACTTCAGCACAGAACTGTTTGTTATTTGATTTAGTGGCTATAATGATTAAGGACACACTATTCTGGAAGCATCCAAGAAGAATTATGCTAACTAGCATGAAGCAGAAAAACAAAAGACCTCTCCTGTCAGGCAAACCTTTGGGACATTTATTATAGGACACTTTTCTGGGGGAAGATTTACTATTAAATATTATATGTTATAAATATATTACTAACATATATTTACATTTTTTAGAAAAGGACAAAGCATCTATTCTTCTCTTGGCTTTTGTGACTGGCAATAAATTATAGTCAATGTGACTGTCAGCAGAAGTACAGAAGTCAAGAACACTTAGAAATTGTGAATTTGTGTCAGAAAACACCATGGTTAACACATTTACTACAACATAATGAAAATTTCTCATCTTTTCTGAGAATTTACAGTGACAAAGACCAGTCACTAGCTACAGTAGAAGTCACTCTATCACAGAATCATTAGGGCTGGAAGGGACCATTGGAGATCATCTAGTACAACTCCTGCTAAGGCAGGACCACCTGGAACACGTTCCCCTATCTTCCTTTTGTTGCTGACATACTTGTAGAAGCCCTTCTTATTGTCCTTGATGTCCTTTGCCAGGCTTAATTCTAAGTCAGCCCTGGCCTTCCTATCATATCCCTGCAGGCCCTGATGATGTTCCTATACTTCTCCCACTTGACCTGCCCCCTTTTCCTCCTCTCATAAGCTTCCTTCTTGAGTTTAAGAAATCTCAGGACTCATTCATACCTTTGATTTCCAGAGAGGGAAATTCCTTGTCTAAAATGGAATTGAAGCACAATTGGGAAAGATAGATCCTAAATTTCTGAAACAGATGTGGACTGGGAAGCAAGGTGGGAGGGGAAGCCAGTATTTAATAACAGGCTTTCAAGACCTTTTCCCCTATACACAAGGCTTAGTTTTCAGAGATGATGAATTGCTCTTTGTGGTTTCTACAAGTCCACACACTCACAGTGACAGAACCCAACTGCTAACAAGCTGATACATAAACAACAGTTACTGACTTCTTGCCTTCTCATTTTTCTTCCCTATAACCCGGATTCCTCAGGCAGTAAGTGCCATTCCTCACTATGCGATGTGTGTTTCTACTTCACCTACAGCAACGCAGGCCACCCAGATGCTGTTGCTGCAAGTTTAAAAACAGAGTTCTACCTGCTTTCCCAGCAAGGAAAGGGTCCTTCCTTCATGCATTCACGCTACAATTTTGAGCTTGAATACACCTTAGAGCATCTGCTAACAGATACAAGAGTTATGGAAGGAAGGACAGACAGAGCAGTTAATGGGTATTAGCAGGTAAAACAAAAAAAAAACAAAACCAAACAAAACACCAAAAGAAAAAGTCCAACAACAACAACAAAAAAAAATGTATCCCATGTACTGACATTCGCAGAATATGTTTTGTAAAGTCATTTTCTGTATTTCCTGCACAGTGTGCAACTACTCCAAAACCACACCTTATGTCTGTTTCCTTGTCCATGAACTGTTCTACAGTAACATTTACAGAAATAGTGCCATATTCAGGAAGATCAGCACCACAGCCCCTTTCCTCTGTATCCCCAGAATCCATCATACGCTGTTTCAACTGCCAGGTCTCGTATTATTTCCTCCACTTCAGCACAGTGCCTAGCATACTGTTAGTCAACGATGTAATCACAGTGACGCATAGCAGCTAAGGAATGAGAAGTTAAACCATACTCTTTGCCATGGGGCAGTGCTCTGCATGAATGTCCAAGCGTCAGACACTATAACCAACTGCTGGTAGGCAAGGACATATACCAAGATGTTTAGAGACACAAACATCTCTCCTATATGTGTCAGTGAGCTTGGGGAGCAAAGGAACTTGCAAAAAAAATACAGAATAAGCATTCCTTGAGAGATCCAAGCAAATACAATGGCAAACTGTTGACCACAAAATAAGACTGCAAAATATAAATTTACTAGCAAACTTGATGGTTGAAAAACCCCACTGATTCACTTTTTCCTTTCTAGAACCTTTATCTTCATTAATAAGACTAAAAGGCATTTACGTAAGTTCTGATACATATTCTTTCTATGCCTTATTTCTCATTAAGAGTTTAAATCACAATAAACTGCCTAACAATATTCTGGCTATAGAAAGTTTCATTTCTACATTACAACAGTCCTAATGCTCCCTACCAATTTGTTGCAAGTTTACCTTAAGATGATGTGTAAAAAGTGTAATACAGATCTCTTTCTTTATCTGAACAGTTCTGAAGTAAAGGCTGCAGATAATGTCTGTGCCATCATGCAGTATTAAGCTGTATTTATGGTGGCCCAGCTGTTGAAACAGAATTGTGTAACGCTGTTTTAGCTGTGCTTAGTGTCTCAGTACTTCTGTGTTCACATGTAAACTTAATTAAACCCAGTCCTGCACATACCCATGTGAAAATTCAGAGGACAATCCATAGAAGCAAGCATAACTCATTCCTTCTTGCTGACCAGCACCAATATGCAGCACTGCTTTAGTGTCCTCACATCATTCTCTTTCATTGACTCACACAGCCATGCCCAGCTATATACACATGCACTTGATCTGAACAGAGCTCTATTCATTCTTTCATGCTTTTGCAGAAGGTATGCTTGTATGCTTTAGACACCATTGTCAGACAAACTCCACATTCACTTACTGCACAGATTCATCTATAGAATGGGGAAAACATCCCAGCTTGACAGAGCTGTACCTTAGATCTTGCAATAGCTTCCTTACAGAAATGCACTATATTAACATAAGTCTGTTGGCAACACTCAAGGCTCCATGGCAGTTTTTGAACATCAAAGTTACATTAAGACTTAGGTTCCATGAAATCTCTAAGGACAATTAAACCACTGTTCTGGTCAAAACAAGGGTAAGAAGAAAGATAAACCGGGTTGTCCAGGGCCTTTCCCACATATGTTTTGAAAGTCTCCAAAGACAGAAGGTCCACAACCTCTTTCTCAGCAATATGCATGTTTAAGTTTGTAAAATAACATGTAATTATCATAGGATCATAGAATGGTTTGGGTTGGAAGGGACCTTCAAAGGTCATCTAGTCCAACCCCCACCTATATATTTTATATATTGATTTTATATTTATGTGTATGTACATGCATAAATCATCTCAACAGCTGCCACTGTTTGTGCCCTCTTCAACCTTACCTTCAGCAACAGAAGCATGTTGACTCCTCCAGTACACTAAATGCTCTGACTTCAGAGTGGTAGCAGACCCTCTGTGCAGGCCTTCCAGATGCCAAAGAGCCACTCCACGATACTATGCTGCAGCCTTAGGGATATCAATTCTTCTCAACACCAGCATGTAACAAGCTCTAAGTTTTGTGGAGAAGTGATTCAGAGCAGCCCTTTGGAAAAGGACTTTGGGGTGCTAGTGGATGAGAAACTGAGCATGAGCCTGCTTCACTGCGCACTTGCAGCCCAGACACTAATCGTGTGCTGGGCTGCATCACAAGGAGCATGACCACTTGGAGTACTGCGTGCAGTTCTGGTGTCCTCAACTTAAAAAGGACATGGAACTGTTGGAACAAGTCCAAAGGAAGCCACGAGGATGATCAGGGGACTGGAGCACCTCCCGTATGAAGACAGGCTGAGAAAGTTGCGGCTGTTCAGCCTGGAGAAGAGTGCGTGGAGACCTCAGAGCAGGCTTCCAGGATCTGAAGGGGGCCTACAAGGATGCTAAGGAGGGGTTCTTCATTAGGGACTGTAGCAATAGGACAAGGGGTAATGGGTTAAAACTTAAACAGGGGAAGTTCAGGGTAGATATAAGGAAGTTCTTCACTGTGAGGGTGGTGAGGCACTGGAACAGGTTGCCCAAAGAAGGGGTAAATAGCCCTGTTTAAGGCCAGGTTGGACAGACCCTTGGGTGGCATGGTTTAGTGTGAAGCATCCCTGCTCATGGCAGGGTGGCTCAAACTGGGTGATCTGAAGGTCCTTTCCAATCCTAACTATTTTATGATTCTATAAGACGGTACAGTAAGTATTAATTAAGCATGTGATGAAGCAAACATAATAGTTCTTGGAAGGAACAAGGCACCCTTTCAACTGTGATATTTTGTCGTCTTCATTGTGCTTAGCCTGCTAGTAAATGGATAGAATTTTTGCCTGCTTACTTTGCATCCAAAATCTGGAAGTCTCTAGGGGTGAAATATGACTGAAACCTTAAGTAAAGGTTTCTGACATCAGCTGTAATATGGTAGCTATAGCTTCTGCTGCATCTTTGTTTTGTTTCATAACCCAAACCAGAGGAGATTTTTCTTATCCTTAAAAATAATTGAGAGTCTGACACAGAACCAATAAATTGAGGCTAACCAAAATTTATTGTTCAAACTCAATTAAAGCTTCACCAACATGAACTACTGATTCTGGATGTCACACAGTCTTGTCACTTCACTGCTGATTCTTAAATTTTATGGCCAGTGATCCAGAACGCCTCATCTAAGAAAGAGAGGGCTCCCAACCTCAAGGAGTTTCCTGGGACAGCATGCTGACTCAACAGGGGAATCTCCTACTGCAGGCCTGCTGTTCCAAGGAGGAGCAGCTCCAAATAGCTCTCCCCAGGCCAGAGAGGAACTCTTTATCAGGGACTGTAGTGATAGGTCAAGTAGTAATGGGCTCAAACTTAAACAGGGGAAATTCAGGTTAGATATAAGGAAGAAGTTCTTTACTGTGAGGGTGGTGAGGCACTGGAACAGATTTCCCAAAGAAATGGTAAATAGTCCATCCCTGACAGTGTCCAAGGACAGACTGGATAGGGCTTGAAGCAAACTGATCTAGTGTGAGGCATTCCTGCCCATGGCAGGGGAGGTGGAACTGGATGATCTTATGGTCCTTTCCAAGCATAACAATTCTACGATTTTATGCAGTGAGCCCAGAAACTAAGCACATGCTTAGGCACCAGCTCAGAGCCTAGCAGCTATGTGGATTTCTTGGATTCAGGAAGATAGCCCAGCACAGAAACATGTTCACCTTGCATGCTCTCCTCTGAAGCAAGAGAGTGTACACATGAAAAAGTGATGCAAGCATATGATCTTGCTGACTAGGGAACACGTGAACATGGTTCACAGATGCCAGATACACAGGTTGCATGAAAAGTGGTGAAAATAGGACAAATGTCTACCACTATGCCTAGTTCCCTTCTGAGCATTTGTAATGCAGTAGTAGCCCCTTATTTTCAGAATAAATACTGTTGAACATGTTCAGTTACAGTCTCCCACTAAATAGTTCAATAAACACATCATAATTCAGAAGGGGCAAGTCAGTCTTCTCGCTTGAATTCAGTAACTGAGGTACTTTCTTACAATGGTTTGGACCCATTTACTGCAACAGTATACACAATACATTCTCCCTTAAGACTACTACTCCCTCCCTCAATCTCCATGTGTCTAACTGCTTCATACTCCTTCCTGATAGTCTTTCTCTGCTTGCATCTCTCTGTGTCCAGAAGTCCAGAAATCTGAATGGTTCCCAGAGCTGAGGCTGTTTCCAAGCTGAGCAGTAACTGCAGATGCCTGACATGCTTGTAACTGAAGAGCCTACCACATTACTTCAAACAGCCCTAAAGTTACTAAGACTCCACAGACTCAGGTAATAACTGAGTATCTTCCCTTCTTTCCCTTAATAATGAGAGTGATATATGTGGAAAAATGCATTTCTAGCTGTATTATACCTGCACTATAGAACATGAGATGAAAACAATGCAGCTTGCCTTTATGTGTGGCCTTCTCCAAGCCATTTATGCAGGCTCAGAAGACTAGTGGCATCTTTTTCTGGAAACCTTTGACTCAAAGCAGAGCCATCTACCAATGGGAGTCACATGCAGTGGGGAAGTGTGTTTCAGAGTAGAACCAATTGTAATGAGTGGCAGCTTTACACCCTGTTGTAATGGATTAAACATGGGGAAAAGACACAGAGATACATTTGTAGTTTAGGATTTCTAGAAATTATATACTTTCAAAAATAACCTCAACACTGCTTAGATATCTTTAAAGCATTTTCTCAGTGCACCTTAAAATACCAGCTGCTAGATTTTGTTAAATACACCTGACTGTTCTCACTTGCAAGGTCAAATGAAACTTAGACCTTCTGTGTACAGAAGTAAGACAAACATCTTCTCAATTTTTACTAAAATGTTTTAATTATATACAGATATAAATAATGTTCCATGGAGCCTAAGTATTTTTACGGAAAACCTTAAAAGTGCAAACAGCATTTCCACAGGCCATTGCAATGTCAGAAAGATGCTTGTTTCTTACATAAAGGGGGAAAGCTTTCCAGGCAAACAGCTTTAGCCCTCATGCTTGGCCAGATTTCTGCATCACACACTTCCATGGCGGATCCTATGGAAACAAAGGGTTGGGTGTTTGTTTTTTTTTTTTTTTTTCTTATACAAGTATAGAATTCAAACACAGACTTTGTTTTCAGACCTTTGTATACCAAGTCAGCAACTGTGCTGCCCTGAGCAGTTTCCTGCCTGATTGCTGGTGCCACTCATCAAAGACATGCTTTTGCACTGGATTAGTTCTGCCTGTGAAGAACTGAGCTATTCTCTACAGCATCAGATACGTCCTGTGTATACTGGTGTTGCAACAGTGCCTTCTGCATTCAATATCCAGAACTGCTGCACAGATCTGCCTCCACTACACAGTAGGAATGCAAAACGCTGCTCATTATGAAACAATTATCTTTTAAAGGACAAGTATACTACGATTTTAAATCCTAAGAACTTCTTCCAATGGAGTTCAGTTGCCCTTTGAATAGTGTTCCAGGTTCTTTAGCAGCAAACACAGGCAGAGAAATGTTTTGGTTCAAAAAAGTGTAACAGATGAGAAAATACACAAAGTATCCTTTCACAGTAACACTTTCCATTCAACTACTACTACTATCCTGAATTTACACACACCATACAACACCAGATAAAGGAGAGTTGCTGAGAAAGACTTCAAGTAATTCTTTCAGATCCCCGGTTCACCAAGTGTTTTGTCTATTGAGTTGATGTTAAGCCAAGTCTTGAATTTATTCTTACACAAACACAGCAGCTGCCAGGTTGCTCCAGCACATAGCCACCACATATTGTTCTGGCTTGCCTAAGCTCATTTGCTTGCCACAAGAGAGCTAAGAAGTTAACATCTCCCAGGCCAGCACTATAGATGGAAGCCAGTAATTTCCTAAAGTTGTTCTAGCTTGCCTACACTCATTCATTTTTCACAAGAGAGCTAAGCAGTTAACATCTCCCAGGCCAGCACTAAAGGCAGACATCAGTAGCTTCTTATTCCCCATACTGGAGGAAGTGAGCTGCTTCTGCCATGAATTCGAACATAGCCTGCTCTCCCTTGTTTGAAGATAAGCATCGCTGTCAAAGCCCTAAAGCCTGCCTGACAGTACTACCTAAATAAAAAAATTCACCCACTAATCTGAGTTCAAAGACACCTGACGATGGTGACTCTCCCTTGGACATCTGTTGTACAGGTTAGTCACCTCACTGTTAATGATGCATGGCGATTTGGATTTGTCTGCTTGAACTTTAGTCAGTGCTTCTACCTCTATACATCAAACCTTCCTGAAGCCCAGATACATTACATGTCTGTGGTTACTTTTACAAGCTGTACTTGGAATCTTGCAAAATACAATCATGCCTGCCATTGCTTTTAATGTCCATCTCCTTTACTCCCTGAATCAGCTAGTCTATCATTTTTTTTCTTGGGAACTTTGACTTACCTGTCTGTCATTATGCATACTTTGTCATTTGTCCTTTAGAAGTAACCATGCCAAACAAGCACCTTCTTAAATCTCTTCCCATTCTAGTAACTCTTTCCAGTTTAACACACAACTGAGCTCTGCAGACAACACTTTACTGCTGACTAGGCACAAAAATTATAAAGTTGCTCACTGAATTTGCTGAAAACCATACTTCTCACTTCTCATTGAACATTCAGAAAACAGCACTTTATCCTTGTATGCAAAGAAGAAAAAAACAGAGGTGCTAAATGGACACAAGCATTTAACAGACATTAGTGGATCATCAAACACTAACATACTTCTATGGTGACAGGCCTTTAGATCTTTTTTCATTCCTAAGGTACATAGCTTAAGCTATGCTACTCAGGGATTTTCCCCCCTCCATGTTTTTAACATTTCTTAACTCTTCCGAATGTTAAACTTTTAGCTTTTTTGATAACATATTTACTGTCCCCTTTGCTATCGCTTTCTTACAGAAGTTTATTTCCACATGCTTTGCCCCTGAACTAGTTAACTAATTAGTTAACTAAATCTGTTAACTAATGTCCTCCTTTTTTTCCTCATTGAATGACAGGTGTAGGAGACAAGCAATTCTCTGCCTGCCCACTATGACCATAGCTTACCAGATTCACCCGTCAGGCTTTACATTCCAGGGCTGTGAAATATAAGGTACTTCATTTCCACCACTGGGAGGAAAAAACACAACTGAAAAAAAGGTAAGCTATGTAGAGCATCACAACCAAATTCTGTTGTGGATGGCAGCAGGCACATTTTGCTTTTTGCATGTAGTTCACATATAGTTCTTTCTCCCAAAGACAGGAAGAATGTGACTGTGAAATGAGTTTTCTGTTCCTTCTTGTAGGAAAAAACCCGCAACAAGGGCTTGGGAGCAGCAACACAGATTTATGACCACACAGTAGGTTGCACGTTACCTAGCAACAGATGTAGTTCCTGCTTCAAAAATTGCTTCAGCAGCATCACAGTTTAAGCCCAGCCAGCAACTAAGCACCACACAGCTGCCTGCTCACTCCTCCTCCTCAGGTAAGATGAGCAGGAGAATCAGAAGAGTATAAACACGCAGGTTGAGGAGAACAGTTTAATAACTAAAATTAAGTAAAATATAGTGATAATAGAAAGAATACCAACAATAATGATAATAGTAATAGTAGGAAACAACAAGAGAAGAAATAAAAGCACACAAAACCCACATCACACACAATACTATTGCTCACCAGCCGCTGACCAATACCCAGCCTAACCCAAGCAGCAATCTCCCCTTCTGGGTAATTCCCCCCAGTTTATATACTGGCCATGACGTGCTGTGGTATGGAATACCCCTTTGGCTAGCTCAGGTCAGGTGTCCTGACTCTGCTCCCTCCTGACTTCTTGGGTCCCTCCTCCCTGGCAGAGCATGAGAGACTGAACAGCCCTTGACCAGGCTAAATGATATCAAGCATCAACTAAACGATAGGTGTGTTATCAGCATTGTTCTCAGACTCAAACCAAACCACAGCACTGCACCAGGTTACTAAGAAAAAAAATTATCCCCGTCAAAAAAAGGACAAGTGGTGTCTAAAATGGAAAGATAATAAATTAAAAAAAAAAAAAAAAAAAAAAAAGACTAGCAGTTGCACTTGGAAGCATTTTGCTCCAAGCAGTTATTTTCCCTGAACTTGCTGAAAGTATTTGCCAAAAGCAGATACATGGTATCAACACAGGCAGCTGAAAGAAGACTGAATACACTGCAATACAGTGAGACTCTAATCTATTACTCCAACAAAAGAAGTTGCTGCTTTTGCAACTGTTGTCAGGAAGTACACCTAAAATGACATACTATGTAATAAATTTTAGACTTTAGGTCTTGTATCATCACCATTGCAAGCTGATTTATTTGGAATTTCACCTGGACAGGATGTAATTTATCAAGATTTCACAGAAATGTGTCACTAGTCAATGCGATCACGTTACATATTCAAACCTGTATGTACAGATCACTTACACTGATAACATTGAGCACGTTCTCGGAATTCCTGTGATGCAACTTATTACTCTGAAGTTGTAAATGACAATTCACAAAATGAAGAAATATTAATTTCCAATATATGGAAAAACTAGAACTAAACTACCAGAACGAACAAGGCTGGGTGGAATATGTGCTGTGCTTACAAAATAATTAACACTGATTCCCTCTGCTAAGCTTCCCAGTTGTATACCAAGCTCCTGAGCTCAGCACTTTCCAGTGCTGTGTCTACAGTATTTTGCTAGTATTTGAAGGGAACAAAGATTAAAAGATAGGAGAACATTTGCAACTGAGCTAGTAGCTATAATGTTTGCTTAAGGTATCTGCCGGTTGGAAACACAGTTATCAGGGAAGTTGTGATGCTGTTGTACGCAGGACTTCAAACTACTTCACCTTCGACACTGAACTAGAAGTCAAAGAAGCTATACTGGACACATGACAAGTTGTCTCTTTTAAAACAGGCAGTCTGACTCAGGATGGCATCAGATTATTTTTATATATAAAGACTATATACATATATTTGCATGTGGTATGTCGTCATATATATATATATGACCATTCCATACCACATGCAATGGTCTGAGGCCACAACTTTGGGTCACAAGCACAGGGATTCTCAAGTGACTTCAGGGCTCCCCAAGCACTTCATCAAAGACTCACATCCTGTTCTGCAGAAGCATGCCAACCTCAGAGCCTTGCTATCACTCCTGAAGTTGGCACTGCACTACGGCCAGAGCAGAGCTAGGCACACCTGCTCTATCTTACTGGAGGTGAGTTTGAAAGGACTGGGCACTACCGCTTCATGTGCCAACCTTACACATATCCTGCCTGCCCCGAGATATTGAAAAAAGCCAGGCCACCCACTGCAGCACAGTGGAGAGCAGCGGCAGCTTTAGATGCATTCAGATAGGAACTAGTCCTGTTACCAAAATCCCTCCCAGGGGCTGACACAGCCCCAGCCCTACTGCCAAATCTACGGATGCGGTAACAGGACCACAACGCTTACTTTGTCTTTCGTGGCAGAGGTGACTGAGGTCGCCAGCTGCTTGGAGCCCTTGTTGAGCTTCTTGCCTGTTACATCGCGGCCACCGCCACCTTCGACCTTGATAAGCCGGTGCTTCGGGGAGATGTACTTCACGTCAGGTGGCGTGGCCGGGCGGCGCTCGCTGTGGCTGCGGAAGAGTTGAGGGGAGCCGGCTGCCCCGGCGGCGGGGGGCGCGGCACAGCATGACGAGGAGGAGAAAGCCTTGGAGGCCGCCTCGCCCAGATCCTCCGGCACCGAGTAATCCGGGCGGCACATGGCACGCAGCTTCAGCAGCGACGAGCCGGGTCCGCTGTACGGGTCCTCGAAGTCGCGGTCTTTCTGTGCTCGGTAGGCGCGGAGAAGGTCGCTGGTGTCGTCGCGCAGGCGGCGGCGCGGGAAGCCGGGCGAGGTGTGGTGGTGAAGGTAGAGGTGAGGCGGCCCGTCGGGGAGGGGCATGCTGCTGGCACCGTTCCTCTTCTCTCGGTAGTCGGGCCGCGGAGGCTGAGGGGGACTCTTGGTCTTGTTATTGCCCAAGCTGAAGTACTTATTCAGCCATTTGGCCATCGTCTTCCAGGGCCGCGGCCCCTCAGCACCGTGCGTTGCCTCTGGCGCTCGGCGAGCCAGCCCCGCTCACTGCCGGCGCCCGCATGGAGAAGCAAGGCAGCGGGGCGCTTTGCACACACGCCGCTCTTCCGCCCCGCTTAGGCCCTCGCCTCGGCTTCCCGGCGGGACAGAACCCCTCCCAGCCCAGGCCCTCCGCTTCCTCGCTGCTCTCGCGAGCGCAGCCCGATTCCCTCACAGCGCCAAGCGGCCCGGCTTGACCTCAGCACGCACCGGAGAGGCGGGCGCCGCTGCTGCAAGAAGGCCTCGGCCCGCCCACAGCCGGGGCCGGGCCGGGTGGCTGCGGGGTGGGCCGGGGACGGGAAGGGGAAGGGAAAGGAACGGGAACGGAGGTGGGGATCTGTGCAGGATCGGTGTCTCCTTTTCTAAGCTCTGGGAGGGACCGGACCCGCAGCAGCAGCAACACGAGTGTCGGGGGCGCGAGTGTCTGTACGGCCTCTGCCCACCCGCCGTGCCAGAAGGGACGCGGCAGCAGCGGGTGGGACCTGCCGCGTGAAGGCCAGGGGAGCGACTGCCGCTGTCAGGAGACCGCAGGCGCGGGTTTCTTTTTCCCGGCTGGCTTCAGCTCCAGAAGCCTCTCTTTCTCCTGCAGCCAGTTGTCCGGAGGCGCGGTATACTGCAGCTAGGACGATGTGGGGTCAGGCACTGCCTACACTTGTCGGGCTCGGGCTTTTCTAGTACAGCTACGGGTGTGTCCCCTTTCTCATCAGTGGGGTGGGGGCGGGGTCTTTAGGCGGGCCCAGATGACCCCTACCAAAGAGCACCAAGCCCTAGTTTTGTCTAGGTTGGAGGAGATGATCTCTGCTCCTTTGCTCTTGTGAGAGCCTACTTGCAGTACAGTGTGCAGTTCTGGTGTCCTCAACATAAAAAGGACATGGAACTGTTGGAACAAGTCCAGAAGAGGGCCACGAGGATGATCAGGGGACTGGAGCACCTCCCGTATGAAGACAGGCTGAGAAAGTTGGGGCTGTTCAGCCTGGAGAAGAGAAGTCTGCGTGGAGACCTCATAGCAGCCTTCCAGTATCTGAAGGGGGCCTACAAGGATGCTGGGGAGGGGCTCTTCATCAGGGACTGTAGCAATAGGACAAAGGATAATGGGTTCAAACTTAAACAGGGGAAGTTCAGGTTAGATATAAAGAAGAAGTTCTTCACTGTGAGGGTGATGAGGCACTGGAACAGGTTGCTCGAAGAAGTGATGAATGCTCTATCCCTGGCAGTGTTCAAGGTCAGGTTGGAAAGAGCCTTCGGTAACAAGGTCTAGTGCGAGGCATCCCTGCCCATGACAGGAGAGTTGGAACTAGATGATCTCAAGTTTCTTTCCAACCCTAATCATTCTATGACGCAAAGCACACAGGGTACTGTGTATTTTGTTAGTATGTGCCTTTCCTGTGTGTATTCCTAGGTAAGGAGGAGTACAGTAAGTCAAATGCAGAGATGATACCTGTGTGAATCATGCTGCTCAGCTTCCGTATTGCCGGGAGGGTTTGGAATGTTCTGGCCCACCATTGTGACCAGTTAGTATTGGTCTATCTTTCTCCATCTACCCAAAGGTAAATATCTAACATAGCAGGTTTTCCCAGGTTCAGGTGATAGACTTACCTGAATCTTTAGTCCCCATCCCAGTGATGATTCTGTTTGGCCTCAGAGGAGGCTGCAGGCACTGAATATGCAAGTGGGGATAGTAATATCCTTAGGCTGATGTCTCCAGGTCCACCTATGGCCTCTGCCACAATAAAGAAGTTCAACAGACAAAAGAACTACTCAGGCCATAGCTTGGCCTGTGGTGCTTCTGTTGTGCTTGCTGGTCTGGAACAACCAGCTGAGTTCTAGCTATACTGCACAGGTGGAATTCCGCTTCAAATAAAGGATGGAGAAGGCCTCACAATTACATCTTTTGAAAGCTTTCTTCATTCGAAATTCAAATGCATCCATACAGGCAATAAAAAATTATTTTCCATTTTGAATCATCTTTTTCATCCCTTTAATTCCCAATGTTCCAGCTTATGACAGGTTTATCCAGATCCCTTTTTGCTTTATCAAGCCCATGAATGCAGAGACATGAGTAAGCTGGGGACTTGCAACACAGAAGTTCTTTTCATACAGGTCAAAGCTCTGCACAAGGACATTTCAGTTTCATTAGGAGCCATGGACTTGTTCTTAACAGCAAAAGTCCTAACATGGTTTCTGGACAGAAGGATGGCCTGACACTAGAACTGAGATGTAAACCCATTTTGAAGAAGGGATAGGAAATCTTTGCAGTGTTTGGAGAGTGATGTGAAGATGTCAGTAGCTAGTCACATTTGCACTGCTGCTTTTCATCATTTGGGAGATGGACGTCTTGTTATCTTCCCTTTTTATATTCAGAACAGGGGAGGGAAGAGAAGAGGAACCCTTTATCTACTTCTCATTACTAGTCACCAGTTATCCGTTGCATTTTGGCAAGAACCTATTTAGTTTGCTGTTGGCACTGCTGAAGCTAATCATCAGTATTGCCTGTAGCATATTTTACACACCCACCCCCTGTCATGGGTTCTGAGGCCAGAATGGAGTCAGTTTTCTTCATGAAGTAAAGATGGGCTGGATTTTCACATGACGTTTTTATCTGGTTTTATGGTCCATTTTAACCTTGCGCTTGGCTGCACATTCTCTCTAAGAAGCTTCATTCTCTCTTTTGAATCATAGAATCATAGAATGGTTTGGGTTGGAAAGGACCTTAAAATCATACAGTTCCAATCCCCTGCCATAGGCAGGGACACCTCACACTAAACCATGTCATCCAAGGCCCTGCCCAACCTGACCTTGAATATTGCCAGGGATGGAGCCTTCACCACTTCTTTGAGCAATACGTTCCAGTATCTCACCACCCTTACAGTAAAGAACTTCTTCTTTTATCTGACCTGAATGCAAGGGAATTCCTTGAGTTTGGCCGTTAATATGCAACTTGTTCATGGTGAGGGTGTCTGTATGTTTTAGTGACCTCCTGAGAACAGAGCTCTTCCACTATGAACATGGGGTTCAATTATAATTCTTTCCTGGCAGGACTTCCTACGGCATTGCCATAAGTTTGTGTGGGAAGAACAGCATGCTCCCTTTACTGGCTTGAGCAACTGTTTCTGTTGCCCAAAAGAAAAACCATTTCTGTTTTTACACCCTCAGTTTTGTTCTCAGACCTCTGACTGGCCCATTCATCCTGTCAAACTTCAGGGTTTTATTTCAGATCAGTTTCTCAGCCTGAGCCTGAGAAGTATCCTCTTTCTTGTCTGGCTAGTACTCGGGTCTTTCAGGGGGTTGCAAGACTCCCAACAGTTGTTGTTTCTAGGAATGGCTTGTTCTAGGATCTTTATACAGGGGTGAGTTTTTGCCTTGAGGCAAGATGAGTTTCAATTTCTTTGAAAATCAAAGGATCTCATTACCCAGAAGTCTAGCAACTCCCTAATTCCTGTTCTGCCAGTCTTCCCACCAAGAACTTGGCTTCAGCGTGGGAGGGGGAAGAAGGGTCCAGGAGTATTTCAAACTCAGACCAATACTGTGCCTTGTGGCTTAACGTGGAACTACATTTTCTCATCTGCATTGACAGCTTGGAGTGACAGAATTATGACAGTTCAAGGAAGTTTCTCTAATATTTCAGACGTTCCCTTAATTTACCTACCATCAAATCTCAGCAATGCATGAGGATAGGAAAGATGGGATATTGGATAACCCCAGGAAAAGCCAAACCTGGATAATATATATGAATGAAAATAGAAGAATCTCTAAGACATGCATAGCAGAGAAATTAGCTTAATATTTCTATTATGTGTGAAGTATGCCAATCTCAGAGGTTGTTTCAGCTTGAGTCTTCAAGGACCACAGCACTCTCGGATTTGCACAGGGTGCTTTCCAACCCCAGTCTGTTAATGCAGGGTATATCTGCACCTGCAGAACTCTTAGTCTGTCTCCAAATGATTTTCACATGGCTTTTTAGAGGAAACACATTTCATCTTTTCTGAGCTTTGAATGGAGTTATGAGTTCTGGTTGGTTTGTTTTTGAAATGTTTCTTTACTAAATACAGGTTTGGAGGGGTAGTGGTGAAAGGGAACTTTCTGAAAGCTTCTCTGTGAAGTTACAAAATAAAGTGTTATAATCCAATTTGAACATCTGCTTCTGCTTGGCTCTGCATCTCTTGTAGTAGAAGTACCAGGAGAGGCTTTGCAATTTGTTCCAACTTAGAGAGTGAGTAATAAAGTGATGCTTACCTCCGCTGAGACCAAATGAAGAACTGGCGTTTGATACATGTCTATTATTGCACACAAGTAATTAATTTGTGTTGACAAAATATGCACAGTCCTAAACATGTTAATTTAAATAAATAATGAAGTTAAGTAGCAACTACACTGGAATTCAAGACATTTATTTCCACTCATTCTTCTGGTTTTCATGTGTAATAAATGTTGCAGTACATGCAGTGCATTTCACATTAAAATAAAAAGGAAAAAGTAGCAAGTAACATAGACAGGAAAGAACTTTCTGGATTAATAAACACCCAAATGATGCTACCATATCTAACTTTAGAGTTATCCTACAAGAAAACAAGTCCAACATTTTCAGTATTGATCAATTCTTCATATTGAAATATCTACAACAAAGCTGGAAAGAAGGAAAATCCTTCTGTTAGTATGGCTTGGGATAAGCAAAAGATCACAAGCATTCAGCATGTTAAGAACTGTCATCACAAAATATAGGAATGTTCTCTTTTTCAATACACTTCCTTTTGGCTGACAAAGATGATTAAGGGAGTGGAACATCTCCGTTATGAGGAGAAGCTGAGGGAGCTGGGTCTCTTTAGCTTGGAGAAGAGCAGACTGAAGGGTGACCTCATCAATGTTTACAAATATGTAAAGGGTGAGTGTCAGGATGATGGAGCTAGGTTTTTCTCAGTGATGTCCAGTGATAGGACAAGGGGTAATGGGTGTAAACTGGAGCATAAGAGGTTCCATGTGAACATCAGGAAAAACTTCTTTACTGTGAGAGTGACAGAGCACTGGAACAGGTTTCCCAGGGGGTTGTGGAGTCTCCTACATTGGAGATATTCAAGGCCCGGCTGGACAAGTTACTGTGTGATGTACTCTAGGTTACCCTGCTCTTGGAGGGGGGTTGGACTAGATGATCTTTTGAGGTCCCTTCCAACCCTTGGGATTCTGTGATTCTGTGAAGAGTCTGTAGCATTCATAGTGCACTTCTATGCCTCCTATTTGTGCATATTGCATCATACTGAGGTAATGACTACAGATAGGTTTGCCACCCACAGGCTATCATAAAATGGCATTAGTTATGTTAACCACATCACCAGGTGTCAAAAGCAGGGGTATCAGTCACACTACTTCATAGTATTCAGTATGTATTGCTTTGCAGTCGACTGCATCAGTGCTTCTCAATCTACGTAGTTTTCCTAGGCCCTTTTGAAGACCTTGAACTTTTGCTACATGTAGGCAATCTACACAAATGTAAATCACCATCATACTTAGCCAGCTCAGTGTTCAAACTGTTTTCCAAGTAATAAGTTAATGAACCTTAGTAATCCTAGCATGGATCCCACAGGCTTGCTGCTGTTAGCTTCTCACAGAGGTGAGAATTGGCTGTTCATAACAGCCAGTTATGTTTGGTCTTGCAGTGTCTGTGCCCAGCTCAAGAGAAAGCCACAGGACACTTAACAGCTCCTGAGTGGCTATGTGAAATTACTGCAATATGTATTATTGTGAATGTGCCTACATCTTAGGGGTATACAATGACGTTCATGAGGGTGGACTCGTTTGTCAAAGTGGCTATTTTTATTCCACTGAAGAAGCTGACTACAGCTTCTCAGACCTCATGTTTGTTGCTGCAGCATATAGTCTCACTGCCATTGCCTGCAGGACAGCATTGTGACGAATTGTGGGACCCAGTTTTCTGCCAACCTCTGGAGATGCAACTCTTTGTTTCCACTCCATATCACCCACACCCACCAGGTCATGGAAAGCAGGTGAACCAAATTCTGAAGCAGTATTTCCATTGTATTAGTTAACATCAGGATGACCGAGCCTTAGTTCCTGTTGGCAGAATTTCCCTGCAGCTGTAGTGACCACTCTCCCATGCAGCAGACATCTTTGTATGTGCAGTGCCCATCCAGATACTCCAGCATACTCAGGGACTTTCTTCTGTGGACTCCTTTGAGTACTTGCTGCGTGTGCATTTGTTTCTTCAAAAGCAGACAAGAAAAGCAACGATTGCTTACCAAGGGAATGCTGACAAATGTTGGTGAGTGGCACCAAACTTTGCAGTTACGTGAACATGTTTGTTCAGTGAACATGCTCATTCCCCACCAGCCCCTCTCTGTTGCTGAGAACAAGGTCCAGCATAGCCCGTCTCCTCATTGGTTCCTATATTGCTTGGAGAAAGAAGTTATCATCAATGCATTCCAGGAACCTCCTGGATTTCTTGTGCCCTGCTGTGTTGTACCTCCAACAGGTATTGGTGTGGCTGCAGCCACACATGAGGACTAGGGTTTGTGAATGTGAGGCCTCACCTACCTCGCTATAGAGGGTCTTATCGGCTTGGTCTTTCTGGTCAGATGGCATGTAGCAGATCCCACTGTAATGTCTCCTGTCCCTGCCCTCCCTTTAATCCTGACCCATAAGCTCTCAGTTGGCTCCTCATCCATCCCTAGGCAGAGCTCTGTGCACTCCAGTGACACAAAGGATGACATCCCCTCTTTATCTCCCCAGCCTGTCTTTCCTGAAGAGCCTGTATCTTTCCATTCTAACACTCTAGTCATAGGCTGCGTCCCACCATGTCTCCATGATGCCAATGAGATCAAAGCCCTTCAGGTGTGGCACGTCTCTACTCCTCTTGCTTGTTCCCCAAGCTATATGCATTGGCATAGAAGCATTTCAGTTGCACCCAGATGAAACCCAACTTACTAGCTGGAGTGGCTGGAAGTCCTTTGTGCTACTTTTCCTTTTGATCCCCAGCAGCTGTTGAATTTGCAGTCAGCTACCTCTGGAATTGTTACATGGTGATTCCTAATGTTGTTTCACCTCAAGCACACTGTTTCTAAAAACGTATTCTGCATTTCAGCCAGATAATCCTGCAAACATTACTTAGTGTGCATCTGGCGGTATGCACTAAGTGTTGTGTAAGATTCACCCCTAGACATGAAAAGTATTTTGAAGGTTTCAGCTAAAGCAGTTTTATCAGCCTTTTTTTAGAATATACTCTGTTCTTTTCCTTCAAGACAGTGCCATTCTTCAATGCCCAGCCAAGGTAGCACTGGTGAGAGCTAAATATCTTGTAACTGTGAGTACAAGCAGGCTCACAACCGAAGTCATGTGAATTCCTCAGAAATAGAAGCATAAGACTCTTAGACATTATTCATAAACTTATATTTTATTTTCAATAGATATACACTTCCTAAGACTGTTGAAGCGACTATAACACCCTTGATGTCATGCTATTTGGTCACTGCTGTTACTGATGTGTCACCGAAGAAGACTCAGAGGTTAATGTGGAAATTTCAAAGCCATATACTTCTGTTTGCATTCCCCATTCTCAAGACCTTGGTTGACAGTTTCTGAACTATCCCTTATGTTCTCTGCCTATTCTGTTTACACTAATGAGGTTAGTGTGGCTATAGAGAGTAGGATAGAAAGAATGGCAGTTTCATTATGATGGGGTCTGGTAAGTGCCAGACATGTTTGGGGTACTGTGGGAAGCTAGCGAGGATGTTGCAAACAGCAGGCTAGTAACTGCATATGCATACTTGCAGTTGGCTATTCCAGAAAATGATTTTGTTTTCCTTTTTTCTTTTCCTTTTCTTTCTGGAAACTGAGTTGAAAATGTAGTGTTGCAGTGAGGTATCCCAGTTCACCAGATCGTGACAATTAAAATCACTTTGGAATGAAGAGCTCTGTTTCTCCTTTAACTAGCTGACAACTGTCATACGTGTTGGAGAGATTTTATTGGATCATAATGGTGATGATTGTACACTTGGATAGAAATCACCAGTGTGAGAACTGAACATATTATTGAAAATAATGTGCAGGTATGTGTGTTCCCATAGTTTAATTTCTAGGAAAGATAACAATATTTGATTTCTCTATATCAGTCTATGGGGAAACCAGTCTTCAGTCTAGAAACTATGGAATTAAATCCTTTGTTTTTGTAACTCATTGTAAAAGTGCTCAAGTCCAATAGAGCTGTGTCAGTGTATCCATTCATATCAGCTGTATGTCTGATTAATATGATATATAGTCCCACATGACATCCTTGTCTCTGAATTGGAGAGACATCAATTTGATAGATGGACCACTTGGTGGATAAAGAAGTGGCTGGTTGGCCGCACACAAAGAGTTGTGGTCAACGGCTCAGTGTCCAGCTGGAGACCAGTAACGAGTGGTGTCCCTCAAGGACTGGTGTTGGGGCTGATCCTGTTCAACATCTTTGTTGGTGACATGGACAGTGGGATTGAGTGCACCCTCAGCAAGTTTGCCGATGACACCAAGCTGTGTGGTTCGGCTGGTACACTGGAGGGAAGGGATGCCATCCAGAGGGACCTAGCCATGCTTGTGAGGTAGGCTGATGCCAGCCTTATGAAGTTTAACCATGCCAAGTGCAAGGTGCTACACCTGGGTCGGAGCAATCCCAGGCACAGCTACAGGTTGGGCAGAGAAGAGATTCAGAGCAGCCCTGTGGAGAAGGACTTGGGGGTGTTAATCGAGGAGAAACTTGACATAAGCCAGCTTTAGTGTGCACTTGCAGCCCAGAAAGCCAACTGTATCCTGGGCTGCATCAAAAGGAGCGTGACCAGCAGGTCGAAGGTGGTGATCCTGCCCCTCTACTCTGCTCTCGTGAGACCTCACTTGGAGTATTGTGTGCAGTTCTGGTGTCCTCAACATAAAAAGGACATGGAACTGTTGGAACAAGTCCAGAGGAGGGCCATGAGGATGATCAGGGGGCTGGAGCACCTCCCATATGGAGACAGGCTGAGAAAGTTGGGGCTGTTCAGCCTGGAGAAGAGAAGGCTGCATTGAGACCTCATAGCAGCCTCCCAGTATCTGAAGAGGGCCTACAAGGATGTTGGGGAGGGACTCTTCATTAGGGACTGTAATGATAGGACAAGGGGTAATGGGTTAAAACTTAAAGGGGGGAAGTTTAGATTGGATATAAGGAGAAAGTTCTTTACTGTGAGGGTGGTGAGGCACTGGAATGGGTTGCCCAGGGAAGCTGTGAATGCTCCATCCCTGGCGGTGTTCAAGGCCAGGTTGGACAGAGCCTTGGGTAGCATGGTTTAGTGTGGGGTGTCCCTGTTCATGGCAGGGGGGTTGGAACTAGATGATCTTAAGGTCCCTCTCAACCCTAACTATTTTATGATTCTATGATTCTATGAAAAGTGGGTGTTATCTAAAAAGTTTTTGAATACTGGTACATTTAAAATATTGCATAAAGGAGTAAAAATAGGCAGAACTGGTTAACTCTGAGCCCTTGGGACTGATCTTTAATGTTTTTTAATTCTCAAATAGGTTATACCTTATTTCTTTATCTTCGAGTCTTGTGACAATATCTTGTTTCACTATATTACTCAATCTTGAAGAAACTACTAAAGTGAAAGGTGCCAGGACAAAAAAAGGAGCATCAGCCATTTAATAGGAGCATAAAATCTTCAGATTAAATTTCATTATTCTGTACTATGTCTCATGTTCACAAACATTTTTTGTGCATTAATGCTGTTTTCATAACTGGTAATTATCCTGTGCCTTTGCAGCCAGAGGTGCAGGAATGTATTTCTAATCCATACCAACTTTTGCTATCTGACAGTGGTATCTGTCTGGTAAGCCATACCACTTTTTAGCTGTTCGGATTGTCTGACTCTTCACATCTATACCATCCAAGAAGTTATCCTAACCAAGTGGCATGCTAATTTTTAAATCAATATTTTTGTTCACCACCCAGACCTATCTTTTCCAATTGCCACCAGCTGCAAAGTTCACAAACCTGTGTGTATGAACATTTTATCAATGATTATTTACTGTACTATTCTCTGATTGCATTGACTTTCTCTGTGGAAATCTTGTAATATATTGCTAGTCTAATAATAATCACATGAAATATGTGTTTCTTAAATGTGGTTGTGGAACAAATGCCTGTACAGAGACTTTCCAATGGACAGGATGTGAACTATAATTTTAATACCAGTAACAATTATATAACTGGTTTCTCATAATACAAACATAACTAGCATCAAGCAGTAGCACACAAGTCCTATGAAGTCCAATCTATTGCTTAGAATGGATATCTAAAAGCATTAGTTATTGCTTAAAATAGATAATATGAGATTTTGTTAATATCTGAAATTATTTTAATGTTATTTTAATTAAAAACATAGCAGAATAATTATAGTGTTTGATAAAGAACAATTATATGTCTCTTCAACATAGTGTTATCAGGCTATTTGTTACCTGCCTTTCTCAAAGATTTATTTTTAAAGGAACACTGACAACATGGAAAGACTTTCAGTGAAATCAATGAAACATCAGAAAATTTACCACAGGCAAGTGGAAAGAATCTAGATGCTGAATATATACTTAAATCAGAGCTCAAAGACATTGGCAAGACTTCATACTTCCTTGTTTCCTTGAGATGTTGCAAGTTAGACCATGGTTTAAAAGATGTCACTGCTGTACATCTTGATTACCATATGCTATGATCTCTACCCTCCTGCATATGCTATCTGACTGGATGTAATGGATGGGAGCCTAGCTGAGAGTTGCTTCCCTCTCATGACTAAGAGACAACAAAGTATGCTTTTTGTCAAAGTGTATTTGGTAAAGTATTTATATTTCTGTTCATCATGACTATTTATTGTGCAGCTGTTCTACGACCTTCATACCTGGCCGCATCAGGGCTCCTGGCCAACACTCTTGGCATGGCCAACAGTGAGATGGTGAGAAGCTGCACGGCCCCACAAGTAAACAGTTAGAGATCTGGCATAAAGCCGGCTGTTTTTCTAAGGATATAAAAGCAGGACCCTCTTGTGCCTGAATATGAAGACTCATAGAGGGTGGATGCACCAAGCAGGAGTTTTCCCAATTACCTGGGACTGCTGGCATTGGCTGCAATGGGGCTTCCCAGCTGAAGTGTGGGACTGGTTGGTGATTTGGTGGTAATTAGTGATGTTTTTAATCTCTATTCTCTCTATGCAGTAATGATTTGATGCATTGCTAATTTTCCTCTGTACTTTACATATATTTTATATATATAGAGAGAGATATACAGCCGATTCACATTAGTGTGCTTGTTTGCTTTAGTGTGCTTATTCATGTTAGTGTGCTTGTTTAATAAACTGTGAAAATTTTTTTTATATTCTACAGCTAGCATGTGGTCATTTTGTGGCATACTTTGCCTGTTAGCATAACACTGGAGGCTACATTTTCATTGCAAGTAAAAGCTCTACAGCCTTCTACATAATTTAAGACTGAGAGAGAACATCACTAAAATATATTATTTTGCTAAACAGTTTATTCCCACTGTTTGCTTACAATTTTCTTTTATAATCCTATTCAGATGATTGCAAGGGTTTTGCACTCATGAAAGCCTTGTGCAAGTGAAATCAAATTTGGTATTGTCAACACCGAATATTTCAGAGAAGTATGTGCAATAACATGCATGTGTTCTGTGGCAGTACCCAGACTATTCTACGTTCTATGCAGTTTCAATTAGTGTTAGATAAGAGAACTGACTGCTTCCTGAGCTTAGCTAAGAATAGAAACACTGGAAAGAGAGAGCTAAATGCATATACGTAGAAAGCTGAAGAACTGAACCGTAATGGGGAGATTGCCATAGACATCTCGCCACTGAGAAGAGAAGATTCTTCCTTCTCTTGACTCACTCTGAGCTGATGTTGCTTAGCTGCATGCCGATGAGCCCTCCTTTTACTGATGCTATCCTTTGCAGATTCTGATAAAACCCATAATTAAAATTATCCTCTGTTTTGCTAAATTAGTTTTCTGCCAGATTAGGCAGTAGAAGAGTTGAATCAGCCTGCAGAGGAATATAACTAGTATCAGAGTTGGTACAAAGTTAGTAGTGAAAGTATGAAGCAAGTATAGGCCAAAAGGAAGAGCTGAGCAGAAAAAGGACATTGCCGTTTTGTTAAGTGGCAAGCTGTTAGATCTGCACAAATTATCATACTTAATGGTATTCTAATTTTACCTGAGGAAAAAGCAACTTTTTAATCATTCTCTATAGAATACTGACCACAAAAGCTGACAAGTTTCTTCTCTGCTACCTGGATGATATACTAATAGGACATGATAATTTCTAATTAGTACATGCCGTAAAACAAAACAAAACACAAAACAAGAAACAAACCACAAACCACAAAAAAATAGATGTGAGTCTAGAAGTGAGATACAAACATATTAGAAATGTTGCAAGGAAAAGAGAAAATACATCGATTTAATTTCAGGACGTGGAAGTTTTACAGTAGTTTATTTATTTTTATGAATTAAACAAAAATAGCAAGGCAGGAAGAGCATTTACAGGCAAAGGGTCTATGCTACAGTAAAACATTCTAATGTTCTAACCCTGTCAAGCCTCTCCTTCTTAAAATACATCTTGAACTTGTGGGTTTTTGTTTGTTTGGTTTTTTTTTTTATCTATAATGTAGCACTGTCATCCATCTAAGACCTCATGTGCCACTGCTGTTTATTTCTACATGGCTACTGAGAATGGGACTGCAATTGTCATCCTGCCAAATCCTTGTTCTAGGCCACAAAGAATAAAGAATCTGCTGGATTCTAAGAAAATACATAGTAGAACAATTAAAACACATAGTTTTGTCAGTAGTGGAGCTAAATGAGATGTGGTTGTCTTTGCATATCTTAACTCATTGCAAATTCTTGATAGAAACTTTTCTTGCATTGGTATCCTTAAATGCTCCCTCCTGTACGTGTCTCTACATGCACAATTCTAAGTGTTCCTATGCAAGGATTCTTTGTTGTATAGTTCACGGTGGAATTTTTTCTCTTATTGAGGCACTTATGATACTATTATCTCAGATCTATTTTCATCTAATTGGTAGAAAATTTACTGCCTTTAAGATGTTTTCCCTAAGATAAATGCAGTGGTCTTGAAACTTCTGGAAGAGACACAGGAAGAGGCAAGGTAACTCTAATTTAACTATGCTCTGATCAAAAAGCAATGTAGATCTAGGAAGTATTGCTGAAAGGTAGGTTTTGTGACAACATAATATACATAGCAGTGACTCTTCCGTGGTAGCAGCTGTTTCTCCTAGGTGAGGATATCTGAAGAGGTAAGATACACAGATAGGCTGATAAGGCTATTTATTTTGTAAACACTGTACTGTGGATTCCTTGGGATAATACTCTGAATGGACAGTGGTTACTAACAGCTGTAATTCTTGCTTGCAGGGGATAAGGGTGTCAGGTTTATGTAGAGTAGTGTGTACAGCAATGAAAGATTTTTAGCTTTAAATAAAACCCCCTTACATTAAGGAGGAAATTAACACAGTGATCAGTAGCATTTGCTACCTCAGTCAAGGAATAAAGTCAACTTCCCCATTCTTTATCTCTGCTCAAGCTTTAGGTGTAAGTATTTGTTGGGGGAATTTTTTTCGTCTCCTTTTAAGGCCATCAGCCAAATGTTTCACCAGTCCCACGCCTGATTCTGAGCTAACTGACATGTTTTAGCAAGTCTGATGAAGTAACTCACTTGTCTTCAAACCCTGGAGTCCTGGAAACTTCTCAGCTACAAAGCCCTACATCCTATTTTAATACAGCTTCTTCTTATGTGCAGATCTGACAGAAAAAAATTAAAGACTTCCCACTGTGTCAAAGGCACCCAAGCGCCTACCTGACATTTGTAATATTAATGTGTCCAAAACTCTGTTCCTCTCACCAGAAAAATAAACCAGAACAAAGAAGTTCTGAGTCATGTTTCCTGCTGTTTAAAAGCTGAAATATCTCAGGCATTTATTAGGGAAAGCAGGTCTTCAAAGATGAGAAAGAGGCAGGGCTTCTAGCAAACATATTTTCCCCTATGGAAAAGCCTCAATTAAGGTATTCCTGAATGGAGGCTGCCAAAAAAAGATGGAATATAAGTCATAGCAGATGTTTTAAGGATATATTTAGGACTTTGTGCAATTAAAGAAATGTTATATTCTGCATTAAAAAAAAAAAAAAAGAAAAAAAAAAAAAGAAAAAACCATTGTGGTAATAATTTACTTAAGGCCTGGGAAAAAAACCCCAAACATTCTTTGTTCTTATCAATCACTCCTACTACTGAACTGTAACTAAAACTGGTATTTAATAGTGAAAAGGATCTGTAACTTTTTGACAGAGATTTTTTTTCATTATACTGTAGAAATTCTAGGTTTTTAACAACTCCTGCAAAGCTGGAGCTTCAATTCTGTTCAAATGTGTTCTAAATGATGTTATACAAAATTACATGGAAACCCTTATTCTTGTAATACTGAGCAGATGCAAATAGGTGCTCCTGTGAAATGACCTCTATATCTATGTACTAGCTATGAATAGTTCCCATAGTATTCTCTTAAAACTTGATTTTAATAGGGAAATACAGTTATGGAAATTTCCACAGGTGTTTTAGAGCATGATCTTATTTTAGCCCTTCTTCTTCACAGAGAAGAATTATGGATTGATAAAAATGAAAAATGGTGAAAGCAAATGATAAGCAGTTAAAAAAGAGATTAATAGGGCCTCTCTGCGCTCTCTGCGTGACACTGTGTAGGATCCTAACGCTGCTGAGTCACCTGTATGGTTGTTAATGTTTCCTTAATATATTTAAATATAGGCCAGGCAGGATCCGTACTTAGAAGAGAAAGCTCTCAGGACATCCCATGATATTAAAAGAAGTGCTTTGCTGATGTAATAATTTAATAATAAAAGTTTTTATTTTGAGGATGGGTTGTTATATGCCAAGGAGTGTCTAAAAACATGTTGGTGTGTAAACAGTAATTAAAAGTGATACAGCTCTAATTAGGGCTAGAGCTAAGCTCCAAGGTCTTAGTGTGAAACGTAACTACTACCTAGTTTAAGCCACAGAGTTGTCAATGTAACTAAGTATTTGAAACACTTAAGACTAAGGTGGGTAAAGATAGCCTTCCCAGTTCATGTAACAGTGAGAAGACCTACAGGACTGGGAATAGAGTTCGAGCTCTTGTGGATGCCTGGCCCCCATCCCCTCCCCACACCCCCTTAAGAACAGTTAAACGTAAGATTTCTTACTTGGTAAAATAAACATGGGACCTTTAGATTCTGAATCACCATCCACTTTCTTCTTTTCCAACAATCGGGTTAAAATTTTCCCATATTAAGGGGAAAAAATGTATTTAATAAGCCACGTGATGTCAGAAGTATAGTGGTAAGTGAGGAGGGAGCAGCTAAGGCAGTAATAAGGC
This sequence comes from Psittacula echo, assembly GCF_963264785.1. NCBI lineage: Eukaryota > Metazoa > Chordata > Aves > Psittaciformes > Psittacidae > Psittacula > Psittacula echo. Next base: position 74,080,130 of record NC_137742.1, on the reverse strand, counting down.
TAAACATCGAAAATTAAGGCTAAATCGTGCCGCTGACATGCAGTCGAAGCTGGCCGGGCCCCGCGCATTGCCACGGCTGTCAGCCTCACGGCGCAGCCTCTGCTCGGCGTTCCGGAGCCCAGCCCTGCGGCCAGGTTATCTCTCCTCTGCAGCGACCCGACACCCCCGACATACCCCCAGGCGAGCAGACGGCAGGGCCCGGCACCAGGACACCCGTTCCCGCGAGGGCCGACCGGAGAGCCGTGCAAGGCGATGCACACCGGCACCCAGAGCGTGGGGCTGGCGAGGGGCGGGCCTGTGTGGGACTGGGCGGGGCGGCTGGGGGCGAAGTGGGCACCGAGACCCGGGCAGAGGATTGTTGATGCGGGCTGGGAAGCTGCAGAGCTGGGGCACATCCGCGGCCGCTGAAGGGGCGGGATTAGGTCAGAAGACATCAGCTGCGGTGTGAGGTGCCAGAGCAGCCCGGGGCAGCGCCGGGCCTGGGAGCATGCTTCGGGAGGAGGAGTGAAGAATCGTGGGCACGCCGCCGCTTCGTTTCTCCCCTCTCACCAGGAGTTTCGCTCTTGAGGGCGGAGGCCGGACTCTGCGAGGGAACATGCAGCCGTTTCCCGGCGGTGAGTACTGGCGGCGGTGCACCCCGAGCTCGGGATGGAGGCCCACGGCCTTCCCAGGCTGGCCCGTCTTGCCTTGCCTCCCGCCGCAGGGCCCAGGCGCGGCGAGGTCTCCCAACGGAAGCTGCTTACCATGGGGAATAGGAAAGGCTCCTCAGTTGTCCTCCCCGTGAAAGTCACCTCAGGTGTTGTTTTATTTGGGTGAATTAGGCACACGTATGTTGTAACTTGGAAGGTGAGAGGAGGCTCCTGCTCTTTCTCGGTACTTGTTGCCTGGCCATAGTCTTACGATGGCAGATAACGGACAACATGAAGCCTGGGCAACTTCTGCACCAAGGTGCGTTCTCACTATGTATTGCTCTGTGGAAAGAAAGAGCCTAATAAGCACCCGCATGACTCCAAAGCCATCATGTCTCTCTGATGAGAAGGAGGACCCAAACTCTCTGTTTATGCCATTTTCCTGACCGAAGCACTTTCTACAGTGTTTCCTCACAGCAAAGGAAAGGAGAAATGAAATACAGGAGGATTTAGGGTGTTTAAAAAAATGTTTCAGGGTGTTCCTGGAAACAGGAACCTTTCAGAACTGTCGGTGCATTGACAGAATAATAATGCTTAAAGTAACATTGTGGTTGCAGTTTTGAGATAAGCATACAAGAGTGTTTGTTGACAGAGTGTGTGAGCTTGTGCTTGTGAAGCCATGTGAAGTCCATGTTACCACTGCTTCTGTATTAGTAACACGTTCTATCGATCCAGGACAGAAGAGGAAATTAAGCTGTCAGATCAAACTAAAACTCAAGTATGTTTGGTTAGTCTTAAGACCATAGCCAAATATGGACTTAAGAAAAGACACTGGGTAAAGCAACAGCTTTCCTGTTGAAAATACAGCTCTTTTATTATAGATGGGATTTGGGCTGTTAAATTACAAGCATGCTGGGTAGCCATAGCTAAAACACGGGGTAGAGTTTGCTGCATTATATTTTAACTCCTCAGTGACCTGCGAAATCAGAGTACAAAACTTCTGCCAAAATCAGAAAAAAACCCATGCAGTAAAAAAATAAACTTTCTGTTTCACTTGGGAAATATATTGTCATTGCCTTGTGTTTCCCTTTACTCAAATACTCTAAAAATTTGCTATCTGAAGGTCATGATCTCTGGGTATATTCTGTTGGTTTAACTAGCAAGATGGACCTTTTTTGTTTGTTTGTTTGTTTTGAGAGTGTTTTGTTTGTTTTGTGTTTTTTTTGTTGTGTGTTTTTTGGTTTTTATTTTTTTTCCATATTTATGGTACGGTTTGTACAAGCAGGTGATCTTTTGGTTTACAGTTTATTACAGTCACAGCACTGTAATATGCATTCCTTTATGAGTGATGAAAAGACCTTGACTTTTAATAGTACTGCAGTTTCGGGAAGAATTTTGTTTAAAGTCATCTTGCTAAGTCTATCCTCTTTGAGAGAGACAATCATCATGTTGCTATCACTCTAAAAGTCTGTTTGACATAATACTGTTACTGCGTTGTGCAATAAAACATTACAAAGATTCTGCCCTTTATCCATGCAGCTGAAAGAAGTGGCAGTGTGAGCCTGAGCATATAGCTCAAAGGTACTTTGTGCTACCACTGAGAAGCCATGTTCATGCTCAGAACTTCCTATTTCTTTTTTCCCTTACATGAAAAGCCTGGAGATGATGGTAAGATGGTTTGGATAAAAATTTGGAGCTGAAAGTGGTTAATAAATTTCCTCCGGAAAGCTGACTGTGCTGGGAGGGATGCTAAAGAGAATGTGCAAATATTAGAGCATAGATGTTGCTCCTTATTTTTACGATCTTGAGGTGTGTTTGGTGCTCAGTAGCAGCTGCTAAAATCTGAATTGAAAGGGATGTTTACGCTATTGGCTGCTGGTCTGAAGCTGTTATGGGCATCAAATCTTTAAAATAAACTATGCTTTATGGTAACTGAAAGGTTTTGGTTTGTGTTATGCAGTAGTAATGAGTTGTGTTTGTGGGTCTGTATGTTAATTTCCTGAACAAAGTGCTGTGTAAATTCAGAGGAAAAGGAGGTTGTCACAGGAAGCTTACGGTATTATATTTGTAGCTCTCTGAGTTCTTTGGGGCTTTTACTCTTATAAAACAGAGAGTCTGATGATTTTCCAAAGCATTTCAGTTGGATTTGGTACTCTTTGATACCCATTTGTCAAACTGTCAAGAAGACAATTTCTTGTTTTACTTTATGGATGTAGAGCTGTTTCAGAATGGATATAAAGACTTTATAAAACAGTCTTTAAGGCAGCAAATGCACTAAAGTGGATAAGAAAGATCACTGTTTTTCTAATTCAGAAGTCAAAGAAATCCCTTCCCAGAAATGCTAGTAGGTGTGCTGAACTCTTATTGTTTGAATAGTTTCTCCAGTGGAAATACTTAGATAACCTAAATAAAAATATTAAGGTTCATTTTTTACTTCAGCCCCCCCAGCCGCGTACTGGAAACTTAGCTCAAATCCTCCTTGGAGAGTGCTTTGCTATGCCTTCTTTCCTGCCCAGGACTTCAGTTGAAGATAATGTATGAGTTCTGTGGCTCTGGAAGAACAGTTAATTGCAGATCTATTCTTAGGTCCTGGAATCACTGAGTTAATCATAGGTTATCTCAAGTTGGAAGTGACCTATAAGGATCATTGAGTCCAATTCCCTCCTCCTCTTAGGACTACCTAAAACTAAATCGTATGGCTGAGAATGCTGTTCAGATGCTCCTTGAATTCTGACAGGCTTGGTGCTGGGACCACTTCCCTGGGGAGCCTGTTCCAGTGATGAACCACCCTCTCAGTGACGAACCTTTTCCTCATTCCCAGTCTGAACTTTCTCTGAAATGGTATAAATGTTATAAATTAGTAAATGTTTCAGAAATGGTTATTGGTAAGATTTTATTTTTTGATATTAATTTGTCAAATTTACATGACTATTCTTAATCTGAGACCTTTTCAGAAATGTGAATAATCAAAATGTAATTAGAAGTGCACGGAGAACTGTGTTTGCATGTAATTATTTTTCCAAGTTGTATGATCTCCAGTCCTCTGAATTGATAACTAAAAACTAATGAGCAGAATTTATTGGTTCTGTCTAGTCATTTGCTACCTACACAGTTTTACTCCCCCCACAAAAAAAAAAAAAAAAAAAAAAAAAAAAAAAGAGTGAAATACTGACTAAAGGAGATACGTCATGTAATTTGGGACATCTCTCTTTTGACAATATTATGAAATGTTTTGCAAGCTTTTTGCTTTTATTTTTAGATTGTATGTGTTTCTGCAAGATTACTTCATTTCCTGTTTATTATGTTAAACACGGAACTGTTCCATTTGAGATGAAAGGAAAGGTAGAAGTGAACTATTACAGCATTTCTCATGACAGGTGATGTGCATAAACAAGTAACTGCAGAAGAGAAAACTTGTGATGATCTGCTGAAATGTAAATAATATTCACTTTGACTGACATTCTTAAATTATTTTATCTTTTTTACACAGGGAATAGAAAAGAAACTTTGAAGTTAATTGCATAACTAAACTGATGAACAAAATAAAAAGGCTTTCCTGGGAATAAGTGGGTTTTTTTTGTAGAAGGTAGAAATGATTCAAGTTAGGTAATGTAATTTACAAAGAGAAAAATGTCATTTGCAAAATCTAGTAATTTCAGCTAGTTCCTGACAATTCAGCAATGTTTTCTGTCTTTGTGTTAGTTTTGTTCAGTATATAATTCAGTATATATCTATTTTTTCCCCTGGACAACATGGTCTAGTGTGAGGTGTCCTTGCCCATGGCAGGAGGTTTGGAACTAGATGATTTTAAGGTCCATTCCATTCTGGTACTGGAGATTGCAGAAGCATGTTCTGTGTGCATAATCTGTTGGGAGCAACAGGCATACAGCTAACTGTCAATATTGCATACTGTTGTGTCATGGAGCAGAAGGGTTCCTGTTGGTTTTAAACTGTATATTCAGTCTTGATCAACAGACCGAGTAATCTGTTTTGGTGAGACAGTAGATAAAAGTCTCAGAATCTCAGTGTTTTCTGTCCCTCCTCCATGTTTTGCATATCCCAAGCATTTTACTTTAGTCAAATATTACTGACAGAAAAAAATGCTGATTGTATCTGTTTCTATATGTGATTTTTATGTTGTTGAAGTGCATGTTGCTGGATAGTATTTTTCCACAAAGCCGTGTTGTAGCATCTGTATCTTGTGTTCCTGTGTCAGCTAAGCTGAACAGAACCCTGTTTTATCAATGCGTTTTATATGTATTTGCTTTTACTGCATTTCTGTGAACTCCCTGTATAGCAATGGCTGCTCAGAAATTAATTTAGTAATTTGGATGCTCTCTGTGTAGCTGAGAAACAATCTGGGCTCCATTCACATGGGCTAAGATTTGCATCCTTGTTTTGCTGGCATTTTACAATGCTGGGATCTGAATGTACTAGGAACAAATCTGGAACAGAATATTCCAGCGCCTGCCATGAAGTTAAAAGCAATTTGATGGTTAGAATAATGAGGGAAGTAGAGAAATGTGAGAACAGAGAAAGACTTTTTAACACATCAATAGAATTACTTGTAACTGCTTATGGTGGGAATGCCATGTTTGTCCTGCATTAGGTACACTGATTAGGTTAGCAGGCTCCATCACAGCAACTGACTTGTTGGCATCATTCTTGATTGGCAAAAGTTCAGGCTAGTGCTGTGCTGAGGGATGGTGCCTGGAATAGAAGAGGCTACACTAAATGTTAAAATGCAGGATGGTCAATATCCTTTACACTTAAAAGTTCTTTGTGATTATTTTCCACCTCGTCCCATTTATACACAAAGCCATGAAAGCCATTCCAGTGGCATATCTAAAATAACAATATGTAGATTCTAAACCTTGTCTTTGCCAAACCTGGGTCCTTTTCACAAAAAGAGTAGGTCGTATTGTGGTAACTTTTCATCTATAAAAATTATGATTGTGGGATTAAGATCTGTCAAGGCAAAAACCCCTCATATGGGTTTAGAATTGTTACTATGTGGGGTTGTATCCATTGGCAAGGCTATGATCTAAAGTAATTATTCTCTTCTAAATATAATTGGTGATTAAAAATATGCTTTGTCTAGAGAGGAACAAAAGGTTGTGGGTTTTATTTCTGTTGTATCTTTTTCCCTAATTTTGCTATTTTCTTTCTTTTCCTAGTAGCAGTATATATGTTCTGAAATGTGTGTACCTTCTAATAACAGTGGTGTGAACAAGGATATGTACATTGCTGGGCAAAGCAACCCAGGTTAGTTGCCTGTATGCACAGCTGCTTGTTTGGAGCTCCCTCAGGGCTGGCTCTAGAGTGACCCTGGTGGTATTTTTGCAGAAGCATGTCACAGACCCCAAGGGGTACGTTCATCTGCTGTGTAGATCAGTCTGTCACTCAGTGTAGTCTGCAGCTCTCTCATCTGCTTTTGCAATCATGAGAATGAATGGAAGAAGTGATCCCAGAATGCCTTCTGAAAAGCATCTGGTGTCTGAACTGCTTCTAACCCTGTGGCTGTAATGAAGCTGATTTCAAAGCTGATATATGATACCTGGTGTCGTGGTTTAAGCCCCGGCTGTAAATTAGAACCACGCAGTCTACTTCCCCCCCCACTCCCCAGAGGGATGGGGAGGAGAATCGAAAGAATGTAACTCCCACGGGTTGAGATAAGAACAGTCCAGTAACTCAGGTATAACACAAATCACTACTGCTGCCACCAATAATAATAATGATAAGAGAAATAACAAGGGAAGAAAATATGATACCGCTCGCCGGAAAAGAGCCCGACCGAAAAGAGGACGTGCCCTTCCGGGTAGCTCCCAGTTACATCCCCGGGCATGACGTGCTGTGGTATGGAATACCTCTTTGGCTAGTTTGGGTCAGGCGTCCTGTCCCTGCTTCCTCCCGGCCCCTCCTCCTCCCTGGCAGAGCATGAGACTCACAAAGTCTTTGGTCAGTCTAAACATCAGTTGTTATCAGCTTTGTTCCGAGGCTGAAAGTCAAAAACACAGTGCTGCAACAGCTACTAAAAAGGAGAAAAACTGACTGCTACTGCTGAACCCAGGACACCTGGGTAGGGTTTTGGAGCAGTTTAGATCTCAGTATTTCTTGAGCTACCATGCAGGCACACCGCCATGTCTTTTTCTATCAGAGTCTTTTGTCTTATTACGTAATGAGGCTGGCAAAAGGGAGATATGTTGTTGCTCTGTTAAAACCATATAAAAGTGGCTGCATTGCAAGTCACAGGCAATAACCTTTAGACATTATTACTTCTGTGAGCTAAACTACCAGTTATGGAGCAATGAGCATGCAATACTTGCTTGTGACCTACAAATGGTTTGTATAGTATTATCACTCGAATTGTCAAGTTTGTATTAATTAACAATAGCAATCCGGAAGGCACATTGGGTTGTTTTTTTTAGAAACTGTTCTAGGTGAGAGGGTATGATAATTTGAATTTATTGCTTTAAGAACAACAGCAAACCCCCAAACAAACAAGCCAAAAAACCCCTCTCAGATTGTATGACTCATAGTCTGTTAGATATTTTGCAAAGTTCTCTACAAATTTTTCCGCAGAGCAACTGTTACTGGCAGAGGAGTGTTTTGCAACTTCAGCTGTGATGAGCCTGGTATTTATCAGCCGTGAAATTGGTGGACAGATATCGTGAAGAAGATAGTCAGCAGTCATGAATATGGATGTTCAGTAGCTCAAGAAATTTGAGACACTTATTTCCTGTCTTGTCTTGTTCCTGCAAGACTAGGGGCCTTTTCATTAGGCCTCTGGGGTTAAACAGCTTCTATATGTTTAATTGCAAAACATACTCTTGATCAGATTGGAAACAGGAAACACAAACCCCATGCTCTAACATTAAAGTTCAGAGCCTCTTTCCCATCCTGTGTTTTGTTCAACCCCTGGCTGAGAATGGAATGCTGGCATAATGTTTTTGGGAGCTGTAGAAGGTTTTCTCTCTCAGTAGTACCCAAAGAGCAAAGTGTAATTCAAAACACCCCCCTCCTCTTCCCATCCCTCCACTTCCCCTGCTTTTCACTGTGGAAAAAATACCAGATTGAAATTTAAAAATATTTGCTAAGGTGTGAACGGACATTATATAGCCTGGAGAAGAGAAGGCTCCAGGGAGACCTTATAGCACCATTCCTGTACTGAAGGGGTCCTACAAGGAACTTGGAGAGGGACTTTTTACAAGGACATGTAGCAATAGCACAAGGAGGAATGCCTTTAGGCTGTCAGAAGATAGATAAAGATTAGATATTAGGAAGAAATTCTTTACTATGAGGGTGGTGAGGTGCTGGCACAGGTTGCCCAGAGAAGCTGTGGCTGCCCCATCTCTGGTAGTGCTCAAGGCCAGATTAGATGGAGCTTTGAGCAGCCTGGTCTACTGGAACGTGTCCCTGCCCATGGCAGGGGGTTGGAACTGAATGAGCTTCAAGGTCCCTTCCAACCCAAACCATTCTGTGATGCTATGACAATATACCTGTGTTGGTTATCAAAATCTGGACTAAGCTTGTATTGGTTAGCTTTAAATTCTTCAGTTATCTCTGTTGACCTTCAGATAAATATTTAAAAAAACCTGTATTTTTTTGCCAGTTGAGTAAGTAAAATGTTCAGTAGATTAACCACACTCTTTTTGTTGATGACATGAAAGTAAAGGTTGAAAGACGTATCAGTGATAGTCTGGTTATCTTTGTATAAAGGTAACCGGTAAATGTTGGAAAGTAATTGATGCATGTGGTTCTTCAGCCTGAGGTCCTGCTGAAGAAAATGCAATTGTGCTTTCCTTAAAAATGAGGAAGACACTTTCAGAAAGCCTTTTACAAGCACCCAAGACTAATAAACAGTGACTTACATGAGATTACACTCAGCTCCTGTTTCTTACGGCAATTTAAGGTAAGAGAGGGTCTTAAAATACATAATCATGTATTGTTTTAATTTCCATGATACAGATCAACTGGCAGAATTCTGCTCCAGTGTGTGTACAGAAGCTCATTACTGCAGTACTTGATCGCACATTCATAAAGCAACCAACCAACCAACCCCCCCCCACCATTAAACAAAACAAACCCTCTATAGGAACCGTTTTTGAACTCCAGCAAACACTGACACTTTCACTGGGGCATGCTCAAGCTTCTAGCTGCTGTAACTTCAAGCTTAAGCTTTTTGCTTTTAGCATCATTTAATTAGTGCCAAAAGCTTTTTGCTTTTAGCATCATTTAATTAGTGCCAATTGGGGAGAACAATACTCAGCCCCATGCCTTTTTTTTTTTTTTTTTTTTTACTCCTTGTTTTCCCTTGTGTTTAGTAAAGACTTAGATTTAAATTTTCCTGCCTCATGACAGATAATTTTTTGTAGTGCATTTTAGCAGCTCAGATCAGTACTTCCCTAATTGTAGACTTGCATGACCACAAATGCCTCTAGTACACCTGCAGCCTCTGGCATGACAGTGGTAGTTCACTGGAATGTGCAGCTTCTTTACAGATTAAAGTTCCCTAGTATTGCAGTTATATCAAGTTTTTCTGTGTCATATTTGGAATCTGAATTCATGTGCAATGCATATGTCTTGAATTTGAATGTTTGTGTCTTGGCCATGCTTGGTGTGAAAGATCACTCTGAAGCGTGATGGTTACAGTCATGTTCCTCAGGCTGCTGCTTATTCCTAATGACTTGTTTTTGTTTAAGAATACCTTTTTTTGTCTTTCCCATAGGCTTTTAGCTATATTGTAGCAGCTCATGCATTAAAACTAAGAGGTTGTAAGAGTTCAAATCACATGACTGATGATTTGTACTATAATATAAATCCCAGTGAACCAGCATGAAACAAACAATCCAGAGTTCATCTGAGTGTAAAAAATTTATACATGTTTGCCATGGCTCCTCTCCAAAAAGTACCCTGACTTCTGTGCTTCTGTGAATGCACATACGTAACTCCAGTAAGTTTTTGATACCTTGTCTATATGCTCTTCAGTGCGGAATGGTAGTCTGGTGTTGCCCATGATCTTCAGTAAAGTTCTGATCTTACAGATTTCCGTCACTACAGAAGAACCACGTCTTTGATTGCTTCCAATTTTTGCAAATGCTTCAGCAGAAATTGGTTTTAACTGTTGTTTTCATGGAAATGAATGTCTCTTAGGTATTAAAACTGTGAGTTGCCTTGAAACTAACTTTTGTTGTAGCCTTTCTATCCTAGTTTCAGTTGGAGATTATTTTGTATAATTCTTTTTGACTGAAAGAGTGCTTGCATGCAACTTTTTAAAATACTTTGACAGTTGGCTTTAGAAAAAAACTTACTAGAGAATAAGCTCTTCAAAAAGCAAACTGTTCTATTAGCAACAGAGCTGATAAAGCCTACTTTCTGCCAGATTTATACACTTTATCTTTCTCCTCCTTCCCTCTGCAGTGCCTCCCCTGTCATCTACCTCTTTTGCTGGCCATGCAGCAGCACATGCCATGGCTGGTGCTGGAGCTGTGTTGTCTTCTGCCTTTTGGAGTGGTTAAGATGTGAGTCTTAATACCTACCTTTTCTACATAGCAGATATTGATTCGGGTGTCTTTCACCAGCAACTGGTTGGTTTTGGGTGGGATTGCTTTGGGACTTGAAGAAATTTGGTCTGTTTTCAAATTTGATTGAACCTAGACAGCAGATTTGAAAAGCAGCCAGCAAAGGGAATATTCAAATCAGAATAATCAGAATCTCTGTTACAAATGGTTTAGTGAATTCCTGATAAACTATTATTGGGCAGAGGAATTGTAAAAAAGCTTCCATTGCACCACAATACTTTTTCTTTCCATTAATTTTTCTGCTCTAGTTTATCTATGTGTTCACTTGAAACTTAGCTTTCTGCCCTCTTTCTTTACTCTGTGAGGCTTCCAATCTAACATGTAAGTGCACATGCTCCTGTAGAGACCATAGTGTTGGACAAGTAAACTGCAACCACAGCCTAAAGGGTGGAACATGAACATTGTTCTGGGAAATGCCATAGGGACAGAAACTTTCAGAAGCTGCTTTTTGCCTGGAGGTTGGAGTAGGTGACTTCCTGAAATCACTTCCAACTCCAGGTGTCTTGTGACCCTATGATCCTATTCCTACTCAGAGCAGCATGTTTACAGTGAGACAAAGGGTGAGCAGGTAGATCCAAATTCCAGCAATCCACCTGCTTTCATCCATCTCTATTGCTTGATCAGATTGACCAGTGCACCTTCCTTCTACTGACTTTTGTGGAGTAGGATTTTTTTTTATTTTATTTTTCCTTATTTTAAGGCCTTAGCAGGGAAATGTTCAAGGTTGACTTTTTTTTTTTTTCCCCCCAAGTAACCCAGTAGTTTTTTGTTGGAGATGCAAGGTGCTGATTTACGAAGCTCTTAGTTGTTTTGAAGGGATCTGAACAGTCTGTCAGTCTAACTCTGGAATAACTTGCAGGCTAGTATCATTAGAGATTTAATACACAGATACTACACAAAGTGAAAAGCGTAGTAGAACATAGGCTAGAATAAAAATTCTTGCTCCATCCTTTTCAGTGTTATGGCTATAGACACCATCATTTTCGGAGTTTGTGCCCTTGAAACAGGAAGTCTTGGTACATTTTAAAGTAAATGTTGAGGAGTTTCGTATATCTGGTTTGAAAACATTCTTGCCATCTTTTCTTTAAGATGTTTTATTTTTACCTATGAGAATTTCAGCCATATAGAAACCTGACTTTAAAAAAAAAGGGGGGGGAGGTTACAACTGAACCACAAATCTTTACCCTCCCAGTATCTTACATTAGTCTGTTTCAACATCTTAGGTCCTATCAAGCAGCCATATATAGTTATATTCCTGAAATTATTAATGTTATTTGTTTCTGTATAATATCATCAGTTATTGGATGGGACTTTAGCAATATAGATAAAATCACTAATGTATTATGAGAACACTGATATTATACATTCTATATAGATTGGCAAAATGTGTATTTTTATCAGAAATCAATAAAAATCAACCTGCTTTTCAGTATTTTTAAATCAAAAGAAAAAAATACCTTTCTCATTCTGGGAACCTAAAAGGTGGTGGATAGAGCCATGATATGATTATTGTTCAATTGTAAGTAGACCTTCACGTCTGAAAGAGATTAGTTTTATTCTGAAGCCTTGCAGTCAGACAAGAGTTTTGTCTAGTCCCTTAGAAGCTGTGAGAGGGGATTAACTCAAGTGTAATGTCAAGACCCTAAACCACTGGGGTAGTGGGATTTCTTGGGCTTTTCCATTTAAGTTGTTTTGTTCTCTAGAGAACTCTGTGGTGTTCTGACAAAAGCCAGTTAACATCCTTTCTATGTTGTTTATAATACTTTGTATTAAATACATTAAGAAAAAAGTACCTTGCTCTGAAGTTGGCTACTTTTGAATGTCCATGTCCAATTTTTATTTCCACAAGTGTTTTTAATTTTTTCCACTTTTCAGTAGGTTAGTTGAAAAATAACCTTTTACATAAACAGTTATAGACATGACCAGAAGTTTGATTAAAATATAACTGCATGTGGAGTATGAAAGTATCTGATACTTTTAAAATTTTGTATGAGTTTCAATTCTTCTTTTATGTTCAGTTATGTTATCTATCAAGGACAATTTTTGTGGAGACAAAATCTGATTTGCACTGGTTTAACTTTTTACCTGCATGGATTTTTTCAAGGGTTGTATGAGAAAGGTATCTATTGGAACAATAATTTTTAGACTGCGATTTTTATTTGAGGAATACTTTTCATCTTATTTTTGGGGTATATGTGAAAATGAAGATTAAAAATGTCAAATGGGTATTTTATTTGTGTAGCTGCCAGCACATTGACAGATTTTCTCCGTTATTAAAGAACTCAGTAACTATTATATTCAGAAACTCCTCTAAAACTGTATTGGCTGCCTATGTTTTATCCTGCAACTGAAAGAATATTCCATCTTGACTAATTTAGTTGAATACAAGTACAGTTTACTGGGGTAGGAATAATGTAGCCAAGACACTGGCATCAGTGAATGAGAGTGATAAGGGGCTGGAGCACCTCCCATATGAAGACAGGCTGAGAAAGTTGGGGCTGTTCAGCCTGGAGAAGAGAAGGCTGCGTGGAGACCTCATAGCAGCTTTTCAGTGTCTGAAGGGGGCTACAAGGATGCTGGGGAGGGACTATTCGTCAGGAACTGTAGCAATAGGACAAAGTGTAATAAGTTTAAGCTTAAACAGGGGAAGTTCAGGTTAGATATAAAGAAGAAATTATTTGCTACGAGTGTGGTGAGGTGCTGGCACAGGTTGCCCAGAGGAGCCGTGGCTGCCCCATCCCCGGCAATGTTCAAGGCCAGGCTGGATGGGACTTTGAGCAACCTGGTCTAGTCGAAGGTGCCCTGTCTGGGGGACATGGACAGGTGGGTTGGAACTGGATGATCTTAAGGTCCTTTCCCACCCAAACCATTCTGTGATTCTAACTGGGAGTGCTATGTAGTGGTATAGCTGATCCCTGGTTATGGTGCAAGACATGATTGAGTATGCGCAACAGAAGCATCTTTTGAAGATACTGAATGAGAAATTATGGTAGGCAGAAAAGCCCAGGAAAGTTTTTCAGAAACAAACCTGAGAGAGAAAATTTATGACCTCTTGATTGCATGTTCTGTAAAAGTGTTTCCCATTCTGTAATTCAGTAAACTATGTCTGAGGTATGATAACCATGACTTTTGTTTATCATGTAATGTATGGTCTTTTCATTTTCAGATCAAATTCAGTTACCCAGGAATATGATTGAAAACAGCATGTTTGAAGAAGAGCCTGACGTTGTTGACTTGGCAAAAGAGCCTTGTTTACATCCCCTGGAGCCTGATGAAGTGGAATATGAGCCGAGGAGCTCACGGCTGTTGGTGCGTGGCCTTGGAGAGCATGAAATGGATGATGATGAAGAGGATTATGAGTCATCAGCAAAATTGCTGGGGATGTCCTTCATGAACAGAAGCTCCAGTCTCCGGAACAATATGTCTGTCTATAGACAAAATTCAAATGCATCATGTTCACTGCCCTCTACAAAGACCATGGTGGTTTGCACAGTTATTCTTGTGATTGCAGTTGCATTAATAATGGTAATTTATCTTCTTCCGAAATGTACCTTTACCAAAGAAGGCTGCCATAAAAAAAATCATACGATCGAACTAATATACCCCTTGGCAACCAATGGGAAACTATTTCCATGGGCAAAAATTAGACTTCCTTCTGATGTTGTACCATTGCATTATGATCTTGTCTTGCAACCAAATCTAACTACTCTGAAATTTTCAGGCTCTGTAAAGATAGTGGTTAACATCATCCATGTAACTTGGAAGATTGTACTTCACAGTTCAGGACTTAATATCACCAAGGCAACTATTACTTCAGCAGGAGGGCATCAAGAAAAGCCAGCTGAATTCCTGGAATATCCATTGCATGACCAGATTGCAGTCATGGCTCCTGAGGCTCTCCTTGTAGGACAGAATTATACTGTCAACATAGCATATTCATCTAATTTATCAGATACCTATTATGGCTTTTACAAAATTTCTTACAAGGATGAGAATTTCAAGCAAAGGTATGCCCACAAATGCATCTTCACTCTTCTATCACTCTAGATTGTGCTTTAATAATAATAGAAATAACAGGGATTGCTTTTTCTATTGGATGTTTTGTACAACTGATTCCTATTGAGCAAAATCCATCTTTAATCTCCTGATTAATCAACCTGAAAAAAGTGTCTTTAATGGATGAGTTAATTAAGTCAGGGCAGCCTCTCTGTCAGTTAAATGTAGTGCAGTATAGTGGTTGTAGGTAGTTATAATGTGGCTTTTTGTTTGTTTAGTTTCTCCCTGGAAATTCTTCCCAAATCTCCCCAGTCCCTGAGTCTCAAGGGACTGAGGGAACAAAGTCTCATCATTGTAGGAGAAGATCAGGTGTGAGACTATTTGAGGAATCTGAATATACACACAACCATGGGACCCAAAGTGATGCATCCTACAGTCCTAAGGGAACTGGTAGATGTAGTTGCCAAGCAGCTCTGAATTGTCATGTCAGTCATGAAGTCCTCAGTGACCAGGGAAAAGAGAAGCACCACACCCACTTTTAAAAAGGGTGAATCAGTGGTTTTTACCAGTAAGGTTAATGAAATTGCCACCCACCATCTCCCACTTTGAATGGGTCTTAACACTGGTCATGTACTTCAAGAGTGTTCATGCTTTTGGCACACACTTGTCCATGCACATTTGCTAGAAACAAAGTGGTGCAATAAATGAAAGATAGAGAAAGCAGTATGGGTCAGTCCAGGACCATCTGACAGAAAGCTACTCCCATAACAAACTTACGAGTTTTGAGGGGAAATGACTGTTCTATCATAAATAAACTGATACTATTCTTTTAATAATTTTTAATTTGCTTTTCTCTACTCTTCTTGTTAGGTGGTTTGCAGCAACTCAGTTTGAACCTGTGGCAGCAAGGTCTGCTTTTCCATGCTTTGATGAACCAGCATTTAAAGCTACTTTTTTAGTCAAGATCAGGAGAGATGAGAAACTTTCCACTCTGTCAAATATGCCAAAGGTACCTGCTTTTGTAGACAAATTTTAGTACAGCAGCTGCCTAGGTAATCTGTTTAAGTGCTTTGCATTGTGTTTTGTTGCATTAATGCTCAGAATATTGACTTGAGCAGATAAGCTATAAAGTCTGTGACTTTTTAATAAAACAACTATCTCTTCCTCCAAGATTTGAACTAAGTAACTTTGTCGAGAAAACTGCTCAATGTCCTGCACAATGCAGGATGTTGTTGTATGGCTGTTATTGTAGGGTGTTGAATGGCTATGACAGGGATTCCTGTTATATTTAAATGAATCATTATTTTGCAGGAATTTTGTTGTTGGCTACAATAGTCTCAATAGACCTCAAGATTCACTTTTGAGTTTTCTCTGTTTGCTGATGCTGCACATGTGCAGAATACTGAAATATCTTTACCAATACTTTGTGTAACTAGCAACAGTCTCTGTGAAAGGTATGCCTGACCTTGAAGGATGTGCATTTGAGCCTAAAATGAGGGGAAGTAAGGTGTGAATACAGAGCCAACCCCAGAATATGGATGAGGGATCTGAAATTTCTTCAGCTAGATCTTTTCATGCAAAATCTTGTAAGAGCATATCTGAATTTTATGGTGATGCTTTATGATGTTAAACCTTTTGACAAACATTTATGGAAGCCTGATTTATTTAGACAGACCAGCAAGGCTAATTTCTTACCTAGTCTGTGTCTGAACTAGGTTATCTTTCATCAAAACATTATTACCATTTACCACTGAACGGAAACTCATTGGAGGGTGTTTCGTGTGGTTGATAGTTGCTAGTGCTTTGGTAGCAGTTACCTGCCTACTGTCACTTAGTATGTCTGCTCATGTCCATTGTGGTACTAGACTTCTGCAGCAGAATAAACGATAAAGTAAGATATCTCATGGTAGCAAGCACGTGTGTCTACTTCTTTTTTTTTTTTTCCTACCATATGTGGTTGTGCAGCACTTCCAAGGTGCCTTCCTCAGTAAGTGCTTTGTTGAATCATTTAACCTAGACCCTCCATCACTTTCCTTACTTTCTGCTATGAATTCATTCAGATTTCATGTCTTTTGTGAGAGGTGTTAATTCAACTTTGCATGTACAGAAAGAAGTCACTTGGGAAAATGCTGTGCCTGTGTTTGTGGTGTTGGGCAAGACTGTGACATTTCAGATTGTGTCTTTCTGCAAACTATGCAAGTGAGTCATGATGTAGTGAACACTGAGATATGAGCGGACTTTTCAGCCTTCCTGAGAGAGTCTGCAGAGAAGCTGAAGCTCTGTGTTGCCAAGAATTGTAACTTGAGTCCAGCCAACATGCCTGAAAGGGCAACTCTGCATTTTTTGTTTAGTGAGTTTTTATTTGTTGCCAGAGAATCTTCCTCTAATTAGACTGGAAATAGCTCTCGCACTTCAAGAAATGTGAATTAAATCTGAAAAAAACAGGCTGTTACAACACCTGCATGTCTGATAAAGATCTGAGAAAGCTTCTGGATGTGGAACAAAGATAGTATTAGAAAAAGACATTAAAAACAATGAACTTGTGTGTTTAGTGCTGGGGATCAAATGTGAGTTCTTGTGTCAAAAGAGCAGGTCAGGTTTAGTTAGAATTTATCAAGAAGATATAGAAACATGTAGAGAAAATGAATTGATGATTTTGCTAATGGGCAGCATCTCCAAGATAATTACTTATTTGTGCTTATACTGCAAACAATATTATTTTCATTTTGTCCTCCAAATTTATGCCCTGATAATTTGATACCATATAATTCCACTTTTGTTGTACAAGGTCCAAGCATGCAGTTTCTAAATGGGTTCAAAAGTAGTTCCTTTGTTTTTGTAAGTTGTCCAGATAACTTGCACATGTGAATTACAATAGAAACTTTTTTTTTTAACTGTATAAATGAAGAAATTAGACAAGAGTTTCTGTGAAATAGTAAGCTACATCAACACAACACTTTTTCTTGTGACTATGACAGTTCGTTTAAATGGTACCCATTTTTATATATAAATCTTCTTTTAAGTGGCATGGTTTTATGATTTATTTCTTTGGAGTTTTTTGATCTCACAAGAGCTTTAGCACATGCTGGATTCTTACATTTTAGATTTAGCGTGGATTAGGTATTCTCTTACATACTATGGGCTCCCTATGCAATTATGTACAGGTTAATGAGTTGATTCTTGTGTGAATAAAGAAAGAAATTGTGTTTTATAAGAGTATGTTGTGTTGATGAGATCATTACTGGGGTAGGTTTTTTTCTGAAAATAAACACTTAAATAAACTCCTGTTAGGAAAAAAAAAAAGTAGTACAGATACTTCTGTAATAACTGCAGTTCTTGGTAATAAGTTGTGCTGAATGGAGAGACTTTTTAATTTAGCCATGAGATGGTTAAATGTGAACTTCATTTTCTATAAATATCTACATGAGCAAGAGATCTTCAAGGCAGGCCTTCTCAACTAGCATGCACATTACTAGGATATCAATATATAGTGGCTGACACACATTAAGGCTAGAAATAAACTGTGTATGTTTGGGGCTTGTGGTGTTTTCTGTTGTGGTTTTGTTAGTGATTTTTTGTTTCTTTGTTGTATTTTTTTTTTTTCAATGAGGAAAACTGATTTTTGAACCAGTTTATCTGCAGCCACAGAATATTTTCTTAAATGGGGTATCACCTGTTTATGAAGATTAAGCTGTAGTAAATGCAGAAATGTTGAGTTGCTGAAGGAATACAGTGATGGTATTCTGTTATATGCACTGGTCAGGCTAGATAATTGTACTGTCATGTCTTCAGGCTTAAAAATCTATTCTCCTTTAAGGTTGATAGCTAAATTTTCTGTGGCAGTTAAATGTTAAATCATTGTTTGGTTTGAAATGACCATGTCTAAAACTAAGTTTATTTTTGTTTTTTAAATATTTGTGGTTTCTGGAAGCAAGTTTATTTATGAAGTTTAGGAAGCCATATGAACTCCCATCTCTCTCTCCAGACCTTTACTATTCTGCGCTACATTGGTTTTAAACATTTCGCTTTATTCTTTATGTAATTTTTGCTTGTGAAGGACTATACAGAAAAGTAAGGCATATAGTGTGACATTTCCAGGGCTAATATTAAAGAAAAACTTCTGCACTAAATGTAAGTTAAGATACACCATGGTATCTTACTTCAGAAGACTGAGCACATAGTTACATTTGGCAGTGTGTTTTTAAGCTGGGCAAGTTTTTGCTTTAAATTAACAGAAACCTTAGGTTTTCTTCACTTTTTAAAATGCAGTCTCTTTTCTTTTATAAAGGTGTGTGTGAGTGTCTTTTTGTTCTGCTGTTTTAAAATAGTGAGTATGTCTGGTTACCTAGTTTTGAAGAGGCTTCTGGGAAAAGACAAATGTTTAACTCATGCAATACCACTATTTTTAATAGGCCATGCTAAACTGTCTCCGATATAGCCTAAAGCACTCTTGGATTAATGCTAATCTTTACGTAGATTTTGGATTATACAGGGAGTTGAAGTGTGAACTAAATTATATATATCTTTTTAATTTATTTATTTAACATTGTTTCCTTGCATGTCTTAGTGTTCTTTTGTCTGTATTAATAAGTTTTCCTTTTCACTTGCAGAAAGCCACTACTCTTGTGACAAATGGAATTGTTCAAGATGAGTTTTTTGTGAGTTTGAAGATGAGCACCTACCTAGTAGCCTTTGTTGTTGCAGACTTGAAAAACATCAGTAGAGAAACTAATGAGAGTCTGGTATGTTTGTTGCATTTTAAGTTCTCCCTCACCCCTCTCAAGTCAACCAGCCAATCAAAACAAAACATAAAAAATCTGTAACCCACAAGCAAGCTTTGTCTGTTTTGGATTTATTTTCTTGCTTTTATTATATTCATAATAGTATGGGGGGAAAAAGCCATATGCTATAGATTAGGCTGACTTCAGTGCTTATACCAAATTGAGAAGATTGTTCCAGGAAGGGACTCAGCATCAGGTCTTGTTAACAGTGGAAATTTACAAAATCTAAAGTTCTTAAAAGCTGTCAGAGCTGAAAGTTTTAAACTTTTAGTTTTAATGCTTCATCTGGGAGGGAGTAATATAATGAAAACCAGGAGTTGTTCAGGTGATATACAGAAATATTACAGTTACCAGGGAAGCATACATACTATTTTCAAGCTGCAAATATGTTCCATGCCTGCAAAGATAATCTACTAAAAAAGCCTAAAACAAGCCCATGCTCTGCAGTAAAGCAAACAAACTTAAGTTTATATCTGCATTTAGTCACCTGAATACAATTATTTCACTGTGAGATTTTTTTTTTTTGAAGGTTGAAAAAATCAAAACAGTTGGTCCTCTTTGATCTTTGTTCTTCATGGGGATATAGCCTGCATGGTCAGTGAGCAGTTCATATGATGTGTGCAATTACAGTAACTAACGAAAAAGCATTTTAATATTAGGAAGTGCTCCTTTATCTCGTTTTAGGAGGTCCAGCAGTTTCATGTGAGCAATGACTGTCCAACAGGAACTGGCCCTTCCTCATGAAAAGTCAGAAGTGCCAGTACCTGCCTTAGAGGGGTCCAGAGGGAATAAATGCTGCTAGTAACACTGAGAAGGAGAAGCAGCCCTCTGTTTAATCCAGTATACACAATACTGGTCAATAAGCTTTGAATCTGACTTGGACAAGTATTTCTAATTATAGCTGAATAGGGCAGACTGTTTGGTCAGGTTAGACTGAACTTTACAGGTCAGTAAAGTTAGACCACTACTTTTTTTTTTCCCCCTCTAATCCCCACCTTGTGGCTACCATTCAGGTGTGTATTTGAACTGTAGTCTGGTAAAACCATGTAGCCAGTTCTTTACCAGGCATAAAACTGATGAGTATACTGAATGTTTCATGTTTGCAGAGCTGGAAACAACTACCTATGGAGGTGTGCTTTGCTTTGTTCATAAAACTGAGAGTAATTTGCATGGATTGTCAGTGCGTCTGAGGTGTTTTATGGCAGAGGCATGTAGGACAAGAGAAGAGGACTGTATGATGTGTTCTAACTAAGGAAAAAGGTTCTTAACTGTGCTTCTCCATTTTGACCACCAAGCAAGATTTGGCCAAGCTAGGGAAGTCCAGCAGACATTTAGAAGGCACCAAACACAAGGGTTTTAGCAGTATCTAAGAGTACTTGACAGCTTAAAGGAAGAAAGCCTAAGAATGGTTATACCAAGTAAGGCCAAAGTCTAGCTAGTGGGTTGTTGTGTTGCCAACAGCATCTAGTAGGTCAAGGAAAATTGTAAGAAAGAAGCATATAATGACATTTTCTCAGAATGCTTCCAACTCTTTGTGGCTGGGAGATTCAAAGATTTCAGCTAACCAATTCACACAGAGTAAGCTTATTGTCTTAAATGTTATAAAATAGCTTAGAGTTGAAGTCTAAGAACTCAGAAGATCCTTTGGTTTTGATCTTAAAATTTGCAGCTAAGAATACATTTCCAGGAGCACTAGATTTTGTCCTTACTGGTTCAAACTTAAAAACTAAAAGATCACCCTATCTATCTATTTGAAATGTCATTTGTTTACTGATTTGTAGTATGGTAAGAGGAAGGTATTTTTTAAGAGAATAGGAAAATTAGTCTCAACATATTTTTTGCTTGTGTATGAAAGGGCATACTAAACCTGGATCAGCCTGTAACCTAATCGAAGTTATGTTATTGATATAGCCACTTCAGTGTGACTAGAGGGAGGCTGTAACCTCTCAATTTTTATGAATGCTTCTTACATCAGGTCTAATGTGGCTCTACTTTAGGTAGGAAAATGGATTAACTTCTGCCAGTTATTGTTTCTTGGGAGAATTTCTTGCAGATGATACTAGTGTTACCATACTGATAGACTAAACTTACAGACTAATTGAGGCATGCAGGCGATGTCACTTAACTCATGAGGGAGTGAAAAAGGAACTGGATCAACTTTTGTTTATGTAGATCCTTATGTAGATCCTTAATGAATATTTTCCTTAAGGGTGTCAGCATTGAATTTTCTCGCATACCCATTGGTCACCTGGATAGTCTGTCTGTATTTTAACTGGCTTTAGCAAAAAAAAATTAACTCTTCACTGACAGCTTCATAACTAGTATTTGTAACTGACTTATGTACTCCCCAAACTGTCTGTCCTGGGTTCAGTAGTAGCAGTCATTTTTCTCCTTCTTAGTAGCTGGTGCAGTGCTGTGTTTTTGACTTTCAGCCTGGGAACAACACTGATAACAACGATGTTTTTAGTTGTTGCTCAGTCATGTTTACTCTGACCAAGGATTTTCTGAGTCTCATGCTCTGCCAGGGAGGAGGGGAAGCTGGGAGGAAGCAGAGACAGGACACCTGACCCAAACTAACCAAAGGGGTATTCCATACCACAGCATGTCATGCCCAGTATAGAAACTGGGGGCAGTAACCCAGAAGAGCTAGATCACTGCTCAGGTCAGACTGGGTATTGGTCGGCAGGTGGTGAGCGCTTGTATTCTCTTCCCTTGTTATTTCTCTTATCATTATTATTATTGGTGGCAGCAGTAGTGGTTTGTGTTATACCTTAGTTACTGGACTGTTCTTATCTCAACCCGTGGGAGTTACATTCTTTTGATTCTCCTCCCCATCCCTCCGGGAGCGGTGGGAGGAAGAAGACAAGAGAGTGAGCGAGTGGCTGCGTGGTTCTGAGTTTCTGGCTGGGCTTAAACCATGACACTGTCCTGTCTGTTTCAGGAACTTCTGCAAGCTTCTCTTTTACTTCTAAAGCTTTTGTAGCTATATGTTTCAAAATCTTTTTTTCTGTTTGGACTAGGTATCTGTCTATGCCATACCACAGCATCTAAACCAAGTTGAGTATGCCCTAAACACATCAGTGAAACTTCTGGAATTTTATCAAAACTACTTTTTAATAAACTACCCTCTTGAAAAATTAGGTAAGTCCTTGTCATGTGAAAATTGCAAAATAAGGTTTCCCCTAAGTAAAAAAAAAAAAAAAAAAGGTGTGTAAGTACGACCGTTAAGTCATTCCCAAGCTGGATTTTTTTTATAAGCTTTTGACACTGGATTGCTTATAATTATACATAACATCAAGGCAGTCCATGTAAATTTAATGTGATATGCCTTGGAAGGGAGGTACAGAATTCTCAGTCTGTGAATCATGTTCACCAGTGCAAAATCTGCACCCTGACTTCTCTGCACATATTAGTTTGACTGGGAAGATAATAAAATGTAGTCCTCTAAACCACTGCTTTCAGTAGGGCAGCCTCATTTCCTCATTAGTTGTTAATGCAAGGTTTAAAGGCAGTGTAGTGCTTTAAGTTGTTTGTTTAAGAGTAGTGCTAGTGAAACATAGCTGTAAGTCTTTGGGGTTTCTGTGCTGCTTGAGATGTGAGCACATGTCCACACCACAGAATTTTAATAATGAGGTTTTCAGGGATTATTGAATAGAACAGGTAGATTTGAAATACATAATCGCTCTAACTAGCAATTTTCAAATGCTTTTCTCAAATCTTTTCCAGATTTGGTAGCAATTCCTGATTTTCAGTCTGGTGCAATGGAAAACTGGGGCTTGATCACCTTCCGAGAATCAGCACTCTTGTTTGACAGTCATACTTCTTCAGCAAGGGATAAAAAGTCAATAACTGCAGTGATAGCACATGAGGTTGCCCATCAGGTACTAGACTGGGGAGGTCATTGTTTAAATGTGGTGGGTTCATTTTTTTTTTTTTTAGTGTAATTTTGTCTTTAAACTCACCCCTGTCCTCACTGTGACGGTGTTGTACATTGTGTCTGCTGGAAATACCTGTGGGTGTATTTTTTCCAGTACTGCAGGTGGGATGCAACTCTGCCTGAAGTACTTAGGGAGTTGTTCATGCAAAATTATGACTGTGTTTTTGGCTGAACTTGATTTTGCTGCAATACAAAGCTAAGGATGGATGAGGTGTTACTGTACTAATCTGATTTTATTTATGAAAAAAGAATAATATTTTTGGTCTTTTGTAGTGGTTTGGCAATCTGGTAACTATGGAATGGTGGAATGATCTCTGGCTGAATGAGGGATTTGCCACTTTCATGGAGTACTTTGCCATGGAAGAGATTTTTCCAGAATTATGTTCAGTAAGTACTCTCTGTAACTACATTTACCGTACCTTCAGTGTGATCTGTGTTTTAATGCTGCCTGTAAAGGACTGATACTTACGAACCTATACTGAAATTCCCTTTGGGCACTGTTGAGGTTATACTTTATTTCCTCTGCTTTGGCAATTTCATTATATTGGAAGTGGTTTGGGAGGTGGGCTTTGGGTATGATGTTTTTGTGTTTGTGTTTTTTGTTTTGTTTTGGTAGTAGTCTATATGTAGCTTTTGTGTTTTGTGTAGGTTAAAGTGTTGCGTGCAGGACAGCAGGTATTAAAACATGTAGGTGTCTATATATCAAATTATAACTTTTCTTTACACAGAAAGTCCAGGCATATAATCGATCACATATTTTTTCTAGTAAACTACTAGGAAAGTAGTACCCTTCTTTTCCTAGTAGACGTAAGAAACGACAGAGCTTCAGGTTACTAAGTATTACTATGATAATTTCTGTCTTTCCATCATTGCGGTACTTGCTTCTGTCTGAATCAGTTTGGGATTCACAAATCAGGGGATCTCGTATAAAAGTATCATATGGTCCCACCTAATGAATTCTGAAAGCATTGAGTTACACAAATAATACAAAGTACTGCTCCCACTGGCACGTGTGTTTGCACATGTGGCTGAAGGAAAGTACTCAGGTACTAAGTGACCTAGCTTTTCAAACCCTGGAAAACCTGAAGGATTCAAGTTTGATCTTTTGGTCTCTAAGGAAGGGATACCAGCTACTGCTGTAAAGCATCTCTGTCACTGAATGAAGACAGAGAAACCAAGATTAGTGAAAGTAAAGAGAGGGAGCAGTGGGGAGACTAATTTTGCATCCTAGGTAAGGGTATCTCCTAGGAGAGGAAGGCTCTGGAACCAGCTCCGAGGAGTGTTTGTGATTTGCAGTTTTAATGATGGGATTAAAAACCTGACATGTACCATGTCCTGCTTGCTGGATTGTTTTCTTCACAGCATTCTGACCGAGTGTGACTTTTAGTTCTTAATTCATGTTTGTTGCTGCATAAAGAAAGTTGGGCTGCTAATTTGGTTTGGTAGAATTCTTTTTTGGAACTGAGTGTTTAAAAAATTTTTCAGTTTGGCCTAGCTTGGTTGTTGAGTTTGATGCTCACTGAAAGTATGCTTGTGGGGTGCTTCTTGGGTGCATATGTGGTGACGGGAGGAGAGAAAACTAGACTAATGTTTTAACAAGAACACATCTAACACTTGCATACTTTGTTTTGAAAGATGCCTGACAAAGTGCCTTCACTAACATCTGATTTTGTTAGTTGGTAATGCCAAAGATGTGTTTTGGTGAAAATAACAAAAACCCCAAATCACTCAGAATTTCTGCATTCAAGAAGAATGGCTTTAATATTTTAAACTTTAAAGTGTATCTTTATTGTATCATACAGAACTCTCTACTGGGTAGAGGTAACTATAGAGAATTGTTTGCTCAAGTCTCAGTGAAATTAAATGGACAAATACCAGTGCAGTCAGCTTCTTTTGAGTGTTTGGAGTTGCTATGTTCTGTTAACAATGTATTCAATTGAAATATCTTAATTCTAGTAGAAAAGAAGGAAGAGACTTTGTTACTAGGATCACTAGAACAGATGTTGTTTACATTCTCACAAATAACACCATAGTGAGAAACTTCACCAGACTTCATGCTTCAATATTAAAGCGTACCAAAGAAGTTATGATTTTGTATTCCCTGTTTCCTGTAAATGAATTGAAAACATCGGTGAGCCAAATCTGAAATTGGACACATGCTTACTTAGTAGGTAAATTTATTTTCACTAATGCCAATGATGCATTTACCTGAAACAGGGGTTTAAGGGTTTGGATAATGATGCAAACTCAAGAGTGAGATTCCACTGCTGAAATGATTTTATAAATTATTTTATAAATAGATTTATAACGTTTTTTATTTTAAATAGATTTTAAATGATTTGATAATTATTTTATAAATAGATTTTATAAATGCTACCCTGACAAATTTTTTGCTACCTCCATTGTTAGGAAGGTGAGCAATGGCTTGCTAAGCCAGCGGGAGAGCAATGCAGAGACAACTTTTACTTTTCTGCTCTATGTTCAAGCTTCTCAGACACTTACAATTTTTCCTTTTTAGGATGAAGATTTCCTTAATTTGATCTTCAAGGCTATGATGAAGGATTCCTTGAATTCTTCACATCCAGTCTCCTCTGCTGTTCAGTCTTCAGAGCAAATTGAAGAAATGTTTGATGGACTTTCTTACATCAAGGTAACTTTAAAAATAGTTTGAAATATTTGGGAAATGATATATTCGGTATTGAAAACATGATTAAGTAGGCATATACTGACAACTGTTTGGGGGTAATTTACACTTAGCACAAACAATGCAGGATCTCTCAGTAGTGTTTCTGAGCATCTACATAGATTTTTAATTAGGAAAAGATTATGTGTGTGTGGTTTTGTTCTTACTTAATATCCTTTTGCTTGATGCATGCTTCAGCAGAAAGTAGAATACTCATGAAGATGTGAGAGGGTTACCCAGCAATTGAAACAAAATATCCAGTTAGATATATTTTCTATTTTGATGGCAAACTGTAAGAAGTGCTTATGAAAAAAGTAAAACCAAGGCTCTTACTAAAGCAATTGCTCCTTTTTATACTCTCCCTGCTTTTAAAAATCAGTATTTTTGAGACTTTCTGAGCTGTAGGCTTGCATCTGAAGTGCAAAATTATTTCACTGCACATCCTGGTTGTCTGCAACTTGATTATTTCTAATGTCTAGTGAGGGTTGTGAGCTCCACAGTGCCTCACCTGAAAATGCATGACAGAGCAAATATCTGTATTTGCCCAATTTTTACTCACATTGTCTCAGGTTTTACATACTGTGTCACATAATTTTGGTAGTATTAGAGAAAAGCCTTTTATATTGTTTCGATTAGCTTTTTTCCCCCCAGCTGTTTATGCTTGCAATTTCATCTAATAAGAAACTATGGGGGCAGCTAGTACTTACTAGAAAATCAAATATTACATCTACCTCAGTGCAGTGCTGTTTCCACAGCTGTCTTGGTTTGTCTTCTCCAATTTCTTTTTGCAAGTCTTAACTGGTCAACATGATTTGACTGGCATTCTTGAGTAGTCTGAGCCTCAGTTGAGAAACCTGGTCTACTCAGGGCTGACGGGTCCACCTGTCTGTCTTTGGTCACTAGCAAAATGCACTTGTCCTTCTACAGTCATCTGTAGATCTACTAAGTAATTTCCTCTTTTCCCTGTATTTTTAGCTTTTTGATATAACTGCAAATCATATGACTGTTAAATACTATCTCACAAGTGCAGTTCTGTACCATACTGAAGAGTATTTCTAATGAAATATGGCAGCCAGCAAAGACCAGTAAGAAGGCAGTATTTTTGAGATGATATTACAGAATCACAGAATCCCGAGGGTTGGAAGGGACCTCAAAAGATCATCTAGTCCAACCCCCCTGCAAGAGCAGGGTAACCTAGAGTACATCACACAGGAACTTGTCCAGCCGGGCCCTAACTAGAAAAATTTTCAAGCGGTATCAGCATTTTTTGTAAGTGTGTTTGGACTTTATGAAATACTAAAAAAATATTTTTACAAGGCATCTGAGTGTTAATGTAATTATTCAAATGATATCATATGGGATAAAATCTGCCAGCTACTGAGTTATTCTTGTACTGTGAAAAAGCATATGCTTCAACAAATTCTATACCTTTAATTTACCAATTCTTTTCCTTTTCTTTCTTTTTTTTTTCTTTTTTTTTTTTTTCCTCTCCTTGAAGGGCGCTTCACTTCTTTTGATGCTGAAGCACTATCTCACTAAGGATGTTTTCCAAGCTGGAATTGAGGTATACTTGCATAATCACAAGTATGGATGTGCCCAGAGTGATGACTTGTGGGACAGCATGAATGAGGTATCCATCTTTGATATGCTGTTCTTGTTTGTTGTAAATTTGATTTATTTCTTTGTTTGTGAAAGAAATAAGATAATAGATTGTAGGTAAATATTCTGAAGTTCTTGCTCATCATAGTCAAAAGTTCTCTCATACAGATATGGATATTCCTGTAGCTTCTAGGACCCCATTGAGTGTCAGCCCCAAAAAAAGCACTGGAAGTGGGAATGCACTACCATGCGTATCCACATGTGTGTATACATCACTGTGTACGTATCCTTTCTCAAGTTGCATTGTCAGTGTATTAAGACCAGAATAAAAATATCTCAAAAGCAGGACAAAACTTTACTTTCCAATAATCCAGCCTCTGTAGGGCTCTTGGGATACACTCTACTAGTCTAACTTCATTTCAGTGATAGGTTCTGTTTCAAGAAGCAGAGCTGGGATTGTAGGAAAACAGACTGTGGGGGCAATTTAGTTCAGCAGCTCTCAAATGGTAAGGCAGACATTAAAGTGGGTGTGAGGGCACAAGAAAGCAATGGCACAGGCAGGAGAGAGCAAGGGCGAGAGTTTGCAAGCCTCTGGGAGCCAGAGAGAGTAGGGGCAAGAGGATGCATGTGGAGGAGGAGGGAGAGACAGCAGAAGGAAGAAGGGGAGTAAGAGAGGTGGAGTGGGAGAAGTGCAATGGAGAGAGCACTGGAGTGAGGGATGAAAGGGAAAAGGCGTCTCAGTGAGAGTGTGAGAGAGAGACTGATCCCAACAAGAAAGAACTGATGAGTATCACCAAGGGAATGTCAAGGTAGTTGTGTAAGAGAAGGAAACAGATTTCCCTGAGAAGGAAACAGATTTCCCTGTGAATGTGTGTACTGCATGGTGTGTATTAAAGTCTCAGAAATACATGTGAGGTTTCTCTGCAGAAGCTGAGTCCTAAGCAGAATACTAACTTAATGTTTAGTTTTGGTTTTTCACATCTACCTTGTGATATTTGAAATTCTGCAGAATGGGAACCTCTATTACTTATTGTCATATGTCACAAGTGGCTGTGTGTGTTCAGTCATACACAGTCACTAGTTTGTCAGCTAGTGAGGGATTATCAGTGATATCAGACTATGACACTCTTATGACAGAGAAGTCTTCTAGTTTGTATAGTGATATTTTTTTAAACAGACTTTTCTCAACTTCTGCAAAATGGAGCCTTCTGACCATACAACTTCAGTCATGTATACATAGAAAACATACCTCAGGGAGAGGGCAGTATCCATACAGAGTGGCTGAAGAGATCACACACATGCCTTACATTAATTAAATGTGAGGGCTTAACTGCTACTGGCTGCAGTGTTTAGCTGTTACTAGAGCATGAGAAAAGTGTCATTCTCAAAACTTTAGGTTACTTGCTTAGTCTGTCTCCCTGGCTCAGAAATAAGGGGTTTTTTTATCATAACTCTACTCTTTGCCCATGAGCCAAGGTCAGCTTTTCTGCAAATTCAGCAAACCTCTTTCTCCAGTCCTTTGGAACCTCAGTTGTCTTTTAAGAGTCAAAAGTAATAACTACTAACTGGGATTGCTTCACCCACCTGTAATAGTATTGTTAAGTGAATTGCATCCAACCAATTTAGTAATATCTAACATCAGAACTCAGTGGATATTTCTTGTTTTAATGACAAACAACCATTTGTATTTAGTGCAAACTTAATAGTTGCCAAATTCCTGCTGATACCAAGTATTCAACAGCATTACCTGCCAGAAGTTGCCCTTCTGTGTGGAGGAGCCCACTAACTGGTCCTTTAGATGTTTTCTGATGCTCCTTACAATGTTCACCTTTTCTCCTATGTCCATTTCTGGCTGCACCTCATTTTGTGCCTGAGCCTTTGGTTTGCTTTGTGGAGGTTTTTTGCACGTAAGTGGTAATGCTGTTGATTTTGTATTTTCACATAGCCTGCACTTTTGTACACTTTCATATTCCCTTTTTGGATTAGAATTATTTCAGTAGAGCAAGCTTCAATTTTACTCATGTCTCTATACAGATTAAACATAAATTTTTCTGCCAGTCTTTAGGTGGCTCACAGTGTTACAGATAAACAGGCAAGTTGACAAAATGCAAATGTTAAACTTCATTAGTTTCTTGACCTCTTAACATTCCTTCTGGGTTTGATTTTTTTTTTGTGGGTTTTTGTTTGTTTGTTTGTTTGTTTTTGGAGGGCTGGCATTGATCTTATAGATTTCCTGGTGTTTTTGAAGTGTAACAGGAAGGAAAGAAAATATAGTGGCAAAAGGAAGTGATAGTATGCATCAGGGCTTCTTGGCGAATTTATTGAAGGATTGCATACCATTGTAAGTATCACAATGATAGCTTGTGGTAGCAAGATGGAGGAAAAGGCCAGGCTGGATGTGTTTCTGGGTAACCTGATCTAGTTGAAGATGTCCCTGCTTATTGCAGGGTGGGTTGACCTCTGAAGGTCCCTTCCAACCCAAACTATTCTATGAAAAGGATTTAGCAAACAGTGGTTTTCTGGGAATAGGTAAAAAGTAAAAAAACTATGTAGGCTGTAAATTCTATAAACTTTAAACTTCTGATAAAGAATTGTTTCCCTTGAATTGAAACAGCTATGTAAAGTTTATGGTCATTCTCTACATAAATAATGTAGTATTTTCCCAAGAGGTTAAACTGTACATGTTGCTGTTGGCTTGAACAGAGAACAGTTGACAATAAGATGCTGCTGAGGTAAACTAGAGAAAGACACAGTATAGGTTGGTAAAAGTTAAATGTGAATTGAATAATGACATTAATTTTCTTATGTTCCTGATAGATCAACCTAAAACATATTTTTGTAAGTTAGAGGACATACTGCTTTTCAGGTTGCATGATCATCTCGGCTAATAAAGAACCAATGATATGTAGACGTTATAAAGTACTTGTCCTTCAGTAGGGATGTTTTAGTACAAACAGTTCCTGACAGATTAGAAGAGGTTGAAGGTTAAGCCATGAAAAGGCTGGTCAGTGGGAGGAAAGAAAAAAATGGAGATAAAGGGTATGTTGTTTTTGTTATATGAACTACTTTGCTTTAATTCAATTTGTAATGTTCATTTCAGAATTAAAAGAAGATTTTTAATCCAAAACACCCATATAATATCAGAATACCAATATGGAAACAGAAAAGGGTAGGAGGGAACTTGGGAGCTTACCATAACTTCCTTTCCTGTAACATTTTCTTCTTCACTCTCATGACACACTGGTTCAGCATACCTAATGTTTCCAATTTGTCTTTCCACTGCTTAGCTAGGATTCCCTCAACTTAAGAAAATAAAACCCAGCTTCTCCCCTAAATCATTGCTTACAAAAGTTGCAAGCTCAGTGTCAAAAGTGTTTGCTTACAGATACAGAATCATGCTACTATGTACTTGGCAAGTTAAGAAAGAAGGTTTAGGTATGTTCTCCATTTGCTATTTTCTTGTTATTTTATGATTGTTTTGTACAGATTACCAATGGAACACTAGATGTAAAAAAGTTGATGAAAACTTGGATCGTGCAGAAAGGATTTCCTTTAGTCACTGTTGTCCGAAAGGGAAAGATTATTTCTGTAAAACAAGAGAAATATCTGTACCTCGTGGAACCAGAAAACTGGATGTCAGATGCAAGGTTATTGCCTTCTTAATACTTTTTATCTATTAAAGTCTACTTACAGATATCTTTCCTGTGTCTTGTACATATTTCTCACTTATATTCATGGGTTCTAGTATTTTTTCTGAAGGCAGGTAGTAATAGAAAATGTGGCACACATTCACACATCTAGTATTTTACTACCATAAGGCAGATTTCACAGGTAAAACTTCCTTTTAATTTCAGGAAGTTTTTGTGTGGATAATAGGAAGCTGAAGAAGGCAGGTTGCCGAAGTTACAGATGCATGTCTTACTTAACAGCCTTTACTCCTTCCTGCCAAAATTCAGTGTATATCTTGGGCTATGTTAGTGGAAAGTTGAGAAGTTAGAGTTAAAGCTTTCTTCACTTAAAATTGTTAAGATGGCAGTAATGCATGACAGCACATGGCTAAATACATGAGAGACAATACCCATGGTACCAAAGCCTAAAAGGAAGTACATATGCAAATGGTAAGAAAGCAAAATTGTGGCAGTTGCTAATTATAAGAATGAATTCATGCAAATATGTCTTATTTTATGAACCTTACTGTATTTTGTAACTAACCAAAATATGAACATTTGAATCCTTTTGAGATTCTGGTGTTTTTATTCAGTTATTTGAAGTCTTAACAGGAACTGAGTCTTTTCCATTGTCTTAAAGAGTCAGGCCATGAAAGGATTTGTCTTTTGAAATATTGGATGTTACAGGGCTTTTTTTTATTTTTATTGTATGGAGGAAGGAAAATAATGTGTGATTGAAAGGTAAAAGAAGAAGGAAAGGATCATTAGGCTTAATTGTTCTTTTGTTCTAGTTGATGTCAATTTGGGGAATGCATAAAAAGCTTTTGAAGAAGAGTGCTCTGTGTGAGCCATTACACAGAAGGGGTACTTGTCAAAATTGGATTATGTGCATATTGCGTATGTGCAACTTATTTCATCTCCCTCAAAGTCGTGTTTTGTCTAAACAATTAGAGTCCTTATCATCATTATGAGCAACCATAGCACTTATTCTTCCAGCTTGTCATTCACTTGAGACAGTCTTTATGGTATGCAGTCACTTTTGGTTTCTATTGCCATGATTTGGGATTTGAGTCTTCTACATGACTCAACATAAATTGTTTTAAAAAATAATTAATGTGAAATTTCAGGAAGACAGAACATTTGACTGATGTGAAAATAATACTTCTAATATAGCCAGAGATTTCCAGTCCATATGACAATAGCATAAGGGTAATTGCTTGAAGCTAAAGGAGGGTAGGTTCAGACTGGATATAGAGGAGAAATCTTTCACAAGGAGGGTGATGAAACAAGTGCCCCTGAGAGGTTGTGGATGTTGCATCCCTGAAAACATTCGCAGTCAGGTTGGACAGGGCTCTGGGCAACCTGATCTAGTTGTGTATTGCAGTAGGGGTGGACTAAGTGACCTTTAAAGGTCTCTTCCAACTCCAACCGTTCTGTGATTCTATGGAACTTTAACACTTCTCAACATTGTAGGAATAAATAATTACTGTACATTTATTATTTTATCATATTCTGATTAGATGGATGAGATTTAGGCTATTATTTTACACAGCATGCTGTGGTTCTAATACCATTAATCATAGAATCATAGAATAGTTAGGGTTGGAAAGGACCTTAAGATCATTTAGTTCGCTCTTGCAGGGGGGTTGGACTAAATGATCTTTTGAGGTTCCTTCCAACCCTTGGGATTCTGTGATTCCAACCCCCCTGCCATGAAATAATAATTTTAATATATTAAAATGCTTAATTAAAAAAACCAACCAAACAAAAACACCCTTCAAGACAAGAATAATACATGTGTAATATGTAAGTAAACATTTGCTTTTCTTTGCAGTTACCTGTGGCATATTCCTCTCACCTACATAACTAGTAGCTGCAACTTTACCCATTGTACTAATGCATATTTATTGGACCAGAAGTCAGGTATGTCTCCAAGCTTTCATAGCAAGTTACATAAGTATTAGTGATTACTGATGTTTCTGAGCACACACTTCAGTAAGATGTGAAGATGAAGCCATATGTAGTACAAAATAATTGTAGAGATCTGGAGTCAGCCACTACTGGTGGTGTCATCATTAGAGAGTTGGTTCCCTGTAGTATTATATGTACAAGTAAATGGCAGCAAGTGGAGCAGAAGCACAAGTTTGGAATTTGTAAAAACCTGTACTTTTTTCATCCAAACACACATATAAAATCTCTGAAACTGCATGTCCTTCAGAGAGCAGGTAATGCAAGAGCTGCTCTGCCAGTGTGCTGAAATGTGAGGAAGTGACTTTCCACTGAAATATTACTTATTTGCCTTAATAGTACAAGAAAATACTGCATCTGGATCAGATTAAGTTTTTGAGGATGATGCAGAACTTTTCACACGAACTGTTTCACACAAAGCTGTTTAGTTGGATGTGGTTTTGATCTTACCAGCACTAGTACCAATGTAGCCTGATTTCATAATTTTTGTTTCACCTTAAATGGCTCTGTTGGTGGTCTCATGCTCATCATTTTAGTACCTCACTCACTGTAGAAAGTTGGATGCGGGGGATATAAGAGTAGGAGATTTTACAGAAATGTTTTAGGTAGAATATTTACTAAATTTCAAACACATTGTAGGTGCTATGCAAATTGACTTTTCTGGCATTAGTTCAACTGAAACGAAGAACTTTTTCCCAAAGCCTGTCTTCTTTTATCTAGTTGACTTTGAAACTAGAGTTGGCCTTGCATCTAATTAATGCTCTCTCTTCGTATATATCTGAAAGTGCGCAGAGAAAAGATGGGGTTTGAAAGGAGGACTGGATAGAAGGAGAAAAATTAACTGCATAGGTAAATCTTGGTGCAGATTGTAATACTATTCATTCAGTCAGATGCAGGAAGGAGGAGGAAGTACAGCCTGGAATTTTGGAGCCTTCTCATGGAACCTTTGTACTGACTATTCCTTCTTCATATTAGGGGGAACTAGTGGGTGGAAAAGGATTTGTTTATTCTTTGGAACCAGTCTACTTCATAGATTTGGATTTGAACAAACAGTTGCTAAGTGTTTCTGCTGCTAACCGATTGTCTATTAGCTACCATTGAACTTCCAGAAGAGGTGGAATGGATAAAATTCAATGTGGACATGAATGGCTATTACATAGTACACTATGGTGAAGACTGGAAAACACTGATTGATCTTTTGAAAAAAAACCATACTGCTTTGAGTCCTAAAGACAGAGCCAATTTAATCAACAATATCTTCAACCTTGCAGGGTAAGACTTTTATATTGGAAAACATAGTTGATCTGTGTTTAAAGTTTTTTCCAAGTCAAACAAGTATCAGACTGTAGAAAGACTGCTTCACGGGAGGAGTTTCAATTCAGTCTTTATTAGCCAATTGAAACTGTTCACTCTTCACTAATATATTTCTTTTTAATTATTTCACAGATGTTTCCATATTGGTGTTTCATGTTATCTCCCTGTTCTTTATAGCAGCATCCATTTATTTGCATCACAAAAAGCCACATGATAGCTGACATTTCTGAAAGAAGTTTTTCTTTAGTGTCTGATAATCTGCCTAGCAGACTGTTTTCCTGTACTCTGTCAATGAGTGCTTCACTTTAGACAAGTAAGCTATTTGCCTGTCAAATTTTTACTGGCTCCCTCTCTCCTCTTACACCACTGCCATCAGAGCAGGTGAGACATAGCATTCTGGATGGCCTCTTTGACAGCTGCTTCCTGTATCAGAATACCCTTGTTTATGATAAATGTTTTTAGACATCGCTTTGTTAATTAAAGGCAAATTTGGCCATTGTTGCTTTGTTCAGATCTTACTAATGCTGTCATATAAAAATCACTAAATCTAAAGTGTTTCTTTTGTTAATCTTTCTGTTCGACTATCCCTCTGTTAGTGTAATGGGAGAGCATCACTTCTGATCTTGTTTCAGGGAGGGCTTTTGTTTTGGAAGCCATTTTAATGTTTGTATTCATTGACCTATAGTCTAGGAAAAGAGCCTCTGGAAAAGGCCTTTGAGCTGATTGATTACCTTAACAAAGAGAGCAGCACTGCACCACTCACTCAAGCTTTGTTTCAGCTGAGTCTTATATACAACCTTTTAGAGAAAAAGGGTGAACAACAACTGGCAGCACGCCTCATGGTATGTCTTAGTTTTTTGTAAATTAGATTTGAAATAATTACCTATAATGTTCTTTATAGTTACATTATCTTTTTAAGTGTTGACAGTTGAGCATATTTAGTAATCTCACTAAATTGGATGGGGATTTTAGGTAGTTGCCAGTCTTGCCTGCTTTCCTTAGGGCTTTTGTTAAGGGTAATTAGTGAGTTCTTAGGGAAAATTATAAAAAACAAAAACCTCTTACTATGTTGTTTTTTCCTTATTTAGTATTTATTCAAAGATTTTAGAGATATGCTGTGATAAACAGACCAAGGTTTGCAGTGCAGTGTCTATGAGGTAATATTTAAGATAAAGTGTTTACCTGAGATGTAGTAGCTGGTGGGTACCTAGCTGTGTTTTTGGCAAGGTAGAAAACTACAAACATGAAGGGTGTTCAGCCTATAGGTAAAGGCTGTTTGGTTGGTTTGTGCTGAACTAAGGTTTATTAACTGTCACCTGGCGGACTTAAAAGCATTTATTATTTTTTTTTTTTTAAACTAGTTTTGTGTGTATATATATAGATAATTTTGTAATATGTATATCTAGGAAATCCTCTTGGGAAGAATTAGCTATTGCTAATAATTTTTCATCCTTTAGCACAGAATAGAGCGCCTGCTTGGAGATAAAATTGATCAACAGAGTTGGACAGATGATGGGGCCCTGTCTCAGCGAGAGCTCCGGTCAACTCTGCTAGCTTTTGCCTGCACCCATGATATAAGAAACTGTAGAACAACTGCCACTGAAATGTTTGAGAAGTGGATGAACTCTAATGGAACAATGAGGTACCACAAAAACTGTGTTTCTAATTCTTTTATCTACCTGTTCCCTGTTACCTTGCCACCATTTTTTCTGGGTCAGTGGGTAAACAAGCAAAACTATAATAAATACAAATAAAAGTAAAGGAAACTCCAACCACACCACCAACTAAGCATGGATGATAAGCATTTAATTCTTTTACTGTTCTTTATGTAGAAGAAGTTGCTATTTCAAGATGAGAGGGAGTACTGTGCTAGAATTTGACTTCATCTGCAGTCTTACTAAGTGTGACTGCAAAATCAGCCAGAAATTGCTTCCATCTGCATTTCCTGCATGCTCAAGAATTACTTAATAGCAACATCAGAGCATACCTTTTAATCCTGCAGAATTCATTCTGCTCCAGATTCATGTGCATTTTGAGCCACAGAAAATTGCTCAGATTTTTGTACAATTTACTGTGCTTTCACATGACTAAAATGATTTGCCTTTTTCCCACTGACTTAAGGTATTAGACTGTCATGAGTTTAGTCCAGCAAACTTACAATTGCTCGAGAGAGGCATCTCTTCCAAGCTAATCTTTTAATTTTGTGACTTTTTTCCTTCTTTTCTCAGATGAGCATTTTTATGCCCCCCCTTTTGTTTCTTTGCTTGTTTTTTTGTTTGTTTGTTTTGTTGTTGTATTTCTTTTTTCCCTGTAGTTTGCCTAGTGATGTTATGAAAGCCATATTTACAGCTGGAGCCAAATCTAGTGATGGCTGGGACTTCCTCCTAAAGATGTACTCCTCTTCAGTTTCTGAAGCAGAGAAAAGTAAAATGATTGAAGCCTTGGCCAGCACAGAAGATGTCAGAAAGCTAATCTGGTATGAGGGAGCAAAAAAAGTTGCTGTGTAAACTAAAAGTGTTAAAAATCTTCTATGAAAAAATGTATTGCCTTTTTTGTATTGTTGAAAACATTTCTGATTGCTAATGAAAATCTACCCACATATTTTGTACAGGCTTAAATTATTTGTAAGTGAGAAGTATCAGGTTCTTCAAGGTTATGTAACTGAGTAGCTTAAAAGGACAGATTCTGAATATTTATAAAGAGGAAACAGTTGAACTTCAAGGCTTTGTGCTACTGGTAACAGAAAATTGCAGGTTTTGTGGTGAAGGTAACAAAATTGCAGGTTGCTTTAGGGAATCATAAAAGATTGGTGTATCTTTATAACAAAGATAATAACTAGTTTGGGTTTGTTGTTTTTTTTGTCTTTTTTTTTTTTTTTTTAGTTGGTTGGGGTTTGTTGGTGGTTGCTTTTGGTTTTCAGTTTGGTTGGTTTTTTTTTTCTTTTCTTTCTTTCTTTCCTTGGGTGAAATTTTGACCTTATATTATGCTCCAACACCACTCTGTAGACCAAATCTCAGTTCTGCATGGAGGACACCATGGCTGTCCTGCTAGGTGATTTGTGCTACAGCTTTCCTCTCTGTTCTCTTTTACGCATTGTCAGAATTTACTTCATCTTTTCCAAGAACAATGAAAATTCAGTTAATTGGCTTAGAGCTAATATCTCTGGTAATTGGAAACTAATGTTAAATAAGCGCAGTGGTTATTAAATGGAGCATCGGTGTGTTCTAGGTGCCAGAAGTTCTTGTTATTTGGTCTATCATTTTATCTTTTCCATGTAATTCAGGAGTCTCAGGAGAATCATGTGAAGATTTGAACAGATGTTTTTACCTGTCCCTTTTCATATGCTTTGTCTTTTAGGTTAATGCAGAACAGCCTTGAAGGAGAAGTCATCAGGACACAGGAGCTTTCACACATCATAGCAACTGTTAGCCAGAGTTTACCTGGATATTTGTTGGCTTGGGACTTTGTCAAAGAGAACTGGGAAAAGCTTACACGAAAGTAAGGCTTTTGATGTAGCTGAAACTTCACACTCACAATGGCAAAAGCACCTGTTTGTTTCTTTCAAGCACAATAATAAATAGTTGGATTCATACAAGATGATTTGTATTAAAATTTTAACCCCTGTTTTAAAATCTTATTTTACAAAAGTTACGTGGAACATAAGCTTTGAAGTATCACCAGTAGCTGATGGGACTTCATAGACTCGTAAAGCTTCACAGTAATTCTGAAAAATCTTGATCTGGATTTCTGTTAAAAGGGTACTGTGTTTAAGATGATTGCCACAGATGCAGGATATTTATGTGGATCAAATGCATTCAAAATCTGACCCAGGGAATTAATTCAGATTTATATTTTTTTTCCTTTTTACAGCAAGCACAAATCCAAATAACCAATAAATATCACTTGCTTTAGAAATACATGTTCTCCTTAACTGGCCTTGAAAGGTATCCAGCAGGACAGCTAGATTGCATGTCTTCAAAAAGCCAACAGTTCATGGAAAACTGTATTTCTAAATCCTTGTATTGATTTGGAACAGTTTCACATTACTAAAAAAGCTTCTTCCACATGAAGATTTCTGCTCTAGCAAGCTGTTGTTAACCAATATTAGAAAACTACTTTGCTTGAAATGAAACCTGGTTGCAAATTCAATTACTGTATAGTTTTGAATACATGCCACAAATAAAGGTCTTTGTATTCAGTGTGTGGTGTCCTCAGTTCTCTACTGTTTAAGCTGTGATGTAAGTTTGAAAATTTTCCATGTCTTTTGCTCTAAGTTCAATTTTTAGAGGGATTATGGTACTAGAAGTCTTGGAGTTCTAAGACTTGTGTGTCTTAATAAATTAGATCTGTAAACTTGAATTCAAGTGCTTTTAATGATTTCCAGCTATTGGAAAGGTAGAAATAAGAATGTGTACCTGTATACTGAACTTGTATCTTGAAGTGGCTCTCAGTTAAAAATAACTTCTGTTTTTATTTCAGGTTTCACCTAGGCTCATACACTATCCAGAATATCATTAGCTGGTCGACTTCTCAGTTTGCAACAGAGGCACACCTGATTGAGGTTGGTGGCTTAATCTACCTGAAAGGGATCTTTCCTTAGTTCTAATGCTGTTTTCATTTACTTGAGGGAAGAAGAAAGCACATGTGATTTCTGTCCTTGAGGTCCTTTTGCTAGGATATACATCTCTTGCTTTCCCTACTTGACACATGGCAAACACGTACACATACTTCACAACATTGCAACTACATACATAAACATATTGAAGATTACATACTCAGTATGTGGCACAGTTGCGTATAGAACTGAATCCAGTTATCTGTTTAAATTGTTTTGTTTTCCTGTTAACTGGAATAACACTGTCTCCCAAAATAATTTAGTCTAAATAGAATTCTGGTCTAGATTTTGTGAAGAAGCTATGGAATCTCTGGAATGTGATGCAGTGCCACAAAACCTGAATTTGCTTTAACACTCCCACAGAGCTATTGTAGGGGTTTAGTATCAGTTAAAAGCCAGTTGATAGCCATTAAGAAATTAAAAATCTAACAAGGTCCTAACAAGTTAATGTATCAAGGTTATGGCTTAGTCTAATATTATCATTCAGGTAATTTTGTAGAGATAATTGTTCAAAGTTTGATCTATAGTATAATTGTTACCCTTGATAATTATAATGATGAGTGGGTGTGAGGTTCATTCCAAGGCACTGAAGAGGGTTGCTTGCAACAATGAGTTTTTTGTCACAGAACAAGACTCCTTTTCCAGAATTTTTGAGTGCTCTGTGATTATTATTATAAATGAATGTCTGTTTATTGGTGAAATACCTTATTGCAACCAAACGAATTACTGTTGTAGTTCCCATGAAAAATGCTTTCCTTGCATTTTGGAAACTCCTTTGAGAGGTTTGCTTACTGCATAGATACAAGTGATTCTCAGGGATCTCCTGCAACATAAGTGTAGCCTTTGTTTCTGAATCTGTTTGTGTGGGCAGTGCTGATTTTAAGAAAAATGTTATTTTTCTTTCTTTTCTCTTGCTATGCAGGTGAAGTCATTTTTTGAGTCAAAATCAGAGCAGAGTTCTCAACTGCATTCTGTAAAAGAGGCAATCGACACAATTCAGCTCAACATTCAGTGGATGGAGAGGAACTTAGCAATG
Source organism: Psittacula echo (assembly GCF_963264785.1). NCBI lineage: Eukaryota > Metazoa > Chordata > Aves > Psittaciformes > Psittacidae > Psittacula > Psittacula echo. The sequence continues at coordinate 74,040,323 of NC_137742.1, read as the reverse complement.
CTACAAGAACTACTGTAGTATATAATGCTCTGGTGTGTCAGCCCTTTTGAAGCTCTGTGGGCAGTTGCTGTATTTCTTTTGCAAAAGCCGGGGTTAAATCAGGCATCACTGCAACATTGCACTATTAAAGAGTCTAGATAGCTCAGGGCATGCCTCAGATCTTTATTTTCCTTGGAACATTAATGAGCAAGATGTATTTATTCTGAAACTGTTTTCCATCTGTAGACCAAACATCTGCACAAATGATCTAATATAATTTTATATTTGAAACATATGCTCTTTCATTTGGAGCTGTGCTGTGCTTCCTTAGCAGTGGGTTAATATTGACAGTTAGAAAGAAAGAATGAGTTACCATGAACTGTTATTTCTTTGCAGACTGCTTCTTGAGCAGTAGATTTTTATAATGTAAAACTGTAGGTGGTTTCCACATTTGTACATAGAAGCTGTTATGGAACAAAATCATACTTCAGATGCATAAGTAATAGTGGATCTTACAAAGTACACCAGTTTGAGGTGAAATTAAATAAGGTTCTGATTTAAGTTTGGATTTTTTATTTTCACAGTAGTCTTTAGGAAATAATAGTATCTCATGCTGCTAGTATACACTTTGATGTATGAAGTGGCTGGGTAGTAGTGTGGAAAAGAAAAACCAGATAGCAAAACCAACTGTTATAGAGATGGGATTTCCAGAAATGCTGATGTGACCTTGGAACTTCTACTCTGAATTTATTAGACATTTTTGAGAATCTCATCATTAATCATTGAACTTTAACTGATTTTGCTGTACTGATCTCTGAGCAACTGCACAAAACTGCATTTCTCCAGGTTGGTTCACCTGTTAGAATGACTACTGTTTTGTGCATTTTGACTACTGATTTTTAGTTTCACCATTTGTTGCGGAGGGTCCGCAATTAATAGCTATGTCAGCCAGTTTGTTTTGTGTAAACTTTTGTTTTTTCCTTGCCTAATAACTCACATATCACAGTATACTTTGTGAACTTTGCTCACTCCTTCTGACATCACCTTTAGGAAATCTCATTTAGATTTTAGTGATTTGTTCTGCTGTTGTGAAAAACCTTGTGAGACAAATCTCCAAAGTCTTTTAAAGAAAATTATCCAAAACATGAATATGCTACATTTAAAAGGTGAAATACCTACTGTGCAATCTGCATCTGTGTCAAAATGAGTGAAAAAGGCATTTTTGAGGTATAGCATATATATATATATATATACACAACACATGCAAGTGTAAACATACCTTTTTATCTGGAGATTTGTTCTTACTTATTTCATTACTAATACACCTTTTGTGGATTCATGCAAGCAGATTCAGGACTGTTGTTGTCTTATCGTTTCCAGTTATGTGGTCAGTTATAAACTAGAACGAAAGCACTAACAATTAGAAGTTGTACTATTTTAATTAAGCTAATTTCAGCTACACTAAATTCTGAATAATAGAATAGTTTGAATTGAAGTTACATTAATGGACTTAAAAATTTGTCACAGGGGAACTTAAATTGAATGCTTTAATTAATGAAACCGCAGGATTGTTTGTTAATTTGGTTAGCAAAAATTGTAAGCAATGATACCTTGGGCATTAACATAATTCTCCCATTTTTTCCTGAATATCTGTGAAAACACCTGGAAAAGAAATTCCTATTTTTTCAGCTCATATTAGAATTACGGATGTCATTTTTTAACCTTGAAATTATCTGAAAGAGTGTTAGATCTTAATAGCATGTAGACACTTGTTTGCTCAAAAGGCCCAGAAATGAGTAATTTTCACATGCACTGAAGAAGGAACTGGCAGTATGAACACTGAAAATAAATGGTACTTCCTTGTAAGTTATGGAATTAGAATTGTAATTAAGTATGTTCTGGGAATTTTTTTACTGCCATGTGTTACAGCTTCATTTCCTTGTTTATTTAAAATCTTTGGAATCTCTACAGAATCACGAGTTCCATCTTTGCATATTTGTGTATAAATATGTCATCTCTCTTTCTAAGCACGTCTTCATTTTAAATGAGAAGTCAGTAGTAAACTTCAATTTTTCTCTCTCTTCTACCCCCTCACAAGTATTTTACCTCATCCCTAACTGCAGTACTGAGGCATACAAAATTTAAAATGGAAACTGTGGAAGATCCCATCTTCTATCCTGATTTTGTTGTGGGGATTTAAAAAAATTTACAATTTTGCTCAAATGCTTTACTGACAATTATGAAAGCTGAGTTTTGGACAACAATCTTTACCAAGAAACTCTGGAAAGTTGGGGAAGTTGTGGAGGCATTGTTGAATAATGTTTCAGTTTATTGTTTGTTGCACATGCATACTTTTGGTATGTCAGCTGTAGAGATTTTAACAAATCTTTTTTGGCATGGAGTCTCTGATCCTATTAAAAACTGTGCTGGAGTCCTTCTTCCATGAGAAATGTTTAATTATACTCCTCCCTTTCCCAGTATATTAGGAACCAATGAATACTGGAATGTCTTAAGATCTGGTGCGGGGCAGCCAGCCATTGCTGATGAGGCTCTGTTTTATAGAATCATAGAATAGTTAGAGTTGGAAAGGACCTTAAGATCATCTGGTTCCAACCCCCCTGCCATGGGCAGGGACACCTCACACTAAACCATGCCACCAAGGCTTTGTCCAGCCTGGCCTTGAACACCACCGTGTCCCTGGCTGAAGTGTAAAGCATTATTCTTCTTCTAGGTCACTTGATAGCAAGGGTTTAAAATGAGACTATAACCTGGAATTTGTATTACCCAAAACCCCATGACACCTAAGAAAGCTTGTGCTTATTTTTGTTAGTTGGTGGAGACCTAACTGATCTTTTCGGTCTCATCCACTGGAATATGGATGACACCCATCTTACTATTTTATTAATAAAAACTGGAACTCCTATGAAGGTCATCTGACTTTTGTTTTATGGCAAAAACCACTTTCAAAAGAATCTGGATTATTCTTCTGCCTTTCTTGAACACTTCCTCTGCTGTGTGGCCCACACACTGATGTCATCAATATACTGCAGGTAATCAGGTGTTTTGGCTTGTTCCAATGCAGTCAAAATCCAACCCAAATCCAGCAAATTTGTTTGGGTTTTTTTTCGGGGGGTTTTTTGTTTGTTTTTTTTTTTTTTTTAATTCCCATCTTGCCGTGAGCAGGGAGAGTTTTTTCAATCCTTACACTTACGAAATACAATTTCCCTCCTTCCAACCAAATACATGTTAAGGAAACGGTAAACCTGGGAAGCATGCCTCATGCCTGCAGGGCTGAATGCTGCAGGAAGCCTAGGTGCATGAAATGGGACACAGGCACTAGGGACACTGTCACCCTGGGAGCCTCTGAAGGGGAAGGTGGAACATCCCAGAGCTTTGTGGAGGCAACTAGGGAGCCACTGCTGGCAACTAGGAACCCCGCAGGGCAACCCAGAACCTTTGTGGGCAACTGGGAGCAACAGCAAACCCTTCAAGAGCCTCTGGGTGTAACTGGGAGTGTCTGAGGGCTACTGGGAACCCTGAGTGCAACCCAGCACCCTGCTGGAGGCGACTATATGCCTATGGAATGTGCCTAGTCATAGTGCTTTGTCCTGCACACCCCTGCCTGCTCTTCCCCAGTCCCAAGCAGGGCCTCCTCCCCACCTCAACCAGTTTGGAACTGGGATGTCAAGAACCCTAGGCTGGGCTGGGCATTGGGCTGCGTGGGTGTGCCAATGGGGCCAGCACTGCTTCAAGTTTCACTGAGGCCTTAAACCTGGATCAGACCCACTGCGGGACAGATAATGAGGTGGGGACTTCTCCTGTCCTGGGGTTATCCCAATTTTATTATGTTATTGATCATGAGGATTCAGGAATTAATTGCAGAAATGAACCCTCAGTTGGCACCTAAAGAATGGGTTTTAGGGTGGGTCTGCAGGGAACCCCCACTGTGGGATGCTGGAGTTTGGGTGCGATCCTGGGCTTTGTGCTCTAGGCCGGGTGCTGTTTGTGTGTGTGTTTCATCCATCTGGGAAGCTTGTTACTGCTCATTCTCATCTCCCGGGTAGGTGCAGAGATCAGTAGTGTGAAAGAGATGACCCTGCATTTTGGGGAAGGAGGGTTGTCTGGGCGGAAGCACTCCTTGGGAGCAGTTGTGGGCTCAGTCTGCCGACTGCAGCAAGCCAGCCTTTGCCAGGGGCTTGCTGGGGGAGCTTCTGTGCTGCACAGACCTTCTCCGGGACCAGGTTAGCCAGCAGCTTCAGGCAGTGGGAGACTCCTGAATTATGTATGTATTTTCCATCCCTTTCCCTTGGTTTCTCACTTGAGACCAGCACCCCTGTCATTGCAGCAAGAAGCTTTCTTGGCAATAAGTGCAGTCAGCCTTTCTCTACTGACAGCAGGCTGGATAACCTTATGTTTTTTCCATGGTGTTGGCCAGAGAGAAAGGAGAAGCAGCAGGCAATGGGAACCGGAACCCTTCAGTGCTTCTTCATGAACCAAGCACTTCAGGTTGTAAAACCAAGAATAATGATGTGTGATGACGATTCCTGTTCAGCACTCTCGCTAAATGCCATCAGGCTTAGAGTAACTTACTCAGTGTAGCGGCACTTATTATACCTGTTCATGGAGAACCAATTGGGAATTGACTTGAAAGAGTATTTGCAAATCAACATTCTGTGGCTGATTCTAGACCAGATTCTAGAACTCAGGTGTGGAAGCCACAGAACACATCGCTAGAGGCAATGGGAGACAGCAACTGCCCTGCAGAACACAAGCTACTCTGGCAGGGTTTCTTCTTTTTTTTTTTCCCTTCTTCCAGGTTCTTTAGACTTTTGATCCTGGATGTGAAGCAGAAGGCCCTGTGGTTCCAGAGCAACTTTTGACATGGTCTGAGCCTGAGTGCCTGGCATTCTTCCTCTTCCTCTACTGTGCCTGCATGTCCCTAGATGAGGGCCTGGAGCTTGTGCCCCTGCACACCCCTGCACATAGCAGAGGGGGCCATTGCAGTCTTGTCTGGGTCAGCCTCTTCCTCCAATTCAGCTTTGGCCAGGCACTGAGAGCATCTGGCTTGTCCAGCCACTCACCATGGCCACAACTGCCAGCGCAGGGCCCTCTCAGAAGGAAACGCTTCTCTTTCCCAGGGGGCTCAGAGATGGGGTCCTGCTGCAGCTTCTTTCTCTCTTGTTGCCCTTCCTGGGCAGGATCTTCAGCTGGCCTTGCTGGCCCTGAACTCTGCAGGCAAAGAGGATGGTTATTTTGGCATACTCCCTGCTCAGCAAGGACCCCCAGCTCCTGCTCCAGCCAGCCTGAAGAGAGGCGCAGATAATATGGCTCCGAGTTACCCCCCACCTCTGCATCCCCCTGGCTGATAGGGATCGGCCGCCCCAACAGCATCTGCGCAAGGTGGATCTCTCACCCCTGTCCAAAATGGGGCGTAAGAGTCCTTGGCATCAAAACTGCCCAGGCTCACCTCCCCCACTGCCCTCCTCCGAGCTCAAAGTGGGGACTCATCATTATCAGACTCACAGAGAAAGAGACCTGTTAGAGGTCAAAGTGGCTCAGCTCCACCTTGCTCTGCTGCAGCTCTGGCAGGGCCTTCAGCACCAGGAAGGAAGTGCACCTATGGGAGGAAAAACCCAGTTCTCGGAGCCCCCCCCACCAGCCGTGCTCCATTCCCAGGGCAGTGCGGGAGGGATGCCGGTGGACAGCAAGGAACACTCTCACATTTCACCCGGCAAGATGAATTAATGGGATCCCACACCTCAAAGTAGACGCTTACTCCAGACCAAGCTGAGAAGGTGCCAAATCCTCTTGCCAGGGCTAGTCCCCCACCAACGAGATACAGACAGCAATGTTGTTTGTACCCACAGGCCAGCTCTTCCCTAACCGGCATCCCCTAGGATGTTCCCCTCCTCCACGGCTAACTCACCAGCGCATGGCTTGCAGTCGCATGGCTAGCTTGATGGCCTCCATGCAGAAGACCTGCTCCTTCGTGGTGCTTCCTTTGCACGTGTCACCAGGCTGGCAGCTCAGGCAGCCTGGGGTGGGCAGGGAAAGGTGTGGGATCCCCATAGCTACCAGTCCTCCGCGTGGATCCCAGCACCCCCACACTCCCAGCCCCATCCCCAGTGCTCACAACCACTCACAACCGCCACTCCCACTCCCCAGCACGCCTTAGTGCCCAGCTCCACTCCCTGGCACCTTCGGCGGCCACAGAATCACCCCACTCACCGGGGTCCGCAGTCACCGCAGCCCTCCTTCCCAGGGTCCCCAGCCTTCCCCAGTCCCGCTCCCGACACACCTCCCTCGCCCGGCTCCGCGCCGTCACCGGGTGCAGGCCCTGCCGCGCCCCCCAGTCCAGCCTCCGTCGCAGCCAATCAGCGTGTGGCTCCCCCGCGCGGGGTACACCGGGAGCTGTAGTCCGGACTCCAGCGCACGCGCACGGGGCTGCCTGCCGCGGGGAGGCGGGGCCGTGGCGAGGCTGCAAAAAGCGTGGAGGCAGTGAAGCGGGTGTGTTCTCTCAAACCAATGTAAGCCTTCCTCCTGTTGGTAAGGCCTGACAAATGGGTAAACGGCTGTGAAAGAAAACAGCTCGAGGAGCCTCTTAGGGTCATAAATTAGCCCAGACAAGAACATGTAGTTAATTGGAAACACTAAACACATTCCAATGTCCTTAACTAATGGATTTCCATAGAAGGGTAAACCGAGTGGGGGTGTTTTTCCCCAGGCAAGCACTGCAACCCCCAGAGACCACTCCTCAAACTCACAGCCCCTGCGCCACAGCCTTATCTGCCCAAATTACCATATGCAATGAGTAACAGGAATTGGGTGGGCATTTCACAGAATTACAAGGTCGAAGGAGGTGATCCTGCCCCTCTGCTCTGCTCTTGTGAGACCGCACTTGGAGTATTGTGTGCAGTTCTGGTGTCCTCAACATAAGAAGGACATGGAACTGTTGGAACAAGTCCAGAGGAGGGCCACGAGGATGATCAGGGGACTGGAGCACCTCCCGTATGAAGACAGGCTGAGAAAGTTGGGGCCGTTCAGCCTGGAGAAGAGAAGGCTGCGTGGAGACCTCATAGCAGCCTTCCAGTATCTGAAGGGGGGCTATAAGGATGCTGGGGAGGGGCTATTCATCAGGGACTGTAGTGAGGGGACAAGAGGTAACGGGTTAAAACTTAAACAGGGGAAGTTTAGATTGGATATAAGGAAGAAATTCTTTACTGTGAGGGTGGTGAGGCACTGGAATGGGTTGCCCAGGGAGGTTGTGATTGCTCCATCCTTGGCGGTGTTCAAGGCCAGGTTGGATGAGGCCTTGGGTGGCATGGTTTAGTGTGGGGTGTCCCTGCCCATGGCAGGGGGATTGGAACTAGATGATCTTAAGGTCCTTTCCAACTCTAACTATTCTATGATTCTATGAATGTGTATATAATGAAGATACCTGAACTGTGAACAGTCTCTGATGTCTGTGACAGGCGGATAGATCCCCCATGCACCTGGTACCATAATAAAGTCATGTCAGTTTCTAACCTGTCATTCTGGCTGAAGAGTTTATTTCCTGGAGTTCAGTGATACTGTGATGGATATAAGGAACCTGTCCTTCCTCATAAATAAATAAATGTAAAGAAGCCAGTCATCCAAAGGGTGGCTTTCCCTCTGATCCTTTAATTATATTTAATTTCTATATGTACTTACAGTTTCCTCTTAAAGTGTTTGTTTTTCAGAGTCTTCTTTCAATCATGCGCTGGTCAGGGCCCAGCTTTTCCAGGCCCCTGGGACCTGCCCGGCTGAGGGGGCAGGGAGTAGGACGAAGGGGGTGAGAATCAGGCTGTGCTGCTAGCTGTGCTTCCAGTGGTGGGGAATGCTGCTGCTGATGCCAGCTTGCTTCCTGTTCCTCCACTGCAGGCCTGTAAAGCAAAGGTGGGGAAAGGAGTATGTATGTACTACACATTTCTGCTTTAGATAGGAAGGGAGAGGGGATGTCTGAAGGCCAGTGCAAGCAAAGAGGAGAGCAGGTGTTCCCCAGCCAGCTGCCCACTCTCAGCTGCTCCTATTGTGGCCAAGAGCAAAGCCCCTCAGCAGTCTCACTGCCATGTGTTTCCCAGAGGCCCAGACTTTGGCTGTGGTAGGACAAAGAGATACTGGGGTGCAGAGCCAAAAGTCTTGGTTTGCTCAACTTTTTTGCTTCTCAAGAGCAGTGATGGTGCTCCTGGAGCCCTTACTTCATGTAAGAGCTGCTGGCAGTGTTGAACAGTGTGGACAGAAAGCACATTCCTCCTGGGCACTGCTCTAACAGCTGACAGCAGCAGGCTTCCAAAACAATGGCTCTTGGGGCCTAAAAGTGAAAATCCACCTGTAAAGAGGCTCAAGACTTGGCTAACTGACAGACAAAGGACTCCCACTTTTACAGGCAAAAGATGGCCCTGCACTAGAAGAGGTGCTTGAAAGTCATCTTCTTGTTGCTCCCAGTGAGTCTGCATAAACAAACATCTGAGTCTGACAGCTGGGCTGGATACCAGCTTTCTTTTTTGGCTCATATGTGTGGAAACTCCTTGGCCCAAGTGCTTCCAGAGTATGTCCTTGATGGGGACTTGCTTTTGGACTACCAGTAAGGCTGGTAGCCTCCCAGCCATGCTGCTGCACCTGCCACAGGACCAAAGGGCTTGCTTAGTCTGCAAGGCTGTGAAAGAAGGACATATGTATTTCCAAGCCTCAACTGGGGGATTTCCAGAGAGGCTGTGCAGGGTGAGCAATGGAGAGGCATCTCTCCTGGCCAACACAGCCTGGTCTCAGGGCTCAGGGAAGCAATGAGGGGAAATGGGGAATAGTTTTGGGGCACCAAGCGCACCTGAAGATCACAGCTGCACAGTGCTGGTGTCTACTGTGGGACCTCACTGCAAGTGTGGACAATGCAGGCAAAGGCATGGAGAGAGGTCGCTGACAGGACAGGAACCTCCTGCAAGGGAGCATTGCTGACAGTGGATGCCTAAATCACAGGCTCTTCTGCTTTCGTGCAGGGCAACCCAAAGAGGCAGCAGCTTTTGCTGGAGCTTCCTAGGGAAGCCTCTCCTGAGAAGCCCTGCAGCTCTGGTGGTGTATGCTCTAATGGTCAGATCCCTTTCACGATCTGAAGCAGGCATCTGCAGCAGAAAGAAAGATGCAGGAGTAAGAGATGCTTCCTGAGCTGGAATTCGGTCTGGGCGGAGGTGTCAGCTGACCTCATGCTACCTGCACCCGTTTTCTCAATGGCCAGGGCTCCCGTTCTCCCCTCCGTTCTTTGCCCTTCTCTCAGCCTGGAGAGGAATGGAAGCACTTGCAAAACAGGGATAGCACCTGTGTCTCTGCTCCTTGCTCAGTTCACATGCTCCCCAGGATAATGGGCTGCTATTTGGCAATGTCTGCTTTCCTGTTCTGCAGGAATTTGCACACTTTGTTGATGGAGCAAATCCAGAGTTGCAGCTTCTGCTGGAGGTGTCTCAGCTGAGGGCAGAAATCAGCAGTGTGATGAAGGTGACCCTGCATTTTGGGGAAGGAGGCTTGTCTGGGCAGAAGCCCTTGAGGAAGCACTTCTTGGGATCAGTGGTGGGCTCATTCTGCGGACCGCAGCAAGCCAGCCTTTGCCAGGGGCTTGCTGAGCGAGCTTCTGAGCTGCACAGACCATTCTCTGGGACCAGGTTAACCAGCCGCTTCCGGCAGCAGGAGACTCCTCACATCCTTCCCTTGTGTAGAAAATAGGGGAAACTAGAGATCACCTCCCCCCACTCTATATCCCAAAGGTATAACACTAAGGAAAGTTAGGGTAAAATGCAGCTGCTGCTTCCAGGATGGGATGCAGTTGGCATACACGGAATCTACCCAGTGATAGTTCCCCAGGTGACCCTGCAACCTTGGCACATGCTGAGATAAACTGAACAGAGAGAGGTGAAGGCCCCATGGCCAGGCTCTGTTACACTCCCTGCAGAAGCGGGAACTTCACCATGTACTTTTAAACCACATAGCAGCTGCCAAACAAGGAAACTATATCTGTACTTGTAAAATCAAAGCGAGAGGATTTTACACCCATCAGTAACAAAATGTGTATGACCAGAGTCACTCAAGCTCTGTATGCAGAGAGTTAAAAAGTTGAAGCCTGTGTTACTGGACAGATCCAAGGGCCTCCTACAAGATCAGGATGAACATCACTGATGAAGAAAGAACTGACAGCAGGAGAGGAGGCTTTGCCCTTGTGTAGGCAGATTAAGAAACAGATCTAATGAATCTCTAATCAGGAAGGACTGTCCTTGAAGCCTGGTACAACACATGGACATCATCAATATAAGGCTTCTTGCGTAAGCAGAAATAGTGACGAGTGGTGTCCCTCAGGGATCGGTTTTGGGACTGGTCCTGTTCAACATCTTCTGTGACTTTTTAAAAAGACAACATTTGATTTGGTTTTGCCCAGTGAAACAGTCTTTACAAGCTGTTCTTTTTTTCCCTAACCTGTCCTTGTAATGAAAAGATGCTGTTTCTTTTCTGTATGGGAAGTCAGACTTAGCAGCAATGTGGATAGTAGACACAAAACTGAAAAATGCACAGATGATCCTGAAAGAAAGCTGTGAAGTCCAAACCTTGCTTTGTTCAGTTGCATCTCACAAACAGAGCAGTCAAATGTGTTGTGCTTCTTTTTAGGGTGGTCTTACTGCTTTTCTCAGTTTATGGCTAAAAATACATCTTCATTATTCTTCCATATTACTCTGACAAGAAAGCAAAACAACTTTAAAGACCCTGAGATCCCATCTTACAGAGATCTTCTGTCTCTGAAGGATGCTGGACTAGGACAAAATTACATTTTGAGTTTTCAATTTTATTAGCATATATCGCTGTCTAAAGCAAATGAAACTCCTGAGTTTCAAGACTGCTGTGAATTCCTCACTCTGAGCTTTGAATATCTGTATTCCTGAACGAAATGAACTGTAATGAAACTACTGAAACATTGAGATATAATTTCACTAAAAGAAATCTGCAAGGATGTGTTAAATTAAGAGTTTCAAAATAGCATGCCTATGAGGGTCTCCATAGTCTCTTCCTTATATCAGACAGTCTAAGTAGATGCTTGACCATGGCTTGATGACCCTCTGGAGTACAGCAGAGGAGATCCTTGGTGCAAATGATAGAACTGAGACTCTGGGGACATTTCTTCATGAACCTAACAATAGTCTAATAAAGGAGTCACAGATAATTTTGAGATGGCTATTTCATAGATATTGTCTTGCTACTAACTTCCTGCTTATTTGTAGATCCATCTCTGTATCTACTGTAGAACCATCTCTGGCTTGCTCCTGTTCAAAGCAGTCATAGTCTTTGTAACTGAAATGAACATCAGCAGCAAATAAAGTCAGAAATGAGCTTAAAATACCAGTACAAGCCTCTTTCAGCCTTTTTCTAACTTTTTGGAGACAAGGTGGCATTCTTTTTTTAAACTCCTGGAGCCCAAACAGTAATATCATAGACTTATTCAGACTTTTGCTAACTTTTAAAAATCTTTTACAACAGGGCAAAATGTGTTAATTGATTAAAGTTTGCATAACTTAAATCTTTTAACAAGTAGGAAGATTAAGGCTTTTTCCTCATGTCTGATTATTGAATGTAATTTCACTTCCCTGACAAGTAAATTTGATTCCTTCACCTTTACCTAGACTCAGATAATTTAGTTTTAATGTGTGTGGATTTTGTTTTGTTTTCTTGGAGACTAAAGTTTCCTTCCTAGGTTAAGGCAAAGATTTTAAAGGGAGCTACATGGCAGAGCATGTTAGAACTTGGTGTGAATTGTTCATTGAACTCTTTGTGGTCCTTTACAATTCTGAGTGCAACATACCATGAACATAATTCTGTCCATAGAAATAAGAGACCACTTGAGTACAGCCTGCTGATCTTTGCTATTATATTGCTAGTGTTCCCCAGCATGTGTCAGCATGGATCTATTGGAAGGCAGCATTGACAGGTTTCAGCGACATTTCCGGTCTGTGAATTGGGATGGTTCAGGTGCAAGCAGGCACTTGTGCTTTATGTCTTACAGAAGTGTGAAGCCTGGCATAAAATTGGTATAAACAGCTTGGGATTATGTTTTGAACCACTGCAGCAAGATTCACATCTGTAAAATGATGACAAGAGCCTGTAGAAAGAAGTTCATGAAAACTGGTAGGTAGATAACTGTGTCAGGTATGTCGGGTACATTTGTAATCTGAGTGGAGAAACCTGTGAGTGCATTTCTACAGTGCTGTCATTTATAGACGTTCTGTGGTTGTTTAGTTTCATGGTACTTAAGAATGAGAACTCAGTACAATTAGTTACTCTATCTTCAAAACTGTTGTTCAGAATGTGAAACGTTTGTTTCCTGCTCCCCTTCACACCCCACTCACTGCCTCCTCGCTGGGAGCTGCTGTGTTAAATATGAAGTTTAGTCAGTGTTGACAGAAAGTGAAATCTAGTACTTTTCAGTTTGGGAATATTGTCTGAATAATCTGTGAATTTTCTTCTGAGACACTGTGTGTGGTGCAATAGGACAGTGATGCCTTTCACACAAACAAAAACCTTCCTGAAGTTTGTTCACTAGGTGGCATTTCAGTTCACTCACAGAGCTCAAAGCTTCAGGAAACTACTTTCAAATCTATCCCATTGCACCCTGTGAGTTGTTTAATATCATTTTTCTAACAACTGTTCTATTGTTGATCTGAGTTTATTAAGTTAATCTTATAGGGACATAGGGAATATGAATTCAAAGTTTTCAAACGTAGCTCATATTTCTGAAGACTAATAATCTCTTTGGAAGCAGGTATTATACACAAATCAATTTTGTAATTTTAGTTTTATTAGAACTACAAAATGGAAAATGCAAACATGTAAACTAATTCTTAATTTACATTTGATTAGTAACAAATTCTTATACAGTCTGGAAAAACTCGTATCTAAAATGAAATTGTATATTCACTTGAATAATCTATAATAGTATGCTAACATTTGCTTTTAAGCTTTAAAAATGGATAATTTTATGAATAAGATATCCTGGATGCTTCCAGATAGGTCATCGTGGAAACTGCATTCCAAAGCAATCTAAATGGTCATTCAAAATTAATGCTAATAGGTGCCCAAAGGTTCATGGTCCCTATTGTATTATAGGCTGATTATTAGTATGCTAGCTGCTATTAAACAGATATATCCCCTTACAGTCTTCTACAGCATTCTACTTGTTTTAAGTCAACTTTCCTATACGTCTGATTATTTTGACTTTGAAATGACAGGTGAATCACTATTCATTTCTGCAGACAGCACCTGCATAGATGAACAAACAGGGTTGTAAACTTGCTAAATAGCTGAAATGAAGCATAGTTCTGTCCATTTCTGTACTCATCCCTTTCTTTTTGTCTCAGAGTGCTATACTAAAATTGTCTGACCTGCTTGACAAGAGCTACAGGTTAAACCTCATTAATGCACATCAAAAGGAAAACTGACATTTAAACATATAGAATCATAGAATAGTTAGAGTTGGAAAGGACCTTAAGATCATCTAGTTCCAACCCCCCTGCCATGGGCAGGGATGTCTGACAGTAGACCATGTACCCAAGACTCTGTCCAGCTTGGCCTTGAACACTGCCAGAGATGATAAAATGACTCTCAAAAGGAAGAGAACCAATGATGGAAACATTTAGAACTCTAAATTTTGTAATTATAACTTTTTTGGTGTTTTTAGTAATAGTGGTATGCTTTTTCAACAAGATGAAGGAAACAAAAACTCTTCTCCAAAACTGAGAAAAAAAAATTTAATAATTTCTGACTCAGAGGTGGTTTTGAAGACCCTAAACTCACGAGTGAAAGGACCGGGCGCTAAGAGAAGCCCTTAAGGTGAGTGCAATGTCCGTGTCCTACAGAGGCATGTTTCCGCGCAACGGCCGGCAGGGGACGCCAAAGGCCCGCGCCGAGCCCCACGCCGCACCGCCCATCACCGTGCCTCGGCGCTGTAACGCGGCGGAAGCGAGGAGAACGTGGGCTGATAGCCACGGATGTAGCGAGAGGGCAGGGAGAGCCACGTCAGGGCATCTGGTGGTGTGAAAAGCGAATTTCAACTACGCTAAGACGCAGTGGTCACCTTGAGGTTTTTCTCTTCCCCCCGTTCTTTTTCATTTCGAAAGGAGAGCGAGTGAAGGGAGTGCAAGTTTAAAACTCTTACTTAAACAAGCAAAAGACCACCTGGATTTTATTGAAACAAAGGTCCAAGCATTGTAACTCTACCGTATTTCTCTAGTGCCCATGTGAATGCAAAACACACAGTGAAGAACCTACATAGGTGTAGGTTTTAAATAGCATAGTGCAAGATTTACTTTACAGCAGTGTCTGTTTACCTGTGAAGAGAAAAATGTTAAGGTGTGTTTTTATGTAATTCAAAAGTCTTTCTGTTCTTGAACATCAATGCAGAGCAAATGTTACCTCTCCTATGTCCTCCCTCTGCCCACCCCCCCTTCCTTTCCCTTCCCCTTCCCCCCCCCCCGTAATCCTATTTTTATGGGCTTTATACGCTTTTATCGACGAGTGAGCCAATCTCATTTTAAAATATAAATTTATGAAATTGAGCAAGTGATAGCAGATAAAAAAACCAATGCTGGGTGCGCTGGGAGGGGAGGGGAGGGGAGGCGAGGCGAGGCGAGGCGAGGCTCCGCCCCGCCCAAGGCACACGTCAGGTCTTTTTGGAGGCTGTCCCTTACACCTTTTCGGTTCGGGACTTCAGCCAATCCTGTGGTCTCCTTTGCTCGGATGTTTTGACGTGGCTCTTTTCCATTGGTTCTCCCCGCTGCTGTGGGGGGGGGTGGTGGTGGTGTCTCATCGTCGAGAAGTTTCCAGAAGCCTCGAGAAGCTCCCAGAAGTTTCGAGAAGTCTCCCGGAAGTTTCGAGGAGCTCCCGCCCCCAGTCCAGTCATTATAGCAACCTCCATCCCCTATATGCTGTAACAAGACACTACCTCAAACTACCCAACCCCCCTTCTCTCTCACAATCCCCTGCAGTAACACAACTGACTTCTTCCTAATGCAGAAGTCGTAATGCAGAAGTACAGTAGTTACAAAAAAAAAATATGATTCCACAAAAAATGATAGTTACAGAGAGTTTCTTAAAATGTAGCAAACAATATTTTCCTTTAAACCTTTTGATGAACAAACTCTACACATTACACTCTCAAAGTTCAGTGAAAAAGTAGTTGTGTAAGCCATTTCATTGTGACGCATAAACAGGTATTAGTTTGACTGCTGGTTTTGGAATGAGTGAATTTAGCATCTCTGACATTTTATCCATCTAAGCCTACAATTTTTCGTCCCACTAAGTTCTTGAACAAACTCTGCTTAATTAGAGCGCTTTAAAACTGATAAATGCTTAACAATTGAAGTGTGGGATTAAAAAATGTTTTATTACATGCTGAAAAAATTGAGATTTTGGTAGAATTTCTGTCTTACTCCTGTGTAGTTCCTGCAACCCACCCCAGTTCCAGACTCTCAAACATGTATGTTTCTCTGTGAGTCTGTGAAGTTCTTTACTAATTGTAACTTGTGTGAGACATGGAATGGAAGGAAGGTAGCATCGAGTTAATATTTCCACGTTTATTCCCCCTTACGTGAGCTTTGTTCTTCAGAAGCAAATGTTGTCTGTAATCGGTCAGGGACAAAGGAAAAAAAAAGTAGTAATTGAAATGAAGATTGACAGCTAAAGAAGATGTGCATGTTCAGTTGGTTATATTCACTAAATGATGTGATATTATTAGCAACATAGATGAAAGCACTGTGCCCAGTAATGCACACCTGCTTGTGAAGAGTAAGCATCAAGCAGAATAAAAAAAAAAATCTCATTCTAAGAGCAAGTTCCAGTTCTATTTCTCTTCAGAAAGTTACTTCTTCATCCTTTATTATTTTAAGATGTGTTTTTCTTATCAATAAAGGCTTTATATGTTGAATATTAACATATAATTGAAAATGGCATCCCAATTCTGTTCTTACTGCATTGGGCTTAGTGCTGAAAGACTTGAAACAAACCCAGACGTAAAAATAATTATCGTTAGGAGGCAGTGGAGGGAAACTGCAGGAACCAGGGATTAAAGTTTTGACAGATTCATACTGAATCTGGTATTGTTCAAGACCCCTTCAGAAAGTATGAGTGCCAGAAGTATTTGGCTAGTAAAGGCACAGCATGATATGCAGCAGTGTCAAATTCACAGAGATCAAACTGGAAGACAATACATTCTGCAGTGTCTTCAGTGTGTTAGATTCTTTTGAAATCAGTGATGCTGCTGATTCTATAAATTGGTGTTTCTTTGCCACATTGACATACGGTTTTATTATTTTTGTTTTTTACTTCAGAGGCGCTTCCAGTATTTTTTATTATAGATAAGTGTCTTGTTTTGAAGTGGGCGTTTGGAGACACATTGGTAATTTTTGTCCACTTACGTGAGCCAGTGAGCCCAAACATAACTTTTTAACTTGCTTAGGCAGTTTATTTTTCATTAAGGAACTTCCTCTTGAAAATGGAATTAGGATTTTGTTGTCATGGCAACAGATTTCAGTCCTTGTTTTCCACAACTTATATTTTCTATATTTCTGCAATCCTAGGGCTTATCAGTGTTTCACCCACTGAGTTTTATCCATTGATATTTCTCAGAAAAGAAAGGCAGTTTTCTGCTTTCTGTATATCAAGACTTTAAATCTCCTGACATACAACTATATAAAGCAGATAAACATATTTAACAAGAGTCAACTTTGATATTATAGCCTGAAGGTTTTAATTAAAAATTATATATTAAAACACAAATGTGTGCTGTGTTTTTCCTTTGTGGTGAAAATTGAATGGAGTTTAACCAGACTTCAGAGGAAATAATATGATACTTAGAAGAAGGACATATGGATAGTATTTGCTGTATACAAATACTTGATGCCTGAATGGCATGTTTCCAACTTACAATATTCAGGAAATTAAAGCAGATTTTTAATTTTTAGAGATCAATCAAATTATACTTTCTGTCCTGAGAGAGAAGCCGAAGGTGACCAAATCAACAGGTGAGATTCAAGGAAATGCATAAAAGCAAAAGAAATGAGAAAGAAAAAGAGAAGAAATAGAAGACAAATATCTCAAGCTGTAAAGTACTACCTACTAAATTTCTCAGCTTAGAAGAAATACAAATGAGGAAGAATCATTGAACTCCCTCCAGAACTGTCTTAAGTGGAAGCTTTGCAGTAAAGCCCCAGTGTTACGTGCAGATGTCTTATACAAAGAGCCTGCACCACAAAACAAGACATGTTTCAGCATGCTCACAGCTACTCTGATGAGTAAGGTGTTACCTAAATAAACACATAAATGATCAAATAAAGGGCAGTATGCCTATGCTGTAGACCCTATCATTGGAGGGTAGACCTAATACTAGTTACGGAGAGGTGCCTTGCAAACATGCCTCCTGGCTGGGATTGAGTTAAAAGAGCTGAACGTTTAGTCAGGTATTAAATTTTCTAGCCAGGTAGTTACTTTCTCATAAGTGTTGTATTTGATTGTATTTCCTTTTCTGTAGTCTGAAATCAGTGCTGCCTGTTGAAACACTAGTTTTGTTCTGACATTTAAGAAAGCGTATTACTTATGAAACATCCAGCAAATAAAAGCACACATTGCAGGCTGTCTCTTACAGGATTATTTTGTTTCAGAGAAAATTTTCTCCTTTTTCTAACTCACAACACTCCTAAAACACCATCTGTTATCAGACTTTTACAGACCAAAAAGTGATGTTTCCACATTCTACACACTGAATACTTCTGTAGTTTACAGAGGGTTTTCTGAATTACCATGCATGACATGAATAAAAACTCTCACATTTTTAATTACAGTGGTGTAATGACTTAAATTAACATTGGGTTTCATCTGTTTATTTTTGTCTCCATTTTGTTTTGCATCCAACCATGTTTTCACTTTAAAATCTTGTTTATGGTATCGGCCTTTCCATGCCTGATAAGGTTTTTGTTGTTATTGTAGCAAAAAGAATTTGAATAAATTAGTAGAGAAGAGTGTGAGGGTGCTGGGAAAAGATGCCATATAAATGCTGAAATGCCTCTATATTTGATTACTTTTACTCTTTCTAAAGATATTCTAACAAAACTATTTCCATGCTATTCAGCATATATGGAAACTGCTGTCTCTCTTCTAGTAAATCTTTCTAATAGCACCACAGGTGTTTCGGTCATCTACAATTTTGGGCCATTTTGTTATTTCAGCGAAACAGTGCACAAGATTGAACTTAGTTTGATATGCTGATTGAATGCTGCTCCCCCTTAAATGGATATGACAGTGTTCTTAAATACCATTTTCCCTTTCCTTTATCTGCCTTCCAGAAGAAAAATAAAACAGTGATCCAACCTTATTGACAGGGATTTTTATGCTCTGTAAGGTTTAACTTTGAGGAATAAATTAATTCCGATACCAAACTTTTAAAAAAATTAAATGCATTGCTAGTAACTCATATTTAAGTGCGATAATTTGTTAATAGTTTGGGTAATAAGCATTTTTGTATGCTCTGTTACGCACCAGCAAATCCTTTGTTTAGAGGAGTAACTTCAAAATGGAGGTACTGCCGCAAGACCACAAGATAGATGAGCTGACTGGATGTTACCACAAGAAATGAGCTGAGCAACACTAAGCACTATCTGGGGGGAAGGTAATTCTGGCAGAGGTAGTTCGTAGCCACTGACTCCTAGACCATTGACTCAAGAAACATCCCAGACCCAAAGAGAAGTAGAGATTCAGCATGTGGACTAATTAACATGAGAAAGAAGATTGCTGTTTAATAAATAGGTAACAGAGCACTATGTAATGAAAGATTTATGTAATTTGCAACCAAGGAAGGCCGGTGTCTTTGCTTGCTAACGTGTATATAGTGTAAAAGTTGACGGTGAGCTAGGCATTTGTGGATTTCTATCTAGCTTGCTACTTCGTGCAAACTTGAATGAAAGAATAGAAATATTTTGACTAAGCGTGTGAATCAGCACTGTGCATCAGCTAATGAGCCCACATTCGGGACAAAATTTCCACCACGTTAGTAAAGGGATGTCTACATTAAAGTTACACTAACTGTATGTGTAAATTCACAGTCAGAAGGCCATTCTGCTTAATGGCCATTCCGTCAGTGACAAGGCCATCCATCCTTGTCCCCTGGTTTGCATCAGCTTTATTGAGTATGTGGACACACTGTGTCTGGAGAGTTTAGTCAGCTGACTAGAATGAACTGGCCATAAAAGGGAAACAGTTTGTTTTTCTTCAAATCAGTACACTGATCTCACTTGTGTGGTGGCTACACATTCGCTATTACTGATGCTAAATTGGGGTGGGGAGAGGAGAATATGCAGGTTGGTTAAACTGGAATCTTTTACAGATTAGAGTTAGGACAGAGATTCTGTCCCAGCTAAGCAGGAAACTGTGGTTAGTACATATGCATAACCTAATTTTAATCTTATGGAGTACTACTGTCTGGGTTGCCAAACTGACCTATATTTTAACACATGCTAGGTTAACAAAAATAGGTTAACATAGATTAACAAACTAACCTATATTTTAACCACATTTTAACACACTTCTGAATGTTTATTGAGGGGAAAACTTTCAGAAATTTCTTGTTTTATTTTTTGTGTACCATTTGACCTTATGGGCACTGATGCTAATTTGCAATGGGTCAAGATTGACAGTTGTTTTTTAAGTGCCTAAAATACTATATATGATATTTCTAAGTGGGCTACCAGACTGGATGTCAGAAAGGGAGTAGAATGTTTAGACAAAATTGCTCAAGGTAAGGCACTGGATGAAAGTCTAGCCCACTTTGGGAAAATGTAAGAGTAGGTGTATGCATTCAGACCAGCTTCTGAACCCTGCTTTTTCTTGTACAGACAACTGGAAACCATTCATGGAAGAATAAGGAGAAAGCAAGTATGTGTGATGCTTCTTCTGAGTAATCTTCATCTTCAGACTATTTCCACCTCTATGAGCAGTCTACTTAATGACCCTAAGTAATTATTAAGAGTCCCTTTGAACCCATAAAAACCTTCTGCATCCACAGCACACTATGCTTTTCTGCGCTCTAGATTCCCCTCCTTTCATTTCCTTTCAATCTGACCCTCAGTTGTTTTGCCTGAACTTCCCTGGAACTCATACTGGAAAAGACTGATTTTTCTTTTTTTTTTTCCTTGTATCACAATAACACTGCTTATATACTTCCATCATTCTGTCCCTAAGTTATAGTTTTTCCATACAGAAAAGTGTTTGCCTAGTCAGTCAGATCTCATAGATAGCCAATCTCTACATACTGTAACCCTCCTCTGAACATTTCTCATTTGAGGGTAATTGAGGGTAGATATGCATAAAAGATCTGAATTTTGGAAGAAATGTTAATTTATACCACAGTATTACGGTATTGTCTGTTTTGTTGTCTTTTCCTTTCTTAATACACTAATCCGTGGCTTGCTTTTTGAGTTCTACTGAACACCAAGCTGGTGATTTCATGGAACTAAGCATCATAATCCCAAGATTTTACTCCTTAATGGCAAAGGACTTTGATTAATTATAACTTTGATTAATTATAACTTTGATTTTAATGTAAAGCTGTCTTTACTTGCTGTGTCCATTAATCTTTAACTGCCTTATCTATGTTAAAAGCATTAACTACACTCAATTTCATCTACCACTCTAATGCTGAATGATGTAGTTTTATGTAGTTCTTCTGTTCATGTGGATCTACAGCAAACCCCCCCACATATGTATTAAATATTTAAATTATCTTGGAAGGATCCTCTGTGTTAGAGGTTGCTGAATCTGGTACCACGCAGTTGCTCCGTGCCCCTAGGCCCAACCAGTACCAATCCTGTGCATGTATTCCCAAAAGACAAACACAAAGGCATATGATCCAAATTTACACAGGAGGCTGCACAGGTCATTAAACAGAAAACATCTTACTCTTGCAAATGCAAAAAAAGCATCAATGGCCTCATCCTGTCCTCCTTTGTCAGATAAGCATCTGTTAGTGGGAAATACATGTATGCACAAGTCCGCTCCCCAAAGAACTAACTCAAGTGCTTAGTCTGCCAGGTAACATACCCTGGATCTCAGATCTCTCCAGCTGCTGAGACCTGGGCACATGAGGCTTTCCTCCTCAGGCTTGTGCGGCAAAATTATTATGACTGCTATATATAAAAATGCCTCCTTTATATTTTAAGTGCTGTGGAAGATGAAAACATAATGTGTAACTTAAAAGTCTGATGAAGCTGATGGCTGAAACTGAGAGCTTCCTATTAGTTTAAAGCACTAATGCTTTTGAATTTATCTGCATCTTCCCCTTTCTTTTTAGCTTGGTTAGCTAAGAGCTAACAGGATCAAAACATATTTAGAATTCTCAATTCCTTACTTAACCATTACCCTCCTCCCCTCTCAAAAAAAGCCCCAAAACAAAACCAACCAGAAAACCTAAATCATTTTTTTTAGGAAGTATTTCAGTGACCAGCAAGGCCTTGATTAAGTAACTCCTATGGACATCCGTAGGGGAAGCTCTTTTTTTTTTTTTTTTAAGTAACATCACACCTCCTTTTTCTATCTTAGTGTTTCTGATTTAAGATTCAGGAAGAAGAGTTGTGCTAGAAAGTTTATGGGTTTAGTTGTCAATGACTACATTTCACTTGTGAAAACTTGCCACATATTCTGTGAGATGTATTATTGACCATTGCCAACGGCACTCCAGTTGCACACAGTTGGTTTAGGCAAGGTCCATTATCACGCCTATGGATTGATAGGTCGTTTTTACTCATTCTGTTTTGTTTGCTTGGATTATCGTAAATTGAATGATCTTCCAAAACAGTGTTACAGCCTCATTTGCCCTCCTCTTGTTTCATTTTTGAGTGTCTCTATGCTGTTTTTTGTATCAATATACTAAGAATCTCCTCAGTTAAATGGCAAAATGATTTCTATTTCTTGTTCCAGAGACTTTGAAGTCATCTCGTTTCTCAAATCTTTTTAAGGTAAAAGTGTGCTGGAGTTAAAGGAATGCTAATTATTTCAACAGGGAACTGAAGATGGGGAAATCAAATGGTTTATGTAAAAAGAGCTGAGAGAAAGACACTGTCTTTCCAGTCTCCATTTTAGTACTGCAACCACTTTCTCTCATTATATGCTGTCCTATCAAAAAAATCTAATGAGTAATTTTATCACTTAATCTGGTTCTTCAAATGTTAGCAGGTAGAAGAACATAAGGTAGTTTATATCTTAAATTTAGGCTATGTATAATTTGAAAGAGTATAATTTTATTTGAAAACGTTATGGTGGAACTGGAGAGCCTAATCACCCTAATACACCTGTTAATTGAGTGACAGGTCAAATTAATTAGACAAAATGGGCAGTTTATAATGTAAGCAGCACTTGTTAACTTACATACTGTTCTTGTCTTGATTGGTGATTGGAAACAAAAGTTAAAAAATATCATAACAGAAGATATAAAAATCAACACAACACTTGCAAAAGCTCTTTGAGGATATTAGCTTGTTTTTCACATCAAAGAAATGCAGTATCTCAGTACAGCTTTGAATAGTCATCCAAGCTGATTTTTTTGAAATGGTTTTTTGGATGGTTGCCTATTTCTGCTACATGCCTCAATTAGGAACATAACTATTTTTAAAAACATCATTTATACCTTTTACAAAACCTTTCAGGCAGCACTTACTTTCTATCATCCACTGTTGAACTGAAAAACATATTTTAAGACTTAGCTGTAAGTATTTAAGCTTTTTACAGAACTGGCAAGAATAGAATTTATTATCTTTAACAACGTAGAGTTCTCTACATAGTAGTGCTAGAGTCCCATTATGCAGCATGGACTGCTCGGTCATCTCTGTACAGGCATACTTCACTGAAGTTTTGATTCAGCACGTAACGCATTTTTAAAAACAAGTTGGATCGGAACCCAGTATTTTATTCTCACAGAGTTACAGACCCACAGATTAGTTGAGGTTGGAAGGGTCCACCTGAGGTCATCTAGTCCAACTCCCTGCTCAGTCATGGTCACCTAGAGCACATAGCTCAGGGTTGTGTCCAGACTGCCCTCAAGTATCTCCAGGGAAGGAACTCCACAGCTTCTCTTGGCAACCTCTTCCAATGCTCGGTCACCTCACAGTAAAGAAGTTCTTCCTCATGTTCAGGTGGAACTTCTTGTGGTTCTTCACCAGCTTGTCCAGATTGATCTTTGCTGGTGTTCACGCTCCCACTGCACACCGACACTCACTGAAGTTGCTGGCATCATAGACACGCTCTGGCCCCTACTCCCAGCCCAGCCACTGGCACTTGGTTTCACTCACTCCATCCTCTCCACTTGCTGGCATGCATGCACACGGGTCCTCTAGCCTGTGGCCCCAGACGAACAGCTGACACTCAGACCCTCACTTACTTCAGTTGCTGGCACAACAGACAGGTGTGACCCATGGCTCAAGGACATACCCCAGTTGATGGTGCTTAAGTTCACACACTGGTCTTTCCAGTTGCTGCCACCACAGTCAGAGGATCCGTCTGACCCATGGTCTGACCCCATTTACTGGCACTCAGACCCCAAACACACATGCACACGATCCCTGCCTACAGAAGATAGTTAGAAATGGAAATTAATGAGAAGACAGGGCAGATGATTCTAATCACAGCAAGGCCAGGCAAGCGTACCAACCAGCCCACTGTTCACACACAAATGGCACTCTTCATCCCTGTTTTTCCATGTTGTTCCTCCCCAAATCATGTAGATCCATTCCTTTCCCAGCCTTTGGTTCATCCCCTAAACATCCCATTGTAAGTCTTCTGCAGTTCTGGGATGCTTTTCCCCTGCATCCCACAATGTCTCCCATTCACCTAGGCAGAAACACTACTCAGTCTGAAAGGTGCTCTGAGGTTGACGAATTTCATGCCTGAACAGGTGGTTGAGACTTTCCTGGGAGACATCTGGGAGAGACAGGTACTAGGTGTCCCTTCTGAGTCCTTCATTTGGTTCCTGTTCACCTTTGGTCCTTGCATTTCTCTGGGCTTGTGGAGATGAGCTGTGATGCTTTTACGGGTCCTGTGATGGGCCCGGGATCTTCTGGGACAGTATTATTCAGGGTCCTCCACCTAACATTGTCTCTCTCTGTTCTGTAGTGGGTGTGCAGATGAACTTTTAATCACACATCCTAGCAGAAAACTTAATAAAGTAACTGTTTCTGATTTCAAGATATCAGTAATCCGCATGTTACTGTCAGTTATGCCTTTTGTCTGATGCTCAGTAATAATTGATAATATAGTCCTTTTTTTATAAACATAGTAGTTTGGCACACACAGCCAAAGAACTCTTCTTCTATGCATACAAATTCCTTGAGCCTACAGTAGCTAACTGCCCAGCACTCCACTGCAGGCATTAGTTTAAAAATGTGTCAGGATTTCTTTAAATATTTTTACCCCTCAAATACATGTTTACTCTTTGACTTCTCTGTAATTTCCTATTGATTCTTCCTTCATCACAAGTTTGGCACTGTACTCTTCTGCTGCAGTTATCCTCTACCATTAATCTTGGGAAATTGAAATAAAAATCCTCTTCAAATCTTTCAGGTCTTTTATGTATGATTAAAAAAAAAAAAAAAAATAAAGGCACTATGAAATCCTTGGCCACTAACCTTTAGAGAAAACTGACTTTGACAGTACTTCTTTCAATCTGGCCTGACCTCACTTTGGCTTTGTATCAGATGAAAATGGTAGAATAACGCAAGAAAATACATTGTTCTGCTCAGGATAACTTATTAAGAACATGTTGCAGATAAAGAAGAAATGGTGAATAAGGATGGGCAAGTTTATGGTTGATGAATGAAACTTCTGAAGCTGCTGTTTCTCAGAAGTTCTGGATGTTTGTAGGATCATAGTAGCAATTTTCATTTTCAGCAATTTTTACACCTCTTAGCTCTTTTAGGAATAAATTTGGAATGCAAATTTGGAATACATTTAATAGGCTTTTGTAGGCCTGTATATCATTTACAGGCATTCAAGCTGAACTGAATGTTAAGTGTGGCTGCTAAGGGCACTAGCTGGAGATACAGGCTAGAAATACAAAAAAATCTGAGTTAAATGAATATTCAGAAAGCACTGCAGGATCACTGAAAGTGAATTTTCAGGTGCACCTAATTTTGGATATACTACAGGCAATTTCTTAGAAAACCGGTGAATGTTTTTGACTAAGTTGTGTTATATTTTGAAGCTTACTCAAACTTCAAAGTCCAGGCAAATCAGAGAAGACAAGTGCACATGACAGAAATGCTTATAGGCATCCTGCCAGAATGGTATCACAAAATTATAGCTAAAGTTACTTGTCATTCATAAACTCTTAAAAAGTGTCAATTGTATTGTATACCTACCATGAAAACAAGTTACCTACTGGAACTTACAGAATCATAGAATAGTTAGGGTTGGAAAGGACCTCAAGATCATCTAGTTTCAACCCGCCTGCCACGGGCAGGGACACCTCACACTAAACCATGCCACCTGAGACTCCATCCAACCTGGCCTTGAACACTTACAGGGATGGAGCATTCACAACTTCCTTGGCCAATCTGTTCCAGTGCCTCACCACTCTCACAGCAAAGAATTTTTTCTTGTATCTAACCTAAACTTACCCTGTTTAAGTTTTAACCCATTACCCCTTGTCCTACCACTACCTTGTCCTGCCACTACAGTCCCTAATGAAAAGTCCCTCCCCAGCATCCTTGTAGGCCCCCTTCATAGAGGTATCCTGACCCTCCTGCCACACTTCCTTCTCGTCAGGATGCAACACTCCTGAGCTTGTAGCAGGTGATCCTTGAATATCAACCAACAGTCTTGGGCCCCCCTGCCCTCTAGGGCTTCATACCATGGAACCTTTCTAAGCAGGTTCCTGAAGAGGCCAAAGTCTGCTCTCTCCAAGTCCAGGGCAGGAAGCTTGCTGCACGCTCTTCTCACTGTCCTGAGGATCTCGAATTCGACCATCTCATGATCGCTGCAAACAAGGCTTCCTCTGAGCATCACATTTCCAACCAGCCCTTCCCTGTTGGTGAGCACGAGGTCAAGCGTGGCACCTCTCCTTGTTGGCTACTCTATTACTTGCAGAAGGAAGCTGTCTTCCACACAGTCGAGGAACCTCCTGGATTGCTTGTGCTGGGCTGTACCATCCCTCCAACACGTATCAGGATGGTTGAAGTCCCCCATGAGGGAGGGCCTGCGAGCGTGAGGCTGTTCCTATCTGTCTATAGCGTGCTTTGTACACAGAGTCCTCTTGATCAGGCGGCCTGTAACAGATCCCCACAGTAATGTCCCCCCATCACTGTTCTCACTTTGACTCTGACCCACAAACTCTCTGTTGACTCATCACCTGTCCCCAGGCAGAGTTCCATACTCTCCAGTCTATCACTAACATAAATAGCAACTCCCCCTCCCCTTGTGCCTGGCCTGTCTTTCCTAAAAAGCCTATAACCCTCCATTCCAACACTCCGATCATGAGAGCCATACCACCATGTTTCTGTGATGCCAATGATATCATATCCCTGTAGATGTGCAAACATCTCTAATTCCTTGTTTGTTCCCCATACTACAGATATTTGTATAGAGGCATCTGAGCTGAGCTCCAAATGAAGTCAGCTCATTGGCCGGAGCAGTTCAAATATCTTTGCATCACTCTGAGTGTTTACTACAGGTGCTGGCAGCTGACTGGAAGTGTTGGGATGGAATGATGCTCCCCTCCCCCAACACATCTAGTTTAAAGCTTCTTTGACCAGCCGGGCAAGTCTCCTGCCAAAACAGCTCTTTATCAGAGCAGCTCCACCAGCCTCCAGTAGACCTCACCTCCCAGACTGAGCCTCATGTTCTAAATACCCAAACCGCTGACTGTGGCACCACTGTTCTAACCATTTACTAACCTGCCAAATCCACCTAGCCTTTTCAAGGTCCTCCCCTTTATCTTGGAGAATTGATGAAAAACTATCTGAGCTCCAGAGCCCCTAACCACCTCTCCTAGGGCTTTGTTGTCTTTCTTACTGTTCTCCAGGCTACTGCTATCTGTATCATTAGCAACCACAGAGACCACTAGAAGTGGGCAATAGCCAGTGGGAGAGCAGGCAGCCTCTCTGCAACATCTCTGATCCGAGCCCCTGGAAGGCAACACACCTCCCTTCAGACTGGGTCAGGCTGACAGATGGGTGCCTCTGTGCCTTTCAGTCCCCTACTACTATGACTATAACCCACAGCTTTTTCCTAGAAGCACCAGCAGTGATTCTCTTTAGCGGTGCCTCAGCCAGTTATTCATGTGGCAAGGTGTGTGTTTCGTCATTATTCCCCTGCAGAAATGCAAAGGAGTTCTCGGTAGGGACGTCGGATTTAGGAGGAAACCCCTTGCTGTCAATTATCCTCTTCCTCCTCATTTTTTTTTTTAATTTCTTTTTTGTCCACCACTATGGTGGCCCAAGCCCTGCACAGTTTGGGCCTGGGGAAGGAGTGCAGTTCCCTCTCTGATTCCCCGAAAGCTTTTAGCTTACCGACTGCGTCCCGCAGCTCAGCCCCTGCTGCAGGAGGACCTCCACCAGGGAGCACCGAGTGCAGCCCTGCCCATTGGGCACCCTCACCTCACGAGACCGGTGCAGGCACTCTCTGCGCTCCGAGTTCTGCGCTGCAGCCTCCCCTCTCATCAGTTCTGTCTGGTGTCGACGCCGCAACCCCCGGGGCAGCCAGAGCAGAATTCCTGGCCCTGGAAGCGGTGCTCCTCACGCCCTGCCCACGGGTCCCTCCTGGCTCCGCCCCCTGTGAGTCCCTGCTCGCCTGAGCGGAGCTGCGGCTCCTGGGCAAGGCCTGGCGAGGGCTCGCGGTTCCCTCTGTGGCTCTCGCCGCTCAGAACTGAGGCTCCTGGATGCGGAGCTTCTGCTCGCTGTGGGGTTGAAAGCTCCTCTCTGGAGCTGCTCAGCTCTGCAAATCTTGATCACTAAAAGTGGATTTAATAAGAGAATGCAAAGTTTAGTTGATTCAAATATTACCAGTGATTTTTTTTCCTGACTGATGCAGTGTACTAATGTATCAAAACAGGCCAACAATGAATGCTTTTAGGATCAACTGTAATAAATAATTTTATTTGGTAAAATAATCTCCAATGGACTTTAATGTTTGAATCATGTGGACAAAAAGTGTTGCAGATCTTGAATGGAGATACTGGATGTGAAGGATTAGTGCAAATACAAGTTCAGGAAAACATATGGGGAAGGATTAGCCTAGGAGAAGAAACAGAGGCAGACGGAGGAAGTGTTTGTCCAGAACTGCTGACCATTTTAATATTGAAACCAGAAAAGAAATGCAGCTCAAAAAAAAAAAATAAAAAATCTCCACAGCTAATTCATCAAGCTAACAATCTGCCACTGTCATACAGAAAGGTGTGATGTATTATGTCCTTAATCTTTTTATTAACCAAAGGAAAGGGTGGCAGGATGCTGAGACTTAGTCATTCAGTAGCTTTACTGGTGGTGTTTTCCATCTTGCCAAGATTTTCTAAGATACATTTGTAATCTTACGCTTTCTACTTGAAGGGAGAATTATTACTTTCTGCTTCCAACACTTCATGCTCATCTAGTTAACTATTTGATCAAATAATATCTCTAAGACTACTGATTGAAGTCTTTGTGTGTAATTATGGTTACATGGTTATAGATCCTATGACTGGAATTCTGACATAGATAGCTACATACTTTTTAGGAAAGACAGTCTAGCAAGGTGAGGTGGTGGAGTTGCTCTTTATGTGAGAGAGCAACTCAAAAGTATTGATCTTTGCCTAGGGGTGAATGAAGAATGAGTTAAAAATTTATAGGTAAGTATTAAGGGATAGGCTAACATGGGTAACACTGTTGTGGGCATTTAGTATAGGCCACCTGATCAGGAAGTTGAAGTTGATGAGGTTTACTATGAGCAGCTGAAAGCAGCTTTATGATCACAGGCCCTGGTTCTGGAAGACTTCAACCACTCTGATGTGCTGAGCTCTGTTGCTGGAAAGAAAACGCATCTAGGACATTCCTGCAGAGCACTGATGGTAACTTTTTGACACAGGTGATGAAGGGACCAA
Source organism: Psittacula echo (assembly GCF_963264785.1). NCBI lineage: Eukaryota > Metazoa > Chordata > Aves > Psittaciformes > Psittacidae > Psittacula > Psittacula echo. Next base: position 74,011,195 of record NC_137742.1, on the reverse strand, counting down.
CAAGAAGAGATGTGTTACTGGACCTTGTACTAACAAAGAAAGAAGGACTGATTGGGAATGTGAAGGTTGGGGGCAGCCTTGGCTGCAGTGACCACAAGATGGTGGAGTTCAAGATCCTGTGTGGAGGAAGCAGGGCAGTAAGTAGGATTGCACCTTGGACTTCAGGAGAGCTAAATTGGGCCTCTTCAAGGAACTACTTGAGAAATTCCATGGGTTGGGGCTCTAGAAGATAAGCAGGTCTAGGAGAACTGGTTAGTATTCAGCCATCACATCCTGCAAGCTCAAGATTGGAGCATCCCCTGAATAAGAAATCAAGTAAAAGCAACAGGAAACCTGCATGGATGAGCAAAGGGCTTCTGCCAAAACTCAAACAGAATAAGGAAGTTTATGGAATGTGGAAAAAGGGAGAGGTCACTTGGGAGGAATACAGGAACATTGTTATAGAGTATGCAGGCGTCCAATGAAGAACTGTCCAGTTCCGGGCTTCCCAGTTCAAGAAAGACAAGGAACTACTGAAGAGGGTCCAGTGGAGGGCTACAAAGATGGCTAGGGGAGCCATCTCTCTTATGAGGAAAGACTGAATGAGTTGGCTTGTTTATCTGGCAGGAGAGATGACTGAGAGTATCTTCTCAATGCATACAAATGTCTTAAGGGTGGGTGTCAAGAGGATTGGGCCAGACACTTCAGTCATGCCTGGTGACAGGATAAAGAGCAATGGGCACAAACTGAAACACAGGAAGTTGCATCTGAATATGTGGGAGAACTTACTTACTTTGAGAGTGAGAGAGCATTGGAACCTGCTGTTCCAGTGAGGCTGCCCAGAAATGCTATGTGATGTCTCCTTGTCTGGAAATCTTCAAAACCCTGCTTGACATGATCCTCTGTAATCTGCTCTAGGTGAATCTGATTTAGCAGTGGGGTTGGACTGGATGATCTCCAGAGGTCCCATCCAACCCCAACCATTCTGTGATTCTGTGATATGAGATGGGTAAGCATGGATTTGTGAGACTCTGCAGCTGTCACTGTTTACATATTTTCTCATATGGTCACTTGAACCACAATCATAAGTGTTTATTTTAACTAGAAAAGTCCTTTGGTTCCTTTCCAGATACGAGCCTTTATTATTGCTTTATAATAGCTTGTGACTGATTGTGTTGTTTTCTTTAATAAATTTTAATAGCTGTATTTCAGGATTTCTTGGAACTATCTATATGTATAGACAATTTGATGTGGTTCAGTTTTCTTTTTTTTGTCTGGTTTAATGATTTGGACCATTACAGCAAGATGATTTAGTGAAATCATTGCTTACTGTCAAATCTCTTTGTTAGTCGTTAGGTGCCAGTCATTCTAATGAAAACAAGCATGAATGGCTTGGCTTGCTTGTAAGCTTTTGGTGTTTGATTATGAAAGGTATCTTTTTCTCTGACCTCTCAATGAGCTGCCACAGCTTACCACAAAACCCAAAATGCACATACACACACAAAACTCCAGTGTGGCATGTGAAGATCCTGCTAGTGTGTGGTAGATAGGAACACTGTGAGACTTGGGCTTTTCTGTTGCTGCTGAAAAGTTTCATGGCTGCTGGAATATTCAGTAACTGGAGTGGCATTGAGAACTGCCTCACCTGGGACAGTACTGATCATTAGCAGTTTGCTTGCTCTGCGATTGCAAGATTGAATAAAGTACCCCAGTATATTCCAGCTACCACAGTTAATGCCTATTCACAATAGCCATGAACGTCTGTTTTATTTTACTTCTTTTATCACAAGTGTCTTGCTTGTTTTGTTTGTTTTAGTATCATTGCAAATCAGTTTTGTGTCTTCTTTTTACACTTTTTCTTTCAATACAGTTTCCCTTCTCTGCTATAAGGGCTGTCACCAAACAGTACTTACGGTTAACTGTAAGTTACCTGTAGTAAGCTTCAGGAAACCTACTATACTGTTTTATCTATGAGAGCAGAGGACTAAATACAAAACTTGTAACACAACAGTATATTCTGTAGTGACATTTGGTGGTGTCACTGGTGCTCATTGGTGACACTACTTCACTTTAATGGAACATATGGTAAACAAAAGTAGGATGACAGTGAAAGTAAACAGGTTATGAATCTTTGTTTCTCAGTGTCTCAAGAGAAACAATTTTTTATTGTTTAAGGGCGTATAGAATTGTGAAAAGAGAACTGTGTAAGAAGAATTCTTTGTTTTGTTATGTGTCTGTCCTTGTTTTTTACCTTCTCTATTTTTCTGTGAGTTAATAATGCTAGTCATCTGCCCCATGAGTGCCTTTCTCTGTATACGTAGCAATTGCATGGTAGCTAGTAAATACAGCTTGTGTGGACACTTGTAATGTGCAAGTAAACCACCTATCTGTCCTCGTCAGATTATTCAAGACAATTTCATGTGATCTGATAGAGAACACTGATATCAGGAACTATCTATCATGTTGTTCTGATGTGTTATTTATTGAAATTCTGAGAAACAGATATACAACATCCTTAAAGTAAAAACTAACCCACTTACATTTTTTGTTGTCAGTTACCCTCTGTTGGATCAGTGAAATATGAACCAAAATATCCTTCCTGAATTACTAGAGAACAATAGCAAAATGGTGCTACTGTAAAATATATTGATTTTTGTGTGACACATATATATTTTGTATCTTTTTCCTTTCTAGTGCCCCCCTTCCTCCTCCCACCCTCCCACCTATATGCTTTCTGGCCTACTGTCCAGCACCGACTGTGCACTAACTGTGTAAAACAGTTTTAAAATGGGAACATTCATAATTTTGTGTGTGAACAACTTACATTATCTACAGTCTTTGTGCTGTAGAATTTGGCTTACATTTCAGGGTGTGTACAGATTCTGCCAGAGGAATTGTGCCAGATATGACTGCCTGAGTTGAAAGATCTTTTTCAAGTAGGGATGATTTTTCATGTGGCAATCAGTCTTTAAAATCCAGACTCAACCAAGAGAAGATTGTTTTCATGAATACTTATAATACATAAGTTTATGAATATGCTAAAATAAAATACTTCTTTACTGGAAGGTGGGAGATATCTTCTGTTCTGAAAGAAGTTTGGAGTTTTGTTGGCACTTTGTTTTTTAGTACTTAGCTGACCTAAAATCTAGGAATGTTTAAACATTCTTATGGAAATATTTAAACATATTAATTAGAAACTGTGCATCTAATAAGGTAAAATAGTGCACTTTTTTTTTCATAAGCTAGAAATTGCTCAAATGATTTGTGTTTCAAATGCATGACTACAAAATGCCACCTACTTCAACATTTATTTACGAGGTAGATATTTTTATTACAGTTACTCCATATGCATAAGTTATATCTTGGGGGTAACTAATTTCAAGTGAAATAATTTTTTTGCAATCTAAAAATAAGAGATAAGATGTGTTTAGGTTAGTTTATATACTAATTATTAAAAACACTTCTAGCAGGTGTTGTGGTTAATTTTTTCCTGCAGTGTTTTCACTAGCGAAAAAAGGGTTTGGTTTTTTTTTAGCTTTATAAAATAGCCATTATTCTATTCCTAATAAGCTATAATATGAATAGTGAAAAATAGGATTTACATAAGGTTTTGGGGGGCTTTTTAAGCTCTGTATGTGAGGGAGATCGCAAAGTAATTGAATACGGCAGAATAGAAGAGAAAGGCCTCTGATGGGTCCTGAACTACATTTTGGAGTTGGTGAATATAAAATTCTAAAAGATGACAAAAGATTTCTACAAAATGCGACAACTTTGGGGAACCTGTATTATGTGAGTTCCTCCCTACCACAGTCTAAGGCTTAATATAGATGTTCTGTTTCATGAAAGAAATCAGTAGTTTTATGAAGCTGTATTTTAAGTAAAACTTTTGCTATTCAGGTGTCTCTGTAAAGTTTTTTCAAGAATAATTGGATTGGTAGAAAAGTTTCCAATAGTTACAAAGCCATAAATGTGGTGCAGCAAAATAATGATATGAGTGCATAAGGGAACAGCAACACAGAACAAGCGATTTGCTTCTAGCTTGGCCTCACAGAATTGAATGGAATTCTCTTGGGTTCATTGCTGATGTGAAAAAGGTGAAATTCCTTTACCCAGAAGGAAATGGATCTTTCTGAGCATAAATTAATACCATACTATTAATACCACTCTTGCAATGAGAACAGTAGGAAAGCTATTTTTCCTGTCTTTTAAACCTTTCTCATGACTCTAGAGGCTTTTCAGTGTTTGCACTGAATAAAGGGTGATAAAAGAAGGGGAAGAGAGTGGAAAATTGGAAAGAGGGAATAAGGGAGAGAGAACCTGGGAATAAGCGGTTTAAAACACCTCAGAACCTGCTGATGAAGATGCAGTCTGAATGGAAGAAGAGCACAAATTCAAAATTTTCATGTGAATTACAGGGAACTGAGAGCTAAGTAGCATCTCCAAAATGTGGGGTACACATCCCATACGTGCCACTCATTACCAGTGAGCTCTCACTTACTTTAAGGCAACAGAAGAACCATCTTTTCTTTTGGCACGAAATTGTGTTCGACAGAAAGATTGATGGAGACCTAGAGAGAAAAGAGAGCGGTGTGAGGATGGAGTTCTTGTAAACAGATGTTTTTGATGGAAAGCAGATTTCCCAGAAAGTTCCAACTTGTGTCCTCAGAGTTGTCTGCTCCTCTCAGTGGAAAAGGAAATTCTAAGTTACTCTGAAATAGCACAACCTCACTGTAACAGGTTAGGAGTAGAGGGAGGAGAAGGGAAAGTCTCACAGGACCAGAAGGTGATAATATAATAGTTCAGTTGGAAGGGCTCTACAACAGTCGTCAAGTACTATCGTCTAACCACTTCATGGCTGACCAAGAGCTGGAAGCACATTGTGCAGGGCATTGTCTAGGTGCATCTTCTTAAGGTACTGACGTGCTTGGGTGTCCTGGGTTCAGCAGTAGCAGTCATTTTTCTCCTTGGACGCTGACCAACTCTCTAGTAAACTAACTTCTCAGTAAAGTAATATTTTGTAAAATTGAGTCTGAATCTCCCCTGACAAAACTTTGAACTGTTCCTACAGGTCCTGTCACTGGATCCCAGGGAGAAGAGCTCAGCACCTCCTTCTCCAATTCCCCTTTGCAGGAAGCTTTAGAAAGCAATGAGGTAGCCCCTCAGCCTCCTTTTCTCCAAACCAGACAAACCCACAGGCCTCAGCTGCTCCTCCCAGGACATGCTGCAGCCCTTCCATCAGCTTTGTGACCTCCTATGGACACATTCAAGTGCCTTAACATCCTTTTTAAACTGTGGGGCCCAGAACTGCACACAGCACTCAAGGTGAGGCTGCGATATTGTTAAATACAGCGGGATAATCACTTTTCACCAGCTGGTTGTGCTGTGTTTTATGCAACTTAGAATGAGGTTTGCCCTCTTAGCTGCCAGTGCACATTGCTGACTCATGTTGAGTCTACTGTCAGTTGGGCTTTGCCGGGAATATGCCAGCATGAACTTGTCAGGTATAAATAATTTCAGAAGGGGATATTAGATTATTTTGACAAGGTAACTGAGCTATGGGAAGGAAATTAAAACAGTGTATAGTAACAAACCTTTGCAGAAGTAAAGCTTTTGACACAGCTGCACATAGCATAAGCAAAATAGATGAAAAGGACCCACACTAAACTATTCGAGCAGGCTAGAGGTGCAGCTGGCTTGAAACCATTGTTCTTGAGTTGTTCCAGATAGTTTCCTGTCAACTTTAGAGGACATACATGCAGTCCTGTCCGGTATGTTTTCTTTCCTGTTAATCAGCTCATGCTTCAACTGAAGAAGAAAACTGGTTACTCAGTCTAACCTTGAGGTCTTAATGGTTTTAGGCATCTAAGTTCAAAACTATATACTTGAAAGAGCATAGAATCATAGAATAAGTTAACTTCTTCAGCTGAGATTCTTAAAGCTAATTCTTGTCTTGTCTGAAGTGTAGGAGGGTTTAGTTTTTTGTTTTGTTTCTAATACACATATTTCTGTATGTATTTCAGAGCAGAACCTGGATCTTAAGTGTGTTACAAATAAATGCCTGGAAATCTTGCAATTTTTGTTGAACAGTAAAGCAGTAAACTTAAAATAAGTTGTGATTTTTTTAAAAGGATGCCCAAAAACTTCTACTTTGACTATTTCTTCATTGTCTTACTCATTTCCTAGTTTCATGCTACACTTCCAAATTTGTCTGCTATCCTACTGCAGTCAGATATAACACAGCTGGACTATCCACAAGCACTGTCATTACCAATTACTAGTCCTAGTAAAACTTTGCCGGGCAATGTTGTTTCTGCTGCAGTCTTGCTGGTGTTCATTGGTCCAGATGTCCCTGGAGTCAGTCCTGCAAGCATTACTGATTAATGGTGCTGGGTGACAGTGGGAGAGTTTCAAAGACATGTTGGAGGGGCTGGGATTCTGGCATTATCTCCATTGTATTGTAATACCCTTTACCAACAGCTTTAAGATGCCATAAAGAAAAGTCCTAATTTTCAGGGCTGGGCTGAAGCTTCCAGTAAAAATCCAGTACCTCATCACATTATAGATGCGTAGCTAAATATATGCATATATGTATATGTATATATATACACAAACACGTGTAGATATATGTACACACATATATATACACATATATATCTATACGTTAATACTTTAAACACTGGTTGATCTAATAGTTAGGAGGCAGGGAAGTTTCGTAACATGCCCTATGGGTCCCACCAGCCGGGATCCCAAACGCCAGTGACAGGGTGACAAAAGCCAGCAAAGATACCATCCAGGGACAGTCAGTCTCCTCCACGGATGAGATTTGCTGCTGCAAGTCAGAAACCCTCCCAGACCACTCAAGGCATTGCAGCATCCCTGGCAGAGCTGTCTCACAGTGTTTCATGAACCTGCACCCTTACCAGTGCTTTTACCTGCTTGTGGCAAGTGCCGGGGAAGGAGCACATAGACGTCATAGCTTTGCTTCCCTGACAGTGAGGCTGAGACTGAGCTCTTGCCCAGACCAGAGAGGAGGGAGGACAAGAACCACCCAAAAATGCCACAGGCCCCCTTCCCAGCACCACCACTGGGAAGGATTGGGAAGCACACACGTCAGCATCGCAGGGCCGGTGCTGCCAGCCCCAACCTTTTCCCTTGGACACAAAATTCATCTCCCCAAGAAACATCATTGGGATGGGAAAACATTGTGGGCCTGAGAAGCCATGATTTAAAACAGGGAATCATCAACAGGGGAGGAAACCATTGCGAGGGGAAGCTGTTGGGCTCCATTTGCCTCGAGGCTGCTGAAGCAGCCAGGATGGGTGGAACACTGGGGCAGAACCTGTTGAAAAGAGGAAGTTAGACCAAGCTCAAATGACACTGATCAACGGTCATGACAGGTACAGCAGCAGCTTCTGCTCCTCTTGGTGCCCCTGCCCTCCAGGTAGCCCCCAGCTGGCTCGGCCTGCCAGTTTTCCACCCCATCACCTCTCTCTGCTTCTCTGAACAGAGATGTTTCCCCTCCAGCTGCCGATGTCATTGTTGTCTGGTCTGAGCTCCACTGCTCTCACCATGCCGCCTCCCATCATTACCCACATGTTACCCTCTGTCCCAGGGCTGCCGATGTTCTTGGGGGCTGCCCAGGACGAGCCTATCTCCCACCAGCTGGTGCAGCGGGTGTCAGGGCCTCTCAGGACTCCAGGGCAGCTGCTGCAACTCCCCTCTGCGCTGCCACTCCCACCCGTGGCACAGCTCCCCTGCGTCCATGAACAGGAGGTTGCCTCCAGCAAGGACAGGGCAGCTGGAGAGGACTGCATCCCCATTGCCAGTCCCCACCAGCCTGCCCTGGCCCTGCAGACTCCTAGAACCACCATGAAGCCCAGAGGTGAGGCATAGGAGGCTGAGGAGCCTGAGAGCCAGCAGCCAAGCTGAACGAAGCTTCTGTCACCTCAGGCTTGGCTTGGCTTGGCTTGGCTTTGCTTTGTTTGCTTTTTCAAGCAGTGGTGACCGCCCCAGCAGCCCGGGGGGAGCCTATGGAGGTGTCTGAGCACGGACCAACCACCTTTGCAGGGGCCTTTCCTGAGCAGGCAGAGGACACCACCTTCAACCATCAGCTCGCCTGTTCTGACACTGCGGACAGAGATGACACCATCCCTGATGTCCCCAACTGGGCTGCCTTCCTCCATGAGTTCCCTGGGCTCTCTGAGTACATTGTAGAGGGTGCTAGCATGGTGGTGATGGGATAGGGGACAGTAAGGACACTTTCCCTGATGGCTTAGATTTTCCCAACAGCCTCACCATCACTGACTTATTCATTGAGTTGATTTCCTGGAGCATGTGGTGAATGGCGACTGCCCACTGAACCAGGTGGTGCTGGCACAGCTACCAGACATTGAGTACACCACCGTGACCGCCGATGTAACCAACTGTTCTGTCAAGGTCCTCCATGAGTTCCCTGAACTCTCCAAGTATGTGGTGGGAGGGGGTTACCCCAAAGAGCCATCAGTGGTGGTGGGCCTGTGGGCTGGCAAAGATACAGTCCCTGATGTCCCCAAAGTGCCCATCCTAACCAGCTCCCTCAACAAGCTCCCCCAGCTCTTGGAGTACAGGGCAGAAGACAGCTGCAGTGTGGAGCTGGAGGATGATGACAACACCTTCTGCGACGGCCCTGACAGCCTTGCCAGCACCGCCTCCTTCAGCCAAGTCCCTGACTTGCTGCAGCACTGGGTGCAGATTGGAGAACCAAGGGCCAGGCAGCAGCAGTGATGATGGGGGATGCCGACCCTTTCTGTGGGGTGGCCGCTTCCCCATTGCAGGACCCACAGGTGGAGCAGATCAGGGTGTTAGCAGACCTCCCTCCCTGGCCACCACTGATCCCCTCTGAGAGTTCTGAGGAGAGCTCTCTGGAGAGCTCTGTGCACAGCTCCAAGGAGACTTCAGAGGCTTCAGGGAACAATGCTGAGGAGAGTCCCTGGAAGGATCCCCTGACAGCTCCTACAGAGGATCCGCTGCTGAGCCTGCAGTGGCTGCCCAGGGTGGTTCTGAAGCGCTTCCCAGTGCAGAGCCCCCAGGCCAGCCCCCCAGCTGCTTTCAAGCACCATCCACCCTGCACAGCCCCACTGGTGCAGGTGGCACTGCAGAGACAGCACAGGGTGATTTTGAGCCACTTGCAACTGCTGCTGGTCCTCTTCTCCTGCCAGGGGTGCCCAGATTGGGAGAGGTGGGCCGCAAGCAGGCCAAATGCCCTGTGCCAGCCAGCACCCCTAAGAAGTAAGAGTCCTCCTAGCAGGACAGCATCCTACCAAAGAAAAGGAAGAAGATGGTGCTGTGCTGGCTGACAAGCACTAGGAAATGCTATGCGAGGGCAAATGGATGGAGACAGCACTGCAGTGGGCAGCAGCAGACAGCAGGCAGGAAGCAGCAAGGGGAGAGCTGACGACACCCTGCACCGACCGCACAGCGTGTTTCCTGAACTCCATCCAGAGTTTCCACCCACTGGAGCAAGGAGTAAAGGTGCTGGGGCCACTGTGACCACCATGCTGAAACCATAACAGAGCTGGAAATTACCCTGAACAACCTGGAAGAGAGTGCCATGGCATCCAAGTCCGTACAAGATCAAATAAGCAGGTTACAGCACAAGTATTAAAAAAGACTCTCTGCTTGTAGAATCATGGAATCAACTAGATTGGAAAAGACCCTTAAGATCATAAATTGGAAGTAACAAATGTCAAACTGGAGGCAGCAAGAACAAACAGTGAAATAGAAAAAGAGAGAAACAGCCTACAAAGTGAAATGGATGGATTGCTGTCAGACATGGAAATTCTTAAGGCAGCTGTTGAACATTATAAGGAGCTTTTAGTAGAAAAGGATCAGGAGCTAATTTGTAAAGTGCAAGCTGCCAAAGAGGAAGTTTCTGAAAAAATTGCAGTCTTACAGGATGAGAAGTTAGAACTTCACAACAAATTAGCTGATCTAGAGATGATGGAACTGGAACAAGATACTTTGAGGCAATCTGAAAAGGATCAGTATGAAGAGAAACTACGTGTGTTACGGATGGCAGAAGAATCTAGCAAAAAGCAACCTCAGCCTTTGCTGACTTTCGAATACAAACGAATGGAATGGCTGGAGGAGAAACACATGCTTACTCAGCGCATGACAGAGAAAGAAGAGAAATACAACCAAATGAAGAACAAGGTATATCGAGCTGCTGTTGCTCAGAAAAAGAGAAAGACTCTCAATGACAATAAGCAAAGGAAGATGAGAGAGAAGCTAGAACTTTTGGAAGCCAAGATAGAAGAACTAGAGAAAGAAAATAAGATGCTAAATAGGCAGATTTTTTTTCTCTGAAGAATATGCACACCTCCAGAAGAGACTAAAGGACTTGCAATGTAGACACAATGAATTCTGGAGTCTAATTCTGAATCCTAGCATACCGTCCCTCTGTCCAGTTGGTACAATGTTGTCATCTGCCTTGCCTCCTGAGCCTGAATTGTCCTTCTCCTTTTTTCAGGAGGAACAGCATCAAAGAGCTTTCCCTGCTTCACAAGCGGTTGGAAGAACTAGAAACCACACAGAGAAAACAACTACAAGATCTCGGACCATCCAGAGAGTGAGTACTGGTGAGCTAACACAGGAACTTGGCTACAAACAAGGTCATTGGAGAAGGCAATGCCCCAAGTGAGGACTTACAAATAAAAGCAGCAAACTCTCTGTGCTGTTGATGGTCAGTAGCTTATCCTTTGTACCCGCTTTTCCTAAGTAACAAGTCTCTCCTTCCAAGTAGCAAGTGATAGGACAAGAGGTGATGGCATCAAGCTGCACCAGAGAAGGTTTTAATTGGATATTAGGAACACTTTCTTCCCTGAAAAGGTTGTCAGGTATTGGAACAGGCTTCCCAGGGAAGTGGTGGAATCACCGTCATGAAAGTGTGAAAAAATGTGTGAATGAGGCCCTTAGTGGCATGGTTTAGTGGTGGCAATGGTTGGACTCCATGATCTCGAAGGTCTTTTCCAACCTATTTGATTCTGTGATCAGCAAGTCCAACTGTTCCCCAGCACTGCCATGGCTACCACTAACCCATGTCACAAAGGGCCTCGTCTGCACGGTTTGTGAACACTTCCAGGGGCGGTGATTCCACCACTGCCCTGGGCAGCCTATTCCAATGCCTGACCACCCTCTCAGGGAAGAAATTGTTCCTAATTTCCAGGATAAACCTCCCCTGGCACAGCTTGAGGCTGTTTCCTTTTGTCCTATCATTTGTTATGTGAGAGAAGAGACAGATCCCACTTCACTACTCCTCACCCTTCTAAACTGGCTCCAAGGGACAGCCTGGGCCATGCACAGGCCGCATTGAGGAACTGGCCTGTGACCCCGTGCGGCAGGGCCACAGCCCTGGCCGTGCTGACTGCCGGCAGCTCCCACCCGTAGCCAAGGGGCTGCCTGGGTGCCATGTGCAGCTGCCTGCATGGCGAAGCCCTCAGCTGCCACCAGCCCCTTCCCTCCCAGCCTGCTGGAGTGGGTGGCATGGCCTGGCCGCCATCTTACCACCCCCTGTGCTCCCAAGCAAAGATGGTTCCAATCTCCCTGAGCAGTCAAAATCCCAAGCCCCAAAACAAGAAACTGAATCAATTTCAGTGGTGACTGCAAAGTCCCTTTGCAGGGACTGGTACTCCTCAGATGCAGCAGCCCAGACTCTTGGAAAGCTCCACGCTGACGGGAGCTGGGGGAAAACTGGACTTCTGGCACCCAAGCCACCATCGTTTATGCTTCTATAAGCAACTATAAGCAACAGTGCAATTTGAACTGTAGCACTGTTCCCCCTTCCACGCTGTGGCAACCAATATCATTCACTTCTCTGCCCCACTGCACCCATAGGCATTTGTACCTGTATTTTAGTGTTACCTCTGCAGCTGAAATAATGCTCCACATTGTTCCTCACTGTCCTGAAGATGTGCAGAGCTGTGCCAACTGTCACAAATAAAACCCTGCTCCACCACTGACCTGGTGGTTAGTACCTCTGTGCTGCCAAAGCTATTCCCACATTTGAGGATTTTCAGGATTCTCTTTGAGGCTGAATTAAATCATGCTCTCTCACACATAGATGGTCTCCAGCAGCTTAACAACAGTCTACACCAGTGTGCAACCCAGCTGCTGGCTGTTTACGGTAGCATTTGAGAATTTTAAAGAATTTTAATATCCTTTGCATACCCTTGAAGCCAACCTGGTCCTTTTGGTGGGAACCAGCATGTTGCTGCTTGTGGTTCAGATCTTGCTTAAGGTGAAACACCTATCTAAGAATGTCACCAAGAGATCTTCCCCAAGGCTGGACTCTCATGAACGGCAGGGTGTGTAGGACAGTGTGGGAAAATACCCATGCCAGTGCACCTCCAGTGCTTTGGAACTTCACCCCTGAACAAGTCTGGACAAACTAGTAAAACACTTAGACAAGATGTGCTGTCATCCTGGCACCACCAGACAGGGACATACCACTGCAACCCACTGGGGCCTTGGCCATGCCTACGGAGGCTCAACACTATCCAGTACCCTCAAGGGAAAAAAGCAGCAGACACAGCAGCGACTCCAACCCCAGTAACAAGTACTGCAGCTGCTCCAGCCGCAGCAAAAGATACTGCAACTAGTGTCTGTTGCTGGGGTTAGATAGCTGCAGTCACTGCAACTTGTGTCTCTTGCTGGGGTTGGATAGTTGCAGTCACCGCAACTGCTGTCTGTCGCTGGGGTTGGACTAGTAGCAGTCGCCGCTACTAAGTACAATGAAAAGATGTAAATATGTGTGCCTTAGTAAGTTATGTGGGTTCACAACTCAAGCACAATGAATTTTACAATACCCTATCCTCCAAACACTCTCAATTATTTTCATATTCAAGCCCTGTCATTCTTGGTAATTATCTATTTGTGCAATATGGCTTAATGCCAGAATTATCAGTGCACTGATGGAGGTTTTTTATCCTACACCAGCTACATTTTTCCCATCTGTTTTGTAATTTTGGGACAGAAAGGCAATAGATATCTGAGCTAGTGCTGATAACATTTAAAAGGGCAAAAAAATTCTTCCAGCAAAAAGTAACTGACAGTATGAACAGTATAGTTGTAATGAGGAGGTGCAACTATTAGGATATTATTATGTAATGCTAGGTCTTCTCTTTTTTTTCCAGTTGTCTTCCATTTTTTGTTCCAGCAATACTCAAAGGAAGCACAAAGCAATTATGTGTTGCACAAGGTTTGTCTTGGAATTAAAATCAGCATTAATTCCCTAGTGAATTAATTCCCTAGTGAAGTCCAGGGTAACTGATACAGCATAAAACTGGTGGCAATGAACAGACAAGTACATAACTAAGATAGAGCTCAACAGAAAAAGCCTAAAGTTCATCACATTACATTAGTGTATTATTTAAAACAGAGTTCAAAGAAAATAACTCAAGCAAATTTTCAAAACCTATAACTTTAATCAAAAAATCAATGAGCAAATAATCTTGCGTGAGGAAGAAAGAGGAAGGAACTAATATGTTGGATTGGTGCAAAATTTCATTTGACTGTTTCTCCTTTTATAGAAACATTTTCCCTTATATTCCTTTGGTTTTATTCAGAAAAATGCAAGGTAATAACAGAATATTATTAGTGTTGGGTAAATAGTATGAAAATTTGGGCTTTGCAGGTGAGTGTTTCATTTTAACGAGGACTTTAAATTCCTGCTGCTTTTTGTTGCTGGAAGGGAGTATGCTTCCTATTTTTTCAGACTTCATATGTGGAGAGGGAAGAGTGGTGGTGTCTGCTGATTACTGGACAGATAAGTTAGGGTGTGATTCCACAAAGGAATGACTTAATCATACAGCAATATGATTTCCTCCAGCTGTAGGAAATAAACAGTAGGATAGTCTGTTGTATAACACTGTGTGTATCATAAGCTTGCTCTTCAGTGACAAGCTTGCCTCTTAAAAGAGTTTAACAGCTCTGTTGTCTGACGTTTTATCTTGAGCTTGAGGAAAAGGGATCTTGAGTCAAGTCCTTAGGCAGGGTGCCCTGAGGTTTCTCTGCGTTTCTTGTGTAGACATTAATGAATTCTGAGTCAAGATTTCCTTGCTTCCTCCAATGCTCACAATTCAATCAGCTTGTGTAAAGTTGCCTAAATGCTTATACTATGTTACAGTGGACATTTCCCTTCACCTCAAGTTGTGCTCATGAATCAGCTGTTCTCATGAATTTCTGCTTGCGCTCCCATTTTATTGTGTATAGTACTGACATTATTGCAAAACTCTGAATCAGTGTTTTCACCCCGGTGGTATTGTTTTGCATTCTAGGGGAAAGAAGTACCTTGCTTTGTGCCCTAGTCAAGAGTGAGCTAGCTCAGCTGGCTGAAGGGCAGATCCAGCATTTTCACTGTTTCCAGTGTTTTATAGCGTATGTGTACACATTGAGAAGGGCTGCTGGGGGTAGAGGAGCTTTCTGTCTTATGATCCTGCAGCAGCAGATCTCTTCATCTCTTCAACTCTTCAACTCTTCAACTCTTCAACTGCCTCTGGAGGTACCCTGAACCTTACAGAAAATCTGAATGAAACTGTAGTAGACACTGTTCATCAGTCTCATTTTTACACTGTTGAAAACCAAAAAGAGATAAATGTATGTTTGAAAAACCATCAAGGGTAAAAGTTTCCAGAATTGTGGAAGATAAAAAGATCTTAGGAGACGTGAGAAGTTGAATTCGTGTACATCACATTCTTGATAAATGTCAAAGCTCTTGGCATGTGCCTTTTTTATTTTAGATGGCATTACAAATTCAACTCCTTGGTATTCATCTAGAATAGAAATATGTCAATTTCATGTGGCTATTTACGTCATAGTGAAAAAATTAGGGTAAATACTGATAGTGCTCTGCTGCACTCTGTGTTTGCCTCGTTCTTTCAGGGCTTGAAGAATTAAGCCAAGTTGAAAATATTGGTAATATGCATTTATTTTATTAAAATTGTCAAATAAAGAAAAGAGGACAGGATAAGGAATTCAGGGATTGCATGGTATAAATGAATTTGTTACGTGTTTATTCCCATTTCCCATTACATTTCATTGATGTGAAGGGTTAACCAATGTACAGTTAGGGGGTTAGGGTTAAGCCGCTTGCTTAACATGTTATGCTTACTCATGCTTATTCAACAAATGCATGCTCAACACTTATAGTGCTTGCTGGAACAGGGTGGGAGGACCAAGGCTATTGATAAGAGGAAGGAACAGTAACTCGGTTCCTGTTCTCCAGACCCCTGAACTAGCTGAAATCAGCTTTGCGGTTTGGAAAGTGACAAAATCACCAGGGAACATGTGCGACAACTAGAGGTGAAGAGTTCAAGGAAGACTTGTTTACTTCATCTTGAGACCCTCACCCACGACCACCAGGAGACACGACACAAGCAAGGACCTTTTACCTCATCATAATATGAGAGGGGATAGGTCATGAATATGTATAAGTGTGTTGTGTGATCTAATGCATATGTAATAGTTTAGAGGATAAATATAGAGGAGAACAATGCTGAGGTGCGCATGCTTTTGGAGGAGTGATCCCACATGCGTCTCAGTGCTGAATAAAGCATATCTACTTTACAACTTCAACATGTTGTGGAGTCTACCCACGTATCGTAATGAGTAATTACATTTTAGGGATTTCAGAAATCAGTAAAGTACATTTCTTTTATCTTTCTATGGCTCTTAGCAGGCTACTTAACCCTGGCTAATAATAAATAATTATAGATGCAATAGAGACATTAGAATTTTTACTTGTAAAGTGATTGTTGTGAGTCCTGGTAGGGCTGACCAATGGTTTCCAAGGGTAAATACAGATACAGCAGCATTAACCTAGGAAAACTCAAAGGAAGTTTATAATGACTTGAGATAACTTATTCTGAAGGTAGCTCAGTTAAATACTCAATGTTGCAGATCATAGGATCTGGTTGTTTTCCTGGCTCATGGAGGATGATTGGTCCCAGGGTCTAGAGAATATTTAGTCCTCGAACAGGTATTTTAAATGTATGAACAGATAGAGGGTCAGCGTTTAAGCCTGCAGCCTTGATTCACTGAAAAGGACACTTTAATTACAATGGGTTTGAATTGTGGCAAGAGAAATTTATCTTAGATATTAGGGAAAAAATTTCTAATGATAATCTGATTAAGTACTGAAATAGATGGGAGAATAATTGAGAACACTAAGGAATTACTGTTACTGGAGACTTTTGAGAACAGGGTAGACACATGCCTGTTCAACTTATAATTCACCCTGTCTTGTAATTGGTGACTGACACTATGAACCTGTTCAGGTTCCCACCAGCCATGTTTTCTATTGTACTGCAACTATTGGTTTTGATTCATTTACTATAACCATTTACATAGACAAATAGAGAGAATCCAGCGAATGGAGAAAAAGGTTATCCACAACTGTCATTGTCACCACTGATTTAAAAAGCAGTTACTGATCTTTTCTGAATACATAAGTAGGGTAACTCTTCAATGAAATATTTGTCTTTTACTTTCTTTGTCTCTAAGAAAAAAATGCAATGAAGTAACAAAGACTAAATTACAGTTGCTGTAAACTTATTTCAGTTAATACATGAAGAGGAAGAAACATTTGTTCAATACTTTCTTTGTCTCTGTAAAGAAAAGAAGGTCAGAATGCAAGAGGGAAAAGAGATTTAGTATGTAGTCATTTTGCAGAAAACAGTGACTTACTGCAGTGCACTGATAGATTGGTTTTGAATCTTTCTTGTGTACCTCTCATGCTATGCACCTCTTGCAAATGCTGTGAATTTCTCCATTGTAGTCAGAGCCCAGTTAAAACAAAGAAGGTCACTTTGAACATAAAGAGATGACAAGGCAAATGATCAAATGGTTTCCTTGGCAACTTCTATCAGAATAACTCTGTTTTCATTGTCTTTAGTTTAGATTAGAATGCATCAGTTTGAAGGAAAAATCAAATGTGCCTGGTTTTAAAACTTTTATGTGAAATGAAATAACAGTTTGTTAGAGCAGTTGAATCACTATTCTAGTGAATGAGTAAGCAAATCTTACTCCCTATGCACTTGAAGTTAGGCTAGATGTGTTTCTTTTCTAAAGTGCAGACCATTAGAGAATCATTTATGACTATGAATAATCTGTGATTAGAAGAGCACTCCAATTCTCAAGATGAGAAAAAAGAACCAAAAGATGCAAACTATGAAGAATGCGGAACCAACCAAAGCAACTTTCCATGTTGAAAATAATTTGTAACTCAGTTGTATGCATTTGTTGACATGCTATGCTATCTAACTTTCTGGTCTTCAGATCACCCTTTATTTTAATTCAATATTTATATATTTTTGTGTGATTTGTGGCTGTTTTGACAATCATACAAGTGTTCCTCTTTTGTAGCAAGAAAAATTGTCATTTCCAGAATAAATGTAACCAACTAATTGTAACAGATGAGTCTGCAAGCCGTTTTCACTGGGTACTAGCAATTACACCAACTGTGTGTCCTTGCCTTTAACTGCAATAAAAAGTTGTCATGTAAACAACCTTTCTCTTTGACAGTAAAAATGAAAAGTAAAGTTGCTTCCTTATGGGAAAAATCCTGCAATAGCTCAACCAACCAAAATGGGAATCACTAAAAGAGTGATGTTAAATATTATCAATGACAATATAAAAAATGTGAAAGCATTCATTAAATTAAACTGACTTTTTATAGGACATGAAAGCTAAATAAACACAAGTAATGAAATACCTCCTATTCTGATAATGAACAGGAAGTAAGTTAAAATATTACTAAAAAAATTTTTCTCATTTTAAAGTTTGGATCAATAAATTTGTAGCCAATTTTAAAGAAACTGAAAAAGTGTGATTCTTTCTAAAGATGATTTTCAACACATACTTGAATGTTAAAAGAAGGCCAAGACGGCTGGAAGTAGATGAATATTATGCTTATACTTAGTTGTAGTGAGAATGATTTAGCTGATTTAGCCCACAGAAAAATGTTGATAAAGGTAGATACGTTAACTAAAGAATTACAAGACATGTTCCCCTACACATTACCAAAGGAAAAGGTGTGGGGGTTTTAAGTGTAAAGATCTAACCTTATACAATATGAATCTTAACAGAAGAAGTATGTATGTATACTTTACTGTCAAGGACTTGTTTTAGTAGAGAGCTAGTTTTGCTGCGGGTTTTGTTTGGGAAGGTTCTTGAGAAATTTCCAGGGATGCCATTTCTCAAGAAACTTTAGTAACTAACGTGTCATTTCCTGTAAGTCTTATTCAGTTTCTGACAGTCAAATACATTTTGAATTATGGCAAATTAAGTAAAACCGCTCCTGTACTTCATGCCTATCTTATCATTCTTTATTCCTCATTTTTACACATCTGCAGAATTCAGAAGTGGAAAGAATGGTTTGGGTTGGAAGGGACCTTACGACTCATCCACTTCCAATCCCTTGCCACAAGCAAGGACACCTTCCACTAGACGAAGTTGTTCCAAGCCCCATCCAACCTGACTGTGAGCACTGCCAGGGATAGGGCAGCCTCAGCTTCTCTGGGCAACCTGTGCCAGGGCTTCACCACCCTCACAGGGAAGAGCTTCTTCCTCAGATCTCATCTCAATCTCTCTTCTGTCAGGTTAAAGCCATACCCCTTGTCCTGTCCCTACAGGCCCTTGTCAAAAGCCCCTCATTAGGCACTGGCAGCTGCTCTAAGGTCTCCCTGGAGTCTTCTCTTCTCCAGGCTGAACAAGCCCAACTCTCTCAGCCTGTCTCCATAGCAGAGCTACTCCAGCCCTTGCAGCATGTCCATGGCCTCCTCTGGACTCTCTCCAACAGCTCCACATACCTCTTCTGTTGTTGCCCTAGAGCTGGATGCAGGACTGCAGAGGAAGAATCCCCTCCCTTGACCTGGTGCTCATGCTCTGGGGATGCAGCCCACCACATGGGGGAGTTCTGGGCTCAAGCGCACACTGCGGGTCGCGAGGAGCTTCTCCTCACCCAAAACAATATAATTATTTCCTGTGAATTATCATATGAAATACATTACTGTGTCTCAAATAAATAACATCTCTATAATGACTCTTATCTAAATAATTACCTAATGAAGGATGAGACATACATTTGTCTGTGACAATCTGAATTTAACTAAAGATCTGGATTAAAATCTTCGGACGTAAAGTGAAGGATTGCTGGGTCATTGGAAGATGCTAAATAAAACCCAGAGCAAAAAGAAAAATATGCAAACCTGTTTGGGCTACGTGGTTGGAATTTTTCCCCAGAAACTGTTTGGTAGTTTAAGAAAAAGTATTCTGAGATGTTATAACTTCTCTTTCAAGGAGTATTAGGATGAACTAATAACTGTCCTTTGAAGTACATGGAACTACTACAGCATAATTTCTAACTAATATTTTAATTACAGATTATTCAGGCAACTTTACACAGGATGCCCTACATAGCGATAGTGTTATAGTTTTCAATTATTTAACAAAAAATGTTATTTAAAATACTATTATATCTACTGTAAACTAGAGATAAAAGACATACACTAAAAACTTATAATGACAGCAATAATAATTACACTTAAAACGCCTTCCAGAGTCAAATTCACAGGTAATAGCCTGGAAGCAACTATTAGTGAAAAATGGAACATCCATGGAAATGGAATCTCTTTTAAATATCCAAGGTGTTGCAGCAGGATACAATGAGCATGGCAAATTTAATGAAGTTCTATCAATTGTTTAATAATAACAGTAGTAACTGTAAAAAAAACCCAACAAACCTTTTAAAAATCACTGTGTGTCAGGGTACAATTATTAAAGCTTTAAGTAGAGCAAGGCCAAGATTATTCTTTTCAGTTATTACTTTGTGAATAGATTAATGGAATCCAATTCCAACAAATGGCTCAATATGAGCGAGAATGGCAGTGTCAGACCCTAAGTGAGCAATGCTTATACTGTTGAAGAGAGAGAATCTTTTCTTGAATATAAAATGAGTAATTTCATGTTATCTCAAAGACAAATATTGAATGTCGCTCAGTCAGCAATGCGTATGTAATAAGCCTGGAGGATTTAGAAAGCCAAATCATATAGTTCTTTCTCAGGGTGATGATGAAACAATTTCATTCAGCGCCAGCTCTGGAGAATACTTAACAGCCTTGGTCAGAACTAGATTTTTTTTTACACTACTAGGTCCACATAACATGCACACAATAGTATTAAAAGACCTGGATGAGAAGCTCTCTGAGACATCAGAATTTATTTTCAATAAATATTGTATATTTCAGAAGATGAAAAGGAAAGTACTGTGCTAATATTTAAAAGTGATAAGTGGAACAGCACAAGTAATTGAGTTTTCCTTCCTGTCTCCAAACAATGTAATCACTGCAGCTTTTCAGGTTTTGATTATTAAAAAGCAAGGCTGTGTGACAAAACAAAACTTCAATTATTATGAACCTAAGGATATTTTTCAATCAATACTTGTGCAAAACATATATTTGTATTAACATTGTATGCATATGTAAATAATAATTTGGTTGACAAATGTGATAGTGTAAAAGCAGTTTGATATACTGACATTTCCTTCTGAAAGGCATTTTTATGCCATTTCATATGAGAATGAAAAGAATGCCAGCTTAGCTTGGCTGTCACTACACTGACGACAAATTTGGCTGCTAAGACTGGAAGTGTAATTATAATGAAAGAACCAACAAGTGGTTCTAGTAGAGTCTCATGTGATCTTGTTTTCGAACCTGAGTTCCATAACGTTTCTGTCAGTGAACTGGAACCGATAGAATTTATCAACATTTCAGTGGGTTCAAAAGTATATTTGTAACAAAATACAAAAATAACTGATCCAGAATAATCTAGATTGATTTCTAGTGTAAATTATGGAAGGTCTATTCACAGGAAGAGGGCAGTCTAAAGTGAGAAGCGATAACTGCATAAAACACCGAGTGTCAAAGTTCTTAATTAGTTAAATGTCATCTCCCAGTGTAAAACTGATAAAAGAGACTAATATGAGCATTGCTTATATAAAAACAGAATTCTGGTTGTTTTAAAAATTTAAGCTGGAATCATAATTTAAGTTGAAGAAGGAAGCTAATAAATTAGAGTAGGATAAAAAGAAAAAAGATGATAAATCTGATTAAATATCTGTAAGACGTAAAACTTGGAGATTCACAGAATCATATAATAGTTTAGGTTAGAAGGGACCTTAAAGCTCATCCACTTCTAGCCCCCTGCCCCAAGCAGGGACGCTGTCCACTAGACCAAGTTGTTCTAAGCCTCATCCAACCTGACTGAGTACTGCCAGGGATGGGGCAGCCACAGCTTCTCTGGGCAGCTTGTGCCAGGGCCTCACCACCCTCACAGGGAAGAACTTCTTCCTCGTATCTCATCTCAGTCTCCCCTCTGTCAGTTTAAAGCCATTCCCCTTGTCCTGCCCCTACAGGCCCTTGTCAAAAGCCCCTCTCCAGATTTCTTGTAACCCCATTAGGCACTGGGAGCTGCTCTCAAGTCTCCCCAGAGCCTTCTCTTCCCCAGGTTGAATGTGCCAAGCTCTCTCAGCCTGTGTTCACAGGAGAAGTGATAGGACAAGGGGAAATCCCCTTCAGTGTTCAAGGTCAGAGTGGACAGGGCTTTGAGCATCTTGGTCTAGTGGAAGGTATCACTTCCATAGCCCGTGACAGGGGGTTGGAACTAGATCACAGAATGATAGAATGATAGAATCAGAATCATAGAATCATAGAATAATTAGGGTTGGAAAGGACCTTGAGATCATCTGGTTCCAACCCCACTGCCATGAACAGGGACACCTCACACTAAACCATGTCACCCAAGGCTCTGTGCAACCTGGCCTTGAACACCCCCAGGGATGGAGCATTCAAAGCTTCCTTGGGCAACTCATTCCAGTGTCTCATCACCTTCACAGTAAAGAACTTATTCCTCATATTTAATCTGAACTTCCCATGTTTATGTTGGAACCCGTTACCCTTTGTCCTGCCACTGCAGTCCCTAATGAAGAGTCCCTCCCCAGCATCCTTGTAGACACCCTTCAGATACTGGAAGGCTGCTAGAAAGTCTCCATGCAACCTTCTCTTCTGCAGGCTGAACAGCCCCAACTTTCTCAGCCTGTCTTCATACGGGAGGTGCTCCAGTCCCCTGATCATCCTTGTGGCCCTCCTCTGGACTTGTTCCAACAGTTCCATGTCCTTTTTTTGTTGAGGACACCAGAACTGTTCACGATACTCCAAGTGCGGTCTCACGAGAGCAGAGTAGAGGGGCAGGATCACCTCCTTTGACCTACTGGTCATGGTTCTTTTAATGCAGCCCAGGATGTGGTTGGCTTTCTGGGCTGCAAGCGCACACTGAATCCAGCTTATGTTCATTTTCTCATCAACCAAAACCCCCAAGTCCTTCTCCACAGGGCTGCTCTGAATCTCTTCTCCACTCAACCTGTAGCTGTGCCTGGGATTACTCTGACCCAGGTGTAGGACCTTGTACTTGTCTTGGTTGAACTGTATAAGGTTGACATCAGCCCACCACCCAAGTGTGTCAAAGTCCCTCTGGATGGCATTCCTTCCCTCCAGCATATCAACTGAACCACACAGTTTGGTGTCATCAGCAAACTTGCTGAGGGTGCACTCAATCCCACTGTCCATTTTGCCAACAAAGATGTTGAACAAGACCAGTCCCAACACCGATCCCTGAGGGACACCACTTGTAATTGTTTTCCAGCTGGACATTGAGCCGTTGACCATAACTCTTTGCATGTGGCCAGCCAGCCACTTCTTTATCCACCGAGTGGTCCATTCCTCAAATTGATAGCTGATCTTGAAGGTCCCTTGCAATCCAAACCATTATATGGTTCTATGAATGCATGGTAATAGTAACTAATACAGATTAAAGGGCAGATGACATTACACTTAAATGGTTAGAAAAGTTAAATAAATAAGGAACATAAGAAATAAGCTGGAAAAGCACCTCAAATAACAAGAATGCTACCAGTTTTCTATATATTATGGAGAGGTTTATTCTGACAGTCTAGATAAAGCTAAAGCATGAACTGAAATGTCACTGCAATGGATGACTACAGGGTTAAAAATGTAGGTACCTAATGCATATGCAGTGTAAGTAGGAACACACTGACTAGATTTAGGAGATTTACTCCTTTCAATACACAATTTCTAACATCTCTTCCAAGGTTAGTCTTAGAAACTTAGATATTTGTGGTAGACAGGATCTAAGAAAAGCTAATACATATCATAAAGAAAAATAATTTTGGAAAGAGTGATGTAGAAAACTGAACTTAAAACAACCAAAAGAAACAATGGCTAAATGACATTTGAACAGTGTAATCAGGTCAGTGAGAATTTTTAAGATTAGAGTATCATGAGATGCACTTTTCTCATCCCTTCCCTCTTACTCACTTCCTTTTCTACAACAGGGATGTTTCATTTTTTTCCAGCCCTCTTGACCCTCTTCACCCACTGCCAGGCAACTATTTGAGCAGAACCCCTGCCCCCAGCAAACCCCTCAATCTCTGTAAAACTAATTTCTAAGGAAATGTTGTGGCTATGACTGAAAAGCTAACACCAGTCTACAAGGTTATTTACCCTCAGCTGACTGGAAACTGGTTTTCCTAAGGCAGTGCAGTACACAGATTTCATTTCTTTCATTTTTTTCCATCTGGTGACAACAGATTTTCAGAATTTTCTGTATTAACACCAATCAGTCCATACATCCTTGCATATTTGGATGTAAAATCGGTTCTTTTCTAAACTCAGACAACAGTTCATTAAGAGGGCAATTAATTGAAGTACCACAAGTGCAGTATGACAAGCAATTTTTTTTTTACAAGTTTCAGGGTCCGACTGGAGAAAACCCCAGTGCAGTACCCTCTTTCAGTTCATGATCCCAAGAGTGAAATTAAGACACAAATGAGGTCAAGTACCATAATCGGACAGTTTGTTTATTACAAATTACAAAGAGACAGTTATTATAAGAAAGGGAAATTACTGTAATAAAAGGGATAGCAATAGGACAGATTGGAAAAAAGGTAGAAAATGAAGCAAGGATTCCGGGAGCAGACAGAGAGAGAGAGAGAGAGGGAGAGAGAAAGAGTTACCACCATGGATCCAGTGGTGTTCTGGGGATCTGTTGTCGTTGTCGCCAGTGGTGGGAGTTCTTCAGGGTTTGTAGTCCGTATCGGAGCAGTGTCCCCAAGAATCTGTCGGAGGTGGGTGTCCTCATGGAGGTGTACTTCTGGAGTCCCCTTGAAGGTACCCGGTGGAGTGTGTCTTGTGGAGTTGCCCTCATGGCCGTGTCTCATGGAGGGTGTCTCTCAGGGTCTGTTGTAGTCATTGGTGGAGAGTGTCCTCACGGAGGTGTCCTTCTACAGTCATCCTCATGGCAATGGCTCCCTGGTGATGTGTCTTTGGTGATTACCTTTTCTCACTTTTATAAGGAATTGGGGACAGTACCTCTGTTCTTCATGTCAAGTATTCCACATTCCTGGTGGACCAGTTTCTCTGGTCATGCAGCCTGCTCTTCAACTGCACGTGACTGCGCGCACGTGTTTGCAGCAATTCTTGGGATAATGAGTAGCAATTGCTCGCACCAGTAGTCGAGGTAATGGACAAAAGAGTCAGCTCTTTCCCACTCATCCCTCAGGCAATGGATGGTGGAGTCCTAGTTCAGCTTCTCACACCCTTCTCTCAGGCAATGGATATTGGAGTCTGATTTCAACTCCCCACCTATCTCTGAGACAGAGCTTCTCAGACCAATCTTTGAGACAATGGACAGTGGAGTCTGATTTCAGATCAGTCTCTCACAACAAGATGAGTTGTTTCATAGTGTGTCTTTGCAGATCAGTAGCTATATCCACAATGAATTTATTACAAGAGCCCAATTTCATCATTTGAAACTGGATAATGGAACCTATTATTTTGAACAGAGAAAGCCATTTCCATGGAATTTCCAAGCTACAACCCTGGACTTTACACCTAGGTCCCATATGCAATTTAAACAATGCTGTAATCAGGCTGTTCCCAGAGTGTTTCATTTGTCCCCCAAGATTTCAGAGAGGGGTAGATAATCCAAAGTGTTGTCCTGGTTCTTCATTCAACACTAAGCCTAGTCAAAGAGCCTGAGGTCATAGCCAACATAAAAGTTGGAAGTCATAAATGTGCAAAATAAGGCATGCAGAAAGTACCCCTTTTCCTTGTGAATCTAGGCAGTACCTCTCCTTTTTGTATGCCTTTTTGTTCCTTGTCATCATCACCGACACAAATTTAACATAGGTCCTTTAATGTGCAGTTGGTCACGCAGAACTGCCATAAATCTATCAAGTGGAATGCAAAGTAATAATGATTTTTTTTCAGCTTAGACTTGGTGATATTCTTTGCCAGAGCTTCAATTCTTTTTCAGTATTACATAAAAATGGAGATTATTCAGTTGAGATTAGCAA
This sequence comes from Psittacula echo, assembly GCF_963264785.1. Lineage (NCBI taxonomy): Eukaryota > Metazoa > Chordata > Aves > Psittaciformes > Psittacidae > Psittacula > Psittacula echo. Next base: position 73,985,754 of record NC_137742.1, on the reverse strand, counting down.
TTCAGTACTCCATTTTTCCCCAGACCCAAACTACACTAGAAATATGAATCAACAAGAAATCAAAATAAACAAGTGATCCAGTACAAGCAATACAATTTCTTGCATGCTTTTACTTCAGGCATTATGTTCAGTGAAATAAAACCTAAGGTCTGGTCTAGCATATAATTTAGAATCTAAGGCTGTCTAATTTGCTAAATAAAATGGAGAAAATTACTTTGTACATGATTGTAATCACTGATCATGCACATTGCTTAACTAGTAGCCTTCTCTGTGACATGGCTTTGGCTGATACAAACAAGTATGCTCCATGTAAATGACTAGCTCTAATGAAGAGTCAGCAGTTGTTAGGAACTCCTCCCAGTGAGCAGCATAAAGAGAAATGCACCAACTTTACTGCATACAACACTCCAGCACTCAGATCCAAGTGCCCTTCACATGGACACAGGTCGCATTTTAGGCATTCAAAATTGATCTTTTGTGCATTGCTAACTTTGTAGTGGTGGGCTACAGAGCACCTCTCATATTATTTTACATGCTTCGCACTGAAAAAGCAAGCAAACAAATCATAATAATGAAAAAGCATGCACACACACTCCAGATATAGTATTATTGTTTTAGGGCCATATGAAGACTATTCGGGCATCAGAGAAATCCCAAGATAAGTATTATATATTGCACAAAGAAAGATGATTTCTACCAGCTTGGCCTCAAGCTTATTTTATTTAGAAACATAGTCATACAGTGCCTGCTGTATGCTCCAACCACTGTCTTCTACTCAGCTACTTTGTAGAAGATTTCTACATTCTGAAACCAAATCACTAGTATTAGATATCCAGATATCCACTAGTTTTGATGAAGCTTGAGTTTCAATTCAGTACTTGCTGTGTGGTATAAATCCCTATTGTACTGATTGTATGTAGGAGGAAGTCCATCCTCCTGCAAGAATTGTGATTAAAAATCATATCCCATTCCTCTTTATTTCAGATGAACTGGTTTAAATTGACAGAAATGTTATACAGTAGCTGCGTAACAGCTTGCTGGCTTATCTTCAAAATGCCAAAGAAGAGACGGAACTGGCATAAGGACGAATGACTATATAGAATCTCTTGTACTGTTACTGTTCACAAAGATCTATCCTATGCATTTATTACCTTAGGATCTCTAGGGTTAATGTACAAGTGACTTCAAGCAATCTAGTAAGATTTTAATTCAGATTAATAAAAATTCTAGGAAAAAATCAGAAATGGATCCAGAATTTGAAGTGAGGTCCTCTAAGTATCATCAATTTTTGTCCATTGTCTAAGTTGCTCACGCCCTGTGGAGACATGTCCACTAGGGACCAAATGAATCTTGTTTTCTATACAGCTCAGTAAACAGACATTTGGTCTTTACTCACATCTGAACCACTATACTTGTGGTAGATTCATGCCAGTAATTTGGAAGTGAAAGTTTTAGTGTCCTATCATTAATTCTGTAAGCCATGTAAGTGGAACTAGTATGCATAAGGGTAACTGAAAGTCCCTCACGTACAATGTTTTCTGAGCGCCTCTGCTGTAAACAAAATTTGTTACCGACTTATTATTTGAACCATATTACAACAGAGTAAAAACCTATTAAGCATTTTAATTATTGTAGGAAGGGGGAAAATTCTGTTATCACTCATGGATGCTGCAAAAAGATCTAAAAAATTTAAAACTGCTGCTTCACTTACATTTATGGACATATTAGTCCATTTTCCTTGACAGTTATGTTTGCTTGCAATTGAATGATATGGGATATCTGCCTTTTGAATTTCAAAGGTATCAGTGCTGTGCACATAGCTGAACAGGTCACATTAGTTGCTTAATTATTGAAAAATATAAATATGAGAGAAAGAAGAAAGGGAATAGCGTGGAAGCCCAAAGGAGATATAAATCAGGCAGTTTAAAGCAGGCAAACTTTTGGACAAACTTTTTACATTGTATTGTTCATTTTTGCTATGGCAGTTTTACAGCAATCTGAAAGATCTAAAGAGAATAACGATCTGGAAAAACTTGTTCAGTGGCCACATGGTAAGAAAGAACTTGAAACAAAGTGATGTAATTACTGTGTAAAAGGGTCAATTTTCTTACAGTTAAAATTAAAATAAAATAAAGAAATTAATGCTTTATTACTAATTCAACAGTATGTTGTTACTTCTGCTTTATGTATTGTTAAAACAGAGATTTGCATGTAGAGGAAATAGAGCAGCTCACATATAAGGATTCCCTGAAACGATACCTCAGCCTTGGCCATATTGACTACCATCAGTGGTCCACCTTGGCCTCCAATCTGGAAACTTGGAGACACACCCTACATAACGCTGTTGTCTCCTTTGAGAAACACGAAGAATTAGTCTCGAGGAAAAAAGACAATGTAGAAAGAACTGTGCCTCGCGTATACCACCCAAGGAGACCTTTCGCTGTGCTTTTTGCAATAGGATTTGCATATCCCACATTGGCCTTTTTAGTCATCAGTGCACTTGTAGTAAGCGTGGGTAAAGCCCGTCTCAAATCTTCGTTCATGAAGTCAAGCTATCATCATTGTTAAAACAGAGATTTGCATGTAGAAGAAACAGCGCAGCTCACACTAAAGCTAAACATTTGTAGGTTTCTGCACAGATTTAAATTTACAAATTTATTTATGAGAAATTCTGTACACTTTTCCCTGAGAAAGCATTTAAAATTAATGTCTTCTATATTTTGTATAATGCATTGTTTTAGTCATATTAATGTTCATTATGAAAAAATATTTCAAAATTACAATTTGCTTTGTAAGCATCACTCTTCTGCCTCTTCTCCCGGATTGGAAATATAAAGGACCAGAATTGGAGCTATTGCAGTGTCTAATTTAATACTGACTTTTCCAAACCAGGAGGCATCATTTAGATCCAGAGGTTTTAGGTTTTACTGTGGTTTTCAGGCAATTTTAATTTCTTTCCCAGAAAACAACTGTGTATTAATTTACAAAAACCATGCTTGAAACTCATGCTGAGGAATGCTGAAGTCTCAGTCATTTTAGAGAGTATGTTATAGACTTCACATGTTGGTTTGTCATGGCTTTTCGTTAGAGAATGAACAAATGAAAGGTGTCTAAAGAGGAAGCAGGCAGGAAAGGAATTAAAACAAGCAAACAAAAACCCCAGCCACATGAACAAAAAACACTGTGTACAGAAGAAACATTTCAGAGCTTGTTCTTCCTACACAGCTGTTAAAGCTGAGAAGAAAGAGATCACAGGGATTCTTAAGCGTCAGTGAACAGCAAGGCTGCAGGATGGTCAAGAGGAAACAGGAATGGCTTTGAAGAGGTTGGAGATTGCAAAATAGGATAATATGAACAAGGCCAGGGAAAGGCAGTAGAGAAGGTAGGAAGAAAAAGGCTATTTTTCTTCTAGCTCCAAGCAAGAGTAAATTAAGTCATGAGGAACCTTGAAAATTTTTTACAAGGCGAAGTTTCAGGAGTAATGAAGATGTAGGCATGCAGGTTTCTGCTTTCACCTTCCGCCTGTGTGTTTTTCACTCTTCACCCTTGTACATCAAGGGCCTTAAGGATGTTCATGGTCGGATTTACACAACTGCAGTTCGTATCAGTAGGTTCACACCTTTTATCCATGTGACTTGACGCATTTTTCCTATTTGAACTAGCTGAACTTTGGTACAGGCTGATACTCAGCAAACGGGCTTAACCTAAATTAATTCTGTTGTGTGAGGCTCTTGGGAAGAACACAAGAAGTTCTTGGGAAGAACAGAGTCAGCTGATCAGAGCTAGCACAGCTAGAGCCGGAGCCGGCACGCTTCAGAGACCACGAGGGTCAGAAGAGATTAGGAAAAGCAGAGGGGATAGCGCAGAGACATCGCGATTCCCGACATCTCCCGATCCCCGAAGCCCCAGCAGCCCTTGCGAGAGAGCGGCTGACGTGGCAGGGGGCGTTCCCGCGGTAACGGCGACCGCACCCCTGCCCCTTGCCTTGAAAGAGCCTCTGAGAGGGCAGCGACCGGTCGCTGCCCAGCAGGCGCAGGGAGGAACAAGCAGGTCGTGTTGTGGACTCTGTTGCTGGTGTCCCAGACTGCTGACCAATATGGTCGCCTGCAGAAGGAGAGCTTGCAGTAAGGAGACTGTAGCAACTCAGACAGAGACCCTGCCCCAAACCGTGGCTGTTCAGGTCTCTGGCTGCAGGGAGTGCCAGAGCCTGCTGCTGCCGAGGGAGGGAGGCCAGCATTCCACCTGTGTGAGGTGTGAGCAGGTAGAAGATCTGCTTAGATTGGTGGCAGAACTTAAGGAGGAGGTCGAGACGCTGAGGACCATCAGGGACTGTGAAAGGGAGATCGACTGGTGGAGTAACTCCCTAGCATGTCAGCAGGAACGGTTCCAGGGAGATACCCCCCACAAGGGGATGGACCCCCTGTCCTCTCAGACAGAGGGGGATGACCCGAGACAGCCCCTGCCCTGTAGCTGTCGCGCAGAGGTAAGGGACCAAAAAGATGATGAGGGCTGGAAGCGAGTTCCAGTTCGGAACCGTGGGCAACCTTCCTCCCTTCCTGCCCTGCTTCCACAGGTGCCCCTCTGTAATAGGTTTGAGGCCCTGGATCTTGATGGAGAGGTAAGTGAGGATGTGATGCAAGGCCAGACTACAAGGTCACAAAGGAAAAGGCAGTCGACTTCACGCCTCAAGACTGCCTCTGACAAGAAAGAAAGAAAAATCATTGTTGTAGGCGATTCCCTTCTGAGAGGAACAGAGGGCCCTATATGCAGAGTTGACCCTCATCATAGGGAAGTGTGTAGTCTGCCTGGAGCCCGGATCAGGGATATCACCAAGGCGCTCCCCAGCCTGGTGCACCCGACAGACTACTACCCGCTGCTGGTCTTCCAGACAGGTGGGGGGGAAGCTGCTTCCCGCAGTCTGAGGGGAATGAAGAAAGACTACAGGGCCTTGGGGCGGATGGTGAAAGAGTCTGGGGCTCAAGTGATCTTCTCCTCAGTTCTTCCATCTTCTGGTGATGATGTGGGATTGAATGGGAAAATTCAGTCCGTAAACAGTTGGCTACGAGACTGGTGCTTCAGGCAGGGCTTTGGGTTCTTTGATAACAGCTGGTTTTATAAGGCTCCAGTCCGGATGATGGCACGTGGGAAAGGTTTAACTCACAGAGGCAAAAGGATGCTGGGGCATGAATTAGCAGGGCTCATTTGGAGAGCTTTAAACTAGATTCGAAGGGGGATGGGGTTGTAGCTGGGCTTGCCCCAGTGGGGCAGCACTCTAGAACTGATGAAGACTAGGAGGCCTCCTATAATCCTAGGGTGAAATTGGTGAGCTCAGCTCCCTCCTTGAAATGCCTATACACCAATGCGTGCAGCATGGGAAATAAGCAGGAGGAGTTGGAGATCTGTGTTAAGTCAGGAGATTATGATCTGGTGGCAATTACAGAGACGTGGTGGGACAGCTCACATGACTGGAATATAGTCATGGAGGGCTATGTCCTTTTCAGGAAAGACAGGCCAGCCAGGCGGGGTGGTGGGGTTGCTCTTTATGTGCGAGAGCAGCTGCAATGTACTGAGCTCTGTCCAGGAACAGGGGATGAACGAGTTGAGAGTCTGTGGGTGAGAATTAAGGGGCAGGCTGGCAGGGGCGATACTGTTGTGGGTGTCTGTTACAGGCCACCAGATCAGGGTGAGGAAGTTGACGGCCTTCTACAAGCAGCTGAGAGCGGCCTCACAGTCACAGGACGTGGTCGTCGTGGGGGATTTTAACTTCCCTGATGTTTGCTGGAAGGACTACACAGCAACCCAGCCACAGTCCAGGAGGTTCCTCCAGTGTACGGATGACAACTTCCTCATCCAAATGGTGGATCAGCCAACCAGGAGAGGAGCGCTGCTGGATCTCATCCTCACTAACAAGGAGGGTCTGGTCAAAGCAGTAAAGGTTGAGGGCTGCCTTGGTTGCAGCGACCACGAGATGGTGGAATTCAGGATCTTGTGTGGTAGGACCAGTACAATAGCAAGTAGAATTGCAACCCTGGACTTTAGTAGGGTTTTAGCAGGGCAAACTTTGGCCTTTTCAAGCAATTGCTAGGGGAAGTCCCATGGGCAAGGCTGCTTGAAGGTAAAGGGGCCCAAGATAGTTGGTTGACATTCAAGAATTGCTTATTCCAAGCTCAAGAGCAGAGCATCCCGACACGTAAGAAGTCAAGGAAGAGGGCCAGGAGACCTGCGTGGCTAAATAAGGAACTGCTGGGTATGCTCAAGTGGAAGAAGAGAGTTTATAGGTCATGGAAGGAGGGGCTGGCCACTCGGGAGGAATATAAGGCTGCTGCTAGAGGATGTAGGAAGGCAGCTAGGATGGCTAAGGCCTCCTTAGAATTAAATCTGGCCAGAGGGGTCAAGGACAACAGAAAGAGCTTTTTCAAATACATAGCTGATAAAACTAACACCAGAGGCAAGGTTGGCCCACTGGTGAATGGGATGGGTGCCCTGGTGACAGAAGGTACCGAGATGGCAGAGTTATTGAATGCCTTCTTTGTCTCAGTCTACTCTGCCGGAGGCAGTCCTGAAGAGCCCTGTACTCCTGAGACCTCAGATGAAGTCAGGTCACTGGAGCGGTTTGCCTTAGTCCATGAGGAATGGGTTAGGGACCAGTTGAGCAATCTGGACATCCATAAATCCATGGGTCCAGATGGGATGCACCCGCGGGTGCTGAGGGAACTGGCGGAAGTCATTGCTAGACCACTCTCCATCATCTTTACCAAGTCTTGGGAAACGGGAGAGGTGCCTGAGGACTGGAGGAAAGCAAATGTCACTCCAGTCTTCAAAAAGGGCTAGAAGGAGGACCCGGGTAACTATAGACCGGTCAGCCTCACCTCCATCCCTGGGAAAGTGATGGAACACCTTATCCTTGGTGCCATCTTAAGGCATGTCAAGGATAAGAGGGTTATGAGGGGCAGTCAACATGGCTTTACCAAGGGGAAGTCATGCTTGACCAACCTCATAGCCTTTTATGAGGAAATAACACGGTGGATGGATGATGGCAGAGCGGTGGATGTGGTCTACCTTGACTTCAGCAAAGCATTTGACACAGTCTCCCACAGCATCCTCATAGCTAAACTGAGGAAGTGTGGCCTGGATGATCAGGTAGTGAGGTGGACTGCGAACTGGCTGAAGGACAGAAGCCAGAGAGTTGTAGTCTATGGGGCGGAGTCTAGTTGGAGGCCTGTATCTAGTGGAGTGCCTCAAGGGTCAGTACTGGGACCAGTATTATTTAATATATTCATCAATGATTTAGATGAGGGAATTGAGTGTACTGTCAGCAAGTTTGCTGATGACACTAAGCTGGGAGGAGTGGCTGACACGCCAGAAGGCTGTGCTGCCATCCAGCGAGACCTGGACAAGCTGGAGAGTTGGGCAGGGAGAAACTTGATGAAATATAACAAGGGAAAGTGTAGAGTCCTGCATCTGGGCAGGAACAACCCCAGGTTCCAGTATAGGTTGGGGAACGACCTGTTAGAGAGCAGTGTAGGGGAGAGGGACCTGAGGGTCCTAGTGGACGGCAGGATGACCATGAGCCAGCACTGTGCCCTTGTGGCCAAGAAGGCCAATGGCATCCTGGGGTGTATTAGAAGGGGGGTGGTCAGTAGGTCGAGAGAGGTCCTCCTTCCCCTCTACTCTGCCCTGGTGAGACCGCATCTGGAATATTGTGTCCAGTTCTGGGCCCCTCAGTTCAAGAAGGACAGGGACCTGCTGGAGAGAGTCCAGCGCAGGGCGACAAAGATGATTAAGGGAGTGGAGCATCTCCCTTATGAGGAAAGGCTGAGGGAGCTGGGTCTCTATAGTTTGGAGAAGAGGAGACTGCGGGGGGACCTTATTAGTGTATATAAATATATAAAGGGGGAGTGTCATGAGGATGGAGCCAGGCTCTTCTCAATGGCAAACAATGATAAGACAAGGGGTAATGGGTATAAACTGGAACACAAGAGGTTCCACTTAAACTTGAGAAGAAACTTCTTCTCAGTGAGAGTGACAGAACACTGGAACAGGCTGCCCAGGGGGGTTGTGGAGTCTCCTTCTCTGGAGACATTCAAAACCCGCCTGGACACATTCCTGTGTAACCTTATCTAGGTATTCCTGCTCTGGCAGGGGGATTGGACTAGATGATCTTTTGAGGTCCCTTCCAATCTCTAACATACTGTGATACTGTGATACTGTGAACACAGGATCAACACCCCCCAAAAATGGCTTGGCTGGAGACTGGGCTGATAAATGGCCATAACTGCATGAACACAGCAGAAGAACTGACTACAAATGAACCGCTTCGTACTATAAATATCTGCAGCCATAAGGATCCATTGAGTTCTCTCTCCACAGCAGCTGGCTGTGCAGCAGTGATCTCCCCTTGAGTAGGGATGCCTTTCAAACCTGCTGCTCAAGGCTGAAAGATAAATAGGCAAATGTAGTAAAACCAAGAAAAACCACATATGCACCTTTCATAATTTTCAGAAAGAATGTAAATTCATTCAGGGTTGGGGACAGACAACTTTTTCCTAATTTCATATTCTGGCTATATGCTGTCTACAAGAAAATGATAGTGTTCTCCTTGATCATATTTTCATTAACCACATTATATTTTCATTCCAATTTAGATCAAGTCCTGTCTACTTTTTTGTGTTGATCTTACAAGGACTTTTAACTTGTTGAATGGCTGATGCCACCTAGCCATTATAAGAAAGAAAACAACAGAAACAATATTGTAGCAGTATCATATTTTTTCATTTCCAGCTAAAATAGTCTAAGATAAACAATGATTATAATTGCCAGTTCCTATCCTTTCCTCTGCTCACCTTTTTACTACTAGTTAGAGAATATGCAGCTGCACAATTATCAACATGCATCAATCCCTCAAAAACGTCTTGCTTAAACCCAAAACTCTCTTTGAAACCTTCCTGGCTGATTGGCTTCACCAGTACAATAAGCTCTATTGTCTTCCACAGTTAAAAGACTTATTTTACTAGACCTTACAAAAAGCAATATTCACAGAAGTGTTAAGATTAATATAAAGTGTTGTCAGAGAGATAAAAGAAATCTGAATTTCTTTCTAGAGGTGACTGCTAGAATATAAACTCAAGAACAAGAAGTATAAAATCTGATGCTTATTATATCATTTGGATTTCTTTTTAACACATACTACTTCAGACATTGTAAAATCTACAGAACAAATAATGGTATAATTTGTTTCCTTTCAATGAAGGAAGCTAAAATGGTACTTGAAAAGGTGTGATGCAAACTTAAGTAGAGAAATTGCACTAGACTTATATTAAAGTCTAGCTACTACTACTGACATCTTCTTACATTACTGTTGCGGGTTAGTCTTGGAAAGCAACTGAATTTTAACGCAGCTGCTCACTCTGCCTGGAGGGAAAGGGGAAGAAAATAGGGAAAACAAGAGAAAGCAAGCTGAGGGGTCAAGATAAAGACAGGGAGACTGTTTGCCAATCAACATGAGGCACAAAACACACTGGACTTGGGAAAATTAGCTTAATTTATTGTCAATTAAAATAAATTCAGGTAGGGAGAACCCAAAAAACCCCCCAACAAACAGATCAACCACCTTTCTGCCCTTTTCCAGACTTGACTTCACTGTTCGACACTCCTGAGTGGTGTGTGGGGTGCAGGCTGTGGTCAGCAAGCAGTGGTTCCTCTTTGCTGCTCCTTCCTTCTCACAGTTTTCCTCTACCCTGGTCTTGTCTCTCGTGGATGCAAGTCCTTCAGGAATGTCTCTCTCTTTGGTGTAGGGTCCTCCACAGTCTGCAGTGTGTATAACTAGAGCACTTCCTTTTCTGACCCTGGTGTCCCAGAAGAGATCTGTTACTTTTTTTTCCCCTGCTCCTCTGCCCATTCAGCGTTTTCCCTCCTTTCTTTACCAGACCAAGGGGCTCAGCTTTGTCCTGCGGTGGGTCCATTAGAGTTGGCTGGAACCAGCTATTTCTGGCATGGTCTTTCTTCACTCTATGCTGCCACTGTGGCCCCCTGTTACCAGCACCAGGACACCTGCACCTTATATGATTATGAAGCACAGATGTCTTGGCACAGATCCCTTGGCAGGATCTCTTTCCCGATTTTTTCCTGTGAAATTCTGTTAGCACCCCACAGTAACTTAGATTTCAGACTTGCCTTTAAATAAGCAGAAATAAAAGCATGCTACAGTATAATCTATACTGCTTTGCATACTATATGTGTATGTATATATATATATATATACACACACTAAACTGCTGAAATTGCATAGAAATTGACAAGTACAATGTTGTGGGACCCTGATTTAAGCTACCCAGTGGGGGTTGTAAGAGGGCAAAAAACCTAAAAATTGATGGCATTTTGAAATTGCAGACTCTTTTCAACAGGAAAAGGTCTTCATCACATCTAACCCAGAATGTTAACACAGTGCTTAAAGGACTCACCCAATCTGCCACACCTTTAAACTTTTTGACCTTTATTGATTCAAAACTCTCGTGGAGAAAAAGGACTGTTTTTTCTTAATCTCAAGGAGAACCGAAGATTTAGGGGCATAAATTATTGGTCTGGTCCTTCTTTAAAATGTACAAACCTCTGTATACACTATCAGCACCTTGATTACTTCACTTGTCCTGGAGAATAAAAAAGCATAAAACAACACCTGCCTTCCATTTTGTTATCTCAAATTACCATGTCAACCACAGTTAGGCAGATTCTTACTCAGAAGAGATCTGAAGCAGCCCAGGGAGAGGTGCAGTCATATTCTCTTGAAAAGATACCTATGATATTTGAAACATTAAAAAACAGTAAAGCCTCTAAAATGTCTGGCCTATTGGCTTAGGAACCAATAGCTGCTGGGAGGAATCTGGCATTAAGATCACATCAGAACCGCTGTTACATTCTGTGTGTCAAAACTTCTTCAGGGCAGACTTTTTTTTGTAACCCTTGCCTCTTCCTCAGTCGTGAAAATCATTGAACAGTGCTGACATAAATCCTGGAGGGGATGGCAATTTTTTGTTCTACTGGCTGGTTAAGTTGCCTTCAGTTTATTTGCAGCTACTGGATGTCAGAGAACAAGGATAAACACTGATGGTAACAACTACAGGAAAGGACAACAAGGTTTCTTTGTCCTACAGACTGCTCCCCATCCAGGAGTTTTCAAGTTTATCCTGCGAAGAAGATATTCTTCTTTGTCAGTATGCTTACCGGCTCCCCCCTCTGGCGGTCTGTCAAATAGCAGAAGGTAAAGTTTTAAAGGTAGTGTAGGTAAAGAAACCTGAACATCACTCCTCATTTGCTCAAAAATGAAGCATGTCAAAAGAAACCTTTGCTTAGTCAGAAGAATCAGAAGGCACTGGTCAATAAAATTACCACAAAGAATAAATAGAGCCGTTCACCATTCAATAACTTAATCGAGCAGCCATTTCTATCTTGCAGATATTCAGTTGGATATTATCAAACAAGAAAAAAATTAAAGAACTGTTAAAAAGTATGTGTCACATCTACCTGTGGGACACTGACACGTATGTATTGTGGTGTGTAGGACATAAGCACTGCACGTGCCTGGAAATTTTTGGTATAAACAGGGTAAGGCAGTCCTGTGAGACACTGCATGTCATCATGTGAAGATATACAGTTGCAGATAACTTGCCATAAACCTGTCAGGCCCTGTACCAAAGAGTACTTTATATAACCATAGCTCTGACAGTCAACTTTTTACATTCAATGACCACCTTCTCTGAGTCTTAGGTTTAGTATTAGACTACACCACCAAATACAAGTTCGTATCAGGAAGATACAATCACTTAATGTAGTGGTCTTACCTTTCCCTCTGTTGCTGTGCACTTATACACTGTACAGAGTCATGTATTTTTCTACATCTTATGACTGCCCCAGAGATGTAACTTTCCTTCCTGTGGGAACCCAGGGCATGCAAGACACAGAGACTCCTATCCAATACTTAGAGAACGGCTGAGCTAGGACCTGTGGATTTAAGCTGTCCAACCCCCTTGCTCAAGCAGGATCACCTAGAGCCACTTTCCTAGGACCATGTCTAGATAGGTTTTCAGTATCTCCATGGACGGAAATTATGCAATATGCCTGGTCAATCTGTGCTACCGCTCAGTCACCCTCACAGTAAAAAAGTGTTTCTTGATATTCAGCTGGAATCTTATATATTTCAGTTCATTCAGCTTGTTGCCTTTTGTTCTTTGTTTAGAGGTATTAGTTCTTTAGATTAAATAAGTAATAGAATATTTAAATAGAATGGGTCACTTAGAGTTCCAGTATTGTGTGGTTTAATACACTGCTTAGCTTTACTTACTTAGCCTTAGTAGCTAGATTTGCTGAGGCCTTAGGCTGTAGCTTAAGTAGTAACGGGTACAGCTACTGCTGTGTTTAGTAGGAGAAGAATATTTATAACACACTGAAGTTTTAGTTGTTGCTAAGTAATGTTTATCCTATGTCTAGGACATTTTTAGCGCCCAATGCTCCGCTCTGCGATCAGGCACACAAGAAATGCAGATGAGAAGGAGGCCACAACCATCAGCAGAAGCTGCAACTCAGCATGGTAAGAGCAGCTAATGTCCTGCGTGTACGGAGACAGAGAACAGATCCAATAAGGTGTTAGAAGACTCCATACCAAAAATCACCATTGGACTAAAAAGCATGGGAGGAAAGGGTGCATAAACTGTAAGGGTATAGTCACTCAGGGATTTCTTTGTTTGGAGCCCACCTTTGGAGACTCCCAACTCAAGCTGACCCTTTTGCTGTACCACTCAATTATTAAACCACTTTTTCCTGGAACTGGTCATTTGAGACTGGTGCAGGAAGTATAGGGTTGAGCCTGAAGGAGCAGAGAGCATGCCAGAAAATGAGTGTGTGAGGAGTGAGGAGCCAAAAGAGGGACCCATTGGCTCACTGAAGCCAGCCAGTGTGGAGGGTCTCCAGCTGTAGCAGTTAAAATCTCAGGTCATGCGTGTGTGACTCCTTCAATGCTGGTGAACGCTCAGGCAGTGGCTTCTCTCCAGACACTTGTCACTGGATACCACTGAAAAGAGCCTGGTTGCCTCTTCTTTACACCCTTGCATGAAGTATTTGGAATATATGGACTATTCATCAGGGACTGTAGTGACAGGACAAGGGGTAATGGGTTCAAACTTAAACAGGGGAAGTTTAGATTGGATATAAGGAAGAAATTCTTTACTGTGAGGGTGGTGAGGCACTGGAATGGGTTGCCCAGGGAGGTTGTGAATGCTCCATCCTTGGCGGTGTTCAAGGCCAGGTTGGATGAAGCCTTGGGTGACATGGTTTAGTGTGAGGTGTCCCTGCCCATGGCAGGGGGGTTGGAAGTAGATGATCTTAAGGTCCTTTCCAACCCTAACTATTCTATGATTCTATGATTCTAAGTATTTGGACACATAGATTAGTCTCATGACTCCTGAAGCCCAGGATACCATTAGTTGTTTTTTTTTTTTGTCAAAAGCACACACTGCTGGCTTGTGTGCAATTTAGTATCCTGCAGGATCCCAGGTCCTTTTCTCCCAAGTTACTTTCCAGTCAGTTAACCTCAGGATATGCTGCTCTTAGGGTTTCCCCACTCCCGACTCCAACGCAGGACATTTGCCCTTCCCCTTGTTGAACTGTATGAGGTTCTAATCAGGCCATTTATTTCTTCAGCCTGCCAAGGTTCCTCTGGATGGCAACATGGCCATGTATCAGCCTGATGTATACACCTGACACATCATCCTGTATCAGGTATCCTATATCAGCCACTCCTCCCTGTTTTGGGGAAGTGCTAAGGATATACTGTGGCTGTTCGGTGCTCAGTCCACCTCACTGTCTGTGTCTCTGTCAGTCTCTGATGGGCCATGTGTTGAAAGCTTTATTGAAGAAACTGTAGACAATATCCACTGTTCTCCCCCTGTTTACATAACCAGTCATTTAATCATAGAAAGGTATCAGGCTGGTCAAGGGTGAGTTTCCCTTTGCGTGCTTAGATCTTTTGTGGCAGGGAAGATGGGCTTGAATAGAGATAAGGGGAAAATAAGAATATATCTTCAACAGTTTTCTCTTGCAGAGAAGAACTCAGTGATGGACATAACACTTTTTGTTTTATTTTTGTTGAAAAGAGTGTGAAATCTAGAAATTTTATCTGTTAAGATTTTTTTATTTCAACAACTCCTTCGCTTTCACTTCAGTTCTTTATTTCTGAGGCAGAACTTTAAATTGCCTTTTTGTCACCATCCTCACTTCTTATTTCATTTTTCTCACTGCATTGTTTTATCATTGTCACAAAGCAGGTTTTCCTTACCTGTCAAACCCTTTTCTTCATCTCAACTCAATAGATGTATGCATTACAAAATTCTAGGTTACAGTATAAATATCCTGTAATACCTCTATAATTCCTCAGGAACAACTTCATCATGAATCACATTGTTGTGGTTTAAGCCAGTCAGCAAGTCAGCCATAAAACAGCCACGCAGTCTCTCTTTCACCCCCTTCCCTTTTCTTCCCTCCACTCCCGGAGGTATGGGAAGGAGAGCTTAATGTGAGACTTTCTCACATTAGAGGAAGCTATATCCATTGGCTTGTTCTAGTATATAGCATTTGAATCTGATACAAAGCTTTCTAATAATTTTGAAAGAATCTATAACAACCTTTTCCACTGACCTTTTCTAAATCTTTTGAGTATCTGGCATGTCATGTAAATACATCATGTAAAAAAAAAACAATCATGAGATCAGTCTCCTAATGTTTAATAGTAAATCATTAGAAATATATACATCTCTTTAATTATTGCTTAATAAAAGGGCTGGTAGCGTGTATTTGCAGATGGATTTGCTTTAATCTTTATTTATGTGTGTCCTTGCAGGTAAAGATACTACCAATTCAGTTTTGAATTAGAGAATTTACCCAATAAGGCTTTCTTTCTTCTTTCTCTTTTGTGCAAATGGTTGCAATTTTTATGTTTGTTTAGACTTAAAAAACCTAAAAAAGGTAGTATTTGTTCTTGACATGTAATGGGTCAGTTGGGACTTAAAATTCTTATATTCCCTTATATAATAAATGCTGCATACTTTATGACAGAACAAACTAAAGAAGTGAAGACAATACATTTTCTCACTGCCAGGACCAAGGAGACCTTCAATCTTAAGAAAACTAATGAATTTTTGGAAGATGCAAGTTGTGAAACTTTTAGTAAGTGTTTATTTGTGGGTGTGTAGAAATCAAACCAAACAACACTGTTTCTTTCTAATTATTTTTTCTTAAAAAAAAATCAGAAGCCATTTAAGATATTTAAGAAGTGAATACAGAATATTACATTTATGCCAAAGTAATAATATGCTAAAAAAATTGTGTTTAACTGGATAAAAAGTGCCATCAGTATTCAATAGAATCTATGCATAAATTCAGAAGCACTTAAATGATCTGTTTTTAACAAGCACATTTGTCAGAGTTTTTCTTATTTGGGGAATTACTTGGTTTCCTTTATTTGAAAGAGCAAGATGGTGATATGTGGAGAAGTCTGTTAACTTCAACTCACATGAAAATAATACCAAAGTCAAAGTAAGTTGGATACTGCATTGCTGTGTTAGACAGTGGCGCTTTGTATCATTAATCACTCTTCTTGCCAAAGCCCTCCTGTTAGTTTCTTTCATTGATACAGACTAGCAGTCCTCACTAGCAGTGTTACAAAACATTCACAAACACATTTGTTATGGAATTGGCATACAGCATTCTTCGTTGTTCAATTCTCCTGTTGATTTTTTCCATCAATCATAAATTATTTGATTTGAATATCAAGTTCTAGCAAGGCTGTTCTTTTGTCAGGTTGAAATAGTGCTGCAAAGATTGTTATGCATTATAATTGGGCTGGGAATCAAACTTCACCTGTAATTCTCAGCCAAAATCAGACTGGCAGTATTCTCTTGGTAAACAAAAAGATTTTCAGTTTAGAAATTGATTGCCAGCATTTTTAAGAAAAGAACAATAAATGTCACTTGGAACATGCTCAGGAATTCAATTCCAAGCATAACTTTAAGGAAGAAGGATTAAAATCTATAAAATAGGACCTCCAAGAGAAAAACTATGATAGAAAAGTAAAGCCTACAGCTGTCTGTGTTAACTTTAAAAATATAAATCCATTTTTGTTTCATTACTTCTTATTAGTGATAATTCCTGCATAGAAGTTCATTAATTGTTTCACTGCTGGATTAAATTAGGTAGGAGAAAATCTGGCCGTCAGACTAAGACAAAGCTGCTGCAGCTTCATGCCCCCAAGTACAAGTGGAACTGAAGCTGAGCATGCATTCCTAGTTGGCACAGGCACGGACACACGTGCACAGACAGGCACACACACACAAGGCTCTGGTGGGTTGATTTTGATTGGCTGCCAGCTCCCCAGCCTGCCACTATTTAACTTCTCTTCAACAGGACTGGGGAAGAAAATAAGGTGGGAGAAAAAACCAGCTAATGAAACCTGCCATGTCCACAAGCTCCTCAGCAAACTGAATGTCTTGAGAGGTTGTCTTTTACTGTGCCTTTGCATGGGCTGAGGGTGAAGGAAAACTACTTTATAGTGACCGAAAACCTGAATCGGCACCCTAAGTTCTCTGTCCACAAGAGCATGTATAATTTCTACTGTGTCTGTTTGGAGACGTGGTTTATTATAGGGTCACTTTGCAGAGTGCTATGGACATGGGCCACCCAAGAGTGAATAACGGTAAATCATTCTTCCAGTTTGAAGTATGGTATTGAGAAGGACTGTGTTCCACAGAGAACATGTGGATAGTACCAAAATGATCAATTCCAGTTTCCAGGGTGTCTCCTCAAAAGTGTGCAATGTGGTTTGTTAGGTCAGAGGGTCTGTCTTCAATGTCCAAGAGCACTATGACATGCAGACAAACTGTGATGTGTTTGGAAGTGTGCAATAATAGTAGTGCAAGTATCATGGCTATGCTCACACTGGTTTCTCGTGTGGCATTCTCTTGTGCTACAGGTGATACCTATAATTTCATGCTCCTCTGCAATTTTTTTATGAAATCTTGCCTGCATAGGGAAGGTGTTTTACCTGTAAGAGACATTTGGACTAATTTCTTCTGCAAAGTATTTTGTTGATGAACAAAAAAAGCTTTTATTCATCAGCTTGGCAGCCTCATCAGTTTAATATGTAGAGCAGTTTCGAGGGCTTTTATTTCTGTTGCAAACCTCCCCTGTAGGAGTCTCCCACAGAAACTATGTTGATTGCAGCTCAATTTTCTTACATACTCAGCCTTACAGGCCATGTACAATTATATAAGCAAGAGAATTCAGCTTTCTTTCTCCATTGAAATGCAGTAATTTCCACTGTTTTTGTTTAGCACAATCATCCTGATTTGATGAACAGCAGCCAGTTTTACTTCATTTTATGTTCTATCTTCTGATTCTGCTGTCTACCTGCTACTTCAAAGTCTTTTTCAATTGTTAGTAGTTGAATAATCCCCTTGTTTTAATTTCTGTTTTGTTCAGGCAATGTTTTTACCTACAAGTGTTTTTCCATTATAGTTTATTCATGGGCCAGATTAATTGCATTTCTATACAATTATTTACTTTTTCATCCAGAACAAATACAAAATTAATCCACAGAAATGCAGAGTATTTCAAGTATGCTGGTTCAAATTGAATTCCACACTTCTTCTAGTGTGACACTAATAGACTAAAGACAAAGCTAAAAATTAATATTTGCAAGTGTTAATTTCATCTTACAATGAAGTCTAAAACACATCCCAGAATCTGGACTATTATTTTATTCCTGTTGAATATTCAGGAAAAAAATAAAGTCAGAATAACTGATTTATTTATTTATTTATTTATTTATTTATTTTTAAATGTTACTCTTTGGAAGATGGAGTTTGAAATTTAGATTCCCACAGAAGCTGATGGAAGGTGTGCAACAACATTCATTATTGCTTTCTCTTTTCTTTTTTTTTTTTTATTTTGGATATTCAAACTTTGCTTGACTTGTAGATCATATATTAGGCTATGTTCTATGTCAGAAAACTTGATATAAATGCTCAGTTATCTTTATCTATTTCCAGGCCTCTCTGGGAACATGCAATTATTACTGTTGCATAACTAAACTGGGTTAATTAATTAGTTAGTTAGATTAGATTAAAGCCTTCTCTCCAAAGCTGCTTTCCAGCTGATTGGTCCCCAGTCTGGGCTGGCGCATATGTTTTCCTTTCTGCTCTCCACGAAATGATTTCAGAAACAGGAGGAATAGTGTTATTGCTTCTTGTTTCCTTCTCAGTAATCCCATTCTTGAATGAATAACTGAAAAGCAAAAAGCTAAGTATTGCTTATTACAATAAGCCAATGACTTTGCCTCAGTCTTCACTGGTAAGTGCCCTGAGCACACTGCCCAAGTCTTGGAAAGTGGACGCAGGGACTGTGAGAATGAAGACCTTAGGCCCACTGTAGGAGAGGATCTGGTCTGAGACCATCTTAAGAACCTGAATGTGCAAAAGTCCATGGGACCTGATGCAATCCATCCATGGGTCCTGAAGGAGCTGGCGGATGAAGCTGAGAAGCCACTGTCCATCATATTTGAAAAATCATGGCAGTCAGGTGAAGTTTCCGATGACTGGAGAAAGGGAAATATAACCCCCATTTTCAAGAAGGGGAAAATGGATGACCCGGGGAATTACAGACCAGTCAGTCTCACCTCTGTGCCTGGCAAACTCTTGGAGTAGATTCTCCTGAAAGCGTGCTAAGGCACATGAAAAACAACAAGGTGGGTGGTGAGACACTAGAACAGGTTGCCCAAGAATGTTGTGAATGCTTCACCCCTGGCAGTGTTCAAGGCCAGGCTGGACGAAGTCTTGGGTGACATGGTTTAGTGTGTGGTGTCCCTGCTTGTAGCAGAGGAGTTGGAACTACATGATCTTAAGGCGCTTTCCAACCCTAACTATCCTATGATTCTGATCCTGTGATTGTCAAGAAGACATAGGGCTCATGAAGTTTGGTAAATTACTGTTGTGGTTTCAGGTAGGACAGAATTATTTTTTATCCTAGTAGCTGGTCCCCTGCTGAATTTTTGCTTTAGTCTGAGAATAATGCTGATAACACACTGATGGTTTAGTTGCTGCTAAGTAGTGCTGACCTAACTAGACCCAGCTGTAAAACAGTAACATCTTCTCAGATGGTAGCCAGCTGACAACTAATGTGGCTGTAGCTGTAAGTTTAACTTAACGCAGCAACAATGTGTGATGATGTCCTGATTTCAGCTGGAATAGAGTTAATTTCCTTGCAGTAGCTGGTGCAGTGCTGTGTTTTTGGCTTTAGTCCAAGAACAATGCTGATAATACACCAGTGTTTTAGTTGTTGTTAAGTAATGCTTGCCTTGACCAAGAACTGTTCAGTCTCTCATGCTCTGCCAGTGAGGAGAGGCACAAGAAGCCAGGAAGAAGCAAAGTCAGGACACCTGACCTGAGCTAGCCAAAGGGGTATTCCATACCACAGCACATCATGCGCAGTATGGAAACTAGGAGGAGCCACCCAGAAGGGACCGATTGCTGCTGGGTGTCAGTCAGTGGATGATAAGCAATTGTACTGTGCATCACTGCTGTTTGTTTTTTTTCCTTTCCCCTTTTGTTTTATATTATTTCCCCATGTTATTTCCTTTGTTATTATTATTATTAGTAGTATTGTATTGTATTTATTTTAGTTATTATACTCTTTTTATCTCAACCCATGGGTTTCACATTCTTCCAGTTCTCCTCCTCATCAAGCCTGAAGGAAAGGTGAAGGGGAGTTGAGTGAATGCCTGCCTGGTGCTTAGTTACTGGCTGCGGTTAAACCACGACAATTGCTAAATAACCAGACAAAATAAACTGAAAGCAGATGTGACTATGAAATATTTGCACTGATAAAAAATGTGATAAATTATTACATCAGCACTAATGAACTTTCTGTGCTGCATTTATTATTCAAAAAGCATGAGCATACATAAAGTTCTGGGTTAAATTATCCCCTTACCTGAGGAAACTAAACAAGTAATAACTAAAAATAAGCAGGTACATATGTTGTGGTTTTAAAGAACTAGTGCTATCAAATACTAGCATCCTCACATGGCAAAACATGGGTAAACATATGCCTAAGGATGAAGCTTCATCGATGAAGCTTTACAGTTAGACTCAATGATCTTAAAGGTCTTTTCTTTCCTCAGCACTCTGCTTGCCAAGTCTCTCTCTTTTTTTTTTTTTTTTTTTTAATTGAAAGCATCAGAGTAAATGAATAAACAATTGATCTTGCCTATAGTTATGAGGAACTCTCCCAGGAATACAGGACAAATTAGTGAAGTTTACAAGGCAAAAATAATTTAATTCTGAAACCAAATGTAAAGGAAACAAAAGGATTTTTGACATTTATTTTAATGAAGTTGAGATTTCACCCTGGAAACATTATAGCTTCAGTATATTTCTTTTTTGTTTTTCTGTCTTTGGATGGAAATGAAATCTCTGATTTACTTCCAGTGGGGTTGTTTTTTCACTTTTCTGTAGCTTTTCAGCTGCAAGAGTCCTCGTATTTTGCTACCACCATTTGAAAACATACGTTTCTGCTCAAAAGGTCTGTTTTGACCACTACTTATCTTACTGAAAAATGATGTAATTTCTCCTTCAGATGATGGAATTTAATCAGTGACTTTAATTAGAGGAAGGCCATTTTGAGACTTTTGGTTATTGCAACAAGAAATATACAATTTCTCATGACTACAGCTAAAAAAATTTCTGCTACTATTTACTCATTCAAGTTTATGATTATGAAAAAGAGCACATCACCTTCATGCTACATTGTAAAAAAAATATTGTGCATGTATATAAGAGTTGTTCTGCATATATAGAAGTAATACAGTATAAACCAAAGGAAAACATTGAAATTTTTTTCTATTCTGCTTTCACAATCAGATTATATGATTATAAGGATTCTGATTCACCTATAAAATTGTACTTCATCCATACACAGAATATGTTTATTTCAGATCACAGAACTTTTTAAATAAGGGGTTTTATATTTTTTTTATTATTTTTTATTTGTGATGAAAGGTGAAATAACATCATTCAACAAATACCCTATGTTCCAATAGCTTCCTCTCTAGGCAACCGTATTATATCCATCCAACACTCATCCATCTACGTCCTGTATTGGTCACCTACTCAACAAAAAAAATGACCAGAAGTTAGAAAAAACCGTTACCCATCCATCTATTTTCATAGAATCACAGAACAATAGAATGGTTTGGGTTGGAAAGGACCTTAAGATCATCCAGTTCCAAACCCCTGCCATGAATAGGGATGCCGCACCCTAGACTATGCCACCCAAGGCTCTGTCCAGCCTGGCCTTGAACACTTCCAGGGATGTAGCATTCACCACCTGTGCCTGCACCTCACCACTCTCACAGTAAAGAACTTCTTCCTTATTTCTAACCTGAACTTTCCCTGTTTAAATTTGAACCCATTGCACCTTGTCCTATTACTACACTCCCTGACAAAGAGTTCCTCTCTGGCATCCTTGTAGGCCCCCGTCAGATATTTGAGATTTTCATCAGAATGTTTCTTTTCAGCAACCATAGAGGTAGACAAATAGATCTTTCAGCATGCAGCATTTACCAAACTAAAAGGAAGTGACAGTATCAAAAATGTGTGAGAGAAAATATGTCTGTTCTGCAGCTCTCTGTCATTCTTTATCTTTCAAATCAAATGATGGACTAATATTACTCTTACCAATATAGTAATTTATTCTCTCAGCCCTTCAGTGTTTGCCTGATGTTAGGATGATACAGACTTGACAGGTTATTTGCACTACAAATAAAAAATATAAAAATGTTAAGTCTCCTACCCACACGTAATGAGATGAGGTTGGGCAACAAATGGGTTCATGAAAATTTGGAAAATATTTTAATGAATGAATTCTAACAATGCCACCTACCTTTTCTGCAAATATCTGGCATTTGGTGTTCACAGTTTGAGTTGTGTCCCTATTTCATGTATTTCATATAAAGTTGATTCACTTTATTATTAGCTGAGTTTCCTTAGTTAATTTTCAGTTTCTGTAGGAACTGGTGTGTGTGTGTGTGTGGAGCTAACAAGTCCCATTAATTTGCTGCAGGTATAAACTAGGGATGAAACTTCACAGGAAGTGAAATTTTAATTAGATTTCTATTAATAAAAGAAATAGAACATAGCGTGTGCATATAGATCTAATTTTATTGCAGGCTGAATTCTTCCCATGCTCTGATCAAAGACAGATGCAGTCTAATATGCATATTGTGAAATGCTCAGTTGATCATCTGTGACTTGTGGTAGGCATAAACATGTTCTGTGCCAGCTGAATATAATAAAGTGTGTAAGGAGATAAAGCATTTTCTTCCCATGTTTCCTCCCTCATAAATCCACAGAATACATTACAGTGCTGGCAGTATGTCACTAATATCAGACACTGCACTTTGAAAATTTCCACATGAAAAATCTGAAGGGAGTCTCATGTCAAGTCATGTTAAAAATCTAGAAGTTCTGTTACTCTTCCTCCACAACTTGGAAAGCCTCAACCTGACAGAAGGAGAGTGAGAAGTTGGAAGAAACAAAATTTGTGTATACATAAATATTCATCTACTGTTTGGTAAACTGACCTACAGAGAAAGTTTGGCTACCAGGTGAAGACATAAAGATTCTGTACGTAGGGAGCTTCCACTGCTTGAACAATGTGTGCATGTTGGTGATACAGTGTTCCAGGATTTGATATTCTCATCAGTAGTCTCTGTCAATCTTCACTGTAACCAATTAAGTGGAAATGGAATTGGGTGGAAGAGATTCAGAAGATGTGCATCACATATTAGGTGAATGCTCTTCATTTAGCCATCTATGAAGTGCTTGGAAAATGTTTGAAAAAAATTATCAGCACTGAAGTTAAACATTTCATGTGGAAAAAAACACTGTCCAAAATGCAGTGGTGAAAATTCAGTTCTGGTGAAACTGCTAAGGATCTATTTCATGCTGTTAGTATCAATCTGTTCCATAGTTTCCAACTATACCAACCCACCGTGCTCTTTAATGAGTCTTGTAAAGTGGGAAAATAGTGAGATTTTTTTCAATGTTGCTACAATCAGATAGTGTGTCAAGGAAGAACATCAGTGAAATCTGACACCCTATAATCTGACTGAAAGTGGTATTTATTTTCTTAATATACCAGATATTGCCTGAATATTTTAGTGCTATGTGGTATTAGCTGTAAAGGAAATGTAGTGGATAGCATGGTCAAAAATCCTTTTGTAACAGAGATTTCTTAAAATAAGGATTTTATATAATATTTAAATATGTGCTACCTACCTGAGTTAAATCAAGACACTTGATTATGAGCTGAATAAATAGTTTCCTCTCACTTAAAAGTGGAAGTTAGGCTTCAAAAAATGTGACCAATTATAGAGCTCTTGTACAATAATTCTGTGAGAACTCTACTCCAGAGTACTTGTGGGCACAAGTAATGTACATTTCTTGTCCCAGATCTTATTAAATCTACTGCTATTTGACTGAAATATAAATCTCATACTAATACAATGTTTGCTCTAATTGTAAAGAAGTCTGAAATTTAGAATGAAATCTTTAGAACACAGCTGTCTTCATCCATGTCTGCCTGTCACTTTGAAGAATGTCTCAATTTTGCTTTATGATGAGAAAATCATTGTAATTCTTTTAGTTCAATCAGAATATGATAAATAAATGTGTTCCATTTAGCTCTGCTACAGTGTGATCTACTCTAGCAAAAATGATAAAAAATATACTCTTATTTTAAATTGAGCAATGGCAGCCGTGCAGGATTAGTGTGGCATGAAAGATTCCAAGCAATGATTCTTTGAATGCCATAGAAAAGAGATCTGTGTTTTAATTGTTAGGATCGTGTGTCATAGGGCGGGGGTGGGGGGTGCAGAGACCTTATTATGTGCAGCAGAAATTCAGAAATATTTAACCTTGTCAGGAAATTGCCTTGGAATTCAAGTAGCAGGGAATTGACCTTTGATTGTTCCTTACATTGCATGGAACGGAATTACTAAAACTATGTGGATATGACTGAACATGAAATGAATTTAAACCTGGTTGTTTTGTAAAAATTTAGGACGATATGTCTGGAAGAAAACAGAGGTTATGGAGGCTTTTTTTCTTTTCTGTATTTTGGAATATTCTGTGAATTCATTCTCAGCAGATAAACATTTACAGTGGGTAGTAAATAACCTGGTTATTAATTCCATGCAAGAAATCTGTTACTGTTATATTTTCTAAAAATGAAAAAAAAGGGAGAAAAATAAAGGTGAAATTTTCAGTTTCCTTATAAAATATGTGATGGTTTTAACTTATTATTTTGCAAACTGGAAGTTTTGCAGAGAAGTGACCAAATGGTGCTTGTTACAACCTGCCTTTCAACAAACTTTAACCTGTAATTAATCAGAAGTGAGGCCTATAATCAGTATTTTGAATTTAGGTATTACATTCAACTGAGATAATACAAGTTTACCATAATGTCTTTCAACAACCTTTCATCTCAACCTTGCTCCCTTTCTCCTACTTGTCCTCCTGCATCAGTTTCTTAATTTATCTAATTAAAGACTATATAAAGATTTATTTTAAAGGATACTACTTTTAATCACAGAATCCCACTCAGAATGGTTTGGGTTGGAGGGGACCATAAAGCTCACCCAATTCCAACCTGCTGCCATAGGTACTGACACCTTCCACTAGACTAGGTTGCTCCAGACTCCATCCAACCTGGCCTTGAACGCTGCCAGAGATGGGACAGCCGCATCTTCTCTGGGCAGCCTGTTACAGTGCCTTACGACACTCATAGTAAAGAATTTCTTCCTCAAACCTTATCTAAGGAAAAATGGAATACAGATTATCTGATACAGGTTGTATAGATGAAAACCCCAGAAATATAGCAGCTAAATGAACACTGATTGCTGCTCCAGATTTTTAATAGTTGCATCAACTACCATTAATATTTTTTAGACACTGTAATACAGACATAAACTATTGGTTTAGCCAATCATATAATTTTTAAAAGTACCCCAGACTTCTTATTGCTTGATACAATAAAATTATTTGAAATAAGAACCCTAACGAAGTATTTCTAAGACAATTCAAAAGACCGTATTTTAAAATGAAATTTTGTATATTTTCTGAGAAAATCCATGGAATACTTTGTTGAACAGTTATAGTCTTCCCCACAAGGTTAAATCTGATGAAGTGCTTTGTTGTATCAGTGTAAACACTTATATGGCTCAGTTTTGCCTTCTAGGTAGCATCAGATTAAGAATTTCAATTGTGACTCAAGAGTAACCTTCAATTTTGACTCATCTTTAAAAAGTCAAATTAGGAGTCATATAGTTTGTATGGTTTCAAAATTGATGTATATGCCTAGAGAACTGATAAGTGTCTTTTTATAAATTGAGGTGTAAATACTGAATAGACGTCTCATTGTATGGTTTCTTTTGTTTTCCTCAGTCAGTTTGAATTTAGTGGCTTACACAAGTACAATCACAAAGCAGAGAAAAACATGGAATGTTTTCTTTTTAAAATTATGAAAACACTGCAACAACTTCTTTGAAAAAATAAAAGTAGATTTCTTTAGTGCTCTACACTTAGCTCATCTTTTGTGGATGTAACTATTCCCTGATGTGCCAATTCTTGATGAGCTCATTAGCAGAATTAGCTTCTAATTGTATGCATGTACATGTTACTGCATAAACATAGTTCTTTACTATTATAGACAATTTTTCCTGTTGCCAATAAGACAACTTGGAATTCCATAATATTACTATTTAGTGATGTGTTCATTGCAGATTTAGCTTAAAGGTTATACACTTTCCGATTTTCAGCTCTGTTCTCTCTTCGATTATATCTTTTCTCATTTTCAGCTCTGTTCTTTCTTCTTCTCGTCCCATCTGATTTTCCTCTCCACACCTACTGTAATTTTAGTTGTCTAAGTGTCCACACTTTAAAAGAGTAAACAACAGACAAAGAAACCTGGTTTTGGAGGCTTTAAAACATCTGGGTATTTAATGGACACAATTTAGAACACAGTCACATAGAGAATCAAATTGGCAAAACTAGGAACTTGGTTGCCTGTAATCTGTGAGGAGCAAGAGAGATTTGATACAGTCAAGGGAAAATGAAACAACACACCCTTGTTTGGGTCTGCAAGTTACTGAACAGAAAGGTAGATTATTTCAAATACAGTTAGCTTTCCACACTAGTTTTGTGTGAATCTGAAACCAATGAAGAACGGTGCTTATTGCTTCTTTCTTCTTTGCAGTGGGTACTATAATACAGACAGGTCTAACTCAGTGAAACCTAAGTGAAATAGAGAAGGTAAAATGGAAAACTATTGTTCAATTCCTCTTCTAAAATAAGGAGTAGAGACATTGTTATCGTGTGGCATATTGAAACAAAAGATAAACAGTTACAGAGTGTGGACTTTGGCTGCAATGTTGTTTTTTTTTAAGAAGTTGTATTGTTTAAGGCTATATGAGTTCAGAAGCAATCTTGACAAATTCGTTGGGAAAAAAAGTAGCTAAACCCCATAGCATTCCAAGATACTATCTTCTGGCTCCTGGTATCCATAAATTTCAGACTGATGGAAACTGGGAAAGCTTACAGCAGTGTTACTATATGCTCACTCTATCCCTATGTTCTTACCAAGGGATTCCATCCTGGGCACTGTTAGAGAATAGAGGGCTAGGTAGGTCTTCTGTCTGGCTCTGTTTTCTTGTATGTGACTGTTTTGCCTCCAGTTTTTCTGATCAATGTTATTGTCTCAGTCACTCTAAATAACCTTATTAAGTAGCTAAAAGTCCTATATCTTTTCTCTTCAATGGTCTCTGCATCCTCTGTTGCACACAAACCTAGTTACTTAGCAACAAATGAAATTGTGGACGTCATTTCAAGTATAGTAAGAACTTCACAAATTTACATGCCTTGGATTTAAAACCCCACAAACCTAATTTCTATAGTTTGAGTACAGAGGCTGTGATTTTAAAGTCTTCCATGAAGAATAAAGGGCACTAGTAATATTGCCTACCATTCTTGTATTTTGAGTATGTAGTCACTGTTTATCTGTTTATAATGTGTCTGTGATAGGCAAGTGCAAGGGAGTGCTGGTATCCACTGTTTGGTTTTCTTATGTTTAGAATGATATTTTTAGAAACACCATTGTGCTTTTGAAAAAAGTTCAGGGAAAAACATGACAGCATCTGTAGTAAAAGAATTAAATTGCATTGACATTATTTCTTTTTATTGCTTTGCTCTTGGGATCATGAAATCACCAAAAAAATAAGCATTCTTTTACTGCTCAGTATGTGGCTGTACACTGTAGCCAATCAGGATCTGAATTTATATGGAACACAAATGCTGAATAATAACAATGGAAATTGTGTGTTCTAAATGTCATTTAATATTTTGATCTTACCCTGGTATTGCCTACTGAATTTCAATGAATAATAGTGGTCACACACAGTGTCTTGTAATTTCTTTCTTAAAAAGACATTCCGTGACAGAAAGGACTTTAAAAAGCTGGAGAAAAACTGCGTATGGAAGTAATGTTTATGTGGCAAAAGTGTTAACTTCAGGTACTTTTCCATTCTTCCTTATTCAGAAGCTTATTCCACCTCTTATAGAGATATCTGCTTCATAGAATTACTTTGTGAGAATCAAAACAAATGTTTGTGTGCATTGAGAACAGTGTCCACTGTAACTTTATATTGTGTAGACTGCCCATTTGCCTCAGGTTGGGACTCTGTTTATTTCTTGGCCAGTGTTTCTCATGACATTCAATCTGACTTTTCTGTAACCTTACAAATAGCCCAAATGTATCTGCTGAGCTCTGTTCTGCAGCAGGAGACTTCATGATAAAAGATAAAATATTCCATGAGAATCTGAATCCAGTGGATAGGCATCCTGTTAGATATCTTCATTTATTTATATCTCAGCCTGCCACCTTGGCCGTACATAGTTCATGTAGAAATAAGCTCGACACGGCAAGGTAAGTCAGAATGAGTCCTTGGTGGAGCATACTTTGACACCTGCTGAGCTTCATATGGCTGTTACCAACTAGCCATAATGCCAAAAACCTATCTACGCTACTGTGTCCCACCTGACCACAGTACTGCAATTGATCTTGCTGGGTAAACCATTGAACAAATCCTGGGTTTTTACCAGTGATGTAAGCTTTCAGGAAAGATGATTTCTCCTAAATTAAAACCAAAAATAAAGAACACCTCCTAGTTGAAGCAAAGCATATGTTGGTTGTACTGTTTTCTAATCACTGCAATACTTTATTTTTCATTTTTAAATATTTTTGTTTTTACTTTCATGAAAAAAGCACAATCTGGAAAGACATACTTTTCTGCTCAGGTCTGTTTTGACCAATACTTATTTCACTGAAAAATTAATTATGAACCAAAATTTTGTGCCAAATCCTCTGCAATCAAAAATAGAGAGTGAAATTTAGAGGAAGACTTAATGATAAATAGGGTTGGTGTTCACTCTAGCCCTGCAACTGTACCCATTGCAAAGATCTGGAATTATGTGTTGCACAAGGAATACAGCTTGTAGTGTAAAACAAGCATAGGCCAAAATAGTTCTCAAAAAACTCTAAGAATATGCTATTTATTCTTAAGAATTGTTTAGTGAGAGTTAATTTCTGCATTGGTAAAGACATGTATTGAACATTGCTTATTCGTTAATGGATTTGCCGTTTAAACAAATCTTTTAGGTGCCATTGCTGTTTGTAGGCACTGAATTTCATGAGAAAACAAAACTTACACACTTTTAAATATTTCATGACCTACTAGTCCAGCCCTAGACGAACTTTCATCTAGGGTACCAGTAGAAATAAGCTGAAGTCTTAAACAAGTCCAAGAAACTTGCTGTTTTCAGCTCTTAGATATTATGGATAATCTCCAATTGGGTGAAGAAAAAGACCTCACCTTTGAGAAAGAAACTCAATTTTTCTTTTGAAACATCATTACTACTCAGCAATATGATGCAGGCACAAAAAGATCTAACCGTTTCCTCCTGCAACGGAATAGAGGTGAAGAAAATTTAATCACCTGTCCTCCAACAGTGTTGAGTACCCATGATGAATGATGTGTTTTAGTGTCTGGGGTATTTTAAATTTCCTTAACAAGCTTTATTAAATAAAGACAGTGGCAGTTCTTTTTTCTAATTCCTGTAGCATTTTTCTGTGTATTTTTCAAAATAATACATAATTACTAGTTTTGGTTGAAAAGTAGTGAAACTTTAGGAAAATGACAGTAACTTCAACATATCTGACCAAATTAATTGAAGCTGATTTAACTTGAATGTTTCTAATGTCAGTCCAGTTTTGTGAAGTGCATTATCAACAAATTTCATTTGCTTGCGCAAAATCAAAATAATGATGTATATATTTTTTTATATTTAGCAACATATTATTTGCAAGATAAAGGAAGAGGAAATAATAACTTTGACAGTCCAAATTCTCTTTTCCTTTTCATATATTTATTTTTTAAGCTGTATGAACTCAGTTGGAATTGATTTCCATGAATTGTCTCACTCAAAACACTGTCCTTACACTGAATTTAAAAACATGCTTTTACTTTGCAAAGAAATTATTGATTAAAAGAACTACACCATCTGCTATTTTTCTGTGCCTACTTATTTTTAATTAATTAAGAAATATTCCATTTGGTTTTCTAGCTTAGGGTGGACAAGAATAAGGAGACATGTTTTGTCTTCCAGAATGTCATAAAATGACTGTGGAGCCATGCTCGAAATATTACTGCAATAGTGAGGTTGTAGCTCCCATAACATTTCCTCGCTTTGAGATAGATTGGAGTGTGAGCTGGGTGTGTGGCTGTACATTGAACATAGTATATTCTTTTGAGACCCATTGTATAAAAGTAGCCTTTCAAAAGACTCCTAAGAGCACCAGCTTCTACTTGGAAACCATAAATTTCCTTTAGGGCAAAGACAGCCTTGATTATGATACATCAGGATGTTAGAATTTACACATACGCTTCATTTAAGAATTCCTAGTTATCTCTAGTTTAAAAGGGGGTTTGTGTCTGACATTACTGATATTTGCTTAATGCAGATCTTGGCAAAGCTTACTTTAAATTTAAATTTTTTCTTTGCTGGAAATGAAACAAGAAACCATTTAGTTCATTGAATGTGCAACAGCAATCCAGGAAAACTGTGGTCTCAGAAATATGCCTACACATTGTACAGTCTACATTTAACTATATATTAACATCCTGTCCTGGGTTCAGCAGTAGCAGTCAGTTTTTCTCCTTCTTAGTAGCTGTTGCAGCACTGTGTTTTTGACTTTTGGCCTGGGAACAAAGCTGATAACACCGACGTTTAGACTGACCAAGGACTTTGTGAGTCTCATGCTCTGCCAGGGAGGAGGAGGGGCCAGGAGGAAGCAGGGACAGGACACCTGACCCAAACTAGCCAAAGAGGTATTCCATACCACAGCACATCATGCCAGGGGATGTAACTGGGAGCTCCCCGGAAGGGCACGTGCTCTTTCTGTCGGGCTCTCTTTTCCGGCAGCCGGTATCGTATTCTCTTCTCTTGTTATTTCTCTTATCATTATTATTATTGGTGGCAGCAGTAGTGATTTGTGTTATACCTTAGTTACTGAACTGTTTTTATCTTAAACCGTGGGAGTTACATTCTTACGATTCTCCTCCCCATCCCTCTGGGGGGGTAAAAGAATGTCTCCTTCATAGGTTGACCACCCAGGAAGGAGAAAAAAGATGTATAGTTGCTAAGCATTTGTATTATATACTTCCCAAAGTATAAAGGTGGTGACCACACTGGGAACATAAGCCAGATCAGTTTCATGATCAATTTTTCTATTGTATTACAAGTCATTACCATAAAATACAATGAGACAATAACCTTAGCCCAAGCCCCGCACTTGAAAAACACTAGCACAGCAAATACCGGCTCTAAGTAAGCTACGGCATATTGAGACTGTGAGATCAAAAACAACAACTTTGAGAGCCAATAAATCAGCATTGTGACGAGTGACTATTAATCCAAAACACTGAATGCTTATCACAGGTACGATTAGACACACTCCGTTCAGATCTGTCTTTATCTCAACCCTTCGTGCTTCACGTTGGGCGCCAAAAAGAACTGTCGTGGTTTAAGCCCCGGCTGTAAATTAGAACCACGCAGTCTACTTCCCCCCCCAGAGGGATGGGGAGGAGAATCGTAAGAATGTAACTCCCACGGGTTAAGATAAAAACAGTTCAGTAACTAAGGTATAACACAAATCACTACTGCTGCCACCAATAATAATAATGATAAGAGAAATAACAAGGGAAGAGAATACGATACCGGCCGCCGGAAAAGAAAGCCCGACAGAAAGAGCACGTGCCCTTCTGGGGAGCTCCCAGTTACATCCCCGGGCATGACATGCTGTGGTATGGAATACCTCTTTGGCTAGTTTGGGTCAGGTGTCCTGTCCCTGCTTCCTCCCGGCCCCTCCTCCTCCCTGGCAGAGCATGAGACTCACAAAGTCCTTGGTCAGTCTAAACGTCGGTGTTATCAGCTTTGTTCCCAGGCCAAAAGTCAAAAACACAGTGCTGCAACAGCTACTAAGAAGGAGAAAAACTGACTGCTACTGCTGAACCCAGGACACATCCATAATTGTTCGGCATCTATACTACCTACATTTATACTTTAGTGCCACAAATTTTCCCAAGAAATCCATGTTAGATTTGCAACTTTTAGCAAAATGAAACTAAAATGAACCAGAAGGAGTAAGTATGTAAAAAGTATAAAAGCATATGGAGAGAATATCTTGCTTAAGTAGTCCATCCACACTCTTCTAGCCTAAATAGCCGGGTTTCCCTTCTATTTAAAGCAATCTTCAATATTAGTAGTTATTGCCCATGTCACAGTCATTTTTTGCTATTGGAAATTCCCCATCTGTGGCTAAAATGGGACTACACTGATATTCCTACTAAGAACTATTCAGTGAAGTTTTTGACAATATTTTTTCTCTGTATATGAGTGATATGACTCTATATCTCATCATGATATAGGTGCATATATATATGTAAATTGTACTTGTGATGTTACCATGTGCAGTTTTATACAAAATAAATCAAAAGTTTTGAATAGGTTTCTGTGGGTGTATATGGTACTAAATAGTGGACATATTCACTAATACCTGAACAGGTAAAAATAATGTTTGTGTCTCATCACCTGCAACATCTGGTTTGAAATAGTGAAGTAACATTTATTGAAATACTCACTTTAAGGAAAGCAGTGTCACCTTTGCAGCAAGTGTTCATTGCATTTGAGAAACAGACATCAAATCTGTTTGGTTCCATTTCTTTGAACTACCAGAAAAGTGACTATTCTGTTGGCAGCTTATAAAATCCTGAGTAAAATCAGCTTTTGAGATACATAACCAGGGTATCTAAGCAAATTATTTTGCTGGGCTGAAAGTAGGCTTGTTTTTCTCTTCTGACATGAGCTTCTAGCCCAGCCAAATCATAGAAGTACTCTCTCACTGGAAATGAGAATTGTAGTAGAGGGAGGTACTAGCTGCTGTTGTCATATTAGTTAAGTTTTTTGGTTTTTTTATCTTTTCAGCTGCCTGTAGACTGACTTATGGAATGTGCCTACCACAGCACAAAGAAGCAAAACTGACAAATGAAGCTAGTATCTTTTAAGACAATAAAGGGCAAAAGAATGTTCTGGTAATATGACTGTCAAGGGGAGACAAGCTTTTCCCCTGAAATTGTAACCTTATTTGTTGTCACACTACAACAAATAAGGCTCATCATAGTTACAGGCCCTGAGAGGTTTTTTTATGCTCTATCTAAAATTAGAGCTGCTAGTGAATGGAAGGGGGTATTCAGAATTCAACTAGAAAAGGTCATGAGTGACCTGATCAGGCTTCAAGTCAGTATCCAACTTTGAAGCTGGTCTTCTATGACGGGACAGATGTCCCTTGCAACCCAGATTATCCATATTACATTGCAATTACATTATACTACTTTAACTTATGTTGTCTTTTCAACAATAATACAAAGCAAGATTTCAGTGAGAATAATCTCCTTCCCATAAATTTTTACCCTAGGAAAATGCTAGTCCAGCCTGTGGTGTCCACTTAACTGCTGTACATTTAGGACAGGTACTTCTTCTACATAACAGTATAAAGAACTATGTTAAGACTAACTGCAAGTCATTTGCAAATGATGAATGATATATGTTTGTATGAAAGTTAATATATTTAATGCATGTTTCTATAATTAACTTTTTTCTAGAGGTGCCAATACATTCCTATAAGGCATTGTTTTGTTTGTTTGTTTGTTTTTAAGTGATGCAGGGTAAAATCTACGTAACAAGGTATTGTCCTACTTTTTAGCACTTCTGTTCCTGATAGGAAAACCTGTTATGCTTCAAAATTCTTTATTAAGTTCTCAGAAAATTGCATTTTGACTCTAATTTTTTGTAGTACAGAATCAGATGACATAAGTGGCTGAGGAGGCTTGATGAAAGACTTGGTTTAAAGTGCATTTTTTTCTTACATTATAGTGAATAACAGATGTATTTTGATGAAATCATGAGCATGCACATTAATCACCATCAGAATAAATACTATAATTTTTTAACTTCTATACGAAAAAAAGCAACAAAGTTTTTCTTTCTTGCATATGGATTTTGGGTATGGGTTATACTTGATCACATAAAATGAAGCATAATTACAGTTTCAAATATCAGAATAGATAAAAACCGACAATAAAATGCATTTAAAAAAATTTCATGAGTAGTTTTGAGTTACTCCAGTTGGACTATAAATGTTGTGGGTTTGTGGTTGTGTTTCTCTAATCTAGTTATTTTTATTCTCCTTTTTCTTTTTTGTTGGTATGAAAAATCTGATAAAATAAGAGAAGCTTATCAGAGCCTATTAGAAGCATGTGGCAAGGAATAACTGAATATTATTTTGCAGGCATCAAAATTATAAGGAATCTAAGATTTATTAGATTGTGATAACACTAAAAAAGTGTTGATCCTCCTTGGTTCTGAGACTTAAATGATATTTCATCCTTCACTGTAAACGCAAGCAATATTGTAAAAGCAAGATGTAGATGTACATCTGTTCTATATTACACCTTCGGTATTGGTTCTTAATCATGTTTCCTGATGATACAAAAAAATCTATTGCATTTTTTTTATGTGCCGCATGTCAAGTTTTCAATGAACTTTAATGGTTTCAGTGAACCATTAGTGATGATCCCAAAATCTTTCCTGGGATGAGACCATTAGTGGCAAATTCAACATGTAAGCATGATTTGAATTATTTTTACCTAGATGAATTGCCAGTTCTGTAGATCATTGACCCCCTCAGTTAATTTGATGACTGTGTGTTCACTCACAGAAACTCTGGATAGCACTGACTATCCAAAAAACCTTTATCTGCAATCTTCAATGCTCACTTTCTTCTCTAGATAATCAGTGAAGCCACTGAATAAAAATAGTATCTTAGTGTAGTACTGTGTTCGCTGAACTGCTTTTGTCTATATTGTTACTGACACACTTTTCAAACCCTTGTGAGGCAGGATTTTGTGTTACAGAAACCACACTGACTTTTTTCCAAGTTCTGTAACAACGATCTTATTGTTTATTATAAATGCACCCATCTCACCAGGGATGAAAGACAGACTTGCTGGTTTGTAACTTCTATGTAACTTCTGTAGAAACCCATGTTTGTGACATGGAGTTTTCTGTTAAACATTTGCAAAGGTTGTTATAATTCTGATACCCTTAAACTTCTCTACAATTGACACAGTGGATTCCATAGCTTGCACATTATTATGCAGTAATATATATATTCTCTAGGAAAAAAAAAAAAAGAGCCAATTAAACTTAGCATTGGTATTTCACTGTGAAATCTTGGCTTGGTACTACAGATCATGACATTTTTTAGAGTAAAAAATTATCTCTGTGTTGAAAACTAGCGTCAAAGACACTGTATGATTTCAGTAGCTATTAAAGAGTATCTCATAGACCTGTATTTTTTCCATGCAAAAAGCAGCTGCAAGCACAGCAAAGTAGTCTCAGGAATGCATTTAAACTCAATTGCTTTCTGATATATTCTACATTCTTTGCAACAGTTACATTTTCACGGTAATACACTACTTAGAGTAACAATTATCAGGTGACTTGTATTGTTTCTCCATATCATATAACAATGGGAAGGAAATTACATATAAACTCAAAAGATCGATTGTTTTAAATAAAACGGCAGGAAAGTGAATATAACTTTGGCTTTTATTTGGATACAATTTTATGAAGAAATTATCAGCTTAATGGAGCTTGGAAAATATGAGTTTTGCTTGTACATGGAAAATCAGGTTTCAGACTGGCAAAAATATTTTATGCTGAAGTCAACAGTCAGAATTCAGCATTGAAGCTGAATGCTGGATGGGAAATGTTGGCATCTGTGTGGTGTTATTAATCTTTGTTTGAAAGAAAAATTAGTAATCCATGTCACGGAGAGCACATCTTGAGGTTCCATGTGCTGGAACCTACAATCTATTCTTACTTTGAATGTAGGAAGTTAACCAACTTATATCATCACAGAAATTCCTCTTGTGAGACCTTAGAGATCTACACGTTTTAATTTCCATTTGGACAGTTTTAGCAATCTGACCACATTTCAGCATGGTTCCCCAGATAAATTTTTGCAGTTTACATAGCTGCATGCCTGAGCTAATAATTGAGAGCTTCCAGATGCATCTTTAGGTATTACTAATGACTTATTCAGATTTGTGGGAGATAGCATCAGAAAAGCTACTGTATCACGTACTGTTGAATGTCAACTTCGTGCATATCTTGGACTTTTTATGTCATGATGCCTTCCACTTGAGGTCAAAGAATGTGTAGGTATTTTTGAAGGTTTGATTTTATCATTATTAACTGAGAATCCCAGAATCACAGAATCACGGGATCCCAAAGGTTGGAAGGGACCTCAAAAGATCATCTAGTCCAACCCCCCTCCAAGAGCAGGGTAACCTAGAGTACATCACACAGGACCTTGTCCAGACAGGCCTTGAATATCTCCAACGTAGGAGACTCCACAACTCCCCTGGGCAACCTGTTCCAGTGCTCTGTCACTCTCACAGTAAAGAAGTTTTTCCTGATGTTCACATGGAACCTCTTATGCTCCAGTTTACACCCATTACCCCTTGTCCTATCACCGGACATCACTGAGAAAAACCTAGCTCCATCATCCTGACACTCACCCTTTACTTATTTGTAAACCTTGATGAGGTCACCCCTCAGTCTCCTCTTCTTCAAAATAAAGAGACCCAGCTCCCTCAGCCTTCCCTCATAAGGGAGGTGTTCCACTCCCTTAATCATCTTTGTGGCTCTGCACTGCACTCTTTCAAGCAATTCCCTGTCCTTCTTGAACTGAGGGGCCCAGATCTGGACACAATATTCCAGATGCGGCCTCACCAAGGCAGAGTAGAGGGGGAGGAGAACCTCTCTTGACCTACTAACCACACCCTTTCTAATGCACCCTAGGATGCCATTGGCCTTCTTGGCCACAAGGGCACATTGCTGGCTCATGGTCATCCTCCCATCCACCAGAATCCCCAGGTCCTAATTCACTACTTTCCAGCAGGTCAACCCCAACCTGTACTGGTACCTGGGGTTGTTCCTCCCCAGATGCAGGACTCTACACTTGCCCTTGTTGAATTTCATCAAGTTTCTCCCCGCCCAACTCTCCAGCCGGTCCAGGTCTCTCTGAATGGCAGCACAGCCTTCTGGTGTGTCAGCCACTCCTCTCAGTTTAGTGTCATCAGCGAACTTGCTGAGGGTACATTCAGTTCCCTCATCCACGTCGTTGATGAAAATATTAAACAGCACTAGTCCCAGCACTGACCCCTGAGGGACTCCACTAGTCACAGACCTCCAGCTAGATTCTGCCCCATTGACCACAACTCTCTGCCTTCTTCCTTTCAACCAGTTCTTGATCCACCTCACTACCTGATGATCAAGCCCACACTTCCTTAGCTTATCTGTGAGGATGCTGTGGGAGACAGTATCAAATGCCTTACTGAAATCAAGAAAAACCACATCTACCGCTCTACCATCATCCATTCACCTAGTTACTTCCTCATAGAAGGCTATAAGTTTGGTCAAGCATGACTTCCCCTTGGTAAAACCATGCTGGCTACTCTTAATGACGCCCTCATCCTTGATATGTCTAGAGATGGTGTCAAGAGTAAGTTGTTCCATCACCTTTCCAGGGATGGAGGTAAGGCTGACCGGTCTATAATTACCTGGGTCCTCCTTCTTGCCCTTCTTATAGACTGGCGTGACATTTGCCATCCTCCAATCCTCACGCACCTCTCCTGTTTCCCACGACTTACCAAAGATGATGGAGAGTGGCCTAGCAATGGCCTCCGCCAGCTCCCTCAGCATCCGTGGGTGTATTCCATCTGAACCCATCGATTTATAGATGTCCAGATTGCTTAACTGATCCCTAACCCAATCCTTCAACTACCGAAGCAAACTCCTCCTTTATCCTGACTCCTTCTGGGGCTATAGGAATCTGGGGCCCCCGGGGAGAGTCTGCAGGAGTAAAGACAGAGGCAAAGAAGGCATTCAGCACCTCTGCCTTCTTTATATCCTCTGTCTCCAGGGCACCCACGTTGTTCAGCAGTGAGCCTATATTGCCTCTTGTGTTAGTTTTATCCGCTATGTATTTGAAGAAGCCCTTTCTATTATCCTTAACCCGACTTGCAAGATTAAGTTCCAAGGAGGCCTTAGCTGTCCTAATTGCCTCCCTATATCCTCTAACAGCTGTCCTATATTCCTCCCAAGTGGCCAGCCCCTCCTTCCATAATCCATAGATTCTCTTTTTCTGCATGAGTTTGCCCAGCAGTTCCTTGTTTAACCATGCTGGTGTCCTGGCTCCCTTACTTGATCTCCTACCCATTGGGATGCTCTGATCCTGAGCTTGGAAGAAGGGGTCCTTGAATGCTGACCAACTATCTTGAGCCCCTTTACCACCTAGTACCCTTTCCCATGAGACTTCCTTTAGCGATTGAAGAGGCCAAAGTTGGCCTTTCGGAAATCCAGAATTGTGGCCTTGCTAGGTATTCTATTCCTCCCACACAGGATCCTAAACTCCACCATTTCATGATCACTGCAGCCAAGGCTGCCATTGACCATCACCGCTTCAACCAGACCCTCCTTGTTGGTGAGTACTAGATCCAGCAGCGCTCCTCTCCTAGTTGGTTTGTCCACCCTTTGCATTAAGAAGTTATCATCAATGCACTGGAGAAACCTCCCAGACTGTGAATGATTGGCTGTGTGAGTCTTCCAGCAAATATTGGGGTAGTTAAAATCCCCCATGAGGACCAAGGCATGTAGTTGCGAGGCTGCTTTCAGTTGCCTGTAGAAAGCCTCATCAACTCCTTTGTCCTGATCAGGAGGTCTATAATAGACCCCCACAACTGTATCACCCGTACCAGACTGTCCCTTAATTCATACCCACAGACTTTCCACTTGCCCCTCATCTGCCCCTGGACAGAACTCAATACATTCTAGTTGCTCTCTCACAGAAAGGGCAACTCCACCACCTCTCTTTGCTGACCTATCTTTCCTAAAAAGGACATAGCCATCCATGACCACATTCCAGTCATGTGAGCTGTCCCACCATGTCTCTGTAATTGCCACCAGATCATAACCTTTAGACCGCACACAGACTTCTGACTCCTCCTGTTTATTCCCCATGCTGCGTGCATTGGTGTACAGGCATTTCAGGGAGTGAGCAGAGCACGCTAATGGCACCCTTGGGAGGCGGGAGGCCTTTTGGTCTTCATTAATACTAGAAAAATGCCCCACTAGTTCAAACCCAGCTACAACCCCCTCACACTTTGAATCTAACCTAAAGCTCTGTGAGTGAGCTCTGCTAGCTCTTGCCCTAGTACCCTTTTCCCCCTGCGGGACAGGGTCTAAATACTTCCTATTTAAGTGGATGCAATCTTAAAATTAAGAAAACTGAAATAAACTTGAAGTGAAAACTGATAGCTTGCCATCTTGACAGACCACTCTGATGAAATATAATGATAAGAAGAAAATACATCAAAATTTAAATTTATGACAACACAACCATTTAAGCTGGTTTATTTATTTGTTATAATTTATTTTAAATAAATGTTATTTATTTTTATGTTTTACTGTGTTTTTTATGCATGCTACTCTTTTCTATTCTATTGGAGATAACTGAGTAGAAATGTACTTACCAGGATTATTTAACCTCTTGACCTTAATACACATGGCACATTAATAATAAAATAAATCTTAAGTTATAGCCCCAAATACTTAGAAAAAACAAAGATAACAGTGATGAAATTTCTTTTGAACTCTTACTGAGTTCAATTTGTTGGATTTGCCCCAAGTTAGTCTGGTGGCAGTGCGTGTGATAATGATTAGGATAGTAGGGAATACTATAGCTGTGAAGCCTCATCTTCACAGATACCAGCTATTTACCTTCCACCATCCTCTGCACTTTATATTTACCTGTCGTGCACTTTCTTCCTCATTCTTCTTTTCCTGTTTCAGTGCTCTTTTTCTTTGTCTCATCTCAGTGATTTATGGTCAGAAAGATATTCAGGAGAGCAATTGAAGCCCAGTAGAAGAGCACTTTGGGTCACTTTGGCTGTCCTAAACTCACTATTTATACATAAAAGGTGGGCAAAATGTCATCTTTCAAGATCCTAAACTAGCTGGAGGGAAAACATGGTTTTAAATGTCATCCTGTTCTTCCTCATTTTTTTGAGTGGAGTCCTAGAGCATCACAGTGACATTTTTATTTTCAGATAGCACAGTTGGAGAATACCGTGATGCTAAATAGAACAAGAGGTAATCTATTTTTTTATTATTATTATTTTCTAGTAACATGTAGTTTTTAAAGTCTGGATTCCAATTAAATTGAGGTAGAATTTTGCACAACATTTATGCCAGATTGCACATTATATTACTCTGTGAAGACCCTTGTACTTTAAAATGAGTTAAGGATAAGAAGCAATGAGATCACGTGATGTAGATCTTTGTCTAGACTATTTTTATCTGCTGAGCAACTGAATTCCAGTTTCCTGCATGTGGATGAAAACTCCTTCAGCCAGGTATTATGCTGTGGAGAACCAGACTAAGGAATATTGGGTTTTCTGTGCTATTTAGTACAAACTGATAAACTTGAAATTTTAAATGCTCAGAATTTAACCACTCTTACAAGGATTGTGCAATACTGATTGTCATGGAGTCAGAAAAATGGTCTTTTCTGTGTCCTCACCTTGAAAAATATTCATCACTCATTTAAAATTCTTCTTTGGTGGCAGGACTGTCATTCGCTCATTTGATAAACGTAGAACTCCCACTCCTTTGTCTTGAAAAATGGGTATGAATGCTCAGTTATTAAGAGTCTGTACCATGGCAGAGTTTTTTATTGAATGCATTTAACCCTGCAGCTGTTAGTTTTTCTTCATAGTTACAGTAAAAACATCTAATTAAAGAGAGCTATAGCAGATTTCATTAGTGTGGTCTGGGATATTTTATTAACTTTTGTCATCTGTGATGATAATCTTGTTGGAATACAAAAGGTGTTGTTGGCTACAGTCAAGATCTTCATGTATGAAGCGTATAAAAAAAAATCCGCATTTTCTCTATCTATCTTTGATATTTTCTTTTGCTTGTACATCTAGTGAGCATATACATTTTATTTTCTTTGCATGTATTTGGGAAAAGAAATGGTAATATTTGTCATCTATGGGGTAGTTCTGTGAACTATTTGAGGTAGTTCTGTGAACTATTTGAGTCAATGAATAGCTTAATGATGTGTTTTTTTTTTTTTTAAATAGATGTGCTTCTTTCTCTTTTTTTCTAGAAAGTTAACTAGGAATTATTTTATTTTCAGAAGCTGTTGGAGAAAGTGGCTTCCAGAATCATAGCAGTT
This sequence comes from Psittacula echo, assembly GCF_963264785.1. Classification (NCBI taxonomy): domain Eukaryota; kingdom Metazoa; phylum Chordata; class Aves; order Psittaciformes; family Psittacidae; genus Psittacula; species Psittacula echo. Next base: position 73,944,675 of record NC_137742.1, on the reverse strand, counting down.
AACGATATGCCTTTGCAGCATAACATTAGTATAAGGGCAGTATTGGGTATTGAGTCTGGATGGAGGGAGGCTTATCCAGATTAAATTATATCAGTTAGTTGGGTATAATTATAGTCTGGACCAGCATCAATCATCACATCTGGAAGAAAGTTGAGCATTCAGTGTGACATTTGTTTTAAAAGTGAGGGTGAGTATATGACTTTCGTTTATCAGCTTTCTATGCTGAAACATCAAACTTATGACACACATATACGTGGCCTTTTGAAATAATTGTTCTGAAGTTTGAAGTTAAGATGATTACAGTTTTTGAATCATCAGGTGTTAAAAAATGGTAGAATACTATATCTTGCGTACTGTTCTAAAACATTATACACAACTCAGATCAGGGAGTTTTTACTGCAAAGTTAATTTGAATGAAATTTGAAAATTCTCAAATAAGAGGAACTCATGTTCCTATATAAAATGGAACCAGTTCAACAAAACAATCGTATTTTTATTCATAAGCCTTTAATTCACCCTTAGTCAGAAGATACATCACAGTTTCTTGAGATTTGGCTTAAATCAGAACAACACCTAGTACATGTCTTTCCTATGCACAACAATCTTATAATTTTCATGGTGCACAATGTTCAAGTGCCTAAAATTTAGTACTGATCATTTTGAAGGATATTTGTAGATGTAACTCTTAAATGCCCTAGATTTGGAGCAGCATAACATCATTAGGTGTTATTTTTGTATTCTATTATACTATGTTTTCTTGTTCTGGTTATAGAGTAATGACATTTTCCTGTAACAGTTTGACCTTTTCCCACATATGCTAGTGATAATATTTCCTCTTGGGTTCTGTAGAAGACCCAGTCGGTCTTGATTTCTTAGGTAAATACTTGGTTGTGAAGTAAAACTTAAACAACAGTGCTCTGGTGTCCTGGGCTCAGCAGCAGCAGTCAGTTTTTCTCCTTCTTAGTAGCTGGTGCAGTGCTGTGGTTTTGACTTTCGGCCTGGGAATAATACTGATAAAGCCGATGTTTTCAGTTGCTGGTCAGAATGCTTACCCTGACCAAGGACTTTGTGAGTCTCATGCTCTGCCAGGGAGGAGGAGAAGCCGGGAGGAAGCAGGGACAGGACACCTGACCCAAACTAGCCAAAGAGGTATTCCATACCACAGCACGTCATGCCCGGGGATGTAACTGGGAGCTCCCCAGAAGGGCACGTCTCTCTTTTCTGTTGGGCTCATTTCCGGCGGGCGGTATCGTATTCTCTTCCCTTGTTATTTCCCTTATCATTATTATTATTGGTGGTAGCAGTAGTGATTTGTGTTATCCCTTACTTACTGGACTGTTTTTATCTCAACCCGTGGGAGTTACATTCTTTCGATTCTCCTCCCCATCCTTCTGGGGGGGGAAGTAGACTGCGTGGTTCTAATTTGTGGCCTGGGCTTAAACCACGACATCTGGGTATGGAATTAATGATTTAGAATCAAAGGTCTGTTGCAGCAAGCTACATTGTGAACAGATGAATTAGTTCTACTCCTGCCCTGCTATATTTTTAGAATACCTGCACCAACTTTCTAAACTGTTCTAGAAAGCTCTTTGTCCTTCCCAGGAAAGCAGAAACTGTGGAAATCAAGATCTATTGTATTTCCTTCCATCATACGTTGATTGATCTACTGCCAAAACCAGTGAATTGTACTGCAGTGTGAATGTGTTATAGAGTGGTGTTTTCTTTGGTTGTTGTTTTTTTTTTTTTTTTTTTTTTAGTTTCATTTTTTGCTTTGTTTTGTTTTTAATTCAAAGTATGTTTTCACAGAATCTCAAATTGTTTATGTCTATCCTAATTTTATTGGGCATCTAAAGAAGTGTCCCTTTTTTTATTTCCTAATTCAACATTACTTGCAAAATCTGTACTTAGTGTAGTAACTCCAGCTGTTTTGTAATAGGTAAATTAGAAATTCCATTCATATTGTATATTATTTGACAATAAAAAGTCAAAGCTAACAAGCAAAGCGTGCATCATGTATTTACCAGATTATAAAATATATCAGGATGGGACTGATGTAAGATAGATGACGCTGCCCCTTTAAAAGATGTACTGCACGTGAGAAGAATAGCAACTGTAGAGTACAATTCATTTTCAATCTTACTCACTTGGGAATATAAAATCATAATATTTTCTTTTTTTGACTATGCTGCCTTAATGTTGCAGTACTTGATTATAAAGATGAGCATTTACAGTCCTGCGAACTGATACGCAGACGGCTACATAATCATTGCAGCAGAAGGCCTAACAGATTTAAGAGTGTGAACAAGAGTTCTGGGGCAAGATCCATGTTACAGGGTTAAGTGATAGAAAAGAATACCCCTGCTATCCCCGGAGCTTTTTCCAGCAGGAACTCAAGTTAATGCCATGTTGTGACTATATCCTAGGAGATTTAGTTTACAGAAAGTCCACGCTAAAGATTTCTGATATGACTACTTTGTGTGGTAAGAAGCCAAATGATGTGCAACAACTTTTCTTTTAAAAACATAGGAGAGTCAATGAGCAGTGAAATCAAGAAATGAACAGGCAGCTGAGGATGTTATTCTGTCTGCATCCCTTCAGTGACTCAAGAGATACTGGCTGTCTTTGCCATTAATGTTGCTTACAGGGAAATGTTTTCATATATAAATCCCAGATCACAATGTGCAATTATAAAGTATTTCTGAAGGAGCTTGTACTGGTGTTTTTCTTCAGATAACTTCATTTTTCAAAATTTTCAAAATTTTCAAAAATTTTCAAAAATTTTCAGAATTTTCGAAAGGTTAAATTCTCCACAACAGATATTGTTACTTATCAGTTACAGTAATTTTCTGCAAGGCAATATGGATCTTTATAGCCTCTAGAGAAACCACATTTTGCATTTTCTTTACATATCTGCCAAACCCAAGCTTTTCTGCAACTTCCTTCCTTGTGTTTATTGATGAAGTGAGCATGAAAGTTTGCTTCCCTATAGGTAAGTGACCTTGTAACACTGTGGAATCCTGCTTGAACTCACAAAATATTGTAATGGATAAAAGGTAAAAACTTTATAGAGTAGTTACAGAATGACTTGTTCCTGGTCAAGTTAAATCTAAGACTCCAATTATTTTCATTAGGAACTCATGAAGGGTAATGCAGAGTAAAATCTGAAGTAAATCTGGACTTTGGTAATGTGTGCAGTTGTTGATGCAGCCTTTTTAATTAGGATCTCATTACACAAATCTTCTTTAAAAATATCAACCTATTATTTGTCTGATACCAGCAAAATTTGAGTTTTCTTAGAACCAAACCCTAGATTTCAGAGCATTTATATGTATTCACAGATCCAACACCCAAATTGCTTTATACAACTATTAAAAAGAAACTGATTCTAAATCACATACTGCAGTAAAATATCATTATGCTTCTTGATATATAGGCACTAAGTTATATACTGAAAATCCATGGTACGAAGGGAGCGTCTGTAGCTGCACAAGTGAAGTTAAATTGCGTTGACTCCTAAACAGCTTTTGTAGATTGTATTATCTGGAAGAAAGAGCTAAAAAAAAACCTTAATCTGGCAGGCTGTATTCAATACAAGCGGTATTATAAATTATCAGTGTACTGGGCAAGTGATGTTTTGACTGCATTTCTGAATTCATGGCAGAGACTGTGCTTTCTTGAAATCACTTCTTGCAGGTGTCAGTCTGTTGCAATATTTTCTTTTGGAGCACGTGTCCTTTTAACAAAAGTAGCCAAAGGTTAGTGTTTTTCATCACATCCCCAACTGTAATTTTATATTTCAACTAGAAAAGGATAAAAATACTCTAGAGATTTTAGGATTTCATATTAAGAGGAGGAATGGATTTTGGTTCCTGATGTTTGTAGCTTTCAAAGATGTTAAATAGCATTTTTTTCTGCTGTTCAAAGATTCAAAAGTAGAGATGTCATTATTGGGACTGAATGATTATTCAAATCATGTTTAAGAAAGCTCATATTTTTTTAAAAGTCATAGGTGGTCTCTGGTTACAGATATTGGAATTAGCGGAGTAGTTGAACTTGGTACTAACAGTAAAGTTCCACCAGTGAAAAAGCGGCTGTTTGTCAAAGTGGTGAGCACCTCATTTCTGAGCATCTCAATTCAGTGGCTTCCTGATATCAAAACCCAGGAATGTAGTCTGAGACCTGAATGTAATCTAATTTGATTAAATCTGATGAGGGCCAAATCATTAGATTTTTCAAATTTGAACAGATCAAAACCCTCAAAATCTTTCTTTCTTTGATATTGCTTCAAATAACTGTTGCTAACACACAGGATTTTAATGTTGGGAAGATTGTGCTGAAGCTGAAGATCTTAGGTCTTTCAAATAGGCTGTAGTTAGAGATGCATCTTTTAACTTTGCAGTGATGTAAATTCCTGTTAAATTTCCCAGTAAATAATTAATATAGCAGCTTTAGCAAGAGCGTATTATCGACTGTGACCGCTGAACTCTCCCTCACTTACTACAGAGACAACTGTATGTTCATCTTTCAGTTTAAGTTTCAGTTAAGTTCAGCCCTTGATATCTCAACAGATAACCACCTCTTTATTCTGAAACACCTGTTTCATACTAATTTTTTATAAATACTTCACACAATTAATCATAACAAACAACCTAATTAAAAATGTTAACAAACCTGTAGAAGCCAGTGGGTCAACTCAGTCTCTCCATCAAGGCAATGCTGCAGAGAATGTGTCTGTAATAGAAATGAAAATTTTGTATGCATTGTAAGGAGGTGTTTTCCCCAAATTTTCAATTATAGAGGTTTTTATCATGTATTTTTTTTGGCATTGTTATTGATCTGAGGTGACCTATAGACAGATAAACTGAAAGGTTAGCTGTGAGCAGCACAAGACTAAATACAGTATTTCCCTGAGATGTTCAGTTCACTAAATGAAAAGTACTGGTACTGGTGCAGTTTGGTTTAATTGCTACAGTAATGGATAATTTGGGAAAATGCAGACATAGTATATCTAGTTATCCACGCCTGTGTAATGTAGAGAGTTCGCAAACTTTAGTCTCGATCCACAGTCAGCTCAGAATGCGTATGCTGCATGTCATTTAGAAACTGGCAACTGTTCAGGAACTTTCATAAGTGGTAAAAATTCTTAGAATTTTAGAGAGAGTTATAGTGTCCACCTACTGTCATGTTTTATGATGCCTTTGTTAATATCTCAAATCTGTTACAATACTTCAGTATCAAAAATCTGAGAAGGTTGGGATTGATAGTTTAATATTTATGTTTACCCTAGCCATATTACTTTTTATTATTTGGCAGGACGTAATAAATTATGAAAATATATGAAGATGAAGCTTTCATGCAGTTCTATCAGCAGTGTTTCTGTATAATTTTTATCATGGAATTTATTAGGATGAAAGTTTATCATGGAATATTGCTGTGTGCTCTGTATTCTTTTGGTTACAAAAAATATCAGTAGTACATAAATAGCCAGTGATAATCAGCACAGCATCTTAGGGACCTTGCTAATCATATATCAGAATTATTTGACTAGAAAGGAAAGTGCACCCCTTTGAGACTGACAATAAAGAGATCAGTGAAGAGACACAGATCTTAACATAAGGTGAGTTACGTTTCTGGCAGAATGAAATTTAGTCAGCATCAATGACCATCTACTAGTTTTACAAGCAGATGCCAGGGATAATTTGCAGCCGTCAGCAATTCATTTTTTTGACAGTTACATTATCTAGGTTATATATGCATGGGATGAATGGGATCTACAGTCTCTTCACTGTACTGCCAGTAGTTGATACTCCTTAGATGGCATGCATCTCTGATAAAACAAGTACAAAGGAGACACATTACAGAAAATTCAGGGAGAAATACTTCTGACAGATGCTTTACACGTAATTTCTTTATTTCTGTTTTCTGGGAATTATTCTGTACCAAAAAGCAGAAATCAATGGAGTACTGACAGAGTGAAGCTTCAGACAGAATTACACCAGAGACACTCTCAGGTGGCTTTCTGAAGTTCTCATTCAAAAATATTTCGCCTGTCTCTAAAGTCTGATGTGCTACACAGATTCCAATTAGCCCTACAGTCCTTTGCCTTTCCATTGATATCCTGAAACAATCTTTCCAAAAGGATTTAACTTTGTAATATTAAATAAGATTAAATTCAACCTAATAAAGGAAACCAACAAAAACAACAGCAAAAACTTCTGGAAACAAGGTGATTCTTAAGGCTTTCATACTGTCCATCTGTTTGAATAGTCATTCTTGTTTTTCTTAACTCCCTGTCTCTCCTAACTTGATTGCATATGCTTTAGACCATGGACTGTATCATACTCTTGGTGATTTTTTTAAACAGACCAAAGAATTTTTACTGGTATATTCCAATGGCGCAAACACCTACAAGCACCTATGACCCACTAACAAGGACTAGCAATGATAAGAACAGTTTTATAAATGTATTGTGTTTTTCTCTGTCTATTCCAGCTTTCCTTTGAAACAACTAGATTTTGCAAAGTAGAGGGAAAGTTTTGGAATGGAAAATCAGTTTTAACATGAAAAAGCAGCTTTGTGAAATATTATGAACTGAGTTGAACCATTACACTTTTAGCAAACATTAATTTTTTAACCATTTCATTAAAACTAGCTTTGCTGTAAATCATGCATTTTCTACAGATTGTTTTATAATACATTAAGCCACCAAGATTCTGAATAGAGCACTGCATGTTTGATTTAAAGTAGTTCACAGAGCTACTTTGACAAGACCTGCACTTTCAGGAATAGTGACTGAAAGCTACTTGAAGTAGCTCAGAAAATTGTGTAGTAATCCTGTTCACTCTTGCCCTTTTATTATCTTTGAGGTTCACCTTTGATATGCAAACATATTGAAGATGTATTTGAGGCTACTAAATGAGTGAAAATATTACAGTGATGGCAAACAATGATTGATGCCATGAACAAATAAATGTTTTTTTCTGTGGTTGAATAAATATAGCTCCTATTCAGTAAACAAATCATTAATCATTGTTTAATGTTTAAATTTATTTCCATAAAAAGAAGATGTATCAAGAAAAAAAAAGTGTTTCTGGCACTTGCAGCTAGCGTCTTTTTCCCATGTACAGAGGAGGCAGGAATGAGTCAGAAAGTTTTAAAAGAGGAAAACATTTTTTTTTTTTTTTTTACTTAGAAATATCAAGAATAGCAAGACCAGTTTCCCCTGCTCTTGCTGCAGGATTTGTTCTAGGAATTTTTTTCAATCTGGCATAGATGTATTTTCCCCAAGTTATTTGTTTATAGGTATGTTAATGGAAACAATAATTAACAGCCTCCCTTCCAGTTTTCTCTCCAAGTTATTTGATCTGTTATATCCATGCCAGTTCTCACTTCTCCCACAGAACCTAAAACAAAACCAAATGAAAATTATGTCTGTTTTTGTTTCCTATTCCTTAAGAAATAGGAAGTACAAATCTATTTTTAATTATTTGGTCACATTTTAACATTTTTTTCTTAGTGGAAGATATTAGCTAATACTCATTTAGTTTTTATACTGAGTGCCATGATAAATTCAGCCGTTGCAATTTGGAGCAATAGTGGTGGTATAAAAGTTACCATTTGTCATGGTTTAACCCCAGCCAGTAATTCAGCACCACCAGCTCAATCTCCCCTTGTTCACTTCCTGGGTGGGATGGGAAGGAGAATTGAAAGAATGTAAATTCCACAGGTTGAGATATGATCAGTCCAGTAACTAAAGTACAATGCGATAGTACTACTACTGCTACTACTACTAATGATAAATGAAATAACAAGGAAAGAGAATATAAAAAAGAATATAAAACTAAAAGGGCAAAGCAATAAACACAAGCGATGCACAATGTAATTGCTTACTATCTGCCGACTGATACCCAGCCTGACCCAAGCAGTGATCTGGGCTTTCCAGGTGACTCTCCCCAGTTTATATACTGGGCATGAAGTGGTACGGAATACCCTGTGGTATGGAATACCCTATGGTATGGCTATGCTTCCTCCCTGCTTCTTGTGCCCCTCCTCACTGACAGAACATGAGGGACTGAAAAGTCCTTAATCAGGGTAAATGCTACTGAGCAAGAACTAAAACATCGGTGTGTTATCAACATTGTTCTCACATTAAAGCCAAAACACAGCACTGCACCAGCTATTAGAAAGAAATTTATCTCAGCCAAAACTAGTACACTATTGCATCGAAAATGCTTCACTGCAGATTTTAATCCTAACCTTTCCATGATAGGACAGGTGAAATGTCTTACTAAGGATTTTTCTTCTTCAGAGACCTTTTATGTACATTAAAGAAAACTCTTCCAAAGAAAGAATATATCTTCATATAATTTTAAAGTTCCAAACTGTCATTTAATCTTTGTGAATGTTTGGCCACTTAGTAAAGAACATTTTCATTCCCTCTGTGGCCAAGAAATTTCTCCTTCAGTTTTCCAAACATCCTCTATTTCTGTTCTGCCTCCAGTAGAAAAATCTAAGAAAAATGCAGTTTCATAAAGTTTCATGAACTTTTGCTGGAGAATTGAGTGGTTTTGCACAGATCATTCTACTCATGCACATGTATGGTACTACAATACCTCTTCCAGTATGATTTGAACAGTTGACACCAGTAACAGAATTTTTTAACACAGTCATTTCAAGTGTAATTTTTAGACCTGCTTCAACCAAATAAAGTCTGCCAGAATAATGACTAAATAATTTATGATTATGAGTCAAAATGAAATTTCATGAAATATGAAATGCTCAAATCAAGCCAGGTACATTTTGCATTATATTTATGAGGTAAATATATAATAGGGCGAAATGACTGTCAGAGTGGTGTTTCTGCTCTTTCTCCAGCTTTTACCTTTTTCTTCTGCCTTGAAAGTAGCATTAATGCAAACAGATCTAAAAATTACAAATTAAAAGATGCACATATCTTTAAACAAGAAAGAGACGAACCAAAAGTATATATAATTTTTTATTTTATAGGGACAGAATTTTATTTTATAGGGACTGAAATATTTTTTCTCCCTGTCTATGTATCATTTATTACTTAGAATAAGTGATACGGGAGAAGAATGAAGCTTTTCATAGTAATTGTTGAGTATTCAAGTCACATGTTTTGATTTTCTGACATATTCTGTATTTCTTTAATCTTCACCTGAATAATTGTAAAATCGATACTCTGTAATGGCCTAGTGAGGCAATTTAGAATGAAAATGCTTCAAAGAGAGAATAAAATGCATAATCTACAGATTTACAATATTTTGGTAGAGAATGAAGAATTGGTGTAAAATTATTTTAAGATCATCTAACCAACACCTTTACCTTTACCCTTTCTTAACGATAAATTATAGTACTGATCATGTCTTACAAAGCAGCATTTTAACAAAAAAGACTTTATACAGATAGTGTCTGATTTACTTTTTACACTTCATGCTGGACATAATTGTATGTGAAGCAGGCATGAACATTTACATTGCAAATGCACAAACATAAAAACATTTTGGACAAAATAATTACTTTTTGTTACAGTAGCCTATTCATCAAGAGTAAAATGTTTTGCAGATAGTCATCCTTTTCTCCTACTTTTTCAAACTTCTGTGAGTGAAGAATGAGAAGATGAGATGTGGGACAACCAGGATCTAGTCCTCAATCTGAATTAAAGCCTGCTTGATGTAGTGCAGCACAGCTTCTGTCTGACATTCAGATTCCCCTTACATGGAAATTCAGATAAGAGGGGACAAAGGAGAAATGCTGATTTATAGGTGTCCCCCTTCATAGAATAGTTAGGGTTGGAAAAGACCTTAACATCATCTACTTCCAATCCCCCTGCCATGGGCAGGGACACCTCACACTAAACCATGCCACCCAAAGCCTTATCCAGCCTGGCCCTGAACACCCCCAGGGATGGAGCATTCACAGCCTACCTGGGCAACCCATTCCAGTGCCTCACCACCCTCACAGTTCCTTATATCCAATCTAAACTTCCCCTGTTTAAGTTTGAACCCATTACCCCTTGTCCTGTCACTACAGTCCCTGATGAAGAGTCCCTCCCCAGCATCCTTGTAGGCCCCCTTCAGATACTGGAAGGCTGCTATGAAGTCGCCACGCATCTTTTCTTCTCCAGACTGAACAGCCCCAACTTTCTCGGCCTATCTTTATATAGGAGGTGCTCCAGTCCCCTGATCATCCCTGTGGCCCTCCTCTGGACTTGTTCCAACAGTTCCATGTCCTTTTTATGTTGAGGACACCAGAACTGAACACAATACTCCAAGTGCGGTCTCACGAGAGCAGAGTAGAGGGGCAGGATCACCTCCTTCGACCTGCTGGTCACGCTCCTCTTGATGCAGCCCAGGATACGGTTGGCTTTCTGGGCTGCGAGCGCACACTGAAGCCGGCTCATGTTCATTTTCTCATCAACCAGCACCCAAGAGTCCTTCTCTGCAGGGCTGCTCTGAATCTCTTCTTTGCCCAACCTGTAGCTGTGGCTGGGATTGCTCCAACCCAGGTGTAGGACCTTGCATTTGTCATGGTTAACCTTCATAAGGTTGGCATCAGCCCACCTCACAAGTGTGTCAGAGTCCCTCTGGATGGCATCCCTTCCCTCCAGCGTATCAGCCGAACCACACAGCTTGGTCTCATTGGCGAACTTGCTGAGGGCGCACTCAATCCCACTGTCTATGTCACTGACAAAGATGTTGAACAAGACCGGTCCCAACACCGATCCCTGAGGGACACCGCTCGTTACAGGTCTCCAGCCGAACATCGAGCCATTGACCACAACTCTTTGCGTGCGGCCATTCAGCCAGTTCCTTATCCACGGAGTGGTCCACCCATCAAATTGATGTCTCTCCAATTTAGAGACAAGGATGTCATGTGGGACAGTGTCGAATGCTTTGCACAAGTCCAGGCAGATGACATCAACTGCTCTGCCCCTGTCCATGAGTTTGGTAGCTCCATCATAGAAGGCCACCAAATTGGTCAGGCAGGATTTCCCCTTAGTGAAGCCATGCTGGCTGTCACCAACCACCTCCTTGTTTTTCATGTGCCTTAGCATGCCTTCCAGGAGAATCTGCTCCAAGATTTTGCCAAGCACAGAGGTGAGACTGACTGGTCTGTAATTCCCCGGGTCACCCATTTTCCCTTTCTTGAAAATGGGGATTATATTTCCCTTTTTCCAGTCGTCAGGAATTTCACCTGACTGCCATGATTTTTCAAATATGGTGGCCAGTGGCTTTGCAACTTCATTTGCCAGCTCCTTCAGGACGTGCAGATGGGTTTCATCAGGTCCCATGGACTTGTGTACACTTAGGTTTTTAAGATGGCCTCGAACCCAATCCTCTCCTACAGTGGGCCTATGGTCTTCATTCTCACAGTCCCTGTGTTCGCCTTCCAAGACTTGGGGGGTGCGGTCAGAGCTTTTGCCAGTGAAGACCGAGGCAAAGAAGTCATTATGAACCTCAGCCTTCTCCAAATCCTGGGTAGCCAGTTCTCCTGATAGCTTCCAGAGGGCGCCTACGTTGTCCCTAGTCTGTCTTTTATTCGCTACGTACCTATAGAATCCCTTCCTATTATCCTTAACATCCCTAGCCAAGTTCAATTCCAACTGGGCCTTAGCTTTCCTAACCTGGTCCCTTGCTTCCCGGACAACATCCCTGTATTCTTCCCAGGCCACCTGTCACTGCTTCCACCTTCTATAAGCCTCTTTTTATGTTTGAATTTTCCTGAGCAGCTCCTTAGCCATCCAAGGAGGTCTCCTGGCCCTCCTGCTGCACTTCCTTCTAGTTGGGATGCAACACTCCTGAGCTTGGAGCAGGTGATCCTTGAATAACAACCAAGAGTCTTGGGCCCCCCTGCCCTCTAGGGCTGTGTCCCATGGAACCTTCCTAAGCAGGTTCCTGAAGAGGCCAAAGTCTGCTCTCTTCATGTCCAGGGCAGCAAGCTTGCTGCACGCTCTTCTCACTGTCCTGAGGATCTCGAATTTGAGCATCTCGTGATCGCTGCAACCAAGGCTGCCGTGAGCGTCACATTTCCAACCAGCCCTTCCCTGTTGGTGAGCACGAGGTCAAGCATGGCACCTCTCCTTGTCGGCTCCTCTATTACTTGCAGAAGGAAGTTGTCTTCCACACAATCGAGGAACCTCCTGGATTGCTTGTGCTGGGCTGTACCTTCACTCCAACAGATATCAGGGTGGTTGAAGTCCCCCATGAGAACAAGGGCCTGCGAGTGTGAGGCTGTTCCTATCTGTCTGTAGAGTGCTTCATCTGCAGATTCCTCTTGGTCAGGCGGTCTGTAGCAGATCCCCACAGTAATGTCCCTCATCGCTGTTCTCCCTTTAAGCCTGACCCACAAACTATCTGTCGACTGCTCACCCGTCCCCAGACAGAGTTCCATACTCTTCAGCCTATCCCTAACATAAATAGCAACTCCCTCTCCCCACCTGCCAGGCCTGTCTTTTCTAAAGAGTCTGTAACCTTCCATTCCAGCACTCCAGTCGTAGGAGCCATCCCACCATGTTTCTGTGATGCCTACTATATCATACCCCCATAGACGTGCACACATCTCTAATTCCTCTTGTTTGTTCCCCATGCTACGGGCGTTTGTATAGAGGCATCTGAGCCAAGCTCCAAATGAAGCCGGCTCATTGGCTGGAGCGGCTGGAATATCTCTGCATCGCTCTGAGCATTTATTATAGGTGCCGGCAACTCACTGGGTGTGTTGGGATGGAACGCATCTAGTTTAAAGCAACCTTGACCAGTCTGGCAAGCCTCCTACCAAAACCACTCTTCCTCTTCTTTGTCAGATCAGCTCTACCAGCCCCCAGTAGACCTGGCCTGCAAACCTGGGTCCTGTGTTCAAGACACCCAAACCCCTGATTATGACACCACCCTTTTAACCATTTATTAGCCTGGCCAATCCTCTTAGCTTTTTTAAGGCCCTTCCCTGTATCCTGGAGGATTGACGAAAAGACAATCTGAGCTCCAGAGCCCCTAACCACCTCTCCCAGGGCTCTGTAGTCCTTTATTTTCTCCAGGCTACTGCTGTCTACATCACTAGCATCCACATGGATCACTAGAAGTGAGTAACAGTCCATGGGACTTACTAGAGCAGGCAGCCTCTCTGCAACATCCCTGATTCGTGCCCCAGGTAGGCAACACACCTCCCTCGAGACTGGGTCAGGCCGACAGATGAGTGCCTCTGTCCCTTTCAAAATCGAATCCCCTGTTACTACAATCTGACACCTTTTCCTGGCAACACCAGTAGAGATCTTCTTTACCAGTGCATCAGGCGGTTGTTTCTGGTGCGAGTGCGTTTCCTCATCAATCCCTTGAAGGACAGCAAATAGGTTCTGGGTGGGGATAACAGCTTTAGGAGGAAGCCCCTTGCTTTTAATTGTCCTCTGCTTCCTTTTTTTGTTGGTTTTCTTTGTTACTGTTTTCCAGCTTCCTGGGTTAACGGCCTCCTTCTCTCCTCCATGAGCTGCAGGGGACGCTTGAGGCCCCTGCACAAATGGGGCCTGGAGCAAGCAGTCCTGCTTCCTCTCAGCTTCTCTGACATCTTGCAGCCTATTAATGGCATCCAGCAGCTCAGCCCCTGCTGCAGGAGGACCTCCACCAGGGAGCACCGGGTGCAGCCCTGCCCATTGTGCACCTCACAAGACCAGTGCAGGCACTCTGTACACTCCGAGCTCTGCGCTGCAGCCTCCCCTCTCATCGGCTCTGTCTGGGTGCCTGAGCTGGCCACCACCGGGGCAGCCAGAGCAGAGCTCCCAGACCGGGCCCTGGTCATACGGCGAGTACTCACCATCCCGCTTGAACTGCCCGCGCAAACTGCCTCGACCTGCCCTGTTTGCCCACCCTGTTTGCCGTGCTCCTGGTCCAATGGCGCTATGGTCATATGACACATAGGACACTCCTGGTCATATGACACTATGATCAGTAACTTAACTGTCCCACTGCATGGGTATGTAAAAATCTGTTTCTCATTTAGGAAATAAAATACAAAGTTTTTGCAAGAATGCAAAAAAATATTTAATTTTTGTCTGATATGGAGGAAAGCAAAAGGTAAAATTTGTCTTGTAGCTAGGTTCTGAAATTGTTCATTTTGCTGCTTACCTTCCACATTCAATCGTATCATCAGTTGGGCATGAACTTTGCTAGCTAGCTAAAACTGAAACATTTAGCAATTTGAAACAGTTAGCATTTTGAAAATCTATCCAGGACAGTGGGGATAGCTTTTCAGGACCCAAATTTCTCAAAGGCACAAATATCTGGGAGGTGATTTCCATGACAGCATGGTTCTATTTTCTCAACCATCTTTGCATCTTTATGTTATGCACTTCTAATAGAAGAATAGTTTGAGCTGCATAGTTTTTCATATACCTATGGTAAGTTATCAGTATTGAATTTGTTTGCAGCAAATGGGATATTGGATGTGCTATTAATAAGGAATGGAACCATCAACTGAAGCAGCATTGTGAAAAATTCTACAAAAGAATAATTTACAAAGCAGTATGTACATGCTGTCCCATTTTCACAAACAGAATCAAAATTAAAGTAGATTTTTCAAATCAAAGAACACGGGTTTTATTTTTCTTTTTACAGATTAATGTCATATATATATCTGTGATCATATGGATTACTGTGCATCTGACATTTTCTCCATGCAGACTAGTGTCAAATATACATATATGAACATTTACACATAAATGCATCTGCCAATAATCTCCAGGCTGGGCAAAGCTGGTACATTCTAAAGAAGAACCATGACCAGTTTTAAACTGTTACAGATTACTACGTCCTTCCTGAGAGGCTGAGAACTTTTTTATAGAATCATAGAATGGTTTGGGTTGGAAAGGACCATAAAGATGATTTAGTTCCAACCCCCTGTTATGGGCAGGGACACCTTCCACAAGATCAGGTTGTGCCTCTCTATCATGGTATGACCCTTTGCAGCACTGTTAAGAAAACTCTCTACCCCTGACATTGCTAAAAGAAAAGATTGAAAATATTTTGTTGAAAACTTATCACCAGTAGGTGGTGAGTTGGTTACATAATTTAATATAAATTCTGGACTACCTGGTTTACCTGTTGATCATCTCTCATATTTACTCAAAATTTTGACAATGTCAGAGTTTTGTTCTCCTTACCTACATTTTATTATTCCAAACGCTCTTTCAGTGCTATTCTGGGAATTTTTCCAAACTTCTATGATCTGTGCACCTATGCATATTGTGAGAAAAAAGGGATGCTCTCTAATAGAACAACAATGAACAGCCCAAGAGAGATTTATATTCAACATACAAATTTCTATCAGCTCAAATTGCCTTGCTTGTTAGGATTGTGATTAGGAGAGAAAGCCTGACTCACTAAAAAATTGCAGTTGCTTCACCTCAGAAAAGCCATTAGCAGAGCTGCCTTATCCATTTGATAACTTTCAGAGTACCAGCACCAACCACAAACATACAACCACCTTGATTTTTTTCAAGCAACTGGATAGCTGGAGGAACTGATTCACACCCTTTCTATTCAGTATTTTAATTACTTCTAAAAGTTTTCATAAAAGAGAATCTTATCTTACTACATTTTAGAACCAGGATATGCCAAGAGGATAAAAGTATAGACAAAATGACTCCTGTATTCCTGTTTGGCCCTTCCACTTCCATTCTGGTTAAAAAAACTTATGCAGCTGTTTTTTGTTGTTGCAGTCCATGGTGTTCCATTATACTTGGAGGTGCACCATCAGAAAGTTTCATATATGATAAGTACTGGTAAAAGAACAAGAGAGAATATTTTTTAGGAAATTGTCAAGACTCTTCCTGATGCTTTTTCAGAAAGTCAAGAAAAAATTTTGATCAGTATACTCAGTCAACTTCTGAGGATATATCAGAACCTTTGAAGGATAATTGCTGCTCTCCATATTAGTGTTCCCACTCTTAGTTTATCCCTGTATTGTATGTAATGCAGATTTTCTTCTTGGTCTTCCAATATTTCTGGAAGAAAGAGAGATATAAATATGAATTATGTCTTAAATGTTAACATCTATATCCGTATAACAGTGGTATTGTCACATTTCCATGTTCTTCCAGCTTTGTTGGTTCTTCCACTTTCTACAACCCTTTATCACAGAAGAGCTGATGACAATATTCTGCTTTACCCCAGGTAACGTTCATTTTATGTTTCATCAAAATCTCACAATGGCATCTTTTGGCTAGAATTTCTGCTGCCTTTTTGCATTATGCTCCCACTGATTATGCATGAAGTGGAGTCTTGGAGAATCTTGCCTGATGTGCCAGCAGAAAAGGGGTTAATCAGATCTGATCTGAGAACAATTTTAATGGAAAATCACCTACATGAACACAGGGCTCATTTCTGGTGCTGAAATGTAGGAAAATAGTTTTTGCTAAATTTCTTAGTGGTGCAGGAAAAATTTTAGATATTTTTGTTTACAAGTTTGCATTAAATTGTTGTAGGCATTGATAAAGGAAGTCACTGATTTTCAGTGACCTACTTAGCTGGGACCAATTTTGCTGTAATCACTACACTGGTTACTGGCTTCATACACACACACCCACCCCGCACCCCACTTTTCTTGTTTATTCACTCTAACTATGGATTTGATCTTCTAGTGTCGCTAAAGGATTCTGGGTTTCTCCCTGCACTGACATGTATTTGAACAGCTAGGAGTAGAGAACAAGAGCTCCTAATAGTTTATGGCTGAAAGGGACATATATATAACAGAGGTGTGTATATATATATATATATATATATATATATATATAACATTTACTGAATGCTACAGTAAATTGATTCACCATTCACAGAGGAAATTAAGAAAAATAACGAAGTGTTTCTGGGCTCTCTTTAGGATCCATAGAGAAGAGTATGCGGTTAGAGAAGGAACTGACTGGAAGTGACTGATATAAGAAAATACTTGAAATAAGAAATTCCATTGACGTAGAGTAAATGCTTCAGTAGACAGAAAAAGGCAAAGAATTGTAATATATATTCTCCCCATGCACACTGCCTGCAGAGAGGTCCACCAAGTTGCTAGATATCACCAAACTGTTGGCTATTACTGGTACATGTTTGAGACTAACAAAGGAGAAAAACTTCCAGGACCTCACTGTAAATTTAAGCACAGTCAGAAGAGAGATCTCATGAGTTAAGCACAATGGATGAATATCTGTGAAAGAAAGTAGGTGTCATTCTGAAATTAAACCTCTGTATGAGCCACTGTAAGAATCACATTTCTTTGTCCTTCATCAGCTTTAAAATTTATTCACCATTCCCTTATAGGTATTATACTCACCTTCCAATGAGCTCTAAATTACAGCTCTCTTACTGCCAGTTTTGTTCAATGGCAGATTAATCAGAGTATATAATAGATTGATATTCCAATACTATGCAGTGAGAAGACATTCAGGACAACATGGTTTGACTCAAAATAGTGTGTGCTTTTAAATAGAAGGACGGGTTATATTGGTATACTAACAGGTAGTTATATTAAGTAGCTATGGTCATGTGACTGGGTTTTGAAAATGGGAAATAGTTTTGTCAAGGTATTTATTAAATCTTTACTTATTTATTAAATCTTTATTCTTTATAACTCTTTTATAGAGAAATACCTTTTATGAAGATCAGCTGTATGAACTGTCATATTACTCTGAGAAGAATAAACGACAGACAAAACTTGAAGGCCTTATTTATCAGTTGGTTAGGTAGAGCAAGCTAAGAAACTAAGGGAAATGGAGACCTTTATGAGGCTACATTTAAACATAGGTTGAACATATTTTTTTTCATTTGTTCACCTGTTTCTCTTGGATGTAATTATGGTATTTGATTGGGATAGCTTTTAAATATTGAGGAAATATTTATAACCTAGAAAAATTGTTTTTCAAAACAAAGACAATAGAATTACGTCAAAAAAGTTTAGGTTTAAATAGCTTGAAATTGCTTATGAAAAAGATTTCAACATAGCACTTTTGGAGCAAGTGAAAGTTTCAGGGATGAAAAGAATGATCTAAAATATCTTAAAAATATTAAATGTTCATAAATTTTTACATGTACTTCACGCATGAAATTTGTTGTCACCGAACATGTCGTTTTGGGCTAAGTGAAAATTACAGGTCAAAATATTTCATCCTGTTCTACAAAAGTCTTTATCTGATAAAGGGTGAATCATTCAACAAAAACTGGGAAAACTTATGAATAATATGACATGGGCTTTTTCCAGGAAGAAACAGGACACCTGGTTACTCAGGATATGGAGAAAGCTGAGGCACTCAATGGCTTTTTTGCCCCAGTCTTCACCGGCGAGAGCTCCAGCCATTCTGCTCAATTCACAGAAAATAAAGGCAGGGACTTAGAGAACGAAAAACTGCCCTTGGTAGGAGAAAATCAGGCTCAAGACCATCTAAGGAATCTGAAAATACACAAGTTCCTGGGATCTGATAAGATGCATCCACAGGTCCTGAGGCAACTGGTGGATAAAATTGCCAAACCATTGTCCATTATCATCGTACTTGAAAAGTTGTGGCAGTCTGCTGAAGTTCCCCATGACTGGATGTCCTGGGTTCAGCAGCAGCAGTAAGATTTTCTTCTTCTTAGTTGCTGGTGCAGTGCTGTGGTTTTGACTTTTGGCCTGGGAATAATACTGATAAAGCTGATGCTTTTGGTTGCTGGTCAGAATGTTTACCCTGACCAAGGACTTTGTGAGTCTCATGCTCTGCCAGGGAGGAGGGGAAGCCGGGAGGAAGCAGGGACAGGACACCTGACCCAAACTAGCCAAAGAGGTATTCCATACCATAGCACGTCATGCCGGGGGATGTAGAACGGAGAGTGCCCGGAAGGGCTGGATCACGGCGGGGTGGGGGTGGGGTACCCGTCAGTGAGCAGTTGTATTCTCTTCTCTTGTTGTTTCCTTTATCATTATTATTATTGGTGGTAGCAGTAGTGGTTTGTGTTATACCTTAGTTACTGGACTGTTCTTATCTCAACCCGTGGGAGTTACATTCTTTCGATTCTCCTCCCCATCCCTCCAGGAGCAGAGGGAAGGAAGGTGGGGGGAGAAGTAGACTACGTGGTTCTAATTTATGGCCTGGGCTTAAACTACAACACTGGAAAATGGGAAATATAACTGTCATTTTTAAAAAAGGGAGAAAAGAAAGACCTGTGGAACTACAGGCTGGTCAGTCTCCCCTCAGTGCCTGGCAAGATGGTGGAGAAGATCCTCCTGGAAACTATGCTAAAGTACCTGGACAGTAAGGGGGTTATTGGTGACAGCCAACATGACTTCAGTAAAAGCAAATCATGCTGACAAATTTAGTGGCTTTCTATTATGGGGCCATGTATTTGGTGGATAAGGGAAGAGCAACTGATGTCATTTACCTGGACTTGTGCAAGGCATTTGACACTGTTCTGCACGATCCTTGTCTCTAAATTGGAAAGGCACGGATTTGACAGATGAACATCTTGCTGGATAAAGAGTCATCTGAATGGTCAGACTCAAAGAGTGCTCGATGTCCAAATAGAGACCAGTAGTGAGTGGTGTCCCTCAGGGGTCGGTGTTGGGACCAGTCCTGTTCAACATCTTTGTCAGTGACATGGACAGAGGGATTGAGTGCGCCCTCAGCAAGTTTACTGATGATATGAAGCTGTGTGGTGCAGTTGACATGATGGAGGAAAGGGATGGAATGCAGATAGACCTTGACACACTTGAGATGTGGGCCTCATGAAGCTCAACAAGGCCAAGTGCAACTTCCAGTACATGGGTTGGGGCAGTCCCAGGCACAAATACAGGCTAGGCAGATATTAGATAATGTCCTTGAATTAAGAAATTTTTTCTGTTAGTTTTTTTTTTTGCTGGAAGGTTACAGAAGTATTAAAAGAAGAACTGTGACTATGTAAAAAGAAAAACATAGACTAGGAAAAGACCGACACATATTATGATGATAATTCATTATAATTATTCAAACAGAGTTGGAGTTTGCCCCTGCCAAAGAGTGTGCAGGTTCTTGACAACAGTGGTTTGTGTAGCGTAGTAAGTCTTATGAGGAGAGGGAATAAGCCAGGTCCACTGGCCTGTGATACATACTGTGTATACTTGCTTTAAAGCCAGCAGCTTTTTCTTCTTTTGGTGATAGTATATGATTTTTATTTTCTGAGTTCTTAATGGAACAATTAAATCAACGGCATAATTGCCATCTCAAATGCCAGACTTAGACAAATGCCAGAAAGGTGAGATCAGGTTCCCAAGCTCCCATCCCCTCTAAAAATATGTGAGATTTTTAAAAGTTATTCCTGAATTATTATCACAATTCAAGACAACATATGCCCTCTATATATTTATTTTAATATTGACAGACTATTTCTTCTATTATGTGGAGAGAGAATAAGAGATTGTGTGTCTATGTAACAATGTCTGAGCTTGCCTGTTTTAAAAGAGAAGGTTTCTATTCAAAAACTCATAATCATTTCAAGGATCTTTATATTTACAACAATTTCTTGCTAAGAACTTTAGCTGCAACCATTGTTTTTGAAGTTCTGTTCTCTGGTTGACTTTTCATATCTTCCACCTGAGTTAACAAGAATGGGTTTTCCATTTCTATTTCGCACATCTTTGCACGCTTTGAAAATGTGCATACAAAAAAATCCTGCATGAACATTTGAGCACACATGAATATTTCCAGAAGTGTAGTTTAAGATCTGCGTATCCACAATTTTTATGCCACATTCACTACCATTTTGCCCAGGACATAGAAGTAGGTATTCTGGATTAATCAGTCAATTGCACCATACTCTATACACAGTTAGACTAGCTGGCAAGACTCACAGGAAGCGTAATGCTCTCTATTTTTCTAACAAAATAATGTATCATAAATGTATCATTTTACTAATTAGCTGCTATGTTGTTATAGTTGTATCTTTTATTTTATCTTATTTTGTTTTGTAATCTTGTTCCTACTAAACCAACTGTATTAGTCCTTTGCTGTTTTAAAATTTCTTTTCTCTCTAGAAGAACAACAATTATTCCATTTTTATTAACATTGGAAATACACTGGATACAGGTTAGCAAGACATACATTATCCATTCTTTAAAAAATTTTGCACTTCTAGACACATTAAATCACTGATGCAGTTGTAATTTATTTGGTAGCCTCACAATTTTGATGTTAAATTTATGTCTCCCTTGTGATTTCGGTGGCTGATTATGAATCAAGTAGCCATAAACTTTAAATCTTCTTTTGCTTTGAGATCATTAATTTTACTTTAAAAGAGGGAAGGGCTAAAGTCTAAAAATGGTGAAGAAACCTATCATTTTTATTCATCAAAGAAAGCTAACATACGGACATCCAATTTTGCTTCTGAAACCAGTGATTAATTATAGCAGATAAGGAGGGGAACTTTGTTGAATGACAGAATCTAACCAACTCTATGTCTTTTTTCTGTAGCTGAGAATCACTTGGAAATAGAAGTACTCCACAAAGTAAAGAGAAGATTGTAGTATCCATCTCATAAAATGGACTTTGCTGTGATTTCAATGAAGGCTGTTTAGGCAGTTGTTGATTTTGGTTAGATTTCATAATCTTCCCCTGCTCTGTTGACTGTTCTCCAAGGGCTACAGCTGCTGTCGGGAATATCCATCTGCTCCAGTGTAGGTCCTTTGTGGGCTATGAGGGAATATCTCTGCCCTGGCACCTGGAAAGCCTCCTCCTCCTCTGACCTTGTAGAGTTTTTTTGCCCTTTCTTGAGTATGTTTCCACAATCACTGTGGGTGAGGGGTTCAGCTGTACATTCCACTGCAGCAGATTAATTTCAGCTGGCTGGAACAGTTGTGTCTGGCACAGGGCAGCACCTGTGTAGAAGCCATTCATGCAGCCCCCACTCTACCAAACTTTGGGCATATGTCCACTTGATGCTGAAAAACCCCACTTCAATGGAATTGTATCTTGCCAAAGAAAGCCAGTGTCTCTAAACTGATATTTTTTAATTCAACCTCTTCAGTTTGAATAGAATTAAACCAGAGACAAGGCTGACAGAGACAGTCTGACTGCTACCAGGAAGATTTCAAAATCTTCCTGTGTTGCTGCTGGGCTCTCTGCCTGGCTCCTCAGCAGCCCTTCCAACATGCTGACACATGGTTCACTGCCCACAGGCCCTGAGAACATCCCTTCCTGGCTCCTGGTGCTGCCACGGCTTCCAGTGCTGGCCATCCAACAGCTGCTGCATAGCCAGGGTCTGTTCCCTGCAGAGAAACCTTCCAAAGGTTTGCTTTTCATTAGTGGTCAGAAATAAAACAAGCTTTAAGGTATAAACACCTTCACAAAACTGAATCACAATTCTTCACTCTGTTTAATTTTTTTTTTTTTTTTCAGAGGCAATTCTATCCATTAAGAAATAATTCAGTGCTTTAAGATTAGATAATTACATTTAAGTATTTAACTCCCTTACTGTCCAGCTGTTTTCATACTGTGACATTCTGCGAACCACAGAGACATTTTTTTTCAGGTTATAATAGCACTATTGCATACTTCATAGCTGATGTCTCTGTCATTGGAAACAATAGATTTCAGTGTTATTACTGAGCTCTTTTCTGATCTGATTTTCAAAAATTAAGTACATCAGTGAGGCAAAATCTAGATTCACACTGAACTGTAGAAAAGGAAACAACAAAAGCTAAGTAGAGGAACATAAACATTTTTACTTGAAAGGAGAGCAAGAAATAGGTGAAATCCCACATATTTTATGTGGATATGGATTGCTTTGGTACATGGTAACTCGAAATGAATTTGCACAGAGAAGCTTGAAATTGATCTGACCTTTGAAAAAAATCAGATGCCTGACACAGCATGTGTTGTTATTAACAGCACATAACAGAAAACTGCAAAGGGAGCACAAAGTAATGCCGAAGCAGGGAAAGAAATTCAGTGAGGAAATTTTATAAATCAATGTCATGAATGCAGACTTGAATTCACAATCAGAGTCTTGCAGAACATGAAAAGGACAGTCAGGCATTGGAAAGAAAAGTAAGAGGCAGGAAGGAACCTCTTATTGTGATCTGCAAGAGTTTAAGAAGAAAAGCATTTCCAAAATCCACATGTTTTGAGCTACCACAAATGTAAGAAAAAGAGTGGAAGCAGGCCTAAGTTCAAAGGTAAGATGAGGATATGTATTTCACTTCTTGGCAGGATTCCGTAGAGTCACAGGGTAAGAGACTTTCTGTCCTAGAGACAGTTTTTTTTCCCTTTAGGTGTTCCACCTCTTCTCTTCCTCATCTTAAGCCGGACAATGTAATGTACGACTTGTTTCTTCACAAGTAAAAACAGGTGATCTTCAAACTTGTCTTACAGCTTGTCTGATCACCTAGTATCTGATTTAGAAAAGCAAGTGAAGCCTTCTTAATCTGTTGGACCCCTAAATGATAACTGACATTGTCATGTTAAAGGGGGATTTTACCCCAGACTTTTATGTTTGATGGGTCTGTCAATGTCTCAGGAAAGGTGAGACCCTTGAGCCAGAATAGCCTATCAGAGCCCTCTGCAGGTACTCTACTGGACAGGGCACACTATATCAGAGGGTGATTTGACCATCCTATTCTGGAGTACATGGTAACAGTTTCACCCATTGGGTTAATTATTCAAGTTTTCAGAAACTCACACAAAATAGATCTCAGCTGAGAGTTTTCATTATATAAATTTGTAACAAATTAATCTTCGAAGATTGCTGTTGATAGTACACTAATGGCAAGAATAATAATGAAATAACATGTACAAAAGCTAGCTGGAATTAATCATTAAGTATGTACACAGTATGGTTGTTACCCAATGGGTGTCCCTATGGGGAAGAAGACAGGTTCCGCCTATTGACCAATCCCAGTAGTTACAATGGAGCTTTTCCTAACTTCTCACCTTCCTAATTTCACATATTTACACAATTTGGTTCAGGTTAGTAACTCTGTAATCCTCCCATGTTTACTGACTGGTCAATTCATTTACATAAGGTTACATAATTTAATTCCTTATGCATTCTCAGGGAAAGGGTCTTATAACCTGGGCAGGGGTCTTTCGACCTGTAGGTATGATTTTTAGTATTATAATGAGGAGTCATGGTTTAAGCCCAGCTGGTAACTCAGAACCGTGCAGCTGCTCACTTATTCTCTCCTTCTTCTGCTTCTGGCAGGATGGGGAGGAGAATTTAATGAATGTAAATCCCTTGGGTTGAGGTATGAACAGTCCAAAAACTAAAATATAATATAAAATTGCTACTACTACTATTAATAATAATAAGGGAAATAACAAGGGGAGAGAATATAAAACTAAAAAGGGAAGGAAAGAAAATAAAACCAATAAACACAAGTGACGCACAGTACCATTGCTCACCACCCATTGACCGATACCCAGCCTGACCAGAGCAGCGATCTGGGCCTTCTGGGTGACTCCTCCCAGTCAGGTGTCCTGACTCTGTTCCCTCCTGGCTTCTTGTGCCCCTCCTCACTAGCAGAGCATGGGAGACTGAAAGTCCTTGATCAAGATAAGCATTACTTAGCAACAACTAAAACATCAGCGTGTTATTGGAATTGTTCCCAGACTCGAAAACAGCACTGCATCAGCTACTAGAAAGGAGAAAAATAACTGTTACAGCTGAGCCTAGGACATGAGGGTATAACAAGGATAGTTCATCTAAAAAACACCCTAATCATGTTTTGCTGACACATCAAAGCCATATTTTGACAATGTCCATGTGTTTTTCAGGATGTACCAGCCTTCAAGGGTAGTCTTTCCTGTTTAGAGCTTTGTTAGCCCCACTTGTTAATATGCCTACACAAGGGCAAACCCTCTTCCTCAGCTATCAATTATCTTCATTAGTTAGTGTTGTTCCCTGGTCGTCTTTCTGACCCTTGTACCTGTTCAGGCTTTTCCATTGTAACAAAAGTTTCAATTTTTTAACTATAAGCATATGGAGCTTGAGTGACTCTGGTCATACACATTTTGTTACTGACTGGTGTAAAATTCTCACACTTTGCTTTTAAAAATAAAAATATAGCTTCCTTCTTTGGCAGCTCTTATGAGGTTTACCATTACATGACACCTTCAAGTTTCCAGTCCGCAGGACTACTGCAAGAACATAAATGTGTCCCTTCCCAGGCTGGGAAGAAGTGGGCTCAAAAATTCTGGTAAGCAATTTAATGAGCCTGTTTATCTTGTGCACAGAAAGAAGCTAAAGATGCCTCTACTCCTGAACGAATTGCTGATGTAGAATATTTAGCTGTAAAATCAGAAAATGAGCTAATGAAGTCATTATTAAATTTTGAAAAGAAACAAGGGAAAAACTGGAAATCCAAGTTATTATAAATTTATGATTGAAAATAATCATGTTAAGGCTGAGGCTGATGACCTGAAAACTCTGCTCACTTTAACAGAGTGCAGAGATAACAGCTGTTGGAAAAGCAATCTTCTACGTCAGTCAGACAAGTTTGCAGATTGTGCATATACAGATTCTGAGACTTGGAAGAGGAACACTTGGTATGACAGTGGTGACAGTGAGACCTCGGAGACACCCAGTCAGAACTCTCAATCTTTCTCTATGACCGTTAGCTAAAACCGAAACTGCTATTGCTGCTGATGATGACATTCACTGTGCATAAAATCCCCTGGTTGCCAGCAGAATTACAGAAATTACAGGAAAAATACACATGGCAACCAGAAGAGTATGAAATTAAGTTATGTGTAGTGAGTTTCCCTCATAGGAGAGGATTGAATTTTGTTGAGTGAAGAGAAATCAGGAGGTTATTCAGGACACTTGTATTACTCTTTCACAAGTTAAGATGGTCACATTTTATCAGTATGTGTGCCTTCAAAAAGCCAACTTTAAGCTTTCTTGGTTGGATGCATTTTTAATTTCTTTTTTCTAACATATTTGTCACTAAATGTTACTGAAAGTTTTTAACAATTCTTGTATGATGCTTATAGGGGCCTTGCATCTTCTTTTAAACCCAATTTAATTTTGCTTTTATACAGCAATGACAAGAGCAGAGAAATAAAGCCAAACCTCTGAAATTTAAGCAACCTATGTTTTATCAAAAGATCACCCCAGAAGCCTGTTAAGCTCAGGCAAAATCACATTGTCTTCACTTCCAAGGCAGTGTAAACAATTTCTGAGCTATACTCATGCACTGCTAGTAGAAATCTGAATTATCATCGGAGACCTCTAGCTGTCTTGTCAAATGGTGGAAACTTTATAAAACTTTAGTGCCCATTACAATTAGAAAGCAGACACTTGAATAGCTAGATGGAAATTGAAGTGAGCGAAGAAGTAATGTTTCTGTACTGTAGCCTGCAGAGAACTGCAGTGTTGAGTGCTTACTGGTGGCAGCATTATAAATTCATGGTCATAAAGGCACGTACTGCAGAAGCCTTCAGAACTCTCAATATGAAAGGGCTGCCATCTGCCATCTAGCTGGAAGTCAACAGAGGGAGAGTTGCAATGCACTCTGGGGTAATAAATTGTCTCTACTGATAACATGGGATGGTCCAAATAATGATCATGAGATTTGTTTTTAAGATTAAGATGGATGAATGGCTCTAGCTTCGCAAATGGCGTTTATCTTCGGAACTGCTTCAGCATGTTTTTTGTGGAATTGGCAATAAATAAAAAGCCTCAGATTTATGAGGTTGACATATCTTGAAAAACAGCATGCTTGTGATCGGAGTTCACGATTTATGTTTGTTAGAAAACTGCTAAGTTGCAGTTTAGCTAACATGTCAGGAGGGCACTCAAAGTGAAGGAGGTAACCAGATATTTAAGACTTAGTCCATTACTCCACTTGTAATTAGGACTGCTTCACACTTCCACTTCTGCTGATGTTGCTAGAAGTAAATAATAATAAATAAAAAAAAATATTTGATAAGTATGGTTATTGATAATGACTACCTAAGGACCATGGAGTCCAAAAATAAACTATTTATTCAGGTTTAAAAAAGTTTATGGATCCGTTTTTTTAAAGAAAGGTTGTGAATAATATCACCTAAGTGCTAGAACTGGTGTCACCTTGAAATAAGCAATGAATACTAAAATGTGTGGTAAAGGGCTAGACTATTTGTGTTGGAGGTAGAAATCTGCTTGGAGTTTCTCTCTAGAATTTCTGATTTGTTGAGATACTGAGCTAATTGGAATTTTTTAAGAAATAACGTAAGATTTTAATACAAAAGGAAACCTGCCCTCAATATCATCACATGATAAATAAGCCACACAACATATAATTATAAGAACCCTGAATTACTTTGAGAAATTAAAGCCTCAGTCTGAATAACATCTTTTAATAAACTTTTAAAAGGTGGACGATGTGCTTTATTCTCTACAGCTTTGTACTGTGGAGAGGAATTACATGGTACAAAGGGTTTTCTTGAGATGGCAAATAGCACAAAATACTACTCAAAATGTGTTATAAAACTTCTTAAACTAAATGAAATAGTGTTTGTC
Organism: Psittacula echo; assembly: GCF_963264785.1. Taxonomy (NCBI): domain Eukaryota; kingdom Metazoa; phylum Chordata; class Aves; order Psittaciformes; family Psittacidae; genus Psittacula; species Psittacula echo. Next base: position 73,917,175 of record NC_137742.1, on the reverse strand, counting down.
GAGAGCTGAAATGTCTTCTGTGCTCTTAGATCAACTCTTAGGTTATCTCATACAATGATTAGGTAACGTAAGCTAGAGCAATCAAAATATTTAAAGCCAAATTGAACAAACTTAAATATATTTTTCTTTTTTCTGTGATTGCTTGTCTTCCTCTTTAGTGATTTTTTCTGGTTTTTTTTTTTTTTTTTTTTTTCTTTTTACTCTAACAAATATATTTTAGCTGCTAATACATGGGAAATATTTCAATAATTTTATCAAAAAATATTTTAGTGAAATACTGTTTTCTTGTGTTCAGATGGAATTTCATATGTTTCAGTTTGTGTCCATTGCCTCTTGTTCTGTTAATAAGCACTACTGATACTACTAATAATCCTGGTTTTATTTTCATCATTGCCTCTCATCAGGTATTGATACACATTAATAAGATGCTCCCGATCCTTTTCTTGAATAATGGAAGCCTTTCGTCATAGGAAAGGTGCTCCAGTCTCTTAATATATTTGTGGCCCTTCACTGGACTCACTACAGGAAAATCATACCTGTCTTGCGCTGGGGGGGTTCGGACCTTTGCGCAGCACCCTGCATATGGCTTCACCAGTGCTGAGTACAGAAGACTTCCTCAGCCTGTTGGCCAGGCTTTTTCTAATGCAACCCAGCATACCGTTTGCCTTCTTTTCTGTTTGCCTTCTTTGCCTCAAAGGTGCATTGCTGGCTCATAGTCAGCTTGGTGTCCAGCAGGACTTCAAGGTGCTTCCCTGTAGAGTTGCTTTCCAGCCAGTCTGTCCCTAATGTGTAGTGGTGCCTAGGCTTATTCTTTCCAAGATGTAGGACTTGCATTTTCCCTTTGCTGAACTTCATGAGGGTCCTCTCAGCCCATTTCTCTAGTCTGTCAAGTTCCCTCAGAATGGAAGCACAATGCTCTGGTCTATCAACTGTTCCTACCAGTTTTATTTCACTTACAGTCTTGCTAAGGGAACACTTTGTACGTCGTCCAGGTCATTAAAGGTGATGTTAAACAGAGCTGGTCCCAGTATCAACTCCTGGCACGCACCACTGCTGAACGGCCTTCAATTGGATATTGTGCTACTAATAACAACCATTTGGACATATCTCTTCAAGTCAGTTTTTTTGGAAACATTGCTGTCCAGTAACTTAAGCCTCACATTGCCAAATTGTCTACGAGGATGTTACAGGAAACAATGTCAAAAGCCTTGTTAAATTCAAGGTAAACAACATCTATGCTTTTTCCTCATTCACCAGGCTAATAAACTCGTTGTAGAAGGCTGTCAGGTTGGTTAGCATGATTCTGTCTTTGTAAATCCATACTGACTACTTCCAGTAGCCCTCTTGTACTTCAGGTGTTTTGAAATGGTTTCAAGAAAGACTTTGTCTATCAATCACCTTTCCATTATTTAAAATTTGCAAGCAACATGGAGAGAAATAAATGAATAACTAAATTTTGAAGGAACATCAACTAAGTATATTTCAGTAACTTGAGGATATGTGTGCCAGAATCAGACTGTGGGACAATGGTATATAGCAGGTGAAAAGAGAAGAGTGAGGAAAATAAGAAAATACATTCAGGGAGTTAAAAATTAGTCAGTTACTATACTCCAATTTAAGGATCAAGTGAAGTGTATAAAGCGACTAAGATCCTATATTATAGTAAGGTGTAAATAGAGGTTGAGGTAACTGAAACTAAACAAATTACAGTAGAGGTCAGTCCAAATTACACTTGTAAGTATTTATCTGTTTGATGTTTTACCTCCGTTCTGTTTTTGTCCAAACTGTTCTAGACAGTAAAGTCTGATAGTTGATAATTAGTTATGGGATATCAAGGAACTGAAAAACCATCTTTAATGGTTTTGTACAGAGGCATCTATATAAGTAGTTGATATAGGAAGGTTTTCAACTAAATTGCCCTGTTTTTCTTACGTGTGTTCCTAAGTTCTCAAACTGAATTCTGTACTAAATCAGAGGTGCACAGCCAGTGTGCTCCCTCTTCTGGAAAGTGTTTCTTCCTTGGGACCAGAAACTGCAAATACATATATATAGTGCAGACAATGTTTTCCTGGCACCATTTCACGCCTTTTCTGCTGCTATTGCCATGCAGAACCTAGTAATTTTTATATGGTCAATCCTTCACTGTTCTTTGCTCCTGTGTTTGTTGTCTCTGAAAACGATGAGAGAGGCCTTGAAGCATAACAGGAGAGAAAATATAGTAAAATATTCATTACAAGCTGCTCTACTGTTTGCACGAAAGCTGCATACCAAGAGGGTGCTTAATTGATCTGACAACTCCTCTTACAAACACAAACGTGTAGAAATAACAATTTCTTTTAGTAAGATGAGATTTATAGTGGATGACCTATTCTTCTCCTTTTTTTTTTGGAAAATAGTAAGTACCTACAAATCACTTCATTTGAAAAGAGAGAATCTTATCTTTCGATCAGACAAATAAACCAAAAGCATTGCAGCATAAAATTTAAATTGCCCTGAACACAATTAAAAACATTTTTCAGAGCAAAAGAGATTGTAGGTTTGTGGGCAAAAATTCCCTACTGAAAAAGAAAAAAAAAAGGAAGAGTGTTTTTACTGAAGGGAAAGTCTCAATCTCCTTTCTGAGTGATTTATTTTTAAAATCAGAAACCCAAAGTAAGTCACGTTGTACAATAGGTCTGAATTAATGAAGACCTTTCTGACTTTTTGGGTAGTTCAGAGAAGAGCTTTTACAGCAACTTCAGCAGTATATTTTTTCAGATCACCCATGAGAGAGTAAAGAAAGTGGGCCTATGCTTAGATAATACTGCTGACTGTCTTAGAAATATCAAGTGAAGGACTGCAAAACTTTAAGTCCTTAATGATTAATCAGGGCAAACATGACATTAGCAGACAAAGCTAATGGGTATCATCCATTTCATTGAGAGCCAAGCATGTTTTGCAAACTGAAGCAGCTTTTTCTAGCACGGAAATGTTATGCACTGCAGTTTACTGGCACTTTAGCCACCCCAAACTAATTTTTCACACTTCATTGGTACAAATAAATGAGAAGTCAAATGAAGTCTTTGGTATGTAGTAATAAATTCTTTAATATTTTGATCACTTTTTTTGTTTCGTTGTTTTTGTTTTGTTTTAATCCCAGAGCACATTAACTTTCCTGTCTTATCATACATAGGTCCCAGATGGAAGCTGTGTGAACCCACAAGAGGCTATGGAAGGTTGGGTTTTTTTTAAAGGTCTGGTTAGGTCTTGTCTACATTGCTCCTTGTCTTTCCAAGATGGATGGAAAGAACAAAAAGGGGTTGTTTTGCAGTTTGATTGCTTATCAGCTACTTTACAGATTCTCTGGATTTATAATTTACAGTTTCATCATTCTGTACTATCACTTGCATCTTAAGTCCTTACTTGCATATCTGTATAAATATCTTTAATTTCATGTAAATTAGAATGTGGATTTATTTTTGCAGAATGTACCCTGATCTAATATTTACTCACCTAAGCACAGAGATTCATAGAATCATAGAATGGTTAGGCTTGGAAAGAAACTTAAGATCATCTAGTTCCAACTCCCTGACATGGGCAGAAACACCTCACACTAGACCACATTGCTCCAAGCCTCATCTAACCTGGGCTTGAGCACTGCCAGGGGTGGAGCATTCACTGCTTCCTTGGGCAACTCATTCCAGTGCCTCACCGCCCTTACAGTAAAGAACTAATTCCTTATACCTACCCTGAACTTCCCCTGTGTAAGTTTGAACCTATTATCCCTTGTCCTATCACTACAGTCCCTGATGAAGTGTCCCTTCCCAGCATCCTTATAGGCCCTGTTCAGATACTGGAAGGCTGTTATGAGGTCGCCACTCGTCTTCTCTTCTCCAGGCTGAACAGCCCCAACTTTCTCAGCCTATCTTCATATGGGAGGTGCTCCAGTTCCCTCATCATCCTCGTGGCCCTTCTCTGGACTTGCTCCAGCAGCTCCATGTCCTTCTTATGCTGAGGACGCCAGAACTGTACACAGTACTGCAAGTGAGGTCTCATGAGAGCAGAGTAGAGGGGCAGGATCACCTCCTTTGACCTGCTGGTCAAGCTTCTTTTGATGCAGCCCAAGAAACGGTTGGCTTTCTGAGCTGCGAGCGCACACTGAAGCCGGCTCATGTTAAGTTTCTCATCAACCAAAACCCCCAAGTTTCTCCCCAGGACAGCTCTGAAATACTTCTCTACCCAACCTTTAGCTGTGCCTGTGATTGCCTTGACCCAGGTATAGCACCTTGCACTTTGTTGAACTTCATGTGGTTTACACAAGGTTGGTGACACATGAGCTTCATACAGCCATGAATTACCAGACTTCACAGCATTTAAAATGTGGGTGTACCCTGCCCGGATACACAGAAGTAATGACAATAACTGCTGAGCCTTCAACAAGTAATTTTCCAACTAATAATTTTTTACATTTCTTCATTCATGTTTTTTGTTTTTTTAACTAAAGTAAAAAATCAATGTGGCTATCACACCATGCTTAATATCAACTCATTAGAATATCGGGTATTAAAGATGTTTCTTTCATCTTGAAAGTGTTTGGTTTTGGTTAGAATTTTTGTTGTGTGCATAACTTAGTATTTTTAAAGTTTTGTCTTCCCATCTAAACCCAATTTTTCTACATCCCTGAAGAAAATTTTCCAGTATATTGTCCATATTTTAGTACTATATCACATCTGCCACACCCAAACAAAGACTGCAAAATCCATAGAAATATCATCCTTTTGACAAGTTCTAAAATGTAAAGAGCTTGTTATTGAATATGTGCTGAAACATTTTTTGTAGCATACAGCTACACAATACATGTTCCTTCTTAAAAAAAAGTGAAAAGAAAAAAAAAGATGTTCAGTATTCAGGTTCCCACCAAATAATTGCAGAAATGACAGGTTTCATGAGGCCAGAGTAAATTATTCTATAATGATTATCACTATTTAAAAATAAAACTCAATAGAATTTTCATTTTTTAATTAAAATATGCATGGAGACCTCATAGGAGCCTTCCAGTATCTGAAGATGGCCTATAAGGATGACAGAGAGGGACTCTTCATTGGGGACTGGAGTGGCAGGACAAGGCGTAACGAGTTCAAACATAAACTTGGGAAGTTCAGATTAGATCTGAGGAAGAAGTTCTTTACTGTTAGGGTGGTGAGGCACTGGAATGGGTTGCCCAGGGAAGTTGCGAATGCTCCATCCCTGGTGGTGTTCAAAGCCGGGTTGGACAAAGCCTTGGGTGACATGTTCTAGTGTGAGGTGTTTCTGCCCATGGCAGGGGGATTGGAGCTTGATGATCTTAAGGTCCTTTCCAACCCAAACCATTCTATGATTCTATGATTCCACGCCACTACCTTTAATTACATGTCAGTCTTATGGATGTTTATCCTATTAAGAGCTAAATACAAAGTACATCAGAAGATCTAATGTTAAAGGTATGAAAAAATAGGTAGGAAAAAATACTGTTGAGTATAGCCTGAGAGCACAGCAAATTAATATCTATGTTTCTTTTATGAATAGTTATTAAACACATGTATATTAAAATGCATTTGCTTTAACTTAGTTTATCACTACGTTATTTAGGTAGATATTTATATTTTCTATTAATAGACAATTGCATAATGTGGTTTGTGCCATTTGTAAGCCAAATCACAAGTTTCTAACTTTATGTTTTTAGAATGTGTTTTTCTCAAAGTATGTTTGTAGTCTAATGTCATAGCCAGCATGCCCTGGATACTTGCAGATTTGGGAATCTGGCCTCTCTGACTTTAATTGATTCTTTCATTTCAGCAATAATGTAGACATTCTTAAGTTTTTTGGTATTTGTTTTTTGTTTCTTTGTTTATTTACTTGTGGGTTGTTTTTTTTTTTAGGAGATTTTGGGTTTTTTTCCCCTTTTTTATAAATAAAATGGTCTGCAGGACAAATTTATTCTGTAATTGACAATTATAACGATATCTCTATCTTACTATCTTTGGCATAGATCATGAAGGTGAGAGAATGAGACTCTTAATTTTGTATTTTAATAATTTTAATAATCTTAAATTTGTATTTTAAAAAGAAGCCTTGGTAGATGTACAGCCCTGGCAGCGATTACAGAACTTACACTGCTCTTATCGCAGTGTTGTTGGTGTCACTGATCTATCTGAAAGTATATTAGAAAAACAGTGTTAATGGACCTCTGTTGCTACCTCAGAAAAATTACAAAAATGCATGAAAATTACAGTAATGGAATTTTCTATTGCCTTTTCTTTTGCAGTGTACTGTTATATTAAATAATATGCTTGAGAGATGGTAGCACTTAAAACCACAGGCTAACACACAAAGCAAAAGTCACTGCATCTCATCTGCTGCTCTCCTCCTAAAGGAAATCAAAGCGATTGTCTTAAGTATTCAGGCAAGAGAAAGAGAAATGTTTACAGAATGAAACATCTATCTTAGCTGAAAAGTAATGCTGTTAGTCCCTTTGCTCTCCAAACACCAGTATTGACTGGACCTTCTCTTTGATGTTCAAGTTAAAGCCAAATATTTTAGCTTTATGTGAATTTCATTTATGTGAAATTTCATTAATGTGAAATTTCATTTATGTGAAATTTCATTAACACTTTTTACTTGACAGTAGAAAACAGAGAAGGAAGAGTGCCAGACCACACCTTGCTAGGCAGCGGGAAAAGCTATCTTGGTGAGCATTTCAACATTCTGGGTAACTCCCCCAGTTTCTATACTGGGCATGACATGCTGTGGTATGGAATATCCCTTTGGCTAGTTTGGGTCAGGTGTCCTGACTCCACTCCCTCCCAGCTTCTTGTGCTCCTCCTCACTGGCAGAGCACGAGAGACTGAACAGTCCTTGATCAGGGTAAGTGCTACTGAGCAACAACTAAAACATCACTGTGTTATCAGCATTGTTCTCAGACTAAAGCCAAACCACAGCACTGCACCAGCTGTGTGCAGAAAGAAAATTAACTCTGTCCCAGCTGAAACCAGGGCATATCACACACTGCTGCTGTAAGTTAAACTTACAGCTACAACCACACTCTTCATCAGCTGGCTACTATCTGAGAAGATGTTACTGTCTGTTTTACAGCTAGGTCTAGTTAACATCTTCATATCTCAGCTGGAAAAAAAGGCTCCAAGCCCAAACGAGATATTTCATCATTTGTTTTTTGACCTGTGCAGAGATGACAAAATCATCACAGTAGTCATGGTACTTGACAAATCAGTGGTTTGCCAAAATTGCTGGATGAAATTCATAAGAAAGATATGTGAATAATGAAATTGTTTTTTATCATTTATGTAGGTACTATTCTGGAGTAGGTGTAGGATGCAGCTGGTGCTCCGGATTGCAAAGGCAAAAAAGCCATTTCTCTTGACAGTGCAATATGGCAATAGGCTGAGAGAGGGCTCTCTGAAAAATAGTTACTGCTGTCACTGACTGCAACTTCTCTTTGTGCTTCACTAGATATTATGGATATTGACTAGTAAATAAATGTGAAGAATTGTTTTGCAAAAGAATGTTGTATGCTGAAGTATGCTGTGCAATCATTCCAAGTAGATTTTGCTTGTATGGTTTGTTTATTATAATGAACACAGGCATAATTCTGTACCCATGAGTTTGTTTTCACTTTTCCAATAAAGACTGGAAATTACCCCAATGCAGAGTCTAAGTCTATAATATAGTTAAAGGAAACAAACTTCAACAGGGCATTTCCACTGCCTGAAATAGCTTCTTGTTATACTGAAATATTGTTTGTTTTTTTGGTTTTTTGGGTTTTTTTTGTTTTTGTTTTTGTTGTGGTTTTTTTTTTTTTTTCAGAAGATTTCACAATTTGTCTTGTTAAGCACTGTCAGCTTATCAAATTGTGACCATTCATTTTCATTCTCCACTATATTGATTGAATGTACTGCATTATATTGCTTTATTTTTGCTGAAATATGTGTTTGTAATGCTGTCTGACTTTTGTTCCCTTGGGACATTTATGAAAATGAGATGTGTAGCACATGAAGCCAGACTGGTAGGAAAATGTTAAATTAATACAGTAAACCTTTGTACTCTTTCTCAAAATAAGTAATGTAAGAAAGTATCCATGATGTTTTAACTAGAAAAAAAAATCTGTTGTTTTATATATTACTTGCATGTGTTTTTTTGCATAGTTATAGAACTAACATGTCCCATCTAGTATCCCTTAATAATAAAACAAGATAACAAGAACAAGTAACACTTATGTCTCCTTGGAACTGGAGTGGTATTATGTTTCAGAGTGCAAGTATGCATTTTGAACTGAAATACAATTTGAATCATATCTTAAAATATAATCCATGCATCCAATATTTTGGCAAACAAATAACTGTTGCCCAAATACATCTTGCATTAAACTTTTGTCCCTCAATCTATACTATACTACATTTTTTTCCTTTACATTCAGTCTTATATTTTATGATCTATGTAAAAGCAATGATTAAATTAAATTGCTTAAATTGGTGATTAAATTCTTCAAAACATTTTTTTTCCTGTAGTTCTTTTGGAAAGATATATTTGTAAAATAAGGCTTGTAATTTTTCTTTTTTTTTTTTTTTTTTTTTTTTAGCAGGACTCTAGCTTAGAGCATCAAGTTCCAAATCAGGATGTCTTTGCTGGTTTTGTTCAGAATTCTTTTCACCTTACTGTAGTCAAGAGTCAATAACATTTCAGTTAAAAAATAGGTTTTGATAAGTTATTGACTTGGTATATTTGGTGATACACTGAAAATTTTGCATTCACTTCATAGGTTTAAATTTAGTTTGTGATTTTCAGATGATACTTAATCAAGATCTGCATGTCCATGGTACCATCAAGTAAACAAAAGACATTATTAAAATTTTGATAAATATAATCCATGATTCCTTGTGAAAAGATTGACATTAAATTACATTAATCACAATGTATATGTAAAAATAATATCAATTCTGTTCTGCAAAAACCTACGTGTTTTATGACCAGTCTTTATTCCTTGTCTGAAATCACAATATTTCTTCCCTTGTCTCACACCCTCCAGTGGTTTACTATTAGTGGTTTAAGTGCTTTTATCCAAATTTTAACAGATGTTCACAACTACGTGAAGAACAAGAGGCAGTTGTCTTAGAAGACTGCTTGCTGTCATGATTGTGATTTTCAGAACAAATCTGAAAGAACTAAAAAACCTGGTCAGTGGATTACATATATCAGCTATTACTACCATGAAGCATAAAAAAAATCACATAGCTTTATTATCAAAGCCTATGTTTTAAGAATGAAAGGAATGTAAAGCACCTAATAAGTACCGCACTGAGATAGAACATACCCAGTAATTTCTTTCAGAAGCAGGCAAGGTTTTATCCTGTTGAAATACTCTCCTAGTATTTTAAACAAAATTTAAAAATTTAAAAATTTAAACCACATTTTAAACAAAAGATTGTTGTCATTACCATGCAAACGTTATGGAGTTATGAACTGAAAAGGGGTTTGGTCATGAGGCCAAATGATTCTCTATGAAGATGTATCAGAATTTGGCCCGAAGACTGAACTCTGAAGTATACTCACAGAGAAATAGTGTTCTCCTAGTTTCACACATATGATGCACAATTATGTCCAACTGAAATCCAATCAAAATAGGAAACTGAGTTTGAAAACATTCATTTTACATGCAACGAAGTAGCAAATTTTTAGGATATATTCAATTTATATTTTTTTTTCCTTTTCCCACATCAATTCTCTAGGAGCTTGATCATCTCATTTCTGCCAGTAGTGAAGATTCACTGGAAACTGTGAAGACCCACATTGGAAAGCACGTCTTGATGACCAACACTGTGAAAGAGTCTTTCACCTTTCGGAGTGAAATGGTGTTACGGTTCTTGGGAAGCTGCTGGATCAGACATTTCCTATCTATCCCACTAGCAGGTTCTTTGATGTTCCATGGCTTCCTTCCATTTGGGCATTCCAGACAGTTGTCTGTGTTCTGGTTGGGTGACAAATCTCTTCCAGTGGATTCTGTTTCCAGTGAACATGGTGGACTGTTCTCTGGTCTCAACCAACATTCACAAACTCAGCTTTTAGGGAAGAGGAACCTATTCATAGAATCATAGAATCATGGAATAGCTAGGGTTGGATTCAGATCTCATGTGACACATTATTTCAGTCTGCAAAACTATCTCTGTTTCCGCTAGTTTTTGCCTGTCACTCAATATATAAATGAATGTAAATATAATGCACTTGGCCAATCTAAAGGTTTTTTTATTCAGGAAAAGAGGAGCAAGATGCTGTTTTATTGTTGATTTAAGAGTCCTTAACTGTATCATAGGGATATTGAATTTCTCATAAGTTGTCACTCAAATACATTGTTTAAGCCATTTATGTGACATAACAGCTTATGGCCATGAAAATCATAATAGTGATCTGGTTTCAGATCCTCAGGAAAATAATAATTATGAATGACTACATCAATAGATAACATTAAATTGTAGCAGTCATTTCTGTTTGGCTTCTGTAACACTAAGGGAAATACAAACTCAGAATATCATGCAACAATTTGTGGAGTTTTCAGAGGAACTTGAATTTCCTTGAGAGCTAGAAATTTCAGGATAACTTCAATGACAACAGTTTTCAAAAAAACCTATCTATCTGTGTTAATTTGACTTCTAACACACTAAACTCCTTTACTTCCAGACTTAAAAGTTCTCTTTTACCAAAATCCTGTACTAGATTTGTGATTGCCAGTAGAAAATGCTTGGGTTGTTTTAGTTTTTAGGTAAAATACTTCAATTTTTAAATTTTTTTTTATAGCAATCTTATCCTCCGCCCAAATCTTTACACTAGAACTATTTGCTATCAGATTTAGAGTTCTGTTAAAGAGGTTTAACATGCGTAAGTGCTCTTTGTAATGTTTATTTATTCAATTACTTACAGATTTTAAAAAATGTTCCAAATACTTTACAGATGTAAAGAGCCAAACAGGATGACACGAGGATGTCTGCCTTGACACTGCCCAGTTTTCCTGATTATAAAATACATTCAATGCATGTAGGGAACTGAAAGAGCCAAATATTTGAAAATGAACTACATTATCTCTGTCAGTGAGACAAATAAATAATATTTTTTTTGAGCTACAAAGAATATTACCTGCACAAAATAAACATTATTTATTTCAAAAAAGCCATACACCATTTCACTTGCTGATGCCTTATGGCAGAAATAAAACTAACATCCAGTTATACATGGTACTTGAAGTTAAATGATTAGATCACACTTAAATTTATTTCTCTTACCTTCCAGATAAGCTTTCAAATTACAAATAAAGCAGGATTCTATAAACAGCATTCATGTTTATTATACAGTTCTGATTCATCCTCTGAATACAAACAGGCAGTACCTTGAATAAAGAAAAATCTCTGTGGAGATTTTGTTTCTAATGCTAAAAGATACGTCCACAAGGGAACTGAATAAAAGTGTTAGAGACAATCGTAATTCTGGCAGTATTTTTCCATCTCTCAGTGTTGCTAATCTTCTCAGTGACAACCTAATTAAGCAAGTTTCATAATAATGGAAATGATTGGAAAATGTCCATGAGTATTCTGATATTTCAGATCTTTAGAAGCTTCAAGTAGCCATAAATTCCCTCTTTCAAATAGTTGCATTCAGAGAGGCTGTGTTGAATTATAGGAGAACTAGAGAAAGAATGAAGAGAAATGATGAATAAAGAGAAGCAGTCATTCTTTTCATTCCCATATATTTGTGGCAATCCAGTGAAATTGATTTCCACACAATTCTGTCAATGTGTCCTTCCAGTTCCTTGGAACTGGTAGCACTTGCAAGGACCATAGTCCAAATATTTAAGAAAACTACTATATGAATCTGATAAACACATTACTGATTTAGCGTCAGAAACAATTTTGTAAACCCAAAACAATTAACTGACAAATTTAGTTCATATTTGCTATTTTAGAGTTTTCTTTCTCTTTTTGATCAATGGTATCTTTTTCATGAGAGAATCTAGTAGTAGGCAAAAAGTTCATAGAAGAAAACATTGCAGGGAACCTTTTACAAGCAAGATAGACTGCAACTGGTTAATATATAGTAAAGATCTTGAAGTTGGCTAATGCCTGAAATTCCTTCAGAATGAAGATTTATATGATAGATGATTCTAAATACTGTAGATTAATAAGTAAATTGGGAATTAAAACCTATTTGTAAAGCAAAATTTTCTAGTGCAGGATATAATTTTTAGCTTGGTTTATTTGATATGAATTTCTACATTGCCAAAAAAAGAAAACATCAGGTTAGAGATTGGGAGCTAATACCTTTATATATAGTAATGCACTGTTGGTATTAAATTTGTTTATTCATGGTGGGCTGAACCTTTTCCCTTGGCAGAGCCAGAAAATAAAGCTATTGAGGGCTTTAAAGTCATGGCAAATTTTTTATCTATTACAGCCTCTTATGGTCTACACAATGGTCTTTTAATGAAGATGACTGTTTCCAAAGATAAATGAGCCTCTAAATCTTAGCAATTGAAAGAAAATATGTGATATGCAATCATTCAGCTAGGTGTTAGAAGAGTGAGTGATTTACTATTCTGGGGAAGACAAAAATTTCCAATCTTACCTCCACTTCTGTGAGGAAGTGAAATGAACGCTTTCCAAAAATATTTAGCAAAATTTTGTGGGCATACATAACATATACATCATAAATAATTTTTTGGATAAAATTAATATCTCCCAGAATCTGTGTTCAATCATTTATCAGGAGAAAGGTTGCTCTGAATGAAGCAGCTTTCCTTGTTTCCAACACATGAATATTTTAACTTCTGGTTGCTTGTTGCTTGCTGCTTGCTATAAATGAGTTCATTCTGTTAAAGTTGATATCTGGGCAGTTCAGTCCTTGAATTGCACACCTTATCTTTTGTACAAGTGTCGTTTTAGGAAAGAGGAGAGATGCATGCATTTTAGGAGTTAGATTTTTATGGGAGGACCATTAAATATTATTATTTAATGATTTGCCTTGACTGTACTTAGTTGTATTAAAAATTGCATATTCTTCTGAGACTTGTATTAAGACTCCTTATAGTTATGAGACAAAGAAATGACAGAAAATTCGAACAGAATAAAGATATGCTCAGGTTATAAAGGACTATGAAGTGACAAGCTGTTCACTAAAGAAGGAAAGTCTGGAAGCTAGAACCACTGGCACCAATCGCTCTTTGCTTAGTTTGTGCGAAATCAAACTGCTTCAAATTTGTAATTTAGCTGACTATGTTTTCTTTACAGAAAACCACAAAACAACACAAACATCAAAATCAGGCACTAATTAAAAGTATGATTAGCTGCTGCGAGCATATCTACATAACAATCTCAGCAGCCAAGTGCTCTAATGATCAGAGGTTTCTCAAATGCAAATGTCCAGACTTTCTGTCCTAGAAGCTGTCTAGAAATTCCAATTTATCGTAAAATAGTAGTAAAATCTAATATACCAAAAAAAGACATAATATCTTTAACCACAATAGGCTGTTTTAACATTAATCAGTCTTGTGGAGCATATTCTGCTGTTTCTCTGAACTCTGTACATGGATATTTAGTCTTCTACTAATATGTATGTTTTCTGCCTTTTCACTATCAAACCTCACCCTGAGAGAGGATGTCTCTTTGTCTAAGAGGCATCTTTCTGTCTTTCTTTTTCACTTTTCTTGTCAACCATCAGCTGAGGCATTATTTACCTGGTTTTATAGACAAAAAATATATGTGTTATTAATTTCAAGATTACAATTACTTTATAAATGCATATGTAGCACTTAAGAAATATACTTAGAAGACAAACACATAAGATAGTGTTTTGCACCATGGATGGAGAGATATGGTGCATAATTCTGTCTGGATTTCAAAAAGAAAAATCCAACAATAAATAGCATAATAAAATAGCTGTTTTAACAAATAGAATTAAAAGAAAAATAGGTTGTGAGTAAATCTTGCATTCTTTCAGATGCTGGTAACACTGCTTTTATGCAGGTCCCTGGTAAATGTTCCCCAAAACACACTGCACAGATCTCATCTGTGGAGAAGTTCAGTTTCCCTCACATACCATGATGCCTTTTATCTACTGTAAAACACAAAATCATATATGTTCCCCTGACAAGCAGTAGGGTTGTCTGTTTCATCATACCAACCGTCATGGAGCAATCTGAAATAAGGCACTCCAGAAGATTTCCTTGCAGCAGCCACCCATACTGATATACGTGTTTCTCAGGCTTAAAGTACAAGGCTTGATAGAGCAGATGTGGTTTGCCTGAGATCACCAAGCCCTCGAATACAATGTCTTCTCCAGGGTATATGTAGGATATTATCAAAATCTCTTTACTACTGTTTTTAGGCTTGTAGTGTACTCCACTCATGTCACCACATGTTTGATATTCAAATATGATATCGCTACCAGAAAAAAAAAAAAAAAAGAAACAAAACAATAGGAAAGGCATTTTTTTTCCATTTCATATTACTTCAGTTTTTATAGCCCATGAATATATTGTACTATGTAGAACTGCATGCTTAATTTGCAAGTCAATACCTGCTTAAAACCAAAATACAATAAAATATTGATAATTAAAAGGAACCCCTCAAAATGTCTGTAACTTCACCTGAATTCATTATATCTTGATGCTTGCCAGACATGTATTTCATGCCATTAGGAAATTAGGTTCAAAAATTTAAATATCTACTTATTTATTAACAAGATACAGGAAAGTAATTACCAGAAAAAAAGTAATAATAACCAATGAAAGAAAAATCCTTATACAAGAGGTCAGAATGAGCAAAAATTATAATGATATGGTGTAAAATATTAAAATGAAAGTCCTTTGAGTTGCCATAGCTTTACTTAATTCTCTTTAAATATAGGAAGAGTCAACGAGGGAAGATTTGCCCACTTTGAACTTCTGTCAGTAAAACCACATCTGAATAATGCTTACAGAGTTAGTAATATCAAAGGAAACTCAGCCAATGTGTGATACATGGTCCACTTCTTAAAGATGGCATGAAGATGTCTTTCACCGGCGAACTGATGCACAATGAAAGCTCCATAATGTGTCTTCTGATGTAAGTTCATAGCCAGTGATCCACAATCTTTAAATCTGGCAAATTTGCCCATGATAACATATTGGAAGCAGAAAAGGACTGGGTAAAACTACATTTTAAAGTTTCCTGTAATGGTTTGTGTGGTTGTTTAGCTGCTTGCTAGAGTAAACTCTTCACAAGGCCTCTATAGTTAAAGGCCATGGCACAGGCTTGGATCTTTCATTTTTCACAATTTAAGGTTACTGTTCCTTAAGCCAGTTGTTTTGCCCCCTGGGCAACAGTCCACAATATATTCTTTCCTTTAAAGAAGAGATGCTACAGTGATTTCTCTGTTTTTACAGCACAGTAAGCAATGACTGAATGATTTTGTGGACTATAGATTATGCTTCCAAGCAAGTGTTAAAGAAGTTGTACGATCTTATATAAATTGTCTTAAACTAGGTCATTTGCAAATTTCAGGAAGAGTTCATTTGTAAGTAACAGTGTTTTGATAAAGTTCTATTGCTAACTTAGCAGAAGTGCATAGACTATAACATAAAAATGTGATGCATACATAATATTCTAACACAGAATCACATAAAATAAAGTGAAAAGTTATGGAAAATTAAATGCTTATTGAGGTATCACTTCTGCCCCAAGGCAGGAAGAATTAGAGTATACCTTTCCTGACAGACATTAGCCTAATTTATTCTTAAAAATAATAATATAAAAAATATTCTATGCAGAAGTCTACGCAGTAATTTCACCAAATGTGCTAGATAGTCACACAAAGATTCTGCTCAGAATTTAAGAGATATATGAGAAGCCACAACACTGTAATGAAGTAAAACATATCTTGATCTAATCCTCCGTTAACTTGTACTACTGTGTTCTGTGAAAACTGAGAATTCACCTACTGTCTTAGAAACATTCACAAATACTACTGAATCTATTCCAATGAGTCTATTATTTTGTTCTGTTGTTTTTTAGGCAGTTAAAGATATCTCTGCGTACCTGTGGCACTGGCTGCTCAACTTATGTTACATTTTGCTGTTCCATTGTATGGACGCATCATAGGAGAAAATGACTTACTGGTGTCATTCTCCCCAGTTTAGAGAAAAGATGTTATTCATTTAGAAGAAGATGTTATTCATTTAGCCTTGATCACTTCAGCAATCAATTAAGTTATTTCTCCACTGTGGCTGAGGCTCTGTGGTCCTGGTAAGAAATACAACTAGAGACAGCTAGTAGTGCCTGAGATATACAGGTACTTAATTATTAATTAATTGGTAAAAAAACTTGGACAATTCAAGGGGTTATAGTTCTAACTTCAAAAGTCAATCTTTTTATCTAAACACACTTCCTCCCCTCCCTCTCCCTCCCCCCTTTAAGTCAACTGGAGCATGCGTCACCTTGCTTACTTGCTTGGATTGTGGCATACAGTTCAGCCTTTAAAACATTTGTAGACAAGCTCTTTACAAAATATAAAGCTCTCTAAAATGTCAGCTTAAAAATGTTTCTAATATTACATTTTGAGTTCTGTTGCGGAACTGCTTATCTGATTCACATTACAAGATAGAGACACAAGAAAGGCAATATTGGCAAACCATTTAATGTTAATTTTAGATCTGACATGGCTTAGAAAAAAAATCCTCTACCATAATAAGGGAATTGGATTTACTTCTTTCTATGATTCTTTTAGGCTTTTCTTCCAACTGTTCCAATGTAAAGTGACTTTACTCATGCTTGTTTTACTTTAAAATTATTAACATCTTGCTCATTCTTCCAGTATCTTAATCATCTTGTTTGATTAAAAAAAAATGTTTGTTTAGTCATTTTCTGAATTTGAAAAATCTTCAAAACATAGCTGTTTGGAAGTATATCATGTTATTCCATTTAATAAATTAATGAAAACCACTTTTACTTGAATCTCATTCATTTTCCTGAACAAAACTAATTTATTCTTTTTTTCTATTCCAGGAAAGAAAGTGGCTTGCAATATGCTTGAATAGCTGTACCATAAAGATTTAATTTGTGGGCATGTCAGTAAAAAAAATAATTGTTAATTTTAGGAATAGAAACTATTTAAAATCATAAATCTTGCATTAATTTACAATACTTATAATAAAATAATATGTCTATATCCCCACTAGTTAAATATAAATACAATATCTTCCAAAGATTCCTGTGTCTCAGTATCAGAGACCTTTACATTAACCAGGACATTATTTTTCTCACAGCCAACTCTATTTAAAGACCAAAATTTTCCGCAAGCTGAATTCTTGCCAAATAAATTTTTTTCATTGCTAGCTCTGCCAAATGACCCCATCAGGTTTAAACACAGAAACTGTATTTAAACTGAAAATGACAGCACATCAATTGTTTTCATTTCTACCTCCTTGAATGAAAACGAAGATGCTGAGCTGTGGAGGTCGGAGACAAACAAGGGCTTAGCAAATCAGTGTTTGCATGAAGGTACTATGCAGGAAGTGGATGGATGATGTGCACTACCATCCCAGCGTCATTCCGGTAATGTTCTCTTGAGTTAGCTTTTCAGCAGATGCAGTGCTATCCAAACTTCTAGGAATATGAAAACATCTAGCCTGGTTGTCCTTTAACAGCTGCCACTACAGATACCTGGATAAGAGCATGGCAAGCATGAAGTGCCACCACAACTTGAGGCTATGAGATGTACCATGTTGAAGGAGTTATTTTGCAGGTGGATATCAGACTAATCTTCCTGGATTAGATGAATACTTCCAGTGTTCCCCGCATAGCTGGGATGATTTTGGAATACATTTAGTTCAAAATGTGAGCTCATCCAGGGTCATTTTGATTGCTGTAGCTACACACTCTGCTAGCCATTAAAGCCTTTGGATTGTCTAGAAAGAAACCGTAAAGCAGAATAATCCCAGAAGGCAATCTTTAAACAATCTCAAAAGCATAACTTTATATGTTATCACTGTCATATTAACTAAAGCACTGTGGGTGTATTTTGTTGTTTTTGTAGGGTTTCTTTGTTTTTTCGTTTTTTCTTTTTCTCCAGCTAGGCAGCATTCTACTATTTTGTCCTAATTAAGTCTTTCATCCCTGTTAAGAACTCAGTAATTCACATCTTTATATCAGCCATGTTCTAGAAATGCTGAAACAATGAGCTGCTCAATGAAACAGATGTACAGAAGTGTAAATCATCAAGTATATTGATATGTCTGACATTAAAGTACCTCATTATTGCCTCAGATTTTCATACACATTGGACAGGAAAAATTATTAATAGACCCCATAAAAAGCCCATCTCTCTTGATGTGGATGAGCAATTGCCTGCTCACATTTAACCTCTCAGTAGTTCTACTCATTACAGTGATTCAGAAAATCTTATATAACCCTGGTAGGAGTTAAACCAACAAGAACTAATTGTCAATGGCATGTAAAGCTGTAGACAGAACTGCAAAAACTAGCATTGACAGCTGCATTTGAGTCCTAGAGGGATGTTACTCTGAATACTGAAACTTTAACTTAAGGAGGAACAGTATAAATATTTGTCTATAGTCTCAATCTACACCAAGTTCTCTATATTTTTAGGTCTTGTCCTTGTTTATAAAATTTTCTGCTTTCCCACTGTATCAGAAATACATCACTCTCTTCTAGCTAATTTTCCCATTTTCTTTCTTAGCCACCTGGCAGCTTGTTTCCTCTTTGTTTCTTAACGAAGTCTGAACAAAAGTCTGAAGCAGATATGAGTGTGATGTTGGCATACAAAGTAAGGACTGAGTTTCAATAGCATGTTTGAAAGGTACTATTGACAGAACATAAACAGACCTGAAATATTTTCATTAACTCAAATTTAAGTCATAGGTTAATGGAGATTCAGCTTCATTTATTTATATAAGAAATTATGCAGCCATGTTTGTTTAATTATTTTTGAATTATTGAATGATAGACTTGAGCATAAGACAGCTATTACCATTAGTTTCTACAGTAATAGTTTGGTCTGCTCTTCTGCAATGCATTTCTCATTGTCTTTAATAGTATATAGATCAGTTTCTCGAAGTACCCTGTAAATTAATGTTGTTTCAGCAGGAAATACCCACCTTTGAAAATATATATACCCACACTGACAGTGCATAAAAACGTTTTATACTTTAGCTCTTAAAGGCACACAAATATTTCTGTAATATTGAAGGCAGAAATAGCTTTTATGAAGCGTAGTTGAGGATGTTTTCTTCTGGGTAACATTGGGAAAACCAGTAATAATGTATGCCTTCAAAAAGGTTTCTGCATAGCATACATTTTGGGAACATAAGTACAGCAAAGAATTCGTTCAGAGTTCTGTAGTATATTCAGGAAATAAAATTTTTATTGCCCTTCTTTTATTAAAGTGTGTGAAAATTAGCCTGTGAGGCAATATACTGTAGTATCCATAGCGTCTCCAATGCTTTTATTGCTGTAATTAACTTTCTGATAATGAAGTATCAAATTTCTTCTATGTTATGTCTTAGCAGTAATCTTTTTTTTTTATCTGTTTACAAACTGATGATTGAAATATTTTACTAAATTCTGTTCTAGATTTCTGTGTCATCTGTTTTTTTTTTTGAAGCAGGAATATCTGGTCTGATCATGAAGTTTAATTGCAGATTTGTGTATGACAGGTTAATGTTCTACTTGATATTGTTTAAAGAAATTACCATACTGTATTGCTACATTTTCTGCTATATTTGTCTGAATGAGTCTCCTTGCAAAAATTCTATTGAGTAAAGTGGAAAAAGGTATTTTCTGGACCTTAGCAATAGAGGGTATGTGTGCTGTTTGGAATAGTGGAATCTCGTTTTTCCAACATTCTTGACTTTATGTTGCAAAATTTAAAAAAATGCGTGAAGTTAGACATTTTCTCTGGAGAAATGCATGAGAAATGGGATGTCTGTTATTCAGCAATAAAATCCAACCCACAAGAATATTTAAAATCATTTTTATTTTAAAACATTTTAATGCTTTTTGTTTCTGTTGTTGCAACTTCTTTGTAGGTATTCAGTCTTCGTTATTTTTAACCCACAGGATTTAAGAATTAGTGCATGGTGCTTAAAAGTTTGAGATGATCAGAATACTGCAAGGTAATGCAAATATGGAATAAGCAAAAGAACTGTGTTTTTCATTAGTGGGAGTTATTTCTTTTAAAGAAATTTAAGTTAAAATCAATAATCTGGTTAGAAGTTAGGACTTACACTAAAAACAATATGTGAAAACAATAAAGTGAACCTACATCAGTTGTGTTGGGTTTGCATAGCAAAGTTTTAGCTGTGAGTTGCCTGTAGGGATGCCTTCTGTGTCAGATAGAGTCAGTTCCAGCTAGCTCCAAGATAGTCCCAAAGCTGAACTCATCAACCACACTGGTGGTGCCTCTGTGGTAATGTGATTAAGAAAGGGCAAAAAATGCTGCAAAGGAGCTTCAAGAAAAATCCTGCATCCACTAAACTTAGTGAAGAAGCAGGGTGGAGGTGCTCCATGCACTGAAGCAGAGGTTTCCCTGCAGCCCACGCAGAAAATCAGTGACATAGAGTGTCCTCTGTAGCCGATGGAAGACTGTGTTGCAGCAGATAACCACACTGTCTGAAGGAAGCTGCAGCTCACGGAGAGGATCTCACTCAGAACTTGTGGACCTGTGGTATTGTGCGCTTTTACATATATTGTTTGACTGAAAGATAAAAAAATTAAATGCAGGAAAGAAGTTTATGTAGATAAAGACAGGATTAATAGAAAATAATTCTCTGAAGTGACAGTTTTGTTTCATGTTTTTCAGGATCAAACTGTCCCACAACAGGGAACTTACTATTTTTACACTCATTTTGTCATGGTAGTTTGGTAAGAATTAGTTATACATTTGTTCCTGCAACATATTGAGGAGTGTCAACTGAAAAAAGAAAGACTCTCCTGGCGGGCAAAGTAATCAAGGATGGGTTGCTTTAAACAAAAACATTGTCTTTTTTTTCCAAGCTACGGCATGGTAGTGCTATGGTGTTCTCAGAAAAAGGAGATATTAAGATAATAAATTGATGACAAAATAGGAAATACATTGCACTGGGTAAAATAGACATTGACAATTTAAGGCCAGATTCTATATCTATGAGGTTATGTTTCTGCTGGTGGTAAAAATATAACACATAAATACTTTTCCTCCAAAATGATTTGTAATTACATCAGGATAGACTGCGGATTTCTTGAACGAGTGAGAAATATCAGTGGATTATTTTGACCTGTCTTTGTACATTAGGATTGGATTGTTAAAAAATAACAACAGCTTTTAGGTTCCCACCTGGAAGTGTTGCATACTACAGTCTGCAGATTATAATTATTGTTACAATTTTCTGAAAATGCTGGAAATGTGTGCAGCTAACAGCATAGATAAAATGTCTCCTGATGCTGGATCACCATTCCTTAGTTTACTGGAGTGCTGCTATGGTTTACTGAAAGTAATGAAGTGATGGAAGGGAATACCATCTCTTCAAAGAGTACAAATAAACTGTTACTGAAAATCTTAGCTAGGACCAGAGGCCCTGTTTTATATTCTTGCCTTCAGAGATCTGAAGAAATTGAAAGACCTGAATTGGCATCTGTCAAATTCATACTTCACTAAGGCTGAAGATGAATTCATTGATGCATAGAACTGGTTTGAAATTGCTTTGCACACCATTACACTGCTTAAAGGGGACTTGCAATCTTCTGAGGGTACAGGTCCTAAACCATAAACATTAGAAGGAACTTTTTCATCAAAACTTTTGATTGTGTATGGCAGTGAGCTTTGAAAGACTTCACTTGCCTAGATTTACCATAACTGTTGCCGGAGAAGTTTGGTCTCACTAAGCAGACTAAGTCAGCTGTATCTCAACTCCTTTTGTTTCCTTGAAAATTTATCTTCATTTTTTCTTTGAATACTTTGAGTTCAGAAACTAAATTTATCTTTCAGTTTCCTTCTTATACAGAAGAAAATATGTGAAAGACTAGCTTTCAGGATCACCTCCTTTAACCTGCTGGTCATGGTTCTTTTCATGCATCCCAGGATACAATATTCCAGTTTATTTCCATGTCCTACTTAAAATTAGTTTTGATTAGTGCTGTTGCTCAACATCTGACTGTAGGTTATAAGAACTTTGTTAAAGCAGAAACACTATGTCAATTCCTTCTGCCTTTTACTGTCTTACCTCATTTAGCCTTTAATGTTATTTCTGTGATAGAACATAGATACCAAACTATGAGCTTTCTTTCACCTTCTGTTTCAGTCTTCTGTGACACATTTTACAATACTCTTTTGTTTGTGTATATCCACTACTCTCCATTATATTTAGGCATTCTGTCCTTCTGGGTACCATTTCTACCACTTAGATTTTTATCTTTATTCTATTAGTATTTTGAAGGGAATACTGATGAAAAATAGGATATAGTTCTGTAATTTAAAACAGGTTTTAATTCAAGCACAGAAAAACATAGATTGAGTTTCCTAATTATCTGTCTTTAGCTTGATATTAAACTTTTATTATCACAATTTTATATGTATAAATTTTTTTTTGCTTATTTATATTGAAAAAGTAGAAAAATTGATTTTGCTTCTAAGACCAATGCCTTGTTTGCGTGAGTTATGGTAGAAATCAGTAACGTGAAACTAATAGTTGGCCGATTTGTAATTGCGATAGTGAATTTCCTAGGAATATTCTGTGCCTTAATCTGCAACCAATTTTTTCACATGCAAAAATACTGAAATTACAGTTATTAATCTCATACTTTATCTTGCAATAACTTATTGCATCTAATAGAAATATTTAAATAATTCTTTTTGATAAGAAAAGAAAGCATATAAAATTACTATCGATAAAAGTCAGTATTGTGGTTTAAGCCCAGCTGGCAATCCAAAACTATGGAGCTGCTCGCTCATTCCCCTCCCCCCCCTTCTCTTCCCACTCCTGGAGGGATGGGGAGGAGAATCGAAAGAATGTAACTCCCACAGGTTGATACAAGAACAGTCCAGTAACTAAGGTATAACACAAACCACTACTGCTACCATTAATAAAAAAAATGATAAGGGAAATAACAAGGGAAGACAATACATCTGCTCACCATTGGCTGACCGATACCCAGTCCGACCTCAGCAGCGATCTATCCGTTCTGGGTAACTGCCCCCAGTTTATATACGGGGCATGATTTGCTGTGGTACGGTATACCTCTTTGGCTAGTTTGGGTCAGGTGTCCTGTCTCTCCTTCCTCCTGGCTTCCCCTCCTCCCTGGCAGAGCATGAGACCCAGAAAGTCCTTGGTCAGAGTAAACATGACTTAGCAACAACTAAAAACATCAGTGTTATCAGTGATGTTCCCAGGCTGAAAGTCAAAACCACAGCACTGCAACAGCTACTAAGGAGAAAAATGACTGCTACTGCTGAACCCAGGGCAGTCAGTATCTTTAGAGAATGCAGTTCAAAAGGAATAGAATAAAACCCAGCGGGTGTTTGGCTCTGATTTAATCTTGGAGGCAGTTTGTCTACTTGAATCTGAAGTGCACTTATGATTTTGGAATCCCTGGAGGAATTTCTGAGAGTTTGCCAGTGTAGAAGGGTTTGATCGAGTGATCTGTGGAAGACCTCATCAGTGCAGCTCTGACTCATTTGCTGGACTGGTTGTGTCAAATCAAGGCAATGGAAGAATAAAATGGTAACCTGAATTCAGCCACTGAGAAAATAGTTGGGCAAGAGAGAGGTCAGGAGTTCTGTTTTTAACTTAGTGGCATAATGTTCCTCTCTCAGAAGTAGAAATCTGTTGGGGAAAGTTATTCATCTTCGCAATCTAGGAATGATAAATTATTGTTAGTAGAAAGATTAAATAGGAAATAGAGAGATGACCATGAGTCTGGAAGCAAATTTGAAAGGAATGGAAAACACTGGAGAAGCACTAATGAGGACCCAAACATATTATTGCAGTAACCTGGTATAAGCACAGTTACATTACTGAGTTCCAGATAAAATCAGCCTCAGCAGGGAATCAATACTATTGAAGTCACAGGTGTGCTAGTTTTATTGAAGAGTGATATGTGGTAAACCAGGCAATGGTTAGGTCTTTCCTCAAACTTTCGCTCCTACTTGAACACAACCTGAAAGGTATTTGCATGTAGAGGGCATCCAAAGAGCAGTAAACATGGAAATTTAGAATTTATGCACATACAACATTGCAATAAAATCAAAATTCTAGAGTGTCACTCTCAGATGCCTAAAATGGATAGAAATTTTCATATCAAACTGGCTACTGATGACAAAATTTCTTCTTCTGTGAAGTGACAGGAGCTATCTACAAGCTGTAAACAGAACTTGAAAGATCTTGAAGCAGGTTATAGAGGATACGGCCCAGGTATTTATACCTTATAAGAAAACGAAGCTCTGAAGTCTCTTATATTTCCTATAACCCTAATATATTATACAAGTTATAATATATTATATAAGTTATATAACTTACATCTTGCTGGTGTAAATTCAAGCAATCTCCTTTTTGGGTAGAGAAAAAGACACAGCATGTCTTGGGCTGCCTTCTGGTGATCAGAAGATAAGATGATATAGCTCTGATGTGTCAATCTAGCTTATGAATATTCCTTCTACCTCTTTGTTGTAGTGCTTTAGCAATGAAACTATGAGTATATGGCTTATAATTTGTAGGAAGATTAAAGCATCAATGAGCTTGTATCTTTATGTGAACAAAGCTGTAATATTGTTTCCAAGCTTAATGACTGTGTCTAAAACAAAATTCATCTCTAAGAATTTTAATATGTTTTTCTGAGCAGCAGGACAAATACTCTAAATTGAAATAAATGAAATTATCTTCTAGAAACAGAATTGAATGGTGGACAAAGCTTCTGTATTTCTGGGAGCCTGTAAGAAACTGTAAGTTGTTCATTTCTAAAATGTTGTTGCACCCTAACTCACTAGTGTAGTGGCAATTTCCTCTGAACAAAAGAGTCTGTGTTTATCACGTCCATTTTTGTCTTTCTGCTCTACCAGTAGCATTAGTGTAATGTGTGGCTAGGAACAGGTCAGGACATTCATGTCCCTGTATTTGCCTCTCCGTCTGTTAGTAGAACTGTTTAAATGAAATTATTTCTCCACCAGTTTCTCTGTAAGATATTATGAAAGCATATGAAATGAAAGCCATCAATAATGACTGTTTATCCATTCCCTATTACAGCTTGTCAAAACTCAGAATGTTCAGTCCATTCCTGAGACAGTTAGAAAATTCCTGGGGGAAAATACACAATATCAAACTGGAATATAAGCTTTATTATTTATAACCAAGAAAATCCTGCATAAGAAAGGGACAGTAGAAAAAAAAAAAGGCAATTCCAAAAACCCAAATAAAATTGAAACAGTCCTCCAAAGAATTATTGAGATCTTAATTCAGAATTATCTGGAATATCCTGAAAGGAGGAGGTTACAGAGGAGTTTTGTTTCCTTTCTCCCCTCTATTTAGTGTCAGGAAGGGTCCTTTCTAGCTGAGAGAGGCTGGTGGAGTGCCAGCTCTAGTGGTGGCAGCAGGCTGTGTGGTGAGGGCCCAGGGATGCTGCACCTCTCGCAGCCAGACTTGCCAAAACTGGCAATTCTCCCCAAGTTTACCCATAGGTGCCTGTCATCCTCGCACAAAACAGCCTGGAAGTTTCTGACACCAAAACAGTCAGTTAGCAGGGTTGCCCGCAGTAATGTACACTGGAAATCTCAAGCTGCGAGGTCTGGGGAGGTTTCTGCTTATGTATCTTTTAGAAAACCCTCAAAAGCCCACAGCAGGCAACCTGGGAGCTGGGTAAGTTTCCGTGACAAGTCAGGCAGCGTGCCTCCTAAATTGCATCTTGGCTTTGACAAATTGCTGGTTAGATAAAAAATTTCCAATCACCTCTATGGTTGCTTTTTATTACATTTTCTCCCTTTTTCATTGGCTATTACACAAGTAATAATTGGTTGCATTCTTACACTGAATTGTGAATGCAGCATACAAAAATTATACCACGAAGGTGCATACAAATACGTTCTCTATTAGATAACAGAAATCTCAGTCTGTGGGCCACTTACTCCAGAAATATCTTCAAAATTAAATGTCAAAGCCATGGATCTAGTGGCTGACACATATTGAGAATATAGAAAGTTAACAGACTGAATAAAGCAGTTACTCTAAATTCAGCAGTATTTCTAAATAATCCATACTTCTAAATACTAAATTTGAAACCAAAAGAACTTATCAAATACTTTATTTCTCTATAACAAATTCTTGTAAATTACATTTCTAGAGTTAATATTTGAAATTATTAGTAGAGGTGTATGCAAAGTGCTTTTTTTCCTCTGGATTCTTTTCTATTTAATTTTTTTGTATCTTGACTCACGATCACACTCCTTTTTTCAGTTTGTTGTTGTTTGTTTTGTTTTTTGTTTTTTTTTTATGGTGGTGCTTGTTTACATCTCATACAGCATCAGAGGTTTCACAAACCCATTAATGCAAAGAGTTTCTGCATGGATACAAAACCTCTCATGAGAGAAATTCCATATACAAAGAAGCAAATTATTTGTGTATTACCTCCATTGCTGTCGTATGCAAGCATCTCTTACTGTAGTCTACATATTTCATAAGTAGATGGTGGGTATTTTTCTCATCATCACCGCCCTGAAAAAGCGCAGATTTATTTTGCTTTGCTTTAGATTCTTGGTTGTGGCTATATACTTACAGCAGTCAAGAGAAGGTCAAAGGAATGTAACTTTATTAGGAGTATAAGGTGATGGAGTCTTTCATAATTCATTTTTTTTTTTTTTTCTTCAGGAGATAGATCCATTTTTACCTTGCTCTTGGAGGGTAGAGGGAATCTTGGACAGATTATTTTATCCTCTTACTGGAATGATGAATGTGCTTGAGAAACACTTGTTGACAGTAGTATTCATCCTAGTCTAGTATTTATACATCATGGAACAAAGACATTCTCTAATAAGGACTCAAATTGAAGCAGGTATACTTCAATACCTGCTAGCTAGAGGATAAATAAAAGAGAAATTCCGTGGATTTATCATAGTTATCTCTGAGTAAACATGTTTTGTATTAGCTGGAATTGCCAAAATGCCATGACTCCATGGTTTATTTTCTAAATAACAAGGAGCATATAAATCCCTGTTCTTTTTTTTCTTTTTTTCTTTTTTTTTTTTTTTTTTTCACAGTGAGGATGTAGTATTTTAAAATTCATGCAATACTGGGTGTTTTTTGTCAGCAACTTACCATGAAATGGTGTTCTAAAAAGATTAGTCTCCTAAGAAATTCAAATTGAATTTGCCTTTAAGTTATTACAAATGGGCAAATCTCATTTGACTTTTCACTACAGTAAAAATCTAAACCACCTAAGTATGTATCTTTTAAAGGATACAGAATTTGCTTTGTTAGTTTTTATATCATACTAATATGAAAATATCATAAAAATTTTAGAGATCCATTCAGAAGTTCTAGGCCATTATCCTTTGCCCTGGAAAGTCAAAAAATAGGTTACTATATGTGGAAGAATAGTTGGAAGTGGCAGGACAAAACTGACAGAATTTCAGCCTACGGTTTAGAAATAGGGGGTCGTTACTGGCACAGCTTTACCAGTTAATGATATACAGAAGAGATCCAGAAGCTGACCAAATACATTCACTTTCAAACACTTGATATTCCTTTCAGGAATAGATTTGTTTAGTTCAGAATGCAGTTTACCTCAACATCTGTTCATCTATTTCCTTCCTTTAACTTGTCAATAATAAGAAAAATTTGCAGAGAGGGTATTTTTCCACTGGTTATTGTTAGTAGAAGTTTAAAGAATGATTTTTAAGCATTTTCACCTGAACTGTTGAGATTAATTTAATGACTGATAACTAAATTAATATAAATCTCCTATTCTTCCCTCCTTTTCAAAAACAATTCCTTATAAAGATGTAAAATTGACGTTTTCCTTTGAACAAACTGAAGAGTGGTGGCATCTGGTGTGTCTTAGAAGACAAGGTGGAGTAAAAAGGAGCCAAGAGAATCATGTTTCCCTCATATTTTTTCTAATTACTATAAAGCAAAATAGAAATCACTTGAGGCAGATCAGACATTGCAAACAAGAAGCATCTGCATTTGTTCATTTCCTAGCCGTGACAGCCTTTCCATTGAGCAAGTTGATAGCTATGGATATGCCTATCACAAAATACTTTTGCCACTGCGAAATTTTGCTGGGAGTTTCCTAAATGACTTCTTTGTCTTACAGTCTTCCTACTTCCTATAACGTCACAGTATTTAATTTTATTTCTATAAGACTTCCTCTTCTTTCAAAGCATCTTTGCTTATTTCAAAGCATCTCAAAAAGATGGGATTTGAAGGGGATGTGTGCAAAGGGAATACAGAATACATACCTAGTACAAGATCAGCAACTGCTGTATCTATAGTTTAATCTGTCAGTTCACAGAATCACAGAATATTAAGAATTGGAAGGGACATCAAAAGATCATCTAGTCCAATCCCCCTGCCGGAGCAGGAACACCTAGATGAGGTTACACAGGAAGGTGTCCAGGCGGGTTTTGAATGTCTCCAGAGAAGGAGACTCCACAACCCCCCTGGGCAGCCTGTTCCAGTGTTCCGTTACCCTCACTGAGAAGAAGTTTCTTCTCAAATTTAAGTGGAACCTCTTGTGTTCCAGTTTGAGCCCACTACCCCTTGTCTTACCGTTGGTTGCCACCGAGAAGAGCCTGGCTCCATCCTCGTGACACTCACCCTTTATATATTTATAAACGTTAATGAGGTTACCCCTCAGTCTCCTCTTTTCCAAACTAAAGAGACCCAGCTCCCTCAGCCTTTCCTCATAAGGCAGATGCTCCACTCCCTTAATCATCTTTGTCGCCTTGTGTTGGACTCTCTCCAGCAGGTCCCTGTCCTTCTTGAACTGAGGGGCCCAGAACTGGACACAATATTCCAGATGTGGCCTCACCAGGGCAGAGTAGAGGGGAAGGAGAACCTCTCTTGACCTACTGAACACCCCCCTTCCAATACACCCCAGGATGCCATTGGCCTTCTTGGCCACAAGGGCACAGTGTTGGCTCATGGTCATCCTGCCATCCACCAGGACCCCCAGGTCCCTTTCCCCTACACTGCTCTCTAATAGGTTATTCCCCAACCTGTACTGGAACCTGGGGTTGTTCCTACCCAGATGTAACACTCTACACTTCCCCTTGTTCTATTTCCTCACATTTTTCACTGCCCAACTCTTCAGCCTGTCCAGGTCCCGCTGGATGGCAGGACAGCCTTCCGGCGTGTCAGCCACTCCTCCCAGCTTAGTGTCATCAGCAAACTTGCTGATAGTACACTCAATTCCCTCATCCAGGTCACTGATGAAGATGTTGAATAATACTGGCCCCAGCACTGACCCTTGAGGCACTCCAGTAGATACTGGCCTCCAACTAGACTCCACCGCATTGACCACAACTCTCTGGCTTCTCTCCTTCAGCCAGTTCACCGTCCACCTCACCACCCGACCGTCTAGTCCACACTTCCTCAGTTTAGCTATGAGGATGCTGTGGGAGACTGTGTCAAACGCTTTACTGAAGTCAAGGTGGACCACATCCACTGCTCTGCCATCATCCAAGCACCTTGTTATGTCTTCATAAAAGGCTATGAGGTTGGTCAAGCACGACTTCCCCTTGGTGAAGCCATGTTGACTGCCCCTAATGGCCCTCTTATCCTTGATATGCCTTAAGATAGCACCAAGGATAAGGTGTTCCATCACTTTCCCAGGGATGGAGGTGAGGCTGACCGGTCTATAGTTACCTGGGTCCTCCTTCTTGCCCTTTTTGAAGATTGGAGTGACATTTGCTTTCCTCCAGTCCTCAGGCACCTCTCCCGTTTCCCAAGACTTGGTAAAGATGATGGAAAGTGGTCTAGCAATGACTTCAGTCAGCTCCCTCAGTACCCGGTGGTACATCCCATCTGGACCCATGGATTTATGGATGTCCAGATCGCTTAATTGCTCCCTAACCCATTCCTCATCAACTAAGGCAAACTCCTCCAATTTCCCGACTTCCTCTGGGGACTCAGGGGTACGGGGCTCCTCAGGACAGCCTCCAGCAGAGTAGACAGAGACAAAGAAGGCATTCAGCAACTCTGCCTTCTCTGTATCTTCTGTCACCAGGGCACCCACCCCATTCATCAGTGGGCCTACATTGCCTCTAGTATTGGTTTTATCTGCCATATATTTGAAAAAGCTCTTTCTGTTGTCCTTGACCCCTCTCACCAGGTTTAATTCTAAGGAGGCCTTAGCTATTCTAGTTGCCTCCCTACATCCTCTGACAACAGCCTTATATTCTCCCCAAGTGGCCAGCACCTCCTTCCATGATCTGTAAACTCTCCTCTTCCATTTAAGCTTACGCAGCAGTTCCTTGTCTAACCACGCAGGTCTCCTGGCTCCCTTCCTTGACTTCCTACATGTCAGGATGCTCTGATCTTGATCTTGGTAGAAGCAGTCCTTGAATGCTAGCCAACTATCTTGGGCCCCTTTACCATCGAGCAGCCTTGCCCATGGGATTTCCCCCAGCAATTGTTTGAAAAGGCCAAAGTCCAGGGTTGCAATTCTACTTGCTATTGTGTTCCTGCCACATGAGATCCTGAACTCCACCATTTCATGGTTGCTACAACCAAGGCAGCCCTCAACCTTTACTGCTTCAACTAGACCCTCCTTGTTAGTGAAGATGAGATCCAGCAGTGCTCCTTTCCTAGTCGGTTCCTCCACCATTTGCATGAGGAAGTTATCATCCATACACTGGAGGAATCTCCTGGACTGTGGCTGGGTTGCTGAGTAGTCCTTCCAGCAAACATCAGGGAAGTTAAAATTCCCCACGAGAACCAGGGCCTGTGACTGTGAGGCCGCTCTCAGCTGCCTGTAGAAGGCCTCATGAATTTCCTCACCCTGATCTGGTGGCCTGTAATAGACACTCACAGCAGTACCACCCCTGCCAGCCTGCCCCTTAATTCTCACCCATAGATTCTCAACCTGCTCCTCATCTGTGCCAGGACAGTACTCAGTACATTGTAGTTGCTTTCTCACGTAAAGAGCAACTCTGCCACCTCGCCTGGCTGGCCTGTCTTTCCTGAAAACGACATAGCCATCTATGACCACGTTCCAGTCATGTGAGCTGTCCCACCATGTCTCTGTAATTCTAATTTAGTTCCTGAAATTCTAATTTAGGATCATTTTATCCCTTTATCACTATATCAGACAAGTCTAGCGGCTTTTTCTGTTCATCTTGTGTGAAGCAGCTCTGCAAGTTTCAGGCTCAAAATAAAAGCCCTCACAATTTAATCTTGAGTCACCAAATACAAGCAAATAAAAGATGGGCCCATAAATTAAGACTCTAGAAAGGAACATAACTGGGTGCACTGCATAGGTGGGACAGAAGTATGTTTGACTTGCATATAGAATCTATTGAAGTATTAAGTTAAAATAGGTATTTAAAATGAGGAGAAACTATTTGGATTTCTGAGATGAGTAACAAACCCAGTTCTAGGTTCCGGTCTTTCTTAATGACATGTAATTAGGTGTTTAATGCACACCATTTCACCAAATTTTGGCTCAGTACTGGCCGCACACACACATACACACAAACATTTTCTAATGCCCTATGGTATGTTAAAAATCTATTGTAAAATACAAAATTATAATGCATTACATGAGAACAGAGTGCTTCCTAACCAGGCAGCTAAAATCTTTCCAGGGTGCAAGATAAGGTTGTGGACAAAATGTTGCTACTTCTCCCAAAAGTTTTCTCTAAGATATGTGTAGTTTTAAGTAATAGCTGAAGAGATGAAACATACATTCATAATAACAGCTGCTTTTATAAGAGGGTAATTATTTGGTAAAATATACAGTTCTGTATGCCCAGATATAATGCTGCAGGCCCAGAAAAAGTAATCGCTTTTCCACTTTCTTACTGTTTAAAAAACATATGCATACATACTGTGACACAGTTAGGGAGATCTTCTTTTCTTGCCTGAGGAGAGCTTAATGGCAGCTGAATTCTTATCTTAACAATTTCTTCCCGCCTCTCCTTTTATCTCTCCCATTCAAGACAGATAGATTAATTAGGAAAATTGCAGAAGAAAAGGGTTTCAAAATTGCTTGGTATGCTGCTTGTCTTGACAAGCCGCCTAGGCTGCCACAATGCTGAAGATTATATGAAACAGCAATCAGGGTTGTACATTCTGAGGCTGGTATGAGGAAAACATACATATATAGTTTATAAATCATTAGCAACTTACTGTATAGATGCTAGAAACTATGACTATGCTTAGAAAAGGAAAAAATAATATATTCTTCCAGTAGAAACTCATGTTTTGAAAAGAGAAACTAATTCCAGGTCCAGTTGTGTAAGATGTGTGGTCTTATTGCATAGATCAGAAATTATCATCCATTTGTTAAGGGGACAGAAAAGTACAAAAGCAAATACTGTGAAGTTTTATATTAAACTAATTATTGCAAAAGGTGGCATTGGAAAACTTTAATCAGAAACCATGTTTTAAAGATCTTACAACTTAACAGGAAAAATAGAACATGTAAAGGAAACATTCATAGTATATTTTGCTGTAGCTCCAAATATTGTATTAATACACGTCCTGGGTTCAGCAGCAGCAGTCAGTTTTTCTCCTTCTTAGTAGGTGGTGCAGCGCTGTGGTTTTGACTTTCGGCCTGGGAATAATACTGATAAAGGCGACGTTTTCAGTTGCTGGTCAGAATGTTTACCCTGACCAAGGACTTTGTGAGTCTCATGCTCTGCCAGGGAGGAGGAGAAGCCGGGAGGAAGCAGGGACAGGACACCTGACCCAAACTAGCCAAAGAGGTATTCCATACCATAGCACGTCATGCCGGGGGATGTAACTGGGAGTTACTCGGAAGGGCATGTCTCTCTTTTCTGTCAGGCTCATTTCCGGCGGGCGGTATCGTATTCTCTTCCCTTGTTATTTCTCTTGTCATTATGATTATTGGTGATAGCAGTAGTGATTTGTGTTATCCCTTAGTTACTGGACTGTTTTTATCTCAACCCGTGGGAGTTACATTCTTTCGATTCTCCTCCCCATCCCTCGGGGGCGGGGGTGGGGAATAGAAACTGCGTGGTTCTAATTTACGGCCTGGGCTTAAACCACGACAATACAACAGTGGTTTCCTGCTTTGGATAGAAAATGGAATTTATTCAGAAGAAAAGAAACTAAATGGCTGTAAAAGTGACAAGAGTGAGGACAATGAAAAGAAGGGATGAAGGATCTGAGGCTTGGAGGAAAAATGGATTAGAAATATGAGAGGTGAATAATGCGATTAATATGAGGAGTTTGGAGAGAAACATTTAAAAATACTGAGACAAATTACCAGTTATAAAATTGAAAAGCAGAAATGGCTTTGGAATAATCTTGTCCTTTCTGAATTTTAACTCTGGCAAAACTCTGACAAAACCTCAGCTCTCTTAGAATTTTGCTTGAGGGCAGCGCTAAGTCATCTTTTAACGATCTCCAGGCCTCAGGATTGGCATTACACATGAAAGCCCTGATGTGACCTTTCTTGCAACAACTCTGTTTTCACACAAACTGTTGACTGAGAAACATCTACAGCAAGCTATTTTTGTATAGGTGTGCATGTGTTCATGTGTATGCACACCTGACTGTCCTTACATAGATCTTATCTCCTGGACAGTTTTATTCATTTTTAACAGATGGGTACAGAGAAGGAATGAGACTTAGCTGCAAACTAGGAACACTGTATAGATTAGCTGAAAAACCTAACAGGTTTGTATGGTCTTCTTTCCATTTGAAGAACAGTTGAACCAATTTCTGAATATGGAATATAGTTTCAGCTATTTTGGTCTGAGATATAATCTCAGTATTTCTCAGTGGAAGGTAGAGATTACTGCTCATGAGGCAAGAAATCATTTGCCAACAAAAAAGTTCGATCTCTTTGTAATAAGGGAAATTTTATGTTACTAATTTTAATGAGATGATTTATTCCATTGAACTGAGCAGAATTTCTTTAATACTCATTAAGCTGCATCTAAAATTTTGTCTGTATAACTGTAGATACGTGACAGCCATTCATGACAGAATATTGGATAACTTTATAAGATTCAATGAATTTTAAAAGAGATATGCAGGAATTCTACAAGGATACTTTTTTTCCTTTGCAAAGTTTCCTCAAAATCCAGTTCTAACCCAATACCAAGAAGTAACTGGCAATTTTAATAGCTAGTTCAAGTTAGGCCTTATTGAATATATAGCAAAACATAGTCTACACATGTACAAAAATTTACATCTATTATCAGACTGGGGAGAAAAAAGGAGTAGAAGAAGTGCTGTTCAGTGAAAGCTAATATGGTTCCAGGAAAAGGGTTTGAAATGTAGACCAAAACGCAACATGTAATGGAGAGAGAGAAGGAGTATTTGAATTTCTCTATGATGGGCAATGCACACTTGTGATTAGCGAGATTAGGGGAAGAAGGAAACTTCAGAAGGGTTGTTGTGAAGAAATAAAATGGATTAATATATACAAGAGATACTGGCATTCATGTGCAGTTGTACAACCTTCACTCTGGTAGCTTATATGAAGTTACGGGAAAAGTTTTTATCAGAAACAGTTTTCTTTACAGCAGAGAGGCTGCCTGCTCTAGTGAGTCCCATGGACTATTACCCACTTCTAGTGATCCATGTGGATGCTAGTGATATTGATAGAAGTAGCCTGGAGAACATTAAGAAGGACTACAGCTCCCTGGGAGAGGTGGTTAGGGGCTCTGGAGCTCAGATTATCTTTTCGTCAATTCTCCAGAATACAGAGGGAGACCTTAAAAAAGCTAGGAGGGTTGGCCAAGTTAATAGATGGTTAAAAGGATGGTGCCATGTACTTTCTCGCTACTCGTGTGGTGAGGGACGGAAGCACTAGTTCCCTCCGAACTAGGGCTGAGACATAGAGCATTCACGGAATGCGGGTCACCAACAATTTATTGCGCAGTTAGAATTCCTTATATCTGCTGCCCAAGCACCTCCCCAGGGTCAGCTGGTTCCTGTCCCTCCTGGCAGCTTCCCCGTCCACGCACCAATCCCTACATCTCCCCCGCCTCAAGACTAGAAAACTCAGGGTTTTAACAGCTATTCCAGATAACAACTTATAACTCTAATTAACTAAGTAAGAAAGGTTTGTGCCACTAAGTATTCACACACAGTGCATATTACATAATCAAACAAGAAGGAAACAAACATCCTAATACTAATACACACAGAGCGTCAGCCTAAAGGGACCTAGACGCAGGTGTTTCCAGCCTGAGTGATGTCGTATTCAACAGCCGGCCACAAAGTTCGTAAGGCACGTCGTGACTCGATCCGTGAGTGAAGTCATCTGGACATATAAGGGCCAGGGATGTCATTTCACACCTCTTTCCATCACTCTCTCCCAGATATAGACGAGAGCCGATCACTACCTGTGAAATATAGCTCAAATACAAACTTACAGACACAACTACAAATACGGTAATAGTCACTTTGCCGGTACCCAGCGTAGGCCAGTCTCACCCTCTACACAGGCATAGCCTTGCCCGTGAGCACGTAGGGCAAATGGACCTATCTTACCCTTTTCTGGATCTTTCACCCGTATCTGTGGATACGGGGGTTTGTCTAGAGGTGGAGCAAAGTGCGAGCT
This sequence comes from Psittacula echo, assembly GCF_963264785.1. NCBI lineage: Eukaryota > Metazoa > Chordata > Aves > Psittaciformes > Psittacidae > Psittacula > Psittacula echo. The sequence goes on along the minus strand of NC_137742.1, from coordinate 73,881,383 downwards.
CATCGGGGATTGTTCACTTGATCCATGCGAGAATTGATTTAAACTAGTCACAGCAGAAAGTAAAAGTCAGCGCACACGGACTGCAGGAGCTCTTCCGGGTACGGTCTCCCCCGCCTCAAGACACCCGAGGCGAGCTTTCAGAGTCCGGTGCGCGCGCTTGACGATAGCTGGGCCAGTGCTGTTATAAGGACAACCGTTCTTATGTTCAATGCCCCACTGTCATAAAAATGAAGCCACCAGTTGACTTGAATATGCTGGGCCGTTGTCGGTCTTGATCTGGCTAGGGACTCCCAAAATCGCCATGATGTCGTGCCAATGCAAAATGGCCGCCTTAGCGTCTTGCTTGCGTTGTGCCGTAGCCAAGATGACACTGCTACAGGTATCAACCGTGACATGTAAATAGCGCATAAAAACTGGAGCACAACAGTCAGAAACTGGCAGACCTTGTGCAACAAGGTCTGCACTATTGTTACCTTCAGTCAGGAGTCCAGGGATATGCAAATGACTATTACAGTGATTTGGGCAAATTTCAGTAGCTCACTCAGACAAAGCCTGAAAAAGGACTTGCGCACACTCCATCGTAGCCTCAATGGCCAATGGGGTCCACAGACCACTGTCGTAGCACAGTAGCTACAGTAGCTACAGTATATGCTTCCAGAAATTGAACTGCTATTGGCTAGACGTAACCAATATAGATTGTGATTGGCTCAGAAGTGCAGTCCACACATTCTGAAGCAGACAACAAGCTCGCTAAAATTATCCATTCGCTACCTTTCTCACATAACTTGCAGTTTCACCATCCCGCTCCCACATCTTGTTAGCCTTGAGAAAATGCCATGTTCCTTATTCTACTGCACATAACTGTCCTTTAGTAACCTAAGGCTAGGCCTTGCAGCCTGGGTAACTTGAGTTCAGGCCTTGCAACTTAATTCACAGTTTGGCTAAAACCAAACAGCTGGGATTGCTCACATGTCGATTGTTCAGCTGTATTCTTCATAACCACCATCTCCTAAGGCTGACATCTGGGTTGGTCATGAAATGTCCACCGTCCCTTAGCCACTCCACAATTCTCTCTTTTTGTCTTTGAGCAAACCAGATAGATGTTACATTTTTCTTAACTATAGACATCATACACCACAACATGTAACTTGCTACTAATACAAATAAAACTAACACACATAATATAGTTACTCCATCCATCATCTTTCGTTAGCCGTTTAACCCCCTCTTTCAATTGTTGTATACTCTTATAAATTGATTCCAAATGATCTAACAAATTCATGCAGCACATCCCCTCAAATTCAGCACAACCATGCCCCTGTGCCAACAATAAAAAGTCGATTGCTGCCCTATTTGTAAGGTGGCATGACAAACACTATCAACATCAGTCAAAAGCCCACTTAGTGCAAGCACAGTAGCATTTGTCAGTTCCTTCTTATCTTGCTGGGATTCCTTCAGCTTTTGTTGTCCCTTGGTTCATGTCTGACTCCACGTAGGCACTTGCTGATCTGGGTACATGGCTGTTCTTTGCCAGAAAGTCATCCACATCTCCGCCTTTTTCTTTGTATACAAGCCAAACACGCTCTGTAGCACTCATAATCATTCGTTGGATACATTAAAGATACACAGCAACAAAATCAAAATCATTAAAATGACAATAAACACCATTAGTCCACCTTTTACTAGAGCAACCAGCCAACCTGTCAGTCCCCATTCACCTAACAAATTGTCCAGCCAAAAGGCTTGCCCATCCTCATACACCATGTGTAAGATCTTAGCATGTTTCCATATTTCTTCAACATAAGCCAATCACAGGCTGCTGGGTCTGCCCTTTTTCTCCTGGATGTCTCTTTGGTAACAGGGGAGGCCATCCCCTCACATCAAGGTCTGGCATGGCATGTGTCCCCATCGCTCCACACCTGCCGGGTTGCAGCCAACAGCAGAGCTAAAGGTTCTTCTTGGTGGCAAACACAGAGGCCAACCCAGTCTTGCCCTTGACTGTGGCAGCAGGCATTTGGTCAACCTCAGTTCTTGTACCTCGTTGTCAATGCAGAGTTTCACCTGCTTCATCCAGTAACAAGTTGCTACTGTGGCAAAGCACACACAGATTTACATTACCAGAGTAACTATTACAGGTTACAACAGTATGTTGAAGATGCTGATGGCAGCAAGAAACCAGCCAAAGAACTTTCTTACCAGCGAAGTTCTTCCACCCTCTTAATTTGTTCCATTACCTGCTTTATAACACTACCATCATATTAGAATCTTTCTAGCTTTTGTCTTAGCATTTTCTAGCAGCTGCTGCAAATTTGCATGCTCTAACATCTTTTACAAGTAACAAATCCACACAACACAGGGTACAGTTTCTCATTAGCAACTGGCTAGTAAATACAAGTGTTTTTATACACAAAATCACAGCCTCTAATAATAGTTACGTTACAAGCACACATATTCAAGTTGTTACTTTTCAGTTGCCCCCAAGTGATGTCCTGTAATCATTTATTTTTCTCTTCCTCTATCTCATTCTGCTCGGGGTATTCACTGTCAGCTCCTGTAGCTGAGGCATCGGGTTCCTCCACTTGTCTGTCCAGCTCATGGCAAGGCTTTGCAAACTTTGCAGGCAGCTGCCATGGACCTGTAGGTAGGAGAACACAAACATACCCCCTCTCCCACGCTATCAGCTCCTGAGAAGGAGGCCCGTTAAAGTGATTCAAAGGCATTCTGATGGGAAAGAAATGTGAAGCTACAGCTGCCTGCCTGCTTATCAGCAGCAGTAAATACCTGCCAGCAACGGCAGTTTGCATTAACCCTTTCTGGTCCAAAATGTTAATCTGCTACCCATTAAAACTTTTACACAAACCCAACAACAAAAAATACATAGAGCACTGTCCGCCCTCAGCACACACACACACACACACGCATGGGATCCCACAAGCACACTCCATACAATTACAATATTTGAAACACAAAACCTAGACAATCATTATTCCCACTATATGGTCCCTCATACAGAACGTGGAGTAAGGACCCTGTGAAGACAACTAAAAATCAGCTCCAAGCAGCATCACTGCAGTGTGAGGTGGCAGGCTCAACTTTAGCAGGCGTCCCCGCAGAGGCTCTGCCCCCCCCACATTCCACGAGCCTTGGGCTTTTACACTGACCAAAATGCACACTCATTCCGATGCAGGTGGCCAACCTACATGGGAAGAAGTGGTCAGCAATAAAAATTCTCATTCAACCATAAAAATTCTCCAAGGGCTAATAGAAACATGGATATACATGGATATACATTTGCCAACTTCTAGTACATGTGGATCACAGAGAGACTATCAAACGAGTTGTATATGGGGTTTCAAGTCCACAGCCTGCAACAGCACTCACACACCGTGTTCAAAAGGCTATCAGGGTACCTCTTTTTTTTTTTTTTTTTTTTTTTTTTTTTTTTTTCTTTTAGAAGATCAAAACCAAACTGAACACTCCAGCCTGGTAGCCAAGGGTAAAGACAATGTCGTTAGTAGGGAGGATTCCCCCAGGGTAGGCTTTGAGGGTTGCTGTCGCTCGTTTTGGGGAACCCCCCTGTCCCCTGCCCTGTCGCACAAAGGGGAGTGTTGCCAGGGCTCACAAGACTCCGCTTCCCGGTTTTTTGCTGTTGCCGCGGCCGCGGTTTCTGGCAGTCTCGCTGCGGCTCCGGCGCTGCCCGCTCGGCCGCGCGGCTCGGGGGCTCTGGCCGCGCCTCCCGGGGCACTTTCCTCCACAGCTCCCGCGCTTGCACCCGCGGCTCCTCCACCCGCAGCGCCTCCGCGTCCCGCAGCCGCTCCAGCAGCTCCTGTCCTGGAGACAACTTTTCTCGATGGCACCCCACGTCTCCCCTAGATCTCCTGCTTTCTTTTCCCCCGCCAAGACCGCTTCCAAAAGCTCTTGGCAGATCCGTCCCCATCGGAAGGTATCTAATACGTCCACGGGGGCCTCCACCGCCCCCCGGCCTCGCAACCATTGGATGCAGTGGCCCGCTGGCTCCGAGTTTATCACCTTCGGCAACCCAGCTTGCTGCACGAGGGCCTCCAGTACCTGTACCACGTGGCTCACATCCATCGCTATCACGTCGGGGTCACCACTTGTAGTTTCTCGCTACTCGTGTGGTGAGGGATGGAAGCACTAGTTCCCTCCGAACTAGGGCTGAGACATAGAGCATTCACGGAATGCGGGTCATCAACAATTTATTGCGCAGTTAGAATTCCTTATATCTGCTGCCCAAGCACCTCCCCAGGGTCAGCTGGTTCCTGTCCCTCCTGGCAGCTTCCCCGTCCACGCACCAATCCCTACAGTGCCATAGTCAGGGGTTTGGGTGTCTTGAACATGGGGCCCAAGTTAGTAGGGCAGGTCTACTGGGGGCTGGTGGAGCTGATCTGACAAAGAAGAGGAAGAGTGGTTTTGGTAGAATTCTTGCCAGACTGATCGTTTCTTTAAACTAGATGTATTGGGGAGGAGGGCATCGTTCCATCCCAACACACCCAGTCAATTGCCAGCACCTATAATAAATGCTTGGAGAGATGCAGAGATATTCCAGCCGCTCTAGCCAATGAGCTGGCTTCATTTGGAGCTCGGCTTAGGTGCCTCTATACAAACGCCCGTAGCATGGGGAACAAACAAGAGGAATTAGAGATGTTTGCACGACTGCAGGAGTATGATATAGTAGGCATCACAGAAACATGGTGGGATGGCTCCTACGACTGGAGTGTTGGAATGGAAGGTTACAGACTCTTTAGAACAGACAGGCCTGGCAGGTGGGGAGGGGGAGTTGCCCTTTATGTTGAGGATAAGCTGGAGAGCATGGAACTGCGTCTGGGGATGGGTGAGCAGTCGACAGAGAGTTTGTGGGTCAGGGTTAAATGGAGAACAGCGATGGGGGACATTATTGTGGGGATCTGCTACAGACTGCCTGACCAAGAGGAATCTGTGGATGAAGTGCTCTATAGGCAGATAGGAACAGCCTCACGCTTGCAGGCCCTTGTTCTCATGGGGGACTTCAACCACCCTGACATCTGTTGGAGTGAAGTTACAGCCCGGCACAAGCAATCCAGGAGGTTCCTCGATTGTGTGGAAGACAATGTGGATTCTATAATCTCAATGAATAAAATTTTCCTAAACCAGGAATTTGAGAATTTAGGGGTTTTTTGTTTACTTAGTTGTTTTTATGTGTCTGTATGTGGACTTTTTTGTGTGTATGTGTTTGGTTTTTTTTGGTGTGTGGTGTTTTTTTGTTTGTTTGCTTGTTTGTTTTTTTTTTAATTTTTTTTTGTTTTTTTAGTTTTTAGTCTTAATAAATAACACGTTGCCTAGACTAAAATAAGGGGTGTCAATTTTTGTTTCACTGGAGAATCTTTTTTCCATTTATGTGTTTGTTTTGGGTTTTGTTCTTCTTAATCCGAGATTTTAGGATTTGTGGCTGGTTTAGAAGCATGAAATATATCATAGAATCATAGAATCATAGAATAGTTAGGGTTGGAAAGGACCTTAAGATCATCTACTTCCAATCCCCCTGCCATGGGCAGGGACACCTCACACTAAACCATGCCACCGAAGGCCTCATCCAACCTGACCCTGAACACCCCCAGGGATGGAGCATTCACAACCTACCTGGGCAACCCATTCCAGTGCCTCACCACCCTCACAGTAAAGAATTTCCTCCTTATATCCAATCTAAACTTCCCCTGTTTAAATTTGAACCTGTTACTCCTTGTCCTGTCACTACAGTCCCTAATAAATAGTTCATCCCCAGCATCCTTGTAGGCCCCCTTCAGATACTGGAAGGCTGCTATGAGGTCTCCACGCAGCCTTCTCTTCTCCAGGCTGCACAGCCCCAACTTTCTCAGCCTGTCTCCATACGGGAGGTGCTCCAGTCCGCTGATCATCCTCGTGGCCCTCTTCTGGACTTGTTCCAACAGTTCCATGTCCTTTTTATGTTGAGGACACCAGAACTGCACACAATACTCCAAGTGAGGTCTCACGAGAGCAGAGTAGAGGGGCAGGATCACCTCCTTCGACCTGCTGGTCACGCTCCTCTTGATGCAGCCCAGGATACGGTTGGCTTTCTGGGCTGCGAGCGCACACTGAAGCCGGCTCATGTTCATGTTTTCATCGACCAATACCCCCAAGTCCTTCTCTGCAGGGCTGCTCTGAATCTCTTCTCTGCCCAACCTGTAGCTGTGCTTGGGATTGCTCCGACCCAGGTGGAGGACCTTGCACTTGGCATGGTTAAACTTCATAAGGTTGGCATCAGCCCACGTCACAAGTGTGCCAGGGTCTCTCTGGATGGTATCCCTTCCCTCCAGCGTATCAGCCGAAAAACAGAGTTTGGTGTCATCGGCAAACTTGCTGAGGGCGCACTCAATCCCACTGTCCATGTCATCAACAAAGATGTTGAACAAGACCGGTCCCAACATCCATCCCTGAGGGACACCACTCGTTACTGGTCTCCAGTCGGACATCGAGCCATTGACCACAACTCTTTGCGTGCGGCCATCCAGCCAGTTCTTTATCCACCGAGTGGTCCACTCATCTATCAAATTGATGTCTCTCCAATTTAGAGACAAGGATGTCATGTGGGACAGTGTCGAACGCTTTGCACAAGTCCAGGTAGATGATGTCAACTGCTCTGCCCCTGTCCATCAGTTTCGTAGCCCCATCACAGAAGGCCACCAGATTGGTCAGGCAGGATTTCCCCTTAGTGAAGCCATGCTGGCTGTCACCAACCACCTCCTTGTTTTTCATGTGCCTTAGCATGCCTTCCAGGAGAATCTGCTCCAAGAGTTTGCCAGGCACAGAGGTGAGATTGATTGGTCTGTAGTTCCCTGGGTCATCCATTTTCCCCTTCTTGAAAATGGGGGTTATATTTCCCTTTTTCCAGTCGTCGGGAACTTCACCTGACTGCCATGATTTTTCAAATATGATGGCCAGTGGCTTAGCAACTTCATTCGGCAGCTCCTTCAGGACCCACGGATGGATGCCGTCAGATCCCACGGACTTGTGTACGTTTAGGTTTTTAAGATGGTCTCGAACCCAATCCTCTCCTACACTGGGCCTATGGTCTTCATTCTCACAGTCCCTGTGTTCGCCTTCCAAGACTTGGGTGGTGTGATCAGAGCCTTTGCCAGTGAAGACTGAGGCAAAGAAGTCATTAAGAACCTCAGCCTTCTCCAAATCCTGGGTAGCCAGTTCTCCCGATAGCTTCCAGAGGGGGCATATGTTGTCCCTAGTCTGTCTTTTATTCGCTACGTACCTATAGTATCCCTTCCTGCTATCCTTAACATCCCTAGCCAAGTTCAATTCTAACTGGGCCTTAGCCTTCCTCACCTGGTCCCTTGCTTCCCGGACAACATCCCTGTATTCTTCCCAGGCCACCTGTCACTGCTTCCACCTTCTATAAGCCTCTTTTTATGTTTGAATTTTCCTGAGCAGCTCCTTAGCCATCCAAGGAGGTCTCCCGGCCCTCTTGCTGCACTTCCTTCTAGTTGGGATGCAACACTCCTGAGCTTGGAGCAGGTGATCCTTGAATATCAACCAAGAGTCTTGGGCCCCCCTGCCCTCTAGGGCTTTATACCATGGAACCTTCCTAAGCAGGTTCCTGAAGAGGCCAAAGTCTGCTCTCTTCAAGTCCAGGGCAGCAAGCTTGCTGCACGCTCTTCTCACTGTCCTGAGGATCTCGAATTTGAGCATCTCGTGGTCGCTGCAACCAAGGCTGCCGTGAGCGTCACATTTCCAACCAGCCCTTCCCTTTTGGTGAGCACGAGGTCAAGCATGGCACCTCTCCTTGTTGGCTCCTCTATTACTTGCAGAAGGAAGTTGTCTTCCACACAATTGAGGAACTTCCTGGATTGCTTGTGCCGGGCTGTAACTTCACTCCAACAGATGTCAGGGTGGTTGAAGTCCCCCATGAGAACAAGGGCCTGCAAGCGTGAGGCTGTTCCTATCTGCCTATAGAGCACTTCATCCACAGATTCCTCTTGGTCAGGCGGTCTGTAGCAGATCCCCACAGTAATGTCCCCCATCGCTGTTCTCCCTTTAACCCTGACCCACAAACTCTCTGTCGACTGCTCACCCGTCTCCAGACAGAGTTCCATACTCTCCAGCTTATCCTCAACATAAAGGGCAACTCCCCCTCCCCACCTGCCAGGCCTGTCTTTTCTAAAGAGTCTGTAACCTTCCATTCCAACACTTCAGTCACAGGAGCCATCCCACCATGTTTCTGTGATGCCTACTATATCATACTCCTGCAGTCGTGCACACATCTCTAATTCCTCTTGTTTGTTCCCCATGCTACGGGCGTTTGTATAGAGGCATCTGAGCTGAGCTCCAAATGAAGCTGGCTCATATTTTGAAACAGAGAGGTAACACTAGTGTGGTGATCTACCCATTACTAAGCCACAAATATCTTCACTGAAACACCACACTTTAATAAAGCAAAAGGATTCTTATGTCAATTTCAAGAAAATGAGTTCAGAAATTTGTTTAATATGCAAGTTATGCAATTTTCATTTCAAACTGGGGAATTTTATTGAAAAATATGTTTCTAAAATACCCTCTAAATAAGAGGTATGATAAAAACTACTATGTTTATACAAAGATATTTGTAAATTCAGAAGAGGAGATGAGTGAGCTGATAAAACTTGCCAGTTAAAAGTCAAAATTCTGTAACACCAGCAAAACTATATTCAGTAACTTTTAATTCTTGCTGACAAGATTTTGCTTTTGTTCAAATTCTGGAATGACAGCCTTTTAGCACTTTTCTGTTCAGGAACACAGAACTCTATCAATGGCTGAGTGAAAGAAAATGACACTGTGTGCTAAAAGAGATCATCTTAATTACATTTATAATACTTGCCTACAAATTAGATTACAGGTTAGATTATAGATTAGAGCATTGTCTAACACTTTGGTACTAAGTTTTAGGGTGTTTTATTTGCCGTAAAAGAGTTTGTTGTCTGTTTATATTAATGTTACTAGCCATCCGACTTCTCTAAAGTTCCTGAGGAAACAAAACCTAAGATTAGTAACTGCTATTAAAACCTACATAGTATTATCCTTTGACTCTGTTTATATTTTTCACTTCAAATCCTAGCGCTTTCCTAGATAACAAACAGAAAAAGACTTCTCATGCAATAGAGTAAGAAATGTCTGAATTTTGGAAAATACATTGAACATTGAAGGTGCATGGTCTTTTTAAAGCGTATATAGAAAGAGTCTTTCACCACATTCTCTCTAGATGTCTTGCCTCTCCTGCTGGATGTTGAAGCCAAAAAGCTTTTGGGATTTGGCAGGTTGGGTTGACTTCGGTACCCAGTGGGCACAAGTAGCTACAGTTTAGAGTTATTAGCAGGGCTAATGCTCTGTTTTCCTTTATTTACATTTAGTTTCTATTCTGCACTGAGTAAGGCTATGTTTGAAGAAATAATCATTGCCTTCATGCAAAAAAGGAATGTATATTTCAAGTTACTTTGTGCCTGCAGTTATAACAACACAATGATTCTCTTTGTAACATTTGTTTATACACATGTATTTTGTTAAACCCAAGCTCATGACGGTTTTCCTTTCCTGCCACAGCTCAAAAGATAACCAGTGAAAGAAAAAAACCACAAGAAAGTGGTTTTTCACAGTGTGGAACAAAAAAACCCCAATCCCAACCCCAACAAAAAAACCCCAAACAACAAAACCCTCTCCCCCAAACAAAACAAAAATTAAAAAACAAAACCAAAAAAAACCAACCCAACCCAACTAACCAACCAATCAAAAAAATCAAAATCAAAATGAAAAGGAACACCAGCACTTCATTTATGGAAGAAGTTCTGCAGCTTGCTGCCTTGGTTGAATATAATAAAATTGAACTGACATTGCCAGTCATTGAAAAATTACTCTGAAAGGAGCTGTTCTCAGTATCTGCTTAGAAGGAATAGAAAAGTACATGAGGAGTGTTATAATAGCATATTCTTCTCCTTCTTTCTTTTTTTCCTTCTTGACAGTCAATAGCTATTGTGTTAACACATGTTCATTTTTGTGTGCTGCTGTCATACAGTGATGGTGAGATGAACTTTACAAGGTATATGCATAGCAGGTTAGTGATAGTCGTTCACACCTCTCACACACTAGTTATAATTACTTCAGCTTTTTGAAGAGATTGGTTTAGATGGGAGAAAGGGGTGACTAAAATGATTTTCCAAAGGATTTTTAAACCTCAGAGTCTGTTGAACATTTAGATATTATTTTGCTTTTAGTAGGAAAAAAAATTCAGAATGTGCAATTTGTGGGACAGAGAGGGGATTGTATTACTCTTTCCTGTGCACAAGCAACAAATGAATGTCTGCAACATACCTGATTGCTGAAGCTTTTATACAATGTGATTGCAGTGCTAATTCTGCTGCTCAGAAGTAAAATAACATGGTTTAATAATAATACATCAGGCTCACAGAGAATAGCTTTAGAGGAGATGAAACGGAGCCACAGTGGTTCTGAAGTTAATGTTTTCAATGGGAAATTGTTTTATCTCAGTTGGCTGACTTAGGTTAGAGATATAGCTCTTAAGCATGTTCAAGAAGAATGATTAAAATGGCAGGAGCAACTTTTAAAAGATTCTTTCAGGTGTTGTTTCGTTATGCAAGCCCTAAAATTTACAAGATAGCTGTTGTTGCCATAACAAACAAACCCATTTTCAGTGAGGTCTTTCAGCCTGCTGTGAAATTTGTAGGAGGCCATCTGTTGTGGTTTAAACCTGGCTGGTAACTAAGTACCATACAGCTTGCTCACTTTCCCCCGCTACCCAGTAGGATGGGTAGGAGAGTTGCAAAAATTATCTCAACCTGTGGTTGGTCTCACACATTATTAATCATTATCACTATTTATTTAATACATAAAACACCTGTTAGAATTTAGTAACCACATCCTATATCAGTTGTGAATATTCAAAGCCATGGAGCTGATGCTGTATAATTTCCTCAGAAGACTGTGGTCATTTATCATCCTCATATCTGTGATCAAGCTGATCAGGCTTCAGAGGTCTTTGCTAAGAGAAGTGAGAACTGAAGTGGACTGTCTTCTTTATTCTGCAACTTTCTTCTGTCATTGTCCATGTTTAATGCTTTCTTTTCCTTTAAAAAGTGTTATCTTTGCTGCTCCTGGTGCTATTTTCTTTGTCCTCCCTTTGCTTTGCAGCCTCCTTGTGTGTCTGGCAGGATTTCCAAGTCATTTTTAGTCTCCTGTACTATCCTTGCTCTTTACCTTTCAACCCTGTTGCTTCCTGCTTTGGTGGTCATATTGCTCACATATAAAATAATTCTACGTTGTGTTTGGCTGTGCTATTACAGTGAGACATAGATCACTGTTTCACTGTTTTAGTAGTGTTTTAGTATTCCCATATTCATGTTCAAGGTGATATAATTTTTTTTTGTATCTGTGTTGTACACTTAGAGATGTTACAGGCCTCTGGTTTGGCTACAGTGTATTTTCAAACTAACTTTCAAAGTAATATGGCCATATCTATTATTAGGCTTCCAAGGTCAGAGTGACCAGTTATTTTCTTACTTAACTTTTCATTTTCCCAGGTAGCTTCAAACTACACCCTGACTTCTTTTCTTTTTGGTTACAAGAAGTTAATAGACATTCTCAAGGAATTGCTTCTGGTTATACGAATCAAAAATATACTACTTTATACATAAAAGTACACACTTCCTTTCTAAAGTTTCTCTAGCTAAAGCCTCAATCTTTTCACCACTTCCTAGTGCAGTGAAAAACTGAGATTTTATATTTATTTATTTTATCCTAGCTCTATTGGAAGCTTTTTCTTCCACACAGCAGGAAAAGAGGATTTGCATGGCTTAAAAGACTTTTGATTGGTACACTAATGAAGCTTCCTTTCATATCCACAGGGAAGTTGATGTATTCTGGTATCATATACATGCGAGGGAGAGGTAGGATCCGAAAAGCTAGCCTGTCCTGGGAACATCTCTTCAAATTGCCACTCAGCTTTGTATCTGCATAGATCTACATCTATGGATCTGTAATGCAGGCTAGTGAACTGCTCTCTGTCATGTTGGAATCAACTCCTTTAGGGCCCCAAAAGAGACATTCAAAGACTAATCCTGAAAGTAGCTGAGCCCTTTTGATAGATTTTTTTTGCTGAGCAATTCCTCTTAAGTCAATGGGATTTGAAAGAATCCAGGACCCAGATGGATCCAACTACTAATATTCAGAGTGGTTTTGGTTTTCTATGAGCATTGTAGGAGGATTTATAGCTTAATATCAAATAACTAGAACATCAAAAGATGAATGAAACAAATACCATCAGAAGAGATTATAAGATTTCAAGATCAATTCTTGTACAATCAAAATATACACAATCTCAGTTAAATAATTTTAAATGAAGGTGGCTGTGAGGGCAAAGAAATGGACAGATTAAAAACATTGCCACTCTTCTAGTCAATGTATGCCTAGATCATGAGTTTTTCTGGTTAGGTATTGTTTGATTATGAAAAAACAAATATTGTCAGACTTTTATTCATATCTTGAAACTCTATTTGTGACTCCATCACAATTATTCTTATGATGTCTATTTACAGGACTACTTGTATTAACATATAAACAGGAAGAGGGAAAATTTCTATTATATTACTGAAATTATTATTTATGTAAAAGAGATCTGCTGCTGCTCATGTGACTGTGATTATATTAAAGAGAAAGGAAAGGAAAGACAGGGTCAGAAAGACTGATGCATTCCATCTTTGTGTGCCATTTGTTTTAAGATTCAAACTAGAAATAGAGAAAGACCTGCTGAAAGTCCCCAGGTGATGATTAAAGGAGAAAAGAATAAGGGCAACATCTAAAGGCTATCATTTACCAACAACCAAACTAGGAATGATTTTATAAATCATATCATGCACCCTTACTTCTCATCTGGAGTTGGGAAAACACTTAATTTGAGATCTCTATAAAGGGCAGACTGAGGAGTGGGGTATCTCAAAAATACAGTTTTGGCAATGGTAGCCTGCTACTCCATCAACACATATGTTAAGTGTGTATGTGAGAGCAAGACTCAGTTGTTCTATGACTAGAAACTTCCTCTAGGAGAGAAATTAATGCATGTTTCATTTTGATGAGGTTTATTTATTTATTTATTTTTAAAGGTAATGTCTGCTGAAGTAATCTCAGTTACATGCATGATTTTCGTCATGCACTTCCAATGCCCTTCCAGCAGCATTACATAGCTGCTGACAGGTATGAATCACTTGCAAGAGATTTCTTTGAAGTATCTTACAAAGCTTTTCAGATTAGTCAGCAGTCTACCTCAGATAAATTGGGTGTTCCCAGCCAAGCTATCATCATCCCACAGTAGTGAATCCAGAGAGTCAAACCAAGAAACATAGTGGTCTTTAACCCACAAATGCTATGTATATCCAGCATACATATTGAATCAAAACTTATTTTCCTTAAGTAAAAAAGTACTGAATGAAAATAATTTGTAGTCTATCAAATACAAATGTGTGTGAAAAAGATCAGTTAGCAAACATTTGTCACACAGGAGAAAGAATAACTACATTATAGTGAATACTACCTAATACTTAAAGAAGAAAAGGCAAACCCAATACTTATATATACCATCTTAGTGAATTACAGAAAATCCCATACCTCTATTTTATCTAACTCATCTTTCTATACAGGATGTATTCTTTTTTTATTTAGTCATTTACTTGTTTATCAAGTATTGGCTTAAGAGAGTCACACTGCAGTGTTCAGTAAGACTTCCCTTGCTGCAGAGAAAGCTATGATGTTCAAACATACTAATCTTTTAAGAAGTATTTATTCACAATAAGCTGCCTGGTAGTTTCCCACCCACAGTGTGCTATTCAGTGAATCTCTGTTTGAAAGATGGAGTGTATAGTTCCAGCCTGTATTTTGTAATTACAGCAATATAAAAGAGTGGTTTCTGTAGACCCAGTATACAAAGAAATTTGCTTGGTTTAGAACTGGAAAGAAAAATGACAATTATGTCTATTATTATTCTGAACAAGGGAAAAATTGAACCATGAAACAACCTACAGATGTATTGATTTATATATTTATTGTCCTTGAGAGTTTGTGGGGCTACAGAGTAATGTTTTAAAGTGTTATACATCTTAAACTATACCACAGGTTGTGGGCCAGAGAACTAATTAGAGAAAGGGTGTTCATTTTGCAGGAAGGAAGTCAGTTTAATAAAAGCAATCTACCAAATTTTAACATTTTAAGCCTATTATTTTACTTAGACAAAAAAAAAATAATACACAGAACAAACAAACCCAAAGAAAACCCACAAACAAAAAACCCCACACAAAAATAAACAACAAAAAAACCTTTTTGTAGTCAATCTAAAGTGCATTCCATTTTGATCAATCACAAGCTAACCTACCTCCTCCTTGGTCTCCCCAATTTGGCACATATTTTAAGTGTTCTTTAAGAATCTTAGTCTTATTTGAAAACATTCTTCGGAGTATGTTTTGACCAGCAAATTAACTGTAGTGCTGATCAACCTTTTAGGCAAGATCTGTCTGTTTTAATGTTAGAATCATTCACAGAATGGTTAGGGTTGGAAAGGACCTTAAGATCATCCAGTTCTAACCCCCTGGCATGGGCAGAAACACCTTGCACTAGACAATGTCACTCAAGGCTCTGTCCAACCTGGCCTTGAACGTTGCCAGGGATGGAGCATTTACAACGTCCCTGGGCAACACATTCCAGTGCCTCACCACCCTCACAGTAAAGAATTTCTTCCTTATATCTACCCTGAACTTCCCCTGTTTAAGTTTGAACCCATTACTGCTTGTCCTATCACTACAGTCCCTAATGAAGAGTCCTTCTCCAGCATCCTTGTAGGCCTCCTTCAGATACTGGAAGACTGTTATGAGGTCTTCACTCAGCTTCTCTTCTCCAGGCTGAACAGTCCCAACTTTCTCAGCCTGTCTTCATATGGGAGGTACTCCAGTCCCCTTATCATCCTCATGGCTCTCCTCTGGACTTGCTCCAACAGCTCCATGTCCTTATGTTGAGGACACCAGAACTGCACACAGTGCTGCAAGTGGGGTTTCATGAGAGCAGAATAGAGGGGCAGGAGCACTTCCTTCGACCTGCTGGTCGTGTTTCTTTTAATGCAGTCCAGTACACAGCTGGCTTAGCAATAAGGTATTTATTGATCTTAAAAATATCTCATTAAAAAAAAAGAATAAAAGGACACTGGTACAATTATTTCCTCAGAGTTTGCTTGGCAACATTTTAATTCAAAATCAAGACAAAAATAAAATCCTTTTGAATGTGCATTTTTTAATAAAAGGAGGCTAATGTAAATGTGGTACAAAATGGTGGCCAACGGCTCAGTACGCTGCATTCCTTTTATCAATGTCTGATTATAGGGTCAACATTTACTAAATATACTGAAAATATATTCCCAAGCCAATGAGGAGTATTAAATTTTCACTGATGCTTTTTGAGAGATATTACAGCATTATTAGATCAGAAAATTTTGGTGGTGTTCCTTAGTTACTTGTATTTACATTGCAAAATCCTATAGCTACAAAGTAACTATTTAATCTTTCTTCAAATATAAGCCATTTTATAATTTTCTAATCCTTGGTGCCTCCTTTTACCATCAAACTGTGAAAGAGCAATTTTAACAGCAACGATTGCTGCTTCTAAGAGGAGTCCAAGGCTCCTGAGCTAGCTTTGGGTGTGTCTAAAGGGTTTTCTAGGTCCTGACTCCCCTGGGCTCTATGTGAGAATGCAACAAAGATGACCAGCTGCTGGAGGACACCAGGATGCTGAGGAACTGTGGCTTCATGAGCCGGACCGTCCCACATCCAGGGCTACACTGTTAGTGATAATCCCTCTACAGGGAACTCAGGCAATGTTGACTACCCAACAGAAAGTTATGGCTTCTGCGTCCCCTGTGGTATTAGCACCCACTGACACAGCTACACAGAGCTCCCAAGCCAAATTGCAGCCTTCCATGCATCTGGCTGCAAGGCGTGTCCAAGGTTTCTGCTAGTGTCTAAAGGCAGTAATGAGAATGTCTGTTGAAGGTGCAATCAGATAGAACTGTTCAGGCATAACTTCGACTTGGTGAGCAGAAAATTTTGCATTTTTTCATACCATGTAGGCAGTGACTCACCGCTGTCCTATCAGGTGCCTGGGAGCTGTACTGTGGCATTGCAGTGCCAGACGTCCCCAGCCCACAGTGCTGTTGTGAGATAGGCCATTGGGATATCACTGCTTGACTCATGTCTCTGGGCTCTAATAACTTCCAATAATACAGACTATCTTTTATCTCAGTCATAAATCCATTAACCATAACTTTCAGTTTAAAATCCAAGTAATAGCTTTGAATTTTGTAGGGTTGCTCATCTTTAAAATAACCATGTGGTTAAATATTGTGATAAGCTGGAGTTTTATGTTGTAAACAAGTACTGAAATTCAGGCAGACTACCTTCATTTCACCCTGAATTTCTTCATTTTCAGATGGAATTTTCCCATAAAGACATTTTATTCATAAAGCATATAAGCTAGGAAGCAAATGAGAAGGCTAGAGACATCTGTTAGCAGAGCATAAAAAATGTATTGTCTCCAGATGAGTTTGGTCATATGTGCAGATATGAATTACTGAGAAGAATAATGTTAATGTTATGTAATCTTGGAAACTCTTGAAGAAAAGCTTTAACTGAAATAGTATTAAAACCTTTCTTCTCATCTAAGTTAAACTTGGTATGTTCACATACATATAACATGTGGGTTTCTCAGTATGTTCCAGGATTTCTTGTAAATCATTTCTCTTATTAGGATGTTCTTAAAAAAAGAACAAAACAAATGCAGAAAGTCAAGGGATGGAAAGGTTTAATAATGAAAGTAGGTGTGTTACAAGCACTCATTTATTCTAGACACTAGCTTAATAAGTAATTTTGAACACAAAAAGTCTTTCAGGAAGGAAACTTTACATCCAATTCAACAAAGGCTGTCAACAATGCTCAAAAAATTACACTATTTGATAAAGAGTCTGAATCACTTTTAAAGTGAAAGTATAAACATAATTACTAATTACATAGATTTTTTCTCAGTTACACATTTCAGTCGCTTATGTATAATGCAAATTGCTTTTAAATGATTACATTTAATTATGCTTCAGCTGATGCTGGATTATATCTAATTAGTAGATAAACACCACTTTTATGAAATGATGTCATTGTGCTGTATTCTTAGGATATGGATATCCGTGAGTCTTATCCACTCTTGAGAGTAACTGTTGAAAAATAGCTGAAAAAAAAAAAATATAAGTTTTGAAAAAATTTTATTACAATAATTGATATTTTCTTTAGTCCCTGGCAAAATGTAGTCACCTTTCATCTGAAACAAGAATTTATTTGCCTGAGGTGATTTTGTATTCCTCAATTCCTTATGCTGTAAGGTTTTAAAAGCTTACCTCATTTCAGAGTAAAGGTACACATACTGCAAACTGTAACTTGACTAGTTCAGCTTTGTGGGGTTATTAACTAATGACTTATTCGTATTTTGCAAATTTCATACGGTTTTAAAGAGTTTGTTTCAGTTATTACTATTTATTCTACACTATCTCTTAGTAAAGAAACAAAATTGCTATCATTGTGTAAGCTTTTATGTGGCTTTGTATTTTCAGTGTTTCATTTTTGTTATTTTCATAAATGCCAAGGAGCAGAAATGCAAAATATTCATTAATTCACTTCTGTATTAATGTTACATTCCTACTACTTCCTGAAGTCTATCATGTATTTGAACATAGGACTGGGATGTCAAAATTCACATTCAATCAAGTAATCATACAATTGGCTGGACACCAGCTGCCCATCAAGCCACTCTATCAACAAGACAGAAGAAAAAATATCTCAAAAGTCTCATGGATTAAGATAAGAACCTGGAGAAATCACTCACCAATTACATCATGGGCAAACCAGACTCAACTTGGGGAAATTAGTTTAATTTATAACCAATCAAATCAGTGTAGATAATGAGAAATACATCCAAATCTTGAAAACACCTTCCCCCATCCCTCCCTTCTTACCTGCTTAACTTTATTCCCAATTTCTCTACTCCTCCCTCCAAGCAGAGGAATGGTGAATGGAGGTTGTGGTCAGCTCATCACACATTGACTTTGCCATTCCTTCCTTCCTGAGAAGGAATTCCCTGAGGAATGAGTCCTCACACTCTTCCCCGTCTCTGGTGTGGGGTTCCTCCCACAGCAGACAGTCCTCCATGAACTTCAACACGAGTCCTTCCCGTGGGCTGCAGTTCTTCACGAACTGCTCCAGCATGGGTCTATTCCACAGGGAGCAGCCCTTCAGGAACAGATGCTCCAACCTGCCAAAGAAAGGGTCATAGTGTTCTTTGGGCATGCCCTTGCTCCACCATGGACCTCCATGGGCTGCAGATGGACATCTGCTCCACTGTAGCAGTCCTCGACAGTCCTGCTGCCTCACTGTGTTCTGCACCATGGGTTGCAGGAGAATCTCTGCTCTGGCACCCGAAGCACCTCCTCCTCTCCTTTTGCACTGACCTGGGTGTCTGCAGGGCTGTTCCTCTCACATATTCTCACTCCCCTTTCTGGTTGCACTTGCTCTTACACAGTAACTTTTTTCATTTTCTTATATAAGTTATCACAAAGGTCCCAACAGCATTGCTGATGATCTCAGCCCTGGCCAGCTGTGGGTCTTGGAGCTGGCTGACATTGACTCTATCAAACATAGAGGAAGCTTCTAGCAGCTTCTTACAGAAGGCACCCCTGTGTCTCACCTGCTACCAAAACAGTGCCACACAACCCCAATACAAGCATTTATTTAGACCTTAAAGATCCTCTGTTACTCTTGACAAACTAGACCAAATTATGTATTAATGCAAACTCTAAAAACCGTAAAGTTTGGTTTTTTTTTTTAATTATAGAAAAATAAACCAAGAAAAATCAAATTTATAATGCCTCTATCTAGGAGAAGGGAAGAAAAAGGACTTTGTCAGGTGAAAATGACATTTGTGGACCTCTCAGGAGAAAAGGAGCTTTAAGCTATTTGTCCCAGTGTCATGTTTTTCTATAATAAGGCTGGGAGCTATTCCATGTACTTCTGTTTGCAGATTTTTGAAATACTTCTTGTCATTCCACTGTGCCATTTTCATTATCTGCCATTTCAATGTAAGAAGAGGGAAAACAGAGCATGAAAAGAAAGATTGCACAAAATCTAGCATGACAAAACAAATGTAAATTTGATATTTCAACTGGCACTTAAACTAGCTATTTAGCATAAGCTCTGTAGTACTTTATTCTGGCTATTTACGGTCAGATCGTCATCTGCCATAATAATATGCTTAAGCACTTCAGCTTGTATCAGCTGAACGTTTGTCTCACATTCAATATTTTTCACCGGAAGAGTAATTGATATAGTCACATTTCCTCCGTATTTGATAATGTGAGTTTTAGTTACACACAAGTTGCAGGATTAATTCACATTTAGATGAAAAGTGAATCTTCTTTTCTCTCTGTGAGTGTCTGTTAGGCAGCTGTTTTTCCAAGTGTCTACAAACTGATAAACAATATTCAAGTGTCTGCTGGAGACCTTTGTAACTATTCAAAGAATTATTTATTTTGTTGAATATAATAGCTGTTCTGTATTTGCATAAATGCTTTTCAGTAGCATATCCGTAGATAATAGATTAATTAAAAACCTCCCACACTTTCATAGCCCCTATTATTTTTATAACTGAAATAATGGTATGCGTGTCATTTTACTCGTTTTCATAAATCTTTCACATAAAGTCCTTTGATAGTATAATAATTGAAGGAAACACGGGTGATCAAAATGAAGGTGATAGGAAAAAAGTTACATTTTTATTATATATGAAATCACACTTTAAAAAACACTCATTAAAAATGTCCTTATGTGTATGACATTTTTCAAGAAGCTGGCTTCAGAAGAAAGCAGCAAAATCCATAAATGAACATTAGGGGAAATGTCAAGATAAAACATTTTCTGGTACTCTGCAGGTTTGCAAACAGTTTTGTTGCTATGGCAAATACATTTTTTAATTTTTCTGTGTTCATAACTCTTTACTTGCACTGCTATAAGTGAAACAGGTTGGTCAGTTAAATCTTTTAATTAAATCTAGTGTGTCATGCATAATTTTTCTTATTTTTCCTGAAGTAGGAACTAAAATAACAAAAGGCAGCACATTGTGCCTCACTTCTTTAAGCAATACATTAACCCTATATCTTATTTAAGAACAGATTGGACAACAAAAAAATAAATTCTTAATCTTCTTCTTCAAGAAGGAGGAAGCTCCTCAGTGAATAAGTCGGGTACAGAATCTTATTTATTACTGTTTCTTATTTTTGCACCATTTTCATCACCAGTTGAAGCCTTTGGTTTAAAGCTTGTCTGTTGGGACACTAGTGGATGCCTAAGCATTGGATGATGACTTCCCAGCAGAGGAAAAAATAATTACAAAGAAATGTTTTGTTTATACATTTGCACAAATCCTGAAAAGAAATCACAAAACCCCCTTTGCTTCCAAGAATTCAAATACAATAATTTTCAATGATCAGAAGTTTCTAAGATAATTCAATTCTAATTAGCTCTCAGGACAGATCTCAATATAGAAAAAACCTTCTGCACACTTGTCTACTCTAGAACTCTGATACTGGTCATGATCTTAAATCTCAAACTTTGGGATATAAAATCTTCGTGTGTTACATAGAAATTATTCTCAAATTCTGTTCTTAATTTCATCGGGAGAAATATCCATGGAAATGTGCTGGATTTCAAAATTTCTCTCTCACTATAGTGACCTTCTGTGGTGGGGCTACAGCGTTGGTGGATAAGTGAAGAGCTACTGATGTTATCTATGTGGACCTGTGTTGTCCCTTATTTTGACATTTGATGCTGTCCCTTACAACATCACAGAATCACAGAATCTGTTAGCGTTGGAAGGGACCTCTGGAGATCATCCAGTCCACCCCCCAAGCAGGGCAGAGCCACTTGGAGCAGGTCACACAAGAATGTGTTCAGGTGAGTTTTGAATGTTTCCAGAGAGGGAGACTCCACAGTCTCTCTGGGCAGCCCGTTCCAGTGCTCTGCCACTCTCAATGTAATGAAGTTCTTCCTCATATTGAAGTGAAACTTGTGCTTTACTTTATGGCCATGGCTCCTCATCTTGTCACTGGGCACCACTGAAAAGAGTCTGGCATCATCCTCCTGGCACGCCCCTTTTAGACATTTATTATATGCATTAAGTACATCCCTTGTCAGTCTTCTCTAGACTAAACAGGCCCAGCTCCCGCAATCTCTGCTCAGTGAGATGCTCCAGACCCTTGGTCATTCTTGTAGCCGCCACCGGACCTTCTCCAGTAGCTCCTTGTCTTTCTTGTACTGAGAAGCCCAGAACTGAACACAGTTCTCCAGATGTGGCCATCAGGGTTGAGTAGAGGGAGAGGATCACCTCCTTCGACCTGCTGGCCATGCTCCTCCTGAGGCACCACAGGACACCTCCTGGTAGCAAGGGAACACTGCCAGCTCATGGTCAACTTGTCATCCACCAATACTCCCAGGTCCTTCTCAGCTGAACAGCTCTTTAGTAGATCAGCCCCAACTTGTGCTGGTAGTTGGGATTCTTCCTCCCCAGGTGTGGGACTCTACACTTGCCCTTGTTGAACTCCATTAAGTTTCTCTCTGTCCAATTCTCCAGCCTATCACGGTCCTGCTGGATGGCAGCACAGCCTTCAGGTGTATCAGCCACTCCCCCAGATCGTGCCATCAGCAAACTTCCTGAGGGGATGCTCCAGCCCTTCATCCAGGTCATTGATGAGCAAATTGAATAGGATCAGACCCAGTATTGATCCCCGGGGAACACTATTGACTACAGACCTCCAGCTGGATTCTACTCCCACTGATCCCAACCCTCTGAACTCTGTCATTCAACCAGTTCTCAATCCACCTCACTGTCCATTCAACTAACCCACGTTTCCTAAGTTACCTACAAGGATGTTATAGGAGACAGTGTTAAAAGTCTTGGTGAAGTTGAGGTGTCTCTAAACTGGAGAGGCATAGATTTGGCAGATGGACCACTTAATGGATAACAAATTGACTGGATGGTCATAGTTAGAGAATTATGGTCAATGGCTCCATGTCCAAATGGAGACAAAATTGTAACAAATGGTGTTCCTCAGGGGTCAGCTTTGGGACTGATCCTGATCAATGTCTTTGTCAGAGATATGGACACTGAGATTGAGCACCCTCAGCAAGTTTGACAACGACACTGAGCTGTGTGGTGCGGTCAACACGCTGCAGGGAAGGATGGGATCCAGGGGGACCTTGACAGGCTCAAGAGGTGGTGTTATATGAACTTCATGAGGTCCTGCACCTGGGCTGGGGCAGTCTAAAGAACAAATACAGGCTGGGTAGAGGCTGAATTGAGAGCAGCTCTGAGGAAAAGGACTCAGGATGGATGACAAGAAGCTGAACAAGACCAGCAGTGTGTATTTGCAGCCCAGAACCCCTCCATGTGCTGGATGGCATCCCCAGAGTGTGAGCAGCAGATCAAAGTAGGGTACTGGCCTTTTCTTCTGTGCTTTAGGGAGACCCCCTTGCAGTCATTCACTCAGCTCTGAGGCAAAACACAAGAGGGACATGGACCTGCTTGGGCAAGTCCAGAGGAGGCCATGAAGATGCTCTGAGGGATGAGGCACCTCTGCTCTGGAGAAAGGCTGAGAAAGCTGGGCATGTTCAGCCTGGAGAAGAGAAGACTCTGGGGACACCCTAGAGCAGTCTTCCAATACCTAAAGCTATCCTACAGAAAACCTGGAGAGGGACTTTTTATAATGCCATGTGGTGACAGGACAATGGGAATTGTTTTAAATTGAAACAGGGTAGATTTATATTATATATCAGGAAGAAATTCTTCGCTATGGCTCTTTCCTGTGAGAGTGGTGAGGCCCTAGCACAGGTTGCCAAGAGAAGCTGTGGCTGCCCCATTCCTGGCAGTGTTCAAGGCCAGCTTGAACGGCACTTGGAGCAACCTGCTTTAATAGGTGTCCCTGCTCTTGGCAGGGGCGTTGAACTGGATGAGCTTTAATGTCCTTTCCAACCCAAACCATTTTGTGATTCTATAAAAAAACTTGATTCAGAAATAATACTAGATACATTATGAAAGACAAAGGTAATCCAGGGGAGTTTGAGGTTTAACAGAAATTCAGCCTACATGCTTGCTTTTACTTACCTGTTCCACGCATACTAAGTGTCACGGGAAAGCCAACATTCTATTACTCATTTATATTACTCATGATGCGCACCACTTCTCTAAATTTCAAAGTCTCTTGTCACAGGTTATCACTTTGTTGCAATTGATATTATACTATTGTGCTTTGAAAAATAATTTCTATCTGTGCCTCATGTTCAGAAAAAGAGCAAGGAGATATCTGAATTGTAAATTTAATGAGCCTGATTGGTCAGAGGCCTATAAAATACTCTTCTCCCCTATGGCAGGAGTAAGATCTCACCAAGATAAATAGTTACTTTTCTGCTGTAAGAATATATGAGCCTATTAACAAAGCCAGAGAAATGCTGGAAATTGGATTCTGAAAAATCTCTGTTGTTAATAGTGGATTATTGTCATCTTTCTCATCTATTTATACTCCATGAAATGTATAGATTTGTTGTGGTTCCTATCTCTAGCAGAGCAGTATTACAAATTATTGCTAACACTCCTGCCCATTATTTTTTTAGCTATTAATTAATTGTTTCTGGTTTGGACCAAATTTGTATTTCATATGTTTGTATTGTGTGTTGGAAATAAAAAGTCCTTGTCATGCAAGTTAAATATGTTCCCTAGAAATCCAGCCTTTAGTTCTTCAAGTTGGATTGAGTTTCTTTCCAGAGGTAGCTTTATTACCGTGGCAACAGTGTTAAATAAATGCTAAAGGATTTTTGTAAATGTTGTCCAAATTGTTTTTAGCTTTTTTGCTGTGGAAAGGGACATCTATGTGAAATAAAGCACAAAACAGTAATTCCAAGACATGCAATATCAGCAGTTTTTAACCACTGAAATCACTGGGAAATTCTGCCTTAAAACCAGTGATGTATCTGTGTCCTGCTGTTATTAACTGCCCAGGGACCACAGTCATGTTGTAATCATCAACAATAATAGATTTCATTCCTGCCTGTAAGTGCTTATTCTGCAAAAAGTCTGCAAAAGACAAGTTTCTTCAGAAACTGCTTTTAAAGTTTCAATTGTCCTGTGACATTGGAGAAATTATATGTAACATTTTACATGAATGATAAGCTTTATGTTCTCCAGATTTTTGTCTCCTAAACACAAAGCATCAGCAAATTGCAAGAGTAACTGAGGATCTAGATAGAGAAGAACATGTTAGGAATAATTGTTTTGCTTTGTGTGTAATAGCCATGCACAGTCTATGTTGAATAGTCATCTTTCGTGATTTCAAAGTACAGACTTGTGCTTTCAGAGAATGAGTGTAAATATCAAAACCAAGTGACTGAGAAGGCAAAGACTCATTTTCAAAAACAATTTTCAGCCTGATGGAAGTGGCAGACTACATGCATTGCATGAGATGATTTTGACTTTGACTTCAACAGCAGATAGAGCTCTAAAATTTTCTTTTGGTATTACTGCTCCTTTTGATTTTAAGAAAACATGACAAATCTAGGCTTGTGTCAGTTTTAAAAGAATGAGATTTAGATTTGTAGGGAACTTGGATGGCTTTTAGGGGTTATCGAGAGAATCAGTTTTCCGTCATGCAAATTCTACAGTTATTGCTTCATGGCTGTTAGCATATGGATTGTAGGTGTATGAAAGAAGGAGAGAGATCAAGGGAGAAAAAATGTGGGAAGGTGAGGAGACTATGTTGTGGGAGTCAATCATAAATTATTCAGCAGGGCCAGTATTTAAAATCAAAGATGAAATACATAATTCTCGAGCAGCATACAAGCTAGAATATGTTAACTAAATTTTAAAAAGAAACATTTGTAAAAATTTAAATCTGTTTGGTTTAAGCCTAACAGGCTGTTGAAGCAGGAAAAAAGGCCTGTGGGACTGTATAAGATAAGGTTATGCTGAGTTTGTTCACTAAAAATGAAAAACCCACAGTGTAAATAGTCCAGGTTACACAACATAATGAAGGAAGCAAGGAAGAGTGAGTGCACTGAGAGAGCATAGCGCTGTAGAAGACTTCAGGTGTTAGGTATCTGGGATTTAGTATCCTCATTGTGTTACGCATGTGAGATAATACCAAGTTTTTTTCAGGCATGGAAATGTTTTTCAGAAAACTAATTTTGAAATTTAAGAAATTTTTCTTACACGAACAATTTGACAAAGATATAATTTATAAAATGTTTTGGTATCAGTGAATTTCTTTCATATTTTTATCTGCAGTTTGTTGGAAGAACTCTATAATAATGAAACTAACTACTTTAATTTGACAAAAGATTAATGAGTGTTGCTGTTACTGAAGAGTAGTGAAACTTGTATTGATATATGTTCTTCACTTATCAGCTGCCAGGTTTGCAGTGAATTGAGAATTTTTTGGTTCAGAATATATTTATTTTCACCAGAAATTTCTAAGGAAGGTTTTCAAGCCCATAAAGTGAGGGACAGCCAGATGTCCCAAAAATAAATTTCCCAGTTAGGGAATATATAGTGAAAAGACCTAGCCTAGTCCGTGATTCCACTACAACACAGACAGAGAGATCACAGGGAAGAATGAAACATTGGGTCTCCAGTAGCCTAAAAGAGGGTCTAGGTGTAAGTCTCAGGTCTTTGAAAAGATCTCCTAGGCAAGTTGACAAGGAATGAAGATAAGATTAAATATCTTTGTGTTGGTAGCTTGTAATTGAAATTATTTTGTGGACCATTTGCATGTATAAGTGAAACAAAAAAAGACAAAACTTCTCATAAATTTTCACATGGATTTCTTACGTTAATATTTTGAGAAAACATTTTTTATTACATGTAATCATGGCTTGTTGCTTCTGCTCAAAAAACTGTCTCTGGCAGATAAAAAGACTGGATGCATCGGAGAATTGTGTGCAATCAGTTTAATACATTAAAAAGTGTATTATGGAAGTTTATGAATTACTTGCAAGAAAATATCAGTTTATACTAGAGAAGAATGATCAAAATAAGGATGAGAAAGAAGTGAGAAGTTTCACTGAAATTCTTCTGCCTTCTCCACAGGCATGCACAACTAGATGAGATATCACATAAGCAGCTTAATAATTTTTCTCTCTTTTTCCTGTGCTAGTCCAAAACATATAGAATAATCATTCAAAAGCAATGCCTGTAATAAAGAATATTCACTCCTACACTACTATGAGGATAAAGTATTCAGAAGATGGAAAAAAAACCCAACATTGTGAGGCCAAGAATGTGTACAGTCACATATACCATCATTTGTCTTTTTTTCTTTTTAATCCACAACCAATGTTTTCCAAAATACTTATTAGAAATTACTGTATCAAATTTTGAAATTAAAAAAAAATGAATTGTTTTTTTATAGAAAATACTGTAGCTCTAACTATAATACCCTAACAGATAGTGTAAAAAAGCATACTTCAGTCGACTGCTTTCCAAAAACCCAGACAGAAGTAGTATTGGAATGATGTTCCTGGTATGGACAGCATAATATTTTTTTCTGTAGGTGATGCAGATGAGTAACAGGATTCATAGCTCAAATGTCAAATTGTTGTGTGAATTAGTTTGCCATCTGTAAAATGGAAGAAACAGATCACACAGTACTTACTTAATCTCACATGTATGTTGCAAGGCAAGAAGTTTGTAAAATTCTTTGACAGCCTCTGATGAATAGCACAATATAACGCAAAGTCATTATAGCAATTATGGTAATTATTATTACCAATGTGCATCTAAATTCTCCAAAAATCAAAATCACTATGTTCATTACTGCCATGATTGTGCTATAGGCTAGGTTTGACAGGCTGTATCAGTAGAATAGTCTATAAAAGCAGACAGAATTTTCATTAAGGAAGAAGTAGTGTGACCAGCAGATTGAAGGAGGTGATCCTGCCCCTCTACTCTGCTCTCGTGAAACTCCACTTGCAGCACTGTGTGCAGTTCTGGTGTCCTTAACATAGAAGGACATGGAGCTGTTGGAGCAAGTCCAGAGGAGAGCCATGAGGATGATAAGGGGACTGGAGTACCTCTCATATGAAGACAGGCTGAGAAAGTTGGGACTGTTCAGCCTGGAGAAGAGAAGCTGAGTGGAGACCTCATAGCAACCTTCCAGTATCTGAAGGAGGCCTACAAGGATGCTGGAGAAGGACTCTTCATTAGGGACTGTAGTGATAGAACAAGGGGTAATGGGTTCAAGCTGAAACAGGGGAAGTTCAGGGTAGATATAAGGAAGAAATTCTTTACTGTGAGGGTGGTGAGGCACTGGAATGTGTTGCCCAGGAACATTGTGAATGCTCCATCTGTGGCAGTGTTCAAGGCCAGGTTGGACAGAGCCTTGAGTGACATTGTTAGTGTGAGATGTTTCTCCCCATGTCAGGGGAATTGGAACTAGCTAATCTTAAGGCCCTTTCCAACCCTATTCTATGATTCTATGATTCTAAGCGCAAGTGTCGTTGCTAACTTACCGAGTCTGATAATGAATTAGAAAGCATTTTAAAACTATTGAGATTATAAAAGTATTCCGCTTCTTTAGACTTTACTAACATTTATCTGAAAAGAGTTTTTGCTTGCTTTTGCTATTAATTTCACTTCCCCTACATTAAGAAGATGTATCCAGCTCTCTAGGGGTTAACTGCATAGTATAGTGCTGTCCAAACAAAAACTAAAATTCTGACAAACTTAGGTAGAGTTTTCAGAATCTATAAAACTAAATTTTGACTTTTATTTTCAAAGAGTTATGTATCAGCATTACGAGAGGTGCGTTCAAGAGTCAATTGTACAACATTTTGTATTTTCTTTATTTTGTTACTTTTATGTTCCTTGTTTCTTTGGAGAACACATTCCACTTGTGAAACTAGACTAACTAAGCAAAATATTCATAAGACTCTAGAAGAAAATGTTTTTGGAAAGTTTATATAAGAAAACACTGACAACAAATGCACTTGCAAAAGATTTTGGGATCAGGTAAAACTGAGGTAGTGTTTGTAGCTTACAGCATAGAGCAAATAATCATTCTATTCTATTTTTATATATTTATTATTTTATTTATTTTTTTAATATCACTTAATGTGTTTGCTTGAATAACTTCTGTATTAAAAAAACAGATTAAAAAAAGTTCCCTTTCAAAGTATTAAACAGCTTTTTCAGCCTATGTGTTTGTATTTTTTAGTATTTGTAGGTTTTAAAGGAGAGTACGAAACAGTTGCCACAACAACTGGTTTATTCTTATAAATATGTTTACTTTTATTGACAGTTTAGCTTGACAGGGGCAGGTTTTCTTTAGATTGTACAATTAAAAAAACCCCTAGCTAATTACAAACCAACTTTCTGGTATCCTAGAGGCTAAACCCAACTATAAGACTTACATATTTATGAGATAAAAATTTTCTTTCAGAACACTGGGAAAACAAACCCACAATTACATTTTTACTTAAACCATTAGGTTTTAAAATTGTGTGTAGCGATTATGGTTATAAATTACACTGAAGGCCTAAAGAAAACAAAAATGCAGAATTGTTCTCTCTTCCTTCAATCTATTTCCCAGATAATACCAATCACCCCTAATACTTTGTTAATGTTTAATGTTTAATATTTACCTTTCAGTCCAAGAGACTAGAGTTCCCTTTTTAAAGAGGACATTTAGATTATACTAAAAATACTGAGTTGCTCAAGTATTTTTCAGAGTTTAAAAACATCAGTTTATAGCATTGTTTACAACTTGGCTGTTGTAATTCAAGTCAAGAGGTATTTTCCATTTCACTAGTTTCCATTTGTGACATTTCTAATACAATCTGATTTGCAATCAGCTTGAGACTTATCTTACCCAACAAGCTAAACTAATACAACATAAAGAAGTCTTTTACTACATTTTAACTTAAAGAAAGCACTAAAAATATATGCATTTGCTCATACGGGAGGACCAGAGGGTAGAGTGTCATGACAAAATGGTTGAAGTATAATAAAAAAAGGGGTTGCTGAGATTCTGTCACAGAGAGACAGCTAGAGGAGAGATTCACAGAGGGTCATTTAATTGAAATAACTTCTATCTCTTATGATTAAAATATGATTAAATGGGCTGAAGGGAATCATTAAAAGCTAACAAGATGATTCAGACTTAATTAGGGAGAGTGTGGGCCTCCTTCCGTCTCTGGTGTAGATCTTCCATCCACTGAAAAACACAGTTCTGCTTTATTACATTACTTTCATCTTTCAGTTTACCTCTGATAATAGTGAACAGCTGACCTGAGATTAATGGGGTAGTATCACAGTTTTGAGTGACTGCTTCCAAAGAACATTCAAGCATACATTTTATCAAACAGATACTATAACTTGGCAAAACATAGATGTTTGCTATAAAATGTGATTCTAAAGTGAGAGTGTTTCCACTGACTTTCAAGCTGATGAGAAACAAAGCGTAAATTTTCTTTCTGATTCCATATACTAATTGATAAACAAATTTACCTACTTAATTGTAATCCATACAAAATAACACAGTTCTGCATATCTTTTCTGATGTACAAAATAGTTTGTCTATAAAGAACCACTTCAACGCTGAATATGATCTCCTGTGTAAAACAGGGTTCTAGCATTTCATCTAGGAGTGAATGCAGTAACTTTTCATTAACAAAACTATCATCCTGAAGCATCCTAACTTTTCTTCAAAGGAAATGAATGAAGAAATAGAAAATCCTCCATTTCTTGTACAATATCTGCATATTAATTATTATTAATCTCTAAATTTTGTGTCTTATTTCTAGTTTGAATTTGTCTGACTTCATCTTTCAGACTTTGTTTTTAAAAAAGTTTTCTTTCCTAAAGATTCCATCAATAACGATTATTTTCCATCATGAGAGTTTCTTTATTTTTATAATGGAATTAACTCACTCCCAAGTTGTCTTTTTCATAAAAAGTGCTCTTTAATATTAAAAATGTAATAAAAATGAACAGAAGTTTTTGCAGTTTTACTCACCTGTGATAAGAACATTAGGAACACGTGAGTGCAATTTGCCTGAGTTTAAGTATTAATATCCTTCATGGATAATAAAGAAATAATATAGTGTCCTATTGTGTTTGTGTAAGTATATTGACTTCTGTCTCTTTATATTCAGAAAATATTTTTTTATTGCCTATTGCTGTCTTTTCTTCATTGGCATAGATAATTTCATTATCACAATTGAAAAACAAATCTGGTATCATTTTGATTTTCTGATAGTCCCTCAATTTTGAAAGCAACATTTTTATATTTTTAGCAACATTGTTATATTCTCTGTCTTTCACAGCTCCTAACTAAATACCATCTAATATTCCGCTTGTTATTTTTTATTTTACTATATGTGGCTATCTTAATTACACCCCTGTACTGGGGTGGACATTTAGCCAAACCATCTTCTCTCACAGTTCTGGTGAATCATTTAATAAACTTTTAAATTTCTAACCACTCCCTCTCTTCATTCAGTTTTTCAATATATTTTTCTACTCTTCTTTTTTGCTCAGGTTTTTCTTTCTTTTGAGGCACCAAGGGTATGTATAGTCAGCTGTGACATTCCTGTGTTTGCTCATATTTCGTAGAATCATAGAATCATAAAATAGTTAGGGTTGGAAAGGACCTTAAGATAATCTAGTTCCAATCCCCCTGCCATGGGCAGGGACACCTCACACTAAACCATGCCACCGAAGGCCTCATCCAACCTGGCCTTGAACACCGCCAAGGATGGAGCATTCACAACCTACCTGGGCAACCCATTCCAGTGCCTCACCACCCTCACAGTAAAGAATTTCCTCCTTATATCCAATCTAAACTTCCCCTGTTTAAATTTGAACCCATTACCCGTTGTCCTATCACTACAGTCCCTGATGAAGAGTCCCTCCCCAGCATCCTTGTAAGCCCCCTTCAGATACTGGAAGGCTGCTATGAGGTCTCCACGCAGCCTTCTCTTCTCCAGGCTGCACAGCCCCAACTTTCTCAGCCTGTCTCCATACGGGAGGTGCTCCAGTCCCCTGATCATCCTCGTGGCCCTCCTCTGGACTTGTTCCAACAGTTCCATGTCCTTTTTATGTTGAGGACACCAGAACTGCACACAATACTCCAAGTGAGGTCTCACGAGAGCAGAGTAGAGGGGCAGGATCACCTCCTTCGACCTGCTGGTCACGCTCCTCTTGATGCAGCCCAGGATACGGTTGGCTTTCTGGGCTGTGAGCGCACACTGAAGCCGGCTCATGTTCATGTTTTCATCGACCAATACCCCCAAGTCCTTCTCTGCAGGGCTGCTCTGAATCTCTTCTCTGCCCAGCCTGTAGCTGTGCTTGGGATTGCTCCGACCCAGGTGGAGGACCTTGCACTTGGCATGGTTAAACCTCATAAGGTTGGCATCAGCCCACCTCACAAGCGTGTCAAGGTCCCTCTGGATGGTATCCCTTCCCTCCGGCGTATCAACCGAACCACACAGCTTGGTGTCATCGTCAAACTTGCTGAGGGCGCACTCAATCCCACTGTCCATGTCACCAACAAAGATATTGAACAAGACCGGTCCCAACATCCATCCCTGAGGGACACCACTCGTTACCGGTCTCCAGTCGGACATCGAGCCATTGACCACAACTCTTTGCGTGCGGCCATCCAGCCAGTTCTTTATCCACTGAGTGGTCCACTCATCTATCAAATTGATGTCTCTCCAATTTAGAGACAAGGATGTCATGTGGGACAGTGTCGAACGCTTTGCACAAGTCCAGGTAGATGACGTCAACTGCTCTGCCCCTGTCCATCAGTTTCGTAGCCCCATCACAGAAGGCCACCAGATTGGTCAGGCAGGATTTCCCCTTAGTGAAGCCATGCTGGCTGTCACCAACCACCTCCTTGTTTTTCATGTGCCTTAGCACGCCTTCCAGGAGAATCTGCTCCAAGAGTTTGCCAGGCACAGAGGTGAGACTGACTGGTCTGTAATTCCCTGGGTCACCCGTATTCCCCTTCTTGAAAATGGGGGTTATATTTCCCTTTTTCCAGTCGTCGGGAACTTCACCTGACTGCCATGATTTTTCAAATATGATGGCCAGTGGCTTAGCAACTTCATTTGCCAGCTCCTTCAGGACCTGCAGATGGGTTTCATCAGGTCCCACGGACTTGTGTACGCTTAGGTTTTTAAGATGGTCTCGAACCCAATCTTCTCCTACAGTGGGCCTATGGTCTTCATTCTCACAGTCCCTGTGTTCGCCTTCCAAGACTTGGGTGGTGCGGTCAGAGCCTTTGCCAGTGAAGACTGAGGCAAAGAAGTCATTAAGAACCTCAGCCTTCTCCAAATCCTGGGTAGCCAGTTCTCCCGATAGCTTCCAGAGGGGGCATATGTTGTCCCTAGTCTGTCTTTTATTCGCTACGTACCTATAGTATCCCTTCCTGCTATCCTTAACATCCCTAGCCAAGTTCAATTCTAACTGGGCCTTAGCCTTCCTCACCTGGTCCCTTGCTTCCCGGACAACATCCCTGTATTCTTCCCAGGTCACCTGCCCCAGCTTCCACCTTCTATAAGCCTCTTTTTATGTTTGAATTTTCCTGAGCAGCTCCTTAGCCATCCAAGGAGGTCTCCTGGCCCTCCTGCTGCACTTCCTTCTAGTTGGGATGCAACACTCCTGAGCTTGGAGCAGGTGATCCTTGAATATCAACCAAGAGTCTTGGGCCCCCCTGCCCTCTAGGGCTTTATACCATGGAACCTTCCTAAGCAGGTTCCTGAAGAGGCCAAAGTCTGCTCTCTTCAAGTCCAGGGCAGTGAGCTTGCTGCACGCTCTTCTCACTGTCCTGAGGATCTCGAATTTGAGCATCTCGTGGTCGCTGCAACCAAGGCTGCCGTGAGCGTCACATTTCCAACCAGCCCTTCCCTTTTGGTGAGCACGAGGTCAAGCATGGCACCTCTCCTTGTTGGCTCCTCTATCACTTGCAGAAGGAAGTTGTCTTCCACACAATTGAGGAACTTCCTGGATTGCTTGTGCCGGGCTGTAACTTCACTCCAACAGATATCAGGGTGGTTGAAGTCTCCCATGAGAACAAGGGCCTGCAAGCGTGAGGCTGTTCCTATCTGCCTATAGAGCACTTCATCCACAGATTCCTCTTGGTCAGGCGGTCTGTAGCAGATCCCCACAGTAATGTCCCTCATCGCTGTTCTCGCTTTAACCCTGACTCGCAAACTCTCTGTCGACTGCTCACCCGTCCCCAGACAGAGTTCCATACTCTCCAGCCTATCAGTAACGTAAATAGCATATAGTGATCATTTCATGATCACTGGTTCCTGGGCAACACTCGGGGTCCAACTCAATGAAAAATCTTCTCTGATATCATAATGAGGTGCAGTGTTACAACTGGAATCCTCAGGAAAATCAGCAGGAGAGGAAATCATGCTTATTATAAACTGCAGAACAGAAAATATAGAAAACTTGGGTATTTAAGGTACTGGGAAGTTTTGTCAAAAATTTGAGCTCTGCTTTTTTTTTATTTTGGGTTTGGTTTTTTTTTTGGTTTTGTTAACTAAAATGCTGCCCATGCTTTTCTGCCAAAGCTGGCTGAAGCTGAAGACTCAGTGTTAAGCTGATTATAAATGGTTCTCCACACTACATCTTGCAATGTATTGCTGTGAATTGCTATACCTGTATCACTACTATTAATTAGTTAATCTGAAATACTGAGATCAGTCTAGCTGAAGGAGGAGAATCAGATCTTAAGCATGGCTTAGAGTGTAGGCAGGGCTCTGGCTGTGTGAAGGGAAGGTAAGGTACCGCTGAACTCAGGGAAATGTGAGGCAGATGTCTTTACATACTCATAGGATAACCTGTGCTGCTTTCTTAGCCACCTTTCTGCAGGTAAATGGAAGTACCCAGATTACTTCCCCAGAACTTCCTGAACTTGCAAGATTTTTAGAAGCTTTAATACTGATGAAATATTGCATACAAGGCTGGGTTGTCACCTAAATAAAGGTACATGATAGTGCTTTCCTTAAAACATCTTGCACAGCTAAGTGTTAGACATTTGTCTGATTGCCTGATAAAGCAGAGCTTTATCAACTGCACAACAAATCCGGATTGCTTGGAGACCAGACAGTTGGGAAGGAGATGTGTCATAATGCCTTAAATTAATAAAAAGCCATCTTATTTCTATAAGCTATATCTTGCCTTTCTCCTGTGCTTCCATTCCTGTTGTGGCGTTCACTTACAGCTAGAACATATTTCTGCGTGGAAACAGATTGTGGTTGTCCTGGGTTCAGCAGTGGCAGTCAGTTTTTTTTTTTTTTTTCTCCTTCTTAGTAGCTGTTGCAGCACTGTGTTTTTGACTTTTGGCTTGGGAACAAAAAACTGATAACACCGATGTTTAGACTGACCAAGGATTTTGTGAGTCTCATGCTCTGCCAGGGAGGAGGAGGGGCCGGGAGGAAGCGGGGACAGGACACCTGACCCAGACTGGCCAAGGAGGTGTTCCATACCACAGCACGTCATGCCAGGGGATGGAACTGGGAGCTACCCGGAAGGGCACGTCCCCTGGTCGGTCGGGCTGTCTTTTCCGGCGGCCGGTATCGTATTCTCTTCCCTTGTTATTTCTCTTGTCGTTGTTATTGTTGGTGGCGGCAGTGGTGATTTGTGTTATACCTTAGTTATTAAACTGTTCTTATCTCAACCCGTGGGAGCTGCATTCTTTTGATTCTCCTCCCCGTCCCTCCAGAAGCGGAGGGAAGAAAGGTGGGGGGGGCAGTAGACTGTGTGGTTCTGATTTACAGCTTGGGCTTAAACCACGACAGTTCTATTTTGGCGCCCAACGTGGGGCAAGAAGGGTTGAGATAACGACAGATCTGACCGGAGTGTGTCTAATCGTATTTGTGATAAGCATTCAGTGTTTTGGATTGATAGTCACTTGTCACAATGCTGATTTATTGGCTCTCAAAGTTGTTGTTTTTGATCTCACAGTCTCAATATGCCGTAGGTTACTTAGAGCCGGTATTTGCTGTGTTAGTGTTTTTCAAGTGTGGGGCTTGGGCTAAGGTTATTGTCTCATTATATTTTATAGTAATGACTTGTAATACAATAGAAAAATTGATCATGAAACTGATCTGGCTTATGTTCCCAGTGTGGTCACCACCTTTATACTTTGGGAGGTATATAATACAAATGCTTAGCAACTATACATCTTTTTTCTCCTTCCTGGGTGGTCAACCTATGAAGGAGACATTCTTTTACCCTCCCAGTGCCCCTTCCAGACTGTTTACAGCATCGTTTGAGAGTTTTGAAGTTTTTGAGTGGCCTTTTAATATTGTTGAGACCTGTTTGCTGATTGTGATGGGGGTCACCATGTTGGCACGCATACAGAGTGTGTTTTGTCCACAACCATTACGTCTGATCTCAAGAGTTAAGCAGAGTCGGGTTTGGGCCTTGTCTGGGGTTAGACGACAAAATAGGGGGACCGAGACTCCCTGATTCCCATCCATAAACTGATCCGTAGTCTGGAGAGTCAGGGAGTGATCAGCAGGACCCGCTCACCCTTTAATAGCCCCATATGGCCAGTGCGAAAGTCTAATGGAGAGTGGAGACTAACAGTAGACTATCGTGGCCTGAATGAAGTCACACCACCATTGAGTGCTGCCGTACCGGACATGCTAGAACTTCAGTATGAACTGGAGTCAAAGGCAGCCAAGTGGTATGCCACGATTGATATTGCCAATGCATTCTTCTCAATTCCTTTGGCAGCAGAATGCAGGCCACAGTTTGCTTTTACTTGGAGGGGCGTCCAGTACACTTGGAACCGACTGCCCCAGGGGTGGAAACACAGCCCTACCATCTGCCATGGACTGATCCAGAATGCACTGGAACAGGGGCAAGCTCCAGAACACCTGCAGTACATTGATGACATAATTGTGTGGGGTGATACAGTGGAAGAAGTCTTAGAGAAAGGGAGGAAAATAATCCAAATCCTGCTGAAAGCTGGTTTTGCCATAAAACGGAGTAAGGTCAAGGGACCTGCACAGGAGATTCAATTTTTGGGAATAAAATGGCAAGATGGACGTCGCCAGATCCCTACAGATGTGATCAACAAAATAATAGCAATGTCTCCACCAACTAATAAGAAAGAAACACAAGCTTTCTTGGGTGCTGTGGGGTTCTGGAGAAAGCACATCCCAAATTACAGTTCGATTGTAAGCCCTCTCTATCATGTGACCCGGAAGAAGAACGATTTTAAATGGGGCCCTGAACAACAACAAGCCTTTGAGCAAATTAAACGTGAGATAGTTCATGCAGTAGCCCTTGGACCAGTCCGGAATGGGCCAGATGTAAAAATGTACAGTACACCGCAGCCGGGGAGAATGGTCCTACCTGGAGCCTCTGGCAGAAAGCTCCAGGGGAGACTCGAGGTCGACCCCTCGGCTTTTGGAGTCGGGGATACAAAGGATCTGAGGCCAGCTATACCCCAACTGAGAAAGAGATACTGGCAGCCTATGAAGGGGTTCGAGCTGCTTCGGAGGTGATTGGCACTGAAGCACAGCTCCTCCTGGCACCCAGGTTGCCCGTTCTGGGCTGGATGTTCAAAGGCAGGGTCTCCTCTACACATCATGCAACCGATGCGACATGGAGTAAATGGGCTGCACTAATTACACAACGAGCTCGAATAGGAAATCCCAGTCGTCCAGGAATTCTAGAAGTCATCATGGACTGGCCAGAGGGCAAAGATTTTGGAATGTCACCAGAGGGGGAGGTGATGCGTGCTGAAGAGGCCCCACCATATAATAAACTATCAGAAAGTGAAAAGC
This sequence comes from Psittacula echo, assembly GCF_963264785.1. Taxonomy (NCBI): domain Eukaryota; kingdom Metazoa; phylum Chordata; class Aves; order Psittaciformes; family Psittacidae; genus Psittacula; species Psittacula echo. The sequence goes on along the minus strand of NC_137742.1, from coordinate 73,844,388 downwards.
AGTATGCCTTGTTTACTGATGGGTCCTGCCGTATTGTGGGAAAACATCGGAGATGGAAGGCAGCTGTATAGAATCCTCAACGACAAGTTGCAGAAACTGCTGAAGGAGAGGGTGAATCGAGTCAGTTTGCCGAGGTGAAAGCCATCCAGCTGGCCCTGGACATTGCTGAACGAGAAAAGTGGCCAGTACTTTATCTCTATACTGACTCATGGATGGTGGCAAATGCCCTGTGGGGGTGGTTGCAGCAATGGAGGCAGAGCAACTGGCAACGCAGAGGTAAACCCATCTGGGCTGCTGCACTGTGGCAAGATATCACTGCCCGGGTGCAGAACCTGGTGGTGAAGGTACGCCATGTAGATGCCCATGTACCCAAGAGTCGGGCCACTGAGGAACACCAGAACAACCAACAAGTGGATAAAGCTGCTAAGATTGAAGTGGCTCAGATGGACTTAGATTGGCAACATAAAGGTGAATTATTTTTGGCCCGGTGGGCCCATGACACTTCAGGTCATCAGGGCAGAGATGCAACATACAGATGGGCCCGTGATCGAGGGGTGGACTTAACAATGGACACTATTGCCCAGATTATTCACGAGTGTGAAACATGTGCTGCAATTAAACAAGCCAAACGGTTAAAGCCTCTTTGGTATGGAGGACAATGGCTGAAGTATAAATATGGGGAGGCCTGGCAAATTGATTATATCACACTCCCACCAACCCGCCAAGGCAAGCGCCATGTGCTTACCATGGTGGAAGCAACCACCGGATGGCTGGAAACATACGCTGTGCCCCATGCCACTGCCCGGAACACTATCCTGGGCCTTGAGAACCAGATTTTGTGGCGACATGGCACCCCAGAAAGAATTGAATCAGACAATGGGACTCATTTCCGGAATAACCTTATAGACACTTGGGCCAAAGAGCATGGCATTGAGTGGGTATATCACATCCCCTACCATGCACCAGCCTCTGGGAAAACCGAACGGTACAATGGGCTGTTAAAAACTACACTGAGAGCAATGGGTGGGGGAACTTTCAAGCATTGGGATACACACTTACCAAAGGCCACCTGGTTGGTCAACACCAGAGGATCTGCCAACAGGGCTGGCCCAGCACAGTCAGAACTTTTACATCCTGTAGAAGGGGACAAAGTTCCTGTGGTGCACATGAAGAATTTGCTGGGGAAGACAGTCTGGGTTATTCCTGCTTCAGGTAAAGGCAAACCCACTCGTGGGATTGCTTTTGCTCAGGGACCTGGATATACTTGGTGGGTAATGCGGGAAGATGGGGAAGTCCGATGCGTACCTCAAGGGGATTTGATTTTAGGGGAAAACAGACAATGAACTCAATTGTACGCTGTTGCCTGCTATAGTCCATCAACTAGAAGTCTGCAGGGCACCAGCGACTGGCTCTGACTTCCCTCCGACCATCATCCCAACAGAGAATGAACTTTGATAGAACCGGATGAGTTCTACAGTAAAGGAATGATCAGCATCAGCAGGCAACGATCCAACACTGCACACAGCTTCTTCTGCCCTGAAAGACTGTTCCAAGAGATGGAGCCCAACATCATGAGCCGAATGGACTCAGTAGCTTTATAGGAATTGGTCCGTGCACTAAGATAACAGTGCACCGAGATGAGAGTGAGGGTATATGGAAAATGTGGGATCTGAGCATGACGTGAATGGTATGGAACCAAGGGGTGGATACTGTCCTGGGTTCAGCAGTGGCAGTCAGGTTTTTTTTTTTTTTCTCCTTCTTAGTAGCTGTTGCAGCACTGTGTTTTTGACTTTTGGTTTGGGAACAAAAAACTGATAACACCGATGTTTAGACTGACCAAGGATTTTGTGAGTCTCATGCTCTGCCAGGGAGGAGGAGGGGCCGGGAGGAAGCGGGGACAGGACACCTGACCCAGACTGGCCAAGGAGGTGTTCCATACCACAGCACGTCATGCCAGGGGATGGAACTGGGAGCTACCCGGAAGGGCACGTCCCCTGGTCGGTCGGGCCGTCTTTTCCGGCGGGCAGTATCGTATTCTCTTCCCTTGTTATTTCTCTTGTCGTTGTTATTGTTGGTGGCGGCAGTGGTGATTTGTGTTATACCTTAGTTATTAAACTGTTCTTATCTCAACCCGTGGGAGCTGCATTCTTTTGATTCTCCTCCCCGTCCCTCCAGAAGCGGAGGGAAGAAAGGTGGGGGGGGCAGTAGACTGTGTGGTTCTGATTTACAGCTTGGGCTTAAACCATGACAGTGGTATACAACTGACAGCTCCCTAAGGCGTATCTCTACTTGATAGCATTTTGTTGGCTAAACTAGGTATTTACATTTATGTGAATTCAGCTACATGAATAAATTATGTTGCATTTATGTCTTCTGCATTTCTGACAGATTTATATATTCAGTATTACTAGAATTTTAAAAAATGAGAATGAATTTTTTTAGTAATATTGTTGGTTAAATGTTTGTTAGTTTTTTTATGAAAGAGAAAATTGTCTTTTGAGGTTTCTGACAAATACAATCTGTATCAGGTTATTTGCTGCCAGCAAAAGAGCAAATATGAAATGTAGTAACCATGTTAATTTGATTAATATATCACAGGGGGGCTGACCAAATTTTATAGGAACCCCAGAGTAGCTTTTACATCCTAATGTGATGTAGACTTTTAAATTGGTTCATTATAGGCAGGTGTAGTTTAATGAAGTGATCAAGTTACAATATTATTAGTGAATTCAAAAAGAGAAATTTCATGAAGAACAGGTTCTTCTGATCGATGTTAAACCTCATTTAACAGCTTTTATTTTTTTAATTTAATCATTATTTAACAGACGAGGGGAGTTAATGAAAGAAACTGTAAGCCTACAGGTAATAGTTAAGATTTGTTCTGCTTTATATGAGAACTTTCATGAGCTCTTTAGAAGTATAAGGAGGTTTTAAACTAATTTGAAAAAAAAAGAAAAAGAAGAAGAATGTGCAAGTCTGGAAGCAGATAAAAAATTCTGACAAAAAGTCCAGCTATTTTCAAAATTCAGCAAATAGAGAATTTACCACATCCCTTGATATTTCCATTTTCCTTCTATTGTGTTTTATTGTGTTTAATAATAGTGACATAAAAATTCCTTAAATAACATTATAATCTCTTGATTATACTTGATAAAAATTTCCTCTTCCATGACTCCCTTAAAACATTGAATTAACAGAACTAAATACTTTTGCCCATAGACAAACATCCCCGGTCAATTTTTAGAGGCTGACATAGTTACTATATAATAAATGGAAAAAAAGAAAAAGTTGAGAAAATTTGGCATGCAGAGATACTTCATAATGATTGCTTTGAGGAGTATAAGCATAGTGGTCCTTTAGACCAATTTAGAAAATGGGGTATTGTTTGAATACTATTGTTTACAAACAAAGCTGATCACCTGCCTTTCAAAATTTCAGTACAGCTGTTGGCTGGGTTTCCATTTTTTATATCAAACGAAACTGAATTTTGCTGTGGAAAACTGTATGCATTTTAAATTGCTAATCTCATGCTATGTAGTGAGAATGTAGCTTCTTATCTGGCCTAAATATTTTTCAGTGCTTTCAAAGTAGTTTGGGAAATGAATACAGTGTTTTTAGGAAGCAGTTTGCTTGCAGACTTTGTATGCTTTTTAAGCCATGGAGACACTCCTCCACGTACATGCAGATGCACACATACACAGAGAATCCTGAAGTAAATTGGCATGAATTCAGACACAGATGAGAAACATAAGAGCAGTAGAATAATGCGTGCTTTATGCTGGGCCAGTACATCACCAGATGCAATGTAATGGACTGTTAATTTTCTAATTTACTAAGTGATGCTTTGGGAAAAGTGCGTACAAGCAAACTTGTCCTTTATCTTCGAGTCCTGGACTTTTGGAAGCCATTTGGACTTTTCTGAACTTGCCTGTTTCAGGCTTAAAAATGTAAAAATATATTGAGGACTTGATTTTTTTCAGGTAATCATATTAATATTTAATTTGTTCTGAATTGCAGCTGTGACAGACACTCAATTGCAATATAAATACATGAAGTTGAAATACTCTTTATATTTTCTGAATAATTTAAGAAAGTTTTTTTCTGTCTTATTTCCTACCTAGCTCTTTATTAAGCAAATGTTTAATTCTGACAGATTCATATATGAAATAATTTTCAGATTAGGATGAATAAAGTCAAACACACTTGTATTTATAGTACAAAATAAAACCTTTATTTTTCCTGTGAGAACACTTTAAAATTTCTTTCACACTTAACTGAATGAACAATTGAGAAATTCCATTGTTAATAAGCTTAACTAATTGGAGAATTATATCTGCCAGTAAGTCAGCCTGAACAGGTTTTGGAGAAGTTAGTTTGTTTCATAAGACGTATTCAAATCTGAAGGAATTTGCTTTACTTTTCATCACTTTCTTTGTATGCATAAAAGAAAGCTTGTTAAAGTCAGGGTATCAAAGTCACCTGTTGTGGACACAGTGGACTGCCTATACACAGTTCTCCAGATGTGGCCTCACCAGAGTGGAGTAGAGAGGGAGGATCATCTCCTTTGACCTGCTGGCCACTCTCATCCTGAGGCATCCCAGGACATTCTTGTCCCTCCTGGCCACAAAGGGCACACTACCAGCTCATGGTCAACTTGTCATCCACCAATGCTCCAAGGTCCTTCTCAGCTGAACTGTTTTAGTTCTGTTTCTAACATTTTAGAAGTGAACGCCATTAGATCAGGTGAGTGAAGCACGGCTTTGGGAACTAGAACTGAGCCTTGCCTGAATTACCAGTCAAGGATTTAGTTACTGCTTTTTAGACTTGTCTAATGTGTCAAGCTATGGAAACACATTGCTAATTAATATGTCTGAGGACCACAATTCAGTTAAGAAAGTGGATGGGGAGGAGAATCGAAAGAATATAACTCCCACGGGTTGAGATAAGAATAGTCCAGTAACTAAGGTGTAACACAAACCACTACTGCTACCACCAATAATAATAACGATAAGGGAAATAACAAGGGAAGAGAATACAACCGCTCACCACCTGCTGACAGATACCCAGCCCGACCTGAGCAGTTATATAGCCCGTCTGGGTAACTGTCTCCAGTTTATATACTGGGCATGATGTGCTGTGGTATGGAATACCTCTTTGGCTAGTTTGCATCAGGTGTCTTGTCTCTGCTTCCTGCCGGCTTCCCCTCCTCCCTGGCAGAGCATGAGACTCAGAAAGTCCTTGGTCAGAGTAAACATTACTGAGCAGCAACTAAGAACATCGGTGTTATCAGTGCTGTTCCCAGGCTGAAAGTCAGAAACACAGTACTGCACCAGCTACTAAGAAGGAGAAAAATGACTGCTACTGCTGAACCCAGGACAGTATCCATCTCTTATTCCATACAATTTACATCATGCTCAGATCTCACATTTTTCAATATACCATCACTCTTGTCTCATAAATATATATATACACATCCACACACACACAAAGAGAGAGAAAGATCATTTCTTAGTGCATGGACCAATCCCTATAAAGCTGCTGTGTTCACCCAGCCCATGATGTTGGCCTCCATCTCCTGTAACAGTCTTTCAAAGCAGAAGAGGCTGTGTGCAATGTTGGATTGTTGCCTGCTGATGATACCGCAGAACTTGTCTGGTTTCATCAAAATGCATTCTTTGTTGGGATGATGGTCAGAGGGAAGTCAGGGCTGGTGACCTGAAGACATCTAGCTGGTAGGCTATAAAAGTGCTACAGAGCAGGCAACAGCATACAATTGAGTTCATTGGCTGTTTTACCCTAAAATCAAATCCCCTTGAGGTACACATCGGACTTCCCCATCTTCCTGCATTACCCACCAGGTATGCCCAGGTCCCTGAGCAAAAGCAATCCCACAAGTGGGTTTGCCTTTACCTGAAGCAGGAATAACCCAGACTGTCTTCCCCAGCAAATTCTTCATGTGCACCACAGGAACTTTGTCCCCTTCTACAGGATGTAAAAGTTCTGACTGTGCTGGGCCAGCCCTGTTGGCAGATCCTCTGGTGTTGACCAACCAGGTGGCCTTTGGTAAGTGTGTATCCCAATGCTTGAAAGTTCCCCCACCCATTGCTCTCAGTGTAGTTTTTAACAGCCCATTGTACCGTTCGGTTTTCCCAGAGGCTGGTGCATGGTAGGGGATGTGATATACCCACTCAATGCCATGCTCTTTGGCCCAAGTGTCTATAAGGTTATTCCGGAAATGAGTCCCATTGTCTGATTCAATTCTTTCTGGGGTGCCATGTCGCCACAAAATCTGGTTCTCAAGGCCCAGGATAGTGTTCCGGGCAGTGGCGTGGGGCACAGCGTATGTTTCCGGCCATCTGGTGGTTGCTTCCACCATGGTAAGCACATGGCGCTTGCCTTGGCGGGTTGGTGGGAGTGTGATATAATCAATCTGCCAGGCCTCCCCATATTTGTACTTCAGCCGTCGTCCTCCATACCAAAGAGGCTTTAACCGTTTGGCTTGTTTAATTGCAGCACATGTTTCACACTCATGAATAACCTGGGCAATAGTGTTCATTGTTAAATCCACCCCTTCATCACGAGCCCATCTGTATGTTGCATCTCTGCCCTGATGGCCTGAAGTGTCATGGGCCCACCGGGCCAAAAATAATTCACCTTTATGTTGCCAATCTAAGTCCATCTGAGCCACTTCAATCTTAACAGCTTTATCCACTTGTTGGTTGTTCTGGTGTTCCTCAGTGGCCCAACTCTTGGGTACATGGGCATCTACATGGCGTACCTTCACCACCAGGTTCTGCACCCGGGCAGTGATATCTTGCCACAGTGCAGCAGCCCAGGTGCGTTTACCCCTGCATTGCCAGTTGCTCTGCTTTCATTGCTGCAACCACTTCCACAGGGCATTTGCCACCATCCATGAGTCAGTATAGGGATAGAGTACTGGCCACTTTTCTCGTTCAGCAATATCCAGGGCCAGCTGGATGGCTTTCACCTCGGCAAACTGACTCAATTCACTCTCTCCTTCAGCAGCTTCTGCAGCTTCTTGCGGGGGACTCCATACGGCTGCCTTCCATCTTCGATGCTTTCCCACAATACAGCAAGACCCATCAGTAAACAAAGCATATTGCTTTTCACTTTCTGACAGTTTATTATGTGGTGGGGCCTCTTCAGCAAGCATCACCTCCCCCTCTGGTGACATTCCAAAATCTTTGCCCTCTGGCCAGTCCATGATGACTTCTAGAATTCCTGGACGACTGGGATTTTCTATTTGAGCTCGTTGTGTAATTAGTGCAGCCCACTTACTCCATGTAGCATCGGTTGCACGATGTGTAGAAGAGACCCTGCCTTTGAGTATCCAACCCAGCACAGGCAACCGGAGTGCCAGGGGAAGCTGTGCTTCAGTGCCAATCACTTCCAAAGCAGCTCGAACCCCTTCATAGGCTGCCAGTATCTCTTTCTCAGTTGGGGTATAGCTGGCCTGAGATCCTCTGTATCCCTGACTCCAAAAGCTGAGGGACTGACCTCGAGTCTCCCCTGGAGCTTTCTGCCATAGGCTCCAGATAGGACCATTTTCCCTGGCTGCAGTGTAGAGCACATTTTTACATCTGGCCCAGTCTGGGCTGGTCCAAGGGCTCCTGCATGAACTATGATGCAAAGAAAACTCCAGGGACAAACTCGCCAACAAAGTTTTCAAGTTGACAAGCAGGTATTCTTTATTGCGGTGCTGGGAGACACAGGGGATATCTCCTCCTATCTTGTGTCCCAGTATTGCTACACAAGCCATTCTTATATAGCCACTGGGTGTGGGTTATCTGAATTTCTATGATCTAATTTTATGAAAGCTAGCTTGCAGAGAGAATGGAATGTGTTGAGGCAAGTGAAAAAGTATTGCAGTGTTGAAACATAAATATAGAGCAAGGAACTTAGATAAAGGACAAGGAGCTTATTATAACGGACAGTACCTTAACTTAGCAACAAAGTAACTAACAGACAGTGTGTAATTCTGCAACTAACCGCTGTTAATAACTTTTTCTATGAGAACATCGCTTTTGGAAAACTTTAAGAGGAACTAACTGTAGACAAATAATAACCAATCAGCATGTAACACGCTAGCCTTGAAACTATATAAATATGCTGCTTGTGATCAATAAATCGGACGCCTTGCTTGCACCAAGCTATGTCTCCGTCTCTCAATCGTGGCAAATGGTGACCCCGACGTGATAGCTGAATCGGTATGCTCGCCGGAGAGTGAAGAACCACCTAGCTGGTGGCCTGTCGCGAGTCCCGCAGGACGTTGAATGAGCTGCTGAAAGGAAGCAGGATCAGCCGGCCGGCCAATACATCCCTCCGTCTGGAACGTGAGGTGAGCTGCGGGAAACTAGAGAATAGAAATGGGCAATCACGAGTCTTCCCCTGAGAGAGACGTTTATGAACTCATGACAGCTCTCCTTAAAAAACATGGAAAAGGGACACTCCCTGGACATGATCTTAAATCAATCCTTAAATGGGTTCAAGTTAAAATCCCTACGGTGAATGTTTCTTCAATTTTTACGTGTGAACTTTGGGACGAAGTGGGGGTAAAATTATGGGATGCAGCTACCTCTGGCAATGAGGAAGCGCAGCATATGCTCCCTAGATGGAGAAAAGTTTTTGAGACTATAAAAGCACAACAACAAAGCTCACGAGGTTCGAAAGAGGGGGCAAATCCCTCTATGCCACCGTTAGCTTGTGCAGCTGGATACCCCCCCGAAGATAATCCTTTTGACCCTGGTCCAATTGACCCTGAAAAAGAACCTGATCTCTTTCCCCCTGACCCTCATGATGTTTGGGGAAAGATAAAACGTCAAGCGTTACAGGAGGGGGAGCTAGAGATCGCGAAAACCATAGTAGCCCCTGTAATATATCCGGGGGGGGGGGGGGGGCTCAATGGGAAGCGCTGTCTTTTTCAGTTATTAAGGAATTGCGCCGTACGGTGACTGAACATGGTCTGTCTTCCCCTTACTTTGCAAGTCTTTTATCTTCTGTATGTGATACGTATGTCATGACCCCACATGATCTTAAATCTCTCACGCGGCTATTATTAACTCCAACACAATATACGATGTGGGAGTCACGGTGGAGAACGGGGTTACAAACGGTTTTGACAGGATACGCAGGGCATGCAAATGCTGCTTTAGCTGCACTAACTATAGAGCATCTCACTGGAACAGGGCAGCATTCTGATCCGGCTGGCCAAGCTAGGGATATCCCCCGAGAGGCTTTAGAAGCAATCCGGGAGGAAGCGAAAAAGGCCTTACTGAAGGTTCCAGACTCTAATAGACCCCAAAAGGTGTTTACGAGTATTTCTCAAGAACCCCGCGAACCATATATGCAGTTTATAGACAGATTAAAACAAGCTTTGGAACGGCAGATAGACAATGTTGATGCTCGGGAGATCTTGCTTCTTAAGTTAGCCGTAGAAAATGCTAACGCTGATTGTAAAAAACTCTTGAAGTCGCTTCCAAATCAAAACCCCACATTGATTGAAATGATAGAAGCCTGCAATAGAATTGGCACCATGGACCATAAATATGAGGCAATGGCTGCAGCTTTTGCGGCTATGCGTGGACCTATGGGTGCCAACTCACAACAAAATTGTTACAGTTGTGGAAAACCAGGGCACCTTAAAAAGGATTGTCTCAGTGCTAAATCCGGGAAGCGACCTCAAGCACCTAATATATGCCCTAGATGTCAGAAAGGCCGACATTATGCAAACCAATGCAAATCTAAATTTGATATAAACGGACGTCCTTTATCGGGAAACCGATGGCTGAGCGCGGGGTCGCGGCGCGCACAGACACAAATTCCGCAACCGGCATTACGGCCGACCTTGTCGCCCCTACAAACTCAGGGGAAAGGACGGGGAACAGGAGTGTTTCCACCCTCCGCCCAGCAACCGCAGGGAGCGCAGGCCTGGACCTGGCAACCACCCACACAGTAACGTTATTAGATTCCTCTGTTCATTTATTACCTACCGGCGTTACAGGCCCTTTACCTCCTCAAACACAGGCATTATTATTAGGAAGGGCGTCCACCACCCTATCTGGCCTTTTTGTATTACCCGGAGTAATTGACTCTGACAAAAATACAGAAATTCAAATTATGGCCTGGACCCCATTCCCTCCTTGTACAGTGCCAGAGGGAAGTCGTATTGCACAATTAATACTAATTCCTAAAGAAAATTTTGATTCAATTTTTAACCAATCACTCCCACAAAGACAGGGAAGTTTCGGATCTACAGGGGAACCACAAATTTTATGGGTCCAAACTATTTCACAGACACGCCCCATATGTCAGTGTACCCTCGTTCGAGGAACTCAGCGAATTGTATTAAGCGGACTTATTGATACAGGTGCAGATGTTACTGTTATTTCTCAAGCTAAGTGGCCTTCTAAGTGGCCTTTGGTGGAGGTTTCTCAAACATTAGTTGGAACTGGGGGGAGTGGAGTTAGTCGTCAGAGTGCGGAAATAATACAAGTTCAAAATTTAGAATGACAGGTTGCCTCAGTCAAACCATTTATTTTACCAGTGCCTATGGTCTTGTGGGGGCGTGATGTGCTGTCCCAATGGGGAACATCTATACAGACACATTTTTAGGAGGGGCCATTTAAGGGCGTGAATCCCTAAAATTGACCTGGAAAACTGATTCCCCTATTTGGGTTGATCAATGGCCCCTACCATTGGAAAAGCTTCACGCCCTCCAAGAAATAGTCGCTGAACAATTATCTATGGGACATATTGTGCCCTCCACAAGTCCCTGGAATTCACCTATTTTTGTCATTAAAAAACCGAATGGCAAGTGGCGCTTGCTCCATGATCTCCGAAAAATTAATGACGCTATGGAAGACATGGGGGCCCTACAACCCGGGCTGCCATCACCTACCATGATCCCTCGGGATTGGCACTTAACTATCATTGATCTTAAAGACTGTTTTTTCAACATTCCATTTCATCCAGATGATGCCTCCAAGTTTGCCTTTTCGATTCCTAGCGTCAACATGCAAACTCCTTTGCAAAGATACCATTGGGTTGTGCTACCACAAGGTATGAAAAATAGTCCCACAATATGCCAATGGTATGTAGCAAAAATACTTAGTCCTGTCAGATCTGCCATGCCTACTGCATTGATATATCATTATATGGATGACATTTTAGTGGCAGCACAATGCCAAGAGGTCATGGAGAAAGCCGTAGCCCTTGTCATAAATGCTGTAAAATCAGCAAACCTCTGTATTGCACCAGAAAAAATCCAAAAAGTACCACCTTGGCAATATCTAGGATGGCGTATAAGAGCTCAGACCATTACCCCACAACCTTTGCAAATACAAGCAAATGTGAAAAATTTACATGATGTACAGAAACTGCTAGGTACAATTAATTGGGTTAGACCAATGTTAGGAATTACTAATGCAGACCTTAATCCCTTATTTGAAATGCTTAAAGGGAGCTCAGACTTGAACGCCCCGCGAAGCCTCAATCCTGAGGCTGTAACTTCTTTACAAAAGGTAGCGACGGCGATTACCTCCAGACAAGCACATCGTTGTGAACCAGAATTACCTTTTTTGTTAATCATTCTTAACCCTATTCGCCAGCCTCATGAACTCATTTTTCAATGGGATTACAAGAAAACGGATCCTTTATTGATTATCGAATGGATCTTTTTGCCTAATCAAGCCACAAAAACTATCTCAACACAACACGAACTATATGCATTTTTGATTATTAAAGCTCGACAACGATTACTTACCCTAGCGGGCAAAGACTTTAGCCTCATATGTATGCCAGTGACAAGTGTTTATCTACAGTGGTTACAACAACAATCAGATGTATTAGGCCTAGCGCTAACTGGCTATACGGGCCAACTCACTTCTCATCCACCCTCTCACAAACTGTTAAGCATTGACTTCCACCTCTTACCTATCCCAAAACGAAGCGACCAACCTTTACATGCTCTTACTGTTTTTACAGACGGCTCTGGGAAAACTCATAAGTCGGTCATCCTTTGGTGGAATGACCAAGACCAACATTGGGAATCTGACATAGAAACCGCACAGGGCTCACCTCAAATAGTGGAATTATCTGCAGTTGTTCGAGTTTTTCGTAAATGGTCTGTTCCTCTTAATATAATCACTGATTCTGCTTATGTTGCAAGGATTGTTAGCCGCACTGAGGCTTCTGTATTACGTAACGTATCTCATATAATGTTATTTAACCTGTTACAAGAACTTATCTTTTTGTTAGATTCTCGTTTCCACCCCTATTTTATTATGCATGTTAGATCTCATACTTCTTTACCTGGCTTTATTGCAGAAGGAAATCGACAGGCTGACATGCTGACCGCTACCAGTACAAGTATTGCCGGACCATGTCACACAAGCAAAACTCAGTCACTCCTTTTTTCATCAAAACGCTGGAGGCCTAAAGCGACAATTTAATCTTACATCACAACAGGCCAATCATATTATTGCTGTTTGTCCTGATTGTCAGAGACATTCTTTTCCTTCAATAGCAGGAGGAGTCAATCCTAGAGGTTTGCAGAGTCTTCAACTCTGGCAAACAGACGTTACTCATTTTGCTGAATTTGGCCGTTTAAAATTCATTCATTGTTCTGTGGATACATTTTCAGGAATGTTATTTGCCTCCTGTCATGCAGGAGAAAGGGCACGTGATGTACAAAAACATTTAATGCGCGCCTTTGCCACTTTAGGGGTACCCTCTCAAATCAAAACAGATAATGGTCCTGCTTATGTCTCTAAAACTTTGACAACCTTTTTTGCTTTTTAGGGAATCTCTCATGTTACAGGCATTCCTCACTCTCCAACAGGTCAAGCTTTGATAGAACGTTCTCACCAAACCTTAAAACGTTTATTATTAAAACAAAAAGGGGGAATAGGGACTGATACACCAGAGGAACGAATACAGAAAGCCTTGTATGTTTTTAGCTTTTTGAATTGTTCTTTATTAGATAGCAATCCTCCGGTAGTCCGCCATTTTAGCACTAATAACCTTTTTGAGCCCAGAGTGAAACCGCCGGTGTTGATCCGGGACCCAGAAACAAGTAAGATAATGGGACCCTATCCCCTTGTCACATGGGGAAGAGGCTATGCTTGTGTTTCCACAGAAAGAGGTCCTCGTTGGATCCCGGCAAAAAACGTGAGACCCTACCGAGAAACGCTACAACAACTCCCTGACGGTGATCCCAATCCTACAGGGGATATAGAAGATACAGAGGACACCGACTAGCACTTGTAAATTCAGTTTCTAAAATTTGCAAGTGAAAACACTCATACATGGTGGATGTGTGGGAGCACATACCTATATATGAGCGAATTCTGGACTATTCCTGGTGGAGAAGTCAAAGACAACTAGAGGACCGAATCAGGGAAAAAATATGGACTCAATTTAAAGGACAGTTGCAATATGTAAGAAAATTTTGGGAAGGAGCAACTACTATCCTTTGTTGGGATGTATGGTATTTTATACAATATTGTTTGTATAATTTCTACTGGAATCTCTGCCCATTGTGGGTAAAACCTTGCCTTGAATGTCAAAAACCCCATTGTTATGCGTGGGTAGCCATAACTTGTGGGGGTTGTGGAAAGATTAACTGGAGAGCTCAGAAAAGGGTTGGAAGTATTTTTTGGTGTAGGCAGTGTATTAGAAAAAGAAGTGAAGAATTACTTTGGAATCGTCGCCTGAAACAATGGTTAGGAGTGCCTATGGAAACCAGCACTCGAGAAGCTTTAAATAATTTTGAGTCTGCAGAACAGTTGGTATTAGGATTGATCCGATGGAGGTTGGAAGTGGATATAAGTCATTATCATTGGCACCTTAACAGTAGAATTGAGGCAATTAGGTGTCAGCAGGCTATTCCATTTAGTGCCAATAAGGTCATTCCAGTGACCTTTTTGGGAATTGAGGAAACGTTGGATATTGAAGTAGCAATCGCCACCCTTTCCCAAGTTAAACTCTGCATTGTTGGGGAAAGGGCAAAAGAAAAGAAAAAGAGATGGACAAAGGAGTGATTATTTCTACTGTTTTAGATATTTTTATTATGAGCAATATAGGCTTTTGCTTTGACTTGCATCAAATCAATCCTCGCGCTAATTTGTGGCTTACTTGGGCAAACCGCACTGGAACTACAGATTTTTGCTTATCTTTAGCACAAGTAGGCGATCCTTTTAGAACATGCTTGATAGGTTATCCTTATTTAGACCCGAAGGACTTTGTAGGATTTGTAAATACTTTTTCTTTGGAAAACGAACTTAATAACACCTATTATTTTTGGCATGAGAAAAAATCTGGTAATGATTATGATGCAGACGGCTGTTATAAGGAAAATGACTGGCCAGCACAAAGGGGAGCCTTGTATCAGAGCAGGTTGATTAGTTTGCTCAACGTTTCCAGCCCTTTACCGCCACAAGAATTACAATTGTGGGGCTCTTTTCCACCCATCACGGGTTGGGCTAATGTTTCTCAATGGAAAAATTGTTCTCTTCTTACCCCTCAAATATTGCCAGTCAATGGAACTGGAGTAATTGATTTCGGAAATCCATTTAAAAACTTTCTTATAGGCGAGGGTGACCAAGAAACATTACAAACATTCATCTTATACCAAAATGTATCGGGTGCCTCCTCTCATTGGAATGTGTCACGCAATATGGGCATCATGCACGTTTATGAAAACTTTGCAGGTCAAGTACAACTACCGAAGGGATATTTCTTAATTTGTGGTGATAGAGCATGGCCAGGAATCCCATATAAACCAATAGGAGGTCCTTGTTATATTGGGAAGCTAACCTTATTTGCACCACATATGAGGGACCTCTTTAACTCCTCTTCTAAAAGGGTGAAAAGATCATTACAACAACTTGGCCCAAATTGTAACGATCAGGTTCAGCTGGGTTCTGTGGCAGAAGCCGTAGCCTTATCCTTCTTTTTACCTGGAGGAATGGCTGCAAATAACTGGAACAAGATTAAAAAACTAGCCTGTTGGGCCGTAAAGCAATTTAATACAACCTCTGATATTCTTTCAGGATTAGCTAACGATGTAGATAGCTTAAGGCATGCAGTTTTACAAAATTGTGCAGCTATTGACTTTCTCTTGTTAGCTCAAGGCCATGGTTGTCAAGAATTTGAGGGAATGTGTTGTATGAATTTATCTGACCATTCAAAAAGCATTCATAAACAAATTGAAGAGTTACGAGACCGAATACATCTTGTTACAATAGGAACGAATGGGTTTGACAAATGGCTGGCTTCTTTGGGTATTACAGGATGGCTAAGAGATTTATTTAAACAAGGGATTTCTATTCTCTTAATAATCTGTGTGCTGTTAATAATGATTCCGTGTGTGTTACAATGTGTACAAAAATCGATAACTGCCTCAATGAATAAGATCTTTCTTGTACAGCAACTAGATTCTGCAAAAACCCCCAGTGAAGAAATATTGCCAAAAGCAGATGTCCTAGAATTAGTTGGACATCGCCCCTGGGAAAAATTGGATAACTGAAAACAAAAAGGGGGAGATGTGGGTTATCTGAATTTCTATGATCTAATTTTATGAAAGCTAGCTTGCAGAGAGAATGGAATGTGTTGAGGCAAGTGAAAATGTATTGCAGTGTTGAAACATAAATATAGAGCAAGGAACTTAGATAAAGGACAAGGAGCTTATTATAACGGACAGTACCTTAACTTAGCAACAAAGTAACTAACAGACAGTGTGTAATTGTGCAACTAACCGCTGTTAATAACTTTTTCTATGAGAACATCGCTTTTGAAAAACTTTAAGAGGAACTAACTGTAGACAAATAATAACCAATCAGCATGTAACACGCTAGCCTTGAAACTATATAAATATGCTGCTTGTGATCAATAAATCGGACGCCTTGCTTGCACCAAGCTGTGTCTCCATCTCTCAATCGCAGCAACTGGGCATACATACATATTTATGAGACTATGTATAGATTACACCATTTTCGAGAAAGTTTTCCGCATGCATATAAAAATGTGGTGGTGGTCTCTGAGGGTCGTTTACTTCTTCCAGCAATCTTCATCACTTCTGGCAGCCTTTGAAGTTTACACTAGCTTAATTGGTTCGTTAACACCACAGACACAACAATCATCCTGTCCTTCTACTTACCAGTCAGTTTAACTGCAACCTATCCTGGACACCTGCTATTCCCAGATACTCCGTATCCCCACATCCTGTTTTTCTATCCTGTTTTTCTTACACTAATTTTGCACTAAGGTCATCAGGGCCTAAAACTACATCAACTACAATGGTTTATCTTGTACAAGAACTCCCAGGATGTTCTCTAGCTGTACTCTACTTTTTTTTTCTCTGTGAATCATGCACCTCAGTAATTTTCCATTGCTACTGTTACAAAGCCATCAAACTTAACATTACCTAAAACTGATTTTAAAGGTTTATATATTTCATTTTGTGATTTTGTGCCCCCTTGTCTCAACCATCTCTTGTTTAATTTGCTCAAAGGCTTGTTGTTGCTCAGAGCCCCATTTAAAATCGTTCTTCTTCCAGGTCACATGATAGAGAGGGCTTACAATCAAACTGTAATTTGGGATGTGCATTCTCCAGAACCCCACAATGCCCAAGAAAGTTTGTATTTCTGTCTTATTAGTTGGTGGAGACATTGCTGTTATCTTGTTGATCACATCTGTGGGGATCTGGCTACGTCCATCTTGCCATTTTATTCCCAAAAATTGAATCTCCTGTGCAGGTCCCTTGATCTTACTCCGTTTTATGGCAAAACCGGCTTTCAGCAGGATTTGGATTATTTTCCTCCCTTTCTCTAAGACTTCTTCCACTGTATCACCCCACACAATAATGTCATCAATGTACTGCAGGTGTTCTGGAGCTTGCCCCTGTTCCAGTGCAGTCTGGATCAGTCCATGGCAGATGGTGGGGCTGTGTTTCCACCCCTGGGGCAGTCGGTTCCAAGTGAACTGGACACTCCTCCAAGTAAAAGCAAACTGTGGCCTGCACTCGGGTGCCAAAGGAATCGACAAAAATGCATTGGCAATATCAGTCGTGGCATACCACTTGGCTGCCTTTGACTCCAGTTCATACTGAAGTTCTAGCATGTCCAGTATGGCAGCACTCAATGGTGGTGTGACTTCATTCAGGCCACAATAGTCTACTGTTAGTCTCCACTCTCCGTTAGACTTTCACACTGGCCATATGGGGCTATTAAAGGGTGAGTGGGTCCTGCTGATCACTCCTGGACCCTCCAGTATACGGATCAGCTTATGAATGGGAGTCAGGGAGCCTCGGTTGGTGCAATATTGCCGTTGGCGCACTGTTGTGGTCGCAATTGGCACTTGTTGTTCTTCGACCTTCAGCAATCCCACAACAGAAGGATGCTCTGAGAAACCAGGCAAAGTGGACAGCTGCTCAATTTCCTCAGTCTCCAAAGCAGCAATACCAAAAGCCTGTTGGTACCCTTTTGGGTCTTTGAAGTACCCTCTCCTGAGGTAGTCTATGCCAAGGATGCATGGAGCCTCTGGACCAGTCACAATGGGGTGCTTTTGCCATTTCCTGCCAGTCAGGCTGATTTCAGCCTCCAGTACAATCAGCTCTTGGGATCCTCCTGTCACACCAGAAAGAGAAATGGGTTCCAATCCTTGACAGCTTGATGGCATCAGGGTACACTGTGCACCGGTATCTACTAGAGCCTTGTACTTCTGTGGGACTGATGTGCCAGGCCATCTGACCCACACAGTCCAGTAAATCCGATTGTCCCTTACCTCCACCTGGCTGGAGGCAAGGCCTCTCTAATAGTCGTCACAACATTGGGCACTTACATCTTGTAGAAAGGGATTAGTCTTCTTTATCACAGAAGCTGAAGTAAAATCAGCTCTTCCATTCCATCTGGGAACCCGCTCACCAGAGACTGAAGCTGCAGCTTTCATGGGATGATCAGCCTTGACCCTTGTTATCCTCTTCAATTCACGCACCTGTTCCTCCAGAGGTGAGGTAGGTTTTTCATTCCATTCCTCATGTCTTCTCCATGATCCTGCAGGTAAATGCACAGGGTGGCCTGTGGCATGTACCTCCTATATCTTCTCTCTCGAGCAGTAGAACGCCTTTTGTTAATAGCTGAGACATGTGTTGGTACACTTGGGGAGCTGGATAGATCAGATAGATCGTCTCTCAGTTGTTTGAGGTCCTGGGACGGTTTTTCCACAGCTGAAATGATGGAAGAGGTGAGATTGTCTTCGAACTCCCAGAGTTTATGAATCATTTCATCCACTGTTAGTGGTACTATGTCATTCCAGGTTACTGTTGCCAATGAATGGGCATATGATGATGGCGCATTCCGTGTAAATTTCCGCCACAGGGGTCGTGTACATTCGACTTCATCTGGATCTGTGGGTACATCCCCATTATTCAGCTTGATGTGATAGATCATCTCTACAATGGCTGATTCCCTCAGAGATTGGATGCCTTTCTCTAGAGTAGTCCACTTGGCCGAACAACTCATAGCATCGTCCTTGTATGGAAACCTTTCTTTCACAGCTGCCAAGAGCCGCCTTCAAAGGCTGAGGGACCGTTTCTCTCTTGCAATTGCTTTGGCAATTCTCCCTTCTCTAGCAAGATGATCCCAGCTGCTTGGCTTCTCTACCTTCTAGTTCGTGACTGTCAGCCCCATTGTCCCAGCATTGGAGCAACCAGGTGATGATGTGCTCCCCTGGTTGTTGGGTAAAATCTGTTCACATATTCTGTAGGTCAGTTGAGGTCCAAGATCAAGAAGTCACCTCTTCTTCTTCTTCTTCCTCTGATTCATGTACTAATAACTCCTGGTCAGATGCTGCCCCGGACAAGGACTGCATTGTTTCTTTTTTGCTTTTACCCTTGCTTACAGGGGCAGCCGATATTGGCACGAATTGGTCCTCTGGTTTAGCTGTAGTGATTATCACTGTGGTCAGAGTGGCTGTAGTATCTGTTGTAGGGGTTTGGGTAGCTGCTGTATTTGTCACTGGGGTTGGTGTAGCTGCTGTGCTTGGATCTAGAGTAGCTGCATTGTCTGTTGCGGTCAGAGTTTGAGTAGCTGCTGTACTTGTTGCTGGGGTTGGTATAGTTGCTGTACTTGGCGTTGGAGTAGCTGCATTATCTGTTGTAGTCAGAGTTTGAGTAGCTGCTATACTTGTCACTAGCATTGATGTAGCTGCTGTATTTGGAGTTGGTGTTGCTGCTGTATTTGGAGTTAAGAGTAGTTACATTGTCTGTTGCTTTGCCATCAAATCCGGAGACATTTTTTTTCCTTTGAAGGTGCTGGATAGTGTTGAACAGGCTCTGTAAGTCTAGGCTAAGTCCCAGCACGTTCCCATGATTTGTCCTCTCTGGTATGACCGGAATGACAGCACACCTCTTTTAAGTGTTTTACTAATTTTTCTGGATTTTGCACTTGTTCAGTGGTGAAGTTCCAAAGCACTGGAGGGGCCCACTGTCATAGATACTTGCCCATACTATCCCACACACCCTGCTACTCATGACAGTCCAGCTTCGGGGAAAATCTCTTGGTCCTCCTATATTGTCGTCTAACCTTAGACAAGTCTCAAACCCGACTCTGCTTAACTTTCGAGATCAGACAAAATGGTCATGGGTAAAACACACTCTGTATGTGTGCCAACATGGTGATCCCCATCACAATCGGCAGGCAGGTCTCAAGGGTACCTAAAGGCCATTCAAAACTTTCAGAACTCTCAAATGAAGCTGTAAATGGTCTGGGGGGGTGGCTGGGAAGGTAAGGGAATGTCTCCTTCACAGGTTGACCACCCGAGGAGGAGAAAAAAGATGTGTAATTGCTAAACACTTCCATTATATATCTCCCAAAGTATAGTGGTGGTGACCACACTAGAAACGCAAGCCAGATCAGTTTCATGATCAATGAGTCTATGGTATTACAAGTCATTGCCATAAAGTACATTGAAATGAGAAACTTAGCTCAAGGCCCCCAGCCGATAAACACTAACACAGCAAATACTGGCTGTAAGTGAGGTACAACATCCTGAAACTGTGAGATCAAGAGCAACAACTCTGAGAGCCAATAAATCAGCATTGTGATGAGTGACTATTAATTCAAAACAATAAATGCTTATCACAAATACGATTAGACACTCTGGTCAGATCTGTTGTTATTTCAACCCTTCGTGCCCCACGTTGGGCACCAGAAAGAGCTGTCGTGGTTTAAGCCCAGCTGGCAACCCAGAACCACGCAGCCCCTCACTCCCCAGCCCCCCCCCTTTCCTCCCCCTGCTTCTGGAGGGATGGGGAGGAGAATCAAAAGAATGTAACTCCCACAGGTTGAGATAAGAATAGTCCAGTAACTAAGGTATAACACAAACCTACTGCTGCTGCCACCAATAATAATAATGACAAGGAAAATAACAAGAGAAGAGAATACAACCATTCACCACCCGCCGACCTATACCCAACCAACCTGAGCAGTGATCTAGCCCGTCTTGGTAACTGCCCCCAACTTATACTCTGGGCATGACGTGCTGTGGTATGGAATACCTCTTTGGTTAGTTTGTATAAGGTGTCTTGTCTCTTCTTCCTGCCGGCTTCCCCTCCTCCCTGGCAGAGCATGAGACTCAGAAAGTCCTTGGTCAGAGTAAACATTACTGAGCAGCAACTAAGAGCATTGGTGTTATCAGTGCTGTTCCCAGGCTGAAAGTCAAAAACACAGCATTGCACCAGCTACTAAGAAGGAGAAAAATGACTGCTACTTCTGAACCCAGGACAGCATTATAATCCCTGACTGATCACCACGCTCCTTACCCACATCTTCCTTTTTCCTGTTAGCAGCTAAATGCACAAGCACAGCTCTGGTTTATAATTGCAGTAATGATTGTCTGCATTCTTGGAATAATAATACCCTGAAGCAAGTACAATGTTTCGTCATTGTAACTGAGAAGAGTGTTAGACCTTATCCATTGCATTCACATACCTGCTGTTGTGGTTTAACCCCATCAAACACCTAAGTGCCCCACAGCCAGGATCTCAGTCTCTCCACCCTCCCTGCTCTGATGAGATGGGGAGGAGAAACAGCAACAGGTAAAAACCATGGGCTGAGATAAGAACAGTTGAATTAAATTAAATATAAGAAGAAGAAGAAAAAGAGAGATGAATAAAATCCAAGAAAAACAAGTGATACGTAATGCATAATGACGCATAATGCCAGGTTGGACGGGGCTTAGAGCAACCTGGTCTAGTAGAAGGTGTCCCTGCCCATGGTAGGGGGGTAGGAACTAGATGATCTTTAAGGTCCTTTCCAACCCAAACCACTCTGTGATTCTATGATTCTATGATAATATAATTGCTCACCACACTCTAACTAATCCTCAGCCAGTCCCTGGCTAGTGACCAGTGGCTCCTGGCCAACTGCCCCCAGTTTCTATACTGGGCATGACATGCTGTGGTACGGAATATCCCTTTGGCTAGTTTGAGTCAGGTGTCCTGTCTCTGCTCCCTCCCAGCTTCTTGTGTCCCTGGATGCCTGTGGGTGACTGAAATACTGTGATCTGTTTGCATAACAGAATTGTGGTGTCATGGTGTTTCACTTTGTTCCATTTAGGACATGGAACACACAACTCAGCTTAATATTTTTTTTTTCTCTGTCTTGTTGTTGTGTCACTGGCACACATGTGAATAGAACTATCCTGAAGAGTGATAGCGTCTGCTGAACTGGGGTACATTAGGTGAACTTACATAGCATATTCTTGTGTTCACTGTAAATTTTTTCTAGCCTTTCTTTCCATCCCCATAAACAGTTTACTTTTCAAGACATATCACAACTTTTCTAAAGTTTTTTGTTATAAAAACCAAAACAACAAACCAAAAGTATTTCAAAATAATTACAAGTTACCTCTGGAGACATGAAGGAATGATGAGAAAGGTAGGTTTTCCTGTTGGAAACCAGTATGAAGGATAGACAGAGGCAGCAAAATAACCATTTCTAATGTGGTATATTCCTATTTATTCACTCTTGAGACCTGGTTTTCATTCTCCTGATTCATTGTTCCACACTTTGTGAACACAGCTAACAAAAAGGAAAAAAAGTCCACCTTCAAGACTGGCTGCCCAGAGTGATGGTCATGACCACACTCTTCTAATATCCATGTCTAGCAATTGAGAGAAAAATAATGAAAGAATACGAAGAATTTTGCTCTGAAAATAATCGCTTTACCTGCTACTGGATTTATTACTCTTACCTCTCAATAGTTTCCTATTTCCATGACCACGTCTCTACAGGATCTTTTTTCTGCGATTACATTTACAATGACTTTTGTACATATTTTTTGTTGCTTCCAATTATGCTAGCTGGAAATTGAAGTCTCATATTTAGAAGTTGAAGAGTTACAACACAATTATTTTTTGACAACTGCCTATAACTAACCTGTAGGAGCTAAAAAACAGACGCTGTTTTACTGTTTTGGGAAAAGGCAGAAGAACTGGTTGGCTTGTTAAGTTTTTCTATTCTGCTAGTGTTCAAACCTATGTAGATCCTGAAGATGATGACATACAAATGCATTAGACCACTGTCTTTGGTTATAAATAAATAAATAAAGATATTTCAGTTTTTCTATTAAAATGCAAAAGATGGGCTGTATCACAGGAAGTACACTAAATGAAAGCTGATTTAGTCTCCTTGTACAAAAGTTACCATTAGGCATGGTCAGTCTGAATCAGACCCAAACACACTGGAAAACTTTTAGCCATTTTTTTGACATCAGCTTATTATCTTGATGAGATATTTTCCAGCATTTTCCAGAGCCTGAAATATGAACAAACCAAATAAATGTGTCCAGATGAAGAGGGATTTTGTTTTTCTACCTAAAAATTAAAATCAGGGGATGATGTACAGATTTAGAAAACCAGTTTCACACCAAAATGTCCTATTCATTTGCCTCCTTTCATTAAAAAACGCATTTTTCCATACCTCAAACAGAAAGTAGCAGTGATAAATGTCACTGTTGCTTAGTATGTAAACAGAGTAATGCCAATCGCTTTTTGTAATAAATGCACTTGCTTCCAGCAGAATAATTAAGGCCCCAGCTTTCACAGCTGAAACATGGCAGAAGAATTGACAGGGCCATTATCTTAATGGTGCTACTACTGCTCTTTGATTTTAGAGGATTTCGTGGCAGGTAGACATACATGTTTGGGAAGATAGAAAATGAGGTTTTAAATACATTTCAATTACTCAATCATGGGAGTGCATTTTGTTTCCTGTGTGAGGTAAATGACCTATAAAGGAATGCAGACAGGTTTTCAGGTGGTCCATTTCTGTGATTTACCTTGTGTTGCAAAGTTTGGGTTTTGTTCCCTGAGGGTTTTCTTGTTTTGTTTTTATTTGTTTGTTTGTTTGTTTGTTTTGGTGTGTGGATTTTTGTTTTGGTTTTGGTTTTTTGGTTTTTTTTTTGTTTGGGATTTTTTTTTTTTTGGGGGGGGTAGGCGTTAACCAATGGAATCATGCACAAGGAATCAGGAATTAAAGTATTTTCTAATTTTATATCCATATATTCTTGAGAGAAAATGACATACTTATCTTTCTGTACAGTCCATATTAACTTTTTAAAGATAATATTTATGTGCTTGTGGATTTATGGAGCAGAAACTGAAAATCTGCAATTGCATAGTAGGTCAATGGTTAGCCTGGCAAAATAAAAATTTTTTATAAAAAAATCTATGTTGACTTCTCTTTTAAAAAGTTTTTGTAAATGGAACCATGGAGTGAATTTGTCTATGTTTTTTTTTTTTTTTTTAATTTTAATTTCTGTTCACTCAGAATTCTATGGATTTTTATTTTTATAGTATTTCTGTGGTTGAATAATGTTACAGTGTTTTCCAAACAGTTTTTTTAATACAGCAAAATGTTCAGGAGACTTGGAGACCAATTTTAAACAAGTTTAAAATCAGAAAAGTGAAGGCAGAAATATAAGACAAGAACTAGGCAAGAAAAAGGAATTGATGTACCAAAGCAGATGACATACGACAAAATGGGATAGAAGAACATGAGTGTAAGATAAAGAAGATAAAACCAACAAAATCTTAGTAATTATAGTAAATCAGTATATTCTGCCCCATTAATTTCACATGGGTGAATTGTTTTGTTTTGTTTCCTACATATGAAAAATAAGTCTGAACATAGTGACAACATTCTATCTATGGTATAACATAAGCTGTTTTTATATGAAACATGGTATCTCCCTTTTTATATCATAAAGAATCAGAAGAAATATAGAGAGACTTGATGGTCATTCATGCTTGTCATTCATCCCCTTTGCACTACTCTATCATGCAAAAGATGGTGCAAGGTAGTAATGCCAGCACAGTTTATGTCTTTGCTGTCTTAATTTTTACTTAGTGTATCACTGAAAACCATCTATGTAAGAAAAAAATCTCTTATTTGCATCATTAATGATAATGTAACATGTTGTTTCCATGGCAAGAAAAAACATTGCCCAATTTCTATAAAAAAATTGTTCCCCTTTGTCTTAGATTGTAAATTAAACAGTTAAATTATAGACAAGTAAAACTTTAACTTTTCAGCTTTATTAAATTGTTTTGTAACTTTATGTTTTAAACCCCAATGATTTATAGTTCTATTTTGGCTTCTTGTTTTTACAGATTACCTTCAAATTAAGTACATATATCATGACAACATTTTAAGTAATTTTCAGTGCTATCATTATATATAATATACTCCAATACTAGGCCTTCCAAAATACATATCTTCCTAAATACAAGTGATTTAAAAGTTATGTTTAAAATGTTAGAGAGGAGAATATTTACATGCCTATTTACATATCACACCTCATAGACTGAGTTTGAAGAAAATGTCGCTCTCTCTAACTGAGAAGAAAGGCTGGACACTGTTGCTTTAATGTAACTCACACAATGACAAGCTGCTTAGATGATTTAGAGCTCTACATGCAGGAAAATGGCTCTATCACCTTGCTGCCTATGTTCACATCAGAGTACCTTGGTGTCTTGTCAATGGATTTCAGAACAGCACGAGAGTGAGCATTTGCAGCTCTCAAAGTGGTAACCTAGCAGGGGTGGAAGTTTCTTATGACAGCTCTTCCAAATCACTGTGCATGCTTTGCTCATCTCTTTAGGGCATCCCACTCAAACTTGTAAACATCCTTTTAAAGCTTTTCACAGATGGATATGGATAATCAGGACTTTGGAAACCTCTTTCAAGAATATTAACTTACTGTGTTTTCTCTAGCTGCAGCCTGTTTTGCACTCGTTGCCTCTGAAAGACTCCTACACTGCACAGTGTTTCAGAGCAGGGGTAATATTCTCATTATATGTTTATACAGAAATTAGCAAAGGTGAAGTCTTAGACAAGTGTACCAAAAATATAAGTAATGAAGAAGTGTCTTCCAACTTATCTGATTTAAGAAAATATCAGTTTATTCTGTGAGATCCTGCTGTTTCAGAGGAAAAGAATTTTTTTAAAATGTAGGTTAAAAATGACATGCATGTGATTTACTCCAATTAGTTACTTATTTTTTGAAATGCAAATCATTTGGTTTTTATATTATGGAGGGCTTTATTTTGGAGGAAAGAAATAGAAATTGTTTTTTCCCTTCAGAGACTGCAGGATAACAAATTCTGAATTTCTAAATCATTAATCTAAATCTCTATAAACTGCTAATATGGAAAGTTCATTTTATCTTTAATTTCCACTTCAATCAGTCTGAACTATTGCAATGTTCGTTTCTTACTCTCTTGTAAATACAGCATTAGTTTAAAAGTGTTGTGGAAGTAATTAACTTCATATATTTGGTATAGCCCCTTGTCCTGGTTTCAGCTGGGATAAAGTTATTTTTCTTCCTAGTAGCTGATGCAATGCTGCATTTTGGCTTTAGCCCAAGAACAACGCTGATAATCATAGAATCATAGAAGAGTTAGGGTTGGAAAGGACCTTTAGATCATCTAGTTCCAACTCCCTTGCCATGGGCAGAGACATCTCCCACTAAACCGTGTCACCCAAGGCTCTGTCCAACATAGCCTTGAACACCCCCAGGGAATACACTGATGGTTTAGTTGCTGCTTTGAAGCACTTCCCCAGATCGAGGACTGTTCAGTCTCATGCTCTGCCAGTGAGGAAGGGCTCAAGAAGCCGGGAGGAAGCAGAGACAGGACACCTGACCCAACTAGCCAAAAGGATATTCCATACCACATAACATCATGCTCAGTTACCCAGTAGCCATCCATCACTGCTCAGGCTGGGTTGGGCATTGGCCAGTGGTGGGGTGCAATTGTATTGTGTATTGCTTGTTTTCTGGGGTTTTATTCCTATCTATCTTTTCCTTTTTTTCCTTTTCCTGTTTTTTCCCTTTCCTTTTCGCTTTTTCCTCTCCCTTTTCCTCTTCCTATTCCTTTTCCTTATTATATTTTATTTCCTTTCAGCTGTTGAACTGTACTTAACCCATGAGTTTTACCTGTTTCCAATTCCCCTCCATATTCCACTGAGGGCAGGGGGAAATGAAGGGGAGTGAGAAAGCAGCTCCCTGGTACTTAACTGCCAGCTGGAGTTAAACCGCAACACAATTCAGGTTGGAAAAGTTTCCAAAAAGTCTAAGATAGTTATCTAGGTGACAAAGAAACAAGTAAACCTTAAGAGAAAGTCTGCAGAAACAGACTGTGGCTTTTTTCGTTGTTTTTTGTTGTTGTTGTTGTTGTTGTTTGTTTGTTTGTTTGTTTGTTTTCTTTTGTGTACTTTTTTTGTAGTTTTGTTTGGATGGTTGGTTTTTATATTTTTGGTTATTTTTTTTCTGTGCAAGTAGCAGAAATAGATTTATAACAGGTGGTAAATAACTCAGATATAGATGAAATGACAGATTTTGTTGAAGATGTACTTAGAATAAGGAAAGATGCAAACAGCATATATTTTATGCTTTCTTATGTGGCTACAATGGATATCATTTGAAGTTAATTAACAATGTAATTTCACTGTTCAGTTCATGAAAGAAGAAAGAGTGACACTTGCTATATGGTCTATTTCTATGATTTTTCTTTAAGTGTTCCCAAAAAATAAAACAACAAACCTCAAAATAACCTGTACAAAAGCCCACTACACTTATAATGTTCTTCTAAAACATAAAAATAGTTTGTTTCTTTTTTTTTTTTTTTTTTTTTTTTTTTTTTTTAAGAAAAAGTTAAAAAGAGTGTGTGGAAAGAATTTCTGTTGGCTAGTATAAACTTCACATCACCTTTTTGGAAACGTTGCTGCCATCATGATATTTCTCATGGCAGTCATTGTCATTAGAACTGTCACGGAGTATTTTGCTTTAATAAATTGGTACTGGACAGAAGATTCTTTATTGTCTCTGCAGAGAAGAGTTAGGTCAGAGAGATCTGAGAGGAACATCTGCTTAAGAAAAGTAAAGAAAAGCAATTGAGTATCATCAAGGAAAATGATTACTGATGACTCACAATTTATCAGATCTAAACTCATTTACCGAAAAAATCAACAATAGCAATTGATTTCAGGATATTGATGTCATGTTTGTTTCACTCTTTTGTTCTGGTTTTCTGCACCAAATTTCCTCTTTGGAAAACAAATATAAATATAATTTAATATCTCTGTAAGGTGTTCAGGTATTTAGGACTAAGACTTCTTATGTATAAATAAGAGAAATATTCATTGCTTTCCTCTGGTCACCAAAAACCACTATAATAATAGGTTTTCCAGATTTACCCCTTATGACCAATACTTTGCAAAGTGAAGGAAAGGGCCTTTCTTCTCATTGGCTTGTTCCTAGTAATGAAAATATTTAAAGTTAATAAAGTATCAAGATTTTATTTATTTAGGTTACTTGCCTGAGCAAGCACTGCACAATTTTTCTTTCTTTCATTCTGTTTGTAGGTTAATCTGTAAGCTGGCTCATTTAAGATATCATTTCAGCTTGACTGTTTTATTTTCCTTTCTTTCTGTTTCTGATGTTATCTTACCCCATGCAGTATTTTGAGACTGAAGGTGAAAATAAAGCACTTTTAAACACAAAGTTATATTAGAATTACCGTATGGAAAGAAGGGAGAAAGTAGTCTTGCAGGTGATCTTATTATTCATTTTATGTTCAGACCACGCTTTCATGTCCATGAGATAAACAAGACAAAGAAGATATTCTCTTCTTTTATCCCAAAGCTTCCCAAAGCCAGGTGGTATTCGTGTGGTTCATATTTTATTGCAAAGGGTTTGAATTTCTGTAAACTTTTGTCAGCTTTTGATCAACTCCACTCAGGTTGGTTCCACATTAATGGGAGAAAAAACAGGAAGACAAGCTGTGTGGGCTTCACTGTGCACTAGCAACTCAGCATATACACCTGTGAACACAGAAAGGTCACAATTTGACTTGAGTCTTGAAGTGTGCTGCTTTTTCTTTTTTCTTTTTTTTTTTCTCTTTTTTTTTTTTCTCTCAACCACCTTTTTTATGATATACAGCAGTAGCAAAGATTGTTCCACTCAAGCATGAGTGACGAAAAAAGAAATGAAGACCCTAGAACTGTCCATTCCTTCATTTCTTTGGAAAATGGGACATACATGTACTCTTCCTCTAAATTAAGTTTGTGTTTTCAAATTTGAGCAATTTATTTGCATTAGGAGCTGGTAATTCATCTTAGAAGGGGATTTTGAAGACAGAAAGTTAGAGAGATTTTTGTTAATGAGGGAGAAAAAATGTCATATATGCTGTATTTTTCTTTAGTTGCATACTAGAGCTGAAAATTTCATATCTGAGGAAACTCACAAATATCAAATATTTGTTTTTATACTGGAGTAGGATAAAGAGTTTTGAGGACAAAAAGTGTTCTGAAACAACATTTAAAAGACTTTGAGACACTTTTTTTTTTTTTTTTTCAGTTAAAGAGATGGATTTAAGAATTCTGTTGCACTCTGATTTCTTGAAACAAATACTTTGCTTCATATAATTTTAAGATGTTTTGCATTATTTAACACGAATTTGCACATTACATGTTAACATTCAGTCTTTCTACTAGAATATTTCTGTGACATACTTCCCAGAATTTCTGTGCAAGAGGTTTCCCTGATGATTCATGTTGTCCAAAAAGGGGAATCCATACCTCTCTTGATCTACACAGTTATGCAGATTGTCAAAAGGAAAAGAGATGGACAGAACAAGAAGAGTAGAAAAAAATATAGTTCTTGCAATGTTTGTCAGGAATTTTCATTAACTCAAACCAGCCAAAATTCACCTGTTATATAGGTTGGGGATAGAGAGTTCGTAAAAAATTAATGAGCCTTGGGTAAGATCAATTCTGCCACGATTGAAATGGAAAGAAAAATCAAAATGGAAATAAGAAAGAAACATCGTTCCCTGGAAATGAACTTGAAAACATCTTTAAAGAGTTTGCAGTTGATAGTGTAGGTAAGTGAGTGTTAAAAACCAGACAATCATACAAAAACGATGTCTTCAAAGCCTGTCACAAATAACATCACGTAACTGCTTGGAAGTCTGGTAGTGAAATTTGAAGAGAACTTCCATGATTTAAAATTTTGTTTAAGAAAACCTTCAGAAAGCCTTGTTTCAGGTATTCGTTATCCAAAGAGATCCTGAGATAATCCAAATATCCTTATGATTATTTTTTACTTGAATAGTGTCTTCTCACTAACAAAAACAAATGTACAAATGTATAAATGTACACACTGGGGTCTTTCATAATGAAATCTAGAGTTAAATGGAGAAAATAACATGCTTTTTGTTCAGCTGAAACATTTTCAGGTTTTGTTGACAGAGTATTAGTGTTGACCAGAAAAAATGCAATAGCTTTCAATGTATACCTTGCTGGAAGTATGGAGTGGAATGTTTGGTTGCAAATATCCTGTAACACCTGCAGCACTGAAAGAATTTTCCAGAGGTAGTTAGCATCCATCTCAGTTGCTGTACTAATGTTTTTAAATTGTAAACTTATCTTAAATTATAGGACTGTGTCTCAGAAAAGTATATATATTTCATCTTTTATTTTTTGGCTCTGTGTGATAGAGGAAAGCAGCTCAAGCCAAAAAAATAAAAATATCTTTTCTTTCTGCTGCTAAGTGAAGGAAACTGCCACCTTGTACTTGAGCTACTAGCTCATTAAATCAAAAAGCAAATATCTTTCGCAAGCTAATATGATGCATTGTGGAAAAATTTAAGACTATTCTACAAGGAGAACTCAGTAGTCTTCATGATTCATGTTGATTGTTATTCACCTGTCTTAAAATTTCTAATTACTCTGTAGAACTGGTTTTGAAAGTTACCAAAACATAAGGTAATTTATAGAATGATAAATCTCGAAGGTTATATGCAGTCAATACTATTTAAACCCTCTGCTTATCACAGGAAAGCTGACTATACTGCATTTTTCACTGAGGTAACATTCCCACAAAGTCAGTGAAGCCAAAGACTGAAGAACTAGCTTAAAAATACTGCAGTCTTGGTGAATGCCTAAGACAACTGACATCATTAAGAAATCATTGAAATTATTTGAGCGAGTATTTTACCTATGGTCTGGTTTCAGCCCATGTAATCCTAGTATTTTATTTCTTTTTTTGTTTTTGTCATAGTTTAAGCCCAGCCCATAACTCAGCATCACACAGCTACTTGCTCACCCTCCCCACTCCCTCCACGACCTGGGCAGGATGGGGAGGAGAATCAAAAGAATGTAAACCCCACAGGTTGAGATAAGAACAGTTAAAAGAACAATATACTACTACTAATAATAATAATAATAACAATGATAAGGGAAATAACAAGGAGAGAAAATATATAATAATATAACTACAAAGTGAAAGGAAAAAAACTCCAAATAAATAAAACCCCAACTGCTGCACAGTACAGTTGCTCTCCACCTGCTGACTGATACATAGCTTGACCTGAGCAGCAATCAGTTCGTTCTGTGTAGCTGCCCCCAGTTTTTATGCTGGGCATGATGTGCTGTGGTATGGAATATCCCTTTGTGTGGGATTCTTAAAGGCAAGGCCACCTGGTAAGCGATCCCGATACCCTCAACCTTGTCATCATAAAGTAGGAAGACCTCTGATCCTTTGTATTTTTGGCAGGCATGAGCAAGGCCAATTATCTTGTTATATCTCCATAATCTTCCGCTGAGGAAGTACAGAGGTTGATTTATGCCAAGGTTGTAATTTTCCACTGTATTTTTAGAACCAGATGTTTAACCAGATGTTTAATCACAATCATAACTTGTTGTAAACATTAGCTTAGCTTTGTAAACCTAAGTAACCTTTAGATTAGCCAATCGAAGCTCAG
This sequence comes from Psittacula echo, assembly GCF_963264785.1. Taxonomy (NCBI): domain Eukaryota; kingdom Metazoa; phylum Chordata; class Aves; order Psittaciformes; family Psittacidae; genus Psittacula; species Psittacula echo. Next base: position 73,813,043 of record NC_137742.1, on the reverse strand, counting down.
TATCTAAGGCTACAACATCTATAAAAGGAGCTCTGTATCCGAATAAAGTTTGGCAATCGCTTGATCACATTGATTGTCTCAGCGTTGTCTGTGACTCCCGCGTCAACACCTTTGTCTAGTCCATGTCAGATGTCCTGGTTCTACTCCCTCCTGCCTTCTTGTGCCCCCTCAGAGCATGAGAGACTGAGCAGTCCTTGATCAGGGGAAGTGCTACAAAGCAACAACTAAACCATCTGTGTGTTATCAGCATTGTTCTCAGACTAAAGCCAAAACACAGCACTGTACCAGCTACTAGGAAGAAAGATAACTATCCCAGCTGAAACCAGGACAGTATTACATTACATGTCTTTTCAATAGTAAACTATATTCTGGTTTATTATTATTATTATTATTATTATTATTATTCCCTTCTCTGTTATCCAGTCCTATCCTCTGTGCTAAATGATGATAGGAGTGGCCATCTCCACCAGCTGGTCTGGATCAGAACCTCTCTTGCTTGGCTGTTGTAGCCCAGCCCAGTGCTGGGAGACTTGGGGCATCTGCCCAGGATAATGGACGCAATTGCTGCTTTCCTGATTGACAAACACTTATCCCAGAGATACACACACAGACACACGCAGAACACTGACGTTACTGGTCACAGTGAGTACCACAGATGAAGCATTGTCTTCTAAATCACCAGCGCGCTGGACTCACAGAAAACATAAGCACAGACAGCAAAGCCCCTACTTCTTCTGTCTGGATGCTGGGACATGTTAGCCACTTCATTGGTCTTCTACTAATTGGCTGGTCCAGCTTGAAGCTTGTGGGCAAATGACACGTTCAATAAGTGTGCTCTGGCAACCAAAAAGGCCACCTCTGTCCTGGGGTTTCTCAAGCACAGCATAGCTAGCCAGTCAAGGGAGGTGCAGCCCCACCTCAAATACAGTGTGGAATATTGGGAGCCCAAATACAAGAAGGACATGAAGCTATTATAATGTATCCAGAGGAGGGAGATCAAGATGGAGAAGGGTCTCAAGGGCAAGATTTGCAGGAAATGGCTAAGATCACTTGGTTTGTTCAGCTTAGAGAAGAGAAGGCTGTGGGGTGACCTCACAGTCTACGGCTTCCTCATGGAAGGCAGTGGAGAGGGAGGTGCTGATCTCCTCTCTGTGGTGATCAGTGACAAGACATAAGGAACTGGAATGAAGCTGCATCAGGGGAAGTTCAGACTGGATATGAGGAAAAGGTTCTTCACTGAGAGGGTAGTTGTTTGCTGGAACAGGATCCCCAGGGAAGTGGTCATAGCACCAAACCCATCATAGTTCAAGGAGTGTCAGGAAAATGCTGTTAATCAGATTTAATTTTAGGTGAGGAGCTGTGAGGAGCTGGGAATTTAACTTGATGATCCTTATGTGTTCCATCTAGCTTGAGATATTCTATGATTCTGTGCACAGCCCATGCATACCTAATTTTCCCAAGCAAACAACAGGGCTGTTTATTTGGTAACTTGTTCATCCAAATGCACCTCAGGTGTTTTCAGGGACAAAAAGGTAAGTTATTGGCATAAATGCAGCATGAGATGCCTATAAAAGACCAACAAAATATAGTAAGCATCTTATTTCTAATAGAAATACGCTACTTCAGAAATGTTTTGACACCCATACTCTAAAACTCGTCACATTTCATGAGGAGTCCTCAAAATCACGTACACCAGATGTATGTATACTAAAAGAAAATAAGAAAAAAATATCACAATAATATATTTTAAAATATCATCACATTTGGCTTATAATGTGCAGTAACATCACTTTTTACAACTTCAAGTTACAATTAACCAAGACATCCCAGGACCAGAAGTAGGTATTTTTGACAGGTGGTGTTCCCACATTACATTACATTACAGTTCTTGTGGGTTGTAAATTAATTAGATTTAAGAACTCTATCTAATTTAATGTGATTAATTTTCCCTACAACATCCATGTAATTTGGAAAGAAATTTCCATCTGGATGTTTGTGGAATAAAGAAGAAACTGTTTTGGGGAGAATATACATTTTGGTTTTAATTGAGGCTGTCAAAACCTTGTGCAGCTCTCTAGCTCAGCAAAGTTTGTTTATAAATTAAGTGTTTTGAGTATTTTAAATAGAATGACTTTCATCTTTTATCGGCAATTAGTATTCCTTTCTCAAAGACAGAGTACTGAATGCAAGGGGAAAAAAAATGCTCTTCCAGACTTAAAATGCTTTCTTTCATTGTAAAATTATCTTATAAAGGAAAATCCAATGCAATCCAATCTCTAGGCTTTATAATTACTGCATTAATACATGAATTGTAGCCAGATGCTCACCAGCCACATGTACCTATAATAATGCCCATGGATATATGCTAAATTGCATATATTGCTTCTCATTATGACCGAACTTCTGTTTAAACTCCTCACTGAGTTCCTGTGTGCATGATGATATATGGAGAAACCTGGAAATCACAACCTCCTGACCAAATACATTTAATTTAATGAGTCACTTACAGGTACAATAGCTCCATATGAGCACAGATCCTGTCATTTATCCACAAAAGCTGTTATCTTCTCTCTTATACACAGCTTCTGTGTTTTCCTTACTTCAGCTGGCAAAAGCAAAGATAGTGCAGTGTTTTCATGCAGTAAATAGTGAGCAAATCAGACAGTTATTTCATGAAACAGTTAAGGAAGGCAGCCTGTGTGAACAGGAGCTGCATAACAAAGCCAACTGTCAGGCAGAGCATAGCCAGAGAAGCACAGGGAAGTGCCGGTCCCACTGTGGTAGTTACTATTTCAGGGTAAACTCACAGGAGAGCAGGTCTAGTATAGACCTCATTAATTCATTTCTTTAATCCAGAAAAAAGATACAATTCTAAAACCCACCAGTACATCAGTGAGCTCTGAGCAGAATAAATTTTTTTGTACTATAGCCTGAGACTGTGGCAGACAGCAAATGCATACTTTTTGCAGTGGTGTCCAGAATTCCATCAAGAGCCAAGCAGTCTTTCAATATAGTATTTTCATGGCAAATAGAAGGAGTTTAGAAGTCTTCAAGAGAAATAAATTAAAACATGCACTGGAATCACTTCGCAAGCTACAAGAAATGGGTCATCTAATACAGAAAATTAGCCAGGGCTCCAGTTGTTCAAATCAGACAGTCCTCTCTTGAGAATGTTTCCAACACTGTATAATCTGCAATGAGTTTAAAAAGAGACAGCTGGCCTCAAAGCAAATACAGAAATGGCAATTCTTTGTTTAGCAAAGACCAGATGCTCCGCTCTGCCTTGCAGCACAAAAGTGATTGTGCAGAGCAAAACTGGAGCATGGGCTGTGATCTTCTCTCTGTCTGATTCAGTGGCAACTGTTGAATGATCTCCCCAAGGGATAACGGATGCAGAAGAGCCTTGTCCCCTGGCGCAATAAGCTCATGTGTAGCTGCTCCAGGCTCAGCCAAAATTCATCCATAGAACGGTCACAGGAGATCCAAAGGCTCCCAAGCCACCTGGATTTGAGCAAAAATGCTACTGCTTTTAGTTTGGGACCCTAACTCTGATTCCACACCTAGACCATATCAGAGCTCTTTTCTTTAGAAATTGAAATATGCTAGCTGTAGAGGATCATGAAGCTGAAGTCAGGCTTTCTCTGCTGGGCTATTACTCATCCATGATGTTTGCTTTCTCTCTTCCTCACCACAATATCAAGTTGTGGTCACTCTGAACTTATCGATCAGTTCTTGGAACCTAAAAAAAAAAAAGGGAATGTCAGATTAATAGAGGACGTTTGCAATCAATAGTTTGTGTTGTAAATTGATCTCAGTAATTGGTAAGGTAACTATGAGGTTTGAATCTTTAAAACCAGCTCCAAATCTTGACTACTTTCCCTCTGCTTCCTATTTTTCTTGTTTACCGCCTAAAGCTTATCATCATTTTAGACTGAAACAGGACTTTTCTGTCCACTTACCACTGCTGGAATATGTTATGTCAAAAACAGCTTTCCAGATGGGCTTGATTTAAATAAGATCTATGGGGAACTACAGGCCAGCCAGTCTTACCTCAGTGTATGGCAAGATCATAGAGCAGATCCTCCTGGAAACTATGCTAAAGGACATGAACAGTAAGGAGATAATTGGTGACGATCAGCATGGCTTCACTAAGGACAGATCATGCCTGACAAATTTGGTGGCCTTTAATGATGCCAGAGTGCTGGTGGATAAGTGAAGAGCAACTGACTTCATCTACCTAGACTTGTGCAAAGCTTTTGTCACTGTCTTACATCCTTGTCTCTAAACTGGAGAGGCACGGATTTGATGGATGGACTACTCGGTGGATAAGGAATTGGCTGGATGGTTAAACTCAAAGAGCTGTGGTCAACAGCTCAGTGTCCAAGTGGAGATCAGTGATGAATGGTGTCCCTCAGGGGTTGGTGTTGGGACCAGTGCTGTTCAACATCTTTGTCAGTGACATGGACAGTGGGATTGAGCACCCTCAGTGAGTTTGGCTATTCCACAAATTTGTATGGTGTGGTTGACATGCTGGAGGGAAGAGGTCCCATCCAAAGGGACCTGGACAGGCAAAACCTCAAGAACTTCAACAAGGTCCAGTGCAAGGTCTTGCATGTGGGTCAGGCTTTCTCCGCTGGGTGTTTCCAAGCACAAATACAGGCCAGGAGGAGGATGGATTGAGAACAGCCCTGAGGAGAAAGACTCAGGAGTATTGGTTGACGAGAAGCTCAACATGACCCAGAAGTGTAGGTCTGCAACCCAGAAAGCTTCTGTGCCTAACATACATTGGGCTGTATTTAGGTTCAGGAGCAGGCGTAAAGTATGCCAAAGTCAAACTAGCAAAAAAGAAGACTAGCCTGACTGAACAAGGGGATATTGCAGGAAAAAAAAGAGAAAATCTATCACCTGTGGAAGAAGGGACTTTCAACCCATGAGGAGTACAAGGATGTAATTAGGTTACGCAGGGAGAAAATTAGAAAAGCAAAGGCATAGCTGGAACTTCATCTGGCAGTGATTGCCCCCCTGTACTGGGCACTGGTGAGGCTGCACCTCGAATCCTATGTTCAGTTTTGGGCCCTTCACTGTAAGGGAGGCATTGAGGTGCTGGAGTAGGTCCAGAGAAGAGCAACGGAGCTGCTGAAGGGCCTGGAGCACAAGTGTGATGAGGAAATGCTGAGGGAAATCGGGGTGTTCAGTCTGGAGAAGAGACTCAGGGAGGACCTTATCGCTCTCTAAAATTGCCTGAAAGGAGGATGGAGCCAGGAGGGGGCTGGTCTCTTCTCCCAATGAACAAGGGATAAAACAAAAAGAAGTGGCCTCAAGCTGCTCCAGGGGAGGTGTATACTGGATATTAGGGACAATTTCTTCCCTCGAATGGTCAGGCACTGGAATAGGCCGCCCAGGGCAATGGCGGAACCACCATCCCCGGAAGTGTTCACAAACTGTGCAGACAAGGCCCTTAGTGACACAGTTTAGTGGTTGCCTTGGCAGTACTGGGGGAACGGTTGAACTTGATAATCTTAGAGGTCTTTTCCAACATAAATGATTCTATGATTTTAATGGAAATTTCTCAGTAGTGAAGGAAGAAGGTGGGAATATGCAAAATCCTGACAGATATCTTCATGTGCCTCCTGCTGGCACTCTGAACAGGACACATTGTACAATCTGTATATATGAACTTCATCCATAAAATGAAGCTGCAGAACCTTATAATTTTACAAAATATGAAAGGTCTCAAATATTTGCACACTTGTAAACGTAAGGTCACAAGGATAATGAATGCCACTAATAAATTTATGAAGAAGCAAAGAACTCTGTCTTCAGAGAGCACTATGATGTAGGGAAAACATATAACTCACAAGAACAAAACAACACCTATCCTGCTTATCCTCTTTATGCACGTAAGGAAAATGCACAGGGAAAGTGCTTCTGAGTTCCTCAAGCAATTTTGATTCTGGAATTTCCTGACTGTATAATCACTTCTCAATCTGCATAACATTCTTGGAAAGAAATTAAAGTTAGTATTTTGCCAAGAGCATTGAACTTTTGGTAAACCCTTTTTATTTAAGACTAAATTGCATGAAAATATGTTTTAATGAGCTAGGAAATGAAACATATTTTGTAAGAATAACAAATTGCGATTATTTCTCTCTGGTTTTCCCCAGCTTTCATTCTATGCTTCTTATATTCAGATAGATACTAATCAGCAAAAGAACGACAAAAGTAACTTAGAAAAATTTTAATATCTATCAAAACTTAATGCACTTCTTTATGAGTTCAATAAGCTTAAATGTTAATGAAATTCTTCCTTTCAAATTACATCCATAAAACCAATATTAGATAAGACCTTGTTATCAAGGGTAAAAATGTTATTAAATTGCTGGCTTTACATTTAAGAATCTGGAAAGATGTTATAGGTCAATGTAAAAGTGTTTAAGATGTTACTCCTTTATAAACAAACTAATACTTCATTCAAAGCTGTCCTGCTTTTGGCAAGGATAGTTAATTTTCTTCCTAGTAGCTGGCACAGTGCTGTTTTGGCTTTAGTCTGAGAAAAATGCTGATAACACACTTATGTTTTAGTTATGGCTCAGTAGCTCTTACCCTGATCAAGGACTGTTCAATATCTCATGCTTTGCCAGTGAGGAGGGGCACAAGAAGACAGAAGGAAGCAGAGACAGGACACCTGACCCAAACTAGCCAAAGAACGCGTCATGCCCAGTATATAAACTGGGGGAGTTATCTGGAAGTGACTGATTACTGCTTGGATTGGTGTGTGTCAGAGGGTGGTGAGCAACGGTATTGTGTACCACTTGGGTTTTCCCAGTTTTCATTTCTTCTTTTTTTTTTTATCCTATTATTATCAGTATTGTTAGTATTGGTATGTTTCTATTATCATTGTATTGTACTTTATTTTAGTTATTAAAGTGTTCTTATCTCAAACTGTGGGTTTTACACTCTTCTCAATCTCCTTCACATTCTGCCCCAGGACTGGTACCATGGTTTAAACCCAGCCTGTGCTTGGTTACCAGCTGGGTCTAAACCACAACAAAAGCTCTACTTGCCCACATTTGAGCATATAATTTATTTGAAACCAATTTTTTTTTATTTATTATTATATATTTAAGAACAATTCAAAAACAAAACAAAAAAAAAAGCTTGTATCAAGTGATTTTTATATTTCAGATAACCAATAAGAAATAAACATCACATGATAACTTGAGGTTAAGTTTAATTGGGTTTTTTTTTAATGATTAAGATTGGTTTCACATATAATTTTAGGCATTTCATGATTTCATCATGGATAGTACCACCTTGAGAAACAACTAGAAGTTCCTTTAGTGATAAATGGAGAAAGGCTGTGACTTCCCCATATAAGGTAATATGATGGATTTCAGTGGTTTCCTATAATGCTCACAATCCTGAGAACTACATGGGTTTAGACTCATGCATTTAATTGTTTTTAGTAACTTGGACACCTATTGTCTGATTTTTAATTCTAAGGATTTATTTCAAGTCAAATACAGGTGATGCTGACTGTCACTGGCAACTTTGAATCTGGATTGCATGATGCCATAATATCTGTAGATATTCTGGCATACAAATGTGCAGAGCCGTTTGCCATATAAGTTGCAATGTAAGTGCTGTTATTTTAATTACTTGTTTATGCATGTGTTCCCCATTTTGTTGGTTTACATGAAACTCTCAATGCCAGCAGACTGCTAGTTAGAAAATTTGGTGCTAGAAAGGCAACTTAAAAATATGATGACTTCAGTGGCACTATGTCAGGAACTAACTTCGCCCATCAGCTTGCAGGATCTAACATAAATTATTATTCTTTGCACACTGCTCTACTATCTATTAAACATAGTTATACAACACATATTATGGGTTATCTCTCTTGTGCATGTTCTGATTGTCTGATCAGAAAAAAAAAATCCCAAACAATTCTTTCAATTTAACCAAAACATTGCACAGATAAAAATATCAGTTTGAGACAGAATGTATTCTACTATGTGGAAAGAGGCTGTGCTATGAAACCCTGAATCATAGAATCAATTTCTATATCTTAAGATACTTATTTATGCTGTAACCGTGGAATTCTCCAAATGTCTTTCAGAAAATTAGTATGACAATGAAGGTTATTGCACTTGATGGACATTTTTATGTTTTGCTTTCAGGCTGTTCAAAAAGATCTCCAGTGAGACCATACCCTGTTTGCACAGGTGGGCATTCCAGGATCTCTAGATTGACTCTCTACACTCTTAATGCCCTATGTGTAAGGCACAGCAGTCTTCTTCCTCCTCCCATCTATCCTATAAGTACTATAATACATAAAAACCCCTGTCTTGCTCTAGCCATTATCTTTCTGTACAGAAAATCTAAAGAGAATAAAAGTTTTTCTGGCTACCCATGAAGAATCCATGAGTTACCACTGCTATGTACTATGTGCTAGGTGTATGTCTCTGAAAGTTTGAAATAAAAAGCTATCATTTCTAGATCTCATATAAAAAAGACAGAGTAATAATGAGGATCCTTTGGGCTGTTTCCAAATTGGTTTATTATTAAAATATTAGCAACTAAAATACACAATGGACATTTTTCTCTCTCTGAAGCCAGCAGGCAAACAATGATTTATATACACAAACCTTCAAAAACAGGGTGGTCACATCCAAATTGGATGTCAGGAATATTTCTTAATCCTTATTAATATTTTAGTTATTCCTACTTGAGTATTTATTGGCATGGACCAATATCACATCAAAAACAATGATAAAAATCCAGCTGACTTGGGGAGATGCCTAAGTTCCTGCCATTACATTCACTGGCTTTTTATCAGTTTATGTTATCAGGATAAAAATAGTCCCAACTGGCAATGAATCCAAGCAGAGGGAATTAGTAAAGTCAGTCATTATGTACTTGCCAAGTGGTTTGTTAGATGATTATTATGAAAGTTGCAAACTCCTTTGAGAAATTTCAGCTTATCTTTAAAATATTATTTCCTTTCAATATACAAATAAGCATGTCCTCCTGGTTTGTCTTGTTCTTTTATTTGGTTGGAAATTTGTGTTTGTTTGGGTTTTTTATTTTTGTTTTTCAAGGATTAATTATGGAATGCTAATGTGTTCTAATTTAGCCTACGTTGTGATCAAACAAAACCCATCATGAATGTTTGATATAGAATGCATAGATACAGATCCCTACAGAATTGTAACTTATTCATTAAATGGGTGGAAAATGGTACACATAATAGGGATGCAAAATGTTCAAGGTCAAATTTCATCAGCTCCAAAGACTTAAGGTCAATTTTTGTCAAATTTTCCATTCAGTTCCAGCAAAAAGGGTCAATTTTGTTTTGAATAAGATAGGAACTAGGACCTGTGTTTATTTTCAGTTCTTACCCTGAGTGACTTAAACGTCACTTATGGTATTTCTTAAGTGCTTCTTTCCCTGTCAGTAAAAAGGATTTTAGACTTCTAAAGATCACTTGACTACATTAAGTACTTAAGGCTATGTACAGAGTAATCTGTGTCTCTACCTTTCCTTTTGCAACTGGAACTGTGCTCATCACACAGCGTTATGGACCATCTCACAGGAGACAGAACCAAGCCAGAAGGCATGTAATTGTGCAGTGGCAACAGCATAACTAGGTCCTTGGAACATGCGAAATACCCAGGGGCATAGCACTGTGTTAAGTGCAGTTTCACAAGTTTTAGATCAGAGCTCAGTATAAGAACAAAGAATGCTTGCAAATGTCCTAATATTCTCATGAAAGAGATAGTCACTGATGAAAACTAATGCAATTTTCTGAATTAACTTTAAACTTTCAGTGGACTAACTATTGGACTTTGGAGTTTTGGAGCTGTTTCGTTCTGATTTTCATGAACGCGTGTGTGTGCATGTGTATCCATGTCTTATCTGTATGTGTGTGTGTGTCTGTACATGTCTGTGTATATTCATAGAGAGGTAATAACACATATAGGGGACTTCTGTCTCTCTGGAGTGCTGGTCTGCTATGTTACAGTATCTTTTATTGCAGGTCACTTTTTCTTTTATATTATATTAAGTATAAATATAAGTCTGCAGATGGACTCAAGAAATCATAATGTGTAGTTTGTATAAAGGAAGGGAAGCTACAGCCAAACAATATATAAGGTTCTGGTGGTTTTGGCTTGGTGGGGTTTTTTGGTTTTTTTTTTTGTGGATTTTTCTTTTCAGCTATTCTGTGGCAATTTTATTTTTAACAATTCCACACTAACACAGAAGGGAACATTTTTCTTTCTGCCCAACTCCTGCTAGCCAGATTTCATACAGTGAAATTCCCTCAGCTGTCAACACCAGCACAACTCAAACGTTGCTTCATGGCTGAGGTTGCACTGGAGAAAAGCAGTGTAAACAATGCTTCTTTCTCATGAGAAGACACATTGGGAAAGATTGGGGTACTTATTCTATCCCTGCATTTTCATCAGGTAAGACTACAACTTTAATTATATTACTTTATGCAACTTTAATTTCCTTTCTTCAGTGAAAGAAGGGAGTGGTGTCTAGCTCACAATTGCCTGAAGTCTTGCTTCTCTATGTAGCACTTTAGAGAGGATGTAGAGATAAATTCAACAACCCCACATTTCCCTCAGTTTGCAGTTACTACTACCTAGACATGAACCAACCTTACCTTCACAGGTATTCAAAACTATGCTAGTCATACTGCTAGATGGGGCTGAATACACTTTTCAGATTGTCAGAGAAAATATTTCAAGAAAACCATTCTTCAGATATCTGATACAATGCATATATGCAGTAGAGGAGAAAATGACACTTCAGAGAACAGATTACACAGCTAAGAATGCCGTGATATGAGCTTTTCAGAGATCTCAATTACGTTTTCTTCTAAAACCAAATAAAATTCCCAGTGAATGTATCAGTTAAAATTACTGTTGGCTTCACAGAATGGAGGATGGAATCTAATGTTTGTAGCTCTCTATCACAGTATCACAGTATCACAGCATGTTAGAGATTGGAAGGGACATCAAAAGATCATCTAGTCCAATCCCCCTGCCGGAGCAGGAACACTTAGATGAGGTTACACAGGAATGTGTCCAGGCGGGTTTTGAATGTCTCCAGAGAAGGAGACTCCACAACCCCCCTGGGCAGCCTGTTCCAGTGTTCCGTCACCCTCACTGAGAAGAAGTTTCTTCTCAAGTTTAAGTGGAACCTCTTGTGTTACAGTTTGTATCCACTACCCCTTGTCCTATCATTGTTTGCCATTGAGAAGAGCCTGACTCCATCCTCGTGACACTCCCCCTTTATATATTTATATACACTAATAAGGTCGCGCCTCAGTCTCCTCTTCTCCAGACTATAGAGACCCAGCTCCTTCAGTCTTTCCTCATAAGGGAGATGCTCCACTCCATTAATCATCTTAGGTGCCCTGCGCTGGACTCTCTCCAGCAGGTCCCTGTCCTTCTTGAACTGAGGGGCCCAGAACTGGACACAGTATTCCAGATGCAGTCTCACCAGGGCAGAGTAGAGGGGGAGGAGGACCTCTCTCGACCTACTAACCACCCGCCTTCTAATACACCCCAGGATGCCATTGGCCTTCTTGGCCACAAGGGCACAGTGTTGGCTCATGGTCATCCTGCCATCCACTAGTACCCCCAGGTCCCTCTCCCCTACACTGCTCTCTAACAGGTCGTTCCCCAACCTATATTGGAACCTGGGGTTGTTCCTGCCCAGATGCAGGACTCTACACTTTCCCTTGTTATATTTCATCAAGTTATTCCCTGCCCAACTCTCCAGCCTGTCCAGGTCTCGCTGGATGACAGCACAGCCTTCTGGCGTGTCAGCCACTCCTCCCAGCTTAGTGTCATCAGCAAACTTGCTGATAGCACACTCAATTCCCTCATCTAAATCACTAAGGAATATATTAAATAATACTGGTCCCAGTACTGACCCTTGAGGCACTCCACTAGATACAGGCCTCCAACTAGACTCTGTCCCGTAGACTACAACTCTCTGGCTTCTCTCCTTCAGCCAGTTCACAGTCCACCTCACTACCTGATCATCCAGACCACACTTCCTCAGTTTAGCTATGAGGATGCTGTGGGAGACTGTGTCAAATGCTTTGCTGAAGTCAAGGTAGACCACATCCACCGCTCTGCCATCATCCATCCACCGTGTTATTTCCTCATAAAAGGCTATGAGGTTGGTCAAGCATGACTTCCCCTTGGTAAAGCCATGTTGACTGCCCCTCATAACTCTCTTATCCTTGATATGCCTTAAGATGGCACCAAGGATAAGATGTTCCATCACTTTCCCAGGGATGGAGGTGAGGCTGACCGGTCTATAGTTACCCGGGTCCTCCTTCTTGCCCTTTTTGAAGACTGGAGTGACATTTGCTTTCCTCCAGTCCTCAGGCACCTCTCCCGTTTCCCAAGACTTGGTAAAGATGATGGAGAGTGGTCTAGCAATGACTTCCGCCAGTTCCCTCAGCACCCGCGGGTGCATCCCATCTGAACCCATGGATTTATGGATGTCCAGATTGCTATATGTCTATGCTATATGCTGGCATCTGCAATTAAAACTGTCTTGGTTTCAGTGACATCATATGACATGCAACACAGAGTCTAAGAAGACAGACGTATACAACCCCAATCTGTCACAACAATGAATTAGAAGCAAGTTTTGCTGACTGTAGCCACTGTAAATGCTGCTGGATCTGGGTTGTAAACTGACAGGCACAATCGTTTTCACAGATCAGTGATGAAGTTTTTTGCAAAACATCATGTGAAGTGGCACAGAGATTTCAGTACAACTGAAATACCAGGTAAAATGGAGCTAGCAGTATAGTAGTTTGAAGCATGTAATTAGCCAAAATTCTCCTTTCTTTCTAAAGTAATGACTACAGCACTAACAAAAGTCACAGACTTGATACAAAAAAGGTGAAAGCTGTTTCTTGCTCTGCCTGATGTAGAGAACAATCACATCCCTTCAGGAGACAAATCTCTGACTCTGCGATGAGGAACAGGAAAAAAATAAAACTCATCAATGAGAACAATGAAACCACATGGATTTCTACAATAAAACTAGGAAATACATGACTTACTAGTATGGTCGATTATGGATTGCATCAGTGCACCGACTGTTGTTTTTATTATATTTCTCATTTAAGCCAGTGGTTTTTTGTTGTTTTGCTATTGCTTTTGCTCCTTTCTTAATCATGAAGAATTTTTGTTCTCATTCTGAAAAAAATACAATCCAAAATGTTTTTAATTGACAAACTGGTATAAGCACAAGTGAGATGTTGTCTATTTATCTCTGTCCTCTACAGTATATCTATAACATTTTGCAGTAACTGGCTTAACACACTAGCATAATTACTGCTGGACATTATCTGTTAGGAAAGTATCCTGTTTGTCATAAGAATCGCCAGCCTGAGTGAATCTAAAGGTGTCTTTACTTCAGGAGATTATCTTTGATAACAGGTAGCAGGACCTTCTTGGTATGACAGGGAAAGATCAGATTTCCTTAATCTATCATTTTCCATTTTATCAGTGGCATAAGGATTTTTTGAGCTCCAGGTTGCTGTTGGGTCTGATGTTTAATAACCACTGCTCCACATGGCTGTCTCTGAATCTATATAATTGCACTTGGAAAACTGTCATGATTTTGCTCTGCAACATCAAGCACAACTTGTTTGCAGCCATGATTGGGAAATGTATTTCACATTGTTTAAAACAGTTATATTCAGCCACAATAAGCCTAGTTGGACAATTTAAAAGATACTACTGATTCCTTGTAACTTCACTAGCTCGCTTCTGTTGTATGAAACAATAAATGTGGTTCTTCTTCCCGCACCTTTATGATCTTCATGACTTTACAGACCTCCAGTGTTTACAATATACCTCAGTCATGGTTTTGAAGCTGAAGAGTTACACTGTAATTAGCCTTTTTTTCTTTGAATATTACTCCTTATCTTTGATTATTCTAATTACTCTCCTTTAATAGTGTACCACAAATTTCACACTTGCATAATTACAGTTAATGTATTTTCTTCTCTATTTGCCTTGGTAGTTCCTAATTTTATTGGTCTTTTTGACATGTACTGCATTTTTTTATAAATATCGTACTGATCTTTTCAGAGAACTCTCTGTAGTAAGTCTCAAAGATCATTTTCTAGTGACAAGAGCCTATCACTGTATCTTTTCTGCTTATGTATTATGTTATGCCATGCACACATGATCTGTTTCTACAAGGTGACCTGGGAGCATCATTAAGACATTATCAAATCAGACAGTTTTATTCCCAGTGAAAAGATCACAGACTCTACTGAGTGGCATTTGCTATAATATTTTTGGTATGACTTCACCACGAGAAGTGTTAACGTGGACTTGTGACTTCAGAAACTGTTTAATTTAATATGAAATTTTTGGGCTTTAGAAGTACACATGCAATTTGCAAATGACATGAAAAATGAGATATAGTTATGAATTCAGGAGGTACCAAAGTGTTACAGGAGATAAAAGGTATTGCTAACATATAATGTATAAAACATTAACCATCAAATACTCTAAACCACTGGTGACTATAGAAAATGGAGAGAGGAAGTTGGAAACTCTTCTATAGCTGGAAGAATCATCCATTTCATGATCTGCTAAAAAGAAACCTAGGAGCAGGAGGCAGACTTTACTGAAAATACACTTTCTGGCATAAGAAAGGATAAACAAAAAAACAAAACAAAAGACAAAAAATAAAAAAAACCCAAAAAAACCCCTAACCAACCCCCAAAAAAAAAAAAAAAGAAAGAAAAAGGTTGGTGGAAAATATAAAACAAATGAGAGAAGGTAAAGATTATATAGCAAAAAAAGTAGTCCATTTTATGCTTGTGACTAGACACAGTTATCATTTCAGTTGTCTCTGAATTAATAGATACAATTCCATAAAATACATATAAAATGACAGTGTAAGTGATTTTTACTTGCTTTAAGTTAAGGAAGGAGTTCTTAAATGAGTTATGTTCTGTGATGGAGAACAGAGTTTTTAAAATGGAATGCCTGAGAAACGTTATTTTGGAGGGATTGAAATGATGAGAGTTTCTAATTCAATGAACAGTTCCATCCATAAACAGAATGGGAAAATAAATATTGAAGGAGTCAAAAATTCCTTTTTTCTCTTCCATCTTCAATTATGAAACAAATTTAGAATGAAAGTCTATTTGCATTTTTAAGCATTTTATAAGTGTTAAATGATATGCATTTTGGTAATAACAAAATGTTTCTAATTGAATGAAAATAAATTCTGAAAAGGACGGAACTTCATTGACATGAGAAATATGTTTGACACAATGAGAACATTACAAAAATACATAGTCCGGCAACTGAAATTATGAAATTAAAAGCTCACCAAAATAAATTTATTTATTTAAAAAATATATAGATATTGTGATTTAATAAATAAAGAAACTCATGCAGTGGTCACAGACTCTTTTCGGTAATGCTTGCTGTCTTAGCTTGTAAGATCAAACATTACTGTTCTAGGGTTCTTCTAGTCTAAAAGTAACACCTACAACACTAAGTTATCAAATGTTATATACCAGCTTCCTGAAATAGAATTCAGTCTTCAGATTTACTGTTTGCTGTATTCTCTGCATATTCCGTCTGTTGTTGGCTATTGTATGATCTTTAAACACCACAGGCCAGAACACAAAGCTGCTTTAGGCACCCAATTCTCATTTCAAACCAACACAGGTCAAAATCTAGTTCTCTGTGTGTAATCTCCACTGAATACATACTGAATGACTACTAGCATAATTCATTGTTAGTGTTGTTAGTGTAGGATTTGTTTTTTGTCAGTTCTGTATGTTGTAATTTTCTTCTCTGACGTTAGAAATTTATTTCATTATTTGCCATGTCCTTACAGTCCTCCTTGTCAGCATATCATCTAAGAACTAATTTAAAGAATGACAGTGAAGTTGAGCGTAGTTAATAGAATGCACGAATTCATATATTCATCAGCATTCTTGACTGTCGTAGCTTAAGTCCAGCCGGCAAACCAGAACCACGCAGCAGTTAGCTCACTCCCCCCACCCCTTCCTCCCTCGGCTCCCGGAGAGATGGGGAGGAGAATCGAAAGAATGTAACTCCCATGGGTTGAGATAAGAACAGTCCAGTAACTCAGGTATAACACAAACCACTACTGCTACCACCAATAATAATAATGATAAGGGAAATAACAAGGGAAGAGAATACAGCCACTCACCACCCGCCAACTGATACCCAGCCCAACCCGAGCAGTGATCTAGCCCATCTGGGTAACTGCCCCCAGTTTACATACTGGGCATGACGTGCTGTGATATGTAATACCTCTTTGGCTAGTTTGGGTCAAGTATTTTGTCTCTGCTTCCTCCCAGCTTCCTCTCCTTTCTGGCAGAGCATGAGACTCAGAAAGTCCTTGGTCAAAGTAAACATTACTGAGGAACAACTGAAAACATCATTGTTATCAGCGCTGTTCCCAGGCTGAAAGTCAAAACCACAGCACTGCACCAGCTACTAAGAAGGAGAAAAATGACTGCTACTGCTGAACACAGGACAATGACAATGCAGCCTTCCAAAAATTCACAATATCTTAATTTCCATGTTTTCTCCAGATTCTCTGAGATCACCTACTTTAGGCTTCAGCAAAATCCTCTGGGTAACTCCTGCTGCTTGCCCAAGTTGCACATGTATCATGACCTACCAGGACTTTAATGGACGCAGTAAAAAGCAAACTGTGAAGAAATTAATAATTCCTTCTCCTCAACTAGGGAACAGACCTCTGCTGGCATCCTTTGATGCATATCTCAGCCTCGCTTTTAGAATTAGCTTTAAAACAAAAGCTGGAGATCCCAGGAAGCATTTAGGTCTTCACACGAGGTCAAACTCTTTTGCATTATCTTCTGCTTCTCTTCTTGTTTAGAACTGTATTAAATCTTCTGCTATGAGCATTTATTAAAAGGAAATTAGACTGTGTTTACCTCATGCTATAGAGCAAAATGCACATGCCAGCCTGTGTTCTGCACCATACACTTGTGTCCACTGTCTGACTTTGAGTACGTTTACAATTCCCATTGACATGAAGAGATAAACAGACCTCAAATATCTCAGGAAACACTTCTGTCACCTAACATTTTCACGCTGTAAATAAAGAAAATATTGTCAGCTGTAGCTCACTTGGAGAGCTGAATAGCCTGAATAATTTTAGCTTGAGATAATTAATCATGCAAAACAGTCTAAACAAATACAGAAAACTATAGTCCACTATATCTAGCCTGAATATACTCAACCTCTGAATCAGAATGCTCTGAATGTCTGTGCTTTGAGCACCAAATTGTGGAGCACATAACCTTAATAGGATACATCTCATTATATATTATTCTAGAACACTTTTGACAGTGAGATTTTTACCTAAATGAATTTATCCCTTCTAGTAAAATAAAAATAAATATGCCATATCCTTAGAATGAATTCAGATCTCAGCAAACTGAAGTGTATCACACAGTATCACAGTATGTTAGAGATTGGAAGGGACCTCAAAAGATCATCTAGTCCAATCCGCCTGCCAGAGCAGGAACACCTAGATAAGGTTACAAGAACTTTTCCCTCTAGTGCATGAAATAAAACGGGAGGGCTTCAGTACCTTGATATGTGTGTAGATATTGTAAACCAATTTCCATGTGAGCTAGCTAAATCAATTTTTTGCCTGGCTAAAAATAAAAAAATCCCCAATCTATGTTGTGGTTAAAGGTTTTGCAAGCTCGTGTTTCAGAATTTGGTCACGCAAAACAAAACACTAAGGTTCATTTAGTCTTAAGTTATGTAAAACTTTCCTCTGGTTCATATTGTGTCTCAAATATATTTCCCATTTTTTACTCCTACCTGAATCTTTCTGGCTTTTCAATCTTTCTAGCTTGTTCCAACAATGCAAAATAACAAACACTTAACTTCTCAAATAATCACATGGAAACCATGAGATTTTTCATAGTTTGTTTGCAAAATTAAATGTATGAAATATAGTAAATTTTCTGCCAGCATACATAATGTAATATTTAAAATAGGGTAGTCTCCTTTCTCCAGCAAACTCAATAAATTTTGTTAAGTCGACATAAAGAGAAATTGTCTTTCAGAAATATTAAATGACAATGTTAGACTGTCTTTTGCCAGCGATTTGACACTTTGTTGTTTTTCTATCACTAATATAGTCTAGATTTTTGAAATAAATGTAAAAGTTTAAAAAAAACCCAAACTAAACCAAGCCAGGTCCATAATCAACTATTTCAATCTTTTCGTAAATCCTCAGCTATGTGGTAGATTTTTTTTTCCCATTTATTAATGGTATTATAGAATCATGCAATGGTCTTAGGACCTTAATGATCATCTGGTTTCAATCTCCTACCACAGGCAGGGACACCTTCCATTAGATGAGGTTGCTTCAAGCCCCATCCAACCTGGCTTTGAACACTGCCAAGGATGGGGCAGCCGCATTTTCTGTGGGCAAACTGTGCCAGGGCCTCACCACCCTCACAGGGAAGAGCTTTTGCCTAAGATCTCATCTCAGTCTCCCCTCTGTCAGGTTAAAGCCATTTCTCCTTGTTCTGTCCTGACAGGCTCTTGTCAAAAGCCTCTTTCCAGATTTCTTGTGAGCTCTCTCACGTATTAAAAGGCTGCAATAAGGTCTCCCTAGAGAGAGCCTATAGCCTGTTCTATTATTATAGAAACAGTATTGATACAGACAATGGTATACCTAAGATTCTTCTATACTTGAGTTCTTCATATAGCTTCACCTAGAAAATGAGAGAAGGAAATTGCTTTGTTTGCATCCACCTTTCAAATACATATGGAGTGTTTTCATTTTTAAAGTTTGCTCAGAGATTAGCTAAATACTTAAAACTAAACCACATATTTTTTTGTACAATTAAATTTGCAACTATTTTTTAATTGCTGAACACAGTTGTTTGGTTTTCTTTTTTTCATGTTTCAGCCAAGTGGTGGGTTGATACTCCTTGGAGTCTAGTTGCCCACCAAGTGCTCTGTCACACCTCCTCAACTGGACAGAGGGAGAAAAATATGATGAAATGCTCAAGGGTTGAGATGAGGATGGGAAAATTACTCACTAGTTACTGTCATGGGCAAAAGAGACTCAACTCAGAAAAAAATTATTTAATTGTTACCAATCAAATCAGAATAGGACAATGAGGAATGAAAACAAATCTTAAAAACACTTTCCCCCCACCTCTCCATTCTTCTAGGGCTCAACTTTGAATTTCTCTACCTCCTCCCTCCAAGTGGCATAGGGAAACAGGGAATAGGGGTTGTGGTCCGTTCACCACATATTGTCTCTGCCAATTCTTGCTCCTCACACTGCTCCTCTGCTCCAGTGCGTGGTCCCTCCCATGGAAGGCAGTCCTCCACAGACCTCTTCCACATGCATATTTCTCACTGGTGCAGTGTTTCACAAACTTCTCCAGTGTAGATCCCTCCCATGGGGTACAGTCTTTCAGGAACAGACTGCTCCAGCATGGGTCCCTGCGGGGTCCCAAGCCCTGCAGCAAACCTGCTGCAACGTGGGCTTCTCTCTCCCCAGGGCCACAGGTCCTGCCAGGAGCCTTCTTCAGCATGAGCTTTTCTTGGGATCATAGCCTTTTTTGGGTGCATCCACCTGCTCCATCATGGTGTCCTCACTCCTCTTTTCAGCTGCAATTGCTCTTGCACAGTAACTTTTCCCCTCCCCTTCTTAAATGTGTTATTACAGCAGTGCTACCACTGTTATTGATGGTTTCAGCTTTGGCCAGCAGCAGGTCCATCTTGGAGCCGGTTGCATGGGCTTTATTGGACATAGTGGAAGCTTCTAACAGCTCCTTTCAGTAGCCGCAGTGGCCCCCTCGGCTACCAAAATTTTACCACACAAACGCAATGCAAGCCACCAAACCATCAAACATATTATTTGTACAGCTCTAAAGTTGCAGGCTTTTCCAAACTGATGAATTAAAATCATGTTATTATTATTTGCTGTTCTTAGACACATATAGATATATAGCTGGCATTACGCAGCTGTAATTCCCATTTGTCCGCTGAAACTGAAAGATTAATGGAGACACTTTGAGATAAACATATTCAAAGACTGCAGTGCCATGAAAGTCCAATGCTTCAGAATTTTTCACTGAATAAATGCACTGTTAGTTCAAGACCAATAACTGGCTGACTGCAGTCATGAGCTCTGGTCCCTGAGCTTTGCTGATATGGTTCACTAGGCTGTTCAAAGCTGGCTCCCAAATGGGTAGTGTACTGGTGAAAGCATGGCGAGAAAGGGGTACTGCTCTAGCTGTCAGCCAGGAAACAGGGAGAAAGAGTCACTACTTACATACAGAAGTGCTCAAGCATACGAGCTAGCAGAAAAAGCCCCAAAAGATATCAGAGTCACATATAACTGGATCTCTACACATGACCCAGTGATGAAGCAGGCACCAAGAATTTAGAAACTAGGCCTTTCACAAGAAACCTATACCTTCACAGGCTCAGGGAATGCACTTATGCAGAATAACCGGTTAAAATTAGGGAATGTGAGAATATCTATGTTCACGTACCTTCATGAAAAACAAATCAGTGTAAGTTTAATGGAAGAAAATTCTAGGAAATATTTCCTATTGCAGTGTGTGTCTGGTTTTGTACATACAGTTCATTTATTAGTGGTAGTAAATGCAAAGAAAAGTCATGCCAAACAGAGTAACAACCATTTCAATGTACTCAGGGTTAGAATACTAAGTCTCTGAACATGACAAGCAAA
The DNA here is from genome assembly GCF_963264785.1 of Psittacula echo. Taxonomy (NCBI): domain Eukaryota; kingdom Metazoa; phylum Chordata; class Aves; order Psittaciformes; family Psittacidae; genus Psittacula; species Psittacula echo. The sequence goes on along the minus strand of NC_137742.1, from coordinate 73,792,229 downwards.
ACAAACAAACAAATGAATCAGTTCTTGTCCTCAATTATCACAGTTATAAAATTCTGCAATCTTGAGTAAGACCCCAGCTTTGCCACATCTTTTGAAAGCACAAGTATGTTCTCATTTGGGTTATCAAAACCGGAATTGTGTGGTTTATCACAGTTTTTGCCCTCCCCCCCCAAAAAAAAACCCAACCAAAAAAACCAAAACCAAACAAACCCAAACCCAACCAACCAAAAACAAAATTAAAAAAAAACACTTCTTTTTTTCTCTCTGATATCCAGGAGTGCTTCCTTCCAGTGAAGTGGAGGCACAATGGAGCTCTTTTTCCCTTTTGGTATTTTAGTGCAGATGTTTCTAACCCTTTAAAATATGGAGAACTAAATAAAGTTCCTTGGACATCAAAGAAAACATTCAGTGAGAAAACAGCTGTCACTTTTCAAAGCAACTCTAAAAACAGGATTCATACTGATACAAAGTAGACCTGTGATTATTGACATTTTTGCATCATCCTTTTTCTTCTGTTACTACAAAAGTCTACAGATTTGTGATTTTTTTTTCCACTTTACTTCACTCTTCCTTAGCAGAATTCTCTCTCCAATAAAGACACATACTTCTAACTGCCACTTGCCCAAGTCTTTCATACATCAGCCTGCTTTGTACCCATGTGTAAAAATGTCTGATATTTTTATCTTTTATCTAATATATAATTATAAATTAAATTCCTTGTATCTTCAAACTTGGACTCCAAGGTTTCTGTATTTTCTGCTGGCTACTAAATTTATCTTGCTGCACAAGAGTACTGTCTTCCCTGAATAAGTTAATTTGCAATGAAAAAAATTGATGCAGAGATATTAAAAAAAAGAATTGCATAATATATGAAAGAACAATAGAAAAATCACTAGGCAAAGAAAATGGTAAAAGCACACAAGTTTCATTTACTCAAAAGTTAGAGAAATTAAACTTCATTCTGTAGCTATAAAGGGGAACAAAACAAAGGTCATAATATTTTGGAGAAAGTGGAAAGAAAAGTTGTATTAACAATATTTCAGTTACTGTTGATTAATAATGATTTTTTTCTTTAAAGACAATGTATTATTTATGCTGTACTTATGTGCATATTTACTATTTATCTTTGAGTAAAATGTGTGTCTGGATATTTCCTTCTCCAAATGTTGACAGATATTTTTTATCCTTAATTAAATGTTTTTCAGTTGTAATGTGTATTACTGTTTCATGCATGCCGCTGAAGTGAGGCCAATATCAAAAGCACAGCTTTTTTCACTTAAAAAACCAGTAAACACTGAAAGAGAAGATTTTTTTGAAATTGTTTTCAAATTATTTGACAGTGCTAACTTTTTTTACTTGTTTTCTAGCTGTATCTTCTTAATGACTATCCAGTAGTCCAGATAAGAATCCTTCAATTCAATTCTTTATATTAACTCTGGAAACAAAGCCTTTTTGTTGTCATCGTAGATTTTGATTCTGCTATGATGAAATCTACTTAAACTAATTTCTTGTTCTTTATATTAATATTCGTAATTACAAAAAAAAAAAAATGCAAATACATTTTGTATTCTTTCTTTACGGTTTTGCAACACTTGTGTTTAAATGATGCCATTTTTATATCAAATAACTCACAAACTCTTTTTTTTTTTGCTGTTAAACCAATCCTGTCTTGCAATGTGTGTACCTCAATATTAGGCCTATCTGAGTTTGTCACTATAGAAAATTACAACAAAGCAAAGGGGCAATGATTTTTCAGGCATAGGTCACTTTCTGCCTGGGTTTCGTGACTTTCCTATTTTGATTAATGAAGTCCAGTTTCCCAAGTACAGAGACCTTTATATGAGTTTAGAAATGCAATTTATAATCCATGCATTTTTTGTATGTCTTTGTTTTCAGTTCAGTCTTTCAATACTGTATTACAGTCAGCTTGATCATTAGGAAGAACTGCTTGCTGAAATCTAAGTTTTCTTCATTTAGAATATCAACATATACTACTTAGCGTATAATTATAAATTTTAATTTCCACAAATGTTATATAGACATTTTTTTTTTTTTATTTTTTATTCTTAACTTTAAGGGCATGATACTGTCTTAAAATACATTTTCTTCTGCATGAAAACCCTGAAATCAGTGGAAATAAAGTCTGCTATTTAGTATGAACAAGAATCATAAACCCAAGGTGAGATTAAACAACTAATTCTTGAGAGAAACAATGTAAAATATATGCACCATTAGCTATTTATTTGAAATAGTCTTCTTAGTATTAAAAATAACAAATGAAAAAATGATTTTTTTAGAATAGCTCTTTCGTTAGCTGAAAATTTGCACTATCACTACCTCTTCCCCAAAGGATCATTTTTTTAAAGTATAAATCTAAGAAAACAAGGTTGTTGCATAAATGTCCTGACAGAACCTTAAATACAGAGTAACAACTATGACAATATTACATGTGTAATGAACCACCAAAGGCAATAAAAGAAGACTCTAATATAAATTGTTTTAAAATGGGAGATAGGCAAGTATTTGGAAAAAGAAATATGGGGGTAGAAATGTTAAATCAATACAAGGATGTGCAAAAAATGCCAAGTTACAGAGGTGCTGTAAGATTTACTGCAAAATCTTAACGCAGCTTTATTTTTCCTAAGAGCAAAATAAAGTTATTGCCAGATCCCATGCAAAATCTTATGGATTGTCATGATAAAGTGATAACAAATTGATATTCAGTGTGTCAAGTGATTGAATGGAACTTCCGCTTTCCTACATAAAATAAAATGTCTTAAATTTTACGTTAATATATTCCAGTCTTTGTACAAATGTAGTTGTCTGATGTTTACTTCCTACAATCCTGAAATGCAGTACCAGAACATCTAATCTGACCAGTAGAAAATGTGTAAACAATAAAGTTCTATTTCACCAGTCTTACACATCTTTGCAAATTTGCAGCTCTTGAATGTCATTGTTCATACACAGTGCCTAAAGAAAGAAAAATACTCATGTGTGCATTTTGCAGTACATTTCTTTTAAGAAAATTATGTAGAAATATATATACCATCAGCTGAAAAAAAGAAAAAGAAAAGGGCAAATTGTTCCTTTATATCTCACAAGATTGTCATATATAATACTGAATAGTGAACACAAATACATATATTACTTGCATTTAATCAGCAAATTCATTTTGAAGAATGCATTAATAAGGCTATAGCATATCAAAGTGTAAGTAATTTTGATATTATCTTTTTTCACTTTTCCTGTGTTTTTTTATATTGGATTTTTTTCAAATCAGATTGTTATAAAAGAAAAAACTGTGGCTATTAAGATGCAGGAGTAGAGGATTAAGTAGAGGATTAAGATGAGGAGTAGAATTTCCTTATACTAGGAACCAACTGCAAGTGTTGATGTGCTTAGTGAGCAAAACAACAAGAACAGATCAAATACATACTGTTTGTAAACACTTTCAAGGGGAGAAATTCCAAGGCTAAAAATAATTCCAAAAATCTCTGAAATGAAACAAGAAACAACTATATATTGCTAGCTAAAATAAAATGTAAGTTGAAAGTTAAAATATTTCTTCCTGTCAGACTGCTAAGGCACAACGCATCAGCCTGGTATGAGTAGTGTGGCGGAAAAGGACAGGTAGAAAAGGAGTAGGAGGAAACCGCTACTGACAATGTAAGCAACATAACCAAGGACTGTAATGGCCAGGCAGGAATTTCTTGCCTTGTCCTGTCTTTTTAGGGCATTAATACTTTTTTTGAACCATCATTTTGTAGTATGTGTTAACACACTGGAGGAGAGCATTGGTCTCTAAAATGACTGATGATGTGTACAGAAGATATTTGGCTTGAGGAGGCTGAAGAGAGATTATTTCTACTACAGCTTCTTCTGGCTTTTCTTCTGTGAATTAATCAGGTTTCTGAGCTTAACTTGAGTGCCTTTCTACGCATACAGTCAACCTGAAGGGTTTTCCAGAGCAGCAGTGCCTTAGAATATAACAGTGGTGGCAGTGAAAACTTTCTGCAGCTTCCAGTTGTGCAAACAGAATAGCTCCTAGTTACATGCCGTTGCTCACATCCATATGTCATAAAGCCCTTTTCAGTGCAAAACCACACTTGAGTCCAGAAGGGTTTTGAAATGCGGAGAATTTTCACTGCATTTATGGCAATCTGCTTCATTTTCAACTATATGAGTCAAAAACTGGAAAAGAAAATCTGACAATTTGGAAAACCTGTCAAATCTGAAACACTACCAGCAGGCTGAAAAGTACTTGTGAACAACGGAAAGTTGTGATAAACCTGATAAAAGCGGTTTTTGATATTTCCCAAGTATCTGAATTCTCTCTTACTGGATCTCATCTATTAGCACATAGCGTGAGGAAGCATAAAATCTCTCTGGAGTCAATTAACAAAGGTATAAAAAAAATCAATGTAACTGCAGTGACATACTCACATCAGAGAGAATGTCTTGCTCCCCTGTTTCATTAAATGAACTCACTAAAGCAAGAAAAGAAGGGATATAGTTCTTTCAACATTTCAGGTATCTTCATTTAAAAATATGAAGAAAAGCTACTTTCACTCACTAGCTTTCTTATTGGTCTTAAACACAATGTGGGAAAACAGGGGAAATTAGAGACCAACTCTTCTCAGTCCCCCAAAGTTATATTATAACACTAAGGAAACCTTAGGGTAAAATGAAGTTGCTACTACCAGAATAGGATGCGGTTGGCATGCATGGAATCTACCCAGTGATAGTTCCTCAGGCAACCCTGCAACCTTGACATATGCTGCAATAAACTGAACAGAGAATGGAGTGCAGCAAAAGAAATTCATCTTGTGCGCGCTCAATAAGTAACTCACGCTAGCTGTTATTAGTGATTATAGTCTGGTTGTGTATCACTTCAAGCTTGTTTTCGCAGCCAGTTCCTATCACCAGCAATCTCTGAATATTAATTTGTCATGATTTTATGTTAATAACAAATGTCATTCCATAACCTGTGTCAGTCCTTCATGGGTGCTAGTAGTTACAGGCAGCCGGTAACATATTCAGATAAAATGGGCAGACCTGCTGAGGGGTCTCCCTTATGCTGTTGGTGTATTTCCCGGAACAAGTCAGTCGAATAGCACTCTGATCAACAGAATTGTTCTGTGGAGGGTTCTTATAATGGAATGCTGACAGACTGGCCAGGCAAAAGGATCTCAGTTTTTCTGGCTTGTTGATAGACAAACCAAACACTAGGGGTTGAGAAAAGCTCCCCTCTTCTTTCACATGACACACAATATACTCTCTAGATGACTTTTCAAATAAGCTTCAGCTATTTTTGCAAAATTTATTTTCATCAGAAATTGACAGAATGGGTTTCTGATATAAGGAACGATTTTTCGGTGCCTCTGGAGTCACACTACTGGCTGACATGGCTGCATATGAAATCAGGATTATCCTGAGACTGCTGAAACTTGCATTTGTTTCCCTGTGAGCTGAATTAAATGTCAAGAAAATGAGAGAATTATTTCCATGCATCAGTTCCCATATTCACTTTGTGAAGATTATCTCAAACTCCCTTAATTCAATGAATTCTAGATAAAAGAAGATTTATTATTTCAAGCCTTTTTTTTATCTTTATCTGTTTTCCACTGTGATTGTGCATTGTCTTCATAATAACCCAAGTAGTCTGTTTGCTGCAGATTTACTCTGAATACATAATTTTAAAATGGTAGAGATAACATGAGCAAATAAGCAGACCAAAGAGTATACACTAGTCAAGTAAGCAAATTTCATGGCAATGACTTTTTAAAAGGTCTTCCATCCCTAAGAGTTCTGACTCCAACAGACAGAAGTCTCTGTCTTGCAGATGATGAGTGTATAAAATAATTTCTGTAGAAGTAATGTGTAGCATATTTATGAAGAAATGACAGCATGCTCATGGTTAAGTTCTGTGAAGTGTATCAACTTGTATTGCTTGTTTTGTTTTTAATCAGAGTTGTGAATGTTTTTATTTAATTTGATAGATTTTAAGTCTGTTTAAACATGTCTGTTCCTTTGCGATCTGGTCATTACCTATATTAACAGTTGCTCTTTATCTTCTGTATTTTTGTACAGCAGAATTGCAAACAAGGCCCTGATGAATTTAGTAGAAACAGAAAATGCTTTTCATAGCTATGCTACAGATGCATTAAATAACATTCGCTAAAAAGAAGCTGGAAAAAAGATCTCATTGGCTACTCTTCCACTGTTTATTCTCTCCATGTGTATAACTAAGCACTCAATACGTGCTTGGAAGATTAGATTTCTTTTTCTTACCATCACAAAACTGATTGGAAGACTGAATAATTTACAGCTACAATAATAACAGGCAAGTGTTTCAATTTTCCTCATGCAAAAGTTTCCTTTGGAGATCTGACACAGTTTATGTTCTCTAATGCTTCATGTCCTGTCCAAATTTAATAAATATTTCTAGAGTATTTTAGACATGAATCATAGAATGGTTTGTGATGAGAGAGACCATAATGATCATCTCTGGTTCCAACCCCCTGATGGAGGTAGGGACACCTTCCGCTAGACCAGGTTGCTCCAAGGCTCATCCAACCTGGCCTCGAACACTGCCAAGGATGGGACAGCTGCATCTTCTGAGGGCAACCTGTGCCAGGGCATCACCACCATCACAGTAGATAATTTCTTCCTAACATGTAATCTAAATCTACCCTATTTCAGTTTAAAACCAAACCTTGTCCTATCAGTACACGGCCTTTCAAAATGTCCCTCTCCAGTGTTCTTGTAGGCCCCTTTAGGTATTGGAAGGCAGCTCTAAGGTCTTCTGGAGTCTTTTCTTCTCCAGATGAGGATGTCACATCAAATGCTTTGCGCAAATCCAGGTAGATGATGTCAGTTGCTCTTCTCTTACCAACCAACATCCTGGCCCTGTCACAGAATGCCAACAAATTTGTCAGCATGATTTGCCTTTAGTGAAGCCATGTTGGCTGTCACCAATCACCTTCTTATTTTCTATATGCCTTAGCATAGTTTCCAGGAGGATTTGCTCCTTGATCTTGCCAGGCACTGAGGTGAGACTGATTGGCCTGTAGTTCTGTGAGTCTTCCTTTCTGACTTTTTTACAAATGGGGGTTATATTTCCCCTGTTTTCAGTCATCAGGAACTTCACTGGACTGCCATCAAATATAATGGCAGTCTTAAATATCATGGATAATGGCTCAACAGCTCCATCCACCAGTTTCCTCAGGCCCCACAGATGCACCTTCTCCAGCCCCATGGACTTGTGCACCTTCAGGTTCCCCAGATGATCCTGAACCTAATCTTCTCCTACAGCAAGTGGTTCTTCATTCTCCCAGTGCCTGCCTTTGCCTTCTGTGACTTGGGCAGTGTGGCTGGAGCTCTTGCCGGCGAAGACCAAAGCAAAAAAGCCAAGTATCTCAGTCGTTTCCATGTCTTGGGTGACCAAGTCTCCTGCTTCTTTCTAGAGAAAGCCTACATTTTCACTTGTCTCTGTTTAAAGACTGGAAAAGCTGAAAACTAAAATTAGTCTACAGTAGGCATATGTAATAAAACCTCAGCTATGTAACAGAAGTTCCAGTGCAAATCATTAGGAAGCTGTGACTGATACGGAATTCTTTCCTCCCAGCACTGCAGACAAGCAGACGCCAGTTGAATGCTTAAATTAGGGGATGCCACTACCAGGTTTACAGAGTTTTATACATAGAATAAATCAATTTTCCAGGAAGCAAAAGGTCAGCTCCAGAGGTTGGGTCTATTTTATCCAAGGACTTATTAAAAAAAATAAATAATCATCACTGTAGCAATCAGCTACTGGATCACTGAAAGATACAGTGAGATCTTTAAATTTAGATTTAATGACTATGTTATGTCTTAAACAGAAGTTATGGATTTGGCCAGAAATTTTCAAGTGAAGGTCATCACCCTCCTCTGTTTTCTATGGAAAAAGAATAAATTATCAACATGGGTGCTTCTGGCTTAAAACCTTGTGATTCAAAATCTGGTTTGCTTGCTTTTGAAAAGAAAGACTATTTAGCTATCCATAAACTATGTAGAAAATTTTGCACCCAAAAAGAAAAAAAAAAAGAATTACATGCAAAAGCTAATTTATACTGCCGAAATAAATTAATAGAAATAAGGTGGATTTTTTTTTTTTTTAAGGTTTTGGTGAATTGTCCCGAAGATGAATTACTGTAATTAAAGTAGTGTACAGCTGATCCACACAGAACAGTAGTGTAAGCACTAATCTTCAAGGAAGGCCACTGGATATTTATGAAATCTAGGCTTAATACAGCAGATTTATATACGCTGTGGGCTTCCCATCTTTCTGTTAGTCCTACTGACTATGTTTCAGCTTGTTTGCTGAGGCATTTTGCTTGTTCTTTTAATTATAAGTGAATAATGTGGGGGTCTTTTTGGTTTTATATTAAAAAAAAAAAAAAAAAGAAGAAGAAGAAAAGAATAGATCTCTTGGTCTTCCTTTGTTGTGACATGTACACGTTCCAGGGGAAAAATACTTGCTGCCTACTTACCGAATGTCTGCCTCTTGGCTCTCGGGTGGAAACTGTTCAGGAGTGGAAACTGTTCAGGAGTGAACATTGTAGCAGAAGACTCCTGGTAGTGCTGCATTTGGTAAAAGGCTCCTGAGGAGAAAGATGGATGGGAATCTAATTAAGAAAGTTTGGAGTTATATTCTTGTAATCTTGCTAATTAAAAATGTAGTAGCGATTTCCTTTCCTCTGTTCTTTGAACAAAGTGAATTAACCGAACTATGTGCAATTTTTCTGATTATGCCTCATTTGTTTGAACCTGGCACTGTCATTTTGCTATTGCCTTGCTAGAAAAGAGCTCTGAAGTACTCAACAGTCTCAGACAAAAAAAAAAAAAAACAACAAAACAAACAAAAAACCAAAACAAAACAAAAACCCCCAAAACCAAACAAATAAACAAAAAAAACCCAAGAAGATTTAATTTATTTTCTTAAGCTATTGTTATCATATGAGGGAATCTTTTCAAGATAAGATATAGGGAACTTTAACCCTTTGATCAGTATTTCATCACTTATAACCATAGACTATGACTGTGATTCTGGGCTCAGTGAAAATTGTTATTAAACTGAATTTTTGTAAAAAAATTTACATTGTGGTGTAATCATAGCTGAAATGAAAACAGTTTCACAAACTAAATAAATCCTTATTCCCCATCAGTCTTGTAGAGCATTAACATTTGGGGAAACTAGAACAATAGTGAAAATCATGAGTTTAAAAGAAACCAGTCACACAAAGATCACTGACCAGTCAATTTGCCAGCAGCCACATTGCTGTTTTACTAGTCCTACTGCCTATTAATCCTCCAAGCTTTCTTTCAATTTTTTGATAATTCAGCGTTGTAAGCATCATGTAGGGATGAAATGATAGCAAATGATCTTTATAACTTTGCATTTGTTGTGGAGGTTCTAATCCTGTGCTGTACAATATGTTCACAATCTTCAAACAAAACAGGAAGCAAAAAGAAGATGTAGGAAGTCTGGAAAACTCTTACAGCCAAACAAAGAGAAATAGAGCTACTTGATTTCATAGAGTCAGTGGAATGTGTAGGTGTGAGAAAAACTCTTGAACACTTTTGAAAAAATCTGTATTCATCTCTTCTATCTCCATGGCAGATAATGAGCCACAGAAGCCTTTTTTTGTGGTTTCTTCTTCTTTTTTTTTTTTTTTGTTTTTCTGTTAACCTTTTCATTTCAATTATTGGAGATTATATTCATTAAAAAACTCCAAAATAATGAACTTTTCTGTCAGTTATCTTGCAAGGCTAATGCAACTTGTTTGGTTTTTCGTTTTTTTTTCCTCTAGCTCCAGTTGGCTCCTTCAAGAATGTTGTCAACAACGGTGAAACTGTGTTCAAGCAAAATATTGCCATAGTAATGAACCTTCATAGTAATTCTTATGTAAAGATTAGCAGCATCACATAGCTTAAACTCAGGGCAAAACTGTCCAGAATACAATTGAAGAGCAAAACAATGTGGACATCTTCCTGAATTAGAAAGGAAACTGAAACCAAAGGTCAAAGCCATCCAAACTGTCAATTCATTTAATTCAGAAGGAAAACCAAAACTGTAGCTACTTCCTTGTCAAGAGCGTTTGCTGTTGCTGCAACTTGGTAGAACTCACTAAAACTCTCTAGTTTGTGTGACCTATTCTACAAACTTGACCTGGCTTAGTGCGTGGGTATTTGTCCATCAGTTCACCCTTGTCAAAACTGATTATCCTGGTCTCTAGTGAACACGTTTCAAAGCCAATTCTGCAGTGCATTTGGGCTTGATTTGACTTGGAATAGATACAGCTAAATTTTGGATGGAAAAGAAGTGACGGCATAGAATCATAGAATCATAGAATAGTTAGGGTTGGAAAAGACCTTGAGATCATCTAGCTCCAATCCCCCTGACATGAGCAGGGACACCCCATGCTAAACCATGTCACCCAAGGCCTCATCCAACCTGACCTTGAACACCGCCAAGGATGGAGCATTCACAACCTCCCTGGGCAACCCATTCCAGTGCCTCACCACCCTCTCAGTAAAGAATTTCTTCCTTATAGCCAATCTAAACTTCTCCTGTGTAAGTTTGAACCCGTTACCCCTTGTCCTGTCACTACAGTCCCTGATGAAGAGTCCCTCCCCAGCATCCTTGTAAGCCCCCTTCAGATACTGGAAGGCTGCTATGAGGTCTCCATGCAGCCTTCTCTTCTCCAGGCTGAACAGCCCCAACTTTCTCAGCCTGTCTTCATACAGGAGGTGCTCCAGTCCCCTGATCATCCTCGTGGCCCTCCTCTGGACTTGTTCCAACAGTTCCATGTCCTCTTTATGTTGAGGACACCAGAACTGCCCACAATACTCCAAGTGAGGTCTCAAGGCATACAGACTGAGTCTTTCATGTAGTTGTACAATATACATACCATGATGGATACTGCTAGTGTCCGTACTGTTTTCTATTTTGCTGACAAAGTATTTCTTGCTTAGTGATGACATCATTTTTCTGTGAGGGTTCTCCTAGATTTTCTCTTTCAGCTATGCTGGGAACAGATTTGTGATGTACTGTGACAGAACTTGTTTGTATTTCTCATACTGCATCATTTTTACCTGATTTTTTTCTAGATCTTCTTGCTCTGTTCTTCTGTCCACTGCCACAACATATATTCAGCATTTATGCAAGTGTCTTCCAACCTTTGGCTGGCCTAAACTGGAAGCAGTGTGACTTTCTCAGAGTTTTGTTCTTTAGCTGTGCTGTAACAAATAAACCATTTAGTTTGAATTCATCTTGAAGAATAGATATAAACCATTCACAAATGTGTTCAACACCTGTCCTTTCCCTGACTAAGGAATGTACCCACCTTAAAAGTAGTCTAGGCAATTGTCAAGTTTCCTCACGATGTCATTGGTAATATAATCCTAGAGATTTATCTCTTCCCCAGCCTTGCATGGCCTGGTAGAGAAATGTCCTAGGTTCAGCTGTAACAATTATTTTTCTCCTTCTTAATAGCTGGTGCAGTGCTGTGTTTCGGCTTTAGTCTGAGAACAATGCTGATAACACACCGATGTTTTAGTTCTTGCTCAGTAGCACTTACGCCAGTCAAGGACTTTTCAGTCTTATGCTCTGCCAGTAAGGAGGAGCACAAGAAGCCAGGAGGAAGCAGAGACAGAACCCCTGACCCAAACTTGCCAAAGGGGTATTCCATACCACAGCATATTATGTCCAGTATATAAACTGCAGAGAGTCACCTGGAAGGCCAAGATCATTGCTTGGGTCAGGCTGGACATCAGTCAGCAGGTGGTGAGCAATTGTATTGTGCATTACTTGTGTTTATTGTATTTTTTCCTTCCCTTTTTAATTTTGTATTCTCTCCCCTTGTTATTTCCATTACCATTATTACTATTATTAGTGCTGGTAGTAGTAGTTTTGTATTATGTTCAATAATCCAACTTTAGTTGTTTTAACTTTAGTTGTTGGACTGTTCTTATCTCAACCCATAGGATTAACATTCTTTCGATTGTCCTCCCCATCCCTGAGGGAGTTAGAGGGAAAAAGGTAGGGGGTCGGTCAGTGGCTGCGTGGTTCTGAGTTACCAGCTGTGCTTAAACCACGACAAGAAACTGTTAGGCAGTAGGATGATGGGAAAAGAACACCTCTCTGTGATACATCTATGTATCCACCAGCTGACACTTCTGTCATCTTAAAATTCATGTAAAACACTAAGTGGCAGATGCACCTATGAAAACTTCCCAACAAGAAGACCTAACAACAATCCCTGAAAACTTCCCATGCAGATCTTGCCATGCACACATGGTGATGGTCAGCAGGTACAAAAGTTAGGAAGTTGGGGCTTTCAGTCAGTAGGGGGCTACAAGAACATATTTGAACACAGATTGGATTCAGATAGCCTTTTGAGTTGGTCCTTCTTGGAGTAATGGCTCTGCAGTTAGGGACTCTCCCCTTGGGATGCCATCCAAGGAAATTCCTTGAGGTTGAGATCCCTCTTTTTATTAGATGAGTGATTGCTCATTTTGGATCATTGGCCGTAAACCTTAAAAATTAATCTTTGAGTCAGCAGTGTAGTGACAAATCCATGTGACATCCCAAATCTGTAGCTGATGCTGATGGAGCTTTAATTGGGTTTGTAAAATAAATTTTGCTTAGTCTCAATTTAGTGGCTCTACAATTTAATAAATCTCTGCTTCTCATCTTGCCTAGAAAACAGCTAAGCCCTTATGAGTCCAGAGAAGCTCCAGGAGGATTATTTTAAGTGAATAGAAGTTTTTACAGCCTGAGAATATGAAAAGAGGCCAAGTCCTACAGAATTCAGGGACCTGCTTTAGGAGTTTACTTTTATCAGGAAAGAAATATGTATCTGTGATTTTTATTTATTTATTAATTTATTTTATATTTTACAAACACAACTGCATTTGTTAGAATATGATTCTTGTGGCTCGACTTCTTTCAGGGATGGTGGAGTTTCACTTCAGATAGAGAACATTTCATCAGTTGTATTGAATTTTCACATTTATATTTGCTCTTTCACAATGAGGCAATTCTGGAAAATATAGAAACACATATTCATGTATTTTGAGATAAAAAGCAAGTTGATCTCATGTTACCTCTGGCAACTTGAATATCCTACTTCTATGATGATTTTTAAAGCAAACTCAGAGCTAATATTTTTCTACAGCTAAGAAAAACTAATCGTGTCTCACAGAAATAACAGGAATCACAACTTTTTGAGACCATCAGTGATACTGTACTTTTAGGATAAGTATCTTCAGCTCTTTTGAAATCAATGACATGCTTTTAAAAATCTGAAGATTGCCTTTTAAATGCCATTGGAAACATATCTGAACTCAATGGACCAAAATAATGGAAGACGTTAATATAATTCCATCTGGGAATAGGGCTGAACAACTGCATGCAGATTTTTAATTTGTATTAGGCCAGTGTCTATGAAAACAAAACATAGGAGATAAGTGGCATAACTTTTGTTTTTAGCTTATTTTTTATTTAAGAACTCTCCTTAATTAGTTTCTTAAAAGTGATTTTTTATTTAGACTTAATGACTGTTTTCCTGAGATAACCATAGTAAAATATTTATCAGTTAAAGGAATTAATATTGTGTTAACATTTTAATGGTGCAGAATTAATTATTCTTTAGCGTCCTCATAAACCTTGACTCTATGACCAAATAACACAGGAAGAAGATGCAATATAAATGAGCAGTCTATTATGTTTTGCATCCATTTAAATGTATAACAACTTCAAAAACTATTTTATGAGTCTTTGGGACTGACAAGATTTATGCAAGCAAAATTTTTATTCTCAGTGCTGTTTAACACCCTTTTCTAGCACTTCATATTTTTCTATATGTGATTAGAGGTGAAATGGTTAGTGTTCAACTTATCTTTTTTTTTTACCATCTCACTGAGAAGAAAATACCTCAGAGACATTCACTCCTGTTGAGGATTCTAATATTAAGTTGCACTTGAGCACACTTGTGAAGCTGAAATAAATCTGTTCTTTTGAACAGGAAGTCCTATAGCAAGCAGGCTTCCTCCTTTTTCATTAGCAAAAAGCTTAGAGTTTGGAAGACAGAGAAAAATAGGAGCTAGAAATGTTGTATGCCAGAGCATACAACAACGAAATTGGGAGTGTGTAAGCGAGGCTGGAAAGCACCCTTCTGAGTTTGTTTTTAATTCATATGAAAATGTGACCTCTTCATTTCAGAAACAAGCTTTCTTAAAGCAGTCCTCAGTGGGAGTAAAATAGTCCTCTTTCTTAAGAACAAAAGCATAGTGACTGGTTTTGTGATGAGGTGAAGGAGAATTCACAAAAAGATAGGAGGCAAAGATGTGTTGATGAGTTTCTCATGCACTTTTAATGACCCTGGGTGATTTCTTCAGGAAGGGAAGTGAAGTTGTGTACCTGGATTCTACTTTTGAAGTAAACAGAAGTGAAACTTACACTCTTTACTGCTATGTATCTCAGAATTCAATGATGTAACTAAATCCTTGCAAAACCTACGTGAGATAGATTTATATGTAAACCACACCTTACCTTTTGTGTTCATTTTGTTGTTGCATTTTGTTCTTTCTTGACAATTACTTTGGTCAAAAAGCGTAAGAAAAATAATAATAAAAAACCTGTATTTCTTCTGCATTGAAATCTCGCTGCTTGAAACATAAAGCTGTATTGCTTCTAACCTATACTTTGTCTTTTTTATTTTTCTGAGAAAACTTTGACTTATAGCTGAAATATCTATCAAGATGGGCTTGATACCATGGCCCATTTAAAAGAAGAAAACCCAAGATAGCCAATAAGAAATCCCATCCCATTTCTGTTGTTTTTCACGTTTTAAAAGCCCGAGAATAACACATGCTTCTCCATAGGTGCTGCCAGTAAGCAGGAATCAATGTAGCCATTCAAAATAACCATAACAGATTTGCTTACAGAAAAGTGTGGTTTGCCTATCAGTTGATTGTTTATCAGTCTTTGAACAGAGGTCAGATTTCACTGACACTGTTGCAGAGCAGTCAAGAGGTGACTGTAGCACATGGAGCATTCCCAAGCTAACCGCACTAGGTATGCTAAGGGTGCATCCATGCTGGTCCCTAGGTAGTAGGGACAAGTATTTTACCCCATCCTTTCACTCAGCACAAAAAATTATACAGAATATACAACCTGTGTTCCCTATCCAATTAGGATGACAAAGTGTAACATATCTCTAATAAAATACCAGAAGAAATGTTATTAATAAACTTTAAATCTCTAAGTAAAAAGAAAAGTGAGCAACTCTTTTATCCCCTCTTCTGCATCCCAGATTTTCCACAGCTGTGCTGTTGTCCAGAAACTGGAAGCACAAAATTTCATAGGCATAAACTGAAAGTAATTTTTTTATTCCCAGCACTTTGAAGTACATAAAAGATACTGACACAGCTGGTTTTATTTACTAACAGAAATAAATATTCCAGCTTTTCATTTTCTGAGATTAAATCTTGTAACTTCTTTTATTCTTAATAATTTTAGACAGGTGACGTGTGCGATGGAACTAGAATTACTCTTTTAAGTAAATTTATGCATATATTTGAGTATTCCAGATACTCCAGATATATTTATCCAGAGCACTTTCTGAAGGTCTTGTTATAGCTTAAACTATACAGTTGTTTTCTATAGATCATCTTTCCATGCTTCAAAGCAGCCTTTCTTTGAAACAAGAGATCCATTCAGTCATGGTAAGCTATGAAAACCCAGAAAAACTGCTTTTACAATTTTTTCATATTTTGCAACTGAATATTTAAATATTAAAGTTTACTTTGTCTTCCTTTAATTTTAATTTTGGCTGATTTTATTCCAGCTGTTAATATGAGTTTGAAGCACAAACCTGCTATACTTAGATATTTGTATTTTGTAATAGCTAATTTATATAGTTGAGTTAAAGTAAGAATAAAAAAAATTCTTATGCCATTGGTATAACATGAAACCCTCTAAATGGGCAAAACTAGAAAAACTGATTTCTGTAGATCTGGTTGCTTTGTTGATGCAGATGGCTCACACAGGGGAAAGAGCAGCCTGCAGCTAAATATCTAAACTCTTGCAGATGTGGAAGCCAGAACTCTATCAGATGTGAGAGCTGGATTTAGAGTAGTGTCTTCTATGGGCCAGTACTGCTAAGGAGGTTAGAGTACTGATTGGCTGTTTGCAAAGGTCAACTTCTTTCTTCTCATAGGGACACTCAGCTCTTAACATGAGTTGGTTGAGTCCACCATCTAGGAAGGGCATTTTAGATATCAGTGTACATTGAATGGGAATGATACAACGTCCATAACTAACAGGGGTACTGGATTTAAAAGCCAGACATTAACATTTATGTTTGTCAAATCTTATTGTAGTGTAACTTACCCAAGACAATGTATTCAGATTCAAGGAATACACAAGAAATTCTTAAGAGGATCAGCTAGGGCTGTTAGTTTTTTTATAGTAAAAACATCAACAGCAGCATAATTTCTAAGTTATGCCTTTCCCTTGTGAACAGACAAGACATAACTTTGCCATTTGCACATCACAAACTTCAGCAGGAATGACACAATTTGTGGTTGCCCTGCTATGGATAGGGAGAGCTATTTGTTTCCTAGAGGTTCATATATAATTTAAAACATAGGTTAACACATTTATCAAAAGTACTCTGTCCTAAATTGCTTAATTATCTAGTTTTAAAGTCTTACTTGAGGGCCTACTGTATTTCTTTTTCCCTAAAAAGAGGTCAGGATGAGTTTTTTAAGATTCTGTTTGTAGTGATTAATGAGAAATAAAATCTTTTGAGAGTGTGCAGAGGAATCTGAATTAACAATGTCTTCAATATAATGGTGATATCTTGTCTATGTCTTAATTCTTTCCTTGAAATCTCTTGGATTTGTTTTTTCCTTCATATTATTTTCTAATTTTGCTTCTTACCTGTCACAGGCTGAATATTTTGTTTCTGACTTCCTAGTTACTTTTAAACCCAATCTTTTAATAATAATATCAGTACATAGCTGATGATTCATTATCCTTTGTCTCATATTTTAAGTACAAAATTTTATCTTCCCAAATCAGATGGCAGCTTGTGTGGTAATAGCCAGATTATAGATGTTAGACAGAAAACAGAACTGGTAACATGTAAGAAAAACACAATTAAAAAAATGAGTTGAAATATGACAACTGTGTTCAGTGGGAGTCTGAAAAGACCTATGAATAAACCTGAATCCTAGTAATACTACAGAACACAAGTGTTCTCTTTTGTTAATTTGTCTTTTTGATATTATAAGTAGATTATCTACACTGCAAAACCAAGATGAGGAGATGTTATCAAGTCTCTATGGACTATCCTATATGGAAGTTTGTTTACAGCTAGTTACTGTAACTTCTTTAAAAAAAAAAAAAAAAAATAAAATTACAGCCTAAAGCTGTGATAATGGCACAAGCAACACTAAATCAGATAAGAGACAAAGCTGTGGAATTCAAGGACTTCCCTGCTCTCCTCAGCAATAAACAACCAGAGGTAATCATGGAGTGAGAGAAAGAAAGGCAGCTGTTAGGTGCAATGTCTGACTTTTTCTCACTGTGTTTCTTTGGAGATTAATTGGTGCTGTTAATTGTGTTAAAGGATGCAAGACTTTTTCTGTGATGATTAAAAATCTAGACTCTGGAAGGCTTCTGACTTGTTAGCACATCATAGATCTCCTAATTATGAGTTGACTTTCCATAATCACATATTGGATTTCAGTTAAAATAATTGTGCAGGTTGCTAAATTGCCTGCCCTATTTCATTTATTTCCAACAACAAAAATGTCTCTTACAAGAGACAACCTAACAAAAAGGCTTAAGTTAAAAGGTGGTACAAATTAATCACATTCACCCCTTTACCCTCTTTCCCACAAAAGAAATCAGTCACACATCATTACATTTTCATGGAATAATTATGGAATTATTATTTTCACAATGTCTGTTATGCGCCATTGCTTAATTAGTTTGTCAAGAGATTGGTACATCATACTAAAATTGAAAGGGGAAAAAGTGTCGTTTACTTGTATATCCTCTAAATGTATTGACACTAAAGCTAGAAAACTCTGACATCTTATATGCATCCATCCAGTTACAGACATGGTGAATTTTAGTCAGCAGCCCTATTGCTTTGCTGGTGTTACTGTTACATTATAAAGGTAGAAATACATTTTATTTAACAGAAGTGAGTACCAGAAGATGCAGCAGCTGAATGATTAAGCTCTCTGACACAGATCAAAACATGTGGACCTGTATGCTGACTGTCCCATTTTAATACCTCTGGCCTTAATGAACACCTGGCAAAGGGGATCAATACAAAAGTTGCCCCCACTATCCTGCTAGGGAGAGGCAGTGGTGTCTCTTGACTATACTAAGGCTAATGTGTAACTAAAACTGAAGTGCACCAGACTGGTTCTTCATCTCAGCTCTGCACCCAAAAATGCCATTATGGGTATCATACAAACCTACTGATGCTCTAACCTGCCATTATTGCAACTCAGGAGTACCTGAACTCACCAGCTGAGAATATGTGTTAGCTGTGGGAAGTGAATGAAGTGCCCTTCCCGAAGTTCCTGAGCTATGCCCCGAAGTTGGAGCAATGATATGCTTGTACCTTTTTTTCCAGTTGCTTGATTCTGCATGGTTCCTAGTACTGGATGGAAAATGGGTCTCTGGCTATTGAGCTAGATAATGGTAATCTAGTTGACAGCGAATGCACCAAGGTCTTGGGATTACTGCGTCAGGTTACAATTTCTGATTCCTGAAAATTGAAATTGGCAAGGAGAGCATCTCTAAATCCAATAAAACTTCCACTTAGGTGACAGAGAACCTTCTGTCCCATTAGCCCACTTTTTCAATTACCTCCTGGAGCAAACACCTGAAAAGGAGAAAGGCACATGAGAAATAATGCAGCAAGCCTCTCAATAGTTTCTGGAGATGCACATCTAAAGAAGAGGAATGTATTTTCCTGGGTGAAAAACTACCCAGTTTTTTCTGAGTTTGTTTATTAGGACTATGGAAACAAGGTGAAATACAAATGAGATTCAGCAGGTGAAACAAAAGTTTCCCTTTAAAATTTCCTTGAAAAAAAAAAAGGAAAATGAAATTCAAAAACTTATTTTCCTGTTTATTCCTGCAAAATGCTAAATTTGTCACCTTCTGAAGTTTACATCTTCTGAAATGATCCTCATTAGAATATTTTGAAATATTAGAATATTTTCACTTGGAAAGCACCTACAATGGTAATCTAGTCCAACTGCCTGACCACTTCAAGGCTGACCAAAAGTTAAAGGCATGCTATTACAGGCATTGTTAAAATGCCTCTGGGACAGTCACGCTTGGTGCCCACCAAACCACTCTACCACTCCCTCTCCATCAGCAGGACAGAGGGGACAAATTATGAGGAAAAACTCATGGGTTGAGATAATGACAAGGACATCACTCACCAGTGTCCTGGGTTCAGCAGCAGCAGTCAGTTTTTCTCCTCCTTAGTAGCTGGTGCAGCGCTGTGGTTTTGACTTTTGGCCTGGGAATAATACTGATAAAGCTGATGTTTTCAGTTGCTGGTCAGAATGTTTACCCTGACCAAGAACTTTGTGAGTCTCATGCTCTGCCAGGGAGGAGGGGAAGCCTGGAGGAAGCTGGGATAGGACACCTGACCCAAACTAGCCAAAGAGGTATTCCATACCACAGCACGTCATGCCGGGGGATGTAACTGGGAGTTACCCGGAAGGGCACGCTCTCTGCTCTGTCAGGCTTGTTTTCAGCGGATGGTATCGTATTCTCTGCCCTTGTTATTTCTCTTATCATTATTATTATTGGTGGTAGCAGTAGTGATTTGTGTTATACCTTAGTTACTGGACTGTTTTTATCTCAACCTGTGGGAGTTACATTCTTTTGATTCTCCTCCCCATCCTTCGGGGGGGGGGAGGGGGGCGTGGCGGAGAGTAGAAACTGCATGGCTGACTTGCCGACTGGCTTAAACCACGACAACCAGCTACTGCCAAAACAGACTCAATTTGGGGAAATTAATTTAGTTTATTGACAATTAATTGTAAGAAAGACGGATAGTGAGAAATAAGAACAAAACTAAAACACCTTCCCCCCATCCCAATACGTCTTCCCAGGCTCAACTTCACTCCCAACACTTTTTCCACTTCCCTCTGGGTAGCACAAAGGGATGGGGGCTGTGGTTGGTCCATAACATTTTCTCTCTGCTTCTCCTTCCTCCTCACACTCTTCTGCTCCAGCATGGGGTCCCTCACACGGGACACTATCCTTCAGTAACACTATCCCATATGAGCTGCTCCAGTGTGGGTCCGTTACAAGTTGCAGCCCTTCAGTAACAGACTGTTCCAGCCTGGGTCTCCCATGGGCCACAGCTACTGACAGAAAACATGCTCCATCATGAACTCTCAATGGGTTGCAGCTTCCTTCAGGACACATTGACCTGTTCCATCAAGGGATGCCTCCATGAGTGGCAGAGTAGATATCTGCTTCACTGTAGTCCTCCATAGGCTGCTCTGGCACTCCATATCCCTCTGTCCTCATTGACCTGCAGGGCTGTTTCTCTCACATATTCTCACTGCTTTCTCCCAGCTGTTGCACTGCATCTTTATCCTTTCCTAATCTTATCACAGAGGCCCTACCAGCATTTTTGATGGGCTCAGCTTTGGGCAGTGGCAGATCCATCTTCAGGTGGCTAAAACTGACTTTATCTGAAATGGGGGAAGCTTTTGTGTCTTCTCAGAGAAGCCACCCTTCAGCTCCCCATGACCAAAAACTTGCTTATGTAAACTCAACCCAGTGAGAAACTTGGAACAATATCAGACAGCCAGAAAGCCAAGTAAAAGGAACAAATTGATACGCTGGCACCTAAAAGCAAAGTAAAAATAAATTATGCAGCAGGAAAGGCAAAGTGTGACTTATTAAATCTTGTAGCATTCCCAGAGGTTGAGACATGCATACTGCCAGACTTTTGGTAGAAGTTATCCACTCTTAACGCTGAGTTTAAATGATATGAAGGTAAATGACTTAGAGAGACGCAGGGGCAGATAGAGAGATGAAGACACACAGACAGATAAGGAAAGGGACAGGGACAGAGACAGAGACAGAGACTGACACTGAGACTGGGAGGCTGAGACAGGCTGGAGAAGACCTGATATTTCTCAGGTGTCAAAGGAGAAAGAGATTATGAGATGTCAGCAGCCAAGTGTCAATAGGTCATCGGAGAAGTACACTGAATACTGAGATGTCTGCATTGGTAAGAGGCTATTTGAGTTACATCGTGTATAAATCAAATAGGTGAAAATGCTCTGAAACAGGGAAAGAGAAAGGTTCACTCTCACAAGCAGCCAGTGTGCGCTTCTGTGGCAACAGTCTTTGAAATGAAAGAAGCAATGAAACTAGGAAAAATTAAAGCGTAACTCCTAAGAGTGACTTGCCACGCTTCATGAGAATGAAAAAGAACAGGACAGTTATTCAGTACAAGATCCCAAGAATAAACACAAAAACTTAGGAAAATAAACCTTAAAAACAGGTTTCAAAAATGTTTTATTTACTAATTTCTTAGCAGTAGCTTGTCAACCTAATGGGTTTGGCCTGTTCCCCATATTATCAAAATTTATTTTTTCTGCAGCTCTTCATTTTCTACTGGAGAAAAGAACTACAAACATCTGAATTGAGATGTCACAGTGAACCACTTCTGAACAGCTCTGTTGACCAATTCCACAGATAACCTTTACATTTAAAATGAAAGGTGAAAACACCTTAAATGAAAATGAGACTTAGCTCTTATGCAGTGTCAGATTCCCACAAATATTTTCCTCTGGCATAGCCTGATGACTGTTAAGCCTTTATGCGAAGTTAAAAAAAACAACCAGAAACCAGATCTAGCTTTTTTCCATTCATATTTGATAAAAAGTTTCAGATTTGAGTACGTGATGGTCCAGTCTTTAGCAAAGAAGATTTTAAAAGAAACAAAGAAGTCAAAGAAAATTCCCTTCTATGGAACTCACAACAGTGCCTTCTTCAGAATGCCAAATGATGCACCCGATCTAATTAAGCCCAGACTAGCAGTAATTACTGTGATAAATCAGTCTGATCTTATCAGCAAATACCCAGGAGTTCTAATGTTCTACAACACTTAATTTTGTTAAACTAGAAAAAAAAAAAAAAAAAAAAAAAAAAAAAAAAAAAAGAAAACATTAATTCACTAATTTTGTCTATGTATGCACAAGAGTTCTCCTGAGGCTAAAGTTATTCTTATGAATGGTATAACAGTGTTACACAAGAAACCATAAACTTATTATTCTTAAGAAAATATTAAGGGGTAGTTATTATTTTGTTCTAAGACCTATTAGTTTCATCAGAAACTTGATCCATATTGTGCTAATTATTGTGAACATTCATACAGAGACAGCCCCTGCCTGAGGAACATACAGTCAGAACAAATAAAAAACACAAGGGGTAAAAGATAGGAAAACATAATTGTTTTCATTTTAAAAAGATGAGTAGGAGATATATTTACGTATAAATTTCATTGTGTAGTAGCATTATGGATTTACCGGCTATATTTATCCCACAATACTGCTGGTAATGGGCAAACTATCAAGCAATAACCTTCCTCTAGGGCTAGGCTGAAGTTCCTGATTAACCTAGAGCAATCCATCTTTGTGATGAGTAAACAAAATATTCTCTTTTCTCATTTGCTATTGAACTTTCAAAATTGGCAGAGATTAGAGGTATTTTGTGTTCAAAAAAGGTTTGGTTCTCTCCATGAAAGATATGAAATCAATATACTTCTTTCAAAGTAAATGCTTTCTTATAGATGAGAACGCAGTTCTTTTCCAACAGTCACACATTTTCCATCTGCTAATTTATCCTACAAAGCCATGATATATTTCATTGAATGTTTCTCTTTTTACATCTTCTGCAGAATACCAGAAAACAGGTAAGTTCAATTAAGTAACTGAAAGGAAAGTAACCATTAACAGAGAAACTAAGAGCTTTCTGTATGTCAAGTTACAAGCCAGGAAGTTCTGACATTTTTTAGTGACCTGGCCATTTTTGCATACATGTTTCACGTTTTCAAGTTAACCCTTTTATTCATATTAGTAAGCAGGAGAAATTAGAATTTTGACCTCGAGAAAATTGTGTTCTCCAGTGAGGAAAGTTGAATTCATTTCCGGTAAGTGAGGTGAAGACCTTTGACCTAGAAATTTTCATAGAGAGTCCCTGAAGTTGAATGTGACTTTTGCTGCTACCAGTAATCTTCTGGCAGAGAAGTTACACAGATTTAAATACTAAAAAAAATAAACTATGCTGCACTAATAAGGACATTTGAACACAATAAAAATTTGTCTTTTTTCATAATTTAAAGACTTGTGCTAACTTTTGATGAATACAATGCAGAATAACAACCTGGTGACAATGATACAGCAGCAAGAGATAAAGGGCATTTAATATTTGATTTGATAGTTATGAATAATTGTTTCTGTTCTGCCCACAAGATGTTAGAACTCAGATATATTTTCAGTCATATATAAAGCAATTTCCAATGTTATCAAGCAAGCAATAATGCTTGTTATTATTAGTCTTGCTTGCCATTGAATGCCTTGGTGGCAGCTTTATAGATATTTTAAATGGAAAAATATCAATTGGCAGTCAATTGGTATTTTCCTTTTTCAAAGGACTCATTTTGATGACATAAAGGGCTCTGAAAAATACTACACTACTACAATACTAAAATTTGCTCAGCAGGTTTCATCAGTGATTAAGAAGCATGCACATATGCCCAGGCAGGCATCGTGTGCATCAAGGACACTTCACTGGAGCTGCTTCACACAGTGAATGCAAATTTTAGATAAATACAGAAAATTATTCTATTGAGATGTAATGTAATTTTCATGCAGAAAAAAGACATGCCTGGGAAATGTGACATGTTTTATGTTTTGTCTTTGACTCCTAAACTGCATTTCATATTTCTTACCCTGAACACAGTCTTGATACAAAATCATTACATGAATTCTAAATAATTCTGTGGTTTTTAAATGAAATGTGACAAAACTGTTGTGTGCTACAACTTTTAGGTCTTCCATATCTGTTTCTTTACAGCTGTTTGCAACACTAGAGATGTAGACTAGTCAGAATGTAGATCTATGTTAAAAAATATCTTTTCTGGGACCCAGTTTTTATTAAATTTTTCCTAAGTGTTCTCTTTCATTCTTGTTACAAATGTTTATCCATAAATGAAAGAAATGTTTTTTTCAAAATAATAATTTTCGTTTAAAAGTAGACAATTTATATTTCTTCCAGTTCTGGTTGGTTTTATTTTTATTATTCATATGATCATTGTTGTAAATCTATTATTATGAATATTATTACTGTTATCAAAATATTATTATTATTATCATTATTATTATAATTATTACTGAAGTGATACAGATCCTACATCCAAAATGTAGCTGAGACGTCTTACTAGTACTAGTACTTACTGACATGTCCTAATAAGGACTAAATAAATGAGTATAAATTAAAAGTAATAGTTTACCTTTAACTACCTGTCCTAATAAACACTAATATGCTGTCACTTACCTAATGGCTGAACAGGAAGATAAACATTCTGTTCTGAGGTGAATATGTTTTATGGGAAACTTGTATGTGAAGTGTATACAAGTTACTTTTCAGTTCTGTTCTTGCATTATTAACAACATATATTTTGTACTTTGCCATTGCTTCTGGATAAAGACAACTTTCAAATTATGCCTTAACAATTTCTAGTCAAGATTATGTTCTCTGATAAATGTTTCAGAATGCTAGTTCAGTACATAAGTGCACTTCTAGTTTAGGCAGGCAGTGTTCAACTTTGAGTTTGTAAATTATCTTGAGGAATGGATGGTTTGCACAAAAATATGGAAGGTATCTGCCGCTAGGTAAAACTAAATACAACAGACCTTGGTCTTGATACTGGCTTGCTAGGAGTTGCAGTGCAGAGACATTGATGTCAATTTTCCCTAAAATGTACAGGAAAAGAATTTTGAGAGGTATTCTCCAATATAAAAAAAAAAAAAAAAAAAAAAAAAAAAAAAACAAAACAAAAACTTTTCATTTTAAAATAATTTCTTTCAAGGGAAACCACAAATTCTGCTATCTTTTGCATATGAAATTTAACTGGCTGTCAAAAAATGTAAGCTCAGAGAGAAGCTTGGAATATCTTTTATAGATCATTAAAATTTCAACCAATTTTCTTCAGCTTTTAATAAAAAAAAATAAAGCCAAGAATGAATGACTTAGAATCTCCATTCTCTCCTTTCTGTTGGCATTTCTTTGGGTTTTTTTCCCCCCTGTATTGGTAGTGTGGGTGTTAACTAGAAAAGAAGAACAAGTTGGGTGAGAAGGGAAACAGAAAAAACATGAAGGGAGGACAGTTCTCACGCTGTTGAAACAACTGAGTTTTAGTGTGGCCTTTATAGAATGAAAATCTCAATCAGCTACCAAAGAGCAAGCATCTACCATACTGCAACAATTCCTAATAGCTGGAAATGAATGCCCATTATGAGATACGTGAGAAGCTCATTATGAAATACGTGAGAAGAATAACAAGAAACTTACTGAGGTAGTATTTGAAAGTTTAGTAGAATCACTCAGGTACGAATAAACCAGCAGACTGAAAAATCTTTTCATTGGTCCAATAAAGGGAAACAGCAAGGAATGACTGGAGGTAGTAACCACCTCTATCAGATCAATTGCAGCTGAAAGGAATGAGAATACAGAAGTAATAAGAAGACCCGAATAGTAAAGAAAGCTCTTTTAATGTGAATTATGCCTGGTGAGATGTTCCTTCAGAGCATTATACCTCCTGTCATATTATGCTGAGTTCTTACAGGACCCGGATTAATGACTAGCAATCACTGTTTAGTGTTATTGTAAGTAATACTTGAGTTACTTCGGTGAAATATGGACTAAGAAGTCTAAATGGTAACTGCTCATTTACTCAAAATGGTAATTTCTTTTAATTAGAGGTCATCATAAAAATTAGCAAACAGTGCTGGAAATGAGAATACATGTTGTATTAAAGGGATATATGCATGAATATGGATTTTGGCTTACAGTTATGTTTTCAGCATGGTGTATACTGTTCTTCTAATATTAATATAATAAAGTAGTTACCAATGAAAATAGGCTGATTAAAGCAGGTAACTTGCTTCATCAGCTTTAGCCTATACCGTTTGAGTAATGGGTGATGATGTGAACAATTGTTCAAAGCATTTGCTCAAAGTGTCTGCTGTAAGGCTGAATTCTTAAAAAGTAAGATTTTTCCAAAGCAAATAAGACCAGTGATTCCTTTTGTTTGGAAATGTTCCTTGAACCTCTGTTGCTTTTTTCTCTTTTGATTAGGAATACAGTGATTATTCAGGCAATAGAAAAACAGAAATTCACTGCCACTGTGCAGTGTTCTTTCAAAATACTCTAAATAACTTTAGATGTATATATGTGGAGACAGATACGAGCTGTAGTTCAGGGTGCATAGTAAACTTGCAATCAAATGTCACTTTTTAACTTATGCTTTTGTAATCAGACGGAAACGAGAAGCAATGATGTTAACATGCTCCTGTGAAGAAGGAAGGTGAAGACCAGTTCCGTTTTTCTTATGATTAAGAAGTACCTGATATTCAGAGGAATATTTGTGCCATAATAATACCACAATGTGATAAAGAATAGTATTAGCTGTTTAATATTTGGTTTCTGGTAGTCCTTCTCGTAGCATATCCTTGAATTTTTTTTTTTCTCAATTAATTGTTCTAATTCTTTTGGCTTATAAGTCACCATGATGTTCTTGACAAAGCATTTTTTTTTCTTTTTTCCCTTCTCTCACAAAGCAAACAATATGATATTCTCAAAAGCTACTTTGTAGAACTGACTTAATAAACTTAAACACTCAGTGCTGAGGATTTTCAGGTCTCTTGTATATGCAGGTTTGTTGTCGTAGTTCTCCAGGAAGCAAGCTTTAGATTGTGTATGCTTCTCTAATCTATGTTTTACAGCTGGCCTGATGTTTTAAAGAGGAAATCATCCCTTGGATCTCAGGCACACCTAGGGAGCATCATATTGCCGTCCAGTCTGTCTCATGTCCACGGTGGGATCGTTTTATTGC
This sequence comes from Psittacula echo, assembly GCF_963264785.1. Taxonomy (NCBI): domain Eukaryota; kingdom Metazoa; phylum Chordata; class Aves; order Psittaciformes; family Psittacidae; genus Psittacula; species Psittacula echo. The sequence goes on along the minus strand of NC_137742.1, from coordinate 73,764,993 downwards.
GTCTGTCTACTGCCCATGTAAGGCTTGGCGAAAAGTTGCACTGCTGCTCTCCTTCTGCCATTCTGTCCCTGCAGGTCAGTCTTCCTTGGCACTCTGAACAATGTTTGTTGCACAACTGAGTTGACTCTAGTAAGGGAAAGAAGCTTTAAAGAGCCCTTGTCCCATTTCAAAGTGATGGTACAAGCGCCCTAAGTGGTCCCACAGCACAAACCCCAAGCATGTTGAAATATTTTCTTTCCATGGTTAAAAGGGCTATAAACTAGAAAGAAAGTATTTTGTTTTCTGGCTTTTAATGTAGAAGTTACTACAAAACTGTGTGTAAACTTAAGAAATAAGAAAGAGTGGGAGAATCAGTAGCCTTTATGCAATTTACTCGTTAAACTGGGAAATGGGCCAAGGAAGTTCCTGAAGTATGCCTTAGTACAAGATTCAGAGTTTTAACAGGCACATTAATATCATACATTCTAATAGTGTTTTAGCTTACATAATGAAAGGCAGCATGTGGATTAAATGTGTTAAGCAGATGTTGTTTACCAATTTCAGCAAATAATGGATGTTACAGTATTTATCACAACCTCATTGCTGTGAGAGGCCTTACTTTTACAAAAGAGCTGGTTTTGGAATGGAAGTCTTCTTAGGGATTTTCCAGTCCCAGCTGGTTCCTGCTTTTGTGCTAAGGATTGCTATTCCTCTCAGAATAAGAATATCATCATGACACTGATCTGGTTAAATACAAGTTATTTAGGGTTTTTTTAGTTATTTTATTTATGTTTTTCTAACATAGATCAGTTCAGTAAGTCCGTTCATATCAGCGTCCCAATCACTGTGATTTCATGTTGGCTGCAACTGTACAGTTCTAAAGTTGTCTCATAAAAGTGCGTTAGGCTATAGATGCTTATATTAAAAAATAAAACCAAAACAGCAAACAGCCACGTCTTTGCATACTTTTTAAAATGTGTTGATTTTATCTTTCTTTACATTATCTTTTTTTTTTAAATCAGTAAGACTGTAGTGTTTCAGCATAACAAAGATACTATTTCCCCTCCCCCAACATATGATGATTACTTAGGCTCACAAGGCATTGATTGAAGAAATGACTGAAACCAGTCCATCATTTAATGAAATAAAAACACCTTTGCATTTTGTATTAACTGTATTTGTATTTAGAATTTCATTAAATATACAGAAAGAGCATGCAATTTAGCCTCTGAACAAAAATACCCTGAACAAAAAAAATGAACTCAAGCATTTGAAGGTTGAGGGCATAAATAACTTTTTGGATAGAGTAGATTCTGAGATTGTCAAAAAGATGAAGACGTTTCAAAACCAGTCAACTATTTGACAGAACAGCCGGTTTGTGATATGAGTCTCAAATGTGGCACATTAATGGAGAAAATTCTCAGAAAGTACTGCTTAATATTGACTGTCAGAAAAAACAACTTTTACCCAAGAAGATTGAAACAGTAGTGAGTATTAAATTTTTATAAACAGTTTACCAGTATGGATGAGATTCAGAAATGAATCTAAAAAAAACCCAAGCAAGCAAGAACTTCTAGAAACTTACACTTCCCTTCAGCTTTCTCAGGTCACAGTTTACATTGACCTGGTCCCTTCATCTTCATCACAGTTGTCATGTGCTAGTTATTTCTCTCAGTTCTTGACTGATTTTATTTATATCACTGCAGAAAGGAAAAGTGTGACAACCAAACATTACACAGAAAAACCACTTTTTTAAAAGTATCCCTGTAATTCATTTAGTTGCTAACTGTGGCTTCCAGTAGTATTGTGCTTTAACCTACAATTGCTTTCTACTTGTTTCCAGCTACAATCACCTTGCTTTTTCTCTGTTGCTGAGGATATAAAAGCTGCTTTCATGTTTAAACATTTGAACTTGCGCAATTATAAACCAATGCCTGTTTTAAAAGGTAATACCAAGACAGGAGAAGGCTTATAAATGTCTGCTTTAAATAATGGATTTAGAATGGCATTTTAGACTTTCTGATTTCCTTGAAGAGTATTAGTAATAAGCAAAAACCTTTTGTAGCTTGTTCTTTGAATGAAATAATTTTACCTTTGGTCAACAGTAAAGATGCCTGGAAGAAATTAAAAACTATGAAACCAACCAAACAAACAAAGCTCTGACTGTTGGAAAGTTCCTGTTTCTGTGGCTTTTGAAAAGTTATGGTAATAGAAAAGTCTCAACAAGAAGCAGTCATTCCAGCAAGTTTCCAGTGTGTGACAGTGGGCTATAGATGCATGTGATTTGAAAGGAGAAGAAGGATCAGAAAATCCACCTGTTGAATGTGAGTATGGTTCTGCAATGCTGTTGCCTGTAGTCATCTCTAAAGAGAATGAATTTCTGTGTGACAGCTCTGTCCATGCTGAAAATGATTACTAGATTCTAAAAGAATGAGATATTGTCTCATTTACATGAACCTAATTGATATTACGTTATACCTCTTTTTTCTTTAAATTTTCAAAATTTTTTGCTTCTCCAGACTCCAGGACTATTCCTGGACAGCTGTGACTGTATTGTCTCCTTTGTTTAACTGCCTTTCAAGCTTGTTGCTTTAATACTGCTGCTATATGAAGGAAGTGCAGTTCTGTGGCTTGTTATTGAAGAAGGAAGCTTTCCATTAAAAAGGTGGCGGAAAAAAATCTTAATATTACACAAGAAGAAAAAAAACCACAAACCTTCTTTTTATTTCTATCTTTTCTCTCTGAAAAAGAGCCCAGCCACTGCTTTTAAAAGAAAACTGAGTCTTAGATCTAAATATTGTTCTCAGTCTGCTTAGCTGTCTCTTCCTTTAACTTTTAGTTTTTACTATATTTAAGTGGTCGTAGTAGTGGATTGCCAAAATGGAAGTGCCAGTCTTTACAGTATGGTAAAGGCACTGAGATACAAACTAAATGTACTTGTTCCAAGGACTTAATGGCATGGATTAAACAAACTTTTAGACTTTATTTAACTGTACTCACAGTACTAGACCAGTGGAAATAAATAATACTGCCTTTAGCAGTAAAATTCCAAAAAGATTAGAGCTTTAGGATAATGGAAGCCAAATTTCACATTAAAATATCTATTCTTTATAATCTGATATCCCTTAGCAACTTAGATAGTCTAGGTTTAGTCTGTTAGGTATCTTTAGGAAGTGTTTCAACTCTGTCTTCCTTCCATTGAATCTTGCATTATTTGATCTGAAAGTAATCTAGACTTTTCAGTGAGGAAATTAATTACTGTTGTAACTATGTAATTTATGTCATCAGAGTTCCTGATAAGGTCACTGCAGTCAGAAATTAGATATACAATGATAGGTTTAATTAAAAATATACAGAACTGACGACGAGAGAACGTGCATTTCAGGAATTCTTATTTTCAGTATTTACCATTCAAAGAAAATTACTTTCTACTTGGAGTGCAATGAAAATTTTCTAGTAAGGAAACAAGACAACATGAGAATATATACTGTGGAAACAATGTTCCCTGAGATGATGGGATATTTTAAATAGATGAAAATTTCTGATTAAATGAATAATTTAAAGGTCCCCAATCTAACTACTGGTCAGCATATATTTTGTGGAAGTTTGAATTTTGTTAGCTTTCACTGAACTTCAGGTACAGGTGCTTATATATTTCTCAAAAAACCCCAAAAAACGTATCTGCAGTTAAGCACTATTTTAAGTAAAACTTCTGGTGAGAGAAAATAGCAGTGCTTTTTGTGTGCACACATTGCAAACTTGAAGTCCTTAGTATCAGAATAATTAGGGAAAAAATGTAAGTAATTTTTGGTTTATTGCTAACAGTGAACAATTTGTCTGTATATATAAAATTTTTAATATATATATGTACACACCAGTATTTATGTGCCACTGGTTATTTTTCTGACACATCAGAGCTGAGTGATATTTACATGGCAATTTGCAATAACTTAGTTCCTGTCTGAATATAAGAATTTATTTTTTTAATACCTCTCTGACTTTACTTTCAACATTATTTTAATACCAAAATTTAAGAAAACTGAACAAAGCAAACCCATCTTTGATTTAACTGTTTCACACATCATGACCCCTCCTTGCTTTTGCAATAGAAAAAAAATAAGAAAAAATATGGAATATGTTTCAGGGCTTTTTATTATAGGTTTTTGTAAAGTAAAGGCACTGAAATATGACAACAGGTCACTATACAGTGAAATATACAGTTACTTACTAGGCTTAAGAAAAAGAGAACATCCACCTTGATAACATTCACAATTTTTATGTATATTCTATTTGCATTCATCTGTTTGTTGACATGTTCATGGAATAAGGTTTAGGAAATTTATTTCACAATCTTCTGGAAACTCACTGAAGGAAAAGTTTTCATCATCTTGAAAAATGTGAAATTACATTTCTTACAAAAAACCCCTCTCATAGAATCAACTGGGTTGGAAAAGACCTTTAAGATCGTCAAGTCCAACCGTTACTCCAGGACTGCCAAGTCAGCTACCAAACCATGTCATTAAGAGCCTCATCTACACAGCTTGTGAACACTTCCAGGGACAGTGATGCATATCTTGCTTCTCTACACAGATCAAGGATATGTGTAGCTTTGTCGTACAATTGTGCCAAGTGCTTCTGTAAGCCCGTAAGCACCCTTAACTCCAACCGCCCTCATTGGAAATGGAAGGCTCTTGGAGCCTCTTGGAAGACAGACTTGGTATGCTCAAGTGTGCAATCCTCACCCTTTTTCTTACTTAGTGTCTGAATTTTTCTCAGTCTCCTAATTCTTTGGTGCAAATTGGAACAGCCTAGTAGGCTTCCCTTACTCTCCAAAAAACCTACATTTGGCCACTCTCACACACACAGCTATTGTCTTGCTCCCTCTTCAATGTCTTCAGTGGATGGTGGAGGAAACAGGAAGAGCAAAAGCAAGAAAACTCATGGATCAAGACAAAGACAGCTTCCTAGGTAAATGAAAGAAGGGGGAAAAAAATGCAATCCCTCACCACCACCCACAAGCAGACTGAAGCCCACCTTGTCTCTCAGCCACAGCCACCTTGGAAGAAAATCCCCCACCCTTCTTCTTCCACTGTCACAGTTTTACTGCTTGCTGACCATGATGCTAAATGACATGGCATTTCCTTTTGGTCAGCCAATGCCAGCTATCCTGGCTATGCTTCCCCCCAAGCCCCATAATTTAATTTACTTCACATGTGAGGAAAGGAGGAAAAACTCGTTCCCTACTAGTTCAAAATGATGCTGCCTTTCAAAAAAATCAATTTATGAGCCTTAGCTCACCAGTTTCTAATTTATGGATGAAGTACCAGCATACCTTTTATTTGTTTGATTTCAGGTTCATACTGGAACAAATTACCATTACTGATATTGTTATATATTTATTGGAATTCTTTAAAGTATCTCTGATCACCAATCTACCTATACTTCAAAAGATGTTGTGTAAGCTGCCTACAGCTGATAATGCTGCACAAACAACCACATTACTATGATTTCATTAGTCAGTTAGTTGTGGACTAAAAGTGGAAACTACAAGCAAAAGCTAAACAAGAAAACTAAATTTTGAAGTGCTTTGCAGAAGTAAATAGGCTTCAATTGTAGACAAGTATCTGTGGATTTGAGTACAGGAACTGAGAAAGAGAGTTCAGCTGCTCCTCCTGGAAACCTAAAAAGTCAGTAAGAGGAATGTACCACTACCACGGCAAATTAGAATAGAAAGATGTTTATGTGGAAAATTGAGGGATGCCTGACTAACTGGGAAGATACGCATTTCAAAAGTCTCTCTTCAACAGATGCAGTCTACTAGGTGCTTGGAAAGTAATCAGTTTCTGAAGTGAAGCTGTCAGGATCAATAAGAGCATCTTGAAATGAAGAAATGAAGTAATGAAGAAATTTGAAAAGAATCCTCTAATAAGCAAGGGGTGACCACACTAAGATAATGAAGCTTGAAACATAGATGAAAGACATAATCAAATATTGTACAGGTAAGAGGGATATGAAGAAATGGAAGCTGCCATTTAACACAGGTAGGTATTGCTCAGAAAAATAACTTTAAAGTTGGCAAAGCAACACTGTAAAATATGAACTTTGAAGAAATATAAAGGCATGGCTTAAATGCTCCTTCTTAGGGAGAAGTTTAGAGGAGCATCTGCCCAGATGGTACTAGGATATGACTAAACTCCTGAGATAAGAACTGGGTAGGGATAGAGATGTCAATTTAGTTATTACAATAGCAAACTCTGCAGAGGACTGGACCATTATAAAGAGATTTTAATTTACTAGGTACAGGCTACCATGTGTAGATGTGTATCTACCATGTGTGCTAGATACAAATGCTACCAATAAGTGGAACCCTGGAATTCACAGAATTACTCAATGGCTTGGGCTGGAAGGGAGCTTAAGGCTTATTGTCCTGGGTTCAGCAGTAGCAGTCATTTTTCTGCTTCTTAGTAGCTGGTGCAGTGCTGTGTTTTTGACTTTCAGCCTGGGAACAATGCTGATAACAACAATGTTTTTAGTTGTTGCTAAGTAATGTTTACTTTGACCAAGGACTTTCCGAGTCTCATGCTCTGCCAGGGAGGAAGGGAAGTCGAGAGGAAGCAGAGACAGGACATCTGACTCAAAATAGCCGAAGAGGTATTCCATACCGCAGCATATCATGACAAGTATATAAACTGGGGGCAATTACCCGGAAGGGCTAGATCACGGCTCAGGTTGGACTGGGTATCGGTCAGCGTGTGGTGAGTGGCTCTATTCTCTTCCCTTGTTATTTCCCTTATCATCATTATTATTGGTGGCAGCAGTAGTGGTTTGTGTTATACCTTAGTTACTGGACTGTTCTTATCTCAACCTGTGAGAGTTACATTCTTTCGATTCTCCTCCTCATCCCTCTGGAAGCGTGGGGAGAAACAGGGGACAGTGAGCGAGCTGCTGCGTGGTTCTGGTTTGCCGGCTGGGCTTAAACCACGATACTTATCCAGTTCTAAGCCTCTGTCATGGGTAGGGATGCATTCCACTAGGCCAGGTTGATCCAAGCCCCATCCAGCCTGGCTTTGAACACTACCAGAGATGGAGCATCCACAACTTCCTTGGGCAACCTTTTCCAGTGTCTCACCACCCTCACAGTAGAGAATTTGCTCCATATAATCTAATTTAAATCTCCCCTTTATCAACTTAAAGCCATTCCCCCTCGTCCTGTCCCTACAGGTCTTTGTCAAAAGCCCCTCTCCAGCTTTCTTGCCATCACTTTTAGGCAGTGGAAGCTGCTGTAAGGTCTCCCTGGAGCCTTCTCTTCTCCAGGTTGAACAAGCCCAGCTTTCTCAGCCTATCTTCATAGCAGAGGTGCTCCAGCCTTCTGATCATCTCCATGGCCTCCTCTGGACTTACTCCAACAGCTCCACATCCCTCTTGTGTTGGGAGCCCCAGAGCTGAACACAGGACTGCAGGAGGGGTCTCATGAGAGCAGGGTAGAAGGTGAGAATCACCTACCTCAAACTTTTGGCCACACTTCCTTTTATGTGGCCCAGGGCATAGTTGGTGTTCTGGGTTACAAGGGCACAGTGCTAACTCATGTTTAGTTTCTCATTAACTAACACTCCCAGACCTTCTCCTCAGGGCTGCTCCCAATCCACTGTCCACCGAGCCTGTATTTGTGCTTGGGATTGCTCCAGCTCAGGCGCAGGACCTTGCACCTGGCCTGGTTGAACTTCATGAGGTTTGAACAGGACTGCCTCTCCAGTCTGTCAAGGTTCCTCTGAATCTGTGTTCCCTCCGGTGTGTCAACTGCACCACACAGCTTGGTGTCACCAGCAGACTTGTTGAAAGTGTATCAATTCCACTGTCTGTGTTGCCAGCATGTTAAATATCATCAGTCCCAATAAGGACCAGTCATGGTAGACTATACCAATCATTGTAACTGAATAGTTATGTCATTATCCTTTCATGATCTTATGCAAGAAATTAACAATGTGAGAAGCAGTGATATTCCAAGTCAAATGTGAGCACTTCATATCCTGCTTAAGCAATTCAAGTAACTTTAATAACATTTCCATTTAATAAACGTTAGACATACTAGAAAAAGTAATTAATCTTCCTTTTAAATTAATTTCATATTCTGGCACTAATAAAATTTAATTAGTCTAAACATCAGTAGTTAAAATACATTACAAATTAAAATTTCATCAAGATCCTGCTGAAATCCTTGAAGCTGGTAGAAAGAGGAATTTTATTAATTAAATTTAACTTTTGAATCATTAGTCAAGTATTAGTATCAGTATTTCAGTTGCTGCATATTTGCCCAAGGGATTTTTTAATGGAATTCCTCAAAATGCATAATTTAACAATCATTTAAATGAAAAAGTGACACTTTTTACAGAGTACGTTTCTTCCCTGAATAAAGTCTCCTTAGGAGAATTAATATCAAATGTTGAAAAAACTGCCTTCTTAATCTGAAACATGTAAATTAATCTGGGAATTGTTTGAATGGACACTCATATTTTACTTCAGCAAATGTAGGTTTGTAAAAATTGAACATCTTTGCTATGTTTTTGATGAAGGCTTTATCACGAAAGATTTTTGCAGGACAGCATGCTTTTTTTATTTTCCATGATGAAAGAGTACCCAAACCCATGACTAGTCAAGCACTTGCTTTAATCAGAAGGTTTTGTTTCCAAGTCAGGCAAAGTAGAGCTTAGAGCCTCCAAACTTGCTGACCATAAGATTAGTAGTATTTCAGGGAGTATAGCCATCAAGATTTTCTCTGAAAACTCTAGTTTAAGTAAACACACATATGGCCAGGTATAAAGATTGACTTATTGCACATTATTGCAAGCCTTGGCTTTCATCACCTGCATTTTTTATTAAAGCTTGGAAACTTCCCAACTATGTTAACATGGCTTTTTCACTCACCCTTTTGGAGAAGCTGAGAAGACAGCACCTGGATATATCAGAAGATACATCGGAAGTTTCAGGCTTCAGGTAGCAGTGCATGCCTTAGCACAATATTCAGTGACTTCAGCATCAAAACATTGAAGACAAACTGGTGTTGAAAGCATTTACAGACAGATGGGTGACTACATGACATTTATTTCTTCTCTTCAGCTGTCAATGATGTAAGACTACTTGATACACTTATATTACAAGAGAAACAGGGAAGTGTAAAAATAAATATCTAGAGTATTTTATTATATATATGGTAATCAGGCTAAATAAAACTCAAGATAAATCATATATTATGCTGTCTGAACAGGGTTATCCAAATCATGGAGCTCTTCACCACCATTTGGTTTGAATTCTCTTTTGACTTGCAGAGTGTGGGGCCTTCAAATCAATTAATTATTATTGCATAAAATGCTTTATCAGTTATCAGGTTTGTTTTATCTTGCAGGCATTAATATACGCTTTTCTTTAGTTAAATTTACATGTTTTGAAAACTTAGCACCACAAGTTATGTGGAATTTACTACATTGGCAGTGCTATCACAGATCTGACAGATTAGGGACCATATGCATGTTCATTTTTTCAACTTGGGATAACAGATTGGATAAATCTAGGAGAACAATTTCTTCTAGTATCTGAACAAGGTAGTTTGGAGCAATAGAAAATCCCCGGAAATACAATGAACAAAACAGGTGACCTAGGGAGAAGCTCTTTTGAAGGATTAATGGAATGGAATAGTCAGACTTCAACAGCCTGAAAGCTTAGAGGAGCTTGTTTATATAGCTTGGAAATATGTTTAATTTTAGCAACAGCAAAGTTAAAAAACCCGAATGAGTTGAACAAAACCTTAAATAAAAAAACCCCCTAAAACAAAAAAAAAAACTTAAATAAAAAAAAACTAAAATAAAAAACAAACAAACAAACAAAAAACTTGAAAATGAGAACTGGGAGAGTGTAATGGAGAAAAAAGTACTGTGGGAAGATCAAAAGTCTGGATTTAGCATGGAGCAAGTGCACTTTCCAAAACATAACGAAACTAGAGCAGAACTGAAAAGTATTGGCCCATGTGGTCTGTTTCCAGTCAATGTGCCATATTCATCATGAGCACAGAAAAGTGTTCATACAGTACAGAATTGTACTATACATTGTACTCTGATCAGCTTCCATCACTAAATCAGCACTCTGAATAAATACTCTTTAGAGGAAGATGAGCACTGTAGTTTGGTGCCTCTCTGACAGAAGGTGTTCAAACATTGTTTGGCACTAAAATTATTTGGAACATCTCCTTCAAAATGAATGTATTTGGAACTTCATGTACAATTTTGACAATAAAACCACAAACATATAATGCATCACGTACTCTCAAACAGAAGTCTATATGAGGCTATAAAAATAATAGGGTTTTTTTCTGGAAAGAAAAATGTGCTAGCCAAGGCTGTAACTACAAGAGTTCCTTTTCAGGTATCGTACATGCTTCTATCAAAAAGACAGTAGTGCTCAAGATTAATAATTTTGTCCTGATCTTGCTAAATATGAATTGTCTGTTCTGTGCATTTAGCCTATTGTTCTGTGTTATTAGCATATTGTGCTAAGCACTGAACAAATAAAAGCAAAATACTGACAGACAGTGATGCCCAGAACATTCAACATTAAGAAAAAAGACCTCTGAACTAAGGTATTTTCTGTGAGATGAATAGAGTGGCATAAATTCACCAGTTAAGTTAAAAAGATAAAAACTGATTGAAACAAATAATATCTTAATGCTGTATGCATCCTGATTCTTCATGTCTTGTTTTACTCAGGTTTTGGGTATTGTGCTGGGTTTTTTGGGGATAGAGTTGATTTTTCTTCATAGTACTTGTATGGTGCTATGTTTTGGATTTGTATTGATAATACCAGGATGTTTTAGTTCTGGTGAGCAGTGCTAACCAGCACCAGGGTCTTTTCTTCTTCTTCTGATGCTGTCCAATCTGTGAGCAAGCTGGGGCTGCACAGGAAGCTGCAAGGCAACACAGCTGGGACAGATAACCCCAACTGACCAAAGGAATATCCCATACCATATCGTGTCAGGCTCAGCAATAAAATCTAGCGGAAGAAGGAAGAAGGGGGGGATATTCAGAGTTATGACATTTGTCTTCCTCAGTAACCACTACATATGACAGAGCTCTTCTTTCCTGGAAGTGGCTGAACACCCGTCTGCCAAAAGGAAGGATTGAATTAATTTCTAACTTTGCTTTGATTGCATGTGCAACTTCACCTATTAAAATGTCTTCATCTCAACCTATGAGTTGTCCTACTTTTACCCTTCCAATTCTTTACCCCATATCACTAAAGTAAAGTAAGTGAGTAGCTTTGAGGTGTTTAGCTATATACTGAGCTTAAGCCACAACAAATATTAAAAAATATACATATAGCCTTTAATTCGCAAGGGTTGGGTTTGATTTTTTCACTGGTCATAGAATCATGGAATCATAGAATGGTTAGGGTTAGAAAGAAACTTAAGATCATCAAGTTCTAATCCCCCTGCCATAGGCAAGGGCACCTCATACTAAACCATGTGACCCAAGGCTCTGTCCAACCTGGCCTTGAACACAGCCAGGGATGGAGCATTCACAACTTCCTTGGGCAAGCCATTCCAGTGCCTCACCACCCTCTCAGTAAAGAACTTCTTCCTTATAGCCAATCTAAACTTCCCCTATTTAAGTTTAAACCCACTACCGCTCGTCCTATCACTACAGTCCCTAATGAAGAGTCTCTCCCCAGCATCAGTATAGCCCCCTTCAGATACTGGAAGGCTGCTATGAGGTCTCCACGCAGCCTTCTCTTCTCCAGGCTGAACAGCCCCAACTTTCTCAGCCTATTTTCACATGGGAGGTGCTCCAGTCCCCTGATCATCCTCGTGGCCCTCCTCTGGACTTGTTCGAACAGTTCCATGTCCTTTTTATGTTGAGGATACCAGAACTGTACATGATACTCTAAGTGAGGTCTCAAAAGAGCAGAGTAGAGGGGCAGGATCACCTCCTTTCATCTGCTGGTCACACTCCTTTTGATGCAGCCCAGGATAAGTTTGGCTTTCTGGGCTGTGAGCGCACACTGAAGCTGGCTCATATTCAGTTTCTCCCCAACCGAGTCAAGTATTTTATATCTAGAAAGAAAGTTTAAACTTCTGAAATAGTCTAGTTTTCAATAGTAAAATTGAGGTTTCATATGTACGCGGACACTCATGTCACAGAAAGCTGATTCTTTTTATTTGGTTTAGACTAAATAATCCTCTATGTTAATTTCAAATTATATGGGCCTGGTTAATGTGAAAGAGTTATGCTAGTAATTGTTGTGTGAATTTTACATATCCATTACATACCTTTAGGAGACCACTGCAGAAGAACTGGAACTTCTGTCATGCCTAGATAATGTCAAATGGGGAAAGTTTGATTTATATTTGGAAAAGATAATCTAGGTAAGACAACAGTTCAAAGAAATATTGAAATTTATCATGGTATATAGCCTGAGTAGTGAAAACAAACATATTTTCACAGTTCACTTTCGCTCTTTCAGCTTGAAATTGCAGTGCTATAAGAAAAGTACCGAAAATTCTTTAGTACCCAGGAAAGAAAACTACAGTGGTGTGCGTGGTGGAATAGAAGCCACTGTCATTGTGTCTATGGGCAACAGCATGCTGGGAAAGCCAGCTGTGTGCACAGGGCAAGGCTGTCATTCAGGAGGACTTCTGAAAGCTGGAGGAACTGGCTTGCAGGAAGCACATTAAGGTCTGCAGTGGCAAATGCAAAATATTGTGTTTGAAATAGAATAACTCTGTACAACAGAGTAAATGGTGTATGAAATAGGCAAAGCCATGTGAGAGTGTGAAACAGCAATAAACATAGTGCAGAAAAGACTTGGGCTTTATAGATATATCTTTTACAGGATGTGAACTAAAGCAGGAACATTCTTTGACAGCTCTTCCTAAATCTGGTTAGGATTATAAAAATATAAAATGGAATTCAGATTACTAGAGATTTATCCTTTCTGTTCAGCCCTATTTTTGCCAGTTTGAGCAATTATTTAAGCACCATGAGACGCATATATCACAAGAGATGAAAATAATTTAAAAATATTTGGTGTTCACTGAATGATAGGAAGACATTTATTTCTGAGCCTTCTCTACCACAAACAAATGACTCAACTTTGAAATAGTTCAGGGTATGTATAAATCTCTTTGTTTCTTCACTGCAGTTTAGAGAGTCTTGAACATTAGGACAAAATTTTAGTGATAAAGAGCTCAATTTTCAGAGACTCAGAACAAGTTTCTATTCTGCTTAGGAAGGTTCCTCAGCCCAGGTCATATGTTAGTGTTTTCTCACTTGAAGAAAGAATGTTTCACCAGATATTTGATCTTTCATCTACGGATGAATCATAGGGGCAAAAAATACAATTGTGTTTCTTTGATACTATATGGAAAAACTGCATTTTAATATCCTTCAGAAACAAGTGGTGCAACTCAAAATTTTTCTTTGTAGTCAAACATGACAACATCTAAGTACTTTTTCAACACTTGGATAGTTTGTACATAAGTTGGAGAATTAAGACAGAAAGATTAAAATTAATTCACCTGTGGAAGCTAATTAAAAATGTTTAATTCATTGGGGGAGGGACTGTTGTTAAACGTAGCCATTCCTCACTGTTGTAGAATTTTGCACTGTGAAATAACACTAGTCACAAGATTCTGAGTGACCTGTCTACGAGTTACCACTAGCCAGTGACTTGGGTACTGCCTGCAAACTGCAGACAAAAATCTAAATGCCTTTTTCCTCATATTTGAGGATCCTTGGCATTCCTGTTCAGCATCTGTCTTTTAAAAAATGTAATGGACTGATATCCTGGATAGGTAAGTAGGAGTTTGCCCTACTTCTTTCTCATGAGTCTGAAAAAAAGTATTTTATTGCTAAATCCTTTTAGGACACTTGACATGAAAAATCAAAGCTCTGCTTCTTGTTGATAATTTGTCTAGCCTCCTAATTCTGTCTGGTTTACAGAAGAAAGAGAGAAACATATGGAGGCTTAGGCTTGGATTTCAGAATTGCGTAGTGCTCAATTCTATTCATTCTTAGTAATTTCAACTTATGTGAAAAACGGATAGATATTTCTTTCTGTATCTCTAAGAAGCCAGGCCAAAATCTCTGATGACATGCAAGATCTGCCATGATCAAGGAGTGAAGCAGTTTTCCCAAGACCTCAGGTAATTTCTAACTATTGTAGTGCTCCTATTTAACCAATATGACTCATTTCACAACTGCAGATGGAAGATTAAATGAGGCATAGGAAATTTGGTCTGTCAGTGACTGACGGATCAGATGGGAAATTTTCACTTCTCTTGTGTTATTTATCAGACATGAATATTGTCAAATTTATTTTGAAAAATGGATGTATCCTACAAGCTGCATAATGTACACTTTTAAAATGCTTAAGCTGTGTAATCACATATTTTGTTTCAACCTTGTCATTATACAGCTGTACATTTAGAACATAAACTAAATGTCAAACATCAAAAGGATATGTCCTGTTACATAAAACAATGTGAAAATGCTGAAATGTATAAAAGAACAGTACAGATTTATATTAGCAAGATATTGAGAAATTACAGTATTACAAAAAGGGACATGCTTCATTGACAGAAGTAGGGGACATGATTCCTACTTTCTTATATATAACGACTGCTTTATTTTTAACTGTGGAAAATTGTTTAATGGAAAACAATTGATCATTATGGTTCTAATATGATATGATTTAGATCGATAAGGCAACACCAAAAATTAGATTTTCTTTAAGTAGTGTGCTTGAATAAGGCTTCAGACGAGTCTATTTCAAAGAAATAAAATACATAAACCATAGCTGATACCAGACCTGTCACAGCATGACTTCACTGCATGTAGTTGACATAAAACCACAGCTGTGATCTCTTTCCTGAATCATTTCACTAGGGTAACAACCAAAATGTAAAAGACCTCGCAAATTACCTGTCTGGTTTTTGATACTGGATTATTTTTTCCATTCTATTGCAAGTTATTAATATAGTCTATTCTATAATGCAATGTGCATATTAATGAAGTTATGCTGTGTGTATTTAACTCACTAGGTATTTTGCTTACTCATAAGTAACATTCAAGGAGAACAGCATGAACACAGCTGTACCTGATTTACAGCTCCTAGAACTGTTTTTTGTTGGCTGTGTCTTCTTATGAGTTCTCTTATTGTATGCAAATATCTCAAGAGGATCTTCTTGTAAGGCTGTCATTCTCAGACTGATGGTGATTCTCTCCCAGATTCTTTAGCTTGCTCTTTTTTAAAGGAAAGGAAAGTTCGTATTAGAAATATGATTGAATTACCTGATCCTGTCTAAGCCATCCTTCCTTTTCCTTCCCTATTTTGATGATCAGGTTTATTTTTTTTTTTTTTTTTTTTTGTCTAGCTATCCCACACATAGTTAAAGAAATCAGGAATATTGCTAACAACATTCAGATATGAAAGGCAGATGAAAAGTGTGCAGGGCCTTGGAACATATTTTACCACAGGAAAAAACATATTTGCCGACTCTAAAAATGCATCTTAAGAAAGGCATGGATCTTGTTACTTATTAGACCTTTCACTGTAAAAAGAAAATTATTTCAACAATTACAAGTTTGCAAGGTAATTTTTAACATTCTTTCCTTCCATATTATTTTCCGCTCCCTCTGGTTCTGATACCTTCATAGAATCATGGAATCATACAATAGGGTTGGAAAGGACCTTAAGATGATCCAGTTCCAATCCCCCTGCCATGGGCAGGGACACCTCACACTAAACCATGCCACCCAAGGCCTCATCCAACCTGGCCTTAAACACCGCCAAGGATGGAGCATTCACAACCTACCTGGGCAACCCATTCCAGTGCCTCACCACTCTCTCAGTAAAGAATTTCTTCCTTATATCCAATCTAAACTTCTCCTGTGTAAGTTTGAACCCGTTACCCCTTGTCCTGTCACTACAGTCCCTGATGAAGAGTCCATCCCCAGCATCCTTGTAAGCCCCCTTCAGATACTGGAAGGCTGCTATGAGGTCTCCACGCAGCCTTCTCTTCTCCAGGATCAACAGCCCCAACTTTCTCAGCCTGTCTCCATACGGGAGGTGCTCCAGTCCCCTGATCATCCTCGTGGCCCTCCTCTGGACTTGTTCCAACAGTTCCATGTCCTTTTTATGTTGAGGACACCAGAACTGCACACAATACTCCAAGTGAGGTCTCACGAGAGCAGAGTAGAGGGGCAGGATCACCTCCTTTAACCTGCTGGTCGAACTCCTCTTGATGCAGCCTAGGATACGGTTGGCTTTCTGGGCTGCGAGCACACGCTGCCACCTCATGCTCATTTTTTCATCGACCAACACCCCCAAGTCCTTCTCTGCAGGGCTGCTCTGAATCTCTTCTCTGCCCAACCTGTAGCTGTGCCTGGGATTGCTCCAACCCAGGTGGAGGACCTTGCACTTGGCATGGTTAAATTTCATAAAGTTGGCATCAGCCCACCTCACAAGTTTGTCATGGTCCCTCTGGATGGCATCCCTTCCCTCCGGTGTATCAACCGAACCACACAGCCGAAAAACAGAGTTTGCTGTCATCAGCAAACTTGCTGAGGGCGCACTCAATCCCACTGTCCATGTCACCGACAAAGATATTGAACAAGACCGATCCCAACACCCATCCCTGAGGGACACCACTCGTTACCGGTCTCCAGTCGGACATTGAGCCGTTGACCACAACTCTTTGCGTGCGGCCATCCAGCCAGTTCTTTATCCACCGAGTGGTTCATCTATCAAATTGATGTCTCTCCAATTTAGAGACAAGGATGTCGTGGGACAGTGTCGAACGCTTTGCACAAGTCCAGGTAGATGACATCAACTGCTCTGCCCCTGTCCATCAGTTTCGTAGCCCCATCATAGAAGGCCACCAGATTGGTCAGGCAGGATTTCCCCTTAGTGAAGCCATGCTGGCTGTCACCAACCACCTCCTTATTTTTCATGTGCCTTAGCATGCCTTCCAGGAGAATCTGCTCCAAGAGTTTGCCAGGCACAGAGGTGAGACTGACTGGTCTGTAATTCCCTGGGTAATCCATTTTTCCCTTCTTGAAAATGGGGGTTATATTTCCCTTTTTCCAGTCGTCGGGAACTTCACCTGACTGCCAAGATTTTTCAGATACGATGGACAGTGGCTTCGCAACTTCATTCGCCAGCTCCTTCAGGACCCACGGATGGATGTCGTCAGGTCCCATGGACTTGTGTACGCTTAGGTTTTTATGATGGTCTCGAACCAGATCCTCTCCTACAGCGGGCCTACGGTCTTCATTCTCACAGTCCCTGTGTTCACCTTCCAAGACTTGGGTGGTGCGGTCAGAGACTTTGCCAGTGAAGACTGAGGCAAAGAAGTCATTAAGAACCTCAGCCTTCTCCAAATCCTGGGTAGCCAGTTCTCCCGATAGCTTCCAGAGGGGGCCTACGTTGTCCCTAGTCTGTCTTTTACTCGCTACGTACCTATAGAATCCCTTCCTATTATCCTTAACATCCCTAGCCAAGTTCAATTCTAACTGGGCCTTAGCCTTCCTAACCTGGTCCCTAGGTTCCCGGACAACATCCCTGTATTCTTCCCAGGCCGCCTGTCCCTGCTTCCACCTTCTATAAGCCTCTTTTTATGTTTGAATTTTCCTGAGCAGCTCCTTATCCATCCAAGGAGGTCTCCTGGCCCTCCTGCTGCACTTCCTTCTCGTCAGGATGCAACACTCCTGAGCTTGGAGCAGGTGATCCTTGAATATCAACCAAGAGTCTTGGGCCCCCCTGCCCTCTAGGGCTGTATCCCATGGAACCTTACTAAGCAGGTTCCTGAAGAGGCCAAAGTCTGCTCTCTTGAAGTCCAGGGCAGTGAGCTTGCTGCATGCTCTTCTCACTGTTCCAAGGATCTCGAATTCAAACATCTCGTGGTCACGGCAACCAAGGCTGCCGTGAGTGTCACATTTCCAACCAGCCCTTCCCTGTTGGTGAGCATGAGGTCAAGCACGGCACCTCTCCTTGTCGGCTCCTCTATTACTTGCAGAAGGAAGTTGTCTTCCACACAATCGAGGAACCTCCTGGATTCCTTGTGCCGGGCCGTACCTTCACTCCAACAGATGTCAGGGTGGTTGAAGTCTCCCATGAGAACAAGGGCCTGTGAGCATGAGGCTGTTCCTATCTGCCTATAGAGCACTTCATCCACAGAGTCCTCTTGATCAGGCGGTCTGTAACAGACCCCCACAATAATGTCCCCCATCACTGCTCTCCCTTCTTTGTTGACCCACAAACTCTCTGTCGACTGCTCACCCGTCCCCAGACAGAGTTCCATACTCTTCAGCCTATCCCTAACATAAATAGCAACTCCCCTTCCCCGCCTGCCAGGCCTGGCTTTTCTAAAGAGCCTGTAACCTTCCATTCCAACACTCCAGTCATAGGAGCCATCCCACCATGTTTTTGTGATGCCTACTATATCATACTCCCATAGTCGTGCACACATCTCTAATTCCTCTTGTTTGTTTCCCACGCTACGGGCGTTTGTATAGAGGCATCTGAGCAAAGCTCCAAATGAAGCCGGGTCATTGACTGGAGCGGCTGGAATATCTCTGCATCGCTCTGAGCATTTATTGTAGGTGCTGGCAACTGACTGGGTGTGTTGGGATGGAATGATGCCCCCCTCCCCCAATCCTCCTAGCTTTTTTAAGGTCTCCCCCTGTACGCTGGAGAATTGATGAAAAGACAATCTGAGCTCCAGAGCCCCTAACCACCTCTCCCAGGGCTCTGTAGTCCTTCTTTATGTTCTGCAGCCTACTACTATCAACATCACTAGCACCCACATGGATCACCAGAAGTGGGTAATAGTCCGTGGGTCTCACTAGAGCAGGCAGCCTCTCTGCAACATCCCTGATCTGTGCCCCAGGTAGGCAACACACCTCGCTCGAGACCAGGTCAGGCCGACAGATGAGTGCCTCTGTCCCTTTCAAAGTAGAGTCCCCTTACACTATGACCCGTCTCTTTTTCCTGGCAGCACCAGTAGTGATCTTCTTTACCGGCGCACCAGCCGGTTGTTTCTGGTTCAAGTGCCCTTCCTTCTTAGCACCCTGCAGGACAGCAAAGCAGTTCTGGGTGGGGACAACAGCTTTAGGAGGAAGCCCCTTGTTTTTATTTGTCCTCTTCCTCCTTTTTTTGTTGTTTTTTTGTTGTTACTATTTCCCAGCTTCCTGGGTTGACAGCCTCCTCCACTCTTCCATGAGCTTCAGGGGACGCCTGAGGCCTCTGCACAGTTTGGGCCTGGAGGAGGCAGTCCTGCGTCCTCTCAGCTTCCCTGATATCTTGCAGCCTATTAACAGCATCCCGCAGCTCAGCCACCTGCTGCAGGAGGAGCTCCACCAGGGAGCACTGAGTACAGCCCTGCCCATTTGGCACCGTTCCCTCAGGAGACCAGTGCAGGCACTCTCTACATTCTGAGCATTGCACCACAGCCTCCCCTCTCATCGGCTCTGTCTGGGTGCCTACGCTGGCTACTGCCGGGGCAGCCAGAGCAGAACTCCCGGACCGGGCCCTGGTCATACGGTGAGTACTCACCATCCCTCTCGAACTGCCGCGCAAACTGCCTCCACCTGCCCTGGTCGCCGCGCTCCTGGTCGCTCGCGCTCCCTGGGGCAGGTTTTTAACCAGTCAGAGCCGGTGCCGCTCCTCATGGCTCCGCCCCCTGTGAGTCAGCTGCTCATGTCAGCTGAGCTGCCGGCTCCTGGGCAGGTCCTGCCAAGGACCTGAGGCTCCCTCGGTGGCTCTGGCCGCTCTGAGTAGAGGCTCCTGTAGTAGAGGCTTCTTCAACTAAAAACCAAAGAATGTTTCTGATCCTTAGTTTCGCTGTTTAGTGATCAAACTTACCCAATTTTCTCACCTGCAGTACTTTACATAACTCACAAAACTCTTATCAACAAATCTGTTCCAATCAATGACTTATTATATAACCTGAAATTATTATTGTAAATGTTATTAATCTGTGATTTAGTGAGATTATTGTAATATAATTCAGTTTTATCATTAATCTAAAACCTGTGCATATTTAATGAAGTCAATTAAATCAATTTAAGCAGTGGGGGGAAGGGAAAATTTGTACAGTACTGTCTTAACATTTAGATTGGCCTGTCATACTTCATATGGAAATAAAAAATGGGAGTTTTATAGAAATTCCATGGAAAACACAAAGAGATGATACATTTGGGAAAAGATAGGATGCAAAAGGTGGCCCTGTTTCTGCTTACTGACATGCTTTTCCTTCTGTCCCATAGCTCTGCTATTTCAGGTTAGCACTTCCCAATTCACCATTTCCCACTTTTCCTTGCAGAAAGTCCTTCCCACCAGAAATACCTTTCCCTAATGTCCCCCCACCCTTGTTCCCCTCCTAGAGGTAGTTGTAAGTGAATCTTGCCACAAAGCATAGGTCAAAGTTGAATTTGCTCCTCCAACATTACAGTTTGACTCCACATTTGCTTAAAAATAGTTTAGAAACAGGTGTATTTCCACAGTCAGAGGTAATGTGCGCTGCTGCCCTCTCTTGGCTATAACATCTCTTCCCAGGCCCTGACAACCGTCTGACCTCTCAAGCTCCTCCAAAGGTGGCACCCTGGCCTCAGCCCCTTGTAACCACCATTGCTCTGGTTGTCAACACTGATGTTTCTGTCCTACATTCTCTCTTGCTCTGCTGACAAGAGTTGAGGCAAATCTCCTACTGGAAGGGCTTACAAAACCCAGACTCAGGAGTTATTTACCAAAGCTGACATGAAGAGGACTCTGATGGCAGAAAATGCAGGCAGAGCCAGGGGAAAATGAACCCAATATTATTCATGGTTTTCATGAGGAAAAAATTCTATACAGCTTACACAGACTGTTCCGAGTAACCGGTCTGTGAAACTGCTGCAGAAAAGCCAGGAATAGGAATCTGATTGTTGGGGACTTTCCTGGGGATCAAGACAAACATGAAGAAAGAAAAGATAAATCTAGAAGTCATTGTACCTTGGAGCAAAACCTGGGAAATCTTGTAAATTCGCAACACAGTAATTACAGTCTTGTGTTTATTTTTCCTGTGAAACTTATGAGCAACCAGACCTTAAAAAAGTTGTAAACCACTGCATCTCTATTTAATTTTTTTCTAGTGATTCTAACAGTACCACAAATTCTTTTGTCATATCACGTTGACTGATTTTTGAGTCACTCTTGTTTCCAATTAGGTAGATATTTAAACTGCATCTGCCATTTACTGTGGTACTTAGTTACACTGTTACCCTAACTCCCTCTCCTTAATTTAGCTTGAAATATTTCAATCCAGATCTTCATAATTGCAAAAGATAATGAAACATTTACATTGCATTATTAAATTTTAATGTAAATATACAATTAATACCTTAATTAAGTTTTCATTGTGAATATCTTAAGGCTAAATCATTATTCATTGTTAAAAGTTGCAAATTGACTTAACTAATGAAGACAATTAAGCCTAGTTAATAAAACCATACAAAGAAATGTTTTTAATTCAGTTACAGAAAATGTCATATGATTCATTTATGATGTGTTGTGGTTTAAACCCAGTCAGCCATAAATCACCCATGCAGTCTCTATCTCACTCCCCCTCCTTCTTTCTTCCCCCACTCCTGGAGGGACGGGGAGGAGAATGGAAAGAATGTAACTCCCACAGGTTGAGATAAGAACAGTTTAATAACTAAGGTATAACACAAATCACTACTGCTACCACCAATAATAATAATGATAAAGGAAATAATAAGGGAAGAGAATACAACACCTCATGGCCTGTCAACCGATAACTTGCCCCCACCCTGCAGTGCACTAGCCCTTTTGAGTAACTCCCAGTTACATCCTGGGCATGACGTGCTGTGGTATGGATACCTCTTTGGCTAGTTTGGGTCAGGTGCCCTGTCTCTCCTTCCTCCCGGCTTCCCCTCCTCCCTGGCAGAGCATGAGGCTCAGAAGGTCCTTGATCAGACTAAACATCAGTGTTACCAGCTCTGTTCCCAGGCTGAAAGTCAAAAACACAGCTCTGCGCCAGCTACTAAGAAGGAGAAAAAATGACTGCTACGGCTAAACCCAGGACATGATGATAAATAATACATGTAATAATGCTTTGATTTGCTAAAATGACATTAATAAACTATGTAGAAATTAACCTACACAAAGTTGGTAACTTTTACATCAGAAGCTGAGGTCTTAAACCATGAAAAACTACTGTAAAATACACAAAGATTTAACAGGGTATCAGGGACATCAATTCACTCATGTATATGGAAAAGGAAAGGGTAGAACATGATTAAGAACTTTTGTTCCTGAATTTCATTCACCTGCCTAAATTTTAGTAAAACAAAATAATGTAGTCTTATTGTTCAGTTTCAGTTCAGAAAATGAATATTTCAAACTAAAATATTAGCCTTTAAATGGCTTTTTAAATAACCTTTTAATTACAAAAAAATAATATGCCATAAAACAGCTTGAAAGAAAGAAATGAAAAAGAAATGCCTACTTCAAACAATTCACAATAAAGTATAATAAAAGTCAGTCTTGAATAAATAGTGAAACAAAGGGGGGCATAAAATCATAAAATGGAATATATAAACTTTTAGAATTAGTTTTAAGTAATGCTAAGCTTAATGGCTTTGTAACAGTAGCAGTGGAAAATTACTGAGGGGCATGATATGTAGAAGGAAAAAATAGAGTACAGCTAGAGAACATCCTGAGAATTCTTGTGCAAGATAAGTCGTTATAGTTGACATAGTTTTAAGAAAAATAGTCTAGAATAACGAGACATAGGGATAAGGAGTATCCAGGAATGGCAGGTGTCCAGGATGGGCTACAGTTAAACTAACTGGTAAGTAGGAAGCTAGAAGGATTATTATGTCTTTGGTGTTAACGATCCAATTAAGCTGGTATGAGCATCTACTGCACACAAGTCAAAGGCAGCCAGAAGTGATGAAGATTGCTGGAAGAAGTAAACGACCCTCACAGACCCCTACTACAATTTTGTACGCATGTGGGCAACTTTCTGGAAAATTATGTAATCCATACGTAACCTCATGAATATATATGTATGCCCAGCATCTATATAAGGTAGTGTATGGAGCAACAGGGGGAGACACACGTTAGGAGGAGCTATACCCCGTGTCTCCCGGCGTCGCAATAAAGAATACCTGCTTGTCAACTTTGAAAACTTTGTTGGTGAGTTTATTCTTGGAGTTTTCTCCAAATCAATAGGGAAAAAAAAATTAACACTCAGAGATGTGTTGAAACCCTGGTCTGTGCTTTCTCATAAGAAAACAGGTATTAAATATATCTCTCTTATGTCACATTCTTCTTCCTGAGCTGAAATGAGCTGTAAGGCACAACACAATGAGGTTCAATAAGGTACTGAGATAAAGAAGGCGACGTCAGGGAGCTTTCCTGATATGTCTTAGGTATGATTTTATGTAGTAAAAATTGTAAAAGCAAGGCAAGATAAATTATGACAGATCTTTGTCATATAGAGCTTTTTTATTTTTATCTGTAAATTTGTTTAGCCCACATCTTTGCTTTTATTCCTTTTCTGATGTCTACTTATGATAACACCTTATGGTAATCCTGTTAATGCTAAAATTCCAGTATTAAATTACAGTAAGTAATGGCCCTTCAGCATATTTTACTGTCAAGATCTACGTGTCTTCTCAGAAATACAACAGCTTAATCGTAATCCTAGAAAAGACCTCACAGAACATATTTCTTTCCCATACAGTCAAATTCTAATAAATATTAAGAATCATAACAGTCTTCAAGTAAGAGCTACTTTTTACATGAGATAGTCTTTTATTCGTTTGAGTTTTGCAAAATATTAATATATCTCATTTCCTTAGATCAACACAAAAGAAAATATTTTCATACCACCAAAGCTGGGTGTCATAAAATTGTAAATTGTAAAACGTGAAGTGTTGTTTACTACAGGATTTTTTCTTCAATTAGAAACTACCTTTCAGGACACATATACAGAAGCTAGTAACATAACAAACAGAATAAGAATGAGAAAAATAATTGTCATGGTATAGGGTAAGAGAATACTGGTGCTAAATCAGATGTACTTCATTTCACATTTCTAAATCTAATTTTTATGTAGCCTGCACTACATTGTGCGCTAACAAGTAGAGTTTATGGTAGAGAAGATCTCATCTGCCCAGGTCATTATGCTCTCAAAATCCTTTAGGGAGATTTTATACTACAAAGTCCAGAAGAGGTCTGTTTATTTTCATTTAAAAAAAAAGGACTTCTAGAATTAAAGGCATGTGTCAGAGAAAATAAAAGATACAAAATTACCTTATTTCCCAGGGTTTTTCTTGTCTTGGTTTTAGTCTGTCTTTCCCTAGTAGCAATGGCTAAATTATTACTTATCAAAGTGTTTACTGGTAAAGGTTGCTTCTAGGAAAAACACAGCAGGACAAGTACTTGCAAATAATCCTAATGAGACTGTTTTCATAGAAATTAAAATAAAATCTTCAAGTTCCATAGCCAGAGAACAGCCACAGTATGAAGGTAAAAAACCCTTGTTTCTCTGTTTGATGGAGCTTTGTTGCCATTTTGGTGGGGATTAGGGAGGTTTTTTATACACAGCTTTACAAGTAATTTCTGGCTATTCAGATTTTTAAGAGTGTATTCAAATGCAATTTTTAAAAATCTGCAAGCTGCTATCTTGCAGACTATTTTACATATGGCAACAGTATATGTCAGTAAATTTTAGGTATTCAGCACATCATTACCATTAGTAAAATGAAATTACTTGGCAATACGATCTGTAAATTCTATATTATTATCTTCTTGTATGTTACTATTACTTTTTCATATCTGTTTACACAAATTACAGGATTCTTAGTTGGTACTGAATTACGTTTGTATATGTGATTTCAGTAGTGAATCTATGTTGCAATTTAATGGGCTTCAGAATGCCACTCTGTTTATCATATTGCAAGGGTTTGGAATTGTCAATAAACTGAGGAAACCAATCTGTTTTGTTTTGTTTTGTTTTGTTTTGTTTTGTTTTGTTTTGTTTTTTTTCTAGGCTTCTGGGAATCCGTTTCAGTTGCATAGTGCAGCCAGAGAAATCCAGAAGTAACCTAATAAGGACTAAGCCTTGGATTTAATACAGCAATGGTATTCCAAAACCATAATAAATTGTAATAATTGTATTTCTTCTTTCCACTAAGAGAAAAATTAGTTGAAGCATTGAAACATAAACAACTTTGAAATCTTTTTTCCATCACATTCTTCATGTAATCTCTCTGTACTTTTCTGACACTGAATCTTACGAAGTTCTTGGCTTAAAGTCACCTTGTATCATAGCTGACTGCGAGAAAAACAGTGCACTGCCAGTTTCTCCCAGACACCTTGCCAGGCCTTTCATACTATTTTTTTTCCCAGGCAGCCCAAATGGTCTCCCTGTGCTCTGTTCTCTACCCACAGACTACAAATGTGAATTAAAGTCCAGCTCCATCATTCTGCTTCTTGGCTTCCTGGAATACGAGGTATTTAAAGCAATCAAATACTTGTAAGGAAATACTGGAAGGTCTGGCTAGGGTAGTCGGGCCAAAGGAAAGAAAGAAGTTGATTACCTAACTGATGTAATATGGTACAGCATAACTGGCAGTCCTGTGGCTTAATTAAAACATCAATACACACCCTTGGACATGCAAGGTCTACAGTGTTAAATGGAATAATTCACATCTCTTGCAGCTGACTTTGGCTCTTTTGGTCAATTCAGATAGCCAGTGTTGCATCTGCTTTAGATGAATCCATCTGGGGGCAATATGGAAGAATCATTAATTGAGTGCAGGTGATTCTGTTCTACTGAGGGTCCACTAATGATGTTTACAATCTTTACTGTCCTATATGTGCCAAATATTTTAAGTGCTTTATGTTTCTAATTCCTTCTTGAGGGATAGGTTATTAAAATTACAGTGGCCACTGCATTTCGTTGTCCACGGTCATATTCCTTTTGTGAGTTTCAGTCATCCTGTTAAGCAATATTTCTTTTTTTAATACATTTATTACAGGGACAATAACTATGTAAATTGGTTTTGGTCTGTAAATTAATAAATAATCTGTTATGTAAACAGGTTTCACCTGCATTGCATTTCTGCTTATTCTGGATATAAAATAACCCTTTTAGATTTTAGCTCTGACTGTGACTGAATTTCTATGCTTTAGATTTACTGTATAAGAAAAGCCTAAGAGTTACTATTAATGTATCTGGATCTTCCATGACTTGACAATTAAGAGGATAATCTGTGGAATATGAATAAAACACAGGACTGAAGATAAGGAAACTCCTTCTTAATAATTTCTCTTTCTCCTGGGGGAGAAATATCAGTAGACAAAAAAATTAAGTGTTCATTTTGCTGCTGTGCTCACTATCAGCACCTTTATTTACAGAATGACAGAAGTTCTGGCAGTAAGAAACCTCTTGATTCCACCTCCGCCTTGAAGAGTGACTATGATCAAGTCTGAACTGAACTGAACACATGTTCACACATTACCTTAATAAAAGTGTCTAGTTGTTATAATATGAAGTAGGCAACAAAAGCATAAAAATACTAGTTCATGTATCTAAATGGTCGATAAATGTGTTGAACAGCAGAAAGTTTGAGCTTTGGTTCCACTTACAAGGAAGTCGAACCCGTTGTTTCGATGTCTTTCATAAGACAACGACACAGTGTCTTTGGTCCTAACAGACTGATAAACTATTTTAGTAGAAAGACAGTACAATAATAATAATAATAATAATAATAGAATCATAAAATAGTTAGGATTGGAAAGGACCTTAAGATCATCTAGTTCCAACCCCCCCTGCTATGGGCAGTGACACCACACACTAAACCATGTCACTCAACACTCTGTCTAGCCTGGCCTTGAACACTGACAGGGATGGAGCATTTACAACTTCCCTGGGCAACCCATTCATGATAAGGAAAAACACTAGAATTTGATTCTTTAAAAAAATTAATATCACTTCATATTTTCAGTCTATGAAAAAATACAGTTCAAGAACTTGTAACATTATGTAAACATTTCATTACATATAAAGGTCATGTTTTCTGTTAAAATTTATATAATAAAGTCAGATGGAAAAAAAATACTTTAACTTTTTTGTTTTGTTTATCTATCAAAGTTGTATTTATATAGTACATTCAACAAAGTCAGTGATGAAGTGATAAAAAGCGTTAGCATTTTTGTAATCTGTCTTTAGTGTCTAATAGATTTTTTTTTTTTTTCCCACTGAATTTTAACCATGTTTTATGATCCAGTAAGAGCAGGAAAATAGTTTTACTATACATATGTCCACGAATACCAAAAGAGCTTCTACAGCATGAAAAAAAATGATTGATTATACTGTGTTTTAGCATATTCACTTTTTTTATTTGTTTTCTAACCAGACAGTATGCATAGTATTTAAGTCCCATAGGCTAGTAGTCTATGATTAGCAACTGTGCATTATCATTTATTTTGGGTGTAGAACAAATGAACTTTTCTGCCAAGATCTGAACGTTTAATAAGTCTGTTCATTTTACTGACCCAATGCAAATATCTGAGGCCAGTCACGTGAACAGCCATGATAGAAGTGAAAGAGGATTTGCGAGAATGGATATTGCTAGCTTTTTTCTTACACTTGTCAGTGTAAGTGTGAAAAAACACAATGAAATTTCCTACATTTTCTTAGGGAACGTATGATGTCAGTGGAGAATTTTGTGTCATCCAGGTGCCAAGACACCATGCTGGCCATCCAATGATTCCTAAAACATCCAATGATTCCTAAAAGAGAAGAATGATCGTACTCAGAATATGCTGTAAACATTTGATTCAGCACAAGATCTCTTTAATCACTTTCAGACCTTTACACTGAAATAGTGGGAGCTGAATTGCATAGCTTGCACAATAGCCATGTAAGAGTATCAGTGTCTCTTCATAATTTTTTGTGGAAGATTTTGCTTTTGCATCCAAGGAATACAATGAAAACGGAAGAAGCTTTTTCAATTCATAATAAATAAACAGTTCATAAAAATAAACATAGCTTTACATAGAAATACATTGAGGTTTTTGTACAGTAATGTTTTTCTGCTTACAATTGGTGGTTGCTACACTGTCCTGGGTTCAACAGTAGCAGTCATTTTTCTCCTTCTTAGTAGCTGGTGCAGTGCTGTGTTTTTGACTTTCAGCCTGGGAACAGCGCTGATAACAACGATATTTTTAGTTGTTGCAAAGTAATGTTTACTCTGACCAAAGACTTTCTGAGTCTCATGCTCTGCCAGGGAGGAGGGGAAGACGGGAGAAAGCAGAGACAGGACACTTGACTCAAACTAGCCAAACGGATATTCCATACCACAGCACATCATGCCCACTATATAAACTGGGGGCAGTTACCCGGAAGGGTTAGATCACGGCTCGGGTCAGGCTGGGTATCAGTCAGCTAGTGGTGAGCGGCTGTATTCTCTTCCCTTGTTATTTCCCTTATCATTATTATTATCAGTGGTAGCAGTAGTGATTTGTGTTATACCTTAGTTACTGGACTGTTCTTATCTCAACCCATGGAAGTTACATTCTTTTGATTCTCCTCCCCATCCCTTGGGGAGCCAGGAGAGGAAGGGGTGGGGGTAGTGAGCTAACTGCTGCGTGGTTCTTGATTGCCGGCTGGGCTTAAACCACGACATATACATATAATTAATGCAATTCTTTTAACTGTGTTTTCTCAGGAATAGGATTTTTTTTCTTTTTTTAATAATTGAAAAGTTATCTGTAAATAAAGTGGTTGAGAATAGCTATATTTACACTCAAAAATCATGTAGAAATGTTGTTTGAATGTACAGATTTTTGTCTTTTGGAGACACACATTTCAGGCATCCAGTATATAGTGTTAGACGGTAATATCTTTACTCCCTTATTTTGATATTGAAATCACCAGAATGAAGCTAATGGGGTTTGAATAAAGTAGTATTCCCTAACAGAAAGTGTAGTGCTATCAAAACCAGTATTGATTTCACGTGTTCCTGGCAGAGACCAAGGCACGGATCATGATGATTTGCACT
Organism: Psittacula echo; assembly: GCF_963264785.1. Classification (NCBI taxonomy): domain Eukaryota; kingdom Metazoa; phylum Chordata; class Aves; order Psittaciformes; family Psittacidae; genus Psittacula; species Psittacula echo. The sequence goes on along the minus strand of NC_137742.1, from coordinate 73,735,891 downwards.
ACTTGGCCTATGGCTCACCCTTCTCACCATTTAGCCTCATGTCTTGGGCAAACTGCCCTGACTTTTCACCTCTAAAGCTAACTCAATTATGGATCACGTGCATTAGAGATTTCTTATTTCTAATTGTGTCATTTGGATCTGAAACAGCTTCAGCCTGCACAGTGTAACCTACAAAACACCCCTGCCTTGTGCTGTAAAGCAGAGGATGTGAAATAGCTTCAAAATGCTGAGTGGTATTATAATGCTGCTTCTTTTGTTGTAAGATCAATAGAAGCTTTATTTTGGTTCTCTTCTTACTAATAACCTGTGTCATGAAGGAGTTTTATGTGAGCACATACTCAGCTGTGATTAGCTTTTACTCTTTATTTCATAATTTAACTGTGAAATGTCAGAATTCAAAACTAAAATTGTGAATGAGATGAGCATGTTCAACCCTCAGTAATGCAATTCTGAAATATCTATGGCAAGTAACCTAGAGCAAATATGACACGCTATGGTTAATGCAACAAGATAATAATTCAGATAAATTGATCTTGTAACCTAATGAATGGAAAACAAAAATTCTTTTACTTTGATTATATGAAAAGAATATTTTGATGAATTATGAGTACACAGGAGAGATAGTGCAGGTATAAAACCACAGTAGATAGTAATACAAATCCATCTCCAGTCTTTATGTGTTTCTGAATCTTCATGCTACTAAACCCAGAAACTGAAGCTTTCTGAATGACTTGCTGCCGTCCTCAAAGAGAAGTTCTATCTGATGCAGAGATTATATGCTAGATACAGAAGTCAGTGGCTGAGATCTTGGACATGTAAGCAGCTGTAGAGGAAAGTTGAGTGATTATAGTTGTCCCTTTCTTGCCTAAAGGTGTATGAAACACCAACAGTTACAGCATAATAGGTAGAATATGTATGTTTGACAGAGATAATGACTTCTTTCTTTTTTTCCTAAGAAAATGTGATTGCTGTGAAATGTATTTTAAAGAGCTTGATATATGACCACACACATTTGTGTGAACAGTTACCCCTGCACTGCATAAAAGAGGGTTGTAATTTCTATGATTGTGTTTATATCAAAGGTTATTAGCATGCTGATTAAATTTTATATTTTTTCTGATTTTGTTACTTACACTATACTTTTAAAGAAGCAATATTTACATGTAAACACTTCCTTTCCGTCATGTTTCACTTTCTTGTCTTACTCTGTTATACTATGTTTTACAATGAGAAGACTTAGGTTTTAAATTTGAGAGTATGCATTTTTGTACAATATTTAAAAAATAGTTCAGAAATTCTTGCTTTATAAATTTGAGGTAAATCTTTTTTTTCTTCTAACAAACATTTGCTTTTATCTTGTCTGGTTTCCAATAGTCTCCACATATTGGAGTTTATTTGATGGATTACAGAAAATCTGTCCACATTATCAGAAGAGTAGTACCTTAAATCACACTAGACACAATTCTTCCTTACTTGACATCTGCACCACTTTGAGATGAACAGACTGTCAGTCAGTTGTAAATTATACTAGCATTTGATTAATAACATGCATAGCTTCCTGAAGGAGAAAAACCTTAGGCCAGATCATATGGACTTTAAAGGATTTTCTCAGCCATTGAAAGTTTGGTTTGGCTATAAAATGCAGTATCATCTGATGATAACAGCCATGAAACTGAAAGTCAAATTTCTGACTCCTATTCCAGTTCAGATCCAGCTACAATTCACTGATTGATTCTGTTCTGGTACAAGTCTAGCAAAACAAGCCAGATTGATTTAGTTGTTTCAGGAAAATGGTGACAGCTCAAACCAGCTTCAGCTTCAGGTTTGTTTCAACCGGCTGTTATTATTACCCATGAATACATGAGAAGCAATGCTCTGTAGGCCTGTTACCAGAATTGTTAGAGGTATTATTTCATTGGAGAAACAATTGTATTTCTGTAAAATTCATCCAAATTGCTTTTGTTGAAACCTTGGATTGGTCCAGACCCTAGAGAGGGACAGATGCATTCCTCTGAATCTGTTTTTTCCTGTGTTAGTGTTGACTATTCTGACTCTTTGTCTCATCCAAGCACTTCAAGGTACTTTAAAATTGAGCAAGAATAACTCATAGTAATATTACTGTCCTTTTATGAAACAGATTTTTGAAGACAAGGGTTTACTCAGGTTTTATTTTCATTAGAAGCTTCTGAACGAAATAGAATTTTCTTGTGTATTATTTTAATGAAAATTACATCACCACCTACTTGCTCAGTATTTGAGCAGCACAGAGTGTGTGAGACAGCATGTGCTCTAATCCACAGGCCATTCTGAAGTCCTTCATATGTGACTAAATAAAAGTACCAGAGAGAAGTAAACACTGCAGCTTATATTGCAGAACACTGTTCGCAGAGTTTTGAATTTGTCTGTTAGGGAAAATTGAAACCTAGTCAGAAAATATCCCCAGCAGCATGATCAGGAACCCAAAGGAGAAGATTCTGCCCTTCCATTCTGCTCTCATGAGACCCCACCCCTTCAGTCTTGCATCCAGCTATGGGGCAACAACACAAGAGGGAGGTGGAGCTGCTGGAGTAAGTCCAGAGGAGGCCACGGAGATGATCAGAAGGCTGGAGCACCCCTGCTGTGAAGACAGGCTGAAGGAGCTGGGCTTGTTCAGCCTGGAGAAGAGAAGGCTCTGGGGAGACCTTAGAGCAGCTCCCAGTGCCTAAAGGGGCTACTAGAAAGCTCAAGATACAGAAAAACATTGTATGCCAAAGTTTGAATACTACACTGCAAGTTATTATCTGAAATCCACCAGGAAACTTCTATGCCAAAAGAATACTCAGAAAAAAAGGAAAATTGATGAATTTATGACAAGAGCACTGTTGTTGGCTGAACTGAATATATATTGCCTAGTTCCATGTCTTCTCATTTTCTCTCATGTTCTGTTACTCCATATCCAAATTTATAAGTTAGCTCTCAATCTCATTCCTAATCATCCACATTTCAAGCAACGTTTATGGGAGATGAAATTTACCAGGAAAAATAAATACCCTGTCGCTATTAAATCATTGATTGGAACTCAAGTTTATTCATTATGATTGAAATATATGCATTACTGATTAAAATATCAAAACCAAGATATGAAGGATTACTATGTTAAAATATGAAAAAAATTAATTATAGACAGCTGTTGAATATTGTAAAGGCTACCTGAATTTCTGCACTCTGTTAAATTCTTATATTTTATACCACTGATACTATTTAATGTCCTGCTGAACAGGATTTCAAAGGAAAAATAAAGCTAAAAGTGAAAGAGGGAAAAAGTAAGGGAGAAAAAGCCACATGGAAAGCTCTTCTGGCATTCCAAGGAGCTTTTATAAAAATATTATTTTTAGACAATATGAGAAACATCAGCAACTGAGATGAGAAATGCCAAGGGTAAAAAAGGCTGCATCTAGTTACTTCACGATCTATACAGGGGGTGAAACTCAAATTAGAATGTGTAAGGGAGTGGCAAAAACATGGTTATTTTGAGTTGTTATAGTCCATACAGTTGTGAAGTTTCCTATAGGTATCAAGAAACCCAGCTTTGTTCAACCAAAAAAGAATCATTTTCTATCAGTCTCTGCTTTACATAAAACAATGACCTCATAAAAATGGAAAGTGAAACATGAAATAATGGTTCAGAATGAAAATTGAAAGGACAGCACTAGGTATTTTTCTGACAAATTAGACCAAATATCAAAATTATGGATGCAGAGATCTGTCAGAATTAAAATCAATTAAAGACAAATTTACAGTTTTGTAGATTATTTTCATTATTTATTAATCAAAAAGAAATGTTGCAGCACCTTACACTCATACAGGTGTACATTTCAGTTATGACAAAAATCAGCTTAGCAACTTTTGGGTTTCTCAGAAGAACACTGGAGAATAATGCTGAAATAAGATTTTGATTCTGGTGAGAATTAATGGAGAGCTAGTAGAAGGCAAGCCAACAAGCAGTCTTAAACTATTCCCCTTCCACAGTCTTGAAAAGAGCTGAAGATATTTACATGTTATTGCTCTTTAATTTTCTACCGTCTACTGCACAACATGGAATTCAGTTTACTTTTTAAACCCCAATGCAAATGTGTGTACACACATATTTAGAAATTGGAGCAAGTATCTGAAATTAGGAAATGAAAGATGTATTTGCCTTGTAACTTAAATACAAAAGAATTAAAAAACCTTGGACAAAAGAATTTATTTTTTGACCTTGTCTCAGTCATTAAATAGACTGGATGCTCTGGAAATTCATCACTCATTTTTTTCATTCATTGAAAAACTTGAAAGCTGTCTAGTAAATGAGGAGACTTAGACTGGATGATCTCACCTTTAGGGAATATAAAGCCTTGATTATGAATAAACCTACAAAAATATGAGTGCTTTCAGAAGGGAAGTCCAAACATTTCACTTTGGCATTTTCATATGACATCTTTAAACTCTTTTACTTTGTAAGATACTGCCAGATTTATTTATTTTTTTAAAGAATGTTACTTGCAAGTAGGGTTTTTTTTTTTCACAAAAAACTGAATTTCAGAATTTCATTTCAGAATCATTCATTCAGATCAGAATTTCATTTTGGTTTAATCTGCACAATTAACTTTCTTTTAATTTTTTTTTTTCCCTGAGCTCTGAAAAATAATATATTAGTCAAAAATCTCAAAAAGATGTATAATGCTTGGAAGATTGTATTCTAGATTTTCTTCTCACACAAGCTGTGTGAAGATAGGTAAGTAACGTACACTACATTTTTCTAAGGTGGTCCTTAGCTGAATATTCCTCTTTTTCTGAGTGTTGGTCCTTAGTTGGATATTCTTCTTTTTCTGAGTGTTTGTTGTGAGACCTAGAGTCTAATTTGAAAAACTGAAAAGCAACAACTTTACCTTGGATTTTTCTTTGCATTTGTAAGGTCTATAAAATGCCAACTGTTCCATAAAATCAGGTGCTACATCTCTGACAGGGTATTCTGAATGTCTTAGCATTTTTCACCCTCATCTCTGTGCCTCAGATTGCCACCAGAAAGTAGGCACAATATAGTGCCTTCTTCCCATGGAAGTTTTGTGGAGAAGAATATAAGGGAAGTGCAAAAGTATCATATAAATAACCTGTTGAAGAGTTCATGAAAATAGTTAAATCTTTGATTCTATAATGAGAAGTTTCTAGTAATTTGCCTTAAGTTTAAGGCCTAGAACCATTAAAGGAATAGCAGGCCTGTAAGCATTTTTATCAGTCATATTGAATATGAAGGAATTCTGTAAGAAAAATAATGCTGTACTTTTAATTAAAAGAAGACCAATTTACTGTTGCACAGAAAATTTTCTCTCTGACAATTCCTTGTATTTGAATTTTTGTTTGTAAAGTATTAATTATTACTATTGTGTGCATATATGAATTCCTTTTCCTTTCTTGTTCAAGTCTACTTTTTGATTAAGTCGTGGTCCAATCCTCTAGAAAATCCTTCTGTAACAACATTTCAAACATATTTGTAATTCTGGATTCTTAGTTGACAGACATTGTGTGTACTGCTAATCAGCTAAATGCAAAGAATATCAATAATTGTATAACTTGTTTACAATATTTTCCATAATGCCATTGAATTGCAGCCACTCAAAATATGTATCATCCTTAACTAATGTTAAATCTTTTAAATGTTTTATATTTCTTTTAAGCCACAATATATTTGTGTGAAAAAAAAAAACAAACAAAACCATGCTGTTATTTCCACTTCTCCACTTATCTCAGTTTTAAGGTAACAAGGTTGTGGTAAAGTGGAACAATTAGAATCAGTATATATATAAAGCAATGAAAATAATAGCTTGAGTGCTTTGTATCTGGTGTTGAGTCCATGAAACGACTATCTGTCCTTTCTATTCACTTGCATAAATTGACTGCAGTGGAATATAGTTAAGCTGGAATTTCTGAGAGTAGGCTAGATCATGCAAGTGTGACAAAAATTCGTTATAGCATCAGCTGAAACTCTGAAGACATACCTACACATATAGGTTGGTGAGAAGGTATGTTTCCCACCAATTAAAGAAAATGTAAAATAGCTATACATTTAAGTTCTCTTATACATGTAGCAGGGAATTATCTGTTGTATCAGCAGATGTAAGAGGTGAAATTTCCTCCCAAAGACAAAAGAAAGGTCCAAGTGGAACTGAAATCTTTATGAGTAGGATTATCATATGTTTGTCCATGATTTTACAGGTAGAAATATGCTTGCATGCATTGACCTGGACTTGTGCAAAGCGTTCGACACTGTCCCGCAAGACATCCTTGTCTCTAAGTTGGAGAGACATCAATTTCACAGATGGACCACTCGCTGAATAAAGAACTGGCTGGATGGCCTTATGCAAAGAGTTGTGGTCAAGGGCTCGATGTCCAGCTGGAGACCAGGAATGAGTGGTGTCCCTCAGGGATCGGTGTTGGGACCGGTCTTGTTCAACATCTTAGTGACATGGACAGTGGCATTGAGTGTGCCCTCAGCAAGTGTGCTGATGACACCAAGCTGTGTGGTTTGGCTGATACTCTGGAAGGAAGGAATGCCATCCAGGGGGACCTTGACATGCTTGTGAGATGGGCTGATGCCAACCTTATGAAGTTTAACCATGCCAAATGCAAGGTCCTAAACTTGGGTCAGAGCAATCCCAAGCACAGCTGCAGCTTGGGCAGAGAAGAGATTCAGAGCAGCCCTGCAGAGAAGGACTTGGGGGTGTTGGTCGATGAAAAAATGAGCATGAGCAGCCAGTGTCCTGGGCTGCATCAAAAGGAGCATGACCAGCAGGTCGAAAGAGGTGATCCTGCCCCTCTACTCTGCTCTCGTGAGACCTCACTTGGAGTATTGAGTTCTGGTGTCCTCAACATAAAAAGGACATGGAACTGTTGGAACAAGTCCAGAGGAGGGCCACGAGGATGATCAGGGGACTGGAGCACTTCCCATATGAAGATAGGCTGAAAGTTGGAGCTGTTCAGCTTGGAGAAGAGAAGGCTGCATGGAGACATCATAGCAGCCTTCCAGTATCTGAATGGGGGCTATAAGGATGCTGGGGACTCTTCATTAGGGACTGTAGTGATAGGACAAGGAGTAACGGGTTCAAACTTAAACAGGGGAAGTTTAGATTGGCTATAAGGAAGAAATTCTTTACTGAGAGGGTGGTGAGGCACTGGAATGGGTTGCCCAGGGAGGTTGTGAATGCTCCATCCCTGGAAATGCTCAGGGCCAGGTTGGACAGAGCCTTGGGTGACATGGTTTAGTGGGAGGTGTCCCTGCCTATGGAAGGGGGATTGGAACTGGATCATCTTAAGGTCCTTTCCAACTCTAACTATTCTATGATTCTATGATTGTACATTTCAGGTATACATCGTATATGTAGCAAATATAGCAGATGGATCAAATTTATAGGCTGTAGAGTATGGACTGCCTATCTAAGCAATTGCAGTTGTTATTTATTTGGAAAATCCTTAAACCTTCCTCATATGAAACATTAAGTCAGAAAAACTCTTTCTTTTTTTGTCCAAAAGCAAAACCAAAAGACAAAATTTGTCCAAAGCAAGACAGATTTAGCATCTCCCTCTCTTGGAGGATTCCTGTGAAACATGAAGACTGTACACTAGAGATTCTCCCTTTTATCACCAAGAGCTCGGTTAAAAATACCAAAGAACCTTTAATGAACTTACAGATCTAAGTGATCAGAAATAAAGATGAAAGTCACTGGGATGGTGACAGTATTTTGACACATGTAGATGATGTTCTAATGTGGCTGTCAGGTGAGGATCAGATGGTTTTTATTTTGAAAAATGTATGTTGAAAAGTAGACTTAAGATAGTGTACAAAGTCAGCGACCTTGTCATAAAATATTCTGATAAATCAGAACAACAGTAATGCCATTTGAATTCCATTACATTCTCAACGGCTTCAGCCTTGGAAGTTGTCTGACTTACGACAGTGCAGCAGACAAGAGGTTAGGAATGCTGCTGTGGGATTGTGTAACTATGATTAAGCTTGAGAAGTAATGTTGCAGTTAAATGGCAGTATAGATGTCTCTGAGAAGAAGGCAGTTCCAAAGCTGTTCAGTGCCAAAACATTGATATTCTATATTATTCAGCCTCTTTTAAATAATAGAACAACAAAAAAATACAAATGTTAGTTTGTTTTATTCTTTTTCTTTCTTTTCTTTTTTTTTTTTTTTTAATGAATAAAAGTTACAGCATTTATTCCTGAATTCTTGTACTTGATTTTGCTTAGTTTTAAGTCAAGAGGTAGTGGTATTTCTTGGGGTTTTTTTACACCTTATTTTATTCCTTTAAGCATGTTACTAAGCATTTTTTAGCAGATGAATCACTGATGTTACTAGAAGAACAGCACTAATAATATATTAATCACTGAGACCATCGATTGCAATCCCAAATTGACATTCTGTTGTAGTTGGCACCATGTTAATATGTTTCATTGAAATAATACGTATATCGAGTTTTGAAGAATCAGTGATTTGTGTAGAAGAGTAAATATCAGGAAAATATTCAGAAACAGTTCAAGAGTGTGTTTACATGAGTAATGGATTCTAGGCATTACCCATTGAGATAAAGAACAGCTCCAGCCTTGTTTCTAATTAGAAGTAACAAAAGTCACTTGAATTTTGAATTTTAAATACTTCCAGTGAATAGCTGCTATAATCCATCAACCCTTCATTATTTCACATTTTTTTCTGAAAATAAATGAAACAGATCAAGTAATAAATGATATTTGATATAATCAGAAAGCGTTTTATGTTTGATTTGCAAAATAAGGCCTATATTGATTAGATAAATTATTGTTCATGAGTTATTAGCCCAGATTTAATTTCAGCTCCTTTAATGCTTAAAGTTGTCTGCATGTTGATTTCCTGGGTAGTTCTAAATTTTGAAGCTGCCTTCTCTCAAGCCATTTGCCGTTTACATGATTTTAAAGAAAAACAGAAAGTTGTATACGAATATATTTGATATACACACACACATATACATACATAAACAGATTTAAGTGACGCAGCATTTTGAGACCTGTGTCCTGGAATTACAGGTGGAATTCACTGATCACTCCTGGAATCTCTGCAGAAAGATACAGTGATAGGAAGTGGAGATTCACTGGACATAGGAAATATAATCTTTAAGTGTAGTGTTCTATACTATGAAGAATTTCGTAATTTGGCCAGGGGTAACTCACACATAACACTGAAAGGGGTTATTATGTACTACAAGCCATGGCCTGTGGCAGCAGGACCCATCAGGAATATCAGGACTCATTAGGCAGAAATTGTTATAATGAGTGTTGATAGATGTACATTGTGTATTAACAATGCTGAAAGCCATAACTATATGTCAGCAGCCACCAAAAGGCCACAGAAGCTCTTGTCTCCCCTGTCTGGCTTAACCTTTCCAGATGGATTGTGTTTATTTGCCTACTCTCTCTCTATCTCCTATCTTTTATGTCAATTTAGTTTTGTTAGTACATGTCAATAATATAGTCATTTTAAAGCCAGTACAAGTAAATCTGAGTGAGCAAAGGCCTGTGCTGTGATGTACTGCATGTACCTGGTGCCCTTCAGTGCTGCACAAAATTTATTTATACAGAAAATAATTTGTGAAAATTTGTTTTCAGAATAATCTCAGTCTACTCACTGTAACACAGGAGTCTTCAGGCAGCCCCCACTGGGTACAAGCAATGATGCTCCACCACACTGGTTATCCAGCATCTTCACAGTATCACAGTATCACAGTATGTTAGAGATTGGAAGGGACCTCAAAAGATCATCTAGTCCAATCTCCCTGCCAGAGCAGGAACACCTAGATAAGGTTACACAGGAATGTGTCCAGGCAGGTTTTGAATGTCTCCAGAGAAGGAGACTCCACAACCCCCCTGGGCAGCCTGTTCCAGTGTTCCGTCACCCTCACTGAGAAGAAGTTTCTTCTCAAGTTTAAGTGGAATCTCTTGTGTTACAGTTTGTATCCATTACCCCTTGTCCTATCATTGTTTGCCACTGAGAAGAGCCTGGCTCCATCCTCGTGACACTCCCCCTTTATATATTTATATACACTAATAAGGCCACCCCTCAGTCTCCTCTTCTCCAGACTATAGAGACCCAGCTCCTTCAGTCTTTCCTCATAAGGGAGATGCTCCACTCCATTAATCATCTTAGGTGCCCTGCACTGGACTCTCTCCAGCAGGTCCCTGTCCTTCTTGAACTGAGGGGCCCAGAACTGGACACAATATTCCAGATGCGGTCTCACCAGGGCAGAGTAGAGGGGGAGGAGGACCTCTCTCGACCTACTGACCACCCCCCTTCTAATACACCCCAGGATGCCATTGGCCTTCTTGGCCACAAGGGCACAGTGTTGGCTCATGGTCATCCTGCCGTCAACTAGGACCTCCAGGTCCCTCTCTCCTACGCTACTCTCTAACAGGTCGTTCCCCAACCTATACTGGAACCTGGGGTTGTTCCTGCCCAGATGCAGGACTCTACACTTTCCCTTGTTATATTTCATCAAGTTACTCCCTGCCCAACTCTCCAGCCTGTCCAGGTCTCGCTGGATGGCAGCACAGCCTTCAGGCGTGTCAGCCACTCCTCCCAGCTTAGTGTCATCAGCAAACTTGCTGACAGTACACTCAATTCCCTCATCTAAATCACTAAGGAATATATTAAATAATACTGGTCTCAGTACTGACCCTTGAGGCACTCCACTAGATACAGGCCTCCAACTAGACTCCACCCCATAGACTACAACTCTCTGGCTTCTCTCCTTCAGCCAGTTCGCGGTCCACCTCACCACCTGATCATTCAGACCACACTTCCTCAGTTTAGCTATGAGGATGCTGTGGGAGACTGTGTCAAATGCTTTGCTGAAGTCAAGGTAGACCACATCCACCGCTCTGCCATCATCCATCCACCGTGTTATTTCCTCATAAAAGGCTATGAGGTTGGTCAAGCATGACTTCCCCTTGGTAAAGCCATGTTGACTGCCCCTCATAACCCTCTTATCCTTGATATGCCTTAAGATGGCACCAAGGATAAGGTGTTCCATCACTTTCCCAGGGATGGAGGTGAGGCTGACCAGTCTATTGTTACCCGGGTCCTCCTTCTTGCCCTTTTTGAAGACTGGAGTGACATTTGCTTTCCTCCAGTCCTCAGGCACCTCTCCCGTTTCCCAAGACTTGGTAAAGATGATGGAGAGTGGTCAGCAATGACTTCTGCCAGTTCCCTCAGCACCCGTGGGTGCATCCCATCTGGACCCATGGATTTATGGATGTCCAGATTGCTCAGCTGGTCTCTAACCCATTCCTCATCAACTAAGGCAAACTGCTCCAGTGACCTGACTTCATCTGAGGTCACAGGGGTACAGGGCTCTTCAGGACTGCCTCCGGCAGAGTAGACAGACACAAAGAAGGCATTCAATAACTCTGCCATCTCTGTATCTTCTGTCACCAGGGCACCCATCCCGTTCATCAGTGGGCCAACCTTGCCTCTGGTGTTAGGTTTTATCAGCCATGTATTTGAAAAAGCTCTTTCTGCTGTTCTTGACCCCTCTCGCCAGGTTTAATTCTAAGGAGGCCTTAGCCATCCTAGCTGCCTTCCTACAGTCTCTAGCAGCAGCCTTATATTCCTCCCAAGTGGCCAGCCCCTCCTTCCATGACCTGTAAACACTCCTCTTCCACTTGAGCATACCCAGCAGTTCCCTATTTAGCCACGCAGGTCTCCTGGTCCTCTTCTTTGACTTCCTACGTGTCGGGATGCTCTGCTCTTGATCTCGGAATAAGCAATCCTTGAAAGCCAACCAACTATCTTGGGCCCCTTTACCTTCAAGCAGCCTTGCCCATGGGATTTCCTCTAGCAATTGCTTGAAAAGGCCAAAGTTTGCCCTGCTGAAGTCCAGGGTTGCAATTCTACTTGCTATTCCACTGGTCCTACCACACAAGATCCTGAATTCCACCATCTCGTGGTCGCTGCAACCAAGGCAGCCCTCAACCTTTACTGCTTCGACCGGACCCTCCTTGTTAGTGAGGATGAGATCCAGCAGCGCTCCTCTCCTGGTTGGCTCATCCACCATTTGGATGAGGAAGTTATCATCCGTACACTGGAGGAACCTCCTGGACTGTGGCTGGGTTGCTGAGTAGTCCTTCCAGCAAACATCAGGGAAGTTAAAATCCCCCATGATGACCACGGCCTGTGACTGTGAGGCCGCTCTCAGCTGCCTGTAGAAGGCCTCGTCAACTTGCTCACCCTGATCTGGTGGCCCATAACAGACACCCACAACAGTATCACCCCTGCCAGCCTGCCCCTTAATTCTCACCCACAGACTCTCAACTCGCTCATCCTCTGTCCCTGGACAGAACTCAGTACATTGCAGCTGCTCTCGCACATAAAGAGCAACCCCACCACCCCGCCTGGCTGGCCTGTCTTTCCTGAAAAGGACATAGACCTCCATGACTATATTCCAGTCATGTGAGCTGTCCCACCACGTCTCTGTAATTGCCACCAGATCATAATCTCCTGACTTAACACAGGTCTCCAACTCCTTCTGCTTATTTCTCATGCTGCACGCATTGGTGTATAGGCATTTCAAGGAGGGAGCTGAGCTCACCGATTTCACCCTAAGATTATAGGAGGCCTCCCAGTCTTCATCAATCCTAGAGTGCTGCCCCACTGGGGCAAGCCCAGCTACAACCCCATCCCCCTTCAAATCTAGTTTAAAGCTCTCCAAATGAGCCCTGCTAATTCATGCCCCAGCATCCTTTTGCCTCGGTGAGATAAACCTTTCCCATGTGCCATCATCCGGACTGGAGCCTTATAAAACCAGCTATTATCAAAGAACCCAAAGCTTTGCCTGAAGCACCAGGCTCGTAGCCAATTGTTTACGGACTGAATTTTCCCATTCAGTCCCACATCATCACTGGAAGATGGAAGAAGTGAAGAAAAGATCTTAAGGGGATGGAGGTTATGTAAACCATTCTTTCCTCAAAGTGTTAGTTCTAACAAATAGCCTTTTAAATTACATGTTACAGACAGCCTTCTTACTGGGATTGTAACAGACTAGCACCCCCTGGTGCAATACACCAGAGCCCTTCTATGTCCACGCTTGTCTAGCTCTGCATCTATGTGGGTATGGACTGTTCGTATGTGTATGTGTGTTCATAGGCTACACATTTCAGCTGCAACTCACCCTTATTCTAGAAAGGATCAAACTTCCTTAGGTATGATTATTCATTTTATATGATATACTGGGTAAGTTTCTTGAAGAAAGAACTTGTAAGAATTTCTTCCTGTGTTTGTTTTTAACATCAAATAGCACTTAATTGAAAACTATTCTGACAGTGTAGCAAAGGAGTAACAATAACCAGACTACAGCTAACACGTTTCATTAAAGACTTCCACACCTTTCATCTCTTGAAAATTAGCTAGTCAGAAAAAAAACTATAGCCTAGAACAAGTGTAAATGAAAACTTATCAGAAGTTCACGGTTGTTTGTGTATAGTTCCACATGCTAGTGGCTTTTTAAATTTGAGCTTTGTAGACAAAATGCATTTGTGAAATACTTTATTTCCCCCACTTCTCAGTATAAAACATTTCTTGGCAGGGGGGGGTCTCAATTTTAGCCTAAGTATTTATTGAGGACAACAGATCAGGTTCTTTCTTGTTGCAATATGTGCCATACAATTTATTTTTACCCATCAGCACAAGCTTCTTTCAGATGTAGTTCAGGGAATAAAAAAGCAAAAACTATGCTTTTGGTATATTAAAGTCTGTTCCAACACATTTTCACTGCTACTCTATGTTATTAAAATTAACCTCCAGTATGTAGCAGGAATGGTTTATGAAGAGCTTTTTCACAGATTGTTTTCTCTCCCTGATGATTTGTTATCAGCAGTGTAACACAGAACATGCAAAAGAATATTTCACAGGAGTTTTGAAAGTGTAAGGAGAGATTTATCATCCATACAGCATTGCAATTGTAGTGCTTTACCCCAGTGGGATTGCCTGTCCCTGAGCACTATATTTCTAAGATCAAGAATGAATAACTGAATCAAGCCCTGCATCTTTCTTCCAACAAAATGAAAGGGTCAGAATTTCAAAGACTGAGGAGTTGCTCTGTGAAATTTTGAAGGTCCCTGCACCAATTAAATGCCTCATTCTTCAGATTTTGATGGGATTTTGATGTCTTAGCTGTTTGACAAAATCCATAAGGCTCCTACATAATCTTTAGTTGGATGTCTGAAATACTTCATATATGCAATAAAGAAACACCAGATTGCCTTGATAGTAGAATGTGTAATGACACAGAACTGGAGGAATTAATTTACAAAATGCTACAACTGATTTTTACTTGCAGAAGAGGAGAATATCATTACAGAACTGCAAATAGAAAGAGATCACACCAAATAAAGGTCTTGAACACCAACAGAGGGTATTGGCAGTGTTACAGAATTTAAAAAGCCAGTAAAGATTGATCAGATAGCTACAAACCCTTTCTCCTGCAAACATGTGGAGCTGTCGAGGTTTTAAAAATACCCTCATGGTGCGCCTGAGTGAACAGGATACATCCATATTTGTAGAACCTTCATTTTTTTGAATGTACAGAAGAATTACCTCTCTTCCTATGTGCACAGGAACATATTGAGACTGAACAACTGTCCTAGGTTCAGCAGTAGCAGTCATTTTTCTCCTTCTTAGTAGCTGGTGCAGTGTTGTCTTTTTGACTTTCAGCCTGGGAACAACGCTGATAGCACCAATGTTTTTAGTTGTTGCTCAGTAATGTTTACTCTGACCAAAGACTTTCTGAGTCTCATGCTTTGCCAGGGGAGAAGGGAAGTCGAGAGGAAGCAGAGACAGGACATCTGACCCAAACTAACCAAAGAGGTATTCCATACCACAGCACGTCATGCCCACTATATAAACTGGGTATCGGTCGGCGGGTGGTGAGCAGTTGTATTCTCTTCTCTTGTTATTTCCGTTATCATTATCATTATTGGTGGTAGCAGTAGTGGTTTGTGTTATACCTTAGTTACTGGACTGTTCTTATCTCAACCTGTGGGAGTTACATTCTTTCAATTCTCCTCCCCATCCCTCCGGGAGCGAGGGGGGGGGGGGCGGGGGGAGTGAGACAGAGACTGTGTGGTTCTGATTTTAGAGGTGGGAGTAAACCATGACAGTTCTTTTTGGCACCCAAAGTGAAGCACGAAGAGTTGAGATAATGAAAAATCTGACCAGAGTGTTTCCTATCATATCTGTGATAAGCATTTATTGTTTTGGATTAATAGTCACTCATCACAATGCTGATTTGTTTGCTCTCAAAGTTGTTGCTCTTGATCTCACAGTTCCAGCATGTTGTACCTCACTTACAGCCGGTATTTGCTGTGTTAGTGTTTATTGGCTGGGGACCTTGGGCTAAGGTTCTCATTTCATTGTACTCTACGGTAATGACTTGTAATACAATAGACTGACGGTCATGAACTAGAAGGTAGAGAAGCCAAGCAGCTGGGATCACTTGCTAGGGAAGGGAATTCCCAAAGCAATTCCAAGAGAGAAACGGTCCCTCAGCCTTTGGAGGCGGCTCTTGGCAGCTGTGAAAGAAAGGTTTCCATACAAGGACAATGCTATGAGTTGTTCGGCCAAGTGGACTACTCTAGAGAAAGGCATCCAATCTCTGAGGGAATCAGCCATTGTAGAGATGATCTATCACATCAAGCTGAATAATGGGATGTACCCATAGATCCAGATGAAGTCAAATGGTCACGACCCATGTGGTGGAAATTTACACGGAACACACCGTCATCATATGCCCATTCATTGGCAACAGTAACCTGGAATGACATAGTACCACTAACAGTGGATGAAATGATTCATAAACTCTGGGAGTTCGAAGACAATCTCACCCCTTCCATCATTTTAGCTGTGGAAAAACTGTCCCAGGACCTCAAACAACTGAGAGACGATCTATCTGATCTATCCAGCTCCTCATGTGTACCAACACATGTCTCAGCTATTAACAAAAGGAGTCCTACGGCTCGAGACAGAAGATATAGAAGTTATATACCAGGGGCCACCTTATGGTTTTACCTGCAGGATCACTGAGAAGACATGAGAGAGTGAGATGGAAAACCTACCTCAGCTTCGGAGGAACAGGTGCGTGAATTGAAGAGGATAACAAGGAAGGGTCAAGGCTGATCATCCCATGAAAGCTGCAGCTTCAGTCTCTGGTGAGCGGGTTCCCAGATGGAATGGAAGAGCTGATTTTACTCCAGCTCCTGTGATAAAGACTAATCCTTGTCAACAAGACATAAGTGACCAACGTTGTGACGACTATTAGAGAGGCCTTGCCTCCAGCCAGGTGGGGGTAGGGGACAATCGGATTTACTGGACTGTGTGGGTCAGATGGCCTGGCACATCAGTCCCACAGAAGTACAAGGCTCTAGTAGATACCGGTGCACAGTGTACCCTGATGCCATCAAGCTGTCAAGGATTGGAACCCATTTCTCTTTCTGGTGTGACAGGAGGATCCCAAGAGCTGATTGTACTGGAGGCTGAAATCAGCCTGACTGGCAGGAAATGGCAAAAGCACCCCATTGTGACTGGTCCAGAGGCTCCATGCATCCTTGGCATAGACTACCTCAGGAGAGGGTACTTCAAAGACCCAAAAGGGTACCAACAGGCTTTTGGTATTGCTGCTTTGGAGACTGAGGAAATTGAGCAGCTGTCCACTTTGCCTGTTCTCTCAGAAGCCGAAGGTCGAAGAACAAAAAATGCCAATTGTGACCACAACAGTGCCCTGGCGGCAATATCGCACCAAACGAGAATCCCTGATTCCCATCCATAAGCTGATCAGTAGACTGGAGAGCCAAGGAGTGATCAGTAGGACCCACTCACCCTTTAATAGCCCCATATGGCCAGTGTGAAAGTCTAACAGAGAGTGGAGACTAATAGTAGACTATTGTGGCCTGAATGAAGTCACACCACCATTGAGTGCTGCCGTACCGAACATGCTAGAACTGCAGTATGAACTGGAGTCAAAGGCAGCCAAGTGGTATGCCACGACTGATACTGCCAATGCATTCTTCTCAATTCCTTTGGCACCCGAGTGCAGGCCACAGTTTGCTTTTACTTGGAGGGGCGTCCAGTACACTTGGAACCGACTGCCCCAGGGGTGGAAACACAGCCCTACCAGCTGCCATGGACTGATCCAGAATGCACTGGAAGAAGGGCCTGCAATACATTGATGACATTATTGTGTGGGGTGATACAGTGGAAGAAGTCTTAGAGAAAGGGAGGAAAATAATCCAAATCCTGCTGAAAGCTGGCTTTGCCATAAAATGGAGTAAGGTCAAGGGACCTGCACAGGAGATTCAATTTTTGGGAATAAAATGGCAAGATGGACGTCGCCAGATCCCTACAGATGTGATCAACAAAATAACAGCAATGTCTCCACCAACTAATAAGAAAGAAACACAAGCTTTCTTGGGTGCTGTGGGGTTCTGGAGAATGCACATTCCAAATTACAGTTTGATTGTAAGCCCTCTCTATCATGTGACCCGGAAGAAGAACGATTTTAAATGGGGCCCTGAGCAACAACAAGCCTTTGAGCAAATTAAACGTGAGATAGTTCATGCAGTAGCCCTTGGACCAGTCCGGAATGGGCCAGATGTAAAAAATGTACTGTACACTGCAGTCGGGGAGAATGGTCCTACCTGGAGTCTCTGGCAGAAAGCTCCAGGGGAGACTCGAGGTCGACCCCTTGGCTTTTGGAGTCAGGGATACAAAGGATCTGAGGCCAGCTATACCCCAACTGAGAAAGAGATACTGGCAGCCTATGAAGGGGTTCGAGCTGCTTCGGAGGTGATTGGCACTGAAGCACAGCTCCTCCTGGCACCCCGGTTGCCCGTGCTGGGCTGGATGTTCAAAGGCAGGGTCTCCTCTACACATCATGCAACCGATGCGACATGGAGTAAATGGGCTGCACTGATTACACAATGAGCTCGAATAGGAAATCCCAGTCGTCCAGGCATTCTAGAAGTCATCATGGACTGGCCAGAGGGCAAAGATTTTGAAATGTCACCAGAGGAGGAGGTGATGCGTGCTGAAGAGGCCCCACCATATAACAAACTGTCAGAAAGTGAAAGATCAAGTCAAACAGCAGTCTTAGGTATCTCAAGATCTGATTCCTCCTTTTACACAATGAACATTAATATGGTGCTGAGGATACCAGGAAGGGATTTGGGATGAGAAATATTTGTGAGCTTTGTCATGAGCTGAACAACTACTCCCAAAGCTGTAGGTATTTTTGCTGTCTCTCCTTGCTTTGTGACTGTACATTTAACTTGGGTATAAGGATAAGGTTCTCCAGCTAGAGGCTGCTGTGGAAGTGTGGGAAGTGTTTACAGTTGTGCAAGGTCCTGGCTATCACTAACTGATTGTTATTATTTTCTATAAGAACTGCAAGTTCTAAATAGATTAACATCGTGAATGCAAAGGATGGAAACATGTCATAGGAAAAAGAATAGACATGGTCAGATTCAATTCCTGGGAATAGATAGTGATATAGCTAGCAGATATTAGTACAGATAGCAGTATCTTTAGTATATATATAGTTATAGTAGATATAGATAGATATACCTAGTGATATAGATAGCAGTAGCCCAGACAACATTAAGAAGAACTACAGAGCCCTGGGAGAGGTGGTTAGGAGCTCTGGAGCTCAGATTGTCTTTTCATCAATTCTCCAGGATAAATGGGAGGACCTCAAAAAGGCTAGGAGGATTGGTCAGATTAGTATATGGTTAGAAGGGTGGTGCCATAGTCAGGAGTTTGAGTATCTAGAATATGGGACTCAATTTAGTAGGCCAGGTCTACTTGGGGCTGGTGGAGTTGGGTCTGACAAGAGGAAGAGAGGTTTTGGTAGGAGACTTGCCAGACTGGTGAAGGAAGCTCTAAACTAGATGTGTTGGGGGAGGGCGGCATCAATCCATCCCAACGGTCCCAGTCACTTGCCAGCACCTACAATAAACGCTTGGAGCAATGCAGACATATTCCAGCTGCTCCAGGAAATGAGCCGGCTTCATTTGGAACTTGGCTCAGATGCCTCTATACAAACACCCGTAGCATGGGGAAGAAACAAGAGGAATTAGAGATGTGTGCATGTCTATGGGGGTATGATATAATAGGCATCACAGAAATATTGTGGGATGGCTCCTATGACTGGAGTGTTGGAATGGAAGGTTACAGGCTCTTCAGAAAAGACAGGCCTGGCAGGTGGGGAAGGGGAGTTGCTATTTGTTAGGGATAGGTTGGAGAGTATGGAACTGTGTCTGGGGACAGGTGAGCAGTCAATAGAGAGTTCGTGGGTCAGGGTCAGGGGGAGAACAGCTATGGGAGACATTATTGTGGGGATCTGCTACAGACTGCCTGATCAAGAGGACTCTGTGGCTGAAGTGCTCTATAAACAGATAGAAACAGCCTCACGCTAGCAGGCCCTTGTCCTCATGGGGCACTTCAACCACCCTGGCATCTGTTGGAGGGATGGTATGGCCCGGCACAAGCAATCCAGGAGGTTCCTTGGTAGTGTGGAAGACAACTTGCTTCTGCAAGTAATAAAGGAGTCTACAAGGAGAGGTGCCGTGCTTGACCTCGTGCTCACCAACAGGGAAGGGCTGGTTGGAAAGGTGATGCTCCAGGGCAGCATTGGATGCAGCAATCATGAGATGGTCGAGTTTGAGATCCTTAAGACAGTGAGAAGAGCATGCAGCAAACTTGCTGCCCTGGACTTGAAGAGAGCAGACTTTGGCCTCTTCAGGAACCTGCTTAGTAAAGTCTCATAGGAAATAGCCTTAGAGGACAGGGGGGCCCAAGACTCTTGGTTGATATTCAAGGATCACCTGCTACAAGCTCAGAAGTGTTGCATCCCAACTAGAAGGAAGTGCAGCAGGAGGGCCAGGAGACCTCCTTGGATGGATAAGGAGCTGCTGAGGAAAATTCAAAGGAAAAAAGAGGCTTATAGAAGGTGGAAGCAGGAACAGGCGGCCTGGGAAGAATACAGGGACGTTGTCTGGGAAACTAAGGACCAGAGGAGAGGATCTGGTTCGAGACCATCATAAAAACCTAAGCGTACACAAGTCCATGGGACCTGACGACATCCATCCGCGGGTCCTGAAGGAGCTGGCGAATGAAGTTGCGAAGCCACTGGCCATCATATTTGAAAAATCATGGCAGTCAGGTGAAGTTCCCGACAACTGGAAAAAGGGAAATATAACCCCCATTTTCAAGAAGGGAAAAATGGATAACCCAGGGAACTACAGACCAGTCAGTCTCACCTCTGTGCCTGGCAAAATCTTGGAGCAGATTCTCCTGGAAGGCATGCTAAGGCACATGAAAAACAAGGAGGTGGTTGGTGACAGCCAGCATGGCTTCACTAAGGGGAAATCCTGCCTGACCAATTTGGTGGCCTTCTATGATGGAGCTATGAAACTGATGGACAGGGGCAGAGCAGTTGACATCATCTACCTGGAACTGTGCAAAGCGTTTGACACTGTCCCACACCACATCCTTGTCTCTAAATTGGAGAGACATCAATTTGATAGATGTACCACTCGGTGAATAAAGAACTGGCTAGATGGCCGCACGCAAAGAGCTGTGGTCAATGGCTCAGTGTCCAGCTGGAAACCAGTAACGAGTGGTGTCCCTCAGGGATCGGTGTTGGGATCGGTCTTGTTCAACATCTTTGTCGGTGACACGGACAGTGGCCGATGACACCAAGCTGTGTGGTTCAGTTCACAGTATCACAGTATGCTAGAGATTGGAAGGGACCTCAAAAGATCATCTAGTCCAATCTCCCTGCCAGAGCAGGAACACTTAGATGAGGTTACACAGGAATGTGTCCAGGCAGGTTTTGAATGTCTCCAGAGAAGGAGACTCCACAACCCCCCTGGGCAGCCTGTTCCAGTGTTCCGTCACCCTCACTGAGAAGAAGTTTCTTCTCAAGTTTAAGTGGAATCTCTTGTGTTACAGTTTGTATCCATTACCCCTTGTCCTATCATTGTTTGCCACTGAGAAGAGCCTGGCTCCATCCTCGTGACACTCCCCCTTTATATATTTATATACACTAATAAGGCCACCCCTCAGTCTCCTCTTCTCCAGACTATAGAGACACAGCTCCCTCAGTCTTTCCTCATAAGGGAGATGCTCCACTCCATTAATCATCTTAGGTGCCCTGCGCTGGACTCTCTCCAGCAGGTCCCTGTCCTTCTTGAACTGAGGGGCCCAGAACTGGACACAATATTCCAGATGCGGTCTCACCAGGGCAGAGTAGAGGGGGAGGAGGACCTCTCTCGACCTACTGACCACCCCCCTTCTAATACACCCCAGGATGCCATTGGCCTTCTTGGCCACAAGGGCACAGTGTTGGCTCATGGTCATCCTGCCGTCCACTAGGACCCCCACGTCCCTCTCCCCTACACTACTCTCTAACAGGTCGTTCCCCAACCTATACTGGAACCTGGGGTTGTTCCTGCCCAGATGCAGGACTCTACACTTTCCTTTGTTATATTTCACCAAGTTACTCCCTGCCCAACTCTCCAGCCTGTCCAGGTCTCGCTGGATGGCAGCACAGCCTTCAGGCGTGTCAGCCACTCCTCCCAGCTTAGTTTCATCAGCAAACTTGCTGACAGTACACTCAATTCCCTCATCTAAATCACTAAGGAATATATTAAATAATACTGGTCTCAGTACTGATCCTTGAGGCACTCCACTAGATATAGGCCTCCAACTAGACTCCGCCCCATAGACTACAACTCTCTGGCTTCTCTCCTTCAGCCAGTTCGCGGTCCACCTCACCACCTGATCATTCAGACCACACTTCCTCAGTTTAGCTATGAGGATGCTGTGGGAGACTGTGTCAAATGCTTTGCTGAAGTCAAGGTAGACCACATCCACCGCTCTGCCATCATCCATCCACCGTGTTATTTCCTCATAAAAGGCTATGAGGTTGGTCAAGCATGACTTCCCCTTGGTAAAGCCATGTTGACTGCCCCTCATAACCCTCTTATCCTTGATATGCCTTAAGATGGCACCAAGGATAAGGTGTTCCATCACTTTCCCAGGGATGGAGGTGAGGCTGACCAGTCTATAGTTACCCGGGTCCTCCTTCTTGCCCTTTTTGAAGACTGGAGTGACATTTGCTTTCCTCCAGTCCTCAGGCACCTCTCCCGTTTCCCAAGACTTGGTAAAGATGATGGAGAGTGGTCTAGCAATGACTTCCGCCAGTTCCCTCAGCACCTGTGGGTGCATCCCATCTGGACCCATGGATTTATGGATGTCCAGATTGCTCAGCTGGTCTCTAACCCATTCCTCATCAACTAAGGCAAACTGCTCCAGTGACCTGACTTCATCTGAGGTCACAGGGGTACAGGGCTCTTCAGGACTGCCTCCGGCAGAGTAGACAGACACAAAGAAGGCATTCAATAACTCTGCCATCTCTGTATCTTCTGTCACCAGGGCACCCACCCCATTCACCAGTGGGCCTACATTGCCTCTGGTGTTAGGTTTTATCAGCCATGTATTTGAAAAAGCTCTTTCTGCTGTTCTTGACCCCTCTCGCCAGGTTTAATTCTAAGGAGGCCTTAGCCATCCTAGCTGCCTTCCTACAGCCTCTAGCAGCAGCCTTATATTCCTCCCAAGTGGCCAGCCCCTCCTTCCATGACCTGTAAACACTCCTCTTCCACTTGAGCATACCCAGCAGTTCCCTATTTAGCCACGCAGGTCTCCTGGTCCTCTTCCTTGACTTCCTACGTGTCGGGATGCTCTGCTCTTGATCTCGGAATAAGCAATCCTTGAATGCCAACCAACTATCTTGGGCCCCTTTACCTTCAAGCAGCCTTGCCCATGGGATTTCCTCTAGCAATTGCTTGAAAAGGCCAAAGTTTGCCCTGCTGAAGTCCAGGGTTGCAATTCTACTTGCTATTCCACTGGTCCTACCACACAAGATCCTGAATTCCACCATCTCGTGGTCACTGCAACCAAGGCAGCCCTCAACCTTTACTGCTTCGACCGGACCCTCCTTGTTAGTGAGGATGAGATCCAGCAGCGCTCCTCTCCTGATTGGCTCATCCACCATTTGGATGAGGAAGTTATCATCCGTACACTGGAGGAACCTCCTGGACTGTGGCTGGGTTGCTGAGTAGTCCTTCCAGCAAACATCAGGGAAGTTAAAATCCCCCATGATGACCACGGCCTGTGACTGTGAGGCCGCTCTCAGCTGCCTGTAGAAGGCCTCGTCAACTTGCTCACCCTGATCTGGTGGCCCATAACAGACACCCACAACAGTATCACCCCTGCCAGCCTGCCCCTTAATTCTCACCCACAGACTCTCAACTCGCTCATCCTCTGTCCCTGGACAGAACTCAGTACATTGTAGCTGCTCTCGCACATAAAGAGCAACCCCACCACCCCGCCTGGCTGGCCTGTCTTTCCTGAAAAGGACATAGCCCTCCATGACTATATTCCAGTCATGTGAGCTGTCCCACCACGTCTCTGTAATTGCCACCAGATCATAATCTCCTGACTTAACACAGGTCTCCAACTCCTCCTGCTTATTTCCCATGCTGCACGCATTGGTGTACAGGCATTTCAAGGAGGGAGCTGAGCTCACCGATTTCACCCTAGGATTATAGGAGGCCTCCCAGTCTTCGTCAATTCTAGAGTGCTGCCCCACTGGGGCAAGCCCAGCTACAACCCCATCCCCCTTCGAATCTAGTTTAAAGCTCTCCAAATGAGCCCTGCTAATTCATGCCCCAGCATCCTTTTGCCTCGGTGAGATAAACCTTTCCCACGTGCCATCATCCGGACTGGAGCCTTATAAAACCAGCCGTTATCAAAGAATCCAAAGCCCTGCCTGCAGCACCAGTCTGGAAGCCAATTGTTTACGGACTGAATTTTCCCATTCAGTCCCACATCATCACTGGAAGATGGAAGGAGTGAGGAGAAGATCACTTGAGCCGCAGACTCTTTCACCATCCGCCCCAAGGCCCTGTAGTCTTTCTTCATCCCCCTCAGACTGCGGGAAGCAGCTGATACACTGGAGGGAAGGAATGCCATCCAGAGGGACCTCGACACGCTTGTGAGGTGGGCTGATGCCAACCTCATGAAGTTTAACCATGCCAAGTGCAAGGTCCTCCACCTGGGTCGGAGCAATCCCAAGCACAGCTACAGGCTGGGCAGAGAAGAGATTCAGAGCAGCCCTGCAGAGAAGGACTTGGTGGTGTTGGTCGATGAGAAAATGGGCATGAGGCAGCAGTGTGCGCTCGCAGCCCAGAAAGCCAACCGTATCCTGGGCTGCATCAAAAGGAGCGTGACCAGCAGGTTGAAGGAGGTGATCCTGCCTCTCTGCTCTCGTGAGACCTCACTTGGAGTATTGTGTGCAGTTCTGGTGTCCTCAACATAAAAAGGACATGGAACTGTTGGAACAAGTCCAGAGGAGGGCCACGAGGATGATCAGGGGACTGGAGCACTTCCCATATGGAGACAGGCTGAGAACGTTGGGGCTGTTCAGCTTGGAGAAGAGAAGGCTGTGTGGAGACCTCATAGCAGCCTTCCAGTATCTGAAGGGGGCCTACAAGGATGCTGGGGATGAACTATTCATCAGGGACTGTAGTGACAGGACAAGGGGTAACGGGTTCAAACTTAAACAGGAGAAGTTTAGATTGGCTATAAGGAAGAAATTCTTTACTGAGAGGGTGGTGAGGCACTGGAATGGGTTGCCCAGGGAGGTTGTGAATGCTCCATCCCTGGAAATGCTCAGGGCCAGGTTGGACAGAGCCTTGGGTGACATGGTTTAGTGGGAGGTGTCCCTGCCCATGGAAAGGGGATTGGAACTGGATCATCTTAAGGTCCTTTCCAACCCTAACTATTCTATGATTCTATGATCCTATGACAGAACCGGATGATCCATAAACACTTGCACCACTACAAGACACGAGTAACAGTTAAGATGATTTGTTGAGAAAAAGTTATGACAGATGAATGTCGTGTGCAGAGCAAGAAATCTGATGAATACATTAGAACTGGCAGACGCCTTTACCTGATTTTATTAGATTCCTGGTACTACTTCATGTAGAAAGAGAAAATAATATTGGATGAAAGTATCATAGCACGGATCTAAGCCTGGAAAATAATTCAGTGTAATTTCTGTCAAATGGCAGAGAAATATAACATGGCTCTCAGGAAAGTCTGTATTATCCATTAAAAATTTTGGCAACGTAATATGCTTACTTGAGTGACAGAAAAGTATCATGAAGCCAGAATACACAAACAGTACAGTGAAGAATAGAATTGAGAGATCCCACTGGAAAATGATCCCGAGCAACTGAAAAATATAGAAAAAAAAAAAAAAAAGGAAAAAAGAGAAAAAGATTAAACTTATAAAGCCAAGCAGAAGATATTACATCTATGCAGGAGTAAGCTTTAAGCAATTAACTAGATCAGATATGAGGGCATTCTACAGAAAGGTATCGAGAGTAAAAATATTTACTCTCTATAAAATATAGACAGTAAAACTGAAGTGGAAGGGTTTAAAGAATTGTGGTAGTTTATCTCTGAGAAAATCATAGAATCACAGACTGGTTTGGGGTGGAAAGGACCCTAAAGCTCATTCAGTTCCAAACCCCTGCCATGGATAGGACATCTTCCACTAGATCAGGTCGCTCCAAGCTCCATCCAACCTCGTCTTGAACACTGCAGGGATGGGGCAGTCATAGCTTCCTTGGGCAACCTCTGCCAGGGCCTCATCACCCTCACAGTAGAGAGTTTGTTTCTAATAATCTAATCTAAATCTCCCCTCTGTCATTTTAAAGCCATTTCCCCTTGTCCTGTCACTGCATAAATTGTACAGCTCCATTACTTATATATTAAAAGGTTGCTGTAAATAGAAAAGGACTAATATAATTTCCATATTCATTTTTAATATCTTTATAAATGGTTATGTGATGATGTTTAAAAAGGCAAACTACTTAGCTATGTAAACTGAAACGTGCACATTAGGAGTGTTGGGTTTTTTTATTCTGGACAGGAAAAATGTGATAAAACTGCAATCCTGGAAGTGAGAGCTGTTCAGTCAAATTTCCTGGCTGTATGACATTAGCCAAGTCATTTTGGCCTAGCTTCACATGAATTGAGGTCCCTGATTGAGCAACTTTGGACCACTTAATACAAAATCAAATTCTTATACTTCATGCAGCTGCTACCTGTATTCACAGGTAATTGAACATCCCTTGAGCATTTAATTGTCCCAGCTTTCACAAATTTTCAACTCTATTTCTCATGCTAGTGTTGATGGACTGTTCCACATCTGGGAAGCGTGCTTTAAGTGTTCCTCCCACTCTTGCCTATTAAGTTTCATGCAGGAGAAGACTGACATGGTCCTGCAGGTCATTATATACTACTAAGATAAGTATTTTATTCAAGGCTGTGCTATACTGCAGCAGAACCCCCTGGTGAATCTAGTCTTCTCTGATGTGGTTTCTCCTTTGTAACAGTGTAAGACTGTTCCACTCAATCACTCAGAAATAAGTCAGTAAAGAGAATTTTATGGTGTTGAGATGTTATAAAACAATGTCGTAAAAGTTCTATCAAAAGGAGCGTAAAAATTTTAATAGCAATGAAGAGGGAGCACAAAGAAGTAATAGGGCTTATGTATTAAACAGTACACGGCACAATGTGGAACTCCGCTAAATCTGAGAGATTCCTGCAGTTGAGACTTCAAGAGCAACATTGTACAAGCAGCCTTTGACTCCTTGCAAGGCAAACTTTGCAAATCCAGGTAATTTTCTGTGATTACTTTCCTTCTCACTTTGTTAAAGCCCTGACTGATTTTGGACTCTCACCTGCTGTTTGGAAGAAGAGAGTGTGATGAGTAGGTCTTGAAGGTGCCAGGGGCAGTCTATGGCAGTAAGGAATGAAAGAAAGGGTCATATTTCCGACATGGGGAACTTGTAAGGTAACAATCAGCTCTCAGTAACTGAAACAACTCTGAGTATAGTAGTATACAAATACAGTAGTATATTTAATAACACCTGCCCTTTGGTTTTTCCAAATGGAAACCCTGGTTTTTCAGAATAATTCTCTAAAAAACCACATGATCTAAATGCATAATATCTCCTTGGGGAGGGCAAGGGAAGGGGGGAAGAGACACCTTAATATTGTTCAGTTATTTTTTAACATACAGAATATAAGATCTTCAAGTCTTAATCTTCTTATTACAAGAAATGAAAGTAGTGACAAAAATAAAAAACTGATGAAAAAGCAAATAAAAGATTTAATCTTTAAAATTTATATTGCATTTCCCAAAGAAAAATTGAATACATATTTTTGTATGTATTTACACAATACTTACATCTTAATGAAATGGACTGTAAGGATACATGGCTTTTTATGACTGTTTGGAAGAAAAAATGGAAGTGAAATTTTTGTTCATAAATATATATATATTAATGTATATTACATAACTATTCTGATGAGTTCTGTAGCGCAAATAATAAAATTTTTGAAGTCAAAGTCAAAATTTTCTGAAGTCAAAGTGTAAAAATACCCCTTCAATTTTCTGAAGTGTATTTTATACAGAATATGCACATTAATTCAACCATCTGGTTAATTTCAATTATAAAAATGCATATATTCAGTACTACTGATCAGTTTTCTAACACTCATTTATATAATAATCTCTCTTTTTGTTCATAAAAAGAATTTTTAAAGTCTGAGCACAGAGCCATGTAATACAAAACTCTTAAAAAAAATATAACGTGTTTCCTCAGTCTAAGCAATTAAACATTTTTCAGCAAAGGGAAAGTGGTGTTAAATCTCAGGAGAGAATAGCCACATTTAAACAAGCCAGAATATGATACAGAGCTCTTTATCCTCTTATCTCAAGCTTCCCTGGAAATCTGGCTCCATTTCTTTGTATCTGTTGTAGTTGATGTTGGCAAACTCATGTTAAACTGCCCTGACCCTCTGCAGAACCTTGCACTTGGCCAAATAACACCCTTCAGTAAAGCCATTGGAAGAAACACGTCATAAATAAAAACCTAAGGTACAAAATAGTCTTTGTAGTACTGAAGTTTTCAAAATTTAGGCAGCCTCTGCTTTCTGCTAACAGAAAGGAGGCGTCTAGAGCTGATTTCAGTGAAGCTGAAAGCTACCATAATCCAGCTTGTGAACACTAATGACACCAAGATGTAAGAAGCTTCAAGTGTTTCTGTTCCGTTTTTAAATAGAGGATCTTTGACCAAGGAGATAAGACACAGAAACAATAACATATGATTTTACTAGTACTTAACCAATGAACAAAGCACAAACACTTTGCTGTAAAATTTTGAGTTCCTATTGTAGTTTCTACTGCTTAGTGATGATTTAATAGTGAATTCAGCTTTCATTACCTACTAATTGAACAGATGATGCATTTTTCTTTCATCCTGGTTTTTATGCTACTAAAATCACCAACTTCAATAAAGTTAACTTTTTGAGTACGTATACGAGGTCTTGCCCATGTGCAAAGGAGAGCTTCAAGAAGATTCTTAAGTCTTGACTGCATTTGCATTGTAAACAGTCAGCATTGTCTCTGTACCTTAATTATCACTACTAGATCAATAGAGTGTCTGGGATAGTCAGAGTGGATGAGGAAAAGCAAATTACAAAAGTAAATCAAATTAAGGAAAAAGATAATTCCATATAAGTTCTTAAATCAATAAATTTCTTCAAAACCAACAAAAACAAGTAATAATGACACAGTATGAAAACTGAATCGCTTTGAAAAACAAGAAAACAAGTAATAATGGGATAGTATGAGAACTGCGTCATCGTTGAACAACAGTTAGTTCTGCTTTGCACAGTTGAGAGGGCCTAGACTCTGTGAGGTGCATTCCCTGTTGGACTGGCTTCACAAATGAGTCTGAAGTTTGGACTATTAGCCAAAATTCTTTCTCAGCTACTTGAAATCATAGCTCAGAAAAGGCTTATAAGCCTTTATTTTATGAACAAAATAAAAGTCAGGAAGCTCAAAAGTGAGTTTCCTAAGCTCACTATAGGAAATGTAAAGCAGCGGTTAGTGCCTGAAACTACATTTTACCATCCTACTTCAGCTTGGCAAAAAATATATTTTGTTTTGGTTTGATTTTGTTCTTCAAAACAGATCTGTCCTTTTCTAAAAAAGCTTTCACAGAACATAATTTGAGCTGCAGTCTTCTCAGTCTACTGCTCTTTTTCTACTGGACCATGTGATGAGCAGGCCTATTAAATCAGCCTCTGAGTGGTTGGCCTGACTGAATCCTGCTAGCATCACTCATGACTGGCATTGAGACATGGCTTTCCGACACTCAGTTCTACATATGAGAAAAGT
The DNA here is from genome assembly GCF_963264785.1 of Psittacula echo. Classification (NCBI taxonomy): domain Eukaryota; kingdom Metazoa; phylum Chordata; class Aves; order Psittaciformes; family Psittacidae; genus Psittacula; species Psittacula echo. Next base: position 73,706,470 of record NC_137742.1, on the reverse strand, counting down.
AGAAACACAAGGTACCGAGGAACTTCAGTGGTCTAACTGTTATTTAGATATTCTCCAGGTTAGGCAGATTGGGGGATATAGTAAAATAATCCATGACAATCTGCTGTGAACTTTATCTCCATGTCTAGTATGTTGATGGGATCTTACTTGCCCTAAGATTAGGTCATCTCATCACTCTTAAAACTGCCCTGCTTCTAGCCCAACTTGTCCCCAGTTATTTTTACTTTGCTACTCCTTCCGACTCTTCCTTGTGTGATTTGTCATGCTGATCTCTTGATTTTGGATGGGTCTTACCGTCCTGAATATGCTGTCCACTTTATCAGGCATCAAAATTTAACTTTTGTTAATCACTTTCCAAATCTGGTGGTAGCAATTTCTTCATTTCTCATTCATTTACTTGATTTATAATTAACTTTATTTCACTTGCACAAATTTGTGTTTATTTATTTCTTCTCTGTTTTGGTTTGGGTTATTTTTCTGGGTTTTTTTTTTTTTGGTACTTGTTTCACACTGGATATCTTTGGGAAACAATGAAATATGTATTAAAGCCATAACTAGAAGGAAAGATAAAAAAATTAAATTAATGCTCTACAGATTGGATTGATAGGCTTATTGATGAAGCCTTTCCAAAAAACAGATTTCAAATGAAAATATACAGCAGTGATACAGTTAACTGCCATTTTATTTTCTTTTTAAACTGCAAATCTAGCTCACCAGAATGAAGGTGATTTTTCAACATCACTGTGTCTGTATAGTTGCAAGAGCTGCTATTTATTAAAGTACCTCTCATTTTGAAAAATGAGGAAAGTGGAATGTAGATGGAGAAAGCAGTTGATTTATGTTCCAGAAAATGCCCTGTGTTTTGCTATGTCTCTAACCATTGCTAAGAAAAGAACCTATGCTTTTTCTCCATCAGGTTTTAAAAGATAGAAAAATCCTAAGAAATGTGTAAATGCCCATAGAAAATAAGGGACCACTGATTAGCCACACCTTTATTGATTCCCAGACTCAAAATAGTAGCAGAACCAGTTTTTTATTTTCAATGTACAGTATTATCACAACAAAGTTCAGTATTAAAAACAAGGAAGTATATTATCATGCATTTAGCAAAGAATGATTCACTATCTGATGGCACAGATACAAATATTCTCCAGGACTGTAAACTATCTTGAAATTACATGTAGTTTTACCTTCTAGAGGGCAATGTTTAAAATAAACAAATCTGTATTTTGTGGGTTATTGTTTTTATAGAGACAAATGGGCCTTGGTGATGGGAATAAATTGGATATTTGTATGAAAACTGAAATGTTACAGTTTGTAATTCTGAAAGACATTCTCTGAGATTACTCTAAAAGCAGGGTCTCTGAGGACTTGGTTTTAGGAATCCAGTGGCAGCATACTTCGGAGAGCCTTCAGGATTGCTCTAAATTACATGTCATTTGCAAAGGTTTTTGTTTGCAATCTGCATTTAGGGTGCAGTATCCACATTTTTTAGTTTCTATTTGTTCCCATTGTGTGCACTAGCAGTACTGGTACAGGGCAAACCAATTCCTGGGAGTCTTTGGCACTCCATTGAATGACAAAGAGATTACAGCAGTAGGGTGTGTTCTACTCGAGTGGTGGGGCTGGGTGCTAGAAGATTTTGTCATCAGGACCTTTTGCAGCTACTCTGCAAAACCCAAAGATTTTGTTAAGAGAAGAGATAACCCTAGGGAGGTAAAAATGTGTACAGAAAAGAAAGTCTTTCCTGTGATCTCTATATAAACACTGTTAAGGAGAGCTGCACAGACAATTTGTAATCAGTTCCATATTTTGTTCCTGAAGTTAGGTAACCATCTGTCCCTTTAGTTGGCAGAGATGAAAGGTTAATTGGTAAATCCAGTCTTGTTTCCAAGATAACTTGTCACTCATAGCCTTGTATTAACCTTATTATTAAAATTAATCTAGTTATTAAAATACTTTTTTGCCATTATTTGATAAAAAGATACTATACAAGCTGGTCACAATTTCAGTGACTAGTAGTACTTTAATGTCCCCGATTCCTTTCCTCAGATCAAATGTTCTTTTGTGATCGGTTTGTGTCATTCTTCCAGTTGCTAACTTTTCGTTCTTAAAAGAACTACCATGCCTCCCAGAAAACAACCTTTTGTATTACAGAATGGAAGCATTTGCAGTGATAATACTATTAGCTAGTGTTTGATATATCTTTCTCTTTTGACCAGTTCCAGCTTCTCTTATCCTTTTTTTATGTTGATTTTCTACCATACCTATCTCCAGCAGCTACTGCCTTTAACTTCTAAAGTTTATAATTTCCAGTGAGATTAATTTACAGACATTTATTTGACCTTTAAATGACTGCATGTGTCCAGTGATCACTGCCAACAGATTCTGATGCTGAACTGGGTCTATATACTGTAATTAACCCTACTATGCTATTCCTTTTTATGGCATTTCTTTTTTCTCCTCTTTCTTAATAAAAAAATATATATACCTAATGCTTGTCTAACCTTTAAGTACTATTTTAATTTCTCTGGGCTTAATTTTTAACCCTTACTAGTCTTGGGGTTTTAAATTTATTTCTGTAACATGGTTTAAATGGGCCTTGTGGACGGGATTCACTGATGAGAAAATGTAGTAGCTATGTACATAAAAATTCAGAGTCTGTATGGATAATACAGAAAGCTTTATTTACCAGAATTGAACAAAAAAGGCTCAGTGTTGTGGACAAGAACTGGCATATGAAGAGGCAAAAAAATAATAATGAGAAAAAACAGCAAGTAGAGAGTGGGCACAGGCATAAAGCATTTTGAAAGCAATCAGAAGATTTAGGGTATCTAAGGAAGAAGACATTTCTAGCCAAGGGATTTAAATGACAGATAATAGACCTGATAGAAAGCGCAGGTGGGTATAGCCATGTCTCTGCTGCACTTAGCTTTCCAGGTCTTGATGCAGTCAGGCTGCATATTAGGAAATGACATCTAGCTTGTGAGGGAAGTGTGCTTCATGGCTGTACCTATTCCTTTCCAAATTAATATGGAAGAATTGAAAAAGAATAACGCATGTTAAACAGGTGTAAGGAAAGATTTTTTGAATTCTTGAGCTAGTGGAAAGGAAAAATAACAAAAGCCTTCATTAGGTATTTCTCATAGCGTGAAGAGAGAGATCTGAATAGAGCTGCAAAACTCCATAGCATAGTGTGGCATGGCATGATATCTAAAACAGTTGTTCTCAGCAAGACAGACACTTTTTCTTTAGTATTTTTTAATTTCTTTGCCAGATTTTAGGTCAGACTAATGGTCCCAGTAAAGTATACTGTTCCTAAGTATACAGCTTAGGAAAAACTGCTTGAGACAGAAGAATATTAATTTTCTATGTGTATCTTCCCAGTTCTCGTCACATATTAGGAGCTCCTGATCCACACACTAGAGAATGCACTGTTATGACTGTGCTTAATAGTGACTGAGAGCCAAATTATCCATGATTTTTTCTAACTTTTTTTGGAACGTGTTAATGGTTTGAGTGTTTAGAATATATGGCAGCAATGAGCTCTACAATTTCATTATGCACAACAAATTTATTTCTAGGTATTCTGAAGAAAACCAGATCTGAATACTGCTTATAAATGAACGCTCAGTGAGAGAAAAGTCAAATATTGAAACCCTGTCAATACTCCCTCATGCAAAGTCACACAATCATGAATGGTCCAAAAGAATAGAGGAAGAACCAGCTTACAGACACCTGAATACTGGCAAGAGGAGAAATGATCAAATTAACATAATATTTGGGATAAAACCAATGTGACTTTGCTGCCTCTAGCAACCAGGCAAGTAGTCATGTGCAATATAGGATAGTTTAGTATTTCTAAACAGTTCTGAACGTTCTTTTTTCTTTCTGTGCTGTAGTCTGAATTACTGAATTTTCATAGTTATGATAAAATGTACATATTTGTGAACTTTTAGGAATAAGTTATGAAGTAAATTTGCTTTAACGATTGATTTGTTAAAGTGGCCTTCAGGCATCACAGAATCTGTGTTTGTATCTTAGTGATTTTATAGAAGAATAATGCATAAGAGTAAACTCTGATAATAAGAGACTAAAGTAGTCCATCAGTGACACCTTACATCTGGTATCATACTCAGTATAAGAGACCATGGAGAAACATCTCAATTTAAAGTACTGGAAAGCAACATGTATCACTGTATCAAATCATCATTTTTTGAAATTTCAGATAATTATAATTCTAGGTGTCATTTAGGTAATATTTATTACAGTCATAATTGATTTCTGCAGCATATATCCCTTTGTTTAAACTTAGAGATGACAAGCATTAAGCTTTGAAATGTACAGTACTGTTTATTTGTGTGGTAGTTTTGGTAGGATTTGCTATCAACTTTGGTGAATAAAAACAAGCTTTCCTTCTTTTTTCTGTGGAGTTGTTTTAATTCTTTTTTTCTAAAAAAAAGGAGATCATGTCTATCAAACTACAGTGCAAGAGAAAACTATGTTATTTGCAGTTTTTGCTAATGAACTTTTTATGATCAGCATAACCATGAAAATCCATATGGATGCAGAAGACACTGCTTTCTAATGACACTTAGCAACACAGAATGTGACAATTATAAAGTGTTTGTAATTGTTAGGACTCCATGCCAGAACATTTTAAAGAGTATATTTTAATATGATGGTTTTACATGGAAGCAAAGCATGGTTTTTTGGATCACATGAAAAGAGAATACTTCCTAATCTAGGCTTTTTGGTATTTTTATTTTAAGTACCAGAATGTATCCAGATTTTTAAAAAATTAAAACCTGTATAAATGTGACTGAAGAACTAGCTACATTGACAATTTTTTCTTTAACTTTGAATACAAGGATATCACATGATCTATAACAGTTCAGTGATAGCTGCAAAGCTTCCTTAACAGGTAACTGATATTATACACTTCCCTACTGCCACTTAAGTGACACTTTTAATTTCCTGTTAAAACTACAGGCTTCAGGATATCATAAATTGAAAACTAAATAAAAACTCATTAGAGGACCTGTGTAAAATATAGGCAAAAAGAATTTCTAAATAATTAATCTAAGTGTTTCCTTCATTTGGATCAGTTAGCTTAGAGCTTCTTTTTGAAGAAACTTCAATAGCAAATAGTAAAACAAAAACATTTTGAAAAATTAGGTACAGTGGTTTGTATTCACTCATCTGGCTGCTACAAAGACTAATTTGAGGGGAAAAGTGAAACTTTTAAGACTCTTTATGTTGCAGAGAGCTAGATACAGTAGCCATGGCAGGGAGAGTTTTCACTGGAAATCCTTTCCTGGCCTTAGATTAATATGCAAAGATGCTACAATTTTAGAAAGTTGTCCTTCACTGCTCCTCTGTGAATAGTACTGGCTTTGAGCAGAAACTACCACAGATCATGCTAGCAAAGAAACATAGTGATGTGCTATGAGAAAGGGTAATAAAAGCACCCTCTTTCTACCTCCCTCAAACCGCCATGGGCGTCAACAACAAATGGTAGTATTTTTATTATTTCTTCACTGCTTACTTATTAAGCAGATTAATCTATGAACACTTCATGATGAACAACCCCTCCTATCTATTTGCTTGTGTTGTCTCATTTATGTCTCTAGGGTTTTTTTCATTATTTTCTTCTTAAAGCACTTACCATAAAAAGAAACTGTAATCACACAGAACACGAAGATCTGTATTGCAGATGACCTGGCCAGTAGAATTTCCCAGTAAGATTCTTACACTTTGCGAGTATAGGTATGCGTTTCTATTTGCAGGTTCATATCGTGAAATATGCCTGCCTTTCGGCAGGCTAGCAGCTGAGGAGATAAAAGTTATTTGGGTGTCCATAAAAAGCCACTAATCTTTAGATAAAATAACTCTGCCAAAAGCCAGAGAGAACACAGAACACCTGGCAGCATTGCAGCCAGATACTGTTGTAGTTGCCTGATTATTTGCTACTTGTTAAAGAAAACACTAAGAGTAAGAGAATTTGGTTTTATGTCTTTCTAATATGCTTCATGTTTTGGTTTGCTTTCATTTTAGGTTTGATTTTTCTTTTCTCCATTTAAATGCAGTATTTGAAAAGGATGCTATTAATAATGCTGCTACATTTGACTGACACCGAAAGGGCTCTTTGTTTGGTATGTGCAATTCTTTAAGATAATGCAGGAAGTTACTCCTTGCTATAAGGAAAAACTGAAGTCCTGACTTAAGAAAAACTCATCAAACAACCTTATAGCTACTGTGTAGCCAACATAAACCACTGGATTCATTTTCAGAAGCATCAGAATTTCATGCACAAAAAATCATTATTGTATTCGAAGCTTTGTAACATTCGAATGTTACAAATTTGGATGCTATACTGCAGCAAACAGGACATGGTGCAGCAGTCAGGGCATTGTGTCAGGCTTAGAACTGGTGGTCCTTAAGATCCCTCCCAACTCTAAGAGTACTCTATGAAATGGAGATCACTGTAAGCAAAGGAACTAAGTCTAAGAGTGGCTGCCTTTGAATCCCAACTCCAGTGCATGTTGTTAATTGCAGGAATGGTGGGGTTTAGTCTGACTACCGTTATGATGGTGCTATGTCCACAAACACACATTTTTGAAAAATGCAAGTAGCAGCTAAACCTACTACTCCGAAAGTAGAGATGGCAGGATCAGACATCCAGTGAACAAGCTTCTAGAGGTATGTCAGTGATAAAGCAAAACAAGGGAATATGTGGGTCTCCTCTGGAAGAAAACAGGAGATCTGGACAGCCAGGACATGGAGAGGGACAAGGTACACAACGACGTTTTTTTTCTCACTCTTCACCAGCAAAAACTCCAGCCACACTGCCCAAGACACAGGAGGCAAAGGCAGGGACTGGAAGAATGAAGAACTTGAAGGTGAACAAGTCCATGGAAACTGACAAGATGCGTCTGCTCCTGAGAGAACTGGAGGATGATGTGTTCAAACCATTATCCATCACATCTGAGAAGTGGTGGCAGTCTGGTAATGTGAAGACACAGAGCTCTTTCACATACAGCATAATACTCTTTTGTCATCTTCTCTCCTTGTCTTTCCTAAACTGAGAACTGTTATTTGCTACAAAAGCTGTGAACGTGTCACTGTAGCACTTGGAGTACCTCATAGGGTGCAGGTTGGAAATGCTAGCACCAGCCAGAGGTTAGGTGCAGCAGGAATCTGAAAATGTCAATCAAGATAGTGTACCCTATACACATCTTGATTTCTGGAATTCAATCTAAAATTCTGGGAAGTGAAGTTGAAACTGCAGGAACTAGTAATTTGTTTAGATTTAACTTTATGGTGTAATAGCTGTGTGCTAGAAGCTAGAAACAGCATGTTTTCAGTCTGAAGAAATTGCCTTAAAGTTCCGGCTCATGATAATTAGTACAAAAATCTTTTTCTAAGTGTACAAGAAAAGAAGGCCACACATAAATTACTTGGACAGACTGCCAGAAAGGATGGGATCTGTTTGAAATGTATGAAGGGAACTGTTCAGGCTTTCGACTTTTCTTGCATATTTATTTAATGCTTCTGAAAAGCAGAAAATAGCAAACAAGGAACTTTGGTTACAAAATAGTAATTTACGTGTTTAGAAAAACTAATCTGCAAGAAAACTTAGAAAAACTTTGCATTTAACTTACCTACTGGCAATTGGACATTGTTCTAAATTTAAATGGAGAAGGGTCCAACACAGAAAGTGCCAAACTTTTGAGATCACATATACACTTGAAAATTTCCTTCGTTTCCTGTATACATAGAAGTCATTTAGTGACCTACCCTAAATTAATAAACTGCAGCCCTATGTCTTTATTTTCCACCACCCTTGCACCATAAGATCTACAAAAGCCATCTGTGGAGACATGGTTAGCAAGCAAAGGTCATGTTCCCATGTCTGAGCTTAATTAAGCACAGATTCTGTGAAAGTGAGAAAAAACACCAGTCGTGTACAGTTACCAGCAGTGTAAAAACCCTGGAAGTTAACCAATAGAGATAGAAGACCAGCCGGCCAACCTTGTAGCTAAAAATTGTCTGTGAACTAGGAGCAGAGACCTTGAGAGGACGATGTGTATATGAGCAGCGGAAAGCACCGAAAGTGCACCTGGAATGTACTCAATGCTGTATACGCCAACCAATCACTACGGGAAGCTGTGTGTACGTGGCAGTTTGACACTATATATACCCATTATTTGAGCACAATAAACGGATCACTTTTATCAATCATATTGATTGTGCATGTGTTCCCTCCGTGCGCGACGACATATTGGCGCCCGAACAGCAACCAACAGAGGAACCCAGGTACCCGTAGTGGCTGGGAGAATTGTGCGCGGAGAGGGAAAGCACCGGAGAAGCAGCATCCGGAGGGCGGAAAGAAAAAAAAATGCTCGGTTTTGCTGGTCGAAGATGCCGGGCAGAGAACGGGCAGTGAAAGAAGAAAAAAGAGGCCAATCCTGAAAGAGAAGAGGAGCCTATGATAAAAAAAAAAAAAAAGAATCGGACTACTAAGTAGTCCTAAGGTAAAGCCTGGAGAAGAGACAGAGGTCAGTGCTGAAAGAGAATAGGAGCCTCTGAGCCTGGAGGACAAAGAGGGAGCCTCCGCCGCCCACTGAGTTGGCCTGCTTGCTGGTGAGCTGCATTGGTACCAAAACTTAAAAAAGAGAGAGTAGTGAAAAATGGAAAGACAAGCGGCCTTTGATTTATTTAAGTGCTTCTTAGAGAAGCGGGATCTAGGAAAAGGGCTTACTGCCCTCTTTGATTATGGAAGGAGACGTGGGGTGCTATCAAGAAAGTTATCTCTAGGAGACGAGCTGCTGGAGCGGCTGCGAGACACTGAGGCGCTGCGAGTGGAGGAGCCGCGGGTGCAAGTGCAGGAGCTGTGGAGGAAGGTGCCCTGGGAGGCGCGGCCGGAGCTCTCGGGCCGCGCGGCCGAGCGGGCAGCGCTGGAGCTGCAGCGCGACTGCCAAAAACCGCGGCAACGGCAACAACGGCAGCAGCAGGAAAACGCGAAGTGGAGTCCTGGTAACACTCCCCTTTGTGCGACAGGGCAAGGGACAGGGGGGTTCCCCACAACGAACGACAACAACTCTCAAAGCCTACCCTGGGGGAATCCTCCCTACTGACGACAAATTGGCCCCTACAGAAAAAAGAAAGGAAAAAAAAAAAAAAAAAAAAAAAAAAAAAAAGAGTACCCTTATAGCCTTTTGAATATGTTATATGAGTAATGTGGCAGGCTGGGGACTTGAAACCCCATATACAACTCATTTGATAGTCTCTTTGTCATCCACATGTACTAGAAGTTGGGAAATATATATCCATGTATATTTGTGTTTCTATTAGCCCTTGGAGACTTTTTAAGGATATTGCTGACCACTTCTTCTACATGTGTATATGAGCAGGGGAAAATCACTGAAATGCACCTGGAATGTACCCAATGCTGTATATGCCAACCAATCACTACGGGAAGCTGTGTGTACGTGGCAGTTTGACACTATATATACCCATTATTTGAGCACAATAAACGGATCACTTTTATCAATCATATTGATTGTGCATGTGTTCCCTCCGTGCGCGACAACAGCCATCCTCCTGCTTGCTTTACTAAGTATTTTCCCTAAATCCTAAATCTTCAGTCCTGTCATATATGCGCATACTCACTTCTAGACATAGTACTCTCAAAAAATGCTTTCCATTCTTTCATCTTTTGTTAATTTCCCTAACTTCCTCTACTCTCAATCTGCTAAAACTCCCTCCAGAGGAAGATGCCTTCCCTGAACCCCATGTCTATGCCTCCTCAAATTGGCAGCCTTTAACCTACTCTGTGAGGATGAAGCTCTCTTCTGCCCATGGTTTCAGTCTAGTTAACACAGTATGTCCTATGATACTGCTTGACTTGAGTATAAAAACCAGATCTGTGCAACTAGAAATTAAGTGAGCCATTGCCTGGCACAATTCACAGCTCCTGCACCCTTTTCCACTGATAAAGTAAACTTGCACTCTCTGCTCAACAACAGAAGGGAGAGGTTTTAAGGGTAGGAAAGACGGTGATCACAGAGGAAGGGAAGAACTGCAGGTCATAAAAGAAGGCAGGTTTGATGGCATTTCCTTAGGGATTTTCTTTCGATTGGATAAATTTGTTAGTGCCCACTGGTGCCCCAGATATGCATAAACTTCTGTGACTGCCGTTAGGAAAAAGGCATCAAGCCAGAAGAAATGCAGACTGATAGCTGTATATTTGCATAGCCATTTTGCACTTTATCTTCCATTACAGTCATTGCCTCATGCTTTCATAGAGGATAAGCTTCATCATACTTTTGAGAGACATTATGTATTCAGGAACAACATGGACAGTCCTTCGCCAGAGAAGCAAAGAGAAATGTCTCACTGGATAATACTGGGCACTGAGATGAGCTATCCATAAGGGGCCCTTTTTTTATCCAGCCTGAATTTCACTTCTTAAGTTACAATGACCTGGTCCAGCAAAAAAGTAAAAAAAATATTTTGGGAAAAACCAGTAATAATGATATTAAAGTGTTTCAAAAAGGCAAGTGCGACCTTTATACCTTAAAATAAAACATAAATATAGAGTTGATTGTGGGCTAGTTTTAGCTGCTTTTCCTCTAAGGCTCTGCTCCACTTTTCTAAATAAGCTGAACCATGAAGGTGGCAGGCCACCACTGCATATCAGCAGTTACTAGGTTACCAGGCTTGTGAGGAGGAAACACCACTAATACAAACCACGTTGCAACATGCACTACAGCACCCAGGCAAGTCTGTACTCTCAACATTCTTTCTTCCCCTTCTACACCGCTTTGTTCCTCAGCCATGACTTGGCTCCACATACCCAAAATGTCAGTCAAGCACCTGGGATAAGGACATACAGGAGCAGCTCTTCTCTTTGGAGGTCTCTTTACCTATGCTACCTGTACTACCAAGTACAGGAAGTGTCTTCCTCTTCAGAGCCTCTCAGAGTTCAGGAGCAGGTTGCTGTTTATTCACCTCTCTGCGTTCTCTGCTAGAGACAGGCACAAAAAAACCTGCTCACAGCTCTGAGGCAATCAGACAGGGGAAAAGACAGAGCTCATAAATGAAGTACACAAAATGCACACCATGATGAGAAAGAGAGCGTGAATGATGAGTGAAGGAGAAGAAGAAGGAGCAAAGAATAAGCATCACAGCATCTACTCAGCTTTCCTGAAGGCAAAAGAGGCAACAGCAGCAGAGATGTGACTCTCATACCAACCAAAAAGAGACTTTTCAAGTCTGTACGTTAGCAAATATTGATGGTACAGTCTATTGGCTTCTAGTAGGTTCCTTCTTACTGCAAAACTAAATTAATTTTTAGGAAGCTATTTTTTTCCCTTTTTTGTTAGTCAAAGATTTCATTAAGAAATACAAACTTCTAATTCTGTTTTAAAATTATATTTTGAAAATTGTATCGTGAATTATATGTATAATTATTTAAATCATTACAAGTTTTCACTAAAGGCAGACATTCATCTGATAAAATAGGGATGTAAAATGTAAATTCTGACTAAAGTGTGAAGTATGGTCTGAAAAACAATTCTGCTACAGGCACGACTTTCAGTAAATATACTTTTGCACTGCTTCCAGCCACAGAGAAAACTTATGTGAGATATTCTCTCGCTTTCCTCCTGAATCTCTTACATAGGAAGAATTAGGTGTTACAGTAATAATTTAAATGTGGAAAATAATTATTAAAATGCTGCAAGCTTTACTTTCTGTCTTAAAGTATTAGATCCAAATACATGGACCAGCATTTTCCCCTGAGATTAAAAGATCACAAAGACATTACAGTTTTAAAGGTATTTTCAACCTTTCTGTGAGGTACTTTTTTGGGGAATAAAATTGTATGTTAGAGAATAAACTTTGAATGTGTTCTCTTTTTTTCCTCCTTTTTGCAAGTACTTTTATAATCTACTTTAAGTGAAAAAGATGGGTACTGTGGCTCTAAGAACCGAATTTACCAATGTCATCTGTCATCAGCCTCACCTTAAATTTGTCTGTAAGGAACCTGTATATAAACCAGGATGATAAAAATGCCCAAAGCCACTCTTAAAACTGTTAATAATAAAAGAGTCTGACATATGAAAGGAAACTTGCTATAGCAAATTACTTCCCATAACAAATTAATATAGAATTACAGCACTTAATCACACAATTTAAGACTGGTTTGGGGTTTTTTTAGGTATTAGTTTTAGCAATTATAGGTTCTTTTTTCTGCTGCATGATTATCTACTGAAAGAACACAATGTAAATGTGCAAGACATTCTTACTGGTTTATTTCCATAGAAATCCTGACTTACAGTACGTCTGAGCCTAGACAGGCTCTATTATGAAATTTTCTGCCCTTTTTAGGGCTCCATTTTTCAGGTTCTTCTTTTGCTTGGATGTGACATACTTCATACATTCTTTTGGTAAACTTCTAATTCTCAATAAAAGGTTACTGATTAAAAACTTTTTGTAATGTATTTTATTGTTCACAGGTAATACCTCTAAATATGTAACAACAATAACAAATAACAAAAGATGTGAACAAACAAGAGTTCACCATAAATAGAATTCAAATAAAATGCAGCTGTTACCCCAACCTGGTCTGCTTTTCACTTCCTTCTTTCACTCAGCGTGTCTTTGAAGACTCAGAGTAAGGAAAGATAAAAACATTTGTTAAAGTCCAATTGTAAAACTCTGCTTTTTTGACACCCTAATTCATGGGTGTAGGTTGTATTTGCAAACATTTCTAACTCACTTTTATGTTGAACACCAGTCAGGTATTAAACTGACTATTTTTTAACACCACCACCTGTTCCTGGGTTACAATAAAATTTAATAATGAACTCTACAAATCTTCAAAGTATAATTGTACTTAATCTTACGACTGTCAATGTAAACTAGGTGTGTGCATAACATGGAGGATCTAAACTTTTGAGATTTAAATCACACTTTGAAAGTGGTCCAGGCAGCTCTAAGCAGAGAATTATGGTATCATTTCAGAGAGGAAATAAAAAAGGATTCCTGTAACTGATTAACTATTGTATTTTTATTGTTTCTAAAATAGCTATGGTAATGTTTACAACACAAGAAAAACTGCAGAGATTTTACGGGGTTTTTTGCCTCTCTTTTTCCCAGTTCATGAAAATCATCTTTGGGAGTGCACTAAAGCCCTAAACAGTATACTTCTCAACGAAGGGAACATACTGAATTTTTGATGCTTTTGTGAGGAAGAATGCAAACAAGCAAAGCACAAAAGTTTCAGAAACAAATATATTATTTTAAAATGCAAGTAATCATGTAAGTCAAGAGAGTAGTCACGCATGTGGACATCAAGGATAAAATTCTTGTACCTAATGAGACAGTCATAAACATAAATCTGTGAAAAGATACATTATATTTTTAAGACGTAATTAAAGTGGTAAGCAATATTGTTTATTTTGAAGCCCAAACCTCCAACCCTCCAACTGATTCATAGAGCTTCTAGGAATTTCACTATTTCTCTGTGAGACAGGAAGAGGCTGGAATGATCCACAGGCTCAAAACATGTAGAAACTGCAGATTTAGATAATTCAGTCAAGAAAAGCTAAGTAGCGATAGACTGTGATGGATCACATATAACAACGCACGATAAAAATCATGACCTCTTCTTGCTTCCATACATGGGTAAACAGCCTAGATTCTGTTGGAAGCTGCTGGATCTAAAGATAAACTTGATAGTAATGAAAGAAAAATACTGTTCACTAGAACACTGGAAGACACTGATGCAGACAAAAACCTTCCACAGAAGCTGCTGGATCTAAAGATAAACTTGATAGTAATGAAAGAAAAATACTGTTCACTAGAACACTGGAAGACACTGATGCAGACAAAAACCTTCCACAGAAACATTTGTTCAGATGGGTAATAAGGACTAATTTTAAAATCCTTATACCAATTTACTGCTGCTACAAAAAACTGATTTTTTTTATAGCCACATATAAAATGATTTCTTCTTTGAAACAAATTAAAGTATCTTGCCTACCTTCAGTAATTTGCTGTTATACTAAAAGCAGATAGTATCTGGGAACCCAATTTTACAAAAGCAGTATTAAAAAGCAACATTTATTGTTAACTCTTGTTCTCCTGCTTAAAATAAGAAATCAAAATACAGAGTGCATAAAATGCTGTGATTTTATTAGCAAGTATCACCCCATTCTATTCCAAAAAGAATTTAAACTTATGTGATATATTCCTAAGCATATGTTTATGATTTACAATAAAAATCAATACTTCATGTTCTTAAACACAAGAAATTGATACTGGCACTACCAGAGCCTTTTGACATTATAAGGACAATAGGTAATAAACAATCATGAAAATATAATATTAAAGACAATGAGATTCCTCCATCCCTTCAAGACATTTTATCTAAAGTTTAGACAGAAATATCATAAATTATTTTAATGATGATAAACATTTTCTGCAGAAATACAATTATAAGAACACCACAGAATCGTGTAGCTCACAATTAACAACAGACACAGTAGTTTCTGGCCCTGTAATCGCACACATAGAGGAAGAGCCATCCTACATCTCCTCAGGTATGCCTGCATAAACCACCAGAATAATTCAAAACATGCTTTAGACGCTGTTTTCTTAAACTTTGGAATGATTGCTTACCTTCACATTCTAGATACTACTTTTACACACAGGAAATCATACAGGCTTTTTCACAAAGCTTTCTTTACATGCAATAGCTGAAATAGTTCAGTCCAGAGCTACTGAAGACATTTAAAATAACAATAATGTAGACCTAAATAGCTAGATTTTTAAAGGCACCTACCTAAAGAGGCACTCAGCTGCATTCTAAAAAGCAGTCAGGGATCAGTCTCTAGTTAACGCTACATAAATGTGAAACGCACCACTTTTTCCTTTCTTTTTCTTCTTTTTTTTTTTTTTAATTTATATACGTGTGTGTGTGATTTTTTATAAAATGTATCTGTAACTCCTTTGCAGAGTATATTCTTCTGCAATCCTCTGCAACAGTTAGTAACTACTTAGCTTGCATATCACTGGGGAATGAATCTTTAAAAGAAAAGGGACAGATTAACCACTAGGCTTCCTTTAATTGATTGCTTGAAATGGTTTTTGATCTATGCAAGTGTAAGTATACATATATTTGGACAATGATGCCCGCAGATAACATAAATAATAGTGATTAGAATGTGGTTTGGACACCTATGGAATCAGATAGTGCTATTCAGGCTTAAGAACTTAATACAGCTTACAGGGGCAGAGGACCTAGCTGTAGCACTTTATCTGAGCAGAGAAGCACAGTCACTTCTCGTGTCTTCATGTCTCAAGATTACCTGAAAGTCATCCAGGCCGATAGGGCTGGAAGCTGAAATAGATGTGTTCTGTACTGTGCCCATTGTCGCCACAAGTTATCAGGAAACTCATAATGACATTTTAGTTGAACTACCAAGAGAGGAAAAGAGAAAGAATATACAGAGCGCCTAAGTACCTTTCTCAGAATTACCATTTCATTTCCTGATGAAAAGGCCCCCTTCCAGACATCCTTGACACTCACATAATTTTGCAAAGTAATCTTTCTGCTCTTTCAATTTATCCACAAGGTCTACTTGAAGGAACTTAAAAAAAAAATAAAAAAAATTGCACAATTTTTTTTTCCTAAAAGGTTAAAGTCAAGTAAGCTCCATTAATTTGAAGGGACAATTTAGGAATCTCTATGTTTTTCACTGGCACTCAAGTTTTTTCACCTTCTGGGTGAAAAGATATGAAAGTTCTTTATTTCTTTCATAAGTAAGAAAAGTTCTAAGTTTACACACAGAATAGATGAAAATAACCCTAAGACACCTCTTTTAAAAGCTGCTGTACACCAGGGAGATCACAGAATGTTACCATTTTTTTTTAATTCTCTTTCCTGTCTTTGGCTCCAAGCAACAAATTACACAACAATTGCTAACAGGCAACAAAACTTAAAAAACTTAACTATAATTGTCAAATCAATTTCTACATGCAGGTTCAAAGTTATGTCACGTTTCATTTAAGAAGTATTTTATAGCACTCTCAAAGAATTTTTTTGCATACAAACTTGAAGTTTATTTATGTTGACCTAAATACTAAACAAAAAAATTTATGCATTTCAATGATTAAAACCCCCAAAGAAATCTACAAAGACATCAACAATTATTTCTTTTAAAATAAAGAACATAAATGCTGTACTATTTTCTATTCTGAAAGTTCAGAGATTATTTTACCTTGCTGAAATAAAAGCACTAGCTTTTCATTGTAGAAAAAACTTCAAAAACCAACTTTCCCTGGCCATACAGCACTGGAACCCTCAGTTTTAAAAAGGATAGCTTTGCAAATATGGACATTAAGGAAGTTAGAACATTAAGCCATGTACAGTGACCAAGACAATTTCCCCCCCATGCTTTGCATCTGAAATACAGTTTGCCAAGAGACAAATCGCCACAAAAATGCCTGAACATCCCAGCACTGTTACATCTTACACAACCCATGCACCACTGACAATTCTATAGGTCAGTTTAACATCAGTGACTGACGTTCTAAAAGCATTCTACCTTGATTTTTGAATGTAATATGTTCTTCAGTCATAAGCCACTGTGCTGGAAGGCAAACACTTGGACTTGTCAGGAAGAAACACACCCCAAAGGAATTCATGGGGAAGAAGCCTGATAGAAACTAGGGGGGTGAGGACCTCAATCAGTCAAGTTCCAAAGAGGTTATTAATGACGGAAAAAGCTATCAAGAAAGCTTATTCACATGCTTCCTACAGCACTTTCTGCAAAAACGGCTGTTCAAAGGATCTGAAACAATATTTTCATAAAAAGGACAATGTTTTTTCAAGGGGAAGACGTACAGATGATAGTTAAAAGGGCACGTTATACAAAACAGTTTCACCCTTTCCAAATTCTGTCCCTTTTGTGTGGCACAAGACCTTGTTTTCCAAGTTAACTAATAATTAGCTTGTTAATAGTATATTTTCACTGCTGAAATTATCCATACGTGATTTTACATGATCCAGTATGATTGATAAACTCAAAAATTTAAGGGCTCTGGGATATCAAAACAAGTCTGCTCATACACAAAATCTGGTTGTTACCCATTACTTCAACTGCATAAATATTGTACAAGGCTTCTTTGCTACCTTGGCTTTTTATCCATTTCCTTTTACACCATGACAAATGAAAAAGTACTGACTGGCAGTGTGCAGAGATGTTTCTCTATGCACAACTGATCCCTGAAAGCCTCACTGTAGTTTATTGTTCATAAATAGGAACCAAAGAAAATTAACAATTGACTTTAATGGCTAAAGGGCTATCCTACCAGAACAGCATTTTATTTAAGAAACGTGTGTGACACCAACATAATAATCACTATGTCAGACTTTGTACAAAGTGTTAACCTGTCTTACATGTTCATGAATGTCCGTCAGCTTCAAAACGCATTGACTGCTCCATGAGCTTTGGTAGTGGTGCACTGAGACACAACCGCTTTCCCCAAGTGCCAGAACAGGCTGTGGCTGACTCCTAGAGAGCAGTTCAGCTGAAAAGGACCTGGGAGTACTGGTGACAAGTTGACCATGAGCCGGCAGTGTGCCCTTGTGACCAGGAGGGACAAGAGCGTCCTGGGATGTCTCAGGAGGAGTATGGCCAGCAGGTCAAGGGAGGTGATCCTCCTCCTCTGCTAGGTCCTGGCGAGGCCACATCTGGAGAGCTGTGTCCAGTTCTGGGCTCCTCAGGACAAGACAAAGAGCTACGGGAGAGTGTTCAGCAGAGGCCACAAGGATGATCAGGGTCCTGGAGTATCTCTCTTACGAGAAGAGATTGCATGAGCTGGGCCTGTTTAGTCTAGAGGGGAGAGACTGAGAGGGGACGTATCTAATGCATATTTATATCTTGAAGGCAGGTGCCAGGAGGATGAGGCCAGGCTCTTTCCAGTGGTGCCCAGCGACAGGACAAGGAGCAATGGCCATAAACTAAAACACAAGTTTCACCTTCACAAATTATACTCAGAGAAGAAGAACTTCTTTATGTTAAGGGTGGCAGAGCACTGGAACAGGCTGCCTGAAAGGGTTACGGAGTCTCCCTCTCTGGACATGTTCCTGTGTGACCTGCTCCAGATGGCTCTGCCCTGGCAGGGGGGTTGGACTGGATGATCTCCAGAGGTCCCTTCCAACCCTACTGACTCTTTGATCTTTCCACCATTTGACCTGTAGTCTCAGCCTTCAGGCACTAATATTTTCCAAGCCCTCCTTTTGCTTATCTGTCCTTAACCAGCACTAGCACCACTGACAGCCGCTGCCGGCTGTCTTAAGCGCGCGTCCCTCCAACCTTCCACGCGCTTCCACGGCAGCTGTGGGCTCCCGGCGAACAGCGCTTCCGCTTCCGGCGGCCAGACGGCGGCAGGGCCTGGCCGCGCTTAGGCCGCGGCGGGCGGAGGGCGGCGGGGTGCGGTGGCGGAAGCCTTTGTCGGGCAGGAGCAGAGGCCGACATGTGGCCGCCGCCGCTGCCCTGGCTGCTGGCGGGGCTGCTGCTAGCTGCCCGTTGCGGGGAGGCTGCGGCGGCGGCGGCCCTTCACCCCTGGAGTGCCAACACCGCCTCACCGCTCCCCACCGAGGTGGCCGGCGGGGCCGCCACAAGAAGCAGCAGCAGCAGTCGCCTGGCCGAGGTGTCGGCGCCGCCCGAGCAGGGCCAGCCTATGACCCAGCGCGCCCTGTCCGTGCTGGTGCTGGCCAGCGCTGCCCTCATCGTCTACTTCGTAATCCGGACCGTGCGGTGAGGGAGGGGGCCGCGCCGGCTCCAGCTGTGCTGCGGGGAGCGGGGGGGCGGGGCAGGCGCTGCTGTACCCGCCGGGCCGCTGAGGGGCAGGGCCCGGCCGGCGGTATTGGCTGTCAGGGTCCCCTCGGCTCTCGCTGGGGGGCCGGCGCACTGAGCCTGGCTCCGCTGCTGCGGGCAGCGCCGCCGAGTGAGGCGTCTGGGTAATGCCGGCGGAAAGGCACTCAGTGTGGTTCTGCTGTCGGAAGGGTTACCGCTTATCATTGTCGGGCCTTGTCTGGCTCCCCCCCTGCTCTCTTCAAGGGGACATGTCACCACTGACATCCTGTACTTAGTTTTGTACATTGTCTGTGTTATTGTCCCATTTGCAAACTTCTGTCTCACTGAGCTACAGGATTTGTTCATCTCCTCTTTTTGTCAGTAAACGTATTTCTTTTCTGCTCACTAGTTTTTGATAAATTTATCTATTTCACACTGGCTTAAGGAAAGGTCCCTTAAAAAGCATGGGCTATCAGTCATCTGCCTTTGTATTTCTCATAGAAAATTGCAGTGTCTGGCACAGTGTTTTGTTGCTCTTGGAGTTTTACTTGCTGTCATGCTCAAACTGTGAACTTCTCTGGGTGAGCCCCAATTTGTGATTATGCGTAAAGTACATTCAGTATGCAGCAAGTTCTCTCTGTACGTTTCATTGTAGTTAGATAACACTGGTGTATGTTCAGTACCTTTGTCATGTATTCCAGAAAGATAATTGAAAGACAGTGGTCTTTGTGGGCACTTATTAAGACATGCAGTCCAAGTAAGCTAGGATATCCCAATTGCTCCATAGCTCTTGAGCAGGCTTAGATCTTTATTTTTCTTAGAATGCATATCTTGATGATACTATATCTTAAAAGAAAAAACCATAAGCAGGGGAAAGTGGACAAGAGCACTTCTCAGTGTTCCTGTACCTCCTAAGATTTGGAGTTCTGAGTAGTACTATGAAAAATTCATTGCAGGAACTGGAGAAGGAAATTCTCATCTAATACCATTATTTTCTGGTTAAGTTGCAATTGTTGGGTATTCTGGTTTTGGCAATAGGAGGGTTGCTCTTCAGCATTTGAAACTGGAGCATTGCCTGAGGATGCTACTGTAAACAGGAAGGTTGTTTAAAGTAGGTTGTGGTTGTCCTGTTAATCTGTAATTCTGCTGCATCTTTCTGTTGCATCTAGCTTCTGAAATTGGGATTAGATGAAGCATATGCTTTGAATTTGAACTTGAGGCTGAAATATTTTTGGCAATAGTTGTATAAGAAATTTAGGGATGAAATACAAACTTCCCAGTTCCATTTTTAAAGATTTTCTTAGAATTAAACCATGCATCTTGTTGTCAGACATAAAAAGCTTTGGGTTTTTTTACAAACTTTCAACTAGGTCACCCACCTGGTGGATGAAGGGAAGGCAGTGGATGTAGTTTTTCTGCATTTTGGTAAGGCTTATGATATTGTCACTCATAGTTGCCTTCTGGACGAATTGCCCAAATGTAGGATGAGCAGGTTTATGGTGTGCTGGGTAATGGAAGTGGCTGAATGGCAGGGCTCAAAGGGTTGTAGTGAGTGGGGTTTGATTCTGTACCTGGTACAGAATAACGCTGGACACAAGTGAAAATTGGGAGAGGAGTGACAGGAGCAGCTGTGCAGAAAGGGATCTGGAGTGCTGGTCAGCAGCAGGCGCAGCATGAATCAGCAGTGTGCCCTGGCAGCCAAAAATGCAAACTGCATTTTGGGGTGCATAAAACACAGCATGGCCAACCAGTCAAAGGAGGTGATTATCCCACTATATTCAGTGATGCTCTGGCCTCACTTTGAGTGCTGTGTGCACATTCCTGAACTATGAGCTATATCCATTCATAGAGTTATAGGAGGGATAGGGTTGGAAAGGACCTTACGGTCATCTAGTTCCAACCTCCCTGCCAGGCAGGGACACCTCACACTAGATAGACCATGTTGCCCAAGGATCTGTCCAGCCTGGCCTTGAACACTGCCAGGAATGGAGCATTCACCACTTCTTTGGGCAGCCTGTTCCGATGCCTCAGTACTCTCACAGTAAAGAACTTTTTCCTTATATCTAACCTGAACCTTAACTATCTTAACTATCTTAACCCTGTTTAGGTTTAAATCCATTACCCCTTGTCCTGTTGCTACAGTCCCTGAGGAAAGGACTCTCCAGCTTTGTTATAGGCGTCCTTCAGATGCTGGAAGGCTGCTAAGAGGTCTCCACTCAGCTTCTCTTCTGATGGCTGAATAGTCCCAACTTTCTCAGCCTGTCTTCACACGGGAGGTGCTGCAGCCCCCTTGTCATTACTGTGGCTCCCCTCTGGACTTGCTCCAACAGCTCCATGTTCTTCGTATGTTGAGGACGTGTCCTGGGTTCAGCTGTAACAGTTATTTTTCTCCTTCTTAGTAGCTGGTGCAGTCCTGTGTTTTCGACTTTAGCCTGAGAACAATGCTGGTAACACACTGATGTTTTTAGTTGTTGCTAAGTAATGCTTACTCCGATCAAGACTTTTTCAGTCTCATGCTCTGCCAAGTGAGGAGGGATTCTCTTCTGCATCCCTCCAGGAGCAGGGGGGGAAGAAAGAGGCGTGAGTGAGCGACTGCGTGGTGCCAAGTTACCGGCTGGGCTTAAACCATGACAGGACACCAGAACTGCACACAAGGCTCCAAGTGGGGTCCCATGAGAGCAAAGTGGAGGGGCAGGATCACCTCCTTTGACCTGATGGTCACGCTCCTTATCATGCAGGCCAGGACATGAGTGGTTTCTGTCTGCAACTGCGCACTGAAGCTGGCTCATGTTCAGTTTCTTGTCACCCAGCACCCCCAAGTCCTTCTCCACAGGGCCGCACTGAATCTCTTCTCCACTCAGCCTGTAGCTGTGATTGGGATTGCCCTAACCCAGCTGTAGGACTTGGCCTTGTTGAATTTCATGAGGCTGGCATTGGCCTACTTCTCACACATGGTCCCTCTGGATATCATCCCATCCCATCCCTTCCTTCAAGTGTGCCAACTGCATCACACAGTTCGATGTCATCAGCAAATTTGCTGAGGGCTCACTCAATCCCACTATCCATGTCCATGTATGTTGCGTAAGCATCTCCAGTGTTCTTTTAGCCTTAGTCTTTTGACTAATCTGTATATAGAGAAAGTTTTCACATTACAATTTCTTTTCTCCCTTTTTGAGCAGCATTCATTTGAATCTAGAAATTTGTGCCAGCCTTCTGATAAGACTTTTTCTTTTTTCATTACAGGCAATCTGGACATTTGCTGTGACTGTCTTAGGTTATTCTCAACTCAAAATAGGGACTCACTTTCCTTTTTACACCATTAAGTAAAAAAGTATATAGTGAGATAACAGGAATTTTGAGTATATAAATAGCATGAACTTCCTTGCCTTCATTTCCTATTTTGTGTTCAAATTAATTTCTGGTCTAGAATATCTGTGAGTGCTTTTGTCCTAGAGCTGGTTGCTTATTGTAGAATCTGCTAAAAGTATGCTTTTGCATAAAAAAAGTATGCTTTTGCATACTTTTAACTGGCCATTTTTTACTGGCTCTTGCATTTAGCTATGAAGTGCTTGTTTAGGCTTTTTGTATCCACTACAGTAATTCTACTCAAAACTACAAATAACATACTTGCCTTAAATATTTCAAGTTAGGTCTTGGCACTTAGTATTGTTTGATCTCTGAATTTTTTACACCTCAGTGTGTACGCTTTACATATACTATGTTTTTTTAGAAATTTATGACAAGTATCAATATAGTTATATTTTAAGGGATAGTGTTCATATATTGTGGGAATAGAAAGTAGAGAAGAATTTATAGAACTTAAGTGTTTTAAAATACGTTTCAGGCTCCGAAGGCGAAGCAGAAAAACCCGACGGTACGGCGTTTTGGATACAAACATAGAAAACATGGAGCTGACCCCATTAGAACAAGATGATGATGATGATGATACAACACTATTTGATGCCAATCATCCTCGAAGGTTTGTATACAGAAGTCAAAGCTACTTCCAGCAATAGAAGTGGAGTATGAATGATAAGCAGTTTCACTGAGAAAGCTCACTACTGTGTTTCGTATGCATGTAGTTGGAGAAGGGATGTCAAGATCACTTGAATTTTAAATGGGCAAGAATTTAGTGGGCAAGAAGATAAACACCATTTGTCTTCAGCATGTGAGTTCCAAAGAAATGGAGAGGAAGGTAGGATATTTTTTTACAAATACAGTGTCATGATTGAAGCTTGTGTTAAAGTCAACAACTAGCTTTTACCTTTCTCTCTTTTTTTTTTTTTTTTTTATTTGCATACCTTAAAATAGAAGCAATGAAAACCCTAGAGGGAAAGTTCACTAAAATAGTATCAGAGGTTTTCAGAGGGTGGATTTGTGATGTGTTTTTTTTTTTTCCCTGTGCATTTCTAAACACTTTAATTTGAAGAAAAAAAAAATCAGGTATTTTACTGTAGAACGTTCTAATATGCATAGGACTTTTCAACAGTTATAAATCCACTTTGCAATTGGAGTCTTAGTAGTGGAGTTTCCACATAACTTTCTTACCTGCTTTACGTATTTCAGTTATTTTATTCTTGGATATTTAATTCTTGTCCCTGAGAGAATGTAGAAGGGTGAAACAGAAGTGAAGACAGTAAGGAAAGGGAGTATACTTAAGATGAGGTTTTTTTTTTACTTTTTGCCATACAAACATGCTAGAGTGATGATGCGGTATACATATGCCTGTTGATTACCTGTCTTAAGAGATGAGCCTGAGAACTTCTGAAGTCTAAATAGGGCTGTACCAAGGACCCTATGTGTTCCTACTGTGCTTATTCAATCAGGTAAAGCATATTCTATTCATTCCCTTTCAAAGTTTATCTTGGAAATTTGTTGAAATGGTTGTTTAATGGATTGCTCTATCTCTGCTCCCAATATGTATTTTCTCAAATTATGTCCTAAGATAATATTTTTGCCACTGCAGTTTCTATGGTTATGTGATAGAAATTACTATGATTAAGAAATTAACTTGCATTAAAGCAAACTCTTCATAACCATAGACAGCAGCACTTGCCCTAACTATGATGACTACCAAAAAAAAAAAATCACATTGTTAGTGCTGTATTTGGAAAAAAACCTAACCAACAAAACAAAACAAAAAACCCCACAGAAAACCCTTCTGCCCTGTCCTAAATTCCAAATACTTATCTCCTCTTCAAATTGAAGTGCTGTGGTAACTCGTCATCTAGTTCAGCTAGACCAGGCTGTTTGAAAGTAGATTACTTATCCAGGCTGTTTCAGAAACAGTCTTTTGGATGACATATAATACAAACAGTTTGAATACAGTATTAGTGTTTTATTTAGCTGATGGCATAGGTATTGTAAGTCAAGTATTTATTTAATACAATTCTTCACTCACTGTGGTATCTTGTTGATGAAAGAACTACTTGATAAGTAGTATTTGATTTTAAGAAGATCAGATTTGGATGAAAAAGCAATACCTGATGTTTTGATGCAAGTCCACATAGCCCAGAAAAACTGGAGAGTGAATGTGACATGTAATGCTTGAAGATGACATAGTCTGGAGTAAATACATAGAGTGATGTAACTTGTGGTGTAAGCAGACCTTTATTTATAGGGC
Organism: Psittacula echo; assembly: GCF_963264785.1. Lineage (NCBI taxonomy): Eukaryota > Metazoa > Chordata > Aves > Psittaciformes > Psittacidae > Psittacula > Psittacula echo. Next base: position 73,681,972 of record NC_137742.1, on the reverse strand, counting down.
TCCAAGATGACCTAAAATTTTGTTTCTCATAGAAGAGATAATAATGTCAACCTCTCAGTCAAACTGCAAGAAAAGTAATTGTATTGGTGTAACTGAGTGATCTAACCAAACTTAATTTCAACACGTTTCTATTAATTTGCTGGAGACAACTGACTAAGCAGATAAGAAGTAATACCTTTAGAAGAGAATAGCTATTGATAGTAAAGGAAGAAGATGTTGCTGTTGTTTCAAGATAGCTCAGAAAGTATATTAAGTGCTTAAACTGTCTGTAATCATATTATGTTAGAAGCTTCAGAAAACAAAGACTTCAGTTATGTTTAGTCAATAGCATGGATATACTCTGTTTATATGTATTAAGAGCTTGCTGTGTCCTTTGTGGGGAGAAGCTCTCAAAGTTTTTTAAGTTACTTTTCATCTTGAAACGCTATGTGTAGAAGGAAGAACAGTGCTAAACAATGTGAATGCACTCCACAAATCTCTACAGAACAGCTTTATAAAATGCTGTCCAAACTTTGCAAAACACAAAGCAACATCATTGCTGGGAGGGAAGTTTGGAAATTAATGTAGAGTACTTTTTTTTTTTTTCCTTTTTAAATCCTTAATTGGGAATGTACTTCTTTCAGTTAATTTTTTTCTCCTTGTTTCAACTAAGTCTTTTGCGTCTGGACTGAAGCTTAGTAACCAGTCTTCATGTCACTGCTTAACCAAGAGTGACCGAAAGGAGTACGAAATGCATAAGTAATCCAAGAGTCACTGAGGACACTTGATGATAATGATACTCATATACTCTCAGAAGATATCATTACATTTGTCATGATATTTGCAGTAATTTAGAGGTTTGTTTGGTTAGGTTTTTCTTAAGGTAGCATAAATATGCAGTCATACTTGGAGCTACTAATTAGGAAACAAGGAAGAGTGGCCTTTAATGGATTTTTATTTTAGTCCTTTGTTAAGTAAATCAAAGTTGCAGTTTTGCTTTACTACAGTCAACAGCAGCTTATTCAGTTTTAAGTTTCTTACCCTCATAACTCATAATGGAAAGTAATAAGAAACTAAACACATTTACAGGAATCTGCATGTTCTGGTAGGTTCATACACATTTGTTATGGACAAAAAATAGCGTAAGTATTGTTCTATAGAAAATAGATGTAGTGTTTCCTTCTTTCTTTATGACCTGCTAATAGACTGCAATAGTATCCACTCTGCTTTCATTATTCTTGACTAAAATAATTAAGTCGTTTTTAAAGTAGAGCTCTACAGCACAGTATGTGCATGTTAGAAATCCCTACAGGCTTGTTTTTAGCTGGTAAGTCTATTTGACCCTTTCCAAGGCTAGGCAGAGAAACTGGCTTCTTTCCTGAAATCAGCATAGCAGTGTTATTATCCTGGAGTCCTGATACAATGATTATTTCCACTGTTGCTGGTTTTTTCCAGAGCTATATGAAAAAAGGTCCTGTGCCCTTGGTTGTAACATAGGTGCCATTTAAGTGTACTCTCACTGTTGTCATCATCCATGTAACTAGCCTATGTGCCTCTTCAGTTTAGGGCAGCTTACCTGAATGGGATGTTTTAGCCATTTTGTTCAATAGTATACTATTAAATGTCAAAGTTTTAAATTCTAACCTTTGGTTTCTCGCCATGCAGCTTTACCTACGTGTCAACTGAAGTACAGTATTCTATTATTTTTCAAAGGCATATCACACTACTATAAATTGCAATTCTCATTAAATCATGTTACACACAAACTACTTGCTGCACTGCAAGGCACAAGGAAAAGCAGTTACTCAGTTTTTGATAGCATTCAAGTTACGGGTTGCTATCAACAGTTACCAAAGTTTGAACAGGAACGGGGGAGCCTTGGAAGCTTAAAAATATATCCAATAAGGTAAAAACACAGTTTTTTTGTAAGTGAGCTGTCTGTTTGGGAGTTTAAATCAATGGAGTTTTATGGCACTTCAGTTCAAAGTCATATGGCAACTCATGAGTTTTTACATGCAAATTTAATAATAAAATGTTATATCTCAATGGGGTTTTTGTAATGTTTGATCTTCAAAAATGTAGGCTAAAGTTCCTCTTGAAACAGGGTATTTCAGATTAATGCATCTGTTCCTTCTGTTGTAGAGAAGTACGTGCCTTTCAGTGAAAGAACTTAATCTTAGAACCAGAGAAGGAGACTGCTTCATGGAAGGAATAAGAAGCAAGAGGGTATGCAAATTGGGGGGACTAATTTAATTTGTGTATATTATGGCATCCTTAATTATTTGTTGCAATAAATACTGTACCAATTTGTTGTACCTTTTTGTATATAAAGGATTCTAAATGTAAAGCCTACGGGGAGAGAGTGCAGTAAAATGAAAACCTATTTGGAAGGGAGATTACTTTTAAAACAGGGTATTTTTTTGCTTGTTACAAATCTTGTATGCCATAAGTGTGGTATACACTTTTTCTACAGTTACCTGGAATGTTGACGTATTTTTTTTGCTGATATTAAATTGTAAGTGAACATAGCATCTGTTCACTCCTCAGAATTGTTAGAATCTGATTTTAGTTGAGGAGATGCTTTATCCTTTACAAATAAAAGGCCAAACTACTGCCTTTTGCGTTGAGACATTTTTTTTTAACTTAATTAATATTCTTTATGTAAACTTCAGTGAACAAATAAAAATTGTTTCCGGTGTTCCTAGTCTTCAATGTGGTACTTCAACATCATAGATTTTAAGGATATTAATATAATCTTGTACACAGTACTTGCTGTTAAGAGTGCCAGTTATAACTGTTGACTCAGTCTGGGACATCCATTTTCAACTTGTATGAACAGATGTTGCTCGCTGACCTTAGGGTGCTACTGTTATAGTCCACATGGTGTCAGCATTCAGACCTGTGGTGAAACAGCACCTTTAGATAGCCTTGTTTACTTTTATACTCTTTAAACTAGGTCAGATACTCAATTTGCTGTAACTCTAAAATAAAAAAGTGACATCAGAAGCAGCTGCTACTATGAAAGGTGTGGTAATATTCCTGTGAATGTAGTTGGCATCTAGCAGTTACATTTATTTTTTAGCTACTGCTATAAGAATGAATAGAAAAAGCATTACGACCTAGAAACCTAATTTTTTAAAAAATGTGTTGTAGTTTCCACAGGAATCTCAATAATGCAGACAGAATGTTCAAATTCTAGTTAATGAAAATGACTGAAAATGTATTGCAAATTCTGTATGTATCTAGTTATCAAGGCATAAATATAGCAGTATTGGTTGGGCTGGCTATGTTTCCTCAAAGTTAATGTGTTACTGGCTGCAGGGAAAGAAACATTATATTTCCTCATTCAGTCCCCTTTTGGTGTTTGAACAAAATTGGAATACCTTATTTGTTTTTAAGGTTATTTCTGTAGTGGTGGGGCAAGGAGGAGCTCTGCTGTATACATTTTTAACCCTGTCCCAGCTGATTTGCTGTACTGAAGCCTGTTTACTTGCCCTAGTAACAATTGGAGTCAAGATGTTAATAGGCCGGTAAAGAATGGGAGCTGATCTGCTGAAATAAACTCTTCCAAGATGTGAGATACCCTAAGCTTAATGGGAAATACCTGGGGGAGTGGCTAGATTTCTTCAATAATTTGAATTTCTGGGGACAGAAATGGAATATGGAGAAAAAGCTTGGAAGATTCAAAGAAAAAAGGTTGTTAAAGATACCTTTACAATTTTTGCAGTATGAAATTTATCATGGTATAGCTATTATTTAGTTTTGTTTTTTTGTTGGTTGGTTGTTTGTTTTTTTTTTTGATATATATTTTGGGGGCTGTGTTTATTTTTTCTGTTGACCAGTAAGAGCTGGGGAAGGACTCAAATCTAAAAACCAACTGAAAGATGCAGGTCTTAAAAGACCCAGTGTGGCTGGACTGCTTCATAGTTTTAGAATAGATGCTGTTTGCTACAGACTTCTTGTCTCATAGTACTACTGGTGATGTTCCAAGTTGTTAACTGCTAAACCCCTGAAGAACTGACCCAGATCTCTCTGGAGTGCTGTGTTCTGGTGAGACTTTTGCATGATTTTTCTCTATTCATAGTTGCTCATCTATTCCAAGTGGCTTGCACTCTGTTTAGCTTGCATCTTGAAGCATTCTCATTTTAAGACACAGTAAAATGGGAAGATTTCTTAATAAAGGTATTATCAGGATGCATGGATAAGTTCAAAATTTTATTAAAAGATACAAATAAAGTCCTTAAATCATGAAGTCTTTTGATTGTGATTTCCTGCTTTCTTCCATTGGAAGAGTGTGAGCCAAAAGACTTTTGGCCTTTTGAATGATTATGACAATATACTTTGCACAATATACAATATCTATGTTTTTATAAATGATCTGGATGCAAGAACCAGATATACGTTAAGTAAGTTCACTGATGACAGTAAACTGGGAAGAGCTGTGGACTCCCTTGAGGGTAGAGAGATCTTACAGAGAAATCTGGATAGACGAGAGCTGGGCGGTCACCAAACTGATGAAATTTAACAAGAGCAAGTGCAGAATTCTCCACCTGGGATGGACTAATCCTGATTATACATACGAAGTGGGTGGTAAGAGGCTGGAGAGCAGTCCTGCAGAAAGACATCCGGGGTCTGGGTCGAATGCAATTTGAATATGAGTCAACAGTGTGCTCTGGCAGCCAAAAAGACCAACTGTGGGGTGCATCAGGCTGGTTGAGGGAAGTGTTTGTCATGTATCTTGCAGTGGTGTGACCCAGCTCAAATATCATGTACGGTTTTGTACCTCAAGCTGTTAAGTGTTTAGAGCCAAGATGGGAGGCCAAGATGGGAGACCAAGATGGAGAAGGGTCTCAAGGGCAAGACTTCCAAGAAGCAGCTGAGGTCACTTGGTCTGTTCAGTTTAGGAAAGAGAAGGCTGAGGGTGACCTCATCACAATATAAGTCTTCCTTAAGAGGGGCAGCAGAGGAGGAGGTGCTCATCTCTCTCTGGTGACCAGTAACAGAACACAAGGAAATGGAATGAAGCTGCATCAAGGGAAGTTCAGACTGGAAATGAGGAAAAGGTTCTTCACTGAGAGGGTGTTTGGTCACTGGAACAGGATCGATGGGGAATTGATCATAGCACGAAGTCTGTCAGAGTGCAAGGAGCATCTCGATGACGCTCTTAATTACATGGTTTATTTTTCTCGTCGTTCTGTGAGGAGCAGGGAGTTGCACTCAGGAATCCTTATGTATCCCTTCTAACTTGAGATATTCTGTGATTGTGTATAAGGTAAGGGCATAGTCTGAGGTCAAAATTTGGATTCTTCAGTAGGGATTGTAGTGATAGGACAAGGGGTAACGGGTTCAAACTTAAACAGGGGAAGTTTAGATTAGATATAAGGAAGACGTTCTTTACTGTAAGGGTGGTGAGGCACTGGAATGGCTTGCCCTAGGAAGTTCTGAATGCTCCGTCCCTGGCTGTGTCCAAGGCTGGGCTGGACAGAGCCTTGGGTGACATGGTTTAGTGGGAAGTGTCCTGGCCTATGGCAGGGGGGGTTGGAACTAGATGATCTTAAGGTTCTTTCCAACCCTAACTATTCTATGATTCTACACTTCTATGATTCTGTGATTCTAAAACCAAATGACAGAGATCTTTTTGAACCGTCATTCCAAAGGGACACTTATGTTTATTGATCTTCTTCCGTAAACCTAATCCTCACCTGATCCGTAAAGCTGGAGGATGAAACTAAACTTTCTCACCCAAGCTTTTAATTTTTCATGTTTCAAGGTTGGTGGCAGTTCAACAGCTATCCAAACAGATTGTGCATTGTAGAAATTACTCTTTTCTTATGAACGAACTCTAATTCTTCCACAGCTTTTTGTCAAAACCTGGATATAATGCAGGGGAAATGCAATATGTTCACACTGTTTTTACTCTCTTGAACCTGCTTTGTCCACTATCCAAGAAAAGATGCGTGGCTAAGTGGATTCAAACAAGGGGAATTGGAGATGTGTGCACGACTACGGGAGTATGATCAGAAACATGGTGGGATGGCTTCTACGACTGGAGTGTTGGAATGGAAGGTTACAGGCTCTTTAGAAAAGACAGGCCTGGCAGGTGGGGAGGGGGTTGCTATTTATGTTAGGGATAGGCTGAAGAGTATGGAACTCTGTCTGGGGACGGGTGAGCAGTCAACAGAGAGTTTGTGAGTCAGGGTTAAAGGGAGAACAGCGATGGGGGACATTACTGTGGGGGTCTGTTACAGACCGCCTGATCAAGAGGACTGTGGATGAAGCGCTCTATAGGCAGATAGGAACAGCCTCATGCTCACAGGCCCTTGTTCTCATGGGAGACTTCAACCACCCTGATATCTGTTGGAGTGAAGGTACGGCCCGGCACAAGGAATCCAGGAGGTTCCTCGATTGTGTGGAAGACAACTTCCTTCTGCAAGTAATAGAGGAGCCGACAAGGAGAGGTGCCATGCTTGACCTCGTGCTCACCAACAGGGAAGGGCTGGTTGGAAATGTGATGCTCCAGGGCAGCCTTGGTTGCCGTGACCACGAGATGGTCGAATTCGAGATCCTCAGGACATTGAGAAGAGCATGCAGCAAGCTCACTGCCCTGGACTTCAAGAGAGCAGACTTTGGCCTCTTCAGGAACCTGCTTAGTAAGGTTCCATGGGATACAGCCCTAGAGGGCAGGGGGGCCCAAGACTCTTGGTTGTTATTCAAGGATCACCTGCTCCAAGCTCAGGAGTGTTGCATCCCAACTAGAAGGAAGTGCAGCAGGAGGGCCAGGAGACCTCCTTGGATGGATAAGAAGCTGCTCAGGAAAATTCAAAGGAAAAAAGGGGCTTATAGAAGGTGGAAGCAGGGACAGGCGGCCTGGGAAGAATACAGGGATGCTGTCCGGGAAGCTAGGGACCAGGTTAGGAAGGCTAAGGCCCAGTTAGAATTGAACTTGGCTAGGGATGTTAAGGATAACAGGAAGGGATTCTATAGGTACGTAACAAATAAAAGACAGACTAGGGACAACGTAGGCCCCCTCTGGAAGCTATCAGGAGAACTGGCTACCCAGGATTTGGAGAAGGCTGAGGTTCTTAATGACTTCTTTGCCTCAGTCTTCACTGGCAAAGTCTCTGGCCGCACCACCCAAGTCTTGGAAGGCGGATGCAGGGACTGTGAAAATGAAGACCCTAGGCCCACTGTAGGAAAGGATCTGGTTTGAGACCATCATAAAAACCTAAGCGTACACAAGTCCATGGGACCTGACAACATCCATCCGTGGGTCCTGAAGGAGCTGGCGAATGAAGTTGCTAAGCCACTGGCCATCATATTTGAAAAATCATGGCAGTGGTGTCCCTCAGGGATCGGTGTTGGGACCAGTCTTGTTCAATATCTGTGTCGGTGACATAGACAGTGGGATTGAGTGCCCCCTCAGCAAGTTTGCCGATGACACCAAGCTGTGTGGTTCAGTTGATACGCCGGAGGGAAGGGATGCCATCCAGAGGGACCTCGACAAACTTGTGAGGTGGGCTGATGCCAACTTTATGAAGTTTAACCATGCCAAGTGCAAGGTCCTCCACCTGGGTCGGAGCAATCCCAAGCACAGCTACAGGCTGGGCAGAGAAGAGATTCAGAGCAGCCCTGCAGAGAAGGACTTGGGGGTGTTGGTCGATGAGAAAATGAGCATGAGGCGGCAGTGCGCACTCGCAGCCCAGAAAGCCAACCGTATCCTGGGCTGCATCAAAAGGAGCGTGACCAGCAGGTCAAAGGAGGTGATCCTGCCCCTCAACTCTGCTCTCGTGAGACCTCACTTGGAGTATTGTGTGCAGTTCTGGTGTCCTCAACATAAAAAGGACATGGAACTGTTGGAACAAGTCCAGAGGAGGGCCACGAGGATGATTAGGGGACTGGAGCACCTTCCGTATGGAGACAGGCTGAGAAAGTTGGGGCTGTTCAGCCTGGAGAAGAGAAGGCTGCATTGAGACCTCATAACAGCCTTCCAGTATCTGAAGGGGGCCTACAAGGATGCTGGGGATGAACTATTCATCAGGGACTGTAGTGACAGGACAAGGGCTAACGGGTTCAAACTTAAACAGGGGAAGTTTAGATTGGAAATAAGAAGTTCTTTACTGAGAGGGTGGTGAGGCACTGGGATGGTGTCGTGGTTTAAGCCCAGGCCGTAAATTAGAACCACCCAGTCTAATTCCCCCCCCCTTTCTTTCCTCCGCTCCTGGAGGGGCGGGGAGGAGAATCGAAAGAATGGAACTCCCACGGGCTGAGATAAAAACAGTCCAGTAACTAAGGTATAACACAAATCACTACTGCTACCACCAATAATAATAATGATAAAGGAAATAACAAGGCAAGAGAATACAACTGCTCACTGACCGGTACCCCTCCCCCACCCCGCCGTGATCCAGCCCTTCCGGGTAACTCTCTGTGACATCCCTGGGCATGGCGTGCTGTGGTATGGAATACCTCTTTGGTTAGTTTGGGTCAGGTGTCCTGTCCCTGCTTCCTCCCACCTTCTCCTCCTCCCTGGCAGAGCATGAGACTCACAAAGTCCTTGGTCAGGGTAAACATTCTGACCCGCAACTGAGAACATCAGCTTTATCAGTATTATTCCCAGGCCGAAAGTCTAAATCACAGCGCTGCACCAGCCACTGAGAAGCAGAAAAAATGACTGCTACTGCTAAACCAGGACAAATGGGTTACCCAGGGAGGTTGTGAATGCTGCATCCTTGGTGGTGTTCAAGGCCAGGTTGGATGAGTCCTTGGGTGGCATGGTTTAGTGTGGGGTGTCCCTTCCCATGGCAGGGGGGTTGGAGCTAGATGATCTTAAGGTCCTTTTCAACCCTAACTATTCTATGATTCTATGATTTCTGTTCAGACCAAATGCAAGTGCTGTGTGCTGTGGCAGAGTCCAAAGGCCCCTCATCTTTCTAAACTCAGAAAGCATAGTTTTGTGAAGATACATATTAAACCTACTGGTTAAATATATTAGCATTGTTGTGATGATTCTTCCACTTCCAATATGAAGATTGTTTAGGTAGGCTGAGAAATCTAGTTCAAAGCTTAACTGTCCTTTTTAGTAGACTGGGTTTTACTTTCTTTTTTCCTGATTTGTAGTCTAAATCTCAGGCTTAGTGATTTTAAGCCTATTACACTTAATCTATAGTGAATGGTAAAAAGAGCTTTGTTCTGCCGCAGATCTGCCATATATTTCAAGATTATTGTATTCCCCTTCAGTCTTGTCTAATCAAAGCTGCCTCTATTTCTTTCCTAGTACTCTTACGGTGCAGGCATGTAAGACATTGCATTCTGGAAACCAGCTGCTTCACATCCTCCATGAGCTGCAGTGTCCTAAAGAGAAGACAGTGGATGCTGTTTATGAGGTGGCAGCAATGGGAAGTATTTGTGCAACATTAGCCCACCTATCCTTTTCCTTGCAAAAAATTATTGTCCTTTTTTAAATTTATTGAAAGAACTAATGGGGAGTGGACTGTCTACACACTAAACTCTCTGTGTGGTTGCTTGCACAATGTAAAGGGCTTTCAATCTACCCCAGTAAAGTTGCACTGAAAGTTGTTTGTTTTGTTTTGTTTTGTTTTTTTAAGTGTGCTTAGCCATGCTGAATGGTATGTAATCCTGTATTTCAGTATATGGCAATGCTTGATCACTGTCGTGGTTTAAGCCCCACTGTAAATCAGAACCACGCAGTCTCTCTCTCACTCCCCCTCTTCCCCTCCTTCACCCCCTCGCCCCCCTCCCACTATCAGAGGGATGGGGAGGAGAATCGAAAGAATGTAACTCCCACAGGTTGAGATAAGAACAGTCCAGTAACTAAGGTATAACACAAACCACTACTGCTACCACCAATAATAATAATGATAAGGGAAATAACGAGGGAAGAGAATAAAACTGCTCACCACCCGCCAACCGATAGCCCGCCCGACTGAGCAGTGAGCTAGCCCTTCCGTTTAACTGCCCCCAGTTTATATAGTGGGCATGATATGCTGTGGTATGGAATACCTCTTTGGTTAGTTTGGGTCAGGTGTCCTATCTCTGCTTCCTCCCGGCTTCCCTTCCTCCCTGGCAGAGCATGAGACTCAGAAAGTCCTTGGTCAGAATAAACATTACGGAGCAGCAACTAAAAACATAGTTGTTATCAGTGCTGCTCCCAGGCTGAAAGTCAAAAACACAGCACTGCACTAGCTACTAAGAAGGAGAAAAATGACTGCTACTGCTGAACCCAGGATAACCACGCAAAGAAATCAAACTTGAAATAAGCCAGATTAAATAATAAAGGGAGCTTGTCTTCATCAACTTAGTACTTTATCTGGTCTACTTAACATGCCTATTTCTTATTCAAGTCAGCTTATTGGATTGGATCAGATATTTGTGAAATACTATTTCATGCCATGTGGGTTTATTTCTCAGACAGGAGTAGTTACAGCTGCTTTTACCTGTTGAAGCAACACTCAGCCTTAATCACATATGCATCTTACCTGAGTGCAGCATGCATGTTTGAGTGTTTCTGTTGATAGTCACAGCTGTCAAAATAAAGGTTGGTGTTTCCCCTTAGGGATAATTTTCCCCCATATGAGGTGGAAGGAGATGATCTGAAGTCTTAGTTGTTAGCTCAGTGATTGGAGATTTAGGTGTAACTTCAGTGATTTGCATTCAATTTTCTGAATTTTACAAACATAAAAAATAAAAACATTTTTCCTTCCTCCCCTACCTATATAAAAGGTAGTGCTCTAAATAGCTTTTATTGATTTGGGGACTTAGATTTTGTAGCAGCATGGGAGCCATTCAGTACTAGAATGTAAACGTGCAGAAAATAGGGTTCGAAAGTAAATGTTAGTAACTACACATCTGCTGTACATCTGTAAGCAGGATGGGGGTTCTAGAGCTTTGTTCAATCAAAGCCAGGGCATGGCAGCATTCATCTTCCCAGAGGTGCTGTGAGAGCAGAGCTTATTTGCATGAGCAGCTGTGGTGCTTCTGCTTCCAATGTTAACACAGTCTCTACTAAAATAATACGGAAATAGCTAAGCTCTGGTGTGCAGTATTGAAGTAAGTGTTTATAGTATTCTGGATATACATATCAGAGAGTGATTTAGATTTTAATTTATTACCTTGGCAACTCTAGCTGTCCTTAAGGAAAACTCACTTCACTTGTGTTGATATGAGTTCCAAGAAAAAGAAAGCTAAAGTAAAATATGTGAAAAACTTATTAATTGTAAAATGTGTTCTTTATTTTGCTATTTGAATATAAACTGTGCTATGCTTGGTGCAGATACATCTGTCTTCACTACCTATAAAATTGAAATATTTTGCTCAATTTATAACACCGAAGATACCATTCTGCCCATTTGTGTGGCTAGTTACCATAACTCAAATCACAAAAAAAATTGTTTGTAATGTTTCAAATTTTAAATGAGAATAAAAAAATCCTACATTGGATTTAATTTTGTCTTATTTTTAAAATAATAAAAGGGCAAAATTCTGTTTTAAAAATGCAAGTCACAAAGGTTTGGTTTAGGGTATTTTTTTCTCTTCTGGTTCATAATCTAGGATTTTAACCAAACAGTTCTTCAAAAAAAGGAAACTTCAGGATTAAAGAGTCATGTCATTTAGCTGGGTTATGCTGCTGTTGTCATTCTATCACCTCAGTTCTGCTTTTCAGTGTAAGGGGTGTCAGTGGTCACTAACAAAGTAACTGCGCTCAACACTCCTTAGCCAAAGTGTGAGATTCGTCTTGAATATTAAATTTTAGGGCAAAATCCCTTTGAAACATTGTCATTTTGTTTCTTTTCTCACAGCACACACAAGTTCAGTTTGGGGTAGCATATACCGCTCTCCAGTGAGCATAAGCAAGACAAGGCTACCATCGGTGTATTTTACTTAGCAACATTAAATCTGCAGCTTCTTGAAATCTGTTCCTAGTTAAATGGCAAGGCAATAATAGTTTGATATTTTCAGGATTCAATCTGAATATTTCGTTTGGAGGATATTTTTAATTTAAGGTATCAGACAGATGACTACAGTCATGTATGTAGAGGAAGCAAGATAAATTTGTCTATGCTCTAGACTGAAGTTGCAACTCTTAAGAGTGGAAGGAAGAGAGCACATACTTAGTCCTTGACCAACAAGACCATTTGGGTTCATAATAGACTGACCTATTTTGACCATTGTTGCTTACATTGTTGCCAACAATGTCATTTGCACCCTTCAAAATTGTATCTTGTTGATGTGTATCCCAGAAATCTGCATGGCAGACTTGTCAGTGACTCTGTGACCATGCAGTGAAATGCCACATCCCCTTAAAAATATCTGCAACAAGGCCTTCAAGGTGTATATGTGTATCTCTTCTTCCTAGCTAGCAATCAGGAATCTAGTACCTCAGGTGTTATTTATCCCAGCAAGAGGTCTTAAAAATGAAATATGCATGCTGCTAGAACTTTACTGACATGGCAAAGTCGTATTTTCTAATTACATGTACCAGCTTGAAGTTTACAGACTGAGCTACTGACTAGAGTAAGATCAGAAGAGCTGATGGTTGGGAAAAGATGGCACTTTCTCTTGCCTAAATACAGAATCAAAGTCAGCCTGTACATTCAGCTATATGTTCTTAATAGGAGAAGTGGTACACTGTTATCAAAAATTATGAAAATAGAAGGGCTCACAAGCTTTGGTCCCAAGGATACTTCTGGATAATGTCCCTGATACATCTGGCATAGTTGTGTGGCTGCAGGTGTCCTGTCGAGACTAACAGAGCATTCATCCACAGGTGTTACCAGCCAAAGCCAAATGGCACTTTGTTAGGGGTGCTCCCAAATAGTAGTGCAATGTTCCTTCCAGAATATACTCTCTAAAATTCTACTACCAGCTCTTTGGCTGAATTGGCTGGTAGCCTAAGTACTGTCAACCAGAACAGACTTCTCTTCAGCAGCAGCTGCCAAGCTGATCTCTAATGAGCCAGGCACTCAAGAAACATGTTTAGCTTGGAATTCTCACATAGCCAATGTAATCCAAAAGTAGATGCCTCCAGTCACAGAGTGAAACTGCTGTGAAGAACAACTCGGTTTTCACAGCAGACAAGCTTCATGAGCTGATTCTAGTATTGTTAAGAGGGAAGTACCCTTCACTGGATAAACAGCTATCAATGTAACACGGATGCAGTACCACCAACATATTTCTTTACCTTTTATTGCAAATTTATTTACATTTTTTTTGGCTTTTCAAAGCAACAAAATAGTAGCACATTACAACATGGATTTTCTGTCTTGGAAAAACCCTGAATTTCTCTGTTTCTGTGGCATAAATACTGCCTTTTATGTGAATTGTCCACCAGCTGGGGGAATATGAAATGGAATGGAGGCTTCTGCTTTTGGGAAGCCATGAAAGAAAGGTAAGATGAACCTCCTTGCATAGGTGGTATTGGGACATACTGAATATAGGAAGCAGGTGATTACATTATACTGGACTATGAACGATTCCATGACTTGACATCACCCTCCCTCCCTTCCTCCATATTTCAACAAATCCAGCCTTTTCTATTCTATTTCTGATTTGACAGACTATATAGGGTTTTGATTCATTCTGATCTCGATGTATTTGAATGATCACTTACAACATGCAAAGAACTTGCAAATCAGTTTCATTGCATGTATTCAATGACAGATATTCAGCAGGTTAGATAAGTGCTGTCAGGAAGACATATACTTCCTAAAAGATGCCCTCCTGATCACTGTCCAAAGGCAATGTATGAACCTGCAAGCCACCAGGTTGGATGGGTTTTCCATTCCTTATGTGAATTCCAAAGTGTGCAGCAGATCATAATAACTCTGTCAGCGCAAAAGGCAAAGCTGATATGTGTGGAGATGCCCAACAGCATAGTTCATGGTCACCTGGCACAAGTTAAAGACCCAGGATTTTCAATAGCTTTGATGATTGTACAGTACAATGTTAGGAACCAGAGCAACAGGGGTAAGGCATTGCTGCTGACAATGTTGTAGTTGTTGCTCCATGTTTGAAGCAGGGGCTTGATTATCACAGGAAACAGCTACTGGAGTTCTGATCTGATACACATCAGTATTGTTTACGGACAATAGGCTTAATGTAAACATGCATGAATCACTTCTGCTGAGACACTGCTATCATTTCATTGTATTCTTTCGATGGTGACAGCAGGCTCCCTGTGTTAGTCACTGGATTTCTCATGTATGGACTGGCAGTGTTCGACCTGATATGTGTCCTGAATTCTGTGTCTCTTACATATTAATATTGCAGGTGGTGCACCAGACCTTGATTATAATTATGTTAATTGCAGTACTGAACTGCTGTGCTGGTCACTTGGTTAGTGTTGACTGCTTCTGGATTACAACAGAAGCCAAGAAAAAGCAGGTTGCTGAGCTGAACATAGCACCAGCTCCAACAAGTGGCTCAGGAACGTAACCTCCTGCACCCAGAAATTTATGGGAACAGAAGTTGAGGAGATCAGACTGTATACCTATAATTTTGGAGATTTTCTAACAATGGTGCATATAGGCTCAAAAACTGCCAACAACTCAAACTACTTGGACAACAACTTACTCTTATTTTTATGACCAACTTATTGCAGGTTGAGAAGCTGCCTCTCTTGTGCTTCAAGATGTCTCTTGAAGTTCTACTTGGTAAAGTAGAACTCTACCTTCTCCACTTCCACCTTGTAGATTATAGGTTGGTGCACCATACTGGCCCAGTGAAGTTTGTGTGAACTTTGAAGGTAAATGGCAGACAGAGATTAAAAGAATCTACATAATACATGAGAGGGGTTGATGAATTAGTAGTGAAGAGAGTCCAGGACCAGACTTTTTGAACTTGGACAAAATTTTATAAGTTTTGCCTTGGATCATGCCTTCTTTGTGTGTTACATCTCGATTTAGTGGTCCCTCTGTGCTTTATTAGCACAGGTATGAGTGGAGATACATTGATATCTTGCCATGTGGCAATGTGATGTGCATGTAGGTGCAGCTGTGTAGCCTAAATACTTGGGAATAATGTGGCAGACTGACCTTGATGTAATCACTCAGGCATTTTCAAACAGGGCAGTTGTATAAGTCATTGTCTCATATTTGCGACAGATACTTTTCTAAGGTGAATGCATCCAGGCAACCAAACTCATTTTACACAGACATTAGCTCAAACAGGCAGCAGATAATAAATTTTTTCATTTCAAATCTATATTTGATGTGAAGGAGCAATCTAGGCATAATGGTTATATCTCATTACAGTGTATTTGATTACCTCTTAAGGAGCTCTAATTGAGATAGATTCTTACAGATTCTCAACATAGTGTACTAAGAGGAGAAATGGTTTACAAGCACCATACACATTTAACTCCAGAATAACGGCACTACCCACAGCATTGTCTTGCAATATTTTTACTATGCAATAATACTGACACTTGAAACAAGCAAACAAACTGTCCTGATTTTGACTGGGACAGAGTTAATTTTCTTCCTAGCAGCTAGTGCAGTGCTGTGGTTTGGCTTTAGTCTGAGAACAATGCTGATAACACACTGATATTATAGTGTTGCTCAGTAGCACTTATCCTGATCAAGGACTGTTCAGTCTCTCATGCTCTGCCAGTGAGGAGGGGCACAAGAAGCTGGGAGGAAGCAGAGGCAGGACACCTGACTCAAACTAGCCAAAGGGGTATTCCATACCACAGCATGTCATGCCCAGTATATAAACTGGGGGAGTCAGCTGAAACACCCAGATCGCCGCTCAGGTCAGGCTGGGTGTCAGTCAGTGAGTGGCTAGCAATTGTATTGTGCAGCACTGCTGTTTGTTGTTTATTACATTGTTTTATTCCTCTCTTTTGATTTCCTTTTATTGTTATCATTGTTATTATTATATTTTACTCAATTTCAATTATTAAACTGTTCTTAAGTCACCTGATTTTTCCTTTTTTTCATATTCACCTCCTCATCCCACCTGCGGTGGGGAGGTAATGAGCAAGCAGCTGTGTATTACTTAATGCCAGCTAGGGTTAAACCATGTGTCGTGGTTTAAGCCCAGGCTGTAAATCAGAACCACGAAGTCCACTTTCCCCCCCACCTTTCTTCCCTCCGCTCCTGGAGGGACGGGGAGGAGAATCAAAAGAATGCAGCTCCCACGGGTTGAGATAAGAACAGTTTAATAACTAAGGTATAACACAAATCACTACTGCTACCACTAATAGTAATAATGATAAAGGAAATAACAAGAAAGAGAATACAACTGCTCACCAACTGGTACCTCACCCCCACCCTGCCATGATCCAGCCCTTCCGGGAACTCTCAGTTCTACCTCCTGGGCATGACGTGCTGTGGTATGGAATACCTCTTTGGTTAGTTTGGGTCAGGTGTCCTGTCCCTGCTTCCTCCCGGCTTCTCCTCCTCCCTGGCAGAGCATGAGACTCACAATGTCCTTGGTCAGGGTAAACATTCTGACCCACAACTGAAAACATCAGCTTTATCAGTATTATTCCCAGGTCGAAAGTCAAAACACAGCACTGCACCAGTAGAAAAACTGACTGCTACTGCTAAACCAGGACACCATGACACAAGCTTATCAGAGCACTTAATCGTATGCTTAATTCCCACAGAAGTCAACTGGATTTAACCTATTTCTAACATCTCTGCTCAGCTAAGATCTTAAAGCATTGTAAATTATAGTAATGTAATTCAGGAAGAATCAGATAACTGTACAGGGCTGCTGGAAAGCCATTCTCTATGGAAGTATGCTGGCAGACACAATACCATGTTCTTCTCAATAAATAATACATTAGCTAGTAGTACAAAGCGAAACCTGACAGACTGTAGAGTTTTGGCTCATCCTGAACTAGATGCATTTGAATGATCACTTGCAACATACAAAGACCTTGCACACCACTTTCGTTGTATGTGTTCAACAGCAGATACTCAGCAGGTTAGGTGCTTCAGGGGTTCCAAGAAGAGGAGCCCTCATTCAACTTAAAGATGACAATTGCATATCTAATGGCAGTACGCAATATTGAAAATTCAACTACATGCTATGTTAAGCAATATTCTTTGTTTTGTATTAAAGTAAAAATTCAAGCAATTTTCACTAGGCAGTCAAATTCCTTGATTTTTTTTTTAATAAATTTGTTTGCTTGAAGGTTCTTGTTTGATACAAGTCTGTGTTTAAGACAGGCTTAAACCTTTACATGCATTCAGTAATGTCTGTTCCAAGTAATCTTTCTTGTTACTAGCCATAAGGGAATATTTTAGCCTTCTTCATGTTTTCAAAAGTTTGGTTTTCTGTTTTTTGCTATTTTCCATTTGCTTAGAGTAACAATAATCTAGTTTTGCACAGTGCATATTTTTTTAAAATCATAAGATCTTTTCAGCAACACAGTTGATCTTTTATTTGAGAACTGATTGTCAAAATTTGTATCAGCAACATTTCAAAGAGAACTGCTCTGACTGTTGGCTTTTCTTACTAGTTGTGTATGTGTGCATATGTGTATATGTGCATACGCAAGTTATAAAAATACATGTTGCATATAAAGAAGTTAAAAATACCTCCAGTTACAATAAAAGATCAAGTGCATAAATATTGGAAATAAGTATTCATGAATATATAACAGGTATTCCACAGGACTTTCCTTGTTTACTGCAGGTGGAAGAAACTCAATTAATAAACAGATTTCCAATGTACAGTTTTCCTCACACATCTGCATGATGGAGGCATATTCCTGAATTCAGATGTGTTTCTACATGAACAATGGCTACTTTCTTTTTTGCTTTCTTCCAAGACACCCATGTCAATAGTGGCTTAAACTTTCACATTAATAAAACCAAATAAGTTTTCACAGAAACACCAGAAGTTCTTGTTCCCATTTTACAGATGGGGTACTGACTCTGTGAGAGAGTAAACGTTACTGACTTTAGTGAGTTTGCTTCAGTTAAAATAGCTACAGATGTTTTTTCAGGGTGTTGAAACATTCCACATGTTCTATATATGTAATGTTTTACTTGTTTTGTTGTAAGAACTTTTACATATCAGAGCCAGAATCTTAATTTGACCAATAAGAAAATGAGAAATATATGTTGAATGAGAAACTGGAAAAATTTTGAGTTAAAAAACTTGTTTAGCATGACCTGGAAACTCAGTGGCAAAGCCTGGAGTAGAATCTGTTCATTCCTGCAGAGTATTCTTCAGGTTTGTTTTCCTTTTTCTTTTTTTTTTATTTCCATTAAATCCTTGTAGTAAAGCACATAGATCTTTAATCAGCATGTATCCCTAGTTCATTCCTCAAGTGTACATGATCTGGCATGCTAGAAGAAGCAGAGTTCTTTGGGAAAAATTCTTTCTGATAATGTAGTTAAGAACTGTATTGCGGCGCATATGCACGAGGGCAACTTTCTTCTGCTATGATTACAGAAAAGTTTCTCTGTGGAGGCCTGGGCTAGTAATCAGGAGAAAAAAATTAGGATGAACTTGGGAAATGTTAAATTTGTGATTATTTTAGAAAGGAATATTTTATTAAAGATTATTCTGAAGGAAAGGGGATCTCTTTGAGGATAGGGGATATGAGATGTTGTGTTGAGAAGAAAGACCAGTCTTTGGACTATGCTTTCTGCAGGTTTCAATTTCCTTTATTCTCTAAGAGAAACTAATTTTGAGTTAATTTGCTTGGAATAATCTGTTGCAAAGCTGTATCTGCGAAATGCATGAATTATGTAGTATTCAATAGCTATTGCTCAAAGATGACTGGGCAGGAATTTAGTGCTTGGCAAACCAAAAGGTTGAAGCAATCATTTATCTGTCAGGTGTAAATTTTATAATCTATCTGAGGATGTGCTTTAATTCAGTTTGTACTATATGCATGTCAGCAAACTGGCTTGCTCAATACAGCTACATCCTCTGTTTTGTAGATACCTAGTGCGTTTCCTTGCAAACCGTTTGTATTTTCTTTCATTCTTACCTACAAAAGGTTTTGAACAAGAAAGACAAAGGAGCCTCAGGTAGAATCAAGGATTGACTGTGTATGGTTCAACATAAATATTACAACAGGCCAAAAGCTTAGAAACTAAGCAGGTAAAGCAGACAAGAGATAATAGATAAGAAGGAGCAGTGTCTTCATATTGCAGCTACAAGATGTAGTGTCCACTACTGACACAGCAACTTTGCATCACGTAAGGCAAATCATAAACTCATTTCTAGTCTGGCCAATTCCGATACTTCACTCAAGCAGAGGGAGAACAGCAGCTTTTCTATTATTTTTCTTATGAAGGAATAATTAAAAAAAGAAAAATAACAACTTTATTTAAGGGTCAGTTTTCAAGGTGTCTTTTTCTAAACTAGGGAAACATATTCCCATCTTACCATGTAATACAAATTCTATGGTTGGGCTTGGTGTTCTTATACTGAAGTGGAATCAATTGAATGTTTATCTAGTGTAATTCTACATAGATAAATAATGAAATATGATAATGAGAAAGCATAATTTTTATTCTGTGTAAGGAATTATTTACCAGTAATGCCTAAAAACCTAACTAATAGGAAATCTGGGGATGGTGGATTCCAGAGGACACTGCAAAACCTACCCACAATCTGTGCAAGCCTCAGGCTGGACTAAAAACTCAGGGGAAAAGCTGGTGGTCAGGGAGAACTTGCTCCAACATGTCAGTCCTAGACATAACTACCAATGTTTGGGACAAAGAAGAGGAGAAATTAATGCGCCAGATTTCCATTTGCGTGTGGTGCTGACTGGTCATACTGGGTTGAATGTAGACAGACATGACACTTTAGGGTGGCTTAGAGCAGCTGCAGGTTAACGTGCTTACAGCAAACAGAGAGGCAGCATTTTGGCAGGCAGAGGTCATGGAAAGAGTTTGGATCCCTCAGCCACACAAGGGACAACCAAACTCAAAGAATTTCAGCATTGCTTTTCTCTTTAAGGCCACAGCAAAATCAGGAAGCAATGGATAGCCAGGAATTAATGTCACTGGTGACTTAATCCTTCTGAAAGGAAGTTGAATCCCTAAAAAGATATACGCAAACACAGCTCCACTTTGCAGATCAACCAGAATATGTGGGAAATACAGTGCATGTTTACTAATACTTAGTTTGAGACACTTCAGTGTTTAGCAGTTTATGTTTGTTACTTGGTATCCAAGGTTTCCTTGCCTGAGTCCTTTCCTTCCTTTTCTTTAACTAGATATGGTTTAATTCTCTATGGGAATAAACACCTTTCTTTTTTTTTTTTTCCTTCATTAAAAAAAAAAAAAAAAAAAAAAAAATCATCCCTATTTCCTGTTAATCTGATGTGTAATACTTTAGAAATTTTAGGGATCATCCTTAGTCGTTTTCTTGGACACAGGATGGTAGCACCAAGTGTCAAGCCAGTGGCTCTCTCTTCTCCGGGTCCTGGAGGAAGAAATGAGGAACACTATGGAACACTCCTATAAGCCCCAGATGCAGCTGAAGGGCTCTCAATATCTCCTTTTTTAATTTTGTTTGGAGTCTCAGTTCTTAAGCAGAGTGTAAATTCTGATTTCAGGTTTGTTAGCAAATAGAGTCTCTGACTTGCTACAACTTGACATCACTGACCCAAAACAACAACACTGTTTAATTTTGCTGAAAGTGGCAGGAATTATTCAAGTGAAAGAAAGGACTTTTTTCAGGCTGTCAAGGAGGAAATAAAATGGGATGCAGCAACCAGTAGACTAAGAGGATTAATTTTGCAAATGTGCTCTAGAATTTCGTAAGGAGCAGTGACGAGTGAATATCAGGACCAAATCTTTCAGTTGTATTTCAGGTATGAAGCACAGGAAAAAAACTAATTTTCATCACATTTAGATAAGATACATTTTACTTGCAAAATTATCTTAATGTTCTTAGTTGAGAATGGTGAAGTTACTTTTCTCTAAGAGATAATGCTAATTTTATTGAGTGATGTGTTAAAATAATGTCTTTCAAATACAGTGATTTTAGCATTATGATTGAAAATGTGACAGTCTAGTCCATGCCTTATAAAATATACTATAAAACTTCAAATGCATAATATATGTGAATTTTGGAGAACTTTGGCATTCACAAGATAGAAAGTATGACTTTTCTTCCTTTGTAGAAATGCTTTCATATTGTAAACAAAGTATTTATTCTAAAATATGACCAATACTGTTCTATGAAATGACTCATTTATTATCAATTAATGGAAAATATTTAATGGCTCTTTTTTTCTTCTTTCCTCAAACAAGCTGGGGCTGGTATTTTTTTAGGCTTGCATTTGGACAACTGAAGTATGACAAGCCACATTTATTGAAAATTTAAATATTGATGAAACTAGTGCATTTTGCTTATATTTATTATGGTTCTTCTGTTCTTTTACAATCCTACCAAGAATTACATCCTGAGTTTTATTAGTGTCTAGTGATTTGGAATCCTGGTGACAAGTTAAAGATCTCCTTAAATGTCCTGTAAATATTCACTTGAATCCTATGTTATGTAGTGTGTCTGCTGGCAGGAGTGATTTATGGCTGACTTATAAAGGAAAAGACTAATGCATCTAAACAGAAGCACCAAAAAGCCACAACTCTGCCACTATGTGTAGCATGCATAGAACCATATCCTGTATATTACGTTATCTCAGATACCTTCATTTAAGCAGACTCAATCAAATTCTCTCAGCTATAAAGTTTGTAGAACATAATTCTTTTCAGAAATCAAGCTGTTCTCACAGAACATCAATGGCTTTTGATCATTGTGATTCTAAGTGGCAACTTATAGAGTGACTATGATTTCTCCTAAACTATTTAAACACTATTATCCTGACTTTTATAGCAAAATAAACTGGGCTGGTACTCATGTACTTCTGAACATGGAAATGGCAGTTTTATCCTTTGTCCATCTATGAATGTCATCTTTTTAATTTGATGCATTATTTGTATTTCTGTGTTAATATTATTTCTTTAAAGCAAGCACCCTCCTCCACGGTGTTACACCAATAAAAAATGGTTAAGTATACTGTGGGAGAAAGTACAGTATGCAAAGATGTTTCCCTCAAAACACTAAGGAATATCTCTATATAATCACATTAATAAACTGACCACTGAAGAAGATAGGTAAAGAAGGTGCTAAGAAAGTGAATGAACTCCACCGGCACAGGTACAACAAACTGATCCCTTGTTTAAGATTGGTTCAGTAGACAGTTATCTCTGAAGAAACCTATTTTGGCATTTTTTTCAGTGGGTGGACCATCTAATTCTGTTTTTGTGGCATATGAAAAATGAGAATAGGCAAGATACTGCATATCTCTTATGGTGGATTCTGAGATAGAAACTTAGGCCAAAGTAGAGTGTGTCATACATAAAACAGCTTAATAGAGTGGGCATGGGCATGTTCAAATATTTATTTTGCAGGTAAAAAATTCCATGCACAATTCTTCCAGGAAGTTATTTGTGCTAGTATAAAAATGCATTTATTTTCCATGTTATTAATTTTTCAGTTTTGTGGTAATTTCAGCATGGAAATTTCCATAGCTCAGTTTAGACTTTCAAAATGGAAAATTTAGGGTGAACTAAAAATGAAGATGTGGATTTAGATCTGTGGATTTGCACAAAATAATATAAGGTGGTGTTTGGCCCAGAATCCCTACCGAAATG
This sequence comes from Psittacula echo, assembly GCF_963264785.1. Taxonomy (NCBI): domain Eukaryota; kingdom Metazoa; phylum Chordata; class Aves; order Psittaciformes; family Psittacidae; genus Psittacula; species Psittacula echo. Next base: position 73,659,338 of record NC_137742.1, on the reverse strand, counting down.
AGTAGATAATCATCAGTAATGGGCTTAGATATAAGGGGTTTGTTGGCACTAAAATCAAACATTTTGTGATGCGCTTCCTTGAACTGATGAATAGAGATGGTTGAATCTTTCCATAATAGAGTAACAAGTGACTCTAAGTACTGCAGGATCTGGCTCTGGTTTAACTGTTCATTTTCAGGCTGTTAAACTTTTCTTCGTGTGGCAGGTGTGTATTGTTAATCAACCTATTTATTCATCCAAATTTCATCTGAGAAATGGGACAGCCAACCAGGTAATCATTGCGCTTGTGAAACAACTAAAAAAACCATGTAAAAATCAACAGAATACGTATATCAGAAAATGGCCTTGAAGTTAAATATTTTTCACTCACTGCTACTTTATAAGCATGTACCTTTCTTCTGTCAGATAGAATACCTTCAGTTTCTTCTGCAGTTGCTGACAATTTGTTTGTATACTTAATCTCCCATTCTTCCTCTTGTTGTGTGAACTGCTTTTATAAGAGCAGTACCATTGCTTTTGTAAAGTATGCTGAATGGAGTGTACTAGTGGCTGTGCAACCCAAGACAGTGGCAGAATTTCACTAAGCATGATAATAATAAATAAATGAAATCATAACTTGAATACATCTAGTGTTTTATACAGCTAGCCTATACTAGAAAGTTAGCATATGCTGTTGGTGAACTGCAGGAAGTTATCATTTATTTTAATGAGTTTTATTATATTTCACACCTTAACATACCATTATGATATGCAGGTGATAACTACTTCTGTAGTAGTCTGCAAATCACCTAACTTTGATTTGTTTGCATCTTAAGAAGCTAGAAAGAGAAATACAACTAAACCAACAGAAAAAGGTAAGAATCAAAGAATCATAGAATATCTTAGTTTAGAAGGGACCCATAAGGGTCATCGAGTCAAACTCCCTGGTCATCTCAGGGCTACATATACTTAAAGTAACCTAAAAGTGTTGTCCAGGCACAACTTGAACTCTGACAGGCCTGGTGCTGTGGGCACTTCTCTGGGGAGCCTGTTCCAGTGACCCACCACCCTGTCAGTGAAGAACCTTTTCCTGCTGTCCATCCTGAACTTCCCCTGATGCAGTTTCATTCCATTTCCTCATGTCCTGTCACTGGTCACCAGAGAAAGGAGATCAGCACCTCCTCCTCTGCTGCCCTTCTTGGGGAAGCCGTAGACTGCTGTGAGGTCATTCCGCTATCTTCTCTTCACCAAGCCGGGAAGAGTCAACACAACAAAACTGGAGGCACAAGAAAACAAAAATTAAATTGTCCTGGTTTCAGCTGGGACAGAGGCTTTTTTTTTTCTCATTCCTAGTGGCTGGTGCTGTGCTGTGGTTTGGCTTCAGTCTGAGAACAATGTTGATAACACAGTTATTATAGTGTTACTCTGAAGCACTGACCCTGATCAAGCACTGTTCAGTTTCTTGTGCTATGCCAGTGAGGAGGAGCACAAGAAGCTGGGAGGAAGCAGAGACAGGACACCTGACCCAAACTGGCCAAGGGGATATTCCATACCACAGCACGTCATGCCCAGTACATAAACTGAGGGCAGCTGGCCAGAAGGGACTGATTGCTGCTTGGGTGGTGCTGGATATCAGTCGGTGGATGGTGAGCAGTTGTACTGTGCAGCACTGATATCTGTTAGATTTTTTGGTTTATCTCTCTTATTGTTATTTCCCTTTTCATTTTTATGATTAATATTATATTGTACTTTATTTTAATTATTAAACTGTTCTTATCTCAACCTGTGGGCCTTACTTTTTTGTTTTCTGATGATTCTTCCCATCCCACAGAAGTTCAGGCAGTTCTTAACTGTGAGGGTTATGAGGCCCTGGCACAGGTTGCCCAGAGAAGCTGTGGCTGCCCCATCCCTGGCAGTGCCCAAAGCTGGGTTGAACAGGCCTTGAAGTGACCTGGTCTAGTAGTAGGTATCCCTGTCCATGGCAGGGGGTTGGAACTGGATGAGCCTTAAGGACCCTTCTAACACAAACCTTTCTGTGATTCTATGATCTGTGTGGCAGCCCAATTTCACCAGGTCAGTTATACCTTGGTTTGCAGGCAGATTTTAGTGCTTGCATGGAATACCAGTAGAAGAGACACTGAGTCTGCAGCACAGCTAGCAGATCCAAAATCTGTAAAATATGATCTAGTGATGGAGATCAGACATGAAATACTCATTCATGATATATTTCTACCTCACAAGAGTTTCAGTTATTGTCAGTGCTCTTATAAATCTGAAACATCTGATCAAAACAAAGAGGTAAGACAGGAATATTTGCCTTCTGGATATATTCCTTCAGCTTTATTTTCCGATTCGTGTGCTCAGACACCTGTACAACCTCCCTCAAATGTTTTTGTTCTCAGAAATGAACATTGCCGACTGCGTAGGTGAGATGCAGATGGCTAATTTTTTATGCAATACATTGTATTTACACTTTGATCACCAGGTTTGTCATTTCCATAGGCAGGTATTTGTAATGTTAAAAGCAATGACAAGGACTTACTGGCAATGCCTGAAGCAAGCTTACAGTGTAAGATAAATGGACAGATTTTTGTCAGTTGCTGCAACCAGTTTGGCAAAGATAAATTGCATACTTTCATTGAATTACCTTTGTTTCACTAAGCAATGCCCTTCTTACTGATCTTTTCATGATGACTAAAATAATGTCTTTAATTTTTTATTATTTTCCAGTTCCTTTTTTTTCCTTGTTGATTTTTGTAAAGCAGATGTTCAGATTATAAACTATCCATCCATGCAATGGCCTTAAGTGCTTCCCCAAGGTTTAAGCACTTTTTATATCTGCTCTTCTTTGTCTTCTGCTTGGCATGCCTTACACTCGACCCCTAGGGAAGAAAGTGCTACATAAACAATCTTTTTTAGTATTCTATAGCTTATCATGTATCCCCTTTAGGACTTCATTTTGTATTTCACCCCAGCAGGAACAGTAATAGATTCTAAAAATCTCCTTTTGTAATATCTTCTATTTATTACACACTTCTAAAGAAGCTGCATGTCACACTTTGGTTACTTCAGTGCACATGTTTAATAACCTGCTATGTATTAGAGAATTAATATTGGCCCAAGAGCCTTTTGCATGGTTAGTTACATTAGAAAGGCCAAAGATGCTTCTATATTTATGTATGTTTGAAATTGGACAGGTATAAATATTACAGTATTAATAAAAATAACCATCCCAGCATTATTTTCTGCCTGTATCTGCTTGTAAAAATGGAATAAGTACTTTTTTAGATTGTCTGCCTTGGGAAAGGGCAGTTCTGTGAGCAGTTTGAGGTAAGCAGAACTGTGGTATTTATTGAAAGTCCATGTTCACTAAAAATGCAATTGAATGAGAAACCTCCTATAAGCAAGTGAGAGAGCAGGTAGAAATTCATAGTCTTCCAGAAAATGAACTTATCCAGACATAACTGTTCCCCCTTTTCTCCTTCTTGCATATATGTATATGCATATATGCACATATGCACACTATGACATCAACTCAATAATTTTCTGTATGAATATGTAACAGGAATTAAGACTACATGAGCAGCATGCATATTTCAGTGAGCTATACTTTCCACTACATTTTTAGTGTTTTCTGTGTATCTTCAAGCAAATAAATTGGCATTTAATTTCATATACAATAGGCCACAAAGAGCTCTCTCATATCCTGCCCAATGTCCTAACGTCACTATTTCTGTAAATAATAGTATCCAGGAGACATTTTGCCCCTGTGCTCCAAATTCAGTAAAGGATTCATCTATTCCTTTGATGATTAATAAAAATTGAAAAATACCTATAATTTGCCAAATTAACATTACCTTGTGTTCCTGTCAGAACATTTAATATGAGGAAGATTCAGCAGGACCGAATAAGAAGCATTCAATGAAAGGATAAGCCCTTCCATAAATTTTATCTTCGTACATAATAGTCATTCTTGTCTCCTTTGAAGAATATTTCATTTATTTTTATTGTTACATTATATATTTTACACTTCATCAAATACCTGAAATTAGATTTTGGTTTCTGAGTGTAAGCTTCTATTGTGTAAAGTTCTAAATAAGGGATTTAAGTAAAATGTGAAGTACTAATGTCTCATCATGTTGGAAAGCATTATGCCTTTAGATCTAAATTGCAAAGAAAAAATTGTAGTTCAAAATATGTTTTGGAAATAATGCAATGCAATAAACTTAATAAATACACATTGCAATCATTTTCTGACACTGGGTGGATTCTTATTTTTTATATTTTTTTATTATTATTTTTATTGGGTTTATGCTTGATAGAATCCCATTCCTAAGTGTTCTTAATTGTGTGTAAATTGTACTTTTTCAGTCATCTTTTATTTTAATAATAATTACTGTAAAGCTCAATAATATCTGTCATGCAATTTCTTAATGCAAGAAATCATTCCCATTAGAATGAAATATTTTAAACTGCAGAAATAACATCTCTGTTTTTCTTTAGCTCTCAGTGTGATCGCACTGTATTGTAAAGGAAAAGTTATTGTAGGTAAGTTCCTGCTTTTATCTTGGCTTTATAAGGAAAGAAGCTTCAGGACCAAATTATCTGCATGAGTACAGAAGTCTTTCTGCTAGCCTCTCGATGAAAGATGCTGACCCATTTCATCTGGATTTGCCAAACAGAGAGAGTTCTCAAAGGCATTATCCTTCTATATATATAAAAAAAAAAAAAAAAAAAAAAAAAAAAAAGAGAGAGAGAGAGATAGTCAAATAGAGCAGAGACACCCTAGAGAAGAAGGAAAACTACAAACTTAGCCTATGAAACTAAATACAATGTGTGCAGGAGTGATAAACTCAAAACGGGAATGTATTCATTCCACTGAATATGGAATTGCCTTTTTCCTTTGGCCAAACTAGCAGTGCAAGTTCCTATAAAACTGCTGAGCTGTCATTATGTATGGAGCTTCTGCTGCAGAAATTGGGAAAACATTGTATGCAACAATCATAACAACTTTTATGAGCACTGCAGGTATGCAGACACTGAAGGAAATTTTATTCCTGTGAAATTGTTAGACTACCAGGTCCCAGCATTTTAGGCTTTGTGCATGATAAAAATATCAAAAGCTTTCCATTTCCAAAATTCTTTTGAATTATAACTTTGTGTAAATGTGACTTTTTTTTTTTTTTTTCTGAATCCCTACTTCCAATGTAATTAATATTCAGTAAACATGTTCTTCAGAAGCAGAAACAAATTTTAGCATTTTTCTAGCCTTAGCTGGTACATCCAAATGGCAGATGATTTCATGGTTCATTTTGCCTAATTTCACTTTCAACCACTTCATCTTACTATGATTATCTCTGAAAGACTGAAAAGCTCCACTGAATAAATGGTCTTTTCCATGTCTGACATACTTATCAAGTTACTCCTCTTTTTTAGAGAAACTGAGCAGACTGAATTTATTATCCCCCACATTTTTTTTAAATTCAATTTTCTTAATTTCAAATTCCATTTTTTTTTTTTTTTATCTTTCTTGGTATTTCTACTTCATGAGGAAACGCAGATGCCAGAAGTGTTCACATAGGTAAAAGTACTTTTCTCTCTTTTCTTATTTACATTGAGAGCTCACTGGTTTCCAAATAAATCTCTCATCTTATTTAAATGGTCTTTTATATGGGCTCTTGTTATACTAACTTTAGTTGTATTAAATCCATTTAGTATGTCTGGGACCATTTAACCAGTGCTTAATGGTTTGACCATTTAGAGCATTCTAACAATATTATTATTAACAATAGTAATGCAGTTTCGCTACTGTAGTTGGTGATACTTTTCCTTAAAATGCTTTCAGTATCTCCTATTTCACTCTCTGTTTATATGCTTCTGTGGAAAAACAACCAAACAAACAGTGTTGAAGGAATTGTTAGGAGAAGAAATTCTAGTTAAAAGTATTTATAATTGATTACTGAAAAATGATAATGACTTTCATCTTCATTCTCATGGGACCAGTTTATACAGCAAATGGCAGAAAGTAAAAGGAAAGAAAAAGTAGTCAGATCTAGCAGGTGCACTGAAGAACAGAAAAAGAAAACCAAGTCCTAGTAAAGATACAAGCCTTCATTTACACTTTGAATTTTCATATTCATGGCAGTGATTCAGAAGTCTAATTTTCTTTTGCAAAGATGGCTAATGAACACAACCTGAGCTGCTGTTGGCACTTTAGCATTGCACAGCCTGCATCCTTACACCTAAACATATTTTACCTACTAAACAGAATAGCAAGTTGTCTGTTGGAATCAGCTTAAAGTCCTTTCTAATGCCTAAACTGGGTCCAAGAATTTTCTAGGAAAGAGTTTCTGGTCCCCTAAAATTGCCTGTGATCTTTTTAACGTTGTGACAGAATAGCTTGTTGAGTTTTAGTACCTGAATACTACCTGGCACTGCTTAATTTACAGCATAGACTAAGTACCATTGAAAGTCCTAATACCATCTCAGTAAGGCAAATGGTAGAGTGTTACTTTTTGGATATTTCCTGCAAACATTGGCTAACATTGCTATTGCTGCCATGAGCTAGCATACTCACGGAGCACCAGTCTGAGAGGAACTGGACCTGCTTGGAGGAAGCAAGAATTTGTAATTACTCCTCTGGTCCAACGTTGCACTCGAAGCTGACCCTGCTGGAGTCAGGGGCTTTGCTAGATGTGTCTTGAGGCCTCTTCCAGCCTGAATGATCTGTCCAGTGTTCCAGTGGCCCTTTGTTCCTAAAGCTCAGTATAGTTCGTTTTTTGGGGGCTCACAGCATAAGGCACAGCTGCAGATGGGGAAGTATGGTAAAGCTTCTGCAACAGTGCTTAGGTCTAAAAACACATCTCTTCTGGTTCTTTAATCCCCAGCTTGTTTACAGCAATTCAATACATTCATTCTGCTTCTGCTAATTCAGATTATACTGCTATTAATGTGTTCATTGTTTCTGCCTTATTTTATTAACGTGCTACTAAAAAACCTCAAAAACCTAGGCTGAACTTCTGGGACATACACAGTTTCTACTGCTACATAATGAATATGAACAAACAGAAAGCATCTTGAGTTTGTTTGGTTTTGGCTTTATTTTTCCTGTAAGCTAGTCTTCAAATGTTTTCCTTTAATAATTTTCTGAATAATTCCTTCTAGTTTTATAAATCTATTTTATTTTATATTTATATTTGTTTTATAAATTTATTTTGCATCAATCTAATTAATCATGGATGTTTACCAGCCAATGATTTCTACTTAATTTGCTTTCAATACATACCTGGCCTATATAACTTTTTATGTTGTCTAATATAGTGTAAGTGATTATGGTTTACAATATCTAAGTTTTACCACAAGGATGTACAAATAAACCATAACTTTAAAAGATATGATTTAGCCAATTTCTCTTGAGAGCAAGATTTTTGTTTTAAAACCCAATATATACTTATTGAGTAATGATATAAATGATTAAATATTAATTTCCTAGATTTATTCTCTGTACTTAGCTCTTTGTCTCAGTTCTGAAACCAGACAGAATCACTTCACACCTTCCATCACTCCTGTCTTTAATGGGAAAAGAAAAATTTTTACTGAAGTATCTAGCTCAATTTAAATTGACAAACAAAGCCTACAACACAGTCATCCACCTTTGTATGACAGAAGCACACTTCAGAAGTCAATTTGCATGAAAGAAATTAATGTGTCCTGAAATGGAGTTTAAATAGAATTTAAATAGCAAATTAAATTACATTACATTGAGTTACAGCATAACCCCTGTACAAGTGACTGAAGAAAAGGAAGCTAATTTAATATGGCTAAGCAGAAAAAAATGGTTGAAGTCTGTTCTTCACGACTGCTACAAAAATGTGTGCTGTGTTGTATTTATCTTTTCTGTAGCAATTTGGGAGAAAGAGGTTTGGTTTGGTTGGCTTGTATTTGCTAAAAACAGTAAAAGGAAGTTGATAAAATCTGTTACTGACAGTTACTCAAGCTCCAAAACACAGCAGAAAAATTGGAAGCCATAGAATCAGAATGAGTGGAGCTGGTAAGAATTGTTTTGCATAAATGTGAGTTCTTTACTAAATGCCAAAATTAAAAACAAAATTGATTTGATAAATTTTAATTATAACACAGGTTTAATTGCCTGTCTGTTTGGAAATAGGCTACATCTAGATGGAAACACGAAATATGAACTTGACCAATAAGCCAAAATGAACACAGGGAATTTAAAAGGAGAGCAGCATAACTAGATAGATTTTGCAATTATTTTTGCATTTTATTTTAAATATTTCCTTATTTTTAATAACTTTTATGTTTTAGTTTATTAACTATTAACACTTTTTTGGTTTTTTACTTAGATTTATTTTTAAGGAGCAGAACAAAAAGTCTGGTTTTAACAGATGCAATAAATTGGCAAAAGACTTAAGCTGTTTGCTCATGCACAGTGTAATATCTATAAAATGTTATTGATATAATCAATATAATTAAGTAATATGGTAGTAGAAAAATCTTGTTTCCTAAGAGAATTAGAAAATTTTCTCCTTCTAAGAGCAAGATTACACAGAAAAGTTTCTAAAATAAACTGTTGGGGTCTGTTGCCATCTTCTTCTAGGTATTTGGTATACTTTATAAAGCAGTCCAAAAAGCTGTCTAAACCCTCATCCATTCCATATATACAAGACATCACTGAGTCACATTTCTTTCCCAGTCACTTTTGTGTGCTCTATTTAGCTTTATGGTTTATGCTACTATATCAGAAGTTCAGCATATTGGTCTGGTCATTTCATTTTAGTTAAAGTACTACATGTTATTTTACTGGTCTTAGGAAACATCATTTACTCATATAAACGGACCTTACTGAAAATCATAGAATCATAGAATCACAGACTGGTTTGAGTTGGAAGGGACCTTCAAGATCATCTGGTTCCAAGCCATGGCTAAGGACACCTTTCACTAGACAAGGTTGCTCCAAGCCCTGTCCAACCTGGCCTTGAGCACTGCCAGGAGTGGGGCAGCCACAGCTTCTCTGGGCAGCCTGTGCCAGGGCCTCACCACCCTCACAGGGAAGAACTTGTTCCTAAGATCTCATCTCAGTCTCCCTTGTGTCAGGTTAAAGCTATTCCCCTTGTCCTGTCCCAACAGGCCCTTGTCCAAAGCCCTCTCCAAGTTTCCTGTAACCCCTTTAGGCACTGGAGCTGCTCTAAGATTTCCCCTTAAGGAGCTTTCTCTTCTCTAGGCTGAACAAGCCCAGCTCCCTCAGCCTGTCTCCAGAGCAGAGCTGCTCCAGCCCTCGCAGCATCTCCATGGCTTCCTCTGGACTCGCTCCAACAGCTCCATGTCCCTCTTGTGTTGTTGCTCCAGAGCCGGACACAAGACTGCAGGAGGGGTCTCACAGAGCAGAGCAGAGGAGCAGAAACCCCACCTTTGACCTACTGGTCACATGCCTTCTGGTTCAGTCCAGCATATGGTTAGTTTCTGGGCTACATGAACACACTGATGGTTCATGCTGAGCTTTTTGTCGACCAACACCCCCAAGTCCTCCTAAGCCCTGCTCACAATCCATTCTCTACCCAACCTGTATTTTTGTTTGTGATTGCGCTGACCCAGGTGCAGGACCTCAAAATCTGAGTTCCAGGTTTCTTGCTGTTTCCAGCAAATGTTCTTCCCATTGCAGATGACACCAAGCTGTGCGGCGCAGTCAACACACTGGGCGGAAGGGATGTCATCAGGGGGACCTTGACAAGCTGGAGATGTGGAACCATGCAAACCTCATGAAGGTCAACAAGGCCAAGGCCAAGACCACTGACCCAGGTTGGTTTGCATGGTTCCACATCTCCAGCCTGTCAAGGTCCCCCTGATGACATCCCTTCCGCCCAGTGTGTTGACTGCGCCGCACAGCTTGGTGTCATCTGCAATGGGAAGAACATTTGCTGGAAACAGCAAGAAACCTGGAACTCAGATTTTGTTACAAGAACACCTACTTTTTCTTGTAAAAGTATAAAGAGATCTTGGAACTAATTAAGATCTCTTCTTACTGCTCAGCTTTTCAGAGCTATTTCATGCAACTATGCCTGTGTTTAAAGCACATGCTTGAATGTCTTGTTAAAGGCCAGAAACAAATATAACAAGAAACTCCAGTTTTCATGATCCATAAGCTTTAGTTCAGGTTGAAATCAATTTCTTTACCTTCTAGTAAGGAACTAAAGAATAGAATAATTAGTGAAATAAATAATAATAAAAAAATCATTATTATGAAATAAGGGCCTTACTTTTTCCTAGGAATGTAAAATGTGTGTTTCCAATTATGGGCTAAACTTTCAAAGACAGGTGTTAATACAGGTTGTGTAATTCTAGACCTACACTCGCATATACTGCATTAGAAGGAGAATATAGTTAAATTGTTTAAACATCATAAAGTGCTTCATTTATGTTATTTAAGCATGAACACTACCATAATATAAATTATCAGGTAGATCATCCTTCACATATAGATACTACATTTGCTAAAAATATTGTTTCATTTTGTTGTTTGGGTTTTCTTTTATTTTCTTCAAATAAATAGGTTCAGTTTTGGTGACTGAGTTGAAACCATAAAAATAATTTTACATCTGAAAAATACATTTTCATTTTTTCTATATGACAAGGAAAAGAATTAAACACTAGAATAATAAAATATTGGAATGGTCTGCCCAAGGTGGTGGTGGAGTCACCATCCCTGGATGTGTTTAAAAAGAGATTGGATGTGGCACTTGGTGACATGGTTTAGTCGAGGTGTAGGGCATGGGTTGGACTCGATGATCTTGAAGGTCCCTTCCAACCTGGTAATTCTGATTCTGATACTATTAAAAATTACAAAATTAATATTTAGATTATTATCAGTGTTTTATTTGCAACCTTTCATGAAAGTTGTGAAGAAAAAGATTAGTATAAAGGATATTACAGCATTTCTTCTTGTGCTTCATTAAATGCTTCATTAAAAGATAATTTATTTCAGTAACCTTTACTCTCCTCAGGTCAAGAGCAATGAATAGTATGTAACACATTAGGATCCAGTACCTGTACATGACTGAAAGAAGAGGTTTCTTATACCTAGAAAAACATATTAAAATGACAAATTATTGAACACACTACCCCACACCACCCCCCAAAAAAAAAAAACCAAACAAAAAACCAACCAAACCAAACAACAACAACAACAACAAACCAAACCAAAAAAAAAAAAAAGAAAACCAACCAAACCAAACAACCACAAAGAATTGACTTCTGTGCTTTGAACGGAACCTTTTTCTTAAAAATTATTCTGGCTGGTTTTTTTTCAATCTCTGAGGGCATTTGTAGTACATCTGGAAGATATATACCCAAAATACAATAGGACCCTAAATTACACATAGCAATATGTGAACAGCAATCAGATGGAAAATCCTACATCTGCAACAAACCTACCTTAATCATATGGCACCTTCCACAGATTATTCAGTTCATTGCACAAATGAGTGTATTAAACATTCTTATTTTTTCTCGCTTAAGGTAATCATAAAGAATGTACAGAATGAAAATTAATTAAAAGGAAAGTCTAAACAAGAGCAAAGGCTAATGAATTTTAAGCAGCATTCACAGATGAATGGTGGGGGAGTTTTTAATTTTTTTCCTTTAATACCTGTGGACACTGAATTATTTGCTGAAATGATATCTTCCTGGGCCCAAACCAAAAATAGGATCTATGTCTTGTGATACAGAAACACCTACAAATCACAGTGGTTCACTTGTGTTGATTTTTCTTATCAGCTCTACAAGTGTCAAGATTGTCAAATACCTGAGCAGTACCAGTGGGGCTTATCATATCACTGGTACTGCAGCCATGCACCATGCACATCTCTTTCTCCAATCTTAGATCCAGTCTTAGATCCTGCATTTCTGATCCCATGGTCTGACGCATCAGAGATGCAAGCTGGCTCTCTGAGACATCTACCTGGGATAAAGCTGTGGGATCACGGCTTGGATTGTTTTCATAAAAAAAATATTGTCTGGGTAAGGTCTGGTGCTTTCCAAAATTGTCCTGTTTTGAACCTTATTCTACAGAGAGTTGAATATTTGTCACTCATTTAAAGAACACTCATAGCAGCTGCAGCTAGAAACTGCCTGAAAGAAAGAAATCAGGGATTGGTTCCCTATGACAGAAGTAAGAGCAAAGGAATACTGCAGCTGGGTTTGTGCAGCATTGTACACAGTCAGTGCATACAATTTGACATATTACTTCCTCTAAGAACAACAACAACAAGAGATAGATATGTATTCATGCATTTTACTGGTAGTAAAGTACTTACCACAAAGATATTTTCTATGCAAACTATTTTTGCCTGTCAGAACTATCTTACGTATATACAAATTTAAAAGATTCAAAAATAAAAACTTAAATCCCCAATAGTATTTCTTAGATACTTTCATGACAGGACCAAAATTATTTTCCTTAAGGCGCAAAGACTTTTTAATTTGTTTTAATTTTAGTGGGTTTTAATTTGGACTAGCAAGAGAGTGTATATTTATATGACATGTCTCAGTCCTGCCACGTAAATAAAGAATAACAAGGCTTAGGCAAGCTTTTGAAGCAAATCAAATGGTTAGAAGAGGATGACAACAAACTCTTAATGGTTTGTTTTAGAAACTTTCATTTCTCTGTGCAATTTTGCTCTTAGCAGAATTTCACTTTTTAAACAGAAATCCTAACTGTCCCTGTTAAGCATGCTTTTGTTTACTAAAGGTGAAAACAAAACAGAAGATGCATTCAGGAATGCAGCTGTTGGGCTTCAACCACTGATGGCTATTCAGTCCTTGAAACCAGAGTGGAGCTAGTCTGAGGTAACTCTTGAAATACATGTAGTGTGGACAGTGGCATCTCAGTGCCCTTTTATTTTTTTTCCATTTTTTCTTTTTTTCTCTAGAAATGCACTCCTATTTGCTTAAGTGAGTATAACCTTATAGGACTACTTTGAAATTTTTCAACAGTGTCATGCATTGCAAGCTGTGGACATATATATGATATAGTCTTACAGATATGCTGAAAAGGATGTACGTTATTAGACTTTCCTCATGTACAGAAACATAGTAGCATCAATCTAAACTCAAGGTTTAAGCAGGCCACCTCCTTGAGGGAAAAATATTACAGCAGTAATAGAATAGCTATACTATCCCAGTTAGATGCTGAATAGTAACTAATTTCTGAAACAGACAAATCTATCCAGGAGGCATCTTTCCTGCCTTATATGGATTGTGTGCCAATGCTTTGCTCCAGAAAACACAGTGCAGCAGTTATTTGAAAACTTTGTTAATTTACTAACTTAACAGAATGTGAGCCATGTAAGAAGTCAATTAAGTTGAATTGAATGATGTTCATAATCTTTAGTTATGCTAACCTTTGTTTCTGTACAGAACTCACAAAGTGCATCAAATACATTTCCTTCAGTCTGGACACAGAAGAGCCGCCTTTTTTTTTTTTTTTTTTTTTTTTTTTCCTTTTTGTGCTTTAAAAGAATTATTCACTTCTTGTGCTTCCCCCCAAGATTTTTCACAGCCATGCTCATTCTTACAGAGTGCCTTCTTCACTGACAGATAACAGGAAATTGAAATTAAATAAGAAGGATGTTAAGGTGCCTGAATATCAAAACAGAATTAAAAACAGAATTAGAGAGTGAATGATACATTGCAGACATGGTTGCAGATATGCATGAAGGGATTTAAAACACTATTTACTAACAGTTATTCAGAAATGCCACCCACTGGAGGGGTGTTTCCCTAGATAAAGCTCTCATGTGAGAGTTTAATCTGCCCACACCACTTAGACTTACAATTCATGCAGTTTGTTCAATCAGTTCAGCTGGAGGGTGAGAAAATGAAAGTAGAAGGCTCAAAATAAACAGCTGAAGGAGCAGCAGGGAGAGAGTTTCAGGTTTGTTATTTGAAATAACAAACTGTTGCCAGTGTCAATGCATAAATCTAGAGTGAAGTTTCTTGACATTGAAAGAGGACCTAGAAATGTTTTACACATCGTTATTGCCAAGAGTGACAGTGTTTTGTTTTCCTGTCCGTATAATGCTCAGTGACTCAATTCTTGCTTTATCAGGCAGTGAAACTTAGCTATCTCTTCCCTTATGCAAAAAATACCTAAAAAAAAGATCCAGGAAGTCTCTTTCTCTGTGATTTTCTCTCATGGTTTAAACCCAGCCAGCAGCTAAGTGCCATGCAGCTGCTCTCTCACTCCCCACCCTGGTCCCAGCAGTGGGATGGGGAGGAAAACTGGAAGAATGCAAAACCTGTGGGTTGAGATAAGAACAGTTTAAGAACAGAAATTAACTAAAATTTAATTATAACACAAATAATAACAATATTAATAATAATAATAGGGAACAACTAAAAAAAAGGAGCAATGAAAGCTCAGAAAACAGTAGTGATGCAGAATACAATTGCTCGCCACACACTAACCAATACACAGCCCATTCCTGAGCAGCAGTCAGTGCCTTCTGTTCAGCTGCCCCCCAGTTTACATCCTGGGCATGGTGTGCTGTGGCATGCAATACCCCTTTGGCTAGTTTAGGTCAGGGATCCTGTCTCTGCTTCCTCCTAACTTCTTGTGCCCTTCCTCACTGTCAGACCATGAGAGACTGAAAAGCCCTTCGTCAGGGTAAGTGCTACTTAGGAACATCTGAAACATCAGCGTATTATCAGCATTGTTCTCAAAATAAAGCCAAACCACAGCACTGTGCCAGCCACTAGGAAGAAAAATTGTTCTCTCCTACATGAAACCAGGACATTTGCTCAATGCCCCATGCAAAATGGGAGCTTGGTATGACTCCAGATTCCAATACAGGTCACTAAGGTTGTTGTCCTACCCATCACACAGTAAGAGCCTCTGTTATATTTTGATGCAGAAAGCAAAGGGAGAGTGGGAGTGGGAGGCAGAGATGAAGCTGCGGCTTCAAATTCTCTTCTGCAAAAGAAGAAATGGCAAAGATGAAATGGTGCAGCTGTTAAGCATTGGTTAAAGAAGTGTGCCTGTTGCTGCCAGAAGTGTTTCTGCATAAAAGCTAGGCATAAATATTTGACTGCAGAAGGGAATTAGGTTCTAAACACTTTCTGAGGTAAATGTGGTGCTAATTTGTAGATAGGCAGTCAGATCTTTCTCCCCAGTGTTGACTTTTTTTTGGCCAAATTAACTCTGCATTTCCTGCTGTTGGCTGTTGTGGATCACCTGAGACATTTATGTTTCCTGACTAATCTACTGGCCTTCTATAATTAAGTGACTACATCAGTGGACCTATGAATGTCATCTACATAAATTTGTCTAAGGTCTTTCACATACACTCCCTCACAATACTCTTACTTCTATATTGGTTATGGGTTTGATGGATGGACTGTTAGCTGGATGAGGACCTGGCTGGATGGCCATGTCCAAAAAGTTACAATGTACAAAAATTTCAATGTCCAAATGGAAGCCAGCAACAAGTGGTGTCCCTCAAGGGTCTGTACTGGGAAGAATGCTATTTAGTATCTTAATCAGCAACATAGTGAGGTTGAGTGCACCCTCAGCAAGTTTGCAGATGACTCCAAGCTGAGTGATATAGTTGATTCACTTTTAAGGAAGGGATACCATCCAGAAAGACCTTGACAGTCTTGAGAAATGGGCCCATGTGAACCTCATGAAGGCCAACTGCAAGGTCCTGCACCTCTGTCAGGGCAATCCCCAATATCAATACAGGCTGGGGTACTAATTGATTAAGAGCTTCCCTGCAGAGAAGAGCTTGGGAATCCTTGTGGATGAAAAACTGGACATCAGCTAGCAATGTACACTCATAGCCCAGGAAGCCAACTCTACACTGGGCTGCATAAGACGCATGACCAGCAGGTCAAGGGTGGTGATTCTTCTCCTTTGTTCTGCTCTCAGGAGATACCACCTGGTGTACTGCATCCAGCTCTGGAGTTCCCAGTACAAGAAAGACATGGACCTGTTGGAGTGGGTCTAGAGGAGAGCCTTGGAAATGGTCAGAGGTCTGGAACACCTCTCCTATGAAGAAAGGCTGAGAGAGGTGTGATTGTTCAGCCTGGAGAAGAGAAGGCTCTGGGGAGACCCTATTGCAGCCTTTCAATATATAAAGGAGATTTATAAGAAAGATGGACAGAGAGAGACTTTTTGCAATTCCTGTAGTGAAAGCACATGGGGCAATGGTTTTATAACTAAAAGAAATTAAATTTAGATTGGATATAAGGAATAATTTTTTTACAGTGAGGATGGTAAGACACTGGAACAGGTTACCCTGAGAAGCTGTAGCTGCCCCATCTCTGAAAGTGTTCAAGATCAGGTTCGGAGAGAGCAGTCTGATCTAATGAAATATGTCCTTGCCCATGGCAGTTAGGGTAGGACAAGATGAACTTTAAAGGTCCCTCTCAACAAAACTCATTCCATGATTCTATGACTATATCTTCATATGCACAGATAGGGCCTGTATGCAGTATCCAATGTGATTTTTCTGACAACAGAGCATCCCAAATATAAAAGGTATCTGAATTGGAGCACATAAAGGATTGATCTACTAACTAAATACATAAAAAGTCTGTGCAATGCTTTTTTTTTTTCCTGTTTCAGTTTTAATCTGGGCTAAGTCTCCTGCCATGAGTCACTAACCCAGTAATGTTGCCAATTATCCAAAGCCCATGTATTTTCATGTTTTGATGTCCCTGAAACTTTCCAGATAAATGAGCCAGTCAAGTAATGAATCCTTTCCAGGGAGTCATATTTCCCTGAGTACTATTCACTTTATGTGCATCAGCTTGATCTACAGCATTAGAAGTCTAATAGGGCATTTGCCTAAAGAAATGCGAGACATTATTCTAGCACTCTTCTGGTCTATTTTTGTTAGCTGAACGTCTGGTAAGAATTTAGACTGTATGACATATTAAAACCTTAGATATTTTTGTGATCAGAACGTTTTTCCTATGTATGCAGAAGAACAGAGATTGCTTAATAGGTACATGACTGTCCATCACTGACTTCAACAATAAGGCCAAAGTGATCAATTTCTGCTGCTACTAGTCACATTCATGATACCAGTACTGTGCATTGTTAATTTATAGGATGGTGCAATAATTTTAATCCTTTGTACCAGCTATTTTAAATGTCTAATTGTAAATTTGATAGTGCATTCTCAATTACTGAGTAACAATAACATGATTAATTAAATTGTGTGACTATCACCATTTATAATACCATCTTGAAGATATACCACATTTAAAATGGAACTGTATCTTGTCAGTTTTGCATGATCTTGGATGACTGTTCTTTTAGAGATTCTCAATTATGATTAATTATCTAGCAAAATATGTAATTTTTTGAAGTTTCATTGAATAAAGTGTCACAAATCAACTTTATCCTATTAAAAACAAAAATGAAACTCAAAACGCCTGGCAGGTGTAACGTTTCATATGACTATGTAGTTTGATAGCATGGGTGGTTTCACAGAAACACACCCTCTAACATAAGTGTGTCTAATATGTTTCAGCATTAAAGTGTCCTAGTCACATGGTAGAGCACGTGAATGTCTCTTACAGAACAGGGTTCTTGACAAGAGGTTTTAATTTCTTTGATCTTTATCCATCTGGTAACTCTTGCTGTGGATTTTGAAGATGCTTTATTTTCTCTTCCTTCTCTCTTACATCACCACCAAAAAAATACACCTTTCTGGGTACTAAAATTATAGTAGTCCTTCGAGGTGGCCAAGTCATCAATGGCTCTTCTAGGTTGATAACAAGCTGATGTTACTAGCTCCTCAGCTGTCTGCTTAAAAGATTTACAATACCTTTGCTGAGTGAACTGAGGAGAAATGTGAAATGGAAACAAAAACATAAGCATCTGTTAGGCATCATCATGTGCCATTCTCTAAAGCTTCATTCCCCTACAGTGTGAAACCTGGACTAGCTATTACAGTTTCTAAGAGAAACCTTTTATCTGCTGTGTCCTGCTGTGGGTATCAATGTCAAGACAATTAAATTCTTCAAGTAAATCTGATTTTTCTTTTTTTTTCCTCACATTAAGGTTTCATATGTTTTCCCTGTATTTGTGAAATCGTATATTCAGAGTGTTAGGATAATCATGCTATATACACAATGTGCTGCTTTGTGTTGTAAAATCTTTACAGAGTTTGTGGAAATGGCAGCTATCTAAAATAAACCTGTAAGACCTGCTTTAGAGATGATAAATCACTCATAATGGAAAAAAAAATCTTAGGCTATGAATTTGTTGTTTAGATTGGAGGTCTAAATATATTATTGCTAATGTTGGATATTACTTATGGATATTGGAAAGAATTGAAAACTCTCACACTATATCATGCAAATCAGCCCTGCAAAGATGTACGTAAAACCCAGAGCCCAGGAACAGAGGAACTGGACCGTTGGTTAACAGCATACGTGGGGGCTGTTTTGCTCTGTGTTTTTCAAATACTCGTTGTCAGGAATAGCAAGCAGAAATGTGTGTATTCATATACAGAATTAGGATAAGATTGTAGTTCACTCCTACCATAGAAGGTAAACATAAATAGTTATTTAGTTATTTGCTTGAAAAGTTTTCAGGGGGTAGTAAGCAGAGGTCTGAATAAAAAGATCACCTGTTTGCAGAGGATCAGCACTGGACCTATGCAACACTTCAGCGCATGTCAAGGCTTTAAGTGATATTAATATAGATATAGTGCTGTGATTTAAAAATTTTGTTTACTTTTGCCATTGGCCTTGTATCTTTTTATTTGTGCTACTGAAAACACAGTGTCTGTTTGATATGCATGCCATTTTATGTAATCACAAAGAAAACAATTATCAGAGAGACAACAACATTTATGTTTTTTTGAATCTCACAGCACGTTTCAAACTGCGGGTCATCATGGTTGTAAAGTCTATTCAGATATTGTACTGTTCCTTTTTAATTTCATTTTTAATTTAGGAATCACATTTGTTTTGCGTTTTGTTTGGTTTTGCCCAATATATAATTTAACTAGGAAAATGGCTAATAAACCTAGAAAATGTAATTTCTAATCAATCACTGCATTTGAAGTAATTGTGTTTAAACATCTCAAAACAACATGTTTAAACAATGTTTAAATTTCTAGAGCAACATGGTCTAGTGGAAGGTGTCCCTGCTCATGGCAGAGGGTTGGAACTGGATGAGCTTTAAGGTCCACTCCAACCCAAACTGTGATTCTATGATTCTTTTTTTAGAAAATATAAACAACAACAACAACAACAAAAAATCAATACACAAGGATGTATGACAGTAATGCAGTGATGAAACAGACTCGGAGAAAGTGCTGTCTAAATAATGTGATCTAGTTCTGAAGGCCACCATAAATTATTATATGTGATGCTTGTCTGATAAGCATTTTCATACAACAATAATACTGGGATTTGCCAAGAAAATGATTGAAAGCAGTTTCAAAGAAAGCTCAGTGAAAACATTCCTGCAAAAGATTTGCTAATAAGTATGTAAGTGATCATACTGAGATGATTACCTGGCACAAAGATTTCTTTAGTTTTAAGTTTCATGCATTTCCTTGGCACTGCTCATGCATTTAAAAGCAGCCAAAACAGTTGTGGGAGGATTTGAAGAAGACAAATTTTGCATATATTTTCATTAAAATGTTTCACTATAATTCTCCCAAGATGCCCACAGCTGGATGGTTGAACTCTCACTGTGGAAGAAAATTAAAGTGAAGTGTTCCCACTACCTTGCATAACAGGGATTAATCCATTTTAAAATTTTGTCCATTTATTTAAAAATCAGTCACCTTAGAACCACATGCACCTTTTTAGTTTGCCTGCACCTAGGCTAAAGTCAAAAGAACTAGTTGCAGTCTGCATATTAAAGCCCTGTTTGCGTAAATTGGTGAAGGCTCAAATGTCAAGCTCTGAATCTGTTTATTCTGTTTCAAAACACCAGAGTGGTTTTCTTCTGAAAAGGTCATCTTTCCTGGAAATAGCTGAAAAAGTGAATTATAAGCAATTAGTAACAGTTTGAAATTGGGATGGGAGGAGTGAGCTCTATAGTTTTGCTCCAGTTTTTACAGAGACAGACACCAATACAACCAAGTAGTATTTTGCTTCTTCAACTCTTTCATGCTAAATGAGGATAGGTGTTTTGATTGCAATGTGTCCTAACTAGATTTCTTTTTTTTTTCTTCTCATTTGGTTGTATTGTGTATTGCTGAAGGGTCATAAAATAGGTTTGCTTCTGAATCATACTTACATTGTCACTGATAATAGCTTTGTTGATTCACTTGCTGGTGGCTGGGCTACAAAACAGCAGGCAAGAAAGGCAGATGCCTTCGTTAAAGTTATCTAAATCTACATTAGAAATGTAATCTCTAAATATGTGATAACATTCTTTATCCTGACATAAATATATATTCAGAAGGTATTTATGGATACTTTCCTTCCAATCACTGCATCACCTGCAACTTGAAACACAGACAGAAGCCAAATGCATTTTCCGTCTTTTGCATGCTTTTGTATGCAAATGCCTATAAAGGGACTAATGTATGTCTCAAACAATAGAAATGTAGACTGAGAATATGTGGTTATATGTTGCATTAAAAAATGATTAAAAGGGAAAAACATCCAGTGCTTAGAGGGGTGTTTTGTTTTGTTAGCTGTGATTCAGAACAAAAGAATGTTGAGCTGCAGTCACAAAGAGACTATGGATATCTAAATGCCTCTCCAGGCCCTGTACACTGATTTGTACATTAATGCCCACCATGTCTTCTACTCCCTTCTGCCTGGCGTAAGGGAGCTTCCTGGGCTTTAAGGGGAGCTAAGTGTGACAGCTTAGGCTGGCTGTCTGAAAGTGAAAGTCCAGGATAACAGAAGACTTGCACTGTCTTTGCTGACTTACTGCTAGTATGGGAGCTTCTCACGCAGTGCTGCATTGTATCATATAGAATTGCCCCTTTTCCTGTGTTCATTTCAGGGACCCCTGACCTCTAGCTTGGAGCAGTGCATGCAGGAGGTAGCTGACCACCATCACAGTAGGAATCCTGACTCTTACTCTGCTTTTAGATCTGGCTGAGGCATGGCAATTGCATTGTTCACCTCATTTCTTTCCATCCAAATGTTCAAGGCTAACAGGAGATGAGAATCTCTGCTTTGATGACATGGAGCAGAGCCCAGAATAAATATTCGCACTGCATTCGGTGGATTTGGATCAGAACCCAAGGATGCGCTTGAACCTTTTTAAATTGGTGCCTGGCTTACGTCTTTCCTAAGTAGGCACTAATGTAATCATGTCTAGCAATCTCATTGTTTCACAGCAAAATACCACACCAAACTGTGAGAACTATGTTAGTAAAAACCCTTTTGTGGATAATAGCAGGAAAATTTCAGCTTTCTGCCCTGAACATTCAGATGTGAGAAAACAAAGCCAAGTGTTTATATTATAGAAAGTCTGGGTCATGTGTTACACACACTTGCAAAACTCTGAAGACTCAAAAGAAAAAAAATCTCTAATTCCATGCTAACTAGATGTACAGATAGAAATAGCATTTTCTTCTGGGAACTGACAAAAGGCTTTGCTCTTTTTTTTTTTTTTTTTTTTTTTTTTTTCTTTTCAGGAAAAGAAGCTCAGATATCAATTTTGGATAACAATTTTTCATACTTATTTTTTAGCAGCAGCATCTGATGTCTTGGCATTCAGACAGTTCTGTTGGTGGCTCCAGATTCATCCCTCAGTGTAATTACTGTTATTGGCCTGAGTTATCTCATTCTCTGAACCCACATTGTTCAGTGATTAATACTTTTCTTTCAGGGAACTCATTATGTTTCCCTTTGTGCATCAACTTTCACAGAATGTTCTGCAATGCAGAAAATGCCAGGAATTCCTAGAAATTTATGACCAGATGACCTCATATAAAACAGTTTAATCCCTACCATTTTATTAGCATATGTTTGTGAACTTCTCTTTCTCTCTCATTGTTTTCAAATCTCACATGAAAACAAATCCTTTTTGCCCTTCAAAGGATTTTAATTCTTCATGTCCAATTTTATTCACATAAGTTACAGAAAAGCAAGTTGTGAAGCATCTGGTGTAGAACTTGCCTGAAAGAATCGCTGTGAAATGTTTCCATGCACTGTCAAAACTGCAGGCTATTTTTTTTCTTTTTTTGCCTGTTACACCTCAGTAACTGCTTCCATTTTGCCTCGGAGTTCATGTTATTTAAATCACATTACACCTGTTTGTTAATACATGAGCTACCACTTGCTGTGCCTTATTAATCAGGGAAGAGTTCTTGGGCCTGATAACTTCTTTTGTTCTGAGCAGCTTGATTCTACCATAATTAATGCATAATTCATCTTGGAAAATAAGTAACCATTAGTCTCTCTAAGTTTTGGAACCTAGAAATCCTATACATGTCATGGATCATGGTGAATATTTAGTGACCACAAGACCATGGAACCAAATGAGATGGAATAATTTGCTAGCCTATGTTGCCACTACTTTGCCAATGAAGAGTATTGGCAAGTTTGCAATGGCCCTGTAGAGGAAAACACAAAATACATTTCTAAAACCTAGGGTTTAGTGGCAAGCATTTATTTGTAGAGAGATTAAGTAGTGAATAGTGAATAAAGTATGGATTGACTGAGAGCCAAAATATTGGATCTGCTTAATAGATAAAAAGTTTTTAAAATTAGTTGATAGCCTCTCATTCAAGTGCCTTGATTGAACCTGTCATAGGCAATTGTGACAGCTGTCAGCGATAGCTGGTGCTCTGGAGATGTGGGAAGAGAAAAAACACATCTGTGGAAGTGTGTGTGAAAGATTAAGGAAATAGCAAGACAGCTACATCTAATATATATCAGAAATATCAAATCTGACAACTATTTTCATGGCTACATTCTCAGAATCCAGAAAAATATATTTTCCACAAGAAAAAATAAAATCATCATTTCCGGTGACAGCAGGAGTTCATCAATTTTTTAGAAGAATAAATGTTAGCATGACTAATATGAATCATGTAGTCACAACTAAGCACTGAGCTACTATGCAAAAAGTGGGGGTTTCCTCTTGCATCATTACTGACTTTATAAAAGAGAAGTGAACCATCAGTGTGCATTTTAAGGTATGACTTAAGTGCTTCATTCTGAAGGGATTTTTTGACTGTAAATCCCCATAATGAAGAGTCATCTCTCATAGTGTTTCAGTTCAGGAGAAGGAGGAAGATCTCACTGAAGCATTTCAGTGTTGTGGAAAACACAATAAACAAATATCAGGTGTCTCACCCTGCAATATTGTAATCCGCAATTAGACTGAATACGTGTTGCTTCAAATATGTTAAGTAAACTGTCCCTGTCTATTTGCACCTTTTACTGTTTCAGCTGCCTTTTGAGAAATTACTTTCTGCTTTCTGACAAGACATCTCCTTCCTCTTTTCTTTTCTACAAGCTAAAGAAGGTTTTACACCTGTCTCGATAAAAAAAAAAAAAAAAAAAAAAAAAACCAACTGGACACCTTTTCTTCTTTAGCTGCAGTAATACACAGACAGACTGAAACACCCCTCCCAAACTGTATTGCCACATCTAACCATATATTACAACATGCCATAGAAAAATGGATTCTGCAAGCCGCCTTCTTTTCTTGGCCACATTTGCAGGAAAATGAGGCCCATAATTTTCACTCACTGCTGGAACCCTGCTATTATTAGCAATGCCCAGGCAAGGTTACTCGACACCTTATTTTATACTAATGACTTTCAAAAATTCATTATACAATGGATTTTTATATTAATGACTATTGACTTTCAATAAAACTACAGGAAATGGTGACCAGGAATACATTCGCTTCATCTAGGTGCAGATCATGGATTGCTGCAATACTGGGGACACACCTGGAGAATACAGCCTGTGACTGCCTCTTGCCTTGACATAAGATAGGCAGATCTATTGGAACATGACTGGTTTTTTTGAAACATGAGAATGTTACTAAAATGTCTCAGGCATTCACTTAGGGAGTAAGCAAAACAACAGGGAAAATCAGCACATGCCAAAGCTAATGGCATTTAATTTCCCTTATGGAAAATACAGCTTTCACTGACACAGTGTGTCCTGATGCTGTCAGAAAAAAAAAATAGCCAATCATCCTTTTTCTTTAGTGGAGTTCAATAAGTGAAGAAATTATGCTTTCTCATTTCTACAAAGGACATTTGTAAGTTAACTGTGGTAGAATGATGTGTGTCAACACAGGAGCAAAGTAAGTGAGGAAATACAACTGGCTGATGCCAAAACGACATGGAATGTATAAAGTTGGCTGTGTCAGGGTACAGATTCCAGAGGCAACACAGGAAATTTTAAGAGAAAAAAACTATTTGCAGAGAAATATACGGCTTCTCAAAAAAAAAAAAAAAAAAAGAAAGTCTTCTCAGATTCAAAGCCTATCTCATACCTGTTGATTTCAGTTGCCTTTTTTTATTTGTGTAATGCTGAAGTCTGCAAAACTTTCAGCATAACTCTGCAAATCTTAAAGAACATAGTCTTGCTTTTTAGTAAAATACATCAGTATTTAAGACGATTGAACAAGAATCTGCTTTAATTTTAAATTCCATAATTCAGCAGGCTTCATACATATCATGTAAGCTAGAGGCATCTACAGCCCTAATGGAAAAGACAAATAGCAAGCAGATATCAGATGCAATTTAATGAATTTAAGGCAAGTCTGCCTAAATTACATGAGGAATAAATTATAAGAGATACAATGTACCTTTGTGACTGCAAGTAGAAATATTTGGACACGGCTGAACAAGGAAATCACTGATTGATGAGGAAATTTTAGATTCCTTTCTCAGATGGTATAAATCCAGATGAAGCAAACACTGTGAATCAGAACTATGAATTTAAAGGATATTCTTTTTTTTCCAGCTTACATTTGTTGTTTTATTTTTTGAAGATAAAAATACAGAATGCACAAGAAAGAAAATATGAATGTATAAATATAATAAGCTTAATATTGTGTTATATCAAGTATCCTATTGTAGTTCCACTTTTCACTAAAATTTAATAAGCTTTATATTTATCCATCATTTTTAATGAGTACTCTTTAGAGAAGATTCATTTAAGCATTGTGCAGTTATTTACTTCCTTTTGTTATTGCTAATTATTATTTGCATTTTTTGCAGGATTTAATGCTTACAATATTTTTCCTCAGCAACATGTCACTGCTTATTATAACTGTTTTCTTTGACTATTTAATCAAATGCAATTGATATTCATGAAACACAGTATTAAACTGCACTTTAAAATAAATAAGACAACATTTTCAAGAGAATCTTAATCCAAATTTTCAAAAAGGCTTCAAAACCCATTACTTCCCAGGGGATTAGGTGAATAAATTTCTACTTGCATTTGCCAGTTATAATTTTCAGACATCTGTGAGAATCTAAATGCAGAAATACAGAAAAAGGCTTTAAGTGCAAATGGAGCATGTGTTGATGAGAAATTTAAAGAGAACCACATATGCAGAATTACATTAGGAAAACTAAAATTGTGTGTCTGAGCTGTGGCTAGTAGTTCCTAAGTACTAGTCCTGTTCCTTGAAAAAAATCCAAACTGGGGAGAAGTTGACCTGTCTATTTCTTTATTTCATATGATTTGAAACCAATATGTTATGAAAAATTGAAAGAAAAAACCTCACAGTGCTTTATAAATTTTATTGGAATAGTAAACAATATTTGATTTCTGTTCCTCAAAAGCAAATTAGTCATATATATTAGTCTTCCTGGACATTAAAGTAATTACAGTTATGAAGCTATTACATACAAATATTTGATAAGTTGCTGCCTTGTTCTCAATTGCTTTCAGGTAAGCATTCCTTGTAAGTCCTTTACTCTGTTTGGATTTAGAAAGGTGTTATATACTTTCATTTGACTTATACTGTCCATATTTAGTGCTAAAAGTATTGGCACTGTCAAAGATTGATGTAAAGTTTCCTATGTACCAAATTCTGCAAACATTTAATCTCAATCTCACACACTGCCTTTTCTACTTGCAAACAGGTTTTGATTTTTTTTTTTTTTTAATAATAGCAACTAGAAAAATCAATGGCGGTGACTCATACTACAAGTTTAGACAACCATATTATCCCCTTACAGGCTTTTCCCTAAAGGTGCACCTTTGCCATGACCTGTACAAAAGTGTACAAAGGGTTTTCCGTACTAGCAAGGCATGTATTAATAGAAATGTCAGTATAAGACCCTGTATTCAAGTTTTCTCACAGGACTTTTGTATGGTGACTTTCCACATAGAAAGTTAGCAAACTGTTCAAGTTAATAAAAGCTTCTGGTTTCTATGGCAGTATAAATATTAAACAACAAAAGCTGATTATGCATTTTAACACCAATCCTCAGTAAGAGGTAGAAGCCTTATCTTCAAACAGCACAGTCCTTTAGAAAAGGAGTGCAGAGTACTTTCTAAATGAAAGTGCTTTCCAGAGATATTTAAAGAGAAATATTGTTGGTAGCCATACAGTGAGTTATCTGTAACTCATCTTGTGGATTTTCACCTTAGAAAGCAGGATAGATGCTGAAAAAATTTCAATATAAAACTGCTGGAAAAAAAGTTTGCCTAAGGTAGAAATTCACCTTACCAGAAGCATGTTTAACTGGTATCACATATCAAATCTCTGTTGTAGAGGAAAGAGCAGTTGTCTGGTAAGATTAACTCCAACAATACTCAGGAATCACTTAAGTTGTGATTAAAAAGCACTTAAAAATAACCAATGCCTGTGGTATGGCAGCCATGGATATTTCTTTGAGAACATTGTCTTTGACCTCTAGAAATGTGCATTGTGGTTTATTATCATAACATTTAAAGCCAGGATAAACATCGCTCTTCTCTGTATTGAAACTAATTCAGCTATATGGAAAGAAAACACTAATTTGCATTTATGTAGAGCACATTTCCCAGAAAATATGGCACATTTAGAACAAAAACCAACCAAAGAAAAAGTTGTTACAGTCACGTTGCAGTGCTTTCTGATTTCTCAAACCTTTGTTTTACATCTCTCTTCCATACTGTATTCAGTTTTTCATTGCCTTTTTAAAAAGTTGTATATGGGAATGGGTCAGGCTTATCAATTCATTCTCAGGATTAACTTCTTCCTTGTTTTTACTTCCATGTAAAGTTGATAGAGGAGCACTCTTATGATTTATTGTGTACTGTAGCTATTAAGTTATAGCTCAAAACCCATCCATTAGGTAGATTTTATTGAACATTTTGTGTATTGATTTTATTATATTGGTTTTGTAGCTTTTACTCAGTGTGTTGCATGGTCAGATAACTTATGACATCCAAATATATCTATTTGTCTTTCTTAATTAAATTTGTTATTTCAGCAAAGAATAAAATTAGACTTGTTTGAGAAGATGTTTTTTCCATGTAAAAATATCAGCTGACTTAAATTTGTGTCTTTCAAACCATGTATGAAGTTATTCTTGCGAGAACTTTTTTGTTGTCCGTGTGGCTCTCTCTGCCCCATCATTATTAATATCATTCCCTTCAGATGTTTTTATTCCTTTTTTTTTTTTTTTTTTTTTTTTTTCTTTAAAGTCAGCATAATGTTAGCATCCTTCTCCTGTCTTAAAGATTTTATAGTTCTCTTTTGGAAATCTTAGGTGCCAAATTACACCACCCCAATGATTAAAAAAATATTCTTATGCCTTTCACAACAAAGCACCTTCCCTAGTGATTACTGAACTTAATTTCACTCCTTGATACAAGCAAATCATCCTCATTCGTAAACACTTATGGGAGAAATAGATACTTTTTTAAGTGTAGTCAAACTTCCTCTTTCTGTCCAATAAACATAAATTTTCTTCTCCTTGAGTACTGTAAATGCCTAAAATCCTTCTTCTCCCTACCTATCTACAGAGACCTAGCTGAAATCCTTATATTATTGTCATGGTTTAAGACCATCCGGTAACTCAGAACCATGAAGCCATTTGCTCACTCCCCCCCATTTGGCAACTGATTTCTTATTCATCACATATTTCCCATTAATTACACATTAATTTTTGATAAATTATACAATATAGCTTTTAAACTTCTAATTCAATTCACAGCTGATCAGAGATGGCTTGTCAGGTTTCTTGATCTTATATTAAGAGGAGCTGGACTTCATCACACCTTGTAAGTGTTTTCAGCAGGCACTTTTTTTTTACTATGTTTTCTTAAGAATGCAGAGAAGGAATTAGGAAATTGGAATTGAGTCTGTTTTTGAGGAAGACAATATGTTTTGATGGAGTGATTAAAGAGCTAAGATTCAAAAGAGTCATTTAAACAGCTGGAGAAAGCCACACCAGGAATGTACATGGCTGATATCTCTTCCTTTTATGTGCAGGCTGATCTCACGAAGCTGCTCTAAATAATTGCTCTGACTGAGAAAAAGCCTGCAATTTGGCATTACACACCATTTAAGTAGCTAAAAGATGATCTAAAAACAAGGAGAAAAAATAAATTACTAAACAAATTTATGATCTCTATGCCTCAGTTGCTGGGGTTAGTAGGAGATGAAACAAATGATATTACAGATCAGTGAAGTCAAAATGGAAGTGAGCAATGCAGAAGATCTACATTCTCCAGAACAGAGATTTTACAGAATAAACTAGAGTCTTTGAATAGCAAATGTCTAAATGATTGAACAACAAAAATTGAAAATTGATGGATTAGAAAATGAAAGCGAGAGAAATAATCTGTTGTCTTGACTTGTGTGAAAAGAGAGGGGAAAATAAGAACCAAAGATTAACATATACCTCTTTAAAAAAATGTTTATAGAAAATGTTATATTTGCATCCTTTATCATGCAAAGAACAGTGAGCAGAGCACCTGGTGGCCTCCAAAAAGCAGTCATAATAAAGTTCCTTAATAATAGTAATACAGATAAGTTGTTACTTATATTGGGTAGATTGAATAAAAGTCTGATTTATAATTCAGATAAGTATTGCTATTCCTTGATTGCAGTATGAAAATACAAAGGAAGCAGAATCCATAGAAACTGAGAGGAAGCATTGGGATTATAAAATTAAATGCTCGTTTTATCCTGCTAAACTTGAAATGGATGAGGCTGAAGCCAGATTGTTTCTTTTAAAGTACAGAAGGATTATCAGTCTTAACTTATACCAGAGAGGAATAAACAAGATCATTACAAAATGGAAGGAGTGATATTGTGAACATCCTAACATAGGTCTTTAAGAGCCTTCACAGGAGCAAAAAGTCCACAAGGCACATTGTCAGGATTACTCTGTATTTTAACCAGAGAAATTCAATTACAGTTTAACATATAATACCCATGCAGGAGAGAAGATACTCATGCATTCTCTCTCCTGATTTACTATTTAATGTTTACTTTTTAATGTTTAATATCTAATATTTTATATTTAATATTTAATGTTCTTGATCTTTCTCAAATATATCTCCTTTTGGGGTAGAGGGGAAGGGCACATACCTGGCACAGATTTCAGAAGGCTCCTGGACTCCTACAGAGTATCTGCATACACACATACCTGCACACATATGCACCTCTACATATGCACAGTCACTACATGCACACATAGCACCCACACACACACAGTCTCTTCCATGCACACTGTCTCTCACTAGTTTGAGAAGAAACCTTCAGTGAGAACCTGTGGGCTCAGACTCCCACAAGCTAAGGCACTCACCATTCAGTATAAGTGCTGGAGAGCAGGAGATTATACTATAAAACCGCCGTGTAAAAAAGGGGTTTTGTCCACAGCCAGTTGGCTCATTTCTTAAAAGCAAATAATGATGCAGTGGGCCATGCCCACCTAACTGTGTGAAATGAACACTACTGCAAGCAGTTTCTGCCACTAAGACTTAACCTCATAAGGAAACTTTCCTTGAAGCTTTTTTTCCTTGGAGCAACTAAGAGGGAGAGAGAATTTCAGCATATTCATCTCTCCAGCATTTGCAGTTAGGCATATTAAGGATTTTAGTGCTCCATGTGCTGGTTTCTGTGAAGGCATATTTGAGTGTCTAAATCTGCCCAAGTTGCTGTGGGGAATTTAGTCAGTGGAACTGATAATTGTGAACTTTACTTGTAAGAAAGAAATCAAATTTTAAGGACAGTAGAAAGCATCACATCCAATCTCCTCTTAGTATTTGATCCACGAGTTTCACAGAGTTATAGAGTGGATATTATCAAGCTGTCTTAAGAGTCTCTCAGCTCAGCCTCTTACATAGAATCATAGAATAGTTAGGGTTAGAAAGGACCTTAAGGTCATCTAGTTCCAACCCCCTGCCATGGGCAGGGACACCTCACACTAAACCATGTCACCCAAGGCCTCATCCAACCTGGCCTTGAACACCGCCAGGGATGGAGCATTCACAACCTCCCTGGGCAACCCATTCCAGTGCCTCACCACCCTCACGCAGTCTTCTCTTCTCCAGGCTGCACAGCCCCAACTTTCTCAGCCTGTCTCCATATGGGAGGTGCTCCAGTCCCCTGATCATCCTCGTGGCCCTCCTCTGGACTTGTTCCAACAGTTCCATGTCCTTTTTATGTTGAGGACACCAGAACTGCACACAATACTCCAAGTGAGGTCTCACGAGAGCAGAGTAGAGGGGCAGGATCACCTCCTTTGACCTGCTGGTCACGCTCCTCTTGATGCAGCCCAGGATACGGTTGGCTTTCTGGGCTGTGAGCGCACACTGAAGCCGGCTCATGTTCATGTTTTCATCGACCAATACCCCCAAGTCCTTCTCTGCAGGGCTGCTCTGAATCTCTTCTCTGCCCAGCCTGTAGCTGTGGCCGGGATTGCTCCAACCCAGGTGGAGGACCTTGCACTTGGCATGGTTAAACCTCATAAGGTTGGCATCAGCCCACCTCACAAGCATGTCAAGGTCCCTCTGGATGGCATTCCTTCCCTCCGGCGTATCAACCGAACCACACAGCTTGGTGTCATCGGCAAACTTGCTGAGGGCGCACTCAATCCCACTGTCCATGTCACCAACAAAGATATTGAACAAGACCGGTCCCAACATCCATCTCTGAGGGACACCACTCGTTACTGGTCTCCAGCCGGACATCGAGCCATTGACCACAACTCTTTGCGTGCGGCCATCCAGCCAGTTCTTTATCCACTGAGTGGTCCACTCATCTATCAAATTGATGTCTCTCCAATTTAGAGACAAGGATGTCATGTGGGACAGTGTCGAACGCTTTGCACAAGTCCAGGTAGATGACGTCAACTGCTCTGCCCCTGTCCATCAGTTTCGTAGCCCCATCACAGAAGGCCACCAGATTGGTCAGGCAGGATTTCCCCTTAGTGAAGCCATGCTGGCTGTCACCAACCACCTCCTTGTTTTTCATGTGCCTTAGCATGCCTTCCAGGAGAATCTGCTCCAAGATTTTGCCAGGCACAGAGATGAGACTGACTGGTCTGTAATTCCCTGGGTCACCTGTATTCCCCTTCTTGAAAATGGGGGTTATATTTCCCTTTTTCCAGTTGTCGGGAACTTCACCTGACTGCCATGATTTTTCAAATATGATGGCCAGTGGCTTCGCAACTTCATTCGCCAGCTCCTTCAGGACCCACGGATGGATGTCGTCAGGTCCCATGGACTTGTGTACGTTTAGGTTTTTAAGATGGTCTCGAACCCAATCTTCTCCTACAGTGGGCCTATGGTCTTCATTCTCACAGTCCCTGTGTTCGCCTTCCAAGACTTGGGTGGTGCAGTCAGAGCCTTTGCCAGTGAAGACTGAGGCAAAGAAGTCATTAAGAACCTCAGCCTTCTCCAAATCCTGGGTAGCCAGTTCTCCCGATAGCTTCCAGAGGGGGCATATGTTGTCCCTAGTCTGTCTTTTATTCGCTACATACCTATAGTATCCCTTCCTGCTATCCTTAACATTCCTAGCCAAGTTCAATTCTAACTGGGCCTTAGTCTTCCTCACCTGGTCCCTTGCTTCCCGGACAGCACCCCTGTATTCTTCCCAGGCCACCTGCCTGTTATTCTTATTGTGTTACCTGTTTCAGGTATAGGTATTTCCACTTGCAACTATATTTATCCAAGATTTCTGTCTGAGAATGATGCAAGTTGAATAAAGTATTTTTGCTTTTAGAATAACTATGAGTTAATGTGAGGAATATGCTGGTAGGGGATTAATGGAAAGAACATCTTTTATTATAGTATTGGTTGCAGTTCCTGTGTGGCTAAAACAGCTAGAAACATGATCAGATTCTCCCAGGTTTGTTCTTCAGAGAGATATCTCTAAGAAGTTTTCATAAACTCTGTCCTGGCATGGAACCAGGTACCACAACTGCATTTCCAAATCTTACACTTTATCACCTGCTAAGCCTCTCCAGGTGGCAGGAAATATCATAGTCATCAAT
Source organism: Psittacula echo (assembly GCF_963264785.1). Taxonomy (NCBI): domain Eukaryota; kingdom Metazoa; phylum Chordata; class Aves; order Psittaciformes; family Psittacidae; genus Psittacula; species Psittacula echo. Next base: position 73,626,930 of record NC_137742.1, on the reverse strand, counting down.
AATCCCTTCTTCTGCTTTCTGTGTTCACTGTAAATTGATGAAAGGCTTCCCAATAACCTTATAAAAATAGAAGAGATGGATTCTATACAAAGTATTTTCAAATGACACATCCATGCTGTGGTGTAGGGGAACAGAATTGTTACACCTCAAAGACCAGTATAAAATTTGCACGCAGTATGACTAATTGCCTATGAGATTCATTTTCTTTTTAAGAAGAAGAATAAGAAAGAAAGTGGACAGTCAAGCAAATAAAATCAAGTGAAAGTGTCTGGCAATAACAATCTCCCTTATATTCCTATCACATGCTGGATTTTGCTAGAACCTCCCCTCTCCAGATAAAAAGACTGAAAGGATCAAAGAGCTAGACAGCCTCTGGAAGGGTATGTAGCAGTTTGGATTCCTTTATGGGCCAGGAGGAGATCATGAAGAAAAGGAACCACCTTATTTGCAAATAATTGCCTCTTCTAAGTCACAGAATCACAGAATCCCAAGGGTTGGAAGGGACCTCGAAAGATCATCTAGTCCAACCCCCCTGCAAGAGCAGGGTAACCTAGAGTACATCACACAGGAACTTGCTCAGCCGGGCCTTGAATATCTCCAACGTAGGAGACTCCACAACCCCCCTGGGCAACCTGTTCCAGTGCTCTGTCACTCTCACAGTAAAGAAGTTTTTCCTGATGTTCACATGGAACCTCTTATGCTCCAGTTTACACCCATTACCCCTTGTCCTATCACCGGACATCACTGAGAAAAGCCTAGCTCCATCATCCTGATACTCACCCTTTACGTATTTGTAAACCTTGATGTGGAGACATGGTTAGCAAGCAAAGGTCATGTTCCCATGTCTGAGCTTAATTAAGCACAGATTCTGTGAAAGTGAGAAAAAACACCAGTTGTGTACAGTTGCCAGCAGTGGAAAAACCCTGGAAGTTAACCAATAGAGATAGAAGACCAGCCGGCCAACCTTGTAGCTAAAAATTGTCTGTGAACTAGGAGCAGAGACCTTGAGAGGACGATGTGTATATGAGCAGGGGAAATCACTGAAATGCACCTGGAATGTACCCAATGCTGTATATGCCAACCAATCACTACGGGAAGCTGTGTGTACGTGGCAGTTTGACACTATATATACCCATTATTTGAGCACAATAAACGGATCACTTTTATCAATCATATTGATTGTGCATGTGTTCCCTCCGTGCGCGATGACACCTTGATGAGGTCATCCCTCAGTCTCCTCTTCTTCAAAATAAAGAGACCCAGCTTCCTCAGCCTTCCCTCATAAGGGAGATGCTCCACTCCCTTAATCATCTTTATGGCTCTGCACTGCACTCTTTCAAGCAATTCCCTATCCTTCTTGAACTGAGGGGCCCAGAACTGGACACAATATTCCAGATGCAGCCTCACCAAGGCAGAGTAGAGGGGGAGGAGGACCTCTCTTGACCTACTGACCACACCCTTTCTAATGCACCCCAGGATGCCATTGGCCTTCTTGGCCGCAAGGGCACAGTGCTGGCTCATGGTCATCCTCCCATCCACCAGGACCCCCAGGTCCCTTTCCCCTTCACTACTTTCCAGCAGGTCAACCCCCAACCTGTACTGGTACATGGGTTGTTTCCTCCCCAGATTCAGGACTCTACACTTGCCCTTGTTGAATTTCATCAAGTTTCTCCCCGCCCAACTCTCCAGCCTGTCCAGGTCTCTCTGAATGGCCACACAGCCTTCTGGTGTGTCAGCCACTCCTCCCAGTTTAGTGTCATCAGCAAACTTGCTGAGGGTACATTCAGTTCCCTCATCCAGGTCGTTGATGAAAATATTAAACAGCACTGGTCCCAGCACTGACCCCTGAGGGACTCCGCTAGTCACAGACCTCCAGCTAGATTCTGCCCCATTGACCACAACTCTCTGCCTTCTTCCTTTCAACCAGTTCTTGATCCACCTCACTAGATGTATGAACTGAATCAAAACAGCTGTAGACCTGATCACTGCAATAAGAGTAGAATGATCTAAAAGACCAGCACTGCTGGATTCTTCTGTTGCATGGGAAAGCAGCAAAAAAACCTAAAGAAAAGCTTGAAAAACACACTTCTCCAGAATACATGTTCTAGGTTGGCAAGTGTAGTACACTCCACATAGACTGCAAAATGAGGACCATATTACTAAGCATGCAGTCAGTTTTGAAAAGAAGAAGACGAAGATGGTGAAGTCTTTAGGGGACAGCACAGGTTCAACTCAAAACAAATTTTAGAGTTTATAAATCAAATTCACACACACACACTGTAACAAATATCACTTCACATTGTTTGCCTAAATAATGTATTTTTGTAAGGTACAATGTCAATAACCTCTAGTCTATGAACTGTGTTTTCTTGCAGATACAGTTCTTGAGCAATATTGGTGTTTAGCACCATATCAATAAGGGCATAAGGCTCTACCAACTCAACATTTGGTAGCATCCCATCTTACAAATCACAAAATCTGGAAACACAGAATTGTGACAGGCATCATTCACTGGGAAGCACAAAAAGTATCACACTTCACTGTGTCCTGGGTTCAGCAGTGGCAGTCAGGTTTTTTTTCTCCTTCTTAGTAGCTGTTGCAGCACTGTGTTTTTGACTTTTGGCCTGGGACCAGCTGATAACACTGATGTTTAGACTGACCAAGGACTTTGTGAGTCTCATGCTCTGCCAGGGAGGAAGCGGGGACAGGACACCTGACCCAGACTGGCCAAGGAGGTGTTCCATACCACAGCACGTCATGCCAGGGGATGTAACTGGGAGCTACCCGGAAGGGCACGTCCCCTTTTCGGTCGGGCTGTCTTTTCCGGCGGGCGGTATCGTATTCTCTTCCCTTGTTATTTCTCTTGTCGTTGTTATTGTTGGTGGCGGCAGTGGTGATTTGTGTTATATCTTACTTATTAAACTGTTCTTATCTCAACCCGTGGGAGTTGCATTCTTTTGATTCTCCTCCCCGTCCCTCCAGGAGCGGAGGGAAGAAAGGTGTGGGGGGGGAAGTGGACTTTGTGGTTCTGATTTACGGCCTGGGCTTAAACCACGACAACTGAGTGATCTCTGCTTCCTTTATAAGCTATTTATTATGCTGAACCTAACATAAATGATTTGCTGCAGGGAAAGTGTTTGTTCGTGTCAGTACATGCTTTACTCATTACCTTCTAATTAGGCAGAACACGAAAGCCGATAGCTCAGTTAATGTGTATTTACGCACCAAATTTTCAATAGACATCATAGTGCTGCTTTTATGCTCCAAGTACAGCTATCATATAAGGCTATTGACAGACTACTGAGATACAAGTTTCAGCAGTAATAATTTCAATATAATGGAAGAAAAAGTTAAATGTATGTTATCATGATCTGGTCCTAGAAGACACTGCTATTTTAATTACTATTTTAAAAGCTTCAGTAGTTCTTTTATTCTTTATGCTTAATAAGCTTTTGTAACAGTTTTGTATTATCTCCAATTTAATTTCTCCAAATTAATTTTTTCTTCTCTATTCTTTTGTAGAAGCTATGAGGTAACTCAAATATTTTGTTTCCAATATATAATTCTTTGTAAACAAAATATATAGAGTGTCTCTTTACCATGATATTTTTTGTCTGAATAGCTAATATAAAAAGAAGAACCTCTTGCACAAGACCAGTATTTCTCACTTATTTATCTTCAGCTGTTGAACACAAATAAATATGAGTCTCCATCTAGACATCCAGATGTTGACCACAACAATTTGAGTTGCCCATTCCATCCAATTCCTTATCCACTCAGTGGTTCATCTGTCTAATCCATGCCTCTTCAGTTTAGAGAGAAGGATATTGTGCAGGACAATATCAAATGCATTGCACAAGTCCAGGTATATTATGTCAGTCACTCTTCCCTTATACACACACACGATCACCCTGTCACAGAAGGCCACCAACTTTGTCTGGCACAAGTTGCCCTTAATACAAAGCCATGTCAGCTGCTGTCTAATTACCTCCTTTTCTACAGTGTGCCTTAGCATAGTTTCCAGGAGGATCTGCTCCTTGATCTTGCCAGACACTGAGGTGACAGGCTAAGAAAATTGGGGCTGTTCAGCCTGAAGAAGAGAAAGCTGTGTGCAGACCTTAAAGCAGCTTCCAGTACCTAAAGGGGTCAACAAGGATGCCAGAGAGGGACACTTTGTCAAGGACTGTAGTGACAGGACTAGGAGCAATGGGTTCAAGCTTAAACAGGGCAAATTCAGGTTAGATATAAGGAAGAAATTCTTTACTGTGAGAGTGATGTGGCACAGGAACATTTTGCCCAGAGAAGCTGTGAATGCTCCATCCCTGGCAATGTTCAAGATCTGGTTAGGCAGGTATTGGAACAGCCTGGTTTAGTAGAAGCTATCTCTTCCCATAGCAGGGGTGTCGGAAATGGATGGTATTAAGGTCATTTCCAATTCTCACCATTCTATGATTTTATAAATCCTTCTTTGCTTGATAAAATTCTTCTCATCCCTTGCGTAGCACGTCTGTTTTCCAATACTTGCTTAACAACAAAGGTGGAGCCTTGCAGTAGGTATTTTCTTTCAGGTAGGCTGCTATTAGGACAACCTAATCCTCTAAAATGGGGGACGGAAGACTGTACTGATCTTGTTTCTTACACTGTATTTTAGGCAGGGAATGCTATTTCTATAATCCATCTCTTCCATTTCCCACTCTGTCTCTTCTTTGCAGACTTAACTAAGATGGTTAACTTGTTGCCCCTCTCAGCCACATACCTTTTGGTAAACTTTACTGTACGCATAGAACTCTACATTTTTAAAAGAAAATGTAAGACCAAATCAACAATTTCTAGTGCCTTCCCTAAACTCCTGCTGTGATTCCAGAAGAGAGAGTTGTTCTTCCACCGTCTACCAGCAAGAGATCAGAACACCTCACTTCCTGCAGCATAAAGAAGTAAGGAATATACCCCAGAAGATCATAGAAAGCAAGAGAAAATTACAATACTTGAATTCATCTAATTGATCACTGCGTCTGGAAAGGGTGTTAGATTGATTTAATCAGTGAGTGTAATTTTATCCCAAATGAAATACATGTGCAGCAGCAATAAAGCTCACTAAATGTCCTCAGTTAAATATTGTATCTGGATTTGCAACATAAATGTGAGATAGGATGAATGGCATTTCTTATAATCCATAGCTTGCTTTTGTTTAACTTTGTTCTAATACTAAAAAGGTGTTTGCTCTGTCAGATGTAGCAGAGTTTTCAGACACAGGAAAGACTGGCTTTTTCTTTTTCATGTTAAGATTTTATCCAGTTTCCTTTCATGACTGAAAGTAGTTTACTGACTAGATCTTAATCTTAATGAAGTGCCTTTATGGGTTGCAGACCAAGCTCTGAAGTACATTTCAAGAGTTTTCCTCACTTTGTTCATTTTGCTCATTACTAAACATATAAGGATACACACAAAAGCAACAACAAAATGCTTAGAGCACTTAGCATTACTGCCAACTACCATTAAATTTTATGCAGCACAAAGCTCTTAGTATAAGGTAAGTTTATTTTGGATTTTGCAAGCTCTGTAGGCCACAATGTTGTTTCAGAACTGAGCTGTATCTTTATCTACGTGTTATTATGGTAATTTAACAATGACCTTAATAGGGTAATTGTTAAATTCTTGGGTACATTCTACTTCTTATTCTTCCTTAGTTATCCCTATTGTTTTGAGCTCAGCATGATGACACAAAGCCAGATTACTTTTGCATTTCCAAGGACACACTTGGTAAACTTTTCAGTGTATGCAGTTATTACATCATCCTGATTTGCAGGATAACACAAATATTAGTAATGCCTAAACATAGAATCATAGAATCAATTAGGTTGGAAAAGACCTTTAAGATCATCAAGTCCAATCTTTGCCCCAGCACTGCCAAGGCCACCACTGACCCATGGCACTGAGGGCCTCATCTACACAGTTTGTGAATACTTCCAGGGATGATGACTCCACCACTGCCCTGGGCAGCCTGTTGCAATGCCTGGCCACCCTTCTGGGGGAGAAATTGTCCCAAATCTTCCTCTAAACCTCCTGATCCTCCTCCTTAAGGCCATTTCCTCTTGTCTTATCACTTGTTTCTTGGAAGAAGAGACCAACCACCTGCTGGCTCTATCCTCCTTTCAGGTAGTTGTAGAGAGCGATAAGGCCTCTCCTGAGCCTTCTCTTCTCCAGACTAAAGCCCCAGGGCTGTCAGCCATTCTTCATCAGACTTGTGCTCCAGACCCTTCTCCAGCCCTGTTGCCCTTCTGTGGATCAACTCCAGCACCTCAATGTTCCTCTTGTAGTGAGGGGCTCAGAACTGATCACAGGATTCTTGGCTGCCTAGGATACTGCTGGCTAACAGACCAAAAACTTCCATTCTCCCCTGTCCTTTTATAATTCCTTACATTCATTATAAGAATGCCTGGATGCGGACGGACAAAATTCTCTGCTTTTAACAATTTATGTTGGTAGAAGCTCTTGAAGGTCTCGAGACACCAAATAGGAAACATTGGAGATTTAGAAGTCATTTAGGCTTCATAAGTCTGAGACAAAATATTTGGTCTTGTTTCTGTTGTTATTTAAATCATTTATTTGGCATTTTTGGGGATTTTAAGGGTTTGATTCATTTTGTATAGTTGATAATATTTTTTTATAAGTTTTTTTTTCTTTCTTGGGTACTTCCATGGAATTTTTAAAAACAAAATAGATGTTCAACTGTTTTGCTCTGAGAGCATGAATAGTGTAATATTTTTGATCTTAAATCATACAAGCATAGTCCAAATGTCTCTTCTTTCCACTATTTGTTTTGATTACCTCTTGTTTCTATCAGCAAAAACTGTGTTTCAAAGATATTATGAACAGCATCTGGAAAAGAGATGCCCTCAAAGGCACAGCATTAATGTCATCATACCATTTTTCTTTTCAATGCTTAACCTGTTTAATTTCATTTCTTGTCTTTGTATGTTCAGTGACCAAATGACTGATATTTGCTTATCCCCCATCCAACCTTTTCATGTTTTCACTTACATCTCCATTACCTAAAGAAATCTAAAAGTAATCATGATCCTTCTTGGTGACCTTGAGGAAGCAGCAGTAATTTTCTTTATTTGATCAGATTAAAGTAATTATTAGCATCATTCATTAATATATATTTCTTAAGTATGAGTTAAGCAGTAACTTAAGAAACAGTTTGCATAGCTTAATTTTACACACAGAAAGCCACGATCGTGTGGGCTGTAGTAACATAGCTTGTAAAGTAAGATCCAAAATATCTTGTTTAGATGAGGTATATTTAATTTTGCAATACTGCTCATATGCGAAAATAATAATAGAGGCTATTTTTAGGAAATTTTTCTTTAATTAGTTGTTATAACACTTCTATACCATTTATCGTCCACATAACAGTTCAATTTCAGAATTTTAAACTATATTTTACACTGTAGAACATGTATATTTTACCAAGACTAGATAATAAGTGTAGGAATTTTTCATCATTTTTATTATTCTTTATTCCTTACAAAATATACATTTTTATTTCATGAGTATAGGCAGAGTTTTCTTTGTGAGACCTGCCACTACTGATCTGATTAAGTTCTTATCCTGAATGATATACTGTTTTAAAACAATATTTCATCTTCTTTTCAAAGTAAGGCCACTTGTCCATAATTTTTACCTTGTATATTGAGGAACAAATGTCACACTTTATGGGAAAAACATCAGAGAGTATGGAATTATTTTTTTAAAAATGCTAAAAAATTCTTTTTTTTTTTTTTTTTGAGAATTAAAAATCACAATTTTTTAAAACCAATTTTACAGTTTTACAGATCATTCCTCGGGAGCTGAATTTACAGGACCTTTAGGCATCTTTACACATGCTGCTATGAACTCTGCGGAAGTTCTACTGCTGCTACAGCACAGCACATTTTGAAAAATTTCTCAAGCCCCATAGATTAAATAAGAACAGTTTTGTAAGCTCAAGAAAAAAATAAACAAAATAAAACCTGAAAAAAACCAAACCAAACCAAAACAAACAATGATCTTACTCTAAAATGCATTTTCAATATCAGATGAAATTTACAAATGCAAACTCTCGGATCTCATGAAACTCTTCTTCCCTCTCACTGGTGTTTCCACATTGTTCAGACAAGCACTGGTCCAGGAAGTGAAAGAGGGGGTGAGACTTTCATTTCTCCTATAAATCAGTGTGCAAAGTCTTTTGCAGTGTGATCTGAAACTGTTGACTTCTCCCTTTCATATTGTTTTTTTTCTTCTGTTGGAGGACAGTCATTCAAGACAGAAGTGAAATAAGGTGAAGTGTGTCAGGGGGAGAGTACACATGGAGGCATTAACCTCAGCTGGGGTAAAACAGCCTTTTTTCCAGCAAAGCTCACATTGCTCTGTGAACACACTCAGGCTGAAGGACTGCTTTTTTTTGAGTAAAAATGCCAGAAAGAAATGGCCACTTAGCAAACAAGAGACATGCTTGCTAAAAGTTAGGTTAATTGCCCTAGTAATGATTAACAGTGTTGTAGATAATGCACAGCTAATGAACTATCTGCTTTCTAAGAGTCAATATCATAAAAGGCTTCCTTTTTCTTCTCAGTCTACACATCAGGGGCTTCTAGACCCCTGAGGAAGAAAGGAAGATAAAACTCACAATGAAAAAAAGGGATTAGTTAACTAAGAACACATAACACATAAAACAAAATAATAAATTGACACTGCTTTGTAAGTAACTAAAAATTCTGCAAGAAATATTATATGCAATTTAGTTAGGTTATGCATATATATATATGTTTGTTTAATATGCACGCATTTACCTTCAAATGTTAGTTATACATACACTTATCTATTAGGACTATGTATGTATGTCTTCTAAACCTATGAAACAAAATATGTACAAGTACACACTCAAAATTAGTAAAGCAAGAAACTAATTCCATGACATTTGGGAATTAGCAAAATGAAAAACTTCTGGGCTCAAAATAGAAAACAATTTAAAGACTCTTCTGTGTTGTAGAACTTGATCTGAAACAGACTAACATGAGCAGGAAGACAACAGTTTTCTAATATATCAGTCTCTCAAAGTTAAAGACCATTAAATATCTTCCTAATTATCCTGTGTGCACTGTCAGGAAGTCCAGTAACTCCCTAGCAGATGGGTAGGCGAACAAGCAGAAAAGCAGATCTCAGAATACGTGTCAGAGTCATGGATAAAAAGAATGAAGAAAGAATAGGTCATCAAAGCACACAGACTCCACTTGGAGGCAACCATACCAGAGGATTTGAGAACAACATCCTGTCTAGCCAGCCTATCACATTCAGTGATGAAAGTGTGTTATTTCTAGATTTTGACGTTCTCCAAATTTGCAAAAATATAACAGTGTCACTTTAAAAGCTAACATCTTTGGTTATGGGTCCTTGTAAAAGTCTCTGTTGCAGTACTATAGTTATGCATGTACAACTGAAAGCTGAGATGACAATGCATAAATATGAAACCTTGCCACTGAAAACAGAGGGATCTTTGGAGTGGAAAGTAAATGCTACTGTTTTTACAGTTTTGTTTGTCCTGTCTGTTTTTAAACGTATTTGCTGCCTATCTGTGTGTGAATAAAATTCAGCAATTTGTGAACAAATAAGGATCACATATGCAATTTTTAAAAGATTTCTGAGGTATTGTTTCATTCCTTTTCATACAAGGTGAGGTTAAGGTGATGATGACCTCTTTGTGTTTTGTTGCAGATGTGTTAAAAGACTTTGGAAACTTCAGAGCGTCTGAAGAAACGTTTTTAGCACCATGAGGGTGAACATATTTCTTTTGTCACACATACGGTTTGTAATGCTACCATTCATCTAAAGAAAGATCCTTTCCCCCTTCATCTGTTTTGATTTATGCATGCACAAAATTCACAGTAGGTCTGAAGGAAAGGAAAGACCTTTCATCATGTATTTCTACTTCTTCATTCTGCTGTTGTGTGATATAGCCCCTCTATTTTTCACCTTTCCTTGACCTCTTAGAAACTCCATTTCTTCTGATGTTACAATCAACCATGTTTACTCTTAGTTGAGAAATACTCATTTGCCACAGGCAAAGTTTTTTAAAATATCTAGAACTGCATATCACCAGTTTCCAGACAAATCATGATAGGCGCCTGTGATTACACAGGGATCATTTAAAGCATTTTCTTAGCTGCCGTGTTCCTGGTTATATATGTAAAGTGTGCAACAGCATTCTAGTTACACATGGTTCTAGATTATAGCAGCGTAATACGGATAATATACAGTAATTATTGGTGTGCCTAGGCATGATTCCTACCTGCTTTATTCTTTACAGTGGTGAGTGAGTTGGATGACACAAATAATTTGTGCTGAAAGAAGAGCGTTTCTCAAGCCAGTTGTTTCCACTTCTGCTATCGGCGTGCTGACCGCCGCTTGGCTAATGCTTTAACTGATGGCCACTTTCCTTTCAGACTGCTTGCAGTGAGATGTAGGATCCCTCTTCTTCTCAAATAGCTTGTTCTCTTTAATCATACTTCAGCTTGTTCATAATATCTGATTGTTAATGACAGCTCCTCAGCAGAAGTTAAATGATCTCATGTCAAATCTGTGCAAACCAGGTGAAATCAGATCAACAGAAGCAAACATCAATATCAGCTAGTACTCTCACAGAGCAACCTCAGCTGAATGTTCAGCTGAGAAAGCAATATATTTGGTTACAAGGCTAAACTAGTCATAAAAAAGTAAAGGGGAATAATGATATCTTTACATTTAAGACAAAACTAGAGGTTTAATATATCACCATCTGCCAGAAGTGACTGTTCAGGACTTACATTTCTATGTTACTATTACCTATCATTGTAGCCAGTGATTAAAATTGGGTTGAAGAATTATTTATTCTTTTGTTATATACTTTTTAGTAAAGAAGTAAAAAGGCAAAACCTGAACACTTTAATTTTTTCTTCTAAACCATAAGTCATTTCCAGGAAAAATTATTCAAGGAAAAACCAAACTTGTAAAAATTAAAATATGATAACAGAGGGAAGGGAAGGGAAGGGAAGGGAAGGGAAGGGAAGGGAAGGCAAGGCAAGGCAAGGCAAGGCAAGGCAAGGCAAGGCAAGGCAAGGCAAGGCAAGGCAAGGCAAGGCAAGGCAAGGCAAGGCAAGGCAAGGCAAGGCAGGGGAAGGCAAGACAAGAATCATTTAAATACAGTGTCCTGGGTTCAGCAGCAGCAGTCACTTTTTCTCCTTCTTAGTAGTTGGTGCAGTGCTGTGGTTTTTACTTTTGGCCTGGGTATAATACTGATAAAGCCAATGTTTTCAGTTGCTGGTCAGAATGTTTACCCTGACCAAGGACTTTGTGAGTCTCATGCTCTGCCAGGGTTAGGAGGGGAAGCCGGGAGGAAGCAGGGACAGGACACCTGACCCAAACTAGCCAAAGAGGTATTCCATACCATAGCACGTCATGCCCGGGGATGTAACTGGGAGTGATTCGGAAAGGCACGCTCTCTGCTCTGTCGGGCTCGTTTTCGGTGGGTGGTATTGTATTCTCTTCCCTTGTTATTTCTCTTATTATTATTCTCGGTGGCAGCAGTAGTGATTTGTGTTATACCTTAGTTACTGGACTGTTTCTATTTCAACCCATGGGAGTTACATTCTTTTGATTCTCCTTCCCATCCCTCCAGGTGGGAGTAGAAACTGCATGGCTGACTTGCCGACTGGCTTAAACCACGACATACAGTCTTGTTTGCAAGTATTCCACAGAAAGAGATTAACTAGTTCTAGCAAAGGGGCAGGCTAAGTCAAAGCTGTTTACTTTACAAATGCCATTTACCTTAAACTAAGGGTAAAAAAGCAGCTTTATTAGGTGAATTTTCAATTTCATAACTTTTGTGTGAACTATTTCAAATATCTTCCATTCACAAAGGATTGATCTGAAGACACAAGAAATGCATGTCATTTTTAAAATAAAAGAGATTTTTACAGGTATTGTAAGTAAATATTTGGAGTATTTTCTTACATCTCATATATATACGTTAAAAGGTTCTTGTCCAATAAGAGTTAATCCATCTCAGGAACTCAGGGACATAGCAAGGAGGTCCAAAGTAGGGTTTTCTACATTTGTAATTGAGTAAACGTCAAGAACCAGAAATCAAATCATCAGATGTCAAGGAGCGAACATCCAAATTAGCAGCTATTCACATAGCCCAATCTCAGCTGAGACACTCAGCTGCAAAACAGCATACTTGTCTGCAAATATGAATTTGTAGGAAAGTAAAAGAATAACGAATAGTTGAGCAGAAAATCAGAGACCAGAGTGTCATACTTTTTAAAAATTGCAACGCATTCCTTTTCAATATCCTAGGATATTTGTTTTGCTTGCCATGGCTAAATCTGTATATTTACTAGTGCTCATGATTTCCCTAGCGCTCATGATTTCCCTAAGAAAATCTAGACATCGAGATTCTGAGGGGCTGGAAGACAGGAAAGATTTTCAAAAAATAAGCTTTCTTCTCGTAAGTTTGGGGTGGTGCACGGAAGAGAGAGATGTTAATCCCTATGATAAAGAATTTTGAACTAGGGGGAGAAAAGCATCCCGAGAAAATCTGTTTCTAAGGCAAAGAGGGGGAGAGAGCAGAACGTGGGAGCTAGGGTTAAGAAGAGAAGCAGAGCATGAGGGAGACAGAGTCAGAGACAGAGGATGTGTGAGAGAGGCATAGAGTGAGAAAGACAGCGTGAAAGAGAGCAAAAGGGAAAGAAGAAGGAAGAGAAGGAGAAAAAAAAGGGAGGATGGGGGTGGGTAAAGAGTAAGTGTGTGTGAGGGAGGCAGGAGGACAAGAGACAACTCATTTTTACTTTAAATTAATATGACCAAAAGTATATGTTATCTCTGACTAATGAAAAGTAAACGTAAGTTCTGAAGAAAAATAAACCTCTTTTTCCTTCTACAGCTTTTTGCTAAAATTTTTGCTAAATTTTGTTTAACCTCTGTTTTTAAAAACTTTCTCAAAATCAGAACCTTTCCCGGTTTTGCCATCAGCTGTAATCACACCCTTTATAACAAGTGCAAGGTCATGTCAAAGGAAGAGGTTTGCCCTGTTGAAGGCTGGTAGATTTGGGCTACAGTACCGCAAAACTGTGATATAAGATTATTTCCAAAACTCCATTTCTATCAGTAAGCAGGTCAGTGAGCCCAAGTGCAACACACATAGAGCTACCACACACTCATCTGTGAAATGGTGAGTAGCTCTTTGGGTTCTGCTCCGTCATATGTTGTGAACTACAAAGCACAAAAGTAGTATTTCTGTACAACAAATACATCTGAGGGCCATTCAGTATTAAGCTGGGATGAGAAGAATCAGTGGGTTTATTATAATATGAACCAAAGTACAGAAGCAAGAAGTAAGCAAAAAACCAAGCAAAACAAACAAACAAAAAATGCCCGGAGACAAACTCCCAGCCTGTTTCCCATTTGTCACCTCCCAAAGTTTCAGTCTGCAAGAGGCAGTTCATTATATGTACTTTGTGAATTAAATAAAATGATCTGTTCTATCCACTGATTGAAAAGAAGACAGTTTTAACAGAGTGACATCAGCTGCAGCACTTCAGCTGGGCTATGGCTGCTGTCTTTGAAAGACTTTGATTTAGCTAATCATAGCCGCTTTTCTGGGATGTTAACTGCAGACTCCCAACAGAACAAATTCATTCCTGACAGTGCCTTGCAGCATAAAATGTGAAATAATATGAATGGAGTCCTAAAGATTGTGATTAACATGGAATTAAAATCCACTGCCAAAACAACTGCACAACCTGCAAGTGAGCAACAAAGATGTGAAGGGTTACTGAATAAAAATTCCATGGTGAGCTATCACTAGTCCTAAGCAAGTGACCCTAAATTAAATGCTCATTCAATAATTTTAATTAATGCCTTTTGCATACTCTTTTTGAAAGGATTTCTCTGATGTCATCTTACAATATTTACTAGGCTGCAAGCAAAAAAGACATGCAAAACACCCTGAAAATTATATAGGTACCATATTCTGTTTCAATTCATTCCCATGTCTGAATATGGTTAGTAAAAAATGAAAACGGGACAGTTCCTCTTCCAATATTCATGATGACCTTTTTGTAAGCTGGTGCACAGGACATTCTGTGAAGAAACTTCCCAAATACAACTGTATTGCTGCTCTCCATGTCAATCCACCACAATAGCCTCTGAAATGGCCAGGATGCAAGAAACACATGGTGCTCAGGCAGTAAAGCTGTTTGCTTTCTGTAGCTTATCAGCCCACCATTGATTTAACTTCCTCTTCCTTATGTGACTGGCAGGGCAAAGGAAAAGGCTGTGGTGATACAACGAGGACTGTGACAGTGTCCTATCACTCTGATCTTGCACCATGCTGACCAGAACAATTCAAAGCACAACATGAACACCACATGGGATTAGCCATTCCTTTTTTTTTTTTTTTCCCTATATATTATTTCAGCCAAATTTCCAGTCTGAATGAATGTAAATTTTTTAAAAAATTTGCAAAGAATTAAGTATATTCACTTGAGCAATAAGAAACATCGTTTTGAATCACTGATGTACTCCTGTGGTTTTTACTAGAAAATGTGGTTATTTTTAGAAATACATGAACACCTGTGGTATATTACATAATCATCTGCCAAGCACCATCTCAGCCTAAGGGTATTTAATGCCATCAATGTCTAGTCCTCATCTGGGTGTTTTTCAGAATATATTAACTCTCTCAGGTTATAAATGACAAGCCTTGTCCCTATAAGTGCATCCATGTTCGAAAAAATTCTCACTGTGTGTAGAGGGATCATGGATTTTGCTAGGATTTGCCCAGGTCTCTGCATCAGTGACCTCTACAAAAAGTTTAGTTAAAACTCTCTGCTGTGTCTGGCTGATATCAGAAACAAAAATCCAGGTGCTGGGTTTTCCACAGTGGCTCCCAGGCAGTTTCCTGCACACAGAGTGGCCACAATCACAGGAGTTCTTGTACCAGTTCAGTGACTGACAGGTTTCTCAAGTTCACTTCAGCAAGGCTCATCTGAGCTAGAAGACTATTTTTGTATTGCTGAGGGGTCACTCCATGGATCCAGAAACACAGAAATGCACAAACACAACTTTGTAGTTTTGCTTTAACCGAGCAAAATAAAGATGCCAGAGATGTAGCCATCCCATTAAGTGATATGTGTTTGGAAAATATTGCCTTCTGAAAATTTGCATAAATATTCTGTGCATATTTTAGAGAAAAACTTACAAAACACATTTATCAGAAAGTGGTATGAAATAGCTGAATTGTTTAGGAAAATAAAAAGACAATATATAAGACAATATAAGACAGTGAATTACAAAAATGACGACATGAATGTTATCTGTTTTTCAAGAACAAAGCTTGTGGAACTACAAACACAAAATAAAATTTTGAATGAGAGACGCATTATGTAGTTTATTCTTTCTTTCTAAGGTCTTCAGAATAGAAGAAGTTACGATTTCCTCAATGATAAATGTAAAACATACACAAAACATAAAAGGACTATATTTTCTGCCTTTTGCTTGTGGGTTTGCACTGTTTCTTGAAAAAAAAAAAAGTCAAATGTACATCTTTCCCTACCAAGTTTCCTTATTCATGTATAAATTGAGGTTTTACAATCATATGTTTAGAAAGACACACAGACACATCCCCACTCCCCTCTTTCGGTATTCAGTTAAGTGCTGGTTTGTTACTTTGTTCTTTACATGCTCAAATGAGAAGCATGTTGAGAAGCTGATGTTTTACAGTTCATCAAAACCAAGCTTTATTTTAAGTAACACTTTGGTAAGAAGCTCCTTTCCACTAGGTTTGAAACACTTAAATATATTTGTCAATTTTTATTTTTTTTTACGTAGCTTGTACTGTCAGTTTCTGTCCTAAAAGCTGAAGAAAAAACAAAAAAACCCAAGCAACCCAAAACGTGTGCATTAAAAAGTACATAGATTTTACCTAAAATATGCAGAAATTGCCAAAATATATATTTACAGTCCTGGAGTAGATTGGTTCTACTGTCCCTGGAATGAATGGACTATTACAGCAGGAGAATGAGGCTATTTTACTCTAAATATTGCTACCATGAGTGCTTCTCTGTCAGCAAGCTGGCACGTATTTCTATTGACAAGCTCTGTGTTGCATCCCTCCCAGAAGATGGACAGGGATGCAGGACTTGAATTTAATTGTCTAAAGCTAAACTCAAAACACTCTCCAGCCAAAACCCAAGTAATTACATCTTACTTTCCTATGAATCTGGGTACAGATCTATACTGCTTAACAAATAGAATGTATTGCTTAGCTCTGGAGATGCTTTGTTCTGCAGCTGATCGTACAGTGGGAAAATGTGTTAATGATGGTTTAAAAAAATCTGATTGGCCATTTTTGTCTGCAGGGAGTACTTGAGTTTGAGAACCCCAACATTAGAAGAGGGGTAAAGTACTGGGCTAAGTGAGATCTTAAAGAGCATATTCAGTGTCGTAACTGGAGTTACTACAAGCTACTTAGCTGCTACTTGAGTAACTAAGTGGCTTGCCCATCAGGTGCATCTTAGGAACTCACGTCATAATACAGAGGAAGTAAGTTAATTTCCTGTTCATTCTTTCAGGATGAAGCATGTAATTTCTAGACATTCTAATACATAAATTGCAGAGTGCATATGTGCTCAAGATTTTGCCTACAATAATGTCACATTCTTACTATAAAAGGTCTCCCTTCAGCTAAGTGGATTTTGACTACTAAAGGAGTAAATTACTTGGTATGGCATTCTGGGTCCTACACAACATGCTTGTCTTTTTCTTTTCTTTTCTTTTCTTTTCTTTTCTTTTCTTTTCTTTTCTTTTCTTTTCTTTTCTTTTCTTTTCTTTTCTTTTCTTTTCTTTTCTTTTCTTTTCTTTTCTTTTCTTTTCTTTTCTTTTCTTTTCTTCTCTTTTCTTCTCTTTTCTTCTCTTTTCTTTTCTCTTTTCTTTTCTTTTCTTTTCTTTTCTTTTCTTTTCTTTTCTCTTCTCTTCTCTTCTCTTCTCTTCTCTTCTCTTCTCTTCTCTTCTCTTCTTTCTTTTTCTTTTCTTTTTTCTTTTCTTTCCTCTGTCATTGTTAAGAATAATACTACCATCCCTTGAGTACATGGTTTCCAAGTATCAACCATCTTTAGGTAGATGTTTATTATTTTTTGCACAGAAGCAGTACAAAATATACTTGCATATCACTGCATTTTCAGAGGGTAATGTCCTGTCAGTAATAGGATCATACTGAGCACATAATCTCATCTGATTACAGATGAAATTATTATAGTAAATTTCATCCTACTCAGCACTAAATTTAATCTGATTCCAGGCATAGGCAGAAATAATATTGTATACAGAGTCATCTGTTTAGGCATTTACAGGCCCTTTAAACTAAAACTTCCATCAGTTTTCTTCTGTGAACATCGCCCGAGGACATGATCATATGAAAGTTCTTTTTGCCCATATTTTGAGCTAAACAGAAGGAACTAAGAGAAAATCAAAATACATTTAGTTCTGTTAGCATATCTTGAAACTAAGCTAAAGAATTCTGTTAAGATGCAGAAAATACCAGCATTGCAATGGATTTAAGTTACGCAATAAAATAGGTTTAGGCTCAAAGTTGTCTTGCATTCAGTGTGCTCAGAGGGTTGCAATCTCCAGTGAAGTCATTCCTTTACTCTCTTTCATATTTGCTATTTGTATATTATTGCAGTTTATTCTCTTTGTGAAGTTTTTCCACTGTAAGAATTTCTCTGGGGTGCTGAAAGATTTTACCTGCTGTAGAAGACGTTGTAAGATGTCAATGATCAGCACACCACAAGAGCGAGACCATGACACCTTGTGTCTTTCACAAAGCTCTCAAGATGCAGTAACTCAGCAAAGTTATTTGGAAAAAATATTAACTATATTTATTCATTCTCATTTTTGAAAGCATGCATAATGGCGAAATCTTTCTAAATAACTTAAGATTATGGTTGCCTCTATTCTGGGATGTTCAGCATGACGGATTTTGAAAAATCAGGATTTTTCATCCAGAAATGCCTCACCTACCAAATACTGAAAAGCATAGCCTTTGAAATGGTTTCATCTTGAACATGAAAATTCTGTGACTGGTTGTCGTGGTTTAAGCCCAGGCCGTAAATCAGAACCACGAAGTCCACTTCCCCCCCCCCCACCTTTCTTCCCTCCGCTCCTGGAGGGACGGGGAGGAGAATCAAAAGAATGCAACTCCCACGGGTTGAGATAAGAACAATTTAATAACTAAGGTATAACACAAATCACTACTGCTACCACTAATAGTAATAATGATAAAGGAAATAACAAGAAAGAGAATACAACCGCTCACCAACCGGTACCTCACCCCCACCCTGCCATGATCCAGCCCTTCCGGGAACTCTCAGTTCTACATCCTCGGCATGACGTGCTGTGGTATGGAATACCTCTTTGGCTAGTTTGGGTCAGGTGTCCTGTCCCTGCTTCCTCCCACCTTCTCCTCCTCCCTGGCAGAGCATGAGACTCACAAAGTCCTTGGTCAGGATAAACATTCTGACCAGCAACTGAAAACATCGACTTTATCAATATTTTCCCAGGCCGAAAGTCAAAACCACAGCGCTGCACCAGCTACTAAGAAGAAGAAAAACTGACTGCTGCTGCTGAACCCAGGACACTGGTCAGTTTGTGAACATTTTACTTTGACTATTCCAGGTACAAATCCTCCGCATGTCTGCCTGAACATCAAAAGTTTTAATATTGGCCTAGCAGTTTATACTAAGCATGAAGTGGAATAGGCTTTGCTAGGGCCTATGGGATTCTTCTAAACCTCATAGAAGTCTTGCTATGATTGACATATTTTTCCTGGGTAAATAGAATATGACCATTCACTGTTCTTAGGCAATTATACATGTGAAGCAATAGCACTTGATAGAAAAGAAGAAAGAAAATATAGAACCCTAAGGACTACTGTAAAAGTAACTACAACTTTACACCTAAATGAAGACTTATTCTCACCAAATGATTAACAACTTTGCTGTCTTCCTCTGCTGTTCAACTGTGATATCTACAAGACAGAATTAATTTTAAAAGCATGATGTACCCGAAAAAGGGGACCGTACCATATATTTGGAAAATGCCAAAAAGGTTACACTAATTTCTTACTTCATACAAAGGAGAGATTAGCCTGCCATAATTTCTTATTTCACATATATTTGCCAACTTAATGGACTGCTTAATATATTGCTCTTTCACTGAACAAAAATTTGTGTAGGCTTTCATTACTTTGACTATAAGGAGCTTGAAAATTTTAAATCATTGACCAGCTAATCCTTGCCTGCTATCTGGGAAAGTCACAAGGACTGATGAAGATTTTATTGATTTTTGAGCATTAAATATTACCTTTGAAAAAATGTTCTGTCATTTTTCAGCTAACATTATAAATTACGCAGTGATGCTTTGTTAGCTAGACCTAATAGCTGAGACAACTTGTGGAGCTTCTGATATCTCAGATTGCCTGGGTTCTTTTTTAAGGGATACAGTCACTTACACGTTCTCTGATTTACCTCTCTGGCTGAATCACTATTGGGTATGTACATCTGGAATTGCATCACAGACCAGGTCAGACACCCATCCAAGCTGTGTCCTGTTAGGCAATGCAAGTTGCTCCAGAGCTCCTAAGCAGTAACCAGCTGCTTTAAAACACTAGTCCCTGACTTCCAGTAACTTCTTCACAATAATAATGGTGAAGTAATATGCCATATTCTTTAGTAAATCTAGCCTAAATCCATGTAAGCTCATGAGGACAGATCATTGCTGGAGGGCTTTGGGTAACTGCTTTAAAAGAAAGGCCATAAGCTTGGCCACCAAAAAATAACAGAATTACCACCCATTTCTTCTTTATATATCAGACATGGTTGACAAAAAAGCACCACCACCAAAACCACTTTGTACTCTCATGTATACATGTGCAAAGGACAAATTGAGTTAAGTATGCTTCCTGAGCACTCTACAATGATGCTCAAGCCTTGTGCAAACAGCTTTAAAAACTAGTCTGTGGTCTTAGCAGTTGTGGCATCCCTAATTAAGAAATGCTACATCTGTTCATTTGTGGCTCCGTTGTCTTTCTTTTACCCCTTTATGTTTAGCCTGCCTTTTATCTTCAATAGTCATCTTAAAGCAGTTCAACCCAAAATGGCATGTTTCGTTATTACAAGTATTTTACAAAGTCAAGAGCTTTTATTCTATACTGTCTTAACCTATGATTAATACAACAAGAGAAATGTAAAAAATAACCATCAACATCCTAACACCTTTGGTATAAATTTTTTCTTGATACAGATTTCTTGGAAATTTCCCACTAAATTAAAATGCTACACTTCCTTCCCTTACTCACCCCATGTTGATTTCCACAAGTACAATTTTGAAAGGCATTCAGATGACTTGTTTTTTGCAATTCTAAAATGAAAATTCTGGGGCTAAAAAAAGGAGGAAGAGAAACCACTTCACAAATGTTAGGTCAGTGGTACTTTAGAGGCGAGATACCACAGACTGCCGTTAAGCTCATGGTCATGCTGACTCCCAGTCATGTATGTAACCATCTGAAACCCTCTTGCCATTGTTAGTAACAGGCCATACATTTCATAGTGGATCTGCCAGGCCATGGGAATGAGGCTTGTCACAGGTTGGTCTGTATCTGAGTTTTCTTGACTTGCCTGAAGCTTTGTTTTGCCTGGTTTAGCTTTGACAGCAATTCCTCTAACTGACAAGCTATCTATGGCTAATTTGTTTTATTATATTTCTTTGAATGGCACCACAACATTTTTCATGTTAATAGTAACAAGCAGTCATCCTTTGTAGCATGCTACTATTCTGACACATTGTGTAGAGAAGCACAGGTCTACTACAACAGCAGAAGCTTTGCAAAGTGGAGGCACAGGATGTGGTTATAGGAGACTGGGATGAGAGATGAGGCACAGGCTTGGTCCTGGAAACCCCACAACAATAAATAACCCTCCAGTAGCCTGTTAAAAATTGCAGACTTGTTGCTGGAAATAAAATCTGATTTTAGGTAACCAAGAAATGGTGTGCAACATACACAAAGACATCTGAACTATGCATATGGTAAATTTGGGTGTAACATGCGGCTGCAGACTAATGAAGAAAAAGCAAAACGTAAAGATATGTTAGCAAACATAAAAATGACCCCAAGAGGATCCTAGAGTGAGAAAGAAATGACCAACATGAACACATTTCTCTTGGCAAAGGACACTGGATATTGACAACTCTCTATAACTCACCATAAGCCATGAGAATGACCACACTGATATTAGGACTGAAAGCAGAAAAAGGATGAGATAGCACCAGTAAAAAACACGGAAACTAAGTCATTGCATTATGATTTAAATTCTATTGCTACATTTACCAAGCCTTTTTTTCCCCTGTATTCAAATTATTACTATTATTTTTATGTAAGGGTTAGATATAAACCAATAAGGATTTTTAAATTACATTGTCCAGATGTTGGTGATACTAACAATAAATTCTTGTATTTATATGTAAACTTTGTTTCCTCTTTGCCTAATTATAAGATTTTGAATGTAACTTCTGTATTATGCTGACATTGTGCACCACAGCTGGGTGAAAATTCAGGAAATTCAGCCAGCAATGTAAGTGTCCCCAAGAGATTAGAAATGTTAGAACAATGAAATGGCAGCTACACAGGCAAACAAAAGAAAAGAAAATTGTGGGAATCCCCAACTATTGCTAAGACTTACTTTGTATTTAAGTTTTCCTGTTTCTATATATACTGTGAGGGTTTTTTTCATACTATCAAGAAACATTAGAGTTTATGCTAAAAAGGACCTTCTCAGAGCTGATAAATCAAAATTATGACTCACATGTTCTAGTTACGAGCACTAATAGGGGTTTGCTTTCTCCTCACACTCATGATCTGATCATACAATTACTCTGAGCACTGTAATAGGCTTCTTTTTCTTTTTTTCTGTGGGAATAAAATGCAGGCAATCAGAATGGAGAGCTGATGAAATAGTCACCACATACTAATTCAGTGCTTATTCTACACCACTGGCAAATGGCCTGACTGATAAATGGGAGATTTAACATGCTGGCATTTAAAATAGGTTATTGTGGACTGAAATATGTTTTAATGCTCTTCCCTTTTCAAGTATGTTCAAACCTGTAGCCCTCTAATTCAGTTCTTTTTTTCCTTTTTCTCTTCTTTTCCCCAACACTTACAGCAAAAAATGCCATTGCCGTCAGGCAGAAGATTTTTGTCACTGAACTGACTATACTATATATATATAATTATATGTATATTTTCTCTATATTTCAATATATCCACTATTAAAAAGCTACCTGGAGAATTAAGACTGATTTTTGTAACATTCATTTTGTGTCAGACTGATACAGACTACTAAACTATCTAGAAGAAAAATTCAACTCCTTTTCACCTCAAAGCTTCTGGCAGTACTGTGGTAATGTAAACCAGCTTCAGCATCATCTCTTGTACTTCAAGTCTGTGTATGAAACTATGCCATACAGTTTCATGCTGTGTTTCACAGAGCATGCAAGACTAGAAGTGGTTTTGATTACCAGTTTCTGATTTATTTCTATATTGCAGTCAATAGTGTTTTATTATTTAAAAATCATATTTGAGAAAAGACTACAAGAAAGGGAGAAGCTGAACTTCTGCTAGAACTTTTAGAGTCAAAGACAATGGCACTCATGTTTAAAGAATTTTTTTTCTTATATTTGAATTTTGATTACACTAGTGTCCAGAATCATGGAAAAAATGAACTGAAATTACTGGTGCTGAACAAACTGCTTTTCACCTCCCAATAAACATACATTTATTGGCTTAAAACAGTTCAGGGTAGATAAACGGGCTAAGAGACATTTCCAGGTAACACACAGCTCCAATATCCTAAAGCTCCTGTATTTTCTTTAGAGCCTCCTTCCTTAGTGAGGTGGCTGCTAGGTGCCCTGGCTGCACATCTTTACCTTCCTGCCAGAACAGCTTCTAATCATGGGATAACTGTCAGGCAGTGCTGACTGAACTGCTGGTACTCTTGAGTGCAGTCTGCAGGAGCTCCTGCACAGGTCCTGTCAAGGGTGGGAGAAGCACTGAAGGCTTACCTGGTTCTTTTTTGATCTATTCCAACTTCATGGCTCCTTTACCAAACTAAAGATACCTAACGCATTTCTTAATGTGCAAATGTGTTCATACAACATTCCAACCAAGAACTTTTTACCTCTTTAAAATAAGGCACTTTTGGACTAATTTCTGAAAAGTGGAAGAAGAGTAAAAGCAAAGGCCTTGTGACAAGCCTTTAGACCCTGCTTTAGTTCTTCTTCTCTCCCTACAAGATTCAGGAGGGTAGTTCCTCCAGAAAGGTCTTGCTCTTCCCAGCTACCATGTATATCCATTCCTAAGTGTATGTCAGACTACTTAAACATGCTAAAATGGTCAGTTATTTCCTCCTGGAATTCGTCTGGCTTCAGTTCTGGTCACTGTTTCCTCTCAAAAATGTTTTTTCACCTTAAGCTCTTGGCACTTTTCTAATGTATTTGTATATATATACACAAGATGTTATCTCCTCTTGATTACTTCTCTGTCCTTCTGGGTTTTCATACTGGTAAGAGAAAACACAAATACTCCTTTCCTTTTTCTCTGTATAGCACATATAGCATCAGAAAACAATATATCTCTTCCTGGCTTTGCTGTAGGAAAGTTTTTAAAGTAAGAGGAGAGCCTGACTGCAACCAGCAGTGACACAGGGTACCTGCTCACTTGCTTAAAGGTAGGTTTTGTTAAAAAAAAACACAACCAAACAACTAATTACTGACAACATGTGGTAATATATGCAATATTTTATTAAAATCACCACTGTGCTTTGTCAGTGCTAGCTAATGCACAGACAAGTGTTTTTGTTCTTCTTTCATTCCAGTAGATCTGCCTAACATTATGAGTTAAAGCTAGTGTAAGCGTTCAAGGACCAGTAAACTGAAGGCAAAACCAGGAATCTTTATAAAGCTTCTGCACTCATGAATCTCATTTAAACAGCTTAAGATTCAAATAGCCTGAGTATCTTAAATAACACGAATGAGTTTATTGTTGTGCTGCTCTGGAGCACTCTCACCCGAATGGTATACGCTAGAAGCACCTAAAAAACCCACTTGTCTTCATTCACCTCTTGTGCCCTGCAATACCCTCAGATGAAAACTGAACAGCCCTGTCCCTTGCCTCACAGCCTCAAGGAGGCTCATGCAGCAGGGTTGTCTCAGCTGCTTGAAAGGAACAATTGCACAGCTGACCACACTCCCGCTTACATAGCATCAGCAACAGGGTCACACCATTAACATCAGCTTTCTAAGCACGTACTACCTCTCCCTCTTATTATGTTTACAGTGCTCATAATTTTTCCATTACCTCATTATTACTCATTGCTTTCCTGGACTAGGTTTCATTTCATGTACTTATTTCTGCCAGTGGTTTCAGTCTTTATTCCAGAATGTCTTTCCTTAAGCAACAAAATCTCTATTCTTCAATTAAGAAAAAAATTGCAAGTATTACTACTCACAACACGTGTCAAACATCACTGCTCGGTGACCTTGTTCTTGCTGCATCTGTTTCCCATCCATACTCTAGGCTAACTGCAACAAAGCAGCCACAGCAGTGAACATGTTCTAATTTCACTGTCTCTGAATGATAAATTCCTGCTGGAAGGAAATATTTCAGTTTATCCTACATACCACCAGAGAGAAGTTTTATGTATACTGTTGGTTACCACCAGAGAGAAATTTTATGTATACTGTTGGTCCAAATCAAATTTGGAAACAAAGTATGTTTTGCCAATATCCACACCCAGTGATGGGGGGTTTTGTGTGTGAAGCAATACACTGAAAACTACTTTGATTAAGTGCTGAGGAAAACCTGGTTTCGTCAGACACAATACATTTTCAAACAGCTAAAATCTAAACTGCTTCTCTGCACATATTTTACATGTTGTATCAAAGTATAAGCCAAGATGGTGATTTGGGTGGCCCTGAGAACTTAATCTAAGTCAGGCAACAGAAGTCTAAGAGTCTTCAATATTACTTGAGCATAAGAAATTGTGGGACAGCAATCTTGCCTACATCACTATCAGAATGTAAGCTGGCCTTATACATATGCTGATCATCTAAAGTAATCACACCAAGTGAGATTTTTGCTTTGCTGTCAGTGTAATATAACATATATCTATTTTCTACCTGTCCTCCTTTTCACTTTAGATTGTGTCTCCTCCATAATAGAAGGAAAAGAAAAGCATTCTTTGCCAGCTGCATCATCAGCCACTTCAACAGCAAGATCAGCAGGGAAAAAAATCCATAGGTCTGATATATACCTTATTAATGAGCTCTGTCTAAAGTCACATGTATTATGGCTCTTTCCTGATTTACAGTGCATTCTGCATTCAAAAGTAACAAGTAAAAGGTAATTTGCCTTTTGCAAAATAGAAGCTTGCTTAAAAAATTTACAGATCAATTTTATTGCACCAAATGCATTTAACTAATTTACTGGTCAGCAGTACTTCTATACTTCATAAATTAAGTAAACATCTACTTGCATATTTTATCTATCCTACTCTGTAAAGTACTTACTGTTTTTTTTAAGCAACTCAAGAAGAATTGGCTTGAATTAGAACCTATATGCTTCTCTTAAACAGCTAAGCAGAACAGTGCTACCGCAAAACAGATATTTTCAGAGCCTCAGTCCTGCCATACTGTGTCCTGCAGAGGGTACTGTCATGCCCTGTGAAGTCCAAAAGCTGATATAAACAGCAACCAAGTAATTTTCTGTAGATCTTCTACCATTTCTTTCATACAGCCTGCATATCTAACCTTTCTTTCTAGAATTTTGACCTGAAAATAAGAAACTATGTCTAAATGGTCACTAACGGTTCATTGCTCATGGTTAATGACTTCTTGCCACCATGCTACAGAATTGTCAAAGTGCTATGCTCCAGCTGCCTAGGAAGGTGCAGCTGAGGACCTGGAGAGGTGACCTGTGAAAAACAGAGTGATTGCCCTGGCACCGAGGGTTATCTACACAGGTGTTTTGCAAGTTTACAAGGTTTCTGCTGATTTCCTCTTCATGTTTGTGGGTATATATAGGATACAGAGCTTTTATATTCTGTAGCAATTATCAAAGAAGCAGGTAAACATGAACATTCTTAAAAGGAAACATCTTTCTTAAAACAGTGTTTTCTTAGGTAAAAAAAGGTTAAGAAAATCCCAAATCAACTAAACCAACCAACCACAAAACAAAGAAAGAAAGAAAGAAACAAAATCCCAGCAAAACCAAAAATCCACACAAGGAAGTATAAGCACCATCTTCGAAGTTTCCATGACAAATTTTAATCAGCTAGCAGCATTTCTATATGAGGTTAAATCTTCTGCATAGTGACCAAGACTCCATTTAGATGTGCACTATATAAAATCAGAAGGACATTCATCTTAACTTTGCTACTTCTTTTCTGTCTGTTGACTTTCATTATGGCAGCAACTGAACTGAAACTGAAATTTATCAATGATTTGCTGTATATTAGTTAAAAAAAAAGTCAAGCAATTGCTAAGAAATACACTTTATACAAACTATTTCCATGCCAAATAATTCTAAACACATATTCTGCTGCTATGTGCTAGTCAAACAAGCCCCAAAATAAACAGGATAATGAGACGAAAAATCTTTCCTACTTTTAGAGAACTACTGGCTTTCAAAACACGAAGTTCTCATTTTCGTGTAACTGGTTTCAACAGCAAATTGGAGAAAATCCAAATCGTTATCTTTTTTTTTTATGTAAGTGCCTGCCTGCAAGCCAGCTTCCAGACATATTGGTATACTTAGCTCTAAAAATAAGGATCAAAATAAATGCATATGTTTCTAGCAGATTTTCCATTAACTATCACCTTTTCCAAGATATGACAGTAACCAATACACAAGTGTCTCTGGAATCACTTGCTTCATCACAGTCACCTAAAGATCTGCTTAAGCCAGAAGCCATGTTAAGGCTATACAACTATAATATGGTCTAGTGAATCAAGAATCTAAGACCAAAATTATCCTGGGCTTCATGATAACTCTCTTATAGTTCTTCAAAAGCAAGTTACTTTTACTATCATGAATTCCACATAATCTTTCCAAAGTTTGTCATATGCTCCAGAGAAGCTACTAAAAATCAAAGGGAGACAATATGGACTAAATTTCTACTCAACTGCCTTTGTGTCACAACTGATACCCTCAGTGAGGGGGGGTTGAAATACTAGTATTAGTAGTAGAGAGTGGGAACTAGGGTTTACATTAATTGAGAAAATAAATATACTACTTCTCTTCAGATATTTTTTCAGTCCTATGTACAGTCACATAGTTCTGTGACTTACAGCTTACTTATAGCTCACTTCAGCTGGTTTGTTAAGGCAGTAAGGTTTCTATGCTGCTACTACTTGTCTGTCAGTTCATTCTAATAACTTAGCAAATGAGTGCAACACAGGTCCATGAAGAAGCTTAAAAAAGCAAGGCTGAAAGAGCTGTGACTGTTTATCCTGGAGAAGGCTCAGGGAGGTCTAATCATCCTGATTGCTGTGAATGAAGAAAAGGAAACCAGGCTCTTCTCAGCAATTCACAGGACAAGAGGCAATGAGCACAACTGAAAAAATGGAAATTGTATATGGACACGATAAAATGCTTCTTTTACTGTAAGAGCGGTCAAATACCTGACCAGGCTGTCCAGAGAAGTTGTGGAGTCTTCATCATTGGGGACTTTCAAAACCCATCATGGTCCTGGACAAAATGCTCAAGCTGACCTGGCTTTAGTAGGAGGACTTGGGCTGGACGATCTCAACAGGCCCTTTCCAAGCTAAGCAATTCTGTACTAATCACTTGATCAAATTCAGCCATATTTGCTATAAGAGTAGCTGTTTGATCCATTTTGAATTTCTTAAAATCTTTTGGAAAGGGAGAGTGAACAGCACTTTTGCTGTTGCAGGAAAGACAAGTAGTCCCTCAGCAGTCCCTCAGCAGCAATGTCTCCACTCCCTAAATGGTATTTGTTATCTGTTAGCACGAGCATATTAGCCCTTCCATAGCTGCAGACTGGCATCATAGGATCCTTTACTTGCCTGGGTTGCGAGCTTCTCCTGTCTTTGCAAAACAGGTCCTCTGTCCCACGCTGCAAAGGTGAATACTGGAAGGATGCAGGATTATTGAAAAGGAAGCAGCTCAGTGAGAGAGCTCTGGAAGACACTGGAAGTGGAAAAGTAGAAGGTGGAAAAGCAGTGATGCAACTGGCATGGGAGGAGCTGGGGTTGCTTCAGGACATAAATTTGAGTAAAATCAGGCTTTACACATTGTACTATTCACAGGATGACTTGTTTGATGAACAGAGTTAGAGCTAGTACAGCGCTGAATGCTGCTCATGCTTCACACAGCACTCTTCTAGCGCTGTATAATCAGAGCCGAAAGCATTGCCATGATGCAAAGCTCAGGCTTCACTATCTTTCTTCTAAAAGAAGCAATTCAACTGTGTGGAGTATCATATCACAATAGCTATTCTTCTTCCAGGCTGGTGCATTGCTACATGACACTACCTCAAGCTTCAAATAGTCTCTTCTCACACACAGATACAGGAATCAGCTTGCGTTTGCCAATGTTGCAGCAGCAGTAAGAACAGAGAATTTGGAGAGCAAATGGACAGCCATGGAGAGGAAAGGGAGAATGCCATACAGCTGGGGATTCAGGAAGCGGAAACTTGAAAGCATCTGCTCTTATTTTGTTACTGGTTGGATTTTTTCTTGCCATCTTTATACTATCACAATGTCATTACCTTTCACTTTGATTCTAGTTTTCCTGCAGTCAGAGGACTATGTAGGAAAACAATGTGAGAACTGGCGGCTTAGGCAACTGTTCTTGAAGTTATCAGACCTGAAGCTGTTTCTTGTTAGTGCAACAAGGCAATGGATGGAGACAAGGACTTGAATGCTCCAGAACAGCTGCTGAGTCATGAAAGTGGGTCTAAGAAACCTGATAGCAAAACCAGACAGATTAGTCATATTTAATAGCAGCTGTCAATCTGTGAAAGAAACAGAAGCTACTGTGAACAGTTTTCATGAGATAACAGGGAAGCAAAAGGAGTTTAAGAAAAACTACTTGGAGAGCACAGCTAGCTCATCAAGAAGGGTTTTCTTGTTAAGGTACTATTTGTTTGAATACAGGTGTGCACCAGTAAACACAGAGCTGCTACCATCCGGTGAAACAGCCTGTTCCAGACCTTCCGTATTAGCGAAACACTTTTGTGAGCATAATTTCCCTTTGCCAGGATTTCAGAAATTGGGGGATTACTTAACTTCAGGCAAGACCAATTATAAAAAGCATACATCATCTTAAAGCATTTGTTACAGATATATATGAATATTAAGGATGATGGTGACTATTTGGAAAGATTCCTTCTGTGCACCAAGCATATCTTCAGACAGTCAGGCCTTGACTGACTCTCCATGCCTGTTCTGACACTGGAAATAATTACTTTCACAGCTTTACAGTGGTCTGGAGCTTAACTCCTGGGTAGTATGCCAGAGTGTTAATAGGCTTTCTTTTGGCAAGGGGATCCCCAGGAATGCTTTTAACTGTCCATTAGAAGAGGATTATGTTTAAAGGCAGGAGCTGAAGGCTTCAGCAGACTCATAAATTGTTCTGTATATGCTATCTGCACAGACATGAGTAACACTTAAAGCTGTTCAACCACAATAAACAAAAGAAAAAAATAATTAATAGTAATGACCTACAAAATAGTCTAGTCCTAAGGAGAAATAAAACAGTCCCATTTAAGCTATTCTGGAAAAACTGGAAGCATTATTTTATGAAACACATATGAGTTCAGTGACAGACACACAATAAAAAATGCTATTGCTTAGGCAAAAATACTATTTCATTAATTATTTTTCTCTGGAGAAAATAAAGAGCTGAGAAATTGAAAAAATAAATAAAAAAAAAAATACACTGTGTTTGGAATTGTCTATATGTGTAGTTTTGGTATTTGGAGTCTTAGCACAGCAGCTTGCTGTTCCTGACTGAAAACGTTGTGGGGTTTAACATTTGCCTGAGCTTATAGGAGTTGTATTTTGGGCAGCTATCTGCCTCTCAGAATGGAGACAAGTTATAAGATGCCTCCTGGCTCTTCAACACAAGATACTTCTTGGTGCATCATAAAGTTGCTAGCCCATAGAGAAGAAAGGAAACAAAACTTCCCATCTAACTCTAGATGGTAGCACTTTAATAGCAAAAGAATGAAGCCTGTATTTCTTCTCTGAGTCTTTGATGTACAGGTAATATCTGACGTGCTTAGAGACATGTTGTCCTGGGTTCAGCAGCAGCAGTCACTTTTTCTCCTTCTTAGTAGCTGGTGCAGTGCTGTGGTTTTGACTTTCGGCCTGGGAATAATACTGATAAAGCCGATGTTTTCAGTTGCTGGTCAGAGTGTTTACCCTGATCAAGGACTTTGTGAGTCTCATGCTCTGCCGAGGAGGAGGAGAAGCCGAGAGGAAGCAGGGACAGAACACCTGACCCAAACTAGCCAAAGAGGTATTCCATATCACAGCACGTCATGCCCGGGGATGTAACTAGGAGCTACCCGGAAGGGCACGTCCTCTTTTCTGTCGGGCTCTTTTCCAGCGGGCGGTATCGTATTCTCTTCCCTTGTTATTTCTCTTATCATTATTATTATTGGTGGCAGCAGTAGTGATTTGTGTTATACCTTAGTTACTGGACTGTTTTATCTCAACCCGTGGGAGTTACATTCTTTCGATTCTCCTCCCCATCCCTCTGGGGGGGTGTGGGGGGGGAAGTAGACTGCGTGGTTCTAATTTACGGCCTGGGCTTAAACCACAACACATGTTTTTCCTCACTCTTTCAAAAGACTAAATACTATTTAATTTTAAAGATGTTCTGCACTAAACAGAATCAACTCCACTCTTTCCACTCAAATTATGACAATGTAAAATCAGTGGTAAAGGTGAGAATACCTCAAGTATGTCTGTAACAACATAGAGACAATGGAATTACTCTGAGAAGACTGAGTCCGACTTTAATAAACAGATATTTTTTAAGGGGAGATGTTTCCTGTTTGCTCTAAAACAATTGAAGAGCACTGAGACTCAAGGAATGACGTCTCCTTTAGAGTAGGCCTGTCTTATTTCATGTTTGTCATTTTATGTTTCTTATTTCACTTCCCTTAGAATATATTTTAGCCCCCAAGAAAAAGTTGGCTAGCTCTGTTATCACCTCAGTGCCATAACTAAACTGTAGAAATTACATTTCCTTTGGCTGTACTCCTCCTTTTGAGAAACTGTCTTTCATATTGATAATCATGTTTCATAAGGCTTAGAGGCAGCACTTGAATCGCATCAAATATCTTTACGGTTTTGCAACAAGAAAATGGTGAAAACATCTTCTTCACTAATAAATGTATTTATTTTGGGACATAAAAAACCAAACAGAAGGTAAGAAGGTATAAACTGAATACAGAAAGGCAGGGCTCACAAGGTCAGTGTTAAAGGCTGCAGGAGAAAGCACATATGAATATTGCCGATGCAAGCAGGTCTTCATCACAGTGCAGGATTTTTTCATGGAGACAGTAACCGATTATCAATTATATGGTTATGTTTTTGCTGTAGTAAGTAACAAAAAACACTTTTCCAATAAAAATTGAGAGTCATTTAAAATAATCTAATATTACAGAGTTATAAGCAAGATTCAGCAAAATATGGACTCTTGCGCCTGTGCCTTGAAAAAGAACACAGCTAAGCAAATCATTGACTGCCATACCAGTTTCAGATACACGCAAACTGAAGGCTGAATCTGCAAATAAAGAATAAAAATATCAAATTCATTATAAAAAAGGTTGGGGAACTTTTCTAGTTTCTATAGCCAGCATGGAGTTGTGCATTTGCTGTTGCAGCATGGCCAGTAAAGGTTTAGAAATCTGTTATTCATCGAAACATGATACTGATTGATCTAATAAGCTTTAAAGTACTGTGTATGAGTTCTACAAGCTATTTTTTTCATTTTATTTTGAATTCTGAAGTGCATACAGAGATTAATTCTGGCCACCATTGGGTATGTTTTGCACGTATGTGAACCACTTCAAACATTTTAAAACAAATCATATTAATGGGGCATTATAAATCGCGGCCTCCTCCAGCTGTTCCAGCCCAGGCCCTCTTCTGCCCTGCCTGATTCCTGGCTCAGGAACAAGGGTGACATTTTCCTATTTGCAGAAGTGAAGGTGAGCCAGTGTCCCTGTGACACACACACAGAGGACACTGACACAGCTGGTCACAAGTGCTGATACAGAGGATGCTCTGCCTCTGCAGCACCCCAGAGGACTCGCACAGTCCCAGAGCAGACAGCCCAGACCCTCCTCCTTTGGGCATAGCACTGGCAGAAGGTCACCAGTGCAGCGCACACAGGGCAGACACTCTCCAGGGTCACAAGCACAAGGATGTTCACAGATCCCCTGAGTACCAGCACAGACCCTCTGCTGCCCGGCACCCTGCCTTGAGTCAGGGTCTCCTGCTCGCTGGTTGGTCCAGATTGAAGTTCACTGGTGATTTCACATGCTCACCCCATCCACTTCAGGTCTGGGGGGGAAACAGACACCCACCCCTTAGCAGTGACACCAGGCACATGGACTGTGACCTGTGTTCCTGCACCAGTCACCAGCCCTGAGCCCCTCACTTGCCTCACACTCATGCTGGTGACTTCCAGCATGGGGGTTTTGGGAACACACCCCCTTCCCAGCCCAGAGTGGGAAGCTCATAGTTAAAGACCAGCTTCAGCTGCTGGCACTGAATCACTGACTCAGAGAATCATTTAGGTTGCAGAGTATCTTCAAGATCACTAAGTCGAACTGTTACTCCAGAACTGCCAAGTCCACCACTAAACCATGTCAGTAAGTGCCTCACCTACACTTTTTAAGACCTGAAGGTCTTTTAAATGTCTTCAGGGATGTTGTCTCAAATGCTGATCTGGGCAGCCTGTTCCAGTGCTTAGTAACTGTTTCAGAGAAGAAATTATTCCTAATATCCAAACTAAAACTTAACTGGCACAACTTCAGGCTGTTTCCTCTCATTCATTCACATGTAACTTGGAAGAAGCGTTCCAACACCTCGCTACAACCTCCTTTCAGGTAGTTGTAGAGAAACTGAGACCCCCATACTCACACCAACAGCAGACCGCACAGACCAGCAGTGCTCAGCCTCGTCTAACTTCGGCCTCCACTCCTCTCAACGATGGTCCCCAGCAGCTGACACGCAGTGCTTGCAGAACTCACACACATGGGATAGCGTGAGATTATGCAGACAGGTAGTTAAAAAAAGGCAGTTAGGACAGACTGTGTAACCAGGCACAGGGCTCCGTCAGACAAGCGTTCTTACCAGCAACAGTTTACATGAAACTGACCCCTTTTCTGTCTATGCCTCTTTTCTTTCTCAGCTGCACATTGCCTCGTCGACTTGCACAGGTCCACCAACACCCCTGCAGCCCTCAAGACTTCAAGGTCTGAGATTTGTCAGGTCTGTGTCTCAGTAGACTTTGTGCTTCCCCCTCTTCCTCAGTACTCCATTTGACAAGGCCCTTGATCAGATAATCTTATGGAAATAAACATTCCTACACTTCACAGACCTTTACCAGTTAGCGTGACTGATCAGCTTCATCTCATCAATGATGACTGATCTCATCACTGCCTCCCTCATAATTTCTTGGACCGGTTTGTGTCTGTGCTTTTGTTTATGGCCTCCTCCTTTTCTTAATATCCCCTTTTGTGCTGAGAAAGTCCTTGACCACACAAGTTAAAGGAGCAGACATTCTCCTTCCATATTATCTTTCCAATTAGCACATATCTCCTTTCATATTATCTTTCCAATTAGCACATAACTGAAAAATATTATCACAACTGTGTTACAAAGGAATATAGTTCGCAATATAGCAGAAAAATGAAAAAACTTCTTTATTTTACAGTTATACAAATAAAAAACAATCCCCATAGCTGTACTTGAAATAATATTAACAGTGTCAAACATGACAATCCTTACAGAATACATATTAATACTTTAAAGCACAAAAACTCTATTACATACGCTCAGTAGCAATAGTACTGTGCAAGAATGAAGCTCTCTGTAAACGTTCTTCCTTAATTTTATTTACATTTAAAACAATTGTGCTTTTCCTTACACAAAGTTAACAGTGCTCTTAAAAATAAATAATGTGCAATTTCAGGGTTATATCCTGAAATATGCTAATCTGGATCCCCATATACATCCTGGACATGTCTCACCCAGGAAAGTCACTGTAAAGAGTGCTCAGCACTTTACCAGATTAAACACTAAAAAAAAGGTTAATGAACCCACACCTGTTTTTCTTCAAATTGTAGTCAGAGAAAAGGTGTTGACCTCAAGCACGTCGCTTATATTATTTAAGAAAAAAATGATAGAGTCTTTATTACATATTAGATTGTGTTAACCAGACAAGGTTTGAAAGGTTCAGTAGATCTTACGTCTGGAGAATGGCTCAGAGCTCTGGGAGATAGAACTGTCCCAAAGCTGAAAACTTAACAATCAAATATCTATTATTTTTATGTAATATGAAAGACTCTCTCTGCAGAAACATTAATATGTACATTAATAAACAACTCACAATAAATTGATCTGAATTAAATGATGTTGTTCAATGTAAAGCCCCCATAAGAACTGGAAAAGTATACACTGCTGTCTTGGTTGTACCTCCCAGTTCTTATTTTTAACATGAGTTTTGGAACTTCAGCTGGCAGTTGGTATGACTGATATGAGGATCAATTTGAGGAAAACTCAACTGATGGGCATTCCTCAGTTGTTCCTCACCAGAGCAGATACCATTACAACATTAGGGACCCTTCTTCTTTTTACCCTATCTACCTTCGTATTACTTGTTGAGACTGTTAGATGATAAAAGTGGTAATTGTAATAAAGCCTGCTTATCTGATCTGTGCTGCAGGCAACACTGGAGGTGTGAATGTATTTAAACAACAGAAACCATCCAAGGCGGCTATGAAGGTTTAAGATGTTGCCCACTGAAGAGCCACAAGGTAACATTTATTCCACTGTAAAGTACCTATACAGCAGCTAAGCCTTTGGTGCTATGCTCGAGGTCACGTTTAGGGAAAAAGAGTCACATGGTGGAAGTATTCTGGTTTTTCATTCAGGATGTGGGGTGCCTCAACAGAAATGCACAAATTGCTCAGGGTAATACAAAGCCAGGAGGTATACAGGAAAGGGTGAAAAGATCACCTGTCAGTTAATATTTTAGTCTACTTGAATTACTTTTTTGTTGATGGCCTGACACTAGAAAGAAGAAAAGACATTCCCAGAAGAAAAGATAAAAGCTAAACAGATGCTTCTCTGAGCTTCTGTGAGACTGGCAGCTGTGAATTCTTTATCTCAATAGGAATTCTGTCAATGTATATGAAATAAGTTTTGAAAGATCAACAGCAGCAAAACCCTAACAGAAAGAACAGGAACCTTTCACCAAAGAAATAACCTTGTCCTAAACTCCTAAGTATACACAGTGTACAAATAACACCCTCTGGCTTATCAAAATCAATCTAAACACATTCAAGTCTGTATTGCTGTTCTCATGATTCTCATGATACCTTAGTTTCAGTGGTGATCATGTTAAGGTCACATCCTACACCTTAGCGTATAGCCAAAGTAAACTGTCCTGGGTAACAAAGATTGATGAATTAGGAAAGATGCTACTGTGTCTTAGATACAGCAAAATAACTTTCTATTTCCCAAAAACTTTTTGCAAAACAGTCTGCAAGGCAATAATTTAGCTACTACATTTGCATAATCACAGGCCTTTAGTCATGCATATGAAATACAGGTGAACTTGAGAGGAAAACTGGGTAATAAATGGCACTTTTAGCTAGTCAATGTTTGAGTGTTGTGCTACATATGAAATTGCTCAAGTTAGTTCAAAATTCAATAGGTACAGGAAAGATCATATTTGGAGATGAGGGCCTATCGTAGAGCTAAGAACATAAGAGAAAATACCCATACATTTTATCTGCATGCTTTCTCCTTAACCTAGCCTGACATGAAAATAGTGGAATCACAGTGTTCTTCATTTACCAGCTCCATTAGCACTAAAACATATCATATGCAAACAGGTTTTTTATGTTAGTATATGCTGCATTAACACTTTACCCTCTCTTACCTTCCTGTAATTTCTTGTTCTTCTTTGTGAAATGAGAGAGTGGTTTCATGGATAAACAGGAATGATGCTCAGAAAAAACACTGTGAGAAAATGCAGCTCTGTTATTTCAATTACACATCAGAACATCCAACTGATACAAACGAGTAGTATCATTCAACATCGTTAGAAATTTAAGTTTTAAAAGAACTGTTTGATCTACAGTTCTTTTATTTTCCATTTAATTGGCTAGGTCTCCTTTTTTTTTTTTTTTTTTTTTAGACATGTTCCAATGTCACCTGAGTTTCTTTAGACTTTGCATTTTCCTTTAAAATAAGGAACAAAAATTGTGTATGCATATACATATTTGAATGTATGAAATAATTTCTTTACTCCAGATTTTTCTGAAGAATGAAATTTTATATGAAAAGTCAGAAAAGAAGCTTTGATTTGGGATGCTTAACTAAAAAATTTAACCAACAAAAAGAATATGTTCCCTTCAGCAGCAACGAAACATCATAATAAATCTACACTCTTTCTTCAAGGAAAAGAAATAATGTGTATAAAAGTAATCTTTGGTACCAAAAATAAGGGCACCTTCTCATATGTTTTCATATCTGAACACAACAGAAAAACTACTCTTTTAAAACGGATCAAAATGACCTCTGACTGGCTCCATGTAGTGGGCATTGACAGTGGTAGCCAGAAAAACCATTGGGATGTTACGGGTTGTGTGACAGCAAGATGCATCACAATAACGATAAAATATTTGATTTTTGATTGACATTTCCCTCCACCCTCCAATCCTTATGGTCTTTTTTCTGAAGACAATTTCATAAGATACATACTTTAATTACATTCTCAAAATTCTTTAAGGGCTCAAATACTTAAAAGCAACAAAACCCAACCAACAGCAGTAAGAAAAACAGCAACAAAAGCTGAGATTATAATACAAGATCATAAGCAGTCCCCTGACTGAAGGCATTTGTTTGAAGACTGATTTGTTTGATCTTATGGACTTCACTTTCTCTACTCAATTCCATCATGATCTTTTTGCTAATGCCTCATTTAATTGCTCAAGAAATATTCCATCCACTGGGGATTTCTTCTGAGGGCTGCCTGACCACAGAAGCAAGTCAGCAGTAAGCAGATTGTATTTTTCTTGTTTAGTTCATGATGAATGTGTCACTGGAACCTGTAAACACTACTGAGCATACATTCAAGCTTTGTTCTTAGTGAAAGTGGCACTTACTTGAATCCTTGCAGTCAAGATAGCTTAGCTATATAGCACTTTACAGGTATAATAGCTGGTTATATACTTCTGATAAAATTCCTTTTTCTGCTGGCTTAGTGGGTATTGAAACATATCTTCACTGGGATCTGATAGACATTCCACAGCATCTTTATGACAAAGTGTGTATACTGTACTTCTTGTTGTACTTTACATGAGCTTTATTACTGTATGCATTTCCCTGTTGTTAATTTAAGTGCTCCTCTGTTATGTAGTACATACAATGTCTTAAACTCTAATGGCATCCTGTGAGGACTGGCATTAGAAAAGTACCGATACTTCAGATCATCATAATAATGGTACTTGACTGGTTTTCCATGTAAATCCTTTGGGAATGGCCAAAATCCATACAGGTGAATTTCATCACAAAATCTGGTGGCAAGCGTATACATGAGAAGACCAGTGCTGGGTCGTTTAATGTGGACCTTGTTTGTCAGCCAATAGCTGCAAAGAAAGAAAAAGTACATTAAGAAACTCTCATACAACTTCATATGAATAAATCCTGTAAACTTATTTTATCTGTTATGCATTTATTTTACACTATAATAGAAGCAAAAGTTTCATTCTTCTCTTTAAACTGAGATTATAGATGATGACACTGTTTTGGCACACCTTTATTTCACCTAGAAGAAGAGAAGTGAAACTTCACACCAAGCTGAAGAAAACCTGGCCAACTAAGGTTCTTAATTCAAGCTTTAACCCTAACAAGAAATCACAATGCCTGCAAATGCTAGAAAAGTGTAGTTAAAATCCTCAACCAGATCAGGGAACAGACTCTTACTATAAAACTTTGACCTCTTGCAGTATCCAATTCACCTTATCAAGTCAGTCCTACATGGAATATCTGATCGTGATTACTTCACAGATTGCTTGCTAAATAGAAAGTAAACGGAAATAATACATGTAACACTTTAAGAATGTGATTTTCAGAAGTAAACAGAAGCGAAGTTTCAATTCCTTTGTGATTAAGTATGCAAAGCTTCCTGGCTGCTAACAGCACTCTCCAGAAAAGCAAAATATTATGCTAATAATTTTGAAGAGGTTTTGTTTTGTACTCAACAGTGCACAGATCTGACTGAAGCTATAGGACAGTTTTCCTAATCAGGTAACAATATGTCTGGTTTGTCTCTTCAAAACGTTGAATGGCACGAAATGACAGCCAAATGAATCTGTGGGAAGTTGCTTCCCTCACATTGTAATCTGTTATGCAGAAAAGTATGCATCCCAGATAAAATAAGTGTATCATGTTTCATGTCAGTCTGAAATGAAAGAAAGGCTAGTTCAGTACTTAGTTATTTTAAGCAGGTTCATGGATTTAGTTTTTTTCATGACAAAAAGGTATGCTCAGCCAACTCGAGCAGTTCCAACTATACCCTTCTGCACCTACTCCTTTCATCTGACATTATCCCATTTTCACCTCATCTCCTTGTCCCAAATTGAAGCCATCTTTGCCTCCAAAGGCTTTCTACCTGCCTCAGACATATTATATAGTCAGTCATGGTACAAACTTCAGACCTCTTTCATCCAGTCCAATATGGTTCTTTTTTCTACAGTCCTTTCTTTCTACTGAGCAGACACACTCCAAAGAGATCTCACATGATTTTAAAATGTAAATAGTAATCATCTACATGTTTCATTGTTACATACAAAAGTGAAAATAGTCAGAGACATCTTTTAGTATTGTTAAGACTGGAGATAAGTATTGTCAATAAAAGGTTTGTATCAGGAATATTTTCATACTTTCTGGTTCTTTAGGCTTAAAGAAAATGTTTTTTCCTTTCTTTTTAACGCTGTTATCTTATCAAAAGCCAGTTCTTACATGTAGTTCAACACCATGAATAGAAGACTTGCATGTTTTAACATTCTATATATAAAAATGCAATTTTTGGCAAAGTCTATTATCTCTACTAAGATAATAATAAAAACTAGGGTAAAGGAGAAAGACTTATGTATTAAATAAAATAATTTGATTTCAAATTGAGACATAGGTATAAAAATTAAACATCTCAGTAATGACTTTTACAAGAACCATGAGGTTATTCAGGCTGGAAGGGACATCAGCAGATTTCTAGTCCAACCTCTTTCTCAAAGTAAGGTCCCTCAGCCACTGCTAACAGGGCCTGTGCTCCAGCTCAACCACCTCTGTAGCTCCCAGCAAAATTTGCTGCAGTTGGCAATATCTTTCCTGTATTGGGGGGGGGCTAAAGTAGGTCACAGTGCTCTGGATGTGGTCTAACAAGTGCTGGGTAGGGGAGGCAACCACTTTCCTCACTTGACCAGCTACCCTCCTGTCAATACAGCCCTAGACGTTTTTGGCCCTTTGCTGCCAAGGAGCACTGATGACTTGAGCTCTTGCTTCCTGCCAGATCACAGAATCACAGAATACTAGTGTTGGAAGGGACCTCTGGAGATCATCCAGTACAACCCCCTGCCAGAGCAGAGCCACCTGGAGCAGGTCACACAGGAACGTGTCCAGGCCAGTTTTGATTGTCTCCAGAGAGAGAGACTCCACAAGCTCCCCTGGGCAGCCTGTTCCAGTACTTTGCCACCCTCAAAGTAAGGAAGTTCCAACTTACGTGGAGGTGAAACTTGTTGTGTTTTAATTTATGGCCATTGCTCCTTGTTCTGTGGCTAGGCACCACTGAAAAGAGCCTGGCATCATCCTCCTGCACCTGCCTTTGAGATATTTATATGCTTTAAATACATCCCCTCAGTCTTCTCTAGACTAAACAGGCCCAGGTCCTGCAATCTCTGCTCAGAGAGATGCTCCAGACCCCAGATCATCCTTGTGGCCTCCACTGGACTCTCTTCAGTAGCTCCTTGTTTTTCTTGTACTGAGGAGCCCAGAACTGGACACAGCTCTTCACATGTGGCCTCACCATAGTCGAGCAGAATGAGGATCACCTCCCTTGACCTGCTGGCCATGCTTCTCCCGAGGCACCCCAGGATATTCTTGTCTCTCCTGACCAAAAGGGCGGACTGCCAGCTCATGGTCAACTTGTCATCCACCAATACAGGTCCTTCTCAGCTGAACAGCTTTTTAGTAGATCACCCCCAACGGGCACTGACACTTCGGGGTTTTCCTCCCCAGGTGCAGTACCCTAGAGTGGCCCTAGCTGAACCCCATTAGGTTTCTCTTTGCCCAATTCTCTAGCCTATCAAGGTTCTGCTGATGTCCAGGGTCCTTCCAACAGAACTGATCCCTGCCACTCCGTCAGCCCTTAGCCCGTGCTGCTGCAAGTGTTAACTCATTCCCAGGTGCAGCACTCTGTCCTTGCTGGATTTCCTAAGGCTCCCATTAGGCTATGCATCCAGCCCAATTGTTGAGCTAGACTTTGACCCTCTTAGTAATCCAGTCATCCATGGTACAGTATCTTAACCTGGATAGAAGAATATTGTGGGAGACAGTGCAGAAAACCTTGCTCCCACTCAGGTATACAACATGCAGTGTTCTTCCCTCATACACAATGTACAGGATGTTTATAAAAATCTGTTATTTTACCATTTTAAAAGGGACTTATCTTTGTCAGATAAATCACGTTCTGTTTTTATTCACACTGACAACAAACAATAAATTCTAATTCCTAATGTTAGAAACAAAAATACTTTTACATTTTCTTGTGGAAGACTATTTTCCTACAACTAAAAGCAAGCTAAAACCCGTAACTCTGTAGTAAAATATTAGTAGAAAAATGTAGCAAAATACCGGGGAGAAAAACTGGTTTGAAACCTATTATCAGTTACTGAGGGTAAGACTGAAAATTCAAAATCAACCTGACAGATCTGAGAAAAAAAAACCAAAACAAACACAACAATTTAACAAACAGGAAATGTAAGTTATACAGAGAATTGCCTGCAAAGGCTGGCAAAACCTCTTAAAGCAGTAGTTCTTCAGAGATGCTTGCGGAGGTTAGAGATGGTCTTAAACTGCATACGAGTTAACAGAGCAAACCACAGATACCTATATTGTAACATGTTTGTAATCTGATGTATTTGCATACCAATTTTTGTCATCCCAGAAGCAGTAAGAAGGCTTTCTACTCCAAGTAAAATAGCAGAAAATGGAAAACTTCTTCTAAGAGGAACCTCAAGTCACACACATGCTGTACCTCCACCGGGATTACACTGGAAAGTGGAAATTTAAGAGTTTGTTTCTGCTGATGTCAACAAACTCTCATTCGAGCTCTGGAATTCTGAATATATATTTGAGCATATTTCTTTTCTTTGTAACATTTTACTTTCTTTAAGTCCTCACAAGCATTCATCTTTTCTTAACCCCAGCTGACCTGAAACTACTTAACCTTGCATGAAGGAAATCTGAAATAAAGTGAAATAAATAAAAACCACGGTGTGAACAGAATGTAATATAAAACATTCCTTCTTTGTTCAGAAGTAACCTTCTGGCAAAATGATTGCCCTCAGTTACTGGCTACAACACTTCAACAATTGCAACCAATTTTTGCCACTGGGCTCAGTTACAATGCAGTACAAGTTAAAAATTACTGTACATTGATGTTAAGCCTTGTAAGTGAGCAGTAAATTGATATGTTTTGTAATGGTCTGGAAAAATGAAAGGAACCATGAAAGAAAGGAATATGAGAGGAAAAAAATCTTTCAACACCTGAAGATTGAAGAAAAGTAATTAAAATGTAAAACTCTGCCCTGATGAATATGAGATAAATCAATTTTTTACATCCTTAATCTCTGTTAAAAGATTGCTTTGACACATTTATCTTAAGTGTTTATGGAACCTCAGTATTTTGGTCTTTAAAAATATTGAATCTCTTTCTGCCAGATCAAACTATCTCCTACGGTTTAACCCACAGTCAAAACCACCACACTTTCACCCATACCTAGCAAGATATTTTTACATTTATAAGAATGAAA
Source organism: Psittacula echo (assembly GCF_963264785.1). Classification (NCBI taxonomy): domain Eukaryota; kingdom Metazoa; phylum Chordata; class Aves; order Psittaciformes; family Psittacidae; genus Psittacula; species Psittacula echo. Next base: position 73,584,433 of record NC_137742.1, on the reverse strand, counting down.
CGTACTACTATCAGCATGTTTGCAGAAGAACTGCTAATTGCATAGCATGTTTCTGGCAGATGACTTCCTGCAGCTACTGACAAAAATTAAATTCAAATAAACACATGAAAACCATAGACATCAGTTTTAAAGATAGTAAATGTTAAAATGATCTTCTAACAGGACTCTATTACAATGACTAATATATGCAACACCTGGTGCTGATTGTCATTGCATTAAATGGATACTAGGGAATTCTAATGACAACTCTTACTACTGTGGAATAGATGGCTCCTGACTACATTAAAACATGGAACATGCTTTCCAAGGTCACTTGGAGTATTGTGTACAGTTCTGGTGTCCTCAACATAAAAGGACATGGAACTGTTGGAACAAGTCTGGAGGACGGCCATGAGGATGATGAAGGGACTGTAGCACCTCCCCTATGAGGATAGGCTGAGAAAGTTGGGGCTGTTCAGCCTGGAGAAGAGAAGGCTGCGTGGAGACCTCATAGCAGCCTTCCAGTATCCGAAGAGGGCCTGCATAAGGATGCTGGGGAGGGACTATTCATTAGGGACTGTAGTGATAGGACAAGGGGTAACTGGTTAAAACTTAAACAGGGGAAGTTTAGATTGGCTATAAGGAAGAAATTCTTTACTGAGAGGGTGGTGAGGCACTGGAATGGGCTGCCCAGGGAAGTTGTGAATGCTCCATCCCTGGCAGTGTTCAAGGCCAGGTTGGACAGAGCCTTGGGTGACATGGTTTAGTGGGAGGTGTCCCTGCCCATGGCAGGGGGGTTGGAACTAGATGGTCTTAAGGTCCTTTCCAACCCTAACTATTCCATGATTCTATTCAGAATTATATATGTCGTGTGAGACAAGGGAAACTTGGTATGATCAGCTACATTCAAACATCAGACAAGCCAGCATATTTAACATCTTTATTTGCCATACCTACAAATTTGACAGAATTTCTAAGTATAAATGAGCTAAGAATTTGGTTGTGACATATTTCAACTGATTTTTAACTCCTTTCTCTGAACAAGACTGAAACTGAATGAATACATGAATACATATAACATGAATACATGTTATAACCTGAATAGCTCCAAAGGTTATATATACCAAGCTCTGTTCATTGCATGGCACGCTGATCTCCAAGCAAACTCAATCATACATGCTTGCCTGTCACTGAAATTCTGTTCCTTTTAAAGCCGTTACATGGAGGGAATATTTTAAAAAGAGTTTCTGAGAAATCTCATATGATATTTAAAAAGTTAAAATGCTAGCATAAATAAGAAGGTAGAAGCAAAACATTGTGCAAAAAAAGACAAAACATTCCAGTGTTACTCGAGTGTCTCTGTCACTGGAAGAAGCCAGATGATGTATGTTTTCTTGAAAAAAGTACTTTCTCAAAAATATTGTAGAACAAGACAAAGAGAAAAGTGACGTAGGTTGTCACAACAATAAAATAACTTCTGTATGAGCGGAGATTAAACAGAGTAGCTTGAAATAGAGACAACTAAGAAGGGACATGGCAAAGAGACATATACAAAATTATGTAGTGTGTAAAGGTGGCAAATAGGGATTCAATTGCTACTTTTAACACAAGCACTGTAACATAAAAACTATGGACCTGGTGAAGTCATTCAATGGTAGGTCTGAAATAAACAGATGGAAGTACATTTTTATACAAGATGCCACTGAACAGTGGAATTCACTGCAACAGAATATTTTGGATGACCAAAATGGCCAACAGGCTAAAAAGACATATATTGTTAAAATTCACAAACACAGTGGTGCAGATGAAGCTCCTTCTCAAGGAGAAGCGGCTTCATCTTCAAGCTGCTGACCATGAAAGCACTTATCACAGAGTAAACACTTGACATTTCCTCTTTTTCTAATAAGCCTCTGTGTTGGCATCTGGCACTGCTAAGACCACAGGCTACGGATGGATCTACTCAAACTGACATTTTTACGTTCTTGGACCAGCATCTGCTTTCTCTAGAAGGTGTTAGCTCAAAGAACTTCCTTACGCTGAGAAAGAATAAAGATTTTGCTTGTGTTTTCATGTCTTCAGTGGGATTAATCACATAAATCATATGAAGGGTCCTTCAATTCCCTATCAATTTATGTGAACGTATAAATAAAAATGCATAATTTTCCTTTTCTGACTGAGATATGCCTTGGACAGGAGGCTGAACAAGGAATCTAGATTGTGAAAGAATTAAGAGTGTTACTGTTACCCAGCACAGAAACACTGCTGAGTGTTTGCATGTACAATAGCTTTCCATGTACAATATTTTGAAATAGCATACACAAGAGCCATTTCATTAAAAGGAATAATGTACATTATCAGGAGTGGAAATACTCCCCAAACTTGTAATCTGCTTAATTCACTACTTTAACATTCACTACCTTAACTTTTTAAATTCTCCTTTAATTCATTATTTTAACTTAATTCACTAATGTTAAATAAAGCAGATTTCAAGGACAACTCGAGCGAAACAGTGGTCTGCCTGGCAATCTTCCTTAGAAAAAGAAAGAAAATACCAAGATATCAATGGTGAACACAGTCATGTTACATAACTTGCATTGCCACAGATAAATAAGAGCATGGCCAGTAGACTGCCATTCAGTGTCACCACCACTGCAGAGAATTTTAACACAGTCTATACCCGCTATGTTAAAATAAGAACATATTAAAGCTCACTTTTACCTGCCTTAAAATAAAAAAGTTAGCTTCCTTGATGTAGGAAACTGTTTTGCTTTGCCCCACTGCTCTAGGCATGATCTGCACCTAGAGATGCTTTAATCAGCTTCTGGATAATCACGTTAATAGGAAAGGGATCTGCTAAGGACAAAGAAGTATCAAAATACAGCATAACACTACCCTTTTGTTGCCAGTGAATTAAGAAACACTCACTAAAATGAACACCAGTTAAGCCTATGAAATCTTTCCTCATACATAAAAAGATTTTGGTGTAACAACTGCAATCTTCTGAAGACATAAGCCACATGCCCTATAATAATATTTGAAAGGATGGGGCAGTAAGGCCTATATATGAAGGAGAAAGCCTTGAGGACTAATTAACAGGATATGGGAACATGCTTCAACTTCTGTCCCACTTCTGCAATATCTCCAAGCTAACGGAATACTTTTATTTGAACCCACGCTAGCTCTTTTAGTTTTCATCTTAAAAATAAATAAATAAACTAATAAATAAGTATTATTGACTTAGATTTATAAGGAAATCACAGGATGAATAAATCTCTTTAAACATTTGATAAAAGCATTCATGCAAAGGAAAAGAGCCATATTTCAATCCTTGACAAACAAATGACAAAGTTTTTGTATGTTAACCCATCATTAGTTTCAAAATATAAAATGCTTATGCTGCAGAGTCCTTGATTCTTCCTTCATAAACAAGGACTTTCAAAATTCCTCCCTTTTTTGGTTTTAAAGTAGAAGTATTCCAGCAGGACAGGCAGATGACATCCCTTTCCCCAGAAAAGCTCCCAATACAAGATCGGGCACGACTGCCGAAAACATAGGCCTCAACCTCGTCAGATGGTGGAAGAGGCAAGTTTGAGCCTTTGGAAGTGCGGTATACCGAAGCTGCAGTACAAAAGAATGAGAGTCATTGTGTTCCATCTACTTGAGTAACTTCTGGAAGAAAATAGCACCATATCTGCGTGAAAGCTTACTTTTAACAGGCACTGAACCACTTCTGAGCACACCTACAAGACCAAGCTCTTCTTACATGGCTGTGAGAAGATCAAGCTATCCACACCTCTGCAAAGCTTAGCAATGAGGTACCTGGCACCCTGCTCACTGCTATCATGACCAAAGCATTCCAGAATATGAACAAAAGTTAAATCATATGACCAAAATTTTAAATTTATAAAACTCCAAGCTGTTTCCCTAAACACTTATGCCAGTACGCAAAACTGCTTGCACATAGTAAATCTCAGCTGATGCTAGATCACAATTTGTGAAACTTTGGTAAATGCTGGAGAATTGGGTTGGAAATAAGGATCACTAGGAAAGTTTGCAAAATGGAACTGTTTATAACATAACGCTATTATTAACAGACTGAGCTTGACCTACCCTACACTGATTACTGGTTGAAGGATCATCATGACCACATTTCCTCTATTCACTTCACATTAACCATCTTCTCATAGCTTACTGGGTAAGCTGGAATGCATAGACATCCTCTAATGTTGACATATTATTTTTAAGACCAACTTAACAAGTTCTTGTGTGCATTTGGTCCATTCAAAAATTCCCTTAATAGCTTCCAGAAGGCAAAATCATTTTTGTTGTTGAGTTTTGGTATAAGCTTTTTTTCCTGCTTATCACTGGTCTTCCAGATCATTTATTCACTGTCATCTATGATTAGCCACACAATACTTTTTTCAGCTGTAAGGAAAGATGCATCTTCTCTTTATTGTCATGCTTTTCTCACCATGCAGATCACATTCATGACAATTTCTGAAACAAGTTCACTGAGCAAACCTTTTGCTGACATCTGTGGGACACCTTTGTCTTCAGGCTACGTTTAACTACCAAGCATTCTCACACAGAAACACTTGAATGGGCCTTTTCACAGCTCCTTTTCACTTCCTCTTTTCTCAAAGTGTTCAAGCTTCTGGGACAGCACTTCAATCACTTCTCTTTTCACAGTGACTTTTAAGCCACAGAAATGATTCACTTGTCTCCACTACACAAGGCTGCACTTGTTACTTTTGCAACATGTTGTGATCTGTCTACCAGTCAGTATTCCCTCCTGCTCCAAAATAGCGGAGTTTGCCCAGTCTGTTGTTTTCCTCCAGCTCTCAAAACAGCTGGAAACATTCATCTGCTGCTTGGGTAGTTAGAGCTACTCTTTGTGATACATCACACTACAGAAGAGAAAGTAGAGACTTCTTACCTAGGTAGCTCCTGAAAATTGCAAAGAATACACATAAACATGTTTTTCAAAAGTAATTTCAGCCTTTAAGAATACATTTACGCCAAAAAGGGCACTGAACCTTTTGACAGTAAGCGTGGTTAGTCTTCTGTTGCACAGCAATGCAGACACTTAGCCTTGCTTCAGAATCACGGAAGTCAACAGCTGACACTCATTCTAGCACTCTGCTGGAAAGTGTTGCTCCCTCAGCTAGTGGACATAACCATTTTTAAGAGCAAAAAATACTTTCATTTTAAAAGAAGCCAGTTGTAAATAATTTATTTAGAGATCACAGGTGCACTAGATGTGCACATAGGTACATAGCAAAGTTGCAGTAGAACAGACCTAGAGTACGTTTTACAGACTATGAAAGCTAATAGATTTCTGGAGAGAAGGTTTTCATTTCTGGCAAATCAGCCCCTTCCTGAGGTTTGCTGAAAAGAGATGCATCTCTCAGAGGGGTGTTCCATGTCTACCTTATTTCTGTGACATACTTAGACAATGCATATTCTTGCAACACAGATAATGGCGTAAAATACAAAATTCAATGAATTACAGACTCACAAAATCATTTGGGTTGGGAGGGACATTTAAAGATCACCTAGTCTAATCCTAACTGCTATGGGCAGGGACACCTTCCACTAGACCAGGTTGCTCAAATATCTATCAAACCTGGCCTTGAACACTTCCAGGGATGGGACATGCAGAACTTCCGTGGGCAACCTGTGCCGGCATCTCACCACACTCATCATAAAGCATTGTTCTGTCCAATTTAAACCTATCTTCTTTCAGTTCAAAACCACAGCCCCTTGTCCTTCCACTAGAGGCCTTGGAAAAAATTCTCTCTCTGCCTTTCTTATAAGTCCCTTTTAAATGCTGAAATGAACAATAAGGTCTCCTTGCAGCCCTCTACTCTCTAGGCTGAATAATCATATTTCTCTCAGACCCACTTCATAGGAGAGGTGTTCCAGTCTTCTGATCATTTTTGTGTCACTCCTCTGGACTCACTCCAGCAAGTCTATGTCCTTCTTGCACTGAGGGCCCTAGAGCTGGATGCACTACTCCAGGTAGGGTCTCATCAGAGTGGAGTAGAGGGGCAGAATTACTTCCCTCGACCTGCTGGCCACATTTGTTTTTATGGAGAAGTCTGGCTTTCTGGGCTGCAAGAGTGTATTGCCAGGTCATGTACAAAGATATGAAGATACGTTAATGTTTCTTTGGGTTTCATTCACATTATCAAACAGGAATCTTTCCTCATATCACCTTTTCATTAACGCCATGCCTTCCTGTTACACAAGTATCTCCCCATTTCCTACAACACAATTGGTAAGAATACCTGGTTGGAACCTCATAAACTATGTTTGTGTATAATCTAGAAGACAGTTCAGCTCTACCCTTTCTGTGCTATGCAGATTTTGTGTGACAAGTCCAAGCTTTCACTATCTGGCCATCTTTTATAACGAAGCAGGAAGGCACAAAGTACCAAGCAAAGCTTTTCTGAGCAAGACAAGTTTGTTGACTGGAAGGATGCTTCTATCATATAGTCCTACAGACCTACCCAATAGTGATAACATCAATAGTCCTCTGGCATTCATGACTGAAGAGAGAAATATATTCAGAAAATTTGAGAATGCTACTGCTCATGATCATTGATTCATATGTGAATATACTAAGCATAGTGGGGGAAAGGCACTGAGCTGCTTTGCTCATAGAGTTGTGCTGATGTGCTTCAATCAAAAGCATGTCTTTGCTTTTCCAAGTGAACACACTTCTTCAGACCAGTGACTTTTATAAGTACTGAGCTGTACTGTTTTCCTTCATGATTAAACATACATTAGGGAATATGTAAACATCTCTAAACTCATTGTAATGGGTTAAGCAAATCAGACTTTTATACAAATCTTTAGAGACTAAAGACTGGAGCACCATCATGTCTTCAGTCCCAAATCAATAGTTCAACACAAGCAAACAATACTTACAAAGTTTAAGCATACTGACAGTGCAAACAAAAAACTTTGGCAGGAAAAGTAGTGCTGGATTCCCATTCTGGAAAGCCCACAGGGCCCAATCCTAACAAAACAGTTATAAAAATAAGCAATAGAAAGCAATTGTATTTTATGAAAATGGGGCTAGAAATTTAAGTATGTTTTAGAGAGAGTCAATTGCTTATTTTCCTCTCATATATAGTCTAAATACTGCTTATTTCCTTCTCTAAAATGATTATTTGCATTAGTTGGAATTAAACAAAAGTAATTAAACAAAGAGAAGAATGGCAAGAGCATAAAAATCATATTTAGATTGGAGATGGCACAGAATATTTTATTGGGTTTAGAGAAGGAACTACCTTTGCCTTCACAACTGATTTTCTCTTCAGTAAAATAAGACCACCTACCAAACTTTTTCACACACAGAAACATATATATATATATGTATGTATGTATGTATGTAAAGGTAGGGGCAAATAAAGCAAACCAGAAAATAAAAGTATGGCAAAGTGACAGACAAAGAAAGCATGTAGTGTACAGAAAAAAAAAAAAAAAAACAACAACAAAAAAACCCACCACGATTTGGCATTCATAGGAAACCAGTATTTTACTTCACTAAGAGTTTTAAGTTATTAGGACGCTCACAGCCTAAGTTTGTATTTTGACTTACATCATGTTCAGTCCGGGTTTGAAACAGAACTTTTTCCTCCGCTGAAGGAAAGCTTTGCCCCAAATGGTAACCACTGTTGGAAAATCCTTCCTTTCCTCTCATCCTCTGCGGCTCCCTCCCCAGTCAGGGGAGGCACAAGAGACAGCACCTCTGCTCCCTGCTGCTGGCACACTTCATGGACCTAGGTGTTAATCCAGACCAACTGTGATGGTGGGCTAGATTCCTAGGCAAATGTTTGGTCTGACATCAGCAGGGTTGATACCAGAGGTCAGCCTCAAGCTAAAGGGCAGAGACACAAGACCATATAGGGATGTTTTGTATTGCTGGAGGTGAAACTGAGAAATAGAACGCAAGAGTGTGTCCGATTCCACGTGGCCCACAGGGGCAATTTTAACAGAGATTGAGCAGTATGATAAATAAGCAGCCTACTTTCTACCAGTCATATTCCTTTCCTGAAAGAGCCTTTATTTATGTAGCAGAGTAGCTATTGAAGCCTCAAAAAGTCTATTGAAGCAGCTCCTTGGTAGGAAAACTTGATAATGATTTGAGTCAGCACAGTTTCCATTGCCAAGAAATTAATTTGACCCATGCCCTGCACAGTAATGACGAATCCTCAAATAAATGGAAACCAATAATTTTACTATTGCATAACTATTAAATATCTGTTACATGATGGCAATTACACAGATTATATTTCAGCTATGAGAGAAATTAAGTAATTTTAGTTTTCAGTTGCAACTGAATTAATACATACTCATGTCAGTGAAATAACATATAATACAACATAACCACATGATCACGTTAATCTTGAACTTACATGATTCGTCAAACTGTGCCCTGGGGTTCTGACCTCTTCTGGGGATTGCTGAGGGCACTACAAAATTTTCATTGAAAATTACCACATGCAAAGCTATCTCCCCTGTCAAACATGGGCAAATGGAGTGGAAAAAGAATTTGGTTTGGAACAAGAGAGGGACGGATTGGATAAGCCTCTTCAACCACAGCAGTGAATGCGTCTTTGCAAAACCCATGTCAAATTAAGAACAGGGAAAAATCTTTTGTTTAAACAAAGATAACAATTCAGCTGAAGACTAGTAAGGAAAAAAGAACAATTTAGTCTTACTGACAAGTTACAATAAGAGTTATGTGCAGCAGATTGACTGGACGACATTGCTAAGCACTCTGAAACACACAGGTAACTTTGGTTCAGATTTATAAAAACCCCACACATTTCAAAAACTTACAGAATTCTTAAAGTTTTATGAAAGCATTCCTACAACTTGCAACTGATCAGCATTTTTCCTATAGCAACTGCAGCAGAATGTTACTGGAGTCGTGCAATTAAAGCTAGAAATATGTACTTCTAGCTTTCACCATTAGATCTAGTCTTTCATACTGAGTATCTGCTTTCACATTTATGCCCAGTAAACATATTTCTGTTTAAAAAATCCTGATGAATTTTCTAGCTAATGAATTTTCTCTCTTTTCAAAACAATGCAAATGCTATCACGTTCAGAAAAGAAAAAAAAAAGGGGGAATAAGAATAAAATGCAGTGTGTCCACTATACATATTAAGGAACAAGGAACACAATAGTGGAAGGACCTACTCAATTTGTTAAATTTCTCTTTGTTAATTCAGAAAACCCTGGAACAATTTGTTTGTTCCCCAAAACATCTATTCCACAGGCCTGTATTCTTCAGAGCCCTTTTTCTAGCAACTTCTATTACCTATTAAATCTTCTCTAAAAAAGACAAAAAGCCACAAATATGGGACATTCTGCTCCCTGCTATGGAATATTATATTCTGTATCCCTGCAACAGGGGGAAATTTATAAACATGATCCCATGATGAATACTATGCCCTGTATCATGGAGCATTTAATGAATGGCACTGATACTGAAACTGATGTTGAAAAATGTAGTCTGTGAACTTGAGAATACGTTCAGGATGCTCTTTGCCCATTGGATTGATGAACAGGTTAAAACTGCTTTCAACTTGTGACTAACTCCCCTTGATATCTAATGTCAATAATATCTAACATTGTCTCAGGTAGATAGACTAAAACGTTCAATGCCATGTTACTCATTAGACTATTTTCAATTATACAGAAGAAAATCTGATCTCTTTTGATTAAATCAATACAATCTGAAGTCTCTCTTCTAGGTATTATTATACAAAATATCCATTACAGGCCCTTAAATTTGGTCAATGCAATGAACCAGAGCAGATTAATGAGATCTAAAAGCTATTGATTTTGCTGTAACAAATCTCAAAGCCATCACTGAATTAAGCAACCAGAAGAGCCAGGCTTCATGCAAATAATAGCAAATGACTTCAGTAAAATAAGAAGCCAGAAGTTCTCAGGATTGAAATTACACAAAACCTTTAAACACTTACAAAGCATTCCCTGAAGCACCTGCAAGTATGCGTTGAACAATGTGACTGAACAGAAAAAAATCTGCTGCTTTACAACTTAATGTAGAGCTCAGAAATGAGAATTTGCCTTACAAAGTTCAATAAATATGAAAAGCACACTTAAACAATACACAGGAGTCCACACGTTGAAACGTCAATGGAACAGTGCCTTTAAAGAAGGGCTGCTGCTCACTTTTCACATCCTCTTAAGCTCTAGCTTCACTGCAAACAATGCCAAACAAAATGCCTGTTAGCAGCAATGAGATGTGACTGGAGTTCTGTCAAGCCCACCAACGGGTTTCACAAGGACATGCAGTACACCATGAAAAAACTGTTTCCAGTCACTGATACACTTGGTCACTAACAAATATGCCATACCTGCGTGAGAGGCTGAAGATCCCACTACTGATTTTACAAGCTGTAACTTCCCAAAAGAAATTGCTTTGGATTTCCTCCAGAAAGATTTCCTGTCTTTAATTTGCTTTTCTCCAAGATCTGCTGATACAACAACAGCCTTCTGCATCAATTTCTCTTTCCTACGACAGATTTCAGAAAGGAGTATAGAATCACAGAATCACAGACTGGTTTGGGTTGGAAAGGATCTTAAAGGATCATCCAGTTCCAAACCCCTGCCACGGGAAGGGGCACCTCACAGTAGACCAGGTTGCTCCAAGCCCTGCCCAATTTAACCTTGAGCACTGCCAGGGACGGGGAAGCCACAGTTTCTCTGAGCAATCTGTGCCAGCCCCTCACCACCCTCACAAGGAAGAACTTCTTCCTTATACCTAACCTAAATCTCCCCTGTTTAAGTTTAAACCTGTTACCCCTTGTCCTATTGCCATAGTTCCTGATGAAGAGTCCCTCTCTAGCATTCTTGTAGGCCCCCTTCAGATATCTGAAGGCTGCTATAAGGTCTATTTCTAGAGAAATCTGACAGAAGACCTTGTGATGATCAGCTAGCATTTGCTAAAAAATTTAGATATGAGTCCATTCCATTGCATAAGTGCTTTTATTTTCTTTCCATGGATGTCATCCACTTTTCATGCATCAATAGAGGCATATAGCAGAAAAATGTCTAATTACTACTGTTATAAATCAAATTTTTAAAAAAAGTAATTATGATAATCCTGAACCAAATCATGTAGCCACTTCACTAAACTGTAAGATTACAATTAAAATAATAATAAAAAAATCAAAGTCTGCATAAATATAGTTAAAAAAAATTCATTTAAAAGAAAATTTTTGTTACTGTCTTCATTAGAGCCTTTAAGTAAAACCTGAACATCTTACTGTTACTCAATATTATGCTAAAAGTCACAGTGTATTGCCAGTGGATCTACTAAATTACCATCAGCCATATAATTAACAGTAATTTGAAGCAAGATCCTCGGTCTGAATCCAAGCTACTCAATTTCAAGTCATCAATGTTATAGAAATGAAGCATTTTTTCACATTGGCACATTTCCCAGATATTTCACGCCTGGAACTTGCTTTGCTTATTACAAACAAGTTTATAGAATTTCAAAAAAAATTGAAAACAAAAGTAGAAAGAGAGGCTTCCTCTTACTTTTCACCTCTGATCAGCTGACCATTATACCAACAACATCAGATAGTTGAGATTTCCAGAGCCAATAATTCCTCTACCCATATTCTCTCAAACATGTTCTCCCTTCCCAGAACTCATTCAGTTCACCAGCTAACTGACTCCACAGCCAGCCAGTGTCATCTCTGAGGACCTGCTCCTACTACAAAATGTTCCTGGGGACTCAAGAGAAACCCACAAACTACAGCAAATTAATTCCCCTATGAAAACCCATGACAAACCCCTTGCAGACAGCAGAAATCCCAATTGCCAACACTGGTCTACAGGTCAAGCCCTGCTTTTTGCTTCCAATGCTGGCTTACAGTAATCATAGAATCATAGACTCACAGAATAGTTAGGGTTGGAAAGGACCTTAAGATCATGCAGTTCCAACCCCCGGGCCATGGGCAGGGATGCCTCACACTAAACCATGTGACCCAAGGCTCTGTCCAACCTGGCCTTGAACACCGCCAGGGGATCTCCTGCAGCTGGCTGTGCTGCACCATCTACTCAGCACACAGTCTCCCCAGTATGGCTCACACCTCTGCTTGTGAGGTTTCATGCAGCTATGCAACTTCCCAGCTGGTGCTTTACTTTAGAGAGGAGAACGTGCTGCAGCATTGAGGGAGGGGTTTCTGTCTTTATAAGCCCTCAGAGTTTTGCTCTGGTGATTTTAAAATGACTGCTAGCTCTGCAAAGTAAGATAAAAAGAAACTCTGAGACTGCTTTCTGAAAGTTTGCCATCACTTAGAGCTATGTTCTGTAGTCTACCTTCTTTTATGCTCTGTCCCCTACAGACTAAAGGTGAGAAAGGCTTCATCTGGCAAGTTCATGCCAAACGTGAATCCTTCAAAGCCTGCAAAACCCACAGGTGGGTTTTACACTGTAGGAGCAGTCTGGAATAAACAGCATACTGCCCTTCTGTAAATTAAATTTAATCCAAACCTGGACATTTTGATATAAGCAATAACATGTGCCACCTGTTAGTTTCAGTATGACTCGAGAGACACTACTTCCTCTCTGCCAACACCTCTGATGAGCGTGCCCACCATTATACTGAGACTGAAAAAACTGAGAAAAAAAAAATCCTCTCATGAGCCTTCCAAATATTCTGAAACCAGCAGTTGCACTTGTTCTCAATAGGATCTTATCTCAGATCATTTTACAGGTCTTCTTTGCTTTCAAGTGGGAAGAGAAAATGATTACTCATTCTGGTGGGAAATTCCCCTGTATCTCACTGATGCTAGCTAATACAGTGCAACTAAATTTAAAATGAAAAGGCAAGTTCTAGCAATGACTTTCTCTAAGTCAATTTTTTTTTACCACTTCTAAAAAGATGCTTCAAAAAATGCAAATGATGACCCTTTTTCCCACTAAATACAGAAAGAAAAATGTAAATATGTTGTCTCCACATGAGGTATAAACTATTATTTCAATACAGAAATATTATTAAAAAAAAAAGGTAGAAATAAAAGTAGTGGGGTTTTACATTTTAGAAGTAGTGGTTATTTTCTTAATACTTTCTGTGGTCCCTTAATTTACTTCTTGAAGACCTGAAGGGCAAATTTCAAAAAAGGACTTCAACACAGTAACCTTGTCGTATTAAACTTGTAATGTAAGCCACACACAATGGTGATCTCCCATTCATGTACAGACACATCCTTATGTCTACACATGAGCATAAGGACAGTAGGACACCTAAGAATAGAATTCACAGGAACAAAGTCTACTGATGCATAAGACAGAATCTACAGAGGGGTAGAGACTTCAGTCTAGCCTAGGAAGGAAATGAGGACTGGTGAGAGATTTAAATCTCATTCCATGCAAAATACAGGCACCCATCATCTAAGTCATATGGTGCATCTCCTGACACCAAAGTAGCAGAATCCAGACCCGTCCCCTGATGAGCCAGCTGTTTTCATTCAAAATATGTTCTGTGCTTTAAAACATCATAAGGCATGACAGTGCTCACCTAATCACCTCTTTACCTCCCGTGTGTCTGAAATCATAGAATCAACTGGGTTGGAAGAGACCTTTAAGATCACCAAGTCCAACCGTTACTCCAGCGCTGCCAAGTCCACTACTAAACCATGTCATTAGAAGCCTCATCTACACAGCTTTTGAACACTTCCAGGGACAGTGATGCATATCTTGCTTCTTTCCACAGCTCAAGGAAATGTGTAGCTTTGTTGTACAATTGTGCTGAGTGCTTCTGTAAGCCTGTAAGCACCCTTAACTCCAACCACCTTCATTGGAAAGGGAAGGCTTTTGGAACCTCTTGGAAGATAGACTTGGTATGCTCAAGTATGCAATTCTCACCCTTTTTCTTACTTAGTGTCTGAATTTTTCTCACTCAGTCTCTTAATTCTTTGATGCAAATTGGAACAGCCTAGTAGGCTTCCCTTACTCTCCAAAAAACCTACATTTGGCCACTCTCACACACACAGCTATTGTCTTGCTCCCTCTTCAATGTCTTCAGTGGTATGGGGGAGAAAACAGGAAGAGCAAAAGCAAGAAAACTCATGTATTAAGTCAAAGACAGCTTACTATGTGAATAAAAGAAGGGGGGAAAAAAAGGCACTCACTCACCACCACCTGCAAGCAGACTGAAGCCCACCTGGTCTCTCAGCAACAGCCACCTTGGAAGAAAATCACCCGCCCTTCTTCCACTGTCACAGTTTTACTGCTTGCTGACCATGATGCTAAATGACATGGCATTTCCCTTTGGTCAGTTCAGATCAGCTGTCCTGGCTACGTCCTTTCTCAAACTTTTGCCAACTACCAGCCTACTCAGTGGTGGGGAGAGAGTGAGACATGAAGACGGCTTTGAGGCTATGCAAGCACTGCTCAGCAACAGCCAAACCATTGGCATGTTACGAACACTGCTCTACCTACAAATCCAAAACACAGCACCTGTATTCTGGCCAAGGACTTTAACGGAAAGTTAACTCCAACCCAGCCAGACCCAGCACACTTCAGAAAGAGGAATGAACAGGATCTTTTCTTCCACACAACTGAGAAATACGTGGACTCCTTGTGTAAAAGGAAGAGATGGACAGATGTGTTTGGGAGGAAGGTAGCTACTAGCCTTAGCATTTGGTAACTTCAGACATAAAATGCCCAAATGCTACCCAGTGCTTCTGACCTGAAGCACTTAATGTCTTTCTCCATGTACAAACAAAAACCCAGGGACTTCAAACAAATTTATTAAAGCATTCTTGAAGAAACTCATATGAACTAAAAAGCAAAGCTACAGAAGATACTAAGCCAAACTCCTTCTTCCTATGCTGACACCACTGTAAGGCTTATCTCAGCCTATTATTTCACTGAAGGACTGGACTGTTTATTCATTTTCACAAACAACTCAATGACTTGGAGTATAAGGTAACTGACAGCACCTGGTGGTGTCATCTTTCATCTGTCATGGTCATTGATGCAGAAAGAAATGCCATCCATACTGCTCTTGACCTAGCTCTGCTAACTCCAGTGTGGCAGCTGGAAGTATAATACAGAAGAATTACAAAAGGATCTATCACAGGCATGTGTACCCATTTTCATCTTCTCTGTATTAGTTTTGTTTGGGCTTTTTGCTTTGTTCCTTCCCTTACCCCCCTGAAAACACATAACAAAGATGAAAACATAAAAATCAGCTGTACTTTAAACTCAGTTTTCCTATTATTTTTTTTTAATTCCAGATTAAGGGATCAAATCAGAGAAGAAGATTAATAAATATATTTAGAACTAGTAGAATTTGTCATATGATAACAAAGTATCACAACTCTCCACTTTTACTGGGTACTGGTACTGGGCAAAGAGCTGGCAAGGGACATAGCCAGGCCAGCTGACATGAATAGACCAAAGGGAAATGCCGTACCATATAGCATATAAAGCTATAGCTTTGCTTGCTTATTTCCACATTACCTCAGTAATTTACTAAGAATTCTAATAAATCTGTTACTGCCTGGATGCTCAATACAACTGCTTCTCATCACAAAAGCTCAGTAAGATCAAAGCTAAATACATGTGCCTTTGAAAACTCTTGGCAGACATTACAGTACAAACAAAAAATAGCAGAATTATTATTACTCTGTTTTACCTTACAAATATCACTTCAAAATAGAGGGAAACTTGACAGAACTTCCTCATAAACACATGTATCATACAGAATCAACAGATAGCTCACCTCTCATATAAAAAATAAAAAAGAGAGAAGTTCACCTCCATCTTATTTATACTATTTGCACAGCCGCACTTTTTGTTACAGAAGTATGATATGGTCAAATTAGAGTTAATAAATTTTGCACCATTTTATAATTTTCAGAAACACAGAAATGAACACATTTTATGCAAGAGAAATTAAATAAAAAATAATTGAAGAATAAAAATAATGCAGTAGAAAAGTAACTGTCAAAATAAATATAAATTTGCAAATACACTGTATGAATAAACTGTGATTTCCTGCTTAGCTGCTAGTTAGCATTAAATATAGTGCTGTTGCTCATGGTAGATAAACTAAGCAGTGAAACTTGAAAATGGGCGATTTGATTACTATTTTTTTTAGTCTAATTCTGTTCCTCTCCTCTAGCTGAAATCAGAAACTCAGCCTTAGAAGAGTAAGTTTTACAGGTCTTGCTGATAATCAGGAACAAAGCAGTTGCCACAGCAAAAGGAATGAAAAAACCCCAAAACCAAACAAAACCAAAAAACCTACAAAAAATCCACCAAACCAGAAACCTACAGAATTTTATTATCAAAAGGCAAGTAAAAATAACGGTTTTCTCCCTACAATTATTACGTGCCTTTTCATAGCATTCATTGTCATTCATTGTGGAATGGACCACACAATGAAAAATATAAAAGGCAGACAGTTTAGGGCACATTCAGCTTCTCCTTTATGTCCTCCTCTACTTCAACTGTGTTTGCCAACATCGAAAAACTTCTCCTTTTCCTCTCAGCAAGGTGACATATCTCTTAACAGACCCCACTAAATCTTCCTGAAACACAACAAAATCGGATATCTGTACAAAGGAAATAAAAGCTTATCCTGAGAAACTTTTAACCAGATGAGGAAGCACCCTCATGAGGTGCACAGGCCTTGCAGCCATGGTAACCAGCTGCTAGTCTGAAAGAACAGCTCTGGAGTGTCTCCGAAGAACAACTTCACACAACAGACCAAGTTCTGAAAACCTGAACTAACAGGCATCCCATTTGTTTGTGTAAGTTATCACACAAAGCCAGCTCTGCTGATATGTCACACAAGGGCCCAAGGATACAGTAATAAAGAACATCTATTTTAATATCCACATATATGAAAAAAGTATTGTCTACTGGAAAGTAGGGAAATGTGTCATTTTGTTTTTTTCCTAATAATATTTGTATGATATGATGCAAAAGACATGGTCATTTTATATTGAATACAGAATCATAGAATCATACAATAGTTAGGGTTGGAAAGGATCTTAAGATCATCTAGTTCCAACCCACCTGCCATGGGCAGGGACACCTCACACTAAACCATGTCACCCAAGGCCTCATCCAACCTGGCCTTGAACACTGACAAGGATGGAGCATTCACAACCTCCCTGGGCAACCCATTCCAGTGCCTCACCACCCTCTCAGTAAAGAACTTCTTCCTTATAGCCAATCTAAACTTCCCCTGTTTAAGTTTGAACCCATTACCCCTTGTCCCTGATGAATAGTCCCTCCCCAGCATCCTTGTAGGCCCCTTTCAGATACTGGAAGGCTGTTATGAGGTCTGCAGGCAGCCTTCTCTTCTCCAGGCTGAACAGCCCCAACTTTCTCAGCCTGTCTCCATATGGGAGGTGCTCCAGTCCCCTGATCATCCTCGTGGCCCTCCTCTGGACTTGTTCCAACAGTTCCATGTCCTTTTTATGTTGAGGACACCAAAACTGCACACAATACTCCAAGTGAGGTCTCACAAGAGCAGAGGGGCAGGATCACCTCCTTCGACCTGCTGGTCACGCTCCTTTTGATGCAGCCCAGGATACAGTTGGCTTTCTGGGCTGCGAGCGGACACTGCTGGCTCATGTTCATTTTTTCATCGACCAACACCCCCAAGTCCTTCTCTGCAGGGCTGCTCTGAATCTCTTCTCTGCCCAACCTGTAGCTGTGCCTGGGATTGCTCCGACCCAGGTGGAGGACCTTGCACTTGGCATGGTTAAACTTCATAAGGCTGGCATCAGCCCACCTCACAAGCGTGTCGAGGTCCCTCTGGATGGCATCCCTTCCCTCCAGCGTATCAACTGAACCACACAGCTTGGTGTCATTGGCAAACTTGCTGAGGGCACACTCAATCCCACTGTCCATGTCACCAACAAAGATGTTGAACAAGACCGATCCCAGCACCAATCCCTGAGGGACACCACTCGTTACCAGTCTCCAGCCGGACATCGAGCCATTGACCACAACTCTTTGCGTGCGGCCATCCAGCCAGTTCTTTATCCACCGAGTGGTCCACCCATCAAATTGATGTCTCTCCAATTTAGAGACAAGGATGTCATGTGGGACAGTGTGAAATGCTTTGCACAAGTCCAGGTAGATGACGTCAACTGCTCTATCCCTGTCCATCAGTTCCGTAGCCCCATCATAGAAGGCCACCAAATTGGTCAGGCAGGATTTCCTCATAGTGAAGCCATGCTGGCTGTCACCAACCACCTCCTTGTTTTTCATGTGCCTTAGCATGCCTTCCAGGAGAATCTGCTCCAAGATTTTGCCAGGCACAGAGGTGAGACTGACTGGTCTGTAGTTCCCTGGGTCATCCATTTTCCCCTTCTTGAAAATGGGGGTTATATTTCCCTTCTTCCAGTCGTTGGGAACTTCACCTGACTGCCATGATTTTTCAAATATGATGGACAGTGGCTTAGCAACTTCATTTAACAGGTCCTTCAGGACCTGTGGATGGATTTCATCAGGTCTCGTGGACTTGTGTACGTTTAGGTTTTTAAGATGGTCTCAAACCAGATCCTCTCCTACAGTGGGCCTAGGGTCTTCATTCTCACAGTCGCTGTGTCTGCCTTCCAAGACTTGGGTGGTGTGGCCAGAAACTTTGTCAGTGAAAACCGAGGAAAAGAAGTCATTAAGAACCTCAGCCTTCTCCAAATCCAGGGTAGTCAGTTCTCCCGATAGCTTCCAGAGGGCGCCTACATTGTCCCTAGTCTGTCTTTTATTTGCTACGTACCTATAGAATCCCTTCCTGTTATCCTTAACATCCCTAGCCAAGTTCAATTCTAACTGGGCCTTAGCCTTCCTCACCTGGTCCCTAGCTTCCCAGACAACATCCCTGTATTCTTCCCAGGACGCCTGTCCCTGCTTCCACCTTCTATAAGCCCCTTTTTTCCTTTGAATTTTCCTGAGCAGCTCCTTATCCATCCAAGGAGGTCTCCTGGCCCTCCTGCTGCACTTCCTTCTAGTTGGGATGCAACACTCCTGAGCTTGTAGCAGGTGATCCTTGAATAACAACCAACAGTTTTGGGCCCCCCTGCCTTCTAGGGCTGTATCCCATAGAACCTTACTAAGCAGGTTCCTGAAGAGGCCAAAGTCTGCTCTCTTGAAGTCCAGGGCAGTGAGCTTGCTGCATGCTCTTCTCACTGTCCCGAGGATCTCGAATTCGACCATCTCATGGTCGCTGCAATCAGCGATACAATAGCATTGTATTTTTAGCTTAACACCCATTTTTTAATTTTTTTGTTTTCTGCAGTGGTTATTTATTAACTCATGTACTCAAAAATGGCTTAAGAAATACATTTTAGTGTTAAAGAAAAAAGTCAGTTAGCAGTAAAAAAAGAAACAGAAGTGTTTACGATACGGACTGCTCCCAGCAATTGCTTCTTTAGTTGCACAGAGCTGCCAGCAAACTATTTGATTTTGGCATGTTTGAGTTTCTCAAAGTATTTTTTCTGTAATTCCCACAGTAAAGGACTCTGGATCCATGGCAAAGTTGTGAGAAAGGTCACTACATTCAAACAACAGCTGTTTGCTCTCACTAGTAAAAGAAAAAAAGACTCTAATGAAAAGTGACCATAAATAGGCACAGCATTTTCTTTACACAGGCAAACCACAGATATTTCAGTGGGAACTCTGCCATGTTTAATACAAGACCAAGTCTAACACAGCTCTTTCACAGGCAGCATCATGAAGGAAAGCTGAGCTTAGGCAAATCCCACAGGATGTCCACGCGATTGTTCCGTACCCAATAGACGGGAAGGAATCTTATGTGAAGCAATTTCAGCACTATTACTGCAGAGTGACTAATAGTTTGTGGGATCAATCCAGGAAGAAAAAAAGCCAAGAAAACATTCTTACACATGAAGATGAGTGTGAGAATTTTGTTCCGTGGAGTTGGAAGAGGAAATGCAAGAAGAAAATTCTCAGAAAACTACTATACTATAAAAGATTATATTACTTGGTGGGGGTGGGGGTGTTCTGCTTCTTTAGCAGATGTCTTCAGATATTCGCTAGAAACAGGAGAAGACCTGTGCAAATCACTGGAAGTTTACTCTGGCCTCCACCTTATGTACCAGCAACATTCTTAGTCTCAGGAGCCCTCTCTACTCTCTCCAGGGAGCTGCAAGGCAAAATCCATAGCAGAAAGCATCTGCTGATACTACTTTCAGGTTTGGTTATCTGCCAACACCAAAAGTAAACAAGACCCGGACTCTAATCCCAGCAGACTCAATTCCTGTTTGCCTGCTGTTTTATGCATATTCCATTAGAGCTCTGCTGCTGAGCCCAGACTCTATATAGGCACTGTCCACACCTCAAAGACTATCACCTTACTTGGAAAAAAGCATTAAAAATAATACTAATGAAAGAGTTCAGCATTAAATCTCAGGCTTATTAATAAATCAAGTTTCTGAAATTTGTTGCTACGTTAAATTTTAAAAAATGCTGTGTTGTTTGCTCATGATTAGTTACTTTGTAATTAACTTTCTTGGCAGTGGCATTAAAGAGCAAACAGATCCTTTTAATCAGTTAAATTCTTCATTTACAGATTCTAGTTCTATCTTGAACTCTGTTATGCACTGATTACCTCAATTATTTTGTCAATAAGATATGCACAATTACATTCAAAGTTCCATAAAACAGCCTTTAGAAACACTTGGTGAAGAAATCGTGCAATGATTTCCAAATCCAATATTCTAACTTGAAATACAAACTTGCTTATCAAGAAGTACAAAACAAAACAGAGAAAATAATTTATCACATGAAACCACTTGATCTAAATCTACTGAAGTAAAAAATCTGAATCCAACAGCTATTTAAAATATACTACTGATTACAAAAGTAATTATCATGATGGACTTAATGTTTGCATCATCTGTTTTTTGTCCTTTGGATCCCTTTGAGATTTTGGAGGAATTGCTTTAATTTGTGGAAGTCTAATAGGGAAGGGATCTGCAAAAAAGTAATTTCTTTTTCCAATACCATATTACTCTTTTATGACCCAAAAAAGTGCACAAATGGACAGGAAAAAATAAAGTTTTTCAAAATTATCCAGATTTATATTTTTATCAAAATTATTTATCAAAATTCATCTCATCATAATTTTTTCAGTTGCATGTGACTGCCGCAAAACTGCCCTATTATTACAGAAAACAATACATAGGAATACAGAATTTGGCTTCACTAGATCAGAACAGAAGTCTAAGAAAGGTAATGTTCTGTCTTTAGAAAGTGCCTGTGCTTTATGCTTTAAAGACTGATGAAGGAAAAACACACAAAAAGGAATAGAGACAATACTTTCCAAACCTTCTGGTTGTCAGCCTGTGCCCTTCAGCATTAAGCACCTCTATTAGAACTTACATGTCAGGTTGGAATTATGAACTTTACTTATTGATGATTAGTTAGTTACTAAACTACTAAGCACACAATACATTATGTTTCAATAATTGTAAGAATTTGACGTGCATTATATCAATGAACTCTTGATATCCATTTAAATTTACACTGAAAACTTGTTTGTTTTTGCAAAAGCAAAGATGATTTTATAATTGCAATTTTCATGACAGTTACCTCTTTTTTAGGCAGTTTTCAGCCCTGTAGCAGTGTTTTATATATTTGGATTACGAAGATAAGTAGTTGCAATATAATGCATTAAAGTTTCAAATACCAGCTGCATTTCAACACACTGAATGATATTGATATGCTATAGACCTTTGCTATCTATGTAATCTACATGTATTTTCTATACAGGAAAAACAGACTGGGTGCAAAAACAGCATTTCATGTCTGAAACAGGTTAATGAAACCTTTTAGCTTATTAAACATAAAATTCCACCTTTTATTTGTCTCCATAAGATTATGTTTTCAAGTTGAGGACAGCTCTTCAGCAGACCCTCCTAGTACGACGTCTTTGGCATGGTCTAACAAAAATCTTAAGTAGTTAAAAATTTGAGAGGCTTTCAAGATATAAAAAGCAACAAAAGATCCACACTGACTTTCTTTACTGATTTTCTTATCTTCAAAGCCTAATTTAGAACAGCTCTTATTAGCTTCATATGAAGTACTATTTATTGCAAAATATACATACTCAAATAAAGAGTAAAGCCAGAATGCTTTGGAATTACCAAGACAAGAAACTGGAAATAAAAGAAGTGAATGGAACCTACATTTATGGAGGTTGAGGAGTTTGGAGATGTTCTAAATATTAATACAGTACAGTGATTGCAAATTTCCATTTCTCTGCTCTAAACTTCAGTAGCCTTCAATGAAATTCATTGAGCTACATTTGATTTATTTGAACTATTTCACAATCCACTAAATAAAGTTTGCAGAGGAAAGTAGTTTCCTTGTGAAGTAAGAGTCTATGAAAACTGCTTCTTGCAGTTCAGCTTTCCTTATCGTGCTTTCGTCAAATGGCATCTCCCTCTTGCAGCTTAAAAGGCTGAAACACATAGTGTAAGCCAGGCATTTACAGTCTTGTACATATATTTAGGGACTCTACAAGGGAGATTTGATGCTCTGCACAGGTCTTACCGTGTGTTTTAAGATGTACATTTTGTGGGTAGATTTCCTGTTTTTGCTTTTCACAAAGTAACAGGAATCTTCACACTATTTAGTTCACCCTTTTTTTTTTTTTTTTTTTTTTTTTTGCAGCACCACAGATTGTCACTAGGTTATCACTGTTAACTTGGTCACAAAAGACAAAGTTGCAAGTGAAGAGTTTGCAAAAGCATCAAATATAAATATCTCAAATGTATCAAAACAAATGCATGAAAATAGTTGAGATTCATAAAATAAGGAGTTCCTTCTAGGTAGTGTCTCTTCACAGGCTCACAGATCATCAGTTTACATTGAATTTGACATAACCATGAGCTTAATAGACAGAATACACTACCACAAAGATTTTTTTTAAAACTAACTATGTAAGTTGCACACACTGTTTTAAATGGCAGCAGACTTAGTTGTCCATTAGTTTCAACCTGAAGTTAGCAGTTGTAACTTGCTTAAACTTTCCCAAATCTTACTGCTCAAAATGGACTGATTTGATTAGCAGGTTATGCAGCTTTAAATTTTAATTTATTTTTCAAGTTATTTTACTTATTTGTAGAAAATACGAATTTTTAGCTTAGGATCCATTTAATTTGAGAACCATTTTTAGTTATTAATTTCTCATACTAACATGGCATTCCATTTGACATATAAACCCAACAGAACTTGGAGAGATGTAATTTGACATTTAAAGAGACAATCCGCTTCCCCTAGATTTAACTGCTGTAATACAAACCTCATTAGTATGGGCTGCTGTCTAAGAAATCTAAAGAATATTTGTTTCAAGCATTTTACTGCTAACTGAACCACTTCCAAATTTGACTCACAAAGACATATTTACCTCATGCATCTCACTTTGTAAAGTCAAGAGCTAGACCAAAGATAAATTTGACTTCCTGCTTTGTTCTTACTCAGATTAAAAAAAAAGAACAGTAAAGAATACATGATTATATTTCGTTACTTCCCACATGAACAAAAAAGGGAAAGCAAGGTGATTAAACAAAAAGGCTTGAAATGGGGGATCTAAGCTTTAGAGCACAGACTCAACAATCTGACAGATTTGTGCAGTCATTCCAGATGACACTGATAGGTATAATATGAAATACAGTCTAAATTCTCAGCACCAATTCTGGTGGCAAAGCTTTTGTTGCCTTTCTTCCACAAACACCACGTAGGTGCTAACTCTTTTTTTAAAGACAAAGCCCCCTAAAGGACCTTGGTCACCTGAAAGACTGCACATTCTGAATTACCATTTACCTCTGAAAATTCTGCCCAGATTTAGTAAATGGAAATAAGAACAGCTGTTTGTAAACTGGAAGTTATCTTATTCAGATTTATATACACACAAAACTTACTACACCTATAACCCATGTGTTACAGACATTTTGATTACTTGAAAATTCAACATTCAAGGCCCATAAATAGCTGAAGTTTAGCTGTGCAACAGAACAACTATCCAGTAACTATGGAAACTGACCAACAGAGTAAAAAAATTAAGAATTTTCAAAGGATTTCCGAATTCCAAAGGGAAGAGATTATCTTCTCCCTGTGCCAGAAGTGTACACATGAAGAAAACAGCAGTTAATCTATCTGAGACACAGCAGAAGCAGAAAAGTCCCATTCAAAGTTCTATATTCAAAAGTCCTAACATCCTGAAGAATAACATATTTCTAAGTTTTATTCTCATACTTTCACACTGGATTTTGGTAGCCTTTTAAACATCCCTTCTGATCTTACCTCTGCTGCTTTAACAGTATCAACTTTTTAGGCCAATACATAATCAGTAACTGGTATACGAGCCAATACAAATACTTTATGGCACCTCTCAAAATCTCACAGAAACTGTAATTCAAGGAACACAAGCTGAATTTATCCTTTTTTTTTTTTTTTTTTTTTTAAACAACTTGCTGCATTAATGTTTTCAGTCATTCTGATCATGTTTTTGAACTGCCCAAGCATCTGGCCAAATTCAAAAGGAGGAAGATTGCTACAAAATCCTAGACGTTTTAGGAAGGGCATCATTATTTTCAGATCTTCCAGGCTTCATTATTTACATGGTTGTAACCTTACCCCATATGCTATTTAAATTCTCCTTTTTATCGCCACAATCTTGCCCTCCCAAAAAACATGTAGCACTTTGGCTGCCCCCAATTCAGTAACTCACAAATATCCTCTGAATTCAGACTATTTTTTCATTAATTTATCACTATAATGATCATAAAATTTTTTATACATAAAATTGAAAGCGAAAAGTTATGGTGCTAATGTTGTTTGCATTACAGCAGGCTAAATAGGTGAAATACATTTACTACCAAACAAACATTATATCATAAATGCAATCTATTACAACAACAACAAAAATATAATCCTTTTAACACTTTACTTGAGGTCTTTTCTGCCAGCTAGGAATTCTAGTTACGAGCTTCATTGTTCCAAGGACAGACCAGTCTTTTCCAAATACTTACCCTCTGACAGCATGAATAAGTCTCAGCGATGGATAGGCAGTTCGCACTTTCAATTTATTCTTAAGGATTAATGCATTAACCCACTCCACGTGCTTCTCTCCACCTTTGACCATGAAAGCAGGAATCCAAAGGACACTCTCATTCAGCATGGATAGTCTATGCACAAATTTTTCTCTGTCACTCTCATTTCGAAAGCCTCCAAATGCTCTTTGTACAACTGATGGGTTCATGGTGATAAAATCAGATTTAGTTCCCACATCAGCAGCAAACTCCACCACAGGAGCTAGATTGCACCTGAAGAGGAAGAAATTAATGGAAAAATAAGTATGAAACATTAACTCAGAAAAAAGCACGCATGAAAGCAAAGCTGAAAATGAACATGTAAGCCCATTTCAATTTAACATGAGAAAAAAATACCAGTGATTTTATGCACCATTATGTCAGCATTTTATCCAAAGTAGGTACTTGTTCAACATACTTTTTTTAAACCACTCAATGCACATAATGCTGTGAGAAAAAAAAAGTTCTTTGTACATTTGAAAACCACGTCATCATGCTTTCAAATGCATCAACAGCTTGGGTAGCACTTATGTATAAGGGCATGTTTTCTAACACCCGATACCTTTCCTGAGGGTTTGTTTGTCATCATGTTACCAACAGCTCAAACTCCTAAAGGAAGCTGTGACAGCCAATTAAGGTCTAATTTATATAGGTTAGTCATTGCCCTTTTCTTTTTTTGTTTTTACAATACAGTATTTAAATTTTTTCAAATAAACTTTACCCCATGTTAATGAGTGTTCAGTGTTTTGGTGTCTAGTTTTATCACTGCAGCTGATTGGATGTTTTGAAATTTACTATTTTCATTTAATTTAGAAATTATTTTTTGGAAAATATTAATATTTCCATTTTTCCTCAATGTCTCATTTTCAAGTCTTGTTTAGTTTTGAAGTAGCTTTATGTTCTTCTCTGGACTTGAGAAAAAGATCTCACCAGGCCTTTGTTCAGCAGGTTTTTACTTCAGTTGTATAAATACAGATATATGTATTCACACAGAGGCAGCATTCTCCACTGGATACAGGTGACAAAATGCAATTAAGAAATTAACTGTGATTTCAGTGACTGGTGTGATCCAAGTGAAACTAATCACCTCCAAAACATTCTCAGTGAAATAGCCTGTAGCTGGTAAGCCCTAAATAAGTACCCTGATAGAATATTATTTTCACAATTTAACAAACTGTTCTTTTGAGGTGAAGGATTCTAAGAAGCAATGTCAGAAGTAGGTCCTTCAAAACATTTGCCAATTATTATATTTCTTATATAAGTAGTATTCTATTAGTTCTAATGCCTGCTTACCTTGAATGTCATTACTGCTTAATCAGTGGTATACTTAATATCAAATAGTGCACAACTTCAGTAAGTAATAAGCAATTCAAATGTGCTCAGTAACAATGGTTTTTTCTATGAATAGTTATTTAGTGTATCAGTCATATTTTTCAAACCTTACTGTCTCAAAATAGATACCTGATTATAATATTAGAGGTAGGCAAAGCATTTTGCTTTCCAAATGCTGAGCACCTCTTAACTTTGATTTTTCAAAAATTCAGTTATATAAATTTGAATTAGTAGCAGTGCTGAAGTTTGAAATAATGTAATAAATAAATCTGCGCTTTTGAAAGGCTTTGTTTCCTAAGAACTAGCTGCTGTTAGCAGTACACTAAGATTATTATTTTAGTAGAACATGAATGCAAGACAAGCTCTACACAAGTTTTTAGCTCTTTAAAGAAAATAAACATTACTAAATTAGTTGTAGTTCACCAAGTTATAAAAATATTACCCTCATTAAGTCCCTTCTCATTTTCTTAGTGATTACTTTCTTCAAGGAAGGATTTTAGTGCTTATTAAATGAGAATGGTATTTACTCCACAGCTATCCACAAAGTCAGAAAATATAAAACACCTGCTAAACCCCATTAATTAGAATCAGCACGTTCTTCAGCAGTGATTAAATGGGGCAGTTACGTCAGAAGTGTTTCCATATGAGTTCAAGAGTTTATGTGCTTGTGATGAACTGTAACATCCTAAACTGCTAGTACCAAGTAATTTATATTTACAGATGAGTTCAAGAAAATTTTATAAAAAGGTATCACAAAATCACAGAATAGTTTCAGTTAGAAGGGACCTTCAAAAGTCATCAACCCCCTGCAATGCACAGGAACACCTTCCACTACTAGAAGAGATTGCTCAGGTCCAACCTCACCTTGAATGTTTCCAGGGATGGTGCATCTACCACCTCTCTGGGGAACATATTTCAGTATTTTACCACTCTCACAGTAAAAAACGCCTTCCTTACATAAAGCCTGAGTCTCCCCTCTTTTAGTTTAAAACCATTACTGCTTGTCCTATCACAACAGGCCCTGCTAAAAAGCTTGTCCACAGCTTTATTATATATTTCAGGGCTAACAAAACTAGCTATTGTGTATTTGCATATAGTCTTAAGTACTATATGTAAATATGTAAATATCTTTTGTTACCTCAGAGATTTTTACCTTAACCTCTAATGCATTTTAGTGCTATGCCACAGTTTCATGCAGTTGTTGGAATTTTTATGTTTGCTAGCAGACGTCAATGATGTGTCAATTCTCAGGACCCTTTCAAGAAAGTGTCAGAGATACACATAAACACATACTTATTTTCTTCTAGGTCAAACTAAGAAGCCTATTAACTGAACAACTTTGAAATAAGCACTGCAATGCCCTTAGCTTGCTATATTCCCTAATTCTAGCTCATCTGTAGTAAGGCACAGAACACCGAAGGTATTGACAACTAATGATGAGGAGCTTGCACCACAAGCTTTACCTTTATGTGCCTAGGAATTTATACACAACAACAGAAACCCTTTTAATTTTTTTTTTTTTTTTTTTTTTTCTTTGGAAGGAGGTAATAATATGCAAGGTACCTCAAATTAATGCTGTGGTCCCTGTTCTTCCCATGACGTCAGCTCAGACCATATCTGAACCTCAGAGCAACTTACTATCAAGCAGCAATTATATGACTTAGGTAATGAGTAAATTTACAGGGCCACCTAATTTACATAGTATATGTGTGTAACCATGATACTGAAAGGCAAATATATGTTAAAAACATTCACAATAAAAATGCAGGAGTTCCCAAAACAAGCTTTCAGTGTGATAGCAGAAGATTTTGAACAAGAACATGCACTGCAATGCTATCATTAAGAAGAGATCTGGGATGAAAGCAAACATCGCTATCTGTCTGAAGCATCACATGGGTTTTGGGTATCTGTAGAATAACTGAGATCCTAAGATATACAGACTTAGTGATTGAAATTCTGCTTCTTCCACATCTGTCTGTTGCATATACTGATTACATTGGGATACATTAAGAAAAATTTGGGAGAAAAGAACCAAACTGCCAGTGGCTGGAGTTGCACGCCATAAGAAAAGACTGAAGAACAGAGTAAGTGCTACTATACCACACATCAAAGTAATCAGCCCTGGGTTTGCTGTGACACTTTTATGGCCCAAACACACATCCATAACATACTTTCATATACCAGAGCTTAACAAAGAAAATAATAAAATCATATCCACAAAAGTAAGCTTAAATGATACGTCAGTTATTCCACAGAGATTCTCAGTTGAATTAGCTTGGTTATTAATAAAACTAATAAATTCCATGTATATACATGCAAATGTCCAATACATAATATTCATGGACCATATATCAATATTTTCATGTTATATTTTCATATATTTTCATGTTTTAAATAAAACCCATGAAAATTTGAGCTAAAGTGATAACTATTTCCAATTTATTTGACATTGAGAACATATTCTTCATAGAGTAATAATACAAGAATTGGGCATGAATCTGTACATTTGTTAATCCTTTAACAATCTGTGCACTTCAGGTTTATTGGTTGAAATAAATATTTAGAAACCACTCTAAAGCCCAAGCTGCACAAAATTGCTGCAGAAACATGCCTTGTTTCATTAATATCTCCTCCTTGTCCAAAGCTGAAAATATCCATCTCACAATACTAATCACATACACTTTGAGAAGCCAAAAAATTAAAATTAGATTGTTGCTGGAGGACATAATATTAAACTTTTCTGAAACATAAGGCATTACTTGAACTAGTACTGATAACACACACACTTTCTTGAATAGTCTGCAAGCTTTTATATTCAGGTTCATATCTAGATTCCTGTAAAAATCAAAATTGCAACCTTGAATTCAAAGATTCTTGACATTTTAAGAACAAATTGCACCCAGTTCTTCAAATAAAGGTGTGCAGCAGCAAAGCACTGTAGTAACTTTCACACACATCTACCCCTAAAAAGGGAGATTTACAAAAAATACCCAGGCACAAACGTCCAATTTCCTCCTGCTGAATCTAATGATTAGTAAAATGTATGGATTCTCACATGTTCTGTACACTTGCTTGGCTCCTGATAAAACTACAGTTGTTTTTTGAGCCTTCTAAACTTCTGTCCTTACATCTTCACCCACATCACCTACTTAAGAATCAACTTCCCTTTAAAGAAAAGGAAGTGCACCAAAGTTGGAATTATAAATTCTCACAGACGGTACCCATTACTGTGGTCTACCAGTGTAAGTAGCATCAGGTGCTACCTAGTAACTGAGGAAGGGATTGACTTTGTAAGAAGACATCCCTGTATCAGCTTTCACTTCATGGTGAGCTGCCTGGAGTAGCGGTCATGTAAGGATCCTTCCAGCAGCTGAAGAAGGGGTGAGGTGAAGCCAAAAAGGGAAAATGTAGCCACAAGAAGTCAGGCCTTCTCCAAGGTTCTCCTGAGGTGGAAGCCACCCATGTCTAACTTGACAGGAAACACTGAACAGCTACACTGGTGCTCCCCTTTTCTCAGGCACCTTAATGGCTGTGCAAGAACATCTGAAGACAATGGCTTTCTTCTGCTTTCATTTAACGTTTCAATGTAGTGTAATAATTTGTAGGAATAGAGCTGCCACAGTTGAGAGGTGAAAAAGGTCTGATGGGCTAGCCATGATATACTGAAATGTTATTTTTAAGGAAAGAACCATGCTTTAAAATAAATCTTTTAAGGCAACTTCGCCTTCAAGGTATCTGCAGGCTCCGCTGGCACAATGCTTATGATCCAAGCGATGTGTATTAAATCCTTTGACATAAAAGCTGAAACAAGTTACAGAAACAGAAGAAAAGTTCCAGAATGTAAGTACATTAATATCCTAAATCTTTTAACTCTTACAAATTTATGACTGTTTTTCCCTATCAGCCAAAGGAACAATACAGAAGAAAGAAGCTACTGCCACTCTTTGCTCATGTATTACTATTAGTAGAGAAATTTAAATTGTTCTCTTTAAATGAGCAACCATGGGTCCATGATATGGTCAGAAGATCTGACTTTTCTGCTTCCTGAACAGATACCCTGTCTTCTGCTCATATCGCAATTGGTTTCCCACAAAACCAAGACATCAAAGAGGAAGTTAGATTATCTTCCTCTTTGCACAGGATAAACCAACAAATTTATTTATTAACGAGGGGAGAGAAGACAGCAGCACATGGATGTCTGAAGAAGAATTGCACTGTTTTACTTGTAAAATTTGCTGACAGAATTCTATGTTGGCTTGCAGGCATACTTACTCTAGTTTAGGTGCCTATTTTTAAACATTTTTCATAATAGGTGTACTCTAATTATCTGGTGTCTCTACTTGATCAATGTTCTTTGAGAGGCATTGTTATATAGAAGGCACTGAATAGGCATGAATGTATAAAAGGTAGACAGACAGTTATCAGAACTTTGGATTAGTTTCAAAGACATTGACAGATACCATAAAAAAAAATTAAGTACTGGGCAGTGACAATCTTCTTTACCCTTAATAAAGCATATATTCTGTGTCTTTATCAGTCATTGCTAACATCTTCATACCACCTTTATAGCAGCATTAAGATTCAGGATATTAAGTCTATTGTACTGTAATGCACGTACTGCTGGATGCCTGTTGTGTCCTTTTCACTTTCTCAGATGTTCACTATCAGTTTTCTCATTTAATTAATGGTATAGTTGTTGTAGAACTAACATTAGAACTACTGCTTTAAGAAACAACTCTCTCAAAACCACTTGTTTCAGATCTCAAAAAGAACATACAGTACTATTAAAATTAACTGTATGACATATTTAACCAAAACAGTATGACATACTTGTCACAGCACATAGGCATAATGCACTCGGCACCAGGAGATTCTACAAAGATGTTGCTCACCTAGCTGCATACAGTACATACAGCAACTGCTTTTCAGAACAGCATCGGTGGTGAGTAGAATAAATGCATTTTACTTTTAGAGAAATCAGCTGAAAGCAAAGAAAGTAACAGAGTATCATGGTACATTTTGATACCATAATCCTAATATCATACAGTCTAACCTGTGAGATAATCTGTGAATTTCAAAAATGTTTTAACTTTGATTTGTAAATCCAAAAATTTCACTATATTAAAATCCTCTAACGGCCACAGTGTCAAGAACTCTACTCCTTACCTGACCAAGTTTATTATCCACAGTATCATCAGCCTAGTTACACTGATCATTTCACTAGCCCACATGTTCCTCCAGTCTAAATAACTGAGCAGCAACAATAGCTTCCTAATGTTCCTATTAAGTTTCACCATTCTTTTATTCATATGCTAATCTTTAAGAATATCTTTACTGCACATGGCTTGAATTAGTTAAAATCCCCTATCAGATATCATCACCTAGCTTCATGGCTAGTTAAAATATAAGGAAGAGCATGGAGATGACTTCGAAGAAATCCAGCACATGACTTAAGTAAAAATATGTTGTTTTCATCTGGAAGATCTAGCTTCTAAATTTTTCTGTAGTCCTGTTAAATGAACCACATTTAATCTCTGAAAGGGTATAAACCATGTCATAGGCTAAATGTGGTTTAAAATTTGGTACGTATTTTGGGATTTCTTCTGCAATAAGTATGCTAATTTTAAAGACTAGTGGTACAAGCAAAATTAAGGAAAATGAAAGAGTGGTGTGTTACTGTCTCAGTTGCCACTTGCTAGTACACTTTTCAAATAAAATGCAACTTTCATGAGTATATCCTGTTTTGATTTATGTACTGAAAAACTATTATTTTTCTTTTCCGTAGCCTTTTGATAGTTTTTTTTGCCACCATCCTCCTTCAATGTGAGAAAAGGAAAAGCAAATTACTAGCAATGACAACCATTTCTATACTGTTTTCTGTCACTGCCCCTCTGTTTTCTGCTCTTTCACCTTTCTTCAAACCAAACCAATCAAAACATCTGCTTCAGAAGCAAAAGAACCCATCTTTTGCCCACCTTTCTCTATATAAATATAACGCCAGGCTGTCAAATTAGGCCAGCTATTACTCTTTATTTCCTATTAATATGTGAAATCCAAAGGTATTCTATTGTGAGTGTTTGAAGAATGAATGAACAAGTGAAGCATAATATTTTTTCCCAAACTGAAGGGATACATTTTTAGAGCAATGTGAAAGGATTTAGATGTGTGACTTCCAATTACCTTAACGGTAGCCATCTGTTTCTACATCAATATATCACGCTGAAATTTTACCCCATGCTGCATGTAAGTAATGTAGTAATGTAGTAATTTATAATAGGCCATCTTTATCAGTCAAGAGCTAAGAAAGAGTATTTTTTAAAGATAAAACATTTTGCATTTGTTGTACCAAGGCCTTCATAAGAATATTATTTATTTTGTCTGGAATAAAATCAACAAACAGCAAAAACACGTAGCAGAAACCTCTCTCCTCTGCCTCCTGTTTCATTTTCACTGCAAAAATAATCCTCTTGTCAACAATATGAGCACGTATTTAAATTTGGGGAATCACACAGCAAAAGATACCATTTCAGATTAGTTTCAGATACTGCCTGAAATCTGAAATTAAAACACTTCTCCCAGCTTTTCTCCAATAAACATAGCAGGCTGTACCTTCAACAGCAGATGAAAACTCACCTTATTACAAAATCATGGCTATCAATCTCTTTTCCACATCCACTATCCAGAAGGATACCAGAATTCCCAACAACTGCACACATTTTAAATCGGCGATTCTTCATTGGGGAAACTTCAGGGAGAAGGCTGTGCAAATCCCGAGAAATGTTAAGGGTACGACGTCTGTCCAGTACATAATGGATTACATCTCCTGGCTTGAAACTGCTTTTGACAACAGATACATCTCTTTCAGCATCCAAGAATTGAAGAATGCTCTTTCTGTGTTGATAGAAAAATGCAGAGATAAAACACAACACTCACTGCTCATGTGGAGTCTATTAAGTAATACTATTAAGTAATACAGACTGTACAGTGCATACAACGTAAAGCAGAGGGCAGAGAGTGTCAGACAGACTAAGGAGTAATTTCCCATGCTCTAGGATGGAGTTAGAGCAAAGTTGTTAGGAGAGAGTTGAAATCTTTGTTACAATATGACATATAAATACTACGGTGATAGAGCTTAATGACCTTCTATAAAGGCACTGAGAGACAAGGGAAGACAATTTTGGAAACTGGAAGGCATACTATTTTTAACTATTCTGCAAAACTTTGGAATAAACACATATTTGAAATAAAATCAGAAACATAGTTAAATATATGAGTTATTTATGATTTAAGAAATAAATGCTTCACTACCATCTCATCTCTCAAAAATCAGCTTGGTTTAGGAATAGCCATGTTTTCTTATAGATTCTTATTTTACCATAAGAAAACATATTCAGTTTAATGTAAACTTGATCCTAATTAACTGAAGTTCAGCCAAAGTTACCCTAATTAACTTGAAATACGAACACCCACAGTCTTTTGTACCAATTTAAGCAAAATTAGCTTAAAAACATGCTGCAAATTAAACTACTGCAGCTCAAGGTCTAGTCAAGCTGTTAGCTGAACTCATAGAAACACTTAAGAACTCCAACATTGCTTTAATGATCAGGTTAACCCATCTTTTATCTTTCTTCTCTGCAATTAATTAACTATTAGTTGGGTTCAGACGAGATGAAGGTTTAAGAGGCTACCATAGGTCAAGAGAACTACAGTAATGAAACTGTTGTATACTATCAGTCTACAGCAAGTAACAGATGAAGAATGTCTGCTTAAATGTCAGCTGAAAAAGTTACAGTAATTGTAGGTGCTTACAGGAGTAGGGGCATGGGTCTGAAAAACCACACACACTAAATTGAAAAAAGACACTTTTAATGACTGCAACTACGTAATGACTGGTACTTGCACTGGTCATGTTGAGCACTTTTCAGTACACACTTATCCTTGCTGTAAAAAGCTGAAAAAGAATACAGGTCAGAGTTGCAGGAACCACTGCTACCTCAGGGTCGCAAATAAGCTAAACCTTACAAGCTGGTGTTCATCCCTGCTCTGCAAAGCATGTTTGTTTGTGAAGATACATAAAGATCACATGTGAACTGAAGCATATACTGAAGCAGAATAACTTAAGGAAGAGATGGGGAGTGCTGAGCTCGGGCAAGGTTCACTGCTTGTTAATTCAAATAGAAACTTCTGGCTCTGCAACTCTAACAAGACAAGCAGAAAAACAAGAACTTTGTATTTTCCACAGCTGTCAGCAGGTGAGGTGGAATGTGAAACAGAACAGACATTTGGTTGACTAAGAGAACGCTATTTTTATGTAATAAGCTTCTAGAGCAGAACTTCCTTAGAGATCAAAACAGGAAAATATAACTAGAGATGTCACTAGCAGTTGCAACACTGACTCAGAGACATAAAGGGGAAATAATCCCCCACAAGTAGAAAAGGATGAACTATCGGAACACTCTCCTCATCAACCAGCTCTTATTCTTTCCTCTTGAGGCAATGACACGTCTGAACCTTGCAACTAGTGATACAAAATACCCTGAAACTGATCTTACAAGCCACAGAGAAGTGAAACATGATAAAAATATTTTTTCAAGTGTTTCCTCTTGTTTATTAAACTTTGACCAAAAAAAAAAAAAAAAAAAAAAAAAGAGAGAAGAAAAGAAAGAAGAGGCTGCCTGGGCCAGTCTGTTACACCAGTCATGTATGAATGAAGCTGCTTCAGACCAAAGAAAGCTTTTTTCAACAAAGCTTGTGTTGAGGCATATGAGGGGCTCAGAATAATGGAGAAGGATAAACAGTCTTAAAATCCTGAGTGTCTACAGCTTTTGGTAAGACTAGGCAAAAGGAAGATGAAGACTTCACTTCAGCCTGTAAGCTGAAAGACTCTCCATGGGTTTGTGTTAAGCTTCATTTTGTGGATAATCTGCAACAAATACAGAAATTAATACAAAATGGGAAAGAGCATGAAAAAAGGAATTGGCCGATCTAGAAGTATTACAAATTACTAAAATGATTCCTTACCTAAGAACAGAGCCTCAAGAGCTGTGGCACTAAAGGACAAGATGAAGGCATCAGAAGTTATCAATAGCATCAGCTGAACTATCCAGACTCACTTCACATGCACTCTGACATTAGAAGGGGTGACCACAAACAAGATGCAAAAAGCCAAAGAAACCATGAAATACACAGAATCCTCAGGCTCTGCATAAAAAAGTCACATGTGATCACCAGAAAATTCACTTTAATAATCTGAAGCACCCATTCCTGATACCTAGAATGTATGGTCCTAATACAGTTTCTGTTAGTAAACAAATAGCAACATTTGTGCATGAATAGAGTATCTTGTGTAATATTTTGAAACATAAGAGGAAGGCAGTGAAGTTATGCAAACAGTGCCAAGAAAATAAAAGCACCTTGGCTTCCACTATTAATTTGGTTACTTACAGTAAAAACTTAATTATCTATGTGCTCACACATGCTCATATAAATTCTCCAAAGGGTTTTAAGTGGATCTGAATTAATCAGCCACTTATTTAACAGAGCTGAAATTTCCAGATGTCTAAGGATCTTATTTTTCAATAAAATATTGAGATGGGCAAAAGTCACTGAATCTTAGTATCTTCTCATCTGTTTTCTTACCTAAAGTTGTCAGTAGCGCATTCAATTAAATGTATGCACAGGTATTACAGTACACATAAGAATCCTTGTATAAGAGATGCAAAATAATGCTGACATGAAAATATTTTAATTGATTAATTTGACTGTATCCAGGTATCTTTCAATACTGAAAAATATACAATTAAGAATGCAGACTTCATGCTATTATTTTAAGTTCCTCTGTGCTACTGACTCATCTGTACCATGGGTATAGTAGCACTTCCTATTTCCATTTAAGTGCTGAGACAAAAAAAAATACCAAGGGATATGACAAAAACTGAAAGTACATACATGAGCGTCTCAGTCAGTCTCGATGCTGGCTAATAATAAGAACTTGTTTAAACCTCTGTTCTGTCCCACAAAGAGCATTGGAAATAGCACAACAAGGTTATTCTGATTAAACAGACCTGACAAAATAATTTAAAATAAGTGCTAACCCACATCCAGCTGCATATAAAATTCAAAAGTAAGCTGTGTTAGATGAAGAAAAAACCAGCATGATTTTTAATAAACCCTGAAGCAGAGGTGTTCTCCAACCTTAAGCTAAAATGTGTAAAGAAGTTGTTTTCTTTGAATTGGTCTTCAAGCTTTGTTTTGATAAATGAAACTGTACTAAGGGTGTTGCCTGAACCCTCTGTGAGCAGGAGAGGCAGATATGGCTCCCCCAAGCAGATGTGTGCAACATGTTTATTTGACTCACAGAAACATGGTGTCACTATCTGTGGTTGACCTAAGGTTCTGCTTTTGTAACCAGAAACAGATGTTCATAATATTTAAATACCAACTACAACTCCCAGTTATCTGATAAAGTACATGTAACAGACAGCATTGAAAATGCTTTGAAAGCTTTCCAAATCCTGTAAATACGTATTGCTATGGGGTAACATGGTAACATTCTTCTGTTTATGTGCATTTTCCTGGCTTTATTTTGTACTGTAGTCTTTGCACTACACAACTATTATATAAGGGTAAACTCTCCCTTACCTGCCTCACGTGTGTGGATTAAGGAAAGAAACTAAATCACTTAAACATTTCACATTACAAATAAATGTATTAATTTTATACATTGTCAAGAACACTGAAATATGACCTTCAACACTTTCCCTGGGAAAATTATTCCTTTTGATCAAGACAATGCCACATATCCTCGCTGCTGGGGTATCTGGACTTTTCTGGACCTCAACAATGAGGGGACACCCCTGAAGTATATCCACAGTACCCGGGAAGCTGGGCTAGCTCACAAGAAACTACATTATGGAAACAGAGAAGGACTAAGTGATTACCCAGTCCACACTCTGCCACCACTGATTATGTGCCTTTATCTATATACACAGGCCAGGTTGGAAGGGGCTTTGAGCAACCTGGTATAGCAGAAGGTGTCCCTGCCCATGGCAGGGGGTTGGAACTGGATGAGCTTTAAGGTCCCTTCCAACCCAAACCATTCTATGATTCTATAATATATCAACCACAGTCTATGTCTATGTAATATATTCCTAACAATCTCCTGTGGTGGGGACTCAGCAAACTCCTCATGAAGTCTATGTCAGTGCTTCCCTAGCCTTACCAGCAGCACAATGTTGCTCATGCTAGCTCTGGTCTTTCCCACAGCAAATGAATACTGTTCTTGTGCCTTTGGAGGACAGACTATTCCATATTCTTGGCAGTACCCTTCATTTACCTGACACTTAGAAGCCATCCGTTTTTCATTTTTGATTTATTGGACAAGTCGTGTGTTGTAGATTTCTACCCCTCTTGTTGCTCTCCTGCAGACTTCCTCTGACATAGGTCTTTAAACAATTTGATTTTTTAACCCTAGCAAGTCTAGACACTGCTTTGCACTCCCCATCTGGAAGCTCTCATCCTTTGAAATCACCAAGAACTACAACATAGGTAAAGCATATCTTTAGCCAGCTGAATCAGTTTAATTAAAAAAAAACAAACCCAAGAACAAAGTGTGTGGTAACACAAGGTCACAGCCTGCCCTTGAAGATGGCTGGCTTTAGTCTGACTGAAAGGGAGTTTTAAGAACAACCCTTCAAGGGAAGCAGCATTTAGAATCATAAAACAGTTTGGGTTCGAAGGGGACTTAAAAAGTAATCTAGTCCAACCCCCAATTTGGATTAGTTAAAAAAATGCCTAACTTCAGCTAACTGTGGAAAAGTTCCTGGCATTTCCTAGCCCACGGAGCACCCCACAAACGTAAGTTCCCATTCTAGCCCTCCTCATGCCCTTTAGGGCACCCCATTCTCCCTTGATCAGAAAGGTCACTAGCTGAAGCAACTACTAGTACAAATCCTCAGTGGAGATGCAAAAGGAAAAGAGGGCTTTTAAACAGAGCATGACTCAACTACTGCTTACCATAAGAAGGCCAGCCATATGTCACCTTTTTCATGAAGTTAAGCAATTTAGAGTAAAAAGAAAAGCGTCAAAAGAGTTAATTACTCAAACTTGCAGTGAATACTGACTTTTCAGTTGAGGAAAGGGTCTAAAGAGGCAAAAAAAACCCTTAAGGTTTACTGTAACTAATAATAAGAAAGGCTCAGTCTGCATGTCTTAAAGACAAGCCCTGAAGGAAACAGTGCAAGTGGCCCCAAAATGTTGTTTCAAAAGCTTCACAGCAATTGTACCGCTCCAATGCCACTTCAGTATTTACTGCTTACGCTTCAGGGAGTTATCATAGCTGGTTTATATTAACTTGAAAGATAAACAGTGATAATAATCTGAACCTTTCTAAGGAGGAAGTTGCACTTTTTTTCTGATGCTGTTAACATCTTGGGAGTTCTCACTTTTTTCTGACAGGAAATTTCCACTCGAGTTCTCTGTTACACTGCAAAGTGATTAAATGCATCCTCAACACGTT
The DNA here is from genome assembly GCF_963264785.1 of Psittacula echo. Taxonomy (NCBI): domain Eukaryota; kingdom Metazoa; phylum Chordata; class Aves; order Psittaciformes; family Psittacidae; genus Psittacula; species Psittacula echo. The sequence continues at coordinate 73,545,463 of NC_137742.1, read as the reverse complement.
TTTTTAACTTTTTTTTTTTTGCCTTTCCCTGCAATTCAAAACCTTCATCTGCTTCTTCCAACATAAATGCGCACATTAAATCAAAAATAAGGCGAAGAAGAAAGTCACATACTGAAACGTCACAGATGTGCTGGCATCAGTCCTGTGTGAAAGATCTCCTCAGACAGGTTTGTAATATCTTAGCTAAATGACTCCTTTCTGAGACTACGGCCTTCAATACAACTGAAATTTCCTGATTTCCGTAACTGGAAAACCTTCAGATTGCTACAGAAAGTAGAAAGGACTTAAGACACAAAACCTTGAAGGTAGCAGATTCTCTCTCTGTTTCATGACTGAAATCATTCAGACAGAAAGGGAGCAAAACAAGCAGTCTCATGCCTTTCCTTAGGCACAGGCATTACTAATTTTTCTTTAAAGTTGTTGTCAAGCAGAATGTAACATCAGTTGGAAAAATTACAAGACAAATCACAATTGGCAAGGCAGCAAATTTGTTACAGTCACAAGTAATTAATAATACCTATAATTTCCACCTGAATCACAGAAATTCTAGCTCTTTCTTCTAAAGCCTGCTTAACATCCCTAAGAGCCTGCTGCTCTCTCAAAATCGCTGCTACATTCCACAGGCTGACACTAGTGGCTGCAAAGTCACACAGAACATCTTGTGACCCATGTAAGCTTTTCATCGCCTCCAAGGGGTCCTGATGAATCGTAGAATCATACAATAGTCAGGGTTGAAAAGGACCTTAAGATCATCTAGATTCAACCCCCCTGCCATGAAGGAGCTTTTCGATTCATTGACTCCTACCTGTGCCTGGCCTCGTCAAGAATTCATAGGACTTTTGAGACTGATAGACTGGTCACTAACCTGAATAAAAATAAGATGGCCAGAGATGATGCCCATGGTCAACAAAGCAAATAAGAAAGCATAATACTCCATCTGCCAGCCAAGGAGGTACATAACAGTGATCAACAGCCCTTGCACAAAGCAAAACTATCAAATATCTTCTGTGTTTTAAAATTGCTAGTGTGGGTGTCAAACTGATATAAGACTCAAAACCAGCTGCCATTTATGCCATTTATTATAAGTTTTATGAAATGTCTTTATGCTGTACACTAACGGTTTCACAAATTACTTCTCCACTGCTAAGAACCAATACCTTTTTATACATTATTCAACAGGCACTAGGTTTTTTTTGTTTCATTCTTACTGTGATTTGCTGTTGTCAACCTTACACCACAGGAGCATCACTGTTCACATTTACAGTTGCAATAATAGAGTATGAATCATCTTCACAGTCTACACAGTGCATGTAACGTACTTTGTAGAGCTGAACAGTTAGTTTAACCATGAGAACACTCTAAGAGATTGCTAGACACAATGGAAGTTAGTCCTGATGATACGTCCGTAAGTGTAAAAGTATTTACGGCTAAGATGCTTCTTATTGCTGTGCCAAGGAAGAAAGGTGTATAGCAAACTGCCTGTAAAAGTGAAAGAATGCATATCAATTAGTCAACATCAGAGTGCAACAATTATCATAGGGGACTGCTTTCTCAGGGAAAAGAATGCCAAACTTCCCTTCCTCACTGCTGAGTACCATAACTGAGTATTCTATGCACACTAGCAAAAAGGATTTCTGGAAAGAATAGTATTCTCCAGTAGCAGTGATTCATTTCACATAGTTCATGGAAAATTCTGGCCCTAAGTCACATAATCTAAAATCTTTTACCGGTTCAGTGAAAACACCTGCTCTCTGCCCCAGTGTTTGGTATAGCCATTTCATCTCAAAACAAGACTAGTAATGTGGACATCTAAATAACCTCAGCATTATGCTTTCTACTGTACAGAAAAAACATTATGCTGATAAAGTGAAAGCTTGACTGCTTAAACCAGTGTACAAGATACATGTTTCATTTCATTGTTCTACAGAGACAAAAAAAAAATCCAAAACAAAACCTTCACTGTACAATTCTGAAAAAATACCACATAATTGCATCATTTGTTTGAGAACATGTTAGTGATTTATAAAATGAAAAAACTTTCCCCAATCCAACAATAAGGAAAAAAATAGTTTTGAAACTCATTATTTTAGTAGATTGAGATGATACGCATGTTGTAACAGGCTTAAAAAAATCTAAAGCATTGTCTACTGGTTTGCCTCTTTGTCTGAATGATGTATTTTGCTTCTGGAGCAGGTGAAAAATGAACAAAACCCAAGCTTCATTTTCTCTCAATTATAATCAAAACGTAATTGCAATATTTTTAGTTGTTTCACGTTTGGCTTGAGTAGAATTATGAATTGTCATGATTCTGAAATATGACGCTTAATTTTTCAACAAAATGACTGAAAAGGGTTATTTGTCTCTACCTATAGTCACTCAATGGCTTCCAAATCAATTTACATCACAAGTAAATTCACAGCATGCAATTTTCTTCTACTTGTCAGAACCATAACCTATGATCTGGAATTTCAGCGGTGTTATTCTGAACTTATTCCGTATTTCTCCAACTTAAACTGGCAGTTACGTGCATACAAATTTTGAATACTGTTACTGATACAGAAAATCTGCTTATCTTTCCTGGACTACCTCGGAGCAGAACTTAGCCTTTATGGAACAACCATACACTTGTCAAACAGGATACAGCAGAAGGGACGGTCCTGGGAGAAAACATCATTCCTGAGCTGCATCTTAGGGCAACCACCAGGCCTTCACCAGTAGGAAACCCAGGTGTCTGGGGAGCAGCCATGTGCCTGATTTCTCCTAAAAATATATATTTTCTATTGTTTTTCACAGAATATGATGTTCCTGGCTCTTCACACTGCCAACCCATGCTCCGTAAATTTCTCTTACTGGCCATCTTCCCAAATAAGACAGGGAAAATATGATCGCAATAAAAAACACTACAGGCTGCTGCTTTTCAGGCCCCAAGGTGAGCAGACCAACTGTAACTACTAAGACACACCAGAACTCATGTTAACTCTAATACTGTTCCTTCCCACCTCAACATTACCTTAAGGCTCTTTTCACCCTCTCAAAATTTAGAAAAAAACCTGCATAAGATATGGCTACTGTCAACATGAGAACTTATGACTTGGGCCAGCCACAGATAGGGTTGGATTTGCAGCACCTGATATCCTAGCTCTTGACTCCTTAAGCTCCCTTTGTAGTTAAGGAAGAAAAATTGGTATGTTCAGGGTACTTCCATCTGTTCTATTGCAGACCTTTAGGATGAGAGGAAATCATGTCCTAAAAGTGCCAGTTTCTCACCTCTGACTGCAAGAGTGTTCTATGGAGTTCTAGAGAACTCAAATGTGGACATGCATCATATAGATACTGACTGCAAGGGTCTGATTGACACGGTCAGATAGAAACACTTTATTTATTCTTATGAAGGATGGCTTGACTTCGGAGTCTAATATAGTTTATTTGCATTTAACACTGAACTCTGTATACAGTTATAAAACATCTACCTGGAGCCATAAACCAAACAACTGTTTTCCAGACCACAGGAATTACAGGCATTATGAAATGAAAAGAATTACAGATAATATATAATGAACTGCTTTTTATCTAGAACACTCACCTTATTTCCATGACCAAAGAAGAATTGATTTTCCAGCCTTCTACAGGATGGTGGAAGATTGAGGAGCCACTCTTTTGAATTGTCTTATCAGAGCTATTGATCATTGATCTACTCAAACTCAATTCACCATCTCTGCAACACAATATAGAAAAGACAGAATTACATCAAGGCTAACTCTGGTTTTAAGAAATTTATGTCACAAGCATCAGTGATACATACATTTATTCATAACAAAAAGAAGGAATTGTCTCTCTGTTTGCCAAAGCAAATAAACTATACCTGTGAGAAATGTATGGGACATCTGTAACTAATACTTGGATATGCAGTTTAAGAGCACCTTTATATTTATAATGAAATAAGTGTAACAATAAATTCCAAATTGTGACGTTTGACCCAAACTTTACTATGTTTGTGAGACATATTCTGAACTTCCATATTCCCGTACTCAACTAAGAATTAAGTGTTAACTTTCAAGCCTTTGACCAGCAATTGTTCACGTTCTATAATGATGGCCTAGTAGACTCCCTTTCGCTCCTATCAATGCTAAGAGACTTTCATGCACAGAAATCTGGAGTTCAGAAGCATACAAACTACAAAATTTCCTCAAGGCTTCCTGAAACTTTCATATGCATACATCTAAGCAACCCCAGTTGTCTTATCCTCTTCATCAATCTTAACATAGTCATAAATTTTGGTAAGGTGAGCTTAAAAAAATAAAAAAAAAAATACAGTAAGCTGTGGGTGATGATCATTAACCTGTGATAAGGTATCATAATTTTAGCAGAGAAGCTAGAAAAACACAAGCACAACTGAAGGTGTTATGTCTAAAATCTAGTTTTAGGTCCATAGGTTTCTATTGCCTTCCAAATTGTTTCCATTTGGGTGCCAGAGCAACACTCAGCTGAGTTCAAACATAGCTGTTAATCATTCTACCACACAGAACACTTTGTATCAGTCATGCAGAAATATATAATAACAGTAACATATAGAAATCTCTTTATCTGTTAAATATGCTTGCTCCAAAATACTGCCAATAACAGCAACTTCACTTAGTTTGCATACAGAACTTTTGACCAGCCACTCAAACAACAGAATAGAAAAGATGTGAATCTGTAAGCTTTCTAGGGAATCACTGACCCTTGTTTCCCTGTGATTGTAAATTCTTAAAACAATTGGATCCTTGCCCTTAGAAAGAGCTACAGCAACATTATTGTTGCATATAATATATATAAAAAGTATTAACATTTGCTAAATTATATAGCAAACTAAATTCAAACTAACCTGAAACGGGACATTAATTAAGCTAAATTAATAAAACTGGTAACCTAGTCATTTTCAAAAATTGCTGTGAATGCAAAAGCCCTGTAACTAATAAATTAATATTCTACACCTCATCAAAAACAAGCCAGCATTGCTAGCAAAGCACTCCCTCCCTCACCCTGTTTACACCAACACTCTGAATATTGACATTGCGCAGACTCATAGGTAAGACTGCCACCTACCGAAAAGCTTACAACTTCAGGTAACCCTAGGTACAAGATATATATGTAAATTACCTAAATCACCAACTTAAGGATATGGGAGGATGCTGCACAACTCCCTGAATCAAAAAAAAAAACAGAATGTAGGTAATACTTTTTGCTATTTTAAAGTGGTGGTTTGTTTTGGGTTTGTTTTTTTTTTTTCCCTTAAGAAAATTCGATAATGGTTATAAATATATTTATTACTTATGTTTTCCGGCATGGAGTTTACACATCTAAAATGAGATTACCAAAATACTTCCAGGCAAAGTACTCAGTCTAGAAGCACTACAGAGATGTCTTCATTTTATGCTGGGTTAAACAATATCCAGTAGGCACGTGAACAGTAACACAGGTGACAAAACTTGACAACAAAACATGTTGCCAAAACCTAAAGCACCTAAGCCTTTGAAATACGGTTGTCTTCCATATTCACAATTTAAATCCGCAGTGACCTACAGAGTCTGCAGTAAAACTACATTAAATTAAGTGGTCAGGAAGTAAAAGGAGTTCCTAGGCAGTTTGTGTTAAACTTCTACAATGAGCACAAAGGTGCTCACTTACATGATCCTTTCCCTTTTATTGGTATTGTTTTATTCAATTTTCACCTAAAGTAATATTAAATGAACTAGCAGATAAAAAACTAAACTTACTCCAGAAAATCCTTCATTGTGCAAACAACTGTGAAACAAATTCAGGCTACTTTGTATCTTCTAGGATCACTGCAAATCCTCTCTGATGGAAACGAAAGACTGCCACAGCGTGACAGCAACTTGTGGCTGACAAGTATCAACGTTCACTTGGAATTACATTGCCTCAGTGACCAATCAGACAAGTATAATAAGACCATATCTTCTCATCAAGACAGTTCATTAAATACAAATAACTGCTTTCAAGCATATTCCATATCAGCAGCAGATTACACACATTCCACGCAGTAAGCATGTTTCACTACTTCCTTAACTTTTAAAGGGACATTACTATCTAGAAGGGCATGCTTTCACAATTACTGTCCTAGGACACTTGCTATGAGAACACAGTGCATACTTCAGAAATGCACATTGTCCATTTTTGAATGTCTGGGATTCACCTGGGATTAGTGTCACTAATAACAACCACCTCACACATTCACAGTTCTACATTACTGGTACTTCTGGAAGTAAAAAAATCCCACAGAAAACTGACTTTGCTTGCTCATGCGGCCAGTCAAAAATAACCAAATGGCATGAGCCCTTCCCTCAGGAGAAAGGCAAGTGTAACATCTATAGTGGCAGCAGACACTAGTAATGCACCTGGGGGTCTTTTTCCTACTTCATTCAGTAATGGATGGTATGAGAAGCTGGGAAAAGAAACTATATTCCAGTATCTTTAGCAAAAGCACGAGACTGCACAAGAAATCTCACTGATACCAAAGTAGAGATGTCACTAAATGACAGCTATGTTTCAAAGTGGTGTTAAGGATATACATATTGATGACTAAATATACTTATTTTCTTTCTTTTAATATTAAATCATTAGTTCATTTTAGTACCTTTTAGATCATGCAAAACAATGTGTTGCAAACTGAAGAGGGCTTTTCTGTTTCTGCAAATATATATGGGTTCTACCCAGTGACTAATTTCTGAATCATTTTAGTAGCTACCTCTAGTCTGACAGGAAGGAGTACATATTAAGATATATGGGTATCTTTAATGCTGAATCTCCCTTACACACTTATTTCCACATGTATTTTTGCACACCTATGACCCCAAAACTTCCATACATCTCGTAAGCGTGCTAATACCACAGCATTACGGCAGGAACTGGGCTTACAACTCGGCTGAGCAAGAGGGAGTTAGCAGCAAGTTCTGAACACCTTTTAACACCAAGGGAAGCAAACATCGCATCTTTAACAATGCAGACAGACAGGCGTGGCCAGCTCCTGCTCCCTGCTCCGGGGAGGTGCCGAGGCCACTGACACACAGCTGTCCCCAGCTGTGCCCTGCTGCCCACAGCCTGCTCCGGCAAGGGCTGGGGAAAAGAGATGCACTTTCTGCCTTTAATGCTGGGAACCGCAGGGCACGAAGTAGGTTGTACCTGTCCCAGCTTTCTTCAGGCCCGTACACACACTTACAAGCTCCTTATGCCTCCTCTTCAAATTAAGGCAGGGGCTTACACCAAGGACGAATCTGCCCCACAGTCGGTCTGCACAAGCAAAGTGTGAGCCCCTTCCCCGCCTTTGCTGATTTCACCAAGCCACCGCGGAATTTATGCATCCCTTCTGCGAAAACGAAAGAAAATTACACCCCTCCAATGGAAAACAGGCTTGGTTGTAAACACAGCATCTTCACAGAGCAGCTGCAAGTTGGGAGAAAACCGGAGAATACAGGCAAGCACGTACACAAACTTAATCCGCAACACAGATAGCTGAGATGCAAACAAAAACATGGAAAGAGACTTTTCGCCTTTTATTTTCAACCGAAGACAGGTAGGAGACTGAAAATAGGTACCAGGGTCCCGGCGACAGACCAAGAGTTTCCAGCGGAGGGGCCTCGGGAACTAAGGGGGGTGTCCCGCAAATATCCCCAAGGAGCACCTAAGTTAAGGCAAACTTTAAGGACAGAGAGGTAGGAGCACCTGGAGCTGCCAGCGGCCGCGCACCTCGGCACGCTGCTCCCTAAAGGCTTCCAAAGCAGGAAACGAGGCACAACGCGCTCCGGCAGTCGCCACCGCTGCTCCAGCAGGCCCGGTCCTCGGAGAGCAGGCTCAGTCAGGTGAATTCCGCGGTTTTATTACCGGGGCTGGGTGGACGCAGCACCGGGCATCCCCCGCCCGTCCCCGTTACCTCCAGCCACTGATCTCCGACACCTCAACTTGCTCGTAACCCGTCCCGCACAACCCCCTCTCCCCCCATGCCTTCCCCCAGCCCGACCTGTGACCAGCCACCGCCGGAGGAACCTGAAGAGACCCCCGTGGGGCCAGGGAAAGTACCTCAGACGGCGATACCGACCCTCGGGGGAGCCCTCCCAGCTCGGCGCCCCGCAATTACCCGGCGAGAGGTGCCTCCTGACGCTCCTCGGTCCGCGCTATTTCTTTTGTCTTATAAAAGATGAGGAGGAGACTTATCGTGCACACAGTCCACCTCTTCCTGACTGAACGCATGTCTTCTGCGAAACGCGACGGTCCCCCTCCCCCTTTTCCTTTGTTTGTCAGGGTTGTGCGGAAAAACAACTCCACACGCGGCAAGGATCGCCGAAAACACAGTAATATTTCTTTTCTTCTTTCTTTCTTTCTTTTTTTTTTTTTTTTTTTTTTTTTTTTTTTTTAGCAACTATTAAAGGAAATAAAAATAAACGCCAAGGCGGGCGCGGGCGCTTGGGGTTGTTTGGCAGCTAAGTTTGTCTGTCTTTCATCCTGCTCTCTCCTGATCAAGCAGCCGGGCTCCTAGGCGGACGCTCGCCGTCTTCGGCCGGGGGCACTGGTGCGTCGTGCCGTTGCCGAGACGCTCTCCTCCCTCTCCCGCCGCCGCTGCTGCCGCTGCTGCTACTGCGGCTGCTACTGCAGCTGCTGCCGTCGCTGCTACTACCGCTGCCGCCCCGGTTCCGCTGCGGCCCCCTCGCGACCGCGGTGGCGGCCCAGGGGCGACGCTGGCACCGCCCTCCTCACGGCGGGGCGGTGGCGGCCGAAGCGCGGCCAATGGGCGCCGCGCGGGGCGGGCACCCGGCGCTGAGACCGGCAGCGGCTACGGGCGGTGCCGGGTTGGAGCCGAGGAGACCTAAGGCTGGAGCTCTCCTTCTGTTGAGTTCCCGCTGTGTTTGGAGAGCGGCCGCTTGGGGCACCTTGTACCGCGTCGTCTACTGAGCGTCGGAAAGTTTGATCAGGGACCGGCTCTGCCGGTACCACTAAAGGAGCGTCACGCTTCCTTTCCTGAGGAGGTTTAGGGTGTTGTCAATTTTATATTTAGTTATTTATTTACTCAGCCCTGATGGACCTTGAATGTTGGGTGACGTTTTCCCAGCCCCGCATCTCACCCAGCCCCGACACTCAGCGGGAGAACGCGGGGCCGGGAGGATGGAAAAGGCAGAAGGGAAGCGGCCGCCTCTGGACATGCGCCTCGGGAGGATAACCCCGATCCCGGCCAAACCCACCGCCCAGCTCGCGCTCCCCGTTCCATTTACACGGTGTCAACATGACCGTTGCTTTCCTACTTGTAGCATGGTTTTCCTGAAAAGCACCAAAAAAACCCCAATAAAAACCAACGCCTCCATCCCTCAAAAAAAAAAAAAAAAAAAAAAAAAAAAAAAAAAAAAACACCACGAAGCCCCAAAACAAACAAAACCCCTTTTAAACGTATAATGCAACATAAAAAAGAAATAATGAGTTACATCCACTTTTCTTTGCCTTCCTTGAAGTGTTTGGGCTGTCCTGGACTACCCTCATTTGATGTGACAGGCATCTGCCCACAGCCCTTAAGTTTGCTTTTATAGAGCAGGCTTCAACACCAACATCACTCTCCCACGGGGATCCAGGAAGGATTTGTGACAAATCTAGTGTGACTCCTCTCCTTCTAGCTTAAGTTTAGAGCAGGAGCTCTTCTATGTCAAGGAGACAGAATCTTCCCGGTGTCTATTTAATCTGATATGTTATCTGCAGCACTGTTTGGTTAACAGACATTTCGCAGCAAGATGCAAGCAGATTTGGAGATAAACATGTTTTTTTGTTTCCTCAGAGAATATTCCCTCACAGGCATTAAAAGTGAAGAAAGGTTAGAGAAATCCTTGAGAAAGTCAAGGCTGCTAATAGTTGTTATGTTCTAAAAATCAATTTTGTTTAATAGGAGAGGTTTAATTCAGCTTCAGTGGAATGGAATGGAAACTGCAATTTTCCACACAAGCCAGATCAAACTGGTTTTTGTGCTCTTCTCTGCTGTGACTTTGATAACCGAGTCTCAGGAAGTGAACTCTAAATAGCATCAGTAGCAAAAGGAGAAAAACCCATTCTATCTGTGAGCATCAACTTCAAATTTCACTTGGTATAATTCATATCAGATAGTCTCTTCTAGAAAATAAAAAAGTGTATTCAGTGTAAAACCCTATTTAATACCATTGTAAAAACTGCATCACTTGTTCAGCTTAAAAGCCAGGATTCCATCTGTCTTGTTAGCCCTGATGAACATCTGTAGTGCTCTTTTTTTATACATTACATTATTTTTGTCTCTTAGATTGCTTTTATAATTAGACAGGCTCATCAGCAACAGATAATTGAAAATGTATACAGAAGATCCTAAATTCACCCATCTTCACTGGTGGTTTTGCTTGATTCCACCCACAGACACCAGTGGCTGCTTACAATATTTGTTAGCCACAGCAGCTCTCAGTTTCATGCCAGGCCATGTGCACATTCAGAAAGCAGTGTGTCTTCAGCTTCTTCTTCCCCATCTTCTGCTGCATTCCCATTGAAGCTTAAAATCCATCTCCCTTCCTACTTTATATGGACTAATCCTCAATCCACACAAGGAATCCTTGCTTGCATCCAAGAGACTTGAGGACTGAGAGTGATGGGTGTCATGAGATGCCTTGTCCAGCAGTGCCCTTTTTTCTTTGTGCTCACTACACTTGCAATCAGTCTGACTGAAAACTGATCTTCATCATCTACAAGCACCAAAAAAGTTGACTCCAGATGACTCTATGTACAGGTAGCCACTGCAGCCTCATCTGGGCAAATAGATGTTTTCGGGGGTTTTTTATGCCTGTGTGTTTTAAGTACCACCAACAGTACCAGCATTTGCTTTACAATGCTCCCAGCACCCTATCTAATATTGTAACTACAAGCTCTAAACAGTTAAAACTCCAAAACTTTTATTCAGTTATTAAAATGTAAAACTGTCAGTTTACACTTGAGTAAAATACAAAGAAAAGCTTTTCCAAAAGCACACATTAATAATCTGTGGTCATTTTCCTGAAAAATGAGGCCATTCCCATGCCTAACATTCTGCTAGCACAAAAGCATATTGCTGGGTCAGAAGACGACTATGGGATCCTGAGAGGTAACCCAGCACATCCCCTGTCACACGGCAGCATTTGGGATATCACTCAAGTACCTGACTCATACATAGTGGTTTAAGCCCAGATGGTAACTCAGCACCACGCAACTGCTCGCTCAGCTCCCTCTTTCCCTCTCCCTGGGCTGGATGAGGAGGAGAATTGAAAGAATGTAAAATCCATGGGTTGAGATAAGAACAGTTTGATAACTAAAATAAAGTAAAAAACAGTGATAATAGAAAGAATACCAACAATAACTATAATAATAATAGGGAATGACAATTAAAAAAAAAAATAGAAAATTCAGAAAACACAAGTGATGCATAATACAATTGCTCACCATCTGCTGATCGATACCTAGCCTGACTCAAGAAGCGATTGGTCCCTTCCAGGTAACTCCCCCCAGGTTATACACTGGGCATGCTCTGTGATATGAATACCCCTTCGGCTAGTTAGGATCAGGTGTCCTTTCTCTGCTCCCTGTTCACTGAGAGAGCATCAGAGACTGAAAAGTCCTTGATCAGGGTAAGCATTACTTAACAACAACTAAAAACCTTGGTGTGTTATCCGCATTGTTTTCAGACTACAGCCAAAACACAGCACTGCACCAGCTACTAGGAAGAAAAATAACTCTCCCAGCTAAGCCAGGACAGTATCCATTCCTTATTCCATACCGTTTACATCATTCTCAGATCCCACAGTTTCCAATATACTATCATTTTTTCTGTGTCTATGGATATAGATAGATACAGATATAAATATAGGTATAGACATATAGATAGATATAGATATATAAATACTTATGGACAGATATCATTGCTGCGTTCATGGGCCATCCCTATAAAAGTTTGTTGAGTTATATAAGTCCATTACATTGGGCTTCATCTGTTCTTTCAAGGCAGGAGAGATGGTGTGTGATGCTGAATCGTTGCCTGCTAACATCAGTTCTGATTTTATCACTGCTGCAGTTGCCCAGTTTTGTCAAAGTTCATGCTTTGTTAGTATGATAATCAAAAGAAAGTTGTCAGTGGTGATCTGAGCTCCCTGCTTCTGGTGACAGTAATGGGAGATTTCTGCTGCTGCTGCCACTGCTACCTACCCTGTTCTTCAAGAGTTCTGCTGTTAGCAACTCCACCACCTGTTGTCTCAATTGATTTGATCTTGTGGTGATTCACTGTCTTCATCTTCTGTGCATCCTATTATTCTAAGCTCTGTGGTTATCTGTGTAGCAGGTTCCAAGAGTCACAGGAGTCATTTAAAAGTTGATCCAGGGTAAATTGTAAGCTTGTTTAGTCTCTTCCAAATCAGTCCTGGTCCTCTCTGTTTCAGAAATAGCCTTACAGCTGTGATTACAGCAACGAAGACTCATCTCATAGCATTTCTGACAAGGTTTCCCTCCTAGTCTTATTCTCTAGTTCTGTAATATACTCAAGTACAGACACATGTAGAATATAGATATGAGCATACATATAACATAATTGAGCCAGGTGGTATGTTTCCTTTGCAATGACAAAGTTTCTTAAAACACAAAATGAGATTACTCTATAGAGAATTTAAACATTCATATCTAGTACTTCACCAATTCCTTTAATTACCTTTCTTTAATTTATCATCAACAGCACTTCATAACTCTAACAAGCGTATGATTTATTTTACATGACTTTAAGAGATGGTTTAGTTCTGTGAACCCAGAAACATGTTCAGTAAATCATATTTCATGGCAGCTGGTGATGACAGTAAAATTTCTTTCATGAAGACCACTGAAGGAGCAAAAATGTGAATAATACAAATAATCATGTGTTTAAGCATTTCAAATTTCAGAGTGCTAATTAGCTCCTACGGCAAAGAGTTCTTGAAAGAAAGCATTTCATGCTGAATAAAGTAGCTTGAAACGTTTACATTTGTTAAAATACATTACTCCTTTTTGCATTAAGAGTATTTCATGTTGTGTGTGGGTGCCTAGAAATATCTTCTGACTTAATTCAGCCCTCGCTATCACTGAAGACAGAGAAACACTTAAAGAGAGGAGAAGCTGTAGCATTTCCATCACTGGATGCCTTTAGGATTAAGTTACACAAATCTCTAGATTCTTAACCCATGGGGGAAGGATGAATGAAGTAACTTTTTCAGGTCTTTTCTAACTAAATGTTTAATGTATAATTTTTATGTAAATCTGCTCAAATTACAGCAAGTAGAGTGTTCTGATTTCCATATAGTAGCTTTTAATAGACTATTTTGAAAAGGTCATGTTTTTGTTCTTGCTTTTGTTTCAAAAATAGGCATGGCTGATGCTTCATCCTTGCATGTGTTTAACACTTAACTGTGATTTAGTCCTATGCAATGTGTTTAATAGTATTAACTATTCAAACTTTGTTGTAAAAAAGAAACATCAGTTAAAACAGTGAATGATTCTTTGAGAAATTTTTGAGTACTAATTAGTTTTCATCAATATCCTTAAGTGATATTTTCATTAATGGCTCAAGCAGACACCAGACATTCCCATTGTTTGCTTAATGCTAACATGCACAGGACACTAATACTTTGCAGAAGTACTCTTACAGCCAAAATTTGAATATCTTCTATGCTTCTATTTGTCACCACCTATATATCACTTTTGTTAGCTATCCTCTTGTCTGAAATGTAATCTAATTGTTATTATAGTAGAGGCATAGTCCTGTATTGCACTTTCAGCATTACTGACATTGCAAATAGCAGCATTTTACATATATAAGCTTCATAAAGCAACAGCTTTTCTTTAGACAGCAGAATTAAAGATGATGCAGTAAACTGCATTTTTGTGTAATTATTCCACTGCATAGGACTCAAGGTTAGGTTTGCAACGCTTAAATTTCTCTTGATGTTCAAAGACACAAAAAGCAGGTCAGAATACATATTCAGATCCACCTTCCCTGTCATGTTTGTGACTAACATGCAATGATGACTCAGTGTTTGCAATTGCCTTGCAGAGAAAACAAAGGATCAATAATGTGGAGACTGTTGCAGTAAGCTTATCTGAATCTCTTAACCATTTCTTTGTGTGTGTGATAGGAAGAGAACATCCTTTTCTCTAGAATAAACGCTACAGCAATTCATTAGAAAGCATTGGAACTAAATCCCAATGAAGCCATATTCTCTGTTTTACATTCTTCTGTGCACTAACGTATTTATCCAGTGCAGAAGTCCCCAGATGAAATTGCAGTGTAACAGCCAAGAAGGATGTTTAATTCATGGGCACTCACTGTTGTGTTTATTATATTGCAAAATTCTGTGATTGAGGCACACTTTTATATAATGGTAAAATATGAATTATATTAACATTTCAAGGAGAGTGATCATACAGATAGAGGCCAACCTAAAAGAAGACATTGTCAGTTGTCATGATCTTACTTTTGTGACATAGGATATTGTAAGTGTCCTATAGATTTTCATTAAAGACATGCAAATTTTCTGCTAATTCAAAATGGTTATCAGCTAGTATGCCTTTCAGGAAGGCTAAAACCTTACTGCTTTAAATCCAAATGGCTATACCATTCATTTCATATGTGTGAAATTTGATAATGATGAGCTATGTTACTTTCCCATATTTTTCCAGTGAGGCTCAAGGCAGTCTGCCCTTAGGGAAAATAATCATCCTGTATTTCTTATAGTTGGGATGAAGAGAAGAAATGGTGAAACAGAAATAAGGATTAAATGACACTGGGAAAATCACAGAAGAAAAAAAGAGAAGAGGAAGTAGACATATAAGAAGGATGGGGATGAAGGGGTTAAGGGTTTGGGAACTGACAGAGAGGGAAAAAGCTGTATCTGGTCCAATAAAATAAATGGGAAAAAATGTTGAGAGTCCACAAAAGGTACAAGTTGAATGAAGGAGGATGACTGACTCAGGCGTACTAAAGAAGCTGAGGTAAGAAATACATACGGTGTGTCCACCTTTTTTCTTGAGTTGTCCTTCCTGAAAGACCAAAACAGTTGTCTCCTTTGTAAACACATTTAAGAATGTGCCTAAGCCTGTGTTCACTTCACTGTTCATATACAATTGTGTTTTGGAGTCTGAAGAATTTATCTTTATGGAACATAAAGCACAGTTAGCTAGGAGACTACTATTTACTTAAAAGTTTCTTTTGGTCAAATGGAAGGAATTACAGAAAATTTCTGGCCATATTTCCATCCTTGTAGTTTATTAATCTGCTAATTTAATAATTTAAATTTAAATAATTAAAAAATAATTAGATAAATGATTACAGCTCCAGAAAGCACTCCTCTTTCTGATTATATCATATTGCAGAAGAAAAGGTGAAGAAAGATCATGACAATATGCTAGCATTGGGTTAGTCCTGAGTTTTGGTGTTTGCTCATCCTGCAGTGAAATGTTGATCCAAAGTGGCTCTTCTTAGGAGTTAGAGTAAGCGGTCATGGTTGAGGCTAGGGTTTAGGGTTCAAGTTTGGCTTAGAGTCATTAGCATTATGGTTATGGTCATTAGAGTTTAGGGTTATGGTGTTAGGATTAGAGGTTAGGGGCTACAGCTTATGGTTAGGGTTAGTTTTAACTTAGCTGCATGGAGTCTGTGCTGGTTTTAGGAGACCTCAGGTCAGTTGTCCGAGAAAAATTCCTTACTACATGGGACAACAGGAAGACAAATGTCTGCTCTGTATTGGTTTTATGGTGTTTCCAGTAGGCCATCGAAAATAGGAAGTGAGATCATAGTCAGGCCAATCATCTCTGTTCTTGCATGCTTCATTCAAACGCTGCACAAAAAGCTCAAGTTGGTTTAGAACAAGCTCTGTTCTGTTCTGTGCTTTAGGCAAGCTTTTAGAGCTCAAAGACCTGGAAGCACAGAAAGATGAATTTAGGCTTCCACACAGCCCAGAGTCATGCAAAAAACTCTGCACCAACATATTGATTCAGAAGCAATGTTGATTGGGTCTGCCTGAAATTTTAAGTCCTGCTTTTTACTAACTGGCAGTAGGCAAACTTAAGATAAGGATCAGTGTGATTAATTGTAGTTAACATGTCAGCACACCTGCTACCAGACTACTCTTCAAGTTGCTACTGAAGAAAAAAAGTTCAAGGAAGTTTCTGAAAGACATAATAGTACTTGCTTTACACATCGATTAGTGCGTGAAGGAAGTAGATTGCATTGATTGCAAGTAGATTGCATGTAGATTACAAGTAGATTGCATATTGATATTTTTGTTCAAGTGTGTAGTCATGGTTATAAAAGCAAGGCAGATAAAACATTATATTATTTTTTAATTAATTTGAAAGGCTATGCTTTAGTTTCATTATTTGTAACACTTCATAACTCATTACTGCATGTAGGGTCATATAGTTCCTAAACACATTGTAGTGAAAATATAATACGAGAGATTATGGCATGAATTTTCCATGTGTGAGAACTGGAAAGAGATTTTCTGAGAAGATATATGATAGATTTGTGAGGTTCTACTATATTTTAGTAACAGTGAATGGCCTTACGGTGAGAACCATGATTTTACTAATAGTTCCCTGCAGGATACCTGCCTAGTCTATACAGATTTGGAGGACGGGAAAGAAGCTTTTTGTCTGAATTTGAACCACATCAGGAGCCATTCACTCTTTGGAAACTAATACTCTTTTTTGTTATTGCTAATTTTAATTTTTCTTAATTTAATGGTAGTTAAACTATATAGATAGATACTACAAAATTGCCTGACTTCCATTGCTTTGTGTTAGATAAAGTCACACA
Source organism: Psittacula echo (assembly GCF_963264785.1). Classification (NCBI taxonomy): domain Eukaryota; kingdom Metazoa; phylum Chordata; class Aves; order Psittaciformes; family Psittacidae; genus Psittacula; species Psittacula echo. The sequence goes on along the minus strand of NC_137742.1, from coordinate 73,528,614 downwards.
AAAGAGCTTCCCATATGCCTCTAGCAGTATTTTCTTACTTATCTCTTTGACGCATTTGCTGAGATCAAGACTACAGCTTGTTGTGATTTTTTCCCCCTTTTTTTGTTTCCTAATTAGAAAATTGCAATTCAGCAACACTTTTATGTCACCTTGTGGTTTACCCCCACTGGCAACTAAGTACCACACAGCCACTTACTCACTCCACCCTAGTGGAATGGCATGAGAATTAGAAGGGTAAAAGAGAAAACTCATGGGTTGAGATAAACACAGTTTAACAGGTAAAGCAAAAGCCGGGCACAAAAGCTAAGAAAAACAAGACCACCACTTCTCATGGTCAGGTGGGTGTTCAGCTATCTCCGGGACAGCAGGTCTCCATCACAGGTAAGGGTTATTTGGGAAAACAAAATGCCATCACTCTGAACATTCCTCTTCCTTCTTCTTCTCCCAGCTTTATATGCACCGTATGACATACAGTGTCATGCTTCCCCTCCATGACACCATATGGAGAGGGATACCCATATATTGGAGTCAGCTGTTCCAGCTGTGTCCCCTGACAACTCCTTGTGTAGCCCCAGCCTGCTCGCTTGCGATGTGGTGTGAGGTGCAGGAAGGGCCTTTTCTCTGTGTAAGCACTGCTTAGCAATAAGGAAAACATCCCTATATTGTCAACTCTGTTTTCATCAAAAATCCAAAACATAGTCCCAAACATCCAAAACATACTAGCTACTACGAAGAAAATTAACTCTATCCCAGTCAAAACCAGCACATGCCTTTATAAGTTTCAATAAAAGTAAGTCTTCTCTATGTCCAAATCTGAATTTCTGGTCAGTGGAAGATATCAGATCTATCAGTTTGGTAATGTAGACTGTTCTGCATCTGTGGGCAGGTTTGTTGTAGCTGTGAGCTCCAACACATTCTCTCTAAGAGAGGAGTGCAATATGATAGTGCTGCCTTGCAAAGGCTGTTGAAATGGTCCCGTGATCATGGCTTTATCCCCACTGTGCAAGCTGCGTTCGAGACTTCTGAGTGGGAGCGTATAGGACAAGCACTGTGGGATGAGATTAGTAAGGGGACAAAAGAAACACAAACGCACTCCACTCTGTGGAGGTTGATGTTAGACACTCTAAAAGAAATGAAATCTGAACGGGCGGCGGTGGCGTCTGTACTTATGGCCACCGCCCCCTCTTCAGAACATTCAGGAACAGGGGCGGGCACGATATCCATGGCGTTTGCTCCTCCTACTGTGCCTGCAACTGTTCCCCAAAAACTGTCACAACTGGCGGGGAGGAAAAAGTTTTGACAGCAATCACAGAGCGCAGTAAGAGTAAAAGGAACGACCACCTGCGTCCCAGATCCCGAGGGAAAAGACCCCGAGGCTGCACAGGACCCTGATCCGGGATCCCCGGAGTCAGAACCGGACTCACATCCTCCCGACTCCGACTCCGACTCCGATTCTGATTCCGAGCGGTCTGTTCAGCTCACCGACAGAGGGCAGCTGACCCGGCAGATGAACAACTTCAACTGATCCTGAAAAAGCTGGAAGCTCTGGAGGCCGGGGGAGGCGCTGCTGGGCTGTCTGCTCCACCCTCATATCGAAGGAAGGGATTCTGGGGGAGGAGTCGGGGAAAGGATCCGGAGGCGGGGGGAAAACCGGCAGGATCGGGAGGGGGGAGAAATCCGGCACATCGTTGGCGCGGGTTTATGAGGGATGCAATTGTAAACGAGGAATTTGCCGACATGGGGCCTTTGGCTTACCCAGTGTTCACCACCCAGCAAAGGGCTAAACAGTGTGGGGGTTTTACAGCTGGGAGGGGATACTTGAGGACTGAGAAGGAAAGGAGCTGACAGGCCATCAATCAAATTGCATTGTGTCCGTCAGGTATGGTGCCACTCACCTTATTCCATGCAAGGCAGGAGGGCTTTTAACATCACACTAAAGAGCAGTGTTACATGTTACATCGCTAGCAAAGGCAGTGCTCTAGTCTACTTGTCCTACCTATGCTTTGAGAAAACTCAGCCTATACAAGGGCCTGTACACACATGTATTTTTCCATGCCTGACACCAGAATATGAACATGGAGATTTAGAGCAACATAAAATCTGTGTGCTCTCTCGCTGAGCTACCCGTTATAGTAATGCCTCAGAGCTGACATCTGGCTAATGATGGCTTTTTCTGCTCTGACAGTGTAAAAGCCTGCTTGTTTCTTCTACAGAGAGGAATTCCACTGATAATGCAGGTCATACAGCCTCTTTGTCTCCTTCAAGTGTAAATCCTCCTAGAAAGCTGTTCCTCTTCTCTAAACCTTTTATAAGCAACATGAACTTTTCCCAAACATGTTGTTGGCTTTGCCTAAGGGAGTCTTTTTGATTTGTGGCGATCGCGCTTGGCAAGGTATCCCAAAATTTCCACTTGGAGTGCCTTGTTATTTGGGAAGGCTCAGCCTTCTGGCACCATCGGTGGAACTCTTAAGGGTGCGGAATAGAACCCAAAGTAAACACGCTTTAGACACCTTGTCAGCAACCTGTAATGACTCAGTAGCTCTAATAGGAAAAGCAGAGAATCTGTTAGCTAGCATATTTTTTTCCTGGCTGTGCGGCAGCGATTGCTAATACCAATTTGCAGAAGCTGGCATGTTGGGCCGCAAAACAAGCTAATCTCATGTCGGATGTTTTGACTGACCTGATGAAAGACGTTGATGGCAATCGTAAAGCTATTTTGCAAAATTGCGCCGCTATAGATTTTTTGTTGCTAGCTCATGGACATGGGTGTGATGATTTTGATGGACTGTGTTGTTTTAATTTGTCTGATCATTCAAAATCTATACACACAAGAATTCGGGAATTGCAAGAGCATGTTAATAAGATACAAGTTGAGATGGGATTAGATGATTGGTTGAAGAACCTGGGAGTTAGTGGTTGGTTAAAACCGTTGATATATAGTTTGGTACAGTTGTTATTAATGCTCATAGTGATCTTGTGCATAGCGTGTGGAATATTTGCTTGTGGAAGGGCGTTGACTGCAAAGGTACTATCCAAAGTGTGGCTTATCCAGCGACAGCTCCACCGGAAGGAATTGTCAACGCGTTCATGATGGAGAATGGACATATATAAGAACTGAAATAAATGCCCCTGCTCAAAAACAAAAGGGGGGATTTGTGGGCAGGTTCGTCATAGCTGTGAGCAGAGGCAAGGGGTCTTGGACAGAACTCATACTCCTGTGATTGAAATAAAGAGAACCTGAGCCTTCATATAATTAGAGCATTGGAGGAAGTAAGATTGCTGGTATATATACGGTTAGAAGTAGGATGTGAAACTGTTGAATTAAGACGTTAAAAAGTTGTGGTTGGCAAGTAATGTTTAGTAAGCTGGCATTTGTTAACGTTTGAATGTTAGCCAATGGAATTGCTGTATCTACGTATATGACGCAAGTTAACTTTTGTATGTTAGCCAATGGAATTGCTGTATCCAAGGATATGACGTAAGCTGGAAGAATAAGATTGGTATATAACCCGGTGTCTGCGCAATAAACTTTGGCAATTGCTTGATCACATTGGTCGTCTCAGCATTGTTCGTGACCTCCGCGTCAACATGCATCCACCTGGCATACAAAGGATTTAGACTCCAGTTGCTGTTAGAGAAGGTTTTTGGCTGTCCTTAGCAGCAATTTACAGACCTTGTATGAGCAGATGAACAAGCAAGACGTTTTTGTTGTCAGCTAAGCTACCTCAACATAAACTCCCATTTGCTGCAGACAAAAGCACACACGCAAACTGTTACTGTGTTACAGACAACAGATGCTATAACTTCACAGTATACCCTCTGCTGTGGTTTTGTGAAACTTCAGTTGCTATGATCAAGCTAATTTTTAATGACAGCTTTCAATGAAATTTTACAGTATGAGTGACAGCAAGAGGCTTATACCATTGCCTACTGCTTAAGATGGGACAGAACCCTCATCTACCACATTTCAAGTCAGATCTTTAAGCAGTGGCCCCTTCAGGCAAGTCATTCTTTAAATGTATGTCACCCAAGCTAGGTATGTCACCCAAGCTAGAAGGCAGACGCGTGAAGCAGATCTGTGGTCTAGTTTTTGATTCTGCTGAAGTAAATGTCACAATTTCTATTGACTTTGTCAGGATTAAGATATCACTTCATCCTTCCTACCTTCCAGTCTTTTATTCAAAATAGGAAGCCACTAAATGTAACAAGAACATAACGAGAAAGAAATTCTCTAATTTTACTTTGTGTATTTCATTAAATATTATATCTTAGACTAAAAACTTGAAGTTCCAAAAAGTAAAAATATATGTCATAGAAAATGCATTAATGATCTAATCCTATTACTTATAGTCTGCTCAAAGATCATAGAGAGAAAAATAAATTTTCTCCATATTTTGGTGACAGAGAAAAAGCATTCGAAATCTTATTCATCACAGAAGCCTTTTAGATGCCTTTCAATATTGAGAGTTTTTCATCTGAAGATGTATAAACACTGTATGAACTTCAGACTTTTGACTTTTAAAAGTATGATTTGCATTAAATAAAAGTGAGAGAACTTTTTATTTTTACTTAGAATACTTTATGTTTCAGAGCTCTTTAAGGGAAATTATTTCACAAAATCAAAAATAGATAGTTTTTATGGAAATGAATAGCTCAATGACTATTTTTATAGTTCAGAGAAATGCTGTGGAAAGTAAATTTGATTTACTAAGCTTATTACAGATTGTGAACTTTAACATTAAAACTAAAGGATATTCGGAGGTTTTGAAATCATTGGTTCAGACCTGACTGAAATAAAATAATGCATGAAGCAAAGGAATATGTATGTAAACGTACATGTTGCCTGTAAGTTGCAAGACATATGTGTTCTCCAATTATTGCAGAAAGGACAAATGTGAGTCTGAAGTGCTTGAACAGGAAATCATCACCTACCTGGGCAGAATTTTGAGAAATTATTTTCACTTGTCTATTTTGGCTGACTGGAGAGTGGGAAAATCTGTCTTGGTCCTAAGATAAATAAAAATTCAAGATTAACACAGATTTGCGCCCAGAAACAAGTAATTTGAAATGATTTTGCTAAGCTGCTGCAAAGCACTGTAGTTTGGTTGTGTACTCTTAGTGGAGAATTTCCACAGTGCAAAGCACGTATTTGCTATATCTATGACTGTGCTTCCTTTCCACATCCTTGCCTTGAAATAAAAAATGGAAAGCAAAGGGAATACGAAGCAGAAGAGAGCTGTACTGTACTATGTCATTCCTCCCCTGGCAGTGACTGGAAATTGCTTTGGAGCCAGGTCCTACCAGCCCAAGCTCTGGTACAAAGCACAGAAAAACTCCGTATTGTCAAGATGAGGAAGGGCTCAGGAAACCCTTTTGTGAATAACAATATAAGATTTATGATGAGTTCTAGGTGGCACTTGATTCCCAAATGTCAATGTGTTGCAGATTTTATAGAATAATATGGGAGTACCTCTCACTATGAGTGTATTGGCAGTCAGCTTTCATAAGCACTTGTAATGCATTAGCCTGCTTTGACCATGCCATTGTCAATGAGCTTGTCCTGGGTTCAGCTATTTCTCATTCTTGGTAGCTGGTGCAGTGCTGTGTTTCAGCTTTATCTGAGAACAATGCTGATAATGCACCAACGTTTTAGTTGTTGCTCATTAGCACTTACCCTGATCAAGGACTTTTCTGTGTCGTGCTCTGGCAGTCAGGAGGGGCACAAGAAGCCAGGAAGAAGCAGAAACAGGACACATGACTTGAAATAATCAAAGGGGTATTCCATACCACAACACATTATACCCAGTATATAAACTGGAGGAAGTCACCCGGCAGGCCCAGACTGCTGCTTGGGTCGGGCTGGGTATCTGTTGGTGGGTGGTGAGCAATTGTATTGTGCAGCACTTGTGTTTATTGTTTTTTTCATCTTCCCTTTTTAGGTTTATATTCTCTCCTCTTGTTATTTCCCTTATCATTATTATTATTGGTGGTAGCAGTAGTGGTTTGTTATATCTTAGTTACTGGACTGTTCTTATCTCAACCCGTGGGAATTACATTCTTTCAATTCTCCTCCCCATCCCACCGGGAGCAAGGGGAAAGAAGGAGAGGGGTGAGTGGCTGGCTGCGTGGTTCTGAGCTACTGGCTGGGCTTAAATGACAACAGGGCTTTAGCAGACCTTTCTCAGAATCTTCATCTGGACAACTTAATGTGTCTCACATTAGAACTCCTCTGAGCATTTCTGTCAGCATCTCAGATTATCAAGATTTGAGTTGTTAATCTTGCAAAGCGGCATTCTTTGAACAATGATTTTAGAATTCAGGCTCATGATTTTCAAGAATAAAGTTCTTATTTTGCAGGGATCTTGGTACTCTTGTAGTTTGGGGAAGCAAGCAAGTTGGTGATGAATGAGCTTAAGCTTGTTCCAAAAAATTGTTGTTCTTTGCTAGGTTAACTTTTATCCTGGCTATGCTATTCTGTTGTATTCCCTTGTGAAATTCTTTTTATAGGGCAACCCAAAAAGCAATTTGAAGAAATGGACTCTCTCCAGATGAAACTTTGTTGTGTATTTACAGACCTCTTTCTTTACTGACAGATCCTATACCAAACAAATGCTCCTTTTTTTGTCCATAATAGATATGTTTTTCTGTCAGGCTACCAGTTCTTTGGGTTTGTATACAGAATATTTTTTTCTTTGCCCTGACTCCCCAGATCTAGTCAGTGGCCCACCGCATTTCGTATTTGTTTTGCTTTGTCCACTGAAAAGCACAGGAAGTTTTTTTAATCTCTTGGATTGCTTGTCATTTGCTCATTTTCATCTTTAGATTTTACGTTACAGATGACTTCCTAAATCCTGGGAAATGTCTTCAAACTCCTGCAAAATGAATTTGATCCTTTATCATTCAAATGAAAGTAGCATTTTCATAAGGTGAACTGTGCTGAATAATGCTGCTTAACATTAGAATAATATATTTAAAGATAGCTTACTGTTATATTGCACCAGAGAGTACTAGTTTTCAGTGTGGTCTTTACCCACATTGTGTGCTCTCTGTAGCTGCTGAATAGCCCATGCAAACTCTGCTGCCTTTCTTGCGCCTTTTTTCCCATGTGCCCAGTAATGCCCTGGCTTGCTGTCTGTCACAGCCTCTGTATCTCCATCTCCTTGATTCTGATAATTACAGTTCTAGATAAGAATTTTATTGTTTAAGCCAATTTGATCTTGAAATCATTGTGTCAAAGCACATTCTTATGTCCAAGTTTCTTCTTGGTCCAGTAAGTTTTAGCATGTTTCATCTGTCTGTTTTAATGGGTTGCTCCAATATTGCAAGTAGTATCATCTGTCTCAAGAAGGACATTTTAGTCAACTAAGACTGAAATTTTTTACTTTTCAGTTAAAAAATGTTACTTTGTATGTTCAATTTTGTATGAAGTAAACCAGACTTTCTATTTCTGTCTCAGGTCTCAAGTGAACATTAACTGAAGCCACTGCTTCAGTCAGACCTTTGCAATCACCATGTTTTTAACTCTGCTGAAACACTTAACTGCCCTCTCCTTTCAGCCACTTGATTTCTACATATCCTGTAGGAATGGTCTTCTGTGGGCAGTTAGTCCAAGGTTGCTCTGCTGTTTCCCTTGCAGTGAAAAAATATGCCAGTCTCTCTGTAACTTGTGTGTTCATGATGCCCTTCGAGTTTCTGTATCTCACAAGCAAAACCATTTAAAACCTGACTTCCTCACTGAGGCTTTACTGTATGCAATTGGTCTTCTCAGCTGTTTAAATGAGGTTGAAATGAAAGGGAAGGTCTCACAGCAGCAAAGTGAGTATCTGGGCTGTTCTGGCTTATTCTAAAAAGAAATGGAAGGTGGAAAAGAAAATTCAGCTCATTTGATATTTCAAACTTTCTTCAGCTTCCAGTGGTGTCCTTCGCTATCCAAACATTGCAACCTTTTGGATGCCATTGTCACCAAGTTTCTGGACCATGTGACTAAGGAGATCTATAGAAATACATGTTTAATTCAGCAGTCTTCAGCATCAGAAGTAACACTTTATGCTGTGAGGCAGTTGAGAAAGCCCAGCAAATTAGAATTTTTTCTCTTGCCATCACTTGTGTATGTCACATTTCCATTACATGGTCTGAGAAAGAAAACAAACACTTAGCAAAACCGAAGCAAAGTCTTAACTGTTGCTCCCACCCCTGTCAGTCTGAGCCTCTGTAAAGCTTTTATGTTCTTCTTGAAGGAAATTATAGTGTAAAGAAATTGGATGTGTGAACTTCTACACATTTAAAGATCCAGGAACCTATGACGAGTTGCACCAGGGATGGGAAAAAATGCTAGACTAAGTTATCAGAAATTTAAAGAATTATTTGGTTCATTCATAAAGGCTTAGTTTTGGGGGAAATTGCAGTATGTCCTGTGAAACTGCAGACTCATCTTTTTGCAAGCCTGAAATATAGCTAAATCATATGTATTTAAAGATCCAAGTCAGAATTTAGGCGGTAGCCACATTCCGCATGACATAAAGGCAAGGTACAAATTTAGTGTGAGGAAAGAGACTTGCTCTACAAATCCCAATAAATATATGCAGGGCCAGTGAAAATTATGCTTCACAAATGCTTTTAGAATCATAGAATCATTAAATAGTCAGGGTTGGAAAGAAGCTTAAGATCATTAAGTCCCAACCCCCCTGCCATGGGCACAGACACCTCACATTAAATGATGTCACCCAAGGCTCTGTCCAGCCTGGCCTTGAACAAGGATGGAGCATTCACAACCTCCCTGCGCAACCCATTCCAGTGCCTCACCACCCTCACAGTAAAGAACTTCCCCCTTATATCCAATCTAAACTTCTCCTGTTTAAGTTTCAACCCTTTACCCCTTGTACTATCACTAATACTCCCTCCCCAGCATTCTTATAAACCCCCTTCAGATGCTGGAAGGCTGCTATGAGGTCTGCAGGCAGCCTTCTCTTCTCCAGGCTGAACAGCCCCAACTTTCTCAGCCTGTCTTCATACAGGAGGTGCTCCAGTCCCCTGATCATCCTCGTGGCCCTCCTCCGGACTTGTTCCAACAGTTCCATGTCCTTTTTATGTTGAGGACACCAGAACTGTACACAATACTCCAAGTGAGGTCTCACGAGAGGAGAGTAGAGAGGCAGGATCATCTCCTTCGACCTGCTGGTTATGCTCCTTTTGATGCAGCCCAGGATACGGCTGGCTTTCTGGGCTATGAACGCGCACTGCTAGCTCTTGTTAAGTTTACTATCGATCAACACCCCCAACTCCTCCACAGGGCTGCTTTGAATCTCTTCTCTACTCAATCTGTAGGCGTGCCTGGGATTGCTCCAATCCAGGTGTAAGACATTGCACTTGGCATGGTTAAACTTCCTCAGGTTGGCATCAGCCCACCTCACAAGCATATCAAGGTCCCTCTGGATGGCATTCCTTCCCTCCAGCTTATCAACCGAACCACACAGCTTGGTGTCATCAGCAAGCTTTCTGAGAGTGCACTCAATCCCACTGGCCATGTCACCAACAAAGATGTTGAACAAGACCGATCCCAACACCAATCCCTCAGGGACACCACTCATTACAGGTCTCCAGCCGGACATTGAGCCATTGACCACAACTCCCTTGTGTGCGGTCATCCAGCCAGTTCTTTATCCACCGAGTGGTCCACCCATCAAATTGATGTCTCTCCAATTTAGAGACAAGGATGTCATGTGGCACAGTGTCGAACGCTTTGCACAAGTCCAGGTAGATGACGTCAACTGCTCTGCCCCTGTCCATCAGTTCCGTAGCCCCATCATAGAAGGCCACCAAATTGGTCAGGCAGGATTTCCCGTTAGTGAAGCCATGCTGGCTGTCACCAACCACCTCCTTGTTTTTCATGTGCCTTAGCATGCCTTCCAGGAGAATCTGCTCCAAGATTTTGCCAGGCACAGAGGTGAGACTGATTGGTCTGTAGTTCCCTGGGTCATTCATTTTCCCCTTCTTGAAAATGGGGGTTATATTTCCCTTTTTCCAGTCATCAGGAACTTCACCTGACTGCCATGATTTTTCAAATATGATGGCCAGTGGCTTAGCAACTTAATTCGTCAGCTCCTTCAGGACCCGCGGATGGATTTCATCAGGTCTCGTGGACTTGTGTATGTTCAGGTTCTTAAGATGGTCTCGAACCAGATCCTCTCCTACAGTGGACCTAAGGTCTTAATTCTCACAGTCCCTGTGTGCCTTCCAATACTTGGGTGGTGTGTTCGGAGCCTTTTCCAGTGAAGACTGAGGCAAAGAAGTCATTAAGAACCTCAGCCTTCTCCAAATCCAGGGTAGCCAGTTCTTCTGATCACTTCTGGAGATGCCCTGCATTGTCCCTAGTCTGTCTTTTATACACAATACACCTGTAGAATCCCTCCCTGTTATCTTTCACATTCCTAGCCAAGTTTAATTCTAACTGGGCCTTAGCCTTCCTAACCTGGTCCCTAGCTTCCCAGACAGCATCCCTGTATTCTTCCCAGGCCGCTTGTCCTTGCTTCCACCTTTTATAAACCCTTTTTCCTTCTTTTTTCCTTTGAATTTTCCTGAGCAGCTCCTTATCCGTCCAAAGAGGTCTCCTGGCCCTCCTGCTGCACTTCCTTTCAGTCAGGAAGCAACAGTCCTGAGCTTGTAGCAAGTGATTCTTGAAAATCAATGAACACTCTTGGCTCCCCCTGCCCTCTAGGGCTGTATGCCATGGAACCTTATGAGCAAGTTCCTGAAGAGGCCAAAGTCTGCTCTCTTGAAGTCCAGAGCAGTGAGCTTGCTGCATGCTTTTCTCACTGTCCTGAGGATCTTGAACTCCACCAACTCATGATTGCTACAACCAAGGCTGCCCTGAAGTGTCACATTTCCAATCAGCCCTTCCCAGTTGGTGAGCACGAGGTCAAGCATGGCAGCTCTCGTTGTCGGCTCCTCTATTACTTGCAGAATGAATAGCTTATCCTTCACATTATCTACTGAAGTATTAACTCATTCAAGAATTCTCTCCAAACCAGAAGTCTTGCTGAAAGAAAACAAAAAAACAAATCTTTTTTTCACATTGAATGTCTCCTTTCTTGAGGACAGCTGTTTTATTAAAGAAAAAGAAAAAGAAAAGTGAAAAGTGAAAAATAATGCGAAGTTATCTCTAACAGTAGTTGTACTTGCTAGACACTCTGAAATAGAATGTTACAAAGCAGAATTTTGTTCTACAATTCCTTTATAAATTAAAATTATTTATAATTGTATATAAATTTCAATAGCATCTGTGTTAACATTATTCTGAAGAATGGAAGTGGGAGAAAAATTACTTATTACCTTGTTCAATAGAAAGATAACTTTCCCAGTATAAGTTATTAAAAACATCTGTAACTTTTATGTTACACATATGCTTAAAGTACAGCATTTTAACAGTAATAGGATTGAAAGCACACCAAATATTTAGCTCTGGGTAAAGAATTTCAAGAAAGCAATTGTTGACTGTCATAATTGTTTACTTCAGTCCATTGGTGTCGGCTAAAGTGAGACTGACCACTTTGTGTTTAAAAAGTGAATACTTCTCTCTTAAAGGCACCTTTACTATGCAGCTGATTACTTCCATCAGCAACTGGTGGCTGCCTGAGATGGTAAAGCTGGGACTTCAGCCCTCACTGGAACCACAGTATCACAGTATCACAGTATGTTAGAGATTGGAAGGGACCTCAAAAGATCATCTAGTCCAATCCCCCTGCCAGAGCAGGAACACCTAGATAAGGTTACAATCCCACATAAAGAGATATTATATTCGTAAATATATATATGATTGTGGACTACAGATAGGCAAATTGTGAAGAAACATACATAATAATCATGTGAGAATCAAATGGTATAATTATATGTTCTTGCAAAGTAACTAATGAGATAATTCTAAAATATAAATTACTGAATAGATTACCTGACTGTTGTTGACATAGCATACACAGCTAACCACATTTGTGAAGAAGTACACTAAAGTAAGCAAAGAACTGCTACCATGGACAAGTGGTCTTTTTCCCTGGCTGCAAAGAAATGGGAAAATGAAAACATTAAAGTGGTGGGGCAGCATTTTCCTGAGAACCACCAAACTTGCAGTTACTTCAGAGAAGTACAATATGAGATAACTAAGAGATTTTATATAAATAAACCTTTGATTTAGAGATAGAAACATAATACAAAGGATGTTATTTAAGTTGAGCTGTGTAATGATGTGGAAGACCTGACTTATTGATAAATTTTATTGAGAAAACACCACATGAGCACTACTGAATTTGTGCAATGAATATGAAGGTTGAAATTTTAATTTGGTTTAATTAGATTTACTAAAGGTTAAAAATAATTTTACTACAGCAATTTTACACACACATCTGGAAATAATGTCTGATTTCTTCAGTTCTTTCATTTGTACTTATTTCCATCATATAAACCATTGGACTGCATATGTGCAAGAGCTTCATCTTACCTTTTTTTTAATAGTGCTGATTTTTGCCAAATGCCTTATAGCGACAGGGAGAGATGCACAGACATATTCAGGGACTCTAATTCATTACCTAATTTATTCTGTTTCTAGTAATCAGAGTTACTATATCTGCTACTATCATGTATCATGATTCCTCCCTGCTAAGATCCTCCAATGGTAATGATTGAAATATAATGAGTTTTACGGATTACATGTGTGTGCATATGTGCATCCACATATTAATGACTGTGTAGTATTCCCACCTCCTTTCCCACCCCTCAAGCCTACTTGCTGGGGAAGGAGGGCATGAGGGCAGTATAGTAAAAAGAGAAAGTCTTGATGATGTGCAAGCACTGCTCAGCAATAGCTGAAATACCAGTGTGCTATCAACACTGTTTTAGTCACAAATCTGAAGCACAGTAGTCTATAGGCTTGCTGCATGCTCTTCTCACTGTCCTGAGGATCTTGAACTTGACCATCTCATGATTGCTACAACCAAGGCTGCCTTGGAGCGTCACATTCCCAGCTAGCCTCTCCCTGTTGGTGAGCACAAGGTCAAGCATGACACCTCTCCTTGTGGGCTCCTCTATTACTTGCAGAAATGAGCTGTCTTCTACACAGTCGAGAAACCTCCTGGATTGCTTGTGCTGGGCTGTGCCGTCCCTCCAGCAGATATCAGGATGGCTGAAGTCCCTCATGAGGATAAGGGCCTGCGAATGTGAGGCTGCTCCAATCTGTCTATAGAGCGCTTCATCCACAGAATTCTCTTGATCAAGTGGTCTGTAACAGGTCCCTACAGTAATGTCCCCCATAGCTGTTCTTCCTTTAACCCTGAACCACAAACTCTCTGTTGGCTCGTCACCTGTCCCCAGACAGAGTTCCATACTCTCCAGACTATCCCTAACATAAATAGCAATTCTCCCTCTCTGTCTGCTGGGCCTGCCTTTTCTAAACAGCCTGTAACCTTCCATTCCAACACTACAGTCATATGAGCCATCCCACTATGTTTCTGTGATACCTATTATATCATATCCCTGTAGATGTGTACACATCTCTAATTCCTCTTGTTTATTCCCCATGCTAGGGGTGTTTGTATAAAGGCATCTGAGCCAAGCTCCAAATGAAGCTGGCTCATTGGCTGGAGCAGCTGGAATATCTCTACGTGGCTCTGCGCATCTATTATAGGTGCTGGCAACTGACTGGAAGTGTTAGGATGGAATGATGCCCCCCTCACTCAACACATCTAGTTTAAAGTTTTCTTGACCAGCCTGGCAAGCCTCCTACCAATACTGCTCTTCCCCTTCTTTGTCAGACCAGCTCCATCAGCCTCCAGTAGACCTGTCCTCCCAAATCGGGTCCCATGTTCTAAATACTCAAGCCGCTGACTATGGCACCATTGTTCTATCCATTTATTAACTTGGCAAATCCACCTAGCCTTTTTAAGGTCCTTCCCTTTATCCTGGAGAATTGATGAGAAGACTGAGCTCCAGAGCCCCTAACCACCTCTCCCAGGCTCTGTAGTCCTTCCTACAGAGGAAGAAAGAAATTCCACCTAATTAAGCATAGATATAACAGAGAAAAACATAGAAGGGTAAATTGCTGAAACAAGCTATCCGTACAAGAAATGAGGCAGTTCTCAAAAGAAATGTAAAGTCAAGGCAATAGGTTACACAATCAAAACCAGAAATATTAGCAACATGTGTTATTTGAAATAAACTCTGGGTGAAAAAAGCAAAGAGTCTGGGGTTGATAAGTAATACAGAATGAGTTGTTTGTCAGGACACAGTGGAGATATATAATACATCCTGCAATTAACTCATTAATTACAGCAGACTAAGTAACAAGAGATAGATTTCAAATTAGGACAGTGATAAACTCTTTGAAGAAATGCTATCCATCAGGGACTGCCCAGCAAAAGGAGAAAATAGAGATCTAAATTTTGCAAAATATTAAGAAAAAATTGTCCCATTTTCCTTAATTTGAAGCATATGTATTCTCCTAACATGGCACTATGCATGCAGATGAGCCCATTTTAAGAAGTTTTGGACTCAGATGGGGTTCTTAGGGTTTTACAGAGCCAAGACTTAAAGTTCTCTTTTTCCTGGATACATTTTGCTTTTTTGGTAGCAGGTTGAACTATTTTATCAGTCAGGAATTTAAAATGGTTTAGCATTTTAGCTAAAATAATAGTTTACTGCAACGGAGTCCATTTCAGTAGTTGGTAGACCTAAATCTGTTTGCCACACAAAAGATTTAGGACAATACACCACTTGAAAAGCGTTTCTGTTGTAGGGAATGCTCTAAACTAAATTATCTTTAATGTGCCTAAGTTATCCTTGGTCCATATAAAAAATTAAATCAATTCTCCTGCTAAGTAAGATTTTTTGTGTGTACTGAAGCACAGATTTACTGTTGTTGTAACATTTTTATGTGAGCAGTAGCTGAATCTCTAAAAGCTGACGTTGCAGTATTATCCTTGTCACCTCCATTTTCTGCCCTTGTATTTTAGGATTCTCAGGGAAGCATCTCAAAGCTTTTCAACCTAAAGGTAACTGGATTCATTTAAATAAAACAATAAGGGGGAACACGAGGGGGGAGGGGTGGGCGTGAAATATACCACCACTCACCTGCATACATGCAATGGCTATTAAAGAGATTTTTTAGAAACAATTTCCTGATGACTGGCTTTGTGCATGCACTTGCATATCTCTAGGCATTATATTAACAGCTTATTTATGGACATGTAAACATGTATCAGATACTATGGTTAGATTTTATATATTGATTAATGCTTGTACATGTGTTACATGGAGTGATTCATGTGTCAATATCAAGAATGTTCTTTGCTGCAGTTTACAGTTGGCCTATGAACAAAAGGACAGCTGTGGTCTTCTCCTGCAACTCAAAGTCGCGCTTCTTCAGAGAGGCAGCAGGAAAAATCAGACATATATCTTCCTCAGTAAGATATGTCCTCAAGAATCTTTAGCTATGCTTACAAAATAATAAATGCATAAAGGAAGACAGAGCCAAGCATTGCATTGCAGTATGTAGTGGACTGCATTTCCCCCTGTACTACTTCAGAAATTACATTCATAATAATTTTTTTTTTTTTTTTTTTTTTTTTTTTTTTTTTTTTAGATAAGGCTTTATTTAATAAAAAAAAGAAAAAAAGGAAGTATTTCAAACTAAAGTACTCTGTATTAGGGTACTGTTTAGTTCTTACAGATATAATTTGTATGTTTCTACATACATGTATGTTTTCTTCAGATTCATTCTTTTTTTTTACCACATCTAAGAACAGATGGAGATACTTTTAAAATGCCATAGTCGTATTCATGATCTAAAATTATGAACAGGGTGCATATGTAGTCTAATTATTTATAGAAATAAATAAAGATTAAGGAGAAGTGCCAAATATAGGAAGCATTTCAAGCATTAAAATCAGTAATAAAATTTTGTGTTTGAAAAAAAAATTTCATCTAATGCATACACTGGAATAAACTGGAGACTACAGTCATCCCATGATTTTGAAAAGCTGCATTTTGAAGAATTTAAAGAAAGACAAGAGTCCCACTCATGCTGCAGATATGTAGCTAACATTCTATATTATTTATGTGGAAAGTTTAAACGAGCTGTTGAAGTCAAAGCACCAAAGTAAAGCAGCTCACAGACAACATTACAGAAGCTGTCTCAATCTGTGCCCACTCCTACCAATTTACAAAGGGCAGAACCAATTCATATTTCACATAGATTTTACCTTAGTGTCCTGTTAAGCAACTACTCATCAGTCCTGGTCAACTTGCTGTGCCATACTTTGGATTTTGGGGCTTGGTTTAAAGACTGAAGGGTGAATAATGCTCTAAATCTGTATTGTTGCATCTCTAATTTCAGCAAAATTTCTGATAATAAGAAAATGCCATTGGAGTACTAAGGTTATGATAAATATCTAACTATACATTCAAACAGAAAAAAATGCAAAAGTTGACTGGGTTTATTGGTAGTACTGCAATAAGATGTGTTTCAAATGCAGTACTGCATTTCATTTGAACAATTTCCAGACATGTATACTCAGAATATCTGTAATGTCAGACCCTGAAAACTAAGAGAAATAGTTCACCTTCTAGTAGTGAATAAACCACAACCTTCGCAGCTAAATATACCTAAGCTATGAGTAATACTCAGAAAACGTACAACTGGGTGAATTTTTAAATGTACAGGTGCCTCATAACTCCACATTTAGGTAGAATCTAAACATAATGTTTGAACATTTAAATGTTTGAACTGTTCTGCTCAAAATAACAACTAAATCTTTTTATATATCTACCACATACATTCATTTTTCAAACTATTTCTAAAGTATTTTGACTTCGTGTTAAATTGTGCATTGTATTTTATTTTTAATGTATAAGAATTGACTCCTTGCAAATATTTTTTTTTCTTTTTCTTCTGTAGACTGAATTCAGAGAGTCTTTAACAAGATCTTCATAACAATTCATAAGAGCGTGCAGCAAGCTCACTGCCCTGGACTTCAAGAGAGCAGACTTTGGCTTCTTCAGGAACCTGCTCAGTAAGGTTCCATGGCATACAGCCCTAGAGGGCAGGGGGGCGCAAGACTGAGCTACAAGCTCAGAAGTGTTGCATCCCAACTAGAAGGAAGTGCAGCAGGAGGGCCAGGAGACCTCCTTGGATGGATAAGGAGCTGCTCAGGAAAATTCAAAGGAAAAAAGGGGCTTATAGAAGGTGGAAGCAGGGACAGGCGGCCTGGGAAGAATACAGGGGTGCTGTCTGGGAAGCTAGGGACCAGGTTAGGAAGGCTAAGGCCCAGTTAGAATTGAACTTGGCTAGGGATGTTAAGGATAATAGGAAGGGATTCTATAGGTACGTAGCGAGTAAAAGACAGACTAGGGACAACGTAGGCGCCCTCTGGAAGCTATCGGGAGAACTGGCTACCCTGGATTTGGAGAAGCCTGAGGTTCTTAATGACTTCTTTGCCTCAGTCTTCACTGCCAAAGTCTCTGATCGCACCACCCAAGTCTTGGAAGGCAGACACAGCGACTGTGAAAATGAAGACCCTAGGCCCACTGTAGGAGAGGATCAGGTTTGAAACCATCTTAAGAACCTGAACATACACAAGTCCATGGGACCTGATGAAATCCATCCGCGGGTCCTGAAGGAGCTGACGAATTAAGTTGCTAAGCCACTGGCCATCATATTTGAAAAATCATGGCAGTCAGGTGAAGTTCCCAACAACTGGGAAAAGGGAAATATAACCCCCATTTTCAAGAAGGGGAAAATGGATGACCCGGGGAATTACAGACCAGTCAGTCTCACCTCTGTGCCTGGCAAACTCTTGGAGCAGATTCTCCTGGAAGGCATGCTAAGGCACATGAAAAACAAGGAGGTGGTTGGTGACAGCCAGCATGGCTTCACTAGGGGGAAATCCTGCCTGACCAATTTGGTAGCCTTCGATGAAGGGACCACAGAACTGATAGACAGGAGCAGAGCAGTTGATGTCATCTACCTAGGCTTGTGCAAAGCGTTCGACACTGTGCCACATGACATCCTTGTCTCTAAATTGGAGAGACATCAATTTGATGGGTGGACCACTCGGTGGATAAAGAACTGGCTGGATGACCGCACACAAGGGAGTTGTGGTCAATGGCTCAATGTCCGGCTGGAGACCTGTAATGAGTGGTGTCCCTGAGGGATTGGTGTTGGGACCAGTCTTGTTCAACATCTTTGTTGGTGACATGGCCAGTGGGATTGAGTGCACTCTCAGAAAGCTTGCTGATGACTTCAAGCTGTATGGTTTGGTTGATACGCTGGAGGGAAGGGATGCCATCCAGAGGGACCTCGACATGCTTGTGAGGTGGGCTGATGCCAACCTGAGGAAGTTTAACCATGCCAAGTGCAATGTCTTACACCTGGATCAGAGCAATCCCAGGCACAGCTACAGGTTGGGTAGAGAAGAGATTCAGAGCAGCCCTGCAGAGAAGGACTTGGGGGTGTTGGTCGATGAAAAAATGAACATGAGCCAGCAGTGTCCGCTCGCAGCCCAGAAAGCCAACTGTATCCTGGGCTGCATCAAAAGGATCGTGACCAGCAGGTCGAAGGAGGTGATCCTGCCTTTCTGCTCTGCTCTTGTGAGACCTCACTTGGAGTATTGTGTGCAGTTCTGGTGTCCTCAACATAAAAAGGACATGGAACTGTTGGAACAAGTCCGGAGAAGGGCCACGAGGATGATCAGGGGACTGGAGCACCTCCCATATGGAGACAGGCTGAGAAAGTTGGGGCTGTTCAGCCTGGAGAAGAGAAGGCTGCCTGCAGACCTCATAACAGTCTTCCAGTATCTGAAGGGTGCCTACAAGGATGCTGGGGAGGGACTATTCATCAGGGACTGTAGTGACAGGACAAGGGGTAATGGGTTAAAACTTAAACAGGGGAAGTTTAGATTGGATATAAGGAAGAAATTCTTTACTGTGAGGGTGGTGAGGCACTGGAATGGGTTGTGCAGGGAGGTTGTGAATGCTCCATCCTTGTCAGTGTTCAAGGCCAGGTTGAATGAGGCCTTGGGTGGCATGGTTTAGTGTGAGGTGTCTGTGCCCATGGCGGGGGGGTTGGAACTAGATGATCTTAAGGTCCTTTCCAACCCTAACTATTCTATGATTCTATGATTTGCTAAACTGGGATGCTTTCTTCAGTCAAAACCAGAAAAAAACCCCAGAAAATAAAAAGGTACTTATTAAACTGCTGAATTCTTTAATGCCATCCCTCCCAGGCTTAATTATGTCTTCTATACATATGTTATTAAGTTTTAGATCGATAACAAGGAATCACCATATCAATAAATTGCAATATTATACACAAAAAGAATAAACCTGCTGATGATGTTCTTACTCTTGATGTAGTAAAAGAGGCAAGGGAGAAAGGTCTCTTTGTCAGCTTCATCTGTCTAATAAAAAGAAATTCCATTCTATTTTTCAATCACAGACTCACTGGACTTATGAGATTTCTGTTAGGTCATATAATCTGGATAGTATTTAATCTTCAATGTTTGAATAGAAAATAGACTAAAAAGAAAAAAGAAAAGAAGAAGTAAAAAGAAAGTGGAGCATCTCCCTTAGGAGGAAAGACTGAGGGAGCTAGGTTTCTATAGTCTGGAGAAGAGGAGACTGAGGGGTGACCTTATTAGTGTATATAAATATATAAAGGGGGAGTGCCACGAGGATGGAGCCAGGCTCTTCTCAGTGGCAAACAATGATAGGACAAGGGGTAATGGGTACAAACTGGAACACAAGAGGTTCCACTTAAACTTGAGAAGAAACTTCTTCTCAGTGAGGGTGACGGAACACTGGAACAGGCTGCCCAGGGGGGTTGTGGAGTCTCCTTCTCTGGAGACATTCAAAACCCGCCTGGACACATTCCTGTGTAACCTCATCTAGGTGTTCCTGCTCCGGCAGGGGGATTGGACTGGATGATCTTTTGAGGTCCCTTCCAATCTCTAGCATACTGTGATACTGTGTGATACTGTGAAAAAAAGAGACATAGCAAAGAAAAAAATTAAAAGAAAAAAAAAAAGGTTATATCTTTGAGTTCACTAATACAGTTCAACTTTTATGTAAATTCCAAACTATGTGTGATTTGTATCTTTATGAATAAAAGTTATCTTTAATGCCAATAAACCTGTAAGGCTCTCCTTCTTTTCTGTGCTAAAATAAAGTTGTAAATGGTATAGTTTTTTTCTCTTCATGTAAATCTGGAAACATGTCAATGTGTACGTACTTTGAGAAATGGAATGAAAGGGTTATTTTAAACCTTAGCTGAGAATCAGAAATTAATTTAGCTCTTCACAAAGTCTATTTTCAATAAAAGAAATAAAGGACATAAGTTTTTTCTTGCAGTAAAGTTAAAATGCTGTAACTTTGTCTGCAACATGACCTAGTCATTTTAGAATTTTCAGGGCCTCAGTTATTCCTGGCCATTATAATAATAAGCTTTCAAAGGGCAGACCTGCTAAAGATGAAATAAGATTGCTAGTACCTACTTTGTCTTTCATTAATGTGAAAATAATTCCAACTTGTCTGAATTTATTTCTGGAGTTGCAATATTATTGAAGTATTAGGGGAGCAACTTTAAAAACACAGTGTCAGGAACAGAAGAAAACATAAAATGTAATTGGGATAGATGCACAGGTAGACTGATTCAGCCTCTGGAGGTCTTTTCTGGTACATTAACATTTTTAATATTACAAAATTTTTCTCTAAATGGCCAATGCTGAATATGAGGTGGAGTCAGATCTTTTATACCGAGCCCATCCAATCTGAATACATCTAATGTACCCAAAACAGTCTCTATTTCAGCCTTCTATAATTCTATGATTCTCGTTTCCCCTTTTCCTGTTCCAGGGAGGGATCTTACACCTTTGCCTCCAGTGCTATTTGGCCTATCCACCTGTGTGCAATTAGGAATTGGAAACAGCTACTACACAAAAACCTTTAACACTGGTTTGTATGAAAAACAATTTAAAACAGAAATCATACTTTATTATTTTGCTGCATGTAGCTAGATCACTTTGAAATAAAGCTGATGCTTAAAAGACTTTATGGGGTTTTTTTCAGGTACAGGGAGGTCTGAGTTTGGGTGAGAGTGTTGCTACTAATGAATACACTAGAAAAACTAAGATCTGCCATTATTACTTACCAAGCTAACTGTCTATAAAGTGTTATTTTAAACTTCATAATATTGTTTTTTATGTATGCTATATAATTCTCATTTAAAAACCTGCATTTCTTCTGTGATAATAAAGTATAAAGAGACTGAATGCAGTAAAGCATCTGTTAGAGAGCTGAAATTTGAGAGGATGCAGTCATGACAGGATATAATTGCTTTACTTTCATATAACAACATGTCATAAAGTGAATGTGTTCCAGTTAATGCTCTCCTTACACTTCCCTTGAAAGTTACTATTGTAGGAGCATGACATGCATATTGAACATTAAAGATATTCATGCCTGGAGCTTAGGGCTAGATAAGTGATAACTGCAGGAGCTAATAAAAGTATTTTTTTTGGAATGTTATATTCTATGCAATTTCTACATTTTTTTTTTTTTTTTTTCTCTGTAGATAAAAAAGCCCAAACTAAACAACAGCTTTTAGTCAAAACTATAAAATTTCAGTTTGGAAATGTTACTGTAGTGTCTGATGAGAATGTTTATTTGTTACTAGTCTGTAACACTATTTTCCCACATAGTCAAAATTCACTGACTTGGACAGTGCTTCTATCATAATACCATACTTTATCTTCCTTAGTCAATGTGATACAGACTGAACATCTGATTCTGTTATTACCTCAAAGGTGTAGTCCGGTTTAAAAATACACACACACATATATATGTAATTATAATTTACAGGTAATTTCAATGATTGCTAGAGTAATTTTCAAATTTCTTCCGTGTTAGGCCAAAACGAGGGTGCTAATTTCTTTGCCAGAGAGCTAGTATTTTTCCCTTAGCAAATAGCATCCATAAGGGAATCCAAGTAGCTGAAAATCTTTTCAGGGGTCAATTTTTTATTTTATTATTGAAAACAATTGTTTCAAGCTATAGTATTGTAGTCTGTTTTCTTAGAAAGAAAGGCTATTTAGAAATCATGAAAATAAAGTTTTCAAATAGTCAAAATACAATTTCATAAAATGATGGTAGAGAAATACACTCAAATGACAACCTGATGGGGGCAGAAGGGAGAAGAAATAATTTCACTGATTTCTCAGGTAAGGGAATGAGTGAAAGGTCAAAAACCTGTGTTAAGAAAAACTACACAATAGAGATTTAAAAAAAAAAAAGAAAAAGAAAAAGATTGGCGTTGAATTTGCTAGACTAATGGGCCTTAATAACAAAAGGGCTTTGAAGAATCAGTTACTAAAGAAGAAGCAAACTCTACAGATATATTTCTGGAACACAAAATCAATGTCTGCAGAAACAGAAAGTATGCTGACAGAGAGAAAACATGAAGAACTACAGTGTCAAACTGCTTGGAGTAAATGAATATAGAGAAATAGGAGATGAAAAATGAAATAAAAAGAATAAAATCATAATGGACTTACAAAGTAAGATAATTTTCTCTCAAAGGAAATAGTATAGCTGTAATTTCCAAAGCGGAAAGATTTGTCGTGGTCTAGGAGCTTAATGATTTTAAGCTGGGTCTAAGTTATCAAATCAATGATGATATGAACTGATCAGCTGCAATTATGAGATCAAATATCAACTTAAAAAGGGCTTTCAATCAAGTATCAACTTAAAAAAAAGCTTTCAAGCTCAAACAAAAAAATTTTATCTGTAAAAATGGCAGGCATCACTGCCAAGTCTGAGAGCACAACCGTGGCAAGCATAATGGGAAAATGTGATGTAAACTGCCACAGCTAGGATGCCAGAGGTGCAACAGCAGTGCATCTGGTGGACATGTCTCACAAGAGAACTGCTCTCACAAGGAAATGTGTATGTTGCCAGTTTGTTCCAGGACAAAACAGGATAAGCAATTTTAGGACGAATCGTACCAACGTTGTACATTCCACTGACATAGAAAACTATCATCTGAAGATCAGTGTCAAGAAACAACTTCCAGTTTTCTGTAGAGCCAGCTGAAAGTGTGTTGCTATCCAAAGGGACAAATATGTATGCATGTGGCTGTATATTTATGTAACTTTACAGCTTGCATAGTTAAAGTAAATGCAGAGGTAAGCAAATGGTTTAACAAGAGCACACTGCTGCAACATGACACTTCCATTCTTACTATTTGTGTCTGCTATTAACAAATGGAAAGCCTGACAGAAGACAAGCTTCAAATGACTCGAAAGTATATATATACTTAATGTACTTTACAAGGACTACAGGTTTTGCTCTATCACATGTACATTATCCATGCCCACACTTTCTGTCATGATAAAGTTAATATGTCGGCCAACCATCACAGGAGAGACAACGAAAC
Source organism: Psittacula echo (assembly GCF_963264785.1). Lineage (NCBI taxonomy): Eukaryota > Metazoa > Chordata > Aves > Psittaciformes > Psittacidae > Psittacula > Psittacula echo. Next base: position 73,505,147 of record NC_137742.1, on the reverse strand, counting down.
TTTGAATTGTAAATCAGGGTTTGCATTAATGGTTGTCATAACTCTATGTGTTAGTGTTACCAAAATTAAATTAAATCAGATTAGTCATCACCCTGAAATGGCAGATTTAACAATGATAACCTTAGCGTATCTCAAATGAAACAATGTATTGTCAGCCAAGTGAATACAACAGCTGACTCAGCTCACATATTCAGTAGTAACTGTATATCAACTGGGCTGTGCAAAAGTAAATAAAGTAATAAAATTGCAGGTGTTTTCAACTTAAATGGTTTCATCAACTTGTTTGGTCAACAAAAAGCTAAGAATTAAATGCAAAACTAAAGGTATGCATGCTCAATTTAATTACTGATTCCAGATTAACTTGTGGAAATAAAAGTTGAGAAACCAGAACACACCAACAGACATATAATTGTCGGAGGAAAATCTACGTTAGAAAGCATGTGTTTTCAACACACGATAAGATTATCAGGGAGCTCAACAGTTCCTCAGCTCTGAAATTACCCAGGAAAAAAAAAAAAAAGGTAGAGATATAGTTGGGATTTTTTAAAAATAAGGTATGAGTGTTTGGAGTGCAGCTATGAATGGAGAGTATTGAAAAACTCAATATTTAATATTTGGAAAGGTAAAATCTATGAAACCAACAAGAAAGTGAAGTCCAAAGTAGATAGGGTGAGCTGAGATTTATTTGTGCTGCAAATGATAAAATGAATGTGCAGAAAAGATTAAAATTACTTTTTGCTATCTTATTTATACAATGTACATTCATCAACCATCAGAATGTGTTCTGAAAAATAAACCGAAGCCTACATTGTAGTCAGTACTATATCTACAAACACTCCAAACTGGAACTAAAGTGTCATGACACATCATTTTCAGAGAAGAAAACAGAGGCTATTATAGAATCAAAATAAATGGGCAGAAGTTACATGGTATTTCTAATTCAGCAGAGTAATGCAAAATATGCTGAAAACACAATACAAGTTACATTTTGCAAAATACAGCAATTTCAATATGAAGTTCATTCACAATACCAATGTGAGTCGCGTTACGGGTTTCTATGAGAAGCTCCCTATCTCAGCGCTGGGCCTCCCAAGTCACTGGGAGAACATACGTTGGTTGAAGCCAGCTCAAGCCCATTGCCCTCTTCAAAATTATTTTGCTAGTTGCCTGATTTTTATACTTTATTATGAGACAAGCCATGTTTCCACACCCCCTATGCTGGGCTGCCTGAGACAGTGAGACTTTCACAGTGGTTTAATCAGCTCAGGGAAAAACTTTTACACCACCAGCTGATCCACGCAACTGCTGATAGCTGTTTACCCAAAACGGGGGCTGCCCTCAGGTCTCTTTCGTGTTGGGATAAAGTCAGCTTCTTTGCAACAGTTATGGTCAGTCAACCCTGCATTATTCTCTGACCTTCATGGGGAGACATTGCCCTTGCCCATCTCCTCTGAGCCTTTTTTTCCATAATGGGGATTTATTGCTCAGTAAAAAGTGGCTGTAAATCTGGTACTGAAATTTTATTTTCATACTTCCCTTTCTTATATTTTCTGGGAGGAAAAAAGCGATTAAAATAAAATGCTCAACTAAGGCCCACAGCATATCAAGAGCAGAAAGAGAGAAAAGGAGGTAAAAGTGAAAAGCTCTTTTTTTGAGTATGTATATATTTTGATGGAATTAGGCCAGGTCAGGTAACTCCCAACCTTTTGAGTTTAAGGACTGTCATATTGGTTCAGCCCATTCGCCTTCAGCAGTCCTGTAATGTTTGTTCTCTAAAGCATGTACAAAGTAATTCCTCTGTTGGCATGCCTTCCCTGAAATCAGTGGTTTTGTGACGTTCATGTGACTGCATTCAATAGTCCCCATGGACTTATCTTCCATTAATTGGCCTAATTTTTTCTTGTTCCGATTCACTTACACTTTTGGCCTTTACAATCTTCTGTGGAAATTAATTCCACAATCTGATATTAAGTACACTTGGAAAAAAGCCTTTCCCTTAAAGAAAGACCAGAAAAAACCTGCTGCCTGCTTATTTCAGTAGATGCCTGCCAGTTTTTTTGCTAAAAGGAACCATGAGCAGTCTACACTCACCCCCTCCTTACCATATCTGATTTTGCAGGGATCTGTCATCTCTTGCTTTTGTCTTTGCTTTTCCAGGCTGGAGAGTCCTAGTCTAATTAGTTTCTTTTCCTGTAAAAATTATGAATAATTTCAGTCATCCTTGTTACCTTCTCTGTATTTTTTACTTCAGTATTTTGACAGTACAATAGTGGTATATTCTGGTTTATTCTTTGTTTTTCCCAGACATTTCCTATGCTTTTGGACTGAACATTGAGCTGCCAACTACTATTCCTGGCTTCTAAAAAAATGCCCTTTAATCTGAAGATCCCTTGAACATCCAAGAATGGAAACTCTTGGTTATGTGGTTGGCCAGTTCTTCTGTTCACAGTAAAGCTGAGGGAACACGTCTTGCATTCCTGATTCCCACATTCTGTGGGCTTTGAATATCCTAGAAAGAAAGACATATATCGCTGATTCTGTGGAGGACAGAAGTGAAAACTGTCATCCTTCTTTTTCCACAGAAGAGGATTAAAATACTAGCAATGTGTTAAGTCTTCAAAAGCTGATAAGCACAGAGCTCAATGGAGTCAACAAACAATACGCTATCCACACAGATAACAAGCCAGGGTTCTTCAGCCTGAGTACAGGTTATGAACAGAGTCAGAGCATTGGAGTATACTTATTATTTTAAAATAGACCTAAACTTGCTCCCTCATTTATGAAATCTAGCTGCATCAACTCAGACAGGCCCAAGAGGAACATTAAGGACCATTTCCAGGAGGACTGTATTTCTATCAAAAAGAATTGGAACAGTCTCATAGTCAGCCCACACATAAATATAAATAAAAAAGGGGCAAGTGAAATAATCTAACATGAATGAACCTGCTGTAGAGCATTACGTTCAATTCACAAGGCAGTTTTATTGAATAATGTAAATATTAAATTGTCATTTACTGTCTTCAGTTCAAATTCCTCTCTATGTGGTGACTGTCCATTCAAATAAAGGACAGACAACATCTGATCCTACTCTGCACAACATGCATTTGTATACACTTTATCAGGTCTCTTGTGTTTTAACCCTGGCCAGCAACTAAGCACCACACAGCTGCTTGCTTACTCCACCCTGGTGGGATGGAGGAGAGAATCAGAAGGGTACAAGTGAGAAAACTCATGGGTTGATATAAAGGCAGTTTAATAGTTTTCAAAACAAGGCAAGTAAGACGATAATTATTTGCAGATTTGTTATGTATTAAGAATTTTTTTAAACTATGTAAACTGTCCAGAAACCACATTCACACTAAGTTAAACATGTTATTCTTATGCTGATACCTATTTTTAGGGTTATACAAAGATTTATTTTTTGTAAAGTTTATTACAATCTCTCAGCCTTTGTTCAAGCTTAACTCCAATCTTATGCTAAAATGAGTACAATGTAAACATTCTCCATCCATTTTATTGTTTCCTTGCTGGTTCTCATACCTTCACATGTTAAAAATCAAACATGATTTCAGTGCTTTTAGGATGAAAGTGGTTTGTAATGAACTTACCTTCAAGGTAAAGACAACAAAAAAACAGATGCAGCAACTGCGAGAGTGTTCTCCTACAGTGGGATTAGTGTCACTCCCTCACCTCAAAGCTATGCTATGAAAGTAATTAATTAACATTGAAATCATAAGGATAGATACCACAACAATTTCGAGAGTAAGTTATTAACATTGTCCACAGAGCATAGTTTGAACAGATCAGTAAGTGTGCAGAATCTACTAATAACACTCAATGAAGTAGGAGGTCCTGTGGAAAGTAAAATACATGCATTCAGTCAGGTGAACTAAATTTCCACAGTCAATATACATTCTGCTATTTGCTAACATTTAAATAATTAATTTTGAAATCCCATTAATTTTCTTTTAGCAATTTTGTGTTTGTATAAGCAAGCAAGCTACAATTAATACACTAATATCTCTAAAGACACGCCAGCTTAAGAAAAGCCATATGATCAACCACCTCTGCACTCCACAATTGTGATTTAGATTACCCAATTTGCTGAAGTACTTTGTTCCAGTGAAAATGCTTGTTTCTTTTAATTATATCAAGATATGAGACTGCATAAGCAATAGAGCTCATGCATTATTTATAAATCTATACCTATTGAAGCAAAGAAACCTGAAGAGCCTTACCCACAACTGTAAAATCAAATTCACTTTTATTTAAATAAAAGGATTTACTGACCAATTTAAAGATATTCAATAGTGACAGCAAGAAAATGAAGGTAACAATTTGTCTTAAATTTAAATAATTTGTTTAAGAAAAAAAATATATTTCTTGCAAAGCAATAAGATCTAATGCAGAGATATAAAAAAATTTCAAGGTAAAAATTAATAAATGCTCCCTTACTAAATCAACCACTACCTTCAGTAGCTGAAAGATTAAGCAAGTAAAAAATCGGACCATGTTGCTGCACTAAATATCAAGCAATACTCTACAGTGGTTTTCCTTAAAATGTGATGGCATAGCTCACTTTCTATTTTGAAAGCAGTTTTAGACCAGATTCAATAATATTTAACTACTGAATCATACACAAAGAGACTTCAAGAGGGAAAGATTATCATGTCACAGAAAGGACCAAATGTAAAATTAAAAATCATAATTCATAGGGAGTGAAAAAGGAAAAAAAGATAGAAAAGAAATAAGAAAAAAGAGAGGAAAGAATACTGGTACAAGAACGGAATAAGTGTCCTAATTATTAGAGATTTTTTTAAGATGCTTTTCATTTATTTTACATGCTGGCTAAAGTATTCACATTTAACTGAGAAAAAAAATTGTTAAATAATGAAGATTTTCTTGATTATAAAGTAAATCAATATTCAGAATTTCCTCTTGGCCACACATGAAGTTTCAAATTGTTTCATTCCACAATATAAAAATATTTAAGAATGTCTCATGAAATGAAATTTCAGAATCCAAAATTCTCATATTTCAATTTCTGTTTCAGTTTAAAATATTTGCATGGTTATGTTTTATGAGATCAGCAAGTGTATAAATTTTTAAATTTTAATCAATAATTTTCAAATATTAAATCTTCTCATATATAAAATATGTACACTATTTTGATGGGTATATGGTAATATATTAATTTAAATATTGTATTTTGTCCATGTTAGTTCAAATGTGTGACCAGCTGAAACAGTTTATTTTTCAGAACTATGCCACCTATATGTGACATAATCAATCAATGTAGTGTTAACAGTAAGATATCTTAAAAGAAATTAAAAGCAAAACAAATTTCCAAAACATTCCATTGACAACTTAAAGACTACAACTGGAACTTTGAAATCTGTCCCCTTGGAAATTTTTTTATTAAAATTGAGACAATTTCACAAAATGATCATAGAACAGGTTCTCCAAGAAAAAAAAAAGTTGTTTTGGTCAACATTTTCTAGCTAGCTTTGAGAAGCATAAAGTAAAATCCATGGCAGTAGTCTATTGAAAGGCATATATCATGCATAGTTTGACATTTGAGAAATAGTCAGGTTTACTTTTGGTATTTGTCCTCTAATAACTGTTATTACCCGAGATCTTTAAGTCTACCAGGCAGGAACATTTTTCCACTGAGCATCTTTTCGTGGCATTATCCTTTCTGAGAAGCATCTAAATGAGCTGTAATTACAGTAAAATTGTTTATGTAAACACTGTCAAATGAGTGTCATTCCTGGGCAGGCTTTGCCTCTTTTCATGGATGCTCTGATGCTCTGGTTGGTGATGCACTCTGATGCACTGCTTGGTGCTCTAATGATCTTTCCTTGAAGAGATCCTATTCCTTGAGCTCAATAAGTGCTCTATTTATAGTAGTTTGGTTTCAGCAAAAGGAAATCAAGCAAGAAACACCCCGGAAAGGCAACTAAGCTGCAAATCAGAGGCTGTTTGAGATCCATACACTATAAATGTATCTATCTCCAGCCATTCTTTCAGTCAGAGGAGGAATCATAATTTTCTACAGTGCTGTTGTAGTCTGCTTTTGGTAGTGAAGTACCCGCTTCCATAAACACTTCCTGTTTAAAGCTGCCACCCAGACAAGAAGATCTGCACTGAATTCCATCCTCACCTTGAGGAGTTCAGACACTCCTGGCTTTTGCGACATTGCATTATTCTGATTGACAATACCTCTTGCCGAAACTGTAATCAGTTGCACCAAAGTCGGGGAGGACATGCTCAAAAGCACCACAGAAGGTAATCAGTGTGTCCAAGAGAATAATTTTATATTTTGATACAGTCACTCTCCCTCTAAGTTCCACTTTAAGCAGCTTTTCTTGGATGTAATACTTTGGTAACTTAGACTGAATATTTTATATAGATGAGATGAAGATTTCTTATATACAAAACACTCTGAGTACATTTTTAACCCCACTTCTGACCCATAAACTGTTTCCTACATTTATTAAAATAGCAGTTTTATTCTACTGAAGTCTATGGAATGCTCCATATTCAGAAGTGGTATTAGGGAGATTTCAGTGCTCAGTTGTAAATGAGAGCATGCGTACTGCTCAGTCTGGTCATAAAGACCACTGAAGTGAATGACCTTTGGTTGTAAAATGGTACTTCTAAAGTTCTTATAATGGAAAAAGTAATACATTTAAAATAACCAGATAAAAACAGAATTCTCTATTAACTTATTTGGAATATTCTTGGAATCTTTTTTTTAAATCCAGTCAATTAAAAAAAAAAAACAAAAGCAAAACAAAACAAACAAACAAAAAATCCCCCCAAAACCCCAACCACCCCCAAAAACCAGACTTTGTGTTAGTTTATACTGAAAATGTACAACTCACATTGTATTCCACCCAGTTCCACCCAGTTTATGCTTTCCACCAAGTTAAAAATCTCTTGTGTGGGTCACACACTGAATTACAACAAAGCAAAATATCACATTTTTTTATCAATATTATTATCTTTTGCTTGGCTTTTTTACTTTTTTAAAAAGGTTCACATTCCTGAATTCAATTTAAAGATTTGGAAAGAAGAAAAAATAATTGTATTCAAAAACACAGTAGGGCAATCTGCTCCATTATTGGGAAGATGCAACTGGGGAACTTATTCAGAAATAAATAAGCAAAATGCATCTATAAATCAGATAAACAGATTTTAATCATCTGAGAAACCTCTAAATTTGTTGCCTTATACCAAAGCATTTAAATATTCAGAGCCAGCCAGTAGCAATATGCTGCTTTGGGAAAGTTACAGTAAGATGTTTTGGTTCTTCTTGAGTTGTTCCCAGTGTCTCAAGACCTTTCATTGCTGACCTCTTCCAAAAGACTCAGTCACATTTAAACTGTCAATGCACCTGTCCTGGGTTCAGCAGTAGCAGTCATTTTTCTGCTTCTTAGTAGCTGACGCAATGCTGTGGTTTTGACTGTTAGCCTAGGAAGAACGCTGATAATACACTGATGTTTTTAGTTGTTGCTAAGTAATGTTTACTCTGATCAAGGGCTGTTCAGTCTCTCATGCTCTGCCCCTGTGAGGAGGGGCACAAGAAGCTCGGAGGGAGCAAAGACAGGACACCTGACCCATACTAGCCAAAGGGGTATTCCATACCACAGCACGTCATGCCCAGTATATTAGCTGGGAGGAGTTACCTGGGAGCCCAGATCGCTGCTCGAGTTGGACTGGGTATTGGTCAGCAGGTGATGAACAATTGTATTCTCTCCCCTTGTTATATCCCTTATCATTATTATTGGTGGCAGCAGTAGTGGTTTTGTGTTATACCTTAGTTACTGAACTATTCTTATCTTAACTCATGGGATCTGCATTCTTTTGGTTCTCCTTCCCATCCCTCCAGGAGGTCAAACAGCTGTGTGGTTCTGAGCTACCGACTGGGCTTAAATCACAACAGCACCCAACCCAAGCACTTCTCATTCTTTCCCCTGTCTACAGCCCTGTTTCTAGGGCTATTAGGTAACCCCAGTTAGAGAGTTGAATCTAATTCAGCTTTACATCCATTACACAATGCCACCATGCAAATTTTCAAGAATTGAATGTTTAATTCAACTCATTGGAATAAAGTAGTGTAGCTTCCTTTCTGTGATCATAGATGTTTCCTTAATTTAAGGGACAATTTTACCCTAAAGAAAAGATTTTCCATCATTTTACTCTCTTGAGAATGTGTGACAAATTGCAGCAAGATTCCTGTTTGTACTCTGCTGTTAGATAGTCAAGAATATCCTAGAAACTCACTGTTAGTAAACTAAGAGAGGACCATAGCCTAACACTGAGGAACTAGAACAGAACAAATTCTGTCTGCATTATTAAACTATCTTTTAAAAGGTGTCAGAGCTGCCTATTAGAAATGACCTCCTACCCCATACTAGCTTCTAAGGCACACACAGAAAGACAAGTAAAAGCCCTAGCTGACACCAGCCCAAAATAAATAAAGAAATAAATAATGGTGGAGAATTTTGTAAGAGTTTAGTAGCAGACAAAATTGAATTCCATTGCCTGGTAGCTTTCTCTGTCACTATTTAATATACTAATATAGATATAGCTCTATTGTCTTGGGTATCTTCATCCCTGCTACATCTCCCCAAGCAGGTCACCCTGCTTTGGAGAGGATACAGTGACTAATTTTAAACCTGTCATGCATTACTGTTTCTTCGTATCAGTCAGATTCTTCAACGCCCACCTGACAGCATCTAAGCTAGATTTATTCTCTGAACACAAGTAATGCCTTAAATTCCTGTATGATATCCTTCAAGGTCTGCTATGGAGGTAGAGGAGGTTGCACACCCTCTAAGGAATGTTTTTGCAGTGATCTTCTAGGGTAATGAAGGGTAGGTGTCACTAATGTTTTTTGTCTCAGTAAGTAGTTCAGAATAATTTTCTAAATAAATGATGAAATAGAGGTCGTGTTTGTCCTCCAGAACTTCTTTCTCCAGACACATAAGTTAAACAGAAGCAGCTGGAGCTATAGCACTACAGGAAATGAAGACACTGCCAGTATCAGCATAAAACCTGCTGGCACTCTAAAAGTTTCTGGAAGTACCTGACAGAAGAAATGACTCCAAAGGCTGGAAAAAAAGATGGTAGAAGGGAAAGAGAAGAAGAAGGTTTATTGCTGCTATTGTTAGCATTAGGAGTGAAAACAGCACTCGAGTATACTTGAGGATATTAACATTGCATGTAGGCTTGATAGAATGCAGACAGGATACCTGAACTGCTTCAGATGCACTCCCTATGTACCAGAAGCAATGATAAATCATAATAGCTGGAGGTAAGCAGGACAAAGTAGCAAATACCAAGCAGCTGGAAGGCTGCTGAAAAATGTGCTAATCTGCACTACCTGGGACACCTCTTCGTTAGACTGCATCACAGACTTCAAGTCTGCACCATATACATGCAGCATTCAAGGTTTTATCTCAACTAATTGCCTGCTTATGAGGTAGAGTCCATAGTTATGACAACTCTTTTATAGCACCCGAAAGCCCTTCTCTGCCTCTGTCACAGCAGGGTGATCTTGATCAAACTGTAATTTGAAAGGAAGTGCTGTAACTAGGTGCTTTCTTCTTGACATGGTTACCATATGTGTTAACACTCCTTGGGAAATAACTGTGAACAGCTTTAAAAAATAAGTAAAATGATTGATCTTTGTGTTTATGACACAAGCAGAAGTCAAAGTAAGCAAACTGTACCTACAATAATCTCCTCTGTAGAACAGTTTTAACTACAATCCACTTATCATGCAGTAGTGGAAAAGGGGGTGGGGGAAGGTTAACACTTTTTTTAACAAACGTTTGGTTGTTGTTTTTTTTATTTAGTTTTAAATGTTTTAAAATGGAGTAGATTTTTTTATATATTACAGAAATATATGCTAAAACTAGTTTTAGCAGCTCTGTTCCATGAGAAATCTTCATTTGAATCCCAGAAGAGAACCAGTTTTATCTGTGGAAACAGACATAATAATGCATGGTCTATGTCAGGGCTTCTGCCAAGTAAAAGCAATTGCTAAAAGATGAAAAGAGAATGCCTATCTTAAAATGAAAACGTGTAATCGTAACCCCCGTGTAATAGGACTTTATTCATAGCCAAAAGTCGAGATCTTACAATTGGAAGAGAAGCTGGATAGTCTTAAACTGCTTCCAGGCAGTTATAACATGGTAATATATCCAAGAAAAACACCCATAAGCCTTGATAACCCAATCAGTAAATACTGAACTAGAATGGCAAGAATAAGTTTATTTTTACTTTGCCATCTTTCGTCTGTACTTCATTCAACAATATTTCTGTGAACTCTAGTTTTGAAGAGTCCTTACAATGCCACTAAAAGAATTGAAATGAACTACATTTTGTTTGGACTCTTGTTCAGAAGCCATATCCACCATCTGTCAAAATGTAGTACTGAGCAAGCCAACACTACCCTAATATCATAGGAACTGATTTTCAATACCTAAGAAAAAAAAAAAGAAGAATAATCATAACCTGTCACTGAATACAAAACAACCCATCCATGTTAAAATTCAGATTTGAGTGGAATATAGAAAAGGTATCAGTGTGAGATGTGATAATTGTAGTATCAATAATGACTGCAACTTAAACTGGATATCACCTGACAAAAAAGAATTTAAAAATGCTAAAGCAATTCCATGGGAGAAAGAAAGCTAAAAAATCTGCACTACATTGTGGAAAAAATTTACTTACAAAAGTTTAGTTACATAACTTGTAGCTCTAGAGCTAAACAGAACATACACTTGATACTTATGCATTCCTTTAACATAAATAGCAAAGTGAATCCTTTGTGGATTTTCTGTACCTTTTAGAGCAAATATCAGACTACAACCTTTGTATCTAGTAAAAGAAGACACCAGGTACACAGAACACATACTTGATTTTGCGAGCTTTTGTGAACTTCAGGATGCAGGAATATATTCCAAAATGCTTGTATCTCTCTGAGTTGTAGACTTTAGAACACTTCTTCTTTCTTTTTGTCTTTTAAAGGTTTTCACTTGATCTTTGACATTGCTGAGCTATAAAATGACAAATCTTGGTCTTTTGTCATACAGAAATCACGAATTTCTGCATTCCACAGTCTTCTTTGGTTTAATTTTGGCTGTGTTTATGCTGTGAACCAAGTTCAGCTCCTCTTCCTGGTTGCTAGCACCACTATGGAGATACCCAAATGCTGAATTTTACATGACAAAAGCCTGCATGAGTTTAGTTCCATCATCGGTACTCTATATCAAAAATCTAGTCCTTGTGTCAGTAGGAGAAACCCAAAGTAAATGCCCAAGCTATTGAAGTACTTCTCCACAACTGCCCAGCATTTGCAAGCTTCCAGGAACCTGATTTAGAGTTTCCATGTTAAAAGATATAAAAAAATGAAGGAAAACAAGCAAAATCTTAGCAAAAAGATTTCTAAATCAAATACACTTAAAAGATGAAGCATAAAATAATATAGATTCTTTTGAGAACAAATCCATTAATGTATCGATATATTTACAGCTTTGTCCCCTGCCGACATGCCATAGAGACGGACTGCAATACAGGTATATGGGGTAAAACTTACTTGCTCTCCAGCCTTCTGGGACTATTGCAGTAACTCTCATTTCACCTAATCTCTTCAGATTTCTGTAAGAGCTGTCCTGTTTGAGTTGCCAAAAATGGCCGACCAGAAGAACAGAGCAGTTTCAAACCATCTCTAGCTTTGCAGTCCTAAGTATGGCAGCTTAAACTGCTGGTCCAAATCACCTTATTGTGTGGTAACATTTCTTATAATAGGGCATTTTTCTTGGATACATAGCTATATTTATTGGGGATGACTATTTAATCAGCAAAGGGCAGAAAAGCCCATCAAAATCATAACATGAGATGGTGAAGTTGATGCCAGTTTAATATACATATTATTAGTGATAGAAAAATAATTTTGTGTAATAATATCAATCAATGACTAACAAGGGTTTGTTTTGCTGCCTGGTAGTGGTTAGACATACTCTGAATTCTCTTTGATTTAAGCCATTAGAAACCACATTGCTCTTAGAAAGCTAATCTGTTTCTGAGACCAGGATACTCGATTTCCAGATCTACACTGTAGCATTTTAATCATCACAGGTACATTGGAAAATGGTTTGATTTATGATTACACAGCTTTAACTTCTAAAAGTCCTCAGTTACACCAAAATACCATGATATGGTTGATATTTGCTTTTGAATAAGATTCCAGGATTACATATTCTAGAAAAATCACAAGTTGCTGCTGGAAACTATATTGAACTTGGGAACACATTTGTCGGATATTAACACAGCTGTGCTGGCAAAGAAAATCTGGAATGCTCACCTAGACTGGAAAAATGAAGTTGTCTGAAAAGTACTTTCATCCCATATGCTTTGATTTGAACACTTACACGTTGTTAAAATCAGGAATGTGGTTAATTGCAAGTGGTGTTAAATTAAACCCATCCGTCTTGCAGTTTAATTATATAACAGTTAATTTGCCACATCATTCAGACATTTTGAAAATATAGAAGACTTTTGTTTGGTTAGCGCTGTGTTGTCCCTTGTTGGGGGAAGAAAGGGAAAGAAGGGAATTAGAAATTATATTGAAAATCTATGTAAAATAATAGAAACTAAAGTATTTAGTTCCTATACATGTGATATTCGTAGTTAGCGATATAGTTCTGTGTCCTGGGTTCAGCAGTGGCAGTCAGGTTTTTTTGGTTTGTTTTTTTTTTTTTTTTTTTTTTCTCCTTCTTAGTAGCTGTTGCAGCACTGTGTTTTTGACTTTTGGCTTGGGAACAAAAAACTGATAACACTGATGTTTAGACTGACCAAGGACTTTGTGAGTCTCATGCTCTGCCAGGGAGGAGGAGGGGCCGGGAGGAAGCGGGGACAGGACACCTGACCCAGACTGGCCGAGGAGGTGTTCCATACCACAGCACGTCATGCCAGGGGATGTAACTGGGAGCTTCCCGGAAGGGCACGTCCCCTGGTCGGTTGGGCTGTCTTTTCCGGCGGGCGGTATCGTATTCTCTTCCCTTGTTATTTCTCTTGTCGTTGTTATTGTTGGTGGCAGCAGTGGTGATTTGTGTTATACCTTAGTTATTAAACTGTTCTTATCTCAACCCGTGGGAGCTGCATTCTTTTGATTCTCCTCCCCGTCCCTCCAGAAGCGGAGGGAAGAAAGGTGGGGGGGGGCAGTAGACTGCGTGGTTCTGATTTACATCTTGGGCTTAAACCACGACAGTTCTATTTTGGCGCCCAACGTGGGGCTCGAAGGGTTGAGATAATGACAGATCTGACCGGAGTGTGTCTAATCGTATTTGTGATAAGCATTCAGTGTTTTGGATTGATAGTCACTTGTCACAATGCTGATTTATTGGCTCTCAAAGTTGTTGTTTTTGATCTCACAGTCTCAATATGCCGTAGGTTACTTAGAGCCGGTATTTGCTGTGTTAGTGTTTTTCAAGTGTGGGGCTTGGGCTAAGGTTATTGTCTCATTATATTTTATGGTAATGACTTGTAATACAATAGAAAAATTGATCATGAAACTGATCTGGCTTATGTTCCCAGTGTGGTCACCACCTTTATACTTTGGGAGGTATATAATACAAATGCTTAGCAACTATACATCTTTTTTCTCCTTCCTGGGTGGTCAACCTATGAAGGAGACATTCTTTTACCCTCCCAGTGCCCCTTCCAGACCGTTTACAGCATCGTTTGAGAGTTTTGAAGTTTTTGAGTGGCCTTTTAATATTGTTGAGACCTGTTTGCTGATTGTGATGGGGGTCACCATGTTGGCACGCATACAGAGTGTGTTTTGTCCACAACCATTACGTCTGATCTCAAGAGTTAAGCAGAGTCGGGTTTGGGCCTTGTCTGGGGTTAGACGACAAAATAGGGGGACCGAGAGATTTTCCCCGAGGCTGGACAGCCATGAGTGCGGGTGGTGCGGCAGGCAAAGCACGGCATGACACGTGGCACGCAGCAGCACGGCAGTGTATGGTGCTGCTTGGCACAGGGCTGCACAGAGCAGTGCCTCACGGCATGGCATGGTGCTGTGCGCCGCGGTGTGGTGGGGCAGTGTGTGGGATAGTATGGGCAAGTATCTAGGTCAGTAGGCCCCTCCAGTGTTTTGGAACTTCACCACCGAACAAGTGCAAAATCCAGAAGAATTAGTAAAACACTTAAATGAGGTGTGTTGTCATCCTGGTCATACCAGAGAGGGACAAATCATGTCAACGTGCTGGGGCTTGGCCTATGCTTACCGGGCCTTGTTCAACACTATCCAGCACCTTCAAAAGGAAAGAAATGTCCCTGGATCTGAGGGCGAAGCAACAGACAGCGCAGCTACTCCAGCTCCGAGCACAGCAGCTACACCACCCCTAGCGACAAGTACAGCCACTACTCAAACTTCAACTGCAACAGACAGTGCAGCTACCCCAGCGACAAGTACAGCCACTACTCAAACTTCAACTGCAACAGACAGCGAAGCTACCCCAGCTCCAACCACAGCAGCTACACCACTCCCAGCGACAAGTACAGCCACTACTCAAACTTCAACTGCAACAGATAGCGAAGCTACCCCAGCCCCAACCACAGCAGCTACACCACCCCCCGCGACAAGTACAGTTGCTACTCAAAGCACAGTGATAATCACTGCAGCTAAACCAGAGGACCAATTCGTACCAATATCGATTGCCCCCATATGCAAGAGAAAAAGCAAAAAAGAGGCAAGAAGGGTGAAGCAAGATGAAGAAACAATGTATTCACCACCCGGGCCACCACCTGATCAGGAGTCATCATCCCATGATGAAGAAGAAGAAGAAGAAGTGACTTCTCGACCTCGGACCTCAACCGAGCTACGGAATATGCGAAAAGATTTTACCCGTCAACCAGGGGAGCACATCATCACCTGGTTGCTACGATGCTGGGACAATGGGGCCGATGGTCACAAACTAGGAGGTACGGAAGCCAAGCAGCTGGGATCACTTGCTAGAGAAGGGGGAATTGACAAAGCAATTGCAAGAGAGAAAAAGTCCCTCAGTCTTTGGAGGCGGCTCTTGGCAGCTGTGAAAGAAAGGTTTCCATACAAGGATGATGTTACGAGTCGTTCGGCCAAGTGGACTACTTTAGACAAAGGCATCCAGTCTCTGAGGGAATCAGCCATCGTAGAGATGATCTATCACACCAAACCGAATAACGGAGATATACCCATAGACCCAGATGAAGTCGAATGTACACGACCCATGTGGCGAAAACTTACACGGAATGCACCGTCATCATATGCCCATTCATTGGCAATGGTAACCTGGGGTGACATAGTAACACCAACAGTGGATGAAATGATTCACAAACTCCGAGAGTTCGAAGACAATCTCACCCCTTCCATCATCTCAGCTGTGGAAAAACTGTCCCAGGATGTCAAACAATTGAGGGACGATCTGTCTGATTTATCCAGCTCCTCACGTGTACCAACATACGTCTCAGCTGTTAACAAAAGACGTCCTATTGTTCAAGACAGAAGATATAGAAGGCAAACACCACGGGCCACCCTATGGTTTTACCTGCGGGATCATGAAGAAGACATGACGAAGTGGGATGGAAAACCTGCTTCAGCTTTGGAGGAACGGGTGCATGAATTGAAAATAGGAACAAGGGTCAAGACTAATCATCCCATGAGAGCTGCGGCTTCAGTCTCTGGTGAGCAGGTTCCCAGATGGAGCGGAAGAGCTGATTTTACTCCAGCTCCTGTGATAACGAAGAATAATTCCTTTCAACACGACTTAGGTGTCCAACGTTGTGATGACTGTTAGAGGGACCCTGCCTCCAGCCAGGTGGAGGTAGGGGACAATCGGATTTACTGGACTGTGTGGGTCAGATGGCCTGGCACATCAGTCCCGCAGAAGTATAAAGCTCTCGTAGATACCGGTGCACAGTGTACCCTGATGCCGTCAAGCTGTCAAGGGGTGGAACCCATCTATATCTCTGGAGTGACAGGAGGATCCCAAGAGTTGACTGTACTGGAGGCTGAGATCAGCCTGACTGGAAGGAAATGGCAAAAGCACCCCATTGTGACTGGTCCAGAGGCTCCATGCATCCTCGGCATAGATTACCTCAGGAGAGGGTACTTCAAAGACCCAAAAGGGTACCGATGGGCTTTTGGTATTGCTGCTTTGGAGACTGAGGAAAATGAACAGCTGTCCACCTTGCCTGGTCTCTCAGAGGATCCTTCTGTTGTGGGGTTGCTGAAGGTCGAAGAACAACAAGTGCCAATCGCAACCACAACAGTGCACCGGTGGCAGTATCGCACCAACCGAGACTCCCTGATTCCCATCCATAAACTGATCCGTAGTCTGGAGAGTCAGGGAGTGATCAGCAGGACCCGCTCACCCTTTAATAGCCCCATATGGCCAGTGCGAAAGTCTAATGGAGAGTGGAGACTAACAGTAGACTATCGTGGCCTGAATGAAGTCACACCACCATTGAGTGCTGCCGTACCGGACATGCTAGAACTTCAGTATGAACTGGAGTCAAAGGCAGCCAAGTGGTATGCCACGATTGATACTGCCAATGCATTCTTCTCAATTCCTTTGGCAGCAGAATGCAGGCCACAGTTTGCTTTTACTTGGAGGGGCGTCCAGTACACTTGGAACCGACTGCCCCAGGGGTGGAAACACAGCCCTACCATCTGCCATGGACTGATCCAGAATGCACTGGAACAGGGGCAAGCTCCAGAACACCTGCAGTACATTGATGACATTATTGTGTGGGGTGATACAGCGGAAGAAGTCTTTGAGAAAGGGAGGAAAATAATCCAAGTCCTGCTGAAAGCTGGTTTTGCCATAAAACGGAGTAAGGTCAAGGGACCTGCACAGGAGATTCAATTTTTGGGAATAAAATGGCAAGATGGACGTCGCCAGATCCCTACAGATGTGATCAACAAAATAATAGCAATGTCTCCACCAACTAATAAGAAAGAAACACAAGCTTTCTTGGGTGCTGTGGGGTTCTGGAGAATGCACATCCCGAATTACAGTTCGATTGTAAGCCCTCTCTATCATGTAACCCGGAAGAAGAACGATTTTAAATGGGGCCCTGAGCAACAACAAGCCTTTGAGCAAATTAAACGTGAGATAGTTCATGCAGTAGCCCTTGGACCAGTCCGGAATGGGCCAGATGTAAAAAATGTACTGTACACCGCAGCTGGGGAGAATGGCCCTACCTGGAGCCTCTGGCAGAAAGCTCCAGGGGAGACTCGAGGTCGACCCCTCGGCTTTTGGAGTCGGGGATACAAAGGATCTGAGGCCAGCTATACCCCAACTGAGAAAGAGATACTGGCAGCCTATGAAGGGGTTCGAGCTGCTTCGGAGGTGATTGGCACTGAAGCACAGCTCCTCCTGGCACCCAGGTTGCCCGTTCTGGGCTGGATGTTCAAAGGCAGGGTCTCCTCTACACATCATGCAACCGATGCGACATGGAGTAAATGGGCTGCACTAATTACACAACGAGCTCGAATAGGAAATCCCAGTCATCCAGGAATTCTAGAAGTCATCATGGACTGGCCAGAGGGCAAAGATTTTGGAATGTCACCAGAGGAGGAGGTGATGTGTGCTGAAGAGGCCCCACCATATAACAAACTGTCAGAAAGTGAAAAGCAGTATGCCTTGTTTACTGATGGGTCCTGCCGTATTGTGGGAAAACATCGGAGATGGAAGGCAGCCGTATGGAGTCCTCAACGACAAGTTGCAGAAACTGCTGAAGGAGAGGGTGAATCGAGTCAGTTTGCCGAGGTGAAAGCCATCCAGCTGGCCCTGGACATTGCTGAACGAGAAAAATGGCCAGTACTTTATCTCTATACTGACTCATGGATGGTGGCAAATGCCCTGTGGGGGTGGTTGCAGCAATGGAAGCAGAGCAACTGGCAACGCAGAGGTAAACCCATCTGGGCTGCTGCACTGTGGCAAGATATCGCTGCCCGGGTGCAGAACCTGGTGGTGAAGGTGCGCCATGTAGATGCCCATGTACCCAAGAGTCGGGCCACTGAGGAACACCAGAACAACCAACAAGTGGACAAAGCTGCTAAGATTGAAGTGGCTCAGATGGACTTAGATTGGCAACATAAAGGTGAATTATTTTTGGCCCGGTGGGCCCATGACACTTCAGGTCATCAGGGCAGAGATGCAACATACAGATGGGCCCGTGATCGAGGGATGGACTTAACAATGGACACTATTGCCCGGGTTATTCACGAGTGTGAAACATGTGCTGCAATTAAACAAGCCAAACGGTTAAAGCCTCTTTGGTATGGAGGACGATGGCTGAAGTATAAATATGGGGAGGCCTGGCAAATTGATTATATCACACTCCCACCAACCCGCCAAGGCAAGCGCCATGTGCTTACCATGGTGGAAGCAACCACCGGATGGCTGGAAACATACGCTGTGCCCCATGCCACTGCCCGGAACACTATCCTGGGCCTTGAGAACCAGATTTTGTGGCGACATGGCACCCCAGAAAGAATTGAATCAGACAATGGGACTCATTTCCGGAATAACCTTATAGACACTTGGGCCAAAGAGCATGGCATTGAGTGGGTATATCACATCCCCTACCATGCACCAGCCTCTGGGAAAATCGAACGGTACAATGGGCTGTTAAAAACTACACTGAGAGCAATGGGTGGAGGAATTTTCAAGCATTGGGATACACACTTACCAAAGGCCACCTGGTTGGTCAACACCAGAGGATCTGCCAACAGGGCTGGCCCAGCACAGTCAGAACTTTTACATATTGTAGAGGGGGACAAAGTTCCTGTGGTGCACATGAAGAATTTGCTGGGGAAGACAGTCTGGGTTATTCCTGCTTCAGGTAAAGGCAAACCCACTCGTGGGATTGCTTTTGCTCAGGGACCTGGATATACTTGGTGGGTAATGCGGGAAGATGGGGAAGTCCAATGCGTACCTCAAGGGGATTTGATTTTAGGGGAAAACAGACAATGAACTCAATTGTACGCTGTTGCCTGCTATAGTCCATCAACTAGAAGTCTGCAGGGCACCAGCGACTGGCTCTGACTTCCCTCCGACCATCATCCCAACAGAGAATGAACTTTGATAGAACCAGACAAGTTCTACAGTAAAGGAATGATCAGCATCAGCAGGCAACGATCCAACACTGCACACAGCCTCTCCTGCCCTGAAAGACTGTTCCAAGAGATGGAGCCCAACATCATGAACCGAATGGACTCAGTAGCTTTATAGGAATTGGTCCGTGCACTAAGCTAACAGTGCACCGAGATGAGAGTGAGGGTATATGGAAAATGTGGGATCTGAGCATGACGTGAATGGTATGGAACCAAGGGGTGGATACTGTCCTGGGTTCAGCAGTGGCAGTCAGGTTTTTTTGGGTTTTTTTGGTTTTTTTTTTGGTTTTTTTTTTTTTCCTTCTTAGTAGCTGTTGCAGCACTGTGTTTTTGACTTTTGGCTTGGGAACAAAAAACTGATAACACTGATGTTTAGACTGACCAAGGACTTTGTGAGTCTCATGCTCTGCCAGGGAGGAGGAGGGGCCGGGAGGAAGCGGGGACAGGACACCTGACCCAGACTGGCCGAGGAGGTGTTCCATACCACAGCACGTCATGCCAGGGGATGTAACTGGGAGCTTCCCGGAAGGGCACGTCCCCTGGTCGGTTGGGCTGTCTTTTCCGGCGGGCGGTATCGTATTCTCTTCCCTTGTTATTTCTCTTGTCGTTGTTATTGTTGGTGGCAGCAGTGGTGATTTGTGTTATACCTTAGTTATTAAACTGTTCTTATCTCAACCCGTGGGAGCTGCATTCTTTTGATTCTCCTCCCCGTCCCTCCAGAAGCGGAGGGAAGAAAGGTGGGGGGGGGCAGTAGACTGCGTGGTTCTGATTTACATCTTGGGCTTAAACCACGACATTCTGAAATACTGGCATTCTTACACTTCTGTAGAAAAGATCTCTTTTCAGAGAAGGAAAGCCTTCAATGGCGCTATACCCATGGTTTTTTTCTATTTCTATATCTCCTGGGTCTGAACAAAATTGAAGTGTCATATTTCATCACAAGAAAAATGCTGGACAATATGAAAATCACTTGACCTTTTTATTGCCTTTCTATTCTCTTTTTTATAAAAAAGCATTAAATGCCTGGCAAAGATGTCAGTTGGACTCAAGACAAGTAAGTCTACTTTCTTGCAGAGGATGGAAAATTGCAATTCAGTGCTTTTACTAATAAACTTCATGTTCCCCACCATTAGTGCCAGGGGTTGTAGAAAACCGAATAACTGGAAAATTCAGCAGTTTGGTTATGACAGGATGAATCTGCTAAACAAGAAACAAACCCCCAGCATGAGTCAAGGACATGCGAGATGAGTCTAGTGATCCATTTGGATCAGTCTGTGGCAGTGCCCAGCTTTGTAGAGCAAACAAGATGCTTGTGGAGTGATCTTTGAAATTACAGAGTAAATTGTATTTTTATGGCAGCAGTCTCAGTCACCTAATGGTTTCTTTACATTCTGTATCAAAATTCCTCTTATTTTTCCTACCCAACATGATTTTTAATGTTCTAATTAGCTTATAAATATCTGCTTCTTGTTTAGCTCTAGCTATCTCGTGGGAAATGAATTAATGAAATTAATTAATTATGTATTAGAGAAAGAAAAATTTATTTGTGTAATTCTTAAACTTCCTACTTCTGTTTCATTAGATGTTCTTTGTACCTGCATTCTGTGGAAAGGAAAGTGGAATTTGCTGAATTAGCTACTCTATTGTTTCAGATGACTTTCACATATGTATACATGTATTCGGTGTATATAAAGCTGACAATAGTATAAATAAAGTGTATATGAAGCTGACAATAAAGGTGAGAAAGAAACAGATACGTTACCTGATATTTATGTCAGCATTAAACTACGCACACAGGCAGTTTTAACTGAGAAGAGAAATCCCATAGGTTAGGAATGCACCTTCTTTTCAGTTGTTTTTTTCTTATGCTTCGTCTCTTAAGTACCTTCATACTTCAGAAGTCTAAGAAGTCTGTCTAAGAAGTAAAATTTGAAAAAATGTTTTTAAAAGTAAAATCTCTTTTTAACGGCCAAAAACACAGTGCAAATTGATCACTGTGTTTTGTTTTGTGCTTTTTGTTTCTTTTTTTTTTTTTTTTTAAGTGTCCCTGAAACACTTGGACTTGCTATTCTGATTTTATTGCAAAATTGTCTGAAGCATGATATGGTCTTACAGAGCCACTGCTCTTTTACAACTACAGCAATGTGTGCTGTGTGCTACCATACCAGTAGTGATCTACTTCCTGTCTGCCACAATGCCAGCATTTATACCTGGAGGACCTAATGTGCTCTGGTTTCCATGCTGTTTATATCACAGCAACTTAATCACATGGTGATTAAGCATCTAAACACTTGAAAAATTGTCCATAAGAGGCTTTGAAACCTCAACTCTATCTACAAAATTGACTTAGTTATTTGACATCTAAGCTCCTTTGGCACGCAGGGGAGAGACTTTTTACAAGGGCATATAGTAACAGGAGAAGAAGTAATAGCTTTAAACCAGGAGTAGATTTAGATTAGATATAAGGCAGAAGTTCTTCCCTGTGAAGGTGGTGAGGCCCTGGCACATGTTGCCCCAAGAAGCTGTGGCTGACCCATCCCTGGCAGTGTTCAAGACCAGGTTGAACGGGGCTTGGAGCAACCTGGTCTAGTGGAAGGTGTCCCTGCTAGCCCTGGGGACTTGAAATGGAAGGATTTTAAAAATCCCTTCCAACCCAAACCATTCCATGATCTAGGATTCTATGACTGACATAAAATATCGAGGGCAAAATCAAAACAAATGTCTGAAAGTCTGGTATTGTATTTCCTCATGCTATTTTAAAAATAAACACATCACAAAAAGAGGATTTGGGAGTTTAGAGAATGAATGAATCCTCAAAACCCATGATACTGTTTGTTTCTTGAAACATTGGTTTCCTGAATTTCTGTCAAATACTGTATGGATTTATCTTTCCCAAAAAAGGAATATACATGTACTACACCTTTGATAAATCACAATTAGATTCAACTCTGGTTCTCTCCATTTGAAATGTTAATATGTGTGTTTCTTGTGTTTGGCATCTTTTCAACTTATTTGTTTTTATGCGTATTGGCTTGAGCATACATATACAAGACTGAAAACATTAAAATTATAATAAATATATCCACCTACAATCAGTACTCAACTGCACTTCTCTACATAGTGCCTTCTACTCCTCCCACTCAATGACTATTTCAGAATGTCAGTAAATGCAAAGATAATGGTTTGACACAGCAGAAAATTATGACTACAGAAGATTAAACTATCCATGAGGAGCAACTTGTTGGTGTCAAGTGATTTTTGATGTGCCAAGAAACAGTTGTTCTTTCAGCTAACAGGGAAGTTCGACAACATTCTGACAACTGCCATATAAAAGCAGAAAAATTGAATAGTCTTGACTGCCTAATAAATATAAGATATTAGGCATACATTTTTCAGTGTATTTCTATGCCTAAGGAGATTTTGAAATTCACTCTAGGCATTTATCAACTTATCTATGTTTTTCAAATTCCTTTATCTTCAAGAGGTGTTTGATTCCATCATAAAATAAGAATGTATTGCCAATTAAACCATATTTGGATGGTGAGGAACAATGACAAAATCAAAACCACCTTCCTCCCACTCTCCCACTTTTTCCCAGATTAAGTGCTTTCATTTGATCTCCTCTGCCAAGCAGCACAGCACTGTGCCGAATGGGGGTTGTGGTCTGTCCAGTTCTCCCCTGCTACTCCTTACCCCTTACACTTTTCTTCAGTTCTTGAGTGGGTTCTTTTCAAAAGCTGCATCTTCTTTCAGGAGATACCTGCTGCTTCAGTGTGGTCCTCTGTGGGCTATAGGGGGACAAAGTGCTTCACCATCATCCTTTCTATGGGGTGGAGGAAATCTGCTCCAGTGGAGTGAACACCTTGTCCCTCTCTTTCTGCACTGACTTTGGTGACTGCAGGGCCGTTGCTCCTACCTTTTTTCTTCACTTCTTTCTCTGATGTTCAGTGTTTTGCCTTTTCTTTAATATGTTTGCCCAGGGGCACCACCATCTTGGCTGAGGGGCTCAGCTCTGCTCTGCAGTGGGTCTGTTGGAGAAGGATGGAATCAGCTGTGTCTGGCACTGGGCAGTCCCAGACTCCCCATACACAGCCCACCCCTGCAGCCTCCCACTGCCAGTACCTAGGCACATACACATAATACGTGTGCTTAATTCCACTAGGTAGTAGGAATACAAAATGATGAAAATACATAGCAGGAGAGATAATATTGCTGGGTCTACCTGGTGTTGCTGCAAACAGCTCCAATAAGTAATACTAAATGCACAAAATTTCTGCCTCTAGAAAATGTTTTAGTTATAGTTGCTCATTTATTCTTGATGATCAAATGAAAAATGGTGACTCCTATGTGAAGAGCTACCATGTCTCCCCCCTTGTGGGATCATACATAATGATTTTAACTAAATTCCCCAACCCTGTTTATAGTAATATATCAGTGGAAATATATAAATATCATTCCTCCTTTTGCCACGTTGGTTTTTTGCATACTTCATGTGACTTCCAAAGATTACTATTGCATCTGCTAGAAACAAACAGGCCACAGATTTAAAGAAGTTCCTAGCTCAGTTTCCAAAAATTAAGGTATACATCTATACTGCCCCTGGTGTCACTTCACACTGCTGGAGACCTGACAGGTTTCTCTTAAAAGTTCTTCTGTGGAAAGAAAGAAAAATGAAGACACTGACTGGGGAAAATATGAGGGAAATAGTTTGCTCTTAGAATTCATAGCTGTAAAGCATCTTTTATCTAACATACCTTAGTTTTCTCATCCCCAAAATAAAAACTCTGTGGTTTGTTATTGAGAATTACTATTCACTGATTGACATAAAAATGTCTAAGTCATTACTACACATATGAATCTGAACACATACCTTGCAATACAAATAAATGGTACTCAAAAACATGAAGACCAACGAAACATCTTGTACAGTGTCAAAGTTGCTTCTTCCTTTAGAACTTCAGGATTTATTATTTGCAATGTTGCAATGTGAAGCGTGCCAAATTTCACTGAAAGGGACGTGACATCACCACCTAACAAAAGCATCTAGAGATTTCTTGCTCCAGCTAAAATCAAATTAATATCTATGCACAACTAAATATCAGTATAAATGATACAAGACAAATAATAATTTTACCATTTTTAAACAAGAAGTAACAAATTTGAAACATTTGAATGATTTTTATCGGTTTTTTTTGGGGTATGCTACCATCTCAAGAGTACACCACCAAGAGCTATCAATGTGTTTTGGCCAGTTTCTGTGCCCAAAATACAGATTTTTTGATTCTGCTGTTCATCTTAAAACAATGCTGTCCCTGCTTTTCATATTTCACTGATTAAAAATGTTTAATCCATTGTCAAAAGTGTAATTCATTCTCTTGCTACTGTTACTACAAAACAGAAAATTTTTTATACATCTTTGATTTGACTTTGTCAAATAAAACATATCCATTGTAGTCACATGTCACTGTAATGCACAAAATACTTAATGAAAGGAAGGAGAAAAACATAAAGAAAGAGAGATACTAGTAAAGCACCATCACAGGCATATTACAGCAGTCAAAGAAGGAAGACAAGCATGCAGAAAAGTGTCTGGCAACACTACAGTTACTTGTCCAACTCTACCTCTCTCTTTTGGACAAATGAAAAGCTGCAGCAAGAGTAATCTTGTAAACTTCAGTCAACTCTTTCCACTGCAAAAGTTAAGCCTACTCTGGGAAAATAAAGGCTGGGAAACATAAATAAACACAAACCCACCCCCCACCCCCCCTGCCTGAAAAACCCCTTCAGAATTCATTTGTCATCTTTTATGGTTTACTAGCTTAGCTTCATAAAGACATTCCTGTTGAATTATATCTTACCAACACCTAATTCATAAGAATGCTGAAAATTATTTAGTCTGACGAGAATCTTGAGGCAGTAAGATGGCTCTGTTATCAATCACCACAATTAAAAACACCTAGAATAATCTGAATGCTAACTTGCTAATAAGCAGTTCAAGTAACAGCTAATTTAAAGATTTTTGTCCAAATCCTTAGCTTTTCTTTCCAGAAAGGTGTGGGATGCTTATTCAGATACTCATTTGGTTTAAACAGAAAGATATATTTAAAAAACAAAATAGGTATTCAGTTGACTAGTTATTTATTCAGGTCATGCA
The DNA here is from genome assembly GCF_963264785.1 of Psittacula echo. Classification (NCBI taxonomy): domain Eukaryota; kingdom Metazoa; phylum Chordata; class Aves; order Psittaciformes; family Psittacidae; genus Psittacula; species Psittacula echo. The sequence continues at coordinate 73,479,813 of NC_137742.1, read as the reverse complement.
AAAGAAATACATTGCATATTGCTAATATTGCATATATCCCTGTGAAAATATTAAAATAATTAAGACTGATCCTAGCAACATAATACAAAACTTCTGAGAGTTTCCAATGGCACCAAACTGATTATAGCAGCAGCTGTACTGTCAGGAGAAAATGGAAAGTACTTGCCGCTCATTGTACTGTAGCACTCAAAGATGCATTTTGACATCCTGACCTGAACATGCAGGAAATTAACAGTTCAACAATGTACACACATCAGCTGAAAAAAGCAGTATTCTTTCTCTCCTTTTCCTCAAGATTAAAAATCTCCAAGAATAGGATAGGCATCTCAGTTCCAAGCCCTTGTTTGCTAAAAATTACTTCCAAGACTTTCCAAACACATAATGCAGAAATGTTCTTTGCTGTATTGTTTGTATATTCTTTGTTTTCAGGCTAATTCAAGAGTTATCATCACCCATGAGCAAAACTGTGCTATTTCACCCTTATCTAAACAGTGATTGTGTCCTGTTTTTTTTTTATATCCCAACAGGCAATGTAATAGGCTACATTAGACCTGAAGAGTATGCATTGTTTTTTGCTGTTGGTATTTTTATTCACAGACTTCTTAAATGTATCTATCATCCGTCCTTAGAGGTCATGCATAAAATAAAAATGGGAATATATTATATGCCTGCCATTAGAACTGTTGAGGCAAGAGTGACTAATACAGTATTTATTACTGCTTTCTTGGATGCTTTAAACAGAAGATCAGCGAAACTTGTTCACAATGGAGTCTGCGAGCAATGGACAGAGCAAAATATGTAGACATGTTCCACTGTGAACATTTTTAAATATTTTGCTTGAAATGGAAGCACAACATAAACAAGTCTTAGAAAAATAAATATATGGTGATGCACCCACAAAAGATTACAGAAGACCCATGTAATCACAATTTTAGAAGGAGAATGAAGTAAAAAATCAATAATGGAGAAGAATCACAGATGCAATGCAGATGGTTTTGTTACTCTGGTCATAAACGCATATGAAGAGTAGATGATGGCTACTTTGAATTATGACAGGAAGGCAAAGACACTTAAAACATTCTATTAAGTTTGGACTTGTGATTGTAAGTGGATTCAATTTGATGAAGCATAATTAGTATAACTTTCATAGAAAAAAGTTCTCATATGGGTAACTCCTTAATAGTAGATCAAAGTTGGCATTGCGTTTCTTAAGGATGATGGATATTATCATTTCTAATTCAGAGCTGGAGAAAATGGAATATAAAAAATGGAGTGACTTGCCAAAACAAATGTTTTAGGTCATTTACAGGCATCTAGATTCTCATTTCAGAGGCCAGTAGAAACCCACAGACTCTTGCACACATCTTTCTAATTCTGTATGTAACACCCAACTCTTCTCTGGGCTTACTCAACATAGCTACAATTTAAGGAATTTTATCTGGTGCAAAAGAAGAAGATTTGAACATAGGCATTTCCCAAAATTGAGACTGAAAAACACTGGTACCTTACTAAACCCATGAGACCAAAAGACCAAGTTTTATAACCAGGGATTACTAGTAAACATGCAGTTTCATAATTTTCCATGATAGCTTACAATAAAATATAATGTTAAAAAAATATATTGTTTCTAACTGGGAAAGATAGACAAAGACTGTACGCAAATACAGGAAAAGGCTGTAGTCAGGTTAAGGAAGCTGCCAGTGGGACTCATTTTACCCTGAGTAAACACAGTACAGTACTGATGCCTCAACAAACAGCTTTTACTGTGGATTTTTTTGATATTCCTAGAAAATTCAGGGGTCATAAACATGGAGGCCTCCCTGATGCTGATGCAGTGTCTCATTTGGCCTTGACTACCAAGAAAAAAACTGAGAATCCCTCTGAATTTATAAAGAGAGATAACAGTAGAAATAAGTGAGGAATATGCCGCTTAAAGATGTCGAAAAGGAAGTCCATGATGAAATTACTCCATTGATTTATCGGTCCTTAGCATGACACAAGCATTTTACAATAAAAAGATGCATCTGAGTGTGTTTGTTTAGACAAATACATGTGTGTATACGGGTACATTTACTGAAGCATGACATATGACATTTTTTTCTAAGTTCTAATATGATCCAGAAGCTACTTCAACATTCACTTACCTGCTCATGGAATAACATGGTTTATGTGGCAGTATGTGATGGTACCTTAAGTCATCACTGGAATAAAGAGCACATGAGAAGCATAAGAACCACAAAAAAAAGTAACTTAGATCAGTAAGCTGAGCATAAATTCAGCTGCATTAGAAACACAGGCTTTCATGTCACTGGTTGCTTAGAGGATCACAATAATACCGAAGAGATTCTTTCAAGTCACTTGTAAAAGTCCCGAGTGTGTTTTGAGAGTTCTGTGTTTCTATAGAAAGCAAATGTAGTTCTCAAGCAAAGGAATTGTCCCATGGAATTTGACCTTTGTCCTTCTACAAAATGAGCAAAGCAAATTAAGCTTAATGTTCAGTGAATACTGTGCAGTCCCCATGTCAACTGTCATTAGCTGCTTCACATGACATTGTAAAATAATTTGGGTCCATTTTCAGTTTAAAAGATACAACATTGGGGATTAGCCTATTGTTTCCAATTTCAGTATGCATCAGTCTGTGCCATACACTGATTTCAAAGTATAGAGGAATAAATGAAGAGGTTTGTGCATCTCTTCAATAGTACACAGTAAAAATATAGAATAAATGGGGAAAGAGAAAGCTCTATTGCACAATAAAACCATATAATCTATTTTAAAGTGAACTGGAGCCCATACAAGTCCTGAAATGAAATGTTCTGTTCTTTACTTACCGTAATGACAACTTTATTTTTGAAATGCATTCTCTGACCTTCTTATCTGACTATTCTGTGAAAAAAAATAATAGTATTTGATAGCTAAAGCTATATGCTCAGGAAATCCTATTTCCTTTGTGAAAGAAAAAGGCAGGAGGTGTACTATAACCATCCCTACTGCACAGTAACTTAAAAGCTGCAGGTTTTGGAGATTCTGAAGACACTTTTTTTCTAACGTTGTGTGTCACAACATTAAGAAGCCAGTACTGCAAAGATTTCTGAGACTATATATGTGAAAGAAAAAAAATAGTAAAAATGCTCTGCTTGGAGGAAAAAAGGCAATTCCAGAGGCCTATAAACTGGTCTTTTAATTACTTCTCTCAGAACAGGAATCAATGGAAGCTGTTCAGCAATGCTGTGTGAATATTTCTCTTTAACAAGAAGAATCTCTAGAAAAGAGAATGCATTTCAGCATGCAACCTGAATTTGATTGCTCCAGAGCTTTCTTTGTGAAATGTAGTTTATATCAGTGGTGATAATTATTATAGATGATAATTATTAAATTAAAAAAATCTCCAAGACATTTTTATTCATAATTAGTAGAAGGATTGTGTTCATTATTCACAAAGAGTGCTCTCTGGACATACGCAAAATTAATCAGAAATATAGCTACTGTTTAAATGTATTAAAAATATAGGTCAGACATAGCCTATGATTCCATTAATTATTTATATAATTATATATATAAATTCTGAATTTATTTCTTGTGTAACATAAAATAATGCAATGCAGGAAAGAAATCTGATGTTGTAGCTGTGTAGGTTTCCACCTAGATAACATGATATGAATCTTTCTGTGGAGCTATGGAAAATATCAGTCATAACAAAAAGAAGAATGGTCAGCATGCAGTTACCTGGAGGAAGCTACCATAGGTGGTAAAGTTTCTCACAGCTAACTGATGCTTAATGCCCCTACTTATAGCACTGGTTTGTGAAAAATATAATTTTAAGTTAAATTCAAGCACATAACGTCTACAGGAAGAAGCAATTTTCTTTAATTGCATTTTCCAAACAAGCCTGTTAGGTTGACATTAGAAGATAACACTCTTAAAATTATAGAATCACAGAGTCATTTCATTTGGAGAAGATCTTTAAGATCATTGAGACCAATTGTAAACTCCCAACTCGACTACTAAACCATGTGTCTAAACATCACGTCTTTAAATATCTCCATGGTTGGTTACTCAACCCTTTCTCTCGGCAGCCTGTTCCAAAGCTTGATAACACTTTCAGTGAAGAAGCTTTTCTTAATATCCAATTGAAACTTCCCCTGAGGCCATTTACTCACTTCCTATCACTTGTTACTTGGGAGAAGAGTCTGACATGCACCTTTCTACAACCTACTTTCAGGTAGCATGATAAAGTCCTCTCCGAGCCTTCTCTTCTCAAGACTAAACACCCCCAGTTCCCTCAGCCATTCCTCGTCAGACTTGGGCTCTAGGCCCTTCACCAGCTCTGTTGCCCTTCTATGGACCTGTTCCAGCACCTCAATGTCTCTCTTATAGTGAGGGGCCTAGAACTTAACACAGGATTCGAGGTGCAGCATAACCAGTGCCCAGTACAGAGGGATGATCATTGCCCTGGCCCTGCTGGCCACACTACTGCTGATACAGGCCAGGATGCTGTTGGCCTTCTTGGCTGCCTGGACACAAGCTGGCTCATGTTTAGCTTCATCAGTCAGCACCCCCAGGTCCTTTCCCACTGAGCAGCTTTCCAGCCACTCTTACCCAAGAATTCTTGAAGAGTGTCCAGCCTTCCTGGTATTCTTTGCCCTTCAGGACTGCCTCTCAAGGGGCTCTGCTAACCAGTCTCCTCAACAGGCCGAGTCTTCCCTGCAGAAGTCTGAGGTAGCAGTTCTGCTGACTACCCTCCTTACTTATCCAAGAATTGAAAACTCCATCGTTTCATGATTTTTGCGCCCAAGACAGCCTCCAACCATCACATCACTCACAAGTCCTTCTCTGCTTACAAGCAACAGGTCCAGCAGGGCACCTTTGCTAGTGAGAGCTGGCTTTCTCACCAGCTGTGTCAGGAAGTTATCTTCCACACATTCCAGGAATCTTCTAGGCTGTTTCCTGTCCACTATATTGTAGATGTTTGGTGAGCTGAAATCCCCAATGAGAACAAGAGTTAGCAATTGGGAGACTTCCCCAGATTGCTTAGACAATATTTCATCTGTCTCTTCATCCTGGCTGGGTGGTCTCTAACAGACTCTCACCATGGTATCTGCTTTTTTGGCTTTTCCCCTGATTCTTATCCATAATCACTCAAGACTTTCATCACCATTGCCAAGCTATAGACAGTCAAAACACTTCTTAACATAGTTCTTAACATCTCTTCTTCCTTGCTTATCACTTCTGAAGAGTTTATAGCCATCCATTGCAGCACACCAGTTGAGTGAGTCACTCCACTATGTTTCTGTGTTGGCAACTGTGCCATGGCTTTTCTGCAACACAATAGCTTCCAGCTCCTCCTGTTTGTTGGCCTTGCTGTGTACACTGCAACAGCTATGCTTCATTTCATACACAACAAAACCGTCACGCGTTAATAATTGTTACATCTACCTTTTTACCAGAAATTTCTCAGTAATATCATAAAGAAGTTTTTAGTTCTTGTATAATTTCCAGAGAGAATATTAAATCCTTTCATTCGCAGGTGCCAATATCATCTTGAAATTTTACTTTTCTTGTCAAGTTAGCTCCCAATTATTATTAATGACCAATAATTCCCTTTTAGTTCCAAGTGCAATATGTCATTTTTATGTTTTAGGAATTATTTTACTGCTTTCTGTCAGTTTATATTTTTAAACCTTTGTAACATTTTGTAGAGCTTGTGGGGTTTATGAATTTTATGAAAGATCCATCAGCAGTTGCAAGTTACAATTCATATATATCTTATTTATATTTTTCTTTAGGGTGATTTGGCTCATCATCACCTTCAGACTTGTGAGATATTTGAAATTAAAAATATACAAATATTTATGCCTTAATTCTTAATCATATAATATTATGTCACTTTATTATAGTAATAGTATACTACATTATATAGTAATAATTATAATCAAGTCATGACAACTTGTAAATAAGCCACTGCTAATGTTTATTCAATTTTCCCATACTGGATACAACATTTCTTGAAGGACAAATTGTTAGATCTTTTCAAGTACATATGTGTATGTATCTATTTTTAAAAATATACATTTATTTACATTATTAGCAAGAAATCTCTAGCTTACCTTGTTCAGACTAAGTTCAGAGTCTGAACTCATACACAGCTTCTATCCCCACAACATTTTAAACAGATTCTGAAGCAACTAGTCTTTCTGTCTTTAGCACGATATGGTGGTGGCTGGCAGAGAAGAAATCATAGAATTATGGAATAGTTAGAGTTGGAAAGGACCTTAAGATCATCTAGTTCCAGCCCCCTGCCATGAACAGGGACATCTCACACTAAACCATGTCACCAAGGCTTTGTTCAACCTGGCCTTGAACACCTCCAGGGATGGAGCATTCACAACCTCCCTGGGCAACCCATTCCAGTGCCTCACCACCCTCTCAGTAAAGAATTTCTTCCTTATATCCAATCTAAACTTCCCCTGTTTATGTTTGAACCCGTTGCCCCTTGCCCTATCACTATAGTCCCTGATGAAGAGTCCATCCCCAGCATCCTTGTAGGCCCCCTTCAGATACTGGAAGGCTGCTATGAGGTCTCCACGCAGCCTTCTCTTCTCCAGGCTGAACAGCCCCAACTTTCTCAGCCTGTCTTCATACAGGAAGTGCTCTAGTTCCCTGATCATCCTCGTGGCCCTCCTCTGGACTTGTTCCAACAGTTCCATGTCCTTTTTATGTTGAGGACACCAGAACTGCACACAATACTCCAAGTGAGGTCTCACAAGAGCAGTGTAGAGGGGCAGGATCACCTCCTTTGACCTGCTGGTCACGCTCCTTTTGATGCAGCCCAGGATACAGTTGGCTTTCTGGGCTGTGAGCGGACACTGCTGGCTCATGTTCATTTTTTCATCGACCAACACCCCCAAGTCCTTCTCTGCAGGGCTGCTCTGAATCTCTTCTCTGCCCAACCTGTAGCTGTGCCTGGGATTGCTCTGATCCAGGTGTAAGACATTGCACTTGGCATGGTTAAACTTCCTCAGGTTGGCATCAGCCCACCTCACAAGCATATCAAGGTCCCTCTGGATGGCATCCCTTCCCTCCAGCGTATCAACCAAACCATACAGCTTGAAGTCATCAGCAAGCTTTCTGAGAGTGCACTCAATCCCACTGGCCATGTCACCAACAAAGATGTTGAACAAGACTGGTCCCAACACCAATCCCTCAGGGACACCACTCATTACAGGTCTCCAGCCGGACATTGAGCCATTGACCACAACTCTTTGCGTGCGGCCATCCAGCCAGTTCTTTATCCACCGAGTGGTCCACCCATCAAATTGATGTCTCTCCAATTTAGAGACAAGGATGTCATGTGGGACAGTGTCGAACGCTTTGCACAAGTCCAGGTAGATGACGTCAACTGCTCTGCCCCTGTCCATCAGTTCCGTAGCCCCATCATAGAAGGCCACCAAATTGGTCAGGCAGGATTCCCCCTTAGTGAAGCCATGCTGGCTGTCACCAACCACCTCCTTGTTTTTCATGTGCCTTAGCATGCCTTCCAGGAGAATCTGCTCCAAGATTTTGCCAGGCACAGAGGTGAGACTGATTGGTCTGTAGTTCCCTGGGTCATTCATTTTCCCCTTCTTGAAAATGGGGGTTATATTTCCCTTTTTCCAGTCATCAGGAACTTCACCTGACTGCCATGATTTTTCAAATATGATGGCCAGTGGCTTAGCAACTTCATTTAACAGCTCCTTCAGGACCCGCAGATGGATTTCATCAGGTCCCATGGACTTGTGTACGTTTAGGTTTTTAAGATGGTCTCGAACCAGATCCTCTCCTACAGTGGGCCTAAGATCTTCATTCTCACAGTCGCTGTGTCTGCCTTCCAAGACTCGGGTGGTGTGGTCAGAGCCTTTTCCAGTGAAGACTGAAGCAAAGAAGTTATTAAGAGCCTCAGCCTTCTCCAAATCTAGGGTAGCTAGTTTTCCTGATGGCTTCCAGAGAGGGCCCATGTTGTTCCTAGTCTGTCTTTTATTTTCATTATACCCATAGAATCACTTCCTGTTATCTTTCATATCTCTAGCCAAGTTTAATTCTAATTGGGCCTTAGCTTTCCTAACCTGCAGCATTACACTTGTCATTATTTCTGCTGGACCCATAGACATCTAGAGACCCATAGAGAGATCCAGCAAAACTCCTCAAGTAACTGCAGCAGTAAGGAATATTGCAAAATTCAATCAGGTCTGAAATGGCTGAATAACTGGGTTTGGTACAAATATTGCGTATAGCGGGGGAAGGCACTTAGCTGAATATTCAAATATTTTATAAAAAAACACAAAAAAATTTAAAATATTACAGGGATAGCACTCATTATTTATCAGAATGAGCACAGCCCTAGGAATCTAGATTTTCAGCTGCTACTCACTAATTCAGATGTTTTGTTGCACTATTAGTTAAAGCAAGATTTTCCTTCTATCAGTAGGTTAATTGAGAGACACAGCATATAATATGAATAATAATAATCTAGGAAATATTATGATCAGTCAGCTACACTAGCAAGAAGGTTTTAATCCAGTTTATATCTGAGAAATGCATGATCATTACAGAAAATTTCAAAATGTAAAGAATTATCTATCTGTTTTTCTTTCTTTAAAAGAAACTTATAAAAGCACACCTGCTTCCAGAACATACAAATACATATTCTGACTAGTACCTAGAGAAAATATGATTTGGCTCTTCACATAAAGTTGTAAAGCTTTCACAGAGACAAATCATGTCATACAAATATCAACAACAACATAAAGAGCCACCATAAAACTGGTTTGTTATAGAAATACTACCAGTAGTGTCAATAGCTAAACAAGAACTGACAGTGTCATAAATAAATATGTTTATATTTAAAATATATTTACTATAATGTCATTATTAATAACTAACTAGGTATCTGATTAGGCTCTGATCACTGAATAGCTGTTCATAAGAAGAGATATTCAGTGAGACCGCTTTGTTTTTTCACAAGCTTCTCTGAAGATGGAGAAGGTATTAATCCACATAACGCTCTTAAAAATATTAACAATTTACCTAGTTAATCAAGAATCTTGGCATGTTTAGCCAAACCTTCCCCTGACTGTATTTGTTCTATGCTTAAAAATGTAAGTTTGATTTCCGAAACTTCTGTGTCTCAGTTCACCAACAATAACAAGCAGGGAAATGTTCAGCTGTAGGAGTATTGGGAGGATGACTTCACCTTGGTCCCGCAACACTACCAGGATGACTTCATAAATATAAGTATGCTGATAAAAACTTATGTGGCTCTACAACTATCAAACATATATAGCATATAGATCTCTATATGCTACTGCAGTAATTAAAAAATATTTTCCATTCAAGGGTTCCATTTTTAAAAACAACAGAATCTTACATACTTCTGAAAATATAAAAATTGAAACAACCTACATTTACAATGTAGCAATTATAGATTATATACAGTGAATATACAGAAATATACAGTGGAAACAGATACATAAAAAAAAATAGACAAGCACTAGAAATAACAACAGAATCAACATATGGAGAGTTTAATCATTCCAATTCTTCGATTAAAATTATTCTCTTAGTTTAGCTAAAACTGTACTATAATTTCAGATATCTCAGGCTATTTTTCTTTCACGGCACTTACCATACGCTTACCATACAAGATGTAATCCCAGCTGTGTGTTCAGTAGAAAATGCAGTCTTTATATTTTGTGATTTAAAATATGCAATATGGTATTTTATTCCTGTGAGTCTCTCCACATAAAAATACTGTTTTTAATTTCTACTACTTTTAAGTAAAGAGAGTACAACCTTATATTAGTAGATAGGATTACGATCACCTGACTACAATTGTATTTGCTGTGTGTCCCTCTCAAAGCAAATAGTGGCTGGGGGTATTTTTTTGAGATTTTAATCAGTGCATTTTGGAAAGTCCAAAAGCAAGAAAAAAAACAGACATCCTTTATCTATATTAAAAACCACAATCTTATCAGCTGAGAGGAAATTGTTTTGGTTTTGAAGAACATAGCTGAACTTTGGCAGGGAATAAGAACTGCATCTGAAATGTGTCTTCTAAAGCCAAGAAAATTCCACATGAAAAGCTTCGTGTATGCGTATGCTCTTTACAGAACTGCTAGACTTCTGCAATTAATTTTTTAAGAGATTTAGATCATACTGAATGTGATACTGGGCAGCCACAAACTAAGCAGTCTGTTCTCAACATTGCAATGGCTCCAGGACACGACAAACACCAAAGATGAAACTTAGAGCAAGGTGTCTGAGTGTCCCTTGTTCCTACCACTTCATCTGTTGATGGAAGCCTATACTTACAGCAACTAAAACAAGAGCAAGGCCACACTGGGAACATTATCCCTGTTTCTGTTAAAGCATGTCAGATTTTCCTGCAGAGGATTTCATTGTAGATTTCATTGTAGCTACAAGCAAAACAATATGTGGGTAGTGGACTACTGATGTAGGCTATGAATAAAGAAATAGCATATAAATGTGTAAAGAGAGGTTGTATACTCTAACATATTTATAAGTTAGAATAGGAAATTGAGACCTGCTATATTGTACACAAGCTGTTCAAACTCCTTTTTGCCAGAGGCTTTACTTTTCTTGCTTTAGGGCAAAAAGTGTTTGCTCTTTGAGGTCAGAGACCTATTGCACTAAGGAAAAGTGTTGTATAATCAGTAGTTTTATTTCAGATAAGTTTCACATTTTTTAACATTTTGACCACTGCTGCAAGAATGATACTACACATTAGGTGAACCATTGCAACATTACAGCACCCTAGTTTACATGTCCCCAAATGTTGTACATTGTCATCTGGTCAAAATACAAGAATTTCTTCAGGCAGGGCTTTTGTGATGATCTCTGACAAATAAAAGGTATATTTGAAATACTATTCAGACCAGAAATATCTACCACATAGTTCTGGTACCTCATTTGTGTTTAAAACAATGAAAGTATTTCTGCTACTTAAAGAGTTTTGACAAATTGAAACCTTTTTAATGCGCTCATTCTTAATCATCTTCTTCCTTCACAATGATCAGCTCTGAGATTCAGATTGGGCAGAAGCTTAATAAAAGGCGGAATGGGTGCCTACTGGAAAAAAAAATCAAAAGCTGTTACAACACTGAAATGAACTTTCCTTCATTTGCATTACACTCAAGACTTCATGGTGCTGCAGCTGTTGTTATAAAACTTTGAAGAGTTTCCCATAAGCAACATCTCCTATTTTCAGACACTAGACAGTTCAGGGAATCAGAATTGAGTGTAATAAACTTTGGTAAGAGCTGTTGGAATAATGTAATTTCATAAAGCTTCTGTAATATAAGACATAAACATCTCTTTCAGCTAGATTTATCTCTATTCTCCTCTCCTCAAACCAAAAAACCTCCTTTAAATTCATGCAAATGAGTGAGGTGCTCATGTTTCCATCAGTAAAGTTTCTCAGATGCTGATATAGCAGAAGCACTTCTGTATGAATCTGTATGAAAGCAGGCGGCTTGGCATTTAAACCCTAGTGGGGTTCAAAATGCAGCAATTTTCTTGCATCTCTAGGTCTCAGGCTGCTGGCTGCATTCTGAAAACACTTCCTAAACAAAGCCTTGCACAAATTCAGGCAGGAAAACCTGTTGTCATTCTGTCTTCCGCACAGCAGTTGCATCCTTTTTCTGATGTCATGTTGAAATCTGTCTTTTCTCTGCTCAGTGTTGGCAGGAGAGGATTCTGTCCTTGCAATCAAGCTAAGAAAAGTACCACTGTGTCTCCTGCATCTTCTTTATTTCATATAATCACTTAAATATTTTAGTGGTAGGAGATACAAAAGAGATTAATCCAGAGCTGCTCCTTGCATGGAATCTGGAGTTCACACTAAAATCCCCCTTCTGCTGAAGACATTAGCTTGATTATGGCTTTAAAGTATTGCTGCTCATGAGTAGGACTTACAGACATGCCTGAGGTGGTATGTAAATGCTTCTTCAAAGAGTCGCTGATTTAAAGAAGTCTTTACAAAATTAGTCTAATAGCTTACTTCTATATTTTTCTAATAACTTCCCTACAAATATGCAGCAAAATTAAGTAGTTTATAATTAACTGGCTTAAGTTTTTCTGATCACATATGTTGCAGTTTTTAGTTATATGAAGCTGACAACTGAAACAGACACATTGATATAGAAATATACACACCAGAAAAACGCACTACTCTTAACCTAGCCTGAAAAGCCTGAGATTTAGCCTGCAAAATTTTGCATATATCATTCATGACATAATCTCAGATAATGAACACATTTGTTTAAATGAAATGTATTGAAAACCAAAACCTTTAGAGGAAAATGGACTACATTTCTTGAATATATTGCTACCTTTAAATAGTTGCTGCAGTTGTATTTCTGATGATACTATAGATAAAGAAAGCATTGTGAGTCAGGCTTTCACTCAAAATTCTACCAAAAGCCTTGTGTGAGACCCTATCCCCTCAATACTACCTAGTTTGTAAAGTGCATAATAATGCTAGGACTACTGCATGTTACAAGACTAATGTTATTAGTGTTTGTAAGGATCTTTCTTTGTAAGGAACTTTGTTTGTAAGGAACTTTAATGCTCTTGGATGAAAAAATGCAAATATTTTTTATTGCTTTAGCTGAAGTGTAGCCTTTGTTGTGATAGCTAGCAATCCTTGAAGTAACTTGAGAGAGGTAAGTGAAAATAGTAATAGTCTTCTTGCCTAAATATTACCTCTGTTACAAACATAGTATTATCAAAACAAGATTTCTGCATTTTAGAGACGAGATAAAGTGCCAGCCCATATCTTAAGTGTTCAGGAACATGTGTATATATATATATATGTATATATGGAATCAAAGATCCATCCAGACTTTCAGATCGGAGTAAAGAATGTCTCCAGAACATAAAGCCTAAGTCAGCAGAACTCATTTCTAAATGAGGAATTATAAGCTAGTGTGATCAACTGCTGTTTCTACAGTGAAGAGCTTTCTTGGCAGATAAAAGACTGTTGGCAATCTTTCATCACTGTACTGAAAACAAAAGATGAAATCTAAACTCCTCTAAAAGCAGTAAAAGTCACATTATTATTTTCAATAAAATGTGATATCAAGAAAACTTTGATGTCTCAATATATAGCTAATAAAAAAAATGTATGCCAAGTATCATATATATTCAGCGAGTATAGGTTTCAGCATATTTTACTTTGAATTTGACTTTGTCTATATACAAAATGTTCCCTTTAAATAACCAGCAAAAGAAATTTCGTTAATCAGATTTTAAAGCTGCAGATACAAACATTTTGGAATTTCATATTTGCAATAATATTCTTTTAGGAATACTAGTTTACTCACCTGTGACATCAGTTGAGGTCAGTTAAAAGAAAAAGTAAAATGATGTATAATGGAAAACAATCATTACACACTTCTATTAGTTGCAATCAGGCATTAAGAAAGAAAATGCATGTGTGATCTTACTAATTTTAAATCAATTTAAGCAGCTAATGCAGTTTAAACCATCACTGCTTTAGGCTGTCCAAATGTGAATTTGAAAGTACTGACATAGAGTGTACATCCACTTGTTCATTATTATCTATTAGTTTTGTGCTGTAATCCTACGTAGAGGTCTATGACTCATGTCCCAGAGGAAAAAAGCCACAACTTTTCTATATTTCTCTGAAGCTTAACATCCTTAAGACCAGCTGTCAATTAAAATATATATATATATATATTTGAGGCTATAGCTAGCAGCTACCTAAAATATGAAACAGATTACTTATTCCTTAATGTCTTACGCTGTGACATTTTGTAAATGAAGCAGCTATAATTCCAGAGAAGAGCTGCAATTCTGAGTCACTGTGAACGATTCAGCTTACACAGTATATTTTTCGTCTGCACTTTGAGGAAGTTGTATAGAATATGTCATGTTACTGAAACTCATTTCAGCAGGTAGTAGGCATTAAAAAATGGATAAAGAACTAGAACCATTTTTATGGAGACGGAAGTGCTGTGTAAATGGTGCTGTGAATAACAACACTGCCCAATAAAAATTCCTTGTAAGAATCAGTATTATATGAATTAAGCAAAGGAAAAATTTAACCAGAAGGATTGATTAACTCACTTTCAATAAGACATCAGATAAAGGCAATATTTTTTAATCCTTGCTTGTTTGTGAATTATCAAATATTGGGACATAATTTAATTTTAACAATTCATTTGCTGTCATCCTAATAATACGAATGTGTATCACAGATTGGTGAATACAAGTAATCACATTGTATGACTATTCACCTTTAGATGAGAACTTGCATGACAATATTGTCCCCTAGGTAAATTATTTGATATAAAATATCCTGATTTTTGAAATTTGTAGTCCTTTCTTTCTTCTTTATCTTGTTCAAAGAAAAATGTGAACTTTATGAAATGGTGAGAAACTCAATCCTGTAAAAAATTATGACAGTTATCTGCAATGCTCTGTCTCACAAATGAATATTTGTTTATCCAAATGCTTGTGAATAAATATGAATATTATTGTGTCTGCATATGATTATTTGTCTAACATAACTCTGCTTCAATTCTGAGAATTAAATCAAAAAACTTCATGGAGAAGTCAACATGGGACAACCAGTGGGTCACAAATAAGTATGCTCTGGAGTTTCTGATGATGAAAGTTATTAGCTGGTAGAAGGAGAAACACTTCTTGTGTTGCATCAGATAGTTTAATAAGATGCCTTCTCACCAAGTCCAAAACAAGATTAAAGAGAATATTGAAACCTTAAAATATTGCTTAAAACATAAAAATTGGTAAATCTGTGGTCAGCATATCAACACACCAGACGGAGCACTCTTCACAGCTTCTACAAAGAGAGGTGTTTGCCTGTGCTGGGAGGAGCTCACAAATGTTCACAGTTGGAGACTAAGACATAAACAAGAACACTACCTTTAAATTGTGGAGCAACCCTTCTTCTATATTCAGTGGTAGTACGATCTCAGTTCCAGCAGTTTCCAGTCTGGGGAAATTGCACAATTGAAGACATTAATGAAGAAGGTCCAGAAAAGATCAAAGGGAATGCTTGGAGGTTTAAGAAACATGACAAGTGAAAAAAGCTGGTAGCTGTTTAATGTGAAAAAAATGAAGACTGGGGAAGCATACAATTGTGGTCTTAAAACACTGAAAAGTTGTAGCAAAGAAGAAAATTACTATGTATTCTCCATGTACAGAGAGGATAGAAGTAATGGTCTTTGCCTGCAGTAAAGAGGATTTAGTTTCAGTATTGGGGAAGACCTTGTAATGATGCAGGTAGAGAGCAATAAAATAGGGAAATAAAATAGTGAAAACAACTATGATACTAAGCATAGACTGGGCAAGCCTCGATTAAGGCTGGGATAAATGTAATCCTAATTTGCACTAGGATCATGGATTAGACAACTAATCTCTTGAATACCCTTCAGCCATAGGTTTCAGTGGTACAGGATCAGATGCGGGGAAGTCTGTTTCCACAGTCCATCATTACTGTAGCTCCTTGCTCTACAATCTGACAGGAGGAAAAGAATAAATACAACTTGCTTATTAAAATGCTGGCTTTGAATTATCTCAGTCCTCTGCCATAAAAAGTTCTTAGGTTAAGTTCACAGAATTTAAATAATTGCGAGTAATAGGTGCAGAAATACTACAGATCTAGACTAAGTGCTTCTGATCTTGATATTCCCTCCACAGTTTGATAGAACATATTTGTACCACAGAATAGGAACAACATAGGGTTTAAAGTAAATATGACTAAGCGATAACAAAAGGAGAAATGCAAGTAGTTGTCCCTAGTAGCAATCTAAGTCCACGGGTTTGAATTTGTTGGGGTTTTTTTTATTTTTTCTTTCTCAGATCTAGGTGCATCTAAAGAAACATATTCAAAATTTTATTAGAATCTTGTCTTAAAAAAAATGTGGTCTATTTAAAAAAAAAAAAACAAACCAAAACAAAACCAGCAAAAAACCCGCCAACAAACCACCCCCACAAAAAAAGACCCACAAAAAAACCCCAACCAAACAAACAAACAAAAAAAAACAACTAAAAAAACAAGCAAAAACCCTGAAAACCAAGTCAGCATACAGGAAAATGAAAAATAGAGAGTTACAAAATAAAGTTCTGGAAGCAGCTTAGCTGGATTGTAGACTGCATAAATTACTATTGGTTCATGAACTTCCCTGTTATAACTCCTTCTCTTCAATACCTAGTCTATCATAGGAAATGAGATTATCAAAAGGAGAAATTATTTAGAAAAACCAATCCATTACAATCCAAGGTGATTTTCAGACAGTAAATCTGTGGCTCATTCATTCAAAAAGGTGTGACACTACATACTAGAGAAAACTTCAGCAGCTGGAAGTAGCGGAGATGAGTGAGAAACAAAACTAAGCATAGTGAACATGTGAAAAGCATAAATTTTTCCTTTCCCTTTCTGAAGAAGTATAATGAATACAGGAGAAGTTGAAAGCTAAATCATACCATGGATGAGCCTTTAACAGCTGCAACTGGAGAAAATCAGTGGTTTCAAATTTTGTTCTGCTGTGAAAAGTGACATTAACAAATAGGAATGCAAACCATGTCACACTTGTTAACTGCAATCAAGCATTTCAGAGCAATTAAATTAAACAATGCTTCCAGTTTCCAGTGTAACTTAGAAGAGGTTATCTGCTTTATGACAGTGAGGAACCAAAGACAAAGGAAAACAAGAAAAAAAAAGAAGATTAATTTCAGGTTTTGCAAGACTCAAAATGTAACAGAAAATAAATAGCATTGTTAAAAATAATTTATGAATTTTGCAGCTAAAATCCCACTACAAAAATTCTAAGGGTGAGAATAAATACAAAAATTCAGAACTGTTGCTTATAAAACAAATCTGAAAGCCAATGTTTTCAAATAGGAATGTTATTTCTGCATTAAATATAATATTTGCAATTAAATATAGATTTCTGGCATGTGATCTCTATTCAACATTTACATCTCCTTATCTATCTATCTATCTATCTATCTATCTGCTAAAAGACTCACCAGGAAAGGACTCACCAGAAAAGCTGCAAGCCTTCTGATTTTGCAGTCACAAACCCGTTCTAGTAGCTAATGCAACATGACACATCTTTAGCTTACCTCTTAAATTCTGGAAGTGAAAAGGAACATAGAAACTGAACTCAGCACCAATGTGGATGCCTCGCACACATCTGACATGTTCTGCAGTGATAAACTTTTCAAGGATTATTGGTGCTACGCACAAAAGGAATAGTAATTATTGCTAATACAGATTATAGGATTTTCATTTGAAAATATTTATTTTTAAATATCTGGTTTGCAGCAGATAAGGGTTGAGAAGGAATAGCAATTGTCACAGCTAAAATTAAGGAACTTGCAAAAATTTAGTGCTGGTAGCTACCTGTCGAAACTAGGTAGCTGAGTGCTGCATAGGCCAAGTGATTTAAACTCTCATGTAGGAATATTTCAGCTGAAAGATGTATTATTTAAACATACCTTTTAATTTCGATAAACCTGAGAATAAAAAATAATTTGGAATTTTGAATGGTTTCTGAAATCTGATCAAACTGTTGCTGACCTTGCTAACAGAGATGCAAAGATTAGCTCATGTGGCTGATATGCAAATTCACAAAATCAATGTCAGCATTTCTGTACAGAATCACAGACTTAATCACAACTGCCAAGTGTCATGGAAGTCCACATTTTGGCTCCAAACTTTAGGAGAGAACAAGTTATATAGAATACAATAAACAAAATGTTATTAAGGCCAAGAAGAGAATTTCTTCTTGGTACACGGGTGGTTGGGTCTGTCTTAATTTTAACAAAATTTCTCACCTGCACAGAAAAAGTTATCCAGTTTTCAGCATGGTAGCAGTGTGGAGCTCATAGCTGAGCAGCCCAAAACACACTCATTTGCAGTAAGGTACTGTTTTGTAATACTATAGTCCTGTATTGCTCTACACTGTGAAGAACAAAATGGATCTTTTCTTTCATCCACAATATACCTGTGAATCTGCATTAGCAGAAGCGTGGCTATTTTGCCAAAGCCAGCAAACTTGACATGAGACTGTGTCCCACTGGAGTCCTCTATTCTAAGAGTTATTTTCTCCTGCAGTCAGTAATGAGTCAAACATATATTCAAAGCACGTTTATTTATTCTGTCTCAGAACTAAAACACCACAAAACAATGCACGCTAACCAATGAATTGGTTGTTAGACAGATGAAGGTTGCCGCTGCCAGTGCCAGCTGTTTGGAGTTCCTGTAATTCACCAAATTTAAATATCCATGTACAGTTTGTATATTCATGCTTACAAATATAATTTTTTAAAAATAATATGTCATCAACTCCAGTCTCCAGAAAATCAAGGGTTTGGAAGTGCATGGGATACATCAAGAAATGAAAGTCATGGTTTAAGGCATAATAACAGGCTCTTCTTAAGCGTAATGGAAAACACCACTGCCTCCTTCAAGATGTATCTGACTGCTAGTAAACTGAAATTAACCCAGACCATACGTATATATGCATATATATATATATATATATATATATATATATATAAAATCCAACCTCTATATAGACAATGGGGTGATTCCACTCATGGGAAATACAGTTCAGAGCCATTTGTGCTAGCTTTGCTTGGAGTCAGCATGTATTAGTGCCAGTGTCTCCCAGTAAAAAACCAGCTGGACCACTGAAGTTATTGCTGTCTTGGAGGTACCAAGCATAGCATCGCCTCCAAGCTTCTGCTCTTTGGCCAGAGAACTGCCTCTGCACCCACATCATTTTCCTTTACTTAGGAAAATTGACCATGGATAGATGAAAGTTGACTGTAATATTTGACCCTGGATACTGTAGGTGACAGTAAACGTGGATACTTTGAATTTGGGAAATATCTATATTTGCTTCACAGCTTAGGTACATTTTGAGTTTTGAACGGATGATTATTCTATTTTGTGACTCACTGTACTGTGGCTTAACACAGCAAAAGCCAGTGTAGGATGTTATCATCAAACTTTGCATAACACATTAAGGGTGTGCAATAATATAGCAATGTTCTAGTGGAAAAAGAATGAGATTGCTCACAGTGCAACATTCTGCTCTCCAAGTAGTTTCTATTCTGGATGAATTTACTCACCGAGCAGTAGGTATCTGCTACCACTTTAGCAAAGTGTTTTAACAAGTGAAAAAGAAAAGCCAATATGGGCTAGGCCTTTTTATCCTTTGCCTGGTCTGATACAATATGCCTGAAATGCTATTGTCTCTTCAGAGTAGTACCTGCAGCACAAGCTCCTTCCATTTTTGCAAAGAATAAGAAAGGAATAATTTTCTGGCTCTTTTGACTATGCTTCTCAACTTGCTTCACCTAACTATCTTCTTGCATGTGAGCAAATTTCTCCTGGCACCAGTAAATGCAGCTAGACCTTTCAAAAGTCTACACTGCCATGAAGACGGATTCCATATTATGCACAAAAGAAGGGGGAAGAACTGTATCATCACAAAACTGTGCAGAAGAGGCATTCTTTTTTATTTTTTTTTTTTTTCACGTTAGAGGATGTCAAACAAGAAAAACAGCAGCAGCAGCTTCTCAAAAATCTAAATGAACTATGAGTTACTTGTTTATGATGACACAGCCCTTACCATGAGAGAGATTTCAGCAGGGTAAAAGCTGAAGACATCCAAGCAACTGATATTTCCAAGGTTTTGGGTGTATTGAAAACCATAGCTAGTCCCCTGCCCCTGCTTTCGCTACAAAGGTATAGAGGATACTTAATGGAGTTCTTATTCTGATGAAAAACAAACAATAAATAAATACTAAATAATACTTACAAAGCAACCACAGTTGGATAGAAAATAATCTAATTCCTTTCCTTAGTAGAAATGAAGTCAGCTTTCATTGTCTTAAGGATCACAGGAAAATATGTTTATGGATGGTATATCTCACCTGAGGAAGAAGCCATAATGATGTTAAAGTTCTCTTAGCTCCTCTGTAAGATTTAATTGCTGCATGAACCCGTCTGTTTCCTCTTCACTAAAGGATTCAAACAACATTTTGTATCATGGAACTCAACGCAAAATAGGATTTCTGTAACTGCCTTAGTTAAACAACAATTAACTCTTTACCTGAGCAAAAAAACCTCTTCTGTTTTCTGGGAAAAAGTGTACATGGAAGACAAAAAAAGGTCTTTTTGAGGAGTTCTATTAGGCTTGCAAAATATTTTTGTCACACTATACAACTGATGATTCCTGTATGGAAGCTACATTTTATTAAACATACCCATCAGACAATGTTTTTCAGTTATATTTCCTTCCATTTTGCTATCCTGCCTTCCCATACAGAGATCAGATATTTTCAATATTTCTTACTTCAGGGAAATTTTTCTTAATCCTCACACTGTGTTCTGTCCAGTTCTGAGATCTAACCTAACCTAATTATATCTTTAATTTGCCTGCTTCACGGAAACAGATTGCTAGGTTTGAATGCAATAAGAAAAAAGCCAAAATCAACAGCATTCTTATTCTTTCACCTTTAAAATCAAACCACATTAATCACTAGATCAATCAAACAAACAGAAAGGCAGACATTATTGATTTACAAGAGTGTCTATTAGAATGAGAGTCCAGGGCATAATATGAAATCAAGAAAACTATGACTCATGCTAAACAGAGGCAATTCTTAAAGAATCCTGATGTATGTGGTCAAATGAATAGATTATTTAAGGCATAAAGAACGGCAGAATTTTTTTGTGACAGACTGTACTGTAGATTTAAGGAGAAGATTTGGAAAGCAAATATAGAAGACTTATTTGCTTCCAGTTTGTCTTTGCAGTTTCTGAATATTTCCACACAAGAACTCTTTCCAAGAATATTTTATGAATCATACTTATAAGGAATAGAGGCACTTGGTATATATATATTGAAACAATGAATAAAATTTAAATGAAAAAAAAAATCCCACAACCATAAAAGAACCCCATAGATGTATTAAAGGAGTCCAGCAAACATGGAATCTTAATGATTGTAAACAACTGATATCTTCCACACAGCATGGAAGCAAGGACTTGTAGCTTGGGAGGAATAAACAGAAATTGTCTGAGCAGCCAAAGATCAGGTTAAGAAATCTAAAGCCCTAGCAGAACTCAATCTGAGTGGGGACATTAGGGGCAAAAAAAAAGGCTTTTAGAGGTACATCAGGGATAAAAGGAAGATGAGAGAAAACGTGGGCCCCCTCCAGAAGAAAACAGGAGACCTGATTACTTAGGATATGGAGAAGGATAAGGTTCTCCACAAATTTTTCACCCCAGTGTTCACTGGCAAGAACTCCAGCCAGTGACTCTGCTCAAGTCACAGAAGGCAAAGGCAGGGGCTGAGAGAATGAAGAGCTATCCACTGTAGGAGGAGGTCAGGCTCAAGACCATATAAGGAACCTGAAGGTCCACAAGCCCCTGAGACCTAATGAAATTAATCCAAAAGTTCTGAGGGAACTGGCAGATGTTGTTGTCAAGCCATTACTCATCATATTTGAGAAGTCATGGCAGACAGGTGAAGTTCCTACTGACTGTAAACACATTTCAGAAAGGAAAACATAAAGAGGAACACATTGAAGACAAACATAATTCAAAAGGTTTCTAAGCGTGAGTTGCAATAAACTGAAAAAAAAAGAGAACTGCTTTAGAAATCACCAGACAATATCATAATGAATTCAGCTTCATTCTCCAAGATTAAGTATTAAATAGTAATTGAATAAACCATTATAACTTCAATAGTTCAGTAATATTTTTATGCACTACTCATATTATTAGCAGTATTTTAGTGCATTATTAAATCATGTTCCCATTTTGTTGTGCTTATTCTCAGAAATACTGATGTCCGTGGCTGACCAAATGAAGAGGCAGAAATCCCATGTTTAGTATACATCATTCCTTAAGGTGTGTTACAGTAAGGCAACTCTTCACTCTACTTTGTATCCTGCATGGTTTTGCACAGAGCCTTAATTGATACAGGTCCAGTGAGGGAAATAACTGAAGGATCAACGTACTAAGGCTTTAGTACTGACTTGTAGAAGTTATTAGATCAGACTTCAGCAAAAGCAATTTAATATTATTTCTTTTCTCTTGTAAGGGAAAAAAAAAAAACAACAGTCCCACAGACACATGTGCTGAACAATTACAGACCAAGACAAATATGCTTGTTCAAGTTAATTAGTACACTTATGTTTGATGTAAGTATAAATGCAAGTATAATATACTACCCTCACCCAAACTCTTCAACAGGTTGTCAGTTTGCCTTCTCAATGCTAACACTGCTGTTTCTTGCCTTGGAGAATTCCTCTCCCCTGCCTTGGAGAATGCTACTGAAAATTCCAGGAAGTTTTGAGAATAAGGTGGTTTGTTTTTTTTTGTTGTTGTTGTTTTTTTTTTTACCGAACAAACTCTAAGGCATGTCTTTTATGTCTTTTAAATGTTAATTTTTATTAAGGCTTTTTTAAGTGTCCACAAATGTTATGTCCACTATGGGTTGGCTCATCTGAAAAATGAATTAATTTCCTGATACAAATTGGAAACCGCCAGTTTTTCAAGTTCTGCCTAGCCTTCTTGGCAACAGCTTTCTGCCACTGACAAATATGAAATTTGTTTAATGCAACCCATACATTCTTAGAAACTTTTTTTTTTCTCATTTTAATACTTTCTTTTATTCCCCAAGCAAATACTGTCCACTATTCATAGAAAATCAGACCTAGTAAGAATGCTTTTTTTCATGTTTGGGATGTGAAATAAACAACTGCTTCTGTAGCACTGGAGGAATGTCTAAAAGAAAGTTGTTAGTTCCTGCCACCATATGCCTAAAACCAGCTTTCAGAATATCTAGGTTTTCTGTATTAAGTATTCCATTTTCTGGCTGAAGTGTGAAACCAAAACGTTCCTTCCTTTGCACAGTTTTGGGTTTAGTGTCAAGGTTAAGCTACATACATTCTTCTGTGATTCAATATCTAATCCAAGTACCTTTCCTTGCAGGACTGCCCTTCCTCAAGTTGATCAGTAAAAGCTTTGTTTTGCTTTTTGGCCCATGTATACAGAACTGATGACATGGTAATTTCCTTTCACAAACTGCTTTGAGAACTGAGACTTTTATAAAAGGGTATATGTAAAGGAGAGGGCGTTACAGGCAGCTGGTTACTTAGACCAGTAGCTAGAGTCAAATAATTAAGTGGGCATTAGAATCTCATTACCATTCCTAATTAAACAGAGAAAAATTGGAAAACATAAGATGCACAAGGCAAAATGGACTGTAATAATATTTCTAAAAGTTTTTTTTGGGAATTAATTTTAAAATAAATGATGAACATTTCTTTCCTGATCATTAAAATGAAGTATGTTTTATTAAAGACCAACAAATATGGTGTTTGTTTCATCCAGCACAAATGCTGACTATGTGAAAAGGTAAATATTTTACTAAAAAAAAAAAAAAAAAAGAACATTGTAACTATAATCTGTAATGCCTAAAAATAAGAATTACAAAATATTTATATTTATATAAACAAGTTTGTTTGTAGAAGTGCAGAGTACTAGAAAAGGAAAGCTTTTTAAGGCCTCATGAATGAATATTCAGAAATAATTAGGTCAGTATGAGAATATATCTATTTTGATTATGATCACAAAACTCCAGAACCATATATAAGATGTTATTAATAAAAGTAATAGAATCACAGAGTGATCTGGGTTAGAAGGGACCTTAAACCTTGTCCAGTTCCAACCACCTGCCATGGGCAGGGACACCTTTTAGCAGATCAGGTTGCTCCAAGCCCTTTCCAACACTGCCAGGGATGGGGTAGCCACAGCTTCTCTGGGCAGCCTGAGCCAGTGTCTCACCACCCTCACAAGGGAAGAACTTTTGCCTAAGAGCTCATCTCAATCTCCCCTTGTTCTGAGTTCAGCAGTAGCAGTCATTTTTCTCCTTCTTAGTAGCTCGTGCAATGCTGTGGTTTTGACTTTCAGCCTGGGAACAGCGCTGATAACACCGATGTTTTTAGTTGCTGCTCAGTAATGTTTAGTCTGACCAAGGACTTTCTGAGTCTCATGCTCTGCCAGGGAGGAGGGGAAGCCGGCAGGAAGCAGAGACAGGACATCTGACCCAGACTAACCAAAGAGGTATTCCATACCACAGCACGTCATGCCCAGGATGTAGCACTGGGGGCAGTTACCCGGAATGGCTAGATCACTGCTTGGGTTGGGCTGGGTACTGATCGGCAGGTGGTGAGCGGTTGTATTCTCTCCTCTTGTTATTTCCCTTATCTTTCTTATTATTGGTGGTAGCAGTAGTGGTTTTGTGTTATACCTTAGTTACTGGGCTGTTCTTATATCAACCCATGGGAGTTACATTCTTTCGATTCTCCCTCCCATCCCTTCAGCAGCAGTCGAAGGAAGAAGAGGGGGGAGTGAGCAAGTGGCTGCATTGTTCTGAGTTACTGGCTGGGCTTAAACCATGACAGGCCCCATCATAGAAGGTCACCAAATTTATCAGGTACGATTTGTCCTTAGTGAAGCCATTTTGGCTGTCACCAATCAACCCCTTATTGTCCTTGTGCTTCAGCATAGTTTCCAGAAGGATCTACTCCATGACCTTGCCAGGCATTGAGATGAGACTGAGTCGTCTGTAGTTCCCTAGGTCTTCCTTTTTTCCCTTTTCAAAAAAATGGGGGTTATATTTCCCCTTTTCCAGTCAGCAGGAACTTCACTGTTCTGCCACCACTTGTCAAATGTGATGGATAATGGCTTGGCTGTTTCATCCACGAGAGTCTTGTATGATGTCGTGGTTTAAAGCTTCAAAAAGTCTATATATTTCTTGCAATTATGTCTTGCAAAACATTCTTGAGAAGAGAGTAAAAATTTATACAGGTATGTATTCTGCTGCTATCTTACCGATGTTCTTGCTTGTTTGGCTATCCATTATTTCTTATGCAGCTGTGGTGAAGGCAAAAATATCTGATGGAGATTAAAGCTGCCTAATTTTTATTTGGAAAAAAGGAGTGAAAGACATTGCTTTCAGATTCATAAAACTCTCATCCATTCATTCATTTTTAGATACTCTGAAAGATTTCATTGTTTAAACTATATGCTTTTCTTCAATCTTTTATAATTTCAGCAACTGTTCTTGATTGCATCAACTTCTGTTGGGTTGATACTGTATACCTGATATCATATGGATCCATCTACAACATAAAACAGTTTGCATTTTTGATGAAAAAACAGCAAAGATTTTCTTTTTAGTATATTTAGTCACCCTCAGAATCCATAACTGCTCCTTCTGAAGTTAAAACACCCAGGCTTGCAGATCCATGTCTCAATCTGAACAGATTGCTTAATTTTCAAGTGAGATTTGAGTGGTGTGGGGGAACAATGCTTAAATCCAATTATGTGGAAGCCTTAGTCTTTCTGTAGTCTCAATGACTCTTGTATTCTCCTGTGAGCTTATTATGAAAAATTTTCAAAATATGAGTGATTGCCTTTAATGATTTCCAGTAACTGAATAATAAGAAAATCACATCAGTATTGTGTTGGCATTCTACTTTATTATAGTATCTCATAGATATAACCAGGCTGTATATATTCATCTGACACCATTTTTTTTTTCAATATTTCAGTTAATTCCATCTGAAAT
Source organism: Psittacula echo (assembly GCF_963264785.1). Classification (NCBI taxonomy): domain Eukaryota; kingdom Metazoa; phylum Chordata; class Aves; order Psittaciformes; family Psittacidae; genus Psittacula; species Psittacula echo. Next base: position 73,454,107 of record NC_137742.1, on the reverse strand, counting down.
TAAATTATTCAAATGAGTAAAGCGAGACCCTTTTAAGGGATTCTCATTCTCTGTCTCGTGTGAAAATATATAGGATTACTTCAGCAGAGGTTTAAATTACAGCAAACTTTGGATCTTATCAAGATTGTGTTGCAGTAATTAGCTTGCCAATGACAGGCAAAATGAATTCTACCCCTGGGGACAAGTGAGATAGGCTATAAAAATTGGTGAATGAATAAAATCAAAGAATCAACAATTCTTGAAAAGATTTATGGATAACAATGGACAAACAACTGTCACTACTATTCCATAGTGAGGCTGGCTAAAGCATTGTCCAGCTTTATAAACAGTGCACGTTTTACCTCTGTATATCACCATGATGAAGCATACACTGGAAAACTGATATATGCTGAAAAATTGCAAAGGGTATAGAAAAGAGTTACATTAATGATCTGTGGGTTGGGAAAAGCCTTATAGCAAAAACCTCTAAGGGCTTAATATATTAAGCTTACCAAACATATTAAGCAAACAGAAGATTGAGAGATGATAATAACTTGTAGTGTCTTCAAAGATGGAAAATTTCAGATGCTTAACGATATTCTTAACAAGAGCTACTGGCTGGATATCAGAACAAGACACATCCATATCAGCAAAAAATGTAACTGCTTTCCACAGACTAGAATCATTAAACTATGGAAGACTCTAGCAAAAAAAGCAAGTAGATTTTTGTTTCTAGACTTTAGTTCTCCAGCTACGGTGGGCCTATTCTGAAAACACTTTTAGTCTTCCAATATGTTTAATAATGCTACAGTCCCCTTTCTCACAACCTTTAATTCTGGATATTTTTTGCCCGACTTTTCTCTTTCCCTCTACATTTTTTTCACACTTCAGTTTTATATGAATTACTAGCCCCTTTCTTCTTATTACCATTCATTCCTTTTATATTCTTAATTGTTCACTTCAGAATACATATTTGGTCAAACTCATCCTCTTTTTGACTGCAACATTGAGAACCTTATCATATTTTCCTTTCTGCCCCTCTCCCCTCTCCATTTACACATTGACAAATTATTCCTTTCCCTGATTGACTGATCAAGGAAGACCATTCAGACTTCCTTCTTACACAGCTCCCTTGGAAACTCTAAATGTTTCACCCAATTTCCACATATTGCCATATATTCACATTTTCACGTAGTCAGCAATAAAGTCTTATCAGATGACCTCAGTTTCATCAGCTGGCAGTAGGAAATGTGACCTAGGGCAGGAAGGGTCCCTATGCAATGCTGTATATTTTCTCATGTTTTCACATTCCTATTTTATTTGCTATGCTTCTTTCCTCACTGGCAGAAATTAATCTCTGGTTTTCCTGTGAGTAACTTGCCCTAGTAGCTGGAGAAAGCAGATTAAACTTTGGCCAGATGAGAGATCAGCAGGATCTCTCAGTGTAAAAAAGTGTAAGGACCAGTTCTCCTTGCAACAGACTAAAGCAGTAGGTCACTGAATTTGTGCCAGACGGTTTGATATACCTAAGAAGTATGGCTGATACAGAAACATAGTTAAAATCATGTTTTAATATTGATCTTGGCAAATGGATGTGTTTCCACCAGCAAGGAACAACAGGTTTCTTCCTCATGGCTCTGAGCCATTGCAAATGATTTCTTATGGTCTGAGATTTTTCTCTGCACTGAACTATGGTTTATATCACAAGCATATCAGCGACCAGATGGGAAGTGGGACTTACCACAGAAGAGATAGCTGAGACATACCCAGGGAAACTGTGGATCCGTCTATTTTCCAGCACTTCTTCAGGTTTTTGTGAGCATCCTCATGTTTTTGACTACTATTTAGAGGAAATAGCTGGGGTTTTTTCTTTTTTGGTTTGTTTTTTTGTTTGTTTGTTTGTTTGTTTGTTTGTTTGTTTTTTTTGATTCATGTCTGTAGTGGGGCTCTTTGAGTGCTGTAGACAATTCCCGAAGGAGAAGGGGAAAGGCATGATACATATTCAAATCTATATACTTTCATGTTTCATACCCCGAGTTTTGGTAAAGCATGAGCATGAGGGTTACTATAGCTGGCAGATATTATACCCCTGCTATGTTTCTTTTGCAGTGCAGATACTGACCATGGTTGTGGTCATTATGTGCTATCTCCAGTGCTTTCAAAATAACCTCTAGCTCGTTCATACCTACTCAACAGCTCTTTTCCGTGATCTCTTTTGGCCAGTCTTTCACAAGGATTTGGAAGCTGTAGAAAACGTAAAGTCACGTTTTAGAATTCTAAATCTCTTGTTTTGGTGAAAATTACAGCAAATAATACTGCCTGAATTTCTGCATGAAACTTCTCCAGCTCCCACATAGTAGGAAACATCATTATTTACTACCACTGAACTTAATTACTTTAGCAGATCTTCAGTTATCCTGTTTTCTGGTCTTTCCCTGGGACACTGTACAATAATGCAGTACTTCACACAACTAATGGGTCTAGTTCATCAGAATGCATGTAATGGAAAACTAAATAAGATATATTCCTCAAACTCTTCTTTTTCAAACCACAGTTACTTTCACAGTCCAGCAAATTTAAACAGAGATGAAAGTTGAGTTTGCCTCAAAACCTCTTGGAACTGCTGCACTGCTGAATTAGAAACCAGAGAACTGCATTTACATTTACAGAAAATGCCAGATAACATTAGGAAAAAACAAGGAAATGGTGTTTTGGCTGGGTATTATTAAGTAAAGTGAAGACAAGTGTACAAAAAGTGAAGGTTGTTCTTTCTAAGCAATATAATGAAAATATTTTTTTCTATAGGGTACAACCAAACCACTTCTCTTCACCCCTGTGCACACAACACTTTTCAAATGATTCAGTCAGTATCACTAGTTAAATGGTTACACTGATACATTTGCTGTAGAATTTCAAAATTTGGGTCCTTCTATTATGTTCCATAATTAAAGAATTATCAAAACATATCCAGAAAACATATGCTGATGAGGCATTAGAACTTGAAAGTGATTGTACAAGGAGCTATGAAACATTAGGATAAAATATTCTGTATCTATTTCAGCTGCAAAAATATTTGGCTATATTGTATCTGTTATGTCCAGTATCCTTCTGGTGGTTTTGATTTGCCCTCTCAATGCAAGAGAACTAAGCAGCATTTAAAGAGGGTCAGCAATGTTAGCATTTATCAAAACCACAGGTTAATAATCTCAAAAATTTCATGCACAACATAACTTTTATTACATTATTTAATAGACTGATGTATATTTAAAATCTCATGGTGGATGTTACTGAAAATGTCAGGCTAAATGATATATTACTGCCTTCTGGCCTTAGATGTTATAAATGATGTATTGAGATGTGCTTAATACTTATGAAGAATCACCAATTATTTCAATAATTTTAATACTTTACAGAGACTTCTAGCAGTGAAAATTAAATGCTGAAAACACAGTGATCAAAAAAAAAAAATTAAATTAACATCTCTCTGGGTTTGAAAGGTTTGACACATTTTCCTTCTAAAAAAGAGGAAACTTCTGTAATGATAGAATCACAGAATGGTTTAAGTACGAAAGGACCTTAAGATCATCTACTTCTAATCCCTCTGCATGGGCAGGGACACCTCCCACTAGATGAGGTTGCTCAGGGCCCTGTCCAAACTGAATGGATATAGTATAAGGCATGCCTATGCCACACTCAGAATAAAATCTTTCACAGTGGAAAACAGTGTTTCCTGAGAAATGTGATGGAAAGAGACAACATCTGGAGAGATTATATTAAGCATTAGCTAGCAATAGTAAAAATTTCAGCTACAGTATTGAGAGGAAAAGAAACATTGCAATGGCAATGGAAATGCAGTTTTCCATACATCTTTACCAAAAAAAAAACCCCAAAAAAACCCCACATTTTCTCTGCATGCCTTTGTAACAAGATCTTTTGGTATTTTTAGCTTTGCTCAATTCTTGCTGTAAAAAATATCTCTCTGAAACATTAGTCATTTTTTTTCATCTTTTCAGATGCTGTTTACCAACATACGGAATGTCATCTGGTGGCACAACAGTGAATATGCACTTCAGAACAAATTCCTGCTCTGACAAATGCTGAACTAATCACATTGTCATATCTCAATAGCTTTTCTTTTAAATACTGCCTTCACATCCTAGAAATGGTTTCCAGGATATGTTGCTCTATCACCTGCCAAGGGATCAAAGTAAGGCTAGCCAGCTTACAGTTTCCTGAGTCTTCCTTGCCATTTTTGAAGACAGAAATGATATTTGCTTTATTTTTGTCCTTGAGCATTTCTCCCAGTCACCATTCAAAAGTTATTGGGAGTGGCCTTGCTATATCATTGGCTGATGCTTACGGGTGCAACCCATTCAGGGCATCTGATTTGTTTAAATTTTCCCTGACCTGATCTTTTTCACCAAGAGTAGGTCTGCCTTGCTCCAGCCGTTATCTACTTTCTTTCTCTGAGACCTGAGAGCCTGAAGACTGGTCTTTCTAATAAAGACACGGGTAAAGAAGGAATTGAGTACTTCAGTCTTTTCCATGTCCTGGGTTACCACATCTCCTGTTTCATTCAGAAGTGTGCCCACATTTTCCCTTTTGCCATCTGTGTACTTACAGAAGCCCTTCTTGTTACCTTCATTTCACTCATCAGATTAAATTCAAATTTTGGCACATGTAATGGAGCCTCTGTGTACTCAGACAACGTTTCTGCATTTCTCCCAGGTTACACACCCTCTGTATGCTATGCTGCGCTGTCTCTTCAGCATGTATTGGTGGTTGAATTTCCCCATTAGAACTAGGGCCTGTGAACATGACACTACTTTTGCTGTTTGTGGAAGATCCAACCCCCTAGTTGACTGCCCTGCCGACAAGCAGGCTGGGGTGCACAAGAAGCCTGGTTGGCTCATCACAACTCTTCAGCTCATCATATTTCATAATCTTACATAATTTATCCAGAAGCAGACAATTTGATAAACATGAACTGAAGTAAGCAGGTTTAATAAAGATTTCACCCAGATTTAGATTGGTTTTTGTTTGTTTGCTTCTTTGAACACTGTCATTTATGCATTTCCTAGTGAATTCTGAGTTAACTATGGTATAATTATCATCTACTTTAGAGCTAATGACTTCATTAATGCAGTGAATAATCTGGTCTTTTAGAAAAAAAAACAAAACCAAACCAAAACAAGAAAACAAACAAACAAACGAACAAAACAAAAGCAAACAAACAAAACCCCAAAAGCTAAACTAACACTAAAAAAAAAAAAAAACAAAACCAAAAAAACCCAAACAAACCAACAACTGGCAAACTTGCATTTTAAGTCTGAATATGAAAACATTTTTTGGATTTTTTTGGGGAGAGCTATTGCAAGCTCTCCAAGTCACAACCAACACACAGGGTATGCAATTTAAGTTCAAGTCAAAAGAAAAGATGATAACATGAATACCCATAGGCTGAAATTTTTACTGAATTGCTGTTTTGAGATTACGGTTCTGAGTTTTTCTCTTACCTCCATTCTAATTCTCAGATGTTTTATGTTCTACATAAGTTAAAATAGTAGTGCAGTGAATAACTTGAGAAAAAGGAGAAAATTAATACTTTTATGTTCAAGTATTTAATACCACAGGAAATAGTAATTGTGAAATAATACTGAAACTTGGAGAAGAATTTGACCAAATGTAATTTCTAAGTTAAAAGATACTGAGGAATTTCTATTAAAAATAAAAAATAAAAAAATCCCCAAAACATAGTGAGTAAATACACTGCAGACAATTAGAAATCACAAAGAAAGAAATTAAGAAATATTAATGGGAACAGCACACTAGCTCACTAGATTAATTTTTTTAAAGATTAAAAATATTTTTATAATAGCAAAATTAACGTATTTGTTTAGTCCACAATATGAAACCTCAAGGGAACAAAGAGAATAATAATAATAAAAATAATAATAATAAAAATAATAAATAATAATAATAATAAAAAAGGAGTCTATCTACAGTAAAATAAGAAAAGGACTTATTTCATAGATCCAGGTGTTTAATAGTTCTTGATTTATGAGGTGTATGAATATCAGATATTTTTGTTAGGCATAAATTTCTTGTCATAGTAAGATACTGGCTGTTTGCCTTTTGTTCAGAAAAATTAAAATCTTGAAATAGCCATATAAGAACACTATAAAAAAGAATCACAGATAATTAGCAAAGAGGATGAGTGTCAGTTTAAATAAAAGGAGCACATAGAATAAGATAAAACAATATCAGTCTCATCTCAAATATTTGTGATAGTAAGAATAAACATGCTGGTAGAAACTTTATGTGGTAACTTTATAGTTTCACATATAAGTTAAATATGTTAACTTATAAGGCACATAATAGGGGCATCCTAACTTGCATTAATGGCAAGTGCAATACCAATACAATGATATTTGCTTAACTAAAATATTGTTTCCTATTAACTCCTTATATTCTAGAAAATAGGTGTTCTTAAACCAGTTCTTCCTGCATAGGAAATCCTTCTTTAAAATCTCTGCTGAAGGCACTAAAGGATGAAAAACATTTTTTACGTGTCCATATGAGGAAGTTTATATTCTTTTTTTAGTGAGCTGAACTCAAGAAAATACCGTAATACATTCTTAAATGGCATTCATTCAAAAGTGCCATCAAATCTGAGCAGACTTTTCTACTAAGACAAAGACAGAGCTATGCTGGATTCTTAAACCTGGCTTTTCATGACAGTGTAAATATTCACAGACTGAGAAAAAAACTCTTGACAGTGAAATGAACAAAATGAATGATCAGTGGAAAAGATCATCAGGAAGGAAGTTATCAAATGGTTTTTGTTTTGTTTATAATTAGATATGCATAGCTCTGATTAGTAAAATACATCTATAGAAATGTAGATTTACAGAAACCTAACTGGTAACTGCCACTAGCCAAAACTCAGGGCTTATATTGAGACTTTTCTCTCTAAAACTTTCAAAACTATGTAAACAATAATAAACTTGGAAGTGCTCATCTCCTCACTTAAAATAAGGTTAATCATACTTGCAGACATAAGCCCACCACAGAGATTACCTGCTTAGGAAAAAAACTCACAATGCAACGCAAGATTGTTTAAAAATGAACCTGATAAAAAATAAAAAGCTAAAGGAATATTTAGGAAAAGCTACAGAAGTTTAAAATTTCTTGTTATAACTGGGTTCAGAGGTCAGTCAGCACAGTCAGATATCAGATATGTGACTCAGCACAAATTGTCTGATGTTAGCTATTTATCAAAAGGAAAACATTTTGCTCTGATATGAGCAATCTGTGATAGATAGCTAGCAGCTAGCATCACTCATAGTCTAAGAAGAAAGAAATTTGCGGACTCTGATTTCATAAGATATCTGAATAGTTGTGTCATGCGTGAATGAGAAATAAAGATTTCTTTCAGAAAAAAACAGATTAATGTAAAGAAAATGTAAAATAGAATTAAATTGTAGGCCTTCTATTATTATTCAGGTGGATTAAAAGCTGTTAGGCTCTGGCTGATGACTTCACGCTGCCTGGTTCTGATGTTGAAAAAACAGATGTCAGGCACTGAGAACTATTTTGGTTACCTAAATCAAGGCTGCCATCAGGTTTAAAATTCAGCTGTTGGATCTTGGTCTTTTGTACACTCCCAGCACAAGCCGTTAAAAGTCATAGTTAAGCACCAAGGTTCCACCTAAATCCGTGCTTATCTAAAGACATCTAATAATCTCAGATAACAGATTTCAGGTCAAACCATGGATGAAAGAAGCTATAGCAAAAGCAGATTTATAAAAACAAGAAAAGCTGCCACCTCAAGTGTAATAATTTGATTTCTACATTCAGTTGGACATGAAGTAAGCTCAATCCATCCATTTCCAGTTGCAGAGAAGTCCCCTAACACACACTCTCTAACTTTTTGTTTGAAACTGAACCATATTGCAGAAAAGCATGTATAATCCTAGAGCTAAAGGAGAATGAGCTAGAATGAGAGTAAGCCCCTATTCAGTCATTTGCTCACTCTCAATCAGCATGATATGTAAGGGAACCAGAAAGACAAAAGCAAGAGAACTCACGGGTCAAGATACAGCTTAATAAATAAAAAAAAAAACAACCAACCTCCACATGGTGCAGAAGCCGTCACTCACCATCAGCAGACTGATGCCCAGCCAGTCCCCAAGTAACAGTTATTTTGCAAAAACTCCCTGTCCTAGTTTTATCGCTGAGCAAGGTCGTACATGGTAAGGAATATTTCTATGGACAGCTTGGGAAGATGACACAACTGCCTCAGCTGTGTCCCCTTCCAGGCTCTTGTTTACACCCAGCCTACTCACTGGAAAGGCCATAGTGAGAAACAGAGAAGTCCTTGATACTGTTCAAGCACTGTTCAGGAATATCTGGAACATCAATGTGTTAGCAACACTGTTTTGGTTACAAATCCAAACCACACAGCACCCTATGGGCTGCTATGAAGAAAAATATGTCCATCGCAGTACACCTGCTCTCATTGAATAACTTTCTACAAACATCACCCAGGCTCTTCACCCACCCTTCCAGTGCTATTCATCAATTTCTGTAATACACAGGCTGAGAACACAGGTGGTAAAATCCCCAGTTCTGCAAAAGTATTCCTATGGACAGGCTTTTGACTTAGGAACAGCTCTATAAACTTGGGGAAAAAAAGACTAGTTCTTAATATTAGGGCATTGATGCATTAAAAAAAAAAAAAGAAGGTGCTCTGAAATATGAGTGTTTATTGAAAAGTTCAGTGTGACAGGTGTAAAGTTAATGAGCTTCATACTGTTCATCCCATGCAGTGCTGAAACTCATTCTGATAGCACACTTTATTCCTTAATGTGATAAGCAGTATAACTGGCAAGGCAAAAAGCCCAATTTAAAGGTCTTATTTTCACTTATGAAAGTGAACAATAACAGGAGTATTCTACATTGTGCTAATAGTGCTGTCTTACAGGCATGAAGAGTATTTCAGTGGAGACGCAACGGGTGTTCATTTCAGAGTACATTTTCACAAATATTGAAGATGCAAAGTGAAAAGCTGAGCTTGTTTTTTCTAAGCTAGTAATTCACCTTCCCAAAAACCAACTATTGATTTCCTTGCTGCATGTCATCATTATTTAAAGGAAACATTTTCAAAAAATATCTTTGATCATCTTTGCACATGAAGGGAAATATTCATATACAATACAAACATTTCTGGTTTGCCCTACTTAATAAACAGTGATAGACATCTTCTAATGGATATGCCAAAGTCTTGATTCAGTGGGAAAAACTGCTTTGTTAACAGACATGTAGATAAAAGAAAAGTTGCATTATTTTCTAACAGCTTGCTATTTGCCCACTCATAGAGCTCCTCACAGTATGCTTTAAGCCTTCTACTTTTTACTATCACATAAAGACTCTTTATTGATAAAGTATTTTCCAGTAATACATAAGGACTACATAGTGAAGTTGAAATGTGGAATATAAATTATTTTGTTAGTCTTCTACCGAAAATAGTAATCATCTCATTGATTTTACTGTGAAAAACAATGCAAAGTGTAAGGGAACAGATTTGGTTCTAGTCTAAGAACTTACAGCTTTCAAAAGGTGTTAATTCTTCTGGTACTTGCCAGACTCCAGTGCTAAAAGAAGATTTGATATCTCTGATTTCTAGAAAAACAATGCAGTTAACAGAACACTTATTTTCACAGTGCCAGAATGAAGATGGGAATAGAACTGATTGGTTGGGAATTCAGTTTACTGGAATAAAACTCACTTATTCTTCAGTATCTGCTAATATCATAATTGCTGTATGTGACAACTTGCCATCTCTCTGAACACATCCCCAACACCACACACACACCCCCCCCCAAGAAAAAAAAACAAAGAAACAAAAAACCAGCAAAACCACGGTACAAAGTGCTTAACTTAGCTCACTTCTTCTGGGAAGTTGCTGCAGTAGCCATGATCGAATGGTCAGATAAGAACTAGCATTCACATAGAAGACTGCAAGCCTATCTTATAGCCATTATGGATGCACCTCAGAGCCACAGGTAATTTCTCTCTGGACATTCTTTTTGCCTTTTAAACAGAATTTGGAATTGGCACAATAATAATCTGATGTTATATTCCTCTTTATGAAATACTGTGTCATTCTTACAAAGGCCAGATCCATCTACCCGTAAAAAACCCCCTAGAACCCACCACAACATCAAAATCCACTATTAGCTTAATTACACAGGAGCTTCACGCTAGTAAAAATAGTTAGAAAAGTAAAGATCTTCCTGGTGGAAGATTGGGTAAAACTGAAATAAATGAGAATATTTTACATTTTCTTCAGGATCAGAATTTACTTAATATTTGTTTAGTACTAAAGTTTTGAATATGTACTAGATGCTTATCTGAATTATTCAGTTATGAAACCTACTGCTAGGCATTGTGCATCATAATGCATTCTTCCAGGTTCCTTCATAGTAGAAGCTAATCAAAAACCCCAAAGTCTCATTTATCTCACTGGATGGCAGGGTATGTGAGTTCCTAAAGAAGTAGGCAGATCATGTAATTTCTTTATTTTCTTTATTCAGTTAACAATAACTTAGAGGAAAATGTATTAAAAAGCACATTCTTCTCTGTTACTCTCATTTCAAATATGTGATTTGCAGCAAAACACATCCCATGAGACATAGTTGCTAAATTAGCCACAGAACTACAAAGTAAAACCACTTTGACCTGTGTTAACAGTCAGTAATATCTTGGGATTGGATGTGCAAGAATACTGTAGTTTTCTTTAATGAGAATGATGTTAGGATTTTTGTTGACAGTTCTTACCATAAACTCTGGATTTTTTTTAAAACAAACACCACAAGAAACAACAGCACTCTGCAGCAGAGTCACATCGATGAAGAGGCAAACCGCCATACAAAATAGGTTGGTCAAAATTTTCTTATTCTAAATACTACTACTTCTTGTTCTAAATGACTAATCTAATGAACCTAAACACATATATGGATACGCTCGTGAGAGTGGGAAGAATTTTTCCCTTTCACTTTCCTCTGACTTTCATAAGCATTTTAGGCTTACAGGCTTTTTTAAAATTTTCCTACTCATTTAAACAGGCTCCTAAATATAAGTACTTGAAGTAATTCTACTGAACCTGCGCGTGAGTTTAGGATCATACAGACACATAAACACATGCCTTCATATGAGCTGGGAGAAGTCCTGCTAAGCATGAGCTGAGTAAATATTTTACATTCTTCATCAAATATTTTCTGTAGATCTTTTAAATTTTTTTTTTTTTTTTATGTAGCCAGACAATAAAAACTACCATAAAATTGTGAAGAATAAATATCCAGTCTTGACTCATAAGAAGGTATAAGCCCTCATTAGCATTTATAACTATAATGGTATAATATAGACAAAAAAGATTACCTAATGGCATTTTATACCTGGAAGAATTAGAATACAAATGCCTTCTACATTTAATGAATAAGCTGAAGTTACTCCTCTTGGTTAGCTACACTTACACAGTGATTTATCAATATAATATTCCACAATGAAGAGTTCAACAGATCAGTTTCAGCTTGACAAAGGGTTACTATTTTTCCTCAATTTTTAATTTATTTGCTCTTAATTTCATTTATGAATACAGAAGAATTGGTTTTCTTATGCATCTCTCAGGTCTCTTTACTTCTTTCTAGAATCAAAATCTTCTGTGTGATACAGTATAATTATATCAGGACATTCTCTCATACACATATATTGTTCTTTTTATTACCTATTTTTGGCTTTATTATTAGGCCTTTGGCCTATTACCTGTTTAGATTTTTTAGATCCTGGATAAGATTTCAACTGATTTAATTTAATCATCCCTAAACTGGCTGTCTAATCTTAAACTAGTCTTTAAAAGCACCTCAGCAGTGAAGATGGATGAGTCACCCTCTAGAAATGCCAAACACTGTTATCTGAATAAACAAAATAAACTCCTTTCTGAAGGTTATATTTGATTCCTTCACCAACTTTGGAAAGAACCCAAATGGGTCTTGGACCAGACAGGTATTAAATGGCTAAAATAAGATCTCTCTCCTCTTTGATCTGTGACTAGAAAACAGTGAAATATTATTAGTAATATTTTGCTATTAGTATGTATCAAAGATTTATATAAGGACATTTATCTTTGTAATACTCAATCCTCCTCTTAATATCACAATATCATCATAATCTCTCTCAAAAAGCTGTAATTAAGGCATCCACTTTCTTTTCCAGAGTTTTTCTGAACTAATTTTCACCCCCTCTTAGCCCAAAGCCTCAGCTTAAGCAAAAAGAGGACAAGAATTAGCAACAGTGTAGTCAACAAGTCAACAACAAAGACTAATGCTGTCAACTGCATTATAGAACAGAACCTGGATGGGACCTATCGTGTGCCCACCTGAAAGTTAACTCAAAAGGCTAGAATTCTGAGCGCACCTAAGGAGGACTGTAGATATGTATTTGGAAGTAAAACTGAATAAAACAGACACATTAGTAAATTTTCAGAATGGCATTTACCTCTTGTAAGACTACATTATGTAGTGATGAGAATGATTACGGACATGTCAGGTAGTTCAACCAGTTCCACATTCTGCAGCATTGTGATCCTTGCTCTTCAATGGGAAAGACCAAAGAATTGCAAACACTTTCCTTGTATACTTTGTTTTACATTGTACAGACTTCACCTACTCAAAATGCTATATTCCTTTTTTCCACATAATTGTTGTGGTTTAACTCCAGCCAACAACACAACTGGTCATTCGCTTGCCCCATCTCCCCAGTAGGATGGGGAAGAGAACTGGAAAAAAGGTAAAACCTGAAGACTGAGGTATTAACAGTTTGCTAGTTGAAATAAAATAATTGAAACAAAGCATTATACTACTATAACTATTACTACTAGTAATGAAAAAGGAGGTAACAAAAAAGAGGATTAAAACCCAAGGGGAAAAAAACAACCAACCAAACAAACAAATTAGACACAAATACTCACCACCTGCTGGCCAGTATCTAGCCTGACCTGGGCAATGATCTGGCCCTTCCAGGTAACTCCCCCTTGTTTATACACTGGGCATGACGTGCAGTGATATGGAATACCCCTTTGGCTAGTTTGGGTCAGGTGTCTGCTCCCTACCGGCTTCTTTTGCCCCTCCTCACTGGCAGAGCAAGAGACTGAAAAGTCCTTGATCAAGGTAAGCATTATTTTGCAACAACTAAAACATCAGTGTGTTATCAGCATTGTTCTCAGACTAAGCAAAAACACAGCACTGCACCAGCTACTAGGAAAACAATTAACTCTGTCCTGGCTGAAATCAGGACAACAACCATCTTCCAGGGTGATTCAGTCTGGATGGATAATTGCTTCTTCTCAAGCAATTCTTACTACTCAAGTAAACTCTAGGTCAGTCAACAGCCTCTCTTGCTTTTAGTTGAACAATCTAAGAGTTGGCACCCTAAATTACAAAAGTGAGCCTTTAGCAATAGAATAGCAATACCAAATTGTCTACTTTTAAAGAATAAGATTTTCTCAGTTACATGAAATGTAATATTCCTGAAAGCCAAGCACTACTGATTCTAGTTCTCTCTGCATCTCAATTTACTGTAAATTCTTAGGAATAACAAACATTTCAGAAACAGCTGTTGTCAGATACACCAACCAAACATCTCCCTACTTGTTAGTATCTGGTTTTTTGCAGACTGTGAAGTATAAATTTGAACCAGACTCAATACTGCCTTATGCTTTCAGAAACTTTTATTTCCAGGGAGCTTTTGATTTGCATAAGACTGCTATAGAAAGTTTTGTTGCAGGTCTCCCGTGTTTCTCAGAATTAACTTGGAGCCGGAATTCAGAGGAAGGAGGCCTCGAATTCAACATCTGAGTGATCACAAAGCTTCAGGCAGAACATCCAGTTCCAATCAAATGTGAAAGCATGCTTTATTATTTAATTTCTAATGGGTTTTTTAAAGTCAGCTATCAAGGACCAGGGGTTTGTGAGTTGTTTAGGTTTGACGTATATAATAGAAAATGTTTTCTAAAGGCTCTATCCAACAAAAACACACATAAATGAGAGCTCTTAGAGCTTTGAGCAATTCTTTACTTAAATACCTTTTCTATAGAATCTTCAGCCCTGCTTTATTTTTCCTACGCTTCCTTCCAAAGTGCAGCCCTTTCTGTTTAGGGCCCACAGCATTCTTTAGAGAAAGGATCTACAGTATTACACTTATTTGTCCAACTCCTCTGTTTCTTCTGACATTTCAAATGAGCTAAATATCCCTGGGTTTTCTCCTCAGATTTTGTGTGTGTGTGCACCTGATTAGTTTCAAAACTGAATTCAGTTTTGCCTTTCTCCAATCTCTGCTTTTTTCATAGTGTTTTTTTCATCAGAATTAACCACACACAAACCTCATTTCTTTTTGAGAATATAAACATGATAGAAGTTTGTTACACACGTTGAATCTTCAGCTTTGATGATTCCTCACTTACCTGGTTCACAAGATTAAACTCTTACATGACAATTTTTAAGTACCAAACTTGTATTACAGGACAAAGCAGCCATTTAAGTGGTTTTTATTATTCGTATTAGTTTAGTAAGAAATTAGATTTGTTTCCGAGTCAGAAATCTGCCTGCTTGAGCATTTTCCTATTTCTAAGCAAGTGCTAGGAACCTAGCTAAAACCAAAGATAAAATCACAGCTGGTGGAATTAGCAAATGACTTAGACTATTGTCCAATATTCACTGCAGAAACAACTGCAAGCAGGATTCAGTTGCAAAGAGAGCAGGAAAGAAGTACTGTGCAATCACCACTTGTTTGGTCTAAAGTCGGCCATGTTCTATAGTTCTATGATTCTATGTTAGATTAAACAGCCAATCAGTTGTTATAGAGTATTTGTTCCAAAGTGGCTAAAGTATAGCAACATGGGTCATAGAGAAACCAGGAATTATGAGACAAATATAAACTGTAAATGACAACACATTTTACAGAAGGAAGCAGAACTCAGGAGAGATATTCACCCAGAGAACTAATAAAAAATGGAATAAATATTTTTAAAGATGAGAACAATACTAGGTCTAGTATTATGCACCTCATTACTTGCTTATTGGAAAAGTTGTGTGGATGTCTATTTATTAACAACAGCAGCAACACCATGCTATACTTCTAGTATCTCCTATTCAATTAAAAGTGCTTTTCTAAAAAGTGCTATTGTAGTAAAACAATATACACAACAGTGGTAGCTTATCCTTTAGCCATAGAACATTGTTAGTCAGTAACATTACTATAAACAACAGATGTTCAAGTTGAAAGTCACTTGGAATCCTGAAAGCCTCAGCTAAATAATGGACATTTTAGGTGGAGTATTTAAACTTGGAGTGAAGATTCAATTTATGATTTCCAATATTTATTCTTCACTTTGGATAAATCTGTCTCTAATCAAAAATGCAAGTGATAATAAAGAGTTCAATTTCAAATTTTACCAGTTGCTTGACTTTAAAAATGTCCCTATGATCATACATATTCAAAAATTTCTGCATGACCAATCCTAGAGCTTAGGACTTCTAAAAAGTTTTAAGGAAGAATTTCAGCCTATTGTAAAAATGGCAGAGTTGATTAGAAACCTTACAATTATTACTGTCTTAAAAAACACTTTATTCAGCTTCACAGAATAATAATAATAATTGTAGTTGTTTATGTAAGGATATGTAGAAGGAAATTGTCTGCACCTTCCAAGGTTAGGTGGTCAAGGGCTTTTCAATGCAAAAAGAGGTATTAAGAAGCGGAGGAAGCCATAAACAAGAACACAGAAAGACACAAACCTGGTCAACAAATTATAAGGGGGGCAGTGATGAGAACAAACCTGGTCCACTGAACTTATTGGCAAGAATATAAGCAGTGTGGCACTGTTTAAGTTAGATTATTTGAGTAAGGACCTTGCCAAATTGGAATGATAAGGAAATGGAGGAAGAGAAAGGCTCAGAAATATAAAACCTGATCAATAAGTGTTAACAAAAATAACCAGAAGCAAACCTGGCCTGTTGCAGAAGTTAAATAATGGAGTGTCAAGAAACTGCAGGCAAACAGGACCTTGTGACTGATAAGCAGGCAGACCTGAGGGTCTGAGATGTTGGAAGGGGGTCAGTGGGACTGTGAAAGTTGATGAGACAATGTGCAGGTGAGAAAGAAAAGAGGAACAGACAGAAAAGGGGCTAATCGCATGTAAACTGTGGCTGGTAAGAACGCTTACCTGGCTGAGCCCTGCACCTGATTGACAGAGTCTGTCCTGACTCCCTGTTCTTAACCTCCTGTCTGCATAATCTCACTCTATCTCATGTGTGTGAGTGCTGCAAGGGCTCAGTGCCAGCTGCTGAGGATCGTTGTGAGAGGAGTGAAGGCTGGAGTCAGACTGGACTGTGAGTGCCACTGGCCTGTGTTGTTGGCTGCTGGAGCGAGTCAGGGGTCTCAGTGCTAACAACTGGAGCAAGTGGGGAGCCTTTAACCTTCAGCCACCAGGAAGGAAATGGAGTATGTTCTTAAAACCGGCTGCTGGGGGTCATCAGCATAAGTGTGAGGTGAGTGAGGGGGCTCAGGGTCAGTGACTGGAGCAGGACCGCAGGTCACAGTCTATGTGCCTGGTGCCAGCCTATGTGCTTGGTGCCAGCTCCTGGCGGTGAGTGTCTGTTTCTTCTCCAGGTCTGGAGCACATGGGGTGAGTGTGTGAAATCACCAGCAAACTCCAGTCTGGACCAGCCAGTGAGCAGAAGACCCTGGCTAGGGGCAGGGTGCCAGGCAGAAAAGGGTGTGTGCTGGTACTCAGGGGATGTGTGAACATCTGTGTGTGTATGACCCTGGAGATTGTCTGCCCTGTGTGCGCTGCCTGTGCCATGCCCAGAAGAGAAGGGTCTGGGATGTCTGCCATGGGGCTGTCCAAGACCTCTCTGGGGTGCTGAGAATGCAGAGCATCCTCTGCGCCAGCACCTGTGAGCGGCCAGGCAGAAGCAAGTTCTGGGCTAGAGCAATTGGTGGAGAAGGCCACTCTCAACTAACATCCCTTAACAGTTCATGTAACGTTTATTAGTGCTAGTCACCTCCCAGCTATCCTTTCTTTCCACACCTCTTCATTCAGTAGCAACTTTCTCTTTCAAAGTTTAGCATTTCATTTTGTGAGATGATGTAGGTGGCAGCATCATATAGGCCAACACTTCAAATTATGATTACAGGTTTCCTGTGTTGGATCATCTCCAACCACTGTTTCAGTATGAAATAAAAACTGCATTCTGCATTATTTTTAGTTCTTACTTTCTTATTCTTGTAGCTACAAGAGTTCTATTATTCAGTAAATGAGTATTGTATGTATCAGAATGCAATATCCATGTGCAGTTGTTGGATTCTTAATAACTGGATGTGAAATGATAAACGCAATGCTCACTTTGCAGTCCATGATCAGACATGAGAAACTTGTAAATAAGATAAGCAATTGTTAAATTCCAGTGGACCATAATCAGGAGATTTGACCTCTTGGCTCTGCAGAAGATTCCTTACATCACTCAGGACAATCTTTTATTTCATCTGAAGAGAGCTGTTTTCTCTTCTTGCACCTTTTAATTGTTTACTTTATTGACTATGTTGCATGAGTTCTGTATTAAAAATTGTTTTTTCCAGTCTTCATGTAGCACAGACAGGCAGATAAAAAATTGCAACTTTTTTAAAGCATATTGTCCCCAGAGTGTTGCTGCAGGCTACCTACTCCCTTGAGGCAGCAATGAAGACGGGAGCTCAGATGTGGAAGAAATACTTTGAAACAGCCCTTGTATTGTGCTAAGATCATACCAACAAATACAACCATCCATAAATAAAGATGGTTTTGAATGCCTGTGAGCTATGATGGCTGAGCATCATAGTGCACAAGCACAATGATGCTCAGCACAAGCTGTCTGATATCCTTTGTTGTAGGATGTCAGAATTGGAGTCCTCAGCAGAACTTCAGCTTCTGCCATACATCAGTTCCTATCCACTGCACCGAGTACCCAGGTAAGGTTAAGATAAGAGGAAGAATTTGTCCACAGATCGGTGAAGCATTCTACTAAGGGCATGCACACATCAGTGAATTGAGGAGATTCCAGGTATTAAGTACAATAAATGAATAGATAATCTGGAGTATACAGCACAACAGAGGAACAAAAAGTCACAAGAACACTAAGGAAGGACCACAAATTTAAGTGAACTTAAATGGAACTCAAAGTTTTCTTTCCTCGATCCTGAGAGCAAAGAGGGAATTGTATGTTTATAAACATTCAGGGACAGTAATGGTGAGAAGTGGCCATCTCTTGTTAAATATTCATTAAAATTGACTCAGCATCAGCACATCCGCAGCGATGTGAATTTAGTATCCTGAGTTTAAGACTGTGTTCGACTTGAAAGCAGAGAATCACAGTAACCAAGTAAATCCAATAATGGAAAGAATGGGAATGAACAAGAATTTTGAAGACAGGATGACAAGTGAAGAGCCTTGTAAATATCATGGTTAACCCTGGGGTTTATGTGGTGGTGTGTGTCCAGTGAGTGCTTAAAGCAACAGGAATAGAAGGGTAATTAAGGGTGTTTTTCTTACCTAATGGAAAGAATTTACTCCTGGTATTTCAGAGTACTAAGTAGGGTATTAACCAAAACAGCTGCCATTAATACCTGTGGAGAACAAATGACTGCATGAACTTTGTAAATGCTCTCTTTAGAGGGATTCAGCATTTGAAAGATGTAGGAAAATGAAGGCAAATTACTATGTAGTTACCATTAATTCATGAAAAAGTCATGTAATTGATGTTATCACAAAATGCGGCACAACACACACAACTAAGTATTACTTGGAAAAATCCTGTACAAATGGAAAATAAGTTAGCAAAATATTCTGATTGCATTCCAATTAGAAGGACCAGACCTGTCTAGTCTTAAGATGAAAAGAGAGATACTAATTTTGTATTGCTTATAGTATGTACAGAACGAACTAATTATACTTGAAAAGTCTTTTTGCTTATGTTTTATGAAAAATGAAAAAAAAAAAAAATAAATACTTTTGTGAGAATACCATATATATCAAAGGTCTTTTTGAATACCTTAGTTGCATTTGGTTTTGTTAGTGTTGTGCAGCAATGTCACTAAAAACTCGGGCAACAATAAAGACTTATAACATTTTAACACTAAGAAAATCAGCTTGAAGAACAAACTGTTGAAGTAGAAAACGTCAACTTCTAATTTGTCATCAAAATATTCTGATTGTAAGTAAGTGCTACAATTTTTGCATCATGAATTTCACTGTTATAGAACTGTATCTATTAGCAACGCCAGATAAGTTACAGATGAGGATGTTTAAGCTGCTCTCCTTAGCAAAACACAGAGCTATCTTGCCTTCAACAATTTTAGAGTGACGTGTAAAGAATAAATAAATAAAGCATAGTTATTTCTCCTCTACTGCTGCTAATCTACATAAATCAATGAATACAGAACATGTTGCAGCATTTTAAAAATAGTCATTAAAATATATGCAAGAAAATGCTGTAAATCATGGTTCCTCTATGAATGCAGGGTTCTATCATTGCAAACTGAGCAGTAAAACGGTACTATCAATAAAAGCGATGTGTTTACCCAAAGTACACTTTTAAAATTTAACACAGATAAAATGTATTTCTTGGAAACCCATATGAAATGCACTAAGTTTAACATTTGCCTACTAGATAGCAGCAAAGAAAATAGATGTCTCTATATGTTTGGCTTTTATACACAGAAAGTTGAATTGATCAACACACTATTTCTGAGTCAGACTTTCTTATGTTAAGCTTAAAGTAACATCATTTGCTTCATCTTATTCTGTTATACATTTACTTCAAATCATATTGATGCTATTTAATAGCATAGAAAACCCAAGCAATAACTGATTATCAAGCGAAACCAGAGAAAATTAAAAAGGAAAGTTAAAATCATTCATCTATTCAATTGTGAGTAGATTATACACAGACAAATAATAGATAAGATGCAAATGAAAATCTCTTTATTTTTATATGTATTGCTGGTTAGCTTTTTGTTTATTGTTTCAATGCTTTATATGCATTGGTGCTTTTACACAAAAATACATCAGGGATATTGGGTTTGTGCAATGTAACTTCTAAAAGAGACATGCTGAGCACAGAGCAGCCCACTGGTTCTATTGGACATTTTTTTTACATGTATGCCTACTGGCAAAAGCAACTAGCATAATGCTAATAAGCTAACATAATGCATAAGATTGGCAAATGGAAAAGAACTAAAATATACTCTTTCCTTTAAAGTCAATTTGCAAAAAGAAAAAAATGAACCAAAACAAACAACCTGTCAACATTTAAGCCCAGCTGTAAATCAGAACCATGCAGTCTCTGTCTCACTTCCCCCCTTCTCCTCACCCCCTCTCCCAGAGGGACAGGGAGGAGAATCGAAAGAATGTAACTCCCACGAGCTGACGTAAGAGCAGCTCGGTAACTAAGGTATAACACAAACCACTGCTGCTACCACCAATAATAATAATGATAAGGGAAATAACAAGGGAAGAGAATAAAACCGCTCACCACCCGGCGACCGATACCCAGCCCAACTGAGCAGTAATGTAGCCCTTCCAGGTAACTGCCCCCAGTGCTACATCCTGGGCATGACGTGCTGTGGTATGGAATACCTCTTTGGCTAGTTTGGGTCAGGTGTCTTGTTTCTGCTTCCTCCCGGCTTCCCCTCCTCCTTGGCAGAGCATGAGACTCAGAAAGTCCTTGGTCAGACTAAACATTACTTAGCAACAACTGAAAGCATCAGTGTTATCAGTGTTGTTCCCAGGCTGAAAGTCAAAAACACAGCATTGCACGAGCTACTAAGAAGGAGAAAAATGACTGCTACTGCTGAACCCAGAACACAGCCAAACACCACCCTCCACAAAAAAAAACAACCAAACAAAAAAAACCCAAGAAAAAGCTAAACCCGAAATACAACAACAACCTCACATTCTTTTAAATTTTTAAAATTATTAAGATTCTTGAATGACTTGTCCCATGCATTAGATATGAAAGCTATTCTGGATAGCCGAGTACTAACGCTCTAGAGATTATTCTGGGTTGTTGGAAGGAGAATGGGCATCAAAAACAGTGGCACTTGGAAAGACAAAATGTTTTCTCCATTTTGAAGTAACTGTCTGATCTTTGGGGGAATCAGCAGTTGTTTCAATTTGATATTCTAATTCTAGAAACATTGAACACCTTTCAAAATATTTTTTCCCATATCAAAAGCAGACTTGCAGAAGCACCCAGACATTTTCAAAGCCAAAACATTGTGAAAGAGGTTTAATATTGCCAGAGGATATCTACAGGATGATGAATTTTTTTTTTTTTTTTTTTTTTTTTCTGTTTTGGGTCTATGTAGCAACCAAACTTTACATCTTTTCCTTAGCCTATAGGAAGGAAAGATGACTGTATGACTTACACTACTTTGACACAAAATAGAAATATATTCCAGAGCTTAGTACAAGGGCCTTTTGTATTTTATTTTGGCTAAAGAAATGTTTTGTTGTTAATTTGTTTTGTTGTTGCTATTGTTGTTGTTGGTTTTTTTTTTCCCAGATAACTATAACTTTTGAATAGTGCTCATTTGTTCATTATAGGGCATAAGAAGATGTTAGTGGTTAGATAAAAATAAGTCAGAGATACATGGTGTTGTATAGTATTAGTTAAACAGGAAGGCATACACAATACAATCCAAGAAAAACAGCCTCTCCAGAACTTGGGGAGAGCAGTTTACTCGCTTCTCCTTTTCTTCAAGTTGATGGATTATTCTCATGCCTTAGAATTCCTGTGTCATGAAAGTAAAATATTATCAAGCATCTGCTATCCAAAGCTTCCTAAAAAAACAGGGGAATGATTTGTGTGACTTTCATTCCCACCATAATTCCTAAGAACAGAACATCTATCAGTTTTAAAGCACACAAAATCTCAGAGAAATGCACATACTAATGATCCTTATTTAAAAATCTTGTTTCTAAAACTCCTTCAATGACTAGCTGTAAGCTTTCAATATATATAAGGTTTGGAATAAGTACTCTAGTTAAATAATATCGGACTGCTCTACCCCACCAGACCAGTCCTCCTATTGTTTATAGCCTTATCTTCTTCACCTCTGCCATTAAATTGTACTTTTTTGGCAGCATTGAGAATATATTTCTAAGTATTTATAAAGTACCAAAATACTTATCAAGGTACTGATCTTAAATTAATGCCCACAAAAAATCAGCCACTGACTAGTAGATCAGGCACAAAGTTGCCATATAATATTACTGAAACAGAGTACACAGGGAATTGAGCCTGGCATTTGTGTCTCACATAACAGTGTTTCATTGTAGGCAGAATTTTAATTCTCCATGGCTATGGAATATGAAGGTCATTGATAAATAGAAATAAGTACTTTGCTTAGAGATACACATACAGGTTTATTCTCCAGACACAAGAAAAATTAGATGCTTCCATCAGTTGACTGCTCGAGTTGATAATGTACCGATCATACTTTCATTACTTTCTGCTACTTCCAGTAAAAGACTGTTCTAACAGTATGTCTGGTTCAGGATGTGAGATCATATTTAGAATCAAAACACAGTAGAAGCAAACTTTGGGCATCTCAGATGTTGCAGAGGTAACTAGTATAAAAATTTTTGCCTACCTTCTCCACTATACACTCAGAATAAATAGCTTTGGGGAGATGGAAGAAAGAAGAAGGAACTGACACTGAAGAAGCTAAACTGTCATCTAAAGAGGACTAAGGGTCAAGAAATCTCTATTAAAAAGATGATTGAGAGTTAAGCATATACCCCTGTGTCTTGCAAAGTCTGTTTTTAGGGTAGACTACACGCAACATCCTTTTTCACTGCAGGAAATTTGAAGTACGTATTTACTTTTTCAGTTACTTAATTACTCAACAGATGCTACTTACACTGCCAAATGTGTATGTGCACATAAACAAATACACTTTCTCCAGTACACATCAAATAAGTGTATTTGTAACTACATTATAGTTTGAGCAAAAAGTGTTCTTATCAGTGTTCTTACGAATCTGGCTGTGTCTGTCTGCTTATAATGGTCTGAACAGAAGCTTGCAGAGTGTGTACAGCAGGGTAGCTTACACTGACTGATACATCAGTACAAAAAACTAAGCTGAAAGTTCTGAAAACATAGAATTCTTAGCCACATACAGCCAGATTATTTTGTCAGTTTCAGTAATACTGTAGATAAAAAATTCCCACCAGGAATCTGCAGCAATGAATAAGCTATATTAACTTTACAGTCACGCCTTTATGACAAATCAGAACATTTCTGCTGAATGTTTTGGTTTGCTTTTTTTTTTATTCATCCTGTGCATATAAGAAATCCTTTATGAACAGAGTGTATAGCTGCAGTAATGGATAAAAATGTACTACAACTGTTTCATTCTTCTATCTTAATAAAGTCAGTTTTCATCAATCAAGATAAAAGTTGTGGCCATGAACCATAAATATGGCCTTTGTATAGACAGTTAATACAAGCTTAATGAGTTTAGGCTGGGTTAAGATCAGTCGACTTTGGAGGGAAAAAAGAGAGATTAAAAGTATAAAAAGGATATGCCACTAAATTTATTTCCATTAGGAAGGATTTTTTATCTGTTTTTACTTCATCATCTCACATTAATTTAATAGTACTATTACCTGATCCTATTACTCCATTGTATTTAAATTATTATACCCACATGATTACTTCAGATTCCCTTTAAGAAGATTAAAACTGAATATTACTCATTTTAACTAGCAAAAATACTAGACATACGTGATGTAGCTTCTGACTAAAGTTAAAAAAGGAAAAACTATGCACAAACAAAAAATCTTCTGACTCACCAAAGAGTTTTGACAGTCAAACATCTTGGCAGTGTGCGCTCGCAGCCCAGAAAGCCAACCGTATCCTGGGCTGCATCAAAAGGAGCGTGACCAGCAGGTCGAAGGAGGTGATCCTGCCCCTCTACTCTGCTCTCGTGAGACCCCACTTGGAGTATTGTGTGCAGTTCTGGTGTCATCATAAAAAGGACATGGAACTGTTGGAACAAGTCCAGAGGAGGGCCACGAGGATGATCAGGGAACTAGAGCACCTTCCGTATGGAGACAGGCTGAGAAAGTTGGGGCTGTTCAGCCTGGAGAAGAGAAGGCTGCATGGAGACCTCATAGCAGCCTTCCAGTATCTGAAGGGGACCTACAAGGATGCTGGGGAGGGGCTATTCATCAGGGACTGTAGTGACAGGACAAGGGGCAACGGGTTAAAACTTAAACAGGGGAAGTTTAGATTGGATATAAGGAAGAAATTCTTTACTGTGAGGGTGGTGAGGCACTGGAATGGGTTGCGCAGGGAAGTTGTGAATGCTCCATCCTTGGCGGTGTTCAAGGCCAGGTTGGATGAGGCCTTGGGTGACATGGTTTAGTGTGGGGTGTCCCTGCCCATGGCAGGGGGGTTGGAACTAGATGATCTCAAGGTCCTTTCCAACCCTAACTATTCTATAATTCTATGATTCTATGATTCTATGATCTTAGCCTAAAGGGTCTGTACTCAAAGGTGAATAAGCCAATGCAATAATCCCTGAAAAGAAGAGGTGAAAGTTTACTGAGTCATTCTAACACTTTTCTTTTATACTGCTCTGTCAAATTTGGTGTCTATACAATGCTAGAGGAACTGAAAATTGGAAGGCTAGTAAGTAGTTCGTCCTACAATTTTTTCTCATGTTATACAGCATATCACAATAAACTAAACAAGCTGTGTAGAAAGAGCCAGAGAGTTGTCTAAGCAAGAAAGAGCAAACTAGTTAAAGAACACAATGGAAGTGTAAGTGAACAGCAATTCAAAGATATAAAACTGCATTTCAAAGAGATTTTCTGCTGCCTTTTGTGTCTGGACAAGCCTAGCACTGCTTCAGTCTCATTTTCACTCTACACAGAACCAATATAGAATGATAGTAACACACAGAATAACAAAAGTAAAAGGAAAAAAAGGATTTTAGGTTCTTCTCATTCATTTCTGTTCATTTGTTATATAATAAAGCAGGTTATACCTAGAAACCAAGCAGCCAATTTTACAAAGTAACTAAGACAATAAATTAACACTGAAATGGTCCACTTAGCACCAATGGCTGCTAGATGCCAAACTGAGAAAATCTCCGGAGCTTCTCAGAGATAGGTTTTTATTGATTTTAATGATAGTAGCTGATAGGGGTTTTTTGTTTGTTTCCATTGTTTCTTTGTTTCCAATTTTATTATCAAATACTTATCCTACATTTTATCAGTCATACCCTGATCTCCCCCAGTCATATCCTGATCTCCCCCAGTCACATCCTGATCTTTAAAGATATGCTTATAGCAATGCATGTATATCTAAATAGATTAAAGCCAGCAGCACTGATCATCCGCATTACATTCCACACTCCCTCACACTGTTTTTGTCTCTGCTAGTATTCACTACTGCAATACCCAGGCATGGTTTAGGGAACATGAAGACTGTCTATAATGGGAGTATGAACCTGCCTGCACCACTGCTACCACCACCTCCAGTGCTACAGGAAGCTTCTGAATATTTAGATGCTGCAATGCACTCTCCTGTTACATCCAAATTAGAATACCTCCAGAAACGGGAGTACCTCTTATTTTCACCATGTGTAAATCCCATTGAATTGGGCTGAGTCAGAACAAATTTTAGATATTCTGAACCTGGATATCATTCACACACATGTAGGCGTTCAGACACAATATAGGGTCCAGAGAAGGCCACAAGCTAAGTTCTAGGTGGAATAGATGAATCTTCAACATTAGAAGAGCATCAACATAGGCCCAGCCGAAGAGATCTGGCTAAAAGTGTGCACTCCTGTTTCTCATGAGTGGTGAATCAAGAAACTGTAAGTTAGTTTTTGAGAACCTCACATTCATGATATGCTTTAGAGTTTTGGAAAGCTCTAAAATGCCACTCTGGCTACTGGAGAAATTTCATTCCTGAGTCCTGAGAGGTTTCTCCTTTATTGGAGGCAGATAAGTGTCCCACAGTGCCAGCAGCAGATGGTGAGGGTGATCCAGGAAGCCCAGGTGATTAGGAATGAAGGCCCAGACCTACCCTGATAAATGTTCAAAGAAAGTGCCTACATGTTTATGAGTACATAAACATGCACAGCAGGGAGGAAAAAGTTGCAATAATTAAGCAATGTAGACACATCTTGAAGATCATGGTAGCCCTGATGGCAAAACTAATTGTTTATTATTGAAAATAGTATCTGCCTAGAAGCTCTTCTACTACGAACAAGACACTTGTAAATCAGAAGTGCTGGTGTAGAGCATTCTTAGAAGAAAAAGGATCAAAAGGACTGTGTTCCTACACTGATTACCTCAAGATACTGATCTGAAAGTATTGAAGATGAGATGAGATGAGATGAAAACTGGAGACTCAAACCTCTCAGGAAAATGCTAGGTTGAAAACAGTGTGCATAATTAGGAACATCAGGTAGCAACCTTAGCAGTCTCAATAGTAGAAATGTCCATCAGACATAAAGCAGAGATAAATTACGGAGTATCTAATTTAGAATAGTCTACTTGCATTTGTCTTTTTTTCAAACAGTAGATAAACGTCCTCTCAGAAATGCCAAAGAAGGTTGTCATTTGGTGGTTTTATTATAGAGGAATACAATTCTCACACTCATAAAATTCACCATGAAATGGTTAAAACATTAGAACAAAACTAAAAAGGACCTGTTATATTATGTCATGTGTTATATCATTAAACATATTTTTCTGAACTCAAATCCGATGTCCAGAGTCAGTAATAACTCCCCTTTTCACATTTATACATTGGCTAGTGCTTTGATTATAAATGTGACAGAAGCAAAATCCTAGATAACTGATTGACCAGTCAGTTTAAAATATTACATGCTAGAAATGGGGCTTTTCAACAAAACACATTTTTGTCCATAGAAAGCTCTTAGGATGTTGTCCTGGGTTCAGCAGCAGCAGTCAGTTTTTCTCCTTCTTAGTAGCTGGTGCAGCACTGTGGTTTTGACTTTCGGCCTGGGAATAATACTGATAAAGTCGATGTTTTCAGTTGCTGGTCAGAATGTTTACCCTGACCAAGGACTTTGTGAGTCTCATGCTCTGGCAGGGATGAGGGGAAGCTGGGAGGAAGCAGGGACAGGACACCTGACCCAAACTAGCCAAAGAGGTATTCCGTACCGCAGCACGTCATGCCCAGGAGGTAGAACTGAGAGTTCCCAGAAGGGCTGTATCGCTGTGGGGTGGGGGCGAGGTACCGGTCGGTGAGCGGTTGTATTCTCTTCCCTTGTTATTTCCTTTATCATTATTATTGGTGGTAGCAGTAGTGGTTTGTGTTATGCCTTAGTTATTAAACTGTTCTTATCTCAACCCGTGGGAGCTGCATACTTTTGATTCTCCTCCCTGTCCCTCCAGGAGCGGGGGGAAGAAAGGTTGGGGCAGAAGTAGACTGCATGGTTCTGATTTGCGGCCTGGGCTTAAACCACGACAGATGTGCATCACATCGGGCTGATGTTACTGAATATAGAAAAGCAGTCTTCAGTGAAAGATTATTCTGGAAATCTTTCAACAAACCCTCATATAATGGTTCTATCAGCTGACCATCTTATTCATACAATTCTGGGACAGATCCAGCTGCTGTCATGAACTTTTTAAACAGTCAAGTTCAAGTTCCTTCTCTGTCTGATTCACATAACAAAGCAGATGCCTGAACACTAATCTAGCTCATTTGCATAGCAGCTGTCCTTCAGCAGTGCAATAAACAATAGAATATTTTTGTAATTTAGGCTTATGCTTCAAATAGGAAAAACTAATGCTAGTCCAAAGTAATTTACAATGTTAATTAGACAAGGATTCTAAATAATTACATTTATTTTCTTAGCTTATAGAAACTTCTAACAAAAAATTATGCAGAGCTTAATGAAGAAGGAGCCTACATTTCAGCTGCTGTATTGTATTCTTTAGCCTAAATTTTGTATTAACCTCTGGGATGTAAAATATTAATGAGGTGCTTGACTCCAAATCACAGGTGTTTTGAAAACTCTCTAAAAATGCAAATTAATTTCATAAATGAATGTGGTATTTTCTCACATAACTCATTATATTCTGATACCATCCAATGCAGATTTCAATTTTATAGTAACTTAATCGTTGAAACATCACAAAAGGATATGCACTGTTCTCATTTGGTAATTAGAGTCTAAATGGCAAAGGAACAGTGATGACAACAGAAGCTATATAAGCAAATATCTAGAGATCATGTTATATTTTGATGCAATAATTATAATGTAGATGATATTTTCTAGCGTGTTCAATGGTTGTGAGTAATAAGAAATACAAAAACATTTTTATCCCTTTTAGGAGAGTACCACAAAAAGGCTGTTGGAAGGCTTACCTTGCGTATAATGTATGTAACCATGTTACTTCATATCAAGAAACAGCAAAACCTGCAGAAGTTAATTACTGAAACTTTATTATTCATGTTCCTTATGGGTTTTTTTTCCAATTAAACTAATAAACTGATTTGTTATCAGAAAAAGGTCCTTATATTTTCTTCGGTTCTATATACAATATAAATTCCAGTGCTCTCCTTTCTCATCAGCTAATAGTATAATGAGGAATTTTAATTCTAAGTTTTAAAGTAAATATTGTAATATTGAGAAAGGTAATGAGATTGAAAGGAAAAGTTTTTAAAGTTCCTTGTAAATTTGAGGGAGATAAAATGACTGAGGAATGTAAGTGGTTATGAAAACCATACCTGATATCAAAATGTTCTCTCAGCTTTTGTGTATTATTTGGACTTTTAATTTGTATTAAAGGTCTTTAGTTTTCCATTTTCTTCGCATAGGAAACTTTACAGAGAAAATAAATGCTCCATTTCTACATATACCCAGTTATAGGGTAACTAGAAAATCAAGTACAGTGGCTAAAACTACCTGAATATAAAATATCAAAGTGGTGTATAAAGATTTTTCATCTTCTGTCTTACAAGCAAAATAACACTGTAAAAAGATGATGATAAGTTCTACGAATCGTAATTATTAGGATATTGAACATTCAGATCTTCTTTTTTTTTTTTTTCTTAAAAATGGGTCCAGCACTGCATATAATCTTTCCTTTTTTCATTTTCTTATGTTTGTTTTTTCTTTCTTTTTTTTATATATATCTCAGCCTACAGTCTAGCCATAATGGCAGTCTCCAATTTACTGTAAGCAGTGATTTCACACATGTAAAACATGCAGAGGGTTAGCTAAATTTCTGTTGCAGATTTTAGATCTTCTGAATCTTACTTTAAGTTGCTGGAACAATCTACATCACCAGGTAAGATAGCATTAGAAGTCTGAGCTACCAAGAACAAAAGGGGTTTTTATTTCATAGCCTGATAAGTCTGTATCTAGAATCAACTCAAGCAAACCATTTAATCTGCAGGTTTACTCATCTGTAAAACAAAGATTTAGGAGTTTGGAAAGTGATTTGAGCTCTCAGATAAAAGGCCATTCATTAAAACATTTAGTTGTTTCCTAGCCTGTTTTTTCACACATTTGTTCTTTGGCAAGCATGTCTGAATTCTTAAAAAGACCCCCTCCAAACAGTGGGAATTCTGAAGATCCATCTTCCTGATTCTTTCACTGCTACCACTGTCAGGGTCTGACTGGAGAAAAACCCAGTGTCAGACCTATTTTGTTCATGGTCCCCAGGGTGAAATTGAGATGCAAGCGAGGTCAAGTACTGTAATCAATCAGTCTGTTTATTATGAAGAGATAATCATTAAAAAAGATAATTATTATGAAAAGATAGCAATAGTACAGATTGGAAATAAGGATAGAAATTAAACAAGAATTTGGAGTGTAGAGAGATAGTCACCACTATGGATCCAGCAACGTTCCGAGAGTCCATGGTCATCTTCCATGGTGGATAGCCCCCCTCATCTGTAGTCGTCATCGGAGGTAGGTATTCACCACAGTGATTACCTTTTTCACCTTTTATTATGTGCTGGGGGGAGAACCTCTGTTCTTAATGTCAGGTACTGCACATTCTTGGTGGTTCATGTGCATTAAGTTTCAATGGTCTGTCAACCAGCTCTTCAACTGCAAATGTCTGTAGCAATCATTGAAATAATGAGCAGCAATTTTTCACACCATTCTTTGAGATAATGGACAGTTGAGTCCCATTTCAGCTCCTCACACCCAGCTTCGAGATTCTCAGGGCAGTTAGAAGAGCATGCAGCAAGCTCACTGCCCTGGACTTCAAGAGAGCAGACTTTGGCCTCTTCAAGAACCAGCTCAGTAAGGTTCCATGGGATAAAGCCCTAGAGAGTAGGAGGGCCCAAGACTGCTGGTTGATTTTCAAGGATCACTTGCTACAAGCTCAGGAGTGTTGCATCCCAACTAGAAGGAAGTGCAGCAGGAGGGCCAGGAGACCTCCTTGGATAGATAGGAGCTGCTGAGGAAAATTCGAAGGAAAAAAAGGGCTTATAAAAGGTGGAAGCAAGGACAGGTGGACTGGGAAGAATACAGGGATGTTGCCCCAGATGCTAGGGACCAGGTTAGGAAAGCTAAGGCCCAGTTAGAATTAAACTTGGCTAGGGATGTGAAAGATAACAGGAAGGGATTCAATAGGTACGCTGCAAATAAAAGACAGACTAGGGACAATATGGTCCTTCTCCGAAAGCTATCAGGAATGGCTACCTGGATCTGGAGAAGCCTGAGGTTCTTAATGACTTCTTTGCCTCAGTCTTCAATGGCAAAGGCTCTGACCACACCACCCAAGTCTTGGAAGGCAGACACAGCGACTGTGAGAATAAAGACCCTAGGCCCACTGTAGGAGAGGATCTGGTTCAAGATCATCTTAAAAACCTAAACATACACAAGTCCATGGGACCTGATGAAATCCATCTGCGGGTCCTGAAGGAGCTGTTAAATGAACTTGCTGAGCCACTGGCCATCATATTTGAAAAATCATGGCAGTCAGGTGAAGCTCCCAACAATTTCAAGAAGGGGAATTACAGACCAGTCAGTTTCACCTCTGTGCCTGGCAAAATCTTGGAGCAGATTCTCCTGGAAGGCATGCTAAGGCACATATAATACAAGAAGGTGGTTGGTGACAGCCAGCATGGCTTCACTAAGGGGAAATCCTGCCTGACCAATTTGGTGGCCTTCTATGATGGGGCTACGAAACTGATGGACGGGCAGAGCAGCTGACGTTACCTGCCTGGACGTGTGCAAAGTGTTCAACACTGTCCCGCATGACGTCCTTGTCTCTGATTTGGAGTGACATCAATTTGATGGATGGACCACTCGGTGGATAAAGAACTGGCTGGATGGCCGCATGCAAAGAGTTGTGGTCAATGGCTCAATGTCCGACTGGAGACCGGTAATGAGTGGTGTTCCTCAGGGATCGGTGTTGGGATCGGTCTTGTTCAACATCTTTGTTGGTGACATGGACAGTGGGATTGAGCGTACTCTCAGCAAGTTTGCCGATGACACCAAGCTGTGTGGTTCGGTTGATACGCTGGAGGGAAGGGATGCCATCCAGAGGGACCTTGATATGCTTGTGAGGTGGGCTGATGCCAACCTTATGAAATTTAACCATGCCAAGTGCAAGGTCCTGCACCTGAGTCGGAGCCATCCCAGGCACAGCTACAGGTTGGGCAGAGAAGAGATTCAGAGCAGCGCTGCAGAGAAGGACTTGGGGGTGTTGGTCGATGAAAAAATGAACATGAGCCAGCAGCGTGCGCTCGCAGCCCAGAAAGCCAACTGTATCCTGGGCTGCATCAAAAGAAGCGTGACCAACAGGTCGAAGGAGGTGATCCTGCCCCTCTAATCTGCTCTCATGAGACCCCACTTGGAGTATTGTGTGCAGTTCTGGTGTCCTCAACATAAAAAGGACATGGAACTGTTGGAACAAGTCCAGAGGAGGGCCACGAGGATGATCAGGGGACTGGAGCACCTCCTGTATGAAGACAGGCTGAGAAAGTTGGGGCTGTTCAGCCTGGAGAAGAGAAGGCTGCGTGGAGACCTCATAGCAGCCTTCCAGTATCTGAAGGGGACCTACAAGGATGCTGGGGAGGGGCTATTCATCAGGGACTGTAGTGACAGGACAAGGGGTAATGGGTTCAAACTTAAACAGGGGAAGTTTAGATTGGATATAAGGAAGAAATTCTTTACTGAGAGGGTGGTGAGGTACTGGAATGGGTTGCTCAGGGAAGTTGTGAATCTCTGATGGTGTTCAAGGCCAGGTTGGATGAGGCCTTGGGTGACATGGTTTAGTGTGAGGTGTCCCTGCCCATGGCAGGGGGGTTGGAACTAGATGATCTTAAGGTCTTTTCCAACCCTAACTATTCTATGATTCTATGACAGTGCATCTCAGCTTCTCACACCAATCTTTGAGACAATGAACAGTGGAGTCTGATTTCAGATCAGTTTCTCACAGCCACTTATGAGAGGAAGTTGAGCTTTTTTTTCTGGGAATGGGTTAGCAAATTCCTTTGGTACTGGTGATCTACTTAAACATCAGCAGTATTTTTTTCATTTATATGCTATGAGTGTGAGCTCCCAGGCCACTAGGACTATGAAAGATTTATTAGAAGACCAATATGGAGAAAAAAACAGGAAGTAAATATAAGCTATACTTACAAATGTATGACAGTAATATGAGATAAATATCTATATATGTAAGAAAAATTTGATGAGAAATCAAGCTAGATTTCAGAAAAAAATGCACTTTCAATATTCATTACTCTTTGAACTGCCATCCTCCTTATTTATAGCAGAATAAAATATGTATTATTTTCTATCAACCATTAGAATTGAAAGTATAGTAAGGGTTTTACTTTACTTTTCTAAATATATAGATGACACAAGAACACATAATTATTGCTATCGATATTAAGAAGGAAATTCTTTTTATCTGAGGGGAGCAAAGACGTGACACTTGACAGAGGCATATATAAGCTTAGTGCACAAGTACTATTAAGCCTATTCAATTAACATATAATATATTCATAAATAGTAAATAAACCCTCAGTGAACCACTTCTTTATCAGTTTTTTGCTTTGACACTTTGCATATACATAGGAACATGCAGAACTCCAAGTATCTCAAATAAAATAAGTGAACCACAGTTTTTCCACTTCTGACCATCAGTCTTGTACCATAGTTGTCTTCAGCTGCAGCAAGTGAAACTTCATACCTAAACTGTGTTAAGTAATTACTGTAAAAATACAGTTTTTCTTTCCCCTTACAGTGATTTTTAGTCAGGTGTTATGAAAAAGTCAGTATTACAATGACATTTTTAATACTCCCAGCAAAGAACATAATAACACATAAACATACTACTTAATTTAATTTTTAAAATTAAGGAAAATGCATACCATAGGTAAAGTAACATTCATCTGAACAAAGATAAATAAAATAAAAATAGAACAGAAATGAACTAGAGAGTTGCAAAGCCATTAAATATGAAAAATAAAAACCAACAAATCCTACAACGTGCAATCAAGATTCTAGAGTAGTACATGAGTTCTAAAGTACCACAGAGGACCTCACTTTTGACACCTGGAAAAATGTCTCTGCCCCTTTATTTTTGTTATAAGCTTGAATATTTAGTCTCTTCAAGGCAAGGAGAGAAAAAATAAGAGACAAAAGTATTTCTGTACTTAGAAAGCAAGAGAAAGTGGTAAGAGTTATGATTGTATACCAAAAGCAGTTACTAGACATGAAACTGAACATCCTCCTCACAGTATCTTAACTGTGGAACTTATGTAACTATAAAAATATGATCAAAATTTCAAAAAAAAGTGAAAATATAAATATTCTTTGTAACTATCCTGAGAATATCGGTTCCTACACTAGTATAAATGGATTTATTAGAAACACTTATGAAAACTGGAGAGAAACCCAGCAACACCAGCATCTTCTGCTGTAGTGCTTGGAAGTGGTAACCTAAGGTTTTTTGGTAGTGAGCATATGCATATGCCTGTCAGCATATGGCAAACGATTCCTGAATTTATTAGATTGTGTTTGAAAGTCTATTTATGCTAAATTATTAACAGTAAGTTATTTATCCCCCTGTGGTGAAGAATCTGCATGGCATGGCACTTTACATTACTGATCCACGTGGAAATCACCTGTTGTCAAAATCAACAAAGAACCGCTCTAGAAGTGATTTGTTACAGAAACTCATGGGATGACTCTAGCATTTAGTGCTGATACTTTAATGCATTTATTACATTAACAAGCTTATAATCAGTATAGACAGATCTAAATAACGACTACTGAAGTACTACTTCTGAAGTAAAGTTCTTTCCAGCAGAAGCTCACATTGCTTACTCTATCCTATAACATCCGATTTTGAAAGCCATCCAATATAAGGAAAACAGGGAGGAGTAAAGTTGAGTGATATTCCTTTCCTGTGAGCAGAGAGCCAAGTATTTCACAGTAGCTTTTCTCCATAATAAAGAAGGAACTACAAAATGAGCAGGGTAATAATTAGGGTATATAAGTCTAAGAGGCTTTTTTAATAGATAACTTTCTTATTTTTTTTATTAGCTCATACAAAGCTGTTGATGATATTGTCAAAAATGAGGCCTACCTTATAGGAGTAATATAATTAAATCCTGTCAGCTACCTCTTTGTATATGTGGTATTAACAAGTCTCTTGTATAAAGACTGTGTTTCTGAAGTTTTTAACTGGTGCTTTTTACTGTTCACATTTACTGATCTGAGAAATGACAGACAGTAAATGAAGGCTCACAGTTTCAACTCACAAAATGCCGATTCAGCTTCTGTCAGCAGGGATTAAATGACAAAGCCACTAATGGATTGTGCATAGAGTAAAATAATTGATACCAAAATGCTGGTAAAAAGATAAAGTGTTATCGCAGAGCCTTATCATTCTTGAAAGGCTTGTTATAGCAGAGGAAGTCAATAATAAGCCATCCAGCAATTCTGACCTTTCAAGCTGGGCACGTATTACTGATTGATTCATTTTGGTTCAAAACAAATAATTAAGCTACTCTAGCTGAGTCTGGACTAGATAAAAAAGTAAAAATTCTGTTTCACTGAGTACCTGAAGATAAACTATCAGAGTGGTATTTTATACAGCATTTATTACAAGAGGAAGCTATAAGTTAGTGAATCAAAAATTGCAGCTAAAATTCCAAGCTCACAGAAATAAACTCAACAGAAATACAAGCCTCCAAAAAAACATATTAGAGACCTCACATCTAATATCTTCTGCCACATGAAGACTTCCATGAAGGTTTGTATTGCCTTGTTTGATTTTAACTATCATGGTACCTATCGACCCCTCTAGTGAGCATATAAATATATCTCTCTGCTACATGCCTTATACTATAAAATTAATTGGTTGTTAATATGTAACAGCATTAACATTCAGTTTGCTTCATTGTGCTCATAATGTGAGTTCAAACTAAAAACTAAGCCTCTGAGAACCTCTGTGTTTAGGCAGTAGAGAGAGAGCTCCTATTTATATAGACCCTTTACTAAAACTAACAGATTAGAACAATAATTCTATTACACGTCATTTTGATACATGGTACTTCTTCAGCTGAAGGCATTCAAATTAAAACTCCAAATAAGATTCCTTTTATCTACTCCGTTCTGTCTCCATAGATAGAAGATACAAACATTAAAATGTAAGGAATTAAATGCTGTCCCTTTTAATTGTGAACTGCACTTTTCTTATGTTTTTCTTATTATTCCAAGCTTTATCAACTTGTGCTTATCAGTGGTGCTGCTTCATTTTACGCATTTGTTCAGACATTTTTTAGGACTCAGGAGGGAATTTTTTATGATTGTATAATTGTGAAGATAGCTGGAAAGGGAGGCTGAATCAAGCACCATGAGGGAAAAAACTGAACTCAAGAGACACTCTGGACTGTAAAACGTAACAAAGGAGGAATGTGCTGTAAATTGAATTAAGTCCAGTGTCAAGCTAGTCAATATGAAATTGTTGGTTCTGCTGCCTTTTTTTAGACTTATTTCAATAGTCTTTTCATCAAGTACCATATCCTCAATTATAAATGATTCTGTTAAGACTGATGTACTAATGATTTTTATGGTTGGTTGTTTGTTTGTTTGTTTGTTTTTTGTTTTGCTGGTTAAGTTTGGGCTGGGCTTTGTTGAGGTTTTTGTTGGATTTTTGTTTGTTTGTTTGTTTGTTTGTTTTTTTACATAATTGATTTTTCTGTTCCTGCTTTTAAAAATAAAAAAATTCTATGAATAGTCTTAGCTGGGCTTCGAAGTTGGAGGTAGAAATCACAGTCTAAGTTTGGGATAATCAGGCTTTAAGAAATTAGCCAACCATGGAAACAACACATGCTAGAAAACTTCGCATGCCTTACAATAGGGTGGGACATTGTAAGCAGAAACAAGAGAAGAAATAAACAAGTTTATCATTGTTAGAAATATTCTGAAAATTAAATGCAGCTCGGAGGACTCATAGAAACATAGAGAAGGAAAATACTACCTAAGATCATGACATTATGAATGGACTGCTGTGAAAAAACAGGGGACTCGACAAACAAGCTAGTAGGCAAAACAGGAGGAAATGAAAGCTGAACTATGACCGCTC
Source organism: Psittacula echo (assembly GCF_963264785.1). Taxonomy (NCBI): domain Eukaryota; kingdom Metazoa; phylum Chordata; class Aves; order Psittaciformes; family Psittacidae; genus Psittacula; species Psittacula echo. The sequence continues at coordinate 73,417,410 of NC_137742.1, read as the reverse complement.
TATTGGTGAACTTTACGGCTAACAATCAAGTACCATAGCATTCCTAGGGAAAATGAAGTCAGACACTGTGATATTCCATATGCAGGGGGGAGGTTTTCAGCCCAATATATCATGTCACTTATAGGAAGTATTCTGATGTTATGGGCAGATCATTAAAAAAAACCTTAAATTAAATTTATGCTTTAGCATTCTTGTGGGAATTGACAAGGGCACAGAACCTTTCTAAGGTTTTGTTTTTTTTTTTTTTTTTTTTTTTAACTGCACCACAGTGGTATGTAAATAGATGCAGATTTTCTTACAATAAAAAGTACTCCTGGTTTCTCAGCCATGAACAGTTGCTTTATTCAAAAGTGCATAAGAACTAAATAAGCAATGAATTATTGTATGTCACTGTTATGGCAAAGTCCATTAAATAATTAATGTTTTTATTTAATTTTATTTAATTTTGTTTGGCTACTGGAGGTTTTTCAACAAGTAAAGATATAATACCAGGTTACTTGCTCATATAAAATTGCCCACAGCTTTTCATATATCAGGCATGTGAATCTTTTCTTCTGCACTGCCAAATGAGTTACAGTTGGAAAAAACTACTCTAAGAAATTAGTGAAAAATAAAGCTGTATAAATGTTAGTCAATCAGTGTTGCTGTATGGAAGATAAAATGTGTTTTGGCAGTTATTAACAAATGCTGATATTTTACTGGCCATCAGTGCATCTTCAACAAATGTGCTCATGAGTAATAAAAGGCTAACTTCAGTCCTTCTACGTGGTGCAGTAGATGTAACACAGATATGTACATGTATAATATTCCCTGTCGTGGTTTAAGGCCAGGCTATAAATTAGGACCACGCAGTCTCCCCCCCTTTTCTTCCCCTCGCTCCTGAAGGGACGGGGAGGAGAACTGAAAGAATGCAACTCCCATGGGTTGAGATGAGAACAGTTTAATAACTAAGGTATGACACAAACCACTACTGCTACCACCAATAATAATAACGATAAAGGAAATAACAAGGGAAGAGAATACAACAATTCACCACCTGCCAACCGATAACTCACCCCCACCCAGCAGTGAACTAGCCCTTCCGGGTAACTCTCAGTTACATCCTGGGCATGACGTGCTGTGGTATGGATTCTCTTTGGCTGGTTTGGTGCTCTGTCTCTGCTTCCTCCCGGCTTCCTCTCCTCCCCGGCAGAGCATGAGACTCACAAAGTCCTTGGTCAGATCAAGCATCAGTGTTATCAGCTCTGTTCCCAGGCTGAAAGTCAAAAACACAGTGCTGCACCAGCTACTAAGAAGGAGAAAAAATGATGCTACTGCTAAACCCAGGACATACCCCTATTTAAGAAAGTCTACACATGATATAATTTTGCAAATGTGCTTCGATACACACACAGTGTAAACAGATACAATGTTTTTCTATATTATCCTTCTACAAAAATTGCAGAGCTATAAAATTTCACCCTACAGGCTTGTCTTTTCCAAAATTAACTTTTTTCCACTTAAATTTACTCTAAGCTTTTGAAGTCCTGAAGCATTGGTGTCTTATGAAGACTCAAAAGAGCTCTATCAATATCCTGGGTTCAGCTGTAACAGATATTTTTCTCCTTCTTAGCGGCTGCTGCAATGCTGTGTTTTCGACTTTAGTCTGAGAACAATGCTGATAACACACCAATGTTTTAGTTGTTGCAAAGTAATGCTTCCTGTGATCAAGGACTTTTCTGTCTGTCACGCTCTACCAGTGAGAAGGGAGCAGAGACAGGACTCCTGACTCAAACTAGCCAAAGTGGTATTCCATACCACAGCACATCATGCCCAGTATATAAACTGGGGGGAGTCACCCAAGCCACCCTGCTTGGGTTGGGCTGGGTATGTCAATGAGTGCTGAGCAATTATATTGTGCAGCACTTGCATTTATTATTTTCTTTTCCTTTTCCCTTTTTAGTTTTATATTCTCTTCCCTTGTTATTTCCCTTATCATTATTATTATTGGTGGTAGCAATAGTGGTTTGTGTTATACCTTAGTTACTGGACTGCTCTTATCTCAGCCTGTGGGAGTTACATTCTTTCGATTCTCCTCCCCATCCTGCCAGGAGTGGGGGGGGAGAAAAGGAGAGTGGGTGAGCAGCTGTATAGTTCAGAGTTGCCGGCTGTGCTTAAACTACAACAATCAATTGAGCAAATTTTATTTTTTTTTTTAAATTTTATAAAAGATAGTGTTTTTCTTCCCTAGAATTGCACTACAATGAGGGCTAGCAGATAAGAGGACAAGTGAGAGACTTCATACTTCATCATGTTTTATAATTCTCAAATGGAACCTGCTAGATATAGTTATTCTTGTGTGTATGCATGTACATATAGATGCACACCCCTCTTCCTCAAACACAACAATATGCATGTTCGCACATATCAGTGTTTTAAATTCTTTCTAATATATTCACAGGAAGTTGTCCAAATACTCCCTCAAACGTTCAGTTAAACAAAATTCTGATGTTTAATGACAAGTTTACAGTACATGAAGGAGGCAAATCCTCTCTTTACTAGGGAACACACCAACACTGTCTTCTTGTCACAGAAGGTCTAAGAGGTTTTTTTTTACAAAATTCTAGTCACTTTCATACTCAAGACTTTACTGTATAGATTTTTATTTTCTTATATGAAATTCTCTCATTTATAACTGTTCAGCAATTCTTCAAAACATTAAATTTTCTCCCTTCAACTTATATGAAATACATGCGTTACGCGACATGGCAAGAAAAGCAGCAAGCCCAAAGATGTGTGAGAAGTTTGTAGTCAACTAAGCAGAAGAACAAAAGCTAAAAACAAAATAATTGTGGTCCTTCAGAATCTCATGCCTGGACTATAACATTATTATTCCCCTAATAATAAAGTGATATGTAGAGGTTCAGAGAGAACAGAAAAATGCAAGCCTCCTTTGGCTTTCTCTATAACTGCTACGGTTCCAGAAGCCTATGTTATATTTCAGGTCTGATTTACTGAATGGGTAACCCTGCTTTTGTCTCTGACTATTGTGGAACGGTGTGTTGACTGCACTTTTTCCCCAGTTGATGTTGCTTTAAAAAGATAGTATCAAGATAGTTGAATTCCAGTGAGGCAGAGGGTTTCTGAAAGACTGTCTTTTACAGGGAACCAGCAAAGAATGAACGACCCAATGAAATCCCAAAGACAAAAGGAGATTGCTAGCTTAATTTGTAATTAACCTGCAACACTGGTTGCCACAAGTCGTTGTGGACACTGAACTGACATGTGAATTCAAGGGGAGATTGAAAAGTCCATAAAATAGAAATTTTTCATGGAATTTTGCCTACAAAAAGCAGCTCTGCCTAGAAAATCCCTACAGCAACAGGTTGGAAAATTATTTTTAGTAAGGGCATCACTATATGCCTGTAGCATTACTGTACTCTTCCCTATTTAGTGAGTATTGGAGGCAGCACAAGGCTACTCCTGTGCTCCAACACTGAGCTGAAGAAGACGACTCTTTGAAGAACAGATCTGATGATAAGAAAGAAATGCAAGGAAGAGCTGAGCTGCTCTCCACAGAGCTTTGAAGAGAAGTCTGTGGTGACAGCACCACAGCAGGAAAAATTTGGAATAGCAGAATTTGTCTGAGGAAAATACCCAAATCATTAAGAGTTTGGAAAGAATGGAAAATGCTGCATAAAAGATTTTAAGTTAATTTTAACTCAGCAGATGGAAGAGCTATCCAGGTGTCCGACAAACCTGGGAGGTTAGAACAGATGCTGCAACTTTTGCACCCAAAAGTAACTGAAAAAGGTAACTGAACTATGAAGAACTTCACGATATGCCAAGGGAGATGAAAATTGTCCCAGGGATTCAGTGATTTGTTTTAGGATGATACTCCCTTTTAAACAGAACCACACAATGCAGTAGCTCCACAGACACCTCAAAACACAGATCAGTTGCATAAAATGAGGTACTTCTTCAGAAAACCATCTGATGAAAATTCCAGTCATATGAATACATTGCTAGACCTACCTAAGTACTGTATCCAGTCCTGAAATAGCTTTTCAGCTGAAACACAAAGACGTAAAGTTCTCTTTTTAGAGAGCATGAGCAAAATAGCAACATGCCAATGCCTACTGAAATAATTTGAGAGTGTTAACTGGGTCAGTACTGAGTTAAAAAATTCTGTGTAACTTGAAATTAAACCCCCCTGATATTGATATAAACTTTCAAATGCTTTTAATAGATCTCTGTGAACCAGTGGACAAGCCTTTGTTATGCAAAGAAACAGTAATTTAACTAGAAAATTAAAATTTCTTATTATATAATCCAAAAACATTTAAAATTAAGAAAATGGTACTTACAAGATTCAGAAAACCATGACGAGCATTTCGATTTATGGCATAAACTAACCATAAATGAGTTTTGCAAAGAAGTACACAGCTACATGAATGGTAAATAGATCCCTAGTGTCTACAATGACATTTTTCAAAAGGGCTGATCTTCATAAGTCAGAATAGGAAAAATACAGTGGTGAGACATGCTTTCCAAGGTCTCATATTTCCACTGTTAATTACTTTTCTTCTTTGTGTTATATTAATGTCATCACTGTTATTTATCATCTGTGAAGTCCTGACAGTAAAGCACTTTAGAAGAAAAGCCTTAAAACTCCCAGGAGAGAAGATAATAGAAGAAAATCTTTACTCTTAGAAAAGTAGAATTATAATCCCATTTTCTTCCAAAGCATTACAAGATTCAAGTTTGAGTTCAAGTACAATAAATCTAACCTTGCTGTTGTCTTTTGTTTAAAAACGAATGATTTGTCAGTACTGAATAATAACAATATATATCCAAACCTCCAAGAGGTGACATCTCAGCTGTATTCTGCTACATACAATCACGCAGCTCTTAATTCTGTTTTGGCTGTTTATCAACTTCATGTCACTAAGCTGGTTAAGAATCCCTAAATTTGCTATGCCGTGAATGGTACTCTCCAGGGATGTAGACGCTGTATATTGTCACAATGACAAGCAATATACCATACCTAAAACAAGGCCAATTACTCTAAGAAAGGTACTTCCAACCTAGAAGTCATGTCATGTTCTTTCATCCTGTCAACGAGCATCTGCAGGAGACTAATGCCTACAGCTTCAGGTGCAAACACTAGAAAAGTTTTGTGGATGAAATTTGATTTTGAAATGTGACAAGTTTTTGGCAGCCCACCTGGGAAGCTGCTGAGGCCCCCCTGCTGGTCAGCTGTCAAGGCAGGTGGAAATCCAGGGCCTTCAGCTTCTAGCATCCTAAGTTCCCAGACTCCTTGGGTCTTTTCATAATTTCTCTGGTCAGCAGATAAAGAAAATTGTTTCCAGAATTTCTAAGCACATAGAATCATAGAATAGTTAGGGTTGGAAAGGACCTTAAGGTCATCTAATTCCAACCCCCCTGCCATGGGCAGGGACACCTCACACTAAACCATGTCACCCAAGGCTCTGTCCAACCTGGCCTTGAACACTGCCAAGGATGGAGCATTCACAACTTCCCTGCGCAACCCATTCCAGTGCCTCACCACCCTTACAGTAAAGAATTTCTTCCTTATATCCAATCTAAACTTCCCCTGTTTAAGTTTTAACCCGTTACCCCTTGTCCTATCACTACAGTCCCTGATGAATAGCCCCTCCCCAGCACCCTTGTAGGCCCCCTTCAGATACTGGAAGGCTGCTATGAGGTCTGCAGGCAGCCTTGTCTTCTCCAGGCTGAACAACCCCAACTTTCTCAGCCTGTCTTCATACAGGAGGTCATCTTTTTTACTAGTAAGAATCTAAGTACTTCTAAGACTAAACCCTCCAAGCTCCAGTGCTAACAAACTAGTCATGGTTCCTGGTTCACAGTGTTATGTTAGATAGCCCACTAACAGTCTGAGCAATCTCAGGGCAGGGACTAGCCGTGCTATCTTTCTATTTTTGAGATTGATAAACTAGGTAACACTCCCAGAACTGGACTGTCCCATAGATCCATCCCTTGTGAAAGAGAACTTAAAATGTCACAGCATAATTCCTTAAATTGGTAGTCAGTGGTGCTCTCTGGGGATCAATACTGGATCTGGTCTTATTCAACTCATTTATCAATGACCTCGATGGAGTGTCCACTCAGCACGTTTGCTGATTCACCTGAAGGCTGTGCTGCCATTCAGCATGACCTTGATAGGCTGGAGAAGTAGGCAGGGAGAAACCTGATGTGGTTCGGCAAGGGCCAGTGTAGGGTCCTGTACTTGGGGAGTAAGAACCCCAAGCGCCAGTACAGGTTCGGCCTGATCTACTGAAATGCTGTTCAGCTAAGAAGGACCTTGGAGTATTGGTGGATGACATGATGACCATGAGCTGGCAGTCCACCCTTGTGGCCAAGAGGGACAAGAATGTCCTGGGGTGCCTCAGGAGTGTGGCCAGCAGGTCAAAGGAGGTGATCCTCACTCTGCTCGACCGTGATGAGGCCACATCTGGAGAACTGTGTCCAGTTCTGGGCTCCTCAGTAGAAGAAAGGCAAGGAGCTACTGGAGAGGTCCAGCGGAGGCCACAAGGATGATCAGGGGTCTGGAACATCTCTGTTATGGGAAGAGATTGGGGGAGCTGGGCCTGTTTAGCCTAGCGAAGAGAAACGAAGAGGGGATCTCATGATTGCATATAAATATCTCAAAGGTGAGTGTCAGGAGGGTGGTGCCAGACTCTTTTCAGTAGCACCTAGTGACAGAATGAGGAGCAGTAACCATAAACTAAAACACAACAAGTTTCACCTCAACATGAGGAAGAACTTCTTTATGTTGAGGGTGGCAGAGAACTGGAGCAGGCTGCCTGGGGAGGTTGTGGAGTCTCCCTCTCCGGATAAGTTCCTGTGTGACCTGTTCCAGATGGCTCTGCCCTGGCACGGTTGTACTGGATGATCTCCAGAGGTCCCTTCAAACCCTAAGGATCCTGTGATACTGTGAATGCTTTCAGAAAAAAAATCCAGCTGAGTATCCTTTTCACAAAACAAAGTCTGCAGTTTCACATATCCCTTTAGAGAATCTCTTGCACCGGAGACCTTCTACATTGCCTCTGTGTGATCATGTTTTCTAATGATATTGAAGTTTGAAAATGGCTGTCTTTTAGAAAGTATTCTCCCTTTCCTTTGATGGTTGTTTACTCTCCAGATGTGGTAAAAGGAAATCCTGAAGTCACCTAAAGTGTATTAAGTTTTCAGCCTTAGTTTTCTCTCTGAAAACCAACAAAAATATAGTGGTTTTGGTTTCAATTTCTCAGAGATAGATGACAACAGACACATAAGATTAAAGTCTTCTCTAGCTGATAGGAAATTTTATCTTCAGTGACATTTTTCTGTGATAAATACTGTAATGTTTCTTTTCAGTTCACTGTTATCTTGGAGCTATTAACCATAGTCTGGACAGGTACCAGTTTATAGCAACATCTGCGAGTGATCAGGGGGAGAGCACTCTTATCAGCTATGTTGTTGGACAAAGAGGTGTCCAGAGCTTTTCCTGAAATTTCTTTCTGATATTATAAAGTAACCAGATGCAGATTATTATTGAAGTAAATTCTGCCTTACAACTATTCACACCTGGCACACACAGAAAACTATGTACTGTGAGTTTATACATAAGTACACCCACATTTTCTTTCTCTAGTTCATTGTGTATTTTTTCTCTTGCCTGCTGTAGAAACAGTGATTTAACTGTCAAGAGAATGCTTGTTGCTAAATTGTTTCAATCTTTTATTAGTTCTGTTTCTTTGCTCCACCTAACTTGCTTCATTTTTTTCAAATAAACCATTTTAATTGCAGACCACCTACCAATCAGTTAAAGAAATAAAGAATGATTTAAATTTAAATCAGTGTGGAATCATCCATTTCCGTACCACAGTACTTAAGATGGTATATATGCACACAGACATGCTACATAAAGAATATCTTAAGAACTGAGCAGCAAAGCTGCTTAAATGAAAGCTCTGCAAATCAGATAAATTTAGACACTCAGATACTCAGTATCTATGGATTGTCTTTTAATAAGCCTGTTCAGGTATATTAAATTCCTGAGGCATGCAAATTTCCTGATTGAATGATTATGTTACATGGATACATCCAACACTCAGCTGTATTACTTCAAGTCAAACCTGACTTACGTATAAAACCACATTTTTCTCAGTTGTGAAGATATGTGTCCTAAACTGAATTCCCAGAGTGTTCTGCTCCATGTTGTCAAGGCCAAACAAGGGAAAATTATCAAACAATATCAACAAAACCCAACAAAATAGTTCATAAGAAAATGCCCCATTTTTCTCCCATTTTACAATGTCCCAACTTTCACTTTATTTGTGATTTCAGGTTAATTTAGCTGATAGTTTGATCTGATTTTTTTTCTTTTTTTTTCCTGAGAGTAATATCATGAAGATCATGACAATTTTCCTTTTCAGAAAGTTTACATGAGATGTTTGGATTCACTTACATGATGAAGAGAAATAAGTCTTAAATCTCACAGTACGCAAAGATTGTTCCTGGAACTGGGCTACTGGCTACTCTGAAAAACATGATCTAATCTATGACAACACCATTTATACATAAAATACTTACATTTAAATTGGCCAAAAAAAAAAAAACTACTCTACTATTAAGACTCATGTGAAGGAAATGGTATGCCTAAATTCTATTTCCATTAAATATTTTATTATTAAAAATAGCACAATATTAGTAAGAACCATCTACTGAAATGCCCATAGGTAGTAGAGAAGAAATTTTTTGCTGAAGATTCAAATCAGTCTCATCAGGGTACATTTTTTATGCGTAGGGTGGTTGTTGTTATCATTGAGGTATGGTAGCAAGAAGAATTTCACCCCTTATCTCCCTACTTTCACTACATCCAATTTAAAATAAACACTTCGAGTTTTATAATCAAATGACAAAATGGAAATGAATGCATTTAAAGTCCGTCCAAACCATCTAAAAATTACTTTGTGGCTTATCAATAAAATGGCAACTATGTATGTTTGCCATAAGGCCCTGCCTTATCCTTTTAAAACTATCTAAATCAGCATTTAATTAACAAAGGAAGCTTTCATAAACATTTGAAGAGTGAAAGTCACACTGTCTTTCATTTAACTATCTAAATAATAATAAAAAAAAGATATACATTCTTAGACCAGTGTTATAGTTGTAGGGTAAAATAATCAAAATGAAAAATTAAGGACTTCCACTAATTGTAACTAAAATTATTTAAAATTTTCTATTAAGATTAAATTGCAAGTCTAAGATTATTATTCCTGGAGTACTTCAGCTAAAAGGATTTTTGTTAAGCAATAAATCAAGTTTGAAATGAAAGCAGGAAGCATTAAGGAAATAAAACATTAAATAGATTAAAGGAAAAATAACCCTTTGCACTGCAACTTTAAATTAGTTTAAGATCAAGTTTGCAGAAATTATTTCAATTTAATTTGCTTCAGAGTGTATATTTTCTGGAAGAATTGAAAGAAACATCCCTTGTTTGATCAAAGTATTAAGAAGGAGCCACTGCTCAAGCAGCCATGATCCAAGATGGGAACCCACACATTTCAGAGAAAAGTGTGCTTCTGCAGAATTGAAGGATTAAGAATTAATTCCTAATTCCACTGGGAACTCTTTGTAAGTAGAATTTCAGGAAAGCTTTTGGTGAATTAAGAGGAAAAAAAAAAATAAAAAGAAAGAAAAGAAAAGACCCCTGAGTACCTTTTCCTTTCAGCTCATAAGGCCACAAATGCCACTTCAAAACTTCCTTTCTGATGTACCACCTGTTCTGAACTGTTCTTATTGCACGCAGTCCAATGCATTCCTCTGCTTTTGGCAAGAATGAATCACTTTATACAGATTTCTTGCTTTGTTTACTAGGTACAGGCCTGGGTGGAAAGAGTGGTTGCTTGAAATGATTTTGTTATACTTCCTCGGCTGGTCCTTTGTGCCCTTGCTTGTTTTTCTTGTCTTTTTTGGTTGATTTGTGGCCATGTTACACAAGTTATAAATATACCACACATCACATTTTGATAACGTAATGCATTCAGTCTTTTCTCTATATGTTTCTTGACATGAGTGAACTTACAGTAAAATATCTGACTAAAATAAAGAACCTGGGGAAATAGAAATAGCAGCCATGTTCTTCTTTCAGACTCCCTATAGCACACTGTATTCATTTATAAATGGAAAGACTTTTACTCCCAAATAGCACTGTGCCCCTCAAAATCCTTTGTGAGTAAATAGAAGGGCCATGCAATACTACAAGTAAACTTATCCTGTAATTGCTTACATCAAGTTGCATCATCCATCTCCATGAAGAGTTTGGGAGTGTTTTCTGGGGCATTCAGGGCATTCCAGCTAAAAACCTCTGTTGCAAACAGTAGCAACATATCTCAAAAATGTTGTATAGTTCAAAGCAAGGAGGGAAGATTAGTATTTTGAAATAAAATTTATTTCATATGTATACTGGCATATAAACATATTTATAAGCAGTTAAATGTGTATTTCTACAGAGCTGGGGCAGAAATACCTGAGGGAAGGCAGACAACAAAGGACACAAGCTTTGGAGGATATTTCACATCTCTTTGGACTGTGCTTACACAGACTGTCTGCTATTAAGATGTGCTCTGGAAGAAACAAGGGGAGCCAAGTGGCCTGGCCAGCAGGGCTTGGATTATTGGGCGTACCTGTGGACTTTGTTCTGGAGCCTCTGAAAAGAGACACAGGGTGTTATCAAATGAACTTTCTTGCCGTATGTGCCTGAAGATATGTGCAACAGCCACATAAACCTGATGGGGCCCTGGAAAAAAACAGCCAAGGCATCAGTGTCTGGCATGAAACACTGATGTTGAACACAGTACAAGAGATAAGGGATGGAGTGATCAGTGACACTGCAGCAACCCCAAATGTATATACTGAGCCTGCAGCTCTGCCAGGGCAAGCTGCAGGTCAAGCATGATCCATTATGAGATCTCGAGGAAATGGCTGTGATTACCCTGAGAAGTTCCAATGCCAGGGATGGAACATGACCACATGTCCCTCTCTGCTTATATCCAGGGATTAAGGGAAGACTTTGTGTCCTGTAGTTCTTCCAATCCTTCTTTCTGTCTTTCCTGAAAACAGGAGTGACATTTGTTTTCTTCCAATCCACAGGAAAGCTGCCATGACCTTCCAAACAAAATTGACAGTGGTCTTACAATGACATAGTTACTTCCTCAACACTCATGGGTGCATCCTATCAGGTCCCATGTCTTGTATACAATTGGTTTCAATTGGATGCACACAAAACTCACTGAGGAGAAAAATCACCTTTCAGATTTCATTCTTGGATGCACCTGCATAGACTTCTTTTGCTTCTCTTTCAAATAAGTGAGCTGGTCCCAGAACAAAAGAAACAACAAAATGTTTCTGAATTTAAAATTGAGTTGAGATTTATACATAAACTCTGGTGTTTGTACATACAATATATATCTTCTTTAAAGTTTTAGACATTGCTTCATGTACCAAATGAATTTTATGACAGTTTAAAAGTGCTTCAGGTAATTGATGTGCAGCTAATAAATATTTTTTAAATGGTCTGACAAAGATTCCAGAAAAAAGGCTTTCTAATGCTCTCAAAATCAAAGTGCTGTTCCCAGCTCTTTGTAGTTTTCACATAATTCAATCTCAAAAAAAAAAAAAAAAGTCTGTCAAATAAAGAAAAAAAATTGCAGAAAATATAGAGGAAAAAATCCTGTTTCTAAATATGTCATGTCAAATAGAGTTTTCCATGGGGTGCTTGCTGGAAAAAAGGGGAAAAAAAATAGAAATTCTCAAGTCATACTGAAACAAAAGAAAGGTGTTTCATGCAACAATGGTAACAAGAAAGGAATTTTTTCCCTGCAGCTAATTCAAATGGCTTAAAGAAAGAATGAAGCAAAAGTTGATCATCTATAATATCTCTGTAAATAAGCAGATCCTCTCACAAAAACATACTATAAACCTCTAGAAGGAAGATTTGACAGCTCCTGTCTATGGCACAGTAGAGAACTACTCAAGATTTATATCCAAAATCCATAAAGGAACTGTTGCTACAGCTTTCATCACCAGTGTCTTTGTGGTAATTCTGGGAAAGTTGGACTGCTTTGGAGTCTGTATTCTTGCAGTCCACAGATTTGGTGAATGCAGTTTGTATAGTGTTCTGGAAATCAGTTATATTGCTACCCAGCACCAGGTATCTCTTGCTAAAGGGCTTGGGAAAGCAGTATCTAAAAAAACCTCAAAAAAATCCAACAAACCAAAAAGAGATGAACAGATTTGCTTTAATCTAGATTACAGAATCTGTTTCCAAATGTACTCTTTAAGTTGATTTTCAAAGGCGTTAATTGGGTTTTTTTATTGTGTGTTTTTCAGAGCTAAGGTAACAGAAAAAGATTTCTGAGAAGAAAAGAAGATATGGACTGAAGCTACAGAAGATGATGAGACAAAGAAGCAAACTATGATGTGAAACTGATTACCCATACATATGGGGAAAATCATGATAAAAATAGGTTGCAATATGCAGATTGAAAACAAGGGAAGTTGTAATTATGTCCCAGGCATAATAAACTTTTGCTGATTACTCTGGGAAAGAATCAGATATTCAGATTTCTCTCTTCAACTTCAATTTTTCAGGACAGCAAAAATGTTAAGGGAGTAAAGAGTTCTCAGCTGATTCCTCTGAATGTCCTGGGGGCAAAAGGAGCTAGGAAATTATGATTGTAGTTTTCTCTTGGATTAACTTTTTCAGGAAAGCCACTGAATGGGAACCACTGCATTTGTTAAATTGCTAACATTTCAGGCACTTAGAGATAGCTTTCCTTTATAATAAGCAATTCACAGCATCTCAAACATAGCCTTGACTTGCTTTCTTTCCAAAGAGCTGGTTTCTCTCTCACCTGCCTAATTCCATACTTCAAACACACATGAAAACTGCATTTGAATATAAATTTAGCATCTTTGACTTCCACAGCCTCATTAAAAAGCTAGCTACCTTAAGTTAGTAGCCAAACACTTTTGAGTGTGGCTGTGGAAAGAGCTTGCAAGGTGACATTCTAGATTTGGAGTCAAGATTGCATCTGTCATCAAGGTCCGGAAGTATGTCAAGAGTATGTCTCCTTTCCTTTCCTCCATAATTTATGTAGGGATGTGTATGTATACATCTATGGATATTTTGAGAACTTTCATACAAGACAGCTCTATAGCCATCTATTTTTGCAAATGTAAAATGATGCAATTTTTTCTGAATATCATTCTTAGCATAAATGGCCTGAAGGCCATAGTTTAATCCAGTATCCCTTGCAGATTAAACTCCCATAATTATTAGTGAGACAAAAAGATGCTTTTGAAACTCATTATTTTATATCTTATCTATATACTTCCTTCCAGTGCCCCAATTCCACTCTGTTAATGGAGTAGGATGAGAATTCATGAAATTCAAGGCTACAATGAAATCCAGTACTTCCTTTTTCCTTTGCCCCAGAGTCTGTCACCAAAAATGTGCCATGTCTGATAGAATAGTATATATGTACACCTACTTATTAGAGAAAGATTCTACCTGGTGAAGTCCTACAGGCAATATTGAAGATGACATATTTAAATCATAATGAAAAATGTAGGGTTTAAACTGCCTTGAAATGATAACGCCACCTTTAAAACCTGATCTAAACCATATGAATGAAGTCTAAATTTAGTTGCTTTTTCATACTGAAACATTTTGAAAATGTCACTGCCCAGAAAGACCTGGCAGTGGTCAAGGCCAGGTTGGATGCTCAGGGGTCTTTGAGTAACATTATCTAGTGGAAGGTGTCCCTGCCCATGGCAGCAGTGTTGGAACTAGATGAGCTTTAAGGTCCCTGCCAACCCAAACTATTCTATGATTCTGACTTCATTAAGAAAGAAGGCATTAGATAGGTCAAGAAGCTAGATCTTCTTTCCATGTTCTGCATCTGACTCAACACACTGAAGATGTATCTGGTGTTGTCAACCTAGTGAAAAGTTTAGAAAACTAGAAAATAACGTATCACGTCCCATGTGCTCATTGTAATATCAGCTAGTGGAGAGTAAGGGAGGGATGAGGCACAACTCGTTTTATTTTTGAGAATGTGAGTTAGATCTTCAGTGAAATGATACAAACAATTTAATAAAAATTACTTTCACATTTAATTTCAAAGAAAAGAATGGGAAAAATATTTAACCTGAAATGCACCTCGAAATGTTTCTTAGTTCTTCTATATTATTAATTAAGAGCTCAAAATATAATCAGCAACAGGTAAGAAACTGGCTGCATTTTTTCAGTAATATTTCATGTTATCCTGAGAAGCATAGATAGTCACTGAAAGCAGAATCACACATCCCTGTATTCTTTTCCAAGGTACTACTTTGTAAAGGCCACATTTAGTTTCTGTCTTGTCACACCTCATTTAATCCAGCAAACATGAGCAGAGATACATGTCATGCACTTTAAAACTTAATTTATGAAAAATCGCAGCTACTGCCTTCATATAATGAAGTCAGTCCTGACAGGAATAGGATTGAGTTCTGTACAAAAACTTGCTCATTTCTCATTTCTGCACTGGAATATTGAATTTCTATTATATCTTGTCTGCATGTGTGCAAGCACTACTTTCTTAAAAATGTGAATAATATGAAGTACCACTGATGTTAGCACTCCTTAAACTACGTAATAAGTCAAACTTGTACAAACTTTCCTATTCATGAAATCCCCCAGCTCTGCAGCTCAGTCTAAATAATGACAGCTTTTGACTTCTCACTGGAAATAGGTCACTGTTACACAACCAAATCACTTTAATATAGATTCTACAGAAGTGTGATTATTTTAGGAAAGTAAAGTCTTCAGTTACGAGCTTCTTTGGACATGTGGTGTGTTTCAACATTTATACCATGATCAAAGCCATGTGGAGCTACCGAAAAATAGCTATTAATAGCAACACTAAGAATTATAGTATGCCATTGAAAAGCAACACTCCCTAGATATGATAAGGATCAGTGCAGAAGGGAGTATATCAAACTAAACTGTTTTTCTGTGTAAATACAGAGGATGAGAAGGTTCTGGAAACTCAATAAATGCTGAAATATCTTAGAGAATAATTAACAATAGAAATATTAGTCTGCATAGAGGCAATAGAATAATTTAATGCAATTCATATTTAATACCATATCAAGGATTAATGAGACTAACTTAAAATAATTATGCCACTCAGGTCTCCTTACTAGAGAGGAACATACAGTTCAATGCAACAAAAATGAGAGAAATATAAAACTATTCAAAGTAATTGTGTTAGACTTTCCACATTTCAAAAAGAAAGAGATTTTCTATTTAAAGACAAACCTTTTAAAATGAACAGAAAGGACAGGTGCTATACAAGTGTTTTTTAAAGGAAAAATATGACTGCACTAGGCAGGAAAGTAGACAATGGGATAGTTACCCTGGAAACGTGGTTTGACTTTTTATGAGAGAAAGTGGAACAGATGTACTGGAACACAGAAGGCAACAACTGGCCCAGTTAGAAACAGTTCTTTACTGTGGATTTAAATTTCTGTAATTTGACATTTGACAAGTATTATGAAGCTACAGCTAAACTTTAAGAAAAAGCAATAGCAGGACAGATGTCATAGTACTTTGTACTTATATATGCTTTTGGGTTACGTTTTTCTGCAGAATAGCTGTTCTGAAGATTATGCTTCTGCGTTCCTTTTTATTGCAAGTTACTTTCCTTCAGTGTTATTGCAGTCATATGGTGATGTGCTCTTTTGAAAAGTACATTCTGCATACATGACTATATGCTGTGAATGTACTATAGTTAGTCTCTTTGTTCACACAGATTTCTCTATATGCTTCTTTGCAAATTAGAATAACTGATTTCTGAACCTTTTAGTTAAAATCTTCCATTACTAGATTTTCTTTCCACCATTGTTCCAACTATGATCAAAATAAAGCTTTCATTTTGCTATAGCCAAATGCAGAGTCTCTGATATTAAAATTTCACAAAGCATTTATGGATAGATTCTTGAAGTTAACATAGCAAGTTAATCAAATTACTTCATGTGTTCAAAATGAATGCTTAGAAAACACAAGATGAAATTAATCTAAAAATGTTCTTTTCTATAAAGAAAGAGTTATTTTTATTTATTCCTTATAGAAGTTACTGGAGATTAAAACAAAATTTTACTTCTGTGAAAGTACGTATGTTCCTTTTGTCCATTAAAATAATAAGTTATATCTGATGTGTATTCTTATCCTGCTTCATAAGTTTTCAGAAAACACTGGGACTTCAGTAAGGCCTGCAGCACTGCCTCCTGTAAGATTCTCATAAACAAGTTGCTGATGCATGGGTTGGATGAGCAGCCCATGCAGAGAGTGAGCCATACAGAGCCCATGAGACAGTGAGGTGGACTGAAAACTGGCTGAATGGCTGGGTGCTGATGGGGGTGATCAGCGGCCCAAAGGAAAGCTTATGAAGTTCAATGAGGAAAGTGCAAAGTCTTGGGAGAAACAATCCCATACATCAATACATGCTAGGGGCTTACCCAGCTGGAAAGCAGCTTTTATAGAAAAGGTTCTGAGTCCTGGAGGACACAAAGCTGAATGTAAGCCTACGATATGCCCTTGCTGCTAAGAAGGTGACTAGTATATTGGGCTGCATTAGGCAAAGTTATTTCCAGCAGCACAATAGAGGTGATCCTTCCCCTTTAGTTCATACTGGTGAGGTCATACCTACAGTACTATGTCCAGTCTGGTCTTCCCAGTACGAGAGAGACATGGATGTACTGGATAGGGTCCAGTGAAGAGCTACTAAGATGATGGAAGGACTGGACCATCTCTCATATAAAGAAAGGCTGAGAAAACTGGGACTTTCAGCTCTCAATTCAGCCTGGAGAAGAGAAGGCTCAAGGAGATCTTGAGATTATATATATATATATAAAAATATATATATATATACATATATTTACCTTAATGTCTTTACCTGAAGGGAGAATGTAAAGAAGATGGAGCCACAGGAAGTTCCAGCTGAACATCAGGAAACGCTTTTGCACAGTAAGATTGACCACACACTAGTGCAGGTTGCCCAGCGAGATTGTGGAGTTTCCATCCTTAGAGATATTCACAGTCTTGGGCAACATGTGTCCCTATGCAAACATGAGAGTTGGACCAGGTAGCCTCCCTTCCAAACTCAAGCGCTTTGTGATCTTGTCATTCTGTGATTCTGTGAAATTCTGTGTGATTCTGTGAATGTTTACATAACTTTGGATCATTCCATGTGACATGGGTCTTCCAGTCCTCTTTATAGTCCACTGTCCTGAATACAGGGGAAAAGCTATTAGTGATTGCAATGTTTCATCATCCTTTATAAAATACATTTTAAGTAGCATGGACAATGTAGCAGTTTCCAAAAGACTATATTAGCTGGTGAAACCTGAGAACTAGAGAAATATAAGACTGGCTTCAATTTAGCAGAAAATTCTGGAAGGACCAACCACTAAGTAAGTACCCAACAATTAAGGATACTTAGTGTGACAGTCTGATTAAATCTAGTCACAACATGGACTCAGAAAACCAAATGGTCCTGGAGGGTGAAAACACACGTGAACAGATGGGTGAGGGTTTCAAGTGGGCTGCCACAAAGCTGAGGGATGGATTTCATTTATTTTGGATCCAGAAAAAAATAACATTGAGCAAGACAATAAGAATGCACCTGACAGAATACCGAAAAGAAAACTGAATGAATTCTAAGGATTAGAACAGGCCAGAAACTGTTGCAAAAGCAACAGATTATACCAATGAAATTTTATCTGAGTGGCCATACAAGTGCACCATGTCAAATATATGTGCACATGTGTGTATATATACTTGTGTAGACATAAATAAAATTTTGTGTGGTAGGTGTTACATTCATTACTGCATGTTATTCCTACCATTAGTTTATTTGAAGTGAGTTTTCAGAACTCACCACTTACTCTGGGTGCATTAATTCACAGAGAAAGCAAGGGATATATTATTTTCGTTCCCTCCATGGCACTTTGTATTCCGTAGATCTTTTAACATTACCTTTAAAGTTTCATATACGGCAAAGAAACACCCTGCTCCTGTGTCACCAGTGACCTCCGTGTTTTCTAGATTCTGGATAGAATTCTAAATTTTGCCAGCGGACAAGCAAAGTCATTTCTCTGAATTTATTCAGGCCTTCTGAGTACCTCATAATTGTTTTGGGAACCTGTTGCAAATCAATTCTATAGCAGAAGTCATAGATAGTCTGTATCAGTTATGGAGTATAACTACTCTGGCACCAGCAAATGTTTCCTGCAGTTCAAGATGACGCTACCTGGGCCATTATTACCATAAACAAGCAGTAACTACTCTTATCTAAAGCATTGTGACACAAATAGGGCCTTTTTTTCCTTATGAACATAAATACAGAACAGGATCATCCATCACGGGCCAAGGAACAAGCATCATGAATCCTCAGTAACAAGGAGGTAAGAAATCTACATGAAATACACAAGTACTCTTGTAACGGAAGTGTCAGTATGGACTACTGTGTTATTTTGCATTCTTCCAGTAAAATCACTATTCAGGGATTTAGCTGTATCTCTTATGTATGTGTGTGAATATATTTTCTATTTTTGAAAAAAATACGAGATTCCCTAGATTTGCTTCCAGCATTATTACATTTTTTTCCCTCAAGCATATATTATAGTTGGTAAACCCTTTGGCAAAATTCCCTCTAAACCTCAAAAAGAAATGTGCTGCACTTTTAGAAATGTATATGATTTTCTTCCTACACTAAGTACTCTGATTTTCAGTTATGCTTTTACTGTATTTCAACAACACAGTCCAGTTCTGTCATATAGTTATCCAGTTTCTCTTATATCTTTTAATGCAAAATGATAGCTTTTTCTTTTCCTTTTCTCTCTCATCTCATAAATAACCTCGTATGCTGGCCACAGGAGGTAAAGCCATTAGCCTAAATAAGTCCTCACTGATTAATCTGTTAAAACTTCCTCAGCAAGTTATATGAACAAGCAAAACTTCTAAATCAACAAATAAATGCATTAGATTATTAAACAAGATACATATATTCAAATGTTATTTGGAGCATTGCAATTGCTGAACTGGAAGAATGTAGAGAATGTGAAGAAAATCATTCACCTCACTGGACAAAGAGGAAAAATAATTATGTTATGCCTATGCATTATGATAACGTTGCAGTGTGGTCTTAAAATTCAGATCTGGTTGTTCAGTTTATTATTGCTATGAGTCTGCATTTTAGCATTCAAGAGAACCTTTCCAGTTTGCCTCGTTGCCGAACTGCTTTACTAAGAAATGAAACTCCCTTTTGCTTTCTTGGGTGATTCAACATGTATCTCTCAGTATATGGAGTTTCCATCTACAAAACCATTAATTTTGTGCCAACACACATACATTAACTGAGATATCTTATCCAAATATCTGTTCAGAAGAAATGTTTTATCTCATTATTTACTTTTCGCTGGCTGTAGGAGGCAATAGCCACCCTAAGAGCAGTAATTTTTCTTCTAAACATATAAGACAATTCAGCACAAAGATAGAATGCAGCTTTTCTCTTCTGGTCTATAAAATTCTATACCTCCACCTCTGTTTATATTTGCCTAGTGCAGTGCTAAAGTCATTACTGATGCACCCACTATAAGAAAATGTATGGCTTCTCAGTGAAGCTAACAAGACAATTCAAAAAAGTTCATGATCCTCACCCTGACTTGCTGGCTTGCCCATCCTCATCCCTGGGAAGATGACACATCACTGGGCTAGACCTGCCTTAAGATGACCCTCTGGCCTGCTCTTCTCCATGGCTGCACCATGGCGTCTTCCCACTAGTCCCACTGCCCTTGCATCAAGGAAGCATCTATACTGCTTTGCAAACCAAAACAAATAAAATCATCAGCACAACAAATATGCTGCTTATATGCTAATATTTAATCTATTTATGAGCCTTTCTACATGTGTTCCTTGGCACTTGACCAACTAAATTCTTCCAAGTATTAATTAATTCATCTTCTTCATAGAGATGTCATATCATATCATATGACATACAGATATTTACAAATAGGGATAGAGAAACAAAATTTGACTATACCCACAAATAAAGTTGAGGGCCTATATTTCAGTTCTATGTACTCAAAAACAAGGTACTGCAACTGTTTTCTCTTTGAACACCACATTTTCCCACACATTTGTATTTTCACCCACTAATATTCACTTAAATGTTTCCATCTGGCCACCATATCAGCCTACTTTCTGATGGTGCTGGGGACTGATGGTGCCTAAACCGTATCAGAAATCAAAATGTGTCATTTTCCCAAATTCCTGCAAAGCAATCTAATAATCTCAGATCACCTGAAATACATCTGGAAGATCTGGACACATCACTTCTGCACAGCCCAAAGTCAGGCAGGGTGACAATGATGCCATACCTGTCCTCCATCCAGGATGGAAGAACAACCATGCTATAAATTCCAGCTATCCCTAAAGGTAACTGACTGAAAATGTATTAGTTCACAAGATAATGTCCTGATTATTCAGTTAAATATTTTTGAGTTGGTCTTTCTAAGATATCTCTTTGTCTGGCTAATTCATATTCATGAATAACAACCAGTCTTTGGGCTCTGAACAATATTAAATATTGGGGATAAGAAATTCCCCTTGTGGAATTCACACAAAGTGGCTCGTCTGCACATATGCAGAAAAAGGTACAGGTTTTTAAAAAGAAAGTAAGATCTTCTGAATAACAGCAGAAAGTTATTTCTCTGGACTTCATTTATAGCTACTGGTAGAAGCAATCATATTTATGAAACTATTCATGGGTGATTTCACTCATGGTAGTCTTCATCTTTCATTTGTTTAAATGCCCTTTCTCATTTGCTGTGAAGGAAATGAAACTAGTTTCCTTTCTTTGATTTTGTGTCATTTGAAAGCAAGTAATTCTTCAGTCTTCCAGATCACCTTCCAAGAACAATTCCATGGTAGCAGATGAAATCTGTGATATCAAGGTTATTCGTTTGTGCTTGGTTTATTTAGACATGCTTCTGCTAATGGATTATTTTATTTAATGAATTTTATAAGTAAATTGGATTTGTTCCAGACACTGTATATATAATACATATGGAAGAGTTTCTCTAAAGAGGTCTTCTATGTATTTTACGTCACTGAGCCACTTTCTCCATATTGATGGTTTCTGATTTTACAGATAGCCACAAAAGGACTTCTGAACTGCCAGAGCACCAAGATTTTTATTTTTTTTTAATAAACAATATGAGCAATTCCTCCTTCACTCACACCATGCAAGCTTTGTTCTGTCTTCACATTGTGATTTGATGCTGACCCTACCTTGTTTTAGCTCCTTTGAAACACAGACCAAGAAAAATGTAGCATAGGATAATGGCTTGATAGAAGTCAATCATTTACAAGTTGAAATACAGAAGCTACAGAACATGATGGTCTCATTTATTGCTGAAAAAATAATGTAAAATGTGTTATTAGCTAGTGCTGTTTTATGACTAGTATTAAAGACAAAGATTATATTGTTAAAATAAAATTAAAGTAGTATTTAAGCTGATATAAATCTGATGAAAGTGATTTGTACAGCCACTGTGTACACACAGTACAGATTACTGTGTTAACCTACATATACCCTTCTCAAAAATGAACATCTACGTTTAAAAAAGGCATACTGAATATCCCCTCAGAGGACAGGTTTCTATATCCAATTGCAACTCATGTTGTCTCAGTCCATGTTGGAGACAAACTGTTCTGATTTTAATAAGAAAAAGTTAATTATACTTGATTTCTGCATACATAGTCTGCTGCTTTACTACATTAGTAACAGTACTATTGACTGGAGACTTACCTAGCAAAGTTAATAGGTATTAATTGGTCCCTACTTAGCCTCCATGAAGTTTGATTGTCAACAGAGTGAAGACTGTTTGCACCAGTGATATAAGGTACAGTACAGAGGCTGCTGGAGATACAGTGATGCCTGTGCTTATCAGGGTGCTTGGCAGTTTTGGTAATTGGCAGTAAAAAATATTATAGCTCTTTAAACAGATTCTAGAAGTCTGTATAAATGCTTACTGTAGTTAAGACAGAATGAACCAGATTTATTTTATCTGTACCTCTCTAAAAAATATTTAATTTTATACTTATCTATTTACCTCTAGATAAGCAGTCTGATTAATTTGGTATGCCAACATAAAAATATTTCAAATTTACTTAACCTAGTCCTGACAGAAAACACAACTTTCAAAACTGGTCATCTTTCAAATTAACTGTAACATATTGACACTTTTTGTAGACAGATGAAATGTACCTGGCACAACAAAACTGAATGTGGGAATGTGAAAGTAGTTTGTCAAAACAGTTTACAGTTCAAATATTTTCCTGCTCAAATTTTTGTGGCAAACTGATTTTTACTTCTTCTCTAATTTAGTATTTTATGTCAGTTTTGATTATCTTTATTTCTATCCTTAGACTAGTAACAAAAAAAAAAAAAAGACTTTGTTAGAAATCTGATCTTGCTTTTACATTAGACAAAGAGATTTTATTTCTTGCAATCCTTCTGCCCTCAAATCACAGGTATTTCAGGTTTATCTTGAGAATTGCTCATTATTATTGCATAATTTACCAAAATTTTTTTTACCTTTTTTTTGGATATAATAAATGCATATTGATCTATTCTCATGTGTAAATATGCATGAAAACTTCATTTATCAAATTTATCTTTCCTCTTCTAATGAATATTTTATAGAGCTTAGCAATATTCCTATTGCTTTCCAGGAATGCCAGAATGAAAATTGTAATTGAGATGCCATTTCCTCTATATGCCTTCTGTTGTTAAATCAAAATACTGAAGTGTCTAGCAGTCTTCACACAGTATCAAACAGCTAAAATCAAGAAATACAGACATACAAGGGGTTTATAGCAATATTACTTTCTCTGGATGGATTAACTCTAATTATACTCAAAGGAATTTTTGGCTAGCTTGCCACGGCACAATAACTTCCACGTTTATATGGCTTCATATTATTAGAAATTGGATTATAAGAGTGAATTTTCTCCATGTCATAAAGAAATAGCATTAACAAAATAAAGCAACTCATTTGTACTTTACATGGAGCACTTGAGCTTCTCATACTAATGCACTGAATTCCCAATATGCTGCCACATTGGTCGATTGATCAACTATGTGATCTTTTTGGTTTTACACAAATATAAAAACGTTACCTTACAGGATTTTCAGTCGCATATCAACAGAATTAGCTTGGGAAAAATTTCAATGCATGCTGCAGAACATAGTACATTGCAACACTGAATCTTGTATGAAAAGGATTGATTATAGTATGTTTTCAGGTAAGGCCACAATGTGCTGTCTGTGGAAAGGATAAACATTCCTGCTAACCCTAAAAAATTAGCTTATTTCTGTAATTGTTCCAATTGCACAATGGAAAACATCTATCAAAGAAATACAGAGCCATAACTTAATTCTGTGCACTTGATGTTTCTTCCCCTCGCTTCTTGCTGGGATGCCAATGAAAGAATCAATATTTAATGAATTACACCGCAGTAGCCAAATCCATGAAAATACTGTGGCACCAGTTTGTATATAAAAGGCAAGCAAGGCATGGTAAATAAAACATCTCTCTAAAGGCAGCAACTTAAGAAAGGTAAGCTATATAAAGATAAATAAGCCAAATAAATATAAAAATATAAATATAAAAAGCCTATTGTTTTTTCTAGCCTAATTAAAAAATACTCTTTTCAGCTACAGTCCAGACACATTTGGAGAGAAAATGTTAATATTTGATAATTAAATTATTTAGCTAATCTAGCTTCTTGTATGATAACTTCAGACTTCAAAGCTTGTGCATGAGACAAACTACCTAATAATTTAATAAACAGCTGAAGGCTATAATAATGCAGAATGTACATTAGCAGCTTTAAATTTATGAGAAATACTGAAAATGTTCTTGTTTCTACAATCCCTTCAGCACATCTATAAATCTAGCCTTCAAGTTAAAGTTCACTGTGGACACTTCTTATGAGTTTAAATACACAAACCTATGTTCACTTACAGTTGCATATCTTGACTTTTATTATGGTTCTCAGCTCAGCAAAATATAGAGTCTTGGAAGATCACAATGTACACAATACCTGACTACTTAATTTTCCATTTATTCTTTGGAAATATCAGTTGCAAAAATGCAGTAATTCTGACTGTTCTGTAATATTGAAACACTATATTTGTGACTGAAAGACTTCTTTGACAACAATTCAGCTTCCTATTTTTACCTTCTCTGACTTCATCTGCAGATGAAAGCTAATTCATGTTTCTTGGACAGCTTCATCTTTCTTCTTTTTTTCCTTAAATCATGAGATTCAATCTCACCTTCCAAACTTCCAGATTACAGAAGTAGTTTGTTGTCCACAAATGGAAATAATGAACATACCAAAACACCGATTGAGAATAAATCTATTGTTTTGATTTCAATTTAGATAAACTGTTAACAACAAAGCACAGATACTGAATTTATTAATTTCAAGACTGGCTGAAATATAATGGATCCAAAAAATTATTTGTATTTAGATCAAACTCTACTTTTTTCTAACAATATTTTTCCATCAAAATATTTTAGTTAACTCTGCATTATTCTTGTGAAAATAGGTATATTTTATGAATATTATAGTTCCATTGTTCCGTCACAGGTTCTAAAAACTTCATTCATAATACTTTAGTATTATGGGTAACTTAAATAATGGCTTAAAATTAGATACTATTGCTGTTTTCTATATAAATTTACTTTTGAATTCCAGTACACATGTAGTTTTATGAATTATTTTCATATAAGTGAATTGAAAAGGATAACACTTTGGAGAAATCAAATATTATATGGTACAGTATTTAAGAGAAATTCCTTTTGTTTCAGTCTATCCTCAAATTCTTGAAACAATCTGCTTCTCAGTCCAAATATTTATGTTGAGCACTTTGGTCAAATGGTAACTTGACTGAAATTCTGGTGATAGAAAATGAGCTGTCCATGATATGACCATTTTGAGCTGTCCTAAAAAAACAAAGTGAAAGGTGGACAAATTGAAATTGTCCTTTTCTGTTCCATAAATTAGAGTAATTACTATTTTCTAACTTAAAGATATAGACAGAACACTATTCTGCTTGTGGACTGAATCTAGAATTTCAATTAAAGGCCTTCAGAGGAAATTTAGCTGTTAAAATGAAAGCTGAAATTGCATTTAAGTCTGTTAGTTAAAAAGAGATTAGGAAAAAAAACCCCCAACTATCAGAAAAAACTTCTTTCAGTCTTGTGAAATTGCCAGCTTTCATTGTTGAGGTCATGCCCAAAAAAAAAAGTGGGTTTGATTGTCCAGACTGACAGAAAGACTTTTCATAGTACACGCTTTGAGCAGAATAACTCATAGAGTCCAGTTCCATCAAGTACAAACCTAGATTTCTATAAGGCTTTTTTATGCTTCTCTAAATACACCCTGAAGCTTTTTTCCATCTTTCATATAATTGAATGAGAAAGAGTAACAAAAGCATTTTCATAACCAGCTGCTTTACATTCTTCAATAGCAACAAAAAATTTGCAACAGAGAATTGCCTCATTTGGTCTTTGCAACAGTACTACTTATCAGCTTTAACTTTCAAAAAGTGACTTCCACTTAACAACTGTTCTACCTTAACAGCACAAAAACAATGGTCCTGCACCACTATAGAGCAATGTAGCAGTGTCGTGGTTTAAGCTAGTCGGCAGGTCAGCCACGCAGTTTCTACTCCCTCCCCACCCCACCTCCCAGAGGGATGGGGAGGAGAATCGAAAGAATGTAACTCCCACGAGTTGAGATAAGAACAGTCCAGTATAAGGTATAACACAAATCACTACTGCTACCACCAATAATAATAATGATAAGGGAAATAAAAAGGGAAGAGAATACGATGCCACCCACCGAAATGAGCCCGACTGAGCAGAGAGTGCCCTTCCAGGTAAGTCCCAGTTACATCCCAGGCATTGCGTGCTGTGGTATAGAATACCTCTTTGGCTAGTCTGGGCCAGGTGTCCTGTCCCTGCTTCCTCCCGGCTTCCCCTCCTCCCTGGCAGAGCATAAGACTCCCAGAGTCCTTGGTCAGGCTAAACATTTGAGCAGTAACTAAAAACATCAGTGTTATCAGCGCTGTTCCCAGGCCGAAAGTCAAAACCACAGCACTGCATCAGCTACTAAGAAGGAGAAAAAAATGTGTGTACTAATGACATTCATCTATCGAGCTACAGGTTACTTATTTGAAGAGTAGTAAGCAGAGTGACTGCTATCAATTTATCGCTTTTATTGTTAAATCATTGTTAAGCCACAATTCAATTATTATTTAACCCTCAATCATTAAATAAATGTCATACGATCATTGTTTAATCATTAATACAAACTTTTATTTGACCCCATAATGATGACTTCTGTTAATATTTTATCTGTGAGAGATGTTATCAATAACTTTCCCAGGGAAGGTAAGCTATAAAATGGAAAACAAGCTGAGCTACTCTAGTCACCAAGTGTTGTGGTTTAAGTCCAGTCAGTAACTCAGAGCCACATAGCTGCTCGCTCACACCTCCGCCCTTCATCTCCCCCTATTCCCGAAGGGATGGGGAGGAGAATCGAAAGAATGTCATTCCCATGGGTTGAGATAAAAACAGTCCAGTAACTAAGGGATAACACAAACCACTACTGCTACCACCAATAATAATAATGATAAGGGAAATAACAAGGGAAGAGAATACTACCGCTCACCACTCATCAACAAATACCCAGCCCGACTGAGCAGTGATCTAGCTCTTCCGGGTAACTGCCCCCAGTTCTACATCCTGGGCATGACGTGCTACGGTATGGAATACTTCTTTAGCTAGTTTGGGTCAGGTGTCCTATCTCTGCTTCCTCCCGGCTTCCCCTCCTCCCTGACAGAGCATGAGACTCAGAAAGTCCTTGGTCAGACTAAACATCACTTAGCAACAACTGAAAACATCAGTGTTATCAGCATTGTTCTCATGCTGAGAGTCAAAAACGCAGCACTGCACCAGCTACTAAGGAGAAAAAATGACTGCTACTGCTGAAACCAGGACACCAAGGCACTCTCTTCTGATTTTGTACAAAGCAACAGATTACTGTTCTCAGAAAGACAGCTGTCCCTCATGCAACCATAAACTATGAACAAGTTTTTATTTGAGTTTGTAAAGATGAAATTAAATGAAAGTCAGTAAGGAAGACAAAATACTATCTTTATACCAGCATTCGATTAAAAAGCATTTTCAGGTGAACAGCTCACTCTACATTTGCAGAGAGTGATGCAGAATCTTTTGAATGTTTTGAAATTAACTGTGTTAGAAAGACACAGGAGAACTGTAGGGCATCAGTAATTATTAGTGTTATTTAACTTATTGTGCCTACCACTTTAAGGAGGCTTTAATGCAAGGAGACATGGAAATGGCATTTGGTTTATAACAAGACAACGTTCTTCAATATAGGAAAAAATTCAGTGTGTCTTTGCAGAGACATAGTACATACATCTAAAGTTTTTCTAGCTTTCTTTAAATGCCAGCTGTGAATTAAGAGTTCAAAATCTATAGCTTTATTTTTATATTCCTTTCATGTTTTATTCCAGTTTCTTCAGAACCAGACTTGAGTGGGCTTGTGAATATCACTATTAATATCTAAAATTATTGCCCTCCTAAACTGAAAAGTGAGATCCAAAATTTATAAGCAGTATATAGTAAACAACCTTAAGACACTGGACACAAGTATAGATTAGTAACAATCATCAAGTTTAAAGTGATGCAGAGCTTTCTCAAAAATCCTTCCCAGTTCTTCTGAACTAATAGAAAGACATCTATCACCTAGTTTCCTTGTTTTGAAAACTATGCAAAATCACTTCTACAAACAACTGAAAATGGTCCAAGCAATATTCAGAATATTGGGAACGAATAAATTTTAAGTTGTACTTGCATATTAATTCACTTTTTCTTTCATAGCCATAACTGTTTTCCAAATTCTTATATTAGTTTATTTGGCTAGTGATAGTCATGATTTATTATACTTTTAAATGACACCATTTCTCTTACAAGAAAAATTTTGCTTATATTGTCATCCTTATCAAGGAATAGCAGGGACCATTTTCTAATCTTGAGTCAAATATTAAGGTATAAATATGTACTTTAGCTACTGCTCTGGCTAATAGAGTGAAGTCAGAGCTAGAGATTTGCAGAGCCAAGCAAATAAAGTAGTACAGCTTAATCTATGTAGATTCCGTATTCCAGATTCTGTAGATGAAAAGCAATCATATCTATGGTGAGTAGAGCACAGATAAAGGACTTGAACATTTACAGATGTGTTACAGCTGCATATATGGTGTCTTGTGCATGACAGAGAATGAGCTTTGGGAAAACTGGTGAAAGTTTTCAAGAGGAAATGGATATTTTTCTGAAAAATTCTGGTGTGACCTAAGCAATACAGTATTTTGTTTAATTTGCTTCTGTTTGTTAAGTGTTGTGCAGACAAAGCAGTGAGTGAAACTAATTTCAAGAACAATAACATGGAAGTGGTTGTAGATTGCAAATAAAGTTCTTTATTGTAAAGGAAGATTTACAATTGTGAGGATTAAAGACATTCATGTAAGATGTCACTCACCACGAAGATGTAGGTATTTCGCAGGCAGCTGACTGTAGCACAGTGGGGTGGAGGAGAATCAGGACAATGCAGATACCAAATGGAATGTATTAGCAGCTGGACCATTAATAAAGAAAGTGTTTTTGACTTAATATATTTTTCATTCTATCTGTATGCATATGGCTAACAAAAGGTTCAGTCCTGAACTATTCAGAAATGTTTAATTACATCAGACTTAAAGGCAGGTAGATGATTGGGACTGGGCCCGTGCCATTTGGTATTTATCACATTGCGGTATAGCACCGAAAAACACTTCTGGCAGCCTGAAAAAGGCAGAGTAGTGTAAGCAATATCCCCACCTAGCGATAAACCGTAACCTAGCTGGAACTGGTCTTAATACCTGGTGTGAGACAATGAGGAGCACCTTCTACTCCGCTATAGGAGTAACAACAGCCTTTTCAGCGTCGAGAGCCTGCAAATACGAAACGCATATGCTGCAATGTGGGCAAGACACAGAGGACTATGTTTGTAAGAGGTCTTGAACTACAAAGACACCTTTCATACTGGCAATTGTTAACAATATTTGGTTATTCTGTCAGCCTCCATATTTCTCTTGAAAACTGTCTGATTCCTGCATACCTGAAAGAAAGGGTGTTAGCTTAGTACTATCAGGCTTTGAAATATATTCTTTCACTTAGCTAAAATGTATGGCTACCAAATTCACGTATTACAGTTCTAAGCAGAAATCTGTCAAAATCTGAAAAAAAAAGTTGAGAAATTTTGTATTTTAAATATACCCACTGAGAGATGAAATCTTGTAATACACAGACAATAAAGCTCCAGGATAATACCTTTATTTTGCTGCACTAGCCAACCTTGAATATAATGCCCTCAAGCTATACTATGTTATTTTTATTTCAAACTATAACTTTAAAAAGTTATTTTTCTTTTTGCAACAAAATCTTAAAATCACTTTTTCATCTTCTCTTTGAATTTCTCAGCTTTTGAAAGCAAACTAGTCTTGAACACATAGAACACCACTTATGATTAAGTAGTCATGTAGCACTTATTAAAATAAATAAGCCCCAATTGTCATGTTTTTAGCAAGTTTATTTACTTAAAAATAGTCCAAAGATATCCAGTTTCCAAAGAAAATTAAATAACATTTACTTTAGCCCATGAATAGATGATACAATCAGATTTTTTTTTTTTTTTTAAGTAGTGGTATCCTAGATTTTGATTAATATGTCAAAATTCATTCAGTATTCTGTGAATTTGATATTTCTAAAAATTTGCACTTACCTTTTAAGGGTTTCTCCTTTCACTAAGCCTACCCAGAGAGTAACCATACACTTAGGTATATAAGGGTAGCATTTATACATATATATATATATAAAATAGTAATATATATAGCATAGTATTACATATATCAAATAAGAAAAGATCAAGAACATTATGTGAAAACACTAATACTTTTGACAAATGTAATTTAGGTTAAATTATTCTTTACAGTGAATTATAAAAATTATAAAAACTACTTTTATTATTATTTTTTTCTGTATATGTCTATACAAACATGTCTGTACATGAAACCCCAAATATTATTTCTGTTTAGATTGATCCAATGCTACATTATGAAACCACATTTATTACTTGCATGAAATCTAGTTCTAGGGCTTTCTTCCTTGCTCTTGTCCAGAAGAAACCTCATTTTACCAGCTAAGACGATATAGGAAGTATCCATGTCCATCTTATTTTCACGGTATCTATTGTTCTGAAAGAGGTGGAAAAATGCTAGGCAGTTTTTATTTCTGGTTTTCATATAATATATGAAAAATATATATACGGATATATATATGTGTATATGCTTACTGAATGACTTAGGCTTACTGAATTCTATCCCTTTCTGTTGGCATCCTACATTATTTTAAAACTAATTAAACTGTGAAATAAGATGTCTTCTATTTCTGAGGCAAAAATGCAAAACTTGCTTTGCTCATATAATCTATATAATATGGAAATACGTCTGACAGCTTCTGTTTCTCTAACACTGCCAGGCAACTCAGCTCATTTCCTCCTCAGCTTGTATTGCATGAGTGGATTTTAATATGGATTTGTTTGGGCATGAATAGAGAAACTGTACATTTTCTCCAGTTCTTCAAATGGAATGAAATATAGGCATTGTAAAATCAGATACCAACCACAAATTTGTTCTTGACGGCTTAAACCAGACATGGTTTAATCAGTTACAGTCTTCTAGGCAACTGTATTCTTATAGGTGAGAAAATCTAACTTCAAACAGGTGCACTTCTGAGAGCTGTGAACTTCACTGTGAAATAATTGTTATTCCATAATACTGACTAATGCTTATTTTGTAAGTTCTTCTATCTCTATAGACAGCATATAAGCAAATAGAAAAAAGATCAAGAACATTACATGAAAACACTAATACTTTAGACAAATATTATTTAGATTAAATTATTCTTTGCAAAGAATTATAAAAACTATTTTATTAATGATCTGTAGATTTGGTAGAGTGTTTGCTACCATGTTTTGCTATCTAAGCAAGGCTAGAAACGACAACACACTGGAAGAACGGTAAAGACTTTGATGCTTTTGCAGTTACCAACTAGCAAAGTTATGTTGCTGAGACATAACTACATTATTTATTGTTACTTGTCCATCTAAAATATTCAGAAAATAGCTACACTTAAAATCCAAAGTGAATTCAGTGGCTTCCACAAATTTCAGACAGAAGCCTGCTTCCTCCTGCCTCTGCCTCTACTGCTCACCATAGAGCTATATCGCACATATCTGTTATAGACTTCCCAGAAACCTTCCAATTTCAGACTGCTTTGAACTGAGGACGAAAGAAAAAGCTTTCATGGCTTACATCCTGACAACTACCATGTCTCATATACGAGTTGGTAGCAGCTGTGGCAGAACAGCATGAGAGATTTAATTCCTGATAGACTATTTAGGACTTCATGGGTCATAACAAACATCTTAAATTCCATCTGGAGACCACAAGGCAGCCACTGTAAATACTACAAAAGTATGTCAATGTTCCTGTTTCCAGTAAAATACACTCTTCTATGCTGTCAATAGTAAGTGACTATTATGTTCCATATCTGTGCCAGCTTCTAAGAGATTCTAAAGTACAATATAACAAAAAATATACATTTACAGTCTAAGAACATGACTCCCTCTCCCCACCCCCAAAAAAGAAAAAATTAAAAAAAAATCTAAGAAATATGACATAAAGTAATATAAATCTGGCTTGGAAAACTCATAATACGAGAGATAAACCTGAGAGACAAGTGGTAAAAATACTGACTTACATAATATGATCTTCAGATAACAACGAAGAGTTTATGCTACCTCTGATAAACATTAACAGTTATCTTAGGTAACTGAATATGCACTCACCAAGTTTCATCTGGGATGTGTTTTC
Organism: Psittacula echo; assembly: GCF_963264785.1. NCBI lineage: Eukaryota > Metazoa > Chordata > Aves > Psittaciformes > Psittacidae > Psittacula > Psittacula echo. The sequence continues at coordinate 73,385,218 of NC_137742.1, read as the reverse complement.
TGCTGCTTTTAAGTCTTGTGAATTGTGTCACTTTTAAAGAGAGTCAAGGCAGATAGCTCTGCATCACCAGAGCAAGGAAAACGATTTCTGTTGTCTTTGTCTGTTGTTAAACACCCTGTGGCAGTATCCAAATGTTAAACACCCTGTTTTCGTTATCCAAATATTAAGACTGGATGGTGTCATTTGAAAACTACTGGATGCTTCTTGTGTTAGATGATTTTTGATGTATTTCTTTGTTCCAAAATTTTCAATTTAAGTCCCCATGACTCACTCAAGACTCTGATAACTGTTCTAAAGCATAGTTGCCTTATTTCAGGTCTTTATATCACACTGTGATCCTATTATACCAATATTTGCCTGCTTGATCAGTGATCAGTATGTAAGAACAAATACAAATACAAGTGGATGAAGTCTGTAGTGTTAGCTCTATTCTGTGACAATGATGTCAAATTGTTTATTTAGCCAAGTTTAGCAAACTTTTTTTCAGGGTTTTTTTTTTTTTTTTTTTACTTCTTCCCATGATCTTAATTCTTTCAGGAGACTTTTTTCAAATGGTTAAGGGGAAGTACAAAACAGGTCTATTTTTCCACCTTGCTTCAAGCATATTCCTTCAATTTTGCCACTTCAACTGCTTTTTTTACACATATGGTTCAGAACATCTTCTGACTGTTCTGAGACTCTTCAAATACCTCAGCACCTGCCACTGCAACCTAAATCCTGCTCCCTCCTGTGCACACACAAATATTGAGGCACATATGGTACTTTGTCAAAGTCCTGAACACCTCGTTTGTATTATTATATGCACTATCATTTGCAGTGATAATTTGTTTTCAGAAAGCCCTAACATTCATCAGATCATAAATTCACATTCCTCCTTTTGAGGCCTCCAGAACTACTACCGTGCTTCATTAACTGGATCAAAAAAAAGTTTACATCATATAGAGAAAAAAAGAGAAGCTTTGTGCTATTACTGGAAAGAAGACTGTCAGAGCCGGCTTAGTAGGTATGATATATTCCAGTTCACATTTTAATAATGTGGTACACATGCTGCTCTTTTGTCTTTTCACTTTTCTTCAAAAGCTTGAAACACAGACTGCTCTGCTTTGCAACATTAGTGATTCAGTGGCAAAAGCCACCCACGATTCAGTTTCAAAATCTCCACAAACTTCAGTATTTCATGAATGCGAACCCAACATAGTAAAAAAACTCAATTCTCAAACATTCTACTTAAAACCAATAGCAAAATGTGTATCCACATCTTCAGTGTTTTCAGAATTGGGGTAAAAATGTTGATGAATATTGATAATATGAAAAGTGAAATATGAATAGCTTCCTACAGAATTAATAGACAATTCCAACAACTTTAAAAGAAGAAAGGCAAGAAAAAGAATATGGAAAACAAAGTTAAACATTACATACAGTTTTTGAACATATAAGCAAAGTTTTACATACACGTAGCATGAAAAAATTTGACCTATATTGATTACACTGTTTGGTTATTACATATAACACAGTAAAACTCAGTCTCATTTGTGGGTTTCAAACAGAGTTGCCATTTAGTGTTCATTAGCGCAGAGCTGGTTTTTTTGTTTGGGGTTTTTTTTTTCTGTTTTAAACATGAATGAGAACAACACAACAATTCCTAAATAGTTCATTTTCATCATACAGGAGTTCATAATTCTTGCTCAGTTTGAACGTGATCTCAGTGTGGAAAATATTAGTTACCGTTCCATAGTTACATTTGCACAGAACCTAACAATTTCCCCAGTCAGCTCTATGAATGTCTTCCTAAAAAGAAAATTTGTTTTGACATTGTATACCTACATTTTCCTTTGAGCTTTAAGGGGGAAATTACATCTTGTAGAGGTAAAATTTACTTGAAATCTTAATTTTAAATATTTTCTATCATATGCCAAAAAACCCACCAAAAAATAAAAATCATGGAATAAAATCTTCTTAGCACTGTCAGGAGATTTTTTCTTTCCTAAAGTTCTGACAAAACTCAGCGTCTTGAAGCAAGAGATTTTGGTTCTTTATATTCCAAAAAGGTCCTTTTGGTCAATTCTACTCTTAACAGATATAATATTTTACAAAAAACCCATTATTATTTATGATCTGAATTGAATATTCTGTAGAAATCAGGTACAGGAGAGTTTCAAAACTGAAAATTTTTGTGTTCTGGACTTTGCAGAATGTATGATTAACAACTAAAACTAATTTATCAAGAACCATTGGGAAAAAAAAAATTTCTCAAAGCCATAACATGTCTAGATGCAAATGTCTTTGTATCTTAAACTTGAAATAGGTTTTATTCAATATTGATGTTTTGGAGATGAATCAGTATTATTTGTCTATTATTTTCTGTACTCATGAATGTTAACAACTGGGTAGAGATAGAAAGAAATTTCTTTAATCAAATTTGAGAGCACAGCCATATTCTTCTATTATGTAGTATAATAAATAAACTAAAGTTGATTAGTGAAGCTACATGTTGATTGGAAAAGGAAATTGAGTAATTAAGCATATGAGGAGAGAATACTTAGGACTATATATGATAAAGAATAAGCTAACAATACTCCTTGAAGTCAGTTAGCTTGCTTTCTCTGTGCATAATTAATGTTATCTCCTGGAGGCTTTACACAGCAAAAAGTCCAGGAAGTCTCTGGAAAGCAATGGCAACTTCGTGAATCAAATGACAGAGGAGCCAATAAGAAGAGATGTCCTGCTTGACTTCATATTCACCGGCAATGAGGGGCTCACTGAGGTAGTGAAGGTCAAAGGCAGCCTTGGCTACAGAGGTCATGGAATGGATCCTGAGAAGGATGACAAGAACACTAAACTTCAGGAGAGCAGACTTTGGCCTCTTCAGAGATCTTCATAGAGTCTCATGTGGTGCGATCCTGGAAGGAAAAGGCACCAAGAAAGCTGGGAAGTATTCAAGGATCAAGATGTCATCAAGATGTTGATGTTATCTACCTGGACTTGTGCAAAGCATTCGACACTGTCCCACATGACATCCTTGTCTCTAAATTGGAAAGACATCAGTTTGATAGGTGGACCACTCGGTGGATAAAGAACTGGCTGGATGACCGCACACAAGGGAGTTGTGGTCAATGGCTCAATGTCCGGCTGGAGACCAGCAACGAGTGGTGTCCCTCAGGGATCAGTGTTGGGACTGGTCTTGTTTAACATCTTTGTTGGTGACATGGACAGTGGGATTGAGCGTGCCCTCAGCAACTTTGCCGATGACACCAAGCTGTGTGGTTTGGTTGATACGCTGGAGGGAAGGAATGCCATTCAGAAGGACCTTGATAGGCTTGTGAGGTGGGCTGATGCCAACCTCATGAAGTTTAACCATGCCAAGTGCAAGGTCCTACGCCTGGGTCGGAGCAATCCCAGGCACAGCTACAGGTTGGGCAGAGAAGAGATTCAGAGCAGCCCTGCGGAGAAGGACTTGGGGGTGTTGGTCGATGAGAAAATGAACATGAGCCAGCAGTGTGCGCTCGCAGCCTAGAAAGCCATCCATATCCTTGGCTGCATCAAAAGGAGTATGACTTTCACAATGGGATGATTTTGTTCCAAACCTGTACTTCTGAATTCCTGACACTTGATGCAGAAAAACTTTGCTCATATCTACTCACAAACTGAGCAGTTTTGTCCCAGTACATGACAGGAGGGTAAAGGACAAGGAACCCTTGGAGAGATGGGGGAAGAGCTTAGCACACCATGCCTACAGTGAACCTCATTGTTATTGGGTAACTTAACTACTTCAGTGTCCTGTGACTGTAGCCCTGCTGTAAAGTTGTCCTAACAAGAGAACAGCACCCAAAATTTTTCCACTAAGTAAAACAAATCACATATTTTTAGCACAGAAATCACAATAGTGACAAAGCTACTACTTGGCTTGGAAATTAAAGACATATACCACATGTAAGCTGACAGAGAGTGCTTCTTTACAGCATGTTATTCCAAAGGTTTTTCTTACTGTAGCACACCTGTAAATACTGATCACAGAATCCAGAATCATTTAGGTAGAAAGGGGCCTATAAAGATTCAGTTCAGCCACACAGCTAGAACAGATTGCCCAGAACCCTGTCCAGATGGGGTTTGAATACATCCACAGAGAGATATCTACTACAACCTACCATGTAAGCTGACTGGCAAATACATTTGACAAGTCTTCATTGTCCTGATGTGAAGGGTTAACCAATGTACAGGGGGGTTAGGGTTAAGCTGCTTGCTTAACAGTGTTACAGTTTATTCATGCTTACTCAACAAATGCGTGCTCAACACTAATAGTGCTTGCTGGAACTGAGTGGGAGGACCAAGGCTATTGATAAGAGGAAGGAACAGTAACTCAGTTCCTGTTCTCTGGACCCCCAAACAGGCTGAAATCAACTTTGCGTTTGGACAGTGACTAAATCACCAGGGAACATGCACAATGACTAGAGGTGAAAAGTTCAAGGAAGACTCGTTTACTTCATCTTGAGACCCTTGCCTATGACCACCAGGAGACACTACACAAGCAAGGACATTTTACCTCATCATAATACGAGAGGGGATAGGTCATGAATATGTATAAGTGTGTTGTGCAACCTCATGAACATGTATAAAATGAAGGAGGACAACGCTGAGGCATGCATGCCTTTGGAGGAGTGATCCCCCATGTGTCTCAGTGCTGAATAAAGCATACCTACTTTACAACTGTCCTGGGTTCAGCAGCAGCAGTCAGTTTTTCTCCTTCTTAGTAGCTGTTGCAGCACTGTGTTTTTGACTTTCGGCCTGGGAACGGAGCTGATAACACCGATGTTTAGACTGACCAAGGACTTTGTGAGTCTCATGCTCTGCCAGGGGGGAGGAGGGGCTGGGAGGAAGCAGGGACAGGACACCTGACCCAAACTAGCCAAAGAGGTATTCCATACCACAGCACGTCATGCCCGGGGATGTAACTGGGAGCTACCCAGAAGGGCACGTCCTCTTTTCGGTCGGGCTCTCTTTTCCGGCGAGTGGTATCATATTCTCTTCCCTTGTTATTTCTCTTATCATTATTATTATTGGTGGCAGCAGTAGTGATTTGTGTTATACCTTAGTTACTGGACTGTTTTTATCTCAACCCGTGGGAGTTACATTCTTTCGATTCTCCTCCCCATCCCTCTGGGGGGTGGGGGTGGAAGTAGACTGCGTGGTTCTAATTTACAGCCAGGGCTTAAAACACGACAACAACTTTAACGAGTTGTGAAGTCTATACGCGTATCAGTCCCACAACAGTAGTACTGACTATATAAAGTAAGAAGCTTCGGCTTCCAAAGCATTTTCCATTTCACTAGTTGAAATTGCCATTTCAGTACAGAGGTTTGTTGTGTGAGAAGAACATTCCAACATTTGTAGACTTTCAAACATATTTTCACTTATTGACACTGATATATGTGTGAAATACAGAGCACTACTGTACTGTATTTTGTTAGTATTTTATGATATTCAATATTTTTGCTAGAGTTACTGAAATTTTTACACATACCAAATGAGAATGAAACTGTATCTCTGGGAAATACTGAGAAACTGGTTTATTTAATGTTCTTATGACCACTAAAACTTCAAGAAATAGTGGAAGTTTCTAAAAGGACAATGCATTGGTTTAACTGTAGAATATTTACATAAAGGAAAGCAAGAAAAATCCGTCAAAATCCTAAACTATGACCTAAATAAACTTCCTAAAGTGAATGTATGATTCTTTTTATGCTTATTTTTCTCTTAGTGATACCAGTTAATAAGGCTACTAATAGTGCCTGTGCTTTTGTGATGATGATATCTGCTAAGGATTAGACTGAGATATCCCTTTCTTTGTCTGAGTAGTGTTTGGATATTCACTCGGTTGGAACCAATAATCTTTCCATCATAAAATACATTTTTATTTTATAACCTGAGAAGCACAAGCACATATTTTATACACCTTCAGCAGTAAAGTAAATAAACAGAACAGACTACCTCTAAGCATGCTTCTGAATCATTTGAACTGGTTCGTTTGACTCAATTTTAGCTCATTCTTGAGAGGTTAAAAAATTTGACCTATTCACATCTGTTCTCCGTTATGAGATGAGCTCTGCTTCTTTGTTCCTCTTCCATAAACACTTATTACTTACAATGTCATTATACCAAACCATTTGCTGATTTCCAGGTCTACATTTATAATAAGGGTGAGCTTGAACTCCCATTGCTTTAATGAATGCCCTTTCCATTGAAATTATTTATTCTTTGGTTAAATTTTTTCACATTATTCAATGAAGTACGTAAGTAATTTAGTCATTAAACCAAAGCTACACACTGAAAACTTTCACTCACTGGAAAAATACAAGTATAGTAAAAGAAGAATACAAAACTCAAGGCAAAAGCCCAACGAAGGCCCAGTATAGTAGCAGCACCATTTTACACACAAAAACTACCTTCCTGAAGCCTGTACAATGAAAGCAGAATCTTACCTGCAAATACTGAAATACAACTACAGTACAGAAACAGCTGGTGGAAGGAAACAGTGATCCTTCATATATAAGTTAGTTACAATAATATAATGATTTTAATAGCGAGGAAGGCACAGAAGAAGAAAGGAGGCATCCCAGTAAAAAAATTAAATATAGGTTTTAATAAAATTTGTGCTATGCCTTCACTGAACCTTAAGCCCTATGGTTTATATGAACAAGGTCAATCACTTGCCTACACATATACCAGCTAAAATTATGCAACGGTTTTAAATACCTTTATTTTTTATATATGCTCTTCAATATTGAGCATATATGCATATTATTAGAATTATCATGGTATGTCTTGCTCACACCACAAGCCTTTGATAAGAAACATCAACTAGGAAATGCATTTCAATATCAAACTTTGTGTATTTTTGCATTTGACTATTCTCAGCAACTGTGTCTGAAAATGTTTTAACTTCTTGGAACATAGTGTCCTGGCTCTTCTGAATTCCAAAACAAAAGTTGTGTGATTTTCATGGAGCTATACTTTCACTCCCAGTATTCTGTTATTCCTAAAATTTACTATGTTGTATCATTAGACTTTATTTCAGCGCAGAAAGCCAAAGTTTTCCAGAAAAGACATTTCTCAACATAAGAAACAGATGCCCTTGGGAAAGACTGACAATAGGATGCCAAGTCAGCACTCATTAAGGGGTCCTTGATATTCAGTGGAGCACAGCAGTACTTCAGCACACAAATAAAAAGAACTGGTTTTTCCCATTATAATGCTTCAATGGTATAACACTGAAGAAACTGCAGTCCTGGCCCCTGTAGAGAAACTCATCCTCAGAAACAAAAGCATATGGTCTTCTGCAGTACTGCACAGCAGAACTAAAATGACTCCTCAAGTTCTTTGGAAGCAAATTAGGTATTTGAGGCTTGACAACAAGTGTGTCCACCTCTCTGAGAAGCACTGTTACAGAAAGCTTGACAAATGAATTGTGCAAGGCACCAAGTTTCAGAAGGAGGAGACCTGAGTGGTCACAGACTGCACTCCTCATGCATCCCTGTGCTACGCATTTTCCTCACAGGGTGGAAGGAGAAGAGTTTTTCCAAACTCTTGTGAAGGGAGTGTTGCAGAAGAAGGGATAAGACTTGGCACAAAAATATATGCTGAGTAAAACAAAGGATTAACCAGCTAATCAGGAGTAACCAGCTCTTCCTTCTTTCCCTTCCTGGGGAATGATGAGAATAGCAGCAAATGAATGGATAATAAAATAAAAGCACTGTCAGGAAAACCTAGCCAGATCTAAACAATCCCTTGAATTTCACAAGAAACATGAGTTTCAAAAGACTTATTATACACTCTGCATCCATCATACTCCACAGAACATTACTGGTGGATTCTGACCAATTTAAAAAACCCACCAATCTTCATTTTTTACACATTCACTTTTAAATTCATAATACACAGATACACAGAGGTAATGACAGCAACAGCTACTTAAGAAACTTTATTTTTCATATATATTTATTCAAACAGATCAAAGAAATAAAAACATTGCAACTTTCACTCAAATTTCAATACAATTAGTCAAAGTCCTATAGTTTAGAAGAAAATATTATCTGTTAAACACCACATGTACTTTACATGGCACTAAACTAAATAATTAGGTTTAGTCACCCAAGTTTTCCATATGTAACCTGTTTCATTATTTTTTTTATGGCATAACATAAACACATTTACTTAAAAACTTTAATCCCATCCTTGAGTTACTTAAAACTAATTAAAAATTGGACATTTATTCTACAGAATTATTAAGGATTTCTTTTCTAAAGTCCATTTTCCTATTTATCCCTGCCGCTGGTGATTCTTATCACTAAGTGCAGATACTTCTGAAGGCTGTAAACTGCTCTGAATTTCAATAGAATAAAGAATTGTTACAATCAACAGAAAATATTGGATTATATTCAGTAGGACAAACTGTATTTCCAAGCATAGTTTTGTGAATCCGGAGTCACACACTGAATTAGAGAGTGGCACTACATTTATATTTGTAATGTAAAAATACTTTTTAGATCATTTTTTTCTTAACTTTTAAATTACTTTTTAGAAAGTTTATTAAAGTGATGACTTTTTGAGTCTAGCTACCTAGATTTTTAGCACTGAATACACTTAACTTAATGTTTCCCTTCATTTATGGTTATGGTTTAACACAGCTCTTCCAATCTGTAGTAATCGTTATTAGCTGCATATAATCATTATTGCCTGTTTCATTTCAGTATACCTAGTCAGTCAATTAAACTGGTGTTATTAACTGCTCTTCTGACACTAAGTAGCACAGTGATTTGCATGATATCTTTTGCAAAAGAGAAACAATAGCCTGCATTCAGCTCAAGTGATAGCTTTTCTTACAGTTTGTGAAAACCATATGCATTTCTGCTCAAACAAGGAGACAAATATCATTTGTAAAAATCTGTTTGGGTGGCTGAACAGTTCTTTCAACTTTGTGCCAATAAGAGGAAAAAAAAATCTTAAAAATAGGTCAGATACTTATCCCTGTTATTACATGGTAGATCTCACGCAATAATAATAATCCATACAAAAGGGGCATTTGAGGTGAAATTAACACTTGCTATATAATACCATCATATTAATAGCCTAGCTCAAGCTTTTCTTAATCTTAATGATCAGAGACCTAGTATCACACTGGAACAAATTTACTGTGTTATATTTAACACAGCTGAAGCACTGAAACCTGTCAATTTCTAGATCTAAATTTATCTCAGATTTCCTGTGAAACAGTGGTAAGTGCCACTATTTCCAACTGCTTTAAGAGTTTAATACATGTAGGAAAGTGTAACATAATTAAGATTTATGATCTTCTCTCAATATACTTTAGGAAGCATAGCTTCTCCCTCGTATCTTCATTTATGGAAGATCCTTATCTTCATTTAAGGAAGGCTGAAGTCTGGGGAATCAAGCTGAGATTACGAAGACTTCAAAGAGCATGTTTGCATTGAATAATGAGCTGTGTTCATAAAATCATAGAATTGTTTGGGTTGGAAAGGACCTTAAGGTCATGTAGTTCCAACCCCCTGCCATGGGCAGGGACACCTCACACTAGACTATGTGTCCCAAGGCCCTGTCCACCTTGGCCTTTAACAATGCCAAGGATGGCGCATTCACAGCTTCCTTTGGCCACATGTTCCAGTGCCTCACCATTCTAACAATAAATAATTTCTTCTTTACATCCAACCTAAACTTCCCCTGTTTAAATCTGAACCTATTATCCCTTGTCCTGTCACTACAGTCCCTGATGAAGAGTACTTCTTTGGCATCCTTGTCTTGATCTTAGCTGGGAAGCTGTTGCACATTAAGAAATTACTGACCACTGAGCAGTTAACCTGAGTAGGCACAGGAAGGTGCTGTACTGTGCTAACCTGTGCAATGCTGCATGTGTAACTTTTTCTTTATGCCTGCATTGGGCTGTGGATATCCTTTGGCCATAGGATAAAATTAGCTAGCTAATCATAGTGAAGGAGTTTGCAAGCAGTTCCCACTTGGCACCACTTGGCCTTGTTTTCATCTTTGCGTGAAGCAGCATGATTTCACATGAATATGTTTTTTCCAAACAACAGAAAAGATGAATCGGATTTTTCTTCTAATAAAATCCTGCAAGAGCTCTAAAGACCATACTGCCAAAGAATGCCTCCATGAAAAGGATATGTACCACATGCCATGTGCCTGACTGGAAGTCTATCTGATGCTGCAAAACTGAGGTTTTCCTGCATGTGAAAAACCTAAGACTATTCTATTTTTTCTTTTGGCGTTAGCTTGAATATATGATATTTTCAAACAATGTCTTATGGAGCCAGAGTACTTCTCTTACTACTATCTTAACAAACACTTCCCAGAATATATTACAGGAGTATGGTAGTGAGATCCATAGTGCTAGCCCAATCCACTATCAATTGGGCTCAGACTCATAGAAGTATTTCAGCTGGAATTTGAAAGCTGTATGGCTATTTCACAGATGTAACCTGTTAGGTTTAGATATAACAGGTAAAAATCTGCATGACCTTGTTTATATATTATTCCAAAACACATTTCAATGTTACTGCACTCCATTCAATACTTGTCCTTCCAAGAAGGATCATAGAGCAACTTCAGCTGTCTTTGCACAAGGTGTGCATATTTACTCTATTTCTTTAATACAAAAAGTGTGGTATAAAGCCAATTTTTAAATAGATTTGAGAATCTATTAAAATATACAAAAACAGTCAGTGCCACAGCATCTTGAAAGTTATATTCAACATCTTGTAAGGTTTTGTGTCTCTTGACAGCTGATACTGTCTCAGATCTATTCATCTTGGACAAAATCTTACCTTCTCATCTGAAATTCAGTCACTTCAAGTCAACTAAAAAAAGTCAAGAAGACAACACACAGATTCTTGGTGCAATGATTTTTGCTGTGAGGTTGTTGTTCCCTAAAGTGCTATTATTTACTTGTGCTGTTATGGTAGCCACTTCCTAATATAATGCCATGCTGCCATATATAATGTAAAATTCATGCCTTCAGATTTCCATATTCTGTTCACGAGCAATTCACCACTCAGAAACAAACAAATGCTAAAAAGAATATTTATGTTTTACACCAAGTCACAAGTTTCAGGCACCTCCATATTATTCCTGAACTGCAGCACCTGCATTGAAGTGCTGAAACAAAGTAAATGGAGTACTCACAAAGCACAAGAAATTTGTTCACTTGGGTTTTTTTCTGTGTAATTAATTCTCATAAAAGACATGTGTTACAATAACATAATAAATTAGGGTCCAATGCTACATCAAAAATTACTGTTTCTGTGAAGTATTTACTGAATATAGTGATTACATCTAGAAATTGTAGTTGCTGCTGTCAAATGCTTCTGGCCTAAGAATTAGAAAGCCCAGAAGAGTATGTTATAGAGGGTGAATGGAATTCAAAGTATTTGAAAAACTTAGCTGAAGCTAATGTCTACCTAAGATTCCTTCTCACAGTCCTCAACAGATGAAGGTTAGATTTAGATAGTGAAAGATGCCAGCAATTAGGGATTGAGATGATTTTGTCAGATTTAGATAGAAAAACAATTCTACTCTTTTATTTCTCATGGGTAAGCAGTCTGAAGGAAGTAGCACAAAGCTGAAGATCAGGAATGCTGAAATTAAAAGGCTGTTTTGGGTGGCTGGATCCTTCCAAGCAGGATATTTTGCAGGACATCTGTCTTACTGCCCATTTCTTCACTGAATGGCCAAACTGCTAGATACACAAGATGCTGCACTGTTCATATTCATTTATTAATATCTCTTAATGATATGTCAATTACACAATACACGGATAGTTAATTAACTGCCCAGCTAGCTTAGCTACAACTGAAGACCCTCCACATTGGGTGACTCCAGTGAGCCAATGGGTGCCCCTTTTGGTTCCTCACTCACACAGACACTCATTTTCTGGCATGCTTACTCCTCCTTCAGGCTCAACCCTATACTTCCTGCACCAGTCTCAGATGACCAGTTCCAGGAAAAAGTGGTTTAAAAATTGAGTGGTACAGCAAAAGGGTCAGCTTGAGTTGGGAGTCTCCAAAGGTGGGCTCCAAACAGAGAAAGCCCTGAGTAACTATACCCTTACAGTTTATGCACTCTCTCCTCACATGCTTTTTAGTTTAATGGTGATTTTTGGTCTGGAGTCTTCTAACACCTTATTGGATCCTTTCTCTGTCTCCATCCATGCAGGCCGTTAGCTGTTGATGACGGTTGTGGTCTTCTTCACATCTGATTTTCTTGTGCACCTGATTGCCAGCAGAGCATAGGACACTAAAAAAGTCCTAGACCTAGGATAAACATTACTTAGCAACAACTAAAACTTCAGTGTGTTACCAACACTCTTCTCATACTTAACAATAAACACAGCAGTAGCTGTACCAGCTACTACAAAAATTAGCTCTATTCTAGTCAAAAGCATGTCTAGGTGAAAGTCCACAGCTTACAGCCTAAGACTTCAGCGAATCTAGCTACTAATGCTAAGTAAGCAACGCTGAGCAAACAGCATGTTAAACCACACAATGTTATAACTCTAACTCATTCTATTTAAAACATATTTAAGCTAAACAACTAATATCCCTCAACAATATGATTAATTTGGATAGAATATACAGAAATAAACTGTAGGAATCTAAATCTGATATAGTCAGGGACATTTGTTCTAATTGCATCTCCTCTTCTCCAAAGACTATGACAAGTTATTCTTTTAGCTGTAGAGGTTTCTAGAGTTGATGTTCTTTTTCCTACACTCTCTGCAGACTGAAATTTTCTGTGAAATAAGAATTCCTCAGATTGCTCTGAAAACTCCACTGATTCGTCTAGAGAGTTCACACAAATAAAAGCAAATGCCTTCTCTACCATGGAACAATTCTTTAATAGGTTGGACAGACACAGCTTCAGCAAAGTTTATTTGTAAGCGCTGCACCTCAACAAGCTTTGTCAGCAGTGGGTGTACTGTAATTCTAAGAAAACTGGAGTATCTGTGTACATCCATAACTAACCAACTTCAGTGCAGCACCTCCTAAGATGTATAATAATCCTGCTCCTCAATACTGAGGAAATGAGGGCTTTTCCATAGCTTTCTAGTGATTTGATTCAGGTTTCATATGCATAATCGCCTGCAGCAAATATGTTCCTTAGAACCTTCTTTCTGGGCAAAAGTAATACTGAGTATTTTTTTCCTATGCTCAAGTAAATCACCAGTTATATTTTCTACTGAAGAAAATCTATTATATTTTATACATTTCCCCTCCAGAAGCCATCAGGAGAACTGGCTACCCTGGATTTGGAGAAGGCTGAGGTTCTTAATGACTTCTTTGCCTCGGTCTTCACTGGAAAAGGCTCTGACCGCATCACCCAAATCTTGGAAGGCAGACACAGGGACTGTGAGAATGAAGACCCTAGGCCCACTGTAGGAGAGGATCTGGTTTGAGACCATCTTAAGAACCTAAACGTACACAAGTCCATGGGACCTGATGAAATCCATCTGCGGGTCCTGAAGGAGCTGTTAAATGAAGTTGCTAAGCCACTGGCCATCATATTTGAAAAATCATGGCAGTCAGGTGAAGCTCCCGATGACTGGAAAAAGGGAAATATAATTCCCATTTTCAAGAAGGGGAAAATGGATGACCCAGGGAATTACAGACCAGTCAGTCTCACCTCTGTGCCTGGCAAAATCTTGGAGCAGATTCTCCTGGAAGGCATTCTAAGGCACATGAAAAACAACAAGGTGGTTGGTGACAGCCAGCATGGCTTCACTAAGGGGAAATCCTGCCTGACCAATCTGGTGACCTTCTATGATGGGGCTATGGAACTGATGGACAGGGGTAGAGCAGTTGACGTCATCTACCTGGACTTGTGCAAAGTGTTCAACACTGTCCCACATGACATCCTTGTCTCTAAATTGGAGAGACATCAATTTGATGGGTGGACCACTCGGTGGATAAAGAACTGGCTGGATGGCCGCATGCAAATAATTGTGGTCAATGGCTCAATGTCCGGCTGGAGACCTGTAATGAGTGGTGTCCCTGAGGGATTGGTGTTGGGACCAGTCTTGTTCAACATCTTTGTCAGTGACATGGACAGTGGGATTGAGTGTGCCCTCAGCAACTTTGCCGATGACACCAAGCTGTGTGGTTTGGTTGATACGCTGGAGGAAAGGAATGCCATCCAGAGGGACCTTGACACGCTTGTGAGGTGGGCTGATGCCAACCTTATGAAGTTTAACCATGCCAAGTGCAAGGTCCTCCACCTGAGTCGGAGCAATCCCAGGCACAGCTACAGGTTGGGCAGAGAAGAGATTCAGAGCAGCCCTGCAGAGAAGGACTTGGGGATGTTGGTCGATGAGAAAATGAACATGAGCCGGCAGTGTGCGTTCGCAGCCCAGAAAGCCAACTGTATCCTGGGCTGCATCAAAAGAAGCATGACCAACAGGTCGAAGGAGGTGATCCTGCCTTTCTGCTCTGCTCTCGTGAGACCTCACTTGCAGCACTGTGTGCAGTTCTGATGTCCTCATCATAAAAAGGACATGGAACTGTTGGAACAAGTCCAGAGGAGGGCCACGAGGATGATCAGGGAACTGGAGCACCTCCCGTATGGAGACAGGCTGAGAAAGTTGGGGCTGTTCAGCCTTGAGAAGAGAAAGCTGCATGGAGACCTCATAGCAGCCTTCCAGTATCTGAAGGGGGCTTATAAGGATGCTGGGGATGGACTCTTCATCAGGGACTGTAGTTACAGGACAAGGGGTAACGGGTTCAAATTTAAACAGGGAAAGTTCAGATTGGATATAAAGAGGAAGTTCTTTCCTGTAAGGGTTCTGAGGCACTGGAATGGGTTGACCAAGGAAGTTGTGAATGCTCCATCCCTGGCTGTGTTCAAGGCCATGTTGGACGAAGCCTTCGGTGGCATGGTTTAGTGTGAGGTGTCCCTGCCCATTGCAGGGTGATTGGAACTAGATGATCTTAAGGGCCTTTCCAACCCTAACTATTCTATAATTCTGTGATTCTATGATATTGAGGAAATTACGGCTTTTTTAATATAAATTCATTGCTTTCATTGTTTTTTTGCCATATAGAATAGAAATGCCACTTCACAATGGGAAATATCTGCTCTGCAGAAAAGCTTAAAAAAATCACATAAATGGAAAGCTGTGGTTTCAAATGTCACATTATAGGTTATGTTACTATTCTATCCTGGTAATTAACCTTCTAAGATTACAATCTTAGGTACCTTATGCTTATTTTGCTGATTTAGCTTCGATTGATAATTTAATGGACTGAATAACTTTGATGCAGACTTGATACCAGAGATTAAGAAACATTTCAAGTTTAGGTGCTCATTCTACATGTATATACCTTTTGTCTTCTATTATTTCAAGGCTGAAAGCACTGAATAACTGGAGTAGGCATTGACCAAACCAATACATGAAAAATGTATTTATATATCCACAAATAAGATATCTTTCTGTTTTGTAGCCAGTTATGAGAAAAAAGAATAATAGAAGGTGTCTTAAAGTGACGCAAACCCATTTTATAGTAAACAGAATTTTTTTTGGATGGTGAAACTATTCTGTTCTGTTAGACCAGATTTGTGCCATATAAGTTGTACACTCTTTATCAGTACCCAACCATTAAAAGATTTTCCTCACAGTTTTTCCTTGAGCAGTGGCATATTAGTGAAGAAGCTACAAAAGTTATTTACCTGCTGTTCATGCATGTATGTGATGAAGCAAACATGGCCTCAAAGATACTTAATGTTATATGAGTACCTATTGAAGTAAGTTTATCTTCCTCACTGATAACTTCACTCAGACAGACTAGACTTACATAAAAAAATATATAGGAAAAACAAGATAAATAGCAGCTTGAACCTTGTTTCATAGTCGGCACCTGGTTTTAATCATATTATGTATGCATTGTCACACAAAAGGACATTTACTTCACATTTAAGTACTGAAAAATATGCAGAGTGTAATGGTTCATCGTAGGTGATCCTGCAAGGAAAAGAAAATGTCAGGTACTTTTGCAAATTTTATGTTATCAAATGTTACCAAAACTAAAATTTATCGATGGTCTGTCATGACAATCCAATATGTTGGTTTCAATTTCATCCCATCTCCAGTCATTTCACCTTTAGAATGTAGGAAACTTTGTCCAAATATAGTTCTATACCAACCAAGGCTTAAAAACTCCATTCTTTTGGAGAGTGTAAAGGAACTTTCTTACATAGAAAAATCTGACATAAGAGGTATTGTTCAGTTTTTCGCTCTGTCTACACAGAAATGGAATTCACTTCAATAATCAAAATGGCTTTGAATGCCTTAAGAAATGAGGGTTGTTCCTTGTATCCAGAGACAAGGACTCATTAGCTAGATATCTCTGGGATATTACTTATGTCTTCTAAGAACCTTGTCAAGGAAATACCCAAAGAAAAAAGATAATAGGATTTTCCCTAAGCAAATATAGCTGCAATCAAACTTGCTTGTACCTAACAATTAGAAGAAACAAAAGTACTAGGAATGTTGATTTATCTTTTCATGAGAATAGTAAAAGAGAGAACGTTCTTTGAAAACATTGAGAGACAGCAACTGCCTGGGTCTAGAGTTTCAAATCTTTTTTATCATAACAGAAAAGACAGGTAAAATATTGCATTAATCACATCTGACAGACATTCTCTCAGATGGGATAGATAAACATGTTGAATACCTGCTATTTCATATTGGTTCCATCTAACACTAAAAAATTTTTCTCTAAAAAAAAAAAAAATTTGACTGGACTACTTGTCTGAGCTTTCTTTTTTTTATACACATAATTATGTGTATATATACACTTTTTGCTAATAATTTTAAACCATATCTCTGTTCTAAACAAAAACCAAAAACCAAACAAACAAGCAAAAAAAAACCTGCAGTGAAATATAAACAATAATAATCAAAAAAGTGGTGATATCAACTGATGGATTTTCTTTTTTTTTCCCTGAATTCTAAAGCATGCTTTAAAATGACAGCTATTGGAGCCCTCTTATTATCTGCTATTGTAGTTTGTTGGGGTTTTTTGTATAATTTTGCTTTGGAATTTAAGGTCAAACCAGTACATTTAGTCTCTTTCTTGAAGAGGAAAAGAGAAAAGTAAACTTCTTGTGAATACAACTAAGAAGTGCTCAAAATGCTTTTGTTAGCAACTCGAAAAATAAAAACATTTCTACTAATGTGATGAACTTGAGTTATCCCAGATATAATTAAAATTGACTAGGTTACTGTATGATTTATTGAAATTCATCACTTCCAACTCTGTTTCCTATTTTTCAGTCTTTTTACTTCCTGCTAATCCAAAACAGAAAAAAGAAAAAAAAAAAAAAAGACAAAACCACTGCTGTTGCAACAGTCTTTCTTTTGAGCTAATTCCACAGGGTTAAATTAATTCATGTGGAGGTTGAATGACTGATTCAGTGGTGAATGTGTCAGTCTAAGTAACAGGAAACTCAGATAAGCCAGTACTCAAAAAAATAATTTTGCATTGAAATTAATTATTGCTTTAAGACTCCTATGCTAATCACAAAGAAGAGAAAATTAAAAGAGAATCTTTCCTCATAATCTTAATTTGATTTAAAAAAAAAACCCCTATGTTTTCTCTTATTTAATTTTAAGGGTTTTTTTCTCCCCTAAAACCAAGCATTTTTTGTTTATCATGATTGAATTCCTTTTCACAGATTTCAGAATATTCTCCAGTGCATCAAAACCAATTTGAATTCTAATCTTGTTTTTTCAAACCACCTGCAAATCTTGTTATCTGGCTATTATCCACCAAGAAATTGCAAGTGTACTCTATACCTAGTTATTCAAATCGTCACTGAATTTATTAGTATGGAACAGCATCCTGAAACCTCTTTCAGCATGTCCTTCCAAATAAGCATGACCACTCAGCTAGACAGAAGTCCACCAGTCACAACACACCGAGTATACTTCTTGAACTATCTGTGCACTCATACAACAGTAATTTCAGCTCTATATTTGTTTTTTAACTCGCATGGGAGAATGTGAACAGCAGATAAAGCCTGCTGAAGCTTATGATTGTTTTTTTCATTGTTCATGAGTTCACACATACTGTCAAAGAAAAGATTGAATTCAACTTGCTTATTTAAAGAACCAGCATGCACTTCTCATGTTCTCATTTACATACAGACAGTTTAATAACTTGCATCTTTCTACAAGTAACATTAGGCTCACTTTTCTATTATTGCACACATCTCCATCCCCTTTTTAAAGATATATTCTGTGCTTTTCTACTCTGGTTTCTGGGTACCACTTACCTTCTGTGGATTCCCAGAAACTCATAGCTCCATAAAATTCTTCAAGTACTTAAGGTCAATTTCCATCCATCCTATTCAAGTTAACACCTTTAGCTATCTTAAAGCTGGCCAAGATCTTCAGTTCCTTTTGTGATTTAAATTAACTGAGTTAAGAGTTAAGATGAAACTTCCCTTTGCCACTTCCATCCCCAAATGCTTCTTATTTTACTATTTGGCATGTATTTATAAGCTTTTTTAAGTTTTGAGCCATTCTTTCTTTTGTATATTTATTTCTAACATTTATAAGAGATTTCTTTTTTTCTATGATCCTTTGCTGGTTATGTTTCCTGTTTTTCTGTTTCTCTGTGCCCATGCATGTGCTAGTCCTTTGTGCCTGGCACAAAATAGTGATTTATTGGCATCCTAGCATCTCTCCTTTTCTCCAAGTTACACATCTGTTTGCACATTCCAGCAGGCCTTTGCTATATATACTTAATGATTTATTGCTGAGTTAGGGTTATTTTCTGTTGAGCCTTTATCATCTGCTCTTATAGGGATGTGACACGTACATTGCAGCAAATTTAGTTGTGCAAGCTTAAGATCTCACCAGTTCTAAAATGTCTTTCCACCTTTGTGAGGATGCAATAAAATGGTGTGCTTTCGGAGCCCTTAGAATTTGTCTAGCTTCTCTATAGGCTACTTTTTCCACTAGAACTTCTTCCCAGCATCTTAATGCCTACTTTAGTTGATATATTGTCTGGAGGCTTTATTTAGTTTCTCACTTCTACATCTGTCACAATCTTCATTTTATGAAAATACATCCAAAGTATCTCCACCTTCTGATGCCTATGTCATTCCACCCAAAAGTCTTTTTTACTAAAAGTAAACTGCATTCCTCTAAGAACTTCACATTCTGACACAAATTTGATCCTATGATATTCCAGAAAGTTGCTAAGGAGCATGCCTTTTCTCCTGTCCTTTCCAAAATACCTATTTTATCTTAAATCCCACATTATCAGCTGATGCCTTCTAAATGCTTCTGTTGATTCTTTAAAAAAGCAAAACAAAACCTTATCCATCTCCTCCCAAATAGAATAAATTCTCCTAATTTCAGCCTTTTTGCTTCTATGCTTCTATGTTGGTGGGGGTTTTTTGTTTTGTGTTTTTATTTGATTGTTTGTGTTGTGGTTTTTGTTGGGTTTTTTGTTTGTTTGTTTGTTTGTTTGTGGGTGGTGGGCTTTTTTGTTTGTTTGTTGTTGTGGTTTTTTTATCCAGACCCATTTAAAAGCTCTGATTTCCATTTCTAATGGTGCTTTGGCAAATCTGTATTTTGTTGATGTATAACATAATATTTCCTTACCTATTTCTCACTCTTCACATCCTTTCTGAAAACAACATGAACTGCTATTTCCTTGGTAAATGCTCAGAGATCAGTGTTATAGAAGAATCTGTACAGACAAAAATGAAATGCACTTTGTTCTAATCTTTATCTGTCACACAGTGATTACTTATCTATGCTGCCTGAAGGTTGTTTGTCCACCTAAAGCAATATATTTTCACTGAATTATAGCATATGCACAGAGGTTACCCAATCTAAACATGGAGTTAGACCCACCAAAGCAACTTGTGTGATTTCTCACAGATCAGAGTCCTGCGTTCCTGTTTAACTCAAGCCCCAGTTAAATCAGAGTTGAGTTTAATAATTAGGGATCCTACAGCAGATCCATAAACATATCAGCCATCCACACCTTACTGATGCTTAGGAAAACTGAGGTCTTACTACGCTATTAGCAACATTGTCCTTTAAATTTTCTTCACATTACATTAATTTAAGATCCATTTCTTTCATCTTTATTCATGTTGAGTAATACTTCACCATGCAAATAATCCCACTGCTACACTACTCAATGTCAGCGAAGAAAATTAGACTCATACAGATTGGCAGGCATCTTCAAAACATTTTAATTTTTCAAGTGGAGTGGCTAATTTTCAGTCTCACAGAGGTCTTACATTATCAAGAAATGTCTGCTGTTTGTGAACTCCATCAAATAAAAGCATTTTAACAAAAAAGTGATACAAGTGTTGTACAAGTATCAATTCTCTCTCAGAATGGAATTAATTCTCAGCTTTGCTTTGTTCAGCCCTATGTTTACCAAGAAGCAAGCAAGCATCCACTGTGGAAATGTGTTTGGTAATAGCAATTCAAATAAATGTTTGTTCTGCTGCTAGAGACAGCTATTTTTCTCAGATCAGGAAGATCATAAATAAAATGTATGTATGCTTAAGATGGATAAGGACAGAAACATCTTTTCCAATTCAGTTGTTGTTGCTGTTTATAGTTTAAATTCTGCCACTGATTACATGGAATTCGATTAAAATTATAATGACAATCTAATTTTATTTTCATAGCTCTAAATTTATGGTTAAAGCTGCAGACCAGCCTTATATTCACCACTATTTAAAGAGCAACAGGAGTTGTTTCAGATGAAGGTTTAATAACACCCATTACAATTCAATTTTGCTTATTCTATTACATATTTAAATACATATTTTAACTATCAAAGAAATTCTAATTTTTTAATTAAAAAAACCCCATCCAAACATCCAGAACTCTTTCTATATTACGATAATTTTGCACATCAGGACTTTGGAGTTACTCTCAATTTTCATTAAAAGGCAATGCAAATACACAGAAAACTTCATCCCATTCTTTGGACATTTCCTCTGAATTTTGGTAAGAATTTCGGAATTATGAAAAATCTCAAAAACATGTCTTTGTGACATAAAGTGTTTATCCTTATAGAGCACCTCCATCAAAATGAAAGAATCTTAACTGCCAAGTTGATATCCCCAACTTTATTACTAACTGAAAAGGGAAACTATTCACCAAATGGGACACATGCCTTTAAATGAGTTAAATTGTGCTGTAAGTGTTTTCTGGATTTGCTTGATATTTAATTTGATTTATTTTATGCACATAACTCTTACACTTCTTGAGAACTTAGAATAGTCTCATCTGCTTTCTCTCTCTCAATATCTTGTTTATTTATCCCCACTGGGGAAGTCAGAGGTTAGAAAAATTACTTCAAACCTGTGACCAAGATAGGGTAATACAATTAAAAAAATATCTATGAGTTATTTCCACCTTAGTAGAGAGCTTCATCATAACAATTTCACCTAGAAAAGAGCAGAAAATAAGTGCCCCGCAAAATCAATGAAAGGCATCAGTAGCTACACAACTTGTATTTAATTACTGCCTTCCTAGAAAGTAATACTGCATGTGGCAGTCTCCAATACAAGCTCTGTTAATTCCATGAAAATTAGCCATCAATCTCATGAGAAGTTCATCAGTAGTTTTTACAATTAATTGTCTAATACAACTAAGCCAATTAAAATTATCTGTAGGGCTGGGGGAGAGAAACAATTTAGAAAGACAAAACTAAACTGAATGAAAATAATAAATAATTTAAGCACAATTTAGACATCAAGAAACAATTTAAAACACTATATTTTCATAGAAAGAACAAAAACAAATAATATTATTAGTCAATTTTCATACAAAATTAATGGAAATTTTTCTTCTGAAAACATAAATTTCCGCTTAAATCCAAAGATGAAATGAAAATTCTGTAGTAATAAAGCTCATTATATTAAGTTATTTTTTTCAACAGCATAGTCATGTAAAACCATGGAAGAGAGTAATTTGTTTTCCTCAGTTGAGTAGATGTAATTATACTACTATAGACAAAGAAAGACTGCTTTTTTTCACAGCTACCATGATACTGACAAATAGCTAACTGTTGGCCTAGCTCCCATTGATAATCCTTAATCATTAAAACACAACTGGTAGCTGAAGTTGTGCAACTCTGTGTCTTTACGTTCACACCAGCACGAAGAAGCAAGGGAATTTAACAAGGAAACTCTACAAGCATTCAAGATATTTGAGGTTATAAAGCCTGATCCTGCACTTTTTGTGTTTTGTTTTTAACAGTAATGAAAAAGCTGACAAGTTCCTGAAGTGCAGTCAGTCAAATTGTAGGAACACGGGAAAGATTTCTTTGCTTTACAATTGTTCCTATGTAGGTATTTTGCACACACACACACAAAAGTGTCAACTGAAAACAGCACAGTTTTTTTATACCTAGCTGAGCTATCTGAAATTCAGTCCACTCTAATACAACTCCTCTGATTATGGCAGCAGTAAAGTTTGATTTTCCCTCTGAAAGCAACACTCTCTATCCATTCCTCACAAATCAGGCATGCTCTGGACCACCCCTGCACGCTTTGTCGACCTGCAATCACATACATCCACACATCACAGATTCCAAACAATAAAGATAAAATTTTGGTACACATATTAAAATGCATCAGCATATATTTTGACAGTGGTATTTCTTGACGGCAGAGGTCCATCCTTTCATGCCAAACCTGCAGTTCACAAATACAGTTTCTAAATATTCCCTTCTCATAAACTGTTCTCATGGACCACATAAAATGATTTTTAATCCAGTCCCATCCTTCAATAAGCAGTTACAAATAAAGAATTCACTACTGTATTTCACACTGACACATTTGCTAGTTCACTTACTAAATGAGCTAAGCATGAATGAACACCACATCAGGTGTAAAGAAAAGAATGTCTCACCATTAGATAGGAAAGGCCATTTTGCAAGACATTTCTTTTTATCTATCACATAAAGAAAAACTTTCTGGCTTTGGCATTCCCTTTTTTGGATAAAAGGGCCTGAGCCAAAAATGAAGAAATATAGAATAAAATAGGATGGATTTGGAGACATAACAAGATGACTGAGCCTCTGTACACCAATAGTTAAAAAAAAAACAAAACCAAAACCAAAACACCAAAAAACAACACAGCAGCAGAAGTATTACAAGGTATGTTCAAATATAGGTCATTAGTAATTGTCATTAGTAATTGCTTTTAAAATTAAAAGATTACTAGGTTACTTTCTAGAACGGCTATACTGATTCATAGCAGCTGGAGTAAGATGCCATTAGAATGTACCAAAAGTAATGACTGCATTTGTTGTACATGTTATTTAGCGGCCTTGCAGAGTAGATGAAGGCTTCTATATTCCCAGGTAGTATAAAAATAATAATGAAAAATTTAATGGAATCATCCCAGCAATTAAAACAGGATGCTAATGGTACATTTGTGTCATCTTTAAAACACCTTTTATGGTACCACTGACAGCATAAGTTCCAAAAGTGACTTTCTGAAGATATCTTCTGAAAGGTTAAAAAGGTAGTGCAGTTGTAGCTAATTAGGTGAAGTTACTGCTTGCAATGCATAGAATTATATTGGGGATTTATTACTAATTTTCCTTCTCAAAAATTGCATTTTCAGTAGACAGCAATCATCAACTTATTTTACCTTTCTTGTAGTCTAGAGATATAGCATAAAATGGAGAATTTTCCTTTGTTTCATTTCAGTACACCTCTATGTACAGCAGGTGTCTGAGTTGTTCTGTGATTCCCAGAGGTGAAATCAGAGGCACAGGGAGCAAAATAGCTAAGAAAGTAATGGAACAGAATATTCCAAATCTCCTCATACAAGCAGATCAGCAGTAGAAAAATATATTTTATTTGGTTACCAATAATATTATTATCACCTGATGTTCTCCCAGCACAGTGAATAATTGTGTAATGTTTTGATTAATAATGGCAATTCATCCAAAGAGATAAGAGTGCTTTTAAAGTTGATGTTATGTAGCTACACATGAAAAAAAAGGGGGAGAAAAAAATAAAAGGAAGAAAATACACGATATAATACACTTCACTGGTTAATAAAAAACATTTCATCCCCATGACTGATAGCGCCACACAAATAGCATTAGAAAAAGGCACACGGAAAAGATGTATCAATTAATAATTAATATGCATCCTTTCTTCTGTGGTTCTACAAAACAGTTGAACATGCAGTTCAGTGGAGCAGAGAAACCATCGCCTTTTGTAATGTAGTCTTAGGGGACTGAGGCAATATAATAGAGAAAAGCAGGTCATATTAAAAGGCAGATGCATAATGCAGTCTTGTTCAACTGCAGACATCTTGTAAAGGCCATGATTACCAGAAATTCAGCTGTTTATTCTGTTTCATCAATAGAGTCAAATTTCAATTGGACTCAGTGATACATTTACATGTATAAACCAGTTACACTTCCCATGTGGAAATGGGTCATTTTTACAGACTGATTGAAAAGTTCATCAACATTAGGCAAACATTTTTGTTCTCATAATCAGTCTGAAAAAGAATAAAAGGAAGAGACCTTTTTTTAATCACTCTTCCTATTCACTTGAAGTTCAGCATTAGATTTTTCCTCCCAGAATAACACATTCTTTATTTTTTGTTTGTAACTTTTCTTGCAGGGGAGCTGCCTCGTTTCCCCACCTCACTCCACACAGACCCTATTTTGATGATATATTAAATTGAAAAACAAATAAGTGTAATGTGCAGATTCTTGAGACAGATATTGAGAAACCACCATTTCTGTAAATTATCACTATTTAAAATTACTCAATATATTTCATGACAATACTTTGTGCAGATATCCCAAAGCAATGGTGGAGAGCCCTTGGTCTACTACCCAGAAAATGAAACAATATGTATAGACATCTTTGGGTTTGTGGAACAAGGCAGCTGGGGTGCACCAGGGAATCAAGC
Source organism: Psittacula echo (assembly GCF_963264785.1). Classification (NCBI taxonomy): domain Eukaryota; kingdom Metazoa; phylum Chordata; class Aves; order Psittaciformes; family Psittacidae; genus Psittacula; species Psittacula echo. The sequence continues at coordinate 73,360,209 of NC_137742.1, read as the reverse complement.
ATCCCAATGGAGACAGGCCAAGGTGTGTGTCTTGTAGGTGGGACCAAGGCCAGGCAAAGCAGAGCTGTAGAACGGCACTAATTTTTTGCAACAACAGTCTATGAATTTCTGTAATGCTCTGAAGCAGCATGGTATGCTAGGAACTATTATCACCTAGAAGGCAATCATGTTAGGCCAGTATGATTTATTCCTGATGAATCCATGCTGGCTTTTCCCAGTCATCCTCTCCTTCAAGTGCTCAGAAATATGCTCCAAGAGGACTCGCTCCATGATTTTCCAAGGGACCAAGAAGAGGTATTTTTCTGGACCGCCTTTTTGGTGGCTTTTGAGGGTTCATAAAAATTTGCCGTTCTCCAGCTGCTGAGGTACATCTGATCTCCAGAACCTTTCAAAGATGATAAGAAATGACCTCACTATGATATCAGCCATGTATTATCAGCACTCTGTGACTGACCAATTATCCACTAGCCTGGAAGAAAGCTCAGAGGAGAAGTGCAAGGATGATGTGCCCATGAAGCTCAGGGAATAACGCACAGTGTGCCTGACCACAGCTGTTGCAAAGACGCTGACTTTATTTTAACCCAAAAGGGACCAGAAGGTAATCTTTCTTTTAGATAGACAGCTACCAATATTTAAGTGGATCATGTGGTAATTTTTATTCCCTGATTTCATGTCTACAAGACTGCTGCCTTTATGAGACCAAAGACCTGAAAAAACTCAAATTTATAAAAAATCACATTCATGAAGATAGCTAGTCTTCTTCAACACCATAAGCTCCTCCAGTATCATAAGCAATCTGTATACAAAGACAGGCTGAGAGGTTTTACTCAGCTTAGCTATTCCAGATGGAGCTCCCTTGGCCCAAAAAACCAGATGAGAAAAAGGAATAGCTGGATAGCGTATGAAATCACTGCTGTCAAGTACATATTAATGCCTCTGCCATTCATCAAAATGCTTTTGACAAATGAATGACAAACAGTATAGACTACCAGCAAAGATGCAGCCCAACTGATACACAATAAAAGGTATTATGTACTTAGGAAAAAAATTTTATGAGGTAAAGGAGAAGAAGAAGGAGAGGAAGAGGGAGAGGGAGAATGTCCATGATCAAATTCTTACCATAGATTTTTATGAGAAGTAAAATACCTAGACCCATTCTCTTAGCATAAAATCACATTTGATTTATTAAATGTGTCATTATTTGTCTCTCAGGACTATAGAAATCACTATTTTGCAGATGCATCACGCTCTACCATTTATTCTTCCTACGCAACCCAACATGTAAAATTTCTATTCTTGTTAAGAGAAAATTAAAACAAAATGTCAATATACTACCTTTTGGGAATATTACAAAAGGCTTTCTGTACCTCTGGAAAGTTAAAGACTGCTACAAGCTGCGAAGAATGATTTTGTAAAAAATAAATAGACAAAAAGACCACACATATATCAAATACATAACCTGACATTATTACCTATTCCTCTGCAATCCTACATCTTTTCCTTTCACTTAAGAGCCTAAAGCAAGATTCATGAAACAGTTAATGGAATCTCTTGGAGTTATGGAGACTAATGAAGTCTGCTGTAAAGTTAATTTTTCAAAAACAAATAAATCCACTTTTGCAAAGTCCTTTAATTTTTAATTTTTTTTTTCAGAATGCATGAAAAAAGTGTGGCAAAATGGAGAAGAAAGAAGGATAGAAACAGAAAGAAAAGCAGTTATCATCTAGGTGTTTCCATTTTTATAAAAATTGGCCAGATACCACAACTTTGCAGTAAGATTCCTCTAGAGAATGCATTTACTTTTGCAACTATTTAAAAAATAACATCATGGTTTTTACAAGTTCATTCAGTGCTGTGGACCTGAGCACAGTCAGAACTGCCCTTAAGAAAATGCACTGGAAATAATTCAGTCACTTTTTACTTTTCTAAATCCTCATCCAAATGAAAGAGAAATGTATCATTTATGTAGTGAAAATTTTCTAATACACAGACTATTTTTGATGTTTGATACATTTATTCATGCACTATGTATTTTATTCTCTGCTTTTTTCCTTTTCTCTCTTCTTATCTCCCATAATTTACCTAAAATAGAAATGGTGGAAACAATTCAGCTCTCAACCTAAGTGACATTTAAACAAGATAGAAATATACTTTATGCTTCTTAAACTATGAATTCATTGCTCCTTATATCTGCCTGTTTTGTCTTTTACAATTTTGCTGTAGATTTAAGAATAAATTTTATTTATTCTCTCTGTTGAAAGGAGGAGTGTTAAGGCAATTAAAAGGGACTTTAGGGTACTGAGTCAGGTGGTTGATGGGGCAGGAGCCCAAGTGATCTTTTCTTCGATCCCTTTGGTGGCAGAAAAATATAATGAATGGAACAGGAGAGCCCACATTATTAACAAGTGGCTCAAGGGTTGGTGTCGTCGGCAGAACATTGGGTTCTTTGACCATGGGACAACTTTTACAGCACCTGGCCTACTGGACACGGATGGGTTGCATCTCTCTGTTAAGGGTAGAAGAATCCTTGCTCATGAATTGGCAGAACTCATTGAAAGGGCTTTAAACTAGGTTTGAAGGGGGAAGGGGATGCAGCTGGGCTGACTGGAAGCAGGACTAAGGGTAATCAGCCTGGGTCAGTGGTGAAATCGGTGGATCAGCTGAGGTGCATGTATACTAATGCATGTAGTATGAGGAATAAACAAGAGGAGCTGGAAGCCATGGTGCAACAATATAGCTATGATGTAGTTGCCATCACAGAAACGTGGTGGGAGGAGTCAAATAGCTGGAACATCGTATTGGATGGCTACAAGCTCTTCAGAAGAGACAGAAAAGGGAGAAGGGGTGGAGGGGTGGCTCTTTATATTAGGGAGGTCTTAGATGTTATAGGTATTGAAATTAATGATGATGAAGTTGAATGTTTATGGGTAAGAATTAAGGGGAAGGCGGGTAAGGCTGATATCCTATTGGGGGTCTGTTATCGTCCACCCGATCAGAAAGAAGAAGTGGGCAACTTGTTTTATAAGCAACTGGAGAATGTTTCTGGATCTTCAGCCCTTGTTCTTGTAGGCGACTTCAACCTACCGGATATATGTTGGGAATTTCATACAGCTCAAAAAAGGCAGTCCAGAAAGTTTTTAGAGTGTGTGGAGGATAACTTTCTGTCACAGCTGGTGAGCGAGACTACCAGGGGAGGGTCTGTGTTAGACCTGTTGTTCACTAATAGAGATGGACTGGTGGGTGAGGTGAAGGTTGAAGGTTGCCTGGGGCACAGTGATCATGAAATTGTAGAATTCTCAATACTTAGGGAAATCAGGAAGAACATCAATAAGACCTATACCTTGGACTTCCGGAGGGCAGACTTTGGCCTGTTTAAGAGACTCATTCAGAGAGTTCCTTGGGAAACTGCCCTTGAAAATAAAGGAGTTCAGGAAAGCTGGGTGTGCCTCAAAACAGAGATCTTGAGGGCACAGGAAAAGTCTGTTCCTGTGTGCCGTAAGATGAGCCGACGAGGCAAGCGTCCAGCCTGGATGGGTATTGAGGTTATGAAGGAACTTAGAAATAAAAAGAAGGTGTATTATCTTTGGAAGGAGGGTAGGGTTTCTCAGGGAGTGTTTAAGGAGGCTGCTGGGGCATGTAGAAAGAAAATTAGGGAGGCCAAAGCTCAGTTTGAACTTAAATTGGCAACTTCTGTAAAGAATAATAAAAAAAGTTTTTATAAATATATTAATGGTAAAAGGAAGGGTAGGACTGATCTTTGCTACTTATTGGATGAGGCAGGAAACTTAGTAACTAAAGATGAGGAGAAAGCAGAAGTGCTTAATGCCTTTTTTGCCTCAGTTTTCAGTAGGAAGACACCTTGCCCTCAAGATAACTGTACTTTGAGGTTGGTAGGTGGTGTTAGGGAGCAGAATGGTCCTCTTGTTATTCAAGAAGAGGAAGTTAAAGAATTGTTGAGGCATCTGAATATTTATAAATCAATGGAACCAGATGGGATCCATCCCAGGGTGATGAGGGAGATGGCGGATGAGCTTGCAAAGCCACTCTCCATCATTTACCAACAGTCGTGGCTCACTGGTGAGGTTCCAGATGATTGGAAGTTGGCCAATCTGATGCCCATTTATAAAAAGGGTAGGAGGGAAGATCCTGGTAATTACAGGCCAGTTAGTCTGACCTCAGTGCCGGGAAAGTTAATGGAAAAGTTCATACTGAGTGTTATTAAGCAGCACTTAAGAAATGGCCAGGGTATTAGACCCAGCCAGCATGGGTTTATGAAGGGCAGGTCATGCTTGACTAACTTGATTTCCTTTTATGATCAGGTGACCCGCCTGGTGGATGTGGGAAGGGCTGTGGATGTTGTTTATTTGGATTTCAGCAAGGCTTTTGACACTGTCCCCCATAACATACTTCTGGAGAAGTTAGTAGCTCACAGCTTGGACAGGAGCACAGTTTGCTGGGTCAGTAACTGGCTGGATGGCCGGGCCCAGAGGGTGATGGTGAACGGTGTTGCATCCAGCTGGCAACCAGTCACCAGTGGTGTCCCTCAGGGGTCTGTGCTGGGACCGGTGTTGTTCAATATTTTTATTGATGACATGGATGAGGGTATTGAGTCTTTTATCAGTAAGTTTGCAGATGACTCTAAGCTGGGAGCTTGTGTCGATCTTTTGGAAGGAAGGAGGGCTCTGCAGAGAGACCTGGATAGGTTGGATAGATGGGCAGAATCCAATAAGATGAAATTTAATAAGTCTAAGTGCCGAGTCCTACATTTTGGCCGTAAAAACCCCTTGCAATGTTACAAGCTGGGGACAGTGTGGCTGGATAGTGTCCAGGTAGAAAGGGATCTGGGGGTATTGGTGGATGGCCAGTTGAATATGAGCCAACAGTGTGCCCTGGTGGCCAAGAAGGCCAATGGTATCCTAGCCTGCATTAGGAATGGTGTGGCCAGCAGAAACAGGGAGGTTATTCTTCCCCTGTATTTAGCACTGGTGAGGCCGCATCTTGAGTACTGTGTCCAGTTCTGGGCTCCTCAGTTTAAGAAGGACGTAGAAATGATTGAGCGCGTCCAAAGGAGGGCTACGAGGTTGGTGAGGGGCTTGGACCACAAGCCCTACGAGGAGCGACTGAGAGAGTTGGAGTTGTTTAGCCTGGAGAAAAGGAGACTTAGAGGTGACCTTATCACTCTCTACAACCTCCTGAAAGGAGGTTGTAGACAGGTGGGGGTTGGTCTCTTTTATCAGGCAACAACTGATAGAACGAGAGGACACAGTCTCAAACTGCGCCAAGGAAGGTACAGGTTGGATATTAGGAAGAAATTTTTCACAGAAAGAATAATAAAATATTGGAACGGTCTGCCCAGGGTGGTGGTGGAGTCTCCATCCCTGGATGTGTTTAAAAAGAGATTGGATGTGATACTTGGTGATATGGTTTAGTCGAGGTATAAGGCATGGGTTGGACTCGATGATCTTGAAGGTCCCTTCCAACCTGGTAATTCTGATTCTGATTCTGTTGAATGATGTTGTGAAGGCATAAAAAGCTACTTGTGTTAACTGTGAAGTGTAAGGCAAGCCGCAATTGTGTTCAGTGATGCATGCTTGTCAGTAAAATTAAGCTTATGCTTTTGACTATGTCCTGTTAGCAGATATTAAGTAAATTTCGAAGAAAGCTAAGGACATCTGTAAGCAAATGTCAAATGACACATTTCAAACCCCAAACCACATGCCATAGATAAACCCTGCTAAAGTCCTTTTCCTTGATTCATTGATTTCAAAGTCAGAAAGAATGCATCAGCTCTAACCTTGCTTCTGTCACATGGTTCTATATTTCATGTGGTCTTCCCTGTATAGAGACAGACATTCTTCTTTCTCTATACAAACTCGTGGAAATGAGTTTGCCATTAAGTACAATTATATAATCCCGAGGCCTGTATAGTTCTCAGAAATGCTGTTTTTTTGTCCCTACAGTCACTTGCAGCCTCAAAAGATCACATGCAGATATGCAGATATGCGGAGAATCAGAGAATCACTGGCTGAGCTTAATCAGTAGTTAAAAGAAATAACAGCTGCAGTCACAGAAGAAAACTTAAGAGAGCTGGAGACTTCTTTTGAGGGTTGGTTTGTGTGTTGGATTTTGTATTTTGTTTTGTTGGGGTTTTTTTTTTTGGTTTTGTTTGGGTTTTTGGTTTGGGATTTTTTGTTTGGTTTGGGTTTTTTTTTTTTTTTTGTTTGGTTTGATTTGGTTTTTGTTTCGTTTTATTTTTCTGAGAGTGTAAATTTTTTACAGCAAGAAAGTGCTTTTTTGCTCTGCGTTCTCAGAGACCAATTATGGCTATCTAGATGCATGACATTCAACATTTATTTGCAGCTTCTTATCAGATCAAGCATTTAGGTCATAAATACCATGCAATACTGTTTAATATCTTCACCAATGACCTAGACAGTGGGATCAAGCACACCCTCAGCAAATTAGCAGAAAATGCCAAACTGAGTTGTACAGGTGACACACCTGAGGGATGTGATGCCATCCAGAGGGACCTGGAGAAGCTAGAGAAGTGGGCTCATGTGAACCCCAAGAGACCAAGTGCAAGATAGCAATACAGGCTGGGAGAGGAAGGAATTGAGAGCAGCCCTGCAGAGAAGGGCTTGGGGATACCAGTGGATGAAAAAGCAATGTGTTCTCACAGTCATATCCTGAGCTGCATCAAAAGGAGTACGGCCTGTGGGTCAAGGGAGGTGGTTCTGCCTCTCTGTTTGCCCTGTGGTGAGACCTCACGTGCAGTACTGCATCCAGCTCTGGAGTCCTCAGGACAGGAGAAACATGGACCTGTTGGAATGAGTCGAGAGGAGGGCCGCAAAAGTGATCAGAGGTATGGAATACTTCTGCTATGGAGAAAGAGTTGGGGGTATTCAGCCAGGAGAAGAGAAGGCTGCGAGACTTTATTGTAGTTTTTCAGTACTTGAAGCGGCTTATAAGAAAGATGAGGACAGACTTTTTAGTAGGGCCTGTTGTGACAGGACAGGGGAGAATGGTTTTAAACTAAACCAGGGTAGATTTGTACTAGGTGTAAGGAAGACATTTTTTATGATTAGGGTGGTAAGGCATTCAAACAGGTTGGCCAGAGAGGTGGTAGATGCCCCATCAAGGTCAAGCTGGATGGGGCTTTGAGCAGCCTGGTCTACCTGAAGATGTCCATGCTCATGCAGAGGGGGTTGGACTAAACGACCTTCAAAGGTCCCTTCTAACCCAAAATATTCTATGATTGCATAATTCAGTCTATTTCTAGCATTGGCAGCCATATAGCTAATTTAGTGCTATGTTTCACTAAGACTGTTTTTCAGTACCACTAATTAGGCTAAATAGAGCATAACACTAGCATATTGATACCTGTTCAAAAGCAGTTTATATGTTTCGCTATGGTTCTAAGTTATGCTACATAAATGTAGGCTGGTGTGCAAGACAAAATTCTTCTCTTTATGCAGGTGTTCTTGAGAAACAAACAGACTATTATCCTTCTAAAATAAATTCCCTGAGAATAAGAGAAACATTTCATATAAATACTAGAGCTTACTGTCCAACCAAAAAGCTAGGCTGTACTACAAAGGCATATATGCTTAGAGATACCCCTTAGGGTATCCCAGCCTTTTTCATCATTGTTTATAATACATCCATCTGTGACATAATTTAAATATAAACTGCACAGGGACAAGTGACTCCCACCATAGGTTTGAGTATTACTGTTGTAAAGGAAAACAGAACAGGACTCACAAGAAGACATAAAGTGGGAAGCTGAATATGTCGCTATTTCTAGTGGAATTTCATAGGGCTTCATAGCTGCTTCATTCTGCCTTTCATAGGGCAGAAGTTTAACAGCTTGCTACTTATACAAATTCTTATATCCTACCAAGATTTCAGGTTTGATTTAAACAAAGGATTAAAATTAAGGTTATGACCTGAATGAACATGCTGTTACTAAAGTATCAAACTATGACTGGGTTTCTCACAAAAGCCAGTATCCAAACAGTACTACAAATAAATATGTCTATATCAGTCATTATTAGTATCTTGCAGTAAAAACAATAAATAATGTTAATACAATTTATAATAAATTTAAATAATAATTGACAAAAGCTAGGTCTGAACAGGATATAGAAAATATGACATGTTAGTAAACTAGAAAAGAGCAGAGTCATATACACCCAAAGGACAAGGTCAGAAATACTTCACCTGAAAGAGAGGAAAGTCAAATTACTTTAATAATTGCAGATACACAATGGATCTGAAAGGAGAATTATAATAAAACAGAAGGATCAAAACAGAAAATAGGAAAAGTCTTGAGACAAAGGAGATTCTGCTAGCTCAATAGCTTCATTATCAGACAAGAAAGGATAAGCATAATAGAGACAACCGATGGATGCCACTACTCATCCAGATTTATTGGGGAATTAAAAAAACTCAAAAAGTCTACTGACTAAGCATTAAGACCAAAGCACAATTGCTATAACAAAAAAAAAGGAGATGACTATTTACAGGCAAGAAGCTGAAATTTCTAGCCCTTTAATTTTTAAGCTCTGATGAGGGAAAGTAACAGCAATGAAACATGTCTTCTCAGTTTAGCTATAATTTCACCTTCATGTCATTCAGTGACCATTCTTTTCTTGTGTTAGTGATACCATCAATGTCTAAAAGGAGTTCATGTAGCTCATTGCTTCTTACTGTGAAATTAGGAGCCCTAAATTTTTGTTAAACTTTTTGTATTTACTTTCACTAGATGCTTCAGGTTTTGAAATATACTTTGCCAATTTTATGAAGAAAATCAATTTTACATTTTTCACTGTTGAGTACTTGCACTGTACCATGTTTTAGATGAGATACTGCATTGCTTATGAGAACAGAGCAACAGCATTCTCGAAAGTACTACAGGCAGAGTTTTTACCAAACGTTTTACAAACAGAGTGATATGCAACATCTTGGTCTTTGTACTGAGCTGAAATTTTCTTGATGAAAAAGTTGGAATAGGCTCCTTTGTGCCATAAAGCTAATCAACCAGGATGATGCCGAACACATCAAGTGGAAATAGGTTCCTTAAGAAAGTTTTTTTTTGCGCAGGCATTATTCAGGATAAAATAGCATTACAACAAATAATCAAAGAGGTTTGCAAGCATACAATTAACAGTGGTGTCTGTGGATGACTTTCTGGCAAAGAAGGGCCATGTTCCCAGATCAGCAAGTGCCTACATGAGTTCAACATGAACCAAGGGACAACAAAAGGTGAAGGAGGATGGGAGTGTGGCACTGGGAGTAATAATCCCAGCAAGATAAGAAGAAGCTGGAATTTACTGAGTTGCTAAATTGAAGACTGTTGGAAAACTTTGAAGGTCAGGTTCTCACACCTGTGCTTAACCAATAATATGCTAGTTGTTAAGGGCCTTAAAGATATGTATCCAACCACAATGGGCCAAGTTAAGGTAAACAACTTTAATAAATAGTATATAAAGAGTTAGTTTTCTATAATAAAAGGATTTGTCTTATCACACTGATCTCCGACTGAGTCCATTCCATGACAGGTGTCTGAAAGGACACTTGAGAAAACAAGGCACAGATTGCAATAATGGAAAACAAAATAACAGAAATGGGGAAAAAGCACATGGAATACAAACTGCTTTGAAGAGCTCTTATCCCTTCTTCCAGGACTTACTTACTGAGCAGCTTAAGACAAAGGATTTCAGATTCCAAGGGAGCTACCTTATTTATATGACAGGTCAGGAACAGACTTAAGTCTGGACACTTTTAAACTCCAAAGCAGTCATTTCACTTTTCACACTATTTCAGTTCTTGACTTCTTACAAGATCGTCTTCTATAATGTGAAGAGAGGGCAAAGAGCAAAAAGTGATTTAGTAATTTTTTGTAGAATCTGCACTAAGAAATGAGGAATGAACCAAGTGTCTGATGTTTATTAGCCACTTCACTACTCAGCAGCTGGAATACTTTGTATCTGGGTTAGGAGTGGGTCATTAACTACTGCATAAAACAAAGCCACAGAAAAAGAACAAAAATACCAGCAATAAGCCCAACCCTGTGTCATGATTTAAGACAAGGTGGCAACTATGTACTACGCAGCTGCTTGCTCACCTCTCACCCATCCTAGTGGAATGGGGGGAAGAATCAGTAAAACCCACAAGTTGAGGTAAGAACAATTTCATAATCTAAATAAAGTAAAATAAAATAATGATGATAATAATATATTTTTAAAAAGAAATAAAGTGAGAGAGGAGTAAAACCCAAGAAAGACAGAGTGATGTACAATACAATCACTTCTCCCTGAGTAGCAATCAACACCTCCTGGTCAACTCCTCCCCAGTTTATATAATGGGCATGGCATGCTGTGGTATGGAATATCCCTTTGGCTAGTTTGGATCAGGTGTCTGTAATGGATAGGAACCTAGCTGAGAGTTGATCCGCACTCGTGACTGTGGTACATAACAAAGTAATTTCTGTCAAAGTGCGTTAGATAAAGTATATATATTTACGGTCATTGTGACTGTTTATTGGAAAGAAACAGGAAAACATAGGTGTGCAGCTGTTCTAAGACCTTCATACTTGGCTGCAGTGGGGCGCTTGGACAACACTATCTGCAGGGTCAGCAGTGAGATGATGAGAAACTGCAGTATCCCACGGGTAAACAGCTAGAGATCAGGCATAAAGCCAGTTGTTTTCCTAAGGGTACAAAAGCGGGACCCTCCTGTGGCCGAATCTGAAGCCTCACCTACAGGTGGATGCACCATGTAGGAATTTTCCCAATTACCTGGCACTCCTGGCATCAGCTGCAGCAGGGCTTCCCAGCTGAACTGTAGGCCTGGTTAGTGATTCAGTGGTAATTGGTGGTGTATTTCTTCTGAATCTCTGTTCTCTCTAAACAGTAATGATTTGATGCATTGCTATTTTTCCATATATGTATCTCATTTGCTTTACTGTACTTATTCTCTGTACATATAGAGATATATACCTTATGCATGTTAGTGTGCTTGTTTGCCTTAGTGTGCTTGTTTAATAAACTGTGCATATTATATGGCTAGTGTGTGGCTGTTCTGTTGAGTACCCTGCCTGTTCGCAGAACAGTGTCCTGTCTCTGTTCCCTCCCAGCTTCTTGTGCCCTGCCTCACTGGCAAAGCATGAGACTGAAAAGTCCTTGATCAGGGTAAAATGCTACTGAGCAACAACTAAAACATTGTGTTATCAGCACTGTTCTCAGACTGAAGCCAAAACACTGCACTGCACCAGCTATTGGGAAGAAAATAAACTGTCCGAGCTGAAACCAGGACACCCAGATACACACTACTATGCCTTATGCTTTAACATGTAAATCTCTCAAAATCAACTAAGTATCTGTCATACAGAAGGTTTTTTATTTGTGTATTTGTAACTACAATCCATGGAAAGCCTTCTCAACTTACCAAATGAAGATAAGTAGCACTGAAATTCCATTCTAAAGAAGCACTCAGAAAATACAGCCGCAAGAGACAAACATTTCATACCATCTTTTCTCCAGTGCTTACTAAGTAATCTTAATTTCTCTTTTCCTCACTATCTCTTTCATAAGATTAATCACTGCATGATTGGTATAGATTACTCTTCTACAATTATGTCATAATAACAGTGCCTATAAATATTCCCTTTTAGATTTACTTAGTAACAACTGGTGGCAAATATCTTCATTTTAGGAGACTCCTTTATATGCCATTAATGATTATTTTCTGCTTTTTAATAAATCTATTCCTCAAGAGACATTTTCATCTTCCAAAATGTGTAAGGCAAATAAAGTTGTATTGCTGGGATCAAGTCACTAAGTGACTTGCCACTAGTATGTGTGATACTTGTTCCATAGTTCCCAAAATCATGGGGGAAAGGAATTTATTTGCATGTAAAAGAAATGCTGTAATTCACCTCAGCCCTTCATAAACTTCCAGAACTTTTCCATGTAAAAGTCTAGGGTTACTTTTTGTTTAATTTTGAAGTGTTTGGTAGTAATACTGTTGGAAATAAAATAACCACATGTACACAGAAATTTCTACGGGTTCTTCTGAAATTGCATCTTCCTTGAGATACAACTTCACAAGAGTGGTTATTCTCTCAAAATCACACTGAAACTACAGCTAAAAGCAGAACACAGACCATCTCCACTAAGGAATCCAAAAGTGATTGAAAGGTTAGGATTCTCTTCTGGACTCCCCTGAATTCCTTCATGATAAACTCAAGTACTGGCAGTCAGAAAACTGATATGTTTCTGCTGCTACTGGGTAAGAGGTCTAAGATTCATTACACTCTGAACATCAAGAAGACTTGAGGCCAGAATATAAGCCAGTTTAATGGTTTCTGAGACTAATTATAACCAGCCTGTGAGGCTAGCAACTGTGTTAGGAAATTGCAGCGTAAAACCTGAAATATCACCTGAAGTGTTCAGCTGCTTGTGATGGGAATGATGTCTTCACATGTCCCAAAATGATGACAATACTTGCTTATGTAGGTCATAAACTGGGTGAAAAATATTATGCATACATATGAAGTAAAGATATGATTTGGTTTGGAAATACGCATTGCTGTATTCACCAAAGTTAAACCCTTCCACAACACAATTTCAGTAAATATCTGTGTCCAACATTTGCATATAATGGAAAAATCCATTGCTTACACGAATATTACAGCATGCAGATGACACAATGTCAAATTTCCTTTATGTATATCACAGCATGGCTTCTGTCTCTCCCTCTCTCTTCCCATGGTTGGCACTTAGAAATGCCTGCAACGGAGAGTGCAGGAAAATGAAGGAGAAGAGAAAGAGAAAAAAGATTAAAATAATGAAAATAGAAAAGTGTTTTTCTCTTATGAATGGGGAGTATGAGTACCCTTAGTTGTAAGAGAGATTTACTGAATTAATTTCTTTCTTCTCCCTGCTTTATCTCTAAGATCAATGCTTTATACCCGCATGCCCACATGTAGTAGATTATCAGCTACAGTATCCTTTTGGTTTCTCTTTTTCTGATTTTCTATTTCAGTAATTATTTGCTAATTCACAGCAGTGGAAATTTAAACCACAGATCTGTGTCCCACACAATCCTTACTATGTTCTTAAGTATGCACAGATGCACACAAAAATTGTGGTCCTTGTTATGCAGGCAAAATTCTCATTCACTGGCTCTGCTTTGTTGTGAATGCTTTAGCATTTGGTATGTCACATAAATCAGACTAGTCAGTTGCACACTTCTTTCAAAAAGTAGTTTAATTCAGCATTCATTGTTCATATCACATCAGTGTTCCTGCTATGTAAAAGTGAAGTATCTGACTGAAAAAGTTTGTGAGGCAAATCAAGAGCAGAGTATTCACTCAATTCAGTAAGGTTGCAAGATGTTCTTAAGCATAATGAAACAGTACATTACTCAAGCATAAAATTGCATTTTCCCATAGTGCGTCACACTCCTACATTAGTATTTCAGACATTTATTCTTTTCTACTTGATTAGTTTTTTCTTAAGCTATATACGGAACTCATAAGGTCAATTAAAATTTGGCCTCACAAAAAGTGTCATGAAACAGAGGAAAGCACAACCTTCCTCATCTTTCTCTGATTTAGAAGAAATGTTGTTTATTCCTGTGGTTGGTTGACCCTGGCTGCATGCCAGGTACCCATCAAAGTAACTCCAGCATTGATGCTTCCTCTGTTGGGAAGGAAAACAGACTATCAAGGGTTTGATTGAAATTGCACCTCATTACAGTGAAACAGGAAGGAAATGTTGTATGCATAAGAAACATTACATGAAAGAACACAGACCTTGAAGAACTGTAGTCATGGGAGACAAGGGTAGATTTCTGGCCATATTCTTCTGTTTCTCCAATTGCTTTAAATTACTCTCAAACAACATACTCCACCCTTTGCACACAGGACACACATTACTGCTTAAAATGGTTTACTTATTTGTAAACTTATTGAAGTACTATCTTAAAGTATAAAAAATAGACTTTAGATCATTCTCCTTTCTAAACCATGCCTTTCTGCACATGCAAATTCCAAAACTGTCCTACAGTTCTAACGTGCAATTTTTCTGTTTCAATTATCAGTTTTTACCTGGGACTGAAGGCAAACAAAAATGAAACAAGAATCACACCCTGTTTGACAGATACAATGGTAAAGCTCAGGGTATGACTGAAGTCTTGTGCAACAAGAGTAAACATATTTCCAGTTCTGTCCAGAAAATACATACATCAGTTCATACTTTGAAGTTAAAGAACTCTTCAGACCAAAACATAACTAAATTCTTTATACTTGGTGGAGAAAGGAAATGTTAATTTCTTTAGGGTTTGGTTGTTTTTTATTTGAGGTTTTGGGGTTTTTTTTCTGTTTTAGTAAGAAATTATGAGATTTTATTGTCATTTATTGCATTATTTTACAGCAATTATATTTCCATTATTCTTGTTCATCTGCTTCTGTTTGTCACATTAATTAGTTAAGAAATTGAGATTAAAGAGTTTCTTTCTCTTTTGGTCCAGAGCCATAAAGACATACAATTTCAAAATTCTACTAAAATTTACATACATTCTAAAAAATGAGCTTGCTTAGAGAAATGATCCAGGCAGCATCTCACAGAATCGCAGAATGGTTGGGGTGAGAAGGGACCTCTTGGAGGTCATCTGGTTTAAATCTCCCTTCTCAAGCAGGACCACCTAGCTTGCCCAGGACCATGTCGAGACAGCTTTTGGACATCTCTTAGGAGCAAGAGCCTGCAACCGCTCTGGATAACCTGTCGCAGAGCTCAGTCACACTCACACTGATTTCTGATGTTCAGCATTTCATCACAATGTTCCTAATGTTCAGATTTAAGCTTTTGTCTTTCAGCGTGTGCCCATTGCCTCTCCTCCTGTCAGCAGGTACCAGTGAGAAGAGCCTGGCTCTGTCTTTTTTGCACCCTCCTGTCAGGTATTTATATATATTAATAAGATCCCACTGAGCCTTGTCTTCTCCAGCCTAAACAATCCAACTCTCAGATTTTCCATATCTCAGGTCCTCCGATCACTTAATCATCCTTGTGGCCCTTCATTGGACTCTCTCCAGTATGTTCATGTCTGTCATGTACTGGAAAGCCTAGAACCGTACCCAGCACAAGAGGTGTGCCCTCACCAGTGCTCAGGAGAGAGGAATGATTGTCTTCTTTGGCATGCTGACAACAATCCTGCTAATACAACTCAGGACACCATTAAGCCTCTTTGCCACAAAAACACATTGCTGGCTCATGTTCAACCTCATGTCCGCAAGGACCTCTAATGACTTTTCTACAAAGCTGTTTTGCAGCCACTGGTTCCACAGCACATATAGGTGTCTGGGATTGTTCTTCTCCAGGCACAAGACTTTGCACTTCCTCTTGTTGAATCACTCCCAGCTGGGGAAATGAATTCCAGTCTCCTGAATGACAAGTGAGCAAATGGAGATACTCACCAATGTACAAAGAAAATTAAGCCATGTACCTTCTGCTAGATGTTAAAAGGTTTGGCATCCCAACACACACAGGTCACTAATGAACATGAAGTTCTGCAATGACATTCATAAAACTCACTTAAAAGTGATGGCCCATATTTTATTCTGCTTGTGTTCAAGACACTTTGTCAGTTTGAGATAGCAGTTCTTTATAAAAATAGTAACTTGTATGTATAGTCATTTCATTTCACTTCACAGTCAAAAGACATTTGTTAGAGAAATTTTATTGCAATTTCTGAACCAAATATTTATAAGAATAAACCTACTGCCTGGAATACCCGATTTAATAAAAAACAACAAGTTGTGGCATAGTTATTATTCACAGGGAGAAGCTGAATTTTGTTCAAGCACATTCAAGAGGATACCACGAGTAGTTGTGGGAGGTTTTACTGTTCTAATATACAAAGAGGTATTTATGTATATTATTAAAAGAATACAGAAAATTCTCTTCATTACTGTTTCACCTCATTGCCATTAGTACTTGGAACAATACTGGCAGAACACAGGTTTTTCAGATTATCACTGATAATCTCTTTATTAAAGAAATTGTATATCACTTATGAAGCCAGTCACTGAATAGCTCTTACTGAATAGCAATTACTGGTACTTGAAAGCCTGTATTTTCCAGTGCAAAAAGCAAAATATTTTTTCCCTTTAACATTAAAATTCAAATTGCTTCCAGATATGGAGGAACAAATTCTTACAAAATATAGTTCAGAAAAGATGCAGAATTTGTATTGCAGTGATATGAAAATTAAATTAGAAAAATAAATATTATTTCTAAGGATTAAGAGCAGTATTGATCATAGCTGGGCAAATTACAGGAAAATTGTCTTATGCAGAAGGCATTAATAAATGAAGAAATACTTAAAAATATTCATTGTTGAATTCACAGGACTTCATTTAAATACTTCTGCCACTACTAAGTCTGACTAATAAGTCAACAGCATTGATATTTTCATTAGATCAATAAATAGCTCTAAAGTTCATGGTGCCTTGCATAGCAGGGTTCCAAATCAAAAGACAACTTCCAAACAGCTTATTAGAGGAAGTAAAACATGAGACAAGAGCAGTGTAAAAAGACAGCGATGTTTTAAAAAAGTTAAACCAAATCCACATGCAACAGAGAAAAAAGATCCTTCAGTTATAAGTACATCTGAGAATTATTTTTTGTAGATGGCTGCAGTAAAGGTAAAATATGAAATTATTATTTTGAAAATTAAGCATAAATGTTAGCTTTTTGATGCTTTTTCAGATTCCAAATTACATGGAATGTAGGAATGTAGTCATAGACATAACTTTGAGGGTATCTGGGATTGCATTTGCTGTGTCTGTAAATTTTAATCAAATACCAGAGGCTCACAGAAATGCCTGTCCTGTGAGTATGTTGTGTTGCAAAGCTAAAGCAATGAAAAGGTTAATTATATTTCAGTTCATTGCCTGCCAGGGAGGAGATAAAAATGGAAATTTTCCCAATGCAATTCTTCTGCTCTCTGTACTGAAGCTACGTACTGCATGTTGAGGACATCCAAGGGCAAGATATGATTACTTGTTTGAAGAACAGCTTTCTAGCTATCACCCTCAACCAAAAAGTATATCATTAAAGATTTTCCCACTTACCGTGCATTATTATTCCTGTCAATGCACTCCCAGAGAGGAAAGATGACAGTCACTCTATGTGATATTGAGGCCAACGATTTCCTAAAGTGGTGATGAGATACTCTGACACTACGGCAGGGAATACAACAGATTTTTGTCACACTGTTCCTGCTGTACAGAAATGTCAGACCAGGCATTATAGTGCAAGAAAACCCTTCCTATCGAGCTAGTTTTATGGACAATATGTTTCCTCCTTTTGATAGTTTGCTGCTAGAATGCAACAAAAATTAGATATAGCCATCCTGAGTCTGCTCACATAAACTCTAAGAAGGTCAACAACATTTTCATAAGCATGTCAAGAGAAGAATGGGCATTATAACACTATTCAGGAAAAAGTCAATCTTTACCTACAGATGACATACAGCAGAATTTGAGATATTACCGTTAAAGCCTAATGGTAATGCAGTTTATGACTACCCCTGCGGTGTAACTTCTTTGAGGGCATGCTATGGGACTTTGATATCAAATGAGGCTAACCAGCAGATTCTTCCTCGATCTCCAGTCATTTTATCTTATTCTTGATTTACCTGAGCCCAGTGTAATTCCCTGCTTATACAAACAGGGACAGGCACCTTCACTTTTTAGCAAAAAGAATACTATGAAAGCTTTCATAACACACAACAGTAATGTAGGAATTAACTGTTGATTTTCACAAATCCCCAGAAGTAGTGTTTGGGTGCTAGTAGTATATTAATGAGTTTAATTACTGTGCTATGTATCTAGCATTCACTGTGACAACACTGCACTCTTTAGTCAACCTTCAGCAGAACATTTAGTTGGTATTTTCCTGTGCAGCAAAAATAGAAAATAATAAGATCATTTGCTGGATATGTACGAAAATAAGAGATTATGTACCAAAAATGTAAATACGAAACAAAGACTGCTGTAGAATTTATTGAGGTGTTTTTTATGATACAGTGTTTTCAGGAACTTGCCTGAAAAGAAAATAAAAACCTAAGGCAATAACCCAGAAACACCTATATTGATTTAGGAAAATGAAAGTAGACATAAAGTGTATAACAACTTCTCTTTCAAATTTTCAGAATTCTTTTTTTTGGGAGGGGGGTCAGAAATTTTCATAATGTAATGTCAAATCTTGTTTTCATGTCTCACATGTAAGAGATTTAAAGTAGAAAACATAATACAGTAACCTTTTTTAATTCAATGTCATTACAATGTCATCTGAGTACTTTGAAAAGTATAACAGATATCAGATCATGAGGTTATGATATTTAGCTTGCAAGCTAATAAAAGGGAATTGCTTCTACTCACAGAGAAGCTCAGCAGGTGTTCTGTGTTAAAGACCACAAATGGACTTTTCTTGTCCATTAAGATCATCCAAGCAGAGTTCCATTTGTGGAGATTATTTTCCGAATGAGAAGCTCTTGTCCATCTCATCTCATAAAAGTATTAAAAACTAAAAACCTGTGTTTCATAGCAGTCATTATTACTTCCACCAATGAAGGCTTACTTCGAGTAATAATAACAAAGAAGTTAATACTTTCTGCAAAAAACTGACATGTCAACCAGCCACTTAAGTTTGCCTTGTTTGTGTGTTTACCAGGGATTTTTTTTTTTTTTTAATAGCAAAAAATAGCTATTCCAAGCAACATATTTTATTGGTGAACTCCCTTTATGCTTTTAGCTGCCTGCAGTCTCTGTGGAATCACTCATTCTTTCTCAGGGAGAATTACTCCTTATGACATAACTATTGGGTTTTTTGCTCTATTCACAGTTCTAATCTATGGCTACCCTTTCAGACTGATCTAACTTTGTAGTCTTTGATAATATCGTTTTCGCTTTGACTCAACTAAATAGGAAAATGCAGTGTGAATTTACTACAAATGACATCAGCAGGCCCATATGCAGAAACAATCCATTCTAAGATTCCTCCTAATATTCAGAATTTATTGGGTCTTTTAAATCTTAGAATTTCTTTTAATGCTCCACTTTCATTCTTAATATCATCAGTAATAGGTTTAGTCTATGAAAGAAAAGCTGGATTACCATAAGACAAGACTATCATCTCTGACGTTTTATAGTGAATTCATCATTAGTATAGGCAAGTAAGCGAACGAAATCCAAGACTGCATTACAGGTGTATCATTTCTCACAGTAACTGACGTGGATTCTTTTAGCAGGAAAAAAAGAAGAAACACCTTTTTACAGTAGTTTCAATCATACTCAGCTGGCTGTCAACTGTTAGCATTTTCATCTGGAGATTGCAGAGGGTGTTCTGCACTAAAATCCTGAATAGTTCAAAACTCACTGAATATATTTATACTCTTAGTTCCTTCAAGTTGCAGCTTTTATGGAGAATATGAGCTCGAAGTGCTCATAGGAATTCCTATTAAAAGTCTAATTCCTTTTCATGGAAATGCCTCATTTCAAATTCATGCATTCTTTAAAAAAATAGAACTTCACTGTATGAAATGCAAACAATGGAATCAAGTGTATAATCTGTAAGCAAGATGAACTGAGGCATGCCAGAGTTTAGATATTCTTCAGCAGATACTTGAAATGTTCATGAGGGATCACAGTGTTCCATCAGATATAAGCATTTTACTCCAATGCACACTACTATTGACCTTTCATGAAATAATCACTGCCACTAAAATAAAGCACTGACATTTTAATTATTCCATCTCTCACAGTTTGAGAGATGAGAATGAGAGATGAGGATGAGAGAGCTTTCTATTCTGAACACTTTTAAATGGTATTGCCTTACTAATGCTTCTGTTGTCAAACACAGCTGGTTGATTTTGTTTATTTTATTAAACAATTAATATTTTCTGACTTGGAGGAATCAGACAGCTAAAGCTAAATAATCAGTGGAATAAAGTAAGATAATCAAGATGCAACTGAAGAAATTAAACTGAAAATCAGTAAACAGGTTTTTTTCATTCCATATGGTGACCATGGATATTTGTTAGCACCACGAAATTGCTGAATGGAGATGAGCCATTTAAATATTGCATAAAGATTTTATGTCTTACAATTTTATGACTACCATTCTAGTGAAATGTCTTCAGTATTTCTGTATTTTCTAGAAAAGCAGTCTGGTTCCAAGACAGCGTGCAGGTCTCTGCAGGAAGTTAAACATTGTACGTTGCAACTCACCAATTTGTTCATGATAAAGAGAGATATTTACAGTGATTCTTCAATTTCTTATAACACAACAGATGGAAGAAATTAGTTGAATATCAACAAAGCGTGTTCTTTCATGACTATTTATTTCTCATAAATAGAGTAACCAACTAGAAATATATTTCAACTATCCCTTGGGTAGACAAGCCATTAATTATGTGCTCTTCTAAAAGCTGCAATTCTTGATTAATTTTAATGAAGCAGGGATGGTTTTTAGCCTTTAACTGAAGCTTAACTGCTGAACGAGGTAACTAAAAACGAGCTGCAGCTTTCACCTTTACCAAAGGAAAATAAATACTCTGTTTGTTCCTAGGAATGTGAGGTCAAATTAAATATTCATGTAGCTCCATATATACAGATTCTGCAGTTCTTCAATTTCAGATGAACCGAAAACTCATAATTTTTAACATTGCCAAGGTCAACAAAACAAGAAGAAAAAAAAAATATATGTATAGGTATTACACGTGTATGCGAGTGCAGTACTCTGTATTTTAGGAATTTGGTATTTTTATTTTGATTGTGCTCTCTGGGTTACTCTGTACTTTACAGAAGTGCATTAGTCAATACTGAAAGAATAATCCAGTGCCTTTTGTGTCCTTTTTACCACTGAAAGGCCTGTGGTAGGCAACCACACTTCCAAAAGGGAATTTTAGAAAGGAATTTGTCTTTGAGACAACCTGGTCTACGCACTTGTTACAACAAGTTAGAGTGGTGTTCTTTTGTCAGGCATCTGTATAGCTGGGGACACTGTGTTGTTATTCTAGGTTGTTTCTCTATCTGTGGACAAATAACCCCTCCTACATGATACTGTACTAGAGAGTCACTGCCACTAGTCCATCTTTGACCGCATGTCTTGATGCATGTTTGATGCCATCCTTCAGAAAACCTACTCCCTAATATGAAGTAAATTTCTGTAGTTTAACATTTAAACCACAAATAAACCACTGTCTTAGACTGATGGACAAGTAATTTCTTTTGCCAAACACAGAGTTTATATCTCACCTCCACTTCAAGTACATGGATCACGAAAGAACTCCAGAGAACAGCACTAGCTGCAAACAAGAAATTTTAAAGACCATAGGAGAGTGAAAAGAATTCTGAAAATAGAATCAATAACACTGAAAGTTTTAAAACATATATTCATATTTGAATATATATATAATCTTTATATAGCTTTAAAGATTGTTTTGGAAATGATTGAAAATCTGAAGGAGAGAAAATGAACTGTAAAAATGATTTACCTGTAAAGGATATAATCCTGAAAAACCTTCTCACCTGGGTAGGATTTACTACTGCTCTAGCACTGCTAATCTCATACATGCTATAGAAATTATTTTCACCTGAGCAGTAGCCCTGAAGACACAGGTCTACAAAGTCATTAGTGACTTAAAAAGGACACCCAGCTTAAGAACTAAAAAGCAGCAAATAAACATATCAAGTTCAAAAAAGTAAAGAAAATGAGTTGTCCTTCATTCAGTGTGTATTTAGGATGAGAAGCTCTTTGCCATCTTTTGCCAAGTATATCAGGAATATACTTGAAATTAAATGAAGCTGATGAGGACTACAGGGATATAGAGGTCCATTTGAACTGTACTAAAAGCATTCTAAAAAACCCCACAAAATCTATCCAAGAAAACCTCTGAGCTTCAGAGCTTATTAGGCTGGGACAAAACAAGGGCCATGACCAGAAATCCTTGTCCTGGTCTTGTGCTCTGAGACAACCATTGCAGTACTCTCCAGTCACCTGACCAAGTGGACCTGCTGGCTCACCTGCTAAGGCCATTTGCTTATGTGAGCAACAACCCACAAAAGCAGCTTTATCAACTATATAGTGCATTAATTGCACTGTGCTTGTGCCTCTGCTTCCCACAGAAGGCATATAGGATAAACACAATTCAGCCCTAATAATACTAATTGCAGTATCATTGCTAATAGAGATGTGGGTACACCTTCCTCTGATGTCATTAAATTGATCAAAATTTTAATTGTTCTCATTATTAAATGAGATGCTGATGTAGCTCATTATGAAAGTTATTTATTTTATCTCCTATTTAATGAGCATTTCTACTAACTGAGACAGTTATACACTCTATCATAGAAGTTGCAAAAAGAAGTTCAAGAGCAATCAAAAGAGATTGCAGAGCCTTGGGATCTCTGGTTAAGGGATCAGAAGCACAAGTAGAGTTGTCCTTTCTTTCCAGTTGTAGGGAATGATGAGGGAAGAAACAGGATGACTCGGCAGATCAATACCTGGGGGCAAGCCTTGTGTCACTGGCAGAATTTTGGGGGTTTTGATCATGGTTTGGTCTACAAAACACCAGGCCTGCTTTCGACAGATGGGGTACAGCTGTCTCAAAGAGGGAAAAGGATCTCTGCACAGTTATCAGAATTCACAGAAGGAACTTTAAACTAGGTTGAAGGAGGAAAGGGATAAAACAGGGAAAAGGATCTCTGCACAGTTATCAGAATTCACAGAAGGAACTTTAAACTAGGTTGAAGGAGGAAAGGGATAAAACCAGGCTCATAACAGATAATCCTGGGGGTGGCATGCCAGTGTTTGAGGGATAGTTTGCTAGGGAGATCCTCCAGTCTCAGTTGAGGTAGAGGGTGGTGATCCATGCAACAGCAAAGAGGAAGGGGTTATTGATGTGTTAGAAACCATGGAAGCACCTGAGAATGGTCATGTAGGAATTAGGACTTCTCCCCCCAGAAAGGTGGTGGGATCCATAGCCCTACTGAAGTACACCTACACCAAGGCATGAACAACAAACAGGAGGAGCTGGAAGCTATTGTGCAGGAAAAGCAGGAAAGCTATGACATAGGAACAGGTGAGGTGACACACACCACTGGCATGCTGCAATGGATGGCTATAAACTCTTCAGAAGGGACAAGCAAGGAAGGAGAGGTGAGATAGTCCAGTCTGTTAAGAAGTGTTTTGATTGTTTAGAGCTTGACAATGGTTATGAAAGGGTTGAGTGTTTAGGGGTAGAGATCAGTGGAAGAGCCGAAAAAGCAGATATCATGGTGAGAGTCTGTTATAGACCACTCAGCCAGGATGAGGAGACAGGTGAAATATTGTATCAACAGTTGAGGGAAGCCTCACGATTGCTAACCCTTGTTCTCACTGGGGAGGCTTCAACTTACAAAATGTCTATCAGAACTACAATACAGTGGACAGGAAACAGCCTAGGAGGTTCCTGGAGTGTGTGGAAGATAACTTCCTGACACAGCTGGAGAGAGCCATCTCTCACCAGGGAAGGTGCCCCGCTGGACCTGTTGTTTGTAAGCAGAGAAGGACTTGTGAGTGATGCGATGGTTGGAGGCTGTCTTGGGCACAATGATCATGAAATGATGGAGTTTTCAATTCTTGGAGATGTAAGGAGGGTAGTCAGCAGAACTGCTACCTTGGACTTCTGCAGGGCAGACTTGGCCTGTTGAGGAGATCAGTTAGCAGAGTCCCTTGGAAGGCAGTCCTGAAGGGCACAGGATACCAGGAAGGCTGGACATTCTTCAAGAAAGAAATCTTGAAGGTGCAAGAGCAGGCCATTCCCTGAAAAATGAGCTCATCATCAAGAAGACTGGCCTAGGTAAACAGAGATCTTTGGCTGGAACTGAGGAAAAAAATTGTTTATGACCTTTGGAAGAAGACGCAAGCAACTCAGGAGGACTACAAGATGTTGTGAGGTTACGCACAGAGAAAATTAGAAGGCCCAAAGCCCAACTAGAATTAATTTGGCCACTGTCATAAAAAGACAATTAAAAATGTTTCTATATAAATACATTCCAACAAAAGGAGGGCTAAGGAGAATCTCCATCCTTTATTGGATGTGAGGGGAAACAAAAGATAAGGAAAAAGCTGAGGTAATCAATCAGTTATTTGCCTCAGTCTTTAACAGTAAGATGAGTTGTTTCCTGGGTACCAGCCCCCTGAGCTGGAAGATGGAGATGAAGAGTAGAATGAAACCCCCGTAACCCACAAAGGAATTATTAGTGACCTGCTACACCACTTTGACACACACAAGTCTATGCGGCCAGATAGGATCCACCCAAGGGTACTGAGGGAGCTGGTGGAAGTGCTCACAGAGCCACTTTTAATAATTTTAAGCTGTCCCATTTACTAGTGCATTTATGAAAGGCAGGTCCTGCTTGACTTGTCTGATGTCCTTCTATAACAAGGTGACCCGCTCGCTGCATGAGGGAGAGGCTGTGGATGTTGTTTACCTAGAGTTTAGTAAAACCTTTGAACCTTTTCCCACAGCAGTCTCCTGGAGAAACTGGCTGCTCACAACTTGGACAGGCGTATTCTTCACTAGATAAAAACCTGGCTGGATGGCAAGGCACAGAGAATTGTGGTGAATGGAATTAAATCCAGTCGGTGGCCAGTCACAAGCCCCTGGGGGTCAGTATTAGGCCAGTTCTGTTTAATATCTTCATCAATGATCTGGATGAGGACATCAAGTGCACCAACAGTCAGTTTTCAGATGACACCAAGTTAGCTGGAGTGTTGATCTGCTTGAGGGTAGGCAGGCTCTGCAGAGGGATCTGAACAGGCTGGATTGAAGGGCTAAGGCCAACTATATGAGGCTGCAGGACAAGGCAAAGTGCCAGATAAGTGCCAGATCCTGCACGTGGGTCACAACAATCCCATGCAATGCTCCAGGCTTGTGGAAGAGTGGCTGGAAAGTTGCTCGGCAGAGAAGGACCTGGGGGTGCTGATTGATGGAGCGGAACATGAGCCAGCTTTGTGCCCCATGTGGCCAAGAAGGCCAACAGCACCCTGGCCTGTATCAGCAATAGTGTGACCAGCAAGGCCATGGCAGTGATCATCTCTCTGTACTGGGCACTGGTGAGGCTGCACCTTGAATCCTGTGTTCACTTCTGGGCCCCTCACTACAAGAGAGACATTGAGGTGCTGGAGCGGGTCCAGAGGAAGGCAACGGAGCTGGTGAAGGGCCTGGAGCACAAGTCTGATGAAGAATGGCTGAGGGAACTGAGGGTGTTTAGTCTGGAGAAGAGGTTCAGGGGGGACCTTATCGCTCTCTACAGCTGCCTGAAGGAATGTTTAGATTAGATATTGCAAAAAATTTCTTCACCAAAAGTGTTATTAAGCACTGGAACAGGCTGTTAAGGGAAGTGGTGGAGTCGTCATCTCTGGAGGTATTTAAAAGATGTGTAGATCATAGAATCAGAATTCTTTAGGTTGGAAAAGACCTTTAAGATCAAGTCCAGCTGTTAACCTAGCCAAGTCCACCACTAAACCATGTCCCTAACAGCCCATCTACACATCTTTTAAAGATGTGATGTTTTAAGTACATGGTTTAGTGGTAGACTTGGCAGGCAATGCTAGGTTTACAGCTGATTCGAGTATGTGATTTTATTATTCTGTATTAATTTTGACCTTTTTTATGAAACATTTGGTTTAGCATCTCCTTAGAAGACAAAGTTGTTGTCTATAATAATATAAGAATGTGTTGATTATAATTTAGAAGGCAGAATAGTGTTTAAAAACCTGTTTGCGGGATTTTTAGAAGTATGGTTTTCTCTCTCATGTCATATTTTATTTTGAATAACCTTGGCACAAGTTAAACAGCTTGTCTTAACATTTATGTTGTAATAACACAGAAGTAACACCCCACCCTGCTAAACAAAGGAGGGATTAGTAAGACTGGAAGGTAGCCTAAGCATCTGAAATTGCTGATACATTCCTGTTGGCCTATTCTTTTCTTCTCAGTGTCTTTTGCCAAGATACACAGATAACACTGGGTTTATAGACTGCTGTGTGTCATTAAAAAAGTTAAGTGTCTATAAAACACCATAGTTATATTCTCCATCTTCAAATGAGGTCAAAGGAGTTTTTGCACTCTCATTTGATTAAATTCAGAAACATTACCCAAAGTTAATTTTTAGTTTCCAACTACTTTAAATCGGTTGCACAAAAATATTCACTTGAAATTTAAAGCATCATTAAAAATAACTCTATACAGAACTACGTTGCACTATGAGCATGAAAGCTGATAAACTTGAGCAGCATCATGAAAAAAATAAAAATGGGAGTGTCAGCTGGAGGCAAACTAATCCTGTGGTGCACAGATTCATTTCCAAGATAACAATCCAGAAATATATAAAGAAAAAAATAATAATAAAAAAATGTGCTAATGAATAAGGACCCAAATAACTTACCTCATGGCAATGAGAATAGTGATCACGAATAAATATTTGAGGACTCATGTTCTGAAATGCTACTGACTGTTATCTTAGGATTTTATATCAGAAATTAAAGCAATCTTTCTACAAGAAAGACAAGGAAAAACACATGCTACTGTATCTTGAGGACTATGATCACCCACATCAGTCACTTCTATGCGAAATCTCTTTCAGTTTCAAAAAAGAAATTTTTTTCCTAAGATATTAGACCACAGTATTGTGTTAAAAGTTTTGCGTTCTTCTTTGAAAATTCAATGTCAGGTGAATTTCAAAATTTTATAATTCTTCCTAGAAATATAAAAAGCAACCATACATATAAAGAACTCCACTAGGTAAATTATTTCTTTACTGAAGTAGAGATTTTTATTAAAATTGCTAAGACTCAAATAAATAAGCCTAAAGAGAAACCTTATCTTAACTGGCTGTTCTCTAAGTCTTCCAAACTCTTGTGTAACTCTCAGTAATTTCTTCATAAATGTCTACTTCTAGACCTCCAAAATTATATGCAATCTGTAAAATTATAATTCCTATAGCCACATTATGTTTTCTTGCCTTCGGTAAGCTGATGAAGGTCACATAGAGTCAGTGCTATTTTCAGCTTCTACTTATGAGTGGCCAGTAAAGTTCCCTTTACAAAGATACAGTATTAAATGGCTTTACATCTGCAGACCAGAATATTTGCCTGTATCTGTCTGGGATTTTAATATATCAGAAGGGCATATACACTCACAGTAAGCTGTCTATAACAGCACACTTGCTGATTCTTTAAATGTGCTCTGGAGCAGAGGAAAGAACAGCCATCTATAACCCAGCAGTTGGCCAGTGATTAAGCTATTAATCCCATATTAGAGATGGAAAAGCCAAGACACTGAGAGAGGAAACTACTTTTGTCCCAAATCACACAGCAAGATAGTGACAAAACTGAGAACAAATAACAGATGGGAGGCATTGTAGTGATTTTTGAACCTCTCTTGCATTTCCCAGACTTCTCTGTGTTAGATTACTTCTGAGGGAAAAAAGCAAGAATCTCAACCATTTCAGGCTACAATGACTAAAAGAGAGAGAAGTTACAATAGATCAGTAAACTACTCTTCAGACGGAATCTAACTTTGCTACCATAATGACTAGCATAGGAGTGTTTGCCTTCATTCAAACATAGTCTAATGCTCGGCTCCCATTTCCTTCCTATGCACAAACAAAAATCTTCAGAGATTTTTATATCTCTGAACAAACTATCTACTGTAACTTTAATTAAAAACAGCTCTGAAAAGAAAAAATAAATACTGTTCTTTAAACACTGTAAGTTTAGAAATGGAAAAGTACTTCAAATTGTTCCCACTAACAGAAGGAGTTTTGTAGTCCGAAATACAGGAACTAAACTCATACCAAAAGCATTGAAGCAAGGGACGCTGAGAGTATGAAGGGCATTAATCATACAAAGACAGTTTTCACAGAACTGAAACCTTTTGGAGTTCAATTGGGCAAACAGCCAGACAGCTCTGAACTGCTGAGAGTGCCAAGCACCTTACAGAAAGACCTCACATATTGTTGCACACTCCAATTTTAAACAGGATTGTGTAAGAGAGGTGCTACCTTTTAGTGCAATGAATAAATATGTGGCTGAGCAGAAAAAGTTCAAGAGGCAGAATCAGCAATTAAAGTGAGTAGATGCTATCCTTTGTCCTGCTGTTGATATGCTATATGACTTGGAGAAGCACTAACTTGTCAGTACCTAAACTTCCATATGTAAGAAAGGGAGTTAATAGTCCTCCTTTATGTCACAAGGATATCTGTTGAAATTACACGGATAGCACTACAGTAATCACCCCTGTTAGTAATCAACAGAGGTGAATTGGAATTTGACCTCTTATTAGAATATATATTTTGCCAAAATAATTTTCATAATATTCCATATCAAAAGTCATCCCCTGAACTTTGAGAATCGGCAGACCACAATTCACACCCAGGTTCAAAGTCATCAGTGTACATTTCCACTTACAGGTAACAATGTGTTTTATATTAATCAGAAGACACGTTTTCACTGCTATGTAATCCCCATATCCTTAACTACTGTCATCACACACAATTTACTAAAATAAAAGAAATCCTGAAGTTAACAGCCTTTTCCATAGATGGACGCCTACCCTATGCTGTCCCATCCAAAATGCACTGTAAAGTCACATGATAGTTAAAACACTGATGCAAAGCAGCATCAGATTAGCTACAGGGGTTATTCACTCTTGTTTTGGCAACCTAGAAACATTAAATCATTTTGTATTCTGAAAGCAAATTCCCTACCTCACCTCTACTCCACATCCAAAGAGCTGACAGTGTGAAAAGATCTGTTAATGATTTTGCTTACCTGACATTATTAATGAATTACTGAATATGTCATTTGGACTAAGGGTATTGCCAAAGCTGACTCCTTCCTTCTCCCATGCTTATGATACAAGTAGGTTTCTGAAAGACATGAAAAGAAAAACCAAGTCCTATTTCCAGCTTTGAAGAGGAGATCCATTACTGAGAGCTTATATGTTTGGGTTAGTTGATTTGTTTTTTGCTTGTTCAGTTTTCTGTGTGTTGGTTTTTTTGGTTGTTCTTCTTTGTGGAGGGGAGGAGGAGGGTGGTTGGGTTTTGGTTTTGGGTTGTTTTTTTTTTAATTAATGTCATGGTTTAAGCCAGTCGTCAAGTCAGCCACGAGTTTCTCCTCCCCCCCACCCCCAGAGTGATGGGGAGGAGAATTGAAAGAATGTAACTCCCATGGGTTGAGACAAAAACAGTCCAGTAACTAAGGTATAACACAAACCACTACTGCTACCACCAATAATAATAATGATAAGAGAAATAACAAGGGAAGAGGATACGATACCACTTGCCGAAAACGAGCCTGACAGAGCAGAGAACGTGCCCTTTCGGGAAACTCCCAATTACATCCCCAGGCATGACGTGCTGTGATATGGAATACCTCTTTGGCTAGTTTGGGTCAGGTGTCCTGTCCCTGCTTCCTCCCTACTTCCCCTCCTCCCTGGCAGAGCATGAGACTCACAAAGTCCTTGGTCAGGGTAAACATTCTGACCAGCAACTGAAAATATCGGCTTTATCAGTATTATTCCCAGGCCGAAAGTCAAAATCACAGCGCTGCACCAGCTACTAAGAAGGAGAAAAAGTGACTGCTGCTGCTGAACCCAGGACAATTAACAAGAAAGAAATGCCAAGATCATATTTGAATACTTGCCTGAATAATCTCTAAGTCCCTTTGTGCAGAAATACTAACAAAAGCATAAAGGCTGTTTGGAGAATATTTTTGCTGAGTTTTATTTTTAAAGGTCAAGCTTGATCTATTTGAGATTTTCTGGGAAATTTTTTTATTTTCTGAACTGCTGTATCCTCTTCAGTTTAATTTTATAGATCTCAGTAGTTCTGAATTTTTAACTTGAAAAATATGCTTCAAAAGATTTAGTAACATAACCAAGCTAAGATAGGAATATATGAATAAAGAACAAAAACTACATTGATTTGAGGGACAGGAAAAAGAAAATAAGATATTGTAAACACATTTCTATATTTTCAGCAACATCACAAGAAAGTTTGGATCTGATTCCAACTAATAATTTTAAACAGTTTAGTCTTGGATCTACTTCTCTATTTGAACTTGTGATGACCCTGAAATAATACTTCATGGGATTTCTTGGAGTAGATGCTGCAAACTGGACATCTCCATTATCATGACATGTAAAGAACATCTCACTGGACTTGCCCAGATAATGCAGTGGTTCTACAAGACAGAGTAACTAGTGATTCATTGTGCACATTTCATAGTCCATCATGCGACTGTGTGTATAGTAAGCCAAGGAAGAATATGTCTCTTAAGAAATGTAAATTAAAAAGTCCACCTTCAAAACCTCCTCCTTTATCTGTCTATTTCCATCTCGGCTAACAGATAGCTTAGAAAATTCAGTGTGCTTGAATTCACCTATGTTATTTCTCTGAAACACATACCATAGAAAATGCCTGCAGTCATAAAAACTGATTTGTGCTAAAATTCCCTTTTGGCTTGATGTTCCACATTGTGAAAGACAAGGACCCCTAAAGAGACTTGACAGAGGGCTCTAATTTGGTTACATTATCCCCTCTAGCAAGCGAACTGTCAAGGCAGGGCAACAAAACTGAAGTATGTCTGCTATAATGAAGACCTGACTCATCGTTTACATTTGCCCTTTCACACACAGTGTTTTGTTCCCATAAATATAAACGGATATACATGACAGAAGCCCTTCATCCTCCGTGTTCTTGGAAAGAGTAATATGAACCAGTAGCTTGAAACAATGTTTTCTTCAACATGCCCTTGAAATTTAATATTAGTAAGTAGATAAAGAACAGGCTCACCAGGGAGAACAAAAAGGAAATTTTCTAACATACAAGAAAATAGGATAGTTTAAACATACGAATTATCTACATCCTAAAATGTAAAAAACTCAAATGCATTAAAGAAAAAAGGATCTGAATGTCTAAATATCTGATAATTTTTAAAGGTTTATCTATTTCTATAAAGGCAAAATACACAAGTCATAGTGTTAATCTTGTTGAACTAATTACTGTAGTTAATAAGGAAAATGGGTAGAATTATTTGTACTTTACTTGTTTAGAAATTCATTGAATGGATCGCTACAGGTGACTTTCAGATAATGTTGTACAAAAAAATTGTCCAATAAGTGGGTTAAATTATATTGGTAGCTGTATTTGTTTTCTTGTGCATATGAAAGCCCAGTGTTTTTTTTACATTCTCACTGCACATGAATGTCTAGAAGTAAAAGCTAAAGTTATAGAATAAGTTCTTTTCCAGTTGATGAGCCATTCTCTCTGTTAAGAAAAAGCCACTATCACCGCTTGGATTTCATTGCCCCAGAAGAGGTTTGCTTGAGTAAAATTCAGTAAATGGAGTAAAAAATGAAGCAAAATGTCAAAATATTCACTTTATATCTTGAAATCTTTAATAATAAATCATTCTTCAAAAAAAAATTGTATTTTGGACTAAAAATCCAACAAAATATTTAAAAATATTTACTGTAATATTTTTTTAAAGATTGAAATGAACTTTTTAAATAATAAACAATAGTTAACATGATACTTATGGACTAAGTTTACTGCCTCTGTAGATTTCTACTAAATAAGAAAAAAAGGTATAGTAAATAGTACACAATATCTGAATGCAGAGAGTTTGAGAAGTTAACAAGTAAAGGCTGAATGCTTTTTAAAGAAGTATCAATATTGGAGCTTAATTACTGTGAGCTGCTTTTCACAAATAAACTGTGATGTCATCAAGTCATAGCACCTGGTCTAAAGATCACACATCACTTACAAGGTAAAATCTTGACAGTTCTGCTCAAATATTACTCTGCCTTTTCCCTGAAAGAAGTAAAATGCTCAGCTTTAGTACAGTAAAGAAATAATCAATTCACTCTACAAATACACCTGCTTTTTTCTAGACATTTCCTTAATCATTGCTTAGCAGTAGCTGAAACCCTAGACACAGTGAAGGTGCTTACCAGGCAGATATTTCTGGTGTGATTCTTAAAAATCACTAATTTTGTTCAGCAGTCAAATAATCCTAATAAATAATGAGGTACTCAGCAACCTTGGCCACTTACAAAAATACTATGAATTCTAAACACCATGCAGTATCTTTATATTGAAACCAAATTCCTTAGAAGTTACGTGTCAATATTTTCTCTATCAGAAAGTTGACTTGACTTCAAGATTAAATACAAATATCCATTTGTTCCTATTTTCCAGAGAAATTCTCTCTTACATGCAAAGGTACAATCTTATCACTATTATTGTCTAACAAATACTTTCAATTCTGTCTTTGTTTATGTTTGAGGAGCACCAGTAATTTTTTGGCATCCTTCTTTCCGTCTTCTGTTCTGTAGTTAACACCAGTATTACAGTGTCTCATTATTCCTAGTCATAGAACAGCTATCTTTTATTTCACAGTCTTGAGTCAACAGAAAACTACAGCCATACCTTGATATTATAGCCCTGACATATTATTTTCAGCAAAACTAAGCTGCTGAAGCTGCTGAAGCAGACGCAGGAGCATAAGTTGCAATCCAGCAAATGCCACTTTTGCTGCCTACTAAATTTTTGCGACAGTCGTAGTTTAGCTGAATGCAAGAAAGAAGCCAACTCCCTGTCTTTCTTTTTGGAACACAAATGAAGAAGGATTCTTCATGCTTTCACTCAAATTTTTCCTAGAAGGAAAGATGGTAAAAAAAATCCAATCAGCACGTTGACTGAATGTTGAAAAAGATTAACCTTGCAGAGTCTGATTGCATTCTTTGATACAGACAGAGAAGCATTTGAGATCACATTTTACAAAGCACACTCAAAATTTATTCAGATTGACTTAGGAACTTCTGTGTGGAATAAAATTTGGCAGCTGGAAACATAAAAAAGGATTACATGTGCAATTGGGCTTAGAAAGGAGGATTAGGGCTTGAAGAATACTTTTTTTTTAATACACAATTACCACTGATAAGCCAAAAGTCATATATATTTATCTTTACCAATTTAAATAAAGAGGTGTAGAGAGCTTCTCTCATTATTAAGCTTATTTTGAAAAAGAGACAGAGGAAATCTATATATCACATCAGCCAGTGGAAGTTATACTTTTCCTTTTATCTTTGAAAAATTTGGAGTTATACAGTAACCAGTTAAATTGCCTACTGCTGCTTTTCACAGTAGATCATGTTTCTATCTCTCAGAATGTTGCAGAGGACATGCAATTTTTTCCTTGTGCTTTCCAACCTTCTCATTCCAATTTAAGGATTATTATTGGCTCATGATAATTTCAAGACATCTCCACTGAAATTAAAGAATAGGCCATTAAAAAAGAAAATCATTCCAAGGCTACGTAGAAGTCTGATAGAACATGACTGGGTAAACAAAAAGGCATTACCATCGATTATTATTTGTCTAATTAGATCAGATCAAAGTTACTTGCATATATTCCCTTTCTGAATCATTAATGCAATGGTAAACATTGTGCATAGCCATATGGTGATTGCTTTAGCATGACCATTCAAAAAATACTACAACCTCTGTATTTCTTTTGCTTTTAAGATAGAAAAAAGATTTCCCATCCTACAAAAACAGCTTTTATGTTTGGTTGGTTTTGGGTTTGTTTTTTTTTTAATTACAAAGTTATTGGAGTTTAAGTCATATAAATTTCAACTCTTTGATTGGCTAAATATCTTGACAGATCATATCTAATACTCCTAGTTCATCTTTCAATACATTTATTTTGGGAAGTAAAGGAAAGCTTTCCTTCACTTCAGAAACTGGAATAACATGCCCCACTTGTTTATTTTGCAAAGTTTCATCTGTCCGACCTATAGATCTTCATTTATTGATCCAATGTTCTTTTGAAAAGCTAACTCAAATGTTGCACAGAGCAATTTAGAAACAGTCTTGTTAGCAGGTAATGCTGTTTGCACACACTTTACGTCACGCAACAAAAGCTGAGTCCCCGGAAGCAGTGTCTGATTGGAAATTTGAGCAAAAATATTTTTCTTGCTCAGAACTTTGTCTTCTAATCTCAAGATTAAAAATATTGTTGGACAGGATTCATGAGTCACAGGATCCCTAGAGAAGTAGAACAGCCTGAAGTCACAGGATCCCTAGAGAAGTAGAACAGCCTGAAGATGGCAGGTTTCTTATACCTGGAAAAGTAAGGGACATGGCGCTTGACTGAGAGCCTGAGTTTCATCCTTTCTGTGTCTGTCCTCCTAAATTAAGAGGTCAGAAATCATTGTTCTTGATAGTCTGTCAGCATCAATGCAGTGATTGTGACTCACCAATTCAGATAGAAATAAAGGCAGACTGATATCAAAAGAGAAGATAAACTCATAGAAGAAATAGAGACATACATAC
This sequence comes from Psittacula echo, assembly GCF_963264785.1. Taxonomy (NCBI): domain Eukaryota; kingdom Metazoa; phylum Chordata; class Aves; order Psittaciformes; family Psittacidae; genus Psittacula; species Psittacula echo. The sequence continues at coordinate 73,325,750 of NC_137742.1, read as the reverse complement.
ACAAAAAATTAACAATGCTTAGGTATCACTAAGGATGAGAACATTTCCTGTTGAAATGGTTCTTTCAGGCTGGAACACCTTCTCAAATATTATTTGCAGTTTACATTACCAAGCTGTCTGGGCTGAAAAATTCACTATTACATTTTTTCTTTGATTTGCTTCCCCTCACTCCTCTAAGCCAGTCAAACACAAGATTCTTTTAAAAAAGTAGCGCTCAAGATTTCAGCTATAGGTAAAAGAAAGACATTGTTCTGTCATATTTCCTTTTCCATTCCCCACATCTCCTGCCTCTACTTGTGCTGCCTTCTTCTAATCTATGCCTGTTACAAAAGATCAAGTTTTTGGAGGTGCTAATAAAAATAATTAATTGGATCCAATAACTTTTTTCTTTTTCTAAAACTACAGATTTTATTACTTTTTTGTCTGATTGGATACTGTAAAATCTGTGTATACATAAAATAATATTTTTATTATCCTCCAAAGTACTTTAAATAGTTGGATACGTAATTCATAGCTGAAAATTCATGCAGAAAACCACTATTGTCATGCTGAAAATTCTGTTATCTACTTCACTTCTTCCTCAGCAGTATTTATCAAGTATTTTTACATCATAAAGTTCACCAAACAACTGACCCCAGATTGAATAGACGTAGGAAGGCAATGTTATTTAGCTAGAAGGAGCAAGGAGAAAGATATAGATACTACAAATACTAAATATCCCAAATTTCGAAAAGCTACTCATATCCATTTGTCACCACTAACAATAATCAGGTAAAGGACATTGCACTGTATTTTATCATACTTCTGATTCAGGAACTTCATCCCATATTATGCATGCATTTCTGTGGCTTTGGTGTCTTTTTTCAATGTTACACACCTTTCCTGAAGCATAGTCATGATTTTGTATCTTTTCCTGACCTTTGGTATTTTTAACAGTAGCTTTACTATTCTTGCTGATTAAAATTCAAAGTGTGACAGCTTGTCTAGCTTAGTAAAGAAAGCTTTAAAGAGGGAAAATACTAGTTTCCTGGTATGACTCACCAATTATCCCCTACCGTGGAAAAAGGCTCGGAAAGGGTGAGGAGGCATGATGTATCCATGAAGCTCAGAGAATAATGCACAGTGTGGCTGACCACACTGTTGCTGCAAACCTGATTTTATCTCAACACAAAAAGGACAAGAAGGTGGCATTTTTTTTTTTTTTTCCAGGCAAATAGCAGTGTCAGTTGCTTCCATCTGTATTGTGCTAAACATTACACACTCCACACTTAACAACCTTCTGAAAGAACCTGCTCAGAGAGAATTGGACTCTGCCATCTGCATACACCATATTGACTAAAACACATGACAAATGAATTCCCATCATACTGCTGTGGGGGTTTTGTTCATTTAAGTTTTGTTCTTCTGTTGTTTTCAGTCTGTCTCTCAGTTTTGTGGGAATGGAAAAGCTAACACAGACAAACTGTCAAATGACAGCAGAATTCAACCTGAAAGGCTTTTTGTGGCCTTTTACTTTTGCCAGGTTGAAGCAGTCCCACAAACATGGATTTTTTTGCTGAAACCAAAATGGGATAAACAAATAATTAGTTCCCTTTCCTCTCCTCTCCCCAGCCTTGCATGCTCCACACCTATTTTGATAGAGACTTTTGAAAGGGTTTTTAAAATTTATTAATAGCAAGAGGAGTCTAAGGAAAATATTGGACTTATACTCATTTTTTAAATAATGGTTATCATTTATTCTCACCTAGCTCTCACTGGACAGGTCAACTAATATTGTGCTCAGCTCACATTAGACCTATATCTTGGAACTATCTAGTTCCAAGTCTGCTAGATCTTTCCTGTAAGTTACAAATATTGAAGAAGATATGTTAAACACTATGTATGACCGAATTTCTGTGGTTCTGAAGTACACAGATACCAAAGCATAAACATTAAATGTGTTTGAAGTGAGAATTTGTCATCTCTCAATCAAAAACACAATTTAGGACCATACAGTTACCGTGACATTAAAAGTAGTTTATTTCTTCTCTACACTTCTTTAAAAAACACACCAAAAACCTACCGTATGACATTGATTTTTAAAACTGACCTGGCCAGAGGGACAGCAGATGACAATATTTCTTACTGAAAGCTCAGAAAAAATTCTATAAAACAGCCAAGTAGAAAGACCCACAGCAACACTCATCCTCCAAATGTCATCAGATTAACACCAAATTTAGAAAGTTTATGGCAAAATTATTTCTTCATCTCACCAAAAAGGACAATTTAGAAATCTTCATTTTTAGGATCTTGTCAATTTTACACTTTCAGTCTGAATGAAAATTGTAGGTTTCAAAGCCTGCCCGGGTAGAACTACTTTTAATTTTAAAATATCTTTTTTCATTTTCCATTTTTAGTAATTAATTCACAGTTCCCTGTGCTTTGAACATGCAAAACATCATGCAATTCTACAGAATCTGAAAAATCAGGTGTTACTTTTCTTGCAAAAAACAACTTAAATTACTATATGGTTCTAGTCTTCAGCTCTTTGCCTCTATCTCTGATCTCAAAAAATATATAATATTTTCCTCTGACAGCAGTGAAAGCAACCTAATCAAAACATAACCCCAAATAAAAGTCTATCTCAATATAATCTAATTTTATAAATGGGTATGTATAAAATGTGAAATAGAGAAAGCAACAAATATATTGACTAGTGATAGGGTAAATGTCAGATAATGCTCAGGTTTTGTTTAGCTATCTGTCTCAATCCCTTCATTAATCAAGCACAAATGAGGGCTATATGTCCAGCCACTGAGATAAAGAAAAGCTTTCTAAAACCCAAAAAATCCCAAACTTTCATAGGAGTAAATAACATTTTCTTAAGGATAAGCTTACAGTGACAAATCTGAATTTTTCAGCCTTTAACATTTTGGTAATCAGAAGTCAAAACGTTCATCTTAATTTTTCAGACATAGTCAACACTAAATAACTTCACCCACATTGTTCATTCAAAGACGTCAGAGTGCCTGTCAGTCCTGGCTGCAATACACTGCTTGGAAAGATGTGCTCTAAACAGCCTGTCAGGAGGGCAAATCTTCCTGAGAAGGAAGTCATAGCAACAGTAAAATAATACTCCTTACAGATTCCAGAAGCAGACATGCAAGTCACTGTGTTATTTGCTGTTTGATTGCTGAAGTTTTTATTTACTTTAAGTAAAGACATTTTGGATGCCAATTTTAATTCAGTATTTTCCACAGGAAGCTGCTTGTTCCTGTTACTTATTATTATATTTCTGGGTTGAATTTTTGTGGCTGTTTGATGCTTGTTTGCTTTTTCTTTAACTCTGCAGCTGTCAAAACCTTGTGGAACACTTCCTGTCAAAGAAGTCAGCAAGGAAAATAGCAGCAACAATCATTTAAATTGTTTTCAGTTCCTACAATGTTCTTTATTCTCCAGTCTGCAATCAACAAAACACCAAAGCTATTAAATGCTACCCATAAATATGACTGCTTTCTAAATATCAGATGACTGATGTTTAAAAATTGTTATTAAATGAACGTGGATTTTATCATTTCTTTTGCAGCCAGTATTATATCAGTGGCCTTCAATGTTAATGGAGTCTGTAGCTAAAACCACTAAAAGATGTATGTATCCATCAAGATTAGAAATACTTAAGTGCTTTTCACCTAATGATTTATTGCTGCTTCAGAGACATTCTGACAGCCATATGGTGTTCCTTTTAAGGAATTATTACAAGATTAATTGTAAAAATTTGAAATTAATACAGTGATGCTGCACACAAAGTTATTTCTTTAAGCACCAGTTATCACTTGATATCATAAATCATAAAGTAATATGGTCTAAAATGAAATTATTAATTTTAATATTCAGAAATGGCAGAAAAGCCATTGTCACATATATTTTCTTTAGAAACATGTTTGCAGAGTACTCACATTCTTATAGATCAAGAAACAATAGTACAAGATGCACACTGGAGATTATTACCTGTAAAATATTTCTACCCTGTAAAATATTTCTACCATTTTTAAATCCATCAAAGTATGTATTTCTGCTTAACTGTGTTTTCTCTGGGTAGTCTGACAAGTTATTTAAAAGTTATTTAAAAGTTATTTAAAATTATTTAAAAACATACATCCATGTTATGCATCAAACCTTGCGAAGCTGAATGTTCAGAGGCAATGGTTATTAAAAGAATCCAGCAAAACCGACTACAGTTTTGTTCTTTATTTACCAGAACAGAATCCAACACAGGCAGAATATGCCAGATAACACATCACACAACAGAAATATGATGTGCTTATACATATTTAGGAAGCTTACATGATTGGTAGTCAGATGAATAATTCCTGCATTTGCAGATACTATTTTTGTCTTTTACATTTGAATGCAGTACTTATCCTGATTTGTGTTTTACATACTCCTACTAAAACTACATAAAAAAGCAGTTTTGTATGTTCTTCTGAAGAGACACCACCTCTTCTTAGCTTTTATATAATTACAACTTCAGGCTATCTATAGCAGATAAGTTGAATTTTCTTTTACCTCTTGGTTTTTTAAGCTATAAAAATTATTTTCTTGGAATTAAAAGATCCTCAGAAACAATACAGTAAATGTTGTGAGAGAAAGCAATCCTACACACTGCCCTTACAGGAAAATGAATGCAAGCAATGTAAGCAGTTTTCCTCCCAGAATGTCACTCTGTGTAAAACAATTAACCTTGTAACTTCTTGTAAATTTGTATCGTGAAGCCATCGACTAAGTTGCCGTCCATTCAAATCTGATTAGGGATTCTGAAACTTCCTATAACACTTTCACATTTGACTTGTTCCTTAAACACGATGATTGGTCAGGTAATTCATTCTTTCTACACATCCACAGCTCATCCTTCCTTGAAATAAGCTTCATTTCCTTTTAAGTATAGGATGGAAAATTAAATGGTGGTACTAAATAGAAGATTTTTCTGGAATAAGTTCACTATTTGCCAGGATTCTGAATGACATGCTTTATTTAACTTCGGCTTTTTTTGACACATAAAAACATTAAGCAGTAAAAAATACCCTATATTTCTAAACACCATCAGAGAATACAAGAAAGCCTTGGACAAATGAGCATAAACCTTTTGCTACCTGCTTGAATCTCTCTTACTGCAATGAAGTTAACTCAGCCATGACACAAGAGCTGTTGCTATGAAAGCAAATACATAAAATTGGTAGAAGTTTTTTTGATAACCATAACTTGCAGTCAAGATGGTGTTTAATAGAGGTGATTCAGGAAATTTATACTCTGTCCCCTCAAAGGTAAGGTGTTAATACAGTTATCTCTTGGAAGAAACTGTTAATGTAACATGTATAAAGACAATTCAAGTGTTGGGTGTACCACAAAATCATGGCATTCTTTTTTTAGAAACTTCCCTCTTTATAAAAAAGGCATTAAACGTATCTCTTCTAAGTGTGACTATTACAAACACTATTAGTTGTTATTTTGTTGTTAGAGTGTTTTGCTTAGAAACTGAGAGAGACTTATATCCTCTTGGATGCACCTGATTTAAATAAAAAACTTAACTGGAATTGAACAATGCAACCACATCTGTAATTTCATTATGTTAACAAAATACCCACATCAGTGTAAAAGTATTTAAAGGATCTAACTGTAACAGCAATGTTAAATGGAAAAAATTTGTTCAGGAGGATGTTCAACTGTTTTGACAAGATAGCTAGTGAAATCAATATTATCAAACTCAGGATGCACATATTTATTATATCATTTATAATTAAAAAGAACAGACATTCTTAGTGATGAAGGCACTTTGAATCAATTAATTAGTGACCTTAGATGCAAACACTGTTCCTAAACAAGAAAGAAGAATCTCTGGAATGAAGCTCAAAGGTCTATCTGTATTTTGTATAGGATAAAGTCAACAGTTGTCTATTGTTTCCTACTTGGAAGATGTAAAGTTTGGGAGAAGAGGAGGAATGGATGGTGAGAATAATTTATAAATCTATGTCGTGGTTTAAGCCCAGGCCGTTAATCAGAACCATGCAGTCTACTTCCCCCCCCACCTTTCTTCCCTCCGCTCCTGGAGGGACGGGGAGGAGAATCAAGAGAATGCAACTCCCACGGGTTGAGATAAGAGCAGTTTAATAACTAAGGCATAACACAAACCATTACTGCTACCACCAATAAGAATAATGATAAAGGAAATAACAAGGAAGAGAATACAACCGCTCACCAACTGATACCTCACCCATCCTGCAGTGATCCAGCCCTTCTGGGAACTCTCCGTTCTACATCCTGGGCATGACGTGCTATGGTATGGAATACCTCTGGCTAGTTTGGGTCAGGTGTCCTGTCTCTGTTTCATCCCGGCTTCTCCTCCTCCCTGGCAGAACATGAGACTCACAGAGTCCTTGATCAGGGTAAACATTCTGACCAGCAACTGAAAACATCGGCTTTATCAGTATTATTCCCAGGCCAAAAGTCAAAACCACAGCACTGCACCAGCTACTAAGAAGGAGAAAAACTGACTGCTGCTGCTGAACCCAGGACAATCTATGAATTATTGAAACTACTTTATACTTTAAAAAATACCTATCTGATACAATATAGGTAGATATTTTAACCACAGATTTCAGCCAAGGAATGCTGTGTGGGTGTATCATGGTTTAAGCCCAGCCAGTAACTCAGAACCACACAGCCACCAGCTCATTCCCACCTGCTTCCTTCCCATGCTCCCGGAGGGATGGGGAGGAGATTGAAAGAATGTAACTCCCACGGGTTAAGATAAGAACAGTCCAGTAACTAAGGTATAACACAAACCACTACTGTTGCCATCAATGATAATAATAATACGGGAATAATAAAGGTAAGAGAATACAACTGTTTACTACCCACCGACCGATACCCATCCCGACCCGAGCAGTGATCTAGCCCTTCTGGGTAACTCCCCCCAGTTTATATATTGGCCATGATGTGCTATGATATGGAATACCCCTTTGGCTAGGCTGGGTCAGGTGTCCTATCTCTGCTTCCTCGTGGCTTCCCCTCCTCCCTGGCAGAGCATGAGACTCAGAAAGTCCTTGGTCAGCCTAAACATTACTGAGCAGCAACTAAAAACATCGGTGTTATCAGCATTGTTCTCAGGCTGAGAGTCAGAAACACAGCACTGCACCAGCTACTAAGAAGGAGAAAAATGACTGCTACTGCTGAACTCAGGACAGAATGTATTAAAAATATTCATTTTCAGGTATTTAACTTTAAAACTTATAAAAAAAAAAAAAAGAAAAGCATATAAATTTTAACAGAGATCAAGCAAAAGGCAGGTGAATTTTGAATCACATGCACAGCTTTTCCTCTCAGTGATTTTTTTTCCCCTAACATCTAAGACACAATTTCTGGCCATTTTTCTTTGATACCAATACCCAGAAACTGGATCTTTAATTTTTGCAACTGCCTTTAAAGTAGTTGTAGTTTGAAAAAACATTCGAGTAAATAGTAAAAAAACTTTTTTTGTCATTTTAGCTACCTCAGCTACAACTCATATCAGAAAAAAAAAGGAAAAAACTAAAAAAAGACCATTTGTGCTAATTAAGGTAGCTGCAAACAGCCAATTAGGAGATTGATATAGCTGCATGCAAATTGCTTTTGTCCCCTAGCTGTCCACACTTAAGCAGAGAAATGATGGACAAGTCTTATTTTAGTATTGCTAAGAATTTGCAATCACGTACAGAAAAAAAAAAAAAAACAAACTCAAAACCAAAACCAAACAAAAAACCAACCAAAAAAACCCCCAAACAAAACCACACCATTAAAAATCAACTGCTTCTGTTGTTCTGCAATTAATTAAAATTAGCAAACAGTTAATCAGTTAATTAAGAGAGTGTTGGGGCTTTCCTAAGTACTATATTCCAGGAAAAAGGCAGTAACAAAACTCTCAGCCAGCCCCACTTACTGCTAGAATATTGTTTTATTTATGTTATGTTTTCACACAGTTTCAAGCACACATCAACAGCTAATTTCCACCTACTTGCCGACATATAACTTAAAAACCTATAAAGTCCTTTTAAAGTGCTTGACCTGCTTGGCATAGGGTTAGATGACTAATGGCATGATTAAGGATCAAGTGCTGCACAAGAGTAAACCAGAGGGGGACTACATAAAGTCTGTTTATAAATAAGTGGGAAGCGTTCACAGGAAAAGCAGACTATAGAATTTGTCTACTATGTACTTAGGGTATACAAATCTAAGGCCGGTCTTTTCCAGTTGTGAGAGCACCCTGACACATTCTGGGACAGTAGCAGTTTTTGAAAACCTGGGTCCAGATTAGTGGAAACTAAACATTGCCAGTTTAAAGACTATGGCATTGTTTACATCCCAGGTTCTGACTCATGGACCATAATATAATATACAGTATAAAATGTGAACCACAGCCTTGGGTCAGTGATGGATTATCTCAGGTACAGCATAGGGAAATTACTGGCTGCAGACCTATTCGATTACACCTGCTGGAAGGACATTTCTTGCTACCTTCTCCTTCTCTCCGTCATATATTCTCTGATGATTACCAGAACTTTAGCTGAACTAATTCAGTGTGCTGACCCAATGTAAAAATATTGACTTCTTGACAAAAATATTGACAAGCTTAAATGGCACATCAAGCAGTCCAAAAAGCACCACAGATGTGGTGAAAGCAGAATGAAATCTTAGAAGAGAAAAAGAAGAGGAAGCAAGTTACCTTTCAGTTCAGCAGTATCACAAAATAATATCCTAAGTTTCGTGCATCCCTTCCTCCAAAAGATTACAGGATCATTTAAAATCACACGTCACTGAACCATTTTATGACTTCATTATCATTTCTGTTTTCTAAGGTTTAACATAGTCCTGTAAGCTGGAAATTTCTTTGCCAGTGTAGAGTCACTTCCTACACTAGTGGTCATCAATGCTACAACAAAAATAATAAAAAGAATTCAAAACAAAGACACAGGAACTAGCACTATCATTCACTTTCATCAAGTAACACACTGGTAGTGAAGGAAACATAAACGGTAAGGTATATTTCTAGGAAAGAGCCTTATTTGAGTACTATCATAATAACACATCCATGAAGAGTTACTAATATACGCAGGTTTTCAAGTGCAAACCACATGCGGGAGGACATGCAAGAGAAAGACTGTGACTATATAATATGCAATGGCTAACAGCGGTTCAGACACTGCAGTGCCAAGAGAGCCACCTTTGACAGACACTGCTATCGCAGACAGACTTCGCCGTTTTGGACTCCAGGCTGTCCGGTTGGCTTTCTCCATGAGGAATAAATCACATTTTGGAAACTAGCTGCAGACAATAATAAGACTGAATTAAAAAATTAAGTTTTATCACAGCTGATGCAATATTCGATAATAACTGATCTAAGTCAAGCTTCATTATTAAAGGCTTCATATAAGATTCCATCAGGAATTACTGCATTTCATGTTTCCTGAAGCTGATGGCATTTCAGCAGCTAAGCTTCAGAGGATTGCCATTAACAGATGATGTCAAGCGTAGAGACTATTCAGTAGTTGCTAGTTTCTTATACCTGTCAAACACTTTCCCAGGGAGCCCATTACAAAGATTATGAGATTTTCTCAAGCTCTATAAGCAGTTCAGGATAAAAATATGTGTTTGTTTAACAAACCCTGACCACCAATATATATTATCAAACATCTAAATAAAACATCAGAAAAGCAATTTTGTTATAGGGCTAGTGATTCTTTTTTTTTTTTTTTTTTTTCTTCACAAAGTGAACTAAATGGAAAGTAATAATTTAAGAGTTATGTTTGAACATTGATTTTGTCGGATAAAAAATCAAAAGAGCTGCTTGGTTTTGTATCAGGTACAGCAGACAAATGCTTCCTTGGCAAACGGCGTTTTCCATACACTTAAAATTATGCTTATGCATATGTGTTGTCACTACCCGTAAATAATCCCACACTGCTTCCTGGTCATTTCATTAGGCTATAGTAATGGTTCTAATACCACAAATAACATAAAATACATATTAGCTAGGTTATACTAATTTTCTCTTGGTTGAGCTAACATTAAAGTTATTTCCATAATGTCATGTGAAGTTTCTTTAATTTTTCTTTCAGTCAAACACTGCAAACTTTCCTGAAATACTTAATGAAGGTTTTTAATACAGAGGAAGGCACAATCACTTACTATACTTACTGAAAAATTTCACTTGAATGGCAAAATTCACACGATAAAGGACAAACCTTTAAAGGTAAAGTTCAAAATTCAACTCATCAAGGAGAAAAACTATGTTACAGTCTAAGGGCTGTTGGTTTTAGTTTTGTTTTTTTTTTTTCCTATTGCAGGAAAGAAACATTGGATTTAAATGTAAACATTTAAAAGCATTCTACCTTCAAATGTAGTGTCTGTGCTATTTGTATGTGGATTGCTTCAGAGCAATGTTCATTTAGAGAAAATGTTATAACTGGATAAAAACCCCCTCCTAATTTTACCAATAATATACAAATAAATACGAGTACCACTAAATGTCTATTTAGCTTTCAAACAAGAATCCTTCTCTCTCTTATGGTTAAATATATTTACTAGCATCATCTAGGAAAACATTCCAGAAACACAGTGTCTAAGAAAGCATTGCTCCCCAAAATAAGTAGTTTTAAGCGTAGGTTTCCTGATAAAACAAGTCACATGATAATCATAAAATACTATAAAGCAGCAAATAGCTTTTTGATATGGTGGAATAGCCTGAATAAAGCCACTTAACCAAAATTCACAAGTTGAGTAGAAACACAAAATCAGTATCTCCAACTGTGTGTGGATCTGATAAAAGTAATTAAACTATGGACTGTTCTTTTAATTTCCAAGAGTTTTATCATGTTTAGATAACACCACGTCATTGTGTTCCACAGGGAAAATTAAATGGCACAACTTTCTGATGACACTACTCTGGATTTCACAGCTTTGTCACAAAGAAGCTATTACATTCTACAGAAGATAACCTTCAGTATTCTTAGATACTGAAAATGCCTGCACTGTGGGTCAAACAAGTGTTTGTCCAGGAGGTGTCAGAGTTATTAGTGCAGAATGGGAAGTGACTCTCTGTTTCAATGAGTTCACACTTTGATATGATTTGAAGGGTGAGATTGCATCCTCACAACACCCTTAAGAAATATTTTGTACTAAAATACAGAGAATAGAACTTATCTTGCAATAATTCCAGTAGAAATTGCCAAAACAAAAAACAGTTTTCGCAGCATGTTAGTGGAGCTCCAAGAGCATTTTCAGCTTTAATAAAATAATCCAGACTAGTGTGTTAATGTTTTCAAATGTACTGATCCAAAGCTCTGGACAGAATAGGATAATGAAAGATGCAGAACCTGTGAGAAAGAAAACACTATATGACAACAACTGTACAGTACTTTGTCCACAGAAGTTGATAAATCATGGAGAAGCAGAAAAAGCCCTGAATGCTGTCTCAGGCAATATCAATCAGCAAAGCAGCTAATGCTTTTGCAGTAACAGGATAAACTATCACCAGACTACAAAACAACAAATATGATCCAAGTCACTAAACAAAAAAATTAAATGAAAGTGCACTCTGTATTAATGTAGAACTTTCCAAGCTTTTAATATACCAGCTTTGCACATCTGCTATATTTTCTATTAAGCTAACTGACCTGAATGGTTAACTTACAAAGTCTTATTCAAGAATTCTCTGACTGTTAAGTTGAGAACACAATACATGCATACTTAAATAACATTTTATAAAAAACTTTACCAAAAAAAAAAGAAAAACTTTATTTTCTCATGTTTAATACCAAAAATTCTAGCAATTAGTGACTATAGTTCTAAGTTCATTGAAGTTATACATATAGATATATCTATATAGAGAGATATATATCTATATATGTACATAATAAGCTGCCTTAGTGAAAAACAAATTTATGTTCTTACAAGTACTTTCTGCCACCTTCACCTGTGATGCCAGGTAAAGGGGTTGACTGGTACACGGCAGATACTCTAGCAGATAAAAATAAAACTCAATTAAGATCCCTATATAACAGGATATAGCTAAAATGAGGGTTTCTGCAAAGATCAAATTACAGTTATCATTTCAGCCAATTTGTCAGCTAAAGATATTAGAGCTGGCATAATTTTCCAGAATACACTCCAAAAGAATTCAGGAGTTAAATGCATTTGATACCCCACTATACTTCACACAGTACGCCAGGTTTTAGAACAAAGCTTTAAAAGCAAGGATAGGAAACACTTTTCCACTGAAAAAGAAGAATCTTAGCAAATGAAAAATCTTGCAGATTTCAGGAAGCTGTACCCCACACATCATCTGTGAGATGTCTCAGACATTGAGGTTATACACAGAAAAAAAATAGATTCCCTTCATAACACTTGTCTTTTTTAATTTCCAAATAAAAATATGCTGATTTAACAGCACAGAACAGTCCAATGGGCCGAATAGCTGTATCTGAGTTTATTTTTTTTACTCCTTGTGGAATCTTGTCAGAATTCAATGAGATAAAGTATTTTAAAGATTGGTGATTTGACATCAAGTAAATATATATATATTACTGACTCCAAAACATTCAGTCCACTTCCTCAAGCCACACTCATAGGTGATGTAAGCATCTCAGCAGCTTGCATGGCCAGATTTTCTCCTCTTTGAAAGATGTCTTATTACTGAATGAGAAGTCTCTTTGACAATGATAGGCTGAGGTGTGTATTAATATGGTATAGTAGATACTGATACTGACCTGTGTCTTTTTTAACCACAGAATCACAAAATGCTTGTGTTGGAAAGCAACCTCCTAGGGATCACCTTGTCCAGTCTCCCTGCTCAAGCAAAACCACATAGAGCTAGTTACCCAGGATCGTGTCTACATGGGTTTTAATGACTTCATGGATGAAGACTCCACAATTGCCCTGGGCAACCTGTCACAGTGCTCAATCACCCTCACAGTGAAAAAGTGTTTCTTTGTGTTCAGATGGAAGTGCCTATGTTTCAGTCTGTGCCCATTGCCCCTGAGCTCCGCTGAGCCTTCTCCAGTTTGAAGAGTCCCATCTCTCTCAGCCTTTCCTCACATGTGAGGTGCCCCAGTCCCTTAACCATCCTTGAGACCTTTCACTGGACTGTCTCCAGTATGTCCATGCCTCTATTGCACTGGGGAGCCGAGCACTGGAAGCCATGCTCTAAGTGTGCCCTCACCAATCGATAAACTTGCAGGCAATGCTTTCTAGTGCAGCCAAGTATACCATTAACCACCTTTGCAGCAGGGGCACTTTTCTGATTCATCTTCAGCCTGGTGTCCACCAGGGCCCCCAGGTACTTTTCTGCCAAGCTTCTTTCCAGCTGGGTTTCCCCCCAGCATATACTGGTGCATGAATTCTTCCACACTTACTGAATTAACCCATGCAGGGAAACAAAATAAAAAGAAAAGAATACAGGTGCTCTGTTTATCTATTTTTAAGTCTACAGCAATGGAAAACAAGAGTTCAGGCTGAAGCTCAATTACAGCAGCCCAACTGCTTGCAAATTAGCAATGTTATCAGTAGAAAAGAATGTCTCAATGTCAATTTTCCTGACATGTTGATGGTACTGTTCCTGAACAGTCAATATTCTCATGATTTTTATTACAACAGGTCAAGCAAGTTATATGTAATATGATAACAAATAAAGTTCAAGGGTAGACACATCTTAAATTTGGAGAACCAAATAAATCATTTCTGATATTATGCCTCTAATGTCAAAGATTACTGGTCTATTTACACACTTGTATAAAATACACGACACTTTAATGACCACTGATTGAAGCATGATCTTCTGTAAATCGAAACAAATCAATTCTTTAACATACAGCTTTATTTCTGTGACTTCAGACAGGAAGGGCCTAGTGAGGACAATTTCTGTCTAGAAGTTGGAATAACCATCTGAATTTCCATCAGCTCCTGGGAGGGCTGAAGAAGTCCATCACCTCATCAATGATGGTACCATGACATTGTGCCCCAGTGAAGCAGCATATAATATACAATTAAACTTGGGAAAATTGAAGAGACTGAAAATTACAGTTCAACCTTGAGTTTAGCACCATGTCACTGTGTTCCACAGGGAAAATTAAATGGCACAACTTTCTGATGACACTACTCTGGATTTCACAGCTTTGTCGCAAAGAAGCTATTACATTCTACAGAAGGTAACCTTCAGCATTCTTAGATATCGAAAATGCCTGCACTGTGGGTCAAACAAGTGTTTGTCCAGGAGGTGTCAGAGTTATTAGTGCAGAATGGGAAGTGACTCTCTATTTCAATGGGCTTACACTTTGATATGATTTGAAGGGCGAGATTGCATCCTCACAACACCCTTAAGAAATATTTTGTGCTGATCCAAAGGTCTGGATTAAATGGGATAATGAAAGATGCCTTCTGTTGAAGCCAGAGCTCTAGCTTTCTAGTTATTACTTTACCAAGCACCTGGTCTCAATCAATGCAAATGTGCAGTGGCTACAGTGCTGCTTCCTTTCACAAAACAAAATGGCACTATTTGCTTCTGAAAGGACACGGAATTTCTAATTCACCAGAATAGATTAACTTGTATGTTCGCCTAATAAATCTTGTCAGAATAGGTTTCTAAAGTCTTCTAATATACATTCATCTATATGACCATTTACTTGAGACTTCAGACCAATACAGAGAGGCATTCCTTTAGCAGTTATGTTGCATGCAAAATCTAATAAACAAGCCTGTGCAGCACAAGTATTACAGTATAATCCATTAAAACCACTTTGCACTTAGTCAGATTGCAAAGATAGCTGTTTCATTAAATCGTATTGTACATTTTTTATTCTCATCTTATGTCATGTTCCTTGAGAGAGGAACTTGTCATGTTTAAATAACAAAATGTGACATACTACTATTAGTATCAAAGCACATGGAAGCATCAGATGTTTAAGGCAGGTGTGCCAAATATGTGCATTAGTTTTTCCCACAAGGGTCAACATATTTCAGCACTTTAAAAAATTCATGTACTTGAAAAATCATAAACCACAATGTCTTGAACTTCTATCCAGATAAAGATAATATTAGAATTTGCATGTACAAAGGCATACACTTGCCACAAGAGAGAAACCAAGTGACTTATCCAGCATCACAAATTTGCGGCAGGTTAAGGACTGGCATCTAATCAAGTTTCAGCCATGAACCTTACTGAATAATGTCTGTGGCTACACAGATTTTGTGCTTCGGCTTAGGGAACAAACCCTGACTGAAATCAATTGGGCTGGATTTGGTTCAGGACTCACAAAGCATGGATGATCAGTGAAGAAGGAGCATAGAACACAATCAGGTGCTCTATACAATCCAGGCCAGAAATGTAGCCATGGCTATTATTTCTCTTATTACTTTGTTTGTCATATTCCCAACATGCCTGCTTGATTCTTCTCTTTGCTGCCCCTTCAAGAGTTCTTCCATATACAAGCTAGAATATAATAAATGTTTAAAATAAAACCAGTTTTTCTTTGTCAAGTTCCTTGGCTCTCTAAGGTACGCTTGATATACAAGACAAGGTGCTGCTGTTTATTCAAAGAAGGGCAGTGAGCCCGTATACCAAAGTGACTGGTTTACATTTGGGTTGCACCTGAGCGGTATTCCAAGATCACAATGTTTTTTAAGGTGCAGAAATATCTATCTTCAGTTGAAACAACCCCAATTTCAACAACTCTAACGCAACCCACAAAAGCACAGCAGGCACATTATTGACATTTTGTATTTGAAAAATTTTGTGCCATGATTTGGGCAGGGCTATCAGTTATTCCAAATGCTATATAGCTGCAAAATAAGAGTACAGTGCTATATTGGCAAACATTCCACTTTAGAAACATTTCTCACTAACCTTCATTAGTCTAACATGCTTTTTAATTTATTCATCTACTATTCTGCTTTGATGCACAGTGTGGTCACAGTCCTGAAATCCTTATTTGACCAAATATTTCACAAACTCATAAGAGTCTAAGCAAACTAAAAAGTATTTTACAACTGGGACCAGACTTTTTGTTTCATTGGCCCCATATAAAGTTCTATTCTGCCTTTCATTTTATTTAAAATATAATGAGCTATTATATTTGTCATTCTTTGAAAATAATGCCAAAAGCACTGAATATTCTCTTTCAACAGGGAAGACATGTCTTAAATTATATAACACTGTGGTCTTTCTGTTTAAATTAGCATGTAATTTTTGCAAAGATCTAACTAATATTTCAAGTTTAAATAGATTATCATCACTATATTCACAGTCACAGCAAGGACTTTAAGCAATGGTCAAAAAGAAAAAGCTAAAATCTCCTGTTTCTGACAGGACTGGGAATGCTTTCAAACTGGTTCTCATGTTGTGAGTTGAAAATTTGTGCTTTTAACATTTCACAGTTCTTAGCAGTCTAGACAGTCTACAGAAAATCTGAAAGTTCAGTTCCAGAATTATTAGTTCACAGTTATGCTTCCTGCATTCACTATCTCACACTGAGCTGAATCATACTGGGACTTCTTCTTTTGCCTTCAAAACCTATGACAAAACACCCCTGAGAATTTGACACTGAAAACCTCAACTTTTTTCCTGTCCTCTCATCATTTTTTTTTTTTTATATACAAGGATGTCAAAATCAAACCTGGTCGAAAGGAGGCTCTGCTTGCAGCTACGTCCTGTAAAATGAAGAAAGCACTTTAACTCCTTATTCTTACATGATTGCTAATGTTACTTTATAACTTGTAATACCTCCCTATCACACCAGAGCAAAAAACCCTTCTACTGTCAATTATGCTTTTTAGACACTGGCACAGATTGCCCGGGAAGAGGAAGGTGTGGCTGCCCCATCCCTGGCAGTGCTCAAGGCCAGGTTGGATGGAGCTTGGAGCAACCTGGGCTAGTGGAAGGTGTCCCTGACCATGACAGGGGGTTGGAACTGGATGAAGGTCCCTTCAAACCCAAACCACTTATGATTCTGATTCAAACTATACTGTACTGTGTACTACTCAAGAGTAAGTCAAGAAAGTGGCTAGATAACCTTGGAGCATGTCTGATTTTATAGTTTATATTGATGAATTATTTTAATTACTATTTCTGGGTTCTTCCCAGGAAATAATAATTTGATTTTCATGAAGAGAGAGAGCCAAGCTGGAGGGAAAACATTTCAGACACTTAATAAGGGTTACCTCTACACAGTTAACAACTTATTTCACTGATGGTTCATTTTAATAATTAAAAAAATCATTTTTATTGAATTAATTCTTAGAAGCCTAATTATGCATTCCTGTGGCTGTTAGAATTCATGCTTTTGTCCAACAAAAAGAATGTCAAACTTTTATCACTTACAATCTCTGTGTAGCTCAACTATCTGATTTTCTGTCTCAGTTTTTGTTTGGTTCCCACGGTGGATGTTTAAGGTGTTTCAACACAAAAAGCTGATGGTGGCATAATGATTCAAGCAACAATTTTGGTAGCCCATCATCATCCCTAGATACTGTAGTACAGTGGGGACTGATGTTAACTTGTAAGATACATGCCTTGTAAGCATACTGCCCTTTAACATAGTCTTCACAGTAAGACTAAGATTTAGAGGATAAAGTGTACATCTTCATTTCAATATATATTTCATGATGAACTGTATTTGTTTTCAATAGTGGATAGCAAGTGAGCTCATAAATTCTGGTCAAAGAATAGGAGTGAGAAATGCTAAATCCTACCAAATGTTAATGAAACGTGTTAGTTCTACCTAGCTGTTGGCTAATACTGTTTTGTATTACATAAAATAATTTAGCAAGATATTCTCCAGTTTGATTTGGGGAAAACTCCAGGAACAAACTTGTCAACAAAGTTTTCAGGTCGACAAGCAGGTATTCTTTATTGCAGTGCCGGGAGACACGGGGGATAGCTCCTCCTAGCGTGTGTCCCCGTATTGCTACACAAGCCGCCCTTATATGGTCACTAGGCATACATGCATATTCATGAGGCTACGTATGGATTACATCATTTTCCAGAAAGTTTCCAATATGTGTACAAAAATGGTGGTCTGTGAGGGTCGTTTACTTCTTCCAACAATCTTCATAACTTCTGGCAGCCTTTGAGGCACCAACTTAATTAACATTACAGACATAACAGTCATCCTGTCCTTCTACTTATCAGTTAGTTTAACTGTTCCCATCCTGACATCTGCTAGTCCCAGATACTCCCCATCCCCAGGTCCTGTTTTTCCATCCTGTTTTTCTTACACTTCCTGTACTAAGGTCCTAAGGACCTAAAACTATGTCAACTACAATAATTTAACTTCATTCACCTCAGTTATTTTCCATTACAAAGCCATCGTTATTTAGAACTAATTCCACTTACTTGCTTTTGTGCTTTTGTGCCTCCTTGTCTCAAGTTGGAGGGGATAACATTCTGAAAAAGAACTAAATATAAATGTTACAATTAACAAATTTTCACTTTCCTCTTCAATCTCTAGCAATATCAGTTCTAAAGTTAATTTGAATACTCTTTCCCACAAAGATTTAGAAACTGTAAAGATATACCTTCAAAAAAGTTTTCAATGGACCTACATTATTACAGTTTACAAGAAATCAGAACAACTCATTATTTAATTGTTGTCTGGCATCTGCCGTTTTATACTACAAGATGTTATTCATTCATAATTCCTTTGACAGTCAGTGATTTCATGGGGTGGATTCTTTTACAAAGACATTTTGCATGACAGTTCTCTGCCTAACTGCTGAGAGTGCAGGTGGTTATGCTAGCTCTTTTCCCACTCGCAACATTTTACTCAGCAGGCTTCTTCCAACTGTCTCTCCCTCAAATGACTAGAGCTGCTAGGTCCTATTGTAATAAGTCTAACAAAATTTATTTTTCAATATCCCAATATTACTAAATCAGTTTTACATTACTTCTATTTCAGGAATCTACTCTGAAATTGTCACCACAGATTTTCCAGCATACCACAACATGTGTGATGGCTTGACTTCGTGAACAAAGATTTGGGAAGGTCTTTATCCATGCTTACTACAAGCGTACTGATGAGTAAATCCTTCAGGCCTGCGCAGTGGATTTTTTAGGTGAGGCACAGAGTGCACAGAACTGGCCTCACCCTTTAAGTCTGAGGTTTATCTGCCAGGGCCTAGCAAGCTTGGACAGTGACAGCAAAGTCCTCAGGTCGTAGGTTTGGTTAGAGTATCCTTCTCTTAGATGGATGGCCTTACAAAGCTAAACGAGCTTCGTCTGCCCAGGTTTGAAGTTAGAGTTGTCCTTCTCCTAGGATGGTTGCCCGAAGGCTAGTGAGCCCATCCAGACCATAAACACACTTTGTCTGACCCTTCAGTTGAGACCTGTCTGGCATGGGAGACCCTACCAGAGGCATATGCCACCACCAGCATAGCTCCCAACCTCACAAAGGCACACAAGCTCTTTCTCCACAACAAGGGGGTGTCCGTGAAAGAGATCACGACATATATTGCTACATGTACACAATAGAAATAATACTGATCTTCTATGCTGCATTTACATGCACCTCTGTCTATAACATAAGGTAAGGAAATGCCAGTTTATTAAAGGGGAATTAAGGCCCTAAGGGATCTAGGCTCTAGACATTAAGTTTCTTTGTTATTCAGCGTTACAGCCAATAATTCTTCTGCATACTGGAGCCCCTGACACTGAAACAGACGTTTGACTATACAGTACCTGTCATGTGGTTAAAGAATGTTACTAACAGCACACTACAGATAGTATGCCCAACTGTAGAGAGAGGCACCTTCCTCCTTGACATCTAAATTCAGAGAAGTCTTTTCTCACAACAGATAGCAAAAACAGAAATATATTGATTCCCTGGTTCCTAGGGACATTTCAGGCTTAAACATGGGAGAATCAGGTTCAACTCTATTCTGAAGAATGATTTGAAAGCAGACAAGCTCCAATAAAGCACAGGAAGACTTCTACAAAAGATATTACTCGAGTGGTTAGTGATGTCTTCAGAGTGAAGGGCCATTACCCTTCCCAGTCTCCCTCCCCAAGAAAAACCCTGAACAGGGAAAATACTTAAATGTACATTTGATTACAGGTGAACCTAACTATTGATCAAAAGAAAAAATGGGGAAAAACAAATTTACTCTCGACGTTTTCTTTTTTTAAAGACACATAAGTAATTTGAAGTGAAAACCAAAGTGTATAAAGATTGGCTCCTGAGAGAAGCAAGTAGTGGCTGATCTAAAATTTTGAGAAATTCATTTTGATGTACAGCAAGTCAGTCCCATTGTGAATCTACTTTTAAACTACTTGCTGAAGGTCACAAAAGGTCTTGTTCCAACAAGAAATCAAATCCACCTTGCTGAAGTTTCAGGCTAGCTGTTGGAATGCTTATTACTTTGCATTTCTGTTAGCTTGAATAAATTTAAAGCACCACTATGTCTGTATCTGTAATAACAAGTTGAATAGTACTTACTACACACAGAAGCATTTCTTCTTATTCCTAAACGTCCTTAACTTTATTATCTCTGTCAGAGTTATGCAGTTATGTGCTCCAAAGAGACAGTATTTTTATAAATATTATATAAACGGCTGCCTTTGGTGTGTTATCAGGAGATCTAACAAAACTGAGACAGACCTCAACATCTTCAAGCTATTACCTGCTATAGCCTTTTTTTTTTAATGTCCTTGTATCTATTTTGGGGAGTAACCTGACAGCTAGCACCAACAGCCCTCCTGCTGGGAACCCTGAGCGAAGGTGTCTCTCATACCCACACACCTGCAGGTGTGTTCGCAGAGGATGCCCTGAGAGCTCTGCGGCGGAATGCAGAGCACCTCAACCTGCAGGAGGGGTGTGAGACATGGGAGAAGATTCAAGCCATGGCAGCCGTGGCTATGTGCAGAGTCCAAGCAAGGGCCTGCACTGGTTTTCCTCTTCATTCTCCCACTGGTATTCTTCTTTTGCATGGTGGGGGTTTTCCCCTTGTCTGCTTAGTCCCTACCTCCTTGATTTACTGGGGATAGGGACCTCTCTCTTTCTGCATTTTTGTGGAACTTTTCTTGGAGGGCTTGGGTACTTCTTTTCCTGGTGGCAACATGAAGGTCAACTTTCTTTTTTATCCCATTAGGGGTCAAGTCATTGCAGCAGATTCAGACACCAAGCACTGGAGGAGATAGGGTTTAGGCTGACAACACCTTCTCGCTTGTGATGGTTAGAAGTGTTTTGGGTGGAATTGCACGTTTAGCCACTCTTTCTTCATCCCTGCTCAGTCTACACCAGAGACTGTAAAAGACTCTACACAATCTTTGTAGAAGAAGGTTCCTGTGCCAACGCAGAGACGATCTGTATCTTTTCCTATTTCTGCCATTGAGGGTACATCCTTCAGGTTTCCCTGAAGGCACAGACACTGCTTCCACAGGTCTTCGTTGCCCTAAGGGTGAAGAATTCATTTATTTTTCAGCCCTCTCGGGTATGCCCTAGTTAGACCTGCTTAATCTGGGGTGCCTCACTGTTGCAGACATGGGGTGCTGGCTCCTTCACAGCAGTGCTAGTGGCAGTGGAGTTTACAAACATGGCTGGTTTTATTCCACTGATGTAGCCACAGCTCTTCAGATGGCACATTTGTTACTGCAGCATATGTCTCATTGTCACGGCTTACAGGACAGAGTGGTTATGAATTGAGGGGCCCGGTTTTCTGAACAGCTTTGGAGGTGCAACTCTTTGTTTACACCCTGTAGCACCCACTGTCTGATGATCAGATCCTGAAGCAGCATCTCCATTCTTGTATTAGTCACCATCTGGATGACTAGAAATCCATCTGTTCCTGCTGGCAAAATTTGCCTGCAACAGTAAGTGTCCACGCTTCAATGCAACAGATCCTTTTGAATGCACAGTGGGGTTTCCACCTCCATGATCACCCAGCTACACCAACATTTATGCAGGGGTATTTCCCTATGGACATGCGTACATGTGTTTTTTTCTTCAAGAACAGCTGGGAAAAGAAGACTCTGTTTGTCCAGTAAACATGTCCATTTGGTGCACCCATCTTCCAAGTTGTACCATCATTATGTGGGCCCACAGAAGATTGTGGCCAGGGTACAGAAAGTCACGTTTCATCTGTGGCTTCTCTATACTCCCAAGGTTCATACTGTTCATGTTTCCCTGTTAAAACTTGTCTATCCAAACATCATCCAGCATCACCCTCAAACTTTCTTCATTATAGAATTTTGAAAGCTTTGGTTTTCACTTTAGAAAATATATTTCTTTTACAATCAACTAAGACCCTGAGGAAGCTTGGGTAAGATTACCTTGCATCTGTGATGTAGGCTAGCTTTAATCTTGCTGAGCCATTACTTATTCACCATTATATCACGAAGCCCTGTCACTTATTTTCTTAGTTTGGCACAGTTATTTTTGCAGTACCAGTTTTCCAGCCGTGAGTCTAAACAAATTCAATATCACAAGTATAAATAGGTAAGTAGTGCTGGGTGTGATCTGAATATTTAAACATCCATCTTTCTGTAAAGAAAAAACTTTTCATAGTTTCAAGTACATCACTTTCCTCTAAGTCACCCACTAGTTTCATGATTTTTATCACCAAGGAGTTGTAAAGCTAATTGTTTCTCATAATATTGTCAAGAAACTAGAGGAGACAGTAAATGTGGAATAGTTGTGAAACATCTGAACATATGTATATTTTCAAGACTTCACTTCTCACAAATAAAGTAAAAAGAATTGATGAAACATGCTTAGAAACACATATAAACATTGAATTCATAGAGAGTTTATCTAAATTCAGAAAATTATTGCTCTCTCGAAAATGCACTTCTTTTCACATCTTGCTGTTATCAAATAGCTATCTTACCTGATAATCACATTTGATAAAGCTTACAGAATATTTGTTACTGGTTGTTTGACAAATATGCTTTTCAGAATTTGACTATCATGTGCCTTGGCTGTATAAAAAAATGTTTTAAGTTGTGTGTTTTTCCTCATAGGAGCTTCTTGCCCCTCTCTGTCAATGATTTCAGTAAAATACAAAAGGTCTAATTTGATCCCCCAGAGCTACTAACAGTTGTATGCAGAACAGTTAATTGTACCTCACTCCTCAGCTAACAGCTTACATTAAAAACCTGTGGTCAGCTTTCAAATTAGTTATCACATTTGCAGCTATACTACAGCAACAGCCATCAGTAAAGCCAGCATTTAAGGAGTGAAAAAGAGGTAGGGGAAAAGTGTTAGGGAGGGCAAGGGGGAAGAGTGTTACTTAGCTGTTCTACAATATTCTTGGATAGTCCTATAGCTTTCCTTCCAACTTATTGTAAATGAATCAGTATGTGGCATGTACTACAAATGGATCATCAGTAACAGGCAGCGTCTTACATAAAGGATACTTGATTTTGGAATGCTATTATCAGTATCTGTATATTCAAGTGGATTCTTACAAGTGAAAAATTCACTAATCTGAGGGTGATGAGAGTCAAACCAGGATCCAAATATGAAACCTGAGATTTTCCTTTAAATCTAGAAAATTTTAATATTCCTAGGTGAATAAAAATTATCTATAGACTATAAGGAAGGTACAATAATTAGACATGAAAAACATCCTCCCAGAATAAAACAAAATATTGGTCTTTTAATCATGACAGCTTACATGTGCATATAGAATGTAAATATGCATCTATATTTTCATGCCAATGAAAAGCTTTCAGCTTCTTGAAAGCAGACAGGCAGGCAACTGAGCAAACTTAAAGAGCCGGCTAAATAATCAGTGAATTATACAAATTCACACTAAAGTAACTGAAACCCCCTTTCTTTGTTGGAAGCAGCATCTTTGCAGACTTGAACCTTCCCTAACTAACGATTCAGAGAAAACTCCAGGAACGAACTTGCCAACAGTTTCAAGCTGACAAGCAGGTATTCTTTATTGCGGCACTGGGAAACACGGGGGATAGCTCCTCCTAATGTGTGTCCCCGTATTGCTGTACAAGCCATTCTTATATAGTCACTGGGCACACATACATATCACTGAGGCTACACATGGATTACATCATTTTCCAGAAAGTTTCTCACACGCCTACAAAAATGTGATGGTGGTCTTTAAGGGTCGTTTACTTCTCCCAACAATCTTCATAACTTCTGGCAGCCTTTGAGGCACCAACTTAATTAACATTACAGACATAGCAATCATCCTGTCCTTCTACTTATCAGTTGGTTTAACTGTTCCCATCCTGACATCTGCTAGTCCCAGATACTCCCCATCCCCAGGTCCTGTTTTCCTGTTCTGCTTTTCTTACACTTTTTGTACTAAGGTCCTAAGGACCTAAAACTATGTCAACTACCTTCAAGCACCACAGTTATTTTCCATTACAAAGCCATAAAACTTACTAGATTAGAATTCTGAAAAAGCTAGCACACTTCCATTTTGCACACATAAGGTTATGTATATTTCAGAGAAAAGAAAGGAATTACTTTTCACTGGTCAAAAGTTCCTAAATGTGTCTTTTTGATCCTGAATTGAGTCATTGGTCCGATCTCCTGCCACCTTCATCTTTCACCCAGGTACCCCTGCTTCTGTTGTCTTCTTGTTTGTCTAGTAATTGTCTTTTGGGGCAGGAGTTCCCCTTTTATCAGCCCTGTAGCTCTTCTTTCAAGGTTAAGGTGTTTCAAGGTAAGAGATGCATTGCTTATACGAAGTCCTGTTTTGCTAGGTGATGTTGTTAATCTTTCTTTGCAAGCCAGACACTATTATTACTGTGGTATCATCTCATATATTTTCCACTCACACACAGAGAAATCATCCTAATACTTCAATAATCCTGAAGTTTGTCTAAAAAAAAATAAAAAAAAGTCTGAATATCTGGTAATAATGGTAAGTTTTAAACATATGTAAGGACTACCTCAGTAAATTGTAACAAAAGTAGCTGAGCACAATTTCAGCTGAAGCTATAAATATCTTACAGTACAATTCTTACAGGGAATTATTTAATGGCAGAGTAAATTACCTTAGAGAAAACATTTCATTTGGAAGAAGGCATAACTTCATAGGAGACCTAACAATGGTCCAAAAGTGAGATAACAAAAAAAAAATTAGTGATTAACGTCAAAGGGGAAGAAAATTTGTTTCAGGGAAACATTTGTCATGGTCCCACTTTAATCCTTCCTCTGAAAAGCACAGTATTATAAGAAATTTACACTGGGAAGAAACCGCAAGTTTGATTTATCGGGAAAATATAACCCTCATTTTTAAAAAGGGAAAAAAAGAAAACTCAGGGAACTACAGGCCAGTCAGTTTCACCTCAGTGCCTGGCAGGATGATGGAGCAGATCCTAATAGAAACTATGCAAAGGACAATAAGAGGCTGGTTGGTGACAACCAACATGGTTTCACTAATTGCAAATAGCGCCTGACAAATTTAGTAGCCTTCTATGATAAGGCCACAGCACTGGTGGATAAGGGAAGAGTGACTGACATCAACTACATGAACTTGTGCAAGGCATTTGACACTCTCCTGCACAGCATCCTTGTCTCTAAACTGGAGAGGCATGGATTTGACAGGTGGACCACTCTGTGCATAAGGAATTGGCTGGATGGTCACACTCAAAGAGTTACTGTCAGTGGCTGAATGTCCTAATGAAGATCAGTGATGATCTGTGTTCCTCAAGGATTGGTATTAGGCCTTTCAAAGGCACTGGTTTGGTTAAAAGAAAATATTTCAGTAAGAAGTATTTTCCCAGAAGGGCTTGTGAGGCCCAGCCAACATCCAATACTGAACCACCATAAATGGACTGTTAGTAAGCTGCACATCACAATTCAATGTCAAGATTTCAATCTGCAAAATTTGCAAAATACATTTATCCAGTCCTGATTTATAGTTCCAGACTTTTTCTAACTAAGGGCTAAGTTTCATGTTCACTGAGCTTGGCTTTCCCCAGGTTTAACATAGACAAATAATGAAAATATTTGGCATTGAACGAATGTACCATAATACTGTCTTCTTTTACCTTTATTTACAATTCCCCTTTGAAACAGTTGATATGACATACTGTGTGAAGTCAATGACACAAGGTGACATTATACATGCATTTTCAAAGTGAACTATGAGGAGCTGAAGATGCCATTTTTAACGAAATGCAGCTTGTGCATGAAACTCTCAGTGCCCTGTGTGGATGTTTATCCCTGTGCCTGAAATGATTAATTCCAATAAAGAAGTCCCTAAAGTACAATTTGCAATGCAGACATGAACACAGCCAGCCAGATGTTGCCCTTTGCAGCGGAAGAAGAGTGTGTAAGACAAAAGTTTTACTATGTGTTTCCCATTCTATTTAATGCTACTCTTTGATTTCCATAAAGCAGATCCTTATTTGCAGCTCTGACTGGGAGAACTAGCCAGAATTAGGTGAAGAAAAAAAAAAATTATGTTCAAATTACACACTGTCTAAACAAACTTCTTTCTGTCTGTATCTTGAAATACAGCATCATCACAGGTACTGTACATTTTATGTACTCCAACATATTTAGAATACTCCACAAATCAAATTCCACAAATATGGGAAATGTTTACTGTTCTGGATTTGCAAGCTGATAATCTCTAGAGTGTTAAGTAGCAATTCATAGAGATTTCAGGCTAAGAAAATTGAAACATTAATAATAAAGGTGATGAATATTGTGACAACATGCTTTGCTTACAGGATTTCCGTGAAATCAGATTTCCTATTTCAGTAGATTCACACTGAAAAGTACTTACCTTCAGAAGTTTCAGGCACTCATTCTGTGGCAAATTGTTCTAATGTAACAGGGAATACAACTGCAAAAGCTGAACATCTGTTCAGCAAAAACTTGCTGAGTAAGGTTTATGAAATAAAAGACCTCCAGGATGTTATATAAATCCATATTTCTACAAAGGTGTGTAGTAATAACAAAAGCAGGAACGGTTTTAAAATGACAGAGGAGAGATTGAGATTAGACATTAGAAAGTTCTTCCCTGTGAGGGTGGTGAGGCCCTGGCACAGGTTGCCCAGAGAAACTGTGGCTGCCCCATCCCTGGCAGTGTTCAAGGCGAGGTTGGATGAAGCTTAAAGCAACCTGGTCTAGTGGAAGGTGTCCCTGCCCATGGCAGAGGGCTGGAACTGGAGGAGCTTTAACGTCCCTTCCAACCCAAACCATTCTGTGATTCTATGATTCTATGATATTCCCAAGCATAAATCATATATTTAGCCATAGAAGAATATGGCCAATAGTAAGAAGACACTGCCTGTGCAATTGTGGTATCTCATGAGCAGAAGTTACTTCAGTGAAACTGGAAATTATCTGAAGATAAATTTTGATTAATTAAGGCAATTTTATCTTAATTTCTCCTGCCTTTGTTTTTGCATGAGTCTTCTGGAAGACAGGGGTAAAGAAGAAAAGTAAATACAATTTTTTCTACATCATAAATCTCTTAATGACTGAAAAAAAAAAAAAAAAAGTAGGCAAACCAGAAAGAAAGTATAGGAAAATTGAAACAGCTGTATAATTTCTTACTATTTTATCTCAAAAAATGGCTAGATAATACTCACTCTCACAGAATTATGGGACTCCATGGGCAGAAGGAGCTCATAGCCCATCACAAACTGGATGTATGTTCGCAGACAGAATTACAAGTTACAGGGTTGTTCTGGAAATAAGCTTTTGTTTATCTGGACTGGGAAGAGTATAAGAAGGACAGATATTAAAAAAAATTGCTTATATTATTAAATATATATTATCAAATAAAACAGAGAACCGAAGAATAGAAATTGGAAGTGGAGCTTAGGTGTTCCAAAGGAAAATTTTCATCGTCACACTTCAAGAGCAAAGCTACATTTATGCAGCTATCTAAGCACCTTGTGTCACAGAAATGAAAGCACTCTTCCTCCTCTCTGCCTTTTTCCTCAGCAATCCGGGCTGACCCAGTCCCTGAAACCTAGTTTCTATGCTCAGAGATGGTATGTTAATTGACTTTAAATATACTCTTTCCTTTACTTAATTTCAGTGCATCTGAACACTGAGGTATTTGTTTTAGTCATAAAAGTAATTTAATTCAAAAATGTAGTTCTTGTGCTGTATTTCACGACATGCAAACATATTCATTTTGGTTTTGAAGGTGCAAAAGTGTTAGAATATCAGCTGGTTTTGCCTTACTATTTGATCACGTGTCAGAAGTTTTATAGAAATGGAAGATTTTATATCAGGAAAGACATTTGTAGAAAAGTTTCTCTTTTCTTACTTTACACCTAATCTGTTCAAAAAAAAAAAAATTTATAACAAATATAGTAATTAACAAACTTAAGTAGTCAATCTTCCTCCACATTAGCACAAGCAATACTGTCATGGAGCTTAATCTGCTCCATGAAGAATTAACATTCTGAGCTTATTTCGGTCTTATTGCCCATGAAACTGTTTGTCGAGATGGATAACCCTGATTTTCCAAAATTCATGTGACTGGATGAAATTTCACTAAAGTCAATGGGGTATTTGCTATTCCTTTAAGCTGTGAATCATACCTAAAATATGAGAGAAGCAGACAACATAAGCAATTTGCCTCTTTTTTTCGTTTCTTTTTCCTACACAGTTTAGAGCTTGCAATAGCTTAGACGACCTGCACAGCTGTGTTTCATCTTTCTGCTGAAGAAGCAAGTTAGCACTCTTATAATAAGCAGCAAACCCAGTTTGAGCCTCTCAGCTGAAAACTCAGAGATCATTTTCTTTGACAACAACATATGGTCAGCACTGCATATTATAGGAGTGTTTTATACAGGCACTAACATATGTTTATCTTGGGTTTGCCAATAAAGGGGTAAATAAGAATTATCTGAATCTCAGTTTTTTTAAATTCATATTCTGCATTACTGCAGGCATCTACTTAGCACAACTAGCTAAGTCCATTTTTCTTATATTTATTTAATAGTTTGAATCTTCAAAAATGGAAAATTTTGAATTTCAGATACACATATGCTCAGCAGGGCATGAGCTCTCCTCTACCATATTGCTGCTTTATACACAGAACAAAATTATTATAAAAAAATGTCTCCAAAGCTTATTGCAGGAAATTACTCTGCTCAGATCTTTTTTTCTTTTTGGATGGATATGTAGGTGGAATTCGGTCTCCAGCACCCAAATATTAATTTTATCGTATGTTTCACTTCTCTAGGCAGTTCTACCCCTACTTTATATGAAGGAAGGGGCTAATACTGTCTTATCAGAGTAGGAGATCAAAAGATACTGCTATTATGCAGACAATAAAACTTCTGTTACAGTTCACTTTCACTGTGAAGGTGGGAATATGCCTGTTTAAAACCGGCATTGGAATCTAGCAAAGAAGAGTATATATTAGTTTCCTCAAATGATCCTCAGTATCCTCAATGGCTCAATGTTCGGCTGGAGACCAGTAATGAGTGGTGTCCCTCAGGGATCAGTGTTGAGACCGGTCTTGTTCAACATCTTTGTCGCTGACATGGACAGTGGGATTGAGTGCGCCCTCAGCAAGTTTGCCAATGACACCAAGCTGTGTGGTTCGGTTGATACGCCGGAGGGAAGGGATGCCATCCAGAGGGACCTCGACACGCTTGTGAGGTGGGCTGATGCCAACCTGATGAAGTTTAACCATGCCAAGTGCAAGGTCCTACACCTGGGTCAGAGCAATCCCAGGCACAGCTACAGGTTGGGCAGAGAAGAGATTCAGAGCAGCCCTGTGGAGAAGGACTTGGGGGTGTTGGTCAATGAGAAAATGAACATGAGCCGGCAGTGTGCGCTCGCAGCCCAGAAAGCCAACTGTATCCTGGGCTGCATCAAAAGGAGCATAACCAGCAGGTTGAAGGAGGTGATCCTGCCCCTCTGCTCTCGTGAGACCCCACTTGGAGTATTGTGTGCAGTTCTGGTGTCCTCAACATAAGAAGGACATGGAACTGTTGGAACAAGTCCAGAGGAGGGCCACGAGGATGATCAGGGAACTAGAGCACTTCCTGTATGAAGACAGGCTGAGAAAGTTGGGGTTGTTCAGCCTGGAGAAGAGAAGGCTGCGTGGAGACCTCATAGCAGCCTTCCAGTATCTGAAGGGGGCCTACAAGGATGCTGGGGATGGACTCTTCATCAGGGACTGTAGTGACAGGACAAGGGGTAACGGGTTCAAACTTAAACAGGGGAAGTTCAGATTGGATATAAGGAAGAAATTCTTTACTGTGAGGGTGGTGAGGCACTGGAATGGGTTGCCCAGGGAAGTTGTGAATGCTCCATCCTTGGCAGTGTTCAAGGCCACGTTGGACGAAGCCTTGGGTGGCATGGTTTAGTGTGAGGTGTCCCTGCCCATGGCAGGGGATCGGAGCTAGATGACCTTAAGGTCCTTTCCAACCCTAACTATTCTATGATTCTGTGATTCTATGATCTATGAAAATCGCTTTTCTTTTCATGAGCTAAACCCACGTTTTGTCCATTTGTTATATTTAACAATAACAACTAAAACACAGAATCAAGTTCCTTAGAGATTTGAAATCAGTAGTGTTGAGATCATGCTGTATTTGTAACACATTCTATATTCATATATGTACAACCAGCAGTGTACACTTGCAACCTAGAAACTAACTGTGTCTTCATCAAGACTGATAGGAGAAGGGGTAATGTGCTCAAACTTAAGCAGGGGAGATTTAAGTTGGATATAAGGAATAAATTCCTTGCTGTGAGCATGGTGGAGCACTGGAACCCAAATCAAACATAGTTTGATTCAATCAAACAGTAAAATGTACAATTCAAGAAAGTCAATCACCAAATACTACAAGGGTAAAAAAACAGAGAGAACATCCCATAACTTCAACATACAATCACAGGTAACCATATAATGAATGACATCATCTTATGAATCCAAAATCCAACTTACCCCCAGTTTTCATGGTGACTTTTAATTTCTATTCAAAATTTTTCAACTTTGAAAATAACGAGCAATGCACACAACCAGTAATACACAGCTGTATATATTCAGGGCAGCTAGTCCTTCCACTAATCTCCATGGTCAAGATTATGTTACACTGGCAATGTAATAGTGCAAGAAAAGAAATTTATACTACCTCTTAACAAGTACAACAAATTCTTAGAAAGGAAAGATGATTTAAAACACTAAAGCACTTTCTGATATAACAAAAAGCAAGGTAAGTTCTATGATTCTGTGATTCCTTACTATCAGAGAAAGGAATGACTGTGGTCCAAACCAGTCTCCTATATACATCTCTTTAGAGATCTATGCAGCTATACCAGACATATATTTGATTCAAAGCTGGCTGAAAAGAACATAAAACACCAGTTCAAGAAGTTTCCTCCCAATCTACCAGTCCCTGAAATGGTTTGTTAAAATGATATGTTCAGCTGTGTCATTGAAATTATCTGGGTAAAAAAACCGTAGCATCAAATGCAAACAGAGAAAAGAGATTACTTTTAATGCAAATCATGCCAGCAAAGCCTCACAAATGGTTGCACCTGCACAACTGCTGAGGTGGTTACAGGAGAGAAGGAGTTCTTGTGCATTACATCAGTCTCATTTAACTACAACTGAAGGAAAAAGCTTTCAGTACACTTCTTCTTACTGCCAACCATTGCCAGTTTGGTTTTTTTTTTTTCCATCTGAAGCATTTCTAAAGAAGAAAAATAATGTTGTATATCACTAAGACTCAGAAAGACCAAACAAATCATGAGCAATATTTTTTAAAGCCCCAAATTCCATTCATTTCTTGTCATGTATCTTCTAGTCCAGATTGTTACCACTAAAGGTGGAAAGAAGAAAACTGAAGTATAGATCAGGCAATAAGGATATTTCCAATATAGTGCTCAGCCAGAGAGGTTCTCTTTCTTGCCTTTAACCTTCATGATCCCTCACAAGGCAGATTCTCTCCATACCTTTTTGGGGTTGTTCTAACTACTGCCAGCTGAGTATGATTCTATGGTACTGAAAGATCACCTGTCAGCCACCTCCTTACATGATTCTAGCTACTTACTAGGGACTGTCTTGAGACCTGTGGAAACTATTTCTTTTGGCCACAGTGTATTTTCAGTGAAATATGAACACTGTGACCTGGTGGGTTGTTTTTTTTTTTGTTAAATGATAAGTCAGACTTTACAAGTTACTGCTTCAGCCAGAGGGGTTTCTTATTCTTTTGGAAAGTTTGAAAACTCTCCACATCTGTACATAATGAAGACGTGGTTCAGGTATTTTTTTTGTCACTTTTCACATTGAAGTATGAAATAAGGCAATACAGATTGAGTTTATCAGTTTAGGATCCCTGGTTAGGTTGTTGCACGTTTTGAGATGATAAGTTTCACAAATTCAGGGAAGTCTGGCAGATCATCAAGAAAATAGTTAAAGGCATAAATAATAAAGCATGTGTCCAGCTAAACAATAGGGGTTCTAATTAACAAGCACAAGCAAATATCTTTTATTAAACTGTTGCGGGAGAAGGAATGCAAGAAAAGAATCTCCTAATTCCAAATTGCTCAAAGACAGACAGTCAGGTCAGACAGAACTATAAATTAATCATACGGAGGCTGCAGCCTTTCTGTCCATATCCCATGCCTATTCTGTTCAATAAATTCAATGCTTTGGCAAGAAAACTGTAGTCTAGTCCTGCTTGCTGCCAACAGGCACAGTGTAATTCTTGAAATATCAGAACAGCATCCTGCTGATCACAATCCCACTTGTGCACAGTCTTATCATACTGAAGAACTATTGAGAAGCATAGGCAGATCCTACCTAATGGATATACATTACCTCAGCAGACATTTATATTCAAAGCATTATATTGCAGAACTACAAGAACTGGTTTATTTGACAACATGCCATTTCACAAAAAAATTGCATAAAAATTCATAGAAATTGAAGAGGGACATTCCTTTTTATGCATTTGAAAATCTTAAAAAAAAGTGACTAGTCCTTCATGAGTCATAGGATTCACAGGTTATCATGGTATGAATGTGCTGCAGCTTTTCTTCATCAGCATTACTTTAAAGAAAACACAGTCATTCGTATGTATCTGGCATCACACTGTATGCAACACATTTCTCAAAGGAAAACAAATTACATGGCACCAAGTTGCACAGGCATCTCAACAATATGAATTAACCACTTATCAATTGGCTGGGAGGGTAATGAGCTCTTCATATAATCTCATCAGAACTGCATCAGAACTACATATATATATATCCAGTGTCTGCACTACAGTAGGTATCTAAAGTGGATATAAACTGATTCTTGCTAACTCTTTTAACAAGCCTATAAAGTTCAGTGTGTTGCTGAACAATAAGATCAGTGAGGCTTGAAAGGTCCAGGCTGCTCAGTTCTCTGTATTTCAGCTGTAAAATACCCATTACTTTTACTAGAAAACAAAATCAACCCAATTTTTTCTTTTAATTGAAAATATTCTTAATGTCATTAGAAAGAAATCAAAGCCATAACTGCCCTTCTGCAAGTAGCAGGCTGAGATTCAACCAACTACACTAAGTCATACTGCAAGATCCAGTCTTTAAGAAGCTAAGACAAAGTGCAAGCTTAGGGGTTCTATTGCCACAGACACTAGTTTAAGAGAAAAAAATCTCCCTTCAACTGCATAATCTTTGAAATACCAAGTAAGTCTTTAAATCAGCCAGTTAAAAAAGGGAGAAATTCTGAAACTTAAGGAGTAATCGCTTCTTAGTTGACATGAGGAAGTCACTCATATAATTACAGTTAATTAACTTATCAGCATCAAACAACACTGACATTCTCAAAGCAATTCAACTACAAATATGAATGGAATTCCATGTGTCATAGCGGATATATGCTGTAGTATATGTATACAATATAGTAGAAAATATGCCCATAGTGTGCGTTCAATGGAGCAGGAACTTCTACATTAAGCCCTTGTATTCTTTATTGAGATGCAAAAGACTGTGTATTTAACATGCTATTTCCACATACTAATCCTGTGCTTCCCATGAAACAGTATTCCAGTAGTGCCTCACATGTTTTCTCAGATGACAATGGGTATCCTAGAGACGATGCTCTAAAGTGGAAGCAATTGTGCCATAGGAATCCCAATAGCATGTTCTACGCCTTTGTAAAGTATTTCTCCTCAGACTAGGGCACTGATACGCACAGGAAGATGAAAAAAATTAGAAGCAATACTCCTCAAGTTCTCCAGCATCTTCATGGATGGCTATATGTCTTCCCATGTGCCTAAAAGCATGTGTGTTGGGAATAACTAACCACGATCTTTACTAGAGAACACATTTTCCAGAATAATTTTCAAACTGCTCTATGGCAATGGAAACTCTGTAAAAGAGATTCTACACTAGTCTTGTCACAATTTTTACAGAATCCTACTGGCTACTGTATGGGGTAGCTTACTAAGGAACTGCAGGGGACAGTATTGGACACGACAACGAACTGCCCAGGGCAATTACAGGTGCTTTCAGATGTCTCCGAGACCACTGTCAAAAACCCCGTTGCTCACAAGCAAATCCATAAATGCAATCAGGCAGGGGAGCCTCTGCTCACAGTCTAACTCACACATATACAAAAAAAGTTGCATCTGCAAGGGGGAAAAGTAAGCACATGAAAGGAGACTGCTGGGGACAGAGCTGAAGATGCTTTTCTTGAAAGGAGACACTCCAGGACAGGTACATCACTCGGAGACATTCCTGAAGAACTGCAGCCCAAGGCAGCCCACACCAGGACAGTGGCATCCACAGAGGAACTGCAGCACATGATCCTTTCTGGAGAAGAGAAAAATGAGTAGGAAGCAAGGACTGTCATGCACACATACATACACATACTATACATGCAATCCCAGCCCCCTAGGTTGCTTGTTGCCACATCATGGAGATTGGGATTGGTAAGTGCAACACATGGTGAAGATAAGGGAAGATGAGACTAAGAAGGGGTGATGTTTGACTGAACATCTGACTGATGTTTGAGCCTGGGAAAAAGGGAGGAAATCTGTCTCCTTAAATGTTTCTTTAATTGTTTGAATGGGTTTTTTTTTGTTGGTTTGGTTTTGTTTTGTTATTTTATTTTCTTTTTCTCAAGTGATTAGAAGTTTATGTTAATAAACTGCAATACACTGCATTCAGTAAAAATTCTAAGTTGAGACTGTTTTGCTTCCCATGGCCTCATCCACATTAAACTGAATAGGAGTTTTACATAAAGGACTAAATATGATTTGCAGTGTGATACCTTTTTTTAATTTATAGACTCTAGCATGAGCCTAGTTAAGTTCAAAACCTAGCAGCATGCAGCTGGCTAGTCCCTGCTGGAAATCTAAATGGACCTGTGGCAACAGGGTTGGAAGTAGATGATCTTTAAGGTTCCTCCCAACTAAAAGCATTCTATGGCTTTATGATATATACCTCTGTATATATACCTCTGTACTTGACAAAATGGTGCCACTGTCCTCCTGCAAAAGTGAGTGTTAAAATAGCTGGGTAAGATGGCACATATTAGAGACTGCGTAAGATAAAAGAGCCAGCTCAATTCATATGCTAGCTTTCAGCTCCTGGTAAAAGTGAAACAGAGAGGTAACATGAGTAGTGAATTTGCAAAATTACATTAAATAGCTTTGCCTTCTCAATGAGATTTTATGCAAATGTCTATCAGTTTCCAAGGCACATTCTTAAGAGCTACTTCTTGCACGTAACAAGTAATTTTCTCACCATGAGATCAATTAAACCCCCTACCCCAAAGGAAGCAATGAGAGTTCTGTCACTTGAATCTTTTCCAATTAGATATGAGAAAGCAGTCAAGATCAGGAATACATTACAGAGTATTGGCAGGAGGCAACTAAATGACTTAAGAGCCCTTTTCCAATTCTGATTTCTGTGGCTTTATGAAAACGGAAGCTTTCCTAACACAGGCTAGAAAGATTTCCAAGTCTCTGATCAGCAGCCCCTGCTGGCTGAACCAGTATTCTCCAAGCTCTCTCTTCTAGCTTTACTTTCCAGGCAATTTCTAAGAAATTTCAATATTTGTGGATTCTGTAAAAGGCTTTCCTTTCCTACTCATGTATCTGTTCTATTAGCAAGGTGTCAGTTTTTCTCAAAATAAGTCTCAAAAACACCCCTTATTTTTAATTTCAATACTGAAAACTACCCCTCTTGGTGTATAATGAACAGTTAGTGCTCAATTTCTTTCCTTTTGTTCACTCCCCCAAGTTATGCTTATATGACTGGATTAATCTGTTATTTATTAAAGTTAAAGTGAGTGATCTCTCATATTACTTTGTCAGTGTCTGCTAAGAAAGAATCATCAAGAAATCTCAAAAGAAGTAATTTTTGCATCAGAGCTTGCCAACAAGCTTATTTCTGAGAGTTCATCTTAAGGCACATATAGAAAAATTCTGTAATCCCATAAATTTGGGCCCAAAGTCACACTTAGAGCAAAGGAAAACAACTGCTGAGTGATTGTTCAGCATTCACTGGGGAGAGAAATGCTATTTAATAGCAAGGGACAAAATCAAAGCACAAAATGAACATCACAAGGATAAACAGATAAACTGACATCTGCTCAAGATTATTTCTTTTGAGATAGGCAGGATGAACAGGAATACGTGCAAGTGGCAGAATAGGAATTGTCCAGAAAGAAACAATAGGGAAAACCAGCAGGTAGACATGATAATGGGAAGCATCTGAGTGAGAAAACAAAGGCAGACCTTTGAGGGTAAAGAACCCAAAAGACAAAATACTATCAGTACTGACATAAAAAATTCATAATATGCATAGAATTACTTCATATTTCTTCATTATTGAAGAAAAAGGCCCAATGAAAAATAATTAGAAAGATAAATCTGTCCTATTCATTAAAATATTGTATCTCTGGCATCAAAAGTATTTAAAGTAGGAAAACAATGTGCAGTATTCTGTAATTTTGCAGTCCAAAGAATAAAATTTCTGGAATTATAGGGGGATTATACAGGAAGATGGGAGTATGTTATCCTAGAATCTTATCCTAGAACCGTAGAATCACAGATTCACAGACTGGTTTGGGTTGGAAGAGACCTTAAAGATCATTTAGTTCTAACACCTCTACCATGGGCAGGGAAACCTTCTACTAGATCAAGGTGTTAAAGATATTCCGTATGTTCTGTAAAATAAACATTCATATTGCAGTTCATATGGTTAAAGAATTATTTGTGCCTTACTGGAACTGATTGTTCTGACACCTGCTGGGCAGGCACAAAAGTCAAGACACCTTTGTAAACGAAGGTGTGTTGCATGACTGAATCATTAGGGTTTTTCAATGCCAGGAAGAAGCAATTTTTAGCAGCCACAGCTCTTTAAGAATGTGTAAATAGTGAAGTTGCTGCTTAAAGAAATGAGGTGTTAGGGCTGTCAGAAGAGGTTTAAAACGAAAACAAAACAACAGCACTGTTGGTTGCAAGAATGATGATGAAATGCTAGAATAGTCAGGCTATGGCACCAGTGCTGCCAACATAAGTACATGTGTAAGCACATCTTTTTCATGCAAATCTAAAGATCTGATATAATCATACTTAGGAACTAAAGCCAGTTGCTTTTCTTCTCATTCTAGATGCTGTTAGAGTTTTCACCCTCACACTGAAAGAATCACAGTGAAACCCAAAACATACTGAAAATAATGCATCCTTCTCAGAATATTAGTTTTACCTGGTGAACACCAAAGTAGCTCACCTATAACTAATGTTAGTCTCAAAGGGACAATCTAGATGTCCAAAGCCAATCAAATCCTGTGGCATAGTGACTAACTTGATATAAAGCAATAACTTCATCATCCAGCAGCTAGTCATTATGTACCCTTCACAGAATAAAATCTGGGAAAATTTGAAAGAAAATATGTCCTTTCTATCCCCAGTATGATCCCTAGCACATTTTAATTTTCTACAATAGTTTCGTTTTATAAAATACTTCTGACCCCAGTAATGCATGAAAATAATATCAAGTTACTATAAAGCCCATTCATGCTGCAGTTTTTCGAGTCATGGAGCTACATCAAAAAATCATACAACATCCATCACACAAAAAAATAAATATTCAGAAAATCACAGGGAAGAAATTTTAGGTTGTTTAGAACTTGAAAGTCTTTTTTCCTCTTCACGTCCAGCTGTGCCATACAAGTGCCTATTTTTAAAAATAAGCACTTACACACAGCAGGACTGCTAGTCTACAAAGGGATTTAATAATTCCAAATGGCCTAATATTCTTTTAGACTTTGTGTTGCAAGTATTTAAAACAATTATTCTTTCCACCCTGTGATTTTGCCCACATATTCCACAGTTATGAACATTTCCAACGGACAACTAAGTATTAAGGGCCAATTTTCTTTCAGCCAACAGGCAAACAAATCAGGATTTCTGAGTAATTTTTCATCCCTCTTATACTAGATAGTACTTGTAATGAGAATAGGTAAAGAGCTATATAAGTTAACATTGTCCTGTACAGTTAGACTTTGAAACCTTAACTTCCAGAGCTCATCTGGAAATTATTTTTTATTAAAATTCATTTTAAACCACACCTCAAATGTATCTAAAAAGTGTTTCATGTACGAGTGAGGAAGAAATTAGTAGAAAATTCACACAAATGTCTTGGCTGGTTTGATTACTGCATACAGTAGAGAAAGAATTTATTTATTGTTGTAAGAATAAGAATTGTCCTGGCAAAGTTTATGAACAAGATGAAAGAATGAAAAGGCTTTCTAATTGTACTATGAAAACGGAACCATGTGGTAGTAGTTGTCTGTGATTACCCAATCTGCATAGTTTTCTGCAAATGATTTCATATATCACAGAATCATAGAATAATGGAATAGCTTGGGACCTTAAAGCTCATCCAGTTCCACCTCCCTGCCACAGGCACGGATGCCTTCCACTAGACCAGATTGCTCGAAGCCCCATCCAACCTGGCCTCAAGCACTGCCAGGGATGGGGCAGCCACAGATTCTCCGGGCAACCTGTGCCAGGGCCTTAGAACCCTCACAGTGAACAACTTCTTCCTAATATCTCATCTCAGTCTCCCCTCTCTCAGGTTAAAGCCATTCCCCCTTGTCTTGTCCCTACAGGCACTTGTCAAACGCCCCACTCCAGGTTTCTTGTAATAGATACTGAAGTTCTAATATGTAAGTCAGAGTTAGAAACTGACTGTTTCTCTATACGGAAGGAAGATGGCATAGCTTTGGTACTACTTTACACACCTCTGCTGCCCATCTAAAAGAGAGACGCTCATGTGCTGCTTCTTTTTCAGAAAGAAAGACTTTTAGGTAGTCTATGCAAAGCTGGCTATCCCAAGGTCTTCTAAGAGAATAGCCAGAAAACTGATCTCTTCTCTGCAACATTGTATATTCTGGTGTAGCAAAGCCATAAACTCTCACTTGACACTAACATCTATGGTGACAGAGTATGTTGAAGCCTGTTAGCTCATGTGCCTCCTCAGAAGACCAGAAAAACAGGTTTTCAGCTATGTACAGACCATTAGCTCAGGGTGGTAAAAGCTGGAGACAGTGGCTTCCATAATGAAAGCCAAACTACCCCACCACATACACTTTCTAGGCTTGCCTTTTGCTGCATCTTGCTGCTTGGTTTGATTTAACAACAATTAGACAACTGACACTTGCTTCATATCTGTTGTGTCATATTCAAAATTGCATTGCCCCATATGCAGCATGAGAGAAATTTCAATCTTCTGATGATGACATATCAGA
Organism: Psittacula echo; assembly: GCF_963264785.1. Lineage (NCBI taxonomy): Eukaryota > Metazoa > Chordata > Aves > Psittaciformes > Psittacidae > Psittacula > Psittacula echo. The sequence continues at coordinate 73,286,033 of NC_137742.1, read as the reverse complement.
CTTTAGACTGCAGGTGGTAGACTGATGGCATGAGGCTGAACATCTTCATGTTGATTAACCCATGAGTCATTCATTATACAGTGTTTCATTAGCTAGGGACTGAAGCAGTCTTAGCTAGCAGCCGCAGAGCAGCACTGCATTAGTCTCATGTTTTTGCACCAGCTATCTGACTGAAATATGGGAAAGTGAGAGTTCAGGAGCTGACACTGATAAGATTACATCCACAGTGAACATATTGCTAGTACATTAGTTGCTAAGCAATCATCAAAATACTTTTTCAAACACATGGCTGCACAAAACAATACACATTATTACTTTTTAAATTCAGATGTCATATTTATTCAACATTGAAAATCCCAGGGATAACTGCTACATCCAGGCCATCTTCTAGAAAGAACCCTTGCCAAACGTAAATATATGCCATAACTTTGATAAGACTTGAGTGTTTGTGAGGAGGTACAGTCCTTGCTTCTGCTGCAGAAAGAGACCGAGTCTTTCATGAGGGATTGCACTGTGCAGATAACCATTTTGGCACTTCCAAGAAATAATTCTGGGCAGTCTGCAGGCAACATCTTTATTATCTGATTTAATACACCTCATTCAAGCTGCACAGGAATTTCGGTGAGCATGGTATTTGCTGTTTATGAATCTTAGTGCAGGACACTAAGATAGCCACAAAAAGTCAAGAGGGACTCACCCAAATTTTGAGTTCATGGAGAAAGAGTGAAAGAAGAGGAATCCCAACAGATTAAGTTAAGCACACTCCTAAGTAAAGCAGTCAACCAATTTGAAGATGGGAAAGAGAAGAACTTTGCTGATGCCACATTAGTTGAAGAGGAAGACACAAACATTCTCCAGATCTAATGCACTCATTACAGAGTTTCTTCTCACGGACAAGAATGCACTTGCATTTCTGTCAGCCCTTCCCAAGACTTTTCAGAAGAAACCCACACATATTCAGTGTGTAGTGCCTCCCATGGGATATAGTTCTTTACTAACTGCTCTACTGTGGGTCCTTCACATGGGCTGCAAAGTTCAAAAATTGCTCCCAGATGGATCCTCACCATGGGGTACAGTCCATTAGGAACAGACTGCTCCAGTGTGGTCTCTGGCTAGCCACAGTTGCTATCAGAAATCATAGGGACATAAAATGGCTTGAGTTGGAAGGGACCTTAAAGCTCAGCCAGTTCCAACCCCTACCATGGGCAGGGACAACTTCCACTAGACCAGGTTGCTCCAAGCCCCATCCAAACTGTCAAAAATAATAGGGTTCTTTACAGAAACAGAAATAGCACCTTTAGCAAATGGCAGAAACACAAAGAGAGATTCACAAATGATGTAACAGTCCTGTAGCCAAAGTCCGCACTCGCAATAATGGTAAAAAAAGGTACAGGTAACTGTTCTGAATTAGGCAGAACAAAGACTTGAATGTAGATCTCCTATTCCTGCTGAGTGCTGAGGCCATGATGATATTTACTCTTTTGTAGCATCCACTGCTCTTTAAGTTTGACCAAAAATTTTGGTATTGCCCCTTAAAGCTTTTCAAAATTGTACATACCTGGGAAGAAATTTGTGTTTCAATGAATCAGAGTTTTCCAAGGTGTCAGTCTCTTGACTGATCATAAAACTACCTCATCAATTGTATTGCATCACTACTGGCAACAGAAGTCAGCTTCCATACTGCTGCTAGCTTTTCCTCTAAACAGTTGCAAAAATCTTTTAAAACTCTGTCATTTAAATGCCCAATATATCATTTTCCCTATTCCTTATGGAAAGGCCATTCAGCATTTGGCGCTGAGAATGGTTAAAGTGCAGTGCACCAGCAGTAGCTTCTGATTTATCCAAGTATTATAAAAGACATTATAATAGTCTTACCACATTAACATTTGTGATGTGAGATCCATGATTATTCTTCATTTGCCCAGCAGCAAGCAATCATCATGAAGGTGCTGTTAATAAGCCACTGACTCATTCACTCTGCTGTGCAACTCCAATAGAGGAAATGTTCCAAAAGAGCACAATTTGGATATTTATGTTATACTAAGATACAGGTAAAAACAGAAGACTGAAGTATCCTTATGTCTATACTACATCACTTGAAAAGGATGTGTTTGAAGCTAATCTTTGCCACCCTATCTATCCTTAGATAAATAGAAGACAAGAGAACATGGCTTGCCACCTTGAAAAGATAACCTAATCAAAGGTCACTCCAAGTCATGCTGACACACTTAAAAATAGTTTCACTATTTTTCTCTGAGTTTTTCCCAATTGCAAAATTTTTATTTTATTTAAAAGAATTTATGTCTGCATGTTTAGAAATATCTGTCACAGAAGAACATCAGTTGTACTATCCATAACCAAGAGAAAAGGAAAAAAAGAAATAAAATCTTCAGCAGTCACAAGAACTCAAAAATAAAATGAAAAAAAAAAAAAAGTGCAGTAGCTTGAGGAGAGTAAGAAAAACTGGTATAAGTTACAAGGCTTAAATAGGATTTCCAAGCAAACCTAACCACAGCATCCCCCTGCTTGGACGAGCATCGAACAAAATCTGTAAATAAAGTATGTATATTGGAGCCAGTACTGGAACTGACAGAGCTTCTCTAGTAGCTTGATGAGTTCCCTTGCATAAGGAGAAGTTCTTACTAAGACTCATTGAGGTTCTATTTCGTGCTACTGACAAAAGGATGAAGAACTTGCTAATACCCTTATTACAGCTGCTCAAGACTATAAATAGTCCAACTATTTTACTCAAGTGTGATTCCCAGTTCCACACCAGTTAAGCTTTTAAGTCGAATATGTAGGCACAGATCAGTGAAAAATGAGTGCAAGATGAAAGATTTAATCCTTTTAACCAAATGGGTTGTTTCCACAGAATCCTCAAGTCACCAAATAGCATATAATATCAGTGAGGGCAAAGATGTGTCTTTATTGATTATACTCTTCTAAATCCATACAATTATTCAAACATGTCTTGCAGGAAAGAAATTGTACAGATTATGCATCATATTCCACTTTACAAACAATTGTATGATAATTTATATTTTATAAAATAATTATGTATCATATTCAATGGCTTTATCAAAGATAGTTTCCACTCCATTATGCAGAACTGAAGAAAATGTTTGCTTGCTTCACCCATTTAGTCAAAGCTTTCCATGCTTAGCTGAATTCTGATTGCAGTTAAAAGGTTTTAACACCTTCTGCATCATTGCATGATGGGGTTGAGGTCTCTAATATCTTGTATTCTTAAGGATTAAAGTTTTTGGCAGCAACCCTGTTTCCGTGAAGTGATAATGCTCACACAAGGATTAGGGAGTGGTGTGAAATAGGAAGGATCTGGAAAGACAAAAATACATGGGGAGAAATAATCAAGTTTGAAGGAAGGAAATAGAAAAAGATTAGCCATGTGTCAGCTTTCATATTGTGTTTTTTGTCTAGTGTCAACCTAAATCTGATACGAAAAAAGACTGACTGAGGCAGGAAGGATTTCTGAGCACACTGAGTTCAATAACAAGTTTCCCATTTCCCTTAAAAAAAGGTCAGCTTCAATTTATATACTTCAAAATGGATTGCTCTATCATTAAGGAGGGACTTGTTGGATTTGGCATCTGAAATCACTCACAGAGCTCTGCCTGCATGCTCTGTGTTCCTGAAACATTAATTTTGTTGCACCTATGCATCCTGAATGGTGTGTCTCATCTAAATATATTGACTGTAGCCTGACATTCTAAAAGTGCGCACTGGGACAGAAATATGCCCATTACTTACAGATAGAGCCAATAGCACAAGCAGAGTGTTTAGAGTAAAGGAAGATTAAAATTAAAGTAAGCAAAAGGAAACAACTGTTACAAACAGAAGGCTGAATGAGTCACATTTTCAGTAATCCACCTGTAGTTTTGAGTGGTGCATGAAGACCTTATATTTCAGCACAGTCTAGACTGTGTGAGAAATGGTAAATATTAAATTAATTCAGTCGCAGATACAAGAGCTGGAAAAGTTTTAAACATGTAATTGCTGCAGATACACAGCTCTGGGCTCTGTTTTGACATCTCCTCTATAATGGATCTTCAGGAGAAAGTTTGAAATTACTTAATATGCAGAGCTACTCTGCGCTAGCCAAACTCCACAAACGTGCAAACATTTGCAAGAACTGAAACCTGTCCTCCCTACTTATTCAGCTGTAAGCATTGACAGCCTGTAAGGGTGAGATGAGTGAGGTCCTGTTGTCACAACTTTCAGTTTCCAAAGTATTCAACATTCTTTTTACCAAAATGAGAGAAGAGATGAAAATAAAGCTAGTTTTACTATGTTTTACTGTGTAGTAACTCCTTGTAAAAAATGTGGTCCAAATGCCTTTTAAACGCTAATAGGCCTGGGGCATTGACCACATCTCTGGGAAGTCTGTTTTAATGTTTGACCACTATGTCAGCACTCAAGATGAGGCCAGAACATCACGAAATACAGTGGGATAACCTCCTTTGTTCGGCCGGCCATGCTGTGTGTTATGTACCCCAAGATGCAGTTTGCCCTCTTGGTTGCCAGGGCACGCTGATGATACATACTTAGCCTGCTGTTGACCAGCACCCCAGATCCCTCTCTGCAGGGGTGCTTCAGCCACTCCTTTCCCAATTTTCACTTGTGTCCAACATTCCTACATCTCAAATGCAGAGTCCTGCATTTCTTTTTGTTAAATTTCATGTCATTGATGGTTGCCCAATGCTCAAATCTATCCAAATCCCTCTGCAAGATCCTTGAGGGAGTCAACTGCATCTCCAAGCTTTGTTTTGCTAGCAAGCATTCAACTCCTGCCTCCAATAAAATGATAAAAATATTGAACAGAACTGTCCATAGAACTGAGCCCTGAGGAACGCCATTGATGACTGGTCACCAGCTAGATGCAAGTGTATTTACTACAACCTTTTTAACTCTGCTCTTCAGCCACTCCATCACTCAGCATACCACAAACTTGCTAATAGCTCATATTGTTTCCAGCCTATTCATGTGTTCCACAACGACACAATTTTCACAAAAATAATGTTCTATGTAGCTTTTTTTTTTATTATTGTTAGGTTTACAAACTGACAAAGCAACAAAGAATTCGTGCATGTACTGAATTGGAGTTCACCTTTTTGTGTTATATGGAATCTGTGAATGGTTCCTTGTTGCTCTGGAAGTCACAGATTATAGTGCTCCTATATCTGCATGCAAAGAGAATGAATGCCTCTGAGAATTTCACTTTTAACATAGAACTTTGGTGGGAACCTGATTCAACCAAGATCAGTAATTAGCACTCCCATTTAATAAGGCCACTATTTCACTTTCAAGTTTGAAAGCACCATAACCTAGGTATGTATACGCACCTGACCCTGCATGATTTCCGAGGAGCAGGGTCTCTTTAATACACAGTTAAAGCCATCCCTGCCATTACATGAGTAAAACAGATCATGCTTGGATGTGTAAGTCTATGCACTTCAGCAGATCAGCCACACTATTACACAAAAGCAGGACTGGGCCCAAAGGTACATAATTCACGTAATGTTTAAGGGAAAGAAAACAGCTATTTACATGCAGTTAAACTTACCTTTAGGTCTTGGTAATAAGATAACATTGCCGTCTTCTGGCTCTAATGTCCAAATAATAAAATTAACACTGACACTGATAATATGCGTACTATTAATGATCAAGTCAGCAACTAAATATAAAAAATTGGTACTAAAACCATAACATTACTAAAAAAAACTCTATTGTCTTATTGTGGATTAATGAAAAAGAAGTCTATATTTTATTTTCAGTACACCAATATGAATGACCAGCAAAAAGAGAGCAGGAAGTAGAAAGAGCACACCACCATATTAGTCTTTGCAAACGGTAGCTATAGAAGTCTGTCACTTCATGGTAACAACAGAATTCTTACATTACTTTTGATGGCCTATTAGCAATTTCCTTAAACAAATAGACATTAAAAGATCCCGTATTACTACTAATATATTATATCATGCTTTAAGAAGCAAAGGCACAGGTAATTTTATTTGGATAAAAATAAGTTAAAAATGTGAGGGAAAAACTATCTGTGAAAGTCTTTGGGTCTCAGGAAAAGCCTGTTTAACATGCACAAAGTGTGATTGGTGTTCTAAGGATAAAAGTTTGAAAAAAAGCCAGTTGGACATACTTTTGAAGAGCCTTTCCAGGAGCAGACAAAGTATTTAGTTTTCCTTTGGCAGTTGCAGTCATTTGTAAAGTGATCTGTTCAATTTTAAACATAGTTTAAAAATAGCTGCTGTACATTAGAAAAAGGATATATATCTTACAGTCGCAGTAAAATTGTAAATAGAACTTTAGGCCCTTGCCTCTTCTATAAACCTCTTATTTCAGATGTGTGAATTTGCAGTGACATATTTGTGTGATTTTAGACACAAATTAATAGTATCTTTATTATTTCATTTTTAGATAAATTAAAATATTGTGTTCTATATACCAATTTACTTGAAATGCTAAACAGGTTGGGCAGGACAACATTTCTATTTATGAGGCCTGAGATAAATCACATTTGAAGTTATTGCATACTACAATGAGAGTTTTCTGAAGTGACTTCAAAGAAGAAATATTTTAAAATACACTTATTTTAATTTAAAACTGATCTGACTTTCAGGTATCACAGTATCACACACTATGTTAGAGATTGGAAGGGACCTCAAAAGATCATCTAGTCCAATCCCCCTGCCAGAGCAGGAACACCTAGATAAGGTTACACAGGTATGTGTCCAGGCGGGTTTTGAATGTCTCCAGAGAAGGAGACTCCACAACCTCCCTGGGCAGCCTGTTCCAGTGTTCCGTCACCCTCACTGAGAAGAAGTTTCTTCTCAAGTTTAAGTGGAACCTCTTGTGTTCCAGTTTGTACCCATTACCCCTTGTCCTATCATTGTTTGCCACTGAGAAGAGCCTGGATCCATCCTCATAACACTCCCCCTTTATATATTTATATACACTAATAAGGTCACCCCTCAGTCTCCTCTTCTCCAAACTATAGAGACCCAGCTCCCTCAGTCTTTCCTCATAAGGGAGATGCTCCACTCCCTTAATCATCTTAGTTGCCCTGCGCTGGACTCTCTCCAGCAGTTCCCTGTCCTTCTTGAACTGAGGGGCCCAGAACTGGACACAATATTCCAGATGCGGTCTCACCAGGGCAGAGTAGAGGGGAAGGAGAACCTCTCTCGACCTACTGACCACCCCCCTTCTAATACACCCCAGGATGCCATTGGCCTTCTTGGCCACAAGGGCACAGTGTTGGCTCATGGTCATCCTGCCATCCACTAGGACCCCCAGGTCCCTCTCCCTTACACTACTCTCTAACAGGTCGTTCCCCAACCTATACTGGAACCTGGGGTTGTTCCTGCCCAGATGCAGGACTCTACACTTTCCCTTGTTATATTTCATCAAGTTATTCCCTGCCCAACTCTCCAGCCTGTCCAGGTCCCGCTGGATGGCAGCACAGCCTTCTGGCGTGTCAGCCACTCCTCCCAGCTTAGTGTCATCAGCAAACTTGCTGATAGTACACTCAATTCCCTCATCTAATCATATCTTGCCATAATGCCATACTAAATAAAACACAAAATCAGGCTTGGGTTTTTTGTAGGATTTTAAATGTCTTGCAATCCTGAAAAAAGGAAAAAGTGCAAATATATTACTCTAATACAAACCTTTTCAACTCACAACCAGTGTGGACAGTTTGGGCAGAGTGCAGGGAGCTCAAGTAATTAAACTGGAAGGTTTTGCTGATGTTTGACCTACTAGGGTCAAGTAGGTGAACAGTAGAACACTGTGCCAAACAGTTACATGGGACAGCAATTGCTACAGGTGGGCAAGATAAAAAAACAAATAAGAAGAAAGCCATTCTGCAGATGATGCTGAGAGCAAGTGTCTTTGCTTTTTACTTTGAGAGTAACAGACTGACATCTGATTATGTCTAAAATCTCTGTGAACCTAATATGAATGTAAATAGTGAATCCAAGTGCATTACCCTTTGAAATACATAACCCTTTGTCTATGCGTTTTCGTCATAAATCATTTTACATGATCATAGAGTAGACAGTAAGCCAGACTACTATTTTCTTGCAAACAATTTCCATTTCTGCAAACTATACTGAGATGCAATTTCAAGTATATCAGCTTCCTCGCTGTGGAGATATTTTGTACTTGCGTTTAAACAGTTCTTCAAATTTACAGCTCCTAAAACAGATGTGAAATACAACCACATAATTGCCATGCAGAAATGACTATATCTTTACTGATGGAAATATTGATGGCTAGGCATAAAGCTGATGTCAAATTAGTCTGTGGATGACAAAGGGCAGTAAGAGAATCAGTGTTGACTGGAAGACATTATGCACAAATAAGGTGTGTCTCTAAAAGCTCCCTCTACATCTTTTCTAATTGAACAAGCATGTAAGCTTCAGCTCAAGAGGAGATGGCTGAGTGCGTTTTCTACATTGCTGCATTTTTGTCCCTAACCCATCACACACATGGTGTTAAAACTAGTGATCTCTATGAGAAAGACTTCTGGGTTTCTGAAGCAGTAGATGAACATGTATTTCAGATGAGTACCAGCCTCACCTCCTTTCAGTACTGGCTACAACATCACCTCTTTCAGATCATTTTCCAGTATGGTTTCATTGCATATTGACAACTTGTAGAAAGTGTTTCATGAAAGACCGTGCTATTACATAAATTTTTGCTGTTCTCTACTTCCTGGTGAGATCTGATACCTTTCTGCTCCATTGCTTAGGTCTTCCCATAACCTTCTCTGAGCTAATCAGAATTGGGACATACATAGTGTGCTTCTTTTAGACACTGTCTTTTGTGTAGCTTAGACATATTACTTAGACATGATTTCTACCATTTTCCATCAAAATCAGATAGCAAAGTCAGATACTGCTCTTGTACTGAGATAATAAGAACATATCTAGCAAGATCAAATTTCTGCAGTTTCAACAACTTAACCTAACATGTTGATAACAGTATAGCTGCCAGGTTTGACAAAGATTGGCAGTAGGTTCTAAATCTGTACATGTTTAACTGTTCCTGGGATCTTTTAGGTCTGTTAGCACTCCATTTGCGTATCCACAGGACATTTAATTGACAACATGCCTAGTTGTCTTTTTTCCTTTCTCTCAGTTTTCTCTTCTCCTTTGGATCAGGTGCTCTTGTTTCTTTTCAATGATAAAGGAAGTTGGCTGCCTGCCCAGGCTTCAAGCTGCTCATCTGTCATTAAAAAAAAAAAACCTGCAGCTTGAAATCTGAATTTCAATCTTTCTCTGGGAGAACACAAAGCTGGGGCAAGGAGACTGATGGGTAGAGGGAAGGATGAAGGAAAACTCACTTATTATGCAGTAAGAAGGCTTAGGGCTAAGATGTTATGGTACAACTCTCATCTCAGGAATTTCTGAGATAGGGATGAGAGGGACTTACAGCTTACATAACTTGCAAGCATGGAGAAAGGAGTGAAATAAGGGGATAGGGACAAGAACATTCTGCTAAACATATGTAGCAATAATGGGTTCAACTGGGTCCCTTTAAAGTTCTTTATTCCTAAATACTGCTACAGAAGACAGTCTCCTTCTTTCCTTCAATTGCATCTGACTAAACATGTCCTTAAATATATTCAAACCCTAAATCTAGGCTCAGTCAGGTAGCATAAATGGCTTTCTACATGCTCAAAAGTAGTGTTTAGACTGATCTTCTGAAGGAGTAGTCTTTGCTAGCGTTAGGAAAACTCTTAATTTCAATGTCCAGTGTAGATTGTGTTTTGTTTAAAGGCCTCCTTCCATCCCACTTACACCTGCACAACATCCCAAGAATAACTAGACAAAAAGCACATTGGAAACTTCTACTCAACATTTTAGTTTAAAAAAAAAAAAAATAAATATTAGCTTATGATGACTTGGGTGTCTTGAGGGGATCCTTAATTGTATAAATTGTTATAAATTAGGCAACTGTAAGGTTAGCAAATGCATATATAGTTGTAACTAAAATTTCTAGCCCTTACAGCCTGTTTCCCATCCCAATAAGACTTAAGCGGCATGCATGAAATCTGTTCAGGCCTTATATTCTAAGCATTATTTATAGGTTGTGTCAAAAGTCTTTAGCAACCCTGAAGGTAAAGCACCTCATAAATTCTGGGTTTCTGATGTCAAGGAGCTTCCTATTTCAATTCTGAACACCCCATGTGTTATGAAGGTGGTCAACAATGAATCTGGGTATCTAAATAGAAAAAATTCAGCATATACCCACCTATACCTGAATTTATGATCTTGAATAACTCAGCCATTTGCAACCTTAATTTTTCTGTTTGGAAAACTAAACAGTGGTTTCCAACACTTGCTCAGAAAATATTTTATAAATCAAAGACAGCTACACCTTGAGAATTTATGACAGTGTATAACAGGAAATACAAGAACAGTAGGACAACACTCATCTGTAATAAAGTTTTGTCTGTATCTGAGAAGCAGTATGCTAAGGTTTTAATATATGGTACTATGTGAACTGGAGCTTAGCAGCATGTGTTTGAGAAAATTAGCCCACTCATGGCGCTGCCATTTGGGTATAACATAGGTTTCTAAACCCATGACAATAAAACATTCTTATTTCCTCCATGCATGCCCAAAATAATGTGTTAAATGATGTAAATATAGTTATGGATATCATTATGTATTTTCACTGTTTTCAATCTTGATTAGCTGAAGGGGCATCAACTGCAGTAATAAATGTGTCCAGCCATCAATATATCTATCAACCCCCTTCTTCCTATAAATTTTCACCTGTCACTTTATTCTGTCACCATGCCATGATTCTTGTATTTGAGTAACAAATCTTTTCCATAAAAAGCAAAAAATGGGCTGTGATTAGTCGTGTCGCTGGCCTTCTAAAAATACAGGATTCTGTTAGTACTTTCACTGTCATCTCTGCATGTTCTGCAGCACACAGTTGCGGTTTTCTTTTCACTACCTTTGATTTTTCTGTCACACAGAGTATTTAGACAGTCACACTGCGTAGAAATAATATATTCCTTGTGTTGAGTGAAAAAAGATATGTAAAGTAACATTTCTTCTTGTTCTAACAATTTAAAAATATAAAACATGTAAAATAAAGTTGTAAAATTATGCATTTGAGGTTCACTAGAAAAGTGTCCCCACGTTTTAGTATAGCATCCATTGGATATACTTGGAAATAGCATCCGTTCCTCATACCTAGAATTGCAAGCATTAAATGTAAGACAATCATTATTCAGTATGAAGTTTTAGAAAGGAAACACAGTCCTTGAGAAAGATAACAGTTCTGCTGTGGCCTGGATCAGACATGGTCTTCAGAAATGAAACTAGTTAGCAGGAGCAGCAAGAGAGATTTTCCATTCTCAAAAGAAGAAGGCATTTTTCCAGAAAAGGGACATTTAACAAGAGTCAAGCTGAATGTTGGATCTGGCCCCAGGCATTATAACAGCATCTTCTGCAGTCATAACCTCCTAAATAACAGTTTAGCTTGCGGATCAGATGTGTGTCTAATTTCAAAATTACGAGGGATGTCTTAGAAGTAGCCTACAGAGACCATGTCACTGCTGCTCGCAATGTCAAAATGGAAGAGTTTTTCTGATGCATTAGGTCATCTGGAACTAACTGTCACAAAGCCTGGAGAGGAAGAAGGACAAATAGCTGCTGATGGAAAATAGCAAAGGGGAGCCAAGTGTGTACTTTCAATAGGAAGATCAGCTCTGTCAGATTACTAGGGCAATCTTGACAAAGTCCTCTATCACCACTAAGCATTTTCCTTGTCCAAATGTGGTGGTTAAGCTTAATGCACCACTTTTTAAGTTGAAATATTTTTTGCTTCTTTCTTTCTTCACTAATTCATTTAGACACACTCTTGTAAGTACTTTTTCTAAGTATTAAGTAGTAAAAATAGTAATCCTGTGCAACTGGTCTTCATTTGAACCACTGCAAACAGCACTACATGGGTCCTTTTAAGATGCTTCACAAACTCTTAGCAGACAGGATTTCAAGCTGTCAACCAGTTAAAAGAAATGCAACCTTCCTTCTCAAACAACATCATAAAGGCCTGCAATAAGCCAAGAAAACTGCCAGTAAGTTTCAGGGAAAAAAACACTTGAAAATGAAAAGCAGGTCTTGCTTTTTCTCCAGAGATACTAGCACTTCAATTATTGGTTTAAGATAATTTTCTTAAGAAAGAAAGAGGTTAAAAAAATACTTACTTTGAAAGTGATTGCTTTTGCAGCCTGGACAACTTAAACAATGTTTCCAAATACTTCATGAATCTTGATTCATGAGAGCACATTCCAAAAAAAAAAAAAAAAATAAAAAAAAAAAATTATTTCTATTTTTGTTTATAAAAAAACAATGACTTCTTTCTATTGGCCTTGAAAGAATGCCAGTGGAAATAAGGAATATCTTCGGAATTTATTTTGCAATATACTTTCTAGAAAACAATAGCTTTTTTTTTCTATTTATAAATAGCTAGTTAGCTATAACTACATCGTCATAAATAATTATACAATGCTATTCAACCATCTACTTTATTAAAAATAGAAAAATCTCCATTAATTTCACTCAAAGAAAAATTTTATTCCAGACTCTATTGAGGTAGTGAGTACTACTGTGTCTGAGCACACTCCTACAAACTCTAAACAAAGATAGGTTTCAGTCCCTCAATTTTCAAAAGACCTTACAAGATCTGAAAAAGCTGCCTCCCACTGATGAAAGACCACTAGGAGAATGGAAAACATCAGACATTTGTGAAGAGTTTTCTTCTCTGTGTTCTGTATTTTGTTGACATAAACCAATAGCAAATCTCCCATTGACTTCAGATGGTGGCCAGAGCTACAGTCAGTACAGATTGTCTTAGGTCAAGAGGAATCTTACAAATCTTTATATGAAGGAGATGCTTCCTTGGTGTTTTCAGAGACACATCCAGTCAGAAAGTGTGATTCTTGCAAACTATTTCAGATCATCAGAATGAATGACATATGCAACCAGAATTCTGAATTATTCAAAAGCCAGCAAGTGTCAGCATACTCTGATTCAAAATTCTGAATAACACTAGAATATGCAGTCATTCAACATTATTCTCACTAACAGATTCATTGCCTAGAGGCCATGGATTTACAGAACTTAGTATAGTATGTTAGCACAGATTTATAGTCATTCTTATAATCTTTAAGTCAGTGTCTTATTACCAAAATCTCTGTGGGAAGTGCTGATGGAAAATGCAAAAAGCATTTAAGTACTTCTAGGAAAAAAAACCCTGCATATTGCTAAGGCGTAAACAATATTCAAACAACCCAAATTTAAATGAGATCATGTCCATGCATATCAGAGCAACAGTAGTATATCAAAAAAAAAAAAAAATTACAGGACAACAAGAGTTATTTTACTTTCTAATTTTCTCTTTCTAAATGCTGTTTCCCTAAATCACTGCCTTCAGCACCAAGCCTCAGCAGCTCTGTCAGCTTATTTATTTCTTCCATGATCATGCTGAGAAAAATTGGAGAACCACAATTTTTTTTGAGAGATATTCTTTTCCATATGAATGAAAATCAAATGTCATCCTCCAAGGTAAATGGTTGTTGGTGGCCAGTGTAACTCTTTAGTGTTCTCTGAATTGGCATGCACTATTTAGCTCCCTTTAATCTCTTCTTCCAAATTTTTTGTGTTAGCTGAGCATATCAAGGTGGACAGACAGCACTGCTCAAACATAGTTCTTGTCAATCACTCCAGTGCTATCTCTCTCAATCAAAAGAGCCAAAAGAGGATGCTGCTGAATATTTAAAATGTTTCCTTTTATCCTTAACCCCCCAAAATGCGAGCAAAGAGTTATAGTCAGTCTAAAAGAGATAAATTGTAAGGATGCCTTATGGAAAGGTAAGGATCTGTTAGGACTATTCATATAGTAAAATGATAACTAGTCCAAGACTCCAGGTTCTGAATGCCACTTCCAGAAGGTCAGGATCCCATCTTTTATTGATCTGTACTAATCTTCTCTGATTTTTGAAAACTTTATCCACTTTGATGTGTCCATGTATGATCTAGGAGTAGCATATAGTGTAGATTCATGAATTTCAACTGGAAAAAAAGCATTGTTATAGTCAGAAAAACTGCTGCTAGTGTTTATGTACATGCCACAATTTTTTAAACAACTGAGCTATTGCTTGCAAAGTAAAATAGCTAATCTTCATGTTTAAAAAAATTTATGTAAACCAAGTGTGAACTAGCATAGACTCACCATGACCTTAAACAAGATGAAAAATTCTGTTCTAAGATGTGATGTGCCTGGTTTCTCTTGAGTGTGAAACCTGTAAAACCTGAGACTTTAACAGTTTCACTGCTGATTTGTTAAGAAGAGATGAGGAAAATGGAAGTTTTAACACATCAGCGTGGCAACTGGATGAGTGGAAGAAAAAGCAAGAAGAATGTCACTGAAAAGGAAGGAGGAGGTAAACAGAAAAAAAGAAAGAAATTATAAAAAGGAATTCAAGAGCAGTTATGATGTCAAAAATGTAGCACAGCATCCATTGATTCGGTTCTTTTGCCATCTTTTTGAATTTAATCTCTTGGGGCAGAAAAAAGAATCCATCCACAAGTGCAAAAGTAGGTAGTAAGTAAATTACTGTTAAAGAAAATATGTGAAAATGGCTATAAATACAGAAACGACTACAGCAAAACTTTTAGGAGAATATTCAGGTTCTCCACAAAACTCAAATCAGTTAATAGATGTAAAGCTTGAACAAAAAATTGCTTGCAGTACTTCATCATGTTTAGAAAGTCCATAACACCTTCTGCTTGGTGACAAGCTAATTAGAATACCCAAAATGTACTTAGACCGTCAACACCCCCCTGTCCCCACAGCCTTAGCAATTTTTTTTTTTTTTTTAATTTCCCACTGTTTCTGCTACTTTGACATTTTTTCTGGTTTTCTAAACCTAGATGTGGTTACATTATTTGCTCAATTACCAGTATTTTTATATAGCTTAACTAGTCCTTTTCCCTTTCGAGGTCATACCTTCACTTTGCTAGCAGAAAAAAACAATGCACAAATTTTTCATGTTTACTCATAACAGGTTGCACATCACCCATACCTGTGTCAGACATTAATTCTTTTTTCACAAACACTGCTTAATAAATGCTGCTATACTAGAAAAAAAAATCATGGTATGTTAGCAAGGAATCCTGAGATCTCATTGTCCCTTTTCTTGAAAACATCCTTTTCTATGACTGTTGGCTCTATGACATAATTTCTGTTACAAATTGTTGCACTAGATTCCTCTCATCTTTTATCATTTCCAACTAAATAGCTTTCAGTTAATAATGAACATTCTTATTACCTCTCCCTAAAGATATGACCAAGCAGTTGCACTATTAAATTTCATCTCATACTTTGCAGACCATTCCCCAAGGTGACTCATTTTTTGATCCCTTTTTTTGATAATGCTGAGTAGCTTTATTCTATCAGCAAGCCTCATTAGCACTCTTCAGTCAAGGACTGCAATAGAAATATTAAATTATATTCATCCCAGAACTGATCTCTGAACAACTCTCCCTGTAACTTTCCTCCAACCTGAGAATTTCCTTTTCAGAGCAGGGCAATGTAATTTCCTCTTTTACCACCTAAAAGTCTTTACAAAATATATTTTCACAGAATTTTTTTAATTATTTTTTAATGTAAGTCCATGAGGGGTCTGGCTTTGGGTTTGGGTTTTTTTTGGGGGGAGGGCGGTGTTGTGATTTTTTCTGTTTTGTTATATTTTTAAATCTGTGGTCAATGACTTCTATGCCTGTATTTTCCCTTTCCTTAAAAGGTTCTGTTAAACTCGTAAATAGCTAAGAACAGACTGGTGCTTTTACTGCTCTTTTCCTTACAAGACACTGTAATTTAGAAGGGTCCTTGATGTTCGGTTTGTTTTTTTTTTTAATGAAAGCCTTAAAACTACTCAGAAATCTTCACTTTCTTAAGGAAAATGAAAATGGAGGGAAGGGCTCCGATCCTTTTATGTGCTCTTCTTCTGAAATACTATCCCTTAACAGTGATATCACTTACAACTTCACACCTACAAAGGTGGTGAAGAAACATAGGGAACTTCTTTCAGTAGTCAGGGGAAAAGGTTAGATTATTTAATTTGAAAACTCTCAGTTGAGTTTTACTTCCATCCCACATGGAGCAATTTTCATATTCAAGACTTTCCCCCATGACTGCTGTAGATTAATGCCTATTTTCAGCATTATTGTCCTAGAAGAAAAGAGACAAAAAGGTTCAACCCAGTTTGACGGCTTTGCCTAGACTTCTCCAAATCTTTAAATTCACAGAATAGTAGCTTTGTTTCTTTCCCTGTCTTTTCCCTTCATTTTTATTGCTGAAGTTGAAAAACACTGAGGATTTTGGTTTACTTGTTTTGCAAAATCAGACACAACTTTCAGCAATTCTTACCTTATTCCTAATCTTCCATGTTCTAAGATTTAAAAATTAAGCTCAGAAAGCTGAGAAAATATTTTTCTGTTTCTAAACACTTCTGCTAGTCACTGGCTTTGCTGTAGCGAGTCCTTCAGGCTTTCTGCTTTCTAGGAGATTTCTCCTTTTCTAGGAAATTTCTCCTTTTCTAGGAATTGCTTTGGTATTTCCTTGTGTTATCCGGAGTGTCTGCTTCAGAAAATAAGCATTTCCTCAAAGAGTTATGAGATTCAAAACATCTGGGACAAAGCACACATGGACACAAAATACCAACTTTATTCTCACGGAGAATTTGTAAAACCTCCAGTTACGTCCAGACCTTGGGGTTTTTTATGAATGTAAATTCATAAAAAAATAAAGAAATACATGACAGGCTGAGAGAACTGGGCTTGTTCAGCCTGGAGAAGAGAGGGCTCCTGGAAGACCTTGTAATAGTTTTTCAAGACACAAAGGGCACCTACAAGAAACCTGGGGAAGGGCTTTTGACAAGGGCCTGTAGGGACAGGACAAGGGGAATGGCTTTAACCTGACAGAGGGGAGACTGAGATGAGATCTTAGGAAGAAGTTCTTCCTTGTGAGGGCAGCAAGACACTGGCACAGGTTGCCCAGAGAAGCTGTGGCTGCCCCATCCCTGGCAGTGTTCAAGGCCAGGTTGGATGGGGCTTGGAGCAACCTGGTCTAGTGGAAGGATGTCCCTGCCTGTGGCAGGGGTTGGAACTGGATGAGCTCTACGGTCTCCTCCAACCCAAAGCATTCTATGATTGTACGATTCTAACGAAACAAGGTTATTGGTTGGGTTGTGCTCTTAAGCCCCACAGTAATGTTGAATAAAAAAAGCTTAATTGAGCAAACTTCTGTGAACTGAAGATATTCCTCAAAACTATGAAATCTAGTACTTACAAATGCTGCCACCAGTAGCACTCCAGCCTGGTGCCCCTGCACAGCCTCTGGGCAGGCAAGCGTGCTAGAGACCCCAGCCAGCAAGGCAGTGCAGGCAGCTGGCTGGGGAGATCACCAAGGAGAATCTGTTTTCCACCTGGGTAGGAAGAGGACACAGCACATCAGTAAGACACAATAGCACAAATACAAACTGTCACTAGAGAAAGCACTTGTACAGCATTGGTGTTTGTGACTCCTGCAAGGAGCAAATCGAAACACATTTGTGCACTTGTGAGGCACTTGCGATCCTAGGCATGCATCAGCAGGAGAATGAGGAGATAGCCAGGGTCATGGCAGGGTGCAGATCCAGAGCTGGGGTGGGCAGGCATCAAGGACAGCCAGAAGCCACTATGCAGGTGATGGTGGAAGACTGTTCCTGCTGCACCTGCAGACCTGCAGCTTCAGCATAGACATGGTGCCCTGGTCATCACTGAGGATGGGCAGCACCCACCAGGGAGTTCAACAGATCCAGCTGTCTGAATGTAACATCTGCAGGGAAGAGGAAGGTCATGGGACACCTGTAGGAAACTCAGGGAACTGAGGAGGACAGAGGTACCAGTCTCCTGCTCCAGCCCTGCTTCTTGCTGGTGACCCTGATTTAATATCTTCATTTAATGACCATATTAGCAGTTTGCACTCCCAGCAGGCTGGGTGATCACAGCAAACAGAGCTGCAATTTAGGGTGCCTTGGACAGGCTGTAGAAACAGACTGATCTGATTATCATCCCACTCCCTGGAGAAGTACACTAACCACTGTAGGGTTTGTGGTTTTTTTCTGGTTTTTTTGTCTTAACAGGAAAATTGTATAGAGGTTTCTCACTCCAAATGACAGTGCAGGACTAACAGTCCTAATTAACAAGTCAGCTTAAGCTTATGCCTGAATATTTTTTCTTGCTTACCACTTGATTGCTTTCTATTGGAAGTCTATAAAGCTCTATCAGGTCTTAACACTTTAAGAATGCTAGCTACTACCAGTTAAATGGTGCAACTGGTATTTGTACAACCATCCTAAAGCCTTCAGGATCGTTTTAGCTGCATGTCATGCTAGGTAACCTTAAGGTAATAAGCAGCCATGTAAGGTTCATAAATGTTAAGAGGTAGAGTAGCAGATGAAAAATCATACACACAACTATTGAAAAAAACAACAAGCAAACATTTAGCTGCACAGTTGATGCAGTTTCACTTCATCAGCTTTCATTTGTCACCTCAAAAACAAGCCACTGAATACACTTTTTAAGGCGGAAAAGAATTCTGAATGTAGCTTTGTGTAACACCTGCTTCAAAGGCAGAAGAAAACTGCAACATAGATTTCATTCTTCATCAGAAAAGACACTCACAATAGAGGCTGAGAACTGTACATATTAAATAACTGTCATAATGATATTGCAATCATCATACGTCTCCATTTTCTTCCCACTCTATAATTAGGCATAATTACACATACATACATTTGTGACTGAACTGCCGAACAGTAACGTTTGCTGTTTGATTATCTTCCGTGTTGTTGCACACAACATTTGAAATACTGCATTTTATCTGAACATTTTAGAATAGGTGAAAAAATGCTTCAAAATGTCAAAGCTCAACAGCTATTTTTTGCAGCTGGTTTATCACTGAAGCAAGGTTTTCAAGTCCAGTTTCACTTTGTTTATAATGTGAAGCAATGTCACCAATTTTAAGTGTTACTTCCCACTATTGTGCTTGGTAGTCACACATGTGTAGGTAATAATACATATTTTAATGGAAAGCATATATAATTAGCATAGCTTAGCTCATATTTACAAAACCTAAATATACAAAAATTCTTATTCTTTAAACATATGGCAGAATAGTCACTAATACTTGAAGCTATAAGATAAACTTACACCATGACAGCATTAAATATTAATCCTTCTAGTTTCCATATAGAGGAAATAAACAAAAACTTACTTATATTTTATAATTAAACCAGACAACTACAGATTACAAATCTGCTGTTAGATTTCAGAGGTCCTTCTAATCTGACCATCTGCTGAACTTGATGAACTTTTTTGGTTTTGAGCTTGCTTGCTGAACTTTTTTGGTTTTTGCAGGTTGTGTATTTGTACTCTATCAGAAGTCACCAAATATTTTCAACACAGCAGTGAAATGACAACAGAAGCCAAGCTGACTATAGAAGCAAGCTACAGGAGATGGTACTGCTTACAGCCATAAGGATCTTGCAAGACAGCAGTCTCAATGGCACATTATGTATTATAACAATACATGTTATAAATAGTATAAAAATAATAACAATAACATTAACAAGAACAAAAATGCAATACTACAATAATGATAATTATGATAATTAGTAATACTATTGTCATTATTATCATTATATTAATAATAATAGCAAATAGAGAGAGGAAGGAATAACCCTTGCCTCCCAAAACTTCCAGTGATGCTGTCCTGGGTTCAGCAGTAGCAGTCATTTCTTCTCCTTCTTAGTAGCTGGTGCAGCGCTGTGGTTTTGTCTTTCGGCCTGGGAACAGAGCTGATAACACCGATGTTTTTAGTTACTGTTCAAATGTTTACCCTGACCAAGGACTTTCTGAGTCTCATGCTCTGCCAGGGATGAGGGGAAGCCGGGAGGAAGCAGGGACAGGACACCTGACCCAAACTAGCCAAAGAGGTATTCCATACCACAGCATATCATGCCCAGGATGTAAACTGGCAGTTACCTGGAAGGGCTGATGCACTGCTTGGTCGGGCTGGGTATTATCAGTCGGTGGGTGGTATTGTATTCTCTTAGCTTGTTATTTCCTTTATCATTATTCTTATTGGTGTTAGCAGTAGTGATTTGTGTTATACCTTAGTTACGAAATTGTTCTTATCTCAACCCGTGGGAGTTGCATTCTTTTGATTCTCCTCCCCATCCCTCCGGGAGTGGGGGGAGGAAGGGGTGGGGAGTGAGTGAACGAGCTGCATGGCTGGATTTAAACCACGACAGATGCACAGTAAAACTGTTCATTACACACTGACAAATATCCAGCCTGTCCCTGTTCTGCAGTATGGAAGACCCTTTTGGCTAGTTTGGGTCAGGTGTCCTGTCCCTGCCTTCTACTGGCTTCTTGTGCTTCTCCTCACTGCCAGAGCATTGAGAGACTGAAAAGTCCTTGATCAGAGTAAGTGCTACTGAGCAACAACTAAAACATCACTGTGTTATCAGCATTGTTCTCAGACTGAAGCCAAACCACAGCACTGCACCAGGTATTAGGAAGAAAATTAACTCTGTCTCAGCTGAAACCAGGACACAGCTGAAACCAGGATAAAGAATTCAGTGGAGGGAAAACTGTAAACCCTTGTAGTGAGTAAGCAGAAACAAGGATTCAAATACATATGAAGCAGCACCATTGACACAATTCTTACACAGCTTTGAGTATGCACACCATGAACACAGGCAGGGCTCTTTTAAAGAACCCAACACTACTTTCTGGACTTAATTAGATTTGATATCATTATGAGTTTGCAATTTTGTAGGCATATTAAATTTTAACAAAGCTGTAGTCAACTTTCTGCTCATGAAGATGTTCTCTTTTTAATAAAACCTAAAAAAAGTTTTATATATTCCAAAATAGCTGATGATAGCTTCACAAAGTCTGCACTCCTAATCCTGCAATATAAAACCTAAATTCCCTAATCTATTATATTACATTTTTCTGAATCTTTGTATTGTTTTGTAATTTCTGGAAGCTGTTCACAGTGATGCAGCTCCAGAGTCCGCACCCTCTTTCTGGGCAATAACAGTCTTCTCATTTACTGTAACTACTTTCTGCTCTTTGATGCCTTCTTCCTGCCTTCAGCTCTCCATCACCAGCCTACTCCTGGGGGCTTCTTCCTTCCTTGGTCTTCCACACCCTTGTGCCTTGGCATTAGCCTACCTCCTGCTGGTATCTTTTTTCCTCTTTGTATGGAGCTGTTAAGGAAAAAGACCTTGTGAAGCTGAAATAAACAGCAAACAGCCTTTCTATTACAAGTGGACATTTAGGAAACTAATTATTTATCTCAACCATGTAGCAGCAGCATAGCTATGAGTCACATTCATCATGTAGTGTACTTATGCTGCCCTCCATAAAGCAGCAGAGAAAAATCTGCCTTCCTGTTTCTAAGGTAAGGAGTGAAGCAGTAGAGAACAGTATATGCATGAGACAGGAAGGAGAGAGGTAACCAATTTAGCAAAAGAATCCTGCAAATCCTCTCCCTAACAGATTGTTATTGAAATTTATTCCTTGAAAATATGCCATAGCAGACCTGCTTTGAAGCAGGTAAGAGTAGAGAAACCTTTAACATATTCACATGTTCTAAAGTGGTCAATCATGTTTAATAGCCTCAAAACCAAACATTTTCAGATCAGTGTAGATAAGTATATCATGAAGGAAAAAAGGAAATTAACACCACACAGCTGAGTTCTCAAGCCAGGTGAGTACCAAACCTGTACAGACCTTTACTGTTCATGGCACATCTCCCTTCTTCCAGGGATTAGCCTGCACTCATTTTGCTTGTGGAAAGTCATTCTGAACACTCTGGAGGTGGCATCATATGCCAGTAGGTCCCATGTTGAGTAAACAATAGAAGAGTCTTTCACCTAATTAAATTAAGTATTGCAATGTATCTGAAGCAAAATGGTTAATGAAGCAGTAGGATACTGTGACCCTCTGCTAGCTGTAATAAATTTGAGGCTGCTACAGTCTATTTTGTATGAAGAGACACTGATTATACTTGTCATCTTATGCACACTTTAATTTGAACCACAGATTCATTACACTTTTTTAAACATTTAAATCAGACTGGAGTACAGACCTTCTTCTTAATAAACATGAAAATGCAAAGCGATTTTATTGCTGGATTTTGATGACACGGGGCACACAACTTATTACTAAGAAGGCTGTGAGCTATTATTGGGTTTCTTTAATGAGATCAGGCCAGAAGGCCAGAGAATTCTTTGAATATGGACTTTTCTAAAGTACAGAAAGTAGGACAGCTTCCCATCTCAGCAAAAACATTTTTCCACCCGTTTTAAATCCTGCTAGTTCTATGTGAACACTTTTAATGATCCTTGAGTATATACAGACTTTTCTGCCATCAGTTTACCTTCTCATAGCCATATGATCATAAAGCAAAACCATTACTGTCTCTCAGCTTTTTCTGAATTAACAATAAACCTCAATCACCATTCAAATGTCCCTGGTCATAGCAATTTACTTCACAATCTCATGTGTAGGTGGTGCAATGAGAAACTGTTAAGACCCTATGTGATAATAGAGGCCAAATTAAAACCAAAGGAAAATAAAGTAACCTATTTTTGAGCTGATTCTAGCTTTTAGTAACGATAATTTACCAATCATTGTCCTTAGGCTGTGAAACAATACAAGTTCTAGCACTAGGAGGTCTCCGAGAGGATAATTTATTTCAATGAAGCAGCAAACAGAGCTCAGAAGCAAATATTTTTGGGAAAAGCATATTCCAGCATTTAGAGCTTGTGGGATTTACTGCATTTCTAAATGTCTCTACAGCGTTAATTTTATTAAACATTTCCACTTATTCAGATAATTAATTGAACAATAGGACAGGATGTATGGTTCCTCAGGAGCTGTGAGGCACAGCTGATGCAGGTGTATCTCCAAGCATTAGGCCCTGTCTTGAGCTGCCACATCTGGCCATTCTGGTCAGAAATTAGGACATTCACCATTCCACATTTGCCTCATACACAACTGCAGATCAAAAAAGAGGCAGCCACTAAAACATGAATCAGCAGGAGAACTCACAACAGGACATTGGAGTGGAGCTGAAACATCTATCTTCATCATCGCCTATGAAATCTCAAAAGAAAGCCTGGCCAAAAGATTTATGAAGAATAACACTCTCACACAAAATGCTGATGGAAATCTTCTTCACTGACATGTGAATTCTTTGGAGCCTTTAAGAGAAACCAGCCTCTGTACTATCTGGCCTGGCCTGCCTGCCTCACCATCACTGCTTGGATACCTATAAGCTTCTCTTGTACACTCTGTTCTTTAAGAAAATTCCAGCTCATTTTTCTGATCTCCTGTTCCATTCATAAACATAAATGCTGCTTCTAATAATAATAAATACACTAACACATGCATTTGTATGTATGGAGAGGTAGAGAGTAGAAAGAGGATTGCCTGTTCACTTCAGAGTAATTTTGAAAGATCTATGACTGCCAAGACACACATAGACAACATTCTTTTTAGGAACCTATGCCTACATTATACGGGCTTTATTAATAGCTGAAGTTTGAAAAGCCATAGCTGATGCAAAAATTCAAGGTAGAGATAGGACAATCTGCCTGAAGGAGAAGCTTGAGAATGAAATCTGAACTTTTCTTCTTCTTTTGGTGATGGAAGTCAGCATAGTAGAGCTTTAGATACAACACTGTTTAGATAAAAATTCAGCATTTTTATTTTTCCGCAAGTCAGGAGTTCTTTCATAATGCATGCACTAAAGATTACCTTTAAAACAAAAAAATAGCCATCATGACATCAGATTATAGGTATCTGAAATATCTGAAGAAGCTTTGGTTTCCAGAACACTGAATTGTTTCCAGGACAATGAATTCTGCAATTCAGCAATGGAAAAAGCAAATTTGTGTAAACTTGAATGAGAATTTAATTGAGTGCAGTTACCCACTGTGCATGCTTTTATGAGGTTTCTTTTTTGAATGGATAAGTAATCCCCTTATGTACATTCCTTTTTCTTTATCAAGATCTTAAATTAATCTCCCATTTTCTTATTTTAATAATACGTTTTAGTGAGATCTTCCTATAATGTCATTTTCATGGACCTTACATATATAAGGCAAGCGTCCAGCCTGGATGGGTACTGAGGTTATGAAGGAACTTAGAAATAAAAAGAAGGTGTATCATCTTTGGAAGGAGGGTATGGTTTCTCAGGGAGTGTTTAAGGAGGCTGCTGGGGCATGTAGAAAGAAAATTAGGGAGGCCAAAGCTCAGTTTGAACTTCAATTGGCAACTTCCGTGAAGAATAATAAAAAAAGTTTTTGTAAATATATCAATGGTAAAAGGAAGGGTAAGACTGATCTTTGCTACTTATTGGATGAGGCAGGAAACTTAGTAACTAAAGATGAGGAGAAAGCAGAAGTGTTTAATGCCTTTTTTGCCTCAGTTTTCAGTAGGAAGACACCTTGCCCTCAAGATAACTGTACTTTGGGGTTGGTAGGTGGTGTTAAGGAGCAGAATGGTCCTCTTGTTATTCAAGAAGAGGAAGTTAGAGAATTGTTGAGGCACCTGAACATTTACAAATCAATGGGACCAGATGGGATCCATCCCAGGGTGATGAGGGAGATGGCAGATGAGCTTGCAAAGCCACTCTCCATCATTTACCAACAGTCGTGGCTCACTGGCGAGGTTCCAGATGACTGGAAGCTGGCCAATGTGACACCCATTTATAAAAAGGGTAGGAGGGAGGATCCTGGTAATTACAGGCCAGTTAGTCTGACCTCAGTGCTGGGAAAGTTAATGCAAAAGTTCATACTGAGTGCTATTAAGCAGCACTTAAGAAATGGCCAGGGTATTAGACCCAGCCAGCATGGGTTTATGAAGGGCAGGTCATGCTTGACCAACCTGATTTCCTTTTATGATCAGGTGACCCGCCTGGTGGATGTGGGAAGGGCTGTGGATGTTGTCTATTTGGACTTTAGCAAGGCTTTTGATACTGTCCCCCATAACATACTCCTGGAAAAGCTAGCAGCTCACAGCTTGGACAGGAGCACAGTTTGCTGGGTCAGTAACTGGCTGGATGGCCGGGCCCAGAGGGTGATGGTGAACGGTGTTGCATCCAGCTGGCAACCAGTCACCAGTGGTGTCCCTCAGGGGTCTGTGCTGGGACCAGTGGTGTTGTTCAATATTTTTATTGATGACATGGATGAGGGTATTGAGTCTTTCATCAGTAAGTTTGCTGATGACACTAAGCTGGGAGCTTGTGTCGATCTTCTGGAAGAGAAATTCTTCTCTGCAGAGAGACCTGGATAGGTTGGTAGATGGGCAGAATCCAATAAGATGAAATTTAATAAGTCTAAGTGCCGAGTCCTACATTTTGGCCATAAAAACCCTTTGCAATGTTACAAGCTGGGGACAGTGTGGCTGGATAGTGTCCAGACAGAAAGGGATCTGGGGGTATTGGTGGATGGCCAGCTGAATATGAGCCGGCAGTGTGCCCTGGTGGCCAAGAAGGCCAATGGCATCCTAGCCTGTATTAGGAATGGTGTGGCCAGCAGAAACAGGGAGGTTATTCTTCCCCTGTACTCAGCACTGGTGAGGCTGCACCTTGAGTACTGTGTCCAGTTCTGGGCTCCTCAGTTTAAGAAGGATGTGGAAATGATTGAGCGTGTCCGAAGGAGGGCAATGAGGCTGGTGAGGGGCTTGGACCACAAGCCCTATGAGGAGCAATTGAGAGAGTTGGAGTTGTTTAGCCTGGAGAAAAGGAGACTCAGAGGTGACCTTATCACTCTCTACAACTTCCTGAAAGGAGGTTGTAGACAGGTGGGGGTTGGTCTCTTTCACCAGGCAGCAACTGACAGAACGAGAGGACAGAGTCTCAAACCGCGCCAAGGAAGGTACAGGTTGGATATTAGGAAGAAATTTTTCACAGAAAGAATAATAAAATATTGGAACGGTCTGCCCAGGGTGGTGGTGGAGTCACCATCCCTGGATGTGTTTAAAAAGAGATTGGATGTGGCACTTGGTGACATGGTTTAGTCGAGGTGTAGGGCATGGGTTGGACTCGATGATCTTGAAGGTCCCTTCCAACCTGGTAATTCTGACTCCGATTCTAAATAATAAAACCATAAGATAAATGGGCAGATATGAATAAGTTAGCTTGTCCTGCTGAAATGTCAGCTTTTACAGAAGTATCTTTTAAACTTCAGCTGAAGATACTTAAATTCTTGCACTCTAAATATGAGAATTTTAGCTTTCTAATCCCCAGTTTATGATCTCTGTTCAATGATTTCCAGAATTACATTGAGAAACCTTTTGAGTAAACAGCATGATTTATTTTCTTTTCTATTTTCTATTTTTTTATATATATTTCATTCTACCCTTACACTTTGTTCATTTAAGCATTTTGTTGTTGTTTACCACTTATTTCACAGCTGGCAGATGTCTGACCAAAACTGCCCCATATAATCACTGTTTACATGCAAGAAAAATACAGTCTCAAAGACTCTTTGTCTCCTTTTATCTGAATATAGTGCCAACATGACACACTAACTGATATTCTGAGTGTTCATCTTCCAGACAATGCCTCACAGCATACACTGTGTGTTTTTAAGACAATATTGGTTCATACAGCTACCTGCAAAAGGTTCTCCTGTATGAAAGGCAGCAAAACATAGGCCATTGACACTGATTTCAGCATCCAGTTAAGTGTGCAGGTTATATAATGAGAAATGTGAACATGAGGTAAACCACTTGTGAACAGAACGGCTTTTGGCCAAGATAAAACATGAACCTTTAGTTTCTGTGCAATATGCTTGCAGGTTAAAAATTAAGATGATGTCCTAACTTAAAGTTCTTGGCAATTTTGTACTAAAATTTTGGTAAATTTTGGACATTCATCTACTTTAGGTGATTTATATGTTGTAGTGAGCTAACACTCTACTAATACAAAGGAAAAAGGAATCTTACAGACCTAGAAAAGAAAGTTACCAAAAAAAGCCCAAGATCGAAGCGGAAATGTTATTTAAACAAATCTAGCTCATGTAAAGTACATCGAGATTGTCAAGAGCTAAAATGGCAGAATTATTATGAATACCAGGGCTTAATATACAAGAGTATATTATATTTTATAGTATAAAAATAATGCAAATATATGAAGTGCATCCTATTTTAACATGCGTACACATTTTATACACACAGGTTTCATTTTAGTGAATCAAACACTCTATCATTTCCTTAAGACTCAAAGGTAATATATTTTGAAGTATTTTGCTGAATCTGGAGATAACGTAACTGGAAGTTTTCCAGCATTTGCAGTTTAAAAATTATTGTTGTGGTCTGTTGGGAAAACCATGTCATTTATCATTGTTTCTCTCCTGGAGGGTTTACTGTTTCTAATGTTCTTCAACAGTATGAAGCTCTATATGAATATGTGTTATTTGTGTTATTATGTTTCACCTGCATAAGGAACTCTCAGATACCTGAAAGAGACACAAGAAACATACAGTAACCCCCCAACAACTCCTTGTTTAAGCTGACAGGAAGTAAGGAGGGTTTTTCTAATTCTATATCAAAAGTACTTATGTACACTTAAAATTTGTGAAAATATTTCAAGCTTCCTCTTGGTGAAAAATGTTGTGTCTTGCTGCCTTCAACATCACAAATGACAGAGCAGGAACTGAGTTGTCCCTTGGTTTAAAAAACTTCTGAATTTTAGAAGTCTTCAAAATCATAAAATATCTCTATTAAAATTTCTCTGTACACCATGCACCTCCACGCTATCTCAACAGAGAGAGCTGCTTTCAGAGAAAATCTGAAACCTGAGCTTTAAATGCTAAAAGTACTGGCCAGTTACTTTTCTTTGAAATGCAATCAAGTAGAATGAATACTGTATATCTTGGAAGAATCTTACTGTGCTAAGATTTCTTCAATCACTTTAAAGGATTCATACACCTATGCTTGATTTCTTTGATCCCTATAAAATTAAATTACCCCATCAGGAAGAAATTGTATCTGTTTAAGATTTAGGAGAATATGATTTTAATTTTCTTACAGGAGCTGTACCTGTTAGAACCTATGATCAACAAAATATATGCTACCAGTTTGGATTGCTATAATAGTTGCTGAATGTCATGTGTATTACTTTTGAATTACTGCATAAGAAACAAAAGTATATATTGCTATGGGGTTTTTTTGCTCTCCAGGTAGGATCTGGAAGCTTAACACAAACCTACTTCATCCTCAGTTGTGAATTCACCCACCAATCAGCACAATTAACAATTTTGTATTTCCCAGCCCAGCAGTGATACCATCTGATAAGAGGTAAGGGAAAGATAGTACCACTACCCTGACTCACAGTATTGTGCTAATATTGTGCTAATTTAAACGTAACATCATCCATGCAAGAAATATGCATAGAGTTATACAGCTTCATGAAGAGAAAAATATTAAATATATAAATGACCAAGAAAAAGCCATTTCACTGAAATTAAAAACATCTTAAGACTTTGCAAATTAGTAATATTAAAGTTGTGTACAAAAATCATGTATTTGATCTAAAAAAAATACGAAAAAATGTTATATTGATCTTCTCTGCTAATAGTTTACTCTTAACAAGAAAAAGAGCTCATATATAAAATTCTTATTACTGAAAAGATGCATAAGCACAAGGTGTATTAAACCCAGTCTAATCACATTCATTGCCATAAACACTTCATATATATTTTACAGATATTGATGGTGTATGCAGTTGATTTGATTTCCTAAATAAAAAGGTCATTGAAATAATATGTTCTTCCTGAACTATAGTATGTATTTTGGACCTGGAGCATTTCCATATAAACAGACTTTGGGGCTCGTGGAAGTCACAGTGCCTCTGAGCAGGTGCAAAGCCTAATACAGAAGAGCCTACAGGTAATGATTTTAATCACAGGTGCATAATTTGTACTATCAGAGCCTTATTTTTAACCCAAGAAAAAACCCACATTTTATTCTGACAATAGCATGAAATATATCAGCCTTTTGAGGTCCACAGGTCACTTGCTATGCTTGCTAGTGATGTAAAGCACTCATTCATTAATGAATATGGGAAGAGCTGTGAGTTTAGTTTTAATGCTGCTTCACAGTTTCAGGCTTTTCAGTGTTTGGTTTTTGTTTTCTTTTTTCTATCCCAAGCTCTGTCTTTATTTTAAGAACTACAGCATGACAGCATACTCCTTTATTCCCTTAACAATCAAAACCAGTGTTTGATTTATCTTAAGTGGAAATTGTTCCTTAATGGAAAAATGTCAATATTATCCCACAGCAATTGCATTTAACTATACACATCAGGCCTTGTAGAATACGTATGGAAACTACATTGCAGTTACTGTTGCTCTTTTCCTTTTCTCAGATCACTCACTGCTGTCTGTATTTCTGTCTTACTTTTACATGCAGCAAGAAGGAAAAGATTTTGAAATCAAATTTAGATTTTGAAATCAATGTGAACCCCTCTTTTCCCCAAATTAATTCTCAGGCCTATTCTTTTGATAGTGATGAGAACAGCGATTGGAACATCTATTAATAGCAGCAACAGTGACACCCAATGGTCACTTACAAATTATATTTCAAACAGAGCTTAGGAAGGAGGTACCTATTGTCTACCATATGACCCCACAATAAACACGATATTTTAAGTTAATTTGAATTAATCTGTCATTTGGATCAATCACCAAAACCATCCAAAGATAAAAATTAACTACTAACAAAGGAAAAGAGCAGCTTAGGGATCTCTTTACACTCTGGAAAAATCATGAATTTATAAGATCACCAAGTTGCGACCATTTTCCTAGAAGACTCAGATAACCTCAGTCAAATACAGATAACCTCGGTCAAACTCAGACAAAAAGTTTAGTAATGTCAATGATTCTTATCAGTGGTGGACAAGAAAGCCACTCAGATTTCCCTGCTTTATACAAGTTTGAAGAACAGGATTGTAAAAGTACAAAAGTAGTTACAGGTTTTTCACCACTGTCTTATCTTGAGGGACTAAATTCTGTATGGAGAAGCAAGTACTTAGAATAACACATGATTTCCACAACAAACTTCTCTTACAAATATTAAGCATTGCTATTTATGACCGCACCTTGATAAATTCCTAGGACAACTGTAGACCAAGACAAAAGAATTAATTAAATGGGTTTATTAATCATCAGTGACTCTTCTACTACAAATCAATATGTATGGATTACAACTTCAGAGACTAAAGGTTTTGGGTGGGATAAAGTTTTTGGGTTTGTTTCGGTTTTCCCCTAATCAGAACTTTTTGGCAGTAGTTTAGAATGATTTTTAATAGAAGTCAATGGTTGGTGATGGGAAGACAAAGATCAAACAGAGAAATCATAGAGGAATATGCAATGGAAGGCTAAAATATGAAAGTTGCATCTTCTTCCTGTCATAAGCACAGGCATTCACTTGAAAAAAATTCAAAAATATGAAGAAGTGAAAGAAGGTCTTAATTTGTTTTCACCATTTATAATCATGAGCATATATCAAATGTGTAAACCAATGGGAAATTTGAGTAGGAGTATGAGGGATTTTTTTCCTAATACAGTGTTATGAAGCAACACAGGGACTGCTAGGCTGCACTGAAAAGTAAGGCATAACTTGAAATCCTCAAATTCCTCCCAGATTTTGTTCAAAAGACCACAACTTTAAAAACTGATATAAATTCCATTATGATCCTTTCAGTCCGTAACCTGCAAAATACACTCAATAGATCTTCACTCAGTGATTTCCTAAGTAAGATGAATCTCAGCATACACCAACAGCTGCTGAGATCTACGGAGATGAAAAGTGTAGCTGTATTTTGAAATCTGGGCGAATGTAGAAACTGAATTATTTAAATTAATATTCAAAGAGCAAATTCAAGACTGAACACTGGCTTATAGTTTTATTGCCATTTAAACAGGTATAGAACAGCATACCCACTTGTCAATGAGTACATTCTGAATTTATCATTTCTGCCCAGATAATTAATTTTGTATTATTTCTTATATATCATGGACACACATTTGAATGAACACCTACTTAAAACTTTTCTCTAAGATGAGGATTTTAATAATTATATTTCAGACTTCTCATGCAATTTATTTTACATCAATTTATTCATGCATTCAGAGTCCACAACCAGACATCACCACTTCTTCCTAAAACCCTTCAGGAAGTTTATGTTGAATGAGGCTGAGAATATGGTTCATGAATTCAGAAAAGCAATCCGTTACTTAATCATATGGAGAAGTTATTGTGGTTCTGCTACTGTTTCAGAAAATAGTCCCATACTCACAGCTGGAACCTACCAGCCATAACAGCTGTAATCTATAGAATTCTAACCTAAATGATGCAATAATTACTTTTAATTTAAATGGCAGTGAGGCCTTTAAAATCCATAAAATGCAATTATTGGTGCTACAGCCTAAATAGTTATATATTATTGGGCATACGATGTAGCCCACTGCTCTTAAAATGTGTAAGTACTTATGCTGTAAAAATGTTTGTAGAGCAGTTCAGCAAAGTTATAAGGAGAAGCACAATAATGACTATATGTCAAGACAGCCTAAATGGACTGCTTGGAGCAAAGCCAGCTATCGGCAGCATATTTTTCAGTGCTACCTATTAGAGTTAGCTTCATTATTGCATTTCCGTTTTACTATCATAGTAAAGAATACAAAGTAATTTACAGATCCATACCTTCGTTCAATTATATATGCAATCTAGCTTCACTAGAGATTCTCCGTGCTTTAGAGTAATCTATCAGACTGTTATGATATGTGTTCATAAATCCAGCCCACCACCAGCATCTGCTTTCAAAAAAAAATCAAAAAATTAAGGTTTAGTACTTCTGTATTAATATTTCTCCCAACACATAATTTCTTATTTTAATTACAAAGTATTTGAATAATTTCAAGGAACCACTACTAGAAAAAGATTATTTAGACTCTGCTTAAGTTCTTATTTTCTTACCAGGTGTTTCTGCACCAATTAATCTCAATGGCAGCTCAGTGCTTTAAATTCAGTGGTTTATATGATCCCTGGATATAACTGACATGCCATCTTGTTAAGTTTTGGAGTGGATTCAAGAGAGTCACTGCACCTAAATGTAATATCAGTATTATCTTCATATATCCATTATTATTTCAGTAGGAAGCATTTCAACATACACTGTTGACTGTGAAGCTCAACCTTTTTATTTCTTTAGAGAACCCCGGAAGATACTACTAGAAGAGAGAAGCAGATGGCTATTCATCAGTTGGTAAGGAGGACTGTAGGAATTCATCTACCTCTAAATATAAAAATAATTGCTCATAGCACTTCATTATTTATTTAGATTTTAGTACATGCAAAGAAATAACCTTGTATGTCTCATCCAGACATTAGAAACTTCTGAGGTTTACAGCTAAGTAAAACATTGTGATAGGAGTATAAATCCTGTTTCTGGAAAGTTTACACACTTACAAACATAAAACCCATACATCATAAACTTTTTTAAAAATTAATTTACTTCTGTGTGTTTGTATAAGATTTCAGCCCACTCAGATAGTCATAGTTATTCTAAAGTCACTCCCTCAATAATCTCTACAAAAACTGTTTCAGCAAGTAAATTATGGACAAACCATTAACTGTGAATATTCATTCTTTATTGGTTTTGAATAAACATAAAAATTTCATTTTAAGATTTTCCTTATTAGAGATATCCAAAGCTAATGTGGCACAGCTGTTCTTCCCAAAACAGATATGCTGTAGCTGCTGCTATTAATGACTGGAGAGTGGAAGTTCAGGCTGCTCTGCAAATTTTTTCACAAATACAAAATATTAAAGACTTAGTTCCCATTATTTAGGAGTTAATAAGATAATTTTATTTTACACTTTCTGTGGCACAGTTTGAGCTAGTAGTCCTACCAGTGCATTAATATTGATAGAGATATCACTGGATTACTAATAGCAGGTGAACATCTGAAGTCTTATGAAGTGCTTAAAAACTGAGACTAATTTTCAGTTTCAACTAAACTTTCAACTAAAGGAAGATGACCAAAGGAAAAGAAAGATGCTCATGCTTGATCCCTGTCTTGCAGAAAGTGAGAAATTATAGCTTGTGCAGGGTTATTCTCAACAGAATTAATTTCCTCTAAAATGCATTTTTCCCAGTGAGTGCACACTAGCTAAAAATTTTAGGTTTAAAATTGACAAAGAAACACACAAGCAAACAAAAATTCCAAGGACAAAACTTAGTCTAGTTCAATTACTGCAACAGTTTTAAAATAACATTTTAAATCCACTTAAAAAATACATGACTTTATTGATACTGACATTTCAGACCAGCAACACAACATGTGAAAATAGATGGACTTTTGTAAAAACTTTGCTTCATAATTTGTTTAGTTATAATGCAATATAATGTAATTATGATAATAAAAGAAATGTCTTTCCATAGCACAGAAGTCAATGGGCAGGGGGAAAACCTTGCTCCCTTTGGACTTGCGAGTCAAAAATAAAGTGGTAATAACATCTTCCAAAACTCTGCTCTTCAGCTTGTCTTAACCACAGGGAATCCTAATATCCTGCTCCATCTAGCAGCTGAAATCCTGACAAGCATCAAAGAGACAATATATCACACAATAAACATATTAAAGCAGCAAGAGCTGCTTTGCAAGATATATTTATATATATTAATACCTATGTACACATATACACAAACAAAAGTGCAAATTATCAGCCATTAGAAACTGTGCATGAAGCAATAGCATTCTGCATTATTAACTTCTTCATAAAACATAATTTATTACTTTCTCATACAACATAACAGATGTCCTTGATGCACTCTATTCTCAGGAAGTCAGGCCCTCTGAATAAATATGCATTCCAGTGCTACAGTCATAATCTACTAAAAAAAAATTCAAATGAAAGGAGATAAAATTACCCTACCAAAAAAAAGGTGTTTGTATTTCATTAATTTCTTTATTCAAAAATCTTGGAAGCTGTCCTTAAAATGTCATTGATAGCAAAAGGTGTATGTTGGGAGGAAGCTAAAGTTTAAATTTTAAAGTGCACAGCCCTGTAAAAATTTATTCATTAATGCACAAAATATAAAAAACCCCTGAAGGTCTAAGCTCATATTCACATGTATTTGTACTTCATAAGTAGTCACATTGCAGAAAATAGAAAGTGTTTTTCTGCACAACCCAGGGTATCAGAACCTGAACTTATATAGATAATGCAACTGAAATCCTTTATAGAATTATCTCTGGCAGTGTCATTTTAGTGCTTACTAAATTTCATGCTATGCAACAAAACTAAGCAGCAGCCTTACACAATGTTTTATTTTTCTGTCAGATGCTGATAGAAAAAGGAAATGAATGATACAACATGATCACAGCAGTGAAATAAATGTCTTTGAAAAGAGTTGCAAGCCCTACATTGCAATACCCACTATGGTATCTTGATAAATTCTTCTCTTCAAATAGCATTGTATGATACATTATGATACAATGGGATGAAATGTGATCAAGTGGGGTCCAAGTACAACAGCATTCTGGTCAGTTCCTGGATGTCCCATTCCAATCTTTCAGATCTGTTTTGTGACCTCTCTGATTTCTTTTCCTCTGAATGTTTTCTACTTAATGTAAGTCCACAAGAATCTCTCTGGTGACTGGCTTAATTCCTGCCTTTATATCTATGGTACCAGAACAGAGCACTAACTTGATTCTTATAGAGCTGTCTTTCAACAGAAATGTACCTTCCATCATCAGTATTTTGTTTAGCAGCCCAACAAAATGGGACATCCCAGTATTAAAAACAAGCTCCCATATCCTTCTTTCTAGATTTTGCTTTACTACTTGAACACTGAACCAGGCATATTGTGTTCAGCTTCAACCAGAAATAGCAGGATATTCTTTCATAAGCTAAGTGGTTTCAGATCAGCTTTAAGGCAAAAGCAGACTAGACTGAACAGACTTTCTCTAATTTGAAGCAACTCTGCTGTTCAGTTTGTTAGATGTTACAGTTAAAGTAAAGCAATCACTTTTACTATACCTCTTTCCCAGCCAGGACAGAATTGTTTAATAACACTTTTGCATCTTTACACATCAAGTTCAGCATAGAACGTCCATTACGAAGCAGCATATTACTGCATTTTGTCTGTCAAAAGACTGCCAGGGACTACATTTGCCATATAATTTTCAAAACTGATAGGAAAATGGGAAATATGGGAGGTGTTTCAATAGGAATTCTTCTATGACTGGACATACTGTAATATTATGGGATAGAATACTACTTTGTATGCTAATAGAAAGAGAAGGATCAAAGATTTTAAAATTGCAAAACGGATTTTTTTTTTTTTTTTAAACCACAAACAAACAAACAACATATGGGTAATTTCTAGAGCTTTTGTAATTTCCAGGGCCAGTAGATAGAATCATTATATTAAAGATGCTTGCTTTATGTGGAAATTTTCCAGAACAAACTCGCTAACAAATCTAAGATTTTGCTCCTATTCCCATCTTTTCTAACATTAAGTGCATCAATTGATTTGGGACAATACAAAGATTTCATGATCACTCATCTCGAACTTATTGCACAGCTGTTGCCAACAGATAATAAAAGATGAACATAAAGAAAAAAATATAACACATTGAGTACATTTATGTGTAGAGTGCATATTCCAAGGAGTTACAGATGCTTCACATTCCTAATATGCAACAAACCCAACACTACACAAATTATGTAGGTTACATATAATCACTATTCCTGCCCTTATGCTAACCCCAAGCACACTGGGGAGGATAGAAATTCTTTCTTGCTCAAATGTATTAAAAATAATGGATTTCATTCAATTCCAATAATAAAATACTTTTGAGTATTTGCTCCTTCAGTTTTTAAACCAGAAGGAACTTTCATTTTGGTGTTTTCTTTGTTGACAATTCAAGTGGTATCAAATAAAAAGTTAAGTCCAGCAATGACATCCCATATGCAAATAAAATTCAGGGAAAAAACCCACAAGCATTTCAGAAGACATTAAAATATGTTTAGCTTGTAATAGTAAAATTCTTAACAGCAGGCACTTACTAAGAAATAATCTCCTCAGTGGTTAATGGTCCAAGATGCAGCTGAGGACCATTAACTCCTCCCAGCTAGTCATTAACTAGCAGAAGAACAAGAATCCAACTGTGATTAAGAATCATTCATTTAGGTCTTTTGATGCTAAGTCACCTTCTTCACACTCAAACATTAAAGCACAAGGAATGTAGCTTTTCTGTTTCTTCAATTAAAGTTTAGAGAAAGGAGAATCACTGCCCACAAAGAATCATCATCGTTAAGCTGTCAACATTTACAGCTCACTAAAATAAACTTCTTTCCTGATATATCCAGGGCACATATGCCTGGTCCAAAATAGCTAACCAGAAACTAGCACAGAGGATTGAAGAGGAAAAAAAATATATTCCTAATAGTCAGGTTCAGATAATCTAGTAAAGAAAAATGGTTAGACTGCATACAGGTTACCTCCCTCTTAATTGCTTACAATTAATACAGGCTTTCTGTAGGAGATGAGTGGAAAAATCCACCAAGTTTTACCATGGCCTTAATACATAATCTAAGACAGGTCATTTACGGTGATCATAGGATCACAGGCTTGAAAGGTCTTCTGGAAGTGATCTAGTCTGACTTCCTATTCCAAATCCTAGTTCAAAAATTATACCAATTTGCTCAGGTTTTTAAAGTTTTTTAAAACTCAAGGGTTCACAGCCTGTCACAACTACCTGTTCAGAGTCATTGCCTCCTCTCATTATAAATCTTTTTATATTCCTTAGAATGTGCTTTTCAGATGCACCCTTATAGAACAACAACAGAAAACCCACTTTCATCCATTTTTATTCCTGTTTCAATAGGTTATATAAGCATAAACAATCACAAGTTAAATAAGATTATGCAATGTTAAATGACAGATGAACAAATTTGCAAAATGACTCAGTCAGATACAGCACTAATGCTCACCAGATTTTCCACCCTCCATGCCATCATTCCACTGACGTGTACTGAGCTAGCAGAAACTCCATCGCATACGATCAGAAGGTCATCCCTTCATCCTTCTCCCCACTCACTCCTTCACCCCACACCTTGGTTTGTCCATGCAATAACCATTTATTTTTGCCAGCATAATGTTTTGGTCAGAAAGTCAAATCAGAGAAGTGACTATTCATCTGAGGTGCACGTGTACTGTTGAGGAATGTGACCACTGCAGCTTGAAGTAACCGCAAAACTGCAGCCTTGCCCTATGCGTCCTTCAATACTGGACTGAATCTCTTTGAACAGGAAAGGTGCTTTCTCCTAATTCTCAGTTTGGCTGTACTGTGTAATAAATACATTATATCATGATCTAAAAGTAGCATGTAGATTTATATCATGATCTGAAAGTAGCATGTAGATTTACCTTATATATGACAATGATCACCATCTTTCTAAATATTCTCACTGCTTTCAAGTATTATTTGGAAGGAGGCACTAGACTACATTTCTGAGATTTTGGTCATTTTCTGCGCCATAAAGCGAAAGTTTCAGGTTGATTTCAAACAGAAACAGACTAAAAGTTGGGAGAAGTGCTAAAGTTTTAGATATCTGTGGAAAGAAATTATTGTATACCATGTCCAAACCAATTTTTGTTGGTTCAAGATTAAATGATTTTGAAAACAAAAAGTAATCTTGTCATTTATACCTATATTTTCTTTTTCTGTCTTCTCAGATATAACTGTTTTCTTCAGCATCCAAATCAAGTTTATGGTAATGTATACTGCCAAATTCTTAGAGTCAAAATAGCTGAGGAAAGTGTGTAGAAGACCAATTCCTCTTGTAAGTAATAGAGGAGCCAACAAGGAGAGGTGCTATGCTTGATCTCATGCTCACCGACAGGGAGGGGCTGGTTGGAAATGTGATGCTCCAGGGCAGCCTTGGATGCAGCAATCATGAGATGGTTGAGTTTGAGTTCCTCAGGACAGTGAGAAGAGCGTGCAGCAAGCTCACTGCCCTGGACTTCAAGAGAGCAGACTTTGGCCTCTTCAGGAACCTGCTTAGTAAGGTTCCATGGGATATAGCCCTAGAGGGCAGGGGGGCCCAGAACTGTTGGTTGATATGCAAGGATCACCTGCTCCAAGCTCAGGAGTGTTGTGTCCCGACCAGAAGGAAGTGCAGCAGGAGGGCCAGGAGACCTCCTTGGATGGATAAGGAGCTGCTGAGGAAACTTAGATGCCAGAAAAGGACTCTTCATCAGGGACTGTAGTGATAGGACAAGAGGTAATGGGTTTAAACTGAAACAGGGGAAGTTCAGGTTAGATATAAGGAGGAAGTTCTTTACTGTGAGGGTGGTAAAGCGCTGGAACAGGCTGCCCAAAGAAGTGGTGAATGCTCCATCTCTGACAGTGCTCAAGGCTGGGTTGGACAGAGCCTTGGGAGACATTGTCTAGTGTGAGGCATCCCTGCCCAAGGCAGGAGGGCTGGAACTGGATGATTTTAAGGTGTCCTTTCCAACCCAAAACAATCTACGATTCTACGGAAAGAAAGATGTTCATTTGCAAAATGCATCAACAAGATTGCCAATGAAATTCTGATCCCAGAAAGTTTGTATGGTGTAGGAAGTGGAATGAACACAGCTTGAATTTCAGATAAATCACTGGGCATGCTGTGTGGGCTATTAAAAAAATCTTGCTTTGACTTAGTAAGTGAGCACACGTGACTGGGAGCTTCAACAGAAAATAAATACGGAGCACCAAGATGTCATTGTCACAGAAATGTAGATGTCATTGGCACAGAAATGTATTTCCAATCATGCTTTACATGGTTGTTTTACAGACATGTTGTTGTTTCTTTTTATTGTCTGTTTCACTGCATGTTATTCCATGCAACTGTATGTGTTGTATTTTCTCCTAAAAATAAAGTTGTGTTTCTTTTTTTTTTTTTTTTTTTTTTATGGAAGATGAAATAGAAAAAATATTAAAGCAAGAAAGTTTGCAGCAGAGGGAGCATATTCAGCCTTTCTCATTCAGCACATTCCCTTATGTAAGGAATAATTCAGTGTTTCTTGCTCAGAGAGACTAGAGGTACCAGGTTTGCAGACACATAGCTCCAAGTGTGAGGAGCCATGCAATCATGCTAGCATGGTGCTAAGCCTGAGTTACAATGTCCTTTCTTTCAGCAGAGCTTATTAACTTGAGTTTAACATCACACTAATTAAAGTCATATATCTTTTGTCAAATCAGAACACGAGCAGAGCTAGTTTTCAGCTGTTTGCTACATACCATGACAATGTGTTCATTTGTTAGGACAGTTAGCTGGAAGGCAAGAGATGCGTATTCCTGCTCCAATTATCAGAGAAATATAATTAGTTTGAATACAATTAATGAGACTTCCCCAAAGGCACATCTTCAAGCATCTGGAGAAGTTTGCAAGCAGATACTGAGGTGCTTCTAGACTTTGTGCAATTCCTGAGATAGACAGCAGTCACTAAGGGATTTCATGAATCTGAAATTTGGACTTCTGTCCTAAACACAACTTTCTTACTGCAGAACCTGCCTCTGGATCAGTGCTACCAGCTTTGTGCAGACATTGCCCTCCTCTCAGACTGAATGAGTGTTGCTGCCCCATGGGCTGAATGGCTTTCTGAAATGGGCAAAGGTTTTTCTGAAGTACACCAGCAATTAAAGCCATCACAGCAACACAAAAACTACTTCCGTATTTTTTATTGTTTTTCATAAGCGATCAATCAGCCTTCTTGTAGATGTGATATGCACAACTGGGATGAAAGCATGAAAATTAAAACAAATCCATCACTGTGACCCAGGACAAAGACATACCATGGTTGCCCCCAGTGGTGTTAAAAGCCCAGATAATATTTTCACAAGCAGAGCATGAGATGACTGGGCAAGCTGCATTGAAGAATGAAAGATTGATTCTCAGATCAAAACACGTGTATCTCTTCTTTAATTTCGCCTTGTGATGTGGAAGCACAGAGTAAAATGCAGCCTGGTCTCCATTCAAAGGTATAAAATTATCCCTCCTGGGATGGCTTGAATCACCTGTGAATAACAATAGCCACTAATGAACTTGGTTAGAAAAAATACAGTACCAGCAAGACCATCTCCTAGCTCATTACTATAACTCAGTTATGTGGTCATGTTGTTTCACAGTAAAGTCCACCAGCAAAAATACCTCCATAGTACCCAGAGGTTTTTGTAGCCATTCTCTAACTTGATAACATTTGCAGTAACCTGAAGATAAAGTAGATTATAGAAGATACAAGGGGAGGAACTAAGTAAGGGAAAAAAACCCTGAAACTATGCACATAAAGAATGCAGTGGCTCATCTCACTGTTTTGATCATGGCAGAAATAGCTACAGATTTGTACTTTCTTGTCACTTTAGGGCTTGTTATTGCAACCCTAACAATTATTTTCATAGAATCATAGAATGGTAGGGGTTGGAAAAGGCCTTATGGTCCTATGTTATCTTAAGATCAGCCAGTTCCAACTCCCTGCCACGAGCAGGGCCATCTTTCACTAGAGCAGGTTGCACCAAGCCCTGCAAAACCTGGCCTTGAACACTGCCAGGGATGGGGCAGAGACGGCTTCCCTGGGCAACCTGTTCCAGTGGCTCACCACACTCACAGTGGGATTTTTAATGGGATGCAAGTCTGAATACAAAAGTGTTACAGTGCCTATAAATGGTGTTTGTAGCCTGTCACCACCAGATTTAACTTCCAGCATGTATTTCCAGTGCTCAAACTAACATTTTTAAAAGCTACAATTTAAGAAAATATGTTTTCTATCTGTTCACCCAAGACCTGAAATAGGTTAAATACTTGGAATTCTGAAAGATTTACCATTTTCTCTAAAATAAACTTCAGTATTATGTATAAAAATAGAGTATAACATAGGACTTGTGTTTGTTAAATTTCTACACTGATGGACCCTTGAAAAATTCAGCCTCCCAGTTTCCACTGCTAATGCAGCAAACCAAACCTTTTGAATCCTTGCCAAGCATGCAATTTCACTGTGATGCCTTCCACAGCCTCTCAAGAACCATTTGGCCCCACCATGCACTCTGTACCCAGCAGAGGCTCAGCTTCATACTGGATGTGTGGACACAAGTGCTGCATGAAGCATCTGGCAAGACTTTTGGCACTGGGGTATTGCTGAACTGTACACCAGTACAATTACGTTTTAATTTGTCCAGGAAAAAAGGCAGAAAACCTTTTTTAATGTGCTGCAGCTGACATGGCATGCTTCAGATTTGGCTCCTTTTTAGTCTGTGAAAAAAATAAACCTAATCTTGTAAGAAGCTTTTTAGGGCTAGACCACTCTGTAAGAATTAGCAGGAAAAATTAAATACATGAATCCAAGACTAATACTGTAGAAGGCAAAGGGTATCTTGTACAGGCACATAATTCTTTAAAAAGCAGACTCTGCAACAGGGTTGTATTGGAAATGTCAAAAAAGTCATCATCATCATCCCTTTCCGTCTGTAGAGAGAACAATAAGATTTAATGGTTAGTGCTGTATTGCTCTGCATCAGATGCTGACAGTTAGAATTTTACTTTCATTTTAATTTTCTGCTGCCAGTATGCTGATCTCAGCAGTTGGATTTGCTGCTTGAAGAAATAAACTCCCATTAGG
Source organism: Psittacula echo (assembly GCF_963264785.1). NCBI lineage: Eukaryota > Metazoa > Chordata > Aves > Psittaciformes > Psittacidae > Psittacula > Psittacula echo. The sequence continues at coordinate 73,244,180 of NC_137742.1, read as the reverse complement.
ATCATAATTTTAAAAGGGCCGCAACTGCTTTCAATTTTATTGTTTGATGACGTAGTCACTGAAGTGCAGATAATACAATGATTTAGAACCATATGGGGTAAGGGGAGAAGGGGACCTCAGTGCCCATTTGTCTATCTCAATTCCTCTTACTCTCTTAATATCCTTTCTGAAAATAAATTATTCACTCAAGAACAACTAAACGTGGTTCCCTTTGACAACAATAAATACACATTTGTTTGCCAGGTAGAAGAATCACAGGCAGCTTTGCTTTATAGCGCAGGTTGAAGTTTAGGATCCCTGAGGATGTCTACATTGAAGACTTCTACTCATCTGAAGTTGCCTGAACAAGCGTAAAAGTTGAAGTGTTGAATAAATTAGTCCATGCAGGAGCTTCTACCTTCAGTATTTAAAATGCAGCTCAGTTACCTCTAAATTTTACTGCAGTTGGACATATCAATAGCCCCTTCAGGCATTTCATTAAGTTGCTTTATTTTTCAGATTGCTGAGGACACAAAACTTTTAGCAGAACTTCCTCTGAACACTCTGAAATGTCTTCATAATGAAACACAGGGCTCCTTCTAGCAATGTTAATGTTAAAATATGTCATATGTGGATCTCCTAACAAAGTTCTCCTACCACCTACAAGTGATTTTTTTTCAGTATGCTAAAAAGACATTATTGTATAGGCAAATATTAACAAACCTAATCAGCACAACTTCCTAATGGTTTTGATTCTTTAAATCTAAAAGTAATGAATTCTCTCCATTTCTAATTTCCCTCTAAAGAACATGTGAGATACTGCTACTTTGTAAATCAAATTTTTAAACTGAAATAAAAGGCAAATGTTTTGTCTGCCATAAATAATGGCAGAAAAAAAAAAAAAAAGAAATTACAAGATAAATCTGGTAACCATCACCTTCTGCTTTATTCATTTCATCATGAAAATGAAGGACAACAAAATATATCATGAATGCACCAAGCAATCCATGAAAACTGCTACAGACTCCACAGGCAAATGAAATACCATTCAACTTAAGTTTAATCTATTCAAAGAATAGAGTCTTATAAATGATACACTATAGCCCTTTCACCATGTGTATAAAAAGATTTCAGTTTTACCACAGAGCACATAGTGACAGCATTGAGCCCTACTCAACTGAGCCCAGGTCAGGTGGTTCTGCTAGTGATTTATAAACCATACTACTTGCAGAGACTGTTTAAATATTAAAAAAAACCTGCACAAGCCAACAAATGGAGGAATTAACTGGATCACTTCTGTCAGTCTAGTTTAGGTTGTTAATTCTTCAGAAAGAGGCAAACTTAATCACTGTGCTCACACCAACTTTAGTATTGCCAATTATGTACACAAGGGATAACACGTTGAATTGTACTTATTCCAGTTCCAAATGCTATCATAAGACAATGAACAAAACACAAAGCTCTCCCAAACACTGAAATTGAAGAGTAAGTTTCAAAAAGCACATTAATATGTAATTATATATATGCAAGGTACTACACAGAATGCCCACTCCACCTATCATGCAAGTTTTTTCCAGATTCATGTCAGCAGCAATTACATCTCTTCTTTCTATGGATTTTCCTGAAATTGACTTCATGGTATAATGATCTTCATTAACAAATAGCATATAATAATATATTCTAGCTGAGCAGGAAAACCATCAGCATGAAGCTAGCTGAATATAAAAATACCTAATTGAAATGGTATAGATCTTTTTCCCTGCTTATTCACTATATTATCCTGCAAATACACCTCTTGGTTGGTACATATTCTACTCTTGAACAATTTTTATCTTCATCAGTACTAAGTACTTTGATTAAATAATACATGCTAAAACTTGCCTATATGTTTCCAACTTTCCATTTTTTATGTAGCTATTGTATGTAGCTTGCAAAGGTGTGTCTCACTTCTAGGGTCCAGGACAGATGTTCTGCTGAATCAAATTTCATCCAGTCCATACTGATTTCCATCACATTTTATTGTTAACAAACTGTTGCTCTGTAGCTTAAGGGCTTTAACATCCACATCAAACCGTTCTATTACGTGATACACTTTCTGGCCAAGCATTGATATCTCCATAAATATTTCACACAGTGATCATAGCAGCTGTTCATTTTGGGTTTTTTAGTTTTACAGAAGTTTAGAATTCAGAAGTTCCCATGTTGTTCCAAGCAGCTTTATGTTTGTTATTTTAATTAAAAGTGGGAGGAAAAATGTAGACTTTTCTCAATTAATGCATGCAGCCTCCAGCAACAGCCTTCATACCTGCTCAAGCACTACTGCGAAAAACCAAACCAAAGCACATAACACAAAAAAATCCAAACCAGAAAAAAAGAAAAAAACAACCTAAAACCTACCATACAACTACGCATAGCAAGGAATACAAAGCTCAATCAGTTTAGGAAGTGGAACTGTTATTTAACAACATTGTGCATTCCACACAATTCTACACATATGTATCATCACAAATGCATCCATTATAGCAATTCTTTTAGAACAGCATGGTCCTGAACTGACTTACATTTTCAACATCACTTTAAATCAAGCACATCGTTAGCACAGCATGCACACTGTACAAGTTCAAAGGGTGAAAAAAGAAAATAAAAACACTTAGCATCTACTACTGATTGGCTTAATTCTTACCTGCTTAGTCATCTGGTACATTGCTGTTGCACTGAAGTTTTTTTATACGGCATGTTTGGATAGCATTTTTTTCTCCAGTAGACCACTGTACACTGAGTTGTTTGACTGTAATGCAGGAAACGCAGAAAGCATGTATTGTTTGCTTTTCACACATAATCTCACCTGAGGTTTTTTCAGTTTGCATGCCTTGAAATGAAAAAAAAAAAAAAAATAACAGACCGATACATAATACACGGAAACTTTCATTGCTTTAGTCAATATCCCAGAACCTAGTTTGAGGATCGCTCCCTGGCAACTGTGTAAAGCACTTCAAAAGTTGCATGGGAGACCGAGTAACAAAAACTATAGAGTGGCTTCTTACATTGGCTAGGCTAAGAAATTTAGTCCTCTTCAGCGCCTTAATGCCTGACTCTCACTAATAAACAGGAGGAAAACTTAGACATGGGTAATTTTTAAACTTGTCAAAGCTCAGGCACTTCTTAGTTCTCTTCACACACATAGCCTCAAATTCTTGAAAAATAAATGAAAAGCTAAACAAAATACCTACTTAACTATTCCCTGGACTGTAACTTCCCTATTCAAAAAATGTCCAAGATACTTCAGCTTATTAGCAAATAAAGGAAATACAGAGTGCTTTTTGAAATATACTAATAAAAAAAAATTAATTCCAAAGGCTCTGAGGTAGACTTTCCATAACAGCTCAGGTATTTGAGAAAACAGGAATGCTCCAAAAGGTTGTAATAAGTCCTACTGAAAAAAGCAGGATGATCCACAAAGTAGGAAAGACTTATACAGGAACTGAATTAATAACATCTAATTGCTTATGTAATTGTTTTTAATAGCTTTGCCTTTCTTATGGGCTTCATGCTTTAAATGACAGCATGTTTTTCTGAAGGCATGAACACGATGAGAAAACCATTTCAAGGTAGCATCCACTGCCTTGGTAGCTCAGAGTTGCTTGTATCCCTTTCCTTACAAACATTTATGCATCTGCTTAGTTTCAAATCTACAGATACTTTGAGGGAACTGCCCACATGATTAAAGTCAAACATTTCCACACAGAGAGGTAGGATCAAAACACTAGGGAAGACCAAGTGAACAGGGTGTGCAAGACAATTCTTCAATAGTAAATGCTCAGCAAAACTAGTACCTCTATGAAGTCCAAGCCGCGACTGAATTAAACCTAAATGAATCTGAAATTTGCGTTATCTTTAAGCTTTTTAAATATAAAAATAATTGCCTATATTACTCTCAGTATTGGTCAGTGCAGGTTAAACAAAAAACCATTTTGTTACCCACATCTTAGGAAATACTTTTGAAAGAATAAAGTTGCCTTTTAAAAATCTTAAAAGTCTCTTTTTCTGGGAGTAAGACAAGAGCAGAGAGGTACGTGGTCACACAAGAAAGTAATCAAAAGCTGTATCTAAGTGAAAGGAAAGCAGAGAGGTTTACAGAAAGCAGCTGATTGATGAGCTTGGATCAACAAAGCCTATTTTGCTGTGGCCCTGTCCCACATCATCAGCACAGCTTCCAGCCTTCCCAGTGCTGTCTCACTGAGCTTCTACAAGCAGCAGTTACTCCTCCAGATCTACATGCAATCATCTGGCTGACCTCTAGCTCTATAAAGGCTGATGGCTGAGTTATAATTTTCTTTAGTGGGTGGCACTAAAGAAACTTCAGGTATCCATCCTGATGAAGTTTGATGAACTTTTCTAGAAGTTCTACAGTTTGCGTTGGTTTTGCCTGTCAAATTTGGTACAGAATCACTCACAGCCAAAAATTTCTCAAAGAGGACATGGAGAAAATCTTAAGCAAGAAGGGAACTGGCAAGAATACATCACATTTGTCTTGTTTTTTTAAAAAGTAAAGAGATTCTTCATTGCAGTGTTGTTGCAAATGATGTGGCACCCAAAGAAAAGCAGAGCCATGCTCAAGAGAATGTTTTTAAAGATCAAACCCAGCTAACTTGAAAAGAAATATTGCCATATTACCCAGTAAGCCAAAAATCACAAAAATTAGACTAGCATATATGCATATGAAAGACACAGCCTTACAAGAAGGCAAAACATTTTTACAGCATCAGAAAGTTAAAGTTCTTTAAACTGCATATAATGCATTTCTTTTCTCCTAGCTATTCTGCTACATATAGTAGACGTCTGGTACTGCAAACAGTACCAGATTTGTTTCCAGGGATTGCTTCCAGGAGGTTATGCTCCTATGCAATCATCAACTGTACGTCCTTGTGTTCCCATAAGCACAAATAATTGATTTACAAGCATGTCAAATGAAGGTCATTCACTTTGACTAGAATGAAATACAATGGTAACATAAGCTTCTTCATCTCCTGCATGAATTTCCTTTCATGTGTCAGATTTTCAGCCCTCATTTCCTTTGTCTCATTTCATATCTCCTGTTTTAGCATGTTTATTTGCCAATATCTTGCTGGAACAGCTTCAGTTCACTTATTGCAGGTGTTTTGGAGCCTTCTCTATGTACAGCCTGAACAGTTTACCATTCAAACGAATGACAACAGATGCCTGAGAAAAGCAAAGTGTAAAGGTGAAGAAGTGGATTTGCATTAATCTGCAATCCAAATCTGTGAAATGCATTTCTACATCTAGCCAGTTAAAACATGACAAGTGAGACATTTTTAAAAGATGACTAGGTAGGAAAAGCACAGATTTCCTCTCTCCAGCTTGCATTTCTGTCATAGCTCAGTCATTTCTTATAAGGTTTATAAGTAACCAAACCTTTTCAATTTTGTGACAGCAACTTCCTCCAGCTGGGTTTATGGCAAGCCCCTCAAACATTAAACAGTTGTCTTGCAATTTGTCTAAGATCCCTGATTACCTTTAAATAAATAGCAAAACCTTCGTTGTCTTCAGGCCAAATGAGCCCACTTTATGATTTTGCTTTTATTCCAAACAAGCTAAATATTTCCTCAATACTGGGGGCAAAACAGGGTTCAAGTTAGCCTTATGTATTAGAAATTCCTAAATAATTTGGAGGGAACGATGATGTCCTTACTCAGTTTGGATTTTATTTTCCTGCTTTATATTTCACCTCTCCTCCAGAGCTCAAATTCATGCTAAAAAATCACATATTCAGTATTAATGCTTAAAGATTAATAATGATGAGAACAAATATTTTTATGAGCCCTGGGACTTTTGTTTTGTGCATTTACTAAAGAATTCTGCAGACTGGAGTGGGTGTTTTATAACCACTTACCAGCACGCACATTATACAGATTTTGAAATGTATAAACAGGAATAGGCAGCCCAAATTCATAAGACTCCTCTGCACAGCAGACTCACTATTCTGAGTACATTTGCTATGGGAGCAGCACACCAATAACACATTCCAGCCTTTTTGAATCATTTATTACCAAGATATAAGATTAATTTGCTGCCTCTGTGTTTTTGTAAAGCTTCTCTAACTGACCATTGCTGCCTGGGGATTTCTGGTTTTGGGGAAAAAGAAACACAAGAACCCATACAAAAAATAGACTTGCATAGAGTGCTGCACAAATACGTCACAAAAATAAAAGAAACCATAAACAAATATATTCATGTATTTACCACCAGAAAAAAAATCAGTGCCATTGCAAAAACAGACAAAAGATGTCAGTCTTCCATTAAAGAATATTTTTTTGCAAAAGCTGCATATTTTCTGCTCTGTATTCTACAGACCTGTAATGCTCCCACCAAAAAAGAAAGTGAAATAGATCTAACTCATGTCAGCAGAAACAGAGCCATCTGCTGGAATTTAAAAAAAAAACAACCAACCAAACAAGAAACAAACAACACTCCACGGTCAGATATTAAATCACAAGCATAAGTTCTGCTACTGTAACAAAAGACTATATATTTATTTCCCACTTGTTCACTGATAAACTGAAATATTACTCAACCAACAAGACTTAAAGATTTTCAGACATGAAGGATACTTTTTTATTAACTTTCCTACTCCTGATCTACCTTTAACATGTTTTAGATCAGTAACCAGCACAAGGCCCACTGTCACCACCTCAGTAATGAACTTCAAATATGTAAAAACAGTTAGCAAGCTCCAGCATTCCTAAGAATCTGTTTCTGTCCATTACAGATAAGTAGACAAACTTGGGTCTATTTTGTTTACAACTACAATGTTTACAATGACATCTCAGGTCACTTTGTTCAGATATCTCTAATCATGTTCAAAGGGACACTGCAAGCAAGGCTTTACTTTATATAAAAATACTTTAGACTTCAAGTATTGATATGTATGGTAGCCATAAATTCAGGGTTTTCCCCTTTCTCAGTATTCATGAAGTCAGGAAAAAAGTTCTGCTGCTAAGGTGAATGTTGGTGTTAAGCTATTCATTTATTCTTAGTAACAACAAAAAACAACCAAAAAAAGAGGAAGAGGACAATTAAAAACAAGGAGCTTCCGCCTAAAGCTGTTGTCCCCACCCAGAACCGCTTTGCTGTTCTGCAGGGTGCTAAGAAGGAAGGGCACTTTGCACCAGAAACAACCGGCTGGTGTGCCTGTAAAGAAGATCACTACTGGTGCTGCCAGGAAAAAGAGACGGGTCATAGTGGTAGGGGACTCTACTTTGAAAGAGACAGAGGCACTCATCTGTCGGCCTGACCTGGTCTCGAGCGAGGTGTGTTGCCTACCTGGGGCATGGATCAGGGATGTTGCAGAGAGGCTGCCTGCTCTAGTGAGACCCACGTCCTATTACCCACTTCTGGTGATCCATGTGGGTGCTAGTGATGTTGATAGCAGTAGGCTGCAGAACATAAAGAAGGACTACAGAGCCCTGGGAGAGGTGGTTAGGGGCTCTGGAGCTCAGATTGTCTTTTCATCAATTCTCCAGCATACAGGGGGAGACCTTAGAAAAGCTAGGAGGATTGGCCAGGTTAATAAATGGTTAAAAGGATGGTGTCATAGTCAGGGGTTTGGGTGTGTTGTGGTTTAAGCCCAGGCCGTAAATCAGAACCACGCAGTCTACTTCCCACACACACACACCTTTCTTCCCTCCGCTCCTGGAGGGACGGGGAGGAGAATCGAAAGAATGCAGCTCCCACGGGTTGAGATAAGAACAGTCCAGTAACTAAGGTATAACACAAATCACTACTGCTACCACCAATAATAATAATGATAAAGGAAATAACAAGGGAAGAGAATACAACCGCTCACTGACCAGTACCTCGCCCCCACCCCGCAGCGTTCCAGTCCTTCCAGGCAACTCCCAGTTCTACCTCCTGGGCATGACGTGCTGTGGTATGGAATACCTCTTTGGTTAGTTTGGGTCAGGTGTCCTGTCCCTGCTTCCTCCCGGCCCCTCCTCCTCCCTGGCAGAGCATGAGACTCACAGAGTCCTTGGTCAGTCTAAACATCGCTGTTATCAGCTCTGTTTTCAGGCCAAAAGTCAAAAACACAGTGCTGCAACAGCTACTAAGAAGGAGAAAAAATGACTCCTACTGCTGAACCCAGGACAGGGTGTTTTGAATACGGGACCCAAGTTAGTAGGCCAGGTCTACTGGGGGCTGGTAGAGCTGATCTGACAAAGAAGAGGAAGAGTGGTTTTGGTAGGAGGCTTGCCAGGCTGGTCAAGGTTTCTTTAAACTAGATGTGTTGGGGGAGGGGGGCATCGTTCCATCCCAACACACCCAGTCAGTTGTCAGCACCTACAATAAATGCTCGGAGCGATGCAGAGATATTCCAGCCGCTCCAGCCAATGAGCCGGCTTCATTTGGAGCTCGGCTCAGATGCCTCTATACAAACGCCCATAGCATGGGGAACAAACAAGAGGAATTAGAGATGTTTGCACGTCTATGGGGGTATGATATAATAGGCATCACAGAAACATGGTGGGATGGCTCATACGACTGGAGTGTTGGAATGGAAGGTTACAGGCTCTTTAGAAAAGACAGGCCTGGCACAAGGGGAGGGGGAGTTGCTATTTATGTTAGGGATAGGCTGGAGAGTATGGAACTCTGTCTGGGGACGGGTGAGCAGTCGACAGAGAGTTTGTGGGTCAAGGTTAAAAAGAGAGCAGCGATGGGGGACATTATTGTGGGGATCTGTTACAGACCGCCTGATCAAGAGGAATCTGTGGATGAAGTGCTCTACAGGCAGATAGGAACAGCCTCACGCTCACAGGCCCTTGTTCTCATGGGAGACTTCAACCACCCTGACATCTGTTGGAGTGAAGGTACGGCCCGGCACAAGCAATCCAGGAGGTTCCTCGATTGTGTGGAAGACAACTTCCTTCTGCAAGTAATAGAGGAGCGGACAAGGAGAGGTGCCGTGCTTGACCTCGTGCTCACCAACAGGGAAGGGCTGGTTGGAAATGTGACGCTCCAGGGCAGCCTTGGTTGCAGTGACCATGAGATGCTCAAATTCGAGATCCTCGGGACAGTGAGAAGAGCGTGCAGCAAGCTCACTGCCCTGGACTTCAAGAGAGCAGACTTTGGCCTCTTCAGGAGCCTGCTTAGTAAGGTTCCATGGGATACAGCCCTAGAAGGCAGGGGGGCCCAAGGCTCTTGGTTGTTATTCAAGGATCACCTGCTCCAAGCTCAGGAGTGTTGCATCCCAACTAGAAGGAAGCGCAGCAGGAGGGCCAGGAGACCTCCTTGGATGGATAAGGAGCTGCTGAGGAAAATTCAAAGGAAAAAAGAGGCTTATAGAAGGTGGAAGCAAGGACAGGCGGCCTGGGAAGAATACAGGGATGTTGTCCGTGAAGCTAGGGACCAGGTGAGGAAGGCTAAGGCCCAGATAGAATTGAACTTGGCTAGGGATGTTAAGGGTAATAGGAAGGGATTCTATATGTATGTAGCGAATAAAAGACAGATAGGGACAACGTAGGCCCCCTCCGGAAGCTATCAGGAGAACTGGCTACCCAGGATTTGGAGAAGGCTGAGGTTCTTAATGACTTCTTTGCCTCGGTCTTCCTGGCAAAGTCTCTGACCGCACCACCCAAGTCTTGGAAGGCGGATGCAGGGACTGTGAGAATGAAGACCATAGGCCCACTGTAGGAGAGGATCTGGTTCGAGACCATCTTAAAAACCTAAACGTACACAAGTCCATGGGACCTGACGGCATCCATCCGCGGGTCCTGAAGGAGCTGCCGAATGAAGTTGCTAAGCCACTGGCCATCATATTTGAAAAATCATGGCAGTCAGGTGAAGTTCCCGACGACTGGAAAAAGGGAAATATAACCCCCATTTTCAAGAAGGGGAAAATGGATGATCCAGGGAATTACAGACCAGTCAGTCTCACCTCTGTGCCTGGCAAACTCTTGGAGCAGATTCTCCTGGAAGGCACGCTAAGGCATACGAAAAACAAGAAGGTGGTTGGTGACAGCCAGCATGGCTTCACTAAGGGGAAATCCTGCCTGACCAATTTGGTGGCCTTCTGTGATGGGGCTACGAAACTGATGGACAGGGGCAGAGCAGTTGACGTCATCTACCTGGACTTGTGCAAAGCGTTCAACACTGTCCCACATGACATCCTTGTCTCTAAATTGGAGAGACATCAATTTGATGGGTGGACCACTCGGTGGATAAAGAACTGGCTGGATGACCGCACACAAGGGAGTTGTGGTCAATGGCTCAATGTCCGACTGGAGACCAGTAACGAGTGGTGTCCCTCAGGGATTGGTGTTGGGACCGGTCTTGTTCAACATCTTTGTCGCTGACATGGACAGTGGGATTGAGTGTGCCCTCAGCAAGTTTGCCGATGACACCAAGCTGTGTGGTTCGGTTGATACGCCGGAGGGAAGGGATGCCATCCAGAGGGACCTTGACATGCTTGTGAGGTGGGCTGATGCCAACCTTATGAAGTTTAACCATGCCAAGTGCAAGGTCCTCCACCTGGGTTGGAGCAATCCCAGGCACAGCTACAGGTTGGGCAGAGAAAAGATTCAGAGCAGCCCTGCAGAGAAGGACTTGGGGGTGTTGGTTAATGAAAAAATGAACATGAGCCAGCAGCGTGCGCTCGCAGCCCAGAAAGCCAACTGTATCCTGGGCTGCATCAAAAGGAGCGTGACCAGCAGGTCAACGGAGGTGATCCTGCCCCTCTACTCTGCTCTCGTGAGACCTCACTTGGAGTATTGTGTGCAGTTCTGGTGTCCTCAACATAAAAAGGACATGGAACTGTTGGAACAAGTCCAGAGGAGGGCCACGAGAATGATCAGGGGACTGGAGCACCTCCTGTATGAAGACAGGCTGAGAGAGTTGGGGCTGTTCAGCCTGGAGAAGAGAAGGCTGCGTGGAGACCTCATAGCAGCCTTCCAGTATCTGAAGGGGGCCTACAAGGATGCTGGGGATGGACTCTTCATCAGGGACTGTAGTGACAGGACAAAGGGTAACGGGTTCAAACTTAAACAGGGGAAGTTTAGATTGGATATAAGGAAGAAATTCTTTACTGAGAGGGTGGTGAGGCACTGGAATGGGTTGCCCAGGGAGGTTGTGAATGCTCCATCCTTGACGGTGTTCAAGGCCAGGTTGGATGAGTCCTTGGGTGACATGGTTTAGTGTGGGGTGTCCCTGCCCATGGCAGGGGGATTGGAACTAGATGATCTCAAGGTCCTTTCCAACCCTAACTATTCTATGATTCTATGATTCTATGATTTGCACTCAAATACAAATTGGCTTATTTTAACAGGGGCTTCACACTTGAAATAGAGTTTGAGATTGCCTTATCATCTTTTTCCTGCAGAACAGAGAGAAACAGTCTTGGTTTTAAGATAAAAGAACAATCAACAAAAAATAAGTTTATATCCAAAGTTTAGTCTCAACTATAACAGCTAATTACTGCCACTGCCTTGTAAGACTCCTACAGATTTACTGAGCAGAGGTTCCAATAAACTTTTTGTGCTAGCTATGCAAAGCAATATACTTAGAAGCTTGCTTCTGGCTCACAGATGAATTGAAACTTTCACTCAACTACATATTTTAGTTGGACAGTCTCATTTGCACTAGGATGAGTCCTAAAAATAATCCGGCTAGTTAGAAGATGCAACTTGCAGAAAGTTTTAAACAATCTTTATTTTGGACAATACTTGAAATTCTTCTTAAACCCCAAATCAGTGACAGTTAGCACAACCTCAAAGATGTGAGTCCAAGAATTTAATAGTCCACGCACTTTAAACACTGGCTCACAGAAAATGTACAAATCACAGAAGACTGTCAACTGCTGTTTGAAAAGTTTTATCGCTGCTGGCATGAAAAGAACTAATATCACGCAGTGAGACATACACAGTATTAGCTAACCAATAACCAAAAATGTGAAAAAAACAAACAAAAAACCACCACAACCAACCAAACAACAAAACCTAAGAGAAGAAACAAATGATACTATGCAAGAAAAGTAGGTCTTCCCTTGTAAGATTCTGTAAAGAATATATGTATTCTGTATATATGTGTATATATATGTATATATGTTTAATATATTCTGTAAAGAATATATGATGAATGGGAGAAAGGCCACACTAAGGAGCATCTTACAGAAACCACTTAGGTTGGAACAGACTGCTTGAGATCACCTATTCCAACCTCCATGCTCAAGGAAGGTTAGCCAGAATGGATTACTCCACAATCATGTCCAGTCAGGTTTTGTACATCTCCAAAAACGGTGACTCCACAACTTCTCAGACAACCTGTTCCAATGTTTAACCACCTTCACAGCTAGAAAAACTGTTTCTCATGTTCAGAGGGAACTTCATGTGTTTCAGTTTGTGCCCACTACTTCTTGTCCAGATGGCTGGGCATTAATAAAAACAGTTTGGCTTCCCTCTTTTCAGGGCTCAGCACCCCAAGCCTTCTTTTCTCCAGACATCTTCCCCAGCTTTCTCAGTATCAAAGATATTCCAGTCCGCCAATCACCTTTGCATCACAATCCCTCCAGTAAGTCTGTAACATCTTCTATCTGGAGAGCCCAGCACTGGCCAGAGAACTCCAGCTGTGTGCTCAAAAGTGCAGAGTAGAGGTGAAGAATCACCTCCCTCAGCCTGCTGACAGTACTTTACTTAATGCAGCCCAGGATGCTATTGGCTTGTTTTGCAGAAAAGGTGTACTGATTTTTTACCATCAACTTGTCCACCATAACCCAAGAGTCTTCTCTGAAGAGCTGCTTTTCAGCTGGGTGGCCTCCTGCATGTTACTGGTATATGGGGTTACTTGTCCTGGGTGCGGGTCTTTGCACTTCCCTTCATAAACTGCATCAATTTCCCATTCACCCATTTCTCCATCTTGTCCAAGTCCCTCTGGATGGATGGCATCTCAACCCTCTGGTGTATCAGCCACTCCTCCAGAGCACAGTCTAACCCATCATTCAGTTCATGAATGAAGAAGTTGAACTAGCTAGTATTGATCTGCTGGATATAGCACCTAGTGACATGACTCAAGGTAGACTTTGTGCTTTGACCCTCTGGGCTCACTCATTTGGCAATTTTTAATTCACCCTTCTTGTCAAAATACCTAACTCACACTTGTTCAGCTTGTCTGTGACAGCGACCTTCACTTGGTAAAACCTTTGACACATCTACTGCCCTCCACTATCTATTGCTGTATCAATTATTTAACATTGCTGTGACACAAGATGAATGGGTAAACTTAGCCAGTTCTAAATACTTGGTCTCTCTTCTAACCATTGTGCTGCTTCTCCTAAACTAGCAACGCTAATCTGTAACAAGTCATAGGCTAGATTATAAATTGCAACAGCAATGCTTCCTCAGAAGAGGAAGTTCCTGTTACTCTGCCCCACAACTATTTTAATCTGCACAATCATGTTAATCAGCAGAAATTGTTGTCTATGATTTCACAGCCTAAGACAGACCAAGAAAAGCAAACTTTAGCCAGCATATTGCACGTCTTTACTATGATTAAGTGATTCGCTATACCCCGCACAAACCATATCAGAAACTGGAAACTGAATTGAGATTTTTAACCCATATTCCCAAACCTAATGGAAGATCAGTTTGTAGGTCTTTCGAGGAAAGTTACCCATCTTGCTATGAGCCCCTTTATCAGGAAACTGCGCCCATTTATCAGGAGATAAACGAGATAAACTGAGGAGATGTCGTGGTTTAAGCCCAGGCCGTAAATCAGAACCACGAAGTCCACTTCCCCCTCCCCACCCTTCTTCCCTCCACTTCTGGAGGGACGGGGAGGAGAATCAAAAGAATGCAGCTCCCACCGGTTGAGATAAGAACAGTTTAATAACTAAGGTATAACACAAATCACTACTGCTACCACCAATAATAATAATGATAAAGGAAATAACAAGCAAGAGAATACAACCGCTCACCAACCGGGACCTCACCCCCACCCTGCCATGATCCAGCCCTTCCGGGCACTCTCAATTCTACATCCTGGGCATGACGTGCTGTGGTATGGAATACCTCTTTGGTTAGTTTGGGTCAGGTGTCCTGTCCCTGCTTCCTCCCGGCTTCTCCTCCTCCCTGGCAGAGCATGAGACTCACAAAGTCCTTGGTCAGGATAAACATTCTGACCAGTAACTGAAAACATCAGCTTTATCAATATTTTTCCCAGGCCGAAAGTTAAAACCACAGCGCTGCACCAGCTACTAAGAAGAAGAAAAACTGACTGCTGCTGCTGAACCCAGGACAGGAGATAAACTGAGCCCATTTATCAGGAGACATTCAAGTTAACAGAGCAAGCATAAACTCTGTTGTTGCATTTTGCCCCGTTCCTCCTCTGCCTCAAAAGCCATTAAGTCTTGAGCTTTCAGCACGCGTAGATTATTTTGCTTTATTTCCTGCATAGGGATATCCTCTTTTTGAGTTGTATACTTAACCTCTACCAAGTTTAACAGCTGCATTTAAAGAACAGATGAAACATGACTCATATTCCATAATTCTTTGCTATAAAACTTGTTTAAAAATCTTAGTAGAGTCAATGAGTACAGCCTCTGTAACAAGATGAAAAGGGCATGCATACATTACATGAGTGACATGCACAGCCATTGCAAAAGAAATGAATTTTACATAAACACAGTAAAGCAAGTGCAAGGGATATCTTGCTCATTAAAAAATTACAGTCAATACTGAATATTTCAGTATCAGGCAATATAGATTAGTACCTGGTAAAAGTGACTAATTTGCACATCTGTTGTGCTGTGCAAATAGAAGTTTTAATAGCATGCAGTCTGAAAGTCAAAATGAACAACTAAAGCTATATTTTCCTACATTTTGATGGTTGCATACGGTTGTGGTTTAAGACCACCCAGTAACTCAGAACCACGCAGCCACTCACACATTCCCCCCTGCCTTCTTCCCTCCCGCTCCTGGAGGGATGGGGAGCTGAATCGAAAGAATGTAAACCCCGGCCTGAGATAAGAACAGTCCAGTAACAGGTACAATACAAAACTACTACTGCTACCACCAACAATAATAATGATAAGGGAAATAACAAGGGGAGAGAATATAAAAGGGGAAAAGGAAAACAAACACAAAGTGCTGCACAATACAATTGCTCACCACCCACCAACCAATACCCAGCCTGATCTGAGCAGTGATCTGGGCCTTCCAGGTAACTCCCTCCAGTTTATATACAGGGCATGATGTGCTGTGGTATGGAATACCCCTTCGGCTAGTTTGGCTCACGTGTCCTGTCCCTGCTTCTTCCCAGCTTTCCCTGCCCCTCCTCACTGGCAGAGCATGAGACTGAAAAATCCTTCATTAAAGTAAACATTACTGAGCAACAACTAAAAACATCAGTGTTATCAGCACTGTTCCCATGCTGAAAGTCAAAAACACAGCACTGCACCAGCTACTAAAAAGGAGAAAAAGACTGGTACAGCTGAACCCAGGACACATACGTATTCTTTGGTATCTTTCAGCATTACGTTTCTTGGAGTTGAGAATCCTAGAACTCAGTCACTTCAAAATGACAGAGCATACACAGAAGCAGTAAAAGAATAGGTTTTATTTTATAGAAAAATGTTAACAGTGCTTAAGAGACAGCAGCTGGACAGCAATTTTCTGTATATATAACAGAAAAAAACTCAGGCACTTAAATTAACAAATATGTTGCTGTTGCAAACCCAGCTATCCTGTAACAACTATTCACATTTTTCTACAATACTAGAAAGTGAACTTCTGGCATGAAGATAACATGTAAAAATATCTTCAAAACATGGCCATACTGGCACATCCCCAAGTGTATCTACAGTCAAAATCCCCAACTAAGGCACTAGCCCAGATTATGTGCACATTATAATAAGTCCATTTTAAACATTCATATTTCCCTTTAATATATCAAGTTACTTGCTTTCTCCCATTACTAGTTTATTTTTCCTCTTTTTTTCAATCGAGTATTCCATCTTGTTTCAAATAAGTTGTGAAACATCTAAAATCAGACTGCAAATTTAAGTGTCACTTTTTCAGATATACACAATGGAATTCTATAAAGTAAGCTTAGCAAGTCAGAGAACACTACACACATTCACAAATATTTTTAGTTGTTCAAAAATCAAAAAGGATCTTTTTATTTAAGCAAATTAAATTTTATTTAGGTACACAAACTTTGGTACAAGTGTTGTTCTTACTGGCTGCTTTTGAAAGGCCCCATTTGCTCCTGACTTATGTGTGTACGGCTGATACCATTTCTGAATCCTTTCGTGACAGCACTGCGCTGGCTGCGGGAGGCTTATACAAATATACTGCCATGACTGTGAAGATGATCGTGATGATTTTGCAAAAAGCACCTGAATGCAAAGAACAGAAGAATCCTGGTTGCAGTCACCTTCAATAGCAGATAACAGTATTTCAGCTGCTTCTGAAGTTTCACATGGTGAATTACACTAAGACTTTAAAACAGATTCTGTGAATTTCAGCATATTTTACATGAACTGCAGAAGGCAGGTAAAGGCAGTCTTCCAGCTTCAGACCACTCACCTGCCTGTCAGTTCCTGCATGTAGCAGCTATTGCCATTACTTCAGTTCTGTATTTATTCACCCCATTCTAGCCTGAAGCACAAGTCTGCCTTATTTCTTGTTCCCATATGGTATTTCATTGTACCAATATTCTCTTTGCCACACGCTAAAACTCCCCACATACAAACCTGTTAAGCATTCTCCTCAGCTACCCTAAAAGGTTGTTCCATTTACTACTCACTGGTACAGTGGTGTTTCTGCAACTTGGTGGGGGACAAAGACAGCGGGGAAAAGAGGAGGCATTGTATTTTA
Organism: Psittacula echo; assembly: GCF_963264785.1. NCBI lineage: Eukaryota > Metazoa > Chordata > Aves > Psittaciformes > Psittacidae > Psittacula > Psittacula echo. The sequence goes on along the minus strand of NC_137742.1, from coordinate 73,227,321 downwards.
CTACAAATATGCCTGAGAGGTACTGAAACCTCAAGTTGTGACTCCTGTAGTTTCAGTTTCAAGATTAGGTGTCAGCAGTTCAGTTTATGCACTGTAAGTATTACAGTTGCTAGAAGACAGCACAACAGCAGTTATCACAGATGCAAGCTTAGCCTGCCTTCTGTCCCCCAGACATAACATATCTCACATAATTTAAGGGAACAGATTGTTATACAAGTTGGAAAATTTCTGACTAGAGATATTTTCAAAACCTTGGTATTAATTTAGGGAAAAAAACTGAAATATGACAAGGAAGAATGCTCCTCAGACCTTAACATGCCAACAAACTGAGGCAGGTAAGACTGAAATGCGTGCCAATCCCTTAAAATTCAGTAGATAAAGTCTGACAATGAAGAAAAACCAAAGAACAAACTATTTTGTATTACTGTTATTAGAAATATTTTTCTAGGTAATTTCTAACAGCCATTTAATGTGTTTTTTCCCATTATTATTTTGTGTTTAATTACTTATGAAAAATTAACACTTTTTAAAAAAGACTGCTGCTAAAAATTAGTTTAAGGTTCCATTTTAAAGTAATACCTATCTAGCAGTCCAAGTCAGTATATCTATTACGCTGTACATGTGCTTAATATGAAGAAGCCACTTACTTATGCCCATCAGTAGATAAGCCATTCTTTCATTGTCATAAACCCAACAGGCTCCTTTAGTATTACAGTCATTAACATCCCACAGAGTACAACTGTTGTCTATAGCAACACCAAACAAAATTGGTCCAGGAATAGTACCTGAAAAACATGGCAACATGTAAGAACTTTCAGTTACTCAGAATAATCTTACCTGGTCTTAATGAGTATGGTGAAATGCCTAGAGATGGTGGGAGGATAAAACAGCAGAGCCACACAGTAAACATTTTAATCAAAATCGTAGGGCTCATATTACATAGGAAGTGTGCCTCTTCCATGATTCTCACTAGGTAGGGTGTGGGTTAATTAATTCTTTATACAGGTCTCACTTTATCAAGCAAGAGATTTGTTCGAAAGACTTGACCTCAGCTTCCTTAGTTTTCATCGGGAAAAAAAAAAAAGTGTGATTGAAATCAGGGGAAAACAGCTAATAGGAAGAAGGATTTTGACTGAAGGACAAAAGTCCCTTCACTCAGATTATCACTAACCTGCTCCAAATGCAGAAAACAAATATATTATTACGTTGATATGTTCAATTATACATTTTTTTCCCACCCCTTAGAGGCAGTCAAGCTTCCAGGGAAAAACTAACATAAAATGAGTAGTGTTTAAAATGATTCCCATAGAATGTGTTAAGACTTGAGTGATTTTTGTTACACAGTGCTTTGTAAAGCACAAGTGTTTTGCATCCAGGTACAGCCAATTTTATCATAAACACTCCAGGCTGACCACTACATGTCCACCTAAACTATTCAAGGTCTAAACTGTTCTTGAGCTACTCAGCAGCTATGTCCTCAACACAGCTTTTCTGTCGAGGACTCCTGTGTGACTCCTAAAAAGTCCAGCATAAATATCTTGCTGGTATTAATACTGTTGCCACCTTCTTCAGTGACAGTTAATACAGGCAGGCAAGAAGTTCTGCTATCCTCTGCTCCGCAGTGAAGTCAAGAGCTGAGATTCTGCCACAGATAACTGAGTAGAATGAATCAGAGAATCCCTCACAAAACACTTAAAAATATCTCCCTGCTAATTACTACATGTGATGATATTTACTCTTGTTATGTTTTATTAGTAGAATGACTTAGAGTAATTGGAATTCCAGTAAGTACAGCAAAGCAGAACTCATAAGCCAGGTTTGATGGGGCTTGGAGCAACCTGATCTAGTGGTTGGTGTCCCTGTTCATGGCAGGGGGTTGGAACTAGATGAGTTTTAAGGTCTCTTCCAACCCAAACCATTCTTGGATTCTATGGTATTTGATCTCAAATGACAGGGAATGGCTGCAGTACTAAGTATAATATAAATATAAAAGCCTAACCAGCAACTGAGCCTTGAGCCAGTCTTGAATTACATATGCTATTTAAAATGGTAAAGACTAAAACAAGAGTTTAAAGAGAAAAAATTCAAATGAGTGGTTCAGAGAACACCTACATTTAACTTAGTGTTTTATTTAAGGCAACTCACTTGTCTTACTGAGATTTTGGAGACACTTAGATTTAGAATTTAAGTAGTAGATTTCCCACATATAAACTTAGTAATTATTTATGTACAAATGTCTACAAATTCAATAAAAGTTAAAATTAGTCAAAGGAATTTAAAGGGAAGGCAGAAGAGGGGAGACTACCTTTCCACTTTAAAATATATTGCCACGTCCAATAAGGATATGATTGTGTCAGACTGCGTCACTTTCTTTTAACTTCTGGAACTTGAGATATTAACTACAAAAAGCTGTTTTCTATTACATTGCTGATTTCTTATTTTTTAACTTTCAGAATAGGTTTTCTTCTTGGGGAAGTGACAGGGGGTGCCTTTTCCTTAAAGAATGGTAATTTTATTTTGTTTGTGCCGATAAGAACAAGAAAGGCTAAAATGAGCATGCATGCCATATTTAAAAGGAATTTGTTATAAGGCATATGCCTTATAACAAGTGTATTTTATAAGGCAACAACAGGCTGCTTGAAGCTCCTCTGAAAGCTTGTTACTGCATTATTTTTAAGTCTAGAAAAACATCAAGCAAGTTGATTATTCAGAGGCAAGTGTTTTAACAACGAAGTCATACCCAGTAGTCGTAGAAACACTAACTGCACTCCAAGAGCAAACGAGCGCTGTTTATCTGGCACACACCTGTAAACAAGATTTGCAGTTTTAGACTTAGTAAACAACTTTTAACTGTTCTGGTTTTCTGCTTTGTCCCTCAGCAAATATGCTTTGTGTTAATACACCCTTTTAACATGTTAGTTGCAGAGAGTTTTAGAAAACCAGTATGCAGAACAAGTAAGCAAATAACTTCAAAAGGTATTTTGACAAAAGAGAAACTCCAATTTCTCCAAGAATTTTAGACTGAACTAGTTTAACAAATCGTATAAATAAAAAGCAAGCTTACCAGCAGCATCCTGATAATACTATTGAGTATCTTTTTTCCACAGAAAAAGTAAGAAAATAAAGGACAGTGCTAGAATGCAATCTCGAGCTACTATTCCTAAAGAAGCAATAGATTAACTGAGACTTCAGCACAGCACAAGCTGCTGTATTTCCCATGACCTTTATATGCAGTTACCCCACCTTACAATTAATCAGTTCTGGCCTATGTTGTACAAATCAACATGTTGATTTAATAACTACCAAAATTTACCTCCTCATCTCCCACCTATTTCTTTCAGATATTTCACCAGCAACACTTTTCTCCTGCCAGTGTCTTAAGGATACTGCGATAAAGATTAAATATAGCCTAACTTCATTTAGGCAATTTAGTTTCCGCACTGTTTTCTTTAACAAACTGTATCTCTGAAGCAGTGTCAGTGCTAAAAAGACTTTATTATTTAAATATTAGAATCATACAATCATAGAATAGCTAGGGTTGGAAAGGACCTTAAGATCTAGTCTCAACCCCCTTGCCATGGGCAAGGACATCTCTCCTTAGACCATGTCACCCAAGGCTCCATCCAAACTGGCCTTGAACACTGCCAGGGATGAAGCATTCACAACTCTTTGTGCAACCTGTTCCAGTTCCTCAGCACCCTCACAGTAAAGGACTTCTTCCTTATATCTAATTTGAACTTCCCCTGTTTAAATCTTAACCCATCACCACTTGTCCTATCACTACAGTCACTAATGAAGAGTCTCGCTTCAGCACCCTTGTAGGCCCCTTATAGATTCTGGAAGGCTGCTATGAGTTCTTATATTCTGGAGTTATTCCATCATTCTGGATTATGTATGACAACCACAGAAAAACATCCAAGATGAGAGATTATGAGCAGCCACTGTTAGGATCTCCATACCCATACAGGAAAGTAGAGGAAAGAATTAGTTTTGCATAGTGCGGGTTGTTATTTCTACCACTACAACACTTTCACAAACACATGGGTTTAAACTTGAAGCTACACAAAATAGGCCTGCTGAAAAATTATCAGAATATAGTGTAATAACTTACTCCAAGATTTAGGTATTTAAATTAGGGTTTGCACATTTAAACTGCTCTACAGTTTTCTGTAAAAACTGTTTCACCATTTCAGTTGAAGTATACAAAGATTAAAAATTCCAAGTGCTTGGAATTATCTAAATAAAACTATGACTATAAAACTATGTCAGCTCAGATTTGAAGATGATGCAACACTTCACATCATTCTGACTTTACGCTAACACAGCAAACTGTTAATTCCAAGCTGTTAATTCTAGATTTACACCAACCCTGAACCAGAGGCTTCTACAAATCACTGTTGCAGTGTATCATTCCCCTCCTGAACTCCCTACCTAGGAAGCTGTAAAAAGAGCATCTAATCATACCCTCCCAAAGCATCACATGTACACTGCATGTATTCCTACGCATCATGAATTTTTTTCTCTGGAAGTATTAGAGGTACAAGTCAAATTTCAACATAAAGTAAAAGAGCTTTACTTTCAGAACGAGGTCCATGTATTTGAGAAAAACAAAACAAAACAAAAAAAAACCAGATCTATCTTTTTTGCATATGAATTTCACCAATCTGAAAGAGTCAAACCACTGGTTAACAGCCATATACATGCTGTCATATTTTATATTACAGACTACCATACATATAACATCAATATCATATGAAAGGTAGTCTACAGTTCTCAACAAACTTCAATTTTGCAAGTCAGAACTCTGAACTGAGACAGGAATCAGAGGTTGAGAATACAAGACTGATTGCTATTTTGTTCTTTTCCTGGTACAATTTGAAATCCTGGCACACAGGATTTCACAGGCCAGTTTTATACTTTCTTTATCCAAGCATATAGTACATTTATTCTTTCTTGCTTTGACTAGAACAGTCAGAGGAGTGCTCCCATAAAAGTGTGATTTTACCACAAGTAGGAAAGATGTAGAAATGTTAAATCTACTAACCAAATGTAATTACAGAACTAGTGAACAATGGTATGACTGTCCTCTGCTTCAAGAGCTGCTTGCTTACTACACAAAGTACTAAAACAAGAAGTCCCTTGCACATTGGGTTAAGTCCACATTCCAAAGCAAAACAAATTAGAATAATTCACTGATCTGAGCTTTCACAAGAAATCTACCTATTTCTCAGCTCCAAAAAGTGTACCTGAGAATGGCCACAGTTGTTGGAGTAACAGCCATAAATGTAAAAACAACAGCGAAAAAGAAGAAGGTCAGGAATAAAGGTAAAAGTTTGCATTGTGTTGGACATTTCCCAGAGACAGCTTCATAGAAGAGGTCTTCTAAACCAGTCTGTCTTTCTGGTTTCCCAATACAGGAACAGTTGTGGTATATCTACAAATTTATAAAAGAAAGATTAGGTCAAGAATGACGTTAAGTAATACTAATATGGCAGATGTTAATTGGGTTAGCATCACACAGGATACAAGGAATAACTCCTGACTTTACCATAGGAGAAACAGTCCATTTCCTGATATATGACACTGTAACCCTCATTTTTAAAACTAGTTCAGCAGAGCTTGACTGATCCAGCTCACCTGAGCAAAAGGTATTTTTGGTTTTGGGATCTAAAGACCGTTACAGTCTCCATTTTGTTTGGAGCAAGTTTTTCAGTACAAGCATTAAAATAAAACCCCACACAGTTCAAACAAAACAAAATCTTAAAGATTTTAGAGTTAGCGGCATGATGATATGCAGTACATAATATTACACAAAAATATGAATGATCACATCTATTGCAAAAAAACCTATACAGAAATGAAACAGCTATATTTTTGACCAGATCAAATAGTGGTGCAAAAGTTTCTCCTTGAGTTCATTAATACATTGTGAAAATCTCCCTGAGTTAGTCAGACCAGCACAAAGGGAGGAAAGGAGCTCAGCTCAATGTAAATTATAAAAATCAAGCAACCAGCAAAATAATTTTGAAGAGGGCTTTGAATGGACTTGACCTGGTTTCAATCCAGGTATGCACTCCCAGTGATGGGGAAGGCTCAGCATAGGGATAAGGAGTATGTAATAGAGACCAGTAACAGGAATCACATTGGTATTGTGACTGAACTTTGTATTGAAATTGCTGTTTTGCTAAATGTAACTTATACTTGTACTGTGTTTTCAGCATATTTCTATCACACTGCCAAATCAAAAATCCTGTGTAACATCACCTGTCACAAGTAAATTTGATATTACACATTACATCCCCTCAAGTGGAATATCTAAAAGCACCTGGTCAGAGTATTGGATAATGACACATACCAACATTCATCCTATTTAGATATGTGTTTCCAATCCACACCCATTTTTCTTGTAGCAACTATCACTGATTCATAAATACTGTGATTTGCTGTCATACTAAGGGAAGAATATTTTCAATACAGAAAGTCTTTTGCAGGTAACCAGAACAGACCATGTTAGCTATCTTCATAGTATAAAGTACCTTTTTCATCTTGTTAATAACAAGTGATGCACATCCTGCAAAACAAGGAGAGAAGTACTGTACTTCATCTCTGCCACAAACTGGGTAGTACACAGACCGCGAACATCCACAGTTAGCATTGCATGGTGCTGTTAAGTTATGTAGCATGCCTGTTCTGAAAGGTAGAAGTTAATAGGCTTTTAATAAAGTAACGTAAAACCAGAAGACATATAAATAAGAAATGCAGTATTTACAGGATAATAAATCTCAAAATATTCAAGTGGTTTATGCACCTATTTGTTTAAAAATAAGCCACGTTCTTAGTACTTACAACTCTTCCCATTTATTCTGTAACAGATGACAAAACTGTGTCTCAACATGATTCTTGTATCATCTCCTCCCTCCCACACACTCATTAATTTGAATTTGTTTAATTTACATTTTTAAGAAAAAAATTCAAGAAAACTCAAAGCTGTATTTGGTGTTGTTTATTCTGCTGATCACATTCCAAAGTTTTTTCTGTGCTTTGGATGAAAGTCCACTTGCAAACTCACTGCATTTTAGTGTTTTTAACAGTTACACAGACGTCTACATTGTTAAAGCATCAAGATGGCTGCACATGCTAAATGCACAGTGGTAGGACATACAAAGTCTTATCACAGCCACAAGGACCTCAAAGATGTTCTGTTTCAGGAATAACTAATGAACAGTTTAATTTAGCTCTTGCTTATTATAACTACTCTCAATTTAGGCATTTACTTCCAGTATAGGCCATAGTATGGTTGTATTTGAAGTAGTCCCACTTTATTATAAATGGGGCTAAATAAAATATTAGTTTATGATGTGCGGGACCTTCTTAAGTTTTCACTGAAGAAAACAGATGACACCCCTTGATTTTCTAACAGTGCATTACTAAGTAAAGAATTTTCACAGGTTAAGATTTCAGTCAGCAGATACCAGGACACTAACGCTGTCAGTAATTTAAATATTGTACTGTCAACTGAAAGTTCCAGATTCACTACCTAAAAGACAGATTTCTTCAAGAGAATTTAAAATGGGCACAAATACTAAGTGGAGAAATAATTTATCTAATAATTAAGGTAATTACTTACATAGAATTCAAACTGCATATGAAATATTAGGGACATCATAACTACCAATATACTTAGTTTGGTTGTAGTACAGTTGAATCCTATTAAGTTACATTAGTTCATTCCTCATAGATAGAAGAATCAAAGTTAGTTTGCTTTGGCTTAAAGCACTACAGTGAACCATAAATTCACTAATCACAGATTTGTTTGACAGAGACTCATTAACCTATGAGGCATGTCAAGCCTAGAAGTATGTAATCAATTCAATAGCAACATTTGTTCTGTTTACATGGGCAGACATCTCTGTTTCCTGACCTACAAAGAGGGACTAAAAATAGTTATGCATAGTTAGAGGAAGTTATTAACATACACAAGAATTCAATTTAGTGTAGGCTCTTCTGACATGGAACTTGCTCTAACATCTATTTTCTAAAGAAGCCTAGCAGATGAGGTCATTAAGTGGTCTTCAAAAGCTCTATAGGTTGGGTATTCTTTCACAGCAAAGCAAAACAAGGAGCACCAGAGACCTGCTGGAATGCACAGAACTACAGAAGTAGTTAGTGCATTTCTGTTTCTTCAAGTTTTCAAGGAAATACTGTGCAAAAGAATTTGACAAAAACAAAACTTGAAGGTTCTAATAGACAAGTAATCCACATTAGTTCTGTTTATGGCCTTATCTAGTAATAAGCAGAGTTACTACAAACAACATACTTTGTTCACTAAAATATGGACTCAAAAGCGACCCTGTACTCGTGTCATTCTAGCACTGAACTTACAAAAGCCTTCCTTACTCCCCAGCTCCAAGCTGTTTTTTAAAAGAAAGAGAATGCTTGCCATTAAGGATTTAAAATCTCCACAAAAATTAATCTGCATCCATTTCCAATTCAACTCTCAGAACACTGTCATAATTTATTATTTCAGAAGAATCTGTTCAGGAATCATAAGCAGGAATCAGGCATTTGCCTACTTTTCCACAAGCTTATAAATTGTTAAAGAATCTAGTACATATTTTAGCCGCTTGTTGCTTCATGGAAAGCAGTTACGGAACTGACACTACATTAGTGCCGCTATTTTGAGGCAGGTTGTATATCCAATAAACTGTAGTCCAACATGTAAAACTGAATTACATAAAACTGAACCATTGCTTATAATGGATACTGAGCAGAGAGAGTTATTTCAGGACTAGTAAACTTCAAACATCATGTACATATGTATAATGCATATGACAGGTCTTCAACAACAGCTAACCTACACAACTGCTGAAGTTACACAAAACTATTAAACACAAGTCAACTGTATTTAACTGAGGAAGAAAATCAATTCAGCTGTACCTTTTGTCAGCTGCTCATTATCACAGCACCTGGTATAGGAATCTAGGTAGCTTCACATACTATTTTCTACAGAACTTCCTCAGTATTCAGTTGCTGAATATAGATTCTTTTGCTCAATTTGCAACTATAAACTTTCCACAACCAGTGTCTGCATCCTAGTTATCACAGTTCCGAAGTCTCCACAGTAATCTTAGCTAGCATTTTTTCACACTAGAGCTATGTTTTAAGCACCAATTGTCAACCCTGACCTTTGACTTTCCTGTCAATTGATACATCAAGTTGTAAAGATAAAAGATGAAATCAGAATGAGCATTAACTTTGCTTTAAGAAGAAGGAAGTACAAATGATCATGGCATTAAATTTGTACTCTCTTAGAGAACTGGAAGACTAACTAACTGCCTTCAATCACAACTGTCTCTAAGCCCTCTGAATTTCCATCCTGTTAACCTAAGGTTACCTATTTTACTGTTTCACATTTACCTAAATGAGACACCTGAAAAATATCTGATTAGTCTTTCATGTCACTATTTTGGGGGAATTTTTGTAACATGTCAGTTATGTTTATGTCAATGATATCCTTGAAGAATCTAGGAAAACTAACAGACTTCACATTGTGTGATTTTTGTGGACATAGTTGCCTTAGTAAGATGTGACTTTCCTGCATTCTTCTATTTGTTATATGTTTATATTAAGTCAGTCAAAAAGCATGACAATGCCAAGTAAAGAAACTATATATGTCTGTTTATTAGATGTTTACCATTTTTCCTAGAAGTATTACCTACATGCATTAGAGGCTACAAAACTAACTTCCCCCCTCAACTCATCCTCTGTATTTTCATTGCATACTTCATGCTACTGTGTCAGTAAAGTGCAGAGACACTCTTTCCCATCCTAGGATTCAAATGCCTTTTTATGCATTGAAGCATAACTTACAGATTCAGTTTTTGTACAAGATAGTGCTGCCTAACCGTTCGCTAGAATGGGGGATTTGGAGAAAACAAAAAAATATTGGTTACTCACACAGTAAGTTACACAGAAGGCTGCTCATACTTATGATTTTTTTTCAAATGGCAGCTAATCCCTAGCTACCAGTGTACTAGAGTTATTTTGCACAGCAGCTTCTGACTCTTTAGCAGACCTTCAAACAGCTGGAGTTGCCTCTGGCTCTGTCAATTCTTGACAGAGTAACTGACCACTTGTAACTGTGCTTGAGAGCACAGTTTTGGCACAGCTATCTACCTTCCTCTGCTTTTAAACACTGCTCACACTATGGAAGTGTGTGCTATTTAAAACTACAAGAATTGAGAAATCAAAAACTTATAATTAATGCCTTAATAAGGCAAGATTAGACATTTCATACACCATAATGCCTATGATGGTGATGTAATCACATACATTCAATGTTGAAGTTTTAAAAGAAGCAGACCTAGAAATCCATTCTCTAAAGAATGCTTATCACAGCAGATATTTATTTTTTTAATCTTGCTTCTTTTTTGTTTTCTCTTTTTTGACTCTTTTTCCCCACCGCTGTACTGGTTTCCAGAGTAAGCTTTGTTCCCAGAAACAGGAAGAACACTCACTGTAGAATTTTTATTACAATTACTACAAATATCTAAAGATGTGCAATACACTACATTCTTATAAGGAATGATAATTGTGTTGTTTAAGGGAAAGCACATATTGTTTGCAGAAGTCTTCCTACACATGTTAGACAAAAGTATTTTTAGTTATGTTTCAGTTAGCCATAATACTTCCCCAATTTTATTCTTCAAATTGGGTCATTGTGCTATGCTCCCTTGGGCATTAAATTTCTATCTCTATCAGCCATTTCACCAGGAAAAAGAAAAATAAACCTTTCACTGTAAATGGAGGCTAGATATGTGAGAATCTGATGCTACAATAATGTCTTTGTTTTTCTAGGGAAAAATTCGCAACCGGTGTAAGCTGCAGTTCACCTCAGGGCTCTCATGAAAATGTTGACAAGCAGACTCAAAAACTGGCAAGATTGTCAAGAGCTAGCTAATAAAAACAGATATAAAAAGACATGCTACTTCTGCAGAGCTAGAAAATTACCTTTAGTCAATACCATGGCCACACCTAAAATGGTTACAGAAGTTGGGATTTTTGTCAAGCAGAACCAGTCTCCTCAGAACATTTTGCAGGCAATGTATTATTACATTTTCTTAATCATCTATTACATAAAGATTCCGTGAACAAGGTTTTAGAGTTCCATAAAGTACTTCCATTTCATACACAAAGGCAATATATGATATTTTTAAAGGTTTTGCATTCTGTGAAGTAGCTTATTTATTTTAAACTTTATTACCAAACCCAAGAGTTCATTAAAATATATTTACCCATTATATGTTTCAGAGACACCTGCGAAAGGTTCATTCCCACATTTAGCAAATAAAAACACTGTGTTTAATAGTAGAGCCACTGAACAAGTGCCTATCATGAACTTGATTATGCTTTTGCAATCCATTTTGCACTTGGAAACCAAGATGCCACTTACGACTTGGCCTAGTGCTGCTGCTGGAATTAATACAAGCCCTAGAGAAAAACAAGACACCAACAATTACATAAAAATGAAAGATATAATTAGTGAAGTAATTTAAAATGCAATTTTATCCTAAGGGAAAAAAAAAAAAAAAAATCGCAGAAGTTACCTGTATCTTAAGATGCAGTCCATGTGATGTCATTTTCAAACCATCTTACTAGAATCTGTTAGCATGAGCAATTTATTCTGCCTTCACATTATCTTTAGCCTTTCCAGAAGTTCAACTTGATAGCATAACTGATTTACAGTCACCCAAAACCCAAGTTCATCATAGCAAAACTCAATTACTTAAAGAGTACTACATACTGGGCAGGAATCTCTGAGCCACTTAATGAAAACACATAATGCTCTTTCATTGCTTCAGTCCATTCTCCACATTCATGTTCTCTGTTATACATTCATATTTTGAACTTTTCAATAAAACAACATAATCACCAGTGTACAAGAAACAGCACAAGATACAATAAGGCATCTACATAAAGATTAGAAAAAAATAGATTAGAAAGTCTAGAACAGTGGGTCAGTTTCGCTGTCCATATAACCCATGATTAATCCTCTTTGTACTATTAGGACTCCAGATACATACCTGAGCATTTTTATGGCTAATCTACAATACCACACAGAATTCAGTTTAACATGCACTGACCTGAGACAGCTACTTTTAAAGACAGTTCAGATACAGTGGCAGAACTGCACATGCCACATACACAGAGTCAAAGGTGCTTTAAGTAGTTAACATAGTCATTGGTAACACTGGGACTAGCTAGCTCAACATTAGTTCAGGTACAGCTAGCTTTCAAAGTTACTGTAGGCATTTAAAGCTGTACATTTGGTTAACACTATCAATATTATCCACTCAGAAATTCTATAGGCAATAGTGTATAGATCTATAGACAAACAAAGGAATATCCTGTTTTCCACTTCACTGCTGACTACTGTTTAACAATTGAGCATGTAATTCAATGAATGTCTATGCAAAACTTGCAAATACTCAATTTTGAAGCTATGATGTCTGAATAGGGAAAGTACTATCTGGTATTATCCAGGTAAATAAGTAATTCAGAAAGTGTTTCCCAAAGATATTTCTCTTACAACACTTCAAATAGCATACGCTTACAATTGCAGCACTATACAGCTGAAATAACTTGGCAAGACATATTCCAGAAATATTAAGTCTCCCACACTGCAAGCATCTGTTGGCCTATCTGCCTTGATCTGGATGCTGTTCTTCAGAAGTAACTGTGTCAGAGTTAATCATGTGACCCTACCTAGTGCACCTCTTCCATCAGATTTTTTCATTTGTTTCTCCAATATTCAGCTTTTCACAATCTTCCTCTGTTCTACCTCTTAGGTCTGCATAGGGGATAATGGCAGTAAGCAGCAATAAGGCAACCATACAAACAGCTGCACAGTAATTTTATAATATAACCTGATTAGCCATTTTATGGTAAGCTATCTCACTGTAACATGGTAGAACAGAAGAATGGAAAAGCCAGGTCAAGCCCTGGCTTACTTGTTGTGGTAAGCACTGCTTTTCTTCCAGCTGCCTTTCATAGGCAGTAGGAACTAAGGCTTAATGTTCCTTCAGCTGATTTTTAATCAGGAAAAAAAAAAATGTTTTTTAACAAGAAGAAGGAATATATTATGGTTACTATCAGACAATGATTAGATCTGCACCCTTGGTGAATTAAGTACCCTTGGTGAATTAATCTCACAGGACAAGCAAGAAAATATAAAAATATAATTTCTTCTATGAAAACTGCATTTCATGTAAGTCCTTGACAAACACAAGATGCCTATATAAACTACAATGTTAATGAGGTGTTCAGCACAAATGAATTGAACATGTAAAAATGAAAAGCCACATTACCTGCAAGAGTTGCTGAAAAACTTGATGTTTTCCCAAACTGATTTTCTATAAGCTTTGGTAGAAATGTGGCAAAGCCTGTGGCAACTAAAGCTTCTGAAGTACTGGCTACTATTAGACTCATAAGCACTGGATTCTTCACCAGTATCTATGGAGGGAAATTAGCATTACACTCAAAGTTATTTCATTGTAGTACCATGTAAACTAGAAGTCATTATATTTTAAAGCAGACACTCTCATTTGGAACTTCACTAATATGCTTTTCTTATTTTAACAGTCCTAAGCATCAACAAAATGAATATGCATCAAATTATCAGCAGCACTGGAGACTTACCTATCACAACACAATAAAAAAGCAATTACCTTTCTCAACATTTGTTTTACCTGAAAAAAAAAAAAATAATAATTTCTCAGAATATATCAGTTTTAGTAAAATCATGATTCCCTTACCAGGAGAGCCACGGGAAAGTCTTTAAAGCTTTTTCCAATATTTTGGGTCTCAACAAGCAGCTCACTTCCATCATCATGTGTTTCAGAGATCTTTTCAGACTGTATTTTTGCTGTTCCTACAAATGGACATATTTATTGACAACAAAAACATTGAAAACCCGTGTTCTTGGGCTTGAAGTCAGAAAAAACAAAGTAAGTGTTTACTTCATAAAACTAACTCAGACATTTTAGGTATTCTTGACTATTTTATTGGTACAGATCCATAAAAATATCAACAACGTACTGCTGCAGAAAGAAGAATTTGGCTGAAAGCATCACGCTTCCATTAGAATGCCTTGGCTGTAATAAGATATTATTAGAAATATCCTAAGAATTTCAAACTATCCTGAAACTCATTCAATTTTATTTTTTTAAATTGTCCTCACATTCTCCCCAGGCCCCTACTCCACTGTTTCTTTTCCTCCATCATTTCTCTTTCCAGGCAAGCACAATACATTCCTTTAGATGCTCTTCCAAGGGACTCCTAGATAATAACTAAGTGAACAGAAATGGTATTAAACATTTTTTATAAGACTGCTCTGGGATACTTTGATTCATGTCTTATTATTCCACCCAAAACAATAAGGCAACAAAGACAATAATGCATGCATGCATGCAGTAAGTCAATGAAATTTCCTTATGCTTCTTGATGGGTATCTTCAAATATAGTCCTGGGTGCTCAGCTGCAAGCACCTTCCAAATTGTGACCATCACTTTCCATGCTCTACTAGTTTCCAGTGCTACCATACATCATTACAAACACAAAGCCCTAATTTGCTTGTTTTAAAGGCTGCATATTGGAAACAAGATGTTTATCATAGGTTTTAGCCGAAAACGGTTAACTGATAAACAGAAACAAAAAGCGATCACTCAGCCCAGCAGTCTGTAACCCAAAAATAAAACAAATCTCTCTTCCAATGTAGCCCATTATTGTTAAATGTTTACCTGGTAGGTATTTTGGAAAGCATGAAAAAGGTATTATAAGAGGCCAAATTGAGACAAAGCATACAAGAAATCCTATCCACCATGCTCCAAGCCAACGTGGGTCATTTGGATCCATCTTTGTACTGGAAAAATAATTTGCAAAAGGTAGGTTTATAATTTGTGAATTTAAATCAGCAATTTCAGATGCCAGTGAGCTAGATCTTTTGTTTGTTTTAAATACTAATTTAACAGAAGGCATTTTAATTTTGTAATTTTTTTGTTTTCTACATATATCTAATTTATTGGTGGCTTGTTTAAAGCACAATCACCAGCTGTATTATAATACTGCATTCTACTAAATATAGCTTTCAACTCAGTTAAATTCATTCTGATTTGAAAGTCATTATTTCACCCCGATTTCAAGATTCTGCAGCATTAAGATACTGAGAAAACTGGTTTTAGAAAGAATCAAAGTCAATGAGTTTAGTGAAAGACAATATAGAAGTTCAGATTATCACTGTATTGATTTGAAGTCCCCCAAAAGAGAGGAAATAAAAATACAAATGAAGTTGCTGGATAGTAATACAGTTTCTGTCATTTTTTGAATACTCAACTGGTAAATTTTATAGCAGGCTCTTCCGCAGAAGGTAAGTAGCAGTATCCTACTCCCCACATCCCACCTCGGAAACTTTCTGCACAATAAATCAGTAGTTGCAATCTAACCTTAATTAGCAACTCATCAGAAGATAAAGCATTTTTTCTTAATCAGCTTTAAAACAGCTAGCATCTCAAAAAGCTAAAACAAAGTACTTGCACTACAGAGAAACTTTCACACACAATGGAGTGACTACTCACTGTGAGAAGTAACTCATTTGCTAGAAGCCCTTGTGAATGCACCTTGTTACCAAGTTAAAGAAGCTCTTGAAAATGCAGTATTTTCCAAACAAAACCACTTTTTCCTCCTTATATGGAGAAAAGATGAAGATTTTAATAAGAATTAATAGGGAAAGAAAACAGAAAGCAAAAAACTAAGTTGTATCCTGCCTTTCTGGGATCTCGATATCAATATAAATATTAAGTAGCTGTCCTCCTAAGACGTAGCCAACAGCAGGACCCAGCAGCGACATGGCATAACCAATTCCTAGAAGACAAAATACATCAAGTTCACCATACATTTTTAGAGCTTTGTTTTAAAACACCCTGAATCAGCTTTGGACCAAATGGTTTCTGTAACTCAATCCAGTTTTTTACTGTCATACTTCAACTATAGCATGCAGAAGACAAAATTTATTGTCTTGTCTCTCAACAAGAAAATCTGAAGCTCTCATTAAAAGCTGCAACTCAGAGGTTCAGCTTGATGCAACTCTTCAGGTTGAAGAATCTGAATTTCTCAGTTGTTTCCAAAGTTGCTTCCTCACTATTTAGTATTATTTCATGCTCTTTAGACAGCAAGAGAATTGGGGGTGGGGAAGGAGTGCAAGAGGAGGAAGGGACACAGAAGTGGACTTTAAAGTATCAGTAAGTAAGTAAAATAAACATTCAGCTGACATATCCCAGGTTTTCCTGTATTTTGGAAATAATGACATGCTGAAAGGATCTTTCCAATGGAAGTCCACATTCAATCTACAGAACATCAAACCTAGCTAGGTTTCTATTTTCTCCTACAGACCATTCAGTTTAAATTACCATTTGGAATTGCTTAACTTTTTATTCACTTTAGATGCAGATACCTCAGTTCAGCAGGAGGAGAACATTCATGAAAATGCACCCAGCTTCAGAAGAGAAAGAAACTACCAACCTACAAGTTGCAAGCTTTTAAGATTATTAAGATAATTTTAAGATGCTAGGAGCTATTTACAGACACTAAAAGAAAGTTTTAGTTTGCTTCTTTTTGCTGCCTTGCACAATCCTTCTCACATTAGGCAAAGCAACACAGTGTATTTTAAATCTTCAATACATTGCATAAAAGCAAGAAAAAGAATAAAGGACTACTGTAGCTGCCTGTCCGCTCACTTGCATTTTAGTTTTGTTATACTGGACAGAATACATATAAATGGAGTTCTTCTGAACTCAGCAGTTGTCTGAAGATTGCGCAAGCATGGATTTATTGTATTGGTCTGTTACTTTTAAGTTTGAAGAGTGACAGCATTCTCCTAATAGTTTTCAGGCTACTTCATGATCCCCTCATCATGCAGACATCTGTAATTCTGCTTTATTTACTTCACTGGCCTCAGAGGAAACAAATGAAAGTGTAATCTTCTCTCTCAATATAAAGAAATACGAAAAATAAAAGTTGTCTTTGTTATTTAAGATTTAACATGTGCACCTACTCTAATTGTTGGCATCAAAAGAAATGGCTTGTCTAGAACAATTAAGCAAGAACTGAATGCAAATAGATGATGATTTCAATTTTGCCCCCTAGAAATATTGATTTAGTCTGGAAAACAGTCCAGGAATCTAAGATGCTTTGAATTCCTCCTGCAGTTATCAGTATAGCTAACATACTTTTACCAGCTTACACCTAAAATGGGGATAATAGCAAGCATCTTCATACCCACAGAAAACACACTTATACTACAACGAACTTGGCAGTAAAAATGTACATAGCCAAAAAAATGCTGATTAGCAAAAATTAAAAACCACTGCTAAGAAACACTATTCCTTTGTTTTCAAACAGCTCCGCAGTAAGACACATTCTCCATGTTTCTAAACAGTCTGTTTACGGTCAACTAAGGAAAGATACTTCCACTATTTCCTCCTGAAGTGCCAAATTTGTATGTGGCTAGAGAACTGCATTGATCACATGATGCACAGGAGTGCCCCTCCACTGAGGGCACAGATTACTGTTGGAAGGTAATAAATAAATCTGATACAGAATACAGTAAGGCCTGGCTACTAGCCCGATACACAGTAGTTTTCAAAGACCGACACTAAAAGCAAATTTTCTCTACAGCTCATTCTGTTCTTGACAGATAGGCCATATTAGCCACTTAATCACCCTAAGTTACTGACATGAAAAAATAGCGAGAGGCACAAAGTAGCATTACCACATTCCGCAGAACAACTGTTGACAAGACTTGACACTTGCACCAGACTACTACCTAACATGCACAGTAGCTGATACAGAAACACTTTATGCACGTAAGTAAACAATGACACGACAGATTTAATTAGAGAAATTCATAAAAACATTTCAAAGGCATTGCAGTCTATGACCTACCCAGACAATGTGTTATAAGTAGTTTTAAAAGTTACCTATATAAAGGGAAGACTTGTGTTTTGCGACACTGTCATCAATAAAAGCTGTCCCCAAAGTATACAGTGGTGTTCCTCCAACTCCCAGCATCAGCTGTCCCAGGATAAAGACATATAGATAGTTGGAAAGTGAAGACACTGCACTGGCACTGCAAGTGAAGTTAGCAGACCTTGTTCCTGGAACTTGACATGTGTCTGAAAGACAGAGAGTAAGACTTTAAAATCCTGTTTCTAAGCTTGTCACAGTCTAAGTGAACAAAAAACGCAAAAGCAAAAAGCAAAAAAAGCAAAAAAGCATGAAAAAAATCCACAAAACAAACACACACACACAAAAAAAAATCACCAACCACACACAGAAAAAAAAAAAAAACACATCAACCCTAAAAAGCAAAAAACCCTATACTGAAAGCTAAACTACATATGAAGTACTCTGCACACAATTATTTTCAGGCCTAGTAATATACCCCATTTGACAGTGATATCATAACCCCCAAAAGAAATACTATTATGGCTCGGGTTTTTTTTTCCTTACCAGGAAGGAAAGATGGATAAAATAGGCTTATTAAAACACTTTGGCTTTTTGAAAGTATTATTGATCAAATATGAAAAACAAACAAAGCAAGCCAAACCTGTCAAATTGTCATGCAACAGGTTAGTGAATACTCCTAGGAAACAGACACTTAATTTTGTTCTTGTACCTTTTAATGATTCTGAGAGCACTAACAACTTCTGCCCTTAAGTGACAGAACAGTCTGGACAACCTAAGTGAAGTTGGACTGCTGGAGAAAAAAGTGCAGTTATCAGTCACAAGCAAAGATAATCCTCTCTTCTCATACACTCTTGAAAAGCGTTTCTCAAGGAAAAAAAACCAAACAAACCAACAACTTAAAACTCCACACCACTAACGCTCATGAGGCACACACTGCTGTATCTCCAGAATGAGAAGCTAATGTAAAGCTTTTGAACTTGTCCACACATACAAAGAGGTGTAACAGCCTGAGACTGTATCTGCTCCTGTCACGCTTGGCACTACAAGGATGGAGGAGAAAAGAGTGAAGACAGGGAGTAGGTTTTCTCTTCTCCTTCCCCTTGCTATGTCTGCACTTTTAGTAGCACACACCCCAGAGACAAGATCAAAGGAGGATAATGGCTCTTTTCAGATTTGTCCACAGAAAAGCACACAACCCTAAAGAAGAGGACAAACACATCAGTGTGGTAGAAACAAGCCACATTGAGCAAATATATGAAAGCACGCTTCAGATTAAATAAGTACACCAATTGGTTCTCAATACTTTACTACAAAATTATTACATGATTTTTCTCAGGTTGTTTTACATTTAAAAACACTTCTGACTTTAAGCAAACAAAGGGCTAACTTGTCCACACTTTAGTCTCACAGGATACAAAACGTAAGGAAGTGCTTGCCACACATCAAATAATTAAAGAGAACGGCCTACACTGATGTTATAAATGCATCCATGGGCTTTATCATGGCTTCCTCCTGAAGGAACACCACCATAATGGGAGCAAAATCATGTAGCACACAACAGGCGACTCAGTGCTGTTGCACAGAAACCAGCCAATATACAGCCATGGGAAATTCTCACTTCAGGCAGAGGAATCACTAAAATCTTCCTTTTTTTCCACTTTTGAACAATACTCATTTTAATGCTATTCAGAAGACACACAGGGAACAGCTTGTTATGAATCACTACTCTGAAGACTAAAGGTTTTGACAATAAACAGAAAATATACTCTATTTGCTTTCTTCCGCAGCAAGGTCCTTCACCTGGGTAAGGGCAATTCCAGGCACAGCTAGAGGCTGGGTGGAGAAGTCATTCAGACTAGCCCTGTGAAGAAAGACTTGTGGGTGTTGGTTCATGAGAAACCTAACATGAGCTAGCTTCAGTGTGAACTCGCAGCCCAGAAACTAACCATATCCTGGGCTGCATCAAAAGAAGTGTGATCAGCAGATCAAAGGAGGTGATCCTGCCCCTCTACTCTGCTCTCATCTGATCGCACTTGCAGTACTGTTCTGGCATCCTCAACATAAGAAGGATATGGAGCTGCTGGAAAAAGTTCAGAGGAGGGACACAAGGATGACAAGGGGACTGGAGCACCTCCTGTATGAAGACAGGCTGAGAAAGTTGGGGCTGTTCAGCCTGGAGAAAAGAAGCTGAGTGGAGACCTCAGAGCAGCTTCCAGTATCTGAAGGGGGCCTATAAGGATGCTAGGGAGGGACTTTTCATCAGGGACTGTAGTGATAGGATGAGGTGTAATCGGTTTAAACTTATTAACAGGGGAAGCTCTTTACTGTGAGGATGGTGAGGCATTGGAACTGCTCCATCCCTGGCAGTGTTCAAGGCCAGGCTGGATGGGGTCTTGGGTGACATGGTCTAAGCAGAGGTGTCCCTGCCCATGGCAGGGGGGCTGGAACTAGATAATCATAGAATCATAGAATAGTTAGGGTTGGAAAGGACCTTAAGATCATCTAGTTCCAACCCACCTGCCATGGGCAGGGACACCCCACACTAAACCATGCCACCTAAGGCCTTATCCAACCTTGTCTTAAACACCACCAAGGATGGAGCATTCACAACCTCCCTGGGCAACCCATTCCAGTGCCTCACCACCCTCACAGTAAAGAATTTCTTCCTTATATCCAATCTAAACTTCCCCTGTTTAAGTTTGAACCCATTACCCTTTGTCCTGTCACTACAGTCCCTGATGAAGAGTCCCTCCCCAGCATCCTTGTAGGCCCCCTTCAGATACTGGAAGGCTGCTATGAGGTCTCCACGCAGCCTTCTCTTCTCCAGGCTGAACAGCCCCAACTCTCTCAGCCTGTCTTCATACAGGAGGTGCTCCAGTCCCCTGATCATCCTCGTGGCCCTCCTCTGGACTTGTTCCAACAGTTCCATGTCCTTTTTATGTTGAGGACACCAGAACTGCACACAATACTCCAAGTGCGGTCTCATGAGAGCAGAGTAGAGGGGCAGGATCACCTCCGTTGACCTGCTGGTCACGCTCCTTTTGATGCAGCCCAGGATACAGTTGGCTTTCTGGGCTGCGAGCGCACACTGCTGGCTCATGTTCATTTTTTCATCGACCAACACCCCCAAGTCCTTCTCTGCAGGGCTGCTCTGAATCTTTTCTCTGCCCAACCTGTAGCCGTGCCTGGGATTGCTCCAACCCAGGTGGAGGACCTTGCACTTGGCATGGTTAAACTTCATAAGGTTGGCATCAGCCCACCTCACAAGCATGTCAAGGTCCCTCTGGATGGCATCCCTTCCCTCCAGCGTATCAACCGAACCACACAGCTTGGTGTCATCAGCAAACCTGCTGAGGGCACACTCAATCCCACTGTCCATGTCAGCGACAAAGATGTTGAACAAGACCGGTCCCAACACCAATCCCTGAGGGACACCACTCGTTACCGGTCTCCAGTCGGACATTGAGCCATTGACCACAACTCTTTGCGTGCGGCCATCCAGCCAGTTCTTTATCCACCGAGTGGTCCACCCATCAAATTGATGTCTCTCCAATTTAGAGACAAGGATGTCATGTGGGACAGTGTTGAACGCTTTGCACAAGTCCAGGTAGATGATGTCAACTGCTCTGCCCCTGTCCGTCAGTTTCGTAGCCCCATCACAGAAGGCCACCAAATTGGTCAGGCAGGATTTCCCCTTAGTGAAGCCATGCTGGCTGTCACCAACCACCTTCTTGTTTTTTGTATGCCTTAGCGTGCCTTCCAGGAGAATCTGCTCCAAGAGTTTGCCAGGCACAGAGGTGAGACTGACTGGTCTGTAATTCCCTGGATCATCCATTTTCCCCTTCTTGAAAATGGGGGTTATATTTCCCTTTATCCAGTTGTCGGGAACTTCACCTGACTGCCATGATTTTTCAAATATGATGGCCAGTGGCTTAGCAACTTCATTCGGCAGCTCCTTCAGGACCCGCGGATGGATGCCGTCAGGTCCCATGGACTTGTGTACGTTTAGGTTTTTAAGATGGTCTCGAACCAGATCCTCTCCTACAGTGGGCCTAGGGTCTTCATTCTCACAGTCCCTGCATCCGCCTTCCAAGACTTGGGTGGTGCGGTCAGAGACTTTGCCAGGAAGACCGAGGCAAAGAAGTCATTAAGAACCTCAGCCTTCTCCAAATCCAGGGTAGCCAGTTCTCCCGATAGCTTCCAGAGGGGGCCTACGTTGTCCCTCGTCTGTCTTTTATTCGCTACATACCTATAGAATCCCTTCCTATTACCCTTAACATCCCTAGCCAAGTTCAATTCTATCTGGGCCTTAGCCTTCCTCACCTGGTCCCTAGCTTCACGGACAACATCCCTGTATTCTTCCCAGGCCGCCTGTCCTTGCTTCCACCTTCTATAAGCCTCTTTTTTCCTTTGAATTTTCCTCAGCAGCTCCTTATCCATCCAAGGAGGTCTCCTGGCCCTCCTGCTGCACTTCCTTCTAGTTGGGATGCAACACTCCTGAGCTTGGAGCAGCTGATCCTTGAAGAACAACCAAGAGCCTTGGGCCCCCCTGCCTTCTAGGGCTGTATCCCATGGAACCTTACTAAGCAGGCTCCTGAAGAGGCCAAAGTCTGCTCTCTTGAAGTCCAGGGCAGTGAGCTTGCTGCATGCTCTTCTCACTGTCCCGAGGATCTCGAATTTGAGCATCTCATGGTCACTGCAACCAAGGCTGCCCTGGAGCGTCACATTTCCAACCAGCCCCTCCCTGTTGGTGAGCACGAGGTCAAGCACGGCACCTCTCCTTGTCCGCTCCTCTATTACTTGCAGAAGGAAGTTGTCTTCCACACAATCGAGGAACTTCCTGGATTGCTTGTGTCGGGCCATACCTTCACTCCAACAGATGTCAGGGTGGTTGAAGTCTCTCATGAGAACAAGGGCCTGTGAGCGTGAGGCTGTTCCTATCTGCCTATAGAGCGCTTCATCCACAGATTCCTCTTGATCAGGCGGTCTGTAACAGATCCCCACAGTAATGTCCCCCATCGCTGTTCTCCCTAATGATCTTAAGGTCCTTTCCAACCCCAACATATAATTCTATGATTCCTCTTTTCTGATGGAAATTAAATCTTTAAATCAGGTTAAATTTGTACCATTTAAATACACAGCATCTAAAGCTGAATATTAAAAAAAAAAATGTCCTGCAATATCTTGTTAACATACATGTATTGATGTACAGCGCATATATATGCAATATACCTGCAGTTATAAGTTAGTCTCTAATACCTACTGAGCTAGTCTAAAACAGCATCTAGCTATTTTATTGTAGTGCACAAACAATAGTAACTTGTTAAAATAGACACATCAGAAAACAAGTAATGCAGAGCAAGAAAATACCACAAATGATGCTAATGACTAAAGTGTAGCCTAATTTGATCTTCACAAAATAAGTAGATTGCATACGGCAATATAAATCAAACTCTTGACAGAATGTGGCTCTTCATGAATTCCCATTTCCACCCACACTGTCTCAGGCTTTCAGACTGACATAAACTAATTGATTATAGACACTTTCACTTTTCTAGCTCTTCAATTTATATGTCCTCGGAAATTTATCCTCATATTGAGGTGAGAAGTTTACCACATTAGTTTTTTTTCAGAATCATATAATCAGGTGTAAGTATGAAATTAAGAAAACCATCAGTATGCACTTTAATACAATCACCATACTCTTGTTACCAGACTTGGGTTTTTTTTAAGTCACAAAGTACACATGCACTTGCTGAGTGGAGTCATAGACTATATTTCATGTTCCCAAGAAACATTTTAAAAGCAAAGATCATTTACCACAAAGCTAAGAGCACCAGTCTTGTACCAGTCAAAGGTTTAAGCAGATTGTTAAAGTGATACAGGTTAAATCTAACCTGGATTAGATCCACAAGCCTGTTTGCTGCTGTCATAAGAACAATGGTGAGAAGGTACTGCCTTTTATACAACCAAAAGACTCTAACCTTATCTAAGCAAAACTCTGGGAGAAGTTTAAGATGAGTGGCTGACCACTTTTAACTAGATTTTCTCATTAAACTTCTTTCCCTTCTAGAAGTCAGTGGAATAGACTCGCATTTTAAAGAACAGAACTGCATTAAAGGCAACACCGTCCAACAGAGCTAGTCATTGTAAGCCTTCTTGCATGCTTTGAATTTTCTGTCTGAATTCAAGTTATGTAAAGGCCAAAATATCCCCAAGTATCTAACACAACATACCAGGCAAGAGGGTAGAACCAACTGTGAGATGCTTTACCAATTACATTAGACCTAAGACAGGTCTCTTGACTTGGTTTTCTTTGTACCTTGAACTGCAGTCAGTAGATGTGGGGTTTTTTTTGTCTTTTGGCAGGCAGGGAATAGTTCAGAGTTGCCAGGAGTGAGAAATAAAGAACAGCTTGTTTTCCATTCCTTTATAAACAGAAATATATCTTACCTTTAAGTCTTGAATAGGAAACTCAAAGCTTCAATGGACATGCTGAATGAAGACTTAATCCTTGTTTCTAAAGGAAGATGTAACAGTATGTCGTGGTTTAAGCCCAGGCCGTAAATCAGAACCACGAAGTCTACTTTCCCCCCCCCCACCTTTCTTCCCTCCACTTCTGGAGGGACGGGGAGGAGAATCAAAAGAATGCAGCACCCACAGGTTGAGATAAGAACAGTTTAATAACTAAGGTATAACACAAATCACTACTGCTACCACTAATAGTAATAATGATAAAGGAAATAACAAGCAAGAGAATACAACCGCTCACCAACCGGGACCTCGCCCCCACCCCGCAGCATTCTAGCCCTTCCGGGTAGCTCCTAGTTACATCCCCCGTCATGACGTGCTGTGGTATGGAATACCTCTTTGGCTAGTTTGGGTCAGGTGTCCTGTCCCCGCTTCCTCCCGGCCCCTCCTCCTCCCTGGCAGAGCATGAGACTCACAAAGTCCTTGGTCAGTCTAAACATCAGTGTTATCAGCTGTTCCCAGGCCAAAAGTCAGAAACACAGTGCTGCAACAGCTACTAAAAAGGAGAAAAACTGACTGCTACTGCTGAACCCAGGATACAGTATTACAGCACATCTAAGTGCTATAGAGAATTAGGCCAAGCAATGTAGAGAAGAGCAGCACTACCGATTATTTGACTAATTAGATAGTCTCTTCAGAGAGCAAACCCAACAGAAAAACCACAGATATACTGATGACGTCAAATTAGAGCAGGGCATCACACACATTCTCTCACCATTAGTACACAAATGCCAGTCTTCTCCACTCTTAAATTGCCCTTGGCATGTTCTGGGAAGGAAGGTCAATTAATGCCCTTCTGAGAAGATTCACTTTCAGACCTTAAATGACTTGTCTATCACCTGAGTCTCCAGTGGAACAGAGAACTGAAGAAAAGTGTTCAAATCATTCTCCCTCGTCACAGATCACACAACACACATTTCAACTCAAATGGCTAGGGTTTGTCATTAACACAGACAGCTTCTTTTTCCCAAAGAACTCATTCACATCCTGTTACTGAAGAGACTTATGGAATAATTCAGGTTGGTAGAGGTATCAGGGAGTCATGTTGTCGAACTTAATCCAGTGTCAAAGCAGAATGCAGATCAGTTGCTCAGGACTCCACCCAGCAAGTCACCCCAAAACAGACTGTACAGTCTGAGTAATCTGTTCCAGTGCTTGACCAACTTCACAATAAAGTTATCTTCCTTGTGTCAAGTGAAGATCTACACTTCACATTTGCTCTAACAGACATCTTTCACAAATTTAAATATGTTTCAATGAGATCCGAGATGGAAGTTTAAAAGCACATTGCTTATAGCATCAGCAGTTCTTAGTCACAGTATCACACAGTATGTTAGAGATTGGAAGGGACCTCAAAAGATCATCTAGTCCAATCCCCCTGCCGGAGCAGGAACACCTAGATAAGGTTACACAGGAATGTGTCCAGGCGGGTTTTGAATGTCTCCAGAGAAGGAGACTCCACAACCCCCCTGGGCAGCCTGTTCCAGTGTTCTGTCACCCTCACTGAGAAGAAGTTTCTTCTCAAGTTTAAGTGGAACCTCTTGTGTTCCAGTTTGTACCCATTACCCCTTGTCCTATCATTGTTTGCCACTGAGAAGAGCCTGGATCCATCCTCATGACACTCCCCCTTTATATATTTATATACACTAATAAGGTCACCCCTCAGTCTCCTCTTCTCCAAACTATAGAGACCCAGCTCCCTCAGTCTTTCCTCATAAGGGAGATGCTCCACTCCCTTAATCATCTTAGGTGCCCTGCGCTGGACTCTCTCCAGCAGTTCCCTGTCCTTCTTGAACTGAGGGGCCCAGAACTGGACACAATATTCCAGATGCGGTCTCACCAGGGCAGAGTAGAGGGGAAGGAGGACCTCTCTTGACCTACTGACCACCCCCCTTCTAATACACCCCAGGATGCCATTGGCCTTCTTGGCCACAAGGGCACAGTGCTGGCTCATGGTCGTCCTGCCGTCCACCAGGACCCCCAGGTCCCTCTCCCCTACACTACTCTCTATCAGGTCGTTCCCTAACCTATATTGGAACCTGGGGCTGTTCCTGCCCAGATGCAGGACTCTACACTTTCCCTTGTTATATTTCATCAAGTTACTCCCTGCCCAACTCTCCAGCCTGTCCAGGTCCCGCTGGATGGCAGCACAGCCTTCTGGCGTGTCAGCCACTCCTCCCAGCTTAGTGTCATCAGCAAACTTGCTGACAGTACACTCAATTCCCTCATCTAAATCATTGATGAATATATTAAATAATACTGGTCCCAATACTGACCCTTGAGGCACTCCACTAGATACAGGCCTCCAACTAGACTCCGCCCCACTGACCACAACTCTCTGGCTTCTGTCCTTCAGCCAGTTCGCGGTCCACCTCACTACCTGATCATCCAGACCACACTTCCTCAATTTAGCTATGAGGATGCTGTGGGAGACTGTGTCAAATGCTTTGCTGAAGTCAAGGTAGACCACATCCACCGCTCTGCCATCATCTAACCATCCACAATGTTATTTCCTCATAAAAGGCTATGAGGTTGGTCAAGCATGACTTCCCCTTGGTAAAGCCATGTTGACTGCCCCTCATAACCCTCTTACCCTTGACATGCCTTAAGATGGCATCAAGGATAAGGTGTTCCATCACTTTCCCAGGGATGGAAGTGAGGCTGACCGGTCTATAGTTACCTGGGTCCTCCTTCTTGCCCTTTTTGAAGACTGGAGTGACATTTGCTTTCCTCCAGTCCTCAGGCACCTCTCCCGTTTCCCAAGACTTGGTAAAGATGATGGAGAGTGGTCTAGCAATGACTTCCGCCAGCTCCCTCAGCACCCGCGGGTGCATCCCATCTGGACCCATGGATTTATGGATGTCCAGATTGCTCAACTGGTCTCTAACCCATTCCTCATCGACCAAGGCAAACTGCTCCATTGACCTGACTTCATCTGAGGTGACAGGGGTACAGGGCTCTTCAGGACTGCCTCCGGCAGAGTAGACAGAGACAAAGAAGGCATTCAATAACTCTGCCATCTCTGTATCTTCTGTCACCAGGGCACCCATCCCATTCATCAGTGGGCCTACCTTGCCTCTGGTGTTAGTTTTATCAGCCATGTATTTGAAAAAGCTCTTTCTGCTGTCCTTGACCCCTCTCACCAGGTTTAATTCTAAGGAGGCATTAGCCATCCTAGCTGCCTTCCTACATCCTCTAGCAGCAGCCTTATATTCCTCCCAAGTGGCCAGCCCCTCCTTCCATGACCTGTAAACTCTGCTCTTCCACTTGAGCATACCCAGCAGTTCCTTATTTAGCCACGCAGGTCTCCTGGCCCTCTTCCTTGACTTCCTACGTGTCAGGATGCTCTGCTCTTGAGCTCGGAATAAGCAATTCTTGAATGTCAACCAACTATCTTGGGCCCCTTTACCTTCAAGCAGCCTTGCCCATGGGATTTCCTCTAGCAATTGCTTGAAAAGGCCAAAGTTTGCCCTGCTAAAGTCCAGGGTTGCAATTCTACTTGCTATTCTACTGGTCCTACCACACAAGATCCTGAATTCCACCATCTCGTGGTCGCTGCAACCAAGGCAGCCCTCAACCTTTACTGCTTCGACCAGACCCTCCTTGTTAGTGAGGATGAGATCCAGCAGCGCTCCTCTCCTGGTTGGCTCATCCACCATTTGCATGAGGAAGTTATCATCCATACACTGGAGGAACCTCCTGGACTGTGGCTGGGTTGCTGAGTAGTCCTTCCAGCAAACATCAGGGAAGTTAAAATCCCCCACAACGACCACGGCCTGTGACTGTGAGGCCGCTCTCAGCTGCCTGTAGAAGGCCTCGTCAACTTGCTCACCCTGATCTGGTGGCCTGTAACAGACACCCACAACAGTATCGCCCCTGCCAGCCTGCCCCTTAATTCTCACCCACAGACTCTCAACTCGCTCATCCTCTGTTCCTGGACAGAACTCAGTACACTGCAGCTGCTCTCGCACATAAAGAGCAACCCCATCACCCCGCCTGGCTGGCCTGTCTTTCCTGAAAAGGACATAGCCCTCCATGAGTATATTCCAGTCATGTGAGCTGTCCCACCACGTCTCTGTAATGGCCACCAGATCATAATCTCCTGACTTAACACAGGTCTCTAACTCCTCCTGCTTATTTCCCATGCTGCGCGCATTGGTGTACAGGCATTTCAAGGAGGGAGCTGAGCTCACCGATTTCACCCTAGGATTATAGGAGGCCTCCCAGTCTTCATCAATTCTAGAGTGCTGCCCCACTGGGGCAAGCCCAGCTACAACCCCATCCCCCTTCAAATCTAGTTTAAAGCTCTCCAAATGAGCCCTGCTAATTCATGCCCCAGCATCCTTCTGCCTCTGTGAGATAAACCTTTCCCATGTGCCATCATCCGGACTGGAGCCTTATAAAACCAGCTGTTATCAAAGAATCCAAAGCCCTGCCTGCAGCACCAGTCTCTGTACTATAGTCTCTGTACTATAGTCCTCTGTACTATGGGTAACCAAATAACAAATGGTTTCACTACAGACAAACCAGTAGATGGAGCTCCTGACTATCAATATCAGAGCCTGCCGCGACACTGACGACAAACAGCAGGTTACATCTGCATTACAAATTTGAGTCTGAAGCTTTTCTAGAGATAAGACACATTTGATGTTCCTAAAAATTTGTGTAAATAGGTATACCATTGGTTAGCTACTCTTTCAAAAGAAAACAAACTAAAGTGTTATTGTGATAAATATTTCCAATTGAATAGTTTTGTAGAGTAGGATAAGTATATACTCAAAATTAAATTAATATCTTAAGGTAAAACATTAAGTTCCAGGAAGTCTGTCAGCCTTATACTGAACACTATATGTATTTTGCATTCCAGACAAGATCTGTTAATTAACCTGACAGACATATTAAATACCGTGCTAAACTATACTTTGAAGCTGTCCTGCAAGTGAAGCTCACTGTACTCGCATATGACAGATAAAAAAAATATTCAAGTAATCAACTAGGAACTGTTCAAAAATTTCAATACAAAACATCAAATAAAAGATTTTTACAAGGAAAGTGTTCAGGGTGTGGTCCTATTTATTTCTGCAGCTAAACATATGGTTAAGATGCTTCATCATCAGAACTAGCTAAACCAGACATCCTATAAAATCATACACTGTGGTTTACTTAATTATTAAAGGATGCTGTTACACAGCACCTGCAGATTTGTCATGGTGCAGACATTCCCTGCACTCTGTAGTAATTTATCTTTGACAACATTTTGTTTAAGTCAGCTTAAGTCCTTAAATCTGCTCACCACAGTCACAGCACTGGTAGCTGCATTACAATAGTCAAATCAGCATGAATTCATGCTTACAGTGCCATGAAGAAAGTATATGCTCCATTTAAAATTCTTCCTACAGCTTTTAGATTTCAAAAGTCCATATAGAGCATGATCCCTAATAAGATATCACACCTCAGCATCTTTAATGGCAGACGAAGGGACAGATCTCTGATGAAACAGTAACTGATTCTGAGACTTCAACCAAAATTGATAGGAGAGAGAGAGAGAGATCATCTGCAATAGGTGGCCATCTGCCTTCAGACTCCCACCTTGCCAGTTGGAATTGTTTTGTACTAAATTCAGCTTCCCTTCCATACTAGTGAAGTAGGGAGAACAATACTGAAATTGCAGACAGTAATAGAGCCAGGAACAAGTAATCATCTGCTCAGTCTCCAAACACTGGAGAGTTTTTCCATTTGGCCTTAAAAGTTAAATTGACTTCTGCCTCACATCCTCACTTATTAGACGGGGAACAATAGCTTGCCAAAGTTATTGAACTAATGCCTCATGTCAGGACAGCTCATGGAAGTGTGCAATGTGACTAATACTTGAAAAACACTAATTTGAGAATCAACCACCAGAAGACTGAGACCCTTTCATCAGATTGCTTAACAGGCACTTTTTTTAGTGAGCACTACTCTGCTTAGTCACTGATGGCATAAATCTGATTAAATACTGCAATAACAATTAAGACAATCCTGAAATATTAAGTCATCCCACTTTAAACATATCTGAATGTTTCTTTGTTAGTTACTGGTGTACCACTAAGCTGAGATGCATTAAGCACACTGCACTTAAAATCTGGCTTTATAAGAAAAGATATGCAAGATCTCCTGAGAGCTGGCTACTCCCACAATTTCAGTAATGCTTTGTTCAGCATAGTTCAGTAGTGCTCATTCCCTCTACTTCAAAGAAACCCACAAGTTTTTATCAACCTTAGAAGAACTTAGTGAAATTTGTTACAAGATGCCTTTAATACTTCAAAGCCTAAAAGAACTGCAACATGTAGTCACCATCTAACAAGACCAAGTCTAACAGTTTTCTTTTAACATTTATTCTGCATCACTGTCGTGGTTTAAGCCCAGCTGATAATTCAGAACCATGCAGCCACTCACTCAATTCCCCCACTTCTTCTTCCCCCATCTCCTGGAGGGATGGGGAGGAGAATGGAAAGAATGTAACTCCCAAAGGCTGAGATAAGAACAGTCCAGTAACTAAGGTATAACACAAAACCACTACTGCTACCATCAATAATAATAATGATGATAAGGGAAATAACAAGGGAAAAGAATACAATCGCTCACCACCTGCCGACCGATACCCAACCCAACCCGAGAAGTGATCTAGCCCTTTCAGGTAACTCCTCCAGTTTATATACTGGGCATGACGTGCTGTGGTATGGAATACCCCTTTGGCTAGTTTGGGTCAGGTGTCCTGTCTCTGCTTCCTCCCGGCTTCCCCTCCTCCCTGGCAGAGCATGAGACTCAGAAAACCCTTGGTCACAGTAAACATTACTTAGCAACAACAAAAACATCAGTGTTATCAGCATTGTTTCCAGGCTGAAAGTCAAAAACACAGCACTGCACCAGCTACAAAGGAGAAAAATGACTGCTATAGCTGAACTCAGGACAATCACTGACCTAACTTGCATTTCTATTCAAAGAAATGCCAGATCATTTTTTTTTTACACAAAGTGAATTTTAATTGCATTCATCAGCACCAGTGAAAAATTTTATTCAAGTAAAGCTTATAAGCAAGAACTGATATTGACACTCAGATCTTTTCTGAAAATGGAAGTCCACTGTGCAAAGAGACACCTCTTGAACTTTGCTATTTCACAGAATCATTTTATTTTCAGATTAAAGATATTTTTAGGACTCTGACAGAGACTAATTTTGATGTACCAAAGTAAAAGTTGCACCAAGTACCTACACGGACTTTTTTAAATCCTTTCCAAAACATAAGGATAATCTTACCTTCAAGTTTAGTTCCAAAGTGGTATTTTCCACTACTGAAGTGTGGTAAGGAAAATATAAGTGAGCCCAGTCCTAGCATAAATGCTGAGAACGCAAGCCATCGTGGTTTGTGCCCTCTTTCTCCAAAGAAAGATACAAACAGTGCCAATATGCAAAAAGAAATATCATAGCTTGCAGAGATTAAGCCAGTGAGTGAACTGTTCAACTCGTAACGCTTCTCAATTGTTGAAATACTAATGTTGATCAGGCCATTTACCACCACACCTACAAAAAAAAAAAAAAAAAAAATTAGTCAAAAGTACTTTAATTTTATAAAGTTGCAAGGGTAAAGCTACCACTGCATGATGGAATGGTTAAAACAAATATATTTACAAAGCTATACTTACAGGTATTTAATTAGCTTTAAAATCCAGGTAGGTAGTAGAATGATACAGTGCTAACTTAAGCAGGCCAAACTGCACAGAACTATTCCATTTTCTTCTCTATTGTGGGCATTAAAGATTCAACACTCCAATATTAATCTAGTAAAATACCATGCCTCAAACTCTGTTCATGTATTAAGGTTCCAGATTCAGTCTGAGGCACAGAGATTTCCAACAAAATGCATTGCAGCACTATAAGATTCTGTACAACTTAAAAGAAAATTTGTCAAGTTTGAATTCCATTAGAATAAAAGCTACAATGGAAAAGTTCAGGACATAGCTTTCAAATAAAGACTGCCAAACATTTCCTCTCTGCCACCGTGAAGGGAAGATACCAAGCAGCTTCTGAACAGACATCTTTCCTCTATAATATAAAACATATTTAAAAATATGATGCAACTGTTTCAGAGTTAACTGAGGTGATTTACTTTAACTGAGAAAAAAGTTTGCCCTCTGAATCTTCAAGTTCCAGAAGTATCAAAACAACTGGAGAAAAGACCTTGCACAAGCTTCCATACTTCGGCACAGGTGAACTCCAAAAAAACGGATCCAGAAGTAGAAGCCAGTAAAATGCAACTGCCAATGTATGCTTATAAACACTGTTCATTTTTTACATGCGTTGTTTGTAGATACTAAATTGAACCTCCCATCCTACCTCATATTTTCCTACACCAAGTAAAATTTTCAGGAGTTTACTTCTGACAGTTCCCAAAGAGGATTCTGTTGCAAGTGAGATGAATAACTGTACTTTCTAGCTGTCAGATAACTTCATGGTAGTCTAATTAAACTGTGCTCATAATAAAATATGCAACCTGGAAAAAAGTAGTAAGTCTGGGAGTCACAGTTGCAAATAAGGTTAAGACTTCCGTAGTCTGACAAAGATCCCACAGTTATCCTTCCTCTTTCTAAAATTCAAACACAATTCTCTATTGTCATTCTAAGAACAGAATGACAGAGGACTGGGGACAACCACGTATTTTAAGTTAGCCTTCAACAAGCATTGCAGCATCCAGAAGTGCAACTACACAGGCTGAAGTTCAACAGTTCTGCCTAGAGTGCTCTACATATTAAAAAAGATATCACTCCAAATCTGTGATCAACCAGCTATTCTTTCATCAGTGAAATCCGCACCATAACTAAACACTTCACCATTCTATAATGAGGCAGGTCTTGGCATGATAATAGTTTTCTAACAGCCTACTATGGCCTTTTTATTAACAATTACCATTTTATCTGTCAGTGTGACCACCACACTTAAATTCCTACAGGATTAAATAGCAGTATTCAGGACAGTGTCTTTACCTGTAGTTTAAGTTGTCACCTTTAATTTACATCCTAAAAGCCGTAAAACCTTGCAGTTAATTTTACTGGATAATTACATTTAATCTGTAAAAAAGTAAATGTGACAATTCCATTGGAGAAGTTGTGCTGCCATTCATCTAGTGATTAATCACTAAAGTTTCTTCAGGAAAGATGGAACCTGACTGACACTACCTTGATCTGAAAAACAAATGCTACAAGGACATCTCAACATTTAAATAGTAGTATAAATTATTTTTTAACTATCATCCAAACCCTTATTGTCCTACCACATCTGTTTAGAAGATGTGGTAGAAGTTTAGGTACAGTGTGAACTGAACCACAAAATCTAGATTAATCATAAACCAACTTAATTTGGTCGAACAAGACACAAGAGTATTTTTTCTTCACCCACTCAACAGAAAGCACTTTACAGGTTTTGAAAGTACAGTGGCTTTGAAGCAGTAGATTGCAAGCACACAATTAAAAAAGAAAAAAAAAAAAAAAAAAGTCTTTCCAGCAACAAAT
Organism: Psittacula echo; assembly: GCF_963264785.1. NCBI lineage: Eukaryota > Metazoa > Chordata > Aves > Psittaciformes > Psittacidae > Psittacula > Psittacula echo. Next base: position 73,193,224 of record NC_137742.1, on the reverse strand, counting down.
CTAGTCCACATATTAAGTATTAGTGCTATTCAAAGTTTTCAGAAAGATTAGATCAGGCCAGTCTCAAACAGTGGTTCTGTTGTTTCATTTACCAAAATTATTACTGACATTACAAAAAACTGTCTTGCTTGTACCCAAGATAGTGAAATAACTTTTTTGCTACCGCAGCATATCTGGTTACTGCATGACAAGATGCAATCATATATTTATGCACCTGGGAGGGCCATACAGAAAGCAGGTATTAGTCATGTATCCATGTTCTACACAAAGTAGTGTCTTCTATTCTTGAAATACAGGTTTCACATGTCCTTGAAACAGAAACAGCCAGAAATGAAGATTTAAGTTTCACCTGCAATCTCTTGAGAAGCTGAAATGCAGCATATCAGATGTTAACGATAACAACAACTTATTTCGTACGGCAGCTAGAAGATAGCCTAATAAATACATGCCTTCAGTTAGAAACACACATACAAAAATCTATGCACTTGTACCAGGCCTCTGCAGTAAACCACCTACTGTAAATCAAAAGTGTGTTAAAGATTATTTCATTGTTCTTCAGCACATTAGGAAATAAACTTTCCTGGAGGCACATTAAGTATTAGCAAGTTTTATAGATGTATTTTATGTTCCTTAGTGATGCTTTCTGTAATTTGGAGGCAAAAGCTACAGTACAGTAGTAGCTCACCCCCAGTGCTTTTATCTAAGTTCTGGAGCTGCAAGCCCTGAATATTTTTGCAAAGTTTCACATGCAGCAGTGAATTTCTTGTGTGAAAATATTCTTAGTTTTTTCCACATCTCAAAAAGAGTTGCAACTTCAGTATTCAGTGCCCGACTTCCTTTCTATGATCTAGCCAAAGGAAGGGTACTTCTTGTGAAAATCCAGATGACATATAATTAAGAATGCCACAAAGCCTGTAATAGCTATGCCTACATCAGCTGCCAAAACAAGCATCAGAATTTTCCTTACATTAGGCCCTAAATTTGAGTTACATTAGGTAGGCACCTCTCTGAGGTCTGGCATACATCTACAGTTAGATAACAGGACCAAGAGCTGCATAAGCGGCATAACCAACACCAATGTCATCCTAAGGGGACAGAGTTTCTTATGATATTGCTGCTCAGTTCTCCTCAGACCAGCCCAGTTACTTCAGTGTTTCAGGCAGGAATACAGCAATCTATAACCTCACGTCTTTGGCACAGGCTACCTGCTCTCCTAGCACTGAATCGTTTCTTCTACATGCCCCCTCAACCCCACATCCCTCTACAGCAGTCTCATGTGCAACAAGGATGAGCTTAAAAGCTTCCTATTTTTTCAGGAAAAAGTTTTCTTTTCTAGCTAGTCCAATGAAGCTGAAGGGTTCTGAACATTAATCCAATTATTACTGCTTTCTAGGCCTATGGCTTGCAAAGGCCCCAACAGATCTTGTTACAGAAAGCCAAAAATATGGATAAGAATATCTGAAGTTGAACAACAGATATTAAGAGCAAGCAAAATTTCAGGTTCCCCTCAAGGTTAATCCCCTAGCTATGTGCTAAAAATGGCTGCACTGGGATTCACGGAACAAACGAAATGTCTTTAAAGCCACATAAAATACCCAAAGCCGCATTCAACCATGCTAAGGTACCTTTCTAACTGGCAGGCAACAAAGCACATGCTAGGGCACTACACTGCTATTGGTTTACAGGATTTGTTTTCTTCCCTGGACCAGCCGTCTCAACCTGCACAGCATGCATGGTGCACTACCTGAATGTGAGCAATGGGGATCCAGTACAGACAAGAGCAGAGTATGAAGCACAGAGCTGATGGGGCTGTGGGCTTGGCAGTGGTCAAAAAGGTGGGTGGGAAAATAAGAAAATGAGGAACTGAGAGAAGTACAGAGTGCAGTACTATCCAGGGCACTTCCTCCCCTAGAGAGAGTGTAGTGACTAATGTCACTTTTCAGCACCAACACTAGACTCAGGCAGCTGGAGGAACCCTGTCTCCCCTCACCCGCCACCACCACCATCACTCTTCACCTTCCTTTCCCAGACCAGGCTCCCCCGCAGCTCCAGAATGGAGAGCAAGATGTGCCCAGGACAGCAGGAGGGCCCCACAAGGAAGGTGGGAAGGAGTGCAGCACCTCACTGCGTCTCCGGAGAAGGTTACCTTGGAAGATGGCCAGCAGGCTGTACATTGCCAGGAAGCCCTCAGGGTTGTTGCAGACCTGAAGAGCCTCGGGGGCAAAGCAGCCCCAACCGCAGGGCCCCTCCCCAGACTGCGCGGGGATGCCGCCATCTACCTTGGCGGAGCTCGCCTGGCGCTGGCTGCCAGTGTCGGGGCTGGGCGGTTCAAACACTGGGTTCTCGATGCCACTACCCTCCATGGCAGCGTCGGAATACCGCAACCCAGCACCGACTGCAACGCTCCTCTAAATACCACGAGCGCAGTCAGGTGGCGGCGCTTTCCCCCTCCTATCGAGGAGCCCGTCCCGCTCCGCCCCGCCCCACTCTGCTCCGCTGGGGGCCGTGTCCGGCAGATCCCGCCGGCCGCCCTTACCAGTGCTGTCACCGCCGGCCCCGGCAGCGCTTGTCCCGTGGCCGGCCGGTGCAACGGGCCGAGCCCCGCGGGCACGGGCGCCATGAGGGGGGGAGCCCTTGCCATGGAACGGTCACAGAGCGACCGACATTATCAGTCGGGAGGGCCAGGGGTGAGGGCCGGCTTCTCTTCTGTTTCGGCTTCGTGTGTCCAGTCAAGTTCTTCCTCCGACTGCCAGTTCAAGGCTGAGCGACAGAAGGGCACGTCCGTATTCGGGGAAAGGTTTGCTCTGAAAACAATTGAAAGTCAAACACCTGAAAATAATGTTTCTTCCGAGAAAGGAGAAAAAAAAAAATACCCACAAAAAACAACCCAACCTCAAGATGTTCTTTGTGAGTGCTGCAAAAACTGAAAGGGTTTGTTTTTTTTTTTTCCAGATAGAGTACTTTCCCACTTTGTGCAAGAGAGTTGGCATATGACCCGTTTGGGTGTGGAAACCCATGTCCAACCAAAAAAACCCTGGATATCTGCAAATGTCATCCTTTGGAAATACTATTTCCCCTACTGTACCTCAGAGAGTTTCCACCTGCAGGAGCTTCCAGCCATTGAGCAACTTAATTCAGTTGCAGACCATGAGAATTTGTCAAGTGTTCAAGGAAGTATTGAGTCTGTTTGCATATAGGGGGAGTTAACTTCACTCATCTGCACAAGAACAACTGGGAAGGAGTCCAGGAATCAATTACCCATCACTAGGGTTAATCTCTGGGTAGTATGCGTTTGTCGAAGAGCCCTTCCCCTTTCAAGAGTTCAAAATGTTTTAGAGACAAGTGAAATAAGACTGAAACTGGAGACATGAGGTGTGGCTTTGGTTTCACAAAGAAAACCAGGGCATCTTCATGAATTCTCAACGGTCCTCTCTTCCCTGGTGTCACAGCTCTTCAGAAGGAGCCACACATTTTCAAATATTTATTAGAGAAAAATATTTCAAGTCCAGAAACTACGTGAAGATGGTCTTCTTCAAAAAGAAAACTGGTAGGTTATAGAAGATAATGTGAATATTACGTATTCATTCCAAGGGAGAAATCAGCTGCTGCTGCTGCAATGTGCAGGGGCAGCCGGTGGTGGCTGGAGCTGGAGGGCTGTGGGCTTCCCTGGACACAGGGCCTTCCCCACCCTCTGTCTCGGCCTCTTCAGGGTCTTTCTCAGGTACTGCTCCAGCCCACAGCCACCCAAGCCCCCAGGAGCTCAGATAGCTGCTCCCCAGTGAAGTGTTCCACTGCTGGTCACTGACAGCCCCCAAACCCTGAAATTATTTTACTATAATTTCAGGCAATAATCTGGAGTGGGTTTTCCTCAAATGGCTATCAAGATACACCCCAGTTAACAGCCTCTTGAGAGATCTAATATCCTGATCTTCACTACAGCCTGTATGCTAGAGTAGTGAGAATAATCCACTAAATTGTTAATTACACTGCTAATGAGAAATAAAAACGTCCTTTGATCTGCCAGCTAGGTTTATTGTTATCTTCATTTAATTGTCACCGTTCCAGCTGATGATTTTGGTTTTAATATCAGAGGAAGGTGACAGAAAGAAAAGGAAAAAGAGAAGTGAGTGGAGCTCACTGTGAAAAATAGTCTCTTCAGCTGAAGCAAACAGTATTTTTATGAATACTGGGGAGGGTATCATAGTGGTGTCCAGTCTCGAACTACTCTGAGAATTAAATAGGGAATCAAATAATTCAGAGGATTAAATAGAAGTGCACTTTAAAGAGTTTATACCATGCTAGTATATTGAGATATTGAGGTGCTGGAGTGGGGCCAGAGAAGGGCAATGGAGCTGGTGAAGGTCCTGGAGAACAAGTCTGATGAGGAATGGCTGAGGTGACTAGGGGTGCTTAGTCTGGAGAAGAGAAGGCTCAGGGGAGACCTTATTACTCTTTAAAACTGCCTGAAAGGAGGATGGAGCCAGGAGGTGGCTGGTCTCTTCTCCCAAGGAACAAGCAATGTAACAAAATGAAACTGCTTCAAGCTGCACCAGGGGAGGTTTAGACTGGATATTAGGACTGATTTCTTCCCCAGAAAGGTGGTCAGGCATTGGAACTGTGTGCTCAGGGCAGTAGTGGAGTCACCAGTCACTGGGAAGTGTTCATAAACTGTGTAGACGAACCCCTCAATGACATGGTTTAGTAGTGGCCGTGGCAGCACTGGGGCAATGGTTGGACTTGATGATCTTAAAGGTCTTTTCCAACCCAACCGATTCTGTGATTTTAGGAGAAAAGCACAGGGACAGAAAGAGAGAGAGAGGGAATGAAATATAATGTATTTTTGAACTGGTTATGTTTCCTGAGTGATACTGTTGTTCCTCAATAAGCAATTTACAGAGATCCAACTGGCTTTTATAAATTGCTATGCTACTGCTGTATCATTACAAGCTATTAAAGAAGTTTAAATTCCTGACATTCAAGACTGAATACATGATCTGCCTGAAAATATAAAATACAACTGGTTTCCAGTGAGGTATTTAGAATGCTCAGATACAAATGGTAATAGAATGAAGTAAATAATCTGTTGATCCAGATGGAGGTTGCTCATAGAAAAGGCAAATATGACCTACAATTTGTATGTTCGTTAGCTATCAGAGTTAATGGAGACTTGCTGAAGATGTTCTATAAGCTGCTTTCTGCTAAAATTCTAATGGATTTAGTGAATTTTAAAGCTTTAGGTGAAGCTTGATGAAATTATGGCTAGGATATGGATATGAAAACAGATTAACTAGGATGTCTTTTTCTGATCCAAAGTTCCTGTGAAGGAACTTTTTCCTGTAATGGGAAACTACATTCTAGGGGAAAAAAATGATAGTTAACTCAGAATAATATCATAAAATTCATACTGGAATACCTTGCAGAGAGGCAAGCAAGTATTTTAAAGAAAAAATTGCTATATTTGTGGGCGTATTATAACATGTAGCCTTCTTCTACCTTCACAGTGTTGTATTTGATCAGCTACAGCTTCTGCAGTCTCAGAAGTCATAGAAGTTCTCAAGTTGCATTGCATTGTGCAGTGTGCAATTGCATTGTGTCTCATTTTTGATCAAACATAAACCCATCATAGGAATGCTAGATAAGACCAGTGGATTCGCTTAAGAAACAGTGTTGCTTTTCAAGAAGTCTAAGAACTGCCATTCTCTGAATTCCAAAAGTGATCAAGTTTTGCCATCAGATAAGACCAAAAAATGCATATTTAAGATATTCTTTGTCAAGCATCTCAAAGCCATCCCCTCTCATTTAAAGGCCAAGTGGTTCACAGACCCACTCTCACATTGTAAGAAGATTATCTCCCAGAAACATGACGCGTTTTGTCAGTACAATGCTCCCTTTGGCTCTACCAGCTATAAAATAAGATGAAAAGTAGATTACCTAGGATCCTACCAAACTAATTTTCCAGGCAGCTTTTCAGTGTTTGCTGAATTTTTTAGTTGTCGAATACTTCCACAACTTTATTTCTGATACTTTGGCACTCTGAATAAAATCTTTTTCCTCTGTGGATTATTTTATTTCTACTGTGGTAGCTCTCTCCAGTTAATTTTCAGGTACTTGGCCAAGGTCAGAATTGACTCAAAGGAAGCTGTGAGAAAACAGTGCTGCCTTTTTAAATGAATAATCTTTCTTTGTGTCTGCCATTTTTTTTGTGTTTTTTTTTTTTTTTTGTTTATTTGTTTTGCTTGTTTGTTTGTTTGTTTGTTTTTCCAGTGGAGAAAAGCCTTGGGTCTTCTTGAATTTTTGTCTAGATTGTGTTATTTAAAGATATAGTAAACACCTCTGCCAAGTATATTTCCCTGTGGATTTGGGTATGTGGATTGGGGTATGTTAGCACCCAGAGAGAGTCATAATAGGGTAGAAATTTGCCTGCCTGTTTGGCATGCAGAACCAGGAATTTGGAACTTTAGTTATCTTTTCTCTTGACTGTCTTCATTGTTTCATATTTCCAGTAAAATCTGAATTCCATTTAAATCCTGATGTTGTACTTGTTTTGGAAACAGTGTAAAATAAGCATTTTGATTGTGTGTAGCTTTCTATTTTTTATGCAAAAATTATCTGGTTTTGTTTCTTTTTGAACACATTTATTCTTTTGAAAGTGAACAAAGCAGTCCTACAGCTTTGTACTCTTCTGCTGTTGGATGTGAACTAGCTCAAGGTATCTCTAAATTACATTGTGCTTCAGGGCAGTCATGCTTCTGCCAACGCTGCAATAACCTCTCTGCTTGTTTAAAGTCTTGTACCTATGTTATTTAAGGTAATGTAGCTCTTAATCTGCCCTGTGTCTAATTGTAGGCCCAAAGAAGCAATATCAACTTTCCCCTGTTTTGAATATATGTCAAAGGAGACATTTTCTTGAATTATTACCTTCATTAAGACATTAGTAATGGATCTTCTGTTCTACTTTTGTGCCTTTTTCATCCTTGAGAAGTCCAACCAACCTACCCTGCAGTGAAATACATTGAAGTGTATATAGGTTTGTTCTCTTGGTTAGGGTTAAACCAGTATCCTTCAATGAATTCCTATAGTTCCTATAGTTGTTCCCATCATTTGTTAAACTGCCTGATAAATATACCTCAGTGTGAAAACTCAAGGCATCTCCTGTTTTTATCTTGATGCCGTAATCTTTTAATTTTAATCAAACCTTGCCTGTTTTGTGTAAACATTGTATTCTTTGACCAGTAAACATATTCAGAGCTAATGGGACAAATCCCTTATCACAGTCACTGATTTTTCACATAGTAAATTCCATGGATTACTTTCTCCTCTTGGAATATAATGAGTAGATTAATGGAGAAGAACTAATTCTTTAATTTCTCTTCAGAAACACTAGTTTCAGTGTTTTAGAGAACTGGGCAGTCTGTTTGGTTTTATTTCTGCCCGGTTCCCAGTTTTAACAAAAACAAATTTTCAATTTTATCTGCTTCACAGTTTGTTTCATTAGCAAATACATGACCTCTAGTGGTAGGCAGCTAGTAATCATTTATGATGTTAAGTAGATTCTACATGTACAGAGCAGGAACAGGTAAATCCACAAATTTTTTTCTCTTAGATGGTCACCATGATGTCAACTCCTTTTTTTTTTTTTTAATAGCTCTGAGTTTAATTTATTTATAACATTTATATGGCAGCTAAAAATGCGCACCCCCTCTATGTTCATTCTGCTTCACTGGTTTCATCCAAAGATCACTTCTACTCCGCACTGGTGAGGCCACACCTGGAGTTGTGTGTCCAGTTCTCCCCAGAACATGAGAGAAATGGAGCTAACGGAGAGTGCAGTGAAGGACCACCACATTGGTGAAGGAACTGGACCATCTGTCCTGTAGGCAAAAGCTGTTCATCCTGGAGAATAGTAGGCTCAGGGTGATGGAGGTGGGGAATCTAATTAATGTCTATAAATACCTGAAGGCAGGATGCAGAGAAGGCAGAGGCAGGCTTTCTTCAGTGGTGCCCAGTGACAGGACCAGACGCAGTGGGCACAGACTGAAACACAGGAGGTGTTGCTAGGATGCCAAGAAACACTCTTTCACTGTGAGGCTGATAAAGCACTGGGACAGGCTTCCCTGAGAGGTTGTGGAGTCTCTGTCCTTGAAAATTTTCAAAAGGTGCCTGGGTATGGTCTTGGGCACCTGGCTGGAGGTGGTGTTTGAGCAAGTGGTTAGACCAGATGACCTCCAGAGGTCCCTGCCAGCCTTGACCACTCTGATTCTGTCATCTGTAACAAACAAAAGATTTCAGCAGCAGAAAAAAACATGACTTTTTGAGGGTGGGATGGTAGAATTATCTTGTGTTACAGTTTTAGTTACTATTGAGTTTGCCTCTTTACTAACAGAGAACATTCCTATGAATGTGCATCTAGAGAGTATACCAAGTCTCTCCATTTGTGCTTTAAAAAAATCTCTTAAAGAAATGTTTACACAAGAAACTTGGTAATGTGTTAGAGGCAACACTGCAAAATAGGTGACAAAGTCTTATGATTGTTAGATTTGAGCAGTTTTACTGCTATACCTGATGAATATCCTGTCTAAAACACTGAAAGAAGAGATACCGGAGTTTTCTCAGGAACCTCAGATTTTTGTGAGATGGATATTTTCCATTTTTGGAAAGTCCAATGTGTTTTGAGTCATGGCTGTGATGTCTGATACAACATTCTTCGCAATTCAAGGGATCAAGATTAAATGAGGTTTGTAGCAGTTTTACATGTTATAGTCAAACAGTACATGAACAAGGATTCTTACCAGCTAGCTATTTATGTCTAGATTTCAGGTATATATTCAGATAGATATATATGAATCCTGAACTTGTTGCTTTGATTTTTAGAAGTGTCTTTAATGTCAAGTATTTCAAACTGTTGCAGCCTTTAGAGGAAATTTTTACTAGTAAGTGTAGTAAAGCTGAAATTACACAATTCTGTTCCATGTTTTTATTGATGCAGCATAACTTGCCATGGGGTTTTCAAGGATTTTCCCTGTTTCTAAATACATAAAGCTTCCATTTGTTTAGGAGAATTAAGTCTGATTTCATTCACTATTATCTTCCTGGCCAAAAGTAATGTTTCCGTGAGTGATTTCTGGGCAGGGTCTTTTTTAACTTAGTCATGATAATTATGCATGTGAAATATAAAAGCTGGAAATATATTACCAAAAATAGAATTTGTGCATGAAAAGTTGATGAATTCCCTGGAATATCTCTATCAAAAAATAACCTATTAACAAATAAAGTTTTTAAAAGTTGCCTTGCACAAATAAAACTCTAAGAATTAATCTTTCCAGCTGATGATTGACTTTTAGACTTCTATTAACCTAGAAAAACTACAAAACGGTGAAATTCAGAAGCAAATACAAAAATTAGAAGCTGTAATTGAAAAACAAAAGCAAAAGTAATTTTCCTGCTCAGTAGTCCACTGAATATCAGGTGGATCAAGTAGATTTAATTTACAGGATATATAAAAATAGATGTAAGGAAAAAAATCCAAACAATCCCTTTGTGTGTTAGTTTTTACCAAATACAGTAGCCAAATTATGAAGTTAATCCATAACAGGATTTTTTGTTGTTGCAAAGATTCTTTAGTAAGTGGTTTCTTTAACTAGAAAAGAATTAAATGATGTATTTTTAAGAAAGTATGGATAAAATGATTGCTTTAGAGGTCCATAGCACAGTAATTTAGATTGCATTTCAGTTTTTACATAGACTTATAGGAGTTGTTTAGAAGAAAGCTTAATAATACGTTAACATTTCTTAATTTCTGATTGAGGGAATGTATTTATCAAAATTTATCAAAACTATTTTCAAAAGTTGCTTCATATGCAGTTTAGTTTTGTACTATGTTTTTGTTTGGACTTTTGCAAAGAGTAATATAATAGAATGAGATTTCTGTTTTGGGACACATAACTAAAATATCCTGGTCATCATTACCCATTTTACTGAAGATGACATGGTAGAGAAGCTGAAGACCTGAGACAACAAAAGCTAAACTGATGGCCTTCCATCAACTAAATCACATTTACGTATTTACATCATACACTAAGTTACAAAAGTAGGTAATGTTAAAAGATCCTTGTAGAAAGAAAGGGCTACATTCAGCATAAGACTTTAAAAAACAAACCCTTATACTGTCTGTTTAACAGCCAAAACACAGTGACAGAAGAACAATGGGGCAGAAAAGGATCATAGGATTCCAGACATTATTAAGTGACTAAATACAACAGAAGAAGGTATAGTATACCCATTAGAAGTGGCAGGAGACTCAATCACCGACAGCAATGCATGGCGAGATTTTGACAGCTCTGGGGCACTTCATGCTGTCACCAGTTTATGGGATCCAAGTTAGAGTAGCTTGCTTGAATTTCCAATAATGGTTAAGCTCAGCCTTGTTCTGGGCAAAATAAACACAGTGTGTTAGCAGTCTAATCAAGGAATTATTGTTTATCCAATCACCATTTTTTTATCATTCATAATTCAACTTGTATACAGTTAAGACAATATGCACAAATTCTTCGTGTCAACCCCTTCTTTGGTGTTATATTCACACTTCCACAGACACCCTGGGTCTCGAGGTTGATGGCTTCAGTTTGGATTGTGGGGGGAAATGCAGCAAGCCATTATTAGCATCCAGGCCAGCAAGTCTGTACAAAGCCTAACAACGCCTAACGCTGTCTCTTGAGTTTGACACAAAGCCTATGCAATGGCAACCATATTTACTGGGCTAGAAGGGCTGCCACTCTCTTTTCACCCATGAGCTGAGAAAAGGATATTGTAATGGGAGGCCCAGGAGAACAAAGCAGCCCTAGAACCTATCTACTGCTAGTCAACACCTCTCAACAGGTGAGGATCAGTTGAGAGGACCAGAGATCCTAATCTGTTTCCAGTGTACTCAGATTTCCCCATTAAAAAGTCTGAATTGTCCCGGTGAACACATCTGCACTGACACATTGAGGTTGTGAAACCTCAGAAGACCTGAAGGAACAAAATGTCCAAACTAGCAGAAAGTCATGAAGGAATCAAGTGCACTAGATAGAACTGCTAAGAAACAACAGTTGTTTGAGTGCCAAGGTAGCTGTAACTCTTAACCTAAGGTCAGGGAGCAGCAAGGGCCGGTGGCTGCATAAAGGGACAGACCAGCCACCTCTTCAGCCATGGCAGCCTTTCTGTGCACCTCCCTGGAGTCCTGAGCAGGGGTGCCATGAACAGGGGTGTCAGTGGAGACTCCCATGAGGCTGGTCAGAGCCTGTTGGTGTCCTGCTGGCCCTCAGACCTGGGATGCCTTAGAATACATCACCAAAAGAGAGTCAGACTCTCAAGAGTAACTGTGGAGGCCTTAAAACTGAGAGGACATCCCAAAGTGTGGCATCAGAAACACAGGATGGACATTTGTAACCTGGCTGAGGGACTGTCATAAGAAAAAGAATAGGGAAGATAATGGAAAATGTTAAAGAAGGCAAGAAAACAACTAGGTGACAGCATCTTGGAGACAGTATAGATACATCACTGTTAAGACTCGTGCACATGATGGAAGTACAGTCGTGATTGGTCTTGTCAGAGAGCAGCAGCATTTGCTGCTGTGTGAGGGCTGAGGAGCACTGAGGGCAGCAGCAAAGCAGGCGGTGACACCTCCCAGGGGAAGCAGGGCAGGCCCCCTGTGAGGCTTCTCTCAGCTTGTGCTCAGGCAGCTCTGCTTCCAGAGGCTGATCCAGGGAACTCCTCACCATAAGCACAGGCGGAAAAACTTGGAGAAGATGGGATGGGAGGTGCACTGGACAGCCTGACTAACCTGACTAATACGTAACTCATGTTATTTGTTCAGATTTTCTTGGGCTACATCATATTAAATATCACCAGATGAGCATCTCTCCCACCCGTTATTTCTTTAGTTGCTATTACATGCTTTTCATTTGTTTCACACCACTGCATAGATGGAAATGACAAACAGTTGTGGGGGCACAATTATTTGATTGTCCTATTATCAATGTCCTATTATTTTGCCTCCACCTACAAACTATTAGCAGTCTTAACTGTACCTTAGGTTTTTAGTTGTTCTAAGTATTCAGCTCACACCCAGGCAGCTGCAGAAGATTTAATTGTTAAAATTCATTCTGACTTTAAAAATTTTTCAGAATACTAGATTAGTACCAAGGAGAAAGTGACAAACTGATTCTATTTAGAATATATTCTCTTTGGAAGAGTGCTAGTAATCTGAGGGAAACTTCGAGGAGGAATTAAACAGAATGGAAAGCATTCTAAATAAATGAAGACTGGCAAGGAATCTGAGAGATAGATGGCACAATCTGGGTGGAAGAGAAAGAAAACAAACTGACTTTTTTTAAATATAATAGCTCAAATTATGTAGAGATAACACATTAGGAATTTTCTGGGAAGCCTGGTGCCATCCTAACTTGTCTTTGCTGTGATTCTTTTGTTTTTGCTACTGATACTAGCTGTCAGAGTTACAACATGCTAACGTGTTTATGTATTGTAATTACAAGTTACGCTAACACGTGCCCCAGCTTTCTTTTCAAAATGATGTGACACCAAATATTTTTGAATAACGAATTATCTAACTCTTCACAAGCAAAGAATTTTAAATCAAATCCTGATGAGAGATGTGTTCCCTTGGAGAACTATGCATATAGCTTAATGCACCAGTTTCTGGGAAGAGCATTTAAAAGCATGTGGAAAACAAGAGTGTAACTATCATATAAATTCGAAATATGTGTTTAAATGCTTAAATCCCAAAAGAGAAGTTTAAATTCATAAGTCCAGGAGAAGGTAAAAGGAACTTTTCAAGAAGGTTTTTAGGGTACATTTACAAGTGCTGATCCTCAGTTCAAGTATGCCAGAAGTAGATACCCCACTGACTTCAGTTACTTTAAAAGCCTAATGTAAGAATATCATCAGAATTAAAACCTGACACCACTGAAGCTGAAGGTAATCCTGACATTTACATGAATGAGCAAGAACTTTTTTTCCTTTCACTATACTCACTTCATACACTTTAGCCACCCTAATAATTATCTTGACTTCAGTGGGACACCTGTGTGAGTAGGAACAATACAATGTGATTCACCATCAAGAATGTACATACTCTCAATGACTGCAATATTAATCCATGAATGCAGGTGAAACTGCTTAAGAAATACTTCTCAGAGCGTGTAAAGGGACACTGTTCATTGATTTTAATAAAATGCTTGCATGCCTCTAGTAGCAGGAAAAATTCATTATGTGGAAACAGAAGTAATATAATCCCAAAAATTTTGTAATTTTTAGGTTTTATTAGTGTAAGCCAGGGAAAATACATAAAAATTAGTATAAAATATATGATTGTAAAGTATAAACTAATATGCAAATATTAAAAGTTAACATAAAGTTATTTATCTTAAAGCAGTTTCATAACCAAAATTTTTTTTGTGAGATGAAACAATAAAGGTGCTGGGTATTTTATGAAACTTCTTATGGTGTTTTATTTTTCAGAACCAAGTTAAGCATTCCAAAATTTTGGCTTTGACCTTCAGAAATAAACTAATGGGTCAAATCTGTAGGACACGTCTGCTGCAAATATGTGGAGGGGATGAGGAAGGAAAAGGGGAGAGAAAAAAAAGGTAGTTTTAAAGGGAGAGGTAACTCATATCCCATGCCCTACTTGTACTATTGTTAACTTTCTCAATTCATCCTTTTTGTTGAGATCATTGTGAAGACAGGTCCAGCCAGCTATACTTGTTAAATACTTTAAGTTTTTTATAAATACATGTTATTGACGTAATTCACGTAAGATTTTCCTGTGTAATGTTTCAAACTCTTTTTAATCCACTTTTATTTATTTTCTTAAGCACAAATTTATAAAAGCAGCTTTAGTTCAAATCTACATATGTGAATGAGAACTTTTCCAAGAATCTCTGCAACAGTAAAGTTAGATTCCATGTTGTATGTATTAAATTCAATACAAATGTTAAAGCAATGAGCTTTTATTTATAATTAAATACATGTTTATCACTTCAAAAGTCTTTAAACATTATTTGGAAGTATGAGAAAACAGTCTGCTATTTTTCCATGATCCCATTTTTGTTCAAAAAATACAATTAAAAATAGATTTATGTTAATATTAAGAGTATAATATTTTAGGAAATATAAACTAGTAGGATGTCTTAAGCTGGCAATTTTCTGTGCTTCTAAAATAGATAATAGCTGTAGAATTTTCTAAGTTCCTTTTTCGAGTAATACAGGTGTTGTATGTCTTGCTGGTATAAAAATGTGGCTCTAAAGAAACACACTGATTCTGAGAGACAACAGTGTCCACATGAATTTTCAAGTGTACAAAGTTAAGTGAAATTTCACTTGACCTTTCTGATCCCAGAAGTTCAAGGAGAGAGCTATAAATGGACTGCTAAGATGGAAAAAAACAACCAACCAAACCAAACCACCCACAACCTTTTGCAGGGGCTTATTATCTTTTACATATTCTGCATGATAGGATGAATCAGGATTTTGAAATAAGTACTTTATTTCACTACTGTTTTGTTTAGTTTTGTATTCACAGACATTGGTATGCTCTGGAAATACCTAACTTGCTACTACTGCTTTGGTCTTCATCTGTTTGCAATGTACTACTTCACTAGACAGTTTAGTTGATTTAGACCACAGATATTTTCTTCATACAGTATTTAAGAAAATGTTTGTTTATTACTTCAAATGAATACTTCAGAATCTATATTTCTCTTTTCCTATCTTGTTGATTTAACAAAATTGACAGTGCAAATTTGTCTTATAAAAAAGTTTTACAAAAAGGAGAAATGCATTCAATGCATAAAATATCTTTCATTTATCTGTTATTTGAACTTAATTTCTAGCCTTTAGAGGCCTAAGAACACTTTATGGCTAAAGGTGAATAATGCGCTCAGTTATAGCAGTGGTCAACATAAATTTGATTTCAACATAAATTCAAAGTACAGGCTTCAGGTCTAGTCAATGCTATGAGTCAGCAGAGTTTAGATCAGTATCTGTGTTTCAGAGAGCTACAAAGCAATTGTCCTGTTAAAGTTGCAGCAGTGTGTTAACAATTTATTCGCCTGTGCCCCAGAAATCTGAGTGATATGATCAAAAGGAGACAATGGCCTTCTCAGGGCATGTCTGCAGAGAAAATAACCACAATTTCATAAAATGTTGGGCAACAAAACGGTTAGGTTAGCAAGCAAGGGTAGGTTGTCTAGCACCTGCCAGTGGCAGAGCAGTTTGTAAGGTAATTTTCGAAGGCACAGGCCAAAAGGAAGCTTGACTATGTTGCTGCATCAAGTCAGTAAGGAGGACAAAGAGCTTGGGTATTTGATTATTAGTCACTCAAATTCCCATTTGGTATGGAGACTTCAGTTCAAAAAAATTTTAAAAACTGCTATTGATATTAGAACATATCTTTTAGTACTCAATAACGAAACAAGCAATAGATGTGAGCAGTTTTATTTATCCGTGGTCATATAAGTGGAGAACTGCATGTCCTATTCTCATCCATGTATCTCATCCAGAACAAGTGAATTTCGTTTGGACATAAAGGAATCAAATTTATTCTTTTTCAGCTTTGACCTTTATGTTTTTAGAATAAGTAAACATTGTTGGGAAATGGGTGAACTGCCAAACTGCTGAAAATTTATAGCTATCTGCGTAATGGCTAGAAGTTTTAATAATGTCTGTGGCTCCAGCTTCAGTAAGTATTACATCTCCTCTTTAGAACTTCAGGTTCTGCTGGACACTGTGATAATCTCTATTATGGTAATTCATTTATTACTATGTTTCATATGTGGTGCCTATAATGAATTCAGTCATATATTTTGCTGTTCTAATGGTATCTTACCTTAATAACTAAAAATTTTGATGTTTGGTTTGTTCGGAGGGCATATTTCAACTGACTGTAAGAAAGCCACTTTAAAAGATATTATTTCTGGAATTAGTTGCAATGAAAACTGAAACCTTTAACATAACAGAATACCTGTAAAATTCCTATCTTCATACTGTTAACAGAAAATAGCAGATGCCTAGTCCTCAGCTACATATTGGGAGAACACAGATGTACTCATTAGCAGGAAACACGAAGGAATTCATTGGCAAGAAGGAATGTTTTCCTACCTACTATGACTTTCTAGCATTGGCTCTTTCTGACAACATTTCACTCTAAGGGCTAACTGTGCCTTTATGATGGAACTCATGTTTTAGCAAAATGATGTGTCCAGTCATGGTGATGGTTCTAGAAGAGGAGAATTTCCTGATTTGCAACTGGAAACACACAGAAGCAGCTATGCAATTCTGAGTCACCCCTGCTGCAGTCGATTTTGCAATCATTTATACATACTAAACTAGCCATTTGTTTGCCCAGGCATGAACTGTTACCAAAAGTAATCTATTGCACTGACTGTTATAAGCACTGCATAAATATTTCAAAAGATGTGTTTGTGCTAGCAGGTACGGAAAAGCAGAGACCAGTTCTTTAGCTGCCATTGCATACCCCTCTAAGGGAAGCTTAGACCTGTTATAAATCAGACAGGGACACCTGTGCAAGTGGGCTGTTGGGAAGTTCCTTATACTTCTTGCGTTTCTCTCTATCCTCTCCTATCTCCCATTTCTTCCTCCAGCATTTAGCAGAATCTTTATCTCTGAAAATACAATAAACATACAAAGCTTTCTATACGAACTAACACAATTGTAGACGACGGAAAATAAACAAACTGACCATGACTACTTTATCAATGCAAAGCCCTCAAAAGGCAGGCTGCATTTTTTCCTGACAAGATTGAAGCTGAGATGTCAGGGATAGCAACTATTACAGGAAGACCAAGTCCTCCCATTAGCAGCAGACATGGTATGATGTCCTCCACGTTCTTCGTAGCCTGATTCTTCAAGGCTTTCCATCTCTGCTCTGCCAGTTTCTTGTTTCTGTATTTTTTGGCTTTTGCTGCAGAAAAGTTCTGAGCTGGATCTCATGAATGCTTGCTAATAGTGACAGAAATATTGTATTGTCCTTGGATTTTCCTTTCAAGTGTATACAAGCAATAAAGTCAGTAAAACACTGTAGAAAATATACACGCTGCTGTTACTTGAATAAAAATTACCTTTGTACATGAATACTAAAAACCAATCATTGCACATTCTATGAAATCTTCAGTAGTGGTTTTTAAGTGCTGTTCACCCTATTCATGCTAGTGTCTTTGAATTTCTCAGATTATGAACAGTGCTGGATTAAACTTAATTTTTTCCTTTATACCAGACTTAGTTTAGCCAAATTTTTAGTGAGAAGGAAGTAATTTTCTTATGTTTCAACACTCCATTCCCGTTCTCAGAAATCAGTTTGGGTTTCAGTTGGCTTAAGCTGTAGGTAAGGATGAGTAGTTTTGTTCCATCTTAGCCAGTGCAATTTCACAAGAGCTACTTGGGTAACAGCCAGGAGTGGAGAATGTAAATATAAAAAAAATCAATGCCACTGCTTGGAACATGGTTATTTTCCTGGTGTCCAGTTAAAACAATTACCTGAAGATTTAAAGGCAGTACACAACAGTAAAGCTAGGGTAAAGAGAGTATCACAGTATCACAGTATGCTAGAGATTGGAAGGGACCTCAAAAGATCATCTAGTCCAATCCCCCTGCCGGAGCAGGAATAATGGCAGTATCTTCATTTATATCCTCTGACACTCTGGAAAATGGCATTGTCAAGACAGACTCAAATTCAAGACAGAGGAAACTTAGTACAGGTGTATGATTTACATACCTAATGTATTACTTTAGAATGAAATGGTGTTTCTGGACTGGATATTAGCCATTTGATAGTGAGCTTAAGTTATCATAGATACTCTGAGTTTAAAAAGCACAGGCAGACTGTATTACCAGGAATTCATCACTAGCAAAGATGAGGTTTTAAAGAAACACATGTGGAAGTCTGAGTTTGGCTCAGTTTCTGAAATCATTTCAACTCAGATCCTAATGCACAGCAATTAGAGCTCATGTGCTGGTTTCCAAGTATGCTTTAGACATTATGTTTACTTAACAGAATCTAAGCAACAGGAATAACATCTTTGAGGAAGGTTCTTGTTCAATTTGGAAGTTCCCAAGACAGGTGTATAGTGAGACCAGTAATAATTTTCTCTTCAGTCCCTAGGCAATCCTCTTATTAATATACATGCCTTTCTGCAACTGCATGCAAATGAAACTTCTAGAAGGCTTTGTTTAGGATCTTATTATTTATTGTTTCAATTTTCAATAACATAATAGCACTTGGGCTCATCTGCAGCCTCTTCATCCTCTATGCCAATGCCCAGTGAGGTCCAGCAGTTCCCACTGAACAGGCCTGGCAGCCTGTGTCTGCTCCATCTTTGTTGTGCCTATCTTGGATCTTTACTTGATTTGTGGAGGCACAAGCTCCTTCACTGAATGGAATTAGAGTTAAAATCAGGTTTGTTTGTGGGCCAGTCTATTTTCTGTTTTCAGGAATTAGTAATTGCATGAGAACTAGACTGTTAAAATAGCAGTGAGGCCAGACAGCTGATTTCAGATGGCCTAGTTGCAAGGGAAACCTTATTTTGTTATGTTGCATTTGCATGGATGGAAACACATTTTGTGAGTATAATGGAGTTTCCATTCGCAAACAGAATTTCTGTCCTGAATGATTTCAGTAGCAACTGAGGAAAAAGATGAAAATGGAGAAACTAAATACTAGGTATTATAAAAGTTTCCCAAATTTCACAATCAGAAGTCTTCCACCCAGCTGTTACTTTTTCTTACAAATCTTATGGCAAAATAAGATATTAATGTTTTGTTAAGCAATGATTCATTGAGTACGTTTATTGACATAACTTGCTCCTCTTTGCTAACAGGATTAGAACTGAAGCCATTTTGTGTGCTGTAGGAGATGTTACTTTTCAGATAAAAGGAAACTGTAAAAGATGTATTTCTAAATTGGTTGCACTTAAAACAGGATTTCAGTCCAAAACTATATTCCTGCACTTCATTTTGTCTCTACCCCTTCCGCCCATTATGTCCACATACCATGGAGAAAAACAAATTCCCCATCTTTTCTTTAAAATCCCCTCTGCTCCCATTCCAAGTTACACTGTCATTCTCACTTTCATCCAAAACTGCAAGGATAGTTTTTTAATTCATCTCCTACCCATTCTCACTTTCATGGGTCCTGTCTTGAGTTCGGCTGTAAGAGTTACTTGTTTTTTTCATGCTAGCAGCTGGTATAGTGCTGTGTTTTGTCTTTAGTCAGAACAATGCTGATAACACATCAATGTTTTTAGTTGTTGCTAAGTAATGCTTTCCTTGATCAAGCACTTTTCTGTTTCTCATGCTCTGTCAGTGAGAAGGCAGCAGAGACAGGACTGCCGATCAAAACTAGCTGAAGGGGTATTCCATACCACAGCAGGTCATGCCCAGTATATAAACTGGGGGGGAGTTACCCAGAAGGCCCAGATCGCTGCTCAGGTTGGGCTGGGTATTGCTTGACAGGTGGTGAGCAATTGTATTGTGTATCACTTGTGTTTATTGTTTTTGCTTCCTTTCCCTTTTTAGTTTTATATTTTCTCTCCTTATTTCCCTTATCATTATTATTAGTAAGAGTAGTAGTATTAGTATATTGTGCTTTAGTTGTCAAATTGTTCTTATCTCAACCCATGGGGTTTACTTTCTTTCGATTCTCCTCCTGTCCCATCAGAGAGAGTGGGGAATTGGTAGGGTGAGTGAGCAGCTGCATGGTGCTGAGTGAGCAGCTGCATGGTGCTGAGTGAGCAGCTGCATGGTGCTGAGTTACCGGCTGGGCTTAAACTACAACAATTCACTGACGGTAGTCCTTAGGAAATGTTGTTGACAAGATCATTTACTGGCCTGTCAGTCAGTCACCTTTACCCAACTAGCTCTGTTTGATTCTTCTCCTTCCCAAACTGGAGGTTTGTTTCAGTTTTTTAATTTTCTGTGTATTTGTTCTGATCTGTATTATACCCCAGCCCTTCTTCTTTTTCTCCTTATACTTCAAGAAATACATGAATTTATTTAGGGATATATTGCACTATTCTACAAAAAAGGGGTTGTTACTGCATTCTCAAATTTTTTGCATGTTGATTTAAACAAATTGCTACATTAGTGATGAAGTCACATACTTGGCCTTGGCTGTTCCTCTGGGAAACCAGCTGCTGCAAAATCAAAATAACATAATTTTATTTAATTCTTTTAGAATTTATATTCTTTAAGTAGATAAATTGGATATATTGTTTCTAACTTAAGAAAAGTAGGACATGAGTAAATTTTGTAAGACAGTCCCTGTGCATTTTTCTCAGTCCTCACATGACTAAGTGTATATAGAATTCGCTAACATGCTAAAAACCAGATGCTGGAGTAGTCTGGTTAAAGACATGTAGAATTCTGCTTGTGTTCTACACGTCTGTATCTGGGACCTCTGAAGTTAGAAAATATCACAATTTAAATATTGATGAGCCAATATAAAAATGTACCAAGGAAAACACAATGTAAGTGCTAGGTATATATTTTAGAGATTATTTCTGATTGTTAGAAAACAATGAAAATATAATTTCCAGGAGTGCTAATTTTGGGGTGAATAAAGGAATATCTGTTGTTACTGTGGTTTTCATATGGAGTGAGAAATACAGAATCCAATATTCTTACATCTACACTTAGAGTAATTCTGCTCTTCTTTTTATATGAATTAACCCCTACAGATAGGAACAGAAAGAAAGGAATGTCCCACAGATACCACTGATTTACCATTTGCTATCTGGTAAACAGATTCTGGTTTACATTATCTCCTAAACAGATACCTGTCTTAAATTCAAGTATTTTTTTCTAGCTTTAAGATACCGTTAGAGAGAGCAGTGAATCATAGAATAGTTAGGGTCAGAAAGGACCTTAAGATCATCAAGTTCCAACCCCCCTGCCATGGGCAGGGACACCTCACACTAAACCATGTCACCCAAGTCTCTGTCCAACCTGGCCTTGAACACCGCCAAGGATGGAGTATTCACAACTTCCCTGGGCAACCCATTCCAGTGCCTCACCACCCTCACAGTAAAAAACTTCCTCCTTATATCCAATTTTATCATCCAGTACAAAATAATGGGCGTGCTACTGAATGTGCTGCCAAGGGTGCTGTGTTGTAAGAAGTCAATTCTTAGAGAGTAACTCAATGACTGTGAGCACTACGAATCACTCATTCCTTCAGAACCTGAAGGAATTATAAAGAGATGGCCACTTATGCTTGGAATAAATCCTAAGCTGTGTGTTTAGGCAATGCAAATATTCTAACACTGGCAAAATCTGTGTACTTTGCAGTTTGACCTTCCACAAAGTTAGGGAACTGACCTTCTGCCTTGTAAAGGCAGCAGTGGCATCACAAACAGAGAAACAACCTCTTTTTCTAGACATCTTTACCTGCTGCCTGTCTGCTTCAATTCTTCTACTTTTTTTACACAAGGAAAATAAGATGCAGTCAGGCTAGAAATCTCTAGTCTCACATTTACTCCAGTTGACTGTTTTCCTGCCTGGCTGCCTTCATCTCTGTAAGGAATTAAAATCTCGTATCACACTCAGGTATATCTATCTATTGGCTATTTAGTACTGATCATGAAATTTTAGTCTCTTAGCTAATCTTGAGAGAATATGCTCCTTTTCTGAGAACACAGACAAAGAGTATTAGTAGGCAGTTGCACTTCTAGGATTTTACAAGGCCCTTCTTGTTGTTCTTATTAAATGGCACACATTAATTTGTTAAAGCCCTTGTAAAGACACTTGGGCAGAAGTTTTTTACTCTTGGGTGATAATGTTGTTCAGTGCTACATCTCTACATACCAGCTATTTCTTCTTAGCATTACCTAGCAAAGACTAGTGCTTTGAGATCTCAATCCAGACAAATAGCACTAAGCTAGTTGAATCATCAGTAGAAACAACACCATCTTTACTAAGGAAGAATAACCACAAGTTGGTTTTTATGTTTATATAGGGGTCTATCACATACAAAAATTATTTTCAGGTAGCTGCTGCAGACATGAATACATAGTTTAAAAAAAAATGCCTTTTCCTTTATTTTATTAAAAAAAAAATAAATTAAAAATTCTATCTGGGAGGGCACACAGCCAGGAGAGGTGATGCCAGGTGGCTAAAGGGACATTCCATACTCTATCGTGTCGGATTCAGTAATGAAAGTTGCAGGTAGAAAGTGTGGAGTGGTTTTGGTTTCCAAGGTGTCCATCACTCAGAGTGGCTGAGGATCAGTTTGCTTGTGGGAGGTGGTGAGTAGTTGTCTTTTTTTACATCACTTCTTTTATTTTTCTCTTTCATTCACCTATTAAGTTGTCTTTATCTTGATCCGTGAGTTTTCTTGCTTTTGTTCTTCCTATTCCTTCACCTGTCCTACTGGCCAAGAAGAGGAGTGAGCGAGTATCTGTGGATGCCTGGCTTTGAGATGAGGTTAACGTACCACAGCAGGAAAATATGTAAAAGTTTCCCATAGACACTGTGATTCCATCTGGGTATTGGATGAAATCTGTGGTGAGCATATTGATCCAGACAGCACCTGGTTGTTTTGAATCTTACTACTTTAGGCAGAAGCTCACTGCATGGCTCTTTCAAAGCCGTAACTAATACAAGTGACCAAGGTGACTGCCTGCACTTTCAGAAAGAGAACTGGCTGTTAGTCATCTCCTGGGAAAAGTTCCATGAGATCTTTGCAGAGATTTTTACAGCTACTGTAAAGCTCTCTCTGTGAAGATACTTTCTTGTTATCCAGATTTGAAATTTATTTTCATTACAGTGACTCTATAGAAAAATCAGCAGTGTGAAGAGAAAAAACAAGTCTGTTTTTTTAACAAAAGAGACAATCTTTTGGGCAAAATGGTACATTTCTCTCTGAGACAATTCATTAATTTTTCTATTTTTCCCAGACAAAAGATTTGCAATAGGCTGAAGTAACTACTTGGTGCTGTTTAAAGAACAGAGGTAAATCTGTCAGTGAGAAAAAATATCTTAAAGACTTTTGTGTGTGTGTGTGTGTGAAGGGAATAGGTCACATTACATTTCTGCAACTCATTTGAGCAGTTAATCATTCCTCTTTGCTTTAGCTGGGGTGAAATTAACTTTTAAAGCTAGACATCTGTGTATGTAAAATACTTAGGCAAGTCTTTTTTTCAGGTTTTACTAAAGAAAAAAGAAAAATGAAAATTTCATTTTAGGCAACAACTTAGTTAAAGATTTTTTGGCAAAAATGGCTATTTATTAACACAAAAAGATATTTAATCACAGCTTGATATATGCAGAAAAACTTAACTGGTCCTCAATTCATTATTGAGATCAGTGGGAAATGTGTGTAACTTAATGCTTCATTTTTCAGTATACAATACTTAGGAGGAGATTTCAGTTATTATCTAAACATCTCTAAGATATTCTCAAGGTGTCTTCACATTGGTGTTTTAAAAGAAGATGTTTGCTATTTTAAGTATTATTTTCCCTCTACCTCACCTTCGCTAGGCATCAGCTTCACTAAAACAAGACTGACACATCAGTTTGCTTTGGTAAAATTTAAAGGTGCATCTCACACTTAAGGATAGAAGAATTTTATCAGAGGTTGTTTTCTGTTTCTCCTCTGTGAGAATTCCTTCCAGATGATGAACAAAAGCAATGCAGACAAGTTTACTTGCTTTTTCATATTTAATCATAAATGAATGCTACCCATAAAATCAACAGTATGTAGTACGTAACTGCCAGCCATAATGTTGTCATGTTTGAATATTGTAAGAACTTTTTTGTTTCTGGTAGATGGTGTTGAATCTCTTGTCATGGGGGGAAGGGGAGAGAGATTGTAGAGTAAAATATTCCTATGTGATAGAGTGAGCTTTGAAACCACTAATCATTTTCATGGTTTTGAACTCTTTCTGCAGTACTTCAGTAAAGTATGCGATTTCTTAGATTGTTTCACCTGTATTTCTAAGACAATACACAGATCACGTTTCATTTAAAAATACGAATGGGAGCCACAAAAGAAAACAGCCTTTCAAGTAGATAATTCCATTTTGCAATTACTTTTCTTGACAGATGTCCTTTTTATCCTGTGTTATAAGATAAAAAAGAGATTCAAGCTTTAACTGGTTCTATATACAATGAAACATTTTATATTGTGTATATTGTGTAAATCCTCCATCAGTAGTTGAATATAGTATGAAGCATTTCTTAACAAGGACATAATTTTCACTGGTCTTTCTTTGAAAGATTTATCATCAATCATATGTTGCTTTGATTACTGAAAGAAGCAGCTATGCAGAAAACCTTGGGGTGATGATTCATGGCGCAAGGATAAGTAGATGCTTCCACAGGCCATATGCTTTTCTGTACCTAACAATAATGTTTATATATGAAACTGAAATCCTACTCATTCAGCTTCTGATTATTTTAGAATTGGATGAAAATTAACTACAAAGTATATAAACTTTCAGCTCTCCTGAAAAACATCTTGGCAACACAACAGCAAATGAAGAAAAGTTCTGACATATATTTTTACATAATTTTCATTATTTCCTAAAACAGATATCAAAGGAACAATGTTCCATTTCCACTGTTTTTAACACCAAAATGGCCTATATGCTATTGAAAGTATTTCTTGAAGCACATGCATACAATAAAAGCATAGAACACATGTATGCTTATACTCACACATACATGTACACACTGGGAAACAAGAATGTTTTGTTAGGTATATAGACAGTAAGCCAATTTCAGCTGGACTGGAAGTTCTGTGCAATATGAAAGATTTTTTTTTTTTTTTGTTTATTTACATGCTGGTTTATGGATTTTCTCCTTAGAAATATTTGAAAATATCAAACAACCTTTGTAGTTTGTGACATGGTCACAAAAAGGAAATAAGGAGGCTAACTGGGTAAGCAAACTGCACCAAAAATATCCTGGGACCACTAAACCCTAGCTTCTTTCCACCTGGAATGCAATCATGTAGCATTCTTGACTATAGCACATAGTCAAGAATGACACTAGGACAGGTAACAGGGACAAACAAGAAAATAAAGCAGTGCAAATGCAACTTACCCTACTAAAACAACAGCAAAGAGTTTAAGTTAGTCCATGCTTTTTTGAATGAAAAGCCAAATTCAAGAACAGTCTGTGTAGCTAAGGCTGGATATGTCATATATTTTTATTGAAAAAAGTAAATACAGCCTTTACAAAATACAGCTGAAAGTGATTATGGGCTAATGAGTCATGATGTGTGGGATGAGTGTTCAGTTTTGTAACCCTGAACCCTTTCACAGCAAATGTGAGGAAATAATGAAACAGGTCTCTGGCAAACATTCTTGTAGTACAGCAGAAATTCCTGCACAATCTACCCTTTTAACAGTGTATTATCCCTTTTTCAGTTCATTGGAACAAAGATTCTCAGAGTGAAACCTTACAGAGCGAAGAGATTCAGTCTGGGGAAGCTAAATAGATCTTAGAGTCCCTACTTGCTCTTGCTAACAAGAAGGTTTAGCTATGACTAGAAATAACCGTCAGGAAGGAAGTTTTGTAAATTTGTGTATGGAGACTCCTTGAAATGGAGGGTTCCTTTTTCAGCAGCTGAAAAACTGGGGAAAAATTGGTCATTTTCAAAGCTTACGTAGTATTTCAGGTTTCATAAACTTTCTGAAAACACTGTTGTGCTCTATTTGCAGAGAATATGATCATTATAATTATATGTGACAGCTAGAATCTATAGCCTCTAGTATACAAGAGAATTGTGTGAGAATGCAAAATCATAGAATCATATAATCAACTGAGTTGGAAAAGCCCTTTAAGACCATCAAGTCCAACCATTCCTCAGCTCTGCCCAGGCCACCACTGACACTTGTCACTAAGGTCCTCATCTACACAGTTTGTGAACACTTCCAGGGACTATGATTCCACCACTGCCCTGGGCAGCCTGATCCAATGCCTGACCACCCTTCTGGGGAAGAAATTGTCCCTAATATCCAGTCTGAACCTCCCCTGGTGCAGCTTGAGGCCATTTCCTCTTGTCCTATGATTTGTTCCTTGGGAGAAGAGACCAGCCCCCTCCTGGCTCCATCCTCCTTTCAGGCAGTTGTAGAGAGCAATGAGGTCCCTCCTGAGCTTTCTCTTCTCTAGACAAAATACGCCCAGTGCCCTCAGCCATTCCTCATCACACTTGTGCTCCAAGCCCTTCACCAGCTCCATTGCCCTTTTCTGGCCCTGCTCCTGCACCTCAATGTCTTTTTTGTAGTGAGGGGCCCAGAACTGAGTCACGGCACTCCCTGACTCTGGCCCTGGCTGGGGGAAGTGCCAGCCCTTGGCCATTTGGGTCCTGACTGGCTGGGGAGCCAGGAAGGCACAGCTTCACATGGCACATCTGCAACCAGCTCCATGTGCTGTGCTGCGCGCTGTGCCTCGGTTTCCCCATGTGGCCAGGCTGCACTGCCATGGTGGGATGCCCAGCTGTGCTGAGCTCTTTGTGGGATGCACGAGTCACCTGTGGAGCTGCTGGCCATGACAGGCACCTCACCCACACCGAATATATTGGAGAACTCACGTGGGGCGGGGGGGAAAGGATGAAATTCCAAAGCCAGCTACAAATCTTGTAACTTCAAATTTGCAAGCCTGTGTGTAGGCTGAAATTGGCAACTGCGCAAATATAGAATGTGAGCCAACCACTTGGGCAACAGTTTCCTAGAGCACCATCTGCTTTCATAGTGGTTTGCAAAGCTGACCATGTGCTTGTGGTCATATCCTTGAATACAAAGAAAGAATACAGGTTCTATAGGAAGAAACAGAAACTTTGGGAGCATGAAATAGTCTTTTCCTTCTACACTGCAGTAGTAAGGTATTTGGGCATTGATGGGGCATTTGGCACCATGCTTCAGGCGATATGTGGATCAATAAGGATGAGACCTACAGAGATGTTCAAAGACCTAGACAGTGTGATCTAGAGGGGAAGCTTGAACAGCTGCAGGAAAAGCAAAATGTTGAGAAATATAAATCCCAATTTGTAAAGGCTAAAAGGAAAGGGAAAAACTGTTCTACATGTCCAAGCTGAATAGCACATTTACTGGAGGGAAGATCTGGGTTAAGCTGTGGGATGAATTGGTCAACAATAAGGACTGTAAAGAACTGGAACAGATTTCCTGGTGTTGCTGTAATTTTTTTCATCACTGCAGGCCTGTAGGACCAAGTTAAACAAATCAGAGTTAGATATGCTGAAGGTATAGCTTAACAGGACTTAAGGCACAGAGTTAGGTTAAATGACATCTCCAGGTATCGTGAATCCAGGGCTTTATATGATTCTGTGAAATGTTGATTAGTCTTAATGAAAGATGCTGTTTGAAATGAAAAATTGAAAGATTTTACCAAGAAACTTTCAGAACAAATAATCCTTACATTTTCATAATCATCCCCATCATTTTTTTTCATCCAACTACTTGTCGCACTGAATCTCATTTCATGATTATTTTCAGGCATTTCATATTATGGACTTTTCCTTTCAGCATAGACAAAGGAAGGCAAAACTGTTCAGTATGGTTGCACCTTTGATCTTGAGTTTGAAAAAACAGCTGAAAGATGTATTCCATCTGTCCTTTACCATAATGACTGTACTAAGCCGATAACTCCAGCCATGAAGTTTTATTTACTTAAGTTATTGAGACTAAGGGAGTATAATTTCACATGGACAAAAGAAGCAGTCGGTGTTCAGACCTGTTTCAGTAACCTAAGGTTCTGTCAGAATCTGCTTTAAGATTCTTGAAAGCAAGATGGGATAGTACAGTATGTTTTCAGATGGACAGATCTGATTAGAAAATTGTTTATTGACATTTTTAAGCATATAATAAGCTATTTAGGAGGCATTCACAATACGCAGTTCAGTGTACACAAAGGGCTGAAATATTCTTCTGTTAGCTGTTATGCACTGCATGCAATTTCAGGTGAAATTTCATGCTGAGCCCCTTGTCTGTCTTTGCAGAGAATGTAAACCAAGAGGAGTAGTGATTCTCAGAGAGGCAGCCTGGTCCACAGAAAGGAGAGGTCTTGTGCCTTATGGAGCTTCATAAAGAGACACAGAGTGTGCTGAGCTTGGCACTGGGGAGGACTGACTGGAGGGAATATGAAAGTTTCGGCCTGCTTGCCCCTGCTGTGTACCCTTGACTGAAGAAATGGCACATACTGTTTTCCACTGATTTTCTTTGGGGAGGTGCTGGTGTTAGAAAAATGTTGATGGAAGCCAGGGGACTATATATTAGCCCATTTCAGAGCACCCCTGCAAAAGCTTTGAAATGAAAGAGTGTAATGCAGAGCTTGTCTTTTCTACTACTACTCCAGAACAGCAGGGTGCATTTTTAAAGGGAGTTCCTTGAAACAGCTAGGGGATGATTTGATCTTGAAACTGGATTAAAGGGGAACAGTCAAGATTAAAAGATGGAAATGTATAACCAAGGAGTTTCACAAGGCTTCCCCCAGAAGGACCATGCTTTCTGTATTCTGTATGGATATTTGGGTGTCAGAAATTTTCTTGCAACTATTCCATTGCTAATTCTCAATATTATATTCTCCCATACGTTTTCTACAGAAAGAAATAGTCTAGCCTAGGATGAAGGTCTTCATGGCATTTCTGAGTCTTGTAGGCTCCTAGACACTTCTTAAAGGAAATACACATTTTTTTTTAATATCTATTTATTATTTTGCTAGTTACCTTATTATAAGAACATTGCTAAAATGATGGAAAATTAAAAGCATCAGAGTGGAATTTTTCAACTTCAGCTTCACTTAGGGATGTGTGTGAATCACAGGTGAATGGTAGATTTCACTACATCCTAGAAATGCTCCTAATCAGTTCATGGTGGCAGTTAGGGAGCACTGCAAATTGCAGTGCTGAAACAGTGCATAGCTGGGATGGCAAAACTGGCATGAAACATTCTAAGGAAAAAAATTGTAAACCTCATTCTGATAAGAAGTTGGAAGCCAAAGAGCATGAGAAATTACGGTTACTATCAAAGACAAATGCTTACACTGAAAATCTAGCATGTCCCTCTGCCAAGCTTTGTGCTACCACAGTGATGCCTATGCCAAAAAGAACCTGTCCATAATGTTGCTTTTAGCTTACACCTGTCCATAATGCTGCTTTTAGCTTACATGTGCCAAAGAAGCAAGCTGTAGGTCAACCTAGTTTCATAAGTTTAACTGTTTGTTCTATATTTTGTATTTTAATATGACCATAGTTGGCATTACAGATTGTTCTTTTTCTGTAGATTGCTTAAATTATTGTTTTCATGTAACGTTTTTCAACTGCACCGGTATCTCTTTAGAACTGAGGTAGACTTCAGACTGTAGCAAAATGGCATGTAAGGGGAGGTAGAGAACAGGCAAGAGAAGAAAAAGGGAAAAATTAGTGCACAATTATGCAGGATGTGACAAAGAACGATTGTTTTGTATTTTCTTTACTTACCACAAGATGGCACCAATTAGTTTTTACTGGCTAGAGACTCTCAAAGAATTACTTCTGTAGTCCGCAGATTTGGGGAATGCATTAAAAGATGGAAGTTACGTGCATTTTCCTAATATTTTCCTAATAAAATACAAAAGCTCTCAAAATAAATTCTATCTTTAACAATGTAATATGAATAAAATTATTAGTTAAACAAACTGTTTAGAGAGATCTTCATGTAAACTTTTTCCGAAAATGTGAGGGCAAGAACCCAGGTGTTAAGTCATCAGATTTATATTGCTTCAGTTATCACTACTGCCCTAAGGGATATTTTACTGGATACAGCTAAAAATTCAAGTGAAATTCAGGAGCAAAAGGTATTGTTATATCATGCTGCTTCACAGTTCACCAAAATTTTCATAAAGTGGCTTCAACTAAAAGTGAATTCAGCTCCAGATTTCCTGAAGCTACACAGATACTTGGACTCTGAATTTTATATTTAAACCAAATTGTTTCTCTGCTTATCTTCATTGTCGTTTTCCTTTAAAAGTTTAGATTTCTTTCAATGGGCCTTTCTTGGTCTAGAGGCACAAACCTGTAACCTACTGCACTCTTACAGACCAGGACCCATAGACATAGAGGAAGGCTTTCAACAGTACATTTGTCACAAAGGTCATTTCTTTGAGTGGTATGTTAGGAAAGCAGAAATCCTGATGTAAGCTTGAAAGTAAGAAATAGCAAAGAAACTGTTAGAAGTCAAGGAGAAGGAAGGAAATAAAAACAAAGAAAGGAGAAGTAAGAAGAGTCTCTGAGCAACAGAAACTGTTTCAGTTGGTTTAAATAACTATTGATATTTCACAACATATCCAAACCTCAAGACTTGGGATTGCCCCACATAACATTCAAATTGTGTTGTCCAAACTGTTGCAAAATGTTAGTGGGGACTGACCATACATAACAGGATTGGTTTTTACTTGGCTCACAAAGATATAACAGATTAAGAAACTCTAACCTTCAGAAGTAATTCAGAAGTAATATTTTGGATCACTATTGCCATTATAAAAGAGAATAATAAGGAAACTCCTCTAGGAATATCTTTATAAACTTTAAAAAATGGGGGTTTTTTTGAAGGAGAAGAGGTGTTGCTGTTAATAAACTAGGCATCTGAAAGTAGATGTCTGGACATTATACGCTGTGTTAGCTGGTTTTGGAATAGGTTACGTCATATAATTAATATCCTTTACAAATTCTAGTGCTATTATAATTATACAATATTGAGATCCTGTGATTCTGGTTTATTTGTCCAGTCAGCTGCATTAATGAAAAATTCTAATATCTCACTTGAAGTCAATATTGTTGTAGTGATATAGAAGTGAAAGGAGACTTGAACTGTTACAGCCAGTATCTGAGAGCTTCTCAGGGACTTTCATCTTCTTAGACAAAACCATGGATTACAAAGAATTGCCCACACTCCTTATAGATGCTTTCAATGTTTACAGCTATTGTTGTTGTTGTTGTTATTATTGAAATAAGAGAGCTTTGTTTAATCTCAGGTTAAACCTTTGGACAGTACTAGTTGCTGCAAGCTAGCTCCAGTTTGAGAAACCTGTAGTTCTGAAATTCAGCACCACACCTTGTATTAAATATTATTGATAAAGCGCAGGAGAGGTTTCAAATGATAGATCTATCTGCTACAAGGATTCTCAAATCAAGCCCTCAAAACTAGTATCCTGAATAAGAGGATGAAATGTCACATGCTGCAAAAAGAGAGTATTTGTTACTGATTCTTCAGGAATCTTCTGAGGAACAAAATGTTCAGCATGAGAAATAGGAGAAAAGAATAAAAGCCAGGAGATCAAGAGAAGATTCAGGTTTCTGATGCCTGTGACTAACAAAACTGTGTTGTTTTCAGTTGAACTAATGCACATATCTTCTATATTTAGACAGCCTTATACACTAAATGACAACACAGAATTACACTTTTTTATTGACTTAGTGCGCTTATAAGGATCTTGTCATGAATAAGCAAATTTATCTCTCAAAACTGCTTGTTTCTTTGGAGAGATGTAACTACAGCATTTCACCACTGAAATTTACATTTCTTTCAGGAAGGAACAGGATTCTGAGTGAGAAACAGAGACAGAAGAAGAGGGAGAGAAATCAACGTCTGACATTTATACCGAATGTTTGACTGGAAAAACATTTCTTCAGCTGTGGGTCTATTCTGAATTTAAACAGTCTTAAATATTCTGTAAATGTTTTTTCTGTTTGAAGCTATTTTCCCTGATTTTGGATGTTAACACCTTATATAACTAACATTTGATTTTTGAATAGGTAGGAAAATCTGTATGACAAATAAAGACCATTTTTAACTAATAGGTCAAAGCAAATGATGCAGTTACTTAGATGATGCGATCTCCCACATTGCTGAAACCTTAATAAATACTGTGTTACCTGGTTTAAAATGACAAGAACATGTCAGTTGAAGTCCCAGTGGAAACAGAAAAGCTAATTATAATCCTTTTAATCAAATAGTTGGCAGAAGGCAATGCTTTTGTTCTGTCTAGATGAGTGAGATCAACAGATGGCTATTTGAGCAAAATAGTCTAGTATCAAAAGCAACATAAAAAAAAAAAAAAGATGCAAACCATAATCACTCTAATTGAGCATGGTATTCAGTTCCTATATGTTGGACTTGGCTCTTTTTTCTTGTAAAGTTGGTAGAAGTATTTCCATTGCTGTGGTAGTGAATGACAACATGTCAAGAGAGGAGCAGATAGCAGTTTTGACATGCAGAGGCTGCTGCTTTGAGTTACAGGGTCATTCATGCAGTTCAGCTTGAAAATAAACCAGACACAATATTTACCATTATAGTCCATGCAGTTTTTTCAATTAAGGGATAATGTAATTTTCATACAATTCTGTCTCCTGTTGCTGGGTGGAAGACAGGAAACCAAGACAGTTCCTGAACATAAACACTAAGATGCAAATGTTTCTGAAGAGTAGATATTTATCTGTGGGATGCTATTTCATTTCAACTGTTTCTGTTGGAGCAGGTGGTTAAAAAATTACATGCATCAGTGAACATGGATACATCATAGTGACAATTGTTTACTGCTAACCAGACTATACCCACAGGAAAGAAATTCCACTGTATGATTTGTTGCAGAGAGAGGCTTCTCTTCTCCAAAAAGAATTAATATGTTCTGACCCTGAACCTCAAGATGTCCTGAAGGCTCCCTTATTTTAAAAGCTTTTGCCATTTTTCCTAGAGTTATCTGCAGCTCTGATCTACAGCCTCACAACATAGCTGCACACAGCATCTCCCCATCTGCTTTAACTATTTAAAATGACACCACATGGGTCTGCTTTTATTATTTATACAGGTCTGATGCTTAAGAGGATCCACAGTAAACAAGGACTCAGTTGTGTTACAAATACATCATGTCAGTTTCCAGTTTGTTCTCTGTGTAATTTAACCATTCGCTATATTTAACTGTCATTTAACTGTTTGCTAGATGTCTGTATGTTTCCATGACTCACAACTGATTGTATGGCTATGTCTCTACTGAAACAAAGATCTCAGTTTTAGCCATCAATAAGCCTGCTATTCAAGAATCTGAGCATTAGTTATGAATTATATTACTAAATCTTCTTGCTGAAATAATAGATTTTGACAAGTGCCATGAAAGCAAACAATAGAGCAGAAGACAAATACCTTTTCATAGGCATACAAAGAACTGGAACAAGAAGCCTGAAGTAGTTTAGCCTGCTGATCAATCCCTACCAATAAAATATTTGTTTCAAGGCATATTAATAACAAGTGGTTGTCTAGCTCTTTTAGGCTTTCTTCAAAAAATTCTGAGGCTTCATATTTTCTGTAAATGCCAGTGACAATAGCCTGGCATTAAACAATCCTTTAAAAGGACTGAAAGTTAAATATTTTAGTGTAACTGTAAGGAAAACATAGGCTGTCTCACTGGGAAAAGTTTCCTGGCCTGAAGATTTGCAAGACTGGGGAACAGTCTGCATATGAAAGTGTTGTAGCGTTATTTTTACCTTAGATGCTTCCAGTTAAACTGAACAGATCTCTGATAAATGTAAGTATGAGAAACAAGCTGGGGGAAATGCTTGTAATCCGATTGTGAATTCAGTGGGAGTTTGCAGAGTCTTCAGTGGGCCCAAGATCATATACTTAACATAGTAAACTTACGAATCACAGTTGTAAGGATAAAAGGCTATTTTTAAAAACTAAAAACAGGGTTTCCCTTTTTGTACCCATTTTCAAAGCATAAACTGTTCCTAAAGCTAGAAAATCATGTGTAACTTGATTAAAGTGCTGCATTTTGAAATTTTTGCTTCAAGTAGACTCAGATTCTTTTAAAAGGAATTCAGTTTGAAAATATTGAAAGTGGTTTTAATATCTTTTAATATTTAAACTTCTAGAAGGCTATTAAATCATCTTGAAGTCTTATAAGAAAGATTCAATATTTGGAAAGAAAAAAATAAATAACTGGTGAAAACATTTTTCCCTTCTTATTTATGATTGCATTGAAAGACACAAACAAGATATCTAGAAACCCCACTGGCCCTGATTTTTCGCTTCCAATATGACCTTTTCCATCATACTGACAGCACACAAGCCCTTTAAAATGGAAATAAGTTAACAGAGTGGCTCAAAAGGTTCTTGATGTAAATGAAAATCGGGTTCACTGAGTTCAAAGAAAGCTGAGGAAAATTAACCCTAGCATCAAAAAAAGTTAAATGCATTCTCCTGAAATAAATGCTAATTACACAGGGGAGAGAAAGTTCAAATGAAACCCTGAATCTCAATGCACAGTAAGCCAAACAAGAGCACAGGCAGGTATCACTGCAACACACGGATTACTGTAAAAGAGACAAGCAGTCCCCAGTCCCTTACATACGTCTATTAATTTTACTGCTACAGATTTCTTTTGCTGATGTTGTTCCATAATTTATATGGTGCTTTGTTTTTTTTTAATTTTATTTTATTTCACAGAAATTACCAAAATCTGAACCACATCTGGGAGAACCTGGGCTACTATCCAAGGAATATTCTACTCATTGAGGCAGTAAGTGCATTCCTGACTGAACTGTTCACAAATTTGTAACCATACCAGGCAACCTAACAGGGGAAACTCATACTAAATTCAAGATGATACTTCCTTTTTCTTTCCATGAAAAGTCAAAACGCAGAGTAAGTGTGAAGTGTTACCAGTTCTCTGGCTGTTCATCTGACCTTAGGAAAAAAATTCAGTTCAGGATTAAGGAGATTTCATTATGAACTTTTCCACCAGTCCTAATAATGATCAGCAAGTGTCCAAGAAAGATCAATGCAAAACCAGACTCAATACTCAAGAATTTTTTAAGGAAATATTACAGAGGCTGGCAGGCAAACTACTTCATTTTTTTGCATATAAATTCCCTGTCTTACCTCTGAATTTGGGCTGCCCTTTTCATTTTAGTTGATATGCTTCAATATCAGAAGGAAGCAATATTAGATATTAATTAAAACTAAAACATTAGCAGTGACTGTGGGAGAAATTAGAAATATTTAAAAACTCAGTAATCTTGACCTAAATAAACCCATCAAGATTTCTTAGCATGCTTCTTTTTTTTTTTTTTTTTTTTGTAAGAGCATAAAGATATAAACTACAAAGCCCCTGGAAACAGACAAAAACCCCTCACTGAACACTTCACCCTCACTTTGGCAAATATCAGCTTTCCAAATAAGTGAAAATTAGAAAATTATCAATGAAAGTTTGATTTCTGCTACATGATTTAGCTGTATACATTCATATATATGTGTGGTTGGGGAAAGGTTTACCTGAAGTGATAGCAAAGACATTCAGAATGTTTTATTTAAGGTAATTTTGCCAACCATTTAAAAAATAAACTTACTACATATTCCAAGCCACAACATGCTATATTTCTGGAAAAGTCTGGTTCTCTGCTCCCCACTTATGAAAAGAAATCATACCAAGAGTCCTTTTGGAGGCATATGTTATGCATTCTCAAACAGGCAAGAGATTTTATTACTAATTTGTTTTTACCATCTCCTTGGTGAAGCTAAGCTATGTAATAAGCTCCTCACTGTTTACCAGGAGTTAGATAAATCATTCATGTTCTTGCAAATGATCTTTGGTGGTTTGAAAATAATTATTTTGGAAAAACAGCTGAAATGAAAGGCATGTTTCAGTATTACAATCTGCCTATCTTAAAGAAGCATCAGCTATTTATTTACTTGTAGCAGGGGAACAGAATTTAAGATTAGCAAACAGTTTAAAGGAAAATCTCAGCATAATCAGCTGAAAGATATCTGATCAGACAGATGTTTTATAAAGTAATAGTGTTCAAGTAAAAGATATCAGCTTATATGGCATTTTGAAAGAGCCTGTCAATGCCTACTGCAAGACCTGGCTAATATTAAAGAACTGATCTCTCGTCAAGGAAAAGAAGGACTCAACAAACTGAGTTCATCAAGTGAGCAATCAGCTGTCTGCAGACAACTTGAAAATAAACTTCTGTGTTATGGAAGGCATTTATTGATGTGATACTTAAATCCACATTTGTGTAAGAAAGCACCTTTATGACTCTACATCTTCACTGTGAACTCTGTGATACTGCTCACTGAACTGAGAAGGAAAACCCTCTCAGTAATTCAGGAGTGAGAGGATTCTATTCCACTTCTGGTTTGAATCAAGCAGTCTACAAAATTAAGTCATTTATAAGACTGTAATTGTTCCATCAGTGACAGACAAGAAGAGCTAGCAAAGCTTTTCTCCTTTGAAGCTTGTTACAAAAAATTTAACATAATGAGTGACAGCATAGTCATATGAAATAGAGGTGTTTGGAAGATATAATCCAAATGAGGAAAGTTGCAGCCATTAACATTTTTGTAGAAAACATTGCAACACAAATCCCCACAGGAAAGTTAGATTCAGATTTGTTGTCTCTGCTGGGTTATTAATGAACGTGTGCTGCTGGTGCAAATGAGTCATGCAGAGCTGCAGCAGATTTCTGTTTTCTTAAATGTCTCATTATAGTATGTGTCAATATGGCAAGGTTACAACTGCTAGGCTCATAGAGACGCCAACAGACATTCACATCTGAATTTCAGCAGTAATTTTTAAAGCCTTAAATGTTAATCAGTGTTTTCCACACAGGAATGAAATAAAATATGAACAACATGAGTTATTGTAGTGGAAAGTGTTTCATTACATAAGACCCAATATCTAGAAGACGATTGTTCAAACTGAACCAGGATTTTATTTTTTTTACAATTTCCATAATAAATAATAAAAAATCAGGCTTTTATTGCCTACAAAAACACTCACTTTACTCATTTCTAAATGTGTAAATATTTTTTTTAGATGCTTGCATTTTCAGAAAGGATCACATTTTGTTCACATGCTTTATAAAATAATCAAACAATCTTTTCAACATAAAACTGAAACTTAGCTCTTGCAAAGAACTATTTCACCATTAGTCCTTTGAGAAGCGCAGTGTACTGTAGAAACTATGAGGAATGAAATATGTGAGACCTACCTGTCTCAGGAAGGTTAAACCACAAAATCTCTTTTAAATGTCAACAATGTTATGCAAAACAGAGTCATTGACGATCGCCTGCATTGAGGAACCCTACGCGATGCTGTACATCATAAGCTCTTATTTTTAGTTAGACATGTAAGAGGATAGATTAGGCTGTGAGTGACTGACTTTACAAATACCAAGAGAAAAAAAAATTTTGTTATGCCTGCTAGAGCAACCTCCTCTCTCTTCAGCACATGCATATCATATCTCTTCTTAATCCTCTTTGGAACTGCGAGAATCCCAAGTGTTCTCACACATGACACACTCTTTCCTTTAAATATATACATAGTTTTGTTTTACAGATTCTTTTCATAAAGGATAATAGGATAAAATTAGACATAAGACATAAGTTAGCAGTTTTAACAGAAGCATAACAAAACTGCAAAAGAACTAGGAAATTTAAGGAAATCATGAATCCTGTAATTTCACTTGGTCAATCTAACATGCAGATTTGAAATCACTGAAACTGTAAATTCAAAGCACAAGAATTCAAAATAGTGGTTAAAATGTATCAGTTATATTGTTTGAAAAGTGTAGTTCTGCAAGAAATGGAGGAAAAATTTTCTATACATACATTATTTATTAGGTTCAATTTACTGAATTCCACAAGTAAAACTAATAAGTAGCTAAGAATTTATGTATTTTTAATGCTATTTCAAGTATAGCTATTTTTTACTTCAATAAATTTAAGGAAAAGCAAGATTTTTTAAGAGAATAAAGCATTTCAAGATGCTATGGCTTTAAATTAATTTATGTTGAACACAGTGGGTACCAGAGTCAATTCCAGTTGCCATGACAACAGACACTGAAAATTTAAACATCCAGTGACAGGCTGAATTCCCTTCAAAGAAGCTATTCTGCATTAAAATGATATACGAGTGAAACATTATATAGACCTACATGCAAACTATTTATTTTAAGCTGACAATCTGATTACATCTCATACAGAATATAACTTTAAGTAAGTTTATTTTTTCAGTTTACATTTCTCTAAGATTTAAACAGTGACCTGAGGACTAATAAGTAAAAAGATAAAATAGCTAATTAAAAAAGATTCTTGAAGGAAAATATACTTTTTTAAGAGTGCAATTGCTTCATCTGTCTCATATACATTTGATTAAATCATCTCTGCAATATGTATCATTCTATACATAAAATGAAGCTATATATACAGCAGGCTGTGCTTTGCATATTCATTATATGCAAAGCATTTGGAAGCCTGATAATGCATAACTATTTCTCAGAAGGTTCTTTAACAAGTTATAAAATTACTTGAGAATGAATATGCTCCACTTGCACCCAGTAGAGTACTTATATTAACCAGGGTTGTGTATTCTAAATGCAAAAGAATATTTTTGTACCTGAGCAGAAAGTTTCAAGCCATAGGTATAGATTAAATGGAGGGGAAAGCATCTTAGCATCTACAAGTCAGACTTTCCAATAAAAGGGTACAGGAAAGTTACGCACAAAAGAAAACCACTACCAAAATTTATATTCTGAAAATCACCAATTGACAGTATAGAATCAAAATCATAGAACCGTATGGATTGGAAGGGATCTTAAAGATCACCTAATTCCAACCCCCACTTCCATGGATATGGAGCAGAAAAGGAGTTTTTAAATAGGGGCAGAAGAGGCTGCTTTTCAGTTGGTGGACAGAACACCTCCCACAATATGACACCTTTTTTAAGAGGCTGTCGTTTAAAAGAATGGTATTAGTGCAGGTCAGTCTGACAAAGCTGTGCCTGTTTTTTGTAAAAGAACAAACTGGAGATAGCTCAGACCTAAGAGGATTTAATTAACTGTTCCTACTTCATGGTGTATTTAGTTCATACATAATGCTATGAAAATGTTACCGTGGTATATGTCTCACTTTTAATTTCCTTCTTAGTGTTCCTCAAATAATCCTTTTCAGTTCCTGACACTACCAGTCTTCCATCACCACTGGGCAGGATGTTCAGACCTTTGTTAAAGCCATCTTGGAGAATTCCAAACATTTGTGATAGTAATAACTTAATTCTTCTCAATATCAGCTTGTTAATATATTCTTAAATGGACTCCTTGTGTACTACCCTAGTCATTGTTGAAGCACCATGTTTGGAGAAACACTAGCGCTCATTGTTGGCCTCCAGTGCACCAACAGGCTCTGCAGCCTCCCTCTATCCATCTCCTCCCCCCTGAATTTGCCACCTGTGCTTATACAAACTCTGACATGGCGAGGAGTTCCCTGGATCAGTCCTCTGGGAGCAGAGCTGCATAAGCAACAGCTGGGAGAAGCCTCATGGGAACTGTCCCTGCTTCCCCTGGGAGCTGTACCAACTCTGGCTCAAGCCCATACACCTCTCCTGACCTCTGCTGCAGATATCCTGTGCTCCTGTGCCCAGCCATGCACATCCCTGTATCCATTCCTGACCCAACAACTTGACTTCCTGGCTTTGCCCAGACCTGCCTCATCACCAAAAAGTGCATGCCTAGTGATGTCAGTCCTGCTGGCTGTCCCCAGCTAATGTCACTGGTCCCTGCTCTCTCTTTCCCTGGGCACTGTGGGCTGCATTCTGTCCCCCTGCTCCACTGCTACCTTCAGTGTCTGGATCCCCAGCCCTTGCACAGCAGCCCTGTCCTGCTCCCTCAGGAAGGAGGATGCTCCCTCAGACCCTCCTTACTCAACTGCTGATCTGAGCTTTGCCTGTGTAAGTTTCTTAATTGAAAAACACTTTTATTTATTTACATGGATTCTGTAGCAGCACAAAGAAGAAATGAAGCATGAACTAAAACATTGCACAGTTATTAGATTCAGTTACCCAGCTGAATCAGGCACATGCCAACACATGCTTAGCCCGGATGTCTTCCTAATGCCCATGAAGGACTCCAAGTACTGTGCCTAGTAATAGCACAGTAACAATACATCATTTCAATGAATAATGTGCCTTTCCAGCTGTGACAGAGATGTGGGGTTCACAGCTTCTTCCATGAGTCAGTCAAAATTCTATTTGACTTGTGAAATTCTTCCACAAGGCAAATATCTTGCAGTGTGAGCAAGGTGTTTGAGGAAAGATCTTTGTTATCTTGTCATGCTACAGTAAGGTGGGGCTGGTTTTTTTTTCAATAACTCATCCCTAGTTACTCCTCAAGAAAGAGCCGGTAGCCAACTACATCTTTTCAGGGCTTTCAGCAAACAGAACTTGAAGAGACCTGCCTACCCAGAGAAATGTGATGTGTTTGTGGTGACCTTTTTGGAACACATTGAAAAGATGAGAATATTGAAATATTTTATCAGCAAAATGGGGCAGCTCTGGGCAGAAGCAAAGTAAGGCAGCAGATTGCCTGGAGCAGGAAAGCATCTGGTGTCCTTCAGTGCTCCTGCTGAAGGAGAGGTTAAGACTGGTAGGGGATATGAGAGGGGAAGCAGAACATCACTTCTCGGAAACAGATGCTCTGATTGTGATCTAGAAAATACTTCAGGAGCAGCAGTGACAATAAGCTCCATTTTCCATGGTTCTGCTTGCCAGTTCTTCCTCTTTTGACTACCATCTTCTTTCTGTGGCAGCTGCAGACAAGCTCTGTCCCTTCTACCTTATTTCCAGGACAGAAATGCTGTCTTCTTTCATTGTTGAGCATTCTTCAGTATGCAGAGCCTACAGAACGCAAGGACCCTTCTTCACCACCACTGACCTGCTGCAGAGAGAAATCACAGAATCCCAGAGTGGTCTCGGTTGGAAGGGACCTTAAAGCTCATCCAGTTCCAACCCCCTGCCATGGGCAGGGACACCTTCCACAAGACCAGGTTGCTCCAAGCCCTGTGCAACCTGGCTTGAGCACTGCCAGGGATGGGGCAGCCACAGCTTCTCTGGGCAACCTGTGCCAGGGCCTCACCACCCTCACAGGGAACAACTTCTTCATAAGAGCTCATCTCAGTCTCTCCTCTGTCAGGTTAAAACCATTGCCCCTTGTCCTGGGCCCTCTCAAAAGCCCCTCTCCAGGTTTCTTGTAGCCCCTTTAGGCACTGGGAGCTGCTCTAAGGTGTCCCCAAAGCCTTCTCTTCCCAGGCTGAACAAGCCCAGCTCTCTCAGCCTGTCTCCAGAGCAGAGCTGCTCCAGCGTTTACAGCATCTCCGTGGCCTCCTCTGGACTCCAACAGCTCCACGTCCCTCTTGTGGTGTTGCTCCAGAGCTGGATGCAGGAATGCAGGGGGAGGGTCTCCCCAGGGTGCAGCAGAGGGTGAGAATCCCCTCCCTTGACATGCTGCTCACACCTGGGGATGCAGCCCAGCATATAGTGGCTTTATAGGCTTTAGTGACTGTCATAGCCTGCCATTCCTGAGCAAAATCTGTAGTTGCTGAACATCACAATTTTCCAGAATTGCTGAGTAAACCAGCAAATTATATATTGTTAAAATGCTTTTTTTTTCCTAACTTTTAAGATTCGTCAGCATAAAGCAGCCCAAATTCCTGAAGTCAGTCATTGTAAAGTTAGCCCAATTATTTTTAAATAGAATGCATTTTTTCTTCTTATTTCCTTGAAAATGCCTTCCACACAACAATGAAAAGAATCCATCAGATGACTTAAAGACGAAACATCAGCTTCAGTGATTCATTCTGGCTCAAGAACAACCGTGTACAAAACAAAATAAAAGATAACCAGGACAGATTTCTGGAGATTTACTTTAGAACAACAAAAGCAAATCACTTATTATAGGCCTGCATCAAAGCACAAGTAATAATATCATTGCCTAGTTTTAATATTTCCTGTGACTGAAAGTAATATGCATTATTCAGGGATTGATGGCTCTCTACTGCGGCTACTTGAGGGACATAATATGTTATTACAATGTCCTTTGGTTAAACAGCAAGTTTTCAAAAGTAACAGTGCTTTCAATGAAACAAAAACAAATAGTGAAAAACATTACAATGCAGATAGAAAATATGAAGTTATTATCTTTCCAGTTGTTTTTGAACATGAAGATTGTTTTACTGAAAGTAAAGTGAGATATTTTCTCAAAATCAAACATAAGCAATCTTCAATCTTACTCTGTTTTTGCATAAAACCAAACATCACTATTTCTCTCTATTTCTGTTTTTCCAGATGCCATAATGCCACTACTGCAGACAATTATAGAGATATCTGAGACAGGTGGCCTTCAGAAATTTTCTTAAGAGATGGAATCCAACAATCCAGTGTCAAATTTTGTGATTCTTATATTGAAATAGCTCACAAAGACTTCCTTTGTAGTCATCCTTTTCCGCATGCAGCATTGCACTTAGATGCATTACTGAGAGCAAACGTCTCACATAATAATGTTTCTTATTATTTCAGCCAGAAAGCTTGCAATTAACCCAAGAATGATACTCCCTCCCCTGTTTTTCCTAAGGCTGTATGCCCTACAGCTGATGCACTTCCAAACATTGCAGCTGACACGCTTATTTTTCTTGCATATTGTTAAAAAAAGCTAGCAGCATTGGTTGTTGTTACAGGATAACTCAAAGTATTTCTGAGCAACGTTTTTAGGAAATCAAGATGTTGCTATCTAAGCTGCAGAGACTGATGGTATGACATTGTTCAATTGCATTTTTGGATCAATGAGGTGTCATGTACATTTCTTCATAGTTCATGAAATGAACATTTAGTGCATAAAACCATGTAGAATTTAATACTCATACTCTTGGTCTAAACCTTTATAAAAAATGTAGAAACTAAATATGTTCTTGTCATTCCATAAACCTGGCTCATTGTGAAGCATTTTGGGGCACTCTGCTTTTCTTTTTTAATATATATTTCTCTTCTTGTATACGTAAATTATGATAGGGTGATAAACCTGAATTTAGGTTGAATTTAGGTGAACAGATCATCAGACTGTTTAATTAAATAAGTGGTGCTAGCCATTCTCATAAAATTCCTGACTTATTCAATACACATATGACAATACATGTTCATCCACCATGTTCCTTTACTTAGGCATTCATGCATGTACAGCACAGCAGACAGAAAATGCCGAAGTAAGCTAAACCAACATCTATTATTTTATCACAGAGAGGCAGCATTTCATGTATAGATCTTGAAGTTCTCTATTATAGCGACTTAGCACTATAAATCTCAATGGCATAACAAGTTTGGAAATTTTAATTAGTTTATATAAAGGCACTGTGTTCCAAAGAGAGTATTTGGGCTGACGTGCCAGAGAAGAAGGTACTTATCACAGAATCACAGAATCATAGAATAGTTCGCGTTGGAAGAGACCTTCAGAGGTCACCTAGTCCAGCCCCTCTAGAATTGAGCAGGGACATCTTCAACTAGATCTGGTTGCCCAGAATCACATCCAGCCTGGCCTTGAATGTCTCCAGGGATGCATTCACCACCTCTCTGGGCAACCTGTGCCAGTACTTTACCAGCCTCTCTGTAAAGACTTTTTTCTTCATATCCAGCCTGAATCTCTCCTTTTTTAGTTTAAAACCATCACCCCTTGTCCTATCACAACACACCTGGTAAAAAACCTCTCCCTATCTTTCTTACAGGCCCCTTTTAAGAACTGAAAGGCCACAAAAAGGTCTCCCAGGAGTCTTCTCCAGGCTAAACAAACACAATTCTCTCAGCCTTTCCTCATAGCAGAAGTGTTCCATCCCTCTGGTCATCTTTCCATTTCTCCTCTGGATCCTCTCCAATAAGTCGATGCCTTTCCTGTACTGAGGACTCCAGAGAAGGATACGGAATTGCAGGTGCAGTGTAGGGGCAGAATCACCTCCCTTGACCTGCTCGCCATGCTCCTTTGGATGCAGCCCAAGATTTGTTTGGCCTGGGCTGCAAGCACGTATTGCAGGCTAGTACCAAATCTTTCACTTACCAGTACCCCCAAGTCCTTCTCCTCAAAAGCACTCTCAGTGCCTTCATCCACCAGCCTTCAATAATACCTGGGGTTTTCTGAAGGACAGAAGCCAGAGAGTTGTAGTCTATGGGGCGGAGTCCAGTTGGAGGCCTGTATCTAGTGGAGTGCCTCAAGGGTCAGTACTGGGACCAGTATTATTTAATATATTCATCAATGATTTAGATGAGGGAATTGAGTGTACTGTCAGCAAGTTTGCTGATGACACTAAGCTGGGAGGAGTGGCTGACACGCCAGAAGGCTGTGCTGCCATCCAGCGAGACCTGGACAGGCTGGAGAGTTGGGCAGGGAGAAACTTGATGAAATATAACAAGGGAAATTGTAGAGTCCTGCATCTGGGCAGGAACAACCCCAGGTTCCAATATAGGTTGGGGAACGACCTGTTAGAGAGCAGTGTAGGGGAGAGGGACCTGGGGGTCCTAGTGGATGGCAGGATGACCATGAGCCAACACTGTGCCCTTGTGGCCAAGAAGGCCAATGGCATCCTGGGGTGTATTAGAAGGGGGGTGGTCAGTAGGTCGAGAGAGGTCCTCCTTCCCCTCTACTCTGCCCTGGTGAGACCACATCTGGAATATTGTGTCCAGTTCTGGGCCCCTCAGTTCAAGAAGGACAGGGACCTGCTGGAGAGAGTCCAGCGCAGGGCACCTAAGATGATTAAGGGAGTGGAGCATCTCCCTTATGAGGAAAGGCTGAGGGAGCTGGGTCTCTATAGTCTGGAGAAGAGGAGACTGAGGGGTGGCCTTATTAGTGTATATAAATATATAAAGGGGGAGTGTCATGAGGATGGAGCCAGGCTCTTCTCAATGGCAAACAATGATAGGACAAGGGGTAATGGGTACAAACTGGAACACAAGAGGTTCCACTTAAACTTGAGAAGAAACTTCTTCTCAGTG
The DNA here is from genome assembly GCF_963264785.1 of Psittacula echo. Taxonomy (NCBI): domain Eukaryota; kingdom Metazoa; phylum Chordata; class Aves; order Psittaciformes; family Psittacidae; genus Psittacula; species Psittacula echo. The sequence continues at coordinate 73,148,353 of NC_137742.1, read as the reverse complement.
AGGGTGACAGAACACTGGAACAGGCTGCCCAGGGGGGTTGTGGAGTCTCCTTCTCTGGAGACATTCAAAACCCGCCTGGACACATTCCTGTGTAACCTTAACTAGGTGTTCCTGCTCTGGCAGGGGGATTGGACTAGATGATCTTTTGAGGTCCCTTCCAATCTCTAACATACTGTGTGATACTGTGATACTGTGAAATTCTTTATGTACACCACAGGAACTTTGTCCCCCTCTACAATATGTAAAAGTTCTGACTGGTCTGGGCCAGCCCTGTTGGCAGATCCTCTGGTGTTGACCAACCAGGTGGCTTTTGGTAAATGTGTATCCCAATGTTTGAAAGTCCCACCACCTATTGCTCTCAGTGTAGTTTTTAAGAGCCCATTGTACCATTCGACTTTCCCAGAGGCTGGTGCATGGTAGGAGAAGTGATATACTCACTCAATGCCATGCTCTTTGGCCCAAGTGTCTATAAGGTTGCTCCAGAAATGAGCCCCATTGTCTGATTCAATTCTCTCTGGGGTACTGTGTTGCCACAGACTCTGTTTCTCAAGGCCCAGGATAGTGTTCTGGGCAGTGGCGTGGGGCACAGCGTATGTTTCCAGCCATCCAGTGATTGCTTCCACCATGGTAAGCACATGGCGCTTGCCTTGGCGGGTTGGTGGGAGTGTGATACAATCAATCTGCCAGGCCTCCCCATATTTATACTTCAGCCATCGTCCTCCATACGAAAGAGGCTTTAACCATTTGGCTTGTTTAATTGCAGCACATGTTTCACACTCGTGAATAACCCGGGCAATAGTGTCCATTGTTAAATCCATCCCTCCATCACGAGCCCATCTATATGTTGCATCTCTGTCCTGATAACCTGAAGTGTCATGGGCACACCAGGCCAAAAATAATTCACCCTTATGTTGCCAATCTAAGTTCATCTGAGCCACTTCAATCTTAGCAGCTTTATCCACTTGTTGGTTGTTCTGGTGTTCCTCAGTGGCCCGACTCTTGGGTACATGGGCATCTACATGGCGTACCTTCACCACCAGGTTCTGCACTCGGGCAGCGATATCTTGCCACAGTGCAGCAGCCTAGATGGGTTTACCTCTGCGTTGCCAGTTGCTCTGCTTCCATTGCTGCAACCATCCCCACAGGGCATTTGCCACCATCCATGAGTCAGTATAGAGATAAAGTACTGGCCACTTTTCTCGTTCAGCAATGTCCAGGGCCAGCTGGATGGCTTTCACCTCAGCAAACTGACTCGATTCACCCTCTCCTTCAGCAGTTTCTGCAACTTGTCATCGTGGACTCCGTACGGCTGCCTTCCGTCTCCGATGCTTTCCCACAATACGGCAGGACCCATCAGTAAACAAGGCATACTGCTTTTCACTTTCTGACAGTTTATTATATGGTGGGGCCTCTTCAGCATGCATCACCTCCTCCTCTGGTGACATTCCAAATCTTTGCCCTCTGGCCAGTCCATGATGACTTCTAGAATTCCTGGACGACTGGAATTTCCTATTCGAGCTCGTTGTGTAATTAGTGCAGCCCATTTACTCCATGTCGCATCGGTTGCATGATGTGTAGAGGAGACCCTGCCTTTGAACATCCAGCCCAGCACGGGCAACCGGGGTGCCAGGAGGAGCTGTGCTTCAATGCCAATCACTTCCGAAGCAGCTCGAACCCCTTCATAGGCTGCCAGTATCTCTTTCTCAGTTGGGGTATAGCTGGCCTCAGATCCTTTGAATCCCTGACTCCAAAAGCTGAGGGGTCGACCTCGAGTCTCCCCTGGAGCTTTCTGCCAGAGGCTCCAGGTAGGGCCATTCTCCCCGGCTGCGGTGTACAGTACATTTTTTACATCTGGCCCATTCCGGACTGGTCCAAGGGCTACTGCATGAACTATCTCACGTTTAATTTGCTCAAAGGCTTGTTGTTGCTCAGGGCCCCATTTAAAATCATTCTTCTTCCGGGTTACATGATAGAGAGGGCTTACAATCGAACTGTAATTTGGGATGTGCATTCTCCAGAACCCCACAGCACCCAAGAAAGCTTGTGTTTCTTTCTTATTAGTTGGTGGAGACATTGCTATTATTTTGTTGATCACATCTGTGGGGATCTGGCTACATCCATCTTGCCATTTTATTCCCAAAAATTGAATCTCCTCTGCAGGTCCCTTGATCTTACTCCATTTTATGGCAAAACCAGCTTTCAGCAGGATTTGGATTATTTTCCTCCCTTTCTGTAAGACTTCTTCCAATGTATCACCCCACACAATAATGTCATCAATGTATTGCAGGTGTTCTGGAGCTTGCCTCTGTTCCAGTGCATTCTGGATCAGTCCATGGCAGATGGCAGGGCTGTGTTTCCACCCCTGGGGCAGTCGGTTCCAAGTGAACTGGACACTCCTCCAAGTAAAAGCAAACTGTGGCCTGCAATCGCTGCCAAAGGAGTTGAGAAGAATGCATTGGCAATATCAGTCATGGCATCCCACTTGACTGCCTTTGACTCCAGTTCATACTGAAGTTCTAGCATGTCTGGTATGGCAGCACTCAATGGTGGTGTAACTTCATTCAGGCCATGATAGTCTACTGTTAGTCTTCACTCTCTTTTAGACTTTCACACTGGCCATATGGGGCTATTAAAGGGTGAGCGGGTCCTGCTGATCACTCCCTGACTCTCCAGACTACGGATCAGTTTATGGATGGGAATCAGGGAGTCTCGGTTGGTGCAATATTGCCGCCGGTGCACTGTTGTGGTCGCGATTGGCACTTGTTGTTCTTCGACCTTCAGCAATCCCACAACAGAAGGATCCTCTGGGAGACCAGGCAAGGTGGACAGCTTCTCAATTTCCTCAGTCTCCAAAGCAGCAATACCAAAAGCCTGTTGGTACCCTTTTGGGTCTTTGAAGTACCCTCTACTGAGGTAGTCTATGCCGAGGATGCATGGAGCCTCTGGACCAGTCAAAATGGGGTGCTTTTGCCATTTCCTGCCAGTCAGGCTGATTTCAGCCTCCAGTACAGTCAACTCTTGGGATCCTCCTGTCACTCCAGAAATATAGATGGGTTCCACCCCGTGACAGCTTGATGTCATCAGGGTACACTGTGCACCGGTATCTGCTAGAGCTTTATACTTCTGTGGGACTGATGTGCCAGGCCATCTGACCCACACAGTCCAGTAAATCCAATTGTCCCCTACCTCCACCTGGCTGGAGGCAGGGCTTCTCTGATAGGGATCACAACATTGGGCACTTACATCTTGTAGACAGGGATTAGTCTTCTTTATCACAGGAGCTGGAGTAAAATCAGCTCTTCCAGTCCATCTGGGAACCCGCTCACCAGAGACTGAAGCCGAAGCTTTCATGGGATGATCAGCCTTGACCTTTGTTCTCCTCTTCAACTCACGCACCCATTCATCCAAAGCTGAAGTGGGTTTTCCATCCCACTTTCTCATGTCTTCTCCGTGATCCCACAGGTAAAACCATAGGGTGGCCCATGGCGTATACCTTCTATATCTTCTCTCTGGAGCAGTAGGACGCCTTTTCTTAATAGCTGGGACGTGTGTTGGTGCACGTGAGGAGCTGGATAGATCAGATAGATCATCTCTCAGTTGTTTGAGGTCCTGGGACAGTTTTTCCACAGCTGAAGTGATGGAAGGGGTGAGATTGTCTTCGAACTCTCAGAGTTTATGAATCATTTCATCCACTGTTAGTGGTACTATGTCCTTCCAGGTCATTGCTGACAATGAGTGGGTGTCGTCGCGCACGGAGGGAACACATGCACAATCAATATGATTGATAAAAGTGATCCGTTTATTGTGCTCAAATAATGGGTATATATAGTGTCAAACTGCCACGTACACACAGCTTCCCGTAGTGATTGGTTGGCATATACAGCATTGGGTACATTCCAGGTGCATTTCAGTGATTTTCCCTGCTCATATACACATCCTCCTCTCAAGGTCTCTGCTCCTAGTTCACAGACAATTTTTAGCTACAAGGTTGGCCAGCTGGTCTTCTATCTCTATTGGTTAACTTCCAGGGTTTTTACACTGCTGGCAACTGTACACAACTGGTGTTTTTTCTCACTTTCACAGAATCTGTGCTTAATTAAGCTCAGACATGGGAACATGACCTTTGCTTGCTAACCATGCCTCCACAAGCGGGCATATGATGACGGTGCATTCCGTGTAAATTTCTGCCACACGAGTCGTGTACTTTCGACTTCATCTGGGTCTATGGGTGCATCCCCACACCTGGCTTGTGATAGATCATCTCTACAATGGCTGGCTCCCTCAGAGACTGGCTGCCTTTCTCTAGAGTAGTCCACTTGGCCGAACGACTCATAACATCGTCCTTGTATGGAAACCTTTCTTTTACAGCTGCCAAGAGCCGCCTCCAAAGACTGAGGGACTTTTTATCTCTTGCAATTGCTTTGGCAATTACCCCTTCCCTAGCAAGTGATCCCAGCTGCTTGGCTTCCCCACCTTCTAGTTTGTGACTGCCAGCTCCATTGTCCCAGCATCGGAGCAACCAGGTGATGATGTGCTCCCCTGGTTGGGGGGTAAAATCTTTTCGCATATTCTGTAACTCGGTTGTGGTCCAAAGTCGAGAAGTCACCTCTTCTTCTGCCTGTGATTCATGTGATGATGACTCCTGATAAGATGCTGTCCCAGGTAGTAAGTGCATTGCTATTGCTTCTTCATCTTGCTTTTTCATCTTTCTTGTCTCTTTTTTGCTTTTCTGCTTGCGTACAGGGGCAACCGATATTGGCACGAATTGATCCTCTGGTTTAGCTCTGGATTATCACTGTGGTTGGAGTGGCTGCAGTATCTGTTGTCCAGGTTTGGGTAGCTGCTGTACTTGTCGCTGGGGTTGGTGTAGCTGGTGTGCTTGGAGCTGGAGTAGCTGCACTGTCGCGATTGAGTAGCTGCTGTGCTTGCTACTGGTGTTTGTGTAGTTGCTGTACTTGGAGTTGGAGTAGCTGCATTATCTGGAGTTAGAGTAGCTGCGCTGTCGGTTGCTTTGCCATCAGATCCAGAGACATCTTCTCCCCTTGGAGGTGCTAGATGGTGTTGAACAGGGCTCTGTAAGCATAGGCCAAGCCCCAGCACGTTGCCATGATTTGTCCTCTCTGGTATGACCAGGATGACAGCACACCTCATTTAAATGTTTTACTAATTTTTCAGGATTTTGCACTTGTTCTGTGGTGAAATTCAAAAGCACTGGAGAGGCCCAGTGAACTAGATACTTGCTTATACTATCCCACACACCCTGCTACTCATGACAGTCCAGCCTCGGGAAAAATCTCCTGGTCCTCCTATATTGTCGTCTAACCCTAGACAAGATCCAAACCCGACTCTGCTTAACTTTCGAGATCAGACAAAATGGTCATGGGTAAAACACACTCTGTGTGTGTGCCAACATGGTGATCCCCATCACAATCAGCAGGCAGGTCTCAAGGGTACCCAAAGGCCATTCAAAACCTTCAGAACTCTCAGATGATGCTGTAAACAGTCTGGAGGGGGGGCTGGAAAGGTAAGGGAATGTCTTTGTCATAGGCTGACCACCTGAGGAGAGGAAAACTGATGTATAATTACTAAACACTTCTATTATATACCTCCCAAAGTATAGAGGTGGTGACCACACTGGGAATGCAAGCCAGATCAGTTTCATGATCAATGAGTCTATGGTATTACAAGTCACTACTGTAAAGTACAATGAAACAAGAACCTTAGCCCAAGGCCCTCAGCTGATGAACACTAACATAGCAAATACCGGCTGTAAGTGAGGTACGACATGCTGAAATTGTAAGATTAAGAGCAGCAACTTTGAGAGCCAATAAATCATCATTGTGATGAGTGACTATTAATCCAAAACAATGAATGCTTATCACAAAATAGGATTAAACACACTCTGGTCAGATCTGTCATTATCTCAACCCTTCATGTCCCACGTTGGGTGCCACAAAGAACTGTCATGGTTTAAGCCCAGCCGGTAAATCAGAACCACGCAGCTGCTCGCTCACTCTCCCCTCCCCCACCCCACCCCCCCGTTCCTGGAGGGATGGGAAGGAGAATCGAAAGAATGTGACTCCCATGGGTTGAGATAAAAACAGTCCAGTAACTCAGGTATAACACAAATCACTACTGCTACCACCGATAATAATAATGATAAGGGAAATAACAAGGGGAGAGAATACAATACCACCCGCCAAACGATACAGATACCTAGCTCAACCCAGCAGTGAACCAGCTCTTCTGGGTAACTCCCAGTTACCTCCTGGGCATGATGTGCTGTGGTATGGAATACCTCTTTGGCTAGGTTGGGTCAGGTGTCCTGTCTCTGCTTCCTCGTGGCTTCCCCTCCTCCTGGGCAGAGCATCAGACTCAGAAAGTCCTTGGTCAGACTAAACATTACTAAGGAGCAACTAAAAACATAGGTGTTGTCAGTGCTGTTCCCAGTCTGAAAGTCAAAAACACAGCACTGCACCACCTACTAAGAAAGAGAAAAGATTACTGCTACTGCTGAACCAGGACAGGTATAACACAAACCACTACTGCTGCCACCAATAATAATGATGATAAGGGGAATAACAAAGGAAGAGAATACAACCGCTCACCGCCCACCGACCGATACCCAGCCCAACCTGAGCAGTGATCTAGCCCTTCTGGGAAACTGTCCCCAGTTTATATGCTGGGCATGACGTGCTGCAGTATGGAATACCCCTTTGGTTAGTTTGGGTCAGGTGTCCTGTCTCTGCTTCCTCGTGGCTTCCCCTCCTCCCTGGCAGAGCATGAGACTCAGAAAGTCCTTGGTCAGCCTAAACATTACTGAGCAAGAACTAAAAACATCGGTGTTATCAGTGTTGTTCCCAGGCTGAGAGTCAAAAACACAGCACTGCACCAGCTATTAAGAAGGAGAAAAATGACTGCTACTGCTGAACCCAGGACAGTACTGGTCCCAGTACAGATCCCTGAGGGACACCACCTGTCACTGGTGTCCATCCAGACAATGAGCCATTGACCGCTTCCCTCTGGATGTGACCATCCAGCCAATTCCTCATCCACTGAACAGTTCACCCATCAAATCCTTATGTCTCCAGATCAGAAAGAAGGATGTTGTGGGGGACTGTGTCAAAGCTTTACAGGAGTCCGGATAGACCATATCCATAGCCCTTCATCTGTCCACTGACGTAATAACTCCATCATAGAAGGACACCAGGTTGGTCAGGCAGGACTTCCACTGGTGAAGCCTTACTGGCTGTCTCGAGCCACCTCACTGTCCTCCATGTGCCTCAGCATGGCTTCTACAAGGATCTGTTCCATGATCTTCCCAGGTACAGAGGTGAGCTGACAGGTTGATAGTTCCCAGGTTCCTCCTTTCTACCTTTTTTGAAAATGGGTGTGATATTGTCATTTTTCCAGTCACCAGGGACCTCTCCTAACTCCCATGAATTCTCAAATACCATGGAGAATGGCTTGGCAACTGTATCAGCAAGTTCCCTCAGGAGTCTGGAATGGATCTCATCAGGTCCTATAGATTTGTGTATGTTCAGGTTCCTCAAATGATCACAAACCTGATCTTCAGTTACAGACGCTCATTTAATATAGTCAAAAAGTGTCTTTTGGCACAGAGGGTATCACAAGCACATTTAACGTGAATCAAGACTTCTACACTTCAGCTAATATGAGACAGCCCAATAAAAGGCTTAAGGTCCTTCTCACAGAACGGGTAGGATCTGTCTTTTAAAGACAAAGTCAAGAATTTCGTCCATGAGCTACAAATACTATACGCAAGTTTTCAATGTGCAACAGTAAGTGAATGAATGAGCCATATGTCTTCTTTTGGAAACAGAACTGAGAATAGAACTCTTTTTGTATGATTCTATAATCACTGTCAATTTGTTGTGACTGTGTTAAATACCAATTTTATCACTTGGCCTTTTTGGATTTTTTGCTTGTCAGAATAGAAGAAGACACTAGCTGAAGTTATCCTCAGTATGTCACAAGTAATGGGAATATAGCTATTTGGAACTGTCCACATGTTAACTTGTCAAGAGAAGAATAAAGTAGAAGTCAGGGGCTGGAATGCAAATTTTTCAGTTATTCTTCTGCAGAAAGAAAAGTAAAAAAAAAAAAAAGGTGACTAACTAAGGGAAAAAATAATTAAAATAACTTACCTGAAAAGAAGGCTTGTGATGATTAATTTGAAAAAAACCTGCAACAATGTGCTAGCCTTTAGCAAGTTACATACATTAGTACTAATTTGAATAGATTTCTAGAAACTTCAGCTACGGCTAAACACTAAAATCAGAATTCCAGTAGTTTTAAATCTTTTCAAGATACATGTCATAATAACAATGTTGAGCCTTAAAACAGAAATGCTATGAAAGAAATGTAGTGTTAGAGGCAGATGCAGGCATGGAAATCCCAAGGACCAATTCCTCTTTTTTCCATATCAGTGATACTTCACAACGTATGTCATCCTTGTATTGATGAGCCACCTCTCCCGGCTACAAGATAATTCACTTTCCATACTGTATTATCAGCAAGGAGCTGATGAGGTGTTCAGTGTCAGATCTGAATCAGGCTTTAAGCTGAAGCTGAGTGTCTGGGCTCAAGGCCAGATCACGTTAGGGTTCATATTCAGAGACATAAATCTGATGAGGTCTTCTCACAAGGTATCAACTAAAAATGATACCCATTTGAAATAATGGAAACCTCTTAATATCTGCCAGTTCTGCTGCATGTGGGTTGTACTCCTGTCCTCAGAACTGGACAGAGGTTAAAGCTCATGGACAGAACTTTGGCCTTAGCTCAGAAAATCACATTAAGTACATGCTTAAGTTGATCGCTAATCAAAAAAGCACAAACAAAAGCTCATGTTTGTACTTAGTCATTTGCTAAAGTGCTTTCCTGAACCAGGGCCTGACTGCGGGAAATGAGGTTCTGCCAAAACCATCTCATTTGCTTTCTATATTCCAGTCATCCAAAATATTGCCTTGATTAACAGAAGTTTTGGATTATGAATAAAGAAAAATTATCATGATAATTTATGCAAGGAAATTGAGTGCATGTATAGTAGGCTTATTTTAAGAATACCTAGTAACAAAGCAAACTAAAAGAACTGTATACAGTATAAAGGTTGTATTTTGTCTTGTAGTCTAATACTGATGCAATTTCCAAAATGCTCCGATTTATTCCAGACTTCCTTTACAACATATAACGGGTATTTACATTTTCTCTGCAGTTGCTGCTACCATTTCAAAAGAATGGATGGCACTCATGCTGCCAGATTTAAAGACTCAGCTGGAGGAGGGAAAATAATACTCCATTACTCCAGTTCACAATATTTGTGTGTTAATGAGTTGCTAATTTAAGATCTGGAACTTATCTTTCAGTTCCAAACTTATTCAAAAACAAGGAGTGTTTAGAATTAGTATTCGTGTCTTTTGAAGATCTCTCCTTGATTGAAAGTTAGTTCTATATCTAGTTTTAAATTTTCTTGTCTTGATTTACTCTGAAAGTAGTGTACAGTATACTCGATATGTTTATCCCACAAAAGAGATGAAGTAATATAGTGTTTCATAGATGCAGCAACAGCATGGTCTCATACCTCAATTTTATGGACAGTAAAAAAGAAGAAATAAAGCAAGCAGAGGCTAAGAGTAAATTATATTTTCAACAGCAAAAAAGAAAAAGTAATGGTCATAGTTGTATGGTCATTTCCTTGAAGGGATACAAAAAAGCACACTCTTATAGAATAATTGAAAATAAAACTATTAAAAATACAGTAAAGACACAAATTAGGGAACTTTCAGACAGAACGAATTATGCTAAATATGGGAGAGGAAATATGAAGAAAAGAATTGAGATGGCAGGGAGCTGTACTGATTAGGAAGTGGGCAATTTAATTTCTTCAGGAGCTTGAAACTCCAGCATGAATTAATTTGTTCCATGCAGAGTCCTGCTGTTTTCTCTTCTTTCCTCAATCACTGTTTACTACATCAAGTCACACCTCACCTATCTTCTTTGATTGTTTAATTTTAGCAGGATTTTATTTTCATGGCACTATTAGTAGAGCTAAGCTTTACTCTGCATGTAATACATAAACACATTATTTTGGGCCATAGGACCACTGAGTCTATTTCAAGTTTGAAACAATATTGTTCCAACATTTTGCTTTCAGCAAATCATTTAACTGAATTTTAACAAGGTATCCAAGCCATAATCTGGAGTTACTTTTGCAACAACACCCACCATGTTCAATGGATATCCTGGATTTCTAATGCATAAATTGTCTCCCAAAGAAAAGCAGTCAGATGAGCTCATTTCAGTAAGTAAGATTAACCACCACTAAGCTAGTAGGGCTACTTTTAGGATGTGACTGAAGAAATCTGATAGGACCAGATCATGTTTATAGTACAGAACAATAGAGAGAGCACTAGAAGGCTTTAGAAATGTTTGCAGAATACAAATTGCAAGGAAAAAGTGAGCGGCTTTAAAATGGCAGGCACCCAGATGCTCAAAAATTTGGGACTGTGTAGTCAAAAGCTAATAATGTCCCTGGTTTGGACCACTTATAGGAGGATCTGTAAGAACTAGACCAACTAGACTGCCAGTATAAAGTGACCTTTCCTCTTAAACCCAAGTAGCTCAAACATGTTTACATGTTTACATATTTCATTTGTTTGTTAACTGAGTTAAATATGTAAGCAAATGCATAAACCACAATAAATCCTCAACAAATCAAATGAGAAATGACTTATGGTCCATCATAAAATTAAACTAATTAGTGGGATTATTATACTAACTATTATACTAGATATCATAACCCAACATTTCCTTTAAAAGGCTGTTGTAATGTCAGCAGTTTACATCATGTTCACAGCTGTTTACATGGATATTGGTCCACTCAGTACCACAGAATTATGTTCCTGAAATATTAGATAAAAGTTAGCCATATATATACAGGATTTGGCCTTATATTTCTGAAAGATGCTTGTAAATTCCCTTTTTCTGTCACTTTTTCAAAACAGCCCAAACTGCAGAAAGGCTAGTTTTCAAAATGGTCAAGTAGGAATTCCTCCTGAAAATGTGGGGATCATTTTTTATACCAAGTCCTGTCTCACAGGTGTGTATCATTGCCAGGAGACCTTAACTGTTTCTCCCACACCACTAGATGGAAAATTATGGCTATCTTTACATATCTTTGACTTAGCATATGAAAAGATTTTCTTTGTATGCCTAGTTAAAAGTAGGTCTCAGTCACTCCTGCAATTGGTAGTGTCACAGAAAAATACTGTGCTTGAGCTCTGAAGAAAATGAAGTTACTTGTTACGATCACCTTTCTCAACCCTCACCCACCAGTAATGGAAAATGACCAGATATAAGCATCCATTTTTCTGCCTTGCAATCTGGCATCAACATTCTGGAGGTGGGAAATCCTGCTAATGGGTGGAGGTAGATGGGAAACTACATTCACGAGCAACTAGGAAAACTGTGGAACAAACTCCTGGGAACACAATCTGATTTCTAGCTCCAGAATTTTGAAGTCCTTCCTCTGAATTCCTCCCAGTAGAGAGAGGGAAAACTAGCAGGAAGCTTTTATGATAGGTTTATCTGATTGTCTAGGAGCTGTCTGTAAATTTAATATCATGTTCAACTAAGTCACCTGGGCTAGGTAACATAGTAACTTTGCCAAATCTTGCATTTTGCTGCCTTTCAGATGAGAAATGGTCCTGTGGGAGCAATCCACTGCTTATGCATTCTCTAGACTCCTGCAAAGGTTGGATTTATTCTGAAGGATGACACTGATAAACAATCACAGAAGAAGGTTCCTGGTAGCTTTACACTTCTTTGCCACTGGACACTACAAAAAATGTGGCCTGATTTGTAAATGAATAATAGATATTTTCAGACTAACCTCTGAGCTTATGTGAAGGGCAACGCCTGCAAGAATAGAAGTTGAGCACAGCCATTGTTGCATCTTCTGATGTGGTGTCTCATCAGAAGTTTGATTTATTCCCCAAAGAGAATCAGCAATTCTCAAGGTGAGTGGAGACAAGTGTTAGAAACCATATTTCTACAAAAGGGCCAAGTGTACCCTGGGGAGCATTAAGCACGGTATAGCTAACCAGTCAAAAGTGATTGTCCCACTATACCCACTGTTGATGTGGCCTCACCTCAAGTATGGTGTCCAGTTTTGGGCTGTACAACATAAGAAGGATATAAAAATATTAGAATATGTCCAAAGGAGGGTAACAAAGATGGTGAAAGGTCTACAGGGCATGACTTAAGAGGAGTATACTACGTTTGTTCAGCTTAGGGAAGAGGAGACTGAGGGGTGGCGTCATTGCTATCTATTCCTTCCTTATGAGGGGGAGTGGAAAGAGAGGAGCTGATCTCTTCTCTCAGGTGTCTGGTGACAGGACACAAGAGAATGATTTAAAGCTTATCAGGGGAAGTTCAGATTGGATATTAGGAAGAAGTTCTTTACTGAGAGGGTGGTCAAGCACTCAAACTAGTTCCCCAGGGAAGTGCTTATGGCCCCAGGTGTGTTGGTGTTCAAGAAGTGTTTGGACAACACTTGGCTTAAGTTTTAGGTTGCCATGCATAGAGCCTGGAGTTAGACTCAGTGATCCTCATGGGTCTCTTCCAACGCAGGATATTCTATGATTTGATGATTCTAAGAGCTCTCCTACTTTTCAAAGAAAAAGAAAGATCCATTTAAGTAAGTGCCAAATAGCTGTGTTCCTACCACTCTAAATAAGAATAACTCTGTTTTCCACCATTTTCCATGTGCATAAGTAAATCTGGTCATGTTAGTAAAGACAGCACAACAGGAAATATACCAAAACTAATCTAATTCTGATGTTTCCTATGTTTTCAGTGACTCAAGTGAAAACTCATTGCTCTAAAATGAATAACCTGTTTCTACACTGTTGGTTTGTTTGTTTATTTTCAAGAATTATTTAATGTAATAGACATTAGAATTTTAAATATTTATATGTTTGAAGTAAAAAAATTATTCATTATCTGCTAGGGACAAATTTTGATTCTCAGCGAGGAAGTTTATTCTGAACTTCAAAATGCTTTCTCAGCAAACAACTGTAGCAATTATGATGGATGCCTTTGCTTAACACATAAAATGAGGTTTATGAATCAAACGCCCACTCTGAAGCAATGACATTAACCCAGAAGTATTCATGTTATTTGACTGCCTTGCTTGTTGCAATCTCAACATAAAAAGGGAAGGAAATCTTTCGTATGGCAATAATTTGCAGCCACTAAAACCTGTAAAGCAGACCGTCAAAAAGGGTAGATAAATGACTATAAATTATTTCCATCTCTTTGAAAGGGAGTCCTCATAGAAGTAACATATTATGTTTCTAACTGATTCTACAGAGCAGGTGGGCATCTTCTTGCCATCTGCTGCATTTCTAAGTCAAGAGCCCTTGAGTGAGTCACTAGTGTAACAGCAGGCTAATGGACAATTACAGACATTAATCAAGAACTGAATGAGAAGAAATGAATTCTTTCTTGTGGGTTTTTGGTGTGCAAGCCATTCTGTGGCTTCAGAGTACCCGGTCTTACCTCACAACAGCTTCAGCATTTTTCCAGAAAGCTTCTAGTTGAGTAACTCTTTTTCTGTTTACTTTGCAACACAGGAATTTAGTAGTTATGTCTTCATTTCAACAGATTCTTCAAGTTCCGATCAAGGGAAAAGATGAAAGAGTACATTAGAAGATGCTTCCTCTTTATACTAGAATTGACTGAAAAAGGGCAGGAAAGATGTTTCAGCTTAACTGAAACATGCAACTTAACCATTTAGCCAGAAACCTTTTACCCATTCCTTTATGTGGCAACCAGAGTTCCAAATACACCTGTCTTGAGTAAAACAGAAGCCGAGTTGCAAGGTTATTCAAGAATGGACCTGGTCTATTCTTCATGAAGAATGTGCTCCTTCCTTCGTCTGAATCACTGCAGGGTGATTTGCAAAGGAGGGAAGGGACGTACAGAAGGTACTAATGATTGGCTTATTATCTTGTTATGCTTCACTTCTCCTACAATGACTTTAGGCAGGGTACTGTCTCAAATTGCTGTGTTCCCAGATCATTTTTGCCTCCTAATTTGCTCCTGAAGTGCATCTGATTTCCAGAGGACTCAGTGAAATGCACTGAATATGTATCAGGATCATTATTCTCACATACCAGATGGATGGCTTACAGCTGCAGTAGCTGGCATGGTAATAGACTCCTGATATAAATTGCCTTCAATAAAAAATAGGGAATTCAACAAAGAAACTTATCAAATTTTCAGCAATACCCAGGAGAGAAAATATCTTAGTTATGACCAGAACTTTGTGAGATATAATATACAGACAGCTAGTATGGCAGCTTAGAGACAAAGGATTAAAACAACAATACTTTCATCCCACATGTCCTGGGACAAGCAGTTTAATGACCTTCACTTGCATTGTCAGTGAAATGGAGATAAATAATATTTACATTACAAAGCCATTGAGGTATATGAAAATACCTCTACCAAAAATCCTTTACAAAACATCATACTTTACTATCATTTGCCTATTATCATGAAATCGGTTCTCAAGCTGTTCTTGGCTCTTACATGAATTTGTTTTCAAGCCAAAGAAACAGGTTTTTTTTCTTCTGTTTGATTTGTCTTTGCCTATTTACTTTAAGGCTTCCTCTTCTGGATGAAGTTTCAGCCAGGAGCTCCATGAAAATGCATATGTTTCTTATTTGCTGTCTGTGATATAGTTAATTGTGTAAACTGAATGTTATGTTAGTGGGCTCTTTGCCACCTCAGCATGAATGAATGCTATGTGTTTGGCTTCTCCTATTTAGTGTGAAAATTGTCCTTGTCCTTATGACACTATTGCATCAAAGAATAAACATCATGGATAGAAATACAGCATTTCAAAGAAATTCTTGGTCAACATTTTAGATTTTAGCTCTATGAAAAGTAGCATGTGCTTTTATCTATTATATTCACCCTTTTATCAACCTTCAGGCACATGATACATTGAGGAAATAAGTAAGTTCCCCAGGCTGACCTGACTCCCTTGAGCACGGCATAGGGACAAATATATTCCGAATAATGGCCTTATGCATAGGTCTGCCTTATTTTAATTTAGACAATCAAAAGAAAATGCTACCTAGGGCAAGACTCAGAGCAACCAGAGCTGGAAAAGCAGTTACATTTCTAATAGCTTGGTGTGCTCCTGGCATGTATTTGTGATGGAAGCTACGACAGTGTAGAAGAGACCGATTTATGTATTCTGCCTGGCATTACAATACTCCAGAGTTGTTTCCAAGGAATATACTATACTTCTGGACCCATCTATTCCACTGAAATTCATTAAATTGAGTTCATGACTAATGTTTGAAAATCTTGCTTAGCCCTTTTTTTCTGTTCTTAATTTTTTGCTCTTTCACTATCTCTGTGTGTGTTTTTATACATAGACTAGTCATGTTACTGTATTTGTGGAGACATCAGCTGTGCTTAGAAAAAGATTTTGAAATCAACATTTAAATACTATCAAAGTAAACAAAAACACTTTAGATTTACACAGTTGTAAGTAAGGACAGGGTTGTCCTTATCTGGGAATTGTTAAACTCTTATCAGATTAGGCATCTACTACAACATATGCAATTCATGAAATAGAGCCACTGTGATGATAAAAAAGAGACAGATGTTGAAAGTATATATTCAATTTACTATATAGTCAGAGCACTCAAATACAAATGTATTTGAAATTATTAGCTTAGAGGTTTAATTAAAATTACAAATTCTAAGTATGCAGCCCTGCAAAACACTTAGGCATTGAATTTGCCTTTAAATTTCATATAACAACCAATTTGCTGAATAGGGGCCTAAAAATATCTGCATTGAGTTCTAAATATATAAAGAATTTATTTTTAGTTTTTAATTCATAAAAATAACAATCCTGAAATCAATGTATTTTTAATTTCTAATTTAGATTTGAAGAAGTTATTTTATTCTAAATTTAATGTTAGTCTTTTTCTTTTGTTGCTCATCCAGGGGAGGAAGCAATGAGGTGAGATGAAGCTGATATTAGATGTGATTTTGCAGTTACCTCAGAAATATATGCCAAAGTATTTTAGGGGCAATTTATGCTCACTGCTGCCTTAGGCTTGTGAAAGGATTAGCAGTCATGCTAGACTGCATAGTGCTTTTCTTTTACTGACAAGTCTCCATTAGGTATTACATTTAAATGCTTATTTTTCTCACTTGCTGGCCTGAGGTAGTATTGAATTATGGTTACTGTTACCCCTGTAACAGAGGGCAGTCATTTCATCACAGTTTTCCTTATGCCTCACTCAGTAACATAGCCAGTCCTTTTCATCAGGTGTGAATATAACATCATATTATTTCATCAACAACACAGAACTGTTGCAAAGTACAATCACTTATAACCATATTTTAGAAGATACCTCATTAACCATAGCATGTAAACTAGAGTTTCTCAGAACACAGACACATTTGCAATATTCTGATTGTGCTTCGAAATCTGGAGGGAGGCGGCTGTGGAGGTAGGATGTCTGTATTCACCCTGTATTGTAGAATGCTTCCGCTGCCATCACAAGATTTTTCTTGGACAGCCGCATGGTCCATGTGTTCTTACCCCAGATAATTACCATGAAAATATGCATCACTTCTGAAAAGAAACCCTAATTACAGGAGAAAAAGGGGTTTGCTTAAATTATTTCACAGACTACTTCCTTCTAAAATTTCATCTTCTGGTAAAAAAAGGCATTTCATTCAGATTGACCTAAATTGTTACTGCATGAGCATGTAGTCTCAACACAGCTAGAATTCTTGCATCAGTGTCTGTGACTCAGTACATAAAACACTCTCCACTAAATTTCCCTACACTTAGCCCATTTTTCCTCTTTTGGCAGGTAGAAAAATGGAGAACAGACAACAGGTGAGATAAGCATCATATTTCTCCTAGGGTGGCAAAAAGAGCTGTCTGTTGCTAGACAACACAATTCAGCTTAAGGCAGGAGAACTAAGCCACTCAACCACAGCATCAGGACTCCAAAGCGTTCGACGGAGCTGACTGTGAAGGCTATAAACCTGTCACTACAAATCACCATGCAGAGGAATTATTTTTTATGAAGAAAATAACCCCAAAGAAACCCAAAACACCTCAAACTTGCTTTACCCAGGATTCTGTTAAGGTGTTTTAACAAGACTTAGACACCAGAGCTTTGGCCACAATTAGCAGAACAGAGATATAAACATAAATTAACTTGCCTGGGTCTCCCAGACTCATCTCATCCTTCCTTGAGATTGAATACCCAAGCACAAGCACATGTGCAATGAAAGTGTACCTATTCACCTACTTTGAAAATCCCTGTTTATGTCCCTAGCTGGCAGGCTATCTGATTGGTTACCTTCAGATAAGCTTTTGAAAATGTGGCTCTTAATCTCTGTCAAATAAGTCCATATTTCAGACAGAGGAAATTACTGTCAAAGTGCTTACTACTAATAATACTGCTTAGGATTTAAACCAAGGTTGGGAGTGATTTAAACCAAGGTTGGGGGTTTTTTGAACCACAGGTTGGCAAAGGTTACTGGTCCTTTGCATTTTATGACTTCTGACTAAAAAAAAAATCTCCTGAACTGTAAGTATCTAAAGCAAATCTCTGCCTAAAAATGCTGACTGCTGAAAAATGTGGTGGTAATGGAAATTTTAGTATATCACCCTAAGCAGAGATCTGCTACCAGTTATAATAGCCTGTTATGTGAAATTATCAAACTAATGCCACAGAAGCTCTCCTCATTTGCACTTAGTAGTTTTCCTGCTTCATCAGTTCCTGATCCCACCATTAGCCGAGTACTTTTTTTGTTTCAAACATTAAATGCTCATATTTTCGCTGTTGGTTTTCGTAAATGCCAGGAAGGAGAAACAAAAGCACAGTCCTCCTTTATTTGCAGATTTACCTCAAGAAATCCACTGTGGTTTGTGCTGCAGAGCGTGGGACTGCTGTGATTTTATCCCTCCATACATGCAGCTTTGCAGTAGCTGTAGGTGATATAGTATATATTTAAAGGGCAGGGGGGAAGAGTTCTGTGGATAAGGAGCCAATTTACGCTCCTGAAGGACATAGTTGGATGTCAGACTTTCATTTCTCTAATCTTCTTACACAGCCTATTCTCTGCAACTCTTCTGTTTCTGCTTCCTTTATGTGACATGACAGCCATGATGGGTTTGGAGCAGTAAATACATGCTATCAATGCTTAAGGAATTTTTTCCCTATTATCATCATATTTATCAGTCTAAATGTGATGCTGGATATATTCCTTTTACTAGGCAGATAACACTAGCACAGCAGCAAAATGTCACCCTCTCTGTCTCCAGGGATGATCCTGCAGTACAGATTTGGCATATTAAAAATTTGCTTCATATGGCTCAATGAGTTCAAGTGCATTCTATAATGTGGAGCAGTAGCTTGGATAACAATGGCAGTATATTTGTTACACACAGCAGCAGCATTCTGTAATATTTTTCACACTGATGTGAAAAGAAAAACAGCTTTTTCTGTCTACTACTAAGTAAGCTCATTGTAGGAACTAAACTAGGCAGGTTTGTTGAGTGCAGACCATGCAGCTTTTCTTCCCCTGAAGAAAAAAAAGGCAAATGCAGGAGAAAGGAGAAATTCCATGAATTTGGAAAGCAGTTCCTGTCAAAACTTTTCTGATTTCAAACAAGAAAACCAGCAACTGTTTCTCCTCTTTTTTGTACGAAATAACCCACCTAATATTCTGGATTAGCATAAATTGCTGACCACTGCATTTATATTGTCTTTCATGAAGCTCTGTTTCTGGTATTGCAGATTGAAGGAATACCCGTGGAAGATGTAGGACAAGTCATACTGGAGAAGTAAAATTCCTGTTCTAAGTCACACATGAAGTCTTTAGTAGAGCTAGAAATGTAAAGTTAGCCCCATGCCTTTATCACAAAACACTTTCTTCCTTAAACATATTGGTTAAGTGCACCACATTAGAGAGTGCTGCTTTGGTCACCAAGATAAAAGTATTTCAGGAATTGTGAAAGTTTCATGTCTACAGAGGTGAAAACATCATCAGATTTCACACATTCTTGTTAATTCTGCCTTCCAAAAAGGCACAAATTGACTTGCACCACTGTCTGAGCAAGCCTGGAGCTCTTTGAGTTTGCTAGCGTGTTCTGGTGGAGTGATGGGGCTGCTTGTGAGCCTGGGGCTCTGCCAGCTTCTGGAGCACTGGAGTGCAGCTGGTTTTGGGACCAGTGAAGCCTAGTATGGCCTTTCAGCAACAACTGTTCCAAATCACACAGAAGTGGAAAAATACACATTCATTCTATAAGTTTCCACCCTTCTCCTTTATTTCCACTTCAGCATATAACAATATTTTCATATTTTTTTCCTACTTTGTCTTGTTTAAAGGATGGAATTTCAGGTTTGTATTACACAAATATTGACACCTTATAACCCCTTGTCCTGAGCAGAAAGTGGAGATAAGCCACTGATGAGATCTTAACTTCCGTCTAATGACTTTCATTTCAACCTAGAAGCCTTTATTAGTGGAATGTGTACTGGAAAACAGGGCTCCGTGCAGGGCAGCCAGAACTCCACATTTTCTGCACTGACATGCTAGGGTCTGCCAGAAAAAGCAAACAAAAGAGTTGTTTCCAGGGTGGATGAGATACTGAGGGTTGTTTTCAATTATTTGGTTTAAAATACATATTTCATTCGAATAGGAATGTGACTGTGGTGTCTGCTCAATACTATTACTTCAGTTTTCATTATTTCTTTGACAGTACTTGGCAGTATACTTAAATTTGCCCTGTCCTGCTGATACATTCATCGGCAACACTCATGTCTTTTCCTCCTTTCTCCTCTGTCTCAACTCTTTAAATTCAATCCTCTGTTTCCTCTTGTACCATGGTTGACTTTTTCTACACTGGTGAGAGTGAGCCAGATGGTGTTTTGGGCTTGCTCCTAGAACACAGATCTCATTAAGACAGGAGTCAGTGGCTTAACAGATCTTTATCCATGTAACCTCATGTTAAAGACAGCAAAGCCAGATCAAATATTTTAACCCATTTAGATGCTGCTCTTCAAGGCAGCTTTGCAATTTTGTCTTTTTCCTTCAGATAATAATGTAATGTCTGATACGTGTGTGTCTCTTTGTGTGTACATGTGTGCACATGTGCCTACTCCCACGCCTTTTCCCTTGTGAATGCAATTTTAGCTTTTCATTTATTCTACTGAGGCACAAACTGCTTTAGCCAGCTGTCAAATTACTTGCTCAGATGGAAAATGCAGCTGAGTGAATTGTATAACAGTACATATAATATTTTCATTTTTCTGACTATTATTGTATTAATTACAGGCTGTAGGTATCAACACCATCCTTTCCAACTTTCGTCCAGTATACACAAAATAACTGTAAGCAGGTATGAAATAAATTAAAAATCTTATTACATTTAGTGTTAACTAAACTGGGTCTAGTTATTTTTACTGCTTTAAAAACTGTTGAACAATTAGAAAGTAGGTCTTTTTTCTTTAGTGTTTTCTACTTGAGGCATAGGGTTTAATAAAATTGTAGATTTCATGTTTAAAATCACAGATTTCGAACACTGTTGAAAATCTGCCAACAGTATTTTTATTAACTGTGCCTCTGTGGGTTATTTCTCTAGTCTGTAAGATCTGATGACACTCAAAGGTCTGCCTCCACTGATGTAGCTTTTGGCTACAGCAAACTCCTGTATATTTGATGAGGAGTTGCAAAAATGTAGAGACAATGGATGAGAACCCTCCCCATGTTAGTAATAACATCATAAACCACATGATAATTACCATCTCTTCCCCCCAAAAAAAAGGAAACAAAAAAACAGCATAAAAAGGGTTTTACCCTTTTTTGTTTATGCTTTATACCATGGCATAACTTGTTTTTAATAAGACATGGCTGTGTGGACAGCAGCTTTTGCAAAATGAGGGAGTATGGTATTGCATTCAGTACCAGTATATTATTCAATTTCCATGTATACAACAAACATCATCTGATGCAGGAAGCTGGTTCAACAGGAGTTGATTTTTTGCATTTGTCTGGCATGTTAGGAACTCCAGTTGCAGAGGAAAGCTTAAGGGGTTGTGAACATACATGCTTATTTCAATCCATCATACTGAAGTGAGTTTGTTATGACGAGATTGCAAAAGTAAGAGAAGGGAAAGCAATGCAACGAAAGGAAGAAAATAAGAAATGAAACAGGACACAACAGAGTATATTCATTTACTGCATCACCTTCTTAGGAAGCTTATTCAGCATCTTGAATAATGTAATTAATATACAACTATGCAACAGTTTTGGTAACCTGGCTGTTCTTCTCCTATATTCAAAGTGGCAGGACAGAGTTCCAGGCCTATGTGAGACCTCCATCATGAATCTCATGAGCTACCAAATGATACCATTCAAGACAGCCATACTGGCAACTGCCAAGTCGACATGGGAATTGGGAACTCATTCAGCTTATGATCTGCACTGCACATGGAAGAGGAAGTAGGTATGACTGTGGAAGGATGAACAGAGAGAAAGGGTGTGAGAGAAGCAAGCAAGGTGGAAGGCTAACCAAAAAAAGTAGTCTTCCTAGTTTTGGCCCAGTGTGTTGGTTTATCCACATGCATCTATGTGAGGTCCCTCCATACAGAATGGATCTCACCACAGAACAGATTCCATCACAGGACTGTGATGGAAATATAAAATAGGTTCCTATCCTATTATCCATCAAGACTGATGTTTTGCATTGTTAGCCTTTGTGACTAGAGTAAGTAGATGACCTGCAGATCCAATCAAATATGTCATCTTTCATCAAGCCAGAGATACAGCCTTTAGATATTTCCCTGCATTGTCTAAAACAAAGAAATTCTGGAGGTGGGTTCCATTAACTATGGTATGTTCATGCCTATTACTGAGTTCTTCATATTCTTGTATAATCATGTCATTTTAAAAAAAAAAATCTATTAGCTCTCTTTTATGCAGACAGTTTACAGCTCTTTTATAATTTCTCCTGGTATTGTCACAGCTTCAGAAAAAAACTGTGTTGTGAAAATTGCAAGTTCTGAAAAATTATTAATTGGAGCATTGCTTTTTCCCCTGCCATTCTGAAACTAAACAGAACAACTTGGAAGTGAATCAAGTACTGGATAGAAACAGACCAACTCATATTGTCATAGCACTCCTGAGTCATTTCCTCCTCAATTTCAGCAAAGGCGTCACAACAAAGTACCAAGAATGCAATTGTGACAATAAAATGAAAATGAGAACATAATAAGAGCGGATATGAATGCGCACATTCAAAATCTGGTCATTTAGTGAGAAATGTGCTTTCCCCCATGACTCATTCACCTGTGTCTCTATATGCCTTTAAAATAGATGAGCTGGTTATCTCTCTGCTTTGTATCATGCCTACAGTAGGACTGTTAGGCCAACTAAAAACCTGTTGTGACTGCAGGGAGATGAGGCCTAAGCCTGCATCAGCCCTCTTCACCCACTCTGATGCAAAGGAGTTCAGCTCTAAGATTCTTACTTGTGCATTCTAATCAATTTTTCAAAATGTGAAAGCTGATTATCCTGCCTGCCAGAGATTTCCTCCCCATCATTACCAGTATAATGTCATGAATGCTTGATCTTAAAGAATCGGTACCAGGATGATGTCTCAAAAAAAAAAAACCAGTACCAAGCATATCAGGTAATAGGCTCACACTGGTGCCATACAGAAGGTGGACATGTACTTACACAAAATAGGAAATCAGAATAGTCAGATTTGCTTTTAATTGTCTGCTATCTAACATGCTCATTGATGTTCCAGTACTTGGCATCCGGCTCTGGGGTCCATAACACAAAAGGGATGTGGAGCTGCTGGAGCAAGTCCAGAGCAGGCCATGGAGGTGCTGTGAGGGCTGCAGCAGCTCTGCTGTGGAGACAGGCTGAGAGAGCTGGGCTTGTTCAGCCTGGAGAAGAGAAGGCTCCTTAAGGGGAGACCTTAGAGCAGCTGCCAGTGCCTAAAGGGGCTACGAGAAAGCTGGAGAGGGGCTTTTGACAAGGGCCTGTAGGGACAGGACAAGGGGAATGGCTTTAACCTGACAAGAGGGGAGACTGAGACAAGATCTTAGAAAAGTTCTTCCCCGTGAGGGCAGCAAGACACTGGCACAGGCTGCCCAGAGAAGCTGTGGCTGCCCCATCGCTGGCAGTGCTCAGAGCCAGGTTGGATGGGGCTTGGAGCAACCTCATCTAGTGGGAGGTGTCCCTGCCCGTGGCAGGGGTAGTTGGAACTGGATGAGCTTTAAGGCCTCTTCCAATCCAGACTAGCCTGTGATTCTATGATTTTTTCACATTCAAAGCAGTGTAGTATGTTTTTAAGTTCTCTCTGTGATTTTTAACTTCTCTCTGATTTTTGATAGCCGTTTCCTTTTCTTACCTCCCTGCTTTTCTTTGTATTCCTTAAGGTACCACCCATAACGCCCTTCAAAGTGAAAACAAATCATTCTTAATTCTTATTGTTATGTTTGATATCTGTTTCTCCACTTTCCAATACCCTAAAATAAATCCCAAAGCAAGAGAAAAAGTCAGCTAATGCTTTACTTATTTCTTTGCTTGTAACCTCTAAGAGTTACAGATTCATAACATCATTGCAGCGTTCTTTGTCTGCATTAAGTGGACTTAAGCTTTTAAGGAGCAATTCTCTAATCTCTACATGATCTAGTTCATTCACTGACATTACTTGTAAACTGATCTCTGGCTTGAACTGATCTCCTCCTGTGTTTCTCTGTAAAGAGAGCTGCAAAGTGTTTAAAAATGCTGCTACTGTTACAGTATCTCTTGCTTATAAACTGTCTGGTATCAATTTGAAGTGGCCCTGTGGTTTCTTTAATCCTTTGATTAAATCTTTCGAGGATACCATTTCGAAAGGTATCACAGGCTGTGTCACTAATATAGAGGTACATGTGCTCTACACTGTTTTTTCTCTAATCAGACCAACATAAAAAGCAGGAAGCTTCGTGTACAAGTGGATGCATGCAAAATATCTTGCTCCACAGAAGGAATTGATTGCTCTTCTCCTGCACATTGATTTTACTGCTGTGTAAGCCTCAGACCTCCATTTTGAAATATTTTGTGAATATGAGAGCTGCAACAGGCAACGCCCCAAAACCTTTATTCTTAAACATTATTGCTCTACCTGTATGTATAAATCAAGGAATTTTTTGAAAACAAATATGAGATTCAAAGCTAAAATTAAAGAACGCTATGACAACTCATTATGTACTTGTCATACAGGGTTGTCTCACTCTGTATGGGATGAGAAAGGCTGCACATAATCAGGTACATGTATTGTACCAGGAGGCAGGGCACAGAAAACGATAGCACCATTAATACCTTGGATAAATCCAGTCCTGCTTGTTTTGATTATACAGGGGACAGAGAGAAAAGATTCAGACTGATGTTTGTGTTTTTAAGAGGAATCTGTATTGCTGTGCTTGACCTGCAGATGTCTTGATTGTCCTGCAAAGAAAATCACAGTGCTTGTAACCAGAGCTGTGAAAGAATGAAGGAAATATCAGAACTTACAATATATTTCTAGACAAGAATTGACACATCTTAAGAGGTAATAATAATAATTAAAACATCATTTTTAATGTTTTTATTAGCTAAATAACAACAATTTTATCTGAGTTTAAATGACACAAAATCTGAAAAAGTTAATATATAGATGGCATGTACTAGAGGACACATATGGAGAGAACAGAAGTATCAAGCTGCTTTAGACATTGCATTTTCACTGAGTTACATGCTTGTGAAAAAGGCTCATTTTCTTCATTCACTACCTTTAAAATGGAATGAACTGGACCAAATGTTTCAATTCTCTGCTTAGGAGCTTCTTTGGGACTAAAATGAGTATGTATGAGTTTTCAATAGAAAACTGTCTGCTGGAAGTACCTAAGTGCTCTTACTGAGCACAGTTATGATTCAGCTTCAAAATTTGCTTGTGTTTAATTCCAGTTGGAATTTAATATGCTTTTCTGATTTCGCAAATCTTTTGCTCATGTTCTTAAAAGGGGCATGCTTTCATTTCTCCTTCAGTAGCCATTTTATTCCTACTGGGTGCTCGGTATCTTACAAGTTTGAGGGATTGCTCTGCCACTGAGAAGGAAAACTGGAATATTTGTGTTACAATAATTTTTTTCTAAAGCAGAGTGACACTGTTGAAGACACCCTGTTAAATTCCTTACTGGCTTGAAATTATCACAGAATAGAATCATAGAATAGTTAGGGTTGGAAAGGACCTTAAGATCATCTAGTTCCAACCCCCCTGCCATGGGCAGGGACACCTCACACTAAACCATGCCACCCAAGGCTCTGTCCAACCTGGCCTTGAACACCACCAGGGATGGAGCATTCACAACCTCCCTGGGCAACCCATTCCAGTGCCTCACCAACCTCTCAGTAAAGAACTTCTTCCTTATATCCAATCTAAACTTCCCCTGTTTAAGTTTGAACCCATTACCCCTTGTCCTGTCACTACAGTCCCTGATGAAGAGTCCCTCCCCAGCATCCTTGTAGGCCCCCTTCAGATACTGGAAGGCTGCTATGAGGTCTCCATGCAGCCTTCTCTTCTCCAGGCTGAACAGCCCCAACTTTCTCAGCCTATCTTCATACGGGAGGTGCTCCAGTTCCCTGATCATCCTCATGGCCCTCGTCTGGACTTGTTCCAACAGTTCCATGTCTTTCTTATGTTTAGGACATCAGAACTGCGCACAGTGCTGAAAGTGGGGTCTCACAAGAGCAGAGTAGAAAGGCAGGATCATTTCCTTCAATCTGCTGGAGTGTGGAGTGGTTTTATCAGTATGTTATCTTCTCATATTGTAAACAACTAATTTAATGTGTAAGTTCTACATTTCTGCTGTTCTAGTTATATTTGGTATGTTATTTCTAACCTATGCCAGATTTGCTTTCTGCATATTATAAAGCTGAGATCAATTAGTTTTTTCTGTGACATACAGCATGTTCCCCTGTAAACTATGTGTTAAATAAGGGAAACATGTGATTGCATTACAGTTTATTACAGTGAGCAATATTTAATAAAGTCTTATAACCTACTGTGTTCAGACTTCATTGAAACAACTCTTACTAGCTCCTACAAAAAAGATTCCTACATTCCTCAATTTTGCATGAGATTTCTACAATGTATCCTGTCTCCTCCAGGTTCTGTGCCGGTTGTAATATCCTACATAAAATACAGCAACTGTGAGAGTAGTGTGAGAAAACCAGCTTTCAAGGACTCAGATTCTCTTCATAAGTTGCCAGAGTTCTTCAAATCAAATGTCTACCCTTGTAAAGAAGTCCAAAAGGCATGTGTTTAGGATGGATGTTTAAATGCTTGGGAAAAGGAGAAGAAAACCAAAATTCTTTATATCTGCCCACAAATGAAGACCGACATCCAACATAATACTCAGGCTGAGTGAACCCTGAACCTGCATAGAAGTGTCCTGGAGGTGAATTAGGAAGAAAATGAGTCAACTTATACGGCAAAGTGTATGAAAGGATAAGGTGATGTGGTTGCTTTTGACAGCAGTTTTACTACATTTTTAAATGAAGTATTTTGCATCTTTTAATGAACTGTTTAAAGACAACCTGTGGAATGAACTACTAATCTGCTCAGCGGAAAGGGAGGCTGATAGAAACTAGCTGTGATTATGGGGAAAGAGGCTAGAACAGATGAGCTCAGTTTCTTTCACAGCCTGCAGAAACTCTGATAAACTGCTGAGACAGACGTTAGAGGTACATTTCTGCTGAAAAAAAAATAAAAAATAAAAAATGCAGCAACAGAAATACTGGAAGTGCAGTAAGTTTAATAAACAACAGGGTTATGATGGAGGCGCTTGTAGATTCTTGTTTCAAAGAGCTTTGTCCTCTGGAGTCCTAACACAGAGTAACCAAGTAATGAAAACTGAAGAGGGGTTTGTAGAAAGGATTTCACAAGACTGAAAGTCTGCCTCTGAAAACTTGCGTAATATCTCCCTCATTTCCACACACAGCAGTGCAATGAGCTGGTTCTAGCAAATTTCTGCACACTTTAAACCCAAAGAAAAAGATGGTCATCTTGATGTGCCGTAACTGTCTGCAACACTCCTTTTTTTTCAACTGCTCTTCTCCTTTAACTCACACCAATGCAATCAAAGTGTCAGGGCACAAATTAATTCCAACTCCAGGCAGGCTACGATGTCAAGCTTGATGGCATCTTTGCCATATGGGGTCTCAGCTCATGCTTCAGCCTTGCAATAGGCTGAGTTTTGATACAGCTAATATATGCTGTACAGGCATTTGATAAGAAATTATTGTTCCAGTCTCCAGTCTCATCTTTATTCTCTCTCCTCTCTCTCTCTTCCTCCTACATAGCAACAATTCAGACTGCAAATAAGACCAAATAAGGGATGAATGTGGAACACTAGCGGGAAACGGCGCAATGCATTTAATTTATCTCTATGAGGAATTAATGCACATGCTTACTGATGATTATTTAAACATCAACACTATTAGCTTTTGCACTGTGGATTTTTTCTTGGTGATTGATGCCTCACTCTGAAGCAAGAAACAGCTGGTTATGGGGGGAATGCCATCATGTTTCCTCTCCCTACCCAAAAAAGAAGCACTTTGCAACACTGGACATAGGAATGGTAGTAACCAGAAGGAATGGCAAGTTGTTATAGTGCATGAAGTCCACAGTATCTACTGTATCCTCCAAGTTTGATCATTTCTTATTTCAGGAAACTTGTTCAGACAGATTACTGTGCAGAATTTAAAGCGTTCTACAGTTGCCCCACCAGTCTTGCTCAAATCTGTCTCTCTTTCTTCTGTAGAAGCACGGTTTGAGCTTTAGGAAACACTAGGGAGTTTTTTGCTAACTAAAGGAAAAGTCTATACCCTTCCTCTTCAGAGATCTTCTTTAAGCTCTTACAAGCTCTTTTTATCAGAAATAAATACGCATGCACAAACAGCATTGAGAGAAAAGCTGTGAGTACTGCAGAAACTTTAGAAGCTCTTACTTCTTTCTCAACTCTGTACTTCTGAAAAACACATATTTTTCATTAGTTACACGTGTTGATAAGAACCCATCATAGCCTTAGTAAAAGTGAGGATGCTACTGCAACCGAACTGTGCACCCTTGCCATTCCCTAACAGAGGATGACTAGCCTTTGTACACTGTACAACAAATGAATATGGCAACTGATGCTGCAGAAAATGCTACCACCACACATACAGTTCCTGACACTTACTGATGAGCATTACAGAATGCAAATTAGTAGGCAGAGGCTACACTGTTACAAACAACCCAATTAACATTAATTTGCATACACATACTTCTATCATTAGCATTGTAGCAGTAAATAAATCAGGAAGAATTGACTAGCACCAAAATCCAAATGATAATGGTTTACTATGAAATAATTTTGACCTTTGACAGACTGGTGCACAGTGTCATCTTTCTGTGTTCTTTTCAGTAAATGAAACAATCTTAGGAATCAAAATAGAAGAAAAACTCTCTGGCCAGAAAAACCTACCCCATACTATAATAAACCCCAGTGCTTTTGGGATGTTTCAAGTTACTCTCTTCACTAACTGAGCAAAGATGAGCAAAATACTTAACTCTTTTCTGGATCCTAGAAAAATATTGTGGATTTCTGGAAATAGGAGACAGGTTTAGGGAATAAAGTGGTATTTCCTTAATTAAACAGAAAAAAAAAGAGGGTAGATTATAAAGCAGAAGTCAAAGAAGACGGAAATATGAGCTGGAAAACAGGTTCAGAAAACTAAACTCACAATGGTTTCTTTAATTTAGTTTGAAATGTTGGTTAAAGTGCAAGGGGAATAATAGAACTGTGATTCTACGCAGTAATATGTAATTTTTAGGTCACTCAAGCTGTGAATAAAGCAAGAACCCCTGGGGATATCCTTCTTTTGTAGGCCTGGCCTCCCACTAAAATATTTTTGTTCAGCTGTGGTGGCATGGGCTTTCTACAGGCCTCTGTAGTTCCACTTACTCTCTCAGAAAATAATTAATTTTAATTATGGATATGGGAATAGACACAGCGCTTATAGCATCTCAGGGAAAAAGGAAGAAAGTAGTGGAAGCCTGAGCCCTGTAAGTGGCAAATAAAGAATATCCTGTTTCTGACATCCTGGTTCTGAAAAATCAGTTTTATCTCTGAGACTGACTTTAACTTTGATGAACTATCATACACACTGCATCTGTAACTATCGTAATGTCAAGCTATATTCACCTGAAATCTTTTTCTCAATGGTAGTTGGTGATCTAATTTGTACCTAGCTTTAGAATTTTCGATTGACTTCCAATTTTGCAAATAAAGTAAGATTTTCCTGCTATTATTATTAAAATGAAAGGCAGAACTGTAAGGTTAATTTATCAGCTTCATGCACAGCAAAAGACTCCATTTTGAGACAATTAAATGCACTATTGCCACTTCATTGGCCAGCTAACTAATTTTAGAGTTAGGGCTCCATCTACACACAGAAATGTAATTCATTCTCTGAATGTGTAATTTGGTTGCTGTACCTGGCTGCATACACAATTGAAGGTTGTTAGGAGAAGTCTTCAACCCTGGAATGGCTGACACAACCAAATAAATGCTTTTAAGTTTATACCTTTAGGTACAGTTTATTCATATCCACACACACACCAGTATACACCATGAAATGCAAAGCATCAGAAGTATTTCCACAAAAAATCTCATCTACCTGATTTTCTGTGTCCATCATAGCAAATAACCTTTATCCTGGAGTATACTCAATATCTGAACATTATTCCATCCAGGATCTCAAATATGAACACACCAGCTTGCGTAAATCCCTTGTGCTTTAAAGAATGTCAGTGAGGATGCTTTCTTGTAACAGGGTGAGGGAAAAAGGGAAAAAAAAAAAAAAAATGAACGTGGTCTCCCTAGAGCATTGCTCTCCCCTCCTGGAAGTGGTGCTGCAAGTCAGAATCCCCAGGGTATGGTCCAGGCTGCAGTGCCCTGCCGAGGTCACGGAGGGCCCTTGCCCCTCTCCCAAATGCCTGGGACAGCTCACCATCCTGGCCATGTCTCCCAGGGTATGGGCACTCCTCTGGCATCACTGCTACAACCGTTTCCTCAGCCTCCTCTTGGGGTGACGCAGCTCTGCACTGCAGGCTAGTCACACGAGACACTGCATTACAGCTTTACACATTTATGTGCAGGGAATGGAGAAAAACAAAACAGCACCAGCTCTGCAACCTTGAGAATAAACTCGAGACTGCCAGCTGACACTGTATTCTCATTTCATACCTATCCTGTAAGCACTCCTACCTATTTCTCATTTCTTTTATCAAAACTTCCCTTCTGTGTTACTATTCTTCATGCTTTGTGTCCTTTAGTTCCCCTCCTTTCTTCCCTTTTGAATGATCTGTGCTTTGTTCATAACGGCATGTGGTTAAGCCTGATCGCTGGAAGCAATGTACCAGTATGAGTCTCACTGACAGCTTCCAAAAGGAAGAAAGATGCCTGATTGCTCAGTGAAGAGATATCTGCAATGCTCTTGAGGGCACGCTTTCTCATTTTGGCCACAAGCTCTGGCTTGGTTGCCATCAGGGGCTCTGCTCCTCCAAGAGAAAATCTATTTGACTGATGAAGCGAGCAATTAATTTGCTCTTCAGCATCAGCCTATGCAGAGTAGTTTAAATGACAAAGTTGAATTCAGCTCTCAGTCACAGAGATTGAGAGGGTATCAGAGATTTTTATGATGTGCAGTTGCTTTTCATGAGTAAGCATGCCAGCAATATATAACAGACAAATAATTACTTAAATTTTGTTACACAAAGAACGTTTATAAATTATTAAAGTTATGTGCCAGCTACAAAAGCCTCTTAAACAAATATGAAATAAAAACAATTGCATTTTCATATAACTAGAAGCCCCGTGTAGTAAATTATGTAATATAATTACTGAACTACTGCCTAATCTGCTAAATGAACCAAAACCCTAAATGAGTAAATCTGCCAGGAATTTCTATATTCCAAGGCAAATAACCTTGTGATTATATCATTAAAGTTGAAAACACATTGCCCTTTAAATTTGCGTTAACAGAATGTTTGTTAATTTGCACTACAAATTTCCAAAGCATCAAGAATCACATTGCTATGCCAGCATCAGTTTTAAATGTGTCCTCATGTTCTTTTCTGCCTTACAACAACAGGAATCACACACCATGCACATCTCCAGCAATAGTAGCTGTTTTTTCTGACCTGCTATATTCTCCTGAGCTGGTGAACATATGCTACTGTAACATCCAAGCTCTAAAATACATCACCAGTACAAACAGTTATGTCAAAATTCTGTTGATTTGAGGCAGTATGCCTAACCACTTCCTGAAACAAGATACAAGCACTCAGAAAGGTACCTACAGGATATAGCTTTCCCTTCAGCTTTCGCTGGAAAACCTGGCACACTTTGTAAGTCAAGTAACACAGTTTTCAGCTTTAACCGTGGAAGAAATACCAGGATTCATACAAGCACCATGCTAACACCAGTACGAACACAGGCCATTTTGGAGGATACTAAAATCACCTGAGTTTTCCTAATGTGTCTGATTTGTCTCCAAAATTAGTGATGCATTGTAGCATGAAATGTGATGTAGAGTCCGTTACGAAGGAAGATCTTGTCTAAGGCTGCATTTTCTTTTTCTTAGCCTGTAGTCACAGATCAGACCACTACAAAACACTGATTATGATTCTGTTTCTGAAGTTCACAGAGATGTGATATATTTCAAGTACAGTAGTTAGACAGCTGTGTCATTAAGTTATTTTATAAATTTTCAAACATGCCCCATTGTTTTGCATAAAGCCACAGACTGGTTTGTGTTGGAAGGGACCTTAAAGCTCATCCAGTTCCAACCCCTGCCACAGGCAGGGACAACTTCCACTAGACCAGGTTGCTCTAAGTCCCGTCGAATCTGGACTTGAGCACTGCCAGGGACAGTTATCTCAGGCAGTGGATGACTCTATGATTCCATCTCTAGAGTTATGGAGAGATTCATCAGGTAGGTTATGAAGGAAGAACACCATTCTGTGTTTCGTCCATATAAGTAGGTATCTCCGAGTATTATATTTCCAGTAGAGCTATTATTTTTAACAAAGATTTTTCATTAAGGAAATATCACTATTAATGGTTCCACGGTTAAGAAGCTTTCATTTCAGCTGTATGCCATTTGCTGAAAGGAAGGCCACGTGTTGTAACTGACATCCTTGCACTTGGATTACGAGCAGGAATACACTGTTTGAGGCATCAGAGATAAACACAGGATCCTTAGTAAAGAACCATTAGTCAAGAAATTCAGAATCATTAGTAAAGAAATTCAGATAACCTGCTTTCAGAAACATGGGATGGGGTTTTCAGTATGTCCTAGCTGAGGTCAAAAATGTGTAAAGGGCTGTTTTAGTGCCTGATTTGTTATTGCCTATGATAAAAAAAAAAAAAAAAAGTACATGTGTAGGAGTGTATAATGTTCAGGCTCGAACACTGCAGTTCTACACCAGCATAGAATACAGTACAGTACACTTCTAGCCTCTGAGATGTAAAAATGAAAAAAAAAAAAAATAAATAAATGGAACACGGTTTATACGTTACCTCTTGGTATACTGTCGACCAAAAATGTTAATTGAATCACTAATAAATGTGTATTACAGTCATAGTAATTTACCTAGACGGCTTTTTACCTTTTGAAAGAAGCTGATAATGGTTATTTTCATATTCTGGTAGCTACTATGTGTAGGTTACAGAAGATAAATATACACTTTTCAAAACAAAATGTTCAAGATCCCCAGTAGATATCTACTGTCAGGAACAACTGCAGTGAGTTGAAAATCAGTAAAAACTACAAAATATTTTTGCACAGATACTCATCCAGTCAGGCACTGCATAGCCGGAGTTACTTCTTGGCTAACAGAACTAACTGCGCATGAAACTGGCAGAGCCCCAATAGCAGAAATGTTCTCAGTTTTTAAGTCACATGGTTCATATTCCTAAATAGTTTGAATTTTGGACTTGCACACAGAATATATTGCCTTAATCAAGAAACAATCATTTCCTTAAAAGCTGCAGTGAATCTAACCAGCCAAAAAAACTGTCAGCCATGTTCATTTTTTTGAGTCTTCTTTTGTAGCAAATTCAGCCTTCCAAATACATATATATATATGTGTGTGTGTGTATGTGTGTGTGTGTATAGTGTATAGACCAGTACATAATAGATAATAATTTCTAGCTATGCAAACAGAATTGGAAATGGTGGTCTTTGTACAGTGGTCTTTATAGCTAAAATTGATTTCACACTATAGCCATCAGGGTTAAAATTCAGGGCCTTTGAAACAAGCGTCAGTTAAGGTAGAAGGGAGGTACGGGTTTGCTATAGTTCATTTCTTTCCTCTAAGAAAAGTAACTGTCCATTTCTGTCCCTGTCACCTAGTGCAACGCAGCTATTGTTTAAGCTTTAACTCTTTCCAGGCAGTCAAGTCTCTGACTTCCTATACTTGAGTATTACATATTGTATTAGTGTTGCAGCCTGTCAGTATGACAAGGATGACAAAAACTGTTTCACTCAGTCTTCCCTCTTATAAATCAATCAATTAATTAATTAAATATCTATATGGTAGATAAATAAATTTTTAACTAGCAGAGGAAGCTGCCTGAAATTCTCCTGTATGTCTCCTGTACCGTCTCAGAGTGGGACTTCAGTCCAAGTCTGAGCAAAACAGATAGAACACACAGAAAAAAAAAAAAAAAAGAAAAGTAAAATAGATTGGAAAATAAGAAGCAGTTACAAAATAACTCCAAAGAGTTCATTTTTCTCTGCTGATACGGCAGATCTGTGGTTTTCCTCTCGAAAAATCATGTGATTTTGAGACTTTATCACTTCTAATGACATTTTGCTAGGGATTTCATCACATAATTAAACTTCTTAAAATAATTCTAACTTTTCATTGCTGTATGTTCCTACAGCAATCTACACGTTAAGCAACCTGGACTTGCCCCCTGATTTTTGATCTAAAAGCTTAGCTTTGTGCACAACTTCCCAAATGTTATCTTTGATTTGACGTAAGAAGACCTACCACTGGGAACCGCAGTACTGCAGACAGGTCTGCATTCTTGGAGAGCATGGAGGAACCCTGGGACGAACCACAAGGCTTCCCAGCAGGTAATCTGGATGCTGCTCTTCTGCATCAGTTTGGGTATGAATATTTATTCAAGAAATAGCTAGTTCTTTCATTTTTCTCCTTCAGTGAAGAGAAACCAATACAATGAACTGAAAAGTTTAATTTTTATTTGTCTGGGCCTTTGCCAGCTGCTGCTTACAAGCATTCAATTTTCGTATTTGTTTATCTTTCTTTGTAGGTCAAAGCATCCTCTGGTAGATTGTGATGTACATCTGCCAAGATCAGCGGACTTAAGCCAGTTTATATTTGATATCTTAGGATTATCCTAACTCACTACAGTTTCCCTTATGAGCTGTAAATTCTTGTGAAATTTGGAGTATTAAATCATGATGTTTGAACATTGTCTACTTATGAAACTATACTGGTTATAATCTTCAGACATATATAAATGAAAAAATGCTCATGTTAGGCACAGTGACCCTGCTCTGTGGTAATGTAATGAAACTGGTGGTTTTTCTGGGCTCTATTTCACTTGGTAATTCTACACAAATAAAGGTTTCACAACCAAGACATTAAGATTTTACTGAGAAATTGCTGTTCCTGATCATAATTTTGTTATTATCTTTATACTCCTTTGTTTGAATAGGCTGTACTGACAGATGTTTCCATAGGACTCTCTGCTCAATACTTCAGTTACAAATACAAAAAAAACATGGTGAGAACATGGTTTAAAAATGCATTTGGAACCTGACGGGTTTTATTTTCGTTGACTGTTTCCTCTCTATGGCATCAGAGGGATACTTGAGGAAATCTGTCTAGCTGATTTACAGAGAAAGTAAAAATTACAGTTTAAATTCAATACAGCACAGCAGTACAACCACACAGATTCACACAGAATTTTGTACTAGGATTCTGGAATTAAATTCTCCAGCATAGGTTACAAAAACTGAGTGAGGTTGGGCATACATATTTTAGATATGTTGTTAACCTTATAAATTTGATCCAAAGCCCGTAATAGTGAATTCTCTTGTCCCACTGATGTGTTCTTTCAAGGCAGTTTGTTTCAGCTGAGCATAGCTGATGTTGTGGATAACTCATTAATGGAAGACTGAGCTGGCCTCAGCTACACTTCAGTTTCTTTCAGGCTTTAGGAAAACCTGTCTTTTTATCCTGCACATTCAGTAGTCTATTAACGTAATTTAATTAAAAGAGTTTTCAAATTACTTTAATGAAGGGACCTGGCAATGTGACATGAACAAACGTGAGACATTCTGCTTCTCGCTAACAAGAAAATGCTTACTGTTCCAAGGAACTTCCAAGCAACAGAAATGCCATTGAAATGAGACACATTTTTATGAACTTTTAACTTCATAAAAGCAATTTAAGGTTTTTTTTGGGTTTTCTTTTTTTTCCAAAAATGAGTAGAAGTTAGCAGTGACAGTACAGTCTAGGAGACAAAGACATGGAAGTGACTGGATGGTAATCTGCAAAATTATGGCTTTTCATTTGCATTCATAGCATTGAAGGCAGCTGTATTTTCACAAACTCTTTCTGTGTTTTAAGAGTCTTTATCACAGAAAACTTGTGGGCAGAAATAAGTCCTGATTCCTGAGATGGCAAGTGTAGTACTTGTGTGCTCTCAAGGAGAGAGACCAGGCTTACTTCAAATCTTTGCAATGTGCGAACAGAACTACTTATTTCACATTGAGGAAAATCCATTATAAAAAAATAGGAAACACAGACACAATTTGTTCAGGAGTCTTTCTCCCAGCAATCTATAGAAAATGTAAGTGGCCACCCATTAGGGACTGTTTAGAAGTCTTCAAATATATTTTCAGAGTATTTGACAAAATGGTACAGCATTTCTCAGTCCTTATAGTGTTTCATCTGATTTTGGCTTGAGTTGGGGTTTTTTTTGATAAATCAATTAGCAATTTTATCAACATGATGATACTTTGGAAAAATCAGTATTTGCTTTCTTATTCAATGAAGACTGCATATTGTATACTATGGGCAACACCACGCTTGCAACACTTCTCTCTTATGTCTGACACAAAGGCCGTACTAATAGCCACACTAATTCACAGTTATGAACAGAACCACCTTATACACTGTTATTTCCCAGTGCCCTCTCCCCTATGGTTAAATGAAGAGTTTAATGGTAGGTTGTCTGAATTATTCAACCCCACCCCTGCTGTTAATAGAGTTCAATGGAAATGTAGCTACTTCATTTTATGATCTACAGTATAAAGTTCACAAAGAGCCTGACTGTGTTGGTGTTTTGCCACTGTGCCATCCCAAACAAGAGGTCCACTATTAGAAACTGTTTCATAAAAGTAATATTTTCTTTCCTAAAACTGTGATTATATCTGTTGTATGAAGGAAAGTTCAAGTAAGGGAAGACAGGCTTAAATTAACTTTTACAAATGAAATATTTTCCAGGTTTAGGACAAGACCTAGCAGCTAAGCGCAGCACTCCTCTTAATGGAATTAGAAACTCAGGGTTAGGGTTGGCTTCCTGGGCTCCATAAAGAACGTGGGGAAAGAGTTAGGTGTCCTAAGAAAATCTACACTGAAATAGTATAATAGCAGCTTTCTTCCACAGGCATTTTTTTTCTCCCTCTCCATTGGCTTCCATAAGATCCAAAACTTCTGCTTAAGTACACACACTTCTATTGATCAACTTGTATGTTTCACTAACTTTTCACTCAGGGCCATTGGTCTCTTGCTCTGTCTCCTCTACTGTTACCCTCTGGGGGACTGAGCAAGTATTACTGTACTTTCTACATTCAGAGCAGTCCAGAAACATGGCAGATCCATGCCTCAGCACACTTTTCAATACTTCAGTACAAACAGTAGGCAATTGGCAAAAGAAGACTGACTGGGCTGGCTGGGGAGGAGGCATCTAGGTTCCTCCTGAAACAGTTCATGACATGGAAGAGATTTAATAAGACTGCGACAAATATTTCTCACCAATTTTTGGAGAGAAAAAAAAATAAAGAAAGAAACGACAAGGTTACAAGAATTGCTGTTAGCTGAGTTATGGTGGCTCAGGCAACTACAGCCTGTCATCAGCAGTCTACCTGCACCTCCCTTATATAGTAGGGAACTGTAGCTCTTGCTAGACCTACCCATAATATGTAGCTGCCATGATAGAAGTCGTTAAATCTCAGCTGCATTAGGTTGACTGAAGATGTGGGTTTGTTTAAATGCAAGCAAATACCGTTTTGACACAGAGACTGAGGAATTCAGTACAAGTATTTACACAAACGTCACTCTGAATGCATAGAATATTTACATGTAATAACACTTCTGAAACATTCCCACATTTGCATTGTTCAGTCACTTTTAGGAATTTATACCAAATGCCAAAGGGATTTCAAGTAATTGAAGCAATGTGGTACTTCAAATGGCAGTTATCTTTGGAGAGATGTCAAATCTTCATTGCCAAGTGAATATTCTCATACAATATAGCAGATTTTTCACCAACTAGTGAATGAATTGGATATAACTTCTTGATTTATAAACTATAAGGAATGTAGATTGACAGCCAACCTCACAAGAAAAGGAAACATTACTATTTCCAAGAGGATTACTAAAAAACACAAGAGGAAAAAATTGCAATCTACGAGACAAGGATAGGTATCTCACAAGGGACAGGTACTTTGATTTCATGCTATGTAAAACAAAACAAAAACAAAACCTCATTTTGATTGTGGTTGAAAAACTATCCTACATCTTTGAATAGGACAGGCACTAACAGCACTAACTACATTTTTGTTAATATTTACTCCAGCATTTTAGCATGGAAACAGGTAATTCATAATCAGGTTTTATGTTTAGAGTTAAAATGGGTTGCAGAATAGAGTTCAACTTTTTCATTTACCTTTTTGTTTATATTTAGAGGACTCCAGATACGTAATATGAATGGCTTATCTGCTACAATGTTAGAAATTAAAATGGATTAAAACCAACCTAGCTCTAGCAGTCCAACATTTAATTATTTCAGAAGAATCATATTTAAAGGTAAAATTCTAGTCTTATATATTATTACCTGCTGTTGCACAATCAAGAGAAAGGATTCTGTTTCCGGAATCCTCATCTGCTGGCCACAGAAATAAGGACATCATATATGAGGCAATCTCAGGTAGGCTCACACATTTTGCTCAGCTTTCTGCATGTAAGCCAGGAAAAAACTGGCTTTGGTGGCATGCTGCTGGAGTCACATTCCTGACATATTACAAATTCACTCAGTGGCTTGCTATCATTCTCCGTAGATGATCATTGTTCACTGAGGGACAATGACCTCTCCAAAGAAATATCTAGCCATTAACCAAAAGGCCATCTGCCAGATCTCAGCATTTTCTCCTGCTGCTTTCTTAATCCGGTTGGAGGTGCTACCAGGAAGAATCTTCAGGAAGGCAAATATCAATCAGATATAAAGGAAGTGAACCAGAAAATTAGTAAAAAGGTTACAAAAAAGGGAAAGATGTATTCCAGTTTTAAGGATTAAATGCATTTGTAATACTCTGTTCAGAGAGGATGGAATAAATTTGACTGAAAAAAAATTGGTTAGACCTCTGTTTTTAGAGACCACAAGCAATGGATGGGTTCCTTCATTAGATGACAGAGTGAAAGTGGATGTCTGAAGTGTTTGCTCTCATTTCAAGAAACAGTAGTTTGCACACCATCCTCAAACATTTCAGAGTGGTGGGATCCTGCTTCCTTTGCCTGGAAAAGGGGAACAGTTTGAGACCTCTGCTTTCTGACATGCTTCCAAATGACTCTTTTGCTCACTAAGGGACAAATAAATTCTGGGCTAAAGAGGAATAAGGAAAATAAGTTAACCAAGTCTTAAAATAATTGAATCATAGAATCATAAAATCACAGAATGTTTTGGGTAGGAAGGAACCTTCAAAAACCTTCAAACAATTCATCTAGTTCCAACTTACCCCACACTCTGCCATGAGCAGGGACACCTTCCACTATATCAGGTTGCTCAAAAGCCCCATCCAACTTGAACACTTCCAGGGATGGGGCATCCACAACTTCTCTGGGCAACCTGTTCCCATGCCTCATCACCCTGATTGTAAAAAAATTTCCTCCTTATATCCAAAATCTCCCCTTTTTCAATTTAAAACAGTTGCCCCATGTCCCATCACTACAGGCCTTGGTTAAAACACCTTTTCTTGTCTTTCCTATAAGCCTCTTTAAAGTACTGAAAAGCCACAATAACATCTCCCTGGGGCCTTCTCTTCTTCACGCTGCACAACTCCAACTCTCTCAGCCCTTCTTTGTAGAAGTGTTCCAGCCTCTGACCATTTTTTGAGGCCCTCCTCTGGACCCACTACAAGAGGTCCATGTCTTTCTTGTACTGGGTACCCCAAAGCTGGGCTCAGTACTCCAAGTGGGACCTCAAGAGAGCAGAGCAGAGGGGCAGAATCACCTGCCTTGACCTGCTAGTCACGCTTATTTTTATGCAGCCCAGCACACGGTTGGTTTCTGGGCTGCAAGTGCACACTATCGATTCATGTCCAATTTTTAATTCACCAGTATTCCCAAATCCTTCTCCTCAGGGCTGCTCTCAATCCATTCTCCACCCAGCCTGTATTTGTGTTTGGAATTGCACTGACCCAGGTGCAGGACCTTGCACTTGTTGAACTTCATGAGTTTTGCACGAGCCCACCTCTCCAGCCTGTCCAGGTCCTTCTGGACAGCATCCAGACTTTACCAGATTCTGTGAACATGGTAGAAATGGGGAAGCTCAGTTAGTATTTAAATACTCAGTAATAAACCTGAAGTACTAAGTAGATATTAAATAGAACCATTTCATTTCTTTCACTGTCTCTCTTACTGGTGTCGTAACTTCATTCTTTCTCATTAATTTTGAACAGATGATTGATTTTACTGAGTGAAGCAAAACAAGAGCTGGCATCCATTATTCCATTTCCCACCACAGCTTGTTGCAGCAGACACACTCCTTGGTCATGTTGTGTATTTGTGGCTGAAAAATCCCCTCAATGTTCATTTTGAGGCTACATTCTCATCTGGAATATTAAATTTTGTGATATTCTGCATTGCCTGAATGTAATGATTAGCTTGTAAGGAGCTCACCATGAGTTAGCCTATGACAAATCCAGCTATCTGGATTTTCAAAAGGTGTGGATGCACGAGTCAGCAGAGACCATTTACTGGACACTAGAGTTAAGGTTTTACTAAGGGTGCTAGCTGAGGTAATTGGATTTGTGGCATATTTCCATTTGCCTGGATAAAATTAAGCCTCCAACGTAAAGGTATTTGTTTTGTTGTATTTTTGCATTATACTGAGGTATAAAAAGTGCAGTAACTACAGCTGTGTTACATGTCTATATAATACATACTCAGTTCACTGGGACTCTTTAAGATTGGAATTTATCTTGGTGAGTTTTGAGAAAAAAAAAACTTGGAAATAACGATGAATAAGAATGCAGCCTGAAGGAGATCGTGGGCTGATTTCTATCCTCAAAAGAGCTCTTCAAAGACTTTCATCCTTTATGCTGCCAGCATGCTGCTCCATTTGCAAAGTAAAATCTCCATGCAGCCCTCCAGTGTCTGATGCGGTCTGTGCTTTTATACATGCTAGAGAATAAAAGGAAAGGTGGCGTTCTGTTTTGCCTAAAAAAAAAAAAAAAAAAAAAAAAAAAAGGAAAAAAGGAAGTAAGTATCTGTGGCAAAAATAGAGTAAATGGTGCTCAAAGAAAAGAGGTCAAAACCTGTAATCAATCAGTCTATCTAAAATACTTCATCAAGATATATGCTACTGACCTTTATGATTTAATATTTATTATGGCTATTTGCCAGTGACAATATTATTGTGTTATGGAACTATAAGCAAGAGGACTGCATGACTCAAAAGCTTTTTCAGCATATTTAAACAATGCATTCTCATGAATCTATAAATGGCAGGTAGCAATTGCCTGCATGGCTCAGACATGGATAATGAAAATCTTAAAGATACATTTGCCACAATGCCAGAGCTCTGGTCATTAAATTAAGTTTATTCCTGCATACAAGGAAGTCCAAGTATATTATCAAGAGATCATAACCATAACAAACAAATCTCTTGATATTACTTTCATGGAAGAGGTCTGAATTTAGTTGCTTTAGCATGTACCTAATGTCCAAATGCTTAAAGTCCTTGCTGAATTGGGACCTAATGCAGAAGTCTCTAGACTTAAATAAAGAATTTGGAGGTTAAACAAAACCTCACACTGTTTTATTTCTCACAGATCACAAGAAGTGATCTTCTATGGAAAAAAAAAAAAAACAAAACACAACCCCCCCCCCAAAAAAAAAAAAAAAAAATTCAGAATATTTTGGTTTTAATCAAGAAGTCACTGAAATTAAAATAGACACCAAGCATGCAAGATGAGAAACACTTTTTCAATGCAGGTTAAGCCAGTCTTACAGGGAGTTTTCTACTTTATGAGACGCAGTGTGTGGTTTATTTATTTTCCTGCACTTCACACTAGGAGGTTACAGAATAAGTCACAAAATAAAAGTTTAAATGTTGTTTTATTTTTCTGTGCTAGGAAATACCATATTCTAAGAAAAAGACACCGTAAGCCTAGTCTCAGATTTCAGAAAAGGAGGAAGCAAAAGTTAAACACTACACGTTGATGTATTATTTCTCATTGCCTTTGTGAAGCAGTACAAAATCAATTGGCATGGAGATCACCAGATGGGTAATATAAATGAAATTAAAGTTAAAAAGCATTCAAACAACACTCAAAGTAATGAAAGCAATATGAGCAAACGGAGGTAAATACAGTAGAATTATTTAGACAGCCATTAAATGTGAAGTCTAAGGTACATTGCCATATGTTTACCATAATGAAAAACATGAGTTGGCAGTTTCTACTCAAATTAATGACTTCAATACAAAAGTATTAAAAAAAAACCCAACCAAAACAAGCCGAGATTTTAATATCTTTTCTCTAATTTTGAAGAAAAAACTTTTAAAAATAAAAAATGAAACTCTGAAGAATATCCTTTTAGTAGGTCCCAAGTTTCCTCCACTCCCTAATTAATTTTCAAAGAGTTGATCGTATAAATTCTTCAATGTTTGTTTTTTTTTTTTTTTCCAAATACTTCGAGTCCTTTTATGAATACTTGTAAGACAGATGTTCTGCACTTACAAAAAGGGCTGGTTTTGCAGGACCTTGATATTCCCTTAAAACAGAACTTTCTAATTCAGGGAACACACTAAGGCCTTCAAAATGCTCCATCCCTGGCAGTGTTCAAGGCCAGGCTGGATGGAGTCTTGGGTGGCATGGTTCAGTGTGCGGTATCCCTGCTCGTGGCAGGGGGGTTGGAACCTGATGATCCTTTCCAACCCTAACTATTCTATGATTCTATGGTTCTATGAAATTACTGTCCATACTTTCCTCAACAAAGATTGTTCTGAGAATATAATCTACACCAATTACAGAATTTGCATAAGAGAAGCTAGCATGGGAAACATTACTAGAAGACGACAAGACTCCCTGGGAGTGAGAGACTGAAGCTTCACCCCTTTCTATATGCCACACCATCCTAGCTGGAATGAAAGGGGCAAGGCAACAGACCTTTGGGATGCTCCTGCCTAGGCAACAGATGGGTGTCTCAGCTTGTCATTTCACAAAAGCAGCACTGAATCACTTTGCTCAGGGTGAGGTCTGAAATCCTTAGACCAGGCCTGTGTAATTACAGCATTCAGTTTCATGAGCCAGATTGATAACATAAGGGAAGTCTGGCACAAACGTACACAAGCGCGTGGTAAAACAGATCTCTATAGAGAAACGGTGGTGTGACTCTGCTCATCATCTGGAGCCAGTAAGTCATCCCTTCTGTTCACAGAGTACAGGATTTCCTGTCCTCAAAGCACAAAAACATCTTTGAGACACATTTATCATTAATTGCTTGCTATGTCCTGCCCTATCCCCCTATAAAGGCAAGTTTTCAGGCATTTAAAATCAAACAAAAAAATCATTGATGTGCTTTAATTTGGGAAATATTTTAAAGACTACCAAATAATGAATTCATTAAGTCTGTGTATCTTGCATTTTGTATGAATAAGGAAAATTGTTCATCATAATATATCTAGCTTGCACAGAAGTACTGAAACACCCATCACAGGCCCAATTTCCCAAATTTGTTTTCATAAAGAAGTCAGTAGCTCTACTTGTAAAACAAGGTACTCCTCTAGCCAGAAGGTGGCAGAATCATGTTTTACTATATGCATTGTTGTATTCCGGAGCAGTGTTAAAAGAGTCTTGCTTAACAAAAGAATGCTTCACTATAATGCCCCCAAAATACAGTGCAGACACGCAGATGTGTCACGTATGGATGCAGTGTCATGGTGGCCTTGTCAGTGCTGGGCTCACGGTTGGACCTGATGATCTCAAACACCTTTTCCAACCTCAGTGATTTTATGATTCTACAACTCCCCCAGCTGATCCGTGCAGATGGATCACCCAAAGGTCTCCTGCACGAACCTGCTCAGTCAGAAATGCTGAGCAACGCTCACATGCAGTGGGTATGTGCTGTAAGACACAGCTCATTGTAAGACATGCTCCAGCTGCAGCATGAATTCCACTGGAATCTCACCCAAGTGCACCGCAGCGCGATCAGCTTCCAACAGCGATCAGCATGCCCGCCTTTCCTTGCCCTTCACCAGTAACCGCTTGTGCCGTTTCGCACGCACCCCTCGGAGGTTACCTTACTCCGGCTTCCCACTATCTTCGGTCAGTACCTCTCGGGGTACCGCTCCACCGCCGAAACTCCCTCGGCTCTAGTCGGGACAAACTTTCCCATCCTAGCAAAAGCCTGTGCCCGCCGGGCTCCGTTACTGTTCCCCGAAGCAAAGGGTGTACAAAGCCCCAGGGCCTGGCGAATGGGCACTGAAATCCCCTCCCGCCACAGCGGGGCGGGCTGCAGAACGCTTCCCGCACCCCGCTCCCGCACCAAGGGGCTCCACCTCCGGAACCCGGCAGCACAACAAGCCACCGCCTCCTGTAGCGCCTCGAGACGCCGGGACCCAGCCCCGGTACCCGAACCAAGACCGAAACCGCTGGCGCAACCCATCCCCAAACCCGTCGCCCGCCC
The DNA here is from genome assembly GCF_963264785.1 of Psittacula echo. NCBI lineage: Eukaryota > Metazoa > Chordata > Aves > Psittaciformes > Psittacidae > Psittacula > Psittacula echo. Next base: position 73,103,961 of record NC_137742.1, on the reverse strand, counting down.
CGCCCGCAGCCCAGCGCAAGCCGACGTGAGCGACGCCTCGTCCCCGAGCCGGGCGGGGCGGTGCGGGGCGGCGCCGGCGGTTCTTCGGCCCTGGGGCGGGGCGATGGAGGACGGGCGGCCCGGGGAGGCGGAGTCTTCGCGGCGGCAGGAAGGGGGGTTTGCGGCCGCTGTTCGAGGCAGACCCTGATGTTGCTACCGCTGTCGACAGCAGAGCAGAGGCAGCTCGGTCGGGAGCAGGCAGCACGGCTAGGCTCGGCTCCGCTCCAGTCCCGTCTCTCCCGTGAGTTTCACGTGCGGGGCTGCGGGAGGAGGGAGTTAGAGTTGCGGTGTTTCGCCCCAGCCCCACGGTGGGAGCCGGTCTCGATGACGGTCCCGTGGCTGGCGGAGGGGCCCCGCGCCCCATTCGGGTGCGTCGTCCGTTCCCGGATACACGTTCCACGGCCCCACTCCCCGCTGGGCCGGGCTGCCCGAGGCGGGTGCTTGCGGCAGGACACCCGGGTCTGGCTCAGCCCCGCCGGTCTGCGACGGCCCTGAGGGGAGCCCTTGTCCTGGCGCCGCCTGACGGGGGGGGCGCGTCGAGGTCTCCGCCGAACCCTCCTTTCTCCGCGCCGGGGCTTTGTGCCCTGTGTGAGCGGGCGGGAAGGAAGAGCTCCCCTCCCGGCAAAGTTTGCTGCGGAGGGAAGCACTGCCGGCTCCGCTGCGGGCCGGCAGTGGGGGAGCTGGGCGGCCGTCCCGGGGGCCGCTGCCACCCGCCTGTCATAGAGTCCGGCTTAAAGGGACAGCGGCGGTTGGGGAGCGGCGCGCCCGGGATGGGGAAGATGGCTGATGGTGAGGCGGCAAGGCGCTCCGCCGGACTCCGTGCCGGCATGTCTTCACCTCTGGATGTCCAGCCAGGGAAAGCGGTCAAGCGTTGGTATTCTGTTACTCTTGACTTCAGCTGTTCGGAGCTGTGGTGGTACATTTCCCATTAGTGCCTGGGAGTGGCTGTTGTCTTTTTTTTTTTTTTTTTTTTTTTTTTCCTTCACTTTCTTTTTTAAGCCTTCACTGCACATTCTGTTAATTCCTTTAAAAAAACTCATATTAGACCGTGTGTGTAGTTGCATTAGTTTTGAAGGATGTATTGCCGATCTCCCACATTTTTGATTTGCACGTGTTTTTGATCACACCGGATAACTATTCACCTGCCAGCCTGGGGCTGTGCTGTGGGGACTGGTGGTGGACCAGCGAGTCTCAAGCCCTTCTAAAACAGTAAAACCACTGTCAGTGTTTTGACTGTCTTGGGGTGGAACTCCAGGTGTGGTGTTGGCAAGTGGGGATGTTTTACCACAGATTGTGGCGTACTGTAGGCTTGCAGGTGAGTGCTCTTACATATTGCAATGAAAAAAAGAGAATTAACTGTTGCTAATTAGAAATCCTATGCTACTTACTAATATTTGGTGTGGAAAGGGGAGTCTTCTTACAAGAAGACGAGCCTTTTAGTATGTCAGTTCTCTTTATGATACTTCATTTGATATGAATAAGGCCTTTTGTTTCCTTTTTTGACTGGGGGCACTCCTTTGTATATGCAGGTGTTCCAGCATTAAAACCACCAGTAATGAATGTAGCTTTCAGAAAAGTACAAAATTTTAATCAAAAAGCACAAAAGTACAAAATCTTAATGAAACTTACTTTTTAAATGATTCGTATTTCAGACTGTTATTTATATCTTTGTATTGTTTTATAGATATGAACTGAGGTGTCTGTCAAGTACTGTAGATCTCAAATCAGGAGATAGCTTTAAAAATAACTTTACTGGAAGATTGTTTCATGTTTGTCAACAAAAAAAAAAAAAAAATGGAAATCAGGTTGAATTTAATCCTTACGTACTCAGCTAGTTTCTTTGATGTAAGGATCCCATCACTGGTGCGGGTGAAAATGGGAGGTCTGGAGGTAAGGAATAGCAACTAGCCAAAAGCAGATATAGAACACACAGGTCTTCCTTTGGCAGATGGAGGCAGAGGTCTGTGCAAGCATGTGCGCAGGCAGGCTCAAAGTAATCTCAGAGATATAGTCCAAAATAGAAACCCACCACTTCATTGCTTTATCTGCTTCTTTGTCAAGTGAGAGAACCTCCAGGCTGCTGAGTGTCAAATAAAAGAAGATATGATTGAATCGGTTCTTCTGGAAATTATTTCTCCATGTATGGCTGATACACAAAATGTTCAGTTTGAAAGGAGTATTCTTCTTGATTACTTACATATGAATTCTAAGGAACTGTGGTGTAAAATTCAAACATATTGAAGACAAACTTATTCTCAGCATATTGCTTCCATTTTACATGTGGTCATGGCTTAAAGGTAGCTGGGAGGTTGGGATTTGTTCCGCAGTCCTCATTTTACAGATTGACAGAAGCATCCATGTTGCACACTTAAGAATGATGGCATGTACAATGAAATGAAGTCATTTTATAACTTGCCAGGTTTCCGTTTCACAACGGAATGTGACCATTACTGGTGATATTTGAGAGGAGTAAATCTCCTGTGATGCTTACATGTATAATAGTAGTGTCCAAAGTCATAGCTATTAACAAGCAAAAATTTGAAAAATAATCACAAATCAAATTGAACAAGCTAGAAAAAGTATTTCTGCTCTGTACCTGAAAACAACTTATAGCAATCAAGATTAAATGGTTTATGGAGTAGGTTATACCATATCGGCCATATTTCGTATGGTAGGTTATACCACATTAGCCCTCTTGTATCTAGAGAACAATGTCTGGTGCTGGCTGCTCTGCGCAGATTGTTGCCAGAATGGTTTACCAGTGTGGTCTATAATGACAGTTTGTGTAGCTAAAGTATCAAGAATATGATTTTAAAGAATCTCTACTTGAAGCATCGTAGTTCAGTCTAACATTAAAGTGACTGAAGGAAACACTGGACATGCTCCAACTAGTGAGCCTAGCTGGAGTTATGTTTTTTTAATGCTGCAGACCTTGGATCAATCAAATAAATACAGGATGTTTTCCCAGGGCACAACTAAATGTTTTCTGATTACATAAAACTGTAGCTTGAAAGGAGATGTAACCACTGAAACATTTCATATTTGTAAGATAGTGCATGGCACCTTTCTTTGATCTCTGCTTGGCATTGCTGTCCCCTCCCTTCTCTCTCTCCCCCACCCCCGCCTTCTGCTTTTTTAGCTTTTTGTAAGGCAGTGAGAACATGTAAAATTGAAGTGCTTTGGGATGCTGAAAGATGGTGAGGATTTACAACATGCTCCTTAATGAATAACCGTTTCATTTCTCTGGGATAAGAGGAGGACTCTTTTCTAATGTCCTGTCGGTCTTGCTTGTACTCAGATTCAGTTTCTTCTGGTTGGCCAAGGTAAGGAGGATAGACTGTTACACTCCCCAGGGGTGTTGAATCAAACTAAAAGCCTTTTTAAAATAATTACTCAACATTTTCCTAAAGAAAGATCTAAAGTCTTACTTGAAAATTATTTTGATTTAGCATTTCTTCATTTTTATGATTACTTTTATTATTTGTGTTAAAATATACATTTCAGTGCAATTTTGTAAATTTGCTATTAAGAGTATGTAGGACTGAAAGTATGGAGCACTTAGTATGTTAAGATTATGATAAACTTCTGGAAGCATAAGGTGAAATCAAGAAGATTATGAGATACAGCTTATGACCATGTGAGCAAAGAACAAGTACTGACAGAAGTAGCATAGGTATAAATGGGAAGCAAAATTCATGGTTAGTGCTGGCTTTTGAAACTTGGTGTTCTTCAGCTATACATCTTAAAATATTTGGTTTTATTAATACTGTTTTTGCGAAACACAAGTTGCACAGAGACTCTTTTTCATCTCTGTGTGAATGTGAATGAAATGTAAAAGTAGCCTCTAAAAGAATGTGTATAGTTTATATGTGCAGAGATGCCAAAAGAAAGCAAGCTTTTCTGATTTACATAATAGAAACAAGCTGCCTGACCTTCATCTGAGACACTTAGCAGTCATTAGTTGGAAGAGCACTGTTGTAACAGCACTCATGCACTGTGGGCACTCGCTGTACTTCTTAGAGAAAGGGGTTCTGTCACTTTCCCTTCACCCTTCAATATATTATCAATTAGATAATTCAATTAGAGGAGTCTGCCATTTAACACAAAGAGAAGAAGTGCGTTTTGCTGAAACTAAAAACAATGAACAATAACCTAGGCTATCCTGCTGCAGTGATGAACTTCCTACATTTTATGCAACAGATGTCACTTGGCAAATGGTCTGTTTTAAGATACCGTGGTTCTGCGACAGCCAAACAGGATGTGCAACCAGATGAAGTGAGGAGTTTAAAGTGCAGCAGCTCACAGTGGATCACTAGATAGAAGGAAACGTGGCTTTTATTTTGAGCAAAGTCATTTTCATAAACTCAATATTTGTTACCTCATATTTCTTCCTTCCTTTTGTACTCATGCTTTTGCAGTCCTTCATTTATGAAGACCAGGACAGATGGGTATCCCATCAGGCTGTCCAGGATTACTGGCAGTGACAAGGGGAGCGAGGGATGCTGCTGTCAAGTCCTTTGAGTTATTCTTGACTATTAATGATGTTGCATGATCTTTGCTGTATTTATGTTTCTTTTTCACAAAGAATGCCAAGGGTAATGTTGAGTCATACTGCATATTTTCAGTTCCGTGTACTTGATCTCTTTATTTGCAGCAGGCATGCTATTCTTATTACTCCATCTCTGCTGCTTTAATCTGTGCTGTTTACATTCATGGTCCTGGTGTCATAATACAGTATTTGCTATATGAATCTTTACAACAGGCAGGTATTTCAAATGGTTGTAAAACAAGCTATACACATATCAAAGGTGTATAGTGTGTTTTAAAATACTCTGTCTCTCTGCCATGGTTCCTAGTGTGTAAGGTTAATCAGGGCTTAAATAAAACTCCAGAAGTTTGCTTCTGACACTCCCACTGCATGTTGCAAGAGGCCTACTAATTTTCAGTTTTCTGTGTTTGCGTATGCCTCAGGTCTTTTATACTTAGGAACAAAATTGCATTATTAGTCTTTCATACTTAGAAACAGAAAGGGATTATGAAGAAATGTTTACACTTAAACCTTTCTTTTTCTTTGTTTTTGTTAGGCACAGAGCTAGATTAACCCTATAGGACCCCTATAAAACTGTAGAAGATTTGTTTCACTTTTATCCCTTCCACCCAAGTATGTGAACGAGTATTTTAGTGGTTCTACATTTGCTTTCTGTTGCAGACCTGCAAAGAATGTCTTTCAGTCCATATGATAAAACGATTACTCATCTTAAAAATGCTGATCCACAGCATACTCCTTCTGGCTTATTTAAAAAATGTCTAAATTTCTAATTTCCAGCCTAAATTATTCATGGCCTTTACAAACTCAGTCATTCTTGTTTAGTATCATTCAGTAGCTTAATTCTGTGTTCTTTCCCTGTGACTGGCATATATATTTCAGTTTGTTTATAGAGAGCAATAGTGTTTGCTTTTAGACTTTATGTTGCTAGGCTGAACAATCCAGCCGGTCTTTGTCTCATTACGTACTTGGAAAATTAAGAGAAGGCTGAGGGATGACCTCATGGCAGTCTACAACTTCCTCAAGAGGGGTCAGTGGAGTGGGAGATGCTGATCTCCTTTCTCTGATGACCAGCGACAGGACACGAGTAAATGGAATGAAACTGCATCAGGGGAAGTTCAGACTGGACATTAGGAAAAGGTTCTTCACTGACAGGGTGGTTAGTCACTGGAACAGGATCCCCAGGGAAGTGGTCCTGGCACCAAGCCTGTCAGAATTTAAGGTGCATCTAAACAACCTTCTTAGCCATATGGTTTAGTTTTAGGTAGTCCTGCAAGGAGCAGGGAGTTGTACTTGAGGATCCTTATGGGTCGCTTCCAACTTGAGATCTTTCTATGACCCCAGTAGCCTTCTCTCCTACTGCTTGAAGTTTGAACAAACCTTTCTTGTACATGTTGACTGGGACTGTACTTGGTGTTGCACATGGAGACAGTGACACTAGTAAAAGCAGATCTGTAATAGAGGAAAGTTGAAATTACTAAATACACCTTAAAATCACTTTTTATTGTTGTTGTTTGTTATTTTGAGCACATTACAGTAGCTGTGATCATGTAATCACCTAATAGATCTGTTCTTTCCAGCTGATAAACTGGTAGCTAAGAGCAGACAGTCCTGAAATGCTTGACATAAAAGCAGAAATAAAAAAGGAAACAAACAAAAAGATACTTTTGTTGATTTGATTGTCAGAATTACCCATTTCTTTCTTAAGGCACTGTGATCTTCCTGTGAATGAATAGTAACTCTTCAGCCTTGCTTCAGCAGATTCTATAGGTTCTCTCCTATATTTTGTGCCAGTTTCCTTTATGCAAATGCTAAGGCTGCATTTTTGAAACACTCCTTGTTAATGAAACTGTCACTTCACTCGTTTCAATGCTAGTCGCATTTGTTTTTGTTTAATCACTCATATAATTTTTTTTCCTTCTTTAACATCTTCTAATCCAGTTTCTTCATGATTAGTAATTTTCCATGCTGTAGGATGTGTGAAAATGTACCAAATTCTGCCACTCCAACAGGTCTGCTGCATTTTCTTTTGTATGGTGGAAAGATTTTCTATTTCATCAAAGAAAGATGGTGTAATCTGCCAAGATAGTGTAAATAAATTCATATTTTGTTTCTTCTGTCACTCATTTTTTCATTTCCCCCTATCTCTTAATTATTCTTTATTTCAGAATCTGTTCCATTTCTCCTTCTGATTCTGTTTTATTAAAAGCACGTTCAGTGAAACTAAAATGAATTCATGTACAGGTACGTAGATGTTAAGCAGAAGTAACTCCAAGGTACCTTTCTAAACTACAAGCTGTTGATCTTAGAATCAGAGTAGTTAGAGTTGGAAAGGACCTTAAGATCCATCTAGTTCCAGCCCACCTGCCATGGGCAGGGGAGCCTCACACTAGACCATGCTGCCTAAGACTCTGTCCAACCTGGCCTTGAACACTGTCAGGGATGGAGCATTTGCCCCTTCTTTGGGCAGCTTGTTCCACTGCCTCGCCATCCTTACAGTAAAGAACTCCTTTCTTATATCTTAAAAAAGCTGTCTGATACTTCCCACAGTAAGTTTCTGAGGTCTGTAGCTTATAATGTTGACAAATTATTAAATGTTGGTGGTAAAGTCTTCTGTGTCAGGGTTGAGGTGTTTCTTTGTTGTAAAGACAATAGAGAATCAAGAAGCTGAGGTTGAAAGAGAACTTGAGAAAAAGTAGGTGAACCAAGGGGAAGAGGAGAAGGTAAGTCCGCTGAAGAAAGCCAGTTGGCAGAGAAATGTGGCATCTGTAGATATTGTTGGGACCATGAGCCAGTGGGGATGTGCAGCTAGGAGAGAGAGAAACCCTGTGAAGTCTGGGGGTGATCTGATGCAGATGTGGATCAGGTAAGGAGCTAGAAAACTAGGATAGGAGGCGTGTGGCTTATGTGAACCATTGACCAAAAAACTTCAAAGGGAAAACTGGAAAATTGAAGATCAGGCTAATGTGAAGTGATGTAGAAGAGAGGAGAAAGACAGGAAAGACAGACTGGAATGAGTCGTGTATCTAGCCTATGATGCCCCAAATGTGTTACTTCTCATGTCTCTGTTAACAGATATTTAAAGACTACATCAAGAGTGACTGAGTATAGTTGCTTTGTTTTGTGAGGTCCATTACTATGCATTCATAATCTAGCATCAGTGAGACAAGATTATACTTAAATTCTTCATCCACATCTTTCCAGAAAGCCATAGCCTTTTGTTTTAGAAGCAGATTCCCATCTTTCATCTATGATTCCTCTGTGTGCCCCTTCCCAGTTGAGTCAACTCTGTGTAAAGCTACACCTTTACATCTGTGCAGGTGCTGAAGTCGGTTGTAGTCCAGTGTTTTATCTACAAAACCAGTGCTGTTGCTTTGGGACTTCTTTTGGTTCTGGAGTGCCAGTGATTAATTTGCTTTACAAGTTGGCTTCCTTTAATAGAGTTCTTTTTATCTTGAACCATAAAGCTAGGTATTTTCAGGAATAAAGGAAAGGAACTTGAAAACTGATCAGGTCAGCCTTGCAAGCTTACAGCAGTCCATTTCAAGAGGAAAAAAAAAATTATGAAAACTAGCATTTTTTTTTAAATTAGAGGTGCTCTATTGCAGACTTCTATGCTGTATTCTTTAGTTTTCCATGGATTATTTATATTCAGACTGGCTAAATTCAGTTGCATTTAATTCCTTTTGCAAGCACGGTGTATCCTCAACTCGAGTTAAGGAGCTGGATTGCATTGTACTAAGAATCTCAATCTCATAGAAGAGATTAAGGATTTCTGGTGGATTTTAATGCATCTTTTTTATCCTGACTTCAGATAGCTTGCTTTTTTTTCCCTGCTTGTTTACTGACATTTGTATTGCAACAGTATTAATGTATTTTGATCACAAAGTGATTAAGTATGTTAATTAATCACTTTCTGTGATACCTAATTTTAGAGAACCTAGCTATTTCTAGAAAAGTTATTTTTATATAATATAGCTTTTATTACATGTGACAGTTACGAGAATGTTAATTAAACAGTGATTTCTTTTTGACAATAAAAGCGTGCTTACTAATTTTGTTTTTTTTTTTCTTTGACTGTCTCACCCAGCTTTTTTCCTGTGAGATTAATATAGAATCACAGGATGGCTGAGATGGGAAGGAGCCTTTGGAGGTCATGTAGTATAACCCAGCAGGTCTAGCAGGGTCAGCTAGATCAGGGTGCCTGGAATAGCCTGATCAGTCAGGTTTTGAGTGCCTCCATGGAGGTACTCCACAGTTGCTGGGGCCTGGCTTTTCCCATGTTTAGCCACCCTCATGATCAAGCAAGTGTTCTTTTCAGATAGAATTTCTTGTGATTCAGCTTAGGCCCATTGCCTCTTATCCTGTCAGTCAATACCACTGAGTATAGCACTCTTCTCTGCTTTCACCCCATGTTGATCAATCTCATACATATTGATAAGGTTCTATCTGCTCCCCAGCAAGCCTCCTCTTATTCAGTCTATAAAAAGTCCCACCTTTCCTTGTATGGTGGATGATCCAGTTCCTCAGTCATCTTTGTAGCCCTTTTCTGTACTTGCACCAGTGTGTCCATGTCTCTCTTGTACTGGGTTGCCCAGAACTGGACACGGCACTCCAGGTATGGCATTGTCAGTCCTAACTGGAAGCTGAGGGATTGCCTCTCTCAACCTGCTGGTGATGCTGTTCCCCTAGGATGCCCCTGGCTGCCTTTGCCTGAGTCCATGCTGCTGGCTCCTGTTCACGTTTTCCACCGGGGCCTTTACTGCAAAACTACTTCCCAGTTGGCCAGCCCCCATCCTATACTAGTGCATGGGGTTGTCCCTTCTGAGATGCAGAACGCTGTGTTTTCGTTGGTTCAACTGCATGAGGTCTGTGTCAGCCACTTTCTCCAGCCTGCCAAGGTCCCTCTACATGGCTGCATGACTCTCTGGTGTATTGATCACTCCCCCGTCCTTCAGTGCTCTGGGTCATCAGTGGAGATGTTGAACAGGACTGGAGCCAGTATTCATTCCTGGGTTACACTGCTAGTGGCTGGCCTACAGGAGGACTTTGTGTTACTGATCATTACAGCCCTTTGAGCCTCGCAGTTGAGCTAGTCCTCTTAACTCTCTGTTTTTCTGGACTGTATTTCACCAGTTTCTCTGTGGCAGTGTTATGAGAAACTAAAATATAAATGCTTGGGTGACTAAGTCTGGTTAGTTAAAATAGCAGTTCTCCAAACCAGTGTGTTAAATGGCTATTCTGGAGGTTCACAGGTAAGGAGAAAGCTTATCTGGGTGTTCTGAGTCTACCTGCTGCTCCATGGCAAGGGTACAGCTCTAGCAATGGCTTGAGGTTGATTTTGCTGACAGTAGCACTGAAGGCCTGAAAATATGTTTCTTTAAATTGTGATCTCAATATCTGAAGTGGGCTTAAATTGTTAGTTAATAAGACAAAGTGATTTATGTGAAAATGCCTTCTAATTCCCATGAGAAATTGCCCATATAATTTACTCAAGAAGGACAATTATCTTTCATATTTTCCCTAAATTCACAAGCTGTGAAGGTAATGGCAGTGAGTTATTATGATCTTCCTTTTGTGGAGTGGACCTTAATAACCCTTTTACGCCAAAGATGTTTTAACATTATAGTTTGTATGAAAGAGAGATAGTAACTCTTGCTAATAAGCTGTACTTCTGTCTTTAGAAGGTCAGTAGAACGTAGCAGTCGTTATAAAGCAATCTCTGCAAGGGTGGTCATAGAATCACAGAATAGTTTGGGTTGGAAGGGACCTTCAAAGGTCTCCTAGTCCAACCCCCTGCAATGAGCAGGGACATCTTCAACTAGATCAGGTTGCCCAGAACCACATCCAGCCTGTCCTTGAGTGTCTCCAGGGATGGTGCATTCACCACCTTTCTGGGCAACCTATGCCAGTGTTTTGCCACGCTCACTAGAAAAGATTTTTTCTTCGCATCCAGCCTGAATCTCTCCTCTTTTAGTTTAAAACCATCACCCTGCATCCTATTGCAAAAAATCCATGGCATGGGCAGATCTTCCCACACACCCATTTCCCACACACTGGCATTTCCTAAATATTTACCTTATAATTACCACCAGAGCTTCCGCTGGCCCCCCAGAACAGGCCAGGAAGGTGGGACTGTGCATTGCTGTGATGCGCAAGCTGCTGACCTGTCTCTGCAGACAGGTGCTGTGCTGAAACTCACTGGGGAGGATGCCCCATCTGCCCTCAGCAGAACAGATGGAAACCACAGCTTTTTGATGAAATATATGTTGCAGAACATGTTAAGGAGTTATCATCTAAGTGTCCTGAAATTAAGAATGTAGTCCCCAGAACCTGGGATGATATCTTGGCAGGGATAACTATAAGCAAGATTGTCCACCCACTGCTCAGATGCACCCCTCTTAAGTTTCAGAGAGGAGCCCAATATTTGTGTTCCTGTCTGGTGATGCTCCTGTATGGTGGTGGGCTAACAATAGTTTGTCAGTGGTGTAACCCTGGACCCCTCCCCTGCTATTTAGATTTATTAACGCTGGTGCTAGCACTGTTGGCCAATTGCACCACAGTGTGGGTGGAAGAATTCACAATTGTATTTTAGGTAAGGCACTAGAATGTTCTACTAAACTGCCTCCACAAGGTTGATGAAATGCGTAATAAACCCATGCTACCTGCTTTTCACCAGCCTACTGCTGGACCATTTGTCCTGGAAATGACAGCCATCATCTGATGTAATATAAATGGGGATACATAACCATTGTCTTAAAAAGTGAAGGTCTTTCATACTGGCCTTCTGGTTGGTAAGCAGTACAGCCAGCTGGTTGTAGGTGTATCTGCCATCACTGGTATTTACTGCAAACTGTGGCCTCTTTTAAGTGGCCCGTTGTGGTGTCTGTGGGGTGTGGCCTGGGACCATCCAGTACTTTGTCTTTCTGCAGGGCTGTTGTAGCAGTTTTCTTGCTTCTATTAAGTTGGTGTTGTGGTTTAAGCCCAGGCCGTAAATCAGAACCACGCAGCCCCCCATTTCTTCCCCACCCCCACCCCCCCAGTTCCTGGACGGATGGGGAGGAGAATCGAAAGAATGTAAGTCCCATGGGTTGAGATAAGAGCAGTCCGGTAACTAAGGTATAACACAAATCACTACTGCTGCCATCAATAATAATAATGATAAGGGAAATAACAAGAGAGGAGAATAAAATACCACCTGCCGAAACCCAGTCCGACCAAGCAGTGAGCCAGCCCTTCCGGGTACCTCTCAGTTACATCCTGGGCATGACGTGCTGTGGTATGGAATACCTCTTTGGCTAGTTTGGGTCAGGTGTCCTGTCTCTGCTTCCTCCCGGCTTCCCCTCCTCCCTGGCAGAGCATGAAACTCAGAAGGCCCTTGGTCAGACTAAACATTTGAGCAGCAACAAAAACATCATTGTTATCAATGCTGTTCCCAGTCTGAAAGTCAAAACCACAGCACTGCACCAGCTACTAAGAAGGAGAAAAATGACTGCTACTGCTGAACACAGGACAGCATCCACCCCTTATTCCATACCATTCACATTATGCTCAGATCCCACATTTTCAATATACCATTGCTCTTACATTTATACATATATCTGTATCTATATATCCACATACACACACAGAGAGAAAGAGATCATTCCTTAGTGCATGGACCAATCCCTATAAAGCTGCTGAGTCCATTCGGTCCATGATGTTGGGTTCCATCTCTTGTAACAGTCTTTTCGGGCAGGAGAGGCTATGTGCAGTGTTCACACTCGTGAATAACCTGGGCAATAGTGTCCATTTCTAAGTCCACCCCTCAATCATGAGTCCATCTGTATGTTGCATCTCTGCCCTGATGGCCTAAAATGTCATGGGCCCACCAGACTCAAAATAATTCACCCTCCCCTTCAGCAGTTTCTGCAACTTGTTGGGGACTCCATACACAGCTGCCTTACATCTCCGACGCTTCCAAAGCACTGGAGGGGCCTAGTGGACTAGATACTCACCCGTACTGTCCCACACACCCTGCCACTCATGACTGTCCAGCTTCGGGGAAAACCTCTTGGTCCTCCTATATCATCCTCTAACCCTAGACAAGACCCAAACCTGACTCTGCTTAACTTTTGAGATCAGACAAAATGGCCGTGGATAGAACACACTCTATGTGTGCCAACATGGTGATCCCTGTCACAATCAGCAGGCAGGTTCCGAGGGTACCCAAAGGCTATTCAAAACCTTCAGAACTCTCAAATGATGCTGCTGTACTTGTCACTGGGGCTGGTGTAGCTGCTGTGCTTGCCGGCTCTCTCACCACCACCTTGTGTCAAAAACACAGCGCTGCACCAGCTATTAAGAAGGAAAAAAATGACTGCTACTGCTGAACCTAGGACAGTTGGAGATCTGGTATTCCTAAAATGCATTTTGAATGGCCTTTTGGAGCAAGGAATGCATTTGTTTTGTCCCCATTTGTAAGTAGGAACAATTCCTTAATAACCTGACTTCTTATGAGCCCAGTTCGCTAACACTTCCTCATTGCAGGATGTTGGGGAAATAATGTGCCTTAGCAAACTGATCATCAGCAGCATTGTATTCCTACTCTGGCTCACATGAGTCATCTGCGTGTCTCACCAAAGCACATTGGTTTTGCACTTGCTCTCTGGTTTTTACCAAGTCTTGCTTCCAGAGAGGTTTACCATGTATTGTCCAGTCATCTGCTTGTCATTTTGCCAGCCCACAGTGTGAGACCCTTAGACACCACCTAGGAGTCAGTATAAAGATTTCTGAAGGTGATGGTTTCTCCAGCACCGTAGCTGCAGCCACCAGTTTGGCATGCTGCTTGCTCCTCCCTTCCTGTGGTAGATCAGGAAGGTTTGCCCAGCTGTCTCAAAGGTGGCTGCTTCCACTGCAGTTTTTCTTTCACATATTGTTGACCCATTGGTGAGCCACACATTCAGCTGTTGGGTTGATTTTTCATATGGTGAGGCCTGCTGTGCCCAAGATGCTGGCAGATCTGGTGGTGGAGGCACACTGCATTAACCAGGCCAATTTGTGCTGTTTTCTTTTGTAACGCTCTTACTTGGTTTGTGCTGGCGGATGTAAGCGTAGAAATGCGCCATTTCAATTTCACAGTGCTAGTCCGTTGCACCTTCCCAATTTACTGACTGAAGTAATTTCATAGAACAATCACAGGTTGGAAAAGATTTTTAAGATCATCAAGTCCAACCATTATTTGACAGTACCCATTGTAAAATTAGGAGCCCTGCTGTCAGTAACCTTGGTCTCGTGGGTTATTTTTTATGTTTCAGCTAGGGCTGAATAAGCAGTCCAGAGTTGTTGTAGTTTTGTGTTGATGGAGGCAACCTCTAAGACCAGAAGCCTCACAGAATGTGCCACCTACCCCCTTGCTACCAGAGCTTCCACAAAGCCATGTTCTCATCCAGTACTAGGGCTTCGAGCTTAAAAGGATTATTGGCTAATTTTTAGCCTGAACTGCTGCATGGGGAGCTGCTTTCTTTGCTTGTTCAAAGGCAGTACTTACATTTTCTTCTGGAAAGAACTGGTCTTTTTTGCTTTTCTTACTATATTACATAATGATCTTAATATCTGGGCCAAGTATAAATTCCCTCAGGAACCTGCAAAGACTAGTAATCTTCGTTGTTTCTACTTTGCTCTGCGTTTCTGCCATGTAAAGGTTTGTTTAGCTTACTTTTGCATCATTCTGCAAACTCCCTGCCAGATTTTCCTTCCAAATTTCACTTCTGTGGCAGCTCTGTGGACTTTCTTGGGATTAATTTCCCAACCATGATTTTGGTTTGTCTCAGTAATGTTACTTAGTGCTTCTCTCACTTTCTGATTTGGTGGGACCACCGCACATAACATCATCAGCTTAACTGATCCATTTACAGTGTGGCGAAGTATTAAAATCTTCCAAATACTAGTCTACCAGCCCATGGCAAATTGTGGGGGTGTGTGAATGCCTCTGGGGCAGTACTGTGAAGGAGTACTGCTGATCCCAGCATAATTGTGCAGGTTGCTCCTGTGCTTCATTAGCAGCTGGAATGACAAAGCCTTCACTGCATCCCATGCAGAATGCCACAGCTTCAGATAGAGCTTGCTGGAGGAGAGTGATAGCATGGGGGCACTGCAGCTCTGAGTGTGGGGTGTGTAGTGATCATTAATTAGCTGTCATTTTCTGGGAACTGTTAGGCATTTTGGCTGTTGAAGAGGGGGAAGGGCTCAGAATAACTCCTGCCTCTAATAGGTGTAATCATCTGGGTGATGTCTATGTAGCCTCTGGGCAGCCTGTGTTGTTTGGATGTAATCTGTTTTGAGAGAGGCTCCAAAAGCAGGAAATGTAACCACTTTTGCCACAGTGATAGTATGAACCTTAAAAGAATATTTGCCCCCTGTTATCAAAGTTTTGCCTGCCAACAAGTCATGCCCAGTAATTTATTCATGTACATCAGCTACCTGCACATTTGCCATAGAAAGCACGTAGGAACCCAGCTGTAATAATAAAGATACTAACAAGCAGGTTCTTGCCCCCGAGATTAATTTTAATCAGATTGGGGATTTTTTCATACATAGAGATGGGTCCTGTAATCATCAGAGACATCACCTGCTGACAGTTACGACTGCTCCAGTGTACTTTCAGTGGAATATAAGGTTTGTTTCCTCCCTATGGGACTCCAGCCACCCACTGCACCTTGGGAGGGAAGATCCAAATCTAGTCAATTGATACGGGGCTTTTTTGTGAGCCGACAGACTGGGATGATTAATTGGTCCTGGTGTACTTACTCTTTCTCTGCTGAATGGGGAAGCAGAGGGTGTAATCAGTCCATCCACAGTCCTGATTTCTTTTTGTGGTCTATTTTTTTTCTTGTTTATGTTTTTCCCATAAACAGAAGGCAATTTCCTGTCAATTTTGTCTTTTGAGACTCCAGGCTGGAGTAAAAGTAAAAATGTCTCCTTTTGGTTAACTTTTTTTTCCTGTTGCAGACAATATATCCACAGAGTGTATTCAATATATCTTCCCCGACAAGCAGGAGGGTTGTCTGTTTCATGATGCCCATCATCATGCAGCATAGTCTGGCAGGGGACACTCCAGCAGATTCTCTTGCAGCAGCTGCCCATACTGACACTGGGGCTTCCTAGGTCTTAAGTACAAGACCTAAACCAGCAGACATGGCTTTCCCAAGATCACCAAGCCCTGAAATGCAGTGTCTTCCACAGGTCTACCAGTACACATTATGGTTTGTTGAATTTGAAATCACTGGGACAGAGTTTAAAGAGGAGGTAAGTGAATAAAACATTTCAGAGCCGACTTCTTTTTAGTATGAAAAAAAAGAGGTCGTTTTCAGGTTCATAGCTATGCCATTTTTGAAAGCAGAAGTGCACATAATGGGTATTTGTACAGTGCTTTTGTATGGTGATAAAGCTGAGACTGTATCTGACCCGAAGCAAAATAAGTAATGACCAAGTATCATGAAAAAGAGCATGCTGCAGTGAAACTTTCTCAACTTTCTTTCTGAAAAGAGTTAATCAAACAAAAGGATGTTTTATTTGTCTGTCTCAATGTTCTGCTTCTATCCTGAAAAGTTTGATGTCAGCTTTTTCCCCCCTCCATGGGATATAGAATGCTCATTGCTTCTTTTTAACTTCTTTTATCTAATGTGGTCTGTTTCATCTTCTGAAGAAATGGAACAATGTGAATAGCTACCAAATCTTTTTCTGTTTTGCTTGTGACAAAGAGAAAGCTTTTCTAGAGAGCTGCATTTAGAGGCCTGTTACTGTTTTTATGTGATCTTCAAAAACATCTCTGATGTAGAGTTTGGTCTTCTAACATTAGTCCTAGTGTCTTGTGACACTTGGCCTTTTATTCCTAAGGATGTGAGAGGATAATACAGATAATGCAGTAATACATTATCTATATTATTATGTTGATTCATGTATTGTTGTTGCACTCATGATATGTATCAGTGGAAACAGTAGGCATGTGTTGTGAATTGGTGATCAATTCAGTTCTTCTACTTGCCTTAGTTGTTTTTTTTAATCTAATCAGACTGGAAGCAAAATTGCGTACTTGGTCATTCAAGCCAGCAATGTGTTAAGGACTTGGAACAGTTTTTGGCTGCTTGCAAAACTAATCAGCTTATTGGATATACTTTGCCATTGTGATAACCTTGTGGGTCTCATTTATGAGTTACAGCAATGATTGGTTTTGATACTGTGCTTTACGGTCTTTCTGCCTGCTAGTGAAAGGTATTCCATAGTTAACTAATGTGGCAAGGAGCTGTCTGATCATTTGATCACTTGTGACTATTTTTTGCCGTATCTGCTGGTTCAGAAATTAATTGCACCCATGATTTGGATCGATCAGAAGCCATGTATTTTGGAAAATGTGCTTTGAAGTCACATAGCTTTCCTCAGATGTCTGTGCTTATTCTCAGGTCACTGCTTGATTGTGGGAGAGGATCTTTGATCTATGGAAATGTTCGGTTCTTTGGTCTCCTCAAGGCTATGCTCTGGCTTGTCCTGAGGTTTGTCTTCATCCTGTTTTGCTGCCTGGGAGTAAATAATTACTACATCAGTCCTCTCACTTGTTACATAATAAAGTAGTAGAAAACTTGCTGATGCTCTCAGTGGATTCATTATGTGAATGTTTTATTCTTACCATATTGTGTTCTGCAGTCTTAAGCTTCAGTAAGATGTATGAAACATTAACTTCTATTTACTACTTTTTCACTTCACAGTTTATTTTTTAAATAGCCTAACTGTAGATCCAGAAGCTGTGACGAGGTAGGGAACTGATCTAACAGACCCAGTGTAACTCTTTGTCTTTGGGGAAGTCAGTTTTCTTTACAAATGCTTCCTTTATTGCCATCTCTGACACTTGAATCATGTAAAATTAAAATTAAAAAAATACTAGTGTAAGAACAGTGGCACTGGTATTATAACTCAAAGATAAAGTAAAATATGGCCTCATCACAGCATAGCAATATTAAGCAAGTGCTCTCAAGCCAACATTGGTGCTTAGACATCTCAGAAAATCTGCACTGGGGCTTTAAATCTGTGCTGCGGCTTTTACAGTTGCCATGTCATACTCCCCATGGAGAGCCAGAGGTATTGTTTTTGAAGGAGGAAAGTGCCACTAGGTGAGGTTATCAGTGTTCTGTAGTATCTTGTGTTAGAGCCTAACAACATGAATTGGAAGCAGCTGGTGTTAGGTAAGCATAATCCATTGATTTTATTAGTTTTGGGAGATCTTCCTCCTTGTGCATCACAGCCATGAGGTTATCAGTGTTCTGTAGTATCTTGTGTTAGAGCCTAACAACATGAATTGGAAGCAGCTGGCGTTAGGTAAGCATAATCCATTGATTTTATTAGTTTTGGGAGATCTTCCTCCTAGTGCATCACAGCCTAGCACGTTTGCTTTTTTTTTAGTATCCTGTATGACAGTAAGGAGTAAAAGAATAAGGTGGTCAAGAAGGTTTTGAAATAAGTTCGCATTGGAAAATAAGCTTAAACAGAAAGAAAAAAGCTTCACAAACTGCAACCTAAGTATTTTTCTTATGAAAATAGAAGCAATGTCAAAGCGTTGAAAATGGCTTGTGTAAAATATTGCACATACAGTGCTTTCATAATGTCAAACTGAAGTGTTCTCTGGAAATAACTGGCAAACAAAAAGGATTAATGATTTAATTAATCTCAAACCCAAGTCTCTTCATTTGCATAAGTGCAGTTTCCTGTCATCTTCAGGCAATTTGCTGGTTTTTGCTGCTATAAATAGTGTTATCATTATTTAGCTAGTCTATTTGACCTCTTCTATTCAGCTTCTGAACTGACTATCCATTTAGCGGACACATCTGTACTAAATATGTTTGCAAAATACATAAATGATAATCTTGCTATACTTAAGTGCTTTTTGAAGGATTTGTATTCACTGTGAAATATAATATGGAAGCTTCTGAGGGTTTGTGTTGTTTGGGTTGTTGGCAGTTTGAGCTGTAAGATACTATCTGTAGGTTTGTTGGTGATCCTTATTGATAAATGCATGTGCCATAAGAAGGCATAACCATGGATTAAGGCTACCTTGATGCTGCCAAGATTTTTTAGATGCAAGTTAATGGACCCTTCTGGCTGTGGACAGAGCTGTCTGCCTCTCCTGGACACTTTGTCTCTGAGGCTCGAGATTCATCCTCTCTGTTGGCTTTTCCCCAGGATGACTTCTACTCTATCTTGTTCTGTCACTGTGTAGCCGGTCTCAATTTTTTTTTTTTTTTTTCCTTTCATCAACTAATTGACTTTCAGTGTAGACCATAATTTCCTCAAAATTCTTCCCATTAATTTCTTTCTCCCTCACCCTAGTCAGGCAGTCTCTGATCTGAAATTTGGGCATTTCTTCTCTGTTACAATGGCAAGAAAGTTGGGGGAGGAGGGAAGTAAAGGGAAAGATAAATTTCCTACTTTGAGTTCAGATAACTGGTTTTGTAACCTGACCTTATTGTGTCAAAACCTTTTATGTCTGGGGAGGGTAGGAGTACTATTTTGACAACACTGCCCACAAGTACAAGAATATTAGAGCTGTTATGGTTGGTACTTGTGGTCTTCTTGGGTTTATTTTGTTCCAGTTCCATTTAGAACAAGTATTTATCAACAAATACTATTTCTGGAGGATAATCTTACACATTTGGCACATTTTTGTTTGGTTTTTTTTTTTTTTTTTCCCTCCTCTCATTTTTTTGAGAATTCTAGAATTAACTCTCAGCTTCATAGTTATTTCGTAAAAATACTAATTCAAAACAGTTGTTTACCTTTACTTGGCTTTTTTCTGTAGTTTTTGTTGTCTCATATTTCTATTCTGTATATGTCATTAATTCTGTGCCCTCTTTTGGACTTAATTTACTTCTGTCATGCAGTGTTTTCATTTAATACTGAGTACTTTTTTCCTGAAGGAGCTGAGCTGAGAAAATAAATATGGAGTTAGTGCTTTATTGAAATTTAGAAGGCCACTGTTGAAATCTTCTTTATTCAGACTGACCGGAATGTTTGAATTTATGTTCTTATTAGGTGCTTTCAGGAGCAAGTATTTCCAAACAATGGAATATATTTTCTGGTGATACGTGAGATTTATTCTGTTGGGTCAGTGCTGAAAAGCTGTACATTCATAGCAGGGCTGTGTCTTCCTGTAGTTACTGTGGTTTTCAGGAAGCACTAAAGCTTTTTCTTGGATGATCTTCAAATCATGAAGATCACCATCTGTGTCTTGTCTTGACAGATATGAAGTAAGATGAAATAACTTGACTGACGTACAACCATGGTAGTTTTCTTAGGAAAAGTTTTTTGAGTTATTGTGTATGCGCATGTATATGAATCGAGTATGTAATCTCTTTTCAATTATAATATACATTCAGTTACTAGTAATGAGTAAATGCTTAGACTGGTGTCCTTGAAATTGATCAGTGAGGCAAGATCTTTGTCAAGCTTTACAATATCCGGTTATTAGTTTTATTTGAAGTTGGGGAGTGTTGTGGGAATTTTTTGTTTAATGAAGGGATAGTAGTTACCAAGAACAGAAATTATCACTTGCTGACTTTATTCTGTCATTTTGTCCAGCTGCCCTACTCAGACAGGACCACCTAGAGCAGCTTGCCAAGGACCATGCATACTTCCTCGCCACTCATGGGTGCATTCATCAGGGCCCATGGATTTATGTATGTCCAGTTGTTTTATATGTTCCCTGATGTGATCAAGCGTATGTCTTCCTTGGTCTGGACTTGCCCCTGGTGTCTTTACCTGGAATGTGACAATCTGGTCATCCTTAGTACATGTCCTCTCATTTTCTAACATAAAAAGAGGCCAAGAGCTTGGTTCAAGTAAGGTTCTTTATTTGCCTCTATGCCAACATAAATCATTTTATGCAGTAATTCAATGGGTTTTGTTTATTTCAGTGATGGTTGCGGCTGCTGTTAGCAGTATCACTTCCTGCTCTGCATTAGCTTTCATCTAGTATGTGGGAGAGTGCAGCTGCAGTCAGCCATCTGCCTTGGAGCAGTCTGTTCTGTGTCTCAATCTAGTGCTGATCTACAAGCAAAGAATATGCTTCTAATGAAAATGTGATGTTTAGGCAAAGGCACATGCACTAGGCAGGTGGATGGGCAGTTACTTCAACCCCTGCAGCTCTCTCAGCTATATTTTGACACCAATACCTGTATAAACAGGCTCCTTGCCTGCTCTTTATTTTCAAATGAGCTTTGTTTGTGCCATACTTAAGGATGTCCTCTGAGCCCAATTAGAACAAATGCTATTGCAGTCAGGAATTCTGTCTTTGATTTAACATAGCTTCTTGAAGAGGGATGGTAGCACAGGCTTTGTGTGTGCAAGCTCTCATTTTAAAAGCAATTATCTTTTCTTCCATATCTGAATTTTTGAAGGCCATTTCCCTTGCTATGCATGAGCGGTCAGCTGTTTTTTATTTTATTGTCTTTGATGTTAATCTTCGAGGTGTCTGTAGTAGATCTTAAATACGCACAGTTATAACTTTAGTTATTCCCTAGTTACTTCCTTCTTTCAACAGAGGATTAAAGGATTAGGGAAAATTAGATTGTCTCACCTTAATCACATAATATCAGATAGGACTAGGCCTGGCAGATTGGTGACTGTCATTAACTCACTTGCAAGCCACAACTTTCTTTTGTAAGTGAAGTCTGTCACATATCTGCATTTAGAAGAATAACTTACTGATTGGCAGGATAATGAAGCTGCAACACTTAACGTAAAATACAAAGCAATAATGATGCGCTATGGACGTGAAGAACGGTACACCTAGTAAGAGCATACTGTGACACTTTTGACACAAATTTTTCATTTGTATCAAATTCTAAGTCAGTTTATTTTCTGTAAGTTATGGTGAGCTGTGTCAGATTGTCCTTAATTCCTCTGATTTTGCTGAAATTTTAATGCATATATGTGTGTAGTATTTCTTTGGTTTCATTTTTTAGACCAAGTATACCAGCTACATAGAAAGTACCCTGTGATTTTGGGCCTCCCTTAAGTGGTGTGTTGTCACAGCAGCATTGGCTCTCAAATATAAATGCTCTAACTTCCTGGTGTGAGATCATTTGGGTGCGAGCATGGTACGTGCTGCTTGAAGGAAAGCCTCAAGCATTTTCATCACTAGGAGCTAATGAGAGCATGTTCTGTGAAGTTCTGTCTCTGCTTAGGCATTATGGAAAGACTTCATCAGTTGTTGTTGGGTAGTGCTACCCAACAGTGCTACTCTTCACTAAACCAAAACCAAAATACAATTTACTCAATTAGATCTGCTAGCTCTTGTTGCATGTTTAGTTAGCTGATTGTTTTCCTTTCCAGTCAGTCAGTGATTCTTGATAATCTTTAGGAGCAGTAGGATCATATCTGTTGCTTACAGTTTTGTTAGAGCTCTTTGCTCTTTGTTGGTGAGACTCAAACTGATTGTTACAGGGAGTATTTTGTTTCTATTTATACTGGTGTTGAGGACAAGAGTTAAATAAATTACCACTAGATACAGGTTTAGGATATAACTGTGTGGGAGTTTTGTTGTTGGGTTTAAAGGAAAGCTAATACATGAAGGGAATAGGTTTTTTAATAGGTTTATTTACATGCAGGTAAGCAAAAAGGTGCTTTGTTTGAATGCCTGTTAAAGCCCTGCTTCTCTCAGGTCTTTCCAATTTACAGAAAATCTCTTCTCTGATTATGTTTACTTTTTGTTTTCTGCATACTGGCAAAGCAAGTTCCACTTAAATGACAAATCCTCATCAGAAGCAATTTCCTACATCTTTTGTACTCTGGCAAGGAGTTACAAATTTGCATTCTTTATGCTTACATACATGTCTTATGCATAGGACAAAGAAATAAATCAGTAATAAAACATGATGCAGTGGCAATGGATTCTGTTCTTTTTTGGTTTGGCTTGTTTGTTTGTTTGTTTTTCACATTTGTGCTTTCCTTTGTTTTATGTGAAACCTTGGAGAAAACATTACAGCTCTAGATACTGTTCTTGTAATTGTTTTGCAAATACAATTTCTATAACTCTAATTTCACTATCTATAATGCAAATTATTTATGTTATTTTTGTGAAGATCATTGCTATACCTCTCATTTCTCTATTCATGGTACAAATCCTGTATTTTAATTGACTAAATCAAGCATGTCTGTTGTCTTGTAAGAAATTTGTCCACTTCATCTTGAAATAAAAATAAACCTTCCATCATAATCTTTATTTGCTCACCTGTAGGACCAAGATTGAAGAACAAGCAGCAGTGTACGGTGCTCGTTTCACTATGAAGTCTGTCTTAGCTGAGCTGATTTAGTGAGTGCAGCTTGCCTTGCTCAGCTTGCTTACCAGATGTTCTGCAAGGTGTTCTCTTGTCCTAATTAAATATTAAATGTTCCTGGGTCAAAATTTACCTATTATATTTCTGGGTAAAAGCTAGACAGGAGCTAGTGGAAAACCCAGAAATAATACACTATGTGCAGAATAGTCAATGTGGAGGTTTGGCAGTTGTAAAGTGCCATGAAACCGTAAATCACTTTGGAATGAAAACAAAGTCAAGTATTCTAATCCTTCTTACATGCCCCTCTCTCAGACTCTGTGTGGTTACAGGAGAGAGATTGTCGTCAACGATGTTAAATTTTCTCACTTTTCTGTTCAGTTGGGAATTGCTTATCTGGAAAAATAACTCATTTAATTTGGGACTGTGGCTTTTATATTTGTGTAACAATGGTAGAGTTTGAGGCTGGCATCTATGGCAAATAATTTCGTCTTGTGACGTGAGCAGGCTGAGGTTGTTTTGTAACTCATTTTGCTATAATAAAAGCTAGAGGCATCTTAAAATGTGGTGATTGTGGAAGGGTTCTTCTAGAGATGAATTCCTGACTCGAGAAAACAAGGTATGCATGTGTCACTAAGGTCATTTGAACATATGGAAGCAATGTAAGCTCAGTATGTTTCTTGAAGTGTGTTGTTAAAGTTACTGCAGGACAGTGAAGTGGAATGAGAAGTTTAAAAGGATCAGTATTTGGTTCTTTCAAACAGTTAGCTGACCTCTGGTGCACTTAGCTCTCATACCAGCAAAGCACTAAAGAAATAGTTGCAGTTAAGGAGTGAGGGATGACCCTATTTTAGGGCTGTCATGGTTTAAGCCCAGGCTGTAAATTAGAACCACGCAGTCTACTTCCCCCCCCACCTTTCTTCCCTCCACTCCTGGAGGGACGGGGAGGAGAATCGAAAGAACGCAACTCCCACGGGTTGAGATAAGAACAGTTTAATAACTAAGGTATAACACAAATCACTACTGCTACCACCAATAATAATAATGATAAAGGAAATGACAAGGGAAGAGAATACAACCGCTCACCAACCGGTACCTCATCCCCACCCCGCTGTGATCCCACCCTTCTGGGGACTCTCAGTTCTACATCCTGGGCATGACGTGCTGTGATATGGAATACCTCTTTGGCTAGTTTGGGTCAGGTGTCCTGTCCCTGCTTCCTCCCGGCTTCTCCTCCTCCCTGGCAGAGCATGAGACTCACAAAGTCCTTGGTCAGGGTAAACATTCTGACCAGCAACTGAAAACATCGGCTTTATCAGTATTATACCCAGGCCGAAAGTCAAAACCACAGCGCTGCACCAGTTTCTAAGAAGGAGAAAAACTGACTGCTGCTGCTGAACCCAGGACAAGGGCAAAGCAGGGAATTTTTGCTGTAGGAATTGACTTAAAAGCTCTATTATTCTCTTGGCAGAGCTGCAGAAGATAATCTGATAATTAAACATGGATATATAAAGCTAAGGGGGTGGAAGGAGGTTAATGTGTCTTTCAGTGTCTCTTGTGAGGAGCTGCTGGACAGAGCAAGACTAACGTAATTTTCAATAATGGAAAATTGGGATTTGCTTTGGAATTCTTGTCTGAAATGCAGAAGGTAAGATCTAATGAAGTTTGAACAGTAGAGGCAGCAGTGTTGGCAAGTGCCTCATTTTTTGCTCTCAAAAAGGGTGACGTGAACTGTTCCACCTTTACAAATACAAGTAGATGTTGTTGTGTGCAGTGATATCCCTTTAAAGAAATAGAGTTAGGAGAAGTTTAGTTTTCTACAAAAAAACCTGCTTGTGTGTTTCAAAGATCCATATTTACAAGCACGTGGATATTGTGGTACAGTGCTGTATGCAGACCTTTATCTTCGGAGCTATGCTTGAACTGTAGGAACAATGTACTGAGCATCTTTCTAACATTTTTTCAAATGTGAACCTATGAATATAAGTGCCTAGGTACATCGTGTTTGTAAATGCTATTTGTAACTATTTTAGAAGCAGTAGCATAGTCCTGTCTCTTTCTGATTTTCAACTTTGTAGTTAATCCCTGTGTATTACGTAAAGCAAATTTGCCCAAGCAGGAGATGCTCTGTTCTGAACTCTAATTAAAGTGATGCACAGACTTGGAAAATCAAGATGTGTTTCAGGTGAGTAAGGGGAAAAGATCTGGGTATCTGAAGACAGGCAGAATCACCTGTTGAGAACAGAGCTGTGCAGCCTCATCCCCTCCTCCCTTTTCCTTGAATACTGTCCCTAAAGAGGTTGGTGGTGGTCATTCCAGAATTCCAGAAGTGTGTGCACATGGTGGGCTCCTCCCCCAGCATTATGACATTGCGGAAGATGTTTGTCATGCAGATATGTCTGAAAAAAACCAGTTGTCTTAGCACTCTGCTATTAATGCTGAAAGCCTTCTAGCACTACCCAGTCCATAATATGCTTGAAGCAGGACTGGTCCCAGAAAAGAGCCAGATTTGCATAGGTTTGATAATAGAACCACATGAAGTGATTAAAATACTTTGCTTGCCTTGTATTAGCTATATATTATTTATGTGTGTAGCTTTGTTATATGACTACATTCAGGATCTGATGCTATAGTGGAAGCAGTCGCTGCTTGAGAGTACTTTGCCTCTATTTTAACGCTAGTGTTGGTGGTGATAAGAGCTGTAGCTTTGTTTTGGCAACATATCGCTGCAGAAAATTAGAGAAACCCTTCAGTTGAAGGTGTACATATATGAAATAAACCACAATGACCTCCTAATAAAAATGTTTTCTAATTGTGTTTGGTATTCGTTTTCCCTTATATTCCATCATACTAATAGTATATTTTTGTGTGTAATACCAATTTACCAATTACTGCTTCGACAAATACTCATCTGATTATTTTCAGAAATATTCTAAATGTGGTAGATGATCATTACTTTATAAAGTGGTACCTCTTATAAAGCTTGTCCTCTACCTACTTATTTTAACAGTTACCAACTTAAATGGCTTATGCCGAGATTTCAGCATGGATAAAAGTTGGGGTAAAAGTTCCTGAAAATGTTCTGGGAAACTGGTGAATTCTGTGTGTGTGTTCTTGATCTCATTTGTAGAAATTGTGGGTGGAGAAAGAAATCTGTGCAAGACATGGGAGTAAGTAGCTTGGAGTGTCTTTTTGTAAGAGCAGGAATTCGGACTATGTTGTCATGATTGCCTGAGCTACTGTCTTTCATTCTTTCTGTTTCTGTAGAAATGAGATTCTTGAAAGATTAAGGAGTCTTAGCCTAATAGTTTTAAGAGCTTAGGCATATAAGGAAACTATTACATGTGTCTGCAAAAATGTCAGGATTACTTTTCTACATACTAACCTTTATTTTTTTCGTACTTGATGTTTTGATCACAAGAAAGAACGTGTGCTGTGCTTGCATTGTTATTTACAATTCCATTCTAATGTGTGCAGATATTCTATTATTTTCTCCTCACCCTCTTGAAACCTTTATGCAACTCAGATGAAGACTCTAAGAAGCATACAGAGTTGTCATTTGGCATTTCCTAACCCCCTCCCACCCTTATTTGTACGTATATCTGATCTAAATTGGTTGGATTTCTGTGGCTATTCCAAAAGGCACATTGTATGTACAAACCTGCTTGGCTGACAGTATCAACCTGGCATACGAAATTCAGTTACTGTTCAAGGAATGAACAAGCTAGGCTTTATTTTTACTTAGTTTTTAAAGCAGTCAAGTGAGTTAGCTTGAGATGAAAGAGGAAGTTGTTGAATTTGCCCAAAGAAATAGTTTTGTATGAGATTCTAGTTGGAAAAAACTGAGACAGACATTTAGCTACTAAATCAATATGTCTGAGGTGATAGATTTATTAGATTTGTTTATTATTGCATCCTCTGAGGGGATGGACATAATTTGCTTGATATGCCAGATGGTGTCTGTTCTTTCTCTTCCCAAAGCAGAAAGAAGATTGTGGAAAAGGTGATTTGGATAAGTGGCACTTTAAAAGCTGTATGTGTCATTTAGCAATTTAAGATTGGATACATTTTGATTTTTATCCTTTTTAACTACAATTTTAACTTTGTAGTCAAGAGGTTAGTGTTTCAGTTCTAGAACAAAATTTTTGTGTTTGGCTTCAGGCTGATCTATTTAAGTTTGGGTGGTTTTAATTTTTTTTTTTTAGAACTCTTGAGAATGAATTGGAGATGGTAAATATCTTTGTATCTTTCACACGCTAGCTTTAGAAGAAGTTTCTCTGTTCATGCTGCTGTGGCACTTTTGGCTTTTGGGCTTCCTAAGAAGGACTACCTAGCTTGTTATGTCAATCGCTAAAGGTGGAGTTGGAAGAAACAGAGTGGCTACGATTCTCTGCTTTTATTGATCTGCTATTTGCCTCTCTATCTACACATCCACATAGATGAGTGCTGTTAGTGTCCTCTGGAGACCTAATACCTGTCTCAACAGAGAAGCAACAAAAAACCCCTCTAGTTATGGCTTTCTAGATTTTTGCAGTTAAGAGAGAATTTAGCTGAGTTGTATATATAACTTTGTCATAAAGGCAGTTCTCCAATTCTTTTTTACTTCTGTTCTCTGCCTTTTCTATTCCCTAAAGTGTGCATATCATTATATGAATAAAGCAGCAGAGATTGTGATGGAAAGGAATACCAGTTGATGGTTTTGAAACCAGGTGTACATGCAGAAAGTTAGCTATGAAAAGCAGTCTATATATGTGAAGTATGTGAAGCATTTTGCACTAGTATTTAAAAAGGGGGCCATAAAGTCTGCTTTAAAAAACAAATAAAAAACCAACCAAACAAACAAAAAAACCCACCAAACAAAACAAACAAAACACCCAAAAGGTGCAAAACTTAGCCTGGATGATTTGTCATGTTGAATGACAACTAACTGTGGAAGTGTCTGGTCCAGTAGTGTTCAGTCATCTTCTTAATTACTATCTCAAGATCAGAATTTTCAACCAAACTGGAAAGCGCAGGTTCTTTGCAAGGGTTTGATTGTTTCATGTATTAATGAACCGTTTCACAGCAGCTCTTCTAGATACCCCAAATTGCAGAAATCCTAACCAACTGTGTGTCAAGATTCTCTGTGTGTTGGTAGGAAGCTGACATCAGCCTCCTGCATAGAAGGATTAGAAAGAAATAGAAAATTTCTTTCCAAATATAAAGAAATAGATATTTCTGCATCGGCAGGCTGCAGTCTGAACAGAACTGTGCTCATTTTAATCAGCCCCTTGGGCTCAATACAGTGGTTCATAAGGAGGTCAGGTTGCTGACTCTACAGTTCAGCCTGGTATGCGATGCTCTTTTCTCACAGATACAGAGCTGTCTCAGCTATGGTGTTAAAGAATTTGTGTAATGAAACATTGTATGAACTGGGGTGTTTTTTTTTTGTGTGTGTGTGTGGTTTTTTTGTTTGTTTGTTTGTTTGTTTTACTTTGGAATGAGTTTTCCAATGAAGCTTTTAGACTTCTAAATATCATAGAGATAAATAAAAGCACTATAGCATTAGTGTTGCAAAATTTGATGTATTGATACATTGAGGGCCACCTTTGGGTTTTGTTGGTTTGAGTTCTTTTTTTTTGTTGTTGGTCTGGGGTTTTGTTTTGCTTTGTTATTTAAGTATCTTAACAGTTGTTGGGAGGGGGAGGTTAGGAATAGAAACTGTGAAAGTGTCCTGGGTTCAGCAGTAGCAGTCAGTTTTTCTCCTTTTTAGTAGCTGTTGCAGCACTGTGTTTTTGACTTTCAGCCTCGGAACAAAGCTGATAACAGTGATGTTTAGACTGACCAAAGACTTTGTGAGTCTCATGCTCTGCCAGGGAGGAGGAGGGGCCGGGAGGAAGCAGGGACAGGACGCCTGACCCAAACTAGCCAAAGAGGTATTCCATACCACAGCACGTCATGCCCGGGGATGTAACTGGGAGCTACCCGGAAGGGCACGTCCTCTTTTCGGTCGGGCTCTTTTCCGGCGAGCGGTATCATATTTTCTTCCCTTGTTATTTCTCTTATCATTATTATTATTGGTGGCAGCAGTAGTGATTTGTGTTATACCTGAGTTACTGGACTGTTCTTATCTCAACCCGTGGGAGTTACATTCTTTCGATTCTCCTCCCCATCCCTCTGGGGAGTGTGGGGGGGGAAGTAGACTGCGTGGTTCTAATTTACGGCCTGGGCTTAAACCACGACAGAAAGATTACCCAATAATCAGACCTTTAAGGTAAAAATAAAATTAATTTCAAGATTCTAACTTGCAAACCCAGTACATAAAACAATTGACTCTGTCTTTTCTGTGGCAATAGTACAATTGTAAAAGAAGGACTCTTAATTAAACATTTTGCTCAGGCAGATCATTACCTGGGGAAATAGCCACTAAGGGGAACTTCGGTGCCTAGAGAACTCAAAACTGGAGTGTCTGCAGTGTTGTTGTCTAATTTGTATCATATTTGTGATACAGCTCTGAAGCTGATTTCACAATAACCCAATCAAAGTTAAGAATTAAAAACCCAAGCTTGTTGGAACTAAAAACTAAAACCAAAGTGGCTTGGAGATTTCTCTTGTCCTTTTTCCCCTCCATCCCCTGTGCTTTTTGGCTTTGTGTAATTCTGATTGAGTAGTTACTTGTGTGGTTATTGTTTAGCTTTGAAAAGAAAAAAAAAAAACAACCAACAAACCAACCATAAACCCTAGCCGAGCTGTCTGTATGTAAAATGAAGATACAATGCTGCAATTTTCTGGAAAGCTTAGTCAAAACTTCTTATCCAGCTATCTGTTGACCATATCATGTCACTGGTGGTAATATTTACTTGAGCTTTGTCATTCATAGGCAATATGTTTGCAGATAACGTTGAAGTTCAGAGAGTTATGATATGAAGATAAATACCTTTTTTTCACAGTATGTCAGCTAATGCTGTGCCTGAGCCTTAGTATTAAGACTTAGGTTGTGTTTTGATCAATCTTTGACCCTCTGGTGCAGAAGAACACTTTCTACTTACAGCTATGCAATGACTAGAAGCAGGTAACATCTCTGTGGTAGTATCAAGGCATGCAAATAGAGAAAACAAATGCTTACAAAATTGCTACCTGACAGTGTTACTTCCTGACTTGTGACTCCTGGTAGATCTTGCAGATGTCAAAAAATTTTGGTAATGGAATCAGCCTATGACACTTGTCATTTAAAAAGTCACATCACAGTTAATGAATTCAGTGGGTTTTCTTCTGCACAGTGTCACACTCATTAGCTCTGTCACAGTCTTGATTTCCCTTTGAGCGAATGGAAACCCAGTAGCAGGAGCCTTAGGAAGTTGTTAAAGCAATTAAAGGCTTCTCTCTCAGCACCTTGCGTGGTTACCATAGTATCCTCTGCCTCTAAGTCTTTGCTGATGATGTCAGTATGCATACAGGGGCTATTCACAGCGTCTACATGAAGATGATTCATCCCTTGCTAAAGATCATGAGCATCTCTCCATATGCTCTATTATCTAGAGTAATCTTAGGAATTCAGGAGGCTGG
Organism: Psittacula echo; assembly: GCF_963264785.1. Taxonomy (NCBI): domain Eukaryota; kingdom Metazoa; phylum Chordata; class Aves; order Psittaciformes; family Psittacidae; genus Psittacula; species Psittacula echo. Next base: position 73,073,529 of record NC_137742.1, on the reverse strand, counting down.
AAGGTAAGTGGCTTTGGCTTCACATTTAATAATTTTTATGTGTCCTTATACTGTGAGGCATCAGTGTTGCTTTTTTTTATCCTCTGTTGCATTGTTCACTAAAGTGGTTTTTAGCTGAACCAATTGCATAGCTTCTGTAATTTGAACTTGGCAAAGTCTGGGTAATTTTCAGAAATACGAAAAGAAGGCAAACTAAAAATTCCTGAAGTTAAAAATTGGTTTATTAAGTAATTAGAGTGAGATTTTTACCAATTAAAATTCCCAGATTTCTTTTTATTCATAGGAAGACAGCATTATCTAAAAGAATAATGTTCAAGCTTTTTTTTTTTTTTAAATTAAATCAACAGCAAAAATTAACCTCCAACTGCCGTTACCTTTCCTTTTGTTCTTTATGTGAATAGTAGAATGGTGGATGAATGTACACTCATGCAGCTATTCTGCACACAATTTTGTTTATATAGGAAGTGTAAATTCTGATTGGAATCTGCTGTTACACTTAAGGAAAGCAAAGGTTTGCTTATTTACCTTAAGCAGTGGAAAAACATAATAACATAACAAAATAGTGAAGGAACTGGTATTATGAGCCTTGAAATCTAAGTTTATTTGTAAGCCTGAGATACTGAGCTGTTTACTGTTTGAATTCACAGTTGGATTTTTTTTTTTTTTCCTTCTTTCAGTCTATTTTCTGCATTGCTTATGGCCATGCCCAGTATGTAAAGTGTCTGATTCTGTCTTTTACAAAAAAAACCTAACCCAACAGAAGAACACTCCAAACCAGTGACATCAACCGTGCAGAGCTAATCTGCAGAACTGTGATAGGTGTCCTTTTAAAAGTTGTCTTTAAATGCCTTGTAGCTTCATTTTGGGTTTATTGTATTTTTATTTCTCCACCCTGAAAACTCTGCAGGGTTCTTCTTATAAAGCAATCCATGTATTTAATATGAAAGATTAAAACAATTTTGGGATAGGGGTCAGGAATGGACTAAGATCTCTGAGTGTAACTGGAAGCAAATATGTAAAGGGGAGTTTGGTGTTGCAGGAAATTCTACTTTAAGACATTGTTTTGTACCAGCTCATCAGTCTACCCCTCCTTCCTCTCCACCCCTGTTAAGTATACACTAGGCATAAGTATACCCTTTACCTGTTTGATTTTATGTTTTCTGATCATAATGTCCATTGGTTTGTTTGGAGTTTATTGAGTCTTTTTTTGTGAATGGGGTCTTCTGTTGATGTTTTGTAAGCAAATTGCTTAGTATTCACTGATAGATAAGACTTTTAAGCAGTCTAATGCTACACATGAGATGTGGGAATGCTTCTAATCACAACAGACATGGTGCATTAGAAGAATGAAAATAACAGTTTAGTGACAATATTATGGTTTATTTGGATATTTTTAAGTTCATGTAGACTGAAAATTTTTTACTTTGTAGTACAAAAATATATGTGCTGTGTTTTTCTCTATTTGACTGCCTAGCTATTAGTTTGGATGTTGAGATAGAGAAGATGAGTATTTTAGGTAAACTCAAGACACCAACTCCCCTTCCAGTGCTGATGCCAATTAACTTTCACATTTGATTTAAAAAAAAAAAAAAAAAAAAGTCTGTTTATGTACTAAATGCGGTCTTGTATTGGTCGCAGTGTACTCCCCTGTCTTGTGGCTTTAGGTGTTGTGCATCTTTTTTGGTTTAATCCTGAAGGTTACCTAGCAAGTAAGGACCAGATGCATAAAATGGTCAGGAGTAAAATATTTAACTATATTAACTATATTTAACTACTTAGAATTTTAATTAAAGTTGCTTTCCAATCTTGGAGTTAAAAAACCCCAATGCAACCAACCTGGAGGGTTCTATAATCAGAGCTTTGAAACTCCTTTGGTTCAATATCAGAAGTTTTATGTAATTGTCCAGAAGAAATTAAGACTGAGGATCCCCTCATAATTTCTCCTCCTAAAGGCTCTGACAAAAGCCCAAGTCTGAGGATTTTGTCATTTTTCTATTGCTATTAATTTTCTTAGTTCCGTATTACCTGAATAAAGATATTTCAAGTTGCATATGTATATTGGTTGTCTCATGTAGCTAGCTGTTCATGAAGTTGAGAAGGTTAATGGCGAGCTTAAATGCAAACAAGATTATGATTCTAAATATAAGGAATACAAATAGTATTTGAGCAGAAACTGGTTTAGAAGACAAGTGAAGATTTTGGAGAGGGAAAAAAGAAGAGCATATCTGGATTACATGCAAGTGGAGCTTACACCAGTGTATAGAGGTGTATGGTTTTCATGTGTTTGTAAATTGCTTTCATTAAATGAATTTCTGTTTGCATTTTGACTTTTTTTTTTGGGCAAAGTGAACCTGTACTTACAGAGGTGATTTGCAAGTTAAGTTGTTACATATGCAGAAGAACGAATCAAATGCCTCGAAAAAAGGAAAGTTTCAAAACAAAATTTGTCGTGTCACTGTAACTGTCACTTTGAAGGTGAAACTTAATCATAGAAAGTGCAACCTATTCATCTTTCTTGAATAAACACATTAACTGTGCTTATTCAAGAAAAGTAAATGAAAGCTTTACATACAAACATAAATACTTCTATCTTTGCCTGTACGGTTACTAACAGTGAATACCAGCTATATTTAAATGTAAATGGACTCTGTTCCAGCCACAAGCTGAAGCTGAGTATAACAGCATTTTTGAAAGCTGTTAAAATGAGTTATTAATTCAAAATATCTTACTTAGATTTAAATAGAATTTATAATTCTACTCTATTGAATCTAGATATTAATAAGTACTGTTGTATCATATTTAACTGATATCCAGTTACTAGTTTCAAGTGTTAATGTTTTTTAATATGCTAGCAACAGTGACAGTTTTGTTGTTTCTAGGATTGTATTTCTTCTCTCAAAATACACCATTGTATTAATTATCTCTTTTTTATGCTTTTATGTATTTTCTCTCAAACATGCACATTTGATTTCAACTATGGTCCCAATTAAAAGCAGCATACTACACATCATCTTGAAGTTGTTAAAATGACAGTTTGGTATTGATTGTCACTTCTTGGCTTTTAAACTGCTTTGACGATCTTGTTTTGGGGGTACAAACAATGTACAAACAATCATTTTGGCCATTAGAGAGAATTTGGTGAAGAATTGCTACAACAAAGGCTCATGTTAACAGCCAAAGATCACATTGACAGTGTGGTGATGATCAACGTTCATAGGGAGAAACTGAGTTTCAGTTGTAATTAATTTTAATTCTGCATAATTACATTCTGAGCTGTTCTTCAAGTGGCATTATAAAAGCAAGAAAAAAGTAAATTCTGTTCAGCTAGTGGCAGACATCTGGCAGTTCCTGCATAGGAGGAAGCCAGGTTTTATTTTTATATTTAATTTTTGTTTTTTATTTTTAAAATATCTTTTTCTTCTCACAAGTTTTTCCTGTTTTGTATCTTGACATATGAGAAAGGAACGAAATTCTGCACTATTTGAAAACTAGAACTGGTTTTTGGGAGCAGTTGTAAGAGTTTATTTTTTTTTTTTTTTTTTTTTTGCTTTGGTACATGATATGCAATCATCCAGTAACCAACACATATAGCAATGGAAAAGTGGTTGTCCAAGACACAGGTGTTTCTTTACTGACGCTTTCTGTCTAATGACATAGCAGTAGTTTGCGGTTTGAGGCTTCTGTTTTGGTCTGCGTTTATAGTTGGAGTTTTTTTCCCTGTCATTGACACAATTTAGTACAGAAACAAGACTTCTGTCTGTTCTTCCACTGTAATTGTCAGGTCATTTATAGGGGTGCGTGTTTGAGTGTACTCTATTTGTATTGTAATACTTGTAGAGGTACTTGAGATCCTCTGTTCCTGCAGAGTCATTAATCATTGTCATGTTTTATCCATTCTGAGCAGAAATCAAGCAGGACTCTGAGGGAGAGGATAAAGACTACTTTAAAAAAAGAAACACACTTTTTTTTTTTCTCTCCAAGTCTGTAGCATTGGCCATACAGAAGGACTTTACAGAATTAGAGGGAGTTTCAAAGGGATATCGGAAATGAAGAGTTGGAGATGACTAACTTAAGGACTGAAGGAGAAGTTATTAAAGGAAAAAGAAAAAGCTAGAACAGGGTAAATTGGGAACCCTTTCTGTTTGTATTGCATAACAAGAGCACAAGATTATGTAAGCTAATGATAATATATTTTGATGGTGTTAAGTCAGTTCAGTGTCTGGCTACTGCTGAAGAGAATAGTCTTGCTCTTTCTTTCCTTGGGCTCACTCTACCAGTGCTATTTTTTCTCTACAGCAGTCACAGTGTGAATTTGTTGAGCTAGCTGGTACAACAGAAACCTAATATGTTACAAAGCAAATGGCTTTTCCACCAAATTAGCAAGATGAACCTGCCCCACTTGAAGCTATGGACTCACAAAGGCTGTCACAGTAGAGAAGACAGGGCCACTGCCCTGGGAAGCATGAGCTCTGAGCATACCCAGTGTTACTAGCTTAGCCATAAGGTGCAGCCATAACCTGAAATTGTGGTGGGGCTTTATGGCTTTTAGAATCTCAGTACAAACTGTGAAGTAGAAAAGCTGGTTGACACAGGAGATTTTACTTAATTCATTCAGTTGACTTAAATGGTCAGTTTCTGAACGTTCTCCCTAAAATTTAGGGAAGTTAATTGAATAGAAATCTCTGAAGTTTTTGACCTTGGAGTCTCAGCTTCAGTGTCCAGCTTTTGAAACCCATCAAAATGAATCCGACATGGGAGCACCTTTTGAACTGAGAAAAGTTGCTGCCCCAGGGGTATGAGACACATTATGGAACACAAGCATTTTGGGTTTGCACATGGCTACTTACAGGGTGTATATGGTAGGAACCAAAGGCAGGGGAAGGGATGATGTGAGGTGATTCGAGCATGAACGTGGGTGGGAAAACAGAGGTGATGGCTTAAAACAGGGCCAGTCCTGTGCAGGTAGTGTGCTGGCTAGTACGCATGTCCAGCCATGCCCTCTGCCTGGTCAGTGCAATATGTGTTGTCTGCTTGTTAAATTCCTTTCTCTTTCGCTGGTGAGGTCTCTGATCTATGTGCATGTGTGTGTGCAGGGTCTGAGTGCAGGCACTGGGGTCACATGGCAGGTTGTAGAAACCGCGTGTCAATGGTGCAGTGACTGAGGAGACCAGAGTGAGTTTAAGTGCTAGTAACTAGGGACCTTGAGTTATGGGGGCTTGTGTGTCTCTGGCATCAACAACTGGCGGAAGCGTGCAAGTCAGGGCATGATGGCTAATGAAGGTGAAGCCAGCCTTAGCTGCTAAGTAGGTGAAGTGGCCTGGGAGCTAAATGTGTGTGTCTCTAAGGACATGACTGGGATCCAGGCACCAGCTACTGACAGACCAAGTGTCTGAGCTCAGCTGCTGGAAGGACCCACACTGCGTGCAGTGAATCTTCTCATCAGTGGGCCTCCATCCTTTTCAGCCAGAGGGAAGTGGGATGAGGCTGCTGACACTCTGTGGCTGATTGATGTGCGGGGCTGGCCATGTGTATAATTGTGTGTGGTATACAAGCGTGCTTTGTGCACATGTGCTTAGTGGGGAGACATGCTTAACTTCAGTGTGATTGGACCTGAGGACATGGAGTTGTGGCTGCCTTGCCTTTCTTGGTCTGCTTGATCTGGCCAGATTTCCCACAAGACAAATTTTTAAGCTGTTTTGAGTGTTTACACCTTAAAATATTGAGCTTCTGCCGTTTTTCCACCTAAGTTAATTATAATGGAAGAAATGCATGATCTTTCAGAATCAGTCAGTGAAGTTTACTCAATTGCCTCCTGTCTCTTACAACATTATTTGTACATCTGTATGTGGAACGGGGAGATGAAGGCCATGTAGTTTGCGTTTTAGTCAGTAGAAGAAAAATAGTGCTCCAGTCTTGCTACAGTTTGCTGACAGGATGTATGTAATATTTTTAGTCCTGTCAAAATAAATGGAAGTACTTAGAGATAAGCACTCATGTAATTCTGAAGATTGGATCTCCTAATCAGGAAGGCTACGAATGTAGAAAAATCCATATGCCACGCTTGTGTTTTTCATTATTCCAAAAATCTTCCTTCCTCTGTGCCCCCAAGATGTAACTGCATAACATTTTTTTAACTTTAAGTGCCTTTCCTTTGTCTAGAACTGTGTGTACGCTTGTCTAAATGCATGTAACAAAATAATAAACAACAGGCAGAACTTGTAGCTAGAACTGTTATTCTCCTGAATGTATTCCTAAACTTCTGGGGGTTTTATCAATACTTCTATTGCACATTGAGTGGTAACCTGTTTTCATTCTTTTTTTCATTCTGCTAGTGCGTTGATTTCCAAAATTATATACTCCTGTTCTGAAAATACTGCTTTCTGGTCTTGCAAATATTGTGATTTCACATAAATATGATTATTTTGCACTGACAGGTGGCTTAGGTGATGGTTTTTTAGGAGGTTAAAAGCCATAAAGGCAAATATACAACAAAAATCATAGTGTACTAAGAAAAACACTCTGTATTCTAATATAAACAGTATTGTGTGGTACTTGTGTTATCCTGAACTGGCTGTCCTGTATCTGCTGTGTTTCTCTACAAACCTAATTCTGGAGAATTTTTTTAAAAACTAAAGGAATTTCTTGACAGTATATAGCTTGTTCTGCATAAGGGGGAAGTAAAACTTCACTGATATTTTTTTTTTTTTTTTTTTCCCCTGAGGATTTCATTTTGGGCTTGTATATTTTTTGTTTATGCTTTGGTTTTCAAGCCTTCTCTTCCATACCCCCTCAGTAGCAGTATTGTCAGTTTTGTGGGGTTTTTGGTTGTGTTTTTGTTTTGAGACTTTTTTCTGAATAACAGTCAAAATTGTGAAGCTACACAATTATTTCCCCTTCTTGCCCTCAAGTCTGTTGACCATTTAACCTCAGAATAGAAGCAGTGCTGTGCATCTACCAGAAGCATTAATTTACGATTCAGTTAAGTACCGCTGTTCCTGCAGTTCCATCTTGTGTTACCTCAGGGAGGATTTTATCCTTTTTTTCCTTCTTTCTTTTTTTTTTTTTTTTTTTTTAGCCAGCATTATTTTCAATGCACTAGAATTAATATAAAGGTAAAAGGACTTCATTTGGAGGTGCTGCAAGAATCTTTGCTGAGAATAAATTAGCTGACTGCAGTGAAAGCTGAATAGCTTATAGTGGGAATGAATCTGATTTTCAGTTTTCTGAATGTAAATATTTTTAAATGTAAAAAAATGTAAATTTTTTTGGTAAAAAACTACAATTTTGTAAAAATTTTTTTATGAATTTTAAGATTTTAAATTTTTTTGACAAATTTTGTAAAAAAATTTTTTACAATAGAGAAAGAGTGGAAGTCAGAAGGGAGCTGTATATCCAGAACTGAACCAGACAGTCTGAATTTCTACAGGAATGAAAGAGTCTTCACCTCTCTGCAAGATTTTTGTGTCTGATGTCTGTTACTAACTAAGCAAGTCCAGTAGCTTATAGAGTTTAGTGGTAGAATTAGGCTGATAATACTTCTGTTTTGTTGCATTTTTTTTTTCTCCTTGAAGGTGTGTAAAGAGTCTCTTGCCAACTGTTACTATCCTTGCAACACACCTGAAAGAAGCTTTGGTGCATGAGGAGCGCAGTGGGTCTGTCATTCTTGTTTCTTAAATGCTTCAGAGAAGCAGAGAAATACTGCTGATGGGCTAGTGAAGAAGGATTGGATTGCTATAGTGAAACAGTACTGTTACAGTCACTGTAGTACTTTCAGGTTTTGGGGTTTTTCTTGTATAACTAAAAAAAAAAACCCCAGAACATAACTTGAAGGCTTTGAGGGTTTTGCTCTGTCAGTGAATACACCCATGAAAAGAGGGTTGTAGTTTATTCTATATTGCTTTCTTTCAGAAATCCTCTTAGGAAGTGATGCATGATTTGAAGAGCAGGAAAGGAACAGGTTCTTAAGAAAAGTAGTAGCATAGGGCTTCAGTGTTGCAGTGACTTGGTGTTTAAAGCAGGCTTTATAGTCAATCAGAAGGAACATGAGAGTACAGAGTTTCTTTGAGGTTCATTTGGAGTACCCTGAAGTGGATCTGAAGAGTTGTGAAGTACCCCATTTAGCAGTATCCCTACTTGGAAGGACCCTACTTGGAAGCAGGGATGCCTCGGGGTGGGGTGAGGAAACAGGGTGGCATCACTGTCTCCTCACAATTATCCCTGCTATAGACCTTTTGGATGTTTAAGGGATGACCATAGCGGGGTGGGTGCCTTTTTTTTTAATGCTTCCCCTTTCCCCCCCATGCAGGTGAATTTACAGAATAATCATGAAACAATTCATCAGTTTGGCTGAGCACAAAAAAATTTGCAGATTTGCAAACCTGTTAATAAAAGTAGCTGTTCCCTCTTCTAAACTGACTGTTTTCTTAAGGAGCATTGGGCTCACAGAGGAGGTAGAAAGCTGATTTAGTTCCCTCTATTGTCTGAAGGTGTCATCTGCCATCCTCAAAGAAAAACTGGGGAACCCAAACAGCTAAGCATGCCATCAGCTCTCTAACAGACATAAAGCAAGAAAGACACTTAGTCCCTAACTTGTGATTTTGGGAAATCTTGGGAAGAAGACTATCTGGTTTTATGTATGTTTGTGTCAAATAGAAAATTATGTTTCCTGGGAGAGGAGAGCCTTATGCTGGGTTTAGAGAAGAATGCTGCAAAAATGGGAAGGAAAACAAATACCCAAGCATAATACTATATTCTGTACTTGAGTGTGAACTATAAGTCTAAAACTTGCGTTTGTATTTTATAAATGGATGAGAGAATTTATTTTCGTACTTTCAACATACACTTTAATAGAAAAATATTTTTCTTTCAAGAAGCTATTAAGCTTTATCTGTGTTCGATATTGCAGCCTTCTCTGCAGACAGTGCACAATGGCTGCTCATGAGTAACCTGCAGTTAAGACTTTATCTTTCAATGTTACAGAATAGTGAAGCCGTTTGAGGTATAATGGATGGGTTTGCTGTAGTAATTAAAGCACAGATGGAGCTCATGGCTGAAGTGTACTTGAGTGGGAGTCAATGTTACTTGGTGCTCAATATGAGGACTGTCTGCCTGTGGCCTGATTGAAAAAAGGGTGTACTCAGGAGATTTTTTTTGTGATCATGACAAAGTAATTTTAACTTTGTTGCTTATCAAAATATCTGTCTCCTGCCTGAAGATACTAAAAATAATTGGGAAACAAATCTATACTGTTGAGTAAGACAGAAATTTTAGAGTTGTAATATTTACTGAGTGACCATTATTAGTGCTGTCATTGATCACAAAGTTTTATTTTTATTTTTTTGGAACATTTAGTGTCCACTGTTGCATCTGATAAATGTTTTTAGTACAATAGAGATGAGAATTTTTACAATTTTAGGCAATATTATTGACTACTTTTTGTACATTTTTCTTAAAAAAAAAAATTGTTTGTGAGGTAATATGTTTTAAAATCTAGAATTTATCTACAGATGAAGACATTTTTGGGTTTTTTGAGATACTTTAAGATCAGGTTTAGACTGAGGAAAAGATATGTATTAAGTTTTCCCTTTTTCCGACCTCTGTAGGGAACTTAGTTGCCTTTAAACTTATTCCTTGTCATTTTTTTCTTAATTTCTTATGTAGTCAAACCTCAAGTTTTGTATTATTATGTGATATAAAACTTTTCTGTCCCTTTTGTGCTTTCCTGAACATCCTTAAAAACTGGTGTTAAGTAGAAACAATTCAGTCATGTCTATTAGAGCTGACAGCCTGAGACAAAAGATCAAAGACGCCGGTGAATTGTTCATGCTTTTCATTTCAATTCAGTACTGAATTAACTCTGAAGTACAATGTTTTCAACTTCAGAAGTAACCATTTCCTTGCTGATCAAAGCAGACACAACATATCTGCTGTAGGGAGGGTTTGAGCAGTTGGGCTTCAGTTTCCCCATTTGAAATGCAATTGGTTTTAGGGATTTCAGCTTACAAATAAGAGTAATCTGATATCTGGGCTGGATCTGTTTGCTCAGGCAGCTTGATGTTTCTCAACTCAGAGCATGTTCATGACCATCACAAGCTGTGGAAATTGGTTTTTGCTATTAGTACTATTCTTTCTTACAGTATACTACAGTTTTCAGAATCAGCTGAACTTAAAATAGTGACATATTTAACTGGGAAAATCCTCCGCTCTGTAGTACAAAGACTAAGTGACTTCTTTAAAATTAAAAGTGCTGCATGTTTTTTTTTATTATTTCTTTAATTTGGGCTTGAGTCTGCTGACTGACCACTGTATTTGGATATGATCTATGTTTTCCTTTTTCACTCAGCACAAAGATGCTTACGTTTACTACTGCCTGGCTGGACCTTCCCTCTCGACTGTCCTGCCAGGGTAGGCCAAGAGCTCTGTGGGGAATTGAGAAGGAAGTTGCCTAAGTTTGAACAAACTGCTACTTCAAAAGAAACAAGCAAAAAACATCTTCAGTGAATTTAGCTAGCTGTTACAAGGATGAAGAGAGGCATCGTACACAGACAAGAATTTAATTTCTTACGAGTGAAGTACAACTGGGTATGGAAAAAGAACCCTGAGATTTCAGACTTTTAATGGGAATAGTTATAGCTATCAGTGAAGTACCAGAACAGACATTTTCAAAACTGTAAGATTATTTTGAACAATAAAACAACTTTTTTTGATTATAATTTTAAAAGCGGTCTTTGCACTTGTGTAAATAGATCAACTTTTATGAATAACTGGCAGATTTGCTTTATGAATTTACTTTTTCAAAAGAAAGTTTTAAGATTTTAATTTGCTGATTTATTTTATGGGCGTTTATTTGTATTCTGATTCCTAGTTCCTACAACATTATGACTGATTAAAACTGGATTTAGGGCTGCAACTGAATACCTTGTTTCCTACTATGTGTGATAATGTATTTTTAGGACTACTTTGTTTCCTGTCTTTAATACCAACAAATGCGTAACAGGAAAGCAAGCTTCAAGATATACACTGCATCTCTTTTCAGAGCAGTATCTTGGAAAGGCAGTTGTAGTTCTTGTCTTCTTGCTTAACTTTCTGAAACTGGATGGTGAGAAAGCACAAATACGTTTCAGTGTAAATCTGTTGTCTGCAGCACGTCAGCGGTAGTGGTAGCTGCTGAAGCCCCCTGGAAAGCTGTCTGGTGTTCTGTTTGGTACTGCCAGTAGCATGGTGGGAGAGAGCAGTAAAAGCAGGCTTTTATTCTTTTATTCGTGCAGTGCTAAATATAGCTTGTATTAGCACAGCTGTGGGGTTTTTTTCGGTTTGGTGATTTTTTTTGTGTTTTGTTGTTTGTTTTTTTTTTTTTTCCCTCCCCAAAAGCAGCTCAGTGATCATCAAATTACATCAGGCCTCTCTGACTGCTAAATAAGAATATAAAAAAACGTTTTTCTTTGCAGCTTAATGCAGAATGTGATGTGATTCTCTTTAACCAAAGCACAGCAGCAAAACTGATAAATGATGCAGATGTTTTGTTATCTGATACAAAAGACTGGTGATGGTATAGATAAGCAATTAGAGATTAAGTAGAATTAGAATTGCCTGTTACAAGAAAGGGATGATTGGGAAAATTCAGATGTGTGGTGCAAGAAAGGAACAATATTAGAACCAATTCTACCTGTTCTGACTAGAGAATGCAGCATCCTGTGTTTCTGTCTTCCCCTTCAAAACCTCAATGGCAATTTCTTTGTACTTACTAGAATCCATTAATACAGCTTGAAAACAAATTTGAGATGACTCAGCTGCTAGCTGTAAGTTTCTGGAAAGTTCTTCCATGTGGCAAGGAAATGAAGATCACCTTCCATCTAACAGTTATATTAAAAATGTGTGAAGAGTACATGGCGCTAAAGAGCTCTTCTGCAGTGCCACCCTTCTGCCTGCAGGATCTTCCTCTGCACTGCCCACCTCCTTTGCTTCTGTAGAAGTTAAGCTCAGTTTGCAGCTATCTACCTATTTAACTGCCTTTAAAAGGAGCATGGAGCATGAGTAAAGAATAAAGCAGTCTTTGGCCTCTCTGAAGCATCTGGTTCCAGGCATAATAGTGACCGTGGTGCCTGCTGCTTCAAACTTGCATCTTTGCACTTGGTCCAGGTCGTTTGTTATGCACTTCAGCAGCTCACCTGTAGGAAAATATAGCTCTGTGACACACTGAGATTCTATTGATGTATTCTGTACAGTTACAGCACTAATAAATAAAGCCTTTATCTGTGATGGAAATCCCATGCAAATACAGCTCAGCTGTGCAGCTCAGGCTCCTGGCTGCCTGCCACAGTTTGTCTTGTGGTGCTTGTGGATCTGGCGTGCATGCTGCTGTGCGGTTACAAAAAACCCTTTATGACTCCTGTTGTTTCAGGTAGCTCACTTGGAGGGAGCAAGCAGTGCATACAGACCTGAATTGGGAGCTAAATTCTAGGTGTGCTTGATGAATCTACACATGTGGCACTATGGGATTGAATGGTAAGGATGGTTGTGTTTCTCCATGAGTAAGCATGAATTTCATTTACTGTTTCTGCAGACTTCCTCAAGGAATCAATAAGGTGTGCAAACTTAAAGGCAATTAATTTTCTAGCAGGAGCTTTTTTCATTTGTGTAGCTGTCATCAGTGGAAGAATAACATCAGTGTTTTTGTTAAAGCAATCACTTCTATTGCATTGGGGAGAGAGAAGGTTTTGGAACTGATATCACTTTACACAGTGTGCCTCCCCACCTTGAAGAAAAAGTTACATGTGTTAGATTATTTTTTGTAAGACAATGACAGATGTGGGGTCTTTGCTCATGATACAGCACACCGTTTCTCCTTTGAATGCTTTAGCTATAAATGGCAGTTTATTAACTGCGGAGAAGCAGTGTTCTTTGATCATTCTGTATTCCTCACAAACAGTGTGAATTTAAATAAAACTTTACCTAGCCATACAAAGGTGAATGTAAAAATGTAAAAAAAATTACCAAAGGAAACTGGGAGTGCTCACTGGGCTGGCAGGAGTAGCTGTTACAGTAAATCTGCTTTGAGTAGAGAAAATAAGCATTGAATTCTCAAGCCTAATTTTCAGAAGACTGTGTGTATCTGAAATCAGTATTCGTATTTGTAGTACACAAACAGATTGCAGTTTCAACAGTTAAAACTAAACTGGTGGTTGCCTGATCATTGGATAGAGTTTAGTTTAGTTCACAGTTTACTTAAAGTGCAGTTTAGACCATAGTGAAATTTCCCATGTTCCTCTTTCCAGCTTCTCTCAAATTGCTGGGACATATTTGTATTTTATTATCACACAGCAATTCCCACTCCAACTTTCCTTTCGTTAGATTAAAACATCCAAATTTAAGTTTGTCATGTCATCGGTGAATCCCCTAGACCAAAGACAGAAGAATGGGAATCTCTGTGCTCAAGGCACTGTAAGCGCAGCCCTCTTGAACAGGCATGCTGCCAGCATGCACTGGCAGTTTCATGGATCGCTGTACCAGGTTATGTCTTGATACAAAGACAGATGTCACTAGCACTACAAAAAAATTTTGCTGAGAAGGTGATCTGAAAGGTAGTCTAAAATCCAGGTTTGCCATCTCTATTTTTGTGACAGTAAGATTTTACTGTTCAGTTAAAAACCCTGCTAAAAGTGTTCTTAATGTCAAAGGTGTCAGTATTGTCGTTTTCCAGGTCCCTGATGAAGAGTCCATCCCCAGCATCCTTGTAGATGCCCTTCAGATACTGGAAGGCTGCTATGAGGTCTCCACGCAGCCTTCTCTTCTCCAGGCTGAACAGCCCCAACTTTCTCAGCCTGTCTTCATACGGGAGGTGCTCCAGTCCCCTGATCATCCTCGTGGCCCTCCTCTGGACTTGTTCCAACAGTTCCATGTCCTCTTTATGTTGAGGACACCAGAACTGCACACAATACTCCAAGTAAGGTCTCACAAGAGCAGAGTAGAGGGGCAGGATCACCTCCTTTGACCTGCTGCTCATGCTTCTTTTGATGCAGCCCAGGATACAGTTGGCTTTCTGTTAAGTAAATAGTAGAATAGTTATATAAACAAGTAAAAAGGTGGTAAAAGATCTTGAAGTGCAGGCTCCTGTCTTGCTACTTTTATTCTGTATTTGTATTTTATTCTGCATTGTTTGACAACAGGAAAAAGAGAAATATAACCCCCATTTTCAAGAAGGGGAAAATGGATGACCCGGGGAATTACAGACCAGTCAGTCTCACCTCTGTGCCTGGCAAAATCTTGGAGCAGATTCTCCTGGAAGGCATGCTAAGGCACATGAAAAACAACAAGGTGCTTGGTGACAGCCAGCATGGCTTCACTAAGGGGAAATCCTGCCTGACCAATTTGGCGGCCTTCTATGATGGGGCCACAGAACTGATGGATAGGGCAGAGCAGCTGACGTCATCTACCTGGACTTGTGCAAAGCGTTCGACACTGTCCCACATGACATCCTTGTCTCTAAATTGGAGAGACATCAATTTGATGGGTGGACCACTCAGTGGATAAAGAACTGGCTGGATGGCCGCACGCAAAGAGTTGTGGTCAATGGCTCAATATCCGGCTGGAGACCGGTAACGAGTGGTGTCCCTCAGGGATCGGTGTTGGGACCGGTCTTGTTCAACATCTTTGTCGGTGACATGGACAGTGGGATTGAGTGTGCCCTCAGCAAGTTTGAGGATGACACCAAGCTGTGTGGTTCGGTTGATACACTGGAGGGAAGGAATGCCATCCAGAGGGACCTCGACACACTTATGAGGTGGGCTGATGCCAACCTTATGAAGTTTAACCATGCCAAGTGCAAGGTCCTACAGCTGGGTTGGAGCAATCCCAGGCACTGCTACAGGTTGGGCAGAGAATAGATTTAGAGCAGCCTTGAGGAGAAGGAGTTGGGGGTGTTGGGTGACAAGAAGCTCCCCATGACCTGCAATGTGCTGATGCAGCCCAGAAACTCCCCGTGTCCTGGGCTGCATCCCCAGAGTGTGAGCAGCAGGTTGAAGGAGGGGATTCTCCCCCTCTGCTCTGCTTTGTGAGATTCCACCCCCTGCAGTCCTGCATCCAGCTCTGGAGCAGCTCTGCAAGAGGGATGTGGAGCTGCTGGAGTGAGTCCAGAGGGAGGCCATGGAGATGCTGCAAGGGCTGGAGCAGCTCTGCTCTGGAGACAGGCTGAGAGAGCTGGGCTTGTTCAGCCTGGGGAAGAGAATGCTCCTTAAGGGGAGACCTTAGAGTAGCTGCCAGTGCCTAAAGGGGCTACAAGAAACCTAGGGAGGAGCTTTTGAGAAGGGCGTGTAGGGAGAGGACAAGGGGAATGGTGTTAACCTGACAGAGGGGATTGAGATTAGACATTAGGAAAAAATTCCTTTATGTGAGGAAACAACCTGGCACAGGTTGCCCAGAGAAGCTGTGGCTGCCCCATTGCCATGGTTTAAGCCCAGCCGTAACTCAGAACCATGCAGCCACTGGCTTACTCACCCCCGTCATCCTCCATGCTTCCCTTTGGGCAGAATGGGGAGGAGAATCAAAAGTATGTAACTCCCACAATTTGAGATAAGAAAAGTCCAGTAACTAAGGTATAACACAAAGTCACTGCTGCTACCACCAATAATGATAAGGAAAATAACAAGGGGAGAGAATATACAACTAAAAGGGGAAGGGAAGAACAATAAACACAAACGCTGCACAATACAATTGCTCACTATCTGCCGAACCATACTCACTCCGACCCGAGCAGCCATCCGGGCTTTCTGGGTAACTCCCCCCAGTTTCTATACTGGGCATGATGTGCTGTGGTATGGAATACCTCTTTGGCTATGTCAGATCGGGGATCCTGTATCTGCTTCCTCCTGGCTTATTGTGCCTCTCTCCTCACTGGCAGAGCATGAGAGACTGAAAAGGCCTTGATCAGGGTTAAGTGCTGCTGAGCAACAACTGAAGCATTGATGTGTTATCAGCATTGTTCTCAGACTAAAGTTGAAACACGGCACTGCACCAGCTACTGAGAGTGAGAAAAAGAACTGTTACAGCTGAACCCAGAACACTGATACCTGGCCGTGTTCAAGACCAGGTGGATGGGGCTTGGAGGGGCACAAGTGGAATGTGCCCCTCACCGTGGGAGGGGTGTGGAACTAGGTAAGCTTTAAGATCCCTTCCAACCCAGACCATTCTATGATTCTGTGCAGGTGCACATTCAAATTCATGTTCAAAACATGGTAAAAAAATAGTCTCAATGAATGCTGTTCCTAAGTTTAATACAAAGATGAGTGGGTGAAGTGTATTGTTGTGCTAGGGATGAGCACAGATGACCTTTAGATCTTTATGACCTGACCTGTTCTGAGCACATCACCTGCCAGCATCTGAGTTGGGCCTGGGCTTGAGTTCCTCTGCGGGGTTCCTGCACTGTCCACCCATGGGTGCACAGTGCTGGCAGCAGCCATGTATGATTTTGTCCCTCTGTTCGTGCAAGCAGTGCCTCACACAGTGAGGACAGTGTTGCAGAGTCACGGAGTAGTTTGGGTTGGAAGAATTTGCTCACCTTTATTGCCCTGCAACACTTACTCAGGACATCTGGGTGACTGTTCGGCAAGGAACTGCTAGTACTGCTGTTTACCTTCATTGAACTATGCCTGAAATATGGTCTGTGTTTCACACAGCAATATGGTCCATATTTTATACAACTACCTGAAAAGAGGATGGAGCCAAGATGTGGCTGGTCTCTGCTCCCAACGAACAAGTGACAGGACAAGAAGAAATGGCCTCAAGCTGCGCCAGGGGAGGTTTAGACTGGATATTAGCAATTTCTTCCTTGGAAAGGGTGGTCAGGCATTGGAACAGGCTGCCCAGGGCAGTGGTGGAATCACTGTCCCTGGCAGTGTTCACAAACTGGGTAGACAAAGCCCTTAGTGACATGTGTCACTGGTGGACTTGGCAGTGCTGAGGTAAAGGTTGGACTTGATGATCTTAAAGGTCTTTTCAACCCAATTGATTCTGGGATTCTATGACCTATCAGCTACACGCAAGATACGTGGTTTGCATGTGGCTTTACATTGTTATAAACACCAAAACTGAATTGACCTGACATGAGATCTAATTTTATCCAGTCCTGTACAACTTTTGTAAACAGTGAAGCTTCTTTAAAATTGATTGTTACTTCATTGTTGGTGCTATGAACTTGTGTGTCCCTAGCTATATAAATGCTGAATCATAGGGATGTGTGAAATTAAGCCAGTCTTGAAGACTGTTGAACAGGAGTGTGAAGTACAGCTGTGAGTGCTCTGGATTTGTTCCACCTGCTTGCTGCAGTTCTGTACTCTCAAATGTGTGCATTTATATGTCAGACAGCAAGATCTAGTTTCTTAACATGTATCAATTCGAATTAACTGTCTGTTAGACAGTTAATCAGTTTATCTGTCTAATAGATGTCAGATCTTTAAAAGACAGTATATCTTTAATTTTGGCACATGTAAGGACCTCTTCTTGTAGCATGGAAGATTTACTTCAGTAGTAGCCTCTCCTTCCATCTCTTGTGTTCAGTGGTATCTGGCTTCTGTTCATTTCTGTCAAGGATAGGTCTGCTTTTCAACTGCATGCTGAGGGATGTCAGTATGGTATGTCAACTGGTATGTCAGTAAGCTTTTTTTTTTTTTTTTTGACAACTCTTTAAATAATTTGATTTATTATGCTGAGGGAGAACATACTGTAGATTTTACACATATCACCCCTGTTACTCATACATACTTTTGTCTTGAAAAATAAATTTAAAACAAATGTGAATTAAAGTTGTCGGTCCTCATAAGTCAAACACTGCTGTTGCATGAGGCAACACAGACAACAGAGTTACTGAAAAGCCTTCAGAAGTTTTTCTGCCCCTCAGCGTGTGGAAAAGGAGGTTAAATATCATCTGAACTACCTATAGCATAAAACCCAAACCATGGATTACAACAGTGTAAAGTATAGCCATGACAATCTCCATCCCAGTCCCTTTGGCCCATCTTACAGGGTTTAATATTGCAGTGAACTCCTACCCTTGCCATGCTCCCACAGTGTCTCTCCCATTGGATGTAATCCCTCAAGAAGTAGTCTAATGTGGTTCTCTTCATTTCTCATTCATTCTCTTCACTTCTTGGGTGCAGTCCTTCAGGAACAGGCTGTTCCAGTGCGAGTCCTCTGCAGGGCCCCATGTCCTGCCAGACAGCCTGCTCCTACATGGCTCTCACAAATGGGTGATTTAGTTCACTTGAAGAAGCACTAGAAAAGGTGTTAGCAAAAGGGATTTTGATTTGGTTGATGTAAAAGTGTGACTTACAGCTTGATGGCAGCCTTCACTCTATTACTCAATTGCACAATCATTTAAAAGTGATTCAAAGTTCCCAAGGCACAAATCAAGAGTTTCCATACTACAAGTTTATGTACAATATTAATCGCTTACCAAAGATCATCTCTTGGTAGGAACCTGGAGGTGCATTCCCAGCTCAAAGGGAGATCACCACATGTGGCTATGCTGCCTAGCAGGGATTGCTCAAAGAAGGCTCACTTAGGCTCTCATATTTGTGGAATAAGGTGGATGGCTCATAGTCAAAATACATGGGATGGGAAAGGTATGCATGAGACTCCTTGTACCCACAACTTTCTTTGTTCCTTGATAAATGAGGCTTGGAAAAACCACCCACTATTCATGTGTTAATCGCATGGTCCGTGTTGCAAGATCATATGCACCAATGCTCACTGTGTCACTCTGCTCCTTTGTGGGTCCTCAGAGAACCGACTGCAACCTGAGGAGTTGCTGGCCTGGCTACAGTTGTGACTTTACCCCCTTTGGAGCTTGAACCAAACTACTCCTAGTTTAATTAAGGGGTCAAGTGTATCAACCATAGTGGTACCTCTCCACGGGCCACACCTCCTACCAAGTGCCTGTTGTGGTGAGGGCTTTCCAAGAGCTGCAGCTTCTTTATAGCACTTCTATTTTATCCTTTGAACTACTCTCATTTTCCCATATGTAGGAGTGACTTCTAGAAAAGAAACTCTAGCTTCTTGATTATCCATATATGTTCTCTATACTCTGAATATTACACTTTATAGAAAAACCTTGTGCCAGTGCAGTCTCAGGCAGTTGTGTTGTATCTATCTTTCTAAAACTTCCACTTAACATTAAGACTTGCTCTGCTGAAATACTGGTATATTGTATTATGCTCAGTTACCTTAGTGTTACTGTATTTTGTGATACTGAAAATCTGGATCTCTTTCTATAGATGCCAGATTGCTAGCATTTTTCTGATATTTACAGAATTACTACTTTTACTTTCATAGATGCTAGTTTTGAAAAAATACAATATTCAGCTAGAAGAAAGTTTGATGTAAAAGGAACTATAATAGTTGAGAATTCATTTATCTGCTTTTAGTACAGGTTTTATATTGCTCAATTGTTAACTAATGCTAAATGAAATCAGATTCAATGATTTGGTTCTTGTCTTCCACTCATTATCTTTTCTTTAATTAAGAGGTATTGTTATCTAAGCCATTTGGAACAAGGAAGGCTACAACATTAGTGTTGTAATGAACTCTAACAAACTTCCATTGAATTATTTTCATTAAATGAAGTTGCTTGTAATTTTTATGAACCTCCAATGCTGTAAATCTCAGTTTAACTGCATCATTTTGGCTGGATCTGTGGGAGAATATTCCAGATTTTAACCTGGAATAGTTGTTAAGAGTGTCTTACTACATACAGTACAACAGAAAAAGTGTTCTGTATTTGGAAGGGATGGAATGACAACAGACCTCTCCGCTACATTTCTCTCATATAAAATACTCTGCTAGAAGATTGGTCACTTGTAAGAAAATTATAGCATAACTGTTTCACTGATAACAAGCATTTTTATTCTTTTTCCTAGCACCCATACGTTTTGTTATTTAACAAGGTTAACTTATTTTCAAAGTACATTCCCAAGTGACACTAATTCTACTTTTTTTCTTACTATTTTTTTTTCCTGTTCCAGCATCCTGTTCAGGTGTTAAGCAAATAGGAACTGTGGAGTTATTACTGCAGCATACTTTCAAGTAGGTTGTATTGAACCAGGAACCACCATTTGCTGAACACTCTGCATAAACATGCATAACAGTCCCATGGCCAAGTGGAGCTAGAAGTTTGCTAGCATTAGAAGTACTTCTACCGCTGTCCTCATTCCCAGCTATGTAATCCTGTTTCTTTCTGTTTTCCAGTGCTTATGTTCATCCACCTTTGGAAACCAGTTCAGCTCACTAATCTGACAGAAAGCTAGGTTTAATCCCCCTACAGTGGCCAGGGGCAGGAAAAGAGGGGGAAAAGGAGCATCCTGTTTGATAACAGTGAGCAACTCTCATGGCTGCACACTTTCCGTCAATGGCGCATCACTAATGTGCTCCATCACCTGTTTTCTGTGCTCTGTGAGTTCAGCTGCTCACCTAACTGTTCCCTAATTAATGTATTTTGCTTAGAATGAACCAATTTAAAACAGACTAATAGCCATATGTGGTGGGTTGACCTTGGCTGGCCACCAAGTGCCCATGAAGTCCTTCTATCACTTCCCCTCCATCAACAAGGCATGGAGCAAAAATATAACAAAAAGCTCATGGGTCAAGAGAAGGGCAGGAATATCATTGCTCCAGTGTAAGTCCTCTTCCAGGGTTCAGTTCTTTAGGCATGGACTGCTCCACTATGGGTCCCTATAGGCTACAGCTCCTGCTAGAGCTCCAGTCTGGGCTCTTCAGGAACTGTACTTTACTTCAGGGTATATCTGCCTGCTCCAGCTTGGGGTCCTCCCTGCGCTGCAGGTGGATATCTGCTCCACCGTGGACCTCCATGGGATGTAAGGACACAGCCTGCCTCACCATGGACTGCAGCACAGCATGCATGGGAATCTGTGCTCCAGTGCCTGGATAACCAACTCATAGACCTTGGTGTCTGCAGGATTGTTTATTTAATTCTCACTCCAGTCTCTCAGCTGCTGTGCAGTGTTTTTTACCCATTGTAAATAGCTTCTTACAAAGGCACCACCAGCATTGCAGATGGGATCAGCTTTGGCAGCAGCAGGTCTGTCTTGGATCTAGCTGGAACTGGCTCTGTCAGACATGGGAGCAGCTTATAGTGTCTTCTCAGAGAAGCCACCTCCGCAGCCCCTTTGCTACCAAAGCATATCTACATATATACAATACAACATATTAACAAAGTTCTACACATTTTAACTGAAAAAAATGGTGCTTTGCTCTTGTTTGAGCGTATACTTTGTACACAATGAATTTAGGGAACGTGATCGCAGGTCCTCCTTAGTGAAGGAACATGCAATGAATTTAATTCATAATTCATGCATAATGTGTAATTGGACTTAAATATTCTAAGGGATCTCTTTTATTTTATCCTTGGAAGCTGATCCTAACTCTATAAAACATTCTCCCTTTACTATCTTCTATTTTTGCATAACAGAGGGAAAACAAAGGGCACTTCAGTGAAGCTTTAGCCTCATTACACTGTGCAAGTGATAGTGATCTGGGTATTAAAATGAAAGGGGAGGTTTCTCATGTATTTTCCCTTTTAAGCAAGTAATTAGTACCATCCAACTTGTTCATATTTTTCAGAATATTAAATTAGCAGTTAACGATATTAATTTCTTTCAGTGAAAAATGTTGATCTTCCTTGATGACAGAATTTTACCTGTTTTGATACCTGGTCAAAGCAAAAGGATTACAAGGTGATTCAATGTGAATAAAATGCTTTTCAAGACCTATTAAATGCAGAATGGGAGACCTAACAGAATCTCTCTCTGGTCTTCAGACTTTTGAAAAATGTCTGTGATTCCTACAATAAGAAAAGGAAGTTTTGCATTTTACTGCTTTAATAGGGAGTGTTTCAAGCAGTTCCACGAGTTTGTTTCACAATTATTAAAGACTGATGTGTAAGGATGAAAAACCAGGTTATAGAAGTGAATTTCTGCTTCAAATCTTCTAATATCTTTGCAATGCAAGCACATTTATATTAATTTGAACAGGAAAGGAATTTGTGTGATGGTTTGCTTCATTTCTGCACTATCAAAAGCAGTATAATTCATCATTCTTAAACAAGCTTAAACCTAATAGTTTACAGCACAGTGATGGCAAAAATGAATAAAAATCTTGAATCATGTGTCACACTTTGAAAATCTTAGCTTAGAATTCAGAAATTAATTTAAGTTTCCAGAATTTCCAAGAAAATTAGTTTTATTTTGGCCTGAAACTCACCAGCATGTATGTAGTATTAAATTTCCTTCCTTTTCAGGTATTTTTTTGTCTCACACCTCAGTGTGCATTGTTTTGAGGAGTGCTATTTGTCATATTTATTTGGGAAAAGACGGGAAAATGTGACTGGGAAGATAGTCCTAGGACAGCTCTACTTGTTGGCAGATAAGCAAGTCTTAATCAAAGGTTGATACATAAGATCACATTGTGAAGTAGCAGTTAAACTTTTTTGCATCCATTTTCTGACACATTTTCTTCTGCTTTCACTAAGTTTTCACTGTTTAGTAAAATAGCTATTCTAGAGGTTGATCTGACAAAATCAGGTCTACTTAGGCTTTAAGTTTGGTCATTTGAGTTACAGAGTCATAGAATCATAGAATAGTTAGGGTTGGAGAGGACCTTAAGATCGTCTGGTTCCAACCCCCCTGCCATGGGCAGGGACACCTCACACTAAACCATGTCACCCAAGGCTCTTTCCAGCCTGGCCTTGAACACAGCCAGGGATGGAGCATTCACAACCTCCCTGGGCAACCCATTCCAGTGCCTCAGCACCCTCACAGTAAAGAACTTCTTCCTTATATCCAATCTAAATTTCCCCTGTTTAAGTTTGAACCCATTACCCCCTGTCCTGTCACTACAGTCCCTGATGAAGAGTCCCTCCCCAGCATCCTTGTAGGCCCCTTTCAGATACTGGAAGGCTGCTATGAGGTCTCCATGCAGCCTTGTCTTCTCCAGGTTGAACAGCCCCAACTTTCTCAGCCTGTCTTCATACAGGAGTATATCTCCAGTTCCAGTATATATACAAGAGTATATCTCCAGTTCCCTGATCATCCTCATGGCCCTCCTCTGGATGTGTTCCAACAGTTCCATGTCCTTTTTATGTTGAGGACACCAGAACTGCACACAATACTCCAAGTGAGGTATCATGCGAGCAGAGTAGAGGGGCAGGATCACCTCCTTCGACCTGCTGGTCACGCTCCTTTTGATGCAGCCCAGGATACAGTTGGCTTTCTGGGCTGCGAGCGCACGCTGCTGGCTCATGTTCATTTTTTCATCGACCAACACCCCCAAGTCCTTCTCCACAGGGCCACTCTGAATCTCTTCTCTGCCCAACCTGTAGCTGTGCCTGGGATTGCTCCAACCCAGGTGGAGGACCTTGCACTTGGCATGGTTAAACTTCATGAGGTTGGCATCAGCCCACCTCACAAGCATGTCAAGGTCCCTCTGGATGGCATCCCTTCCCTCCAGTGTATCAACTGAACCACACAGCTTGGTGTCATCGGCAAACTTGCTGAGGGCACACTCAATCCCACTTGTCCATGTCACCAACAAAGATGTTGAACAAGACCGGTCCTAACACTGGTCCCTGAGGGACACCACTAGTTACTGGTCTCCAGCTGGACATTGAGCCATTGACCACAACTCTTTGCGTGCGGCCATCCAGCCAGTTCTTTATCCACCGAGTGGTCCACCCATCAAATTGATGTCTCTCCAATTTAGAGACAAGGATGTCGTGTGGGACAGTGTCGAACGCTTTGCACAAGTCCAGGTAGGTGATGTCAACTGCTCTACCCCTGTCCATCAGTTCTGTAGCCCCATTATAGAAGGCCACCAAATTGGTCAGGAGGATTTCCCCTTAGTGAAGCCATGCTGGCTGTCACCAAGCACCTTGTTGTTTTTCATGTGCCTTAGCATGCTTTCCAGGAGAATCTGCTCCAAGATTTTGCCAGGCACAGAGGTGAGACTGACTGGTCTGTAATTCCCCGGGTCATCCATTTTCCCCTTCTTAAAAATGGGGGTTGTATTTCTTTTTCCAGTCATCGGGAACTTCACCTGACTGCCATGATTTTTCAACTATGATGACCAGTGGCTTAGCAACTTCATTCGCCAGCTCCTTCAGGACCTGCAGATTAATTTCATCAGGTCCCATGGACTTGTGCATGTTCAAGTTCTTAAGATGGTCTTGAACCAGATCCTCTCCTACAGTGGGCCTAGGGTCTTCATTCTCACAGTCCCTGCATCCGCCTTCCAAGACTTGGGTGGTGTGGTCAGAGCCTTTGCCAGTGAAGACCAGGGCAAAGAAGTCATTAAGAACCTCAGCCTTCTCCAAATCCTGGGTAGCCAGTTCTCCTGAACTGAAGCTTCCAGAGAGGGCCCGTGTTGTCCCTAGTCTGTTATTCGCTACGTACCTATCGAATCCCTTCCTGTTATCCTTAACATCCCTAGCCAAGTTTAATTCTAACTGGGCCTTAGCTTTCCTAACCTGGTCCCTAGCTTCCCAGACAACATCCCTGTATTCCTCCCAGACCGCCTGTCCTTGCTTCCACCTTCTATAAGCCTCTTTTTTCCTTTGAATTTTCCTGAGCAGCTCCTTATCCATCCAAGGAGGTCTCCTGGCCCTCCTGCTGCACTTCCTTCTAGTTGGGATGCAACACTCCTGAGCTTGGAGCAGCTGATCCTTGAAGAACAACCAAGAGTCTTGGGCCCCCCTGCCCTCTAGGGCTGTATCCCATGGAACCTTACTAAGCAGGTTCCTGAAGAGGCCAAAGTCTGCTCTCTTGAAGTCCAGGGCAGTGAGCTTGCTGCATGCTCTTCTCACTGTCCTGAGGATCTCGAATTCGACCATCTCATGGTAGCTGCATCCAAGGCTGCTCTGGAGCGTCACATTTCCAACCAGCTCTTCCCTGTTGGTGAGCACGAGGTCAAGCATGGCACCTCTCCTTGTCCGCTCCTCTATTACTTGCAGAAGGAAATTGTCTTCCACACAATCAAGGAACCTCCTGGATTGCTTGTGCTGGGCCGTGCCGTCCCTCGAATAAATGTCAGGGTGGTTGAAGTTCCCCATGAGGACAAAGGCCTGCAAGCATGAGGCTGTTCCTATCTGTCTGTAGAGTGCTTCATCCACAGATTCCTCTTGATCAGGCGGTCTGTAACAGATCTCCACAATAATGTCTCCCATTGCTGTTCTCCCTTTAACCCTGACCCACAAACTCTCGGTCGACTGCTCACCCGTCCCCAAACACAGTTCCATACTCTCCAGCTTATCCCTAATATAAATAGCAACTCCCCCTCCCCTTGTGCCAGGCCTGTCTTTTCTGAAGAGCCTGTAACCTTCCATTCCAACACTCCAGCCATATGAGCCATCCCACCATGTTTCTGTGATACCTATTATATCATACCCCCATAGACATGCACACATCTCTAATTCCTCTTGTTTGTTCCCTATACTATGGGTGTTTGTATAGAGGCATCTGAGCCAAGCTCCAAATGAAGCTGGAGCTCCAAATTGGCTGGAGCGGCTGAAATATCTTTGCATCACTCTTGAGCATTTATTACAGGTGCTGACAACTGACTGGGTGTGTTGAGATGGAACGACGCCCCCCTCCCCCAACACATCTAGTTTAAAGCAACCTTGACCAGCCTGGCAAGCCTCCTACCAAAACTGCTCTTCCCCTTCTTTATCAGAGCAGCTCCACCAGCCCCCAGTAGACCTGGCCTACAAACTTGGGTCCCGTGTTCAATACACCCAAACCCCTGACTACAACATTATGTTCTATTATGGTTCTGATCATTTGTTAACCTGCCAAATCCTCCTGGCCTTTTTAAGGTCCTTCCCTTTATCCTGGAGAATTGATGAAAAGACAATCTGAGCTCCAGAGCCCCTAACCACCTCCCCCAGGGCTCTATAGTCCTTCTTCGTGTTCTCCATGCTACTGCTATCTATATCACTAGCACCCACATGGATGACTAGAAGTGGGTAATAGCCAGTGGGACTTACTAGACCAGGCAAGCTGTCTGCAACATCTCTGATCTGAGCCCCTGGAAGGCAACACACCTCCTTTGAGACTGGGTCAGGCCGACAGATGGGTGCCTCTGTGCCTTTCAAAGTAGACTCCCCTACCACTATGACCAACCACTTTTTCCTGGCAGCACCAGTAGTGGTCTTCTTTATCAGTGCATCAGGTGGTTGTTCACGTTTTGAGGTGTGTGTTTTCTCGTTAGCCCCCTGCAGAACTGCAAAGTGGTTCTGGGTGGGGACAACAGATTTAGGAGGAAGCTCGTTGCTGTTAATTGTCCTCTTCCTCCTTTTTTTTGTGGTTTTTTTTTTTTTCTTGTTACTAGTTCCAGTCTTCCCGGGTTAATGCCCTTCTTCTTTCCTGCATGACCTACGATGGATGCTTGAGGCCCCTGCACAGTTTGGGCCTGGAGTAAGCAGTGCTGCTTCCTCTCAGCTTCCCTGACATCTTGCAGCCTATTGACAACATCCCGCAGCTCAGCCCCTGCTGCAGGAGCACCTCCACCAAGGAGCAGCGAGTGCAGCCCTGCCCATTGGGCACCCTCGCCTCATGATACCGGTGCAGGCACTCTCTGCGCTCCGAGCTCTGCGCTGCAGCCTCCTCTCTCACCGGCTCTGTCTGGGTGCCTGAGCTGGCCACCGCCGGGGCAGCCAGAGCAGAGCTCCCTGACCGGGCCCTGGTCATAAGGCGAGCGCCCACCATCCTGCTCGCCTGCATGCACAAACTGCCGCGTCGCGCCCTCACTGACTCGTCGCGCTCGCTGGTGCGGGTTTTTACCCACTCAGGGCCGGTGCCGCTCCTCCTGGCTCCGCCCCCTGTGAGTCCCTGCTCGAGCCCGCTGAGCTGCCGGCTCCTGGGCAAGTCCTGTCGAGGACTTGAGGCTCCCTCGGTGGCTCTTGCTGCTCTGAGTTGAGGCTCCCGGACGCGGAGCTTCCCCTCGCTCAGGTGTTGAAGGCGTCCTCTCTCGAGCTACTTCCCTCAGCAAGTCATCTTGGAGGTGCTGAGGACAGCAGCTGTGAGCAGAGTGTGTAGCCCAGGGTGACAGTGATTCTGATGCCATGAGCTGTGCTTTTCTTGCTTCTCTTGGTTCTTCTGTTTTTCTTCATGCATTTTCTGATGCTCTCAAAATAATTCTGAGGCTGGTTTTAATTTCTCTTTATAAATTAGGAGAGGATAAATTATTTTTTGCATGATCACCCTGGAAATAATGTACTTGTCCTTTCTTTGCATAAACACATTTTATAGCCTGCTTTCTTACGTCCTTTTGTTTCTGATTTCCGTAACAGCTATTGCTGTATGAGTGGCCTACTAAGTATGATTCAAGTGCTTCCTTTATTGTTCAGTTAATAGGGTTTGCTTTTGGCTTGGGGTGACAGGGTTTATGATATCTTTTCAATTCTTATTCTTTCTAATAGTTAGGAACTTGGAAGTTGTGTTGTGAACCTGTTGATCTCCAAAAGAGAAAGAGTGTAAATGGTAGTCCTTCATCCTGTATCTTTTTTTAAAACTTTAAGTACTTTCAAAATAAAGCTTTCTTAATAGGTAAAACTCTCCATACCTACTGAACTGACAGAGATTTTGAAGGATTTTCGTTTACTGATTTTTTGCAATACAGATAGCCTGTCTTCAGATAGTAAGTAGAACTTACTTTCCCAGCAGGAAACCCAAGAAGAATCTTCATGTAACAAAGAGCACATATTTAATAGGTCAGCAAAATCCCTGAAAATAAGTGTAAATAGTCAACTATTCAACTTTTTTTGCATAAATTCTGTTGCACTTATAAAGCTTCCTTTTAAGCACTGCTTAAGAATTAATTCTTAATTTTCTAGAAGGAAATTAATTTTCATAGAAGGAAAGGATGCATGTTGTCCAATTTCAATACATTTGAAAGTATGCGAAGAGTAAATCCATTTAGAAAGCATCCCAATTTCACTGCTGTGTGAACAAGAATTTTGTCAATGTATAAATACTGTGCTTCTTCTGATGGAGTGGACAGTGTTTTTCTCATCATCATGAAATACTTCCTTTAAAATTATGCACCATACTCATGCTCAGCAGATGAAATTTTACAGAAGGTTGTTCATAAAAAAAACAAGAACAAGAGCAATCATATTTCTCCTCTTTTTCCTTCAATATCCATATTGGAAAAATGGTTTGGCAGCAGAAGATACACATTCATTAAATCTAAATTAAACCAAGAGGCAAGTTGTATTTGTCAACTTGCAATTCTCATTTTTTAGAAGTATCTTTAATATTATACCAAATTCAGTGTGGATTGCTGCCAAATAGGGGTTCCTTTACACCCCTGCTGCATGCTCATACGATTTCTTTTCTAGTAGAAGTATAGCAGCTGATTCTGGCACATTGACCAGTTGATCTGATGGAAAATTAACACAGTGCTGGTGTACACAGAGAGGAGGGCATCAGCTTCCTGAACCAATGCAGGCTGAAAAGGAGGGAAATAAAAGGCAGCCTACAATTACAATGAGTTTGGTATATGCTGAAAGTTTATCTTTTACTCTTTTGGAGGTACAGCAGTCCAGTGAAGTCTAGTTTGAAGCAGCTGCTTCTACTCTAAAAGAAACTCATTAATTTTTGGATTATTTATAATCATGCTTAAATGTTTTCCTGTAAAACTATGTAAAAAAAAAAAAAAGTTGTTTCAAGGAAAGTAAGCAGTTCTCCTCAAACAATGCTAAAGAGACTTTTCTAAGTTGATAAGTATATTATTTAATTCAAAAAGTTTGGTAACAACATCACACGGAAGTCAGAACATGTTATGATACCTATTTAAAAACAAAATCCAAAGCTCTAAATTCAGGGCTACATTTGCTTGACTACACATTGTATTAAAAGTTATGTAGGCCCTGTTTTCTGTAATCATGGTTTAATTGGTGTCCAGGGCATTTTAGGCTGTGAAAGCAGCTTACCTGAGGAGAGTTCTCTTGGTTTTCCTGTCACCTTACCCATTGATAGCCCTGTATGAGCAGTGCAGTTGTAAAAGTCGCCAAGAGATCTCAGTTTGGAACAAGAAAGTTTTTTTCATCTGCCGCCACAATCTAAAGGGAAAATCCTTGGTATCATATATCCGTGGTGTCTTTTATCATCTCCATATTGTGGATGGTGTTAAAATTTGCATGGTTATAACCCCTTATCCACATCACCTGCTATCTATTTCCCTCAAATTGTTTTGCTACTTTTACCTGATACTAAGCTGGCCTTGCATACTATTTTTAAAGGTTGAAAGAATTTATTGTCACAGGATGGTTGAGGTTGGAAGGAAGCTCTGAAAGTCATCTGGTGCCCTGCTGCCCAGGACCATGTCCAGCTGGCCTTTCAGTATCTCAAAGGATGGAGACTTCACAATCTCTCTGGGCAACCTGGACTGATGCTCCATCTCCCGTATAATGAAAAAGTGTTTCTGGGTGCCAAGATGGAACCGCCTGTGTTTCAGCTTGTGCCCACTGACTCTGGTCCTGTCACAGAATACAATCATAGGATTCTTTAGGTTGGAAAAGACCCTTAAAATCGTTGAGTCTAGCCACTGACTTTATGCTAAGAAGTCCATTGGTATACCATGTCTCTGACCACCACATCTACACATCTTTTAAATACCTCCAATGATGGTGACTCAATCACTCCCTTGGCAGCCTGTTCAAATGCTTTAAAGTCCTTTCTGTGAAGAAATTTTTCCTTATATCAAGTCTGAACCTCCACTGGTACAACTTGAGGCTATTCATCTCATTAATTTACTTGGGAGAAGAGACTGACACCCACCTTGCTATAAACTCCTTTTAGGTAGTTGTAGATAGGGTTTTTTCTCCAGGGAAGAGCCTTCTCTTCTCCAAACTAAACACCCCCGGTTCCGTCAGCTGTTCCTTATCAGACTTGTGCTCCAGGCCCTTCTCTGGACTCGCTCCAGCACCTCAATGTCTCTCTTGTAGTGAGGGGCCCAGAACTGAACACTGGATTTGAGGTCGGTCCTCACCAGTGCCCAATACAGGGGGATGATCACTGCCCTGGCCCTGCTGGCCACACTATTGCTGATACAGGCCAGGATGCCGTTGGCCATCTTGCCTGCCTGGGCACAAGCTGGCTCATGTTCAGCAGCCGTCAGTCAGCACCCCCAGGTTCTTTTCCACCGAGCAGCTTTCCAACTGCTCTTCCTCAAGCCTGGACCATTGCATGGGGTTGTTGTGTCACTTTGCATTGTTGAACTTCTTGCAATTGGTCTTGGACCTTCAATCCAGCCTGTTCAGATGTCTGTGCGGAGCCTTCCTACCCTCCAGCAGATCAGCACTCTGCCCAACATAAAATCATCTGCAGATTTACTGAGGGTGCACTTGATCGCCTTATCCAGGTCATTGATAATGATAAACAGCCTGTCACCTGGCTTCATCCTCTTTGCATCCTCCTCTCAGGTGTTTATATACATTGATGAGATTTTCCCTGGAGCCTTTTCATCTTCAGGCTGAACATTTGCAGCTCCCTCACCCTTTCCTCTTAGAAGAGATGCTCCAGTCCCCTCATCATCTTTATGGTCCTTCCTTGGACAATCCAGTACATCCATGTCTCTCTCGTACTGGGGAGCCCAGCCCTGGACCCAGCACTCCAGGTGTGGCCTCACCAGTGCTGAATAGAGGGGAAGAATCACCTCCCCTGACCTGCTGGCAGTAGTTTGGCTGAGGACACTGTTAAGGTTTTTTGCAGCAAGGGCACATTGCTGGCTCATCTTCAGCCTGGTGTCCACCAGGACCCCCAGATCCATTTCTGCCAAGCTTCTTTCCAGCTGGGCTGCTCCCAGCATGTTCTGGTGTCTGCAGTTGTTCCTCCCCTGGTGCAGGTCTTTGCACTTCCCCTTGTGGAAGAGCCTGAGGCTCCTGTCAGTCCATTTATCCCTCTTGCTGAGGTCCTTCTGGATGGCAGCACGACTCCCTGTTGTATCAGTTGCTCATACCAGCTTGGTGTCATCAGAATTACATGTCTTGTGTTTCTGATAATTGCACTAGCAACTCCTAGATATCTTAACTAGTTTGTGAGATGTTTTTTATTGATGGTGTGGGTCAGGAGGTTGTCTAATATGACAGCTTCTTGCTCAAATGCTTTTTGCATGCATATTTGACTGAAGTGTTGTAAGTGGCTGTACTTAGAGCATTAATGAATCTTTAAGCTGATCCCACAAAGTATTGATTTTCCTGTTCTATTAGAAGCTAAGTGCTTCAACTTGTAGGCCTACCTGCAGTTCATTTGTGGAACTGACTACTGTTTGTATACCCAATTGTTGCTTAAGCTTCAAGTTTGGTTGTAGATGAAATGCTCTAGCATTCACTCTGTAGTCTAGCTGGAGACAGAACTCAAATAATCCTTCCTCAGTTCCATAATTTCAGTGCATAAGAAACCAGAAAAATGATTCAGCTACGAGAAATTACCTTATCTGTGGTAGACTTTCATATCAATTCCCATAAGCTTTGACCATCTTTTTTTTCTTTTTGAAGGAAGTGGTGGTTGAAGGTGAGGTTTCTGCATCTTGCTTGTTCTCTAGATACTATGTATAAAATGTTAGGTGACCAAACTGGAAACAAGAAGTTATTAATAATATGCTGTATCAACTTGTGGTTAACAGAGAGCTTTCTTTTTGTGTAGTTGATTTGTAGAAATTGATCAGTTTGTATAACATCATGTTGAAATATCGTTGCTGTATTTGTGTACTATTTTAAATTGTATTTTGAATTCCATTTTTTTAGCCACTTTTCTCTTTTTTTTTTTTTTTCCTCTTCCTCAGCCTATTCAGTGAGACATCTTCATGCTAGTTCTTGTTTTTCTTTGCTTCACTGTTTTATATTGTTTTCTGGTACATCTGGGTAGGATAAAATAACATGCTTACCTTGCCCAATCTGATTTTCATCTCTCTTTCTTTCCGTTCACTCTGTATCAGTAATTATGTCTTACATAATGAACCTAAGTAACTGTGTAATCTTATTATTGAATCTCTCATCCTCATTTTATTCCCTTGTTGTCTAGTATTCGTGTGTGTTGCATCATACCTAAAATGACATTGAATACTCTTCAGGATATTGCTGCCTGTTTTGTTTTTTCCTTTTTTCTCATTTCCTTCCAAATGTAAAATTCGGTTGTGCTTGGGTCTAATACTAAATATCAATTGCACTACTCTTTTATCTATTCATATCCGTACAGCCAATGAAACTGTAGTTAAAAACCAAGCTTCTGGATGAAATTGGCCCATTTTTTAAGTAGAATGTATGGATATTATCCATACATGTATTGATCTCACTACATATTTAATTTCTTTGCTCTTTTAGAGAATTCCAGAGTATTTGTTTCTCTTTTTCTTTCTTGTGGCCAGCATTGTAAAAGCCATGAATCATCAGATGTTCCACTGGAGCATTAAGACACATGTTTTGGTGATACATGTCCTGCTTATTTCTGCTATTACTGCAGTGATAATTGAATGCTGCTGTAAAGAAAACTTCATAATTCAGATAACCAGATTTCTCTGTAGCTTTCTTTTATTAATTCATGTACCAGGTAGATGTTTGTTTGATGTTACCAATCTCAGACTTCCTGAAGCTTGCAAGAATGAGTGTTTGGTTTTATTTCTGATCCGTGGAAAATACCTTTGCAGGTTCAAAAAAATGAAATCAGAACATTGCTATTCTGTGTATGTTAAGATCCAGTCTATTATTCCTGCATGTGTTCTTCAGGGTTCTTGTTTATCAAGTGTATTTAGAGTATGGCCTAATTTCTTATGTAATAGAAATTTTAACAGTACTAGAACTTCCAACCAGGTGAATTACAAAGATGCTGAACAGTTAACTGTTGTGTAATTATACCTAAAAGACTAAGACTAATGAAGCCACCTGTTTTTATAGATGCCTTAACATTTGTGAAGCATGTCACGCTTGCCTTTTTTATATTTTTTTAATTATTTTTGTTTTTCATCATGGTAGAGCCCATTATACATGTTGCAGCTTTCCGTAGTTCACTAGTGAAGATGATGTAGGCTACAGAACTGAAGATGTGGAAATTTACATTAAAAAAAAAAAAAATAGAATTACACTTGTATCGTAGCTTTCATGAATGATTCTGGACAGCTCTGGCATATTTTTGGCAAGCTGAAAGTAAGATGAAGTCTATTTTTAGTTGCTTATGACTGAATCTTTTTCTTATCCTTCAGTTAATAAAATATGCAAGTGTAATGACGATTAATGACGATTAGGTTTTAAAAACTAACAAATAGTTCAGTGCTGATCTAGTGTAGGTGCTAAACAGCAGGCAGCATGGCTGCTTAGTCTATGCAGAAGCCCTTTTTTTATAGTGAGTTTTTTTGCGTATGTGCCCTAAAATAGAAGGAATTTTCAAAACACATGAATTTCAAATGTGTTTCCTGTCAGAAGCCTTCTTTTCTATTTTGTCAGTATAGCAGTATTTTGACTATGTCTTCCAAGGGCTGGGATATAGTTGGGCTTGGGTGGCTTTTTTCCTATTCATATTTATCTTAAAAGAATTACTACATGACACATTTTAAAGACTTTGATTTTTATTATGACTTGAACCTTTACTTCTGCCAGAATTGGAATGCTCAATAAAAATGCTAGTGTTTGTCTTCAGTAGCACAGTGTGATTTTCCAGCATACTTACAAAAACACTCAAAATTTTAAAATTATTGTGTAAACCGAAATGTATAAGTAAAAACAGTTGAAGCTTAAGTGATGAGGAGAGTAATAGTTTATGTTGATATAACCTTAATTTATGAAAGGATATGAAGCAGTCTGATCTCAATAGTTCTTGTTGCAGTATTTCCAAAAATAATTTGTAGAATCAATTTTCCGAAATGGATATGAAAAGTAACTGAGGTACATAAGAAACAGATGACATAATGGTGTATTGCAGCTTGCATTAATGGTAAAATATTCTCCCAGCCCACAGTATATGCAGAAACATTTAGTGATAGTTGATAAAATTTAGAAACCTTGATTCTTGACATGTCAGTGCTTGGCCATTTTTTGCTGCTTGTAGAATACATTATGCTAGTGTTCGTATGTGTGAAATACTCCGTGCTTTGCTTTTTACATATTGAGGGGGGTAAGGGGGTTATATTTTTTCCGATCATGTGAAATGTGTTGGAGAGTGTGTTTTGTGTATCAATATGAAACGTGTCATTTTCTGACCCTATATGGATGAGGAGGAATCAACAGACTTGGTGCAGTCTTTGCTAGGTTGGACTAAATCAAGCTTATGAAACAACTTCCTTTAATGTATTTAAAATGCCTCAACAGGGATTTGGTGAGAACTAATGCTATAATGCATTACTCATCCTTTATCTGCTTCTATTTTTACAGGTTCTGAAGGATGATTGATGCTGGTTTCTGTGATGCCAGTTTCAGCACTGTGGATTGATAAGTAACGTGCAGATTTAATTGCACAACCTGGGGAGGAAGCAGTAGGAGTGCTACTTCTTTTCAGCTGCCTAAGTGGACAGAAGTACAGTGTCATCTATCTGCAAGGGAAGATTCTTCACCAGAATTTTACAGCTAATAATAGAGACAACATAGCGTCATCCACCTTCCTGATTTACTGTGTATCACCTTCCGAGACAGATGGTCTGTCAGAAGCTGGAGGATGCCCGCAGAGCACATAATAATGAAGTAGTGAATTGATACTGCTGCTGCAGCCTAATTGTCAGGATCACAGCCGACAGAACTGTGCTGCCCTTTTTCTGCTCGCTTAATCAGGCCAAAAGCAGCAGGGTGGTCATGGCTGGCCTCTTTAACAACCTGCTAGTACTGTTTTTTGTTTTTCAAAACATCTGTTTGGGTTTCAGAAGCCCACTTTCTGTCTTCAAGAGGTGGGTTATGCAGGAAGACCTTATGTGTTGAATGCATGCAGTCACTTACCATATTACGGATATATGAAAAAGCATGTCCTAGATAAAAACATATATGATGTTTGTTTGGTTTTGCTCAATTGCTCTGAATTTATTTTCTGCAGTTTTGAAATGGCACTGTTGTCTTATTGAAGGCAGAAAGTCTTGTTTTATTTGTAGGTTGCTTTATAAAATATGAGTTTAGGATGATAAAACAATAATTAATGAAAATTTTTAGGTAACACCACAGGTGTGTTTTGGACTACACCGAGTGTTAATATATTTCAATTGATTAAGTTAGCTTGAAGTATAAAATGATATTTTAATGAAAAAACATCGTCTAGGTTAAAACTGGGCAATCCTGGAAAGTTGGGGTGTGGGGGAGCTGTATGCAGAATTGCATAGGTAAACTTGAATATAGTTTGGACAAAAGAAGTTGTAGTGTCTTAGTTCTCCAGAAAAGTGCTCTGCTGTTTTTGAGGTATATTGGGCACTGTAGTTATCATGTCACTTCTGTATCTTTTTTTATATATATATATACACATATATATACCCACATGAATATACATATTTCAAATTCATATCAATGTTGCATCGTGTTTCAGATGTCTTACCATTTAGTTCCTTACTGTGACCTATTTTTTTTTACAATTTATTTATACATTGCATTCAGTACAGACTTTGATATTCCTGTAGCGCTGTAAAACTTAATGTAAAACTTCACTGCTTGTAATAGGAGTTGCTATCTATGTTGTGGTGTTGGAATTAAAAATTTTCCCTTTACATGTAATTTAATCTGTATTGCATTGCACATCAGGCACATAGTCTTAAAACCCAAAACAAACTCGTGAATGATTAACAGTACTTGAATTTGTCTGGTGAATTAATTCTCTGTCTGTACATCCATGTACCTCAGACAACTTCTTAGATGAGATGACAGGCTACGTTTTAGCTAATGTCTTCCAAACTAGTCTGTGTGATTGCTCAGGGGAGCTGTCTCAGTAAATGCTTGATAACTTAAGCTTGTGAAGGAGTGAAATTTCCAGATCACTCCTGGAGCTCCTCAGCATTGTCAGACTTCCCTACTAGTTCTCAAGACCCTGCTTTTTAGAAAGACATAACAAAAGTCAGTATTTTAAAAAGTCTTTTCTCCTTCATTTTAAGATACAAAGATACTACCAGATCTTTTTCCAGTGAATGCCTTGGAAGCAACCAGCCAGTGATTTCACTTGGTCTGTCAGATTTTGCACTGGACATTCGCATGCCTGGTGTGACACCTAAGCAGGTGAGAGAAATGCAGGTTTTCTTTTTTGTACTTACTTCTTTTTATATATAACCTTGGAAAATGAAGCCTTGCCTACAATATAATTCACATAAAATGAATAAAAACCCACCAGCAAGGTAACGTTTATAGACATACATGTATGTCCAGAATAAAGTAAGAAACAGAAAAGTAATCCCAAATGAAAGAAAAATCTTTGCATGTGATTAATTGTACTTCTGAAATTTTGGTTTCATAAACTGAAATGCTGAAGTTTATTAAAGCTAGGAATATGAGTTTTATTAAAGTGAAATATTTCCAGCTGTGCTAGTAAGTCATACATTGGAGTTGCAGTTTACACCAAATCTCAAATGAGGCCTCAGTGAAATGAGTTCAGCTAAAATTAACACTGTTGCAACTTTGGCAAGCTCAGAAGACAACCAGAAAGTATTTCATAAGGGTAATACTTTTGACCCAGTATTTTAAGCCCCTAAAACACTCGAGGAAAGCTACTATAAACAAGTCGTAATAGTATATTCTCTCACATTAGAAGTTGCTTAACTTCTACTGAGCCAAGTGAGTAAAAAGGAAGACAATAGTTAAGATTTTTAACATAATCATTTTTAAGATTCACCTAAAAGTCTGAGATTCTGCTGTCATCTTCACATGCAGCTTCATTAAGCAAGATAAACAATTATTAATAAAGGTTTGGGTTTTTTTTGCAGGGAGGCAATGCAGGGAGTTACATATATCATTAAGAGACCCTGTGTCTCTTTTAGCTGCACGTGCTTGTAAAGAACAGGATGTTGTGCTGCAGTAGATGGTGATTCATTGTTGCAGATAACACTTTTAAAAATACTGAAGGGAAAATGAAGTTTTCTGTTCTTGGGGAATGGCTCTCTAGAACTTGTAATTTAGAGTAAGTAGTGTCATTCTAGTGAATGTAAAACACAAATATAGCTTCTACTAGATCTTATTTGTCTGCTGCAAAATATTAAACATAATTCAGAAAGAGTGAGAAGTACTCTCAGTTCATCCACATGCACATTTGTAATTGTTTTATTGATTTTACCTGAGAAGCCATTAGTTGAAGAGCTAGGAAACAGGTATGAAGGAGTCAGTCACTTCAGATTCCGTGGTGGTATGCACACCTGACAGTCACATTTTTATTGAGAATCATAGCAAGCTAACAGAAAGATCTGACACAGAACTAACCAGGTCTTTGCTTACAATTAATGACCAGTGTGACCTGCGGTAGATGTAGAGTTGGCAGGCTTATCTAATGTAAGAATTTTTCTGAGGGCTCTGAAGCTGTAGGTTGTTTAATCAAAAAATGTCTCCAAGCTAGAAAAAGAAAGGGAACTTCTGAAATAGTACTGCTGCTGAGTTGAGTTCTTCCATAGCATCACTGTAGGCAATTGTATTTAATTTACTTTTCCAGGGTCCTGGATGCTTTAGCTTCCTGGGTAATTCTTGTGGAAAACAGATACTGAAAATTAATCTCTTTGAATACTAAGAAATCTAACCATCTGCATGTATTCCATGAAGTTGAGATGAATTTTTGGTAATACCAGTAAGGTTGTACTTAGCATTCACATTGTTGTTTTGGAATGATTACTATAGGAATCATTTAATTCTTTTAAAGTAGGGGCATACGGCTAACATGCAGCTTAAACTGTAAAATATATGCCTGGTTCACGGAGGAAACATGTACATGTTTTCAAACAGGAGGAGAAGGGAAAAGAAACCCCAAATATTTAGCATGTGGGAAGGAGGCTGTGTTTGTAAACCACTGCAAATTAATTCAGTGCTAAGGCTTATAAATACATGATTTTTATGTATTAGTTTGTTCAGTAGTCCCTCATTCATCCTCAGAAAGCTTAGTGAATTTCAATGCTTTATTTCCATTTCTTTCATTCTAAATATTCCAAATTTAATGGTAATATCTGTGCTTTGATCTTTTAATAGTCTGATACCTACCTCTGCATGTCAGTTCCCCTGCCAATGGATGATGAAGCTTATGTAGGTGAGTTTTGGTTGACTGGAGAAACCTATGCAAGCCATTTTGAAGAACCTCAGCATTTTCTGTTACTTTTTTCTTTGAATTACATTGACTTAATCTTTGGCTGTCACGAGTTTCCAGAATGCTTTCATCATAGCTAATGCACAAACCAGCTAGAGACACGTACTTATTTTAGTCAAGATAACACACTGGTTTTGGAGAGATTCATGAGTAACAGTAGTTAAGAAACTGCATGCAGATGCCTTTGGCAATCAGTACCAAACAGTCCCATTTGTAAAATATTGGCTTTCTGTCTCTAGCCGGATACTTAATTCTCCTCCAGTAAGCAGACCGTTTATTTACCTGCTGGTACAGGCTGTAAATCCTTTGCACTTACAGTCAGTGTTGGCTGCAGTAAGATTTTACTTATCTAAGGGAAAAAACAAAACCAGCCAAATCCTCTCATGGCACACAAATAGAAGGAAACACTGTTGTAATAGCATGCAAATGCTCTGATCATATAGATCAGCAAACAACACCATCTGTTTGGAAAGTCAAAGTACCTCAAAGGTACTTCTATTTTGTCTTGCTCGTGAGCATACAGTTAGTTGTTCAGATACAGCGAAGGCTTTTTGGTTCGACTGAACATAGCTTCACCATCAGAACATGCTGGAAACCGAAATTAAACAATGAGGAGTTGAAATGTCTGTATCTTTCCTCCTTTACTCTCTTGTTGCGTTTTAGAATATCTGCACTTAAAATAAATATGGTGGGAATCCTATGTAGTTTTTGTTGTAGTGTGTTATGAGGCTATTGTCCCCTATGGATTTCCTTTTGGAAATCCTTCAGAAACAGAATGTTGTGTTTAGATTTTCATGTGTTATAGTAACTAAACAAATAGAGTAAATTTTCTTCAGTGCTTCCGCTGTATCTGTTTTGTAAAGAAGTCAGAATCTGACCTGCCATCTTGGCTGTGAGTTTGATGCCAGAAAGGAACATGAGCGTTAAAAGAGAGTGAGTGTTCATTGTCTAATAAACTATAGCTGCTGTGCAGTGTGTGCAATAGACTGTTCTACTTTCATGTGATTCATAGAAGGATACACTACTAACCCGCTGGGTAATCACTTTTTATTTAGTGCTTCACTGAGTTGCAAACTTGCATAGTTCTATTTTTTGTTAGATTCCTGCACATTTAATTCTGTCATTTGGTGTTTATATGTGTTAAAGCCACATAAGTTTTCAGTGGTGTATGTGTTTAGAAGGACCTACTAAAAGAATTTGGCTAAAAGTGGTGAGTTCAGTGTGAATCATGCAAGGCAGCCTATGTTTTCTCTGAAGACTGGGAAACTTTTAGGGTTTAAGTGTTTACATGTTCTGCATCAGATTTTTATAGGATTTGATAACCTTTCCAGTGATCACTGTGCTTTAGTACATGTCATTAGAAAGCATAATAAAATTTGATCGCCTGATGAGCGAATTAAAAAATAATAAAATCAAAACCTGTTCTGTGAACATAAAGTTTGCCCATGATAGCATTGTTTACAACCCAAGATTAATTTTAACAACATACCTTTTGCTCCTATGAAATGAAATGGCTGTGAGATTAATGTTTAAATTATCTCGATGAGTGAGATTAATATATAATTTTTCAAGAAAATATCATTCCAGTTACATTTTAAAAGCATATTGTGGTTTTGGTCTTCCACCTTATTCTTGATTAATGTTTATGAATGAGTAGCCAAACTAGAAACTAGATTTAGTCTTTAATGGTGCAGGTGTTGATAAAAAATAATTTTTTCACTATGGTGAGCTGTAGTGGTAGATAAAGGGTGCTCTGAAATTCCACACACTTATAAGAACTGAGTCTGACAGCAAGCCACTCAGCCAAGAAATACCAAGTTTATAACACCCAGTTTGTCATCTTCACCCTCATGTTCATTCACATGGATGACTAGTAAATAAATGTGTCTTTTTCTGACTGACTCATAGTGAGTCCCTAT
Source organism: Psittacula echo (assembly GCF_963264785.1). Classification (NCBI taxonomy): domain Eukaryota; kingdom Metazoa; phylum Chordata; class Aves; order Psittaciformes; family Psittacidae; genus Psittacula; species Psittacula echo. The sequence continues at coordinate 73,033,322 of NC_137742.1, read as the reverse complement.
TTATCAGATTGTGCTGTATGAATGAGATGGAGCCTATTAAGTTCAGCAACACAAATTGAAATAATTAGATGATTTATTACTTTTTGTCCATACGTGACTCTGAGACACTATGGGTTTGTTACTCTAATATGGCATATATTAACTTCCATATTACCAAGTAATGATTATTTCACTGTATTGAAGGCCTCTAATGTTTCCTTAATCTGCCAAACTGTGGACACTGGTATGTTGATAAATTACTTCAAAGTTCATTCCTTTGTAGGAAAGAAAGAATATTAACTGTATAATTGAATTGTTATTTATGAAGATGAACTTAGAATATATTTTTTTGTAATACATTGCTTAACTAGACACTGTTAATATTAAACTGATGCCATGTTCTCTTCATTCATGTTTCTCCTGGAGTTCATAATTTAAAGTAGTACTTGATCAGAAAAGTAAATCAGATTTTATTTAGATTGGTATCAGTACCAAAACTGCTACTCTTTTAGCTTGGGAGACAAGCTGTTGAATGGGAATATAAGGACAGCTTGTAAGTGGAAAGCAGAAGGTAAATGAATGAGTGGGCACATGCATGCCTATTTCTAGTACTACAGAGAAAAAACGGTACAAAATGCTCTTGCTTATGTAACTTATGGTGAAAATAAGGATAGATTATTTGTTATTACCATTTTGTTTTTCAGTTGACTTTAAGCCTCATGCCAGCATGGACACTGTCCATCACATGTTGCTCTTTGGATGTAATGAACCCTCTTCTACTGAAAATTACTGGTAAGAGTTGCAGTTTGCCTTTGTTATTTTAGCTAAGTTTTCATGTGTTGTTTGCTTCTACATAAACCTTTTCCTATGTCACAATTTTTGATAAATTAGAAAAATTTAGAATGAAGAAGAACTGCATAACATTCTGGGTTTTCCACACTTAAAAGCGTTAATTTTCTTTTTATCTAACTACTCTGTAAAGTGGAGAGAAAGATGTGTTTTCTGATTCTTCATGATTAACTGACTGTCTCTGAGGAGGAGACAGAAGCTATAGAAGGCAGAGTACAATTGGATACCAATAAATCTAGGTTTCTTCTATAGCTGGCTGCTTTTAGTGTATGAAGAAGTGTTCTATCAGTTGTTTGGAAGGAAACTGGGTGAAGAGTAAGCTGAAGAACATGTTCTCTGTCAAGTGATTTGGTGGTTGACTTGCCCTTCAGAATGAGGGCAGAGGAAACCTCTCAATGCCACTAACATAAGTGTAGGGAACTAGAGTGAAGAGAGCGTGAAAGTAGGTGGAAATAAATGTTCTGTCTGGTAATTTTGCAAGTTTTCTCCAGGTTTTCAATAAAAAACAGATTTTGCTGACCCTGCAAAGCTTGTGATTTACTCTGCTCTGTGGAACAATTTTAATCTATATTTTCTGGTCAGGTTGCATAATCACAACTTAACTTTTCAGTATTTACCAAAAAGGTAACTAATGCTGTAGGTTAGAGCTAATGGGTATAGTATAATGTATTTTCTACAGAAAACAAAACAAAACAAAACAAAAATACTAATTTAGCATTTCAGATATTCTCTGCATGTTTTTGGAGATGATTTGAGTAATATTTTAAGCGTACAACAAGCATTCATTGAAAGTTTTATCTCCCTTCTACCAACCAACAATTTTAATAAAGAAAATGTTGCAGTCTTGTCCTGCAAGAAAAGCAGACACTTAAAAAGTTCAGACAGAAGTAAAACTGTGAAAGCACAGAATTTCTCTTAATTTCTTTTCCCAGCAGACAGTTTTTCTGTGTTCTTTTTATTGTATCTTAAATGTAACAATGTACTTTTTGAATAGTTTAATATTAAAATTATGGCAACATGAAACGGTTCCCATTGTGGCCTTTTAAAACCAGTTTACATCTTGAGTGTCCTAATTAAAACTGAGTAGATTTTACATGTAGTTTCTTGGGTTTATACATCAGGAAGTAGGTTTGTTGGAGCCTTGACATAATCCATATGTGATAGAAAAGTATTGTTATAGGTTGATCAGACTGTATAATCTCTCTTCTTGGAGAGGAACTATGGTCCAGCAGAAGAGCACCAGTGGCACCTAATGTTGCTTTTTGGTTTTGATTGCTGTTCTTAACATCTACGTGTCAAATGATGAAGCATGTAATTAATTGTGGTGGCTTAATGTTGGTTGGACGTCAGGTGCCCACCATGCTGCTCTATCACTCCCCTCCTCAGCTGAGGGGGGGCGAGAAAATAAGATGGAAAAAAAATGGTGGGTCATGATAAAAGCAGGTTAATAAAGCAAAAGCAAAGGTTATACATGAAAGCAAAGAAAGCCAAAAGATTTACTCTCTATTTCCCATCAGCTGGCAATCTCCAGCTGCTTTCCTGGAAGCAGGGCACCAGTATGTGTAGTGATTGCTTCACAAGACAAATGCTGTAATAACGAATGACCCGTTATCCCATTTCTCTTAGCTTTATATGCTGAGCAGACATCGTGATATGAAATACCCCTTTAGTAGCTTTGGTCAGCTGTCCTGGCTATGTCCTCTCCCAAGATCTTGCCCACCCTGAGCCTACTGTTAAGGGGGAATGTTGGACAGACAGCCTTGATGTTATGCAGGCACTGCTCAGCAGTAGCCAAAGCACTGGTGTGTTAATCGACACCTTGCTAGCTACCAAAACACATCAAAACACATCACTATGAAGGCTGCTATGGGGAAGAACTCACTCCAGCTCAGCAAGATCCAGTACAATAGTGTTGTATTTAAATATGTTTCCAGTTTATCAGATGCAGGTTTTAATTAAATCTTGCTGGGTTTTTGTGTATAGTTCCTGAACTGCAGTATTTGCTTTATATTCTCAAAATAAAAGCTTTTCATGCAGTGTCTCATAATCTCACATCCTTGTTGCTGCAGCAGTTTGGAGCATTTCATCTTGCTCTGCCCATGACTATCTGCAAGGCTAGAAAGATGATCATGTCTATTCTACATAAAGGAGGCTTTAGACATCTGCATTTATGCCTGTTTGACATACTTACATAAGCTCATATAAATGCCGCTTTGTTATGTACCTGTGTGTGTATATAGTTAATGTAGTATATATGTGTGTAGACATATGTGTGTTTACATCTATATGTGTATATCTGTAAATGTCTATGTTGTAAACGTGTTCATTTAAATGTTCAGATGTGTAGAAACTGTGGCATATATTTGTAAGTCATTGCAGAGAGTACATATAATTTAAAAGCAAGTCTTTTGCTACTGGTTTACATATGCTAGAGTCTTTCAGCCACTAGCACTAATTTTGTTCTGATGACTGTGTGTTAACAATAAGACATGTTCAGGTTTTGTTTGGTGGGTTTTTTTTTGTTTTTGTGGGTTTTTTTGGTTTTTTTTTTTTTTTGTGTGTTTGTGTTTTTTTTTTTTTTTTTTAATTTTTTTTATTGTTATTTGTTATTTTTGTTACCTGCAGAGTAAGAAGTGATGACTTCACTTGCTCTTCCATCTCCTAGGGACAGAATGATTGTTTGAGAACTGACATTTGAGGACACCACTGTAAATCTTGCTTAGCAAGGATCATTCCCTTACAGTTTACATGATGAACATTTTTACATAGCCAGTTTTTATTCAGTTAAGGTATACTATAATGGGGTTTTTGCCTTATTGTAGTTTCTGCGTTGAAATTCTGGGCAACATTACTCGGATGGTTTGTAGTAAGTTGTAAGAGCATTGGAACGTACTTGCTCAAGAGCTATTTTTCATGCCATCATGGGCTAGGTGAATTATGGAAAAATAGTCCTTTAGGAGCAGTCAGAATGCAAGGGCAAAATTGATCTCCCTGATGCGTGAAGTTTCATTCAGGCCAGTTTTGAATATGGAAAAATGGAAGGTGAAAGATATGGCATCCAGATAACTCTTGGTATTCTCTGCCCTGTGCCCTTAGCACTGCTGAGGCAGAATCTATGATGTTACTCTGGCTTGGTGGCTTTTCTGGTGACTTGATGCTTCTCATGTGAATGCCCCTGGCCATCTGAAAGGCTGTCTGACGGTGTCTAATGGGGAACAGAGGTATTTCTCCCTTCTTGAAATGCCCAGAACTTTCCACAGAAATAAAGTGGGATTCTAGGGCTCATTTGCTCAGGTTGCGCTCAGTGCACCAAGAAAAAGCATATAGCTGCTTCTGTTTCTTGATCATAATAGCCCTAAGAACAGTTCATCCACTACAACAAGTTTTGCCTGAGCTGATAAACTGTGCTGAAATCAAAGTAGCATGCCTGAGCTGATTCATCAGGAATTTGGATTCTCCATAGATAGTCAAGAATGCACTTGAATGATTTAAAAGAAAATATTGAATTATTCAGAACTTCTGAGTCTTCTGGCAAGACAGGTCTCGCACTGCGTCAAACCTAACACTGAAATGAGCTCTCTTGAAAGAAGTGATTCATAGATATAGCCTTTATTTTGGGATTAGGCAAGGCAGCTTGAAATAGTTACCTAATCTAAATAAATGTGTAAGTACAGGTTGTAGGTAACCACCTGCTGCTGGCTGGAGAGCATGTTTTTGAAAGCTTTTGACATCAGTAGTTCAGTAAAGGTTGCAAAAGATGTCAAGACTGGTTCAGTGAAATACTTGTATTTCACTGCTTAGAGGACAGTGAAAACAGTGTAAAAATTAGAGTGTAGTTTCTTACCATTGTCACTGCCCCAGAATGTTCTGCACCGTTAAGCTCAAGAACTAAAACTGATGATTTTTCTCACTCAATCATCTCAATTATCTTTTTTTACAGCTCTTGGTTAGAACCAAGAAGTTGAGTATAATAGACAAAGAAGTAAACAGAAAATTATTTGTTGTCCTAAGCAATGCAGATATCCTAAAAAGATAGCCAAATACTGGTTTTGCTCACATAGTGAATTAGTTTGCTTTTTTAATTGCTCAAAATCCCAGTGCCATTAAAAGCTCCTGAACTTACCCGAAATCGAGCCTTTACCAAAATTACCAGAATTGAGCCTGTGGAAAGTCCAGGGGAGTTTATAAAAAACAAAGATATGAGAAGCAGTCAGTCATCTCTATTTGCACACTTTCCCCTACTCCCTTGACCGCCACACTTTGGTCACAGTCAAAACTAATTGTTAGTGCCGTACTGTGTACTATGCAGTTATAATCCATTTTTAAGGTATTCTGTGCTACTCATTCTGCTCAGAATCTCATTATCTTTTTCCATGTAAAGAAGCTATGAATTTCAGTGATTGTTTATTTTTTGTTTGTACATGTATACTTTTTACTACCTTCTTGCTTTCAAGTCTGTTCATCAGTTATCTTAACTCTTCTTTGTAGTCTCCTCTAGGTTTGTTTTTTTCTGAAAACTTGACGTTTCAAAAACAGCATTGACGGCTACGTATGAACGTTGACCATTTTTAAAGCATAATGAAAGAGTAATGTATTTATCTTTCTTTACTGAAGTATTCCCCCTCCATCAGTCAGCATTTCAGGAGGAAACAGCCTATGCACTTTTTTTACCTAGCTTATGTGGTCCTAAAAAATACTGTAGTATAAACGAAGGTTAGCTGGCCCAGAATATGGTGGTAAAACAGCAGCTGGTTTCTGCTGTTGTTCCTCCTAACCAGTCTCTTCAATTCATTTCCAAACCAAGTAGCTCAATACCTGGTTAGATCCCTTTGGGGTTTTTTAGATTGTAGCAGTTGAAAGCTGTGCAATTTTTACCTGCAGCTGCACGAATCATTACTGGTGAGACATTTCACTTAATCTTTAAATGAGTTTTGCTTGTCCACTGGGACATGTTTGAAAAGGAAGATGACCAAACTACTAGCTGTGAAGGTCTAGACGTGTTATGAGCAACATTAATGAAAAGAAAAAAGTGGCACGTTCCCTTTTCTCTTGGTGGTCTGATGATTATGGCAATGCTTTCTGTTAGAGGAAAACACAGCAGCTATGTTGCAGGAAGGCTCCCTGGGATCCCTGAAATGCATAATGTTCCACAGAGGTGGTTTTCCATATGTGCTAGAAGAACTGATTATTCCTGGGAGAGCATCTGGAAAGTATCATCATCATTTGTTCTGGAAGGTGGCAGATATGGCTCATGCATCCTCAACAGAAATGTTACTGAGCCTGCATCCACTAAAACTCCTGGTCTTTTATGTTTTTATGCTCCTTCTCACACTGTTTGAGACTATTTTCCCCAGGATTTAAAGTGACTGAAGCTGCTCTTTATGTATAAAAAACGTTTTTCCAGGTCTTACCCAGGTTTCCCAGGTTTTGCCAGCAGTAATAAACAGAGAAGGGGCTGTACCATTTTGGTTTGCTTTGAAGTCTTTGCATGGGTATCAGCCTGCTTGGATCAGTTGGTGTAGTCTGAATAGTTTGAGGTTGAGGCTTTCTAGATGTCATACTAGGTGTGCTGCACCTGCGGAATTATTTTCACACTGTGCTCAGCGGCACAATGCTCTGCCAGTGAAGTAGGTACAAATACACTCTAAATAGCCCTTTTCTCTAATAGAAGATTGAGAAGTGCTTCTGCGTGGGTGTTTGGAAAGCCCCTCAGGGATCCTTGTTTGTTTATATCATCCTGTAACCTACACCTACACGTAGCAGTCTTGGTTGTGGTCCAGGTACATTATGCTGTCTGTACAACTGTTTCTGACTGGCCTTTTGCAGATCTGGTAGAATCTGCACTTCAGGTTTATCAGTTTTTGCAAGTTCAAGGTGTCTAAAACTCAATAGTCTTCGGGAGTTTTTCACATTCCACCCTTAGGGTTGCCTGCAAGGCACTGCAGAGGCTAGGGGCAACTCTGGAACTCTCAGTTATTGTAAATATTTGTGACCTGTTTGTGGTCTTTGTTTGTTTGTTTGTTTGAGTGTGTATGTGTGATTTTTCTGTTTATGGAAAGCAAGAAGTTGTGCAGTGGAATAAAATTAACTTAAAGCACTGAACTTGCTTTAAGTACAGGGAAGAAGAGCATGAGTGCCTCCTACCAGCTGGTCCATATATAGCTGCTTTTTTTTTTTGGTCAGTAATTTTTCAATTAATTTTAAATATCAATTTTGACTTAAAACTTTGATGTCTTGTGTGTTACTTTCTGCTTTGTGCACAAGTCCAGTCCCTCTGTATAGAAGTAGCAGCCATTGTAATTTTTTGGCACTTGAGCTAATAGTGCTAGATATTTTCATATGGTTCATTCTCACAAAAGGTTTCATTATTTATTTTCATCACTGACTGCTAGTTTGATAGGGACTACCAGAAATCTCTATAGTTTTGGCTCTGTTTTCCTAATGCTGTCATAAGGCGGGGCGTGGGAGGGAAACCAAAAGAAGAAGAAGGATCTAATGATATCTCAGAAAGTAGCCTATGTTAAAAGAGCTTAATCATCATACACCCAAAATGCCTCCATAGATCTTAAAATTAGTGGTTTTGCATGTAATGCACCTGTCCTTTCTGATTTAAGAATTAAAAAATTATATACCCTTTTGTTTTCTTCCTTCATGTTTTTAGGGACTGTGATGAAGGAACATGCAAAGACAAATCTAATATTTTGTATGCTTGGGCAAGAAATGCTCCACCCACCAGGCTACCCGAAGGTACTGTGCCTTTAATGTGAAGTTCTTGTGTGCCAAGGGCAAGGGAGAGAAGAGGGTGTGGAAATAAGCACCTGGCATATACAGGAACCTTGTATAAAATTTTTATTATGTCTAGGCAAAACTGTATAAACATCAACCTCATATACTATAAATACACTAGCTAAAATACTTGGGTTTGGTTTTTTTCTTCATCCTGTTTGCTATAATATTATGGGTTTCAGTAGGGGGGGAGAAAGGCTAAGGTAGAGATAATGGTCATAATATAATGCTTTATTTTTATGTATCATTAATCTTGCATTTCCTACTGTATGTTATTGGAAGGATACTATTTATGTTTCAGTAGCACACAAACTGCATTAAAATATTTTTGTGTGTTTCAGGAAAGTGCAAACAAGTTCAATCTAAATATTGAATTTTTTCTGTGTCTTAAGTATGCTTGACATCTTTATGTGCTTTTCATTTCTTCATGCTTTGATGTGCTTGAGCAACATGTTTACATACCCATTTTGTTGTATGATAGATGGCTTTGCTGAATTCTATTGGAATTTTTTAAGCTACTTGTAGTGGTATGTCTAGAAAATAGAAGTTTTTCTTTCTAATAAATGCTAAGAGTCCTAGAAATACCTATCATCTGTGCAGCCTTGGTCTAAAAAGACTGAATTATACACATTTTTTATTTGATCTTTTACTGCTGCTTTTCATAACCAGGAGCAGTGCATCTCATGAAGAGGTTTATTTTTAGTAATCAGTTTATACACTTGCCAGCACAAGTGTTATTTGATTTGGTGATCGGAATGTCAAGTAAAAAAAATAATTTTGCTTGGAGGATTCTATGAAAGCTTTGCTATTAAACACCAACTAGTAATAATTTTCTTGTCTCTAAACTGTCCATAAATACAAGGTTTGTGGAGAGGCTTGGTAATGATCTACATTTAGGTGCAGAGAGTCTGCAGTCCAATTTATAAGTAGGCTTTGCTGTGGGCAGTGGAATCCAGTAACCAAATAAGAAGAAATTTCTTTCTCTGCTTCTTTTGAAGAGTATTCACTGTAGAATCGGTTCACAGAAATTCTGTTGGTGATATTTCACAGTTTCGTTATTTCAAGTTAATAATTCTATTTTCTTCTGTTCCCATGCTTACTTCTGTCAACAAGTAACATAGCTTCATAATTTCCTCCAAATTTTTTCTGCATACAATACTAATTTACATAATTAATGTAAAAGAATACTTTACTGCATCTTTTCGTTCTCAGTGTGTTCTTAGTAAGTCAGTGTTAATCAGTTTGTGCCATTCACAGGTTGCATGAGAAATAAAAGTTCTACCAAATCCTACAAAGATGGCAGAACTCGATAATTTCATTAAAAAAAACCCAAACCAAATGTATACTGTGTTTTTATATATATATCTCAAATCTGTATTCACATTCTTAGATTGAGAGAATCCTTTGGTTAAAGCAGATTATCTGCTCATTAATACCTAAGTTACGGTTTTAGCTTCTTAGTCTGTTTGGGAACATGTGATGGTTGTTCTCCCAGTTTTCAGGACAATGTTTTCTTCACTGTTGTCTCAGTGGAATTTTTCCCCCTTCACTCAAAGCCATTACAGTGATTTGTATTTTTAGATATGGTCAACAGTGGTGAGCCATCTTATGCTTTATTGCCTCTGAAAACAATGCATTTTCCTTCTCTTAGGTGTTGGATTCAGAGTTGGAGGTGAATCAGGTGGCAGATTTTTTGTTCTCCAGGTGCACTATGGGGATATTAGTGCATTTAGAGGTATGTATTTTGGAAATTTGTTCTGTAAGTTATATCAGTTAAAGCATTGAAAATACTTACATTATCTGTAGAAAAGAATTTTCTTGTGAGTGTCACTCACAAAGGTAAAGATCAGTAAGCATACTTGTAATAAAGGGCAACCAATAGCCAAATGCAGGTGGCTTTTGGATGTCTCCAGAAGTGCCTGTGCCCATCCTCAGTCACCCTCATAGTGAAAAAGTGTTTCCTGATGTTCAGAAGGAACCTCCTGTATTTCAATTTTTGCTCATTTCCTCTGTTCCTGTCACTGGGCACCACTAAAAAGAGCCTGGCTACATCTTCTTTACACCCTCCCTGCAGGATTTGTTTGTGCATGGGTAAGATTCTTCCTTGCACCAGTCCTTCTCTTCTCCAGGCTGAACATTTCCAGCTGTCTCCTCGTACGAGGGATGCTTCAGTCCCCTCATCATCTTAATGGCCCTTCCTTGGACAATCCAGTACATCCATATCTGTTGTACTGGGGAGCCCAGCCCTGGACCCAGCACTCCAGGTGTGGCCTCACCACACCAGAGAGGCATCATCTCCCCTGACCTGCTGGCAGTAGTTTGGCTGAGGACACTCAAGGTTTTTTGCAGCAAGGGCACATTGCTGGCTCATCTTCAGCCTGGTGTCTACCAGGACCCCCAGATCCATTTCTGCCAAGCTTCCTTCCAGCTGGGCTGCTCTCAACATGTTCTGGTGCCTGTGGTTGTTCCTCCTCTGGTGCAAGATGTTGCACTTCTTCTTGTTGAACTGCATGAGGTTCCACTGGCACCATTTCTCCAGCCTGTCCAGGTCCCTGTGGATGACAGCATAATCCTCTGGGGTATCAGCAACTCCTATCAGTTTGGTGTCCTATGCAAACTTGCTGAGGGTAAACTGTTCTGTCATCCATGTCATTAATGAAGATGTTCAAGAGGAGTGGGCACAGTATTGACTGCTGGGGTACACTGCTAGCTACCATCTTCCAACTAAACATTGCACCACTGATCCCTACTCTCTGGGCCTAACCATTCAGCCAATTTTCAGTCCACCTCATTGTCTGCTCATCCGGCCCATACATTATAATATTGGTTTACTGAAATTTGGATTTCATCAATACACATTGAAGTATTGATTACCTGTGACTTTGGGGGACAAGTTTAATTGCATTTATTTATTTATTTACTTATTTATTTATCTTTCATGTTGTGCTTTGTTCTTTAAACCTGAAATTTCTTGTTTTGACATCTTTGAGATGCATGAATTCTTATTTCCACTCTGTGAATCACATCCTGTGTGGTGGTTCTGGGTTAAGGCCTGTCTGGCCTTCAGGAACAAAAAAACCCTGTGGGTCATCATTCTCTTCAAACTCGGTTATGGTGCATTACTGTGTAGGATTTAAACAAGAATGTAAAGATCCTCATGGGCTAAGTGGTAATCAGTATGTTGGACTTGAAAGAAGGGAGGAAAAGTAAGCTGGGTAATAGCAAAAATATAAAGGAGGAATATGTATTACACCAATAGTCTGAGCTACGTTTACGGCCTCCGAACCCTTCTGTAGTACTGTGGTAAATGATCAACATGTTGTGATTGGTTTGGGCAAAGAAATTAGCCTGTTGCTGGTAGCTTCTGGGTGCCATGCAGCCTTTCTGCCATATACCACTGGCAAGGTTTCAGCGATACTCAGATTTTTCAGCAGCACTGTCTGAAGCTGAAGGTATGGTTTCTTACCATGATTTAAAGATAAAATGTAACATGAAGGCATTAATGGTAATGAGAAGGAGGAAGAGAAGGAGGATAAGGAAGGAATAAACTGAGAGTGCCGGCACTGTTTAAGTGGAGCACAAATGCAAATGTGTGCAACTGAAGTTGACAAAATTTATTTTCATGGGACAATTCAGATGGATCATTACAGCCAGTGAGATTGTTTGCCTGTTAAAATCACAAGTAATTGAAGCTAAAAACCTTTAAAGAGAGCATGATAGTTGAGAGCCTGCTCTTCATTATTGCTTGGGGACAAGTAAGAGTTCTCACTGTTCATTTTCACCCTTAAGTTAAAAAAAAAAACAACAAACAAAACAGAAACAAATGAGATCAGTATCCTCTGTTGCATATTAGTTGAGGATGTATTTGGAAAGTTTCATTAATAAATTAGCTTGGTAGTCAAAACTTAGTTTACAGCAACACTTTTCTTTTTGCCTAGAATGTCTGTGCAGGGCCTAGAATAATCAGTGTTGTAGATATAAACCTGAAAAATTATGAAAGTTTAAGAAGTGTGGGCTGTAATATAGGAGGTACTAATTTCATGTACTCTTTCAAAGGTTAAAGAGTATGGCAGGATGCCTTCTGTTTTATTTCAGTGCCTTTTACTTAGTAATCCAATATATTATTTTTAAAATGAAAAATAATCTACGTTATTTTGAGCACTGGATTCCGTGTGCTTCTCTTTGATAACCAGAAGGCTTAACATTGGTGCCTTGAGTAAAATTAATTCTGCATACTCCTGAATATTCATGTCTATGGTATGTTATGATTTCCTTTCAGGAAATCAGTCATCTGTGACCTGTACAAGGTATTTGTTTGCTAGAAAAATTATACCACATCAGGATCAACAATTGTTCGCCTCTTTTCTATTTGGAAAGCTATGAAAATGGCACCAGGGAGTCTGTGCTCATATTTTGTTTTTCACAGACTGAATAAAGGTAGAGTTTCATTTTCATGTTACTAGACTTTTAAAAACAATTTTGCTGAGATTCTGGATGAGTGAGCAGCTCAGCAGGAGCAAGCACCTTGACTCTCATGAAAAAAACCTGACTCGGCTAGTCTTCTTTTATGTATCAAATGCTGAAAGCAGCGTAAAGAATTTGTCTCTTTTTTTACCAAGACTTCAAGTTAAATTTTGTGCTACATGTCTTTGTCTTTTTAAATGTAACTTATGTAAATTAATTCCCAGTGGGCATTAGCTTTGGGATTGCCTTGCTCAGAGGTTCTGCTCCATCTTTGAGGCTACTTCTAATTTTAATGAAGCAAAGCCAATTCTGACACCATATGTGGAGATTCTGGTACAAATCAAAGGGCTGACTTTGAAATAACAAGGGGTTTGAAACTTCATAAAAAAAAGAAAAGGACCATTCTGCTACAGTGAAAGCTTTTAAGTATTCTAGTAGCCACATATAAGTACTGTACTATTTCTATTAAGTATTAGAAATAGAGCAATGAAAAAATGAATAAAGGGTTTGAACAGTGTGCCCTGTAATTTATAATACATGTACCCAGAGTGCAAAAAAAAAAAAAGAAAAGGAAAAAAAAAAAGCTTTTGAGAAGTCTTTATTTTTCTAAGTAAAAAACCACACAGAATTTTAAGTATCTAGGAAGCCCTAGAAGTCTCAGCTTCCATGGCAGATTATCATACATGTAACTAAAGAGATAGACAGACTGGCAGGAAGCCTGTTGGACTTGGATTGGAGGTTTTATCAAAATCAGCCAATAGAAAGAGCATTTTTTTTCAGGATAACTTGGCTTCTCCTCAGTTATGAGTGTTCCATTTGACAAACTGTATTTCTAGTATTTCATATATTTCTCCTAGAAAACAGGGTTTAGCAGGAGCAGCACAGGTCATTCTTTTTAACTAATTTAAGCATTTAACATGCAGTATTGATTTTGGATTACATAGGTAAATAAAAGCAGGGAATATTTAATATGATTGTGTTATGTTTGCACACCACACAAAACACAGTTATAAGCATAGCTTCTAGTTTCATTTGGGTTGGAAACTGCCTTGACAATTGGCTTTCACAGAACCTGTTGCTGAGGTATAAAAAAATGCTTTTCCACAGTCTTTGCCAGCTGGCAAATAGTAACTGGTAATTTACTTGTCCCAGAGCACTGCGTATTTGCTAAATAGCTGAAACAAAGGAATCAAAGTAATTCCAGTCAGCTGGACTGACAGACTTGAAAGGAATCTTTAAGATTTTCATAGAATCACATACTGAACTAGGTTGGATGCCATTGGCCTTCTTGGCTGCCTGGGCACAAGCTGGCTTGTGCATAGCAACCTCAGTCAGCATCTGCAGGCCTCAATACTGAGCCCTGAGAGAAACCACTAGTGACCAGTTGCCAACCAGATGTGACACCATTTACCACCACTCTTTGCATTTGGCCATCCAGCCATTTCTTTACTTATTGAAGAATACACTTATCCAGGCCATGAGCAGCCAGTTTCTCCAGGAGGATTCTGTGGGAGAGTGTCAGATGTTTTACTAAAGTCCAAATAGACAATGTCTGCTGTATTTCCCTCCTCAACCAGGTGGATCACCTTCTGCTTGGTTTGTGCATTAAAGATATTTATGCTTCAGTCACACAGTAAAGTTTGGAACAGTCACACAGTAAAGTTTGGAAAGAGTTTGCACGGGAAACAAGCATGGCCTCACTGCAGTCAACACTCTTGGATGGATGGTTCAGCAGCTTTCAGTCTTTCAAGGAGGTCAGCTGTAGGGAAGAAGCAAGGAAACAGCATTTCAGTCGTATCTCTGTAACTGTTAGAAAAATGTTTAGCTCAGTCATGGCTATATATAACCATAGACAAAATTATAACGTGATGCAAGAATGTCTTAGAAGCCTACACCAATGTACCTATCTGTTATTTTACTCTGGACACAGCACTGCAGATCAGAAGTTGATTTGTTTCTCCTGATAATATCATAGAATCGTAGAATAGTTAGGGTTGGAAAGAACCTTAACATCATCTAGTTCCAACCCCCCTGCCATGAGCAAGGACACCTCACACTAAACCATGTCACCCAAGGCTCATATAATAATATAATTAATATGATTGCCTTGTATAGTTGCAATAATAAATTTCCCACTGTCTTCAGTTCATTTTGAAATTACTCAATTTAGATTTAAATACTGAATGAAAATTTTTTCAATAGTCTGAAAATTTAAATAGTGTGAAAACACTTTAATACTGGCAAACTGAAATATACTGGAGTAATTTCCTTCCTCCCACAGTGATGTTTTAAAAGAAAGACTCAGTGACACAGTAAGGGTTAGATTTTTCAAACACAACTAATATTTGCCATATGCTAGGTTTGGGTTTGTTGTTTTGGGATAGTTTTTCAGCAGTGTTTAAAAGATAGAATGATGATATTCTCAACCATATATTGAAAAACTGAGAGAAACAGAACTATTGATTGCGTTTTAAATTTTAAAATTTTAAATGACATTAAGTAATAAAGTAAAATGTTCTGAGGAAGCAAGCATTTCCCAACTTCCATTAAAATTTATGTAGTGCAAACTCTCTAACATCGTTAAACTGATAAAGCTGAATTCTGCATCACCTGTGTTATATGAATAGCCAAAAATTTAGTAAAAAAATAGGTTTGAAACAAGGAGCGTGGAGCAAAAGAGACTTCCCAAAGACCCATATTGAGATTGTAATTGAAGCTTCCTACAGTGAAGAGTAGAGGAGGATGAACGTATATATATATCTTGAACATTTTTCTAAAACCATGGACAAAGAATTGAGTTTCTTTCTCTTGAATATTTTCCAACCATTTCCCTACTTTTGTCCTCATAGCTTAGTCCTTGGGGTGCTTTTCAATTCATGACTTGGCCATTTAGAAGCAACATTTGTTACCTGTGATTGAAAACTAGTGCTTATTCTGGCATGGCATAACTTCAATTTTTCTTCCTGTCTTTAGCCAGTAATGACCATATCTTGACTTTGTAATTTTTCCCTTATCTGCTATAACTTAGTCTTCTATGTGGTCCTGTCCCTTCTCTCTCTCCTTCAACCTTTTCTTTTTCTTTACATCTCTGCCACTTCTCTCCTTACTTACCATGTGATGAATGTGAGGTTTTTTGCTATTTTTATTTTTCATTTTTAACAAGTAACTTAAAAAAAAACAAAACAAAACAAGGACCTTTTAAGACTATTTTTTTATGTCTGCTTTAATGACTGTACTTTAAATTGGAGAATTTTTAGCTTAAATTTTATTTTAATTTTTCAGTGGCTACTATTTGTCTGTACAAACATGCATGTTTGCATAAAAATGATACATAGGATTGTATGTTATTGTAATGAAAATATCTTCTTCAATATATTGTTTATTTGGCTTTTTTTGTAAAACAGAAAATGTGTATGGTACAGCAGCATAGTGGCTGACTGACTAGTTTTGCATTTTTTTACCTACTTGCATAGTCTTAAAATACTTCTAGTGTAATTGCAAGTGAATTTGTTATTACTCTGCCATACCCATATTCAATCCTTTATGCAGAATATAGGTACCAAACTCAGTGAGTTTTGGGTAATATAACATATAGCTTGACAAAGACCATCAGAAATCCCATCTGCATTGAATGGATATGCTTTTGTTTCTGGATCACCAATTGAATTTTCAGCTACTTTTATTCTGATTCATCACTCTTGGTTTCAAGAATTCTCATGAGGCATGCTTTCCAAACATTCAGTGCATCTGCAGTAGTGGGTAGTCCACCCACTAGTGTAGAGTCAAAGAGCTACTGTTGTAATTTTTCTTTCATGTATATAGTGAAGACTTTCTTTCTCGTTGTTATTTGTAAAAGTACAACTGTGATTTATTGATTCAAATTTTTAAATACAGAAGTGTTTGTTGGGACACACAGAACTGGAGAAACTCAGGTGCCATAAAGATCACTGTGAGAA
This sequence comes from Psittacula echo, assembly GCF_963264785.1. Lineage (NCBI taxonomy): Eukaryota > Metazoa > Chordata > Aves > Psittaciformes > Psittacidae > Psittacula > Psittacula echo. Next base: position 73,017,288 of record NC_137742.1, on the reverse strand, counting down.
CCTAGTGAAACTGACGTAGCAATTTTTTCATTTGCATAACGTATGCACTAATTTATACATTTTGTAAAAACAGTAGCTTTCTACTTAGCGAACATATTGGAGTTAAATTCTAGTGTTACTTGTGGTAAAACCCAAACTTAGTATTATCCTTTAATAATGAAATATGGTGTGACTAAAATAGCTAATGTTTGAAAAACTAAGCTAGTATTCTTTAACTTGGAAAGTCTCTGTTTTGTCCCACTCTAGCTATTATCCTTTCTTCTGTTCAAATGCAATGCATTTTCAGTTCTGAACTTAGCTGCTGATGGAAGAAAATCTCTCCCAAGTTATCACTTGTCAGCAGATCCATGGCTACTGTGTTCTCTTTCTTACCTGAAGCATATATTGTTGGAGGGTATTTTTTTCACCATTTTCTGTTTACCTGCTTTGGTGTTACATCCGTCTTCTAACTAGACCTGTTTTGGTATAAACATAAGAAAGGGAACTTCTTGGAAAAAAAAAAGTTTGAACTTCCAGATCATCAACCAAAATAGAGTAACTTTCAAGTCTTTAGTATATTTGGAATGGAAGGTTACAGGCTCTTTAGAAAAGCCAGGCCTGGCACAAGGGGAGGGGGAGTTGCTATTTATGTTAGGGATAGGCTGGAGAGTATGGAACTCTGTCTGGGGACGGGTGAGCAGTCGACAGAGAGTTTGTGGGTCAGGGTTAAAGGGAGGACAGCGATGGGGGACATTATTGTGGGGATCTGTTACAGACCGCCTGATCAAGAGGAATCTGTGGATGAAGTGCTCTATAGGCAGATAGGAACAGCCTCATGCTCACAGGCCCTTGTTCTCATGGGGGACTTCAACCATCCTGACATCTGTTGGAGTGAAGGTACGGCCCGGCACAAGCAATCCAGGAAGTTCCTCGATTGTGTGGAAGACAACTTCCTTCTGCAAGTAATAGAGGAGCCGACAAGGAGAGGTGCCATGCTTGACCTTGTGCTCACCAACAGGGAAGGGCTCATTGGAAATGTGACGCTCCAGAGCAGCCTTGGTTGCAGTGACCACGAGATGGTCGAATTCAAGATCCTTGGGACAGTGAGAAGAGCGTGCAGCAAGCTCACTGCCCTGGACTTCAAGAGAGCAGACTTTGGCCTCTTCAGGAACCTGCTTAGTAAGGTCCCATGGGATATAGCCCTAGAGGGCAGGGGGGCCCAAGACTCTTGGTTGTTATTCAAGGATCACCTACTACAAGCTCAGGAGTGTTGCATCCCAACTAGAAGGAAGTGCAGCAGGAGGGCCAGGAGACCTCCTTGGATGGATAAGGAGCTGCTCAGGAAAATTCAAAGGAAAAAAGAGGCTTATAGAAGGTGGAAGCAAGGACAGGCGGCCTGGGAAGAATACAGGGATGCTGTCCGGGAGTCTAGGGACCAGGTTAGGAAAGCTAAGGCCCAGTTAGAATTAAACTTGGCTAGGGATGTTAAGGATAATAGGAAGGGATTCTGTAGGTACGTAGCGAATAAAAGACAGACTAGGGACAACGTAGGCCCCCTCCGGAAGCTATCGGGAGAACTGGCTACCCTGGATTTGGAGAAGGCTGAGGTTCTTAATGACTTCTTTGCCTTGGTCTTCACTGGCAAAGTCTCTGACCGCACCACTCAAGTCTTGGAAGGCGGATGCAGGGACTGTGAGAATGAAGACGCTAGGCCCACTGTAGGAGAGGATCTGGTTCGAGACCATCTTAAGAACCTAAACGTACACAAGTCCATGGGACCTGACGAAATCCATCTGCAGGTCCAGAAGGAGCTGGTGAATGAAGTTGCTAAGCCTTTGGCCATCATATTTGAAAAATCATGGCAGTCAGGTGAAGTTCCCAACTACTGGAGAAAGGGGAAAATGGATGACCCGTGGAATTACAGACCAGTCAGTCTCACCTCTGTGCCTGGCAAACTCTTGGAGCAGATTCTCCTGGAAGGCATGCTAAGGCACATGAAAAACAAGGAGGTGGTTAGTGACAGCCAGCATGGCTTCACTAAGGGGAAATCCTCCTGACCAATTTGGTGGCCTTCTATAATGGGGCTACAGAACAGATAGACAGGGGTAGAGCAGTTGACGTAACCTACCTGGACTTGTGCAAAACGTTCGACACTGTCCCACATGACATCCTTGTCTCTATATTGGAGAGACATCAATTTGATGGGTGGACCACTCGGTGGATAAAGAACTGGCTGGATGGCCGCACGCACAGAGTTGTGGTCAATGGCTCAATGTACGGCTGGAGACCAGTAACTAGTGGTGTCCCTCAGGGATGGGTGTTGGGACCGGTCTTGTTCAGCACCTTTGTTGGTGACATGGACAGTGGGATTGAGTGCGCCCTCAGCAAGTTTGCCGATGACACCAAGCTGTGTGGTTCGGTTGATATACTGCAGGGAAGGAATGCCATCCAGAGGGACCTGGACATGCTTGTGAGGTGGGCTGATGCCAACCTGATGAAGTTTAACCATGCCAAGTGCAAGGTCCTCCACCTGGGTCGGAGCAATCCCAGGCACGGCTACAGGTTGGGCAGAGAAGAGATTCAGAGCAGCCCTGCAGAGAAGGACTTGGGGGTGTTGGTCGATGAGAAAATGAACATGAGCCGGCAGTGTGCGCTCGCAGCCCAGAAAGCCAAGTGTATCCTGGGCTGCATCAAGAGGAGCGTGACCAGCAGGTCGAAGGAGGTGATCCTGCCCCTCTACTCTGCTCGCATGATACCTCACTTGGAGTATTGTGTGCAGTTCTGGTGTCCTCAACATAAAAAGGACATGGAACTGTTGGAACACATCCAGAGGAGGGCCATGAGGATGATCAGGGAACTGGAGCACCTGCCGTATGAAGAGAGGCTGAGAAAGTTGGGGCTGTTCAACCTGGAGAAGACAAGGCTGCATGGAGACCTCATAGCAGCCTTCCAGTATCTGAAGGGGGCCTACATGGATGCTGGGGAGGGACTATTCATCAGGGACTGTAGTGACAGGACAAGGGGTAATGGGTTCAAACTTAAACAGGGGAAATTTAGATTGGATATAAGGAGGAAGTTCTTTACTGTGAGGGTGGTGAGGCACTGGAATGGGTTGCCCAGGGAGGTTGTGAATGCTCCATCCCTGGCAGTGTTCAAGGCCAGGTTGGACAGAGCCTTGGGTGACATGGTTTAGTGTGAGGTGTCCCTGCCCATGGCAGGGGGGTTGGAACCAGACGATCTTAAGGTCCTCTCCAACCCTAACTATTCTATGATTCTATGATTCTATATTTAAATTAAAATGTCAAACACATTAGGTAATGCTGGTACAGTGCATTAACAAATGGATAAACTTGTTTTACTGTCCTTCTGGGATGTCGAGTGTTAAACAGAACTGCTCTCTGTATTGGTATCTCCAAATCACCTGGTGACTTTATTGCAAGTATTTCTGGCTACTTCATTATTAATGGCTGAAACCATTACTTTTCCACAAATTTTTAATTTTTCTAGCTTTTCTCAAAATCCAGATTTTTTTGAAGCAAACCAACTTTTTCTGCTGTTGTAAAAATGACACTGTTTCCTCTCGCAGACGCTATTTCATAAAGATCTGCAGTATCTAATGCCAAAAAAGCAGTTAGTTTTTCATCCACTAGTTTCTTTTGCTACAAATATTGCTACAAATGCAGCATTGTGTTCAGATTTGTGCAAATTTGGATGATATTTCCATAGTATGAAAGTTCTACTGCAAACAATAAGATTAAAACTTATTTTGTCTTCTGGTATTCTTTATACAGCAGAATAATGTTACTAATATGTAATAATTTTGCATGGGTTCAGTTGTAAATGATTAAACCGTTTTGTGATTTGTACAGACCAACACAAGGACTGCTCTGGTGTAACTTTGCATCTGACACATCAGAAGTAAGTATCTTTGTACTTAAATGTTACGATTTTTTTTCATTGGAACAGAAGGCATGGAAACCCCTCCTTTAGATTCCTTTGAAAACATGTAAAATAAAAATAATACATACATCACAATATTAAGAATTTTGAAGCTATGTGTCATCTGTTGGCAAAAATTCTTGTTTCTTCCAAGAAAGTTTATGAAACAGTGCTATCAGTACGAAGTTAATCCAGTTTAAGAACTTCATATTTAGAAGTCTGGGACAGGGACAGGAATTATGTAGGTGATCATGTTGTTTTTCACATGTTTTGTAGAAGGTGCTTTAAAATTTGTAGCTTGTATGAAAAACAGTAAGGAAAGGGAAGTACTGTGTTTCAGCTGCTTTCTCAGTAGACCAGTTTCAGACATAATTTATTTAGAAATTAGTGGTGGTAAATGGTATTGCATATCGTGTCACTTGCAGTCATGTTTTGAAAAGGACTTGATTAGCACAGCTTGAGTTTTGAATTGCAGGCAGCCTTTGATTGCCGGAATGTACCTTATGATGTCTGTGAACACTGTAATACCGCCAGGTGAAAAAGGTGAGTTGTAATTCTACAAAGTGATTACGTAATTTTAGAATCTGGTTTATTTTTACTGCTTATTGCGGCAGAAAATGTAGCAGAGAGTCACTGAATTGTAGATGGACAAATTAAGCAAATGATGACAGAAATAGATACAATTCTAAAATTGTATCATATTTCTTGATGGCTACATCAGCAAAAGGGATCAGTGTTGTAGAAGACAGTGTACAGAACAATAATGATCTGTGCAATACTGACATTTCTAGAAATCTTATGAGTATTTTATTTTTGTCTTAATATTTTACAAAAAAAGCCCTATTCATTTTCTTATTCTCTCCACCAAACAAAACAAAACAAAACAAAACATACAATTTTTTGGACTGTTCTTCATAAGTATTTGCCAATCATGCTATTTGTGGTTTACCAAGAGTTCAGTTTTAGTAAATGAATTTCTACCTGTAAGTAACTGTTCTTTAAAGAATTTATTCATATCTTCCTACCTGGTTAAAAGGTCAAAATGCTGAAAAAACATTGTAGAACAATGTTTCCAAACAAATCTCACTCAGTGGATTTTACCTGAAGCTCAGCTTGTATAGTCCCAATAGCATTTCTTCAAGCTAGCATGGAATGTTCTGTTTTAAGGAGTTTGAGCACTGACGCCATATTTGCCTATGCTAAACTGGCATTCTAAATAAGATATATGAGAACACCATTTTTCCCATTTGCAGTTAGCTGCCTAAATAGGATGAGGTGGTCAGATGCCCAGCTGACTTCACCTGTTAAGTGAATTCAGCCACTTGAAATCTTTTTCAATTTGAGTTGAAGCTTATCAGAATTTGCTCTTCAGTATGAAAACATCAAAAGAAACCACCCTCCTTATCCCCCCAAAAAGATATTTGATCATTGCAGATACTTACTTTTTCAGTTGAAAGGGGGAGGGAAAGGGAAGTAAGATTCTGTGCCTGTTCAATCAAATTTGCAGTTCTTCAGAAGATTATGAAGTTTTTTATAAAAGGAAGAATGCAGCCAGCCTCTTTGGCTGCATTTATCTCAGCCAGCCAGTCTCAGAGAGGCATCAGCAGAAGAATTTCTCTGTAGGCTCCTGACACAAGTATAGTGCTAAGTATAGCACTTCTCTGCCAAAATCTGCATCTAACCCTAAATCTTTAAAACTGGGCCTAGAACCGTAAGATCTTACAATCAAGACTTCATTATAAATTGTATCATTTTAGAATGATTCCAGTTTATTTTCATTTTCTCTTGAGTAGACTGTTGACCATAGCTATGTTTATTTTAAGTGTTCCTCTTTTAAGTGTTACATAGTCTGTAAGCAAGTGTATTACTTTGTTAGATAGCAGCAGCATATGCTGGAAAAAATGCTAGAGTTTCAGTCTCATTTTTTATGTACATCATCATAGAAGGTCATTTTCAAGTGACTTGATGTCATCAGATAGACTTGGCAGATACATAAGGTATTATCCAATATAATTTGAAATTACATGTTGTCCAGTGCAGGTATACCTTTTGTAAACCATATTGAATGAAGTACATTAGTGTACCTTTTCTCTGATAATTAATGTGGGGTTTTTTCTTTGTTTATTGCTATCATATTTTAACAGTGGTTGATGCAGACATTGCTTGCCATTACAAAAGGTTTCCAATGCACCTTTTTGCCTACAGAGTTCATACACACAGATTAGGTAAGAGTTTTATTGCAACATGGGAATATCAAATACTTAACAGAAAAATGCTGACACTACAGCATATTTTTTTTAGATGTCTCTTGTTCATATACATATTGGTATGTTATAGGTAAAGTAGTGAGTGGATACAGAGTGAGAAATGGTCAATGGACATTGATTGGTAGACAGAGTCCACAACTACCACAGGTTGGTTGTTTTTTTAATTCTAACTATAAATTTTAATTATCTTTATTTAAAACCAGGAAGATGAATTGACAGTCATGTATCCATAGATATACCTCATGGTGTTTCCACTGGTACATGTTGTGCCAGTAGAAAATGAATATTGCCCAGCATTATCATGGTTACATTACGATGCACAAACCATCCTGAAATTACTTTTCAGATGTATAGCAGTTACTCTTGTGTGTGGGTGTTGATGTAAATAATATGAGATGCTTTTACTGATTAGGGTGAATCATCCTCTTTTTCAGGCATTCTATCCAGTAGAGCGTCCTGTGGATGTTAGCTACGATGATACCCTAGCAGCTAGATGTGTGTTCAGTGGTGAAGGCAGAACTACTGAGACGCACATAGGGTAAATTTTCTCTATTTGCTCCATGTCATTGGTTATGTTTAGAAATATACTTGTTTCATGTCTCCTTTCAGGATAATTCTAATTGTTAAATTCTGCCAGAATGTTCTGTTTTGCTATCTAGTCTGCTAAATATTTAACTCCACACAACATTGACTGTCCTCACTTTGCTGAACTGTTCAGAAGCTATGCTACTAAGCACCTTACTCAGATGTTGGGCTGATGTACACTTAAAGGAGTCATCAAGTCTAAAAAAATTTGGTTTTAGTAAGCTGAAGTTACTGACTGTTTAAGGCAAAATAATAAAGCGTTACAATTTCTCTTCATTATTTCAGAAGAAAATTAATGGAAATTTATGAAATTCTGATAAATTTTGAGCCATCATAAAATCTGACTTTAAAAATGTGAAATAATATACGAGTTACCATTATTTCAGTATAAAAATATGCATGCTTTTATCAAAACAAAGAAATCCATAAATGACTAATAATGATCAGTAGGAAAACCTGAACTGTGTTTGTCAGTTGAAGATGACAGGCAGAGTTCTGTAAGATGAAGTTGACAAATATAACTATAAAAATAGATGCAAAAAAAATATTGTCTTAAGTGGCTCCAGTTCTTTGCACTAGAATTTGTTGCATATATAGACGAATGAAGATACTGCAGAAGTCTCCCTGTTCTGGAAGTATGTGCTGCAGAACCCCAAGGGATTAGGCATTTAATACACTAAGCACCCCAATATTGCATCTCAATAGAGAGATTAAACTTGTTCATGAAACAGGGTGTCTCAGGAGTTCAGATATCTAATAGAAGGATTCTGAGTTTTCTGTGAATTTACTAAAACTGTTGTTGATGGAGTTTGTTTTTTTTCTTTTTTTTTTTAACTGTAAATACTTAAAAGGACGAACTTTGTATTTTTTAGACACAGTAATGTGGCAGGTGAACCAGAGTTCATGTGGGTTCCACATCCATTTTTCTACTAGAGTTTTAAAGAGGAAGCAATTATAGTAACAGATATTGGGAGGCCAACAGTGAAGTTAATGCTTTCTAAAAGGTTAACCAGAGCTTGCCCAGTCAGAGTCTGATTTTTCTGGTCTCCAAGGGATGCTAAATTTTCAATGCATGGAAAAATACCAATTCCCCTTTGAAACAGTCTATTCTCCTGTGTTCCCCATATCTCCCCTCCGGCTGGTGTCATTAATGTTGCTATGGTGAATAAATGAATGCTGCAGGATGCTGCTGGAAAAGTCAGCACTGACGTCTTTTGCAAACAGCTAATAGGCCACCCACGTAACTTTTTATGAATGCAGACTCAGTGGTTAATTGTGAAAGCTAATTAAAAAATGTGAATGTAAAAGCCTTTATTTTGCAAACCTTTCTTTACAGCTCTAGCTTATTCCATTGTCAGAATTGTAGCTGTAAATAAAATATATCAACCATAAGGCAGAGTCAAAAAGCAGGAACAGATCACAGTTGCAGAGAGGCCCTGTGTGTCTGTGTCACAAAGTAATATTTTTCAGAAGAAAATTTTTCTCATACCAGCTATTTTGTCTGTTGAAGACAGAATTAGGTAGCAGTAAAGAGCCTCTCCTGTTCCAAGTGCATGGACAACATTTATCAAAGAATGGAATTTTTCCAGTGATTAATCATTCCTCTTGCACTCATGTCTTCCTTACAAAGCTTGTGATCAAGTTATTCTCAAGATTGCAGTGCTGTCTTCTCTTTAAGAAATATTTATGGTGTCCTAATATGCAATGAAATTAAGTTCTGCTGCATTAGAACCAGTATGATTGGCCAATAAATGGGTGCATTTGAACATGGGGGGGAAAACTGTCATAAAAGATACCTGCTGAAATGAAACATAGATGTTATCTGCAACGATTTTAAATTACATTTGCCCCAGATTGAGAGGGGAGTGTATGAATGCTGGCATGATGGATGGTGCAGTTCTGTCGTATTTCACCAGAATGTGTATATAGTAGATGACACACTGGGGACTATGCGAATAATACTGGGGAAATGGAAAGAAGAGCAGTTCCAATAGTTGATGCAATTTTCTGTAGAATCAAACCCAAATTGTTAGGAATTTCTGAGATACTTGGGGAGTTTGTGCAACCTGGTATTGTCTAGTGTAAGCTGAAAGAAATTTTCGATATTCACTGCAATGAAGCTGTTAAATGTTTTAGTGTGGGACTTCTACTAAATATGACAGTGCCACTTTTTGTTTAATACTCTGTTAAGCAAGTTAGATTAATTGAATAACAGCTCTATCCAGCTCCTTTTTTCCTAACTGCCACATCTTTTCTGTGTTATGTAGGGGAACAGCCAATGACGAAATGTGTAATTTTTACATTATGTACTATATGGAAGCCAAGCATGCAGTCTCATATATGACCTGCACTCAGAATGCAAACCCTGAGATGTTCAGAAATATACCACAGGAGGCAAATGTCCCTATTCAAATCATGTCTGATATGCTAAAGATGACACATGGACACCATGAAGGTAAAAAAAAACTTATAAAACTTGAAAAAAATCCATTTTATTCAGGTCTTTTTTTGCTTACTGATGTGTTTGTCTATATTGCTTTAATATGCTAAATTTTCATTAAAAAAATGAGATACAGTTCTGAATAAAATTCAAGTCGTTGATTATAGACCATTACGGGATTCTGCTCTTGTTTTTGTTGGGAGTATTTGTCATAGTCTTTTGTCTGTTTCTTTCTATTGTCGTCTTTCAATTTCCAACATATTTTTATAGTTACGTGAGCTTTATACCCAAAAGATTGACCTCTTTTCTATGCCAAATATCAGTACTTTATATTAACACTTTGTTAGTGCTTGCTTTATCTTCTGTTTCCTACAAAATTGAGTCGTAACATTTCCATAGTTTTCTGGATCCCCTGCTTTGTTATGGAAGGAATCGAATATTTATATTGAACACCAGTATGCATTTAATTTCTAGCAGTAGTATTACCCAAAAGTAATCTGACTGGTGTGTCTGTGTAGCAAAATACAAATCTTAATTTTTCATTCCAGTTGTTTCACTGCTGCATTGGTTGGTACAACTACTGTAGATAGATAAAAATATCAAATGTTCATTTCAGAAGGGCTTTTTTTTCCCAGTCGGAAGATACTAAATTCCATTCACACACAGAGGTTAACATCATATCCTAAATCCATTTTTCAGAAACCAAGGATAGTGATAAAAGTTCTTTGCTGCAGCAAGCAAAAAAAGAAGAGGAAGAGATTTTGGAGCAGAGTATGTACTTGTTTATTTCTATGTCAAGTATGGGACACAGTAATGTAAAATACTGATAAATGATATCCTGATTGTTAATAAGTTACGAAGTTTTTATTGTTTATCTTTAATTGATGCAACTTGCAGTGTTCTGTACAGCTAATATGATTGAATGCTATATAAGAAAAAATTAAAAAAATTAGTCTACCATTGATCTCTAGCTGTGTAGGTAAAATTTTTCAGAGCATTTTAATCTCATTAGGTTTTCCTGTTCTTGGTTTAATTTGCTAAAGAAGGTTGTAATTTATCTCTAAGTGCAATCCTAAAGGATGGACAAGAAGAAGTAGTCCTATAGTATGTAACTGCTCTAGATTCTATATGTAACTGTCTGCTATTAGTTCTTCCCCTATTTCTCAGCTTGTATTACTATGTATGTATTAGGGAATAGTATGTTTTTACAGTTCAATATTGGTTGTATATGAGCTGGATGGAGTGCAGCTAATGTTTAATACTGAGTTATTTTTAACTACATTTGTGTATGTGTGCATATGCACATAACTTGTGCAGAAATGTTTGTGCACACTTAGGTGCAGGACAAAAAAACATGACTGTTATAAAGCTTCTAGAAATATGCTGAATGTTGTATAGGTTTGGGAGCTATGTTAAAATAAGACTGTACTTTAAAGTTTTTGTGGGTCATATGCCATTTGATAAATATTTGTTTAGTATCAAATTTAGTATCATTTTCTTGATATAAATGAGAAGACCATGTTGTAGTTCAGACATGGTTCAGACGTTTACTTTATACAAAATAAATTAAATGCAGATTTCCTTTTGCCTTTGATGAGGCAAAAGATTAGGACAGTGTTTGGAGTTTTTGATAACATCTTCCGTAAGGGTTAGATTTTCTATATGCCATATTGCAGAGTTAACTCAAATAATTAAGTTACAGTTGCATAAAAACTAGCTTCTGAGTCTAGCGTGAGGCGGTTGGAACTGGATGATCTTAAGGTCCTTTCCAACCCAGACCATTCTGTGATTCTGTGATTCTGTAATAGTCTTGACTGAAAGTACTTTAAACTACTGGTGACAGTATTTACACTTCCATATCTGAAACTTAACCTTAGTCAATTCAAGGTGGATTTTTAAAGGAAGAAATACAATTATATTTTTTTAAGCCTGTTCCAGAACAGAATAAGCTAGCTGCTTGTAAATGAAGATCAGGATTTATGCTGAAAAGCTGTTCCACCTTTGTTGCTAATAAGTGCATTAGGATTTGGTTGATGAACTTGTTATCTGTGAGTCTTACTGAATTTGTTAATGTTTGAAACAAAATGTTGAAACAAGGTCCTATTTTTGAAAACTTTTTTATTTGTCTTTGAAATTTATTTCAAAGCCACATTTCTACAATGCAATCTTGCTTGTTGAGATCGCTGTTTAGTATACAACCTCATCTAATCTGTTTTTATAGAAACATGCTGCATTGTTTTGTCCATTTGAAATTACTTGGGTTCATAATGTGAGATATTAAAACACAGTAGTTTCTTTGAGAGAGTTTTATTCCATATTTTAAGTGTTAGTTTAAGATAAACTCTCCCATCATTTACAGGAGCCTAGCTTCAATTTTACATTGATAAAGCTCTAACTTCAGTTGAATTATACGTATGTAAGCAAAAGAAGCAAATTGAAAAATTAGATCAGGTTTGGTTTTATTTTTGTCTCCAAAAGGGAAAGGTGAGTGGCTGTTTTAGGTGGGTTTTGGTCCTAGAAGTGCATGAGTACCTGGTAAGATACACTGGGAATACCAAGAGCTGAAAGTGGTGTGGTAAAATGTGCCTATGAATATTACACACAAATTGGAGTCTGGTTTTGTGGGGCAAAGTGCTTTCTGTAATTGTGTTGCCAGTTTGGCCATCTCCTCAAGTAATTTTAGTGAGATAGCCAATATCAATCAAATTTGAACAAGGTCTCAAGGAAAGGAAAATTTTACAGTTTGGAGGGAGTTGCACAGAAGCAAATACATACTTTCACTGAGGTAAAGGTTAAAATATAAATTTTTTCCCTTTATGTCTTGGCATGACATACTCTGTATGATAAGCTTATCTATGAAACACAGATCCACCAAAACTCAGGTTTTTGATTAGTTCTATTGCTGCTGAGCTGTTGGTCAGTAAATTCAGACACTGATTTGCTCTGAAGATAATGCTTAAACAATTTTTCTATAATTCTGTCTTTTATCTTGCATGTTTTTTCTTTGATGACTCACTATGTTGTAGCAACTTAATTTTACCCTCATTTGTTTCAGATGACTGAAGTAAACACTGTCATTTCACTAAAACTGAAATACTTGTTAATTTATTCTATTAGCTGGACATCCTTACAAATCTAGGAGATAGAAGCATGGTCAGAGACAGATTCTGATGTGAGTAGTATTAAATCTATTTGCCTCAAAAAAAACCAAAAAAGAGAACAAAAAAGCCCACCATGTGAAAGAACCTGCCTGCTAATAATGTGTCTATCACATGGGTTGCCTCGGCATAGGGTGCTTCCTGCTACACACAGGCAATTTCATTATACTGGCACCTGCAGGTGTTATCATTGCTTTTATGTTAAATTTTCAGTTTCATCACCTTTACTTATCAGAGGCACATTAATAAACAATGTAAATATATCAAAATAAGTAGTAACCATCACAAAGTGAACCACCACTTAGCATGAAGACAGAGCTAAATCTCTGTAGTGTTAAAATTAAACTGAGCTTACCTAAATGAAACTGACCTCATTATTCCTCTGTTTCTGAAACAGAGTCACTGTTTGGTGGAGATAAACTGTTCATGGGAAGTTAATTATTGTAGGAAATGCAGTTGATTTAGACGTGTGTATATTGGAGAGTTTCCTGTTCCTGCTGAAGCACAAAGTCCCTGGCAAAACAAATATGATTTATGTTTTATTTTGTTGTTCATTGATAGAAGCTTGATTAAATTGTATTCAATAGATACAATAGTGAAAAAACTAACATCTGTTCATAGCACTCACTATGTCTGCTAGATGTCTCTTCTTTACCTCTGGAAAAAAGGCCTAAATGTGTTTCTTTCTGTTTGTTCAACACTTTCCTGGCTATAGTCTGTGGCATAACATAATACATTTAAGATCTGTTTTGCTGTGCAAACAGTGAAGCAGTCTAGTATTGAGAAAATCAGCTGCTGGTGTACCTGGAAGCTGTATAAATGCTATAGGCGGGGTAGTTTCTTAGTAAGAAGCAAGGACTATACAGGTGATGGTTAATCAGATGGGCATTATTTATTAAAACAAAAACAAAAACCAAGGCTGGCTTGAACTGAAAATTCAGTTGCAGCATATAAACTATAAATCAAAGATTAGATTTGGTTTTTTTTGTTTTAGAAAGGCATGTGTGTACACATGTATTTACACATACATGGGAGAGGAAAGAGATGGGATTTTCGTCTTCTGGTATTAACGTTTACTGTGACACTTACAAAAGTACATTTTTGCTTGTGTCTGGTTTAAGGAAGCTGGTAGCGAAAAAGCAACATACATTTTTGCCTCTGATGATAGAATCTGAAGTGAAAGTCTAAATTGTGATTCTTTTGCTTTCAATATTACCCAGTTAACCAGCCAGTGTGGGGTTTTTTTGCCTTTCATCCCCCATTATTTCATGATTACCACGAGCAGAAGTAGTTCCAGGAAAGTGAGTAGTGAAGTTCAGTACAAGTGAACTTAAGATCTCTCTTTTTGAATGTCCCAGCTAGACTCGTCTCACAACTGTTTTAACTGAAATCCCATTCAACCTCCTGCATTTAAGATAATACTACATCTTAAGTCCTGCATTCAGAAGTTAGCTTTTATAAAGTTGGGCTTTAAGTCTGCAATATATAATTGCTGTCCTAGTGGTGAGTTTATGTTGAATAGAAGAACACTTCCCTGGGCTTCTAACTTATTCTAGAGATTCAAATCTGTTTAGGGAGTGAAACAAAAAAGAAAAGAATATGACTTAATGGTCTAAGGCGATTTGATGCTCTCTGTTTAAAGTGTTTTACTCTAGACTCTTAGCAGAGTGGCTGAAAGCTTCTTGGTAGCTGCGTACCTTTGAGAAGTCTTATTTCATGATCTGTTTTCCTAGGCTTTGAGGATGGTCAAAACAAATAACTGGAAGTAAGTCTTGCATATACGCAGCTCCTGCTGAAATAGACTGGAAATGTGGCTTTAATTTAAGATGTGAAATATAATGCTAAGTACCAAGTAAAACCACATTTTGAGACATTTCTAGGTGAACATCCAAAATGAGTAGATGCTAAATGACCATTCTGACTGTAATCTTTAGCAAAGTAGCAGTAATTATGGACCTTAATTTCATTGTACAGGCTGTAATAATGAAGCTAATTTAGTGTAAGTAAGTGTTTCATAAACAGAGATGATGGAATAGAAATGTTAAAAGATATCTTTCTGTTTAGTTAAAACATTTTTTCAGGAGTGCTTGAAGGGGGCTTATTTGAATGGGGTTAAATATTAATATATATTGATAGCCCATTGATTGTGGGAGGAGGTTTCTTTGTAAGGAAAATTAACATCATAATCCATACAAAATGGAGGCTGAATTAGGGTTACACATCATTCTGCTATTTATTACCTCTTGTATGCCTAACCTTTTAATTATTTTTAGTTGTTGTATGCTGTATGTGTGCATGAGTGCGCACAAATGCCCACACAAATAAATATTTTGCACAACGTATTTGTTACACTACTGGAAATATTTTGCTAGGCTGTAGCTGAGTCTGTGAGTTGAGAAACTGAAATGTCTGTGTTGCATATTTTGCTGTTGTGCATTCCTGTGAAAAACTCATTACAATAAAAGTGTACTGAGCAAGGCTTTTTGTGGCTGCGATAGAAATTCTTGATAATTTAACTGAAAAGAGGAGGTATATCTTGTTCTCTTTCGGCCTCATCTCTCTTTTATTTCCTCAAAAAAAAAAAAAAGAAAAAGAAAAGAGGGGCAAACGTGAAGGAAGGCCTACAAGGCCTGCTATTTCTTACAGAATAGGTGTTGAAGAGAAAAGGAGATGCAGACAGAATGCAATCACACCCTTGATTTTTCAGCTTAAGAAATGTATTTCTGTAACAGTATTACATAGCAAATCCATGGCAGCAGTGTCAAACAATAGGACTTAATGTGTTTTTGCACAAATTTCTAAAAGAAATTTCTCATAATTCTCCTTTGCTAGTTTGTCGGTAAAGAGAGAAGTTCAGTTTGGTAAGTGTTTAAAATTTCTCAGGTTGACAGAGAAAGGATGTGGAGTGCCTAGAATGAGGAGTTAGAGACATTTCTAGATTAAGGCCAGACATGAGAAAATCTTCAGATGTTTTCACGATCAGGTTGCATGTTTGGTGCTGGAAGATTATATAAAGTCCCTTGAATACAGTACAAAAGTTACAGAAAATTCACTGAATAAAACCTGGGGGGAAAAATGCTACTGAAAGGTATTAAGAGCAATATTTACAGTTGAAGAAGTATAATTAGGGAACTTCAAAATTCCAAGTTATTTTCTTCTAGTTTCAACACTAAAAGATCCTGCTCAAAGTTGTAAATAAAAGATGAGGCTTCGATGTGGTTAGAATAAGGTTATTCATAATCTTACAAACACATCTTCAGCACGGTAAAGAAATGAGCATCAGATCTAAGCAAAAAAATTGCAAACAGGGATGCTTAGGTTGCATACCTGAGCAGAAGAGCACTACTGACAAGCTTGGAAAGAAGCTATTTTAAATTGAATGTTTCAGTCTTCACTGTTTGAAACCTGGTTTAGGTTCTTTGGCACTTAAAATTATAGAGGTATTTTAGCTTACTGTTTATCAATGAGCAACTGCAAAAACTTCGTATAATATCATTTACATGTCCAAAGAAATGGAAAGTGGACATTTTATTAGTGCAGGAGGAGTTCAGAAAAATTATGAAATCATAGCAGAAATATAAAACACACCAAAAATTATTTTACTATTATTATTATCATTAGCAAAATATTTTCCCTTTTTATAATTTTCATGTTGGTTTTTTTAAAAAAAAAACAAAAAAAACACTAAAGCATGATGGTGCTTAAAAGAAATAAATTGAACATAGCAGAACTACTCTTTAAAAAACGCAGTTTGATATATGTTCTTTTCTGAGAAGAAATGTATTTATAAGTACGTGCTGCATCAAATAGAATTTTGAGGTGGAACTAGTGTACTGTGTGCTTGAATTGCAAATGTGTGTAATATATCTAAATAGGTAGAGCAAAGTCCTATGTGGTAAACCCGTCGTATTCATTGCTAGTCATTTAGCAGTAGCTGATAAATATATTTTATTGTAACAAAATGATTGGTGCTTGTCAGGAACTTATTACTGCTCAGGAAGGAAAGGAAAGAATAGGGCAATTAGGAGACTGCAGCCAGCTTGGTTTTGAGACTCAGGTTCTGATTTGCTGATGAAGAACACACATCTGTAACAAAATGTAATCCTCAGTGAAGATTCTTGTATCATATTTCATACTTTCTCTTATCTTTAGTGCTCTCTTTCCCAGTTGTAAACTAGTGATTTTATAAACTGTGCTTGGCCTCTTCAAACATTTGTACATTAAAACATTTTGGCAGTTGCAGGAAAAGAAAGAATGAATTAAAACCAAAGAAAGTGCATTTGCATAGCAATAGTAGGAAAGGCTCATTTTAGGACATGCAGCCATGGAAGAAAACAGAAAATTATTTTATTTTTTCACCTTCCATCTTTTCTTTTTATCTCTATAAGCTGCTTAGAAATGCCTTGAGAGCAGATAAAGTTCTTGTTCTTCAAACATGTCAGCTTGGCTATGCTATAAGTGCACGTCACTTAGGGCACAGTGATGATGACCAAGAATCTCGAGAGCAGCTTAACTCTTTCCATTTCTTCATATCTATGCCTCCTGCCCCCAACCCCTGAAATTGCTTTAAAGAGAAGACAGTTTTACTTAACCTATTTTGGGTCTCAGGAATCTTTCCAATGCTTTCATCAAAGCAGCAGGTTAAAACAGTATGGTAGGACTTGAATGAAAAATAATAGCAGACTAGAAACCATTTTGAAAGTTATTTTGGTTTATTATATCAAACTGTGTCCAATGTAATTTCAAATAAATAGACATTAGATTTTGTTCACTTTCTTTCCATACCTTTCTCCCATACTTTCCTACCGGCAATGTTACTTTATGTATGCCTGTTACAATGAGCTTAGTAGCTTCATCTAGGAGGCAAAGAAAATGAAACTGTTGATTTTGATAAATGTTTACCTTGAAGCCATTTGTTCATGATGGCACAGTTTTGAAGGTAATATTTGAAGCCAAATTTACATGTTTTCATCAGGAAGATAGTCCTTCAGCTAGAATACAGTTCTGTGATATGACTCTTAACATATTACACAGTCATCACCTTAGAGTTAAGATGAGGTGAAATCATAGTTGGAGTCTGCATTATTTGAACCCTGATTCTAGAACTTACAAAAAGTCAAAGCACTGACTGTTTTTGCCAGATGAACACAGGAGTGGGCCAGAAGCACGTCCTGGTAAGACAGAAACATGCAGTCTCAGAGGATACTTAATTCAGAGATAATTAGGTAACCAAAAGTCAACTATGAAAACTTGTCTCCTGCTACAGTCACAGCAGGACTGAGACACAGATTTGGAATGACCAGCATACTGGCTCCATATCAGATCAAACATGCTCAAGAAGAGACTTCCAATACAAACATTCACACCTGTGAAACACACAGATAAACTTTGCAGTACCAGTCCCCTGTCAACACAGAGGACTGCTTCCTAGAGTTTTGCTTTTAACCCACCAGGTGATTTCCTGGTAAGACATCTTTTTGTTAGTAGGCTGCAGTAGCAGCTTCATGCTTCAAATCCTGTTCAGTCTGATTCCTAACAAAAGTCTGAAATACCAGACTGGGGAGCCTATCTGAACTGTTGCAGTGAAATTGTACAGTCATTATGACACAACTACTTCTTTGGGAAATGACATTTCCCAGACACCACACCAGAGTGTTCTTGCTTCTTTTTCTAAAATGCATAAAATGAGTTTTCATGTATGTATTGTAACAGCTACACGTTCAAGCTCTTCGTACAGGCTCACTTATGGCTGAACTTCTCATCTGTCTGATACCTTGATCCTGCAGCACCGTGGCTAGATACTTCATCCAGGCTGGAAGTTGATACTTCCATCAACATGGTGGAGTGCTGGGTAAGGACCACAAACAGCAACTGCTCGCTGCAGGTGGGGGAAATCATGTGTGACGCTTGGAAAAAAAGGATTGGTTTTAGACATGGATAGTTCAACACCACAGGGATTCAACCCAGAAGCTGGTGGTCAAAATACTACACTGTTTTATTAACCTTAAATTAATCTGATGTTTGATTGAGATCGGGTGAGCTTATGCCTTGCAGTGAAAGTTGCCAATGTTTTTATTCATTTGTATGACTGTTTTCCAAAACAGTGTTCTGTAAAAGAATTTTCCTAGTGTAGAACCACCATAAGTAATTATGTTTAAACCTACTGGAATATGCTTGTGCATTGTTTCAGTCTGGAGATGTTGATCTTGACAGCTGTCACTTCCTCCAGAATAGCAAAAACTATAGATATTTGTAGCCAGTCATCTTTTACTGTATTAAATAGGGTATATTATTTACTGTATGAGGGAAGTGCCCTGATAGCTTACAAATAAGAAGTGCGTGTAAGTATCTTCTCTGAAACTAACCTAATCAGTCAGCTTCCCTGAGACTGCACTGCTAGACTTCACTTGTTTCAATAAGAGCAAGTTGTTCATTCACCCATATCTTCTTCTAATCATACTTAGGCATTCTAAAGGCCAGGCTGTCTCATCTCAAACAGTACCAAGCATGGTGCATCTTGCCAGTATTCATTTCCCACTGAGTATCTTGAGACAAGCAACATCCTTCAACTGTTCCGTCTAGTACAAGACAGCTGTAAAATGGCAACATGACATCATGCTATAATCTTTGCTGGATATTGGTTTGTAGAGAGCGACTGTTAATCTGAGATATAAGAGTCTGGTTTTTGCTAGTTATCTGTAGTGAATTCTGAACTACTTTTTTAAAATATACTGCTTAAAAATCTATTGGAATCAGCGTGAGGATCACAAACAAAGCTGAAAAATGTTGTTCCTAGATAATATGAGACTTCCATTCACTGTGTGGAGTTTGAGGAACATTTGCATACATTGAGTAATCAGGAAGCTTCAGTTCTTCCCTTTCACATCTGCACACTTTTTTCGGCTTTTTCAATATACTGAATTGCATCAAGATGCCAAGAAATTGACAGAAGACTTCAGCCTACTGTGTATGTGAAGCATATGGAGATGCTGGGCAGATGCGTAGTCTTCATGGATGTCTTTGAGCTTAAGGTGTAGAGATTTCACATTCATTTTCTCAAACATATTTACTTAAAGATCACCGTTTCAGAGCAGCTACACTTTAGACCACTTTCACTCTGAGGCACACCACTTTTCATACTTTCAGTTCCTAAATATTCTTAACTGTTGTGTGGTAACATCACCCCTGCCTAATAAAAGGAGAAATAGGACAAGCTGAACCTGGAAAATGCGTTATCTATAGCCATTGACAGTGCTATACTCAAACCACTTTACTCCACTTTTTGAAAGTTCCTTAATTATCTTACTATCATAGGCTTAATACTAGGAGAAAACCAAAACTGGTCAGCCTCCTTAGAATGGAGTACCTGATTATATCTCCTGTAAGCGTCACTGGAATTTTCTATGAAAGCACCTTGTCCTAAAAATTTTTCCCAGGGCTTTTGTTGTTCTTAAGTTGAATACTCCTACTCTCTTTTCTTCTCCTCCACTGAGTTCTACCTCATAGCAGTTTCTTATATAGTAAGAGAAGCTTCTTTCAGGCAGGTAAAAAGAGCCACTACTTTGTTTTTTGAAATCAATGAGTGATATTGTAGAGAGTGAGTTCATGGCAACCATTGCACAACAGAGGTAGTATGCAATGTTTTTGGCTGAAGCAGGAAGCAATTTTTTGTTGTTGTTGTTCAAATAGAACAAGCATATGAGTTGTGAGTTAGGGATCTGAAACCTCTCTATAAACTGCAGCTTTTTTTTTTGTGACCAAGAATTACAAGAAAATTGATCAGGCTGTTGATACAGGCTTAGGAAAGAGTAAACAAGCAAAGATCGCTGAACTTGCTTTAAAAAGGTCCGCAGTTTAAAATATCACCAAGCTTGCTGGTTTAGGGAGACTTTTCACAGTTACATTAGGCAGAACACTGCTTTTGTCATTCAAACCTCTCTCGTTGCATGTAGAGGAGTCAGCAGGCTTGGCTCATCTGCAGGTCTGCAGCCATGGATACGACCAAGACATTTGTACATACGAACTTTGTTGAATTTTTAAAATGCTGCAAAAGTATACTTAAGGCCCATGGAGAGTATGTTAATACTGAATGTTTCCTGAGTAGAGGAAATTATAGCTATGTTTCTGCATCAGCACCAATTCTTGGAAGCTATAAGTAAAGACTGTTGAACCTGATTAATCTAATTATAAACCTTTCTCAGAATAAATATGGTTTGTACAAAACTTCTGTCATACTTTATTGATATTTGGATTTGTTCTGAACAGGTAGTTGGAGTAGTTGAATGATGGGATTATGAAGCATTCTAGCTTCACAACTGTATTTGAAGCAAATAATTCATATTTGTTATATAGCTTAACATTTCTCTCTCTTACCTAATTTGCTTTGTTCATTTCATTGAAATTGGCTCTGTTACTTCAGTAATTATTTTCTGACAGAAGATTTCATCTGGGATATTTAATTTTCAAGAGCAAGGAATGGAATCCAACTCAAAATCATTGAATTAGGGCTGTTTATAAACATGCCAAATCCTCTTAGGGTCATTTCCAAAAGGCTTAATTTCCTCTGTCCCAGGCTGCAAGTGATGGATCTGATTCTGGCTAGGTTATTTTGATGACAGCATTACTAATTACAGTTTTGCTTTTCTAAGAAATATTTTGTATAGCCTGTCATAAAATAATGCGAACTTTTCATTATGAATGATTTGTACTTGAAATGAAAGAACACCTATTGCATTAACCTTAAAGCATATTGGACGTCTCCATTCAAATGATGCAGTTGTATTTGAAAGAATTGGTAATAGTTTCAGGCAGCCAAGATACTTAGTTAATAAATTCTAACGTTTGGTACCTGCTGGTTAGCAGAGAATCCCAGGAGAGGGATATATTTATCTTCACGTCATCACTTCATTTAATCCTGCAGAAAGTATTGAACATTTGACTTCATTAAAACCTGTTTGGGTGATTTGGATATTTTGTGAAGAAAAACGTGGTTCTGGAATTTGCATACCTAATGTTTGGTTGTTTGCTTTCAGCTATTGTTCTGAAATTTACTGAAAAGCATGTTGGTGTCTAAGAAAGCTATAGTCATAACTGTATTGCTAGTAAGTGGCTTGAGTTTTCTCAAGCTATTCTCTACTATTCTCTGCATTACTGTGTCTAAAGAGTTTTTCGATTTGGACGAAGAAGAGGGACAGGACCCAGACCGAATTAATAAATGAAAATTTAATGGATCACTATTATACCAGTGTGTCTTCTTTTTACAGTATGCTTTATGGAATCTGCAAAGGTGAAGGTTTGTTTTCTCACAGCATAAGCTTCTTATGTGAGGACAGATTGCAAGGAAATCTATTTTGAAATGCATCATGACTGTCTATTGTTTTCTTTATAAGTTAACAAATTAGTAAAACTCTAGAATTTTTAACCTCTTTGTTTTATAAAAAGAAAGTAAATCTGTAGTAGCCTGGCAAATACAGATAATCCCATCATAAACATTCTTTTACTAAAATTTGCATTCTTCTATTTTTTATCTTGTTCCCAAGAACATCTGTGCAGAGGTGATGATATTTTCGTGCTAGAGTTTGAGGTAAAAGTGGATGTTTCTATGTAAATTAAAGTTGATAAAGATTTGACATTATCTTTTCATACCAGAGACTTGGCTCATTCAATTCCCAAGTCTGAAACAATTCCCTTTTATACCACTTTTGACAAAGACTGTTTGAATAACTTTGTTGCATTATACTTTGCTGAAGCTGTCAAAAATTACACTATCTGTTATAATTGTTTTTTCCCTCCTTTCCTCTTATCTTTTCTCTTTCCTATACAGGCGATTTCTATTCACTTCTTTCCAAGCTGCTAGGAGAAAGGGAAGATGTTGTGCATATGTATAAGCATAACCCTACAGAAAAGGCAGAATCAGATCTTGTAGCTGAGATTGCTAATGTAGTCCAAAAGAAGGACCTTGCCAGAGAGATCACAAATCATGACGAGAGGGACAGTACTAATCTTGTCAGAGACAGAATTCAGTCTGAACATGGTGAGGAAAGCTGGGAAAAAGAACATACAGGAGGTGGGTTAGGGGTTAATTTTATACAATGAAATGCAATGTAAGAGCTGTGATCCACATTAGCAAAATCTGAAGGGAATATCAATTGATGCTTGGAAATATTTTACATGACAGTGTTCCTAATTATGGAAATGTGCTCCCTCTATTTTAGAGGTATTTCAGTGGGGTTCTTTCCCTTCTGTGTGTGAAGAAAAACTGTGTACCAGTGGCACAATACCAGTACTTTTTGGGGCATAGAATATTTTTTTCTACTCCCAGGACTTTTAATTAATGGTTTTGTATCAATTGTGCTGAAAAAGGTAAGCACAGGATATATTAGATATGGGAAATGAATTAATGATTTTTTTTTTAAATACAAATGACTGCTATGAAATTATGACTAGGATAATTAATGCAATTTATGAGTTTTGTGATTACCTTGGTTTGTCAGATACAGGATTTAATAAAACTTTGATGTGGTTCTAGCAGGTGTTTTTCCTCTCATTCAGAAAGTGTGGTAGTTAATCCTGAAAAATTCTTGAGAAGTAAATTCTCTGCATATTTATTTCAATAAATTGGGCTTGTCTATCCAAATATTCTTGGATAGGCTGTTTTATTATGCTAAGATTATAATTTATTCCCTTCAGGTTTCTATGACAGCAGAAGCTATGTATTGCGTTTGTTTTACTTACATTTTGGTCTCTGTGATATTGATTGTGTTACTTGCTAATGTGGAAAGAAAGATAATGCAGCATGTGACGGGTATCTCATAAAAGAAGCTGGTATATATGCACGAAAGCCATTTGTATGCAAAAGCGGTAGCAGCACATGCTTGCTTTTATGGTGCAACCAGACAGCTTGAAGTTTCCAAGTACTGTTGTACACAAATGCATATCATCTATTTGATTTTTATTTCAGTTCAAAATGTTAACATGTATTGTCTCCACTTATGCGAGATTCTGTCATAGTATTCAAATTCAGCAAAATTCTGGATATGTATTTAACAGAAAACCAAAGGTGAGGACTTCCCGTTATGTTGTGTTATGCTGGTTAGTAAAATGAGAGCCTGTCAAGTTACTGGCAAAGGTGCAGAAACAGGTGGAATGTTACTATGTGCCTGACATAATTGTAAATCATAAATAATTCCATAAGTGACACTGGAATTAAATGCTTGGAAGAGGAACGTGTGTAACATATCTGCAAAAACAGTTCAGGCTAAGAGCATATGGTGTGTAGAGGGGAAAAAAGACTTTTCCTTTCTGTTTTAACTGATCCAAAGGCAGGAGTCTCAGTGAACTGAATAAAGGACTTAGTTGTCATGTTGTATGGCATGAATTCTAACTACAGGAAGTATTTGCTTGGCTACTTTAGTAGCTATGTATTTGTTTGGGGGAGGAGATTTGTTGGTGGAGGAATAATTAATGGACTTTCAAATGATGCAGTTTTGAGTCACAGCAGAAAGGAAAACTGAAATTATCTTAATTAGCATTGTTTGATTGGGTTTTTTTTAATGTTTGTGATACTGCTAACTACAGAAGTTCTGAACTGCAGAAGCCCCCAGCGCCATCTTTTGGCAAAAGAACTTTAATATAAAATCTGTAAGAGTGTGTTTAGTTTCTGTTTGGGGAAGTATTTATGTATTAGAAGAGCAAAACCTTCTAAAATGGAATTTTCCTCTTCAGAGGAAGAAGTGGAACATAAAGTGTTTAAACGTGTCTTGATTTAATAAAAACACTTTCACCCTTCATATGAATCCTTTATTGTATTGAATTAAAAAAATTCTCGGCATTTCTTAGGGCAAGACTGGTTTGCTGTTTGATTAATTTCATTTAACTGTTTAAAAATTACTGGAATTAAAATAGCTTAATATTTTTAGTCATACAAATATTCTCATTTTAAACATGTAAGACCTGAAACAGCAAGTGACCAATATGTTAAGTAAGGTTGTTCTAAACATTCCAGCCTTTTACTACTGCTCTTCCTGCACTGTCATTATCTTGCTACCATGAGACTGGTCACTAATCAGTCAAGTTGTACCTCCTAATTAAGGCATACAGTGCAATTCTTCAGTTTTTAAAACTCCTTTCTGCAGGAGTTTCATCAGGATTTAAATGACTACTCTGATGGCAGAGAGTAAACGCAGCATGACTGAAATTTGTAATGCTAAAAGCTAGCAAGAGCTTCGAAGGATTTCTACACAGCAAATTGCAGTTTTGCCAATAAATAAGGCTTTATTCTTTCAGTTGTGGGGAGATTAGAGGCTGATTTGCATGTTCTAAATCTGTGTAATTCTTTATAGTTTTACTGACGAAGGAATTACTCTAAATCACAAAGTAGAAGATTTGTTTAGAAATCTCATTTACAGTGAAACTAATTATATATATATTTTAAGTAACTGTAAGATATTTTAATGGGGAAAAGTAATTTTCTTTGGTGTCTTGTATAACTGTTCCATGGGCCACTTAGTTTTGTAGGTAATTAATAATCACTCTTAGATAAATAAATTGAAATTTAGTACATTTTTGTAAGAAGCTAGTTGCCTTGAGGTAAACCTGTATTAAAGTAATTTTAGTGTGAGACTTGCAAAGCGAAAAGATAACAATAATAAACCAATTTTTGAAAAGTGTTAGAAAATCGAACAGTTGTGTAGGGGCTGGAGTTCTTGTGATAGACTGTATTTCACTGTCCATTCACTGTATTGGTCTGATCTATCAGAAATCTTTTAGTCCTTTAAGTATATTGTTGTGGTTTAAGCCCAGCCAGTAACTCAGAACTCTCTCTCACTCCCCCCTTTCTTCTTTCCTGCTACCTTTTGGGCAGGATAGGGAGGAGAATCGAAAAAATGTAACTCCCATGGGTTGAGATGAGAACAGTGCAAATACTGCTACCACCAATAATAATAATGATAAGGGAAATAACAAGGGAAGAGAATAGAAAGCTCAAAGGGGAAGGGAAAAACAACAATAAACACAAGTTCTGCACAATACAATTGCTCACTATATGCCTACCCATGCCCAGCCCAACCCGAGCAGCAATCCGGGCCTTCTGGGTAACTCTCCCCAATTTATATACTGGGCATGACGTGCTGTGGTATGGAATACCCCTTTGGCTAGGTCGAGTCAGTGGTCCTGTACCTGCTTCCTCCTGGCTTCTTGTGCCTCTCTCCTCACTGGCAGAGCATGAGAGACTGAAAAGGCCTTGATCAGGGTTAAGTGCTGCTGAGCAACAACTGAAGCATTGATGTGTTATCAGCATTGTTCTCAGACTAAAGTTGAAACATAGCACTGCACCAGCTACTGAGAGTGAGAAAAAGAACTGTTACAGCTGAATCCATGACATACATACATTTGTATTTTATAGTACATGCCTTTTGAGGGACTGAATTTTCAGAGGCCAAAATTTAGGCTTTCTGTGTTTAGCATTATAATTTTTCTAGCTCTTTTATGAACTAGCTCACAGGCCACGTGGCACTGTAAGATTAAACTTACACAAGTTTTCTGCAAGTTAACTTAGACTGATTGAGATGAGCGAGTGGGAAAGCAGACACTGGATTTCCATCCTTTCATTCCTTTCAGAACCATCATGTCCATGAATATACCTGGTACCACACCTATTGTGACCAACTTGAACTGTACAGAAGTATTAACATGTGCGGTCTTTTTCTTACCTTGGAACTTTAAAAAATTGCTACAGAGTAGATTCCTTGGTTTAAAAGTTTCTGATTACTGTCATGGATTCACTGCAGTTGGCAGGTTTGTGGTTTTGTGTTAGCCTAAACAGTTTCTCTATCACCTACTGTAGCTATGGCATCTAAAACTACAAAGGTGAAGTATCTCCTAGCCTGTGGTAGGTTGTCAGTACTGGTTTTATCTTTCCCCTGTGTAGATTGTAGAAAATTATTTCCCCCCAGCCCCATCCTTGCTGTTATTCCTCAGACTACATCTCTTCCAAGTGAAGTGGGAAGTGGTAGGGAAGATGCTTACCTGAACAGCTGTGTTGACCTGGAGATTTTCGACATTGTTTCCCATTTCATCTTTCCTTTCATTAGAAGATCACTTCCAGCTAAACCCTCTCAAACTCCCTGGGTGCTGTGTGTTGAGGTCTGTGATCTGCCTTGTTTCTGAGCACTAATACCCTGGCTCTTTGTGAATGAGGACATGTATTTCACCTGCCTGGATGGTACCCTAGCGATAACAGCAAAACACACAAACTTTGGGTGAACTGCAAGCTGCAAAGTGCAGCACGATGCTGCCAAACACATCGAATGCTACTGAAACAGCTCCATTTTCACATAACCGCACAGAAATTGGTTTCTGTTCACCTTCAGCTTGACTTTGTGTCTGCAATTCAGAAATACTTGACTTGTGCTGACCAGATTAATTTCTGAAAAGGAAGAGTGATGGATTTCCTAACATGTAGAAGGTTTTTTAGGATCTGGGTTTTTTTTCTTTTTTCAGAATTAGTGACATTTGCCTCACCAGTACATTTGTTTATTTTGGGGAATATTGTTCCATTGTTTCTTAATACTGCCAGAACAACCCAGATCAACCTCTTCCAAATAGTATCTTAGCAGTCTATTTATGAGAAATAAATGCTCGTAGCCAACGCTCCACAACCTTTTCAGATGTGGGGCTGTTTGTGCCTTTAATCAGTGTAAGTCTACTTTTACATAAAACAGAGGTTGTAGTAAAGGGCTTTTTATGGTTTTAATTTTAATCTTGAAGTTGAAACTAAATTTGTCTCCATTCAGGACTTTTATGATTGAAGAAAAACACAATAAGTAACTGACTTTTTAGCAGTGGTTCACTTGCTAAATCCTGTGCTTTTAATTTAGTGTGAAAATCACATTGTGTTATTCAAAAACTATCCAGTATTTATTCTTTTAAAAAGTGTGCTACAGCATAAAAAATGACAGATACTCTATTTTTCTTCATCTTTCATCAAATTTAGACATCTGTTTCGTGTTCATGCCTGTAATGCTTGGATTAGGATATGAAAAATATCCAGAACTAGTGCATATATTGGGCATAAATGTCATAGGCAAATTTCACAGAATTACTTTAATATTTGTTTCTCATTGCTGTTTTTCTTCCTTCCCTGTATTTTTTTTTTAGTGTTAAAAGCTTTTTCTTTTTTTTTTTTTTTTTTGTATAAAGGCATGAATCAGCCGCTTCCGATTTGTAGTTGGTTTAGTGATTCAGTTTTTGTTACGCATTTTCTAATGAAACACTGATGATTTAATATTTAAATTTGCCTGCTGATTTTGGATAGTAATTGTATGTTTCTGTAATTTTTTGATGAAGAAATTATTCACAGTATCTAAAACTTCTAGAGTAAGTGTGCCTGTATCCTTACAAGATGAAAAAAAGAATGGAGTCAAAAGCAGTTTTGAGGTTTCTGTCATCTTGTATGTAGCAGGATGCCAGTGCTTGTGCATGCTTTACTGTAATAAAACTATGCTTGGAATTAAATTGCAATTCATTAATGGAAATAATGCATATAAGAAAATGTCTGTATAATTCCCAACAGCCTGTACCAAATGCCAGTTAACCATGCATTTAAAACCAGTTTTATTTATAAATATGCTACATGAATGTCTGTCTTTTGTTTCTTTGGTCAGATTTTCACATAGAAGAAGCTGTGGAGTGGCCTGGGTTAGACCTCAAACTTGGCCAAGTTTCTGGGTTGGCTCTGGATGCTGAAAATAACCTAGTTATCTTCCACAGAGGTGACCATGTTTGGGATGAAAAGTAAGTAGATATTCTGCCAACTGGCATGCTAGAATGTCAAATTTGTGTTTGTATGTCTTCTTAAGAAAAAACAAGACAGATTGAAATTCTCTTCCCATTTAAAATTCAGTTCTTTGGCTTAAAGTGCCTTCGGCACACTCAGAAGGGAAGTGGGGACTGACAGTTCAAGATGATGGGGTTACTAGGTCTTCAGACAGTAAGAATGTATCTCCAGAGAAAAAGAACATAGAACATGAGGTCCTTAAACTGTATGGCCATGTTCATGTGATGTTCACCAAGATTCATTATCCCTACTTCTCTGTGTTTTTTAGCAGGACTAATTAGCCTGGGAGAATGATGGTGTGATATAATACTATTAGCACTTGGGTTCATGAAAAGTTAGCTTATGTTTTCATTTGTTTTACTGTTTGCATCCACTGAACAAAATCGGGTTGTTACAAGGCACTCTCTCAAAACAGGCTTTGTTCTACTCAACTGATAAAATTTACTACATTTAGTGTCACTCAAAACAAACAAACAGAAGTCCAAACTTTATAATGGACATTTTTGTAGTGTTTGTAAAGTAATATACTTCAAAGTATATTAAGAAGAGAACATTCCAAATAAAATAATAGTGTCCTTATTCGTACAGTGTCCTTATGTCTTTGAGCATAAAAATTATGTCTAACTGTTTGGATAGGCACTTTGGAAAAAATTCTATGAAATTGTAACAGAATGCTAGGAGGAAATAGTAGTCTGTAACAGAATATTATGTAGTACTCTTTTTAAATGTGCTCTTTTCATCTTCTTTCTAAGTGTCTGTTCTCCATATATATAACCATAAGGCTAAAGAGTTGGGGTGTTTTTCAGCTCTGATGAATTCACTTTAAGATAACACAGTTTCTGAAGATTAGAAAGGGCAGCTTTCTCAACCTTATGATAACAAATTATGCTTAGAATACTGTTTTATGAAGCAAAGTAAGTTCATTGGGTTTTTAGCTTAATACAGCAGATAAGGCAATTATTTATGTCTCAAGCATTACATCAGTGAACTCTCCAGCTCAGGTATATAAATAGAGAGTACAAAATTGGGAAGGATGACACATGCTGCAACTTGAATTACTCAGGCTTCAAGTAAATGTTGATATTGATTGGGATGTTTTTCATCCTCCTATGCATGAACATAAGTGCTGTTCTTCATGTCGTTAAAGAAAGATAGAAAAAATATTTGAAAATAGGCTGGCAGGTGTATTCATTTCTTCTGAAATGCATATTTTTGAGTGTCTGGCAACAGAGATATACTAACAGCTGGAGTTTGAGACCAAGCAGTATTTGGAGAGTCTATAGATTTTAAACAAAACACAACAAAAATAACAGTCCTTAAAGTAAATAGTATGTGAGCATAATGAATCAACCGTATCGATAGGCAGACTGAACTTCAGCCTTCTTATGGTATGGGTGCAGAAGAACATCAGAGCTCTGGTCTGGACTTTAGAAATCCACATACCTACCAGCTGTGCTGAGTAACCCTACAGGTTCACTTAACTCAGCTCTGTCCTTGGCCGCAGCCATTGTTCATACCCTGAGTATTTCTAGCACATGTTTATCAGACTTGCCAGAAACATGCTTTATCTTCTATTTAGTAATGTTGATATGCACGTCAGTCCTGTGTGGGAAGTTGCTGTATTTGCCATCATGTGGGGACTGAAATTGGAACAAAGTGAAACTGCTTGGCCTTGTATATATGATCAGAAGCATTTAGGTCCAGATATGTAACCAAGATGTAAGATGAGCTGCTGTTAAGTGAAGCTGGTTATGGGCCTTCCATAAAGATAACTACACATGATATATTAATTCATTTCAGAGGGGTTTTGTACACCAGTTTTGTGGGGTTTTTTTAATTCCTGTGGCGGATGGTTGATCAATACATAGAAAAGATACTGTTGACAGGAACCCTTTGTATCAGATAGGCTGAAACTTTCTTAGTCCTGTTTGTATACAGAATGTGACTTTAAAACAATGTATTTGGAAAACATACCTGTGGTTAAGGTGTTGCTCCGTATCTTGTGGCACAGAGGAAGCGCACACAGAGGTGTGCTCAGACAGTCAGTCTTTTGTTTTTTGTCTTTGGGTACGTAATGGTCATATGAAGTACTCTGGGGACCCTTTCATGGATTGTGCTGAAAAGGAAGGAGTATATATGTGATCATTTTTCAGTAAAAAGGAAGAAAAAAATACAGATTTGGTCGGTATTTATTATGACTATTGTGTGATGGAGGGATAATACATTATCAGACTTTTAAGTTAACATTTATCATTAGCTGCAAACACACAGTTAATTGAGTATAATATTCCTTACCAAATCATAAACATGATGAACCAATCAAGCGCCTGAAAGCCCAGAATTTATTTTCCTGATTTCAGCGCTTCACCAGCATCATATAGATACAATTAAACAAAAACTAGTGTGCTGTTAGGCAATGCACAAATGTTTCCAATGCATTATTAATGTATGCCTTAAAAGCTGGATCTTCATTCAACTAAATACAGCTGGATGAATGGTCTGTGCTCTTTTATAAGGCAACTTCGGTCTGCTTTAGAACACAAGAGCAGCTCTGCAGTGACAGGCCACAGCTTTCCAGTGGCTGTAGCATTCCTTCTGTACTTGATTCAAAAAGAAAGTAAATCCTCTTAAATAAGTCAGGTTCTTCTAACACATTGTCTCCTCAATTTCAGAACAATCTGCTATGTGCAGCATGTGCTGTTCAGAATGAAAAAATTACAATTATTCAGCTATATAAGCAATGTATCAGTTGGAAAATATTTTGCATTTTGTGATGAAAAAAAGTATGCTATTTATGCAATTTGTAAAAGAATTTTACAAATTTATTTGTAAAAGAATAGAGAATATAAACTGTGTTCTTGTGGCTGCCTTCTTAACAAGCTGGGCAGGTTCATTTAGGCTGAGCACAGTACCGCAATGGTGATGGATATTCATAAAGAATAGTGCTCAGAGTTGTGCCTTCAGGGGTTATGCGGTCAGGTGGTCTGTCTGAATTTCATATGTAACCCACCAGAAGGACATTAGATTTAGCAATAAATTGTATTAGTGTGAATTAGCCAGCTGAGGAAGTAGAAGAATAGCTGTGAAATTACATTGGGGTTTGCAATTAGAAGTAGTGACACATGCAGTTTATTTGTCTTCAATATCAAACTAATATAAAACTTCGATTTTAGTTGTCCTTCGGTATTACACTGCAGGACCTACTAGAAAACAATGCTGCAAAGCAATGTGACATACTATAGTCATGTGTCCAGTTACTTTGGGTTTTGGTCTTTCTTCTTCTAAGCTAACAGTAGTCGGCATAGTTTGTGTTCTCATTTGTCCTGCTTTATCAGTTGAAGCAAAGGAACATTGATTACTTGGGAAATTGTCTCAAGTGCTGGAAAGGAAAGAGTGAGTGTGATTCTGTAGCATGCCAGTCTTCCTCCTAGAAAAGGAAATTTGAAAGGGAGAAGGTGCATGGAAAATAACTCGCATAAACACATTTCAAAGTTCACTGTGCTTCCTTGGCATAAAATACTATACAATCTCTTACTTACACTGAAAGCACTCAATTCCCTGAAGTGCTGGATAGTTGTTAATGGGA
The DNA here is from genome assembly GCF_963264785.1 of Psittacula echo. Taxonomy (NCBI): domain Eukaryota; kingdom Metazoa; phylum Chordata; class Aves; order Psittaciformes; family Psittacidae; genus Psittacula; species Psittacula echo. Next base: position 72,985,499 of record NC_137742.1, on the reverse strand, counting down.
AATACTTAGAAGTCTGGACAGCACTGGTAGTAAGAACCAAAATCATAGTAAGGAAATCCAACCATTTTTTTCAAAGTTGTCTAGACAGTCAGTTTTCCAGAGATGCAGTCTTGATTTGTGGTTGGTTGGTTTTTGCACAATACCTACTAATAGTAAGAGTCTTTTCTGTGATTAGCTGTGCTGATTAATAATAATATTAGTAATAACATTAGTTCAGTCTGCCCAGTGTTGGTTCTCCAGTTCTGGTCATCCATACCTACAGCAAGTCTTTAAGAGTATTAGGCTCCTTTTTAAATAAAACTGTTTAAAACCAAAGGAGCTTGTCACGAGTGGTTGCTGTCAGTAATGATAAAGAATAAAACAACACCTACTGAACCATGGTCAAAAAGCAGATACACATCAGTAGGCCCTTTTGTGCCTGTATATCTGCATCTCCCTGTGTCTCCCTACAGCGTCATGGCAGAGTTTTTAGGAGGGCTCAGTAGAGAGTTTTAGTAACTATCACCTTGAGCTTAATCATTCATAGTCATTACTGATTTCTGTCAGATATTAAATAAACACTCACGGATAGTTACCATACATAATGGCAATAGCTAAATATTATTTTTTAATCATAGCCCACGCAGAAACTTAAACACATCCCATTATCGATTTTTCCAGTTATGTATAAAGCCAGTAGTGCTTTTCCACATAGAAAATTCTAAACATATAAATATTTAATATTATGCAGAGGAGAGGCTGCTGGGACTGTACAATATAAAGTTTTAACAGCTTCATCCATAGTCTTCTCTGTGACTATAAAGTATGTTCTTGTTTACTGAGTTGCATCAACCATAGCTGTATTTCTCTTGGGATTAAAAAATGCATTTAAAAATACAAGGTGGGAGCGGGTGTATTACTTACATTTGCACATTTTTCTTCCACAGTGAAACACCATTTTCTAACATTTAGACTTAGCATTTGTTCAAAATATTTTACAGTCTGTTTACCTTCACTAAATGCTGAACCTGTATTTCAACAGGTCAGAGTAATAGCCAACTTCCCCAGAGGGGTACAGACAACTGTTTTTTTTTATTCTTTGTTAAGCATATGATATTTTATGCCTAGTAAATGTCTTCTGGACAATTAATCTTGGTTCTTAACGTCTGAATGTTTAAATGTTGCTTATTTTAATGTATTCCACATACCCTTAAAATTGAGTGTGGCGTTGTGGGGTAGAAGAGAAACACATCATACCCAATAGTCTCCTGGCAAGCACTCTCTGAAAAGAACCTTAAGACCTGAATCTTTAGTAAGCTTCAGCAAAATATTAAATTGTGTTTGGGGAAAAAAGAAAAAAAGACAGGCAAAGATGCACAGACTGGCTTAGCCAGTGCAGAGTATACATTGTTTTTAATGGCAATTATGCCCTGGTAAATAGATGTATTTTTACTTAGGCTACCTTATTTGAATTCCCATTTCTGATTTGCCATGGCAAAGATTAGAAAAAGAGTTTTTTGCTTGCTGACTTTAGGATTATCTTAATTGTTGTTGTGTTGATTTGATGCTCTTTTAGTTTGGAAATCATAACCTCAGTAGGAAATGCAAACACCTAACACTAACTCTTACAATCATACAGTAATGCAATAAGGCTTATTCACAGAAAAAAAGAATGCAATAACCCCACACTGGAATTAAACTACAGAACTTGGCTTTAAGTTGCGTCTGAACTATTTATCAGTGTAACCTTCTAATGGTAGCTTTCTGTTCCAATATTTTTGTGCAGTTCTTTTGACAACACATTTGTTTATCAACAAAGAGGACTTGGACCAATTGAACAGAACACAATTCTTGTCCTGCATCCAAGTAATGCAAAACTGCTTCATTCCTTGGGCAAAAGCCTGTAAGTTATGTTTGCTTTTATTAATCGAACTAACATTTCTGTGTATTTTACTCCATAAATGTCCCCAAAGCCATTTTCACATGCTTTATATTACATCATGTGACTGTAGTCTCTGAGTTTATTAAATTAATTATTACAAAATCAACAACTAATAAATGTAATTTGCCATCTTTCCATCTGTGTTTTCTAGCAATTCATACAATTTCATCTGCCAGCCAAACAAAAATAGAGCGCTCATGAGTATTATATGTTGTCTTTAAGATACCAAATACTAGCCTAAGTGAAATTCCAGAGGTGTACTGAATTTCATAGTTGAGACTCTATTGTCAAGAAAATTCTATTCTGTGAAGTTATCTTTTTCATTAAATACTACAAGTAGTTAGTATGTACAGTATTTGTTGACCTGTAGATAAAAACTGAAATCTTCACACCTGCATCACTCTTCCTGAAAGATGTTTTTAACCTGATTCTTCTACATTTATGCTTGCAGATTTTATTTACCACATGGTTTGAGCATAGATAAAAATGGTAACTACTGGGTTACTGATGTAGCTCTCCATCAGGTACGTTTACATTAGCTTTAATAGTAGGATCATAATATTTTGCCAAAGAATGTTTTTGTTTTCCTAGAGACTTGACACAAATTATTTATCTAGGCCTGTTAAGATAAACATTAAGAATATGCCTACAAAATGCCAACCCGTGTGGCCTCCATGGAATATAGTTGTGTTGAAATATTTACTAAATAGATATAGTAAAATAATGGACATTTTGAAATAAAAGTATCTGGTTTAAAACATTGATTCTTTTGAGAAATAACAGATTTTTCTGCTACATCTTTGCTTAAATCCATAATATAATATATAATATAATCTATACTTAAATCCAAAATGTGAAACTAATTCAATTTGCTGTAATCACAGGAAATTTATACTTAGGCAGAAATTTCCTAGAATCGAGGCTATTGAAAACCTAGTAATGGATGTCATAGTCAATATATGCAGATTATGTTTGATATCTAAATTTATTTTATGCACAGTAATAGGTATTTTCCCATAGACAGTCATCCCTCTTATATTTCACCTTCTATAATGGAAACCTCTTCTCTTTTCCCCTTGACTGAAAAAAAAAGGTTTTCAAACTGGGACCAGATAAAAAAGAACCATTACTGACCTTAGGAGTCGCGTTGCAACCGGGCAGTGACAAAAATCATTTCTGTCAACCAACTGATGTGGCCGTGGATCCAAACACCGGCAGCATTTATGTCTCTGACGGCTACTGTAACAGTCGAATCATTCAGTTCTCTCCAAATGGACTATACGTGATGCAGTGGGGAGAAGGTACAGGTCAGAGCTCTTGGTACTGCTGTTATCATGAACTCATCATGAACCATGAGATTGCTGATGTTACCGTTACTTTTATTTATACATGTGTGTTAATGAAATACCTTTCAATACCTTGGCTTAGTCATTGCATTCCAATTTTCTTTCTTCTATTCATACAGGTACTTGTAGTAGTTATATATTCAATAACGATAAAAAATGGGAATTTGTTAGCATGCTTTCAGTACAAGTATTGGTGTGTCCTGTCTTATCAAGAAAATGTCCTGACTTTCACAAAAAAAACTTCTTTTTTTAAACACTTGATCAATAATATAAGCCTTTACAATTTTTGCAAGATTTATGCCATGATCCCATCTAATTTAATTTTTATGAATAGTTACATTTCTGCCTGACTCAGATTTTTGTATCAAGCATTAAACTACTCCAAATATTGCAGGAAAATAGTGCATTCATAAATCCAGGATTTACAATGATTGCCACAATTTACCTATGTAAATGAGTAAAACTGCTAGAAAAAGAGAGCAAACTGATTTTATTCTTTTCCCAATATTATATTGCATTATGTGACATATTGCTGTTTCTAAGCACAACAGATAGTGTCAGTGTGTACTTTAATGCAAACCTTGATATTTTATTTTGCAGAGACTTCTTTAGGCAGAGCCAAACCTGGACAGTTCCATATCCCTCACAGCTTAGCCCTGATCCCCGACTTCAGTCAGCTGTGTGTTGCCGACAGGGAAAATGGTCGAATTCAGTGCTTCAGGTTAGAGACTGGGGAGTTCATAAGAGAGATCAAACACAAATCATTTGGAAGAGAGTTGTTTGCAGTTTCCTATGTTCCAGGTAATCTTTTTTCCTGTTCTCTAGATTTCAAGTAGTTGCTTTATGCCAGTGTATCGCAGTACAGTGTTACTTCATACGGAGTGCATCATGTTATCTTAGGCCAGATATTTATTCTCTTTCAAAGTAGACCTGAAGTGATGGAAAATTTGAGAGCTGTCCTATTTTCCTACTTCTGAGATGAGGGAAGCTTGTATATAATCTCTGCTTCTGAGAAATGATTGATTAGACTCCCTAAATGTTATGTCAACAATGGAAGATCTTGTTTGCTTCTTAGTGACTGCACAGTCAATACTTTGTTAATAATGCTTTAAAATATACATTTCAAGCTCCACTGAAGAAAGAAAAATAAAAAGGTTTCCAATTATCAAGAAAAGTTATGGATTTCATAAAAAAAACTTTAACAGTTTGAAAAATTTGTTGGTTTTAATATCACAATTTGGCTAACAATTACTGTAATAGGTTTTGGAGTTAGATTTTTAATACTGACAGTGAAAGTAATGCATCCAAAGAACTGGACAAGCAGTTTTGGCATGTCAGGCTGACTGTGTACTTAGTATGAAATTTAGTATCAGGGCTCTCTTACATCTGCCAAGAACCCAAGAAATGCTCTACTGGATGAGATACTTGTTACCTATAGATCTGTCTCTGACAGTGGCAGCACCAGAGGCATTCTGAGGAGAATGTGTAAGCCTGTCTGCATTCTGTGATCCATTCCTCTCCTGCTCCTCGTTCATCCATGAGCATTTTATTTAAGGGTATTAGGAAGCAGCTCCTGATCTCTTCTTCATAGTATCTTCCTATAGACCTATTGCCCATGAGTTTTCCTAATCACATTAGGAACTGGCTTGTACTGTCTGCCCCCTTGATCCTGCAGTTACCAGCTCCAGAAGTTCACTACCCACTTTATTTTTTTAATCTAAAAAAGTGACACAGTTTCATTGAGTGATTCTAAGCCTCAGCATTTTGGGAGTTGGTGAAAAACACTTCCACACTCCCCAGATCTGTTGCCTCTTAGCTTGTTCTCTTCAAACCAAAGAACTCCAGCCACCTTAATCTCTCCCTATAAGACATTAAATTGTTCAGCCCATTGACTATTGTAGTTGCCTTGCTCTTCTAACATCTTTTACTTCATTAGGACTTTCTTGAGAGGCAGAGTAATCCAGTCTCAAGACTTTCTCAATATCCTCAAGCTCTTGACTACTCTGCAGAACTCAGTACCTTCCTCAGACTGGGAGATGTCACTGTTCTCCCCATTTTTCAGGTCATTGATGAAGACTATTGAATGAAATTGTTTGTCTGCGATCCCTGCAGGGTTGCAATACTCAGACTTCTCTGTCCTGAAAAATTATAAGCTCTGCCCTTAAGCTCCGTTCTTTGCTTCCTGTTCATTAATGAGTCTTTCATTCAGCCCTGTGACAACTCACATTCTGTAATAGCTTCTGATGCACAAGCTTGTCAAAGGTTTTCTGAAAATCCAAGTATGTCTACAGAATCTCCTTTAGCTGTATGCTTTTTCTCCCCATTGAGAGGTGAGGCACAATTTCCCCTTGAAGAAAGACATACCAACTTGTTTCCAACAGGCCACATCTTATTCTTCATTATGGTTTCTGCTATCTTCCCGGGGATGGAGGCCAGAATAGTTGATGTGTACTTCCCAGGCACCATTTTGAGCCCTTCTTGTAGGAGAGCATTACTTTGGCAGTCTGCTAGTCTTCTGGAGGAGTGGCTGTTTGCAGTGTAGGTTGTTCAAGCTTGGCCTGAAGTCTGTAATTTCACATTTGACTTCCTTCTGAACTTCAGTGAATTCTATCCAAACTTGGTGAATTATTAACCTCCAACTTGTCTAACATCTTTTGCGTATCTCCTTCCGATTGAACTGGTGCCTCTGACCTATTAGCTACAAAAAAAATTGAGTGTCAGAATCTCCCCAACACACTCAACAGAAAAAAATAACAAAACCTGAGCTTCTCTGCCACAGGCCCCTCATCAACCTGAGTTGCCCTTCAAACCTTTTCCTCTTGTGGTCCCACTGATTCCCTAGCTGGCTTTCTGCTTTTGATGCATTTAAAGAACATTCCATTATCCCATCAAGCATCCTTATCAAAGCATTCTTCACATACTTTTTTTTTTTTTTTATAATGCTTTGAAGTTCTTTTTTTACATTTAACCAATCTGTAATCTAGTGCTTGGCTTATTCTTCTCCTTTGAACAAAATGTGCATCTTGTATATGCCAAGCTTTCACCTGCAATACCTTGCTTAACTTTCCTCTTGTGATTGTCGTGGTTTAAGCCCCGGCTGTAAATTAGAACCACGCAGTCTACTTCCCCCCCCCACTCCCCAGAGGGATGGGGAGGAGAGTCGAAAGAATGTAACTCCCACGGGTTGAGATAAGAACAGTCCAGTGACTCAGGTATAACACAAATCACTACTGCTGCCACCAATAATAATAATGATAAGAGAAATAACAAGGGAAGAAAATATGATACCGCTCGCCGGAAAAGAGCCCGACCGAAAAGAGGACGTGCCCTTCCGGGTAGCTCCCAGTTACATCCCCGGGCATGACGTGCTGTGGTATGGAATACCTCTTTGGCTAGTTTGGGTCAGGCGTCCTGTCCCTGCTTCCTCCCGGCCCCTCCTCCTCCCTGGCAGAGCATGAGACTCACAAAGTCTTTGGTCAGTCTAAACATCAGTTGTTATCAGCTTTGTTCCGAGGCTGAAAGTCAAAAACACAGTGCTGCAACAGCTACTAAAAAGGAGAAAAACTGACTGCTACTGCTGAACCCAGGACAGTATCCACCCCTTATTCCATACCATTCACGTCATGCTCAGATCCCACATTTTCCATATACCCTCACTCTCATTTCAGTGCACTGTTATCTTAGTGCACGGACCAATTCCTATAAAGCTACTGAGTCCGTTCGGTTCATGATGTTGGGCTCCATCTCTTGTAACAGTCTTTCAGGGCAGGAGAGGCTGTGTGCAGTGTTGGATCGTTGTCTGCTGATGCTGATCGTTCCTTCACTGTAGAACTCATCCGGTTCTATCAAAGTTCATTCTCTGTTGGGATGATGGTCGGAGGGAAGTCAGGGCCAGTCGCTGGTGCCCTGCAGACTTCTAGTTGATGGCTATAGCAGGCAACAGCGTACAATTGAGTTCATTGTCTGTTTTCCCCTAAAATCAAATCCCCTTGAGGTACGCATCGGACTTCCCCATCTTCCCGCATTACCCACCAAGTATATCCAGGTCCCTGAGCAAAAGCAATCCCACGAGTGGGTTTGCCTTTACCTGAAGCAGGAATAACCCAGACTGTCTTCCCCAGCAAATTCTTCATGTGCACCACAGGAACTTTGTCCCCCTCTACAATATGTAAAAGTTCCGACTGGGCTGGGCCAGCCCTGTTGGCAGATCCTCTGGTGTTGACCAACCAGGTGGCCTTTGGTAAGTGTGTATCCCAATGCTTGAAAGTTCCCCCACCCATTGCTCTCAGTGTAGTTTTTAACAGCCCATTATACCGTTCGATTTTCCCAGAGGCTGGTGCATGGTAGGGGATGTGATATACCCACTCAATGCCATGCTCTTTGGCCCAAGTGTCTATAAGGTTATTCCGGAAATGAGTCCCATTGTCTGATTCAATTCTTTCTGGGGTGCCATGTCGCCACAAAATCTGGTTCTCAAGGCCCAGGATAGTGTTCCGGGCAGTGGCGTGGGGCACAGCGTATGTTTCCAGCCATCCGGTGGTTGCTTCCACCATGGTAAGCACATGGCGCTTGCCGTGGCGGGTTGGTGGGAGTGTGATATAATCAATCTGCCAGGCCTCCCCATATTTGTACTTCAGCCATCGTCCTCCATACCAAAGAGGCTTTAACCGTTTGGCTTGTTTAATTGCAGCACATGTTTCACACTCGTGAATAACCCGGGCAATAGTGTCCATTGTTAAGTCCACCCCTCGATCACGGGCCCATCTGTATGTTGCATCTCTGCCCTGATGGCCTGAAGTGTCATGGGCCCACCGAGCCAAAAATAATTCACCTTTATGTTGCCAATCTAAGTCCATCTGAGCCACTTCAATCTTAGCAGCTTTATCCACTTGTTGGTTGTTCTGGTGTTCCTCAGTGGCCCGACTCTTGGGTACATGGGCGTCTACATGGCGTACCTTCACCACCAGGTTCTGCACCCGGGCAGCGATATCTTGCCACAGTGCAGCAGCCCAGATGGGTTTACCTCTGCGTTGCCAGTTGCTCTGCTTCCATTGCTGCAACCACCCCCACAGGGCATTTGCTACCATCCATGAGTCAGTATAGAGATAAAGTACTGGCCACTTTTCTCGTTCAGCAATGTCCAAGGCCAGCTGGATGGCTTTCACCTCGGCAAACTGACTCGATTCACCCTCCCCTTCAGCAGTTTCTGCAACTTGTCTTTGAGGACTCCATACAGCTGCCTTCCATCTCCGATGCTTTCCCACAATACGGCAGGACCCATCAGTAAACAAGGCATACTGCTTAACTCTTGAGATCAGACGTAATGGTTGTGGACAAAACACACTCTGTACGCGTGCCAACATGGTGACCCCCATCACAATCAGCAAACAGGTCTCAACAATATTAAAAGGCCACTCAAAAATTTCAAAACTCTCAAACGATGCTGTAAACGGTCTGGGAGGGGCACTGGGAGGGTAAAAGAATGTCTCCTTCACAGGTTGACCACCCAGGAAGGAGAAAAAAGATGTATAGTTGCTAAGCATTTGTATTATATACCTCCCAAAGTATAAAGGTGGTGACCACACTGGGAACACAAGCCAGATCAGTTTCATGATCAATCCTTCTATTGTATTACAAGTCATTGCTACAAAATACAACGAGACAACAACCTTAGCCCAAGCCCCACACTTGAAAAACACCAACACAGCAAATACCGGCTCTAAGTAACCTACGGCATATTGAGACTGTGAGATCAAAAACAACAACTTTGAGAGCCAATAAATCAGCATTGTGACGAGTGACTATTAATCTAAAACACTGAATGCTTATCACAAATACGATTAGACACACTCCGGTCAGATCTGTCGTTATCTCAACCCTTCGGGCCCCACGTTGGGCGCCAAAAAGAACTGTCGTGGTTTAAGCCCCGGCTGTAAATTAGAACCACGCAGTCTACTTCCCCCCCCCACTCCCCAGAGGGATGGGGAGGAGAATCGAAAGAATGTAACTCCCACGGGTTGAGATAAGAACAGTCCAGTAACTCAGGTATAACACAAATCACTACTGCTGCCACCAATAATAATAATGATAAGAGAAATAACAAGGGAAGAAAATATGATACCGCTCGCCGGAAAAGAGCCCGACCGAAAAGAGGACGTGCCCTTCCGGGTAGCTCCCAGTTACATCCCCGGGCATGACGTGCTGTGGTATGGAATACCTCTTTGGCTAGTTTGGGTCAGGCGTCCTGTCCCTGCTTCCTCCCGGCCCCTCCTCCTCCCTGGCAGAGCATGAGACTCACAAAGTCTTTGGTCAGTCTAAACATCAGTTGTTATCAGCTTTGTTCCGAGGCTGAAAGTCAAAAACACAGTGCTGCAACAGCTACTAAAAAGGAGAAAAACTGACTGCTACTGCTGAACCCAGGACAGTTTCCTATTGAGTTGACAGACATTTCAGTCTGTCTGTCTTTTTCTCTCAGCCATGCTTTTTTCATCTATACTATTCCAGTTCATCTTGACTATAGTTTGTTACATGTGTGTTGTTAAAGCAAATCTGGTGTTGTTGCAGGTCTCCTTTTTGCAGTTAATGGAATACCTTACCCTGGAGAGGCAGAACCACTACAAGGATTTGTGATGAACTTCTCTACTGGAGAAATAATTGATACTTTTATTCCACTTAGAAAGGTAGAGTATTGGACAAAGTGCCTGGTGCCTATAATTATATATATGAAAATGTTGGTAGCATCCTACTTCCCCAACTTTCATAAAACCATCATAGGAAATAAGATTTTTATAATGTAAGGTATTGAAAAGGAATTCTTTATCATATTAACTGAGTAAGACACTAGAACTTTGGGTCTTAGTTACTACATGTGGTACACATTTGAAAAATATACTATCCTCAAGATGATTCTTACAGATAAGACCTTCATTCAGGATGTTTACTTCATTGCCATCAGACAGTTCTTAAAAGCTAATTTAAGAGAAGAATGAATGTCTTGATGTGTTCATATATTTAGATGATAACAAATTGACCAAAAGTAGAGTGTATTCCTAAGCAGAAATAATATTCAACTGTATGGTTACATCCCTTCTTTACAGAAGGTTAGTTTGGAAGCTAAGGCTAAATGTCATTCATACAAAATTGTACCTTAAAAATTATGTTTATTAAAAAAAAAAGAATCCATAGATTGTCTTAGACTAAAGAACGAATTTGAAGATTCACATTTCTGGGTTACACATATATTCTGTTATTTGCAGTTGAGTTTTAAATTATATTACAGAGAGGGTTTTATTCCCGAATATAGCAAATAGCTGTGTTGCATACAAACTCTGACAAAAACTAAATATGAGGGCTTGAGACCAAGATTCATGATTTTTTAAATATATATTTCATAGGATGAAATTGAATGCAAAAGTATAGATATAATTATTATCAATATTATAAATTTATAAATATTATAAATACGATAAATATTATAAAAGCTATAAATATAAAAATATTTAGGTTGAATACTTTGAATAAACTCCATGTTGTTATTCTTGGAGAAGGCAAACATACCATAGAGATTTAATTCCTCTCCCCTGACTCCTGTTAGGCCTTCACACCATCAGCTACTGCTTTTTCCAGTCTAAGGACTGAATATGACCAGTCTCAAGTCCAGGATTAAGGAGACCTCATGAACGTGTAGACACTAAAGAATAATCTGTGACTGCTTATCTTCACAGAGCTTTGAGATGCCACATGATGTTGTTGCTTCAGAAGATAAAACAGTATTTGTTGGAGATGCTCATGCCAGAGCAGTATGGAAGTTTGCATCCACAGAAAGTATGTTCTTTTTGTTCTTAATGTCATAACTTTGCATTCTGTATCTTCAAGTCAGTATCACTTAGCTGATACCACTGGCCAAAAGCTTGTTGGCTTAATGACAATGATTTAAGTACCCTACAAGCTCTGCCTGCAGAATTTGTGTGCTACGGCTCTGTTTGCACTAAAAGACCATTCTTAGCATTGCTACATGCCCTGTCAAACAAGTGTCCTGAGTGCATGAGTTTGTCACAGGAGGAATCAAAATGCATTTGGCTTGTGGTACATCTATCCCTTGTCATGTCACTACCTACTTGAACAATAGGATGATTTTTCAGCATTTTAGTAAAGTATCATTTGCTGAGAAATCAACTGTTTCCTTTTGAGGTTATCATACACGAAACTCCCAGGGGCTGAAGTAAAAACACAAGTCAACTTAAAATTTATATTCCTTTCATTGGGGTCTTTATCATTAGGAAATGAATCTAGGATAATTTGAAGTCCTATTTCCATGAAGTGGAAACACTTCCCAGTTCTAATGTAGTAACACCCAAGGCAAGCAGCCTGACTTCAGCGAGAGGGACCTGATTAGTCAGACATCAATTTAAAGAGATTCAAAGTGAGTTTAGATATTTTACAGGAATAAAAATATAATCCACTGTTACATTATACTGGATAAAAAATGTATGAGAGAGATAAAGCTCAGGCTTCAGGCTGTTAGTCAACCAGTAAGACTCTGCTGTTATAAATGAACTTCTGACTAAGCTAGTTATTCCCTATTTGTCCAGTTATAATTCATGGGTTTTCCTTTGGGGCATCTGGTATCAGCTGCTCTTAGTAACAGGAGATTGGACCACATAAATTGTAATTCTGACTGGATATGACTTTTTGTGCATATAGTAACCTGAACAAGAAAAAATCTGGGCTTTCATTTAAAGAAACACAAGAATAAAATAATGATGGAATTATTCATCAGCTGCAGGTGAAGGAAAGTCCTTGTATATAATTTTCTTTTTAGCTTTATCTGCAATATAAAGCTGCAGTAGCTAATGAGCCCTGGTTCAGACAGTCTTTAATCCATTGTGATTTTGATTATAATGAACATTTTTATTTTTGTCAGACTCCCTTGAAACCTTTAAATGTGCCCATAAAATCTCTCTGTGGCATAAGAATTACTTATTGCAAACACTTTCCATGGATCAAGCTCTTTCTTATTTCCATGGCCTTGTGAGCTATTTAATCATTTATATTGACTCTCCTTGGTGAAGCTGGCAGGATTGTTTACTGTAGGATTGTACTGAACATTTGAGAAAGCTAGCACAGAAATGTCACTGTCTTTCTGAAATGTCAGTTGTCCTGAAGAATAATTTTGTTTTACAGAAATGGAACATCGGTCAGTTAAAAAGGCTGGTATTGAGGTACAGGAAATAAAAGGTTAGTCTGATTCATAATGGAAATGAAGAAACCAGTATTTTCACATAGATTAGGAACAGGCTTCTGCGAAGTTGGAGGCAAGAACATTATCTAGTTTAACTGTTACTTTTCACATACAGATAAAATGAGCAGTGTTACTTAGTAGAGGCTATTTTGCAGCAAATCCAAACATTTTCAGTGATGACAAATGCTTCACAGACACATAAAAATTTAACTAGTGGATTAATTCTGTACCACCATCTGGTATGGTCCAGATTGGTATCTGTGTCAGCTCCCTTTAGATGCAGAAATAGCTCTGAAATGTAACTGTGATAGTTACACACACACACACACACCAGCACCCTTCCCTCTGTTTTACAACCCTCGACCAAAAAACTGACTTAAAATGGCAAATGGTTTATCTTTCTGCATAGTCTTTCAATACACAGTCTTGCCAGTCATACCATATGGCAAAAAAAACCAGATTTTTCTATTTATATTTATTTGCCTAGGTTTACTGCCTTTTTTTTTCTTAATTTATCTTCATGAAATTGCAAGAAAAAGGAAAACAAAAAGAAAATAAAAACATGTAAAAACTTACTATAAGGACATAAAAAAATACATGTAGAGATCAAAGGGGTGAAATAGCAGCTTCGGAAGATGAGTAGTTTTAACCATTTCTATCATTATGTAGGTCCTTTATGTTGAAAAGTTCATTTCCCTCTCAGAAAAACAGTACCAGTCTGCTGAGAGGTCTCTATAAAATATTCACACATTCTTAAATGTTTTTCTTTGGTTGAATCAGAGCTTGTGTGATTTGCTTTAGCCATGTATTGCAGACAGAGGAGAATACCAGCAGATCCCAACTGGCAATTCCAAGCGTAGAGAACAAAGTAGAATAAAGGAGGCTGAGATTATAAAACAATTAAATTCTTATTGTCAAAACAGTTATCCTTCTGTTTTCTCTCTATTGGTACATCAGCCCTACTGAGGCACTCAGAAGTGAAGTGTTCACAGTACAGTATTCATAGAAGAACAGATCTAGAGATACATTAAGAATGCATTTTGGCTTCTTTAGGAAGATGGCTAGCTGATGGTCCTAATGCTATAGAGAAAACCGCAATAGTATCACCAGAAACAGTTCTTAAGTAACAAACCCTAAAACTGTTTAGGGTACCTGTACTGAAATTAACATCTTTCAACCCACTTGAAGAAAACAGGTAGCCAATGGACTTTGTGCCATCCTCTGCTTAATAAATGGGCAGGAGTGGCAACTTGTGCTGCTGTGAAGTGGGGGACTGTGGAGACGTAGGAGGTCTCCTGTGTGGAGAGAACAGTAGTTTTGCTCAGAGGTGGAGAAGATGGTGGAGGAA